>NC_053036.3:369541187-372041187 GCF_002575655.3 Aegilops tauschii subsp. strangulata
CAAACAATACGCCGCAACCCGACCTAGGCTTAATAGAGAGGTCAAGCACGCCGGACTAAACCTATGCCCCCAGGGGTCATGGGCCATCGCCCCGGGAACTCCTGCACGTTGCGTACGCGGCCGGTGAGCAGACCTAGCAACCTCCTTCAAAAAGGCAGGTGCTTACGCAGTCCAACCCGGCGCGCGCTGCTTAGTTGCTGATGTCTAATAAGCTTCGGTTGATGTATACGACGCAGAACTCCCATACTATGCCCACGTGATGGTTAGTGCTATCAGGCCAGAGGCCCCTCAGATCAAATATCCAAATCGTAGTGGATTAGGAACGCACGGTAACAAGCAGAGACTCACGAAAGATGTGACCCCGTTGCCCCGTCTCGAGGACTTACGGCAAGGGCTAGGAATGCCCGGCCACGCCTCGTAATTATCTCACGGGCACCCTCCAGGTCAACCCGTCTCCACATCACTCGCAATTAAGCTCGCGCGGGTACCCCTCAGGGCCGACCCATCTTTCCAAGTAATAATGGTAAAGTCCAAGTATCCGTGTGTCCAAACATCAAGGGGAAAACCCGAGCAATCACCCCCGGTGAATTCCACTTGATGTAATCATCAAGGTGAACGTAAGAGGAACCACCCCCGAGGTTCACACTTGAGGGGTTGCACGACCGAGTCATATCGGAAGTGGTTAAGGCGGAATCACCCTCGATGACCACGACCGAATAGCTACACTACAGGGTTAACATCAGAAGTGCTGTAGAGGTCTCACCCTCGGCACTCGATAGTAACCCAGTAGTGTCGAGCAACTAAGGGGAAAGTGATGTGCGGTGTCGGGGCCTGGTCTTCGATCCCGTTGATCGGGTCTTCAATGATGAAGCAGGGGCAACAAGGACAAGGTGGGGGTCACTGATGGATCACTAACCAACCTATACTAAGCAATTTAGGATAAGCAGGTAGGTAAGAATAAGCAGGTTACAAAAGCAGGCTATGCATAAGAATAGGAGCAATCAATTACAGTAGCAAAATCTAATGCAAGCATGAGAGAATGGAATGGGCGGTATCGGGATGATCAAAGGGGGGGCTTGCCTGGTTGCTCAGACGAGAAGGAGGGGTCGTCGGTGACGTAGTCGATCACAGCGGCATCAGCAGCCGTCACGGGGTCTACCGAAGAGAAGAGGGGGGGAGAAACAGTAAATACATAGCAAGCACGAGTATAACAAGACAACAGGCAGAGCTAGACATGTTCTAACGCGGTGCTACACGCTACCGGCGAAGGGGGGGTAACATCCAGGAATGCTTTCCCGAAGTTTGGCATTTTCGGACAGACGAACCGGAGGGAAAAAGTTTGACGTTTGCTATGCTAGGGACGTGTGGCGGACGAACGGACCACGTATTCGGATTCGTCCCGTCGTTCTGAGCAACTTTCATGTATAAAATATTTTCATCCGAGTTACAGATTATTTTCTATGATTTTTCAAACATTTACACAATATTATGAAATTATTATTAATTCGAAATTAAATAGCTAAAAGGCTATGTGTACCCACAAGTGTACACAGAAGTGTACCTGTGGCAGACATGTGGGTCCAGGGGGGTCCAGTCAGCATGTATAGTCAGCAGTTTGACCAGTCAAAGTTGACTGGTCAACTCGGTCAAACGGCCCACATGTCATGGACTGTTAAGCTAATCTAACAATTAATTATGTAACTAAGCAGGGTTAATTAGATTAGGTTAATTAACTAATTCACTAATTAATTAATTAATATTTTTCATTAATTCTTTTTTCCTTTTTTTAATGGGGGCCGGGCCCAGCGGTCAGTGGCGCATTGGGGCCAACCGAGCGACGGGCGAAATGGGTGGGCATAGCCCACCCGGGCGTGGGACGAGGCCACCAGGCGCGGCGCGGCTCGGCCAGAGCGGCACCGGACGCGGGGCGATGTCGCCGGCGACGGCGGAGCCGCCGGACGGAGCGGGGGGGGGGGGGGAGCGACCGCGGTCACACGGCTGCGGCCAAGGGCAGGGGCAGAGGAAGGCGGCGAGCGGCGCGAGGGCCGGCAAGAGTAAGCAGGCGCGACGGCCAGGGCTGCATGGGCGGTGGTGGCTCGGGCGGAGCAGGGCCGCGAAGGGGCAGGGGCGATGGGAGGCGGAGACGGACAGGGCCTCGGCGACCGGACGGCCGGCGCACGGGCAACGCGAGCACAGGGCGGGCAAGGGGCTTAGCGAGCGAGGCCAGGCGGGTGAGGAGGAGATGGAGCTGCGGACGGCGTGGTCAGGACGCGGCGGCAGCGGGTGGCTGCTACAGCAGTAGGCAGGCGAGCAGCTGCCGGAGTTCGGCGAAACTCGGGTGCGGCGATTCAGAGCACGGCTGGACGTGCGGATGCGTGCGTTGGGTCACTGCGAACATGCTAAGCACGCCCGCGAGCACGGACATGAGCAGCGGAGGCTATGGCCACAGCGACGAAAACGAACGGTGGCGACGAGCTCGGCCATCTACGGCGAACGCAGCTAGGAGCACGGGAACGCGGCCCGAGGCGAGGGGAGACGCAGATGCTCACTGGGAGCCGTAGGGAGGTGGCAGTGTGCTCGGGGAGGCGCGAAGCGTCCAGAATCGACGGCGTCAGTCGACCTCGATCCGAGGAAGGAGAAGAAGATGGCGGCGGCGTAGAGGCTTCCTGGCTTGTTCCGTTCGGCATAGTCGACGTAGTCGACGTCGGGGAGGCGTTCGGGCACGTCGGCGAGGCGAACGGGAGGCGGTGGGCGCGGAATCGACGCGGCGATGGCGGCGATCGGAGAGAAAGCAGAAGACGTGGCGACGGCGTTGCGGCTCCCCGAGCTCGATGCAGTGGCGTGGATGACGAAGAAGGGCGCGGCGCAGCTGCTAGAGAGCCTCCCAAAGGTAGGGAAGCTCGGTGGCCGCGGGATCGACGCAGGCGCGGCGACGATGATGTCGGCCGCACGTGGTGGGGAAGAAGGCGACGCGAAGAGGGGGAATGGAGGGGCGTCTAGGGTTAAGGGAGGGCGCGGGCGTCCTTGTAGGTCGTCGGGGAGCCGCCGGATGGCCGGCACATGGCCATCCGTGGCCACGGCCGGTGCATGTGCGGCCAGCGCGCCATGGATGAGCAGTGGGAAGGGAGGGAGGTGAGGTTGGGCTGGGCCGGTGCACTAGGCTGACATGCCTAAGTGCACAGTGCCCCTCTTTCTTTTTGTTGCAGTTTTTCTTTATTATTAAACAGAGATGGGTAAGAAAAATATTGGGCATGCTATTTACTTAGGAAAAATATGGGAAGTGCCCCTTTTATTCCCTGGTGATCTTAGACAGTGCCACAAATATTTTGGAGACCAGAAGAATTCATTCGGTATTTTTCATAAATAGGATAGCATTTAAAAATGCTGAATTGGTGCTGTTATAATTTCTAATGCTCTCCTTTGCACAAAAGTGATGTTGTGTTCCTTAACAAATAATTGTCATGGCATTTTTGACAAATGATGAACATTTTTGCAGCAACTTTTGATCAACTTCAAACTTCACTTGAATTTGAATTAACTAGAATTTCAAATAGGATATTGGACAAAGGTGATTAAGCACTGTTTGGATAAATGATTAGCTTAATCACAGAGGGTTACTGTAGCATGACACTGGGGGTGTTACAGTGTTGTCGCGCTCAGCGCCTATGTATCATGCCTTGGGTGTGTGCGTGTGTTGTGGTGGCGTGCGTTTGTACTGGGTTGCTCAGATCGTGCTTTATATATAAAGCGGGGCGAAAGCCTTTTTCGGTAAAAAGAAGGAAGGAGGAGAAGGACGACGCACGAGGACTGGCCTTGAGGTCGCCAGCGCGGCGTGAGGAGGCTCGGGAGGTGGCGCCTGGTCATCGGCTGCTCGAGGGATACGACGAGGAGGAAGATGGGGCACGGTCGAGGTGGCTGGGTTCACTGGCGGCGACGACGCCATGGAGAGAGGAGCAGACAGGAGGAGCTCCCTCCCGGTCGGGGTAGCAGGGATCTCTTGGTGGCTCCGATCGAAGGAGCTCGGGCTCGAGCGCTGGTTGGATGGCTGCGCAGATCGAGGGAGGAGGTTGCAGGTGCTGGTTGGAGGAAGGATCCCGAGGGGGATTTGGTGGAGTGGCGGCGGCTGGGAGGATGGGACATCTCCCTAATTTTTAGGGTTGGTCTGTATATATAGCAGGCCGAAGGAGTTTTAGGGGCGTCTAATCGTTATCGAATGGCTCCGGGTCAATTGGGTAGTCAAAAGAAGAAACGAAAGAAGTATTGTGGTATCTCGGGGTTGATCCGAACTCAACGGTCATGACTGAGGGGGTTCGGGTTCGGAGCAGTTTTCGAACGCGCGCAAGGGGTTGATGCACTGTGCAAAGAGGGGTTAGGTGGTTTGACAAGAGGGAATCAAAAACTCGGTTGGTCTGATAAAGGCGAACTAAGACAAAGGAGAAGTGGCCACTACGAACGGATGCAAGTTTTATGAAAAACATGCGGATGCAATGCGGATGATGCGATGATCAATGCAACAAACATATGGAACACACAGCAACAACGAAATACACGGAAGGCTTCTGGAGCGTCGGTCTCGGGGCGTCACAGTGACGTGGGCCGGACTGGTGGGCCGTGAAGATACAAGATAGAAGGCTTCCCCCCCGTGTCCGGATGGGACTCTTCTTGCGTGGAAGGCAAGCTTCGCGTTCGGATATGAAGATTCCTTTCTCTGTATACCGACTCTATACAACCCTAGGCCCCTCCGGTGTGTTATACAAACCGGAGGGTTTAGTCCGTAGAGGGAAAATAATCATACAGGATAGACATCTAGGGTTTAGCCATTACGATCTCGTGGTAGGTCAACTCTTGTAACCCCTATACTCATCAAAGTCAATAAAGCAGGAAGTAGGGTATTACCTCCATTAAGAGGGCCCGAACCTGGGTAAACATCCTGTCCCCTGTCTCCTGTTACCTTCGATCCTTAGACGCACAGTTCGGGACCCCCTACCCGAGATCTGCCGGTTTTGATACCGACATCACCATCTTCTTCACCACCAAAGGAGAATTGAGTATCGGGTATGGGCACTCCCCTTGGCTTCCGCCAAGCTTGGGGGAGGTGCCCTGGTATCATATCATCCCACTATCTTTTTGCTTTTACTTATCTTAGTTCGATCATTTGCTTTTAGATGAAATAAAGTTTAGTTCGATCCTTTCTTCTTTGAGAGGTTGCTTAATGATCTATCCTTGTAATCTTGTGCAAGTTATACAATAAAGTTAGTTTGAGTTTTTGCTTTCTTTACTTTCATGTTGCAAATAAAGAAAAGAAATAAGAAAGAAAAAGGAGAAAGGAAATAGATAAAGAAAAGATTATATACTAATCCTATGGTAGGTGATAGCACCACATAAGGAAAAGTAAGTAGAAAATTTTATTAGAGATTGACAAACATAGCATTAGTCAATGATGCAACTCATGAAAGAATTAATAAGAGAAGAGAAGATTCACATATAGATATGCTATCCTAGAAATCTTTTGTGATTGTGAGCCCTCACCAAAATATTATATGCCAAAATTGTTGACGTTGGACAAGGAAGACAACCTAATGATTTATGTTTGTTTATATTCACATAGAAGTCATATTGTCATAGATCCTTTAACATGTGATGCTTGCCCCTATCTTTGCTAGCCAAAAATTCCGCACTAAGTAGAGATACTACTTGTGCATCCAAAAACCCTTAAACCCAAATCTTACTTTCAAGTGTCCACCATACCTACCTAGGGATTGAGCAAGATCCCTCTAGTAAGTTGTAATTAGTGCAAAAAGGCAATAAAAATTGCTTCTAAAAGTGTGAGATCATTTAGTGTAAGAGAAAATTGAGCGTTGTATGAACTTGGATGACAAAGAATAAAAATGACAGACTGCATAATAAAGGTTTTCATCTTAAGGGGCAATACAGCGTGACGTTCTCTTGCACTAAGGGATTGAGCATACAAACAAGTAAGCGCATGACAACCTCTGCTTCCCTCTACTTCCCTCTGTGAAGGGCCTATCCTTTATTTTTGTGCACTTCCTTTTATGCAAAGAGTAAAAGTTTTCCTTCTATTCCTTTTATTTTTCTCCTTTGGCAAGCATTATGTGGTGAGGAAAGATCTAGGCACATATGTCCAGTTGAATATATATAGCATGACTTATTATTGTTGACATCACCCTTGAGGTGAGTATGTTGGGAGGCGAAACTATAAGCCCCTATCTTTCTATGTGTCCGGTTGAAACGTTTTGCTCATGGGTACGAGGTGAATGTTAGCAATCATAGAAGACTATATGATGGTTGAGTATGTGGACTTTCCTAAAGGCTCCGACATGTGACCCTTCCTGAAAAAGATGATGAATTGTAGTTGCAAAGTTGACTGAGAACATAGTTTGTTGGTTTCTAATAGAGTTTTTGCTTTATACTTCGATCGTGTGATGAACTATTACTTATTCATGGGAAGTATATGATAGAAGTTCTATGATAAAAGTCCTATGTTTAATTTTGTTGCTGTTATAATAATCAACATGATGCTTCTATGTCTGTATTTTGTTTTTATCGACACCTCTCTCTCAAAGCATGTGGACATGTTTTCGATTTCGGTTTTCGCTTGAGGACAAGCGAGGTCTAAGCTTGGGGAAGTTGATACGTCCATTTTGCATCATGTTTTCTTACTGTTATTTATAATGTTTTTATCCATAATAATGCTTTTTGGAGTAATTCTAATGCCTTTTCTCTCATAATTTGCAAGGTACACACCAAGAGGGAGAATTCCGGCAGCTGGAAATCTGGACCTGGAAAAGCTACGTCAGGCCACCTATTCTGCACAACTCCAAATGAGCTGAAACTTCATGGAGATTTTTAATGGAATATTTAAGAAATACTGGAGCCAATAAACACTAGAGGGGGCCACCAGGTGGGCACAACCTACCTGGGCGCGCCAGGCCCCCCAGGCGCGCCCTGGTGGGTTGTGGCCTCCTCGGCCCACCTCCAGTGCCCATCTTCTGGTATATAAGTGATTTTGACCTAGAAAATATAAGGAGGAGACTTTCGGGATGGAGCACCGCCGTCTCGAGGCGGAACTTGGGCAGGAGCACTTTTGCCCTCCGGCGGAGCGATTCCGCCGGGGGAACTTCCCTCCCGGAGGCGGAAATCATCGTCATCATCATCACCAACAACTCTCCCATCTTGGGGAGGGTAATCTCCATCAACAACTTCAACAGCACCATCTCCTCTCAAACCCTAGTTCATCTCTTGTGTTCAATCTTGTTACCGGAACTATTGATTGGTGCTTGTGGGTTACTAGTAGTGTTGATTACATCTTGTAGTTGATTACTATATGGTTTATTTGGTGGAAGATTATATGATCAGATCCATTATGCTATTTAATACTCCTCTGATCATGAACATGTTTATCATTTGTGAGTAGTTACTGTTGTTCTTGAGGTCACGGGAGAAATCATGTTGCAAGTAATTATGTGAACTTGATATGCGTTCGATATTTTGATAGTATGTATGTTGTTATTCCCTTAGTGGTGTCATGTGAATGTCGACTACATCACACTTCACCATATTTGGGCCTAAGGGAATGCATTGTGGAGTAGTAATTAGATGGTGGGTTGCGAGAGTGACACAAGCTTAAACCCCAGTTTATGCGCTATTTCATAAGGGGCCGATTGGATCCAAAACTTTAATGCTATGGTTAGAATTTATTCTTAATACTTTTCTCATAGTTGTGGATTCTTGTGGGAGGGTTAATCATAAGTAGGAGGTTTGTTCAAGTAAGAACATCACCTAAGCACCGGTCCACCCACATATCAAATTATCAAAGTAGCGAACACAAATCAAACCAACATGATGGAAGTGACTAGATGAAATTCCCGTGTACCCTCAAGAACGCTTTGCTTATCATAAGAGACCGTTTTGGCCTGTCCTTTGCCTCAAAAGGATTGGGCTACCTTGCTTCACTTTTGTTACTACTACCGTTACTTGCTCGTTACAAATTATCTTGCTATCAAACTACTCCGCTACTTAGAATTTCAGCACTTGCAGACATTACCTTACTGAAAACTACTTGCCATTTCCTTCTACTCCTTGTTGGGTTCGACACTCTTTTATCAAAAAGAGCTACAATTGATCCCCTATAATTGTGGGTCATCAAT
Organism: Aegilops tauschii subsp. strangulata; assembly: GCF_002575655.3. Lineage (NCBI taxonomy): Eukaryota > Viridiplantae > Streptophyta > Magnoliopsida > Poales > Poaceae > Aegilops > Aegilops tauschii. The sequence continues at coordinate 369,549,356 of NC_053036.3, forward strand.
GTACTAATCGCAAATGTGTGTGACGGCCCATTCATCGAGCATGATGATGGCATGCAGACCGTTTGCGATATGTTGTTGTAACATGCACATTTGCAATGTTCTAAGCGTGCGAGTGCTTATTAGCAAACACTTTATAGAAACAAATTGTTGGTGATGGCTAGGAGCATCGCACACGATGCTTAGTGCAAGTACTCATGTGTGATGATTTGAAAGTTACACATACGGTTCCTTATGGAAACCTGTGTGTGAGAATATGTGACAGCGCATACAATTGCAAGCTGGGAATTGTCTGTTCTAACGGGCACACATTATAATTAAAGGAATCATGTGCGATACTAATAACGAGCATGCACGGTTGATGGAACAAGACGAGTGCTAGTAGCTCGTACCCAGAAACCGGCCCCAGTCCAACCATTAATGGCGTGCACCATCTTGTACCACCAACATAGACACCATAGTGTAGAAATTAATGGCATTATACGCGTGCCCCGCAATCCATGCCAACACTTCTCGCCTCTCCCCCCATCGGTTTACCGCCACCAGCAAGTGGCTAGATCTATATGACCCAAGTGGCAACGCACCATAGCGATATTGTGCGCGGATCTAGTCCACACCCGTCTACAATTATTTCAAGCATGACATGCAACAAAAGTTTCAACATTGGCCCCTTCATAGATTACATCTTCGACGAGGAGAATGAGCCGGAGCAGGTCGAGAGCAAGAGCTTCGTTGGTCGGTGGAAGCACCATGGCGCATCGGCAGCAATATCACCGTGCCGTTTCTTGGGTGCATAATGGATGTATTGCAGAGGAAGTGGGAGCACCATAAAATTTGCTCCATTTAGCGATGTTTAACTTGTGTCATGTATACCTGTTTTTGTCACAGAAAATACACCCGTGCCATTTTCTGGTCGTCACCCCACCGTCACCAAAGTTCCGTCATAGAAAAGAAAATTTTGATGGTACCACTTCTTCGTCATGCAAGATCACATTGTAAGTGAAGAACCAAAAAATGTCACCGATGGCCGTTTTTGGTGACGGCCCGGAATGTCACCTATGATAGCCCAATGTGTCACCTAAGATCTTTTTGGCGACGATAATCCCGTCACTGGTGATCGATCCGCTGGTTTGACCGGTCAAAGATTCTGACAGGTGGGGCCAGCAGTTGCTGATGTTGCTTCTTTCATGTGGGTTCCCCGTGGGTTTTATCGCCGACGGTCCCGTCAGTAATAAGTTGGGCGTCACTTTCACTAGTCAACGCTACTGACATATGGGCCCAGAAGATGTTGACGTGGCTACTTACATGTGGGACCAGACTTTCTATTATCAGTGACGATGTGTCATCTGACATGTCAACGATTCTCACATGTGGACCCATTATTGTGTTAACGTGGATGCCGGTGACAACGTCCATAACCGTCGTCACAGTGTGTAAGCGTGGTCAATTTGTTTTATGTATTGCAAATGGCGGGTATATTTGATACAAAACTAACTTTATTTTCAAGAATTTTAATATGAATTTGTGCAAAATTTGAATTATAATGGAAATTTAGCCCAATGACTACATCGCAAACATAACAATTGTCTTCCAGACTAACACTTTACAATAGGCAACCATAGCACAGTCATAAAATAAATTAGACACTTGGCCACAACTTCATCACCTTCAAACAATGCACCAGTATGATGGTGATGCTTACTATGCAACTTTATCCTTGTAGACGTTGTTGGGCCTCCAGGTGTAGAGTTTTGTAGGACAGTAGAAAATTTCCCTCAAGTGGAGGTTTATCAATCCGTGGGAGGCGTAGGATGAAGATGGTCTCTCTCAAACAACCCTGCAACCAAATAACAAAGAGTCTCTTGTGTCCCCAATGCACCCAATACAATGGAAAATTGTATAGGTGCACTAGTTCGGCGAAGAGATGGTGATACAAGTGTAATATGGATGGTAGATATAGGTTTTTGTAATCTGAAAATATAAAAACAGCAAGGTAGCAAGTAGTAAGAGTGAGCGAAAACGGTATTGCAATGCTTGGAAATAAGGCCTAGGGTTCGTACTTTCACTAGTGCAAGTTCTCTCAACAATGATAAAATAATTAAATCATATGACAATCCCTCAACATGCAACAAAAGTCACTCCAAAGTTCCTATCGCGGAGAACATAAGATGAAATTGCTTGTACGGTACGAAACCACCTCAAAGTTATTCTTTTCGATCAATCAATTGAGCTATTCCTATAAGTGTCACAAACAGCCCTAGAGTTCGTAGTAAAATAACACCATGTAAAACACATCAATCAACCCTAATGTCACCTAGATACTCCAATGTCACCACAAGTATCCATGGGTCAATTATACGATATGCATCAAACAACTCAGATTCATAATATTCAATCCAATATAAAGAACCTCAAAGAGTTCCCCATGATTCCCACCGGAGAAACAAGGACGAAAACGTGCATCAACCCCTATGCATAGATTACCCCAATGTTACCTCGAGAATCCGCGAGTTGAGTGCCAAAACATACATCAGGTGAATCAATAGAACACCCCATTGTCACCACGGGTATCCCACGCAAGATATACATCAAGTGTTCTCAAATCCATAATAGTATTCAATCCGATAATAGTGAAACCTCAAAGGTAAAACTCAATTCATCACAAGAAGGTAGAGGGGGAGAAACACCATATGATTCAACTCTAATAACAAAGCTCGCGGTACATCAAATCGTGCCAAATCAAGAACACGAGAGAGAGAGAGGAGGTCAAACACATAGCTACTGGTACATACCCTCAGCCCCGAGGGTGAACTACTCCCTCCTCGTCATGGAGACTGCCGAGATGATGACGATGGGCATCAGTGATGGTTTCCCCCTCTGGCAGGGTGTCGGAATGGGCTCCCGATTGGTTTTTCATGGCTACAGAGGCTTGGAGAGGCAGAACTCCCGATCTCGGTTTATTTCTGGAGGTTTCGAGATTTAGAGGAATTTTTGGCGTCGGTTTCACATCAAGGGGGTCCACGAGGCAGGGACAAGACATGGGGCACGCCCTCCACCCTTGTCGTTGCCTCGGGACTCTTCTGGCCCAACTCTTGTGCTCCGGGGGCTTCTTCTGGTCCATTAAAAATCACCGTAAATTTTCAGCTCGTTTGGACTCCGTTTGATATTCCTTTTTTGCAAAACTCAAAAACAAGCAAAAAACAGAAACTGACACTGGGCTCTAGGTTAATAGGTTAGTCCCAAAAATAATATAAAATAACATATAAATGCATATAAAACATCCAAGATGGATAATATAATAGCACGGAACAATAAAAATTATAGATATGTTGGAGACGTATCAAGCATCCCCAAGCTTAATTCCTGCTCGTCCTCGAGTAGGTAAATGATAAAAACAGAATTTTTGATGTGGAATGCTACCTAACATATTTATCCATGTCATTTTCTTTATTGTTGCATGAATGTTCAGATCCATAAAATTCAAAACAAAAGTTTAATATTGACATAAAAACAATAATACTTCAAGCATACTAACAAAGTAATCATGTCTTCTCAAAATAACATGGCCAAAGAAAGTTATCCCTACAAAATCATATAGTCTGGCTATGCTCCATCTTCATCACACAAAGTATTCAAATCATGCACAACCCCGATGACAGGCCAAGCAATTGTTTCATACTTTTGATGTTCTCAAACCTTTTCAACTTTCACGCAATACATGAGCGTGAGCCATGGATATAGCACTATAGGTGGAATAGAATATGGTGGTTGTGGAGAAGACAAAAAGAAGGGGATAGTCTCACATCAACTAGGCGTATCAACGGGCTATGGAGATGCCCGTCAATAGATATCAATGTGAGTGAGTAGGGATTGCCATGCAATGGATGCACTAGAGCTGTAAGTGTATGAAAGCTCAAAAAGAAACTAAGTGGGTGTGCATCCAACTCGCTTGCTCACGAAGACCTAGGGGAATTTGAGGAAAGCCCATCATTGGAATATACAAGACAAGTTCTATAATGAAAATTTCCCACTAGTATATGAAAGTGATAACATAGGAGACTCTCTATCATGAAGATCATGGTGCCACTTTGAAGCACAAGTGTGGTAAAAGGATAGTAGCATTGCCCCTTCTCTCTTTTCTCTCATTATTTTTTATTTTGGGCTCTTTGGAATCTTTTTTTCTCTTCCTTTTTTTCTCTCTTTTTTTCGACCGGAGTCTCATCCCGACTTGTGGGGGAATCATAGTCTCCATCATCCTTCCATCACATGGGACAATGCTCTAATAATGATGATCATCACACTTTTATTTACTTTACAACTCAAGAATTACAACTCGAAACTAGAACAAAAGATATGACTCTATGTGAATGCCTCCGGCGGTGTACCGGGATGTGCAATGACTCAGGAGTGACATGTATAAAAATTATGAATGGTGGCTTTGCCACAAATACTATGTCAACTACATGATCATGCAAAGCAATATGACAATGATGAAGCGTGTCATAGTAAAACGGAACGGTGGAAGTTGCATGGCAATATATCTCGGAATGGCTATGGAAATGCCATAATAGGTAGTATGGTGGCTGTTTTGAGGAAGGTATATGGTGGGTGTATGGTACCGCCGAAAGTTGCGCGGTACTAGAGAGGCTAGCAACGGTGGAAGGGTGAGAGTGCATATAATCCATGGACTCAACATTAGTTATAAAGAACTCACATACTTATTGCAAAAATCTATTAGTCATTGAAACAAAGTACTATGCACATGCCCCTAGGGGGTAGATTGGTAGGAAAAGACCATCTCTAATCCCCGACCGCCAATCATAAGGAGGATAATCAGTAAATAAATTATGCTCCAACTTCGTTACATAACGGTTCACCATACGTGCATGCTACGGGAATCACAAACTTCAACACAAGTATTCCTACAATCCACAATTACTCACTAGCATGACTCTAATATCACCATCTTTATATCACAAAACAATCATAAAGAATCAAACTTCACATAGTATTCAATGCACTTTATATGAAAGTTTTTATTATATCCCTCTTGGATGCCTATCATATTACGACTAAATTCATAACCAAAGCAAATTACCATGCTGTTTAAAGACTCTCAAAATAATATAAGTGAAGAATGAGAGTTCATCAATTTCTTCAAAATAAAACCACCGACGTGCTCTAAAAAGATATAAGTGAAGCACTAGAGCAAATGACAAACTACTCCAAAAGATATAAGTGAAGATGAATGAGTAGTCGAATAATTATGTAACTATGTGAAGACTCTCTAACATTTAAAAATTTCAGATCATGGGATATTATTCAAACAGCAAGCAAGACAAAATAAAATGACACTGCAAGGATAGCACATATCATGTGAAGAAGCAAAAATTTAGGCCCAACCAAAACTGGCCGATAGTTATTGAAGAAGAAAGGTGGGATGCCAAATGGGGCATCCCCAAGCTTAGATGCTTGAGACTTCTTGAAATATTAACTTGGGATGCCTTTGGCATCCCCAAGCTTGAGCTTTTGTGTTTCCTTAGTTCCTTTCATATCGCAGTTTCCTAAATCTTAAAAATTTCATCCACACAAAACTCAACCAGAACTCGTGAGATAAGTTAGTATAAATCAATGCAAAACCTTATCATTCTCTACTGTAGAAAATCACTAAAATTATAATTTGACATTGCATAATAAATGCCTCTGCATATTTAAGAGTCCTATCCTCAAATAGAATCATTAAACAAGCAAACGTATGCAAACAATGCAAACATAATAGCAATCTGTCTAAACAGAACAGTCTGTAAAGAATGCAAGAGGAATCATACTTCCCTAACTCCAAAAGTTCTGAAAATTACCACACTTGAGAACATTTGTTGTTACTCATTGTGTAAAAATTTCAAGATTTTATCATGTTCTGACTATTCACAAATATTCAGACAATGGTAGAAAACTTTTTGTTTTCAAAACAACAACATATAGACTTGCAAAATAAGCTTGGTAAAGGCTACACTTGACCTTTTTATTGAACTAAAAGATGCAAAACATTACTATAAATAACAGCAAGCAAATCCTAATAAAATAAAATGACGCTCCAAGGAAAACACATATCATGTCGTGAATAAAAATATAGCCTCAAGTAAATTTACCGATGGATTGAAGACGAAAGAGGGGATGCCATCCGGGGATCCCCAAGCTTAGGCTCTTGCCACTCCTTATTCTGTAGTCCATCGAAACTTCACCCAAAACTTGAAAACTTCACAACACAAAACTTAACAGAAAACTCATAATCTCTGTTAGTATAATAAAGCAAATCACCACTTAGGTACTGTTGTGAACTCATTCTAAATTTATATTGGTGTTATATCTACTGTATTCCAACTTCTACATGGTTCATACCATCTGATACTACCCATAGATTCATCAAAATAAGCAAACAACACAATGAAAATAGAATCTGTCAAAAACAGAACAACCTGTAGTAATCTGGAAACTTCATACTTCTGTAACTCCAAAAATTCTGCAAAATTAGGAAAATCTAGGCAATTTGTATATCAATCTCGTGTAAAAAATTCAGATCAAAATCATGCTTCTATGAATTTCTAAAATTCTGACAATGAGCGCAAAAGTTTCTGTTTTTCAGCAAGATCAAATCAACTATCACCATAGACCATCCCAAAGGTCTTACTTGGCACTTTATTGAAACAAAAGCTATAAAACATGATTACTACAGTAGCATAATCATTTGAACACATAAAAACAGTTGGGGTAAATGTTGGATTGTCTCCCAACAGGTGCTTTTCTTTGATGCCTTTCTAGCTAGGCATGATGATGTCAATGATGCTCACATAGAAGATAAGAATTGAAACATAATGGAAGCGTCATGAAGAATATGACTAGCACATTTAAGTCTAACCCACTTCCTATGCATAGGGATTTTGTGAGCAACCAACTTATGGGAACAAGAATCAATTAGCACAGGAAGGTAAAACAAGCAAAACTTCAAAACTTTCAACAGATAGAGAGGAAACTTGATATTATTGCAATATGTAAAAGCATATGTTCCTTTCTTGTAATAATTTTCAGTAGCATCATCAATGAATTCAACAATATAACTATCACATAAAGCATTCTTTTCATGATCCACAAGCATAGAAATTTTATTACTCTCCACATAAGCAAATTTATTCTCATGAATAGTAGTGGGAGCAAACTTAACAAAGTAACTATCATGGGATTGAAAATTAAAATCATGATGAAAAGTTTCATGGTTATCATTATTCTTTATAGCATACATGTCGTCACAATAATAATCATAGATAGCAACTTTGTTATCATAATCAATTGAAACCTCTTCCAAAATAGTGGAATCATCATTAAACAAAGTCATGACCTCTCGAAATCCACTTTTATCAATATTGTAACAAGATTCAACACCCTCCAAAATAGTGGGATCATTACCTAGAGTTGACACTCTTCCAAACCCAATTTCATCAATATAATCATCATAAATAGGAGGCATGCTTTCATCATAGTAAATTTTCTCATCAAAACTTGGGGGACTAAAAATATCATCTTCATCAAACATAGCATCCCCAAGCTTATGGCTTTGCATATCATTAGTATCATGTATACTCAAAGAATTCACACTAACAACATTGCAATCATGCTCATCATTCAAAGATTTTATGCCAAACAATTTATTGACTTCTTCTTCTAACACTTGAGCACAATTTTCTTTTCCATCATTCTCACGAAAGACATTGAAAAGATGAAGCATATGAGGCAACCTCAATTCCATTTTTTGTAGTTTTCTTTTATAGACTAAACTAGTGATAAAACAAGAAACTAAAAGATTCAATTATAAGATATGAAGATATACCTTCAAGCACTAACCTCCCCGGCAATGGCGCCAGAAAAGAGCTTGATGTCTACTATGCAACTTTATCCTTGTAGACGTTGTTGGGTCTCCATGTGCAGAGTTTTGTAGCACAGTATCAAATTTCCGTCAAGTGGATGACCTAATGTTTATCAAGCCGTGGGAGGCATAGGATGAAGATGGCCTCTCTCTCAAACAACCCTGCAACCAAATAACAAAGAGTCTCTTGTGTCACCAACACACCCAATACAATGGTATATTGTATAGGTGCACTAGTTCGGCGAAGAGATGGTGATACAAGTGTAATATGGATGGTAGATATAGGTTTTTGTAATCTGAAAAATATAAAAACAGCAAGGTAGCATGTAGTGAAAGTGAGCGAAAATGGTATTGCAATGCTTGGAAACAAGGCCTAGGGTTCATACTTTCACCAGTGCAAGTTCTCCCAACAATGATAACATAATTATATCATACGGCAATCCCTCAACGTGCAACAAAAGTCACTCTAAAGTTCCTATCATGGAGAAGATAAGCTGAAATTGCTTGTAGGATACGAAACCACCTCAAAGTTATTTTTTCCGATCAATCCATTGAGCTATTCCTGTAAGTGTCACAAACAGCCCTAGAGTTCATAGTAAAATAACACCATATCAAAACACATCAATCAACCTTAATGTCACCTAGATACTCCAATGTTACCACAAGTATCCTTGGGTCAATTATACGATATGCATCAAACAACTGCAGATTCATAATATTCAATCCAACGTAAAGAACCTCAAAGAGTGCCCCAAGATTCCAACCGGAGAAACAAGGACGAAAACGTGCATCAGCCCCTATGTATAGATTACCCCAATGTCACCTCGGGAATCCGCGAGTTGAGTGCCAGAACATAAATCAAGTGAATCAATAGAACACCCCATTGTCACCACGGGTATCCCACACAAGACATACATCAAGTGTTCTCAAATCCATAATAGTATTCAATCCGATAATAGTGAAACCTCAAAGGTAAAACTCAATTCATCACAAGAAGGTAGAGGGGGAGAAACACCATATGATTCAACTATAATAACAAAGCTTGCGGTATATCAAGATCGTGCCAAATCAAGAACACGAGAGAGAGAGATCAAACACATAGCTACTGGTACATACCCTCAGCCCTGAGGGTGAACTACTCCCTCCTCGTCATGGAGACCACCGGGATGATGAAGATGGCCACCAGTGATGGTTTCCCCTTCCGGTAGGGTGCCGAAATAGGCTCCCGATTGGTTTTTCGTGGCTACAGAGGCTTGCTGCGGCGGAACTCCCAATCTCGGTTTATTTCTGGAGGTTTTGGGATTTATAGGAATTTTTGGTGTCGGTTTCACATCAGGGGGGTCCACGGGCCAGCGGCAAGACAGGGGGGTGCGCCCTAGGGGGTGGGCGCGCCCTCCACCCTCGTCGTTGCCTCGGGACTCTTCTGGCCCAACTCTTTTGCTTCGGGGCTTCTTCTGTTCCGTAAAAAATCATCGTAAATTTTCAGCTCGTTTGGACTCCGTTTGATATTCCTTTTCTACAAAACTCAAAAACAAGGAAACACACAGAAACTAGCACTGGGCTCTTGGTTAATAGGTTAGTCCCAAAAGTAATATAAAATAGCATATAAATGCATATGAAACATCCAAGATGGATAATATAATAGCATGGAACAATAAAAAATTATAGATACGTTGGAGACGTATCAGATGGCGGTGTTTTTCAGCTGTGGGCAATGAATTATTGTGCCAGAATCCTGGTGATGTAGCACAGAGATCCCTCAGTATCTCGAAGAGTCTTCTCGAGAGAATTTATTTTCTCTTTGTTGCCTTTGTGGACCACGTCACGTTCTTTGCCTGAGATTTTAAGTGGAGTCTCGATAGAATGAATCTGTTGATGAAGCGCTGCCACAGAAATATTCACACCCTTAATTTCATCCAAAACATGTGGCAGAGTCTTCTTGAGAGCTTCACGTACTTCATGCATGTAAGCAAGTGCATTCTTCACACATCTTAGTTCATCAGACATATGTTCGTATACAACAATGTCACATGCCATTACGTAATTGTAAAATAAAATGTACCATAGTTGTAGATTTTGGGTCTTCTACACACAATGCAAACTCAGTAGAGAAAACTGTAGTATCTAAGTTGTTGACACTAACTGTATCTTTAGCTTCCTCATCTGAAGAGATACCCCCTCTTTCTGGCGAGACTGCATTCGTCCCACATATGAACACCCATGCTTTAGAAAGGACAAGAGCAGGTCCTAAGCCTTTTTCCTGCAACCTTTCGGAAATCAGAGCTGCATTCTCCTTGATAGTTTGATTTCTAAGCTTCTCGTCCTCCATCAATTTGCCCGGATACAATTAGAAAGATGAAAGGACCAACAAATGTAAAACTTTGAGCCTGAAGCACAATAACAAATAAGTACATTGCCTTTATTAATGTAAATAGACCTTCTTATTAATCAGGAATCAATGTATAACCAGAATTTCAAATGACTATGGAAACTGAAGTAAATTAGTGCATCACTGGCCAGTCTCTTGAAATGCAGGGCCCTTACATGAACCCTTATCAGTCATATATACAAATATTTCAACATTCATAGCTTACTTTAATTCAAACTACATTGCAAAAATGGATATAGATAGCATAATTTAGTACAAACTACATTGCAGATTACGAAATTAAACTAGTCCGATGAAAGGTCGATCACTCTTGCCTTGGACCCCCTTCTCCCGGATGGCCTAGCCTCGTCACCATCGTGAACCCCCTTCTGGCACAACTCGAGTACCCGACACTCCTTGGCGACGATCTCCAAATGTGTTCGCTAGATGTTGGCCAAGTACTCTTCGTCTGCGCGCGCACCTCGAGCTACTCGAACGCCTCCTAGTCCCCCCGTACCTCGCATCTGGATACATCTTGGTGGTTGTCGGTGTGGAACGACTATCTATGGGGTGATCTAGCCCCTTTGTGGTTCGGCGGGGAAAGCATAGAGTGCAAAGAGTAGGACTAGGAGAGGGCGCAGGGATCTTTACCCAGGTTCAGGCCACCTTTGAGGTGTAATACCCTACTCCTGCTTGGTGGATTGAAAGAGTGGCAGCGCAAGTACAAGGAGTGCTGTCTCCCGGCAAGGTGCAAGGAGAAGGCAGCTACACGTGCAAGTGTCCCTAGAGTTAGCATGGGTTTGAACCCTTGTAAAGGTTGCCATGGCCCTCCTTTTATAGCTAAACGGGTTACCACAGTGGCAAAAAGGAGATTAAATGTTGATTAGACTGCAACAGTGCTATCATACCTAACTCTGTCTGGCTAGGGCAAAAGCATTAAATGCTCTATTAGGTGTCACGAGGAGGAGGAGCCCCGGCAAGGTCGTCGCACCGCTTCCCCAGCCGCCTCCTATTATCTTGACACACCTATGGGACGAGTGTCATTAAAGGTAATTTTCCGGTCGGTGAGCTGCCACGTGCCTAACAGATCCCACCAAACCACCTGCGGGCTCGACACCTCATCGGTTAGTGACTAGCTGATTGATGAGGTGGAGCGCTGGTGGCTGGCAAGAGCTTGCTGGGCCTTCGCCTTGCCGGCTTGGCCTTGCCGGAAAGGGCTGCTTCTAATGCTTTGTCTTGTTCTTCTCCTTGATTAAGTAGGTTATCTTGGCCTCGAGCCTTGGTATTCTTGATGCGCTTCTTGATCTCTGAAGGTTAGCCCTCCATGGTATGAAAGCATCTTCGTAGCTCATCGACTTTGGTCTTGTCAACCCGTGGTAAGCTCTCTGGCCAGCAAGGGAGTGATGCGGCTTGTGAAGCAAATATTCCCTAGAGGCAATAATAAAGTTGTTATTTATATTTCCTTATATCATGATAAATGTTTATTATTCATGCTAGAATTATATTAACCGGAAACTTGATGCATGTGTGAATACATAGACAAAACATAGAGTCCCTAGTATGCCTCTACTTGACTAGCTCGTTAATCAAAGATGGTTAAGTTTCCTGACCATAGACATGTCTTGTCATTTGATGAACGGGATCACATCATTAGGAGAATGATGTGATGGACAAGACCCATCCGTTAGCTTAGCATAATGATCATTAAGTTTTATTGCTATTGCTTTCTTCATGACTTATATATATATTCCTTTAACTATGAGATTATGCAACTCCCGAATACCGGAGGAACACCATGCGTGCTATCAAATGTCACAACGTAACTGGGTGATTATAAAGATGCTCTACAGGTGTCTCCGAAGGTGTTTGTTGGGTTGGCATAGATCGAGATTAGGATTTGTCACTCCGAGTATCGGAGAGATATCTCTGGGCCCTCTCGGTAATGCACATCACTATAAGCCTTGCAAGCAATGTGACTAATGAGTTAGTTGCATGATGATGCATTGTGGAACGAGTAAAGAGACTTGCCGGCAACGAGATTGAACTAGGTATGAGGATACCGACGATCGAATCTCGGGCAAGTAACATACCGATGACAAAGGGAATAACGTTGTTGTCATTGCGGTTTGACCGACAAAGATCTTCGTAGAATATGTAGTAACCAATGTGAGCATCTAGGTTCCGCTGTTGCTTATTGACCAAAGATGTATCTCGGTCATGTCTCCATAGTTCTCGAACCCATAGGGTCCGCACGCTTAACGTTCGATAACGAATTGTATTATGAGTTATGTGTTTTTGGTGACCGAAGATTATTGGGAGTCCCGGATGAGATCACGGACATGACAAGGAGTCTCGAAATGGTCGAGAGGTAAATATTGATATATTGGATGATGGTATTCGGACACCGGAATGGTTTCAGAGTGGTTTGAGTATTTTTCGGAGTACCGAGGGGTTACCGGAACCCCCCGGGGAAGTAATGGGCCCTCATGGGCCATAGAGGAGAGAGAGGGGAGCCCGCAAGGGGTGCCCCCCCAAGGGAGTCTGAATTGGACAAGGGGTGGGGGGAGCGGCCCCCTTTCCTCTTTCCCTCTCCCTCTCCCTCTCCCTCTCCTTCCCTTTTACCCCTCTGAAAGAAAGGAAAGGGGGGGGCGACTAGGATTGGGAGTCCTAGTCGGTTCCCCCCCTATGGCACGCCCCATGGCCGGCCTCCTCCCTCTCCTCCTTTATATATGGGGACAGGGGGCAACCCAAAGCACAACAATTGTTTCTTAGCCATGTGCGGTGCCCCCCCCACAGTTTACTCCTCTAAATGATCACATCACCGTCACCGTCACCATGCCGTCGTGCTTGCGAAACTCTCCCTCGGCCCTCTGCTGGATCAAGAGTTCTAGGGACGTCATCGAGCTGAACGTGTGCTGAACTCGAAGGTGCAGTACGTTCGGTACTTGATTGGTTGGATCGCGAAGACGTTCGACTACATCAACCGCGTTAACCTAACGCTTCCGCTTTCGGTCTACGAGGGTACGTGGACACACTCTCCCCTCTCATTGCTATGCATCTCCTAGATAGATCTTGCGTGAGCGTAGGAAATGTTTTCAAATTGCATGCTACGTTCCCCAACAGTGGCATCCAAGCAAGGTCTATGTGTAGATGATATGCACGAGTAGAACACAAAGAGTTGTGGGCGATAATAGTCATATTGCTTACCACCAACGCCTTATTTTGATTCGGCGGTATTGTTGGATGAAGCAGCATGGACCAACCTTACATGACCACGTTGATGAGACCGGTTCCACCGATAGACATGCAACTTGTTTTGCATAAAGGTGGCTGGCGGGTGTCTGTTTCTCCAACTTTAGTTGAATCAAATTTGACTACGGTCGGTCCTTGTTGAAGGTTAAAACAGCACACTTGACGAAAAATCGTTGTGGTTTTGATGTGTAGGTAAGAACGGTTCTTGCTAGAAGCCCGTAGCAGCCACGTAAAACTTGCAACAACAAAGTAGAGGACGTCTAACTTGTTTTTGCAGGGCATGTTGTGATGTGATATGGTCAAGACATGATGTGATATAAGTTATTGTATGAGAAGATCATGATTTGTAAAAGTTGTCGGCAACTGGCAGGAGCCTTATGGTTGTCGCTTTATTGTATGAAATGCAATCTCCATGTAATTGCTTTACTTTATCACTATGCGTTAGCGATAGTTGTAGAAGCAATAGTTGGTGAGACGACAACGACGCTACGATGGAGATCAAGGTCTCAAGCCTGTGACGATGGAGATCAAAGGCACAAGATGATGATGGCCATATCATGTCACATATTCTGATTGCATGTGATGTTTATCTTTTATGCATCTTATTTTGCTTAGTACGACGGTAGCATTATAAGATGACCCCTCACTAAATTTCAAGGTATAAGTGTTCTCCCTGTGTATGCACCATTGCTACAGTTCGTCGTGCCGAGACACCACGTGATGATCGGGTGTGATAAGCTCTACGTTCACATACAACGGGTGTAAGAAAGTTTTGCACATGCAGAATACTCGGGTTAAACTTGACGAGCCTAGCATGTACAGACATAGCCTCGGAACACTGAGACCGAAAGGTCGAACATGAATCATATAGTAGATATGATCAACATAGAGATGTTCACCATTGAAAACTACTCCATCTCACGTGATGATCGGACATGGTTTAGTTGATATGCATCACGTGATCATTTAGATGACTAGAGGGATGTCTATCTAAGTGGGAGTTCTTAAGTAATATGATTAATTGAACTTCAACTTATCATGAACTTAGTCTTGATAGTTTTTGCATATCTATGTTGTTGTAGATCAATGGCCCGTGCTACCGTTCCCTTGAATTTTAATGTGTTCCTAGAGAAAGCTAAGTTGAAAAATGATGGTAGCAACTACGCAGAAGAATTATGTCCTTGAAGCACCACTGGGTGCAAGGCCTGCTGCAGGAGCAACCCCGGACGTTATGAACGTCTGGCAAGCTAAATTTGATGACTACTCGATAGTTCAGTGTGCCATGCTTTACGGCTTAGAATTGGGACTTCAAATACGTTTTGAACATCATGGAGCATATGAGATGTTCCAGGAGTTGAAGTTAATATTTCAAGCAAATGCCCGAGTTGAGGATATGAAGTCTACAACAAGTTCTATAGCTGCAAGATGGAGGAGAACAGTTCCGTCAGTGAATATATACTTAGAATGTCTAGGTACCATAACCACTTGACTCTGCTGGGAGTTAATCTTCCGGATAGTGTTATTGATAGATTTCTTCAATCACTGTCACCAAGCTATAAAGGCTTCGTGATGAACTATAATATGCAAGGGATGGGAAAGACTATTCCCGAGCTCTTCGCGATGCTTAAGGCTGCGGAAGTAGAAATCAAGAAGGAGCATCAAGTGTTGATGGTTAACAAGACCACTAGTTTCAAGAAAAAGGGCAAAGGTAAGAAGGGGAACTTCAGGAAGAATAGCAAGCAAGTTGCTACTCTCGGGAAGAAGCCCAAGTCTGGACCTAAGCCTGAAACTGAGTGCTTCTACTGCAAAGGGACTGGTCACTGGAAGTGGAACTGCGCCAAGTATTTGGCAGATAAGAAGGATGGCAAAGTGAAAGGTATATTTGATATACATGTTATTGATGTGTACCTTACTAATGCTTGTAGTAGCGCATGGGTATTTGATACTGGTTCTGTTGCTCATATTTGCAACTCGAAACAGGAGCTATGGATTAAACGAAGAAGACTAAGGATGAGGTGACGATGCGCCTTGGAAATGGTTCCAAGGTCGATGTGATCGCCGTCGGCACGCTACCTCTACATCTACCTTTGGGATTAGTTTTAGACCTGAATAATTGTTATTTGGTTCCAGCATTAAGCATGAACATTATATTTGGATCTTGTTTGAAGCGGGACGGTTATTCATTTAAATCAGAGAATAATGGTTGTTCTATTTATATGAGTAATATCTTTTATGGTCATGCACGCTTGATGAGTGGTCTATTTTTGTTGAATCTCGGTCGTAGTGATACACATATTCATAATATTGATGCCAAAAGATGGAAAGTTAATAATGATAGTGCAACTTATTTGTGGCACTGCCGTTTAGGTCATATTGGTGTAAACCGCATGAAGAAACTCCATGCAGATGAGCTTTTGGAATCACTTTATTATGAATCACTTGATGCTTGCGAACCATGCCTCATGGGCAAGATGACTAAGACTCCGTTCTCTGGAACAATGGAGCGAGCCACTGACTTATTGGAAATAATACATACTCATGTTTGTGGTCCGATGAGTGTTGAGGCTCGCGGCGGGTATCGTTATTTCCTGACCTTCACAGATGATTTAGGCAGATATGGGTATATCTACTTAATGAAACACAAGTCTGAAACATTTGAAAAGTTCAAAGAATTTCAGAGTAAAGTGGAAAATCATCGTAACAAGAAAATAAAGTTTCTACGATCTGATCACGGAGGCGAATATTTGAGTTACGTGTTTGGTCTTCATTTAAAACAATGTGGAATAGTTTCGCAACTCAAGCCACCTGGAACACCACAGCATAATGGTGTGTCCGAACGTCGTAACCGTACTTTATTAGATATGGTGCGATCTATGATGTCTCTTACCGATTTACCACTATCGTTTTGGGGTTATGCTTTAGAGACAACTACATTCACGTTAAATAGGGCACCATCTAAATTCGTTGAGACAACACCATATGAACTATGGTTTAGCAAGAAACATAAGCCGTCGTTTCTTAAAGTTTGGGGTTGCTATGCTTATGTGAAAAAGCTTCAGCCTGATAAGCTCGAACCCAAATCGGAAAAGTGCGTCTTCATAGGATACCCAGAAGAAACTGTTGAGTACACCTTCTATCTCAGATCCGAAGGCAAGATATTTGTTGCTAAGAATGGATCCTTTCTAGAGAAGGAGTTTCTCTCAAAAGAAGTGAGTGGGAGGAAAGTAGAACTTGATGAGGTAGTTGTACCTTCTCTCGAATCGGAAAGTAGTTCATCACAAAAATCAGTTCCAGTGATGCCTACACCAATTAGTGAGGAAGCTAATGATGATGATCATGAAACTTCAAATCAAGTTACTACCGAACATCATAGGTCAACTAGAGTACGTTCCACACCAGAGTGGAACGGTAATCCTGTTCTGGAATTCATGTTAATAGACCATGACGAACCTACGAACTATGAGGAAGCGATGATGAACCCAGATTCCACGAAATGGCTTGAGGCCATGAAATCTGAGATGGGATCCATGTATGAGAACAAAGTGTGGACTTTGGTTAACTTGCCCGATGATCGGCAAGCCATAAAGACTAAATGGTTCTTCAAGAAGAAGACTGACATTGATGGTAATGTTACTATCTACAAAGCTCGACTTTTTGCGAAAGGTTTTTGACAAGTTCAAGGAGTTGACTACGATGAGACTTTCTCACCTGTAGCGATGCTTAAGTTTATCTGAATCATGGTAGCAATTGCCGCATTTTATAATTATGAAATTTGGCAAATGGATGTCAAAACTGCATTCCTTAATGGATTTCTTAAAGAAGAGTTGTATATGATGCAACCAGAAGGTTTTGTCGATCCTAAAGATGCTAACAAAGTGTGCAACCTCCAGCGATCCATTTATGGACTGCTGCAAGCCTCTCGGAGTTGGAATATACGCTTTGATAGTGTGATCAAAGCATATGGTTTTATACAGACATTTGGAGAAGCCTGTATTTACAAGAAAGTGAGTGGGAGCTCTGTAGCATTTCTGATATTATATGTGGATGACATATTGTTGATTCAAATGATATAGAATTTCTGGATAGCATAAAAGGATAGTTGAATAAGAATTTCCAATGAAAGACCTCGGTGAAGCTGCTTATATATTGGGCATCAAGATCTATAGAGATAGATCAAGACACTTAATTGGACTTTCACAAAGCACATACCTTGATCAAGTTTTGAAGAAGTTCAAAATGGATTAGTCAAAGAAAGGGTTCTTGCCTGTGTTACAAGGTATGAAGTTGAGTCAGACTCAATGCCCGACCACTGCAGAAGGTAGAGAGAAAATGAAAGTCATTCCCTATGCCTCAGCCATAGGTTCTATCATGTATGTAATGCTGTGTACCAGACCTGATGTGTGCCTTGCTATAAGTTTAGTAGGGAGGTACCAAAGTAATCCAGGAGTGGATCACTGGACAGCGGTCAAGAACATCCTGAAATACCTGAAAAGGACTAAGGATATGTTTCTCGTTTATGGAGGTGACAAAGAGCTTGTCGTAAATGGTTACGTCGATGCTAGCTTTGACACTAATCCTGATGACTCTAAGTCGCAAACCGGATATGTATTTATATTGAATGGTGGAGCTGTCAGTTGGTGCAGTTCCAAGCAGAGCGTCGTGGCAGGATCTACGTGTGAAGCGGAGTACATAGCTGCTTCGGAAGCAGCAAATGATGGAGTCTGGATGAAGGAGTTCATATCCGATCTAGGTGTAATACCTAGTGTGTCGGGTCCAATGAAAATCTTTTGTGACAATACTGGAGCAATTGCCTTAGCGAAGGAATCCAGATTTCACAAGAGAACCAAACACATCAAGAGACGCTTCAACTCCATCCGTGATCAGGTCAAGGAGGGAGACATAGAGATTTGCAAAATACATACAGATCTGAATGTTCTAGACCCGTTGACTAAGCCTCTTCCACGAGCAAAACATGATCAGCACCAAGACTCCATGGGTCTTAGAATCATCACAATGTAATCCAGATTATTGACTCTAGTGCAAGTGGGAGACTGAAGGAAATATGCCCTAGAGGCAATAATAAAGTTGTTATTTATATTTCCTTATATCATGATAAATGTTTATTATTCATGCTAGAATTGTATTAACTGTAAACTTGATGCATGTGTGAATACATTGACAAAACATAGTGTCCCTAGTATGCCTCTACTTGACTAGCTCGTTAATCAAAGATGGTTAAGTTTCCTGACCATAGACATGTGTTGTCATTTGATGAACGGGATCACATCATTAGGAGAATGATGTGATTGACAAGACCCATCCGTTAGCTTAGCATAATAATCTTTAAGTTTTATTGCTATTGCCTTCTTCATGACTGATACATATTCCTTTGACTATGAGATTATGCAACTCCCGAATACCAGAGGAACACCTTGTGTGCCATCAAATGTCACAACGTAACTGGGTGATTATAAAGATGCTCTATAGGTGTCTCTGGGCCCTCTCGGTAATGCACATCACTATAAGACTTGCAAGCAATGTGACTAATGAGTTAGTTGCGTGATGATGCATTAAACAAGTAAAGAGGATTGCCGGTAACGATATTGAACTGGGTATTAGGATACCGACGATCGAATCTCGAGCAAGTAACATACCGATGACAAAGGGAATAACGTATGTTGTCATTGCGGTTTGACCGATAAAGATCTTCGTAGAATATGTAGGAACCAATATGAGCATCCAGGTTCCGCTGTTGGTTATTGACCGGAGATATGTCTCGGACATGTCTACATAGTTCTCGAACCCGTAGGGTCCGCACGCTTAACGTTCGATGACGAATTGTATTATGAGTTTTGTGTTTTTGGTGACCGAAGATTGTTGGGAGTCCCGGACGAGATCACGGACATGACGAGGAGTGTCGAAATGGTCAAGAGGTAAAGATTGATATATTGGACGATGGTATTCAGACACAGGAATAGTTTCGTAGTGGTTCGAGTATTTTTTGGAGTACCGAGGGGTTACTGGAACCCCCCGGGGAACTAATGGGCCTTCATGGGCCATAGGGGAGAGATAGGGGAGCCCGCAAGGGGTGGCGCCCCCCCAAGGGAGTCCGAATTGGAGAAGGGGGGGGGCACGGCCCCCTTTCCTCTTTACCTCTCCCTCTCCCTCTCCTTCCCTTTTGCCCCTCCGAAAGAAACGAAAGGGGGGCTGACTAGGATTGGGAGTCCTAGTAGATTCCCCCCTATGGCATGCCCCATGGCCGGCCTCCTCCCTCTCCTCCTTTATATACAGGGGCAGGGGGCACCCCAAAGCACAACAATTGTTTCTTAGCCGTGTGCGGTGCCCTCCTCCACAGTTTACTCCTCCGGTCATATCGTCGTAGTGCATAGGCGAAGCCTTGCGCACATCACATCACCATCACCGTCACCACGCCGACGTGCTGACGAAACTCTCCCTCGACCCTCTGCTGGATCAAGAGTTCGAGGGACGTCATCAAGCTGAACGTGTGCTGAACTCGGAGGTGCCGTACGTTCGGTACTTGATCGGTTCGACCGCGAAGACGTTCGACTACATCAACCGCGTTAATCTAACGCTTCCGATTTCGGTCTACGAGGGTACGTGGACACACTCTCCCCCTCTCTTTGCTATGCATCTCCTAGATAGATTTTGCGTGAACGTAGGATTTTTTTTGAAATTTCATGCTACTTTCCCCAAAAGCTTGAACTATGTAGGTATTTCCCCAAAGAGGAAGGGATGATGCAGCACAGTTATGGTAGGTATTTCCCTCAGTGATGAGATCAAGGTTATCGAACCTGTAGGAGAACCACGCAACACTACGTAAACGGTACCTGCACACAAAGAAGAAATACTTGCAACCCGACGTAAAAGAGGGGTTGTCAATCCCTCCTGGGTAAAAAGATAGATAAAATTGTAGTAGATTGGATAAATAGATCTCACGGGAACACGAGATAAAATAAATAACAATAAATTGCAGCAAGGTATTTTTGGGTTTTTGGATTAACATATCTGAAAATAAAAGCAAATAAAAATATATCTTGAAGGCAAATATGATAAAGAAGAGACCCCGGGGCCGTAGATTTCACTAGTGGCTTCTCTCGAGAAAAATAGCATACGGCGGTAAACAAATTTGTGTTGGGCAATTGATAGAACTTCAAATAATCATGACTATATCTAGGCAATGATCATTACATAGGCATCTCATCCAAGATTAGTAGACCGACTCCTGCCTGCATCTACTACTATTATTGCACACATGGACCGCTATCCAGCAAGCATCTAGTGTATTAAGTTCATGGAGAAACAGAGTAATGCAAAAAGAACGATGACATGATGTAGACAAGATCTATTCATGTAGGAATAGACCCCATCTTGTTATCCTTAATAGCAACGATACATACGTGTCATTTCCCCTTCTGACACTGGGATTGAGCACCGTAAGATCGAATCCATCACAAAGCACCTCTTCCCATGACAAGAAAAATCGATCTAGTCGACCTAACTAAACCAAAGTTTCAAAGAAGAAATATGAAGCTATAATTAATCATGCATATAAGAGATCAAAAGACTCAAATAACTTTCATGAATAAAAACATAGATCTGATCATAAACTCAAAGTTCATCGGATCCCAACAAACACACCGCAAAAAGAGTTATATCAAATAGATCTCCCAGAGACCATTGTATTGAGAATCAAAAGAGAGAGAGAGAGGAAGTCATCTAGCTACTAACTATGGACCCATAGGTCTACAATGAACTATTCACGCATTATCGGAGAGGCACCAATGAGGATGATGAACCCCTCCGTGATGGTGTCTAGATTGGATCTATGGTTTCTGGAACTTGCGGCGGCTGGAATTGTTTTTCGTCGACTCCCCTAGGGTTTTTGGAATATTGGGGTATTTATAGAGCAAAGAGGCGGTGCGGGAGGCCACCGAGGTGGGCACAACCCACCAGGGCGCGCCTGGGCCCCCAGGCGCGCCCAGGTGGGTTGTGCTCCCCTCGGAGCCCCCCTCTAGTACTTCCTTGGCCCAACATGTGTCTTCTGGTTAGAAAAAATCTCCAAAAAGTTTTGCTGCGTTTGGACTCCGTTTGGTATTGATTTTTTGCAAAGTAAAAATCAAGCAAAAAACAGCAACTGGCATTGGGCACTATGTCAATAGGTTAGTCCCAAAAAATGATATAAAGTTGCTATAAAATGATTGTAAAACATCCAAGAATGATAATGTAACAGCATGGAACAAGCAAAAATTATAGATACATTGGAGACGTATCAGCATCCCGAAGCTTAATTCCTGCTCGTCCTCGAGTAGGTAGAAGATAAAAACAGAATTTTTGATGTGGAATGCTGCCTAACATGTTCATCACATATTCTTTTCTTTGTAGCATGGACATTGGACTCTTATATGATTCAGAGCAATAGTCTAGTTTTCACATGAAGATTTCAATATGCAAGCATATCAACAAGCAACCATGTCTTTCAAAATATCAACACTAAAGCAAGGTATCCCGAGTCCATTATGCTCAATCATTGATCCATTCATGAAACACACAAACATATTAGCTACACCCAATGCTCAAGTACGATCATAGTGCCCCTTAGTTGGTGCTTTATAAGAGAAGATGGAGACTAAAAATAAAAATATAAAAATTGCATAAAGTAAATAGAAAGGCCCTTCGCAGAGGGAAGTAGAGATTTTTAGAGGTGCCAGAGCTCAAAGCAAGAAAGATAGAGATAAAAACATTTTGGGTGGCATGCTTTTCCTGTCAATGAAAACGATCGAGTAGTTCCCAATACTTTCCATGCTAGATATATCATAGGCGGTTCCCAAACAGAAAATAAAGTTTATTCCATTTTCCACCATACTTTCACATTCCACGGCTAACTGAATCCACGGGTGTTGTCCATACCAACACTTTCCAAGGAATTTATTATTTGACAACATAAAGTAAATTCATTTTTCATTTCGGGACTGGGCATCCCTAATACCTTTGTCGTACACTCATGCAATGACAAGTGAATAAACACTCATCTTGAGAATAACACATCTAGCATGGAAAAATATCAGCCACCCCCTACCGTTTCATGAGCGGTACGAGTATATAAAAAGGAAATTTATTTTGAAGATTAGAGATGGCACATAAAATTTTGCTTAGAACGGCAAAAGAATACCGCATATAGGTAGGTATAGTGGACTCATATGGCAAAACTGGTTTAAGGATTTTGGATGCACAAGTAGTGATCATACTTAGTGCAAGTGAAGGCTAGCAAAAGATTGAGAAGCATCCAACCAAGAAACGAAAAATCTCATAAGCGAGCATTAAGCATAACTAACACCGAACAATGCACCATAAGTAGGATGTAACTTCATTGCATAACTATTGACTTTCGTGCTTGCATAGGGAATCACAAACCTTAACACCAATATTCTTACTAAAGCATAATTACTCATCAACATGACCCACATAGTATATCATCATATCACAAAACTATTACAAAGAATCAAGTTTATTTTGTCCAATGATCTTCATGAAAGTTTTCTTATATTCCTCTTAAATATCTATCACTTTGGGACTAATTTCACATTGTCGGATCTGGGGTTCCGGCAAACCCTTAAGGTTCGAACACTAGGGTGCGCGCGAAGTCTTTCCCTCCTACCGATCTACGCCCTAGCTCGCTAAGATCTCACAGACGAACTCGACCAACTCGCAACACAGAAAGACACGAGGTTTATACTGGTTCGAGCCACCGTTGTGGTGTAATACCCTACTCTAGTGTGGTGGTGGTGGATTGCCTCTTGGGCCGACGATGAACAGTACAAGGGAAGAACAGCCTCCTGAGGTTGAGGTGTTCTTGAGCGTATGAACTTGTGGCGTGAGGATTCGATGCCCCTACTGTGGTGGCTAGCTCTACTTATATAGGCCCTAGTCCTCGTCCCAAATATTGAGCGGGAAGGGAGCCAACAACGGCGGGCAAATTTGAAGGGGGACAGCTAGTACAAGCTATCCTGACAAAAGCGGTCTTCTCATGCGAAAGCTCTGGTCGTGATGCCGTCTTGGGCTCCACGATGACCTCCGTTTCGCCGTCCTCCTGGTCTTGGTCTCGTTGCACCAATATAGTAACCTTTGCCCGATGCCTCGGTACTCTTCGCCTGCGCTGGCCTTCTTAGCACCAAAGAGGAAACAAGGACGCTGTGCGCGCTGGCGCCCGCCTGGTGCGATACGTCATGGCTCACGTCACGAGGGCCTCATGAGGTTTGCCCCGCCTTGATATCTCCGCTCCTAGTGAGCCTGCCTGACTAGGCTACTCCAGAGGAGGTCTTGCGTCATCCGCCTCATGAGGCTTGGACCCTCGCGAGGGTCTTGGATGCCTTGTTGATGAAGATGGGCTGTACGGCCTGCTAGCTCAGCCGCGCTGCGGGCCGCAGGCAGGCAAGTCTGGGGACCCCCGTTCCCAGAACGCCGACAGTAGCCCCCGGGCCCAAGGTGCGCCCGGGCTTGGCTTCGCGGCGAAGCCAAGGGTCAAGTTCGGAGCACCGCGGGCCCCAGAAGCCTACAACCTCGGTCGACGCGTGGCGGTTGATAGGACGTGAGCGTCTCCGCTTCCCCACGCTGCCTCGGCAACTGCTTGTCCTGACAAAAGATTGGCGCAGGCAGCACTTCCCTTCATTGCTTCTTCCTTGCCTAGCTCCAGATCCCCTTTCTTGCTCCTTGCCACCGCTACCTCCAGATCCGCTCCAATCTCATCTTGCACTCGCAATCCATGGCGCCGTGCAAAGTCAAGACTTCGTCATCTCCGGCTTGGTACGAGCCGGCCCTTGAGGCGCCCACCGTCACGAAAAAAGCCTCGCCTCCGTGCGCCTGCTGATGGCGGGCGAGAGCAATGAGTGGGGGAAGACGGAGCTTCGGCTCGCCTCCGACGAGCCGGAGTCTGAGGGGAGCACCTTCTTCCCTTTCTTCTCGAGCAGTGTCGTCGTTGGGTTGGCCCCCCTTTCTCTGATTACTTTTATGAAGTCCTCGACCATTACGGTTTGTAGGCGTTGCATCTCCATCCCAACTCTGTCCTCCTCCTGTCCATCTTCGCCTACTACTGTGAGGCGTACCTGGGCGTGATGCCGCCCGTGGCGTTGCTTCGCCATTTATTCTTCCTTCGTGTCGGCGAGGGTCACATCTCCGGATGCGCTAACTTCGTCGCATGCGTCAAGGCCAACTCGATCTCAAGCACCGGGAAGAGGGCCGACAACATCCGATCCAAATGGGTCATGATGGATGCCCAGCGTGCCGATCCGCGCCTGGCGCTGCCGACGGAGGCGCCCCGGCAGGGCAAGGGGTGGTCCAAGACGGAGCTTGTCGACGAGCGGGCATCGTCAGTGTTGGGGCAGATGATGACCAACCTGAAGCCGGGCAATGCGAGGGCGACCAAGATAACAGGGGCGATGCTCCTGAGGGAGTTCTTGATGCTGCGGGTTGCCCCGCTTCAGGCGCGCGCGCGCCCTTTCTGGGAGCTTGACGAAGAGGAGAACAAGACCCGCCAGAGGCCAAGGGACCTGTCGGGTGATGAATTGGACGCCGTCCTGCGCCTCATAGTCGGGGACAACCAGGAGTACCCGCCTAGAGCCTTTGTTCCCCTGTTCGAACGCAGGGACCGGGAGGAATTTGTTGCCTCCAGGCCGACTTTCGATGCGCGCGGGCTGGTGCCGCCGGCGCTTCCGGAAGCTCCCGCAGCAAAGGAACGTGTGGAGGTGTCTTCTGGCGAATCCCGCGGAGAAGGGAAGAGGAGGTGGACTCGGAGAAGACCCTGGAAGAGGTGGGGGAGACATCCCCTTTAAGCAAGGCCGAGATTCTCCACGCTCTTCCTGATGATGCCGAGGCCGACGCCTTCCAAGGGGAGAGGGAGCAGCCCCTCATCCCGACGAAGGGTAGGTCGTCGCTGGTGGCCCGTGGTGCCGCCTCCACCCCGATACCTCCTGGGGCTGGATCCAGCTCTGCCTCCGCACCGACTAGTGCCGCCGGTGCCCGAACGCCTGCCCCTCAGGTCCCGAAGTTGTCAGGCTTCAATCTTCTCAAACGGTCAGTAGAATACGCCGCAATGGATCGGTGAGTGTCTTAAGCTTCGCCTTGTCCTTGTCTGTACTCGTCATTTCCTGATACTCGCCCTTGATTGGTCAGACCGACGCCTTCGGCGAAGAAGAGGAAGGAAGACGCAGCGGCCGTGCCTCCCACGGAGAAAGGAGGCAGCAGCGCCCACATCTCCCCAGCCCGATCGTCCTCGCGAGGCCAAGAGGAGCACCGCCGCGTGGAATCAGCCCCCATGGCCCCGCTGGCCCCGGAGGTGCCGGCGCCTGGTGCGGCCGGTGAGGTCCCAGCCGCCCCGGAACCCGCGATCCCCCAGGCCCCGGTGATGATGTCGCCTCCTCCCGCTGCTGCACCTCCACTCCCAGGTTCTTCTGCTGCTGTTGCCTTGGAGCATGTTCTT
Source organism: Aegilops tauschii subsp. strangulata (assembly GCF_002575655.3). Lineage (NCBI taxonomy): Eukaryota > Viridiplantae > Streptophyta > Magnoliopsida > Poales > Poaceae > Aegilops > Aegilops tauschii. The sequence goes on from NC_053036.3 coordinate 369,575,384, forward strand.
TCGGAGATGACTCAACTGCAGGCAGATCTCTTGAGTGCGCACCCACGTCTTGTGGCCGGGCCTTGGAGCTGGTCTCGGGCTGGCTCCACTCCGACTTGGCCGTTCACGCGGCGCTGAGCCAGGCCGCCGCGGCTTCTGAGAAGGAAAAGCAGAGAGCTGCCAGCGCTGCGGCCGATCGTGAGGCGGTGCTGGAAGACTCCAAGGCCGCCCGTGACCGCTGCCAAGCGCTGGAGGGCGAGTTGCAGAGCCTGCACGACAAGCACGGCAAAGAGGTACGCTGCCGCCAAGCGAAGGAGGAGGAGATGAAGGCCCGGGAGGGAGCCGTCAAGAACCGTGATACCGAGCTGGCGGAGCTGGGGAAGAAGCAGGCCGCCGAGCGCAACCGGTTGGAAGAGTTGGAGCGGAAGATGGGGACAAGGGAGGCCGATCTTGAAGCCAAGGTGCGCGTCCTGGCCGAAGATCGTGTGGCCTTCGCGGATCTCGAGAAGAGATCTCGCAAGGCGCTGAAGACACTTTACGAGCACGGCCTGGAGAAGCCTCTGGACACCGACGAGGACGACCCCGCCCAACTGCTTCCTCTCGTGGTGAAGGCGCTTGAGGAGGTTGTTGATGGCCTCGGCCCCATGGTGGAGGCAGAAGCTCGCGTCCTGTCTTCCGCCGCGCTGACTCGAGTCTTCAGCCATCTGCACCTTTGCGACCCCAACGCTTGCCTTGACGAGCTGCTGGAGCCTGTAACTGAAGATCAATACGAGGCGGCCGCCGCGGCCGTGCAAGGTCAAGTGGGGGCCTTGCTGAGGAAGTTCCGCGGCTTTGTCTCTGCTCCTCTGTCCGACAATGTCGTTGACCTTGCAGCTGGTGGTGAAGGTGAAGACAAAATTGCTCACGAGGGCGACGTCTAGATGTGACCCGCGCCCATTCTTCCCGTTCCGTTCCTGCGACATGTATCAGGCCTCGTGGAGGCGTTTAGACTTTTCATTTGGTATTGTCAGGACGATATGCTTGTAATATTTGCTTCGAGATTTGGCGATTTCCTTCCTATTTCCTTTGCGTTCTGCGTCGGCAGAGCCCGGCCCCGCGCATACCTCAACCTCCATTGGGCCGACCGGAGACCAGGACGGTCCAAGGAGTGAGGGGCTACGTGACCAGTTAGGCTCCTGAGTCGCGATGCTCAGGAGTCCCCCTTGACACGCAAACAGCTTATAGGGAGATTTTGCGAGGATAGATTAATGTTCTACATCGGCAGAGCCCGACCCCGCGCATACCTCAACCGCCATTGGGCCGATCGGAGACTAGGACGGAACAAGGAGTGAGGGGCTACATGACCAGTTAGGCTCCTGAGTCGTGATGCTCAGGAGTCCCCCTTGACGTGCAAACAATTTCAATACCTGCCCTTGCCGAGGCCTCGGGAGGGGCGTGCAACACCCAAGTCCGGGGGACCTGGTTGGGTGGCGTGCGCTTGGGCGTGACCCGTGCGCAGCCCCCATGCCCAGCCCCCTTGCGCGGCTCTCCCGAGGGGAGGCATCGTGGCGAGGCTGGGCGCTGAGCTCTGGGCTCCCTAAGGTTGGTACGACCGTGGGGCCGCCCTCAGTTGTTTATCACCAGCGCGGAGCATAGTGCTTCCGCTTGTGCACGGGCATAGCTGCTCCTCGGCAGTGTCGTCAGCCAGCACGGAGCATGGTGCTTCCACTTGGGCGTGGGATGGGGAGCCCCCTCCGGGAGGAGCCCCCGGGGCGTGTACAGCCCCGCCCTGACACGTGGCTTGCACGGCAGGGCTGCGAGGTGTATCTGGGCACTCGTGAGCCAGCGCGGGACTCACGAGGCCCTACCTCAAGGCGGGTTGCGCCTGGTCTTGAGTCTTGGTGGCTGTATGTCCCTGCAGGGCGGTTAGATGCAAGCACTCTACGTCCTCAGGTCCCGGCCCTCAAGCGAGCTCAGCCGCCGCTGGCATGCCAGGTCGCGATGCCGTGGTCAAGGCTAGGGGTGAGGGCTAGAGAGCCAGTAAGAGCTCCTGAGTCGCGATGCTCAGGAGCCCCCCTTTTAACGCGCAAGTGAATTGCATGAGATGAACAGGCCCGTGGCGGGCGATAGCCGTTGGTAGGTTAAGCGTGGAGAGCAGATCAACTTGGATAAATGTAGGAAGATACATGCCACTGGGTCCGGCCCGAGCGGCTTGGGGATGATGCAGCCCGAGTGGTGCCCCCAGCAAGGTAAGTCAAAGACATAAGCAAAAGGGGTACATGCCACAGGGACGGACCCATGTGGCCTGGGAATAATGCTGCCCGAGGGGCGCTCCCAGCTAAATGAGCTTGGAAGGTGTCACCTGGTTCTGTAGACGAAGTAGAGTTGGTGCAGCTGAAGGCGCGCGCTGAAGAAACGACTCCTCATGAGCCACCGGGACCCTGAGCCTCGGGAGGCTCTGGGGGCTCGGGATGTTCCCTGAAGACCGTCTCCATCTCCTCCAGGACGGCGTGGTACCTGGCCTCCTGAGCTGCCAAGACACGCCGCAAGTTGCGTTGATAGGCTGACGCCATGCTCAGCAAGCCGAAAGGCATGCGAACGTAGCTGTGACGCGGGCCCTCGCAGCGGCCAACACGCGATGGCCAGAAGCACTCCTGAGACGCGGCCCTGTTGAGCCCTGGGACATCGACGCAGACACGTAGCCCAGCATCCTCGCCAGGATGCGGAGCTGCGCCTCGTGAGCGTCCGTCGCCGCGCATGGCTCTTGCTTCTTGCAGTTCCTGAGTGGTGTTGGTGATGAACTCCTGAGTGGTGGGCACTCCTTGCCCCGTGCTCTCATGGAGGTCTCGTGCCGCGAAGCACGCCTCCAAATGGTGCCCGAGCGTCTCCCTCGTGAGGTTGGATAGGTCTGAGGCCCTCCAGAAGAGAGCCCCCGAGCCCTGCCCGAGGAGGGCGCCGGGCGCGCCTTCCTACGCGATGGAGGGAGGCGCCCCTGGAGCAGGCGCTGATCCTGACGAGGCTCCTGCCGCGACGCCATCCTCCCGAGGTCCTGCACGGCGCGGCTTCTTCTTCTTGGGGATGGCCTCCGGAGGGCCTTCACTTCTGCTATCGGGGTCGTCGATTGCTCCGGCTTGAAAGGCGCGCTCGAGGGAGCACACTGCATCTCTCTCTTCACATGGGACCGAGATGATTCCTCCGCTTCCTGGCATCTTGAGAACGTTGTAGCCGTGATGAGTGACTGCCATGAACTTGGCCAGGACTGGATACCCGAGGATGGCATTATACGGCAGGCGGATGTGCGCGACGTCAAAGTCGATGAGCTCGGTACGGTAGTTCTTGCGCTCCCCGAAGGTGACGGGCAGGCGGACCTGCCCTATCGGTGTGGTGGAACCATCAGTCACTCCTGAGAAGGGCTTGGTGGGCTGGAGCTGTTCATATGGCACTTGGAGGTTGTCGAACGTGTTGACGGACAGGACGTTGAGCCCTTCTCCGCCGTCGATGAGGGTCTTGGTGACCTGCACATTGCTGATGACTGGGGAACACAGCATAGGGAGGACGCCAGCGGTGGTGGCGCACTTGAGCTGATCCGCCGAGTTGAAAGTGATGGTGCATTGGGACCACCTGAGCGGGCGCGTGGCCTCGAGCTTGGGGAGCACCGCGTTCACCTCGCGAGCAAACTGTTTGAAGATACGCTGAGAGGCGGGGGCCTGGGCGCCACCCAGAATGCAGGCGATTGCACGCGGCTCCTGGAAGCCCCCAGCCCCCTCGTCCTGGTGGTGGTCGTCATTCCTTCTTGGTGGTGGCAGCGGAGGAAGTCCGGTGTTGCCCTGGGGGTGATCCTCACGAGGCGGATCCCTCCAGGCGCCCTCGCGAGGTTGGTCCTGCCAGCGGTCCTCACGAGGCCTGTCGCGCCACTCCTGGCGTGGCCCACGATCGTCCCAGCGTCCACCTCCACGTCCTCCTCTGCGGCCGTAGCCCCGGTCGCTGCGCTCGAGGCGTCGACCGTAGCGTCCTTCTCGTATGGCTCTGAGCTCTTGACAGTCGCTGGTGTTGTGGGTGTTCAGGTTGTGGAAGGCGCAGAACGGTCGGCCGTTCTTGGATGACTCGGGCTGATCTCTGCCCCGCTTGGTGTCGGGCTCCGCTGCGAGCACAGCTGCCTCCTTGCGCTTCAAGTCCTTGGCCTTGGCCTTCTTCTCTTCTGCGCCTGCGGCTGGCAGCTCAAGGAGGGAAAGGCGCCCCTCGTCATCTCTTGCACACTTGGTCGCCAGGTTGAACAGCTCCTGAGATGTGCAGAGCTCCTCGTGGATGGCGAGCTCTTCCTTCATCTTGACATCACGGACGCCGTCGGAAAACGCGGAGATGATGGCCTCGTCCGTGACCTTGGGGATCTTGAGGCGAGTGTTGTTGAAGTGCTGGATGTACTTCTGGAGGGTCTCTCCTGGCTGCTGCTTGATGCGGCGCAGGTCACCCGCGGCCGGCCGGCGGTCGCGGGTGCCCTGGAAGTTGGCGACGAAGCGGTCGCGCATCTCGTCCTAGGAGGAGATCGAGCCGTGCTGCAGGTTCAGGAGCCAGGAGTGGGCTCCATCCTTGAGAGCCATGGGGAACCAGTTCGCCATGACTTTCTCGTCGCCGTTGGCCGCTTCGATGCTCAGCTCATAGAGCTGCAGGAACTCCGCGGGGTCGGAGGTGCCATCGTAGCGAGGAGGCAGATCCGGCTTGAACTTGCCTGGCCAGGCGACGCTACGCAGCTCGGGGGTGAAGGCACGGCAGTCGGCCGTAGTTGCAGGGGCCCGTTTTGGCGGTGGAGCTTGGTCTTGACGAGGTTCGCGCTGCGCTGCTGCGGGCGGTGCACGACCTTGACGAGGTGGCGCAGGGAGCGCAGGTGCAGCTTCTCGCGGCCGCGGGATTTTTTGGCAGCTTCTCTCTTCGCGCGCGGGCGTCGGACGTGGTGGGTCACGCTGCGGAGCCGCGCGCCTTGGTGCCAAGGCGCCGTCTTGGGGCTGAGGTGGTGGAGGCACGCCATGAGCTCCGTCGCCCGCGGCTGGTTGAGGGGGAGGCAGAGAGTGGGACGGCACTGGAGAGCCCCCCGCAGCGCGGACGAGCTCGGCGACGCGGTCGAGCCACTCCTCGTAGAGGTCGTCGACGAGGCAGTAGCGCAGGAGATCGTTCGCCGCGAGGAGCACGGCCCGTGCCTCCATGGGAGCGCGGTGCGCATGATACGAAGAACCGGCAGGGGTCAGTGATGGAGTAGTGGTGCGGCCGTCCTGCCGCACCGAGGGATGGAGCGAAGACGTCTGCTGCTCGTTCCCCGGCAGGCTGGTGGCAGCGTTGGCGGCGGGAGACGGAGAACGACGAGCTGGCCCACCAACGGGAGCCGTCTGAGCGACACGGGCGGTGAGGGCAGCCCGACGCTCAGCTCGAGCACGGCGAGCGTCCGCCATAGATACGATGGAGCGACAGAGCGACGAACTGATGGAAGGGAAACTACAACGCACCTCTACCTAGCGCGCCAAATGTTGGATGTGGGGTTCTGGCAAACCCTTAAGGTTCGAACACTGGGGTGCGCACGAAGTCTTTCCCTCCTACCGATCTACGCCCTAGCTCGCTAAGATCTCACAGACGAACTCGACCAACTCGCAACACAGAAAGACACGAGGTTTATATTGGTTCAGGCCACCGTTGTGGTGTAATACCCTACTCTAGTGTGGTGGTGGTGGATTGCCTCTTGGGCTGATGATGAACAGTACAAGGGAAGAACAACCTCCTGAGGTTGAGGTGTTCTTGTGCGTATGAACTTGTGGCGTGAGGATTCGATGCCCCTACTGTGGTGGCTAGCTCTACTTATATAGGCCCTGGTCCTCTTCCCAAATATTGAGCGGGAAGGGAGCCAACAACGGCGGGCAAATTTGAAGGGGGACAGCTAGTACAAGCTATCCTGACAAAAGCGGTCTTCGCCTGCGAAAGCTCTGGTGGTGACGCCGTCTTGGGCTCCATGATGACCTCCGTTTCGCTGTCCTCCTGGTCTTGGTCTCGTTGCACCAATATAGTAACCTTTGCCCGATGCCTCGGTACTCTTCGCCTACGCTGGCCTCCTTAGCACCAAAGAGGAAACAAGGACGCTGTGCACGCTGGCGCCCGCCTGGTGCCCGCCTGGTGCGATGCGTCATGCCTCACGTCACGAGGGCCTCGTGAGGTTTGCCCCGCCTTGATATCTCCGCTCCTCGTGAGCCTGCCTGACTAGGCTACTCCAGAGGACGTCTTGCGTCGTCCGCCTCACGAGGCTTGGACCCTCGCGAGGGTCTTGGATGCCTTGTTGATGAAGATGGGCTGTACGGCCTGCTAGCTCAGCCGCGCTGTGGGCCGCAGGCAGGCAAGTCTGGGGACCCCCGTTCCCAGAACACCAACAAACATGAGCATAAAAAAATTATTCTCTCAAAATAATTTAAGTGAAGCATCTAAGTGAAGCATGAGAGCATTTCTTCAAATATACTAAAGCACACCGTGCTAAAAAAGATATAAGTGAAGCACTAGAGCAATTCCATAGCTCAAAAAGATTTAAGTGAAGCATAGTGAGCAATTCTAGCAAATCATAGCATAATTTTGGCTCTCTCAAATAGGTGTATCCAGCAAGGATACTTGACTTAAAATAAAAAGAAAAACAAGCAAAGACTCATATCATACAAGACGCTCCAAGCAAAACTCATGATATTTGACGAATAAAAATATATCTCAAAGTAAAATACCGATGGTCGTTAGAAGAAAGAGGGGATGCCACTCGGGCATCCCCAAGCTTAGTTGCTTGCTTCTATTTTAGATAATAGCTTGGGATGCCATGGGCATCCCCAAGCTTAGGCTCTTCTTACTCCTTAATCCTTCATCCATTGTGATCTCACCCAAAACTTGAAAACTTCAATGACACAAAACTCAACAAAACCTTCGTGAGATCCGTTAGTATAACAAAACAAATAACTACTCTAAGTATTGTTGCAAACCCATTCATATTTTATTTTTGCATTATATCTACTGTATTCCAACTTTTCTATGGCTCATACCCCCCGATAGAGTCCATAGATTCATCAAAATAAGCACACAACACAAAAAAAAAACATAATTTGTCAAAAACATAATAGTCTGTAGCAATCTGAAAACTTTGAATACTTCTGTAACACCCAAAATTCCGAAAAACTATCAATCTTGTGTAAAAAATTCAGAATTTTATCACACGTCTATGAATTTTCAAAATTATTTTACTAGGCACAAAAGTTTCTGTTTTCCAACAAGATCAAATCAACTATCACCCAACATGATCCCAAAGGCTTTACTTGACACAAACACTAATTAAAACATAAAACACAATCATAACAGTAGCATAATTGTGCAAACACTCAAGAACAGAAAGAAAAAGACAAAAATAAATTTTATTCATTGGGTTGCCTCCCAACAAGCGCTATCGTTTTATGCCCCTAGCTACGCATAAAGCATAGATTCAAGTATTGTCACCTTTATTTCTAGGTCCATAGGATGCCCTCATGATTGATTCATATGCTGGCTTAATTCTTGTTCTAGGGAAGTGTTCCATACCCTTTCTTAGTGGAAATTGAAATTTAATATGCCTTCTTTCATGTCAATCACGGCACCAATAGTACGTAAAAACGGTCTACCAAGTATAATAGGACAAGACGGATTGCAATCAATAACAAGAACAATAAAATCTATGGGCGCATAGTTCCTATTTGCAAGAATAAGAACATCATTAATTCTTAACAAAGGCTTTTTAATAGTAGAATCCGCCAAGTGCAAATTTAAGGAACATTCTTCGATATCGGTAAGACCAAGCACATCACATAAAGATCAGAATGGTAAAAACACTAGCACCCAAGTCACATAAAGCAAAACACTCATAATTTTTAATCTTAACTTTGATAGTAGGTTCCCATTCATCATGTAATTTTCTAGGAATTGAAATCTCTAATTCCAACTTTTCTTCCAAAGCTTTCATCATAGCATCAACGATATGCTTAGTAAAAGATTTATTTTATTCATAAGCATGGGGTGAATTTATCATGGATTGAAACAAACAAATACAATCAACCAAAGAGAAATTATCATAATTAAAGTCTTTGTATTCCAAAAGAGTGGGCACATCACTAGTTAAAGTTTTAACCTCTCCAAACCCACTTTTATCAATTTTCTCAACAAGATTTTCACCCTCCAAATTATCGGGACGCCTTCTAACTAAAGTTGACTCTTCTTCAGACCCTTTATCATCAATTTTAATTTTAATAAACAAAGAATCAATAGAAGAAACAACAATCACTTTAAGATCTTCATCATTTTTATCTTGTAATGAGATAGGTTTAGCGGCCATTTCATTTACGAGGGTAGCTTGTGCATCCGATATTTTGCCTAGCAAACTTTCAGCAAAAGCATACTTAGATTGGAGATTACAAACTTCTCTACTAATATCATCAAGTCGTTTAGTTATAGCTTCCAGCACAACAGAGTGTTCCTTAAGTACTTCGGTAAAATATTTCTTGTGCTCAAATTGTGTAGTCATATAATCCTTGGTACTTTTCTCAATTTCAAGCAAAAAATTGGGGTAAGGAACATCGTAATATTTTCTTTGAGGAGTCATGACTACGCAAACAAGATTGCACACAAAAACAGATCTGATGAGGAAATGGCGAACGAAAAAGAGGGTGAATAAAACGGCAAATTTGTGTGAAGTGGGGGAGATGAAAACGAGAGGGAAATGGCAAATAATGTAAATTGCAAGGAGATGAGATTTGTGATTAGGAACCTGGTAGATGTTGATGATGTCTCCCCGGCAACGGCACCGGAAATTCCTTTTGATGTGGCTTGAACTACATCGGTATTTCGCCAAAGAGGAAGGGATGATGCAGCACAGCTATGATACGTCTCCAACGTATCTATAATTTTTTATTGTTCCATGCTATTATATTATCTATCTTGGATGTTTTATATGCTATTTTATATGATTTTTGGGAATAACCTATTAACCTAGAGCCCAGTGCCAGTTTCTATTTTTCCCTTGTTTTTGAGTTTCGTGGAAAAGGAATATCAGTCGAAGTCCAATTGACCTGAAAATTTATGGTTATTTTTGATGGACCAGAAGAAACCCCCGAAGCAAAAGAGTTGGCCCAGAAGAGTCCCGAGCCAACCACAAGGGTGGAGGGCGCGCCCTACCCCCCGGGAGGGTGCTCCACCCTTGTCGTTGACTCGTGGACCCCCCCCCCCCCCCCCGTGAAACTGCTACCTCTTGAGCATGCGTTGGTTTTCCCTTGAAGAGGAAAGGGTGATGCAGCAAAGTAACATAAGTATTTCCCTCAGTTTTTGAGAACCAAGGTATCAATCCAGTAGGAGACTACACGCAAGTCACCTAGTACCTGCACAAACAAATAAGAACCTTGCAACCAACGCGATAAAGGGGTTGTCAATCCTTTCACGGCCACTTGCAAAAGTGAGATCTGATAAAGATAATAAGATAAATATTTTTGGTATTTTTGTGGTATAGATTGGAAAATAAAGATTGCAGAATAAATAGTAAACTAGAATTGTAGATTGGCAACTTATATGATGTAAAGTAGACCCAGGGGCCATAGGTTTCACTAGTGGCTTCTCTCAAGATAGCATGTATTACGGTGGGTGAACAAATTACTGCCGAGCAATTGATAGAAAAGCGCATAGTTATGATGATATCTAAGGGAAAGATCATGAATATAGGCATCACGCCCGTGTCAAGTAGACCGAAACGATTCTGCATCTACTACTATTACTCCACACATCGACCGCTATCCAGCATGCATCTAGAGTATTAAGTTCATAAGAACGGAGTAACGCATTAGGCAAGATGACATGATGTAGAGGGATAAACTCAAGCAATATGACATAAACCCCATATTTTTAACCTCGATGGCAACAATACAATACGTGCCTTGCTGCCCCTGCTGTCACTGGGAAAGGACACCGCAAGATTGAACCCAAAGCTAAGCACTTCTCCCATTGCAAGAAAGATCAATCTAGTAGGCCAAACCAAACTGATAATTCAAAGAGACTTGCAAAGATATCAAATCATGCATATAAGAATTCAGAGAAGAATCAAATAATATTCATAGATAATCAAGTTCATAAACCCACAATTCATCGGATCTCGACAAACACACCGCAAAAAGTATTACATCAAATAGATCTCCAAGAAGATCGAGGAGAACTTTGTATTGAGATCCAAAGAGAGAGAGAAGAAGCCATCTAGCTACTAACTATGGACCCGAAGGTCTATGGTAAACTACTCACACATCATCGGAGAAGCTATGGTGTTGATGTAGAAGCCCTCTGTGATCGAATCCCTCTCCGGCAGATCGCCAGAAAAGGCCCCAAGATGGGATCTCACGGGTACAGAAGGTTGCGACTGTGGAAAGGGTGTTTCGTCGCTCTCCCCGAAGGTTTTAGGGTATAAGAGTAAGTAGGCCGGTGGAGCTGCGAGGGGCCCATGAGGGTGGGGGGCGCGCCCTCCTGCCTCGCTGCTTCCTTGACGTCCACTCCAAGTCTCCTGGATTGCGTTTGTTCCAAAAACGATCCTCACGAAGGTTTCATTCCATTTGGATTCCGTTTGATATTCCTTTTCTGCGAAACACCAAAATAGGCACAAAAAATAGCAATTTGCACTGGGCCTTCGGTTAATAGGTTAGTCCCAAAAATAATATAAAAAGGTATATTAAAGCCCATTAAACATCCAAAACAGATAATATAATAGCATGGAACAATAAAAAATTATAGATACGTTGGAGACGTATCAAGCATCCCAAAGCTTAATTCCTACTCGTCCTCGAGTAGGTAAATGATAAAAACAGAATTTTTGATGTGGAATGCTCCCTAACATAATTTTCAATGTAATTCTCTTTATTGTGGCATGAAATGTTCAGATCCAAAAGATTCTAGATAAAGTTTAATATTGACATAAAAATAGTAATACTTCAAGCATTCTAACCAAGCAATTATGTCTTATAAAAATAACATAGCCAAAGAAAGCTTATCCCTACAAATCATATAGTTTGGCCATGCTTCATTTGCGTCACACAAAATGCTCCCATCATGCATAACCCCGATGAAAAGCTGAGCAATTGGTTCATACTTTTTAACGCGCTTCAGCCTTTTCAACCCTTGCGCAATACATGAGCGCAAGCCATGGATATAGCACTATAGGTGGAATAGCATATGATGATGGGGGTTATGTGAGAAGACAAAAAAGGAGAAAGTCCCACATTGACGCGGCTAATCAACGGGCTATGGAGATTCCCATCAATTGATGTCAATGCGAGGAGTAGGGATTGCCATGCAACGGATGCACTAGAGCTATAAATATATGAAAGCTCATCAAAAGAAACTAAGTTGGTGTGCATCCAACTTTCTTGCTCACGAAGACCTAGGGCATTTTGAGGAAGCCCATCATTGGAATATACAAGCCAAGTTCTATACTGAAAAATTCCCACTAGTATATGAAAGTGACAAAATAAGAAACTCTCTATCATGAAGATCATGGTGCTATTTTGAAGCACAAGTGTGGAAAAAAGGATAGTAACATTGTCCCTTCTCTCTTTTTCTCTCCTTTTTTTGGCTTCTTTGGCCTCTCTTTTTTTATTTGGGCTTCTTTGGCCTCTCTTTTTTATTTCATAGTCTCCATAATTCTTTCCTCACATGGGACAATGCTCTAATAATGATGATCATCACACTTATTTACTCATAACTCAATGTTACAACTCGATACTAGAACAAAAATATGACTCTATGTGAATGCCTCCGGCGGTGTACCGGGATATGCGATGAATCAAGAGAGACATGTATGAAAGAATTATGAAAGTGGCTTTGCCACAAATATGATGTCAACTACATGATCATGCAAAGCAATATGACAATGATGGAGCGTGTCATAATAAACAGAACGGTGGAAAGTTGCATGGCAATATATCTCGGAATGGCTATGGAAATGCCATAATAGGTAGGTATGGTGGCTGTTTTGAGGAAGATATAAGGAGGCTTATGTGTGATAGAGCATATCGTATCACGGGGTTTGGATGCACCGGCGAAGTTTGCACCAACTCTCAAGGCGAGAAAGGGCAATGCATGGTACCGTAGAGGCTAGCAAATTACGGAAAGGTAAGAGTGCGTATAATCCATGGACTCACATTAGTCATAAAGAACTCATATACTTATTGCACAAGTTTATTAGCCCTCGAAGCAAAGTACTACTACGCATGACCCTAGAGGGATAGATTGGTAGGAAAAGACCATCGCTCGTCCCCGACCGCCACTCATAAGGAAAGCACTCAAAGAACACCCCATGCTTCAAATTTGTCACACAACGTTTACAATACGTGCATGCTACGGGACTTGCCAACTTTAACACAAGTATTTCTCAATTTCACAATTACCCAACTATCATGACTCTAACATTACCACCTTTATATCTCAAAACATCTATCAAGTATCATAGTATTCAATGCACTCTATATGAAAGTCCATCTTGAATGCCTATCATATTAGGACTAATTTTATAGCCAAAGCAAATTACAATGCTGTTCTAAAAGACTCTGAAAATAATATAACTGAAGCACGAGAGATAACTAATTTCTTTAAAATAAAACCACAACTGTGCTCTAAAAAATATAAGTGAAGCACTAGAGCAAAATTATCTAGCTCAAAAGATATAAGTGAAGCACATACAGTATTCTAATAAATTCCGATTTATGTGTGTCTCTCCCAAAAGGTGTGTACAGCAAGGATTATTGTGGTAAACTAAAAAGCAAAGACTCAAATGATACAAGACGCTCCAAGCAAAACACATATCATGTGGTGAATAAAAATATAGCCTCAAGTAAATTTACCGATAGACGCAGACGAAAGAGGGGATGCCTTCCGGGGCATCCCCAAGCTTAGGCTTTTGGTTGTCCTTGAATTTTACCTTCGTGTGCCTTGGGCATCCCCAAGCTTAGGCTCTTGCCACTCCTTATTCCATAATCCATCAAATCTTTACCCAAAAACTTGAAAACTTCACAACACAAAACTCAACAGAAAATCTCATGAGCTCCGCTAGTATAAGAAAACAAACCACCACCTTAAGGTACTGTAATGAACTCATTGTTTATTTATATTGGTGTTAAACCTACTGTATTACAACTTCTCTATGGTTCATACCACCCGATACTAGCCATAGATTCATCAAAATAAGCAAACAACACACGAGAAACATAATCTGTCAAAAACAGAACAGTCTGTAGCAATCTGAATTGTTCGAATACTTATGGTACTACAAAAATTCTGAACTAAATTGGTGGACGTGAGGAATTTATCTATTAATCATATGAAAAATGAATCAACCTAAAATCACTCTCCAGTAAAAAATGGCAGCTAATCTCGTGAGCGCTAAAGTTCCTGTTTTTTTACAGCAAGATCACAAAGACTTCACTCAAGTCTTCCCAAAGGTTCTACATGGCACAAACACAAATTAAAACATAAAAACACATATAAACAGAGTCTAGATGAATTATTTATTACTAAACAGAAACAAAAAGCAAGGAACAAAAATAAAGTTGGGTTGCCACCCAACAAGCGCTATCGTTTAACGCCCCTAGCTAGGCAGTGATAATTTCAATGATGCTCACATGAAAGACAAGATTTGAAGCACAAAGAGAGCATCTTAAAATCCGTGACAAACACATCTAAGTCTAACATACTTCCTATACATAGGCATTTTATAAGCAAACAAATTATCATAGCAAGCAAAAATTAGCATATGCAATGAAGAAGAAAGAGACGATAGCAATCTCAATTGACGAGAGGTAATTTAGTAAGATAAAAATTTCTACAACCATATTTTCCTCTCCCATAATAACTACATGTCGGATCATAAGCAAATTCAACAAAATAGCTATCACATCAAATATTTTCAACATGATCCACATGCATGCAAAGTTGACACTCTTCCAAAATAGTGGGATTAGCATTAGCTAAAGTCATGACCTCTCCAAACCCACTTTTATCAAAAATTTCATAAGATTGAACATTCTCCAAATATGTGGGATCTAAAGTTGACACTCTTCCAAACCCACTCTCAATAATATAGCAAACACTATTATCAATCTCATATTCATCATGGGGCTTAAATAAATTTTCAAGATCATAAGAAGCATTATCACCCCAATCATGATCATTGCAACAAGTAGAGGACATAACAAAACTAGCATCCCCAAGATTAGGGTTTTGCATATTATTAGCACAATTTACATCATCATTGCAATCATGCTTTTTATTCAAAGGTCTATCATGAATCGCTTCATAAAGTACTTCATCACAATTTTCAGATTCACGAATTTCAAGAAAAACCTCATAAATATAATCTAGTGCACTCAACTCACTAGCAATAGGTTCATCATAATTAGATCTCTTAAAGAGATTAGCAAGTGGATGAGGATCCATAAACTTTTAGCAAGCGAAGATGCAAGCAAAAAGAAGGTACATGGTAACACAAGCAAATAGAAGGACGAACGGAAGAGGGGCGAAGAAAAGGCAAAGGTGAAGTGGGGGAGAGGAAAACGAGAGGCAAATGGCAAATAATGTAATGCGAGGGATAAGAGTTTGTGATGGGTACTTGGTATGTCTTGACTTGTGCGTAGATCTCCCCGGCAACGGTGCCAGAAATCCTTCTTGCTACCTCTCGAGCATGCGTTGGTTTTCCCTTGAAGAGGAAAGGGTGATGCAGCAAAGTAACGTAAGTATTTCCCTCAGTTTTTGAGAACCAAGGTATCAATCCAGTAGGAGACTACACGCAAGTCGCCTGGTACCTGCACAAACAAATAAGAACCTTGCAACCAACGCTATAAAGGGGTTGTTAATCCCTTCACGGGCACTTGCAAAAGTGAGATCTGATAAAGATAATAAGATAAATATTTTTGGTATTTTTGTGGTATAGATTGGTAAATAAAGATTGCAAAATAAATAGTAAACTAGAATTGTAGATTGGAAACTTATATGATGTAAAGTGGACCCAGGGGCCATAGGTTTCACTAGTGGCTTCTCTCAAGATAGCATGTATTACGGTCGGTGGACAGATTACTGTCGAGCAATTGATAGAAAAACGCATAGTTATGATGATATCTAAGGCAATGATCATGAATATAGGCATCACGTCCGTGTCAAGTAGACCGAAACGGTTCTGCATCTACTACTATTACTCCACACACCGACCGCTATCCAGCATGCATCTAGAGTATTAAGTTCATAAGAATGGAGTAACACATTAGGCATATGACATGATGTAGAGGGATAAACTCAAGAAATATGATATAAACCACATCTTTTTATCCTCGATGGCAACAATACAATACATGCCTTGCTACCCCTGCTGTCACCGGGAAAGGACACCGCAAGATTGAACCCAAAGCTAAGCACTTCTCCCATTACAAGAAAGATCAATCTAGTAGGCCAAACCGAACTGATAATTCGAAGAGACTTGCAAAGATATCAAATCATGCATATAAGAATTCAGAGAAGAATCAAATAATATTCACACATAATCAAGTTCATAAACCCACAATTCATAGATAATCAAGTTCATAAACACACCGCAAAAAGTATTACATTGAATAGATCTCCAAGAAGATTGAGGAGAACTTTGTATTGAGATCCAAAGAGAGAGAAGAAGCCAGCTAGCTACTAACTATGGACCCGAAGGTTTGTGGTAAACTACTCACACATCTTCGGAGAGGCTATGGTGTTGATGTAGAAGCCCTGCATGATCGAATCCCCCTCCGGCAGATCGCTGGAAAAGGCCCCAAGATGGGATCTCACGGGTACAGAAGGTTGCGGCGGTGGAAAAGGTGTTTCTTTGCTCTCCCAAAAGGTTTCAGGGTATAAGAGTATATATAGGCGAAAGAAGTAGGTCGGTGGAGATGCGAGGGGCCCATGAGGGTGGGGGCGCGCCCTCCTGCCTCGTGGCTTCCTCGCTGCTTCCTTGACATCCACTCCAAGTCTCCTGGATTGCATTTGTTCCAAAAACGATCCTCGCAAAGGTTTCATTCCGTTTGGATTCCGTTTGATATTCCTTTTCTGCGAAACACTGAAATTGGAAAAAAAACAGCAATTTGCACTGGGCCTTCGGTTAATAGGTTAGTCCCAAAAACAATATAAAAAGGTATATTAAAGCCCATTAAACATCCAAAATCGATAATATAATAGCATGGAACAATCAAAGATTATAGATACGTTGGAGATGTATCAGAAACCGACGCCAAAAATTCCTATAAATATAGAAACCCCCAGAAATAAATCTAGATCGGGAGTTCCGCCGCCGCAAGCCACTGTAGCCACGAAAAACCAATCGAGAGCCCGTTCCGACACCCTCCCGGAGGGGGAAACCATCACCGATGTCCATCTTCATCATCCCGGCGCTCTCCATGACGAGGAGGGAATAGTTCACCCTCGGGGTTGAGGGTATGTACCAGTTGCTATGTGTTTGACCTCTCTCTCTCTCGTGTTCTTGATTTGGCACGATCTTGATATACCGCGAGTTTTGTTATTATAGTTGGATCTTATGATTTTGAGTTTTCCCTTTGAAGTTATCTTATTAGACTGAGTCTTTAAGGATTTGAGAACACTTGATGTATGTCTTGCATGTGCTTATCTGTGGTGACAATGGGATATTCACGTGATCTACTTGATGTATGGTTTGGTGATCAACTTGCGGGTTCTGTGACCTTGTGAACTTATGCATAGGGGTTGGCACACGTTTTCGTCTTGACTCTCCGGTAGAAACTTTGGGGCACTCTTTGAAGTTCTTTGTGTTGGTTTGAATAGATGAATCTGAGATTGTGTGATGCATATCATATAATCAAACCCGCGGATACTTGTGGTGACATTGGAGTATCTAGGTGACATTAGGGTTTTGGTTGATGTGTGTCTTAAGGTGTTATTTTAGTACGAACTCTAGGGCTGTTTGTGACACTTATAGGAATAGCCCAATAGATCGATCATAAAGAATAACTTTGAGGTGGTTTCGTAAACTACAATAATATCTTCGATTATTCTCCACTATTAGTGACTTTGGAGTGCCTCTCTGTTGCACATTGAGGGATTGTTATACGATCTAATTATGTTATCATTGTTGAGAGAACTTGCACTAGTTAAAGTATGAACCCTAGGCCTTGTTTCTAAGCATTGCAATACCGTTTTTGCTCACTTTTGTTACTAGTGCACCTATACAATTTACTATTGTATTGGGTGTGCTGGGGACACAAGAGACTCTTTGTTATTTGGTTGCTGGGTTGTTTGAGAGAGACCATCTTCATCCTACGCCTCCTACGGATTGATAAACCTTAGGTCATCCACTTGAGGGAAATTTGCTACTGCCCTACAAAACTCTGCACTTGGAGGCCCAACACGAGTCTACAAGAAGAAGGTTGCGTAGTACACATCAAGCTACGGTAGGTATTTCCCTCAGTGATGAGACCAAGGTTATTGAACCAGTAGGAGAACCACGCAACACTACATAAATGGTACCTGCACAAAAAGAACAAATACTTGCAACCCAACGTAAAAGAGGGGTTATCAATCCCTCCTGGGTAAAAAGATAGATAAAATTGTAGTAGATTGGATAAATAGATCTCGCGGGAACACGAGATAAAATAGATAACAATAAATTGCAGCAAGGTATTTTTGGGATTTTGGATTAATAGATCTGAAACTAAAAGCAAATAAAAATAGATCTTGAAGGAAAATATGATAAAGAAGAGACCTGGGGGTCGTAGATTTCACTAGTGGCTTCTCTCGAGGAAAATAGCATACGACGGGTAAACAAATTACTGTTGGGAATTTGATAGAACTTCAAATAATCATGAAGATATCCAGGCAATGATCATTACATAGGCATCACGTCCAAGATTAGTAGACCGACTCCTGCCTGCATCTACTACTATTACTCCACACATCGACCGCTATCCAGCATGCATTTAGCAATAAGAACGATGGCATGATGTAGACAAGATCTATTCGTGTAGGAATAGACACCATCTTGTTATCCTTAATAGCAATGATACATATGTGTCATTTCCCCCTTCTGTCACTAGGATTGAGCACCGTAAGATCGAACCCATCACAAAGCACCTCTTCCCATGCCAAGAAAAAACGATCTAGTCGGCCTAACTAAACCAAAGATTCGAAGAAGAAATATGAGGCTATAAGTAATCATGCATATAAGAGATCAAAAGACTCAAATAACTTTCATGGATAAAAACATATATCTGATCATAAAGTCGAAGTTCATCGGATCCCAACAAACACACCGCAAAAAAAGTTACATCAAATAGATCTCCAAGAGACCATTGTATTGAGAATCAAGAGAGAGAGAGAGGAAGCCATCTAGCTACTAACTACGGACCCTTAGGTCTAAAATGAACTACTCACGCATCATCGGAAAGTCACAAATGAGGATGATGAACCCCTCCGTGATGGTGTCTAGATAGGATCTGTGGTTTCTGGAACTTGCGGCGGATGGAATTATGTTTCATCGACTCTCCTAGGGTTTTTGTAATATTGGGGTATTTATACAACAAAGAGGCGGTATAGGAGGCCACCGAGGTGGGCACAACCCATCAGGGCGTGCCTGGGCCCCCAGGCGTGCCCAGGTGGGTTGTGCTCCCCTCGGAGCCCCCCTCTGGTACTTCCTTGGCCCGACTTGTGTCTTCTGGTCCAGAAAAAATCTCCACAAAGTTTCGCTGCGTTTGGACTCCGTTTGGTGTTGATTTTCTGCGAAGTAAAAAAACAAGCAAAAAATAGCAACTGGCACTGGGCACTATGTCAATAGGTTAGTCCCAAAAAATGATATAAATTTGCTATCAAATGATTGTAAAATATCCAACAATGATAATATAACAGCGTGGAACAAGAAAAAATTATAGATACGTTGGAGACGTATCAGGGAGATACTACTCGTCTGTGTTTAAGTCAGGGTGTAAAACACCCATGTTTTATACACCGATAGGAGCCCCTGGGCCTGGTCCACACGCGTTGCTTTGCGTCATTGGGCTAGGTCCAAACGATGCACATACATGCAACAACGATTAACGTCAAAGTCTATCAACACAATATCCATATCTCGAGATCTTCTTTGCTTCTTCATTAACCTAGGCTCATGTCCATCTTTGTTCTCCATCCGGCAAACCAAACCACCAGGCGGGCACCCATCGTGTGTGTAGAAACCAGGGATGAGCATGTACACGGGTTGCTGCTGGGCGTGATCCATACAAACCATGATCACAGGTGGCCAAAGGTAACTGCCATGTCTGCCAATTCTTTCTCCTTTACTGCATCCCTCCCCATGACGCGCGTCACACGCGGAACGTGGGATTGGTGGAAAGAGGCGGCCATGGAGGTAGTGCACTGAATAGGGTAGGCAGGCAGTCAGATTGGTGAGGTAGGGTGGTTGATGGAGTAACGCGCCGGCCAGAAATGCAGGGAGCAGGACTGGTGGAATGGGGCGGTTACCTAAAATGGTGGAGAGCCAGCCTCCCCCCCTATAAAAGAGGGGTTGCGGGAGGCGATGCTCATCCACCTCTCCCTTCTCCATTCTTTCAGCATCTGCCACCACCATGGTGAGAGGAAAAGGCCAAGCTCGTGCTTCCGCCACTGTAGTGATAGCTTCCCCCGACATCATGCCCTTGCTTTGGCTGCGGTGGTGGAGGCTGGCTCCAGCGCTCGGGGTGGTGTTGCAGGCCGTGGTCATGAAAGACGCGGTGCCCAGGGCCGGGGTGGCCAGAGTAGGGCGCTTGTTGTTCCGCCTCCGGCCGCTCCTCCCCCAGCAGAAGTCCATACAGAAGACATGGCACTCAAGTTTGTCGTAGAGTTGTGTAACCCACCTTGAAGCCGGCTGCGGCTGCCTCGTCCCTTTGCTAGCGTGATGGAGATCGACCACCCGCTCTGTCTGTGGTTGTGCGTGGATGGCTGCTACAACAGCTCCGTTTGGGTGAACGTCGAGTTCTCCATCAAAGGCACCATGTACCTCACGCGTGGGTGGAAATCCTTCGCCCGCGCTCGTTATCTGGAGCATGGGCATCTTCTCCACTTCAAGTTAGTGGAGTCAGATACACTCTCCATGAAGCTCTTCGGTGCTTCAAGCGCTCGCATGGAGTGCTACACGGAGAGCTCGGGCAACAGTGAAACCTCCTCATCGAGTGATAGCAATGAGGAGGACGATGGTGAAGACAACGACGGCAGGTCCCCGGGCATCAAGATCGAGGGCGACAACTTCGACTCCCGCAGAGCGCCGGCAACACCATCATCTCCAGTTGAGCGTCGGTAGCACCATCATCTGGCCTGCTGGGAGCGCTCCTTTTGCCCTAGGTTGTACTTGATGTAAACCCTAGAAAAATGGCTAAGAAAAACATTATCAAACACTTTTCATTTTCAATATATATATATGTTATTGATCGTGCTCGAATGAATGTGTAATGTTCCCCTAATTCGTTTATATTCTTGTATGATTCGAATCTGACACCCTATGCAGTTTGGAAGCTTGCCGGAACACATACTTGTCGCGAGCGCTTTGAAGGACTGGTCCTTAGTAACCTGTTGGCGGTACTGTATCCGGCAAGGTAACTTGCCAGTCTCAACGCTGCTGAAAAAATCTCGCTGAGCGGGCTCGAGGCAAAATGAGAGCGCGAATAAGCACAACAAAATTCCTTCGTGTGCAGGTTTTTCGGACATGAATAAAATTGAACAAGGGGAATTTCCAAGATGTAAACAACAAAATTCTTAGTTGAAAATTTTCCAACTTAGCTTTATTTGTTCTACTTCTCGTTGCATGAGATGCGTGCCAACGCCAACGCCATTCCAAAAATGGTACTCCATCGTCACCCCCACCCACCGAGAAACATGCATGTGAGGGATCCTTCTATCTTTGAGAAAAAGAAAGAAGAGAAAAGAGTGGCATGGGGACCTTGGCGGTGCATTAGCCATTTCGTTCAAGCAAAGATGGCATCAAAGTGTTAGGCGTATCGATACATAAGTAAAGATGCATAAAAAGTTAGCTATGATAGCGGCGCAAAGATGTGAAACACTTAGCTTTATTCACATATGCACAGGGTCTTCACCTAGCTTTGTACAAAGGGTTACAAGTCTTAGAGACAAAGCTTGTACAGAAGGGTTGCTGGGACAAGGCCCGACAACTGCGCCTTAAGGGTAGAACTTGCGAAGATGCTCGATATTCCACGAGTTTTGCACATGGATGCCGTCTTCTGTTTCTAGACGGACTGCGCCGAATCTGGTAACTTGTGCTACCTGATAAGGGCCTTCCCACTTTGGCATCTACTTGTTTGTCCCATTAGTGGATTGAACACGCTGAAGAACAAGCTCGCCTTCCTTAAGTCTCCGGGCATGAACTTTGTGGCTATGATAGCGACACAAAGCTTGCTGGTAGCATGCAGCTTGCACAGCTGCCCAAAGACGATCTTCCTCGCGGAGCACAACACCATCTTTCTGTAAATGCTCTTGCTGTACCTTGTCGTAGTTAATCACTCGAGGTGACCCATACGTGAATTTTGTGGGGAGCACTGCTTTTGCACCATAAACTAGGGAGAAGTGTGTTTGGCCAGTAGCTCAATTTGGTGTCATTCTGAGTGACCAAAGAACTGCTGACAACTCATCAATCCAGCATCTTCCACACTTGTGCAACCTGTCAAAAGTTCTTGTCTTGAGGCCATGCAACACTTCAGCATTCGTCTGTTCTGCTTGCCCATTGCTTTTCGGATGAGCAACAGAGGAAAAGCAAACCTTGCTTCCAAGGCTCTGGATGTACTGCATGAAGGTGCGGCCTATGAACTGCGCGCCATTGTCGGTGATGACTTTGTTTGGAACCCCAAAACGGCAAACTAGTCCCTTAAAGAACTTGATGCTTGACTGTGCAGTCACCTTCCTCACTGGCTCTACTTCAGGCCACTTTGTGAACTTCTCGATGACAACGTACAATAAGTCAAAGCCCCCGATAGCACGGGGGAAGGGGCCTAAGGTATCGAGCCCCCGGACCAAAAAAGGCAATGAGAGAGGGATTGTCTAAAGAGGTTGTGTTGGTTGATGTATATTCTTCGAATGGAACTGGCATGCTTCACATCTTGTTACTAGCTCAATCGCACCCTAGAGGGCAGCGGTCCAATAAAAACCTTGTCGGAAAGCTTCGCTGACAAGGTCTCTTGATTCTATGTGGGAGCCATATATACCTCCGTGTATCTTAGCCAACAACTTCAGTCCATCTACCCGGCAAATGCACTTTAATTTGACTCTGTTTGACCTCTTTCTGTATAGATTGTTGTCCACAAACTGATACATACTCGATTAACGGGCTAGTTTCTCAGCTCTTTCTTTCTTATCGGGAACTTGGGGCTATCATGGCCTCGAAGTCGAAATCGGGGTCAGATCAAAAGAGGTGGCTGAAGACGCGCTTTGACACCCGGGCAAGAAGGTCACGACTCCCTTCATTGACGAGTTCGCCCACCATCTTTGCACCCTCTTCGAGCTGCTCCACGACCCTGGTGAAAGGCAAGGTAACCGGCGTCATTAGGAACGAGCGGGCTGGAGATGCTCCCCTTGCAGATGGAACCCAGAGCATGGCGAGCCTTTCGCTCGAGGTCCTAGAACATCTCCGAGTGCGTGTGCTGCAGCCCCTGAGCCCGGTTTGCTTCATCTGCCGCCCATTCCACGAGGGAGGTGATGCCCCCCACCTACTCGTCGAGTGAAGCCATATCGGCCTCGGCGACATCTCGGGCATCCAGTGCGGCTATCCATTGCTGGTTCGCTTCGGCCAACTTCTTCTTGAGGTGTTTGATCTCAGCCTTTAGCTCTCTATGCCTGGCGCAGAAACGGGTCTCCTGAAGCTCACGCTTCTTACGGTGGTCAACGATGAGCACCTGGTAGGCGCTCGCGATCCTCTCATCAGCCTCCGCTTGGATCCTCGCCTCCCGGGAAGCTAGGGAAACGCTGGCCTCCTCCTCGCATCAGGATAAGGAAACTTCAGTGACAGTCAGCTGGCGCTCCAGCACCTCCAGCCGCTTGTTCTCCAGGCTCTGCTCAGACAACACTAGCGGCAGCTCCTCCTCAAGAGCCCAGAGACTTGCTTCCCGTGACGACGTCCCTTCCTCGAAGGCGAAGAGGGTGGCTCTGCGCGCTCGGATCTACTGGTCCAAGGCGACGCTTGAGGCTAGGAGCTACTCCTCGCAAGCCTCTACTACCTCGTGCCGTCAGACCTCGGTCTCGGCCACCTCGAAGGCTCGGTCAGGAGCTTCCTCACCATGGCGGTGGACTCCTCGTCCTTCGAGCGGGCGGACTCGTGTTGCAGGTGGCTAAGCTTGATGGCAACCTCGAGCTAACGCCACCCGCGTGCCAGGTGTAGGTGCTCGTCCTTGAGGCGCGCATCGACATCATGAAGCTCTGTTTCGAGCTGGTTCAGCGTGCCCCTCGCATCCCGAAGAAGGTCATGCCTAACGACACCACGGATGATTGTAAGCGCCAAGGCCTGGCCAGGACCGAGCCCCGCGCTCCTTCCCGGTGCCAAGGCATGGGAAGGTTTGGCTGCATCCGCCGGGGAACTAAAGCCGGCCGGTCCCCTGTCTGATTCCCTTGCCTAGGGCATAGCCTTTCATGGGCTCGACGCCCCTCCGACGGAGGTTGTTGGCCCACGGCTGGATCGGGTGCCGGTGGGAGCAGGCAAGACGAGCGGCGGCACCGCCTTCGCGAGCCTGATGCTTGCCTCGATGGGGGGTGCTAGGGAAGCAGAGAAGCGGGTCGTCAGGGGCTGCCTCAGAAGAGCCGCAACCTCTTCCGCGCACGCATGACCATTCGCGAAGTCCAAGGAGTGTGTGGATGTCGCTCGCCCCGCGCCTTCAGGAAGCAGGGGAGAGAGCGCCCTCCGCTCAGACACGGTCGCGTCAACCTGATGAGTCACATCCTTAGTGCGGCTGTGGTTCGCAGCGGGGTGGCGGCCATCCATCTCGGAGACGTTCCCGTCCCTTCACTTGGAGCAATCCTGCGGGAGGAAGACCTTAGGGAAGCTTGCTTCATGAAGATGAAGGAGAGCAGGGTGCTTACTCGTCCATGGCTACCCACTTTCTTTTCTCCAGGGCCCATGACAGTGTGCCGGCGCTGTCTTCAGGCCGCCCCTTCTCCGAGAGGCATGAGGCTCGGGAGTCGGCGCCCGGGGGTTCGGCGCATGGCTCACCACACTTGAAGCGGTGGCCGCGCCCCCGGGCGGGTCAACGCTATCGTAGTTCGCCAGCGCAGGAGCGGGTTTCAGGGCGGCAGGTGGAGGCGGTTCAACGCGTCCCTCCATTGCCGCCTGGGGCGCCTCACCCACGAAGCCCTCGAGGCCTGAGACCACCAAGAAGGGGTTGTCCCGAGGCCCCTCGTGGCCCTCGGGGAGCAGCCCTCACTGATCAAAGCGCGACATCCTCTCGAAAAAGTCCCCTTTGCTCGTGTAATTGTACAGAGGGAGCCCTTTTTGGGGAAGCACGCTTGCTTCCCTGCCATTCAAGATGAGGAGTATCCCACTCAGCACATCGGGGGGCAGGCAGGCCATCTGAAGCCTCATTGCATCCTTGGGGCCGGTGAACGCCCACATAGGGCAAGAATGGCGCTGGAGGAGGGCCATTCGACGATGGATGAAATCCCTCACCATCATCGTCACTGTCACGCCTGTCACCCTCAGGTCAGCCATCTTCGCCATGACCCGCGATAGCCTCGGGTCGACGAGCCTCTCGTGTCTCCACCCGGAGCTTGCTTCCGCCGGAGATGACGGAGTTTGAAGTAAGGGGCTGAACTGGGCCATGTCGACGTACACACATTGCCTCCGAAAGCCCTTCGCCTCGGGGTGGATATCTATGTCAATGTCTTCGCTCGCCGTCGCACTCATAGCGCAGAGCGACATGCACCCGGAGCACTGTGCGTTGGCGGTTAGCCGCAGGGAGAAGAAGTGGCGAAGCAATGCCACCGAGGGGGCGATGCTCACAAAGGCCTCGCACAAGAACGCGAAGGTAGAAAGGAGGAGGATGGATTTCGGGTCAAAGTGCAACGCATGAACCTGAGAGGAAATCATGGAGATGAAGGGCGACAGTGGTGACCTCGAGCTCGTTAGAAGGCCGAGAAGCGGGCCAAATCTTCATCACTTTCCACTCGTTGGAATCAGCTGCGATCAACGGGAGGACCTTGTCGAGCCCCTCGCGGTTGAGCACCATGGACTGACCCAGGGCGGGTTCCGGCCCTGCTCGGCGGTCCGCCGCCGCGGTGGCCTTGCTCCTCTTGTTCCAGGGTGCCATGTCGGTGCAGCAAGACAAGGGCGGCACAAGATCCGACAGGCAAGGCACAAACTTGCTTGAGAAGGAAGGAGCGGAGGATGATGACCCTGATACGTCTCCAATGTATCTATAATTTTTGATTGTTCCATGCTATATTATATTCTGTTTTGGATGTTTAATGGGCTTTATTATACACTTTTATATTATTTTTGGGACTAACCTATTAACCGGAGGCCAAGCCCAAATTGCTATTTTTTTGCCTATTTCAGTGTTTCGAAGGAAAGGAATATCAAACGGAGTCCAAACGGAATGAAACCTTCGGGAACGTGATTTTCGGAACAAACGTGATCCAGAGGACTTGGAGTGGACGTCAAGAAACGAACGAGGAGGCCACGAGGCAGGGGGGCGCGCCTACCCCCGGGGCGCGCCCTCCACCTTCGTGGGCCCCTCGTAGCTCCACCGACCTACTTCTTCCTCCTATATATACCTACGTACCCCCAAACCATCAGACACGGAGCCAAAACCCTATTTCCACCGCCGCAACCTTCTGTACCCGTGAGATCCCATCTTGGGGCCTTTTCCGGCGCTTCGCTGGAGGGGGCATCGATCACGGAGGGCTTCTACATCAATACCATAGCCTCTTCGATGATGTGTGAGTAGTTTACCTAAGACCTTCGGGTCCATAGTTATTAGCTAGATGGCTTCTTCTCTCTCTTTGGATCTCAATACAAATTTCTCCTCGATTCTCTTGGACATCTATTTGATGTAACTCTTCTTTTGCGGTGTGTTTGTCGACATCCGATGAATTGTGGGTTTATGATCAAGATTATCTATGAACAATATTTGAATCTTCTCCAAATTCTTTTATGTATGATTGGTTATCTTTGCAAGTCTCTTCGAATTATCAGTTTGGTTTGGCCTACTAGATTGATCTTTCTTGCAATGGGAGAAGTGCTTAGCTTTGGGTTCAATCTTGCGGTGCTCGATCCCAGTGACAGTAGGGGAAATGACACGTATTGTATTGTTGCCATCGAGGATAAAAAGATGGGGTTTATATCATATTGCATGAGTTTATCCCTCTACATCATGTCATCTTGCTTAAAGCGTTACTCCGTTCTTATGAACTTAATACTCTAGATGCATGCTAGATAGCGGTCGATGTGTGGAGTAATAGTAGTAGATGCAGGCAGGAGTCGGTCTACTTGCACGGACGTGATGCCTATATACATGATCATACCTAGATATTCTCATAACTATGCTCAATTCTATCAATTGCTCGACAGTAATTCGTTTACCCACCGTAATACTTATGCTATCTTGAGAGAAGCCACTAGTGAAACCTATGGCCCCGTGTCTATTTTCCATCATATTAATCTCCCGACAACTAGCTATTTCTGGCGCCGTTTATTTTGCTTTCTTTACTTTTAGTCTTTATCATAAAAACACCAAAAATATTATCTTATCATCTCTATCAGATCTCACTCTCGTAAGTGACCATGAAGGGATTGACAACCCCTTTATCGCATTGGTTGCGAGGTTCTTATTTGTTTGTGTAGGTGTGTGGGACTCGAGCGTGGTCTCCTACTCGATTGATACCTTGGTTCTCAAAAACTGAGGGAAATACTTGCGCTACTTTACTACACCACCCTTTCCCCTTCAAGGGAAAACCAACGCAGTGCTCAAGAGGTAGCAAGAAGGATTTCTGGCGTCGTTGCCAGGGAGTCTACGCACAAGTCAAGACATACCAAGTACCCATCACAAACTCTTATCCCTTGCATTACATTATTTGCCATTTGCCTCTCGTTTTCCTCCCCCCCACTTCACCCTTGCCGTTTTATTCCCCTTTGTCCCGTTTGCCTTTTTCTTGCCAGATCTATTGTTTGCTTGTGTTACCATGTGCCTTTTATATGCTTGCATCTTTGCTTGATAAAAATCTATTGATATGGATCCACTTAAAGTGTTCTACTTGGATCATCTTCGATCCTTATGCGCTCGTGCTGAAACCCCAACTAGCCTAGTTGATGGGAAATCTTTAGATGAGCATGCTCATTTTGTGCATCACCGTTTGTCTGAAAAAGGGAGACTCTTATGGGATCAAATAAACAGATTGATGTGTTATGCTTGGAATCTTTGTGAAATTTATGATTTTACTTGTTGCTCTGAAAACATTAAGAAACACCTTCCCTACCAATGTGAGTTTAGTGATAATGGAATCGTATCTTCGTATGCTAAGGGTGTTTATAATTACTATGATGTTCAACAAATTGAAGAATTTGTTGCTTTTAATGGTGCTTATGAAATTGCTTCTTTGATTGAAACATATGATGCTACTCTTTACAACTCTGAAAATTTTGCCATACTTAAATATTGTTATGATAATTATGCTTCTAATGCCTATGTTAAACCATATATTGAGGACTCCTCCGCTGTGCAAGAAGAGGCTAATATTTTGCTGGAGTCTATGGAGGAAGAAAATAATGATATGCATGAATCTATAGATAATTATGATTCCGATGATTTGATTGAAATATCCCTTGATGAACATGATGCTTGCTATTCTTGTGGCCATGATGCCAATATTTATGAAGATGAATTTGCTATAGTTCCTTATGTTAAACATGAGATCCTTGCTATTGCACCCATACTTGATAGTTCCTTCGATGAAAAGCATGATTGCAACGATTTTACAATAAATTTTCTTGATGTCAATTGTGCTAATAATATGCAAAACCCTAAGCTTGGGGATGCTAGTTTTGCTATGTCTACTACTTGTTGCAATGATCATGATTGGGGTGATTCTTCTTATGATCTTGAAAAATTATTTAAGTCCCATGATGAATATGAGATTGATAATAGTGTTTGAAATAATATTGAAAGTGGGTTTGGAAGTGTGTCAACTTTAGATCCCACATATTTGGAGAATGTTCAATCTTATGGTATTTTAGATAAAAGTGGGTTTGGAGAGGTCATGACTTTAGTTAATATTAATCCCACTATTTTGGAAGAGTGTCAACTTTGCATACATGTGGATCGTGTTAAGAATATGTTTTGTGATAGCTATATTGTTGAATTTGCTTATGATCCTACATTTAATTATTATGAGAGAGGAAAATATGGTAGTAGAAATTTTCATGTTACTAAATTTCCTCTCGTTATGTTGAGATTGCTATTGTTTCTTTCCGCTTCCTTGCATATGCTAGTTTTTGCTTGCCTTGATAATTTGTTTGCCTATAAGATGCCTATGCATAGGAAGTATGTTAGACTTAGATGTGTTTGTCACGTGTTTTATGATCCTCTCTTTGTGCTTCAATTCTTGTCTTTCTTGTGAGCATCATTGAAATCTCAATGCCTAGCTAACGGCGTTAAAACGATAGCGCTTGTTGGGAGGCAACCCAATTTTATTTTAATTTTCTTGATTTTTATTTATGTTTAGGAATAAATCTTTGATCTAGCCTCTGGTTAGATGTGTTTTTATGTTTTAATTAGTGTTTGTGCCAAGTGAAACCAATAGGATCTTCTTGGATGATAGTTATTTGATCTTGCTGAAAATTCCAGAAACTTTCTGTTCACGAAAACAATTGTTAAAAATCACCAGAACGTGATAAAATACTGATTCCAATTGCAGTATATCAATAAAAAAATTATCTAGGTCGTCCTATTTTGGTAGAATTTTTGGAGTTCCAGAAGTTTGCGTTAGTTACAGATTAGTACAGACTGTTCTGTTTTTGACAGATTCTGTTTTTCGTGTGTTGTTTGCTTATTTTGATGAGTCTATGGTTAGTAAAATAGTTTATAAACCATAGAGAAGTTGGAATACAGTAGTTTTAACACCAATATAAATAAATAATGAGTTCATTACAGTACCTTGAAGTGGTGCTTTCTCTTCTTTCGCTAACGGAGCTCACGAGATTTTCTGTTAAGTTTTGTGTTGTTAAGTTTTCAAGTTTTGGGTAAGGATTTAATGGATTATGGAACAAGGAGTGGCAAGAGCCTAAGCTTGGGGATGCCCAAGGCACCCCAAGGTAAATCTAAGGACACCAAAAAGCCAAAGCTCGGGGATGCCCAGGAAGGCATCCCCTCTTTCGTCTTCGTCCATCGGTAACTTTACTTGGAGCTATATTTTTATTCACCACATGATATGTGTTTTGCTTGGAGCGTCTTGTATGGTTTGAGTCTTTGCTTTTAGTTTACCACAATCTTCCTCACTGAATACACTTTTGAGAGAGACACACGTGATTCGGAATTATTTAGAATACTCTATGTGCTTCACTTATATCTTTTGAGCTATATAGTTTTTGCTCTAGTGCTTCACTTATATCTTTTAGAGCACGGCGGTGGTTTTGTTTTATAGAAACTATTGTTCTCTCATGCTTCACTTATAGTTTACCTCAGACCTTTGGGTCCATAGTTATTAGCTAGATGGCTTCTTCTCTCTCTTTGGATCTCGATACAAAGTTCTCCTCGATTCTCTTGGAGATCTATTTGATGTAACTCTTCTTTTGCGGTGTGTTTGTCGACATACGATGAATTGTGGGTTTATGATCAAGATTATCTATGAACAATTTTTGAATCTTCTCTGAATTCTTTTATGTATGATTGGTTATCTTTGCAAGTCTCTTTGAATTATCAGTTTGGTTTGGCCTACTAGATTGATCTTTCTTGCAATGGGAGAAGTGCTTAGCTTTGTGTTCAATCTTGCGGTGCTCGAACCCAGTGACAGTAGGGGAAACGACACGTATTGTATTGTTGCCATCGAGGATAAAAAGATGGGGTTTATATCATATTGCATGAGTTTATCCCTCTACATCATGTCATCTTGCTTAAAGCGTTACTCC
This sequence comes from Aegilops tauschii subsp. strangulata, assembly GCF_002575655.3. Taxonomy (NCBI): domain Eukaryota; kingdom Viridiplantae; phylum Streptophyta; class Magnoliopsida; order Poales; family Poaceae; genus Aegilops; species Aegilops tauschii. Next base: position 369,605,523 of record NC_053036.3, read on the forward strand.
ATTTTTATGAACTTAATACTCTAGATGCATGCTGGATAGCGGTCGATGTGTGGAGTAATAGTAGTAGATGCAGGCAGGAGTCGGTCTACTTGTCACGGACGTGATGCCTATATACATGATCATACCTAGATATTCTCATAACTATGCTCAATTCTATCAATTGCTCGACAGTAATTCGTTTACCCACCGTAATACTTATGCTATCTTGAGAGAAGCCACTAGTGAAACCTATGCCCCCCGGGTCTATTTTCCATCATATTAATCTCCCGACAACTAGCTATTTCTGGCGCTGTTTATTTTGCGTTCTTTACTTTTAGTTTTTATCATAAATATACCAAAAATATTATCTTATCATCTCTATCAGATCTCACTCTCGTAAGTGACCATGAAGGGATTGACAACCCCTTTATCGCATTGGTTGCGAGGTTCTTATTTGTTTGTGTAGGTGCGTGGGACTCGAGCGTGGTCTCCTACTGGATTGATACCTTGGTTCTCAAAAACTGAGGGAAATACTTGCGCTACTTTACTGCATCACCCTTTCCTCTTCAAGGGAAAACCAACGCAGTGCTCAAGAGGTAGCAGACCCACAAGTATAGGGGATCAATTGTAGCTCTTTTTGATAAGTAAAAGTGTCGAACCCAACGAGGAGCAGAAGGAAATGACAAGTAGTTTTCAGTAAGGTAATGTCTGCAAGTGCTGAAATTGTAAGTAGCGGAGTAGTTTGATAGCAAGATAATTTGTAACGAGCAAGTAACGGTAGTAGTAATAAAAGTGCAGCAAGGTAGACCAATCCTTTTGAGGCAAAGGACAGGCCAAAACAGTCTCTTATGATAAGCAAAGCGTTCTTGAGGGTAAACGGGAAGTTCGTCTAGTCACTTTCATCATGTTGGTTTGATTTGTGTTCGCTACTTTGATAATTTGATATGTGGGTGGACCGGTGCTTAGGTGCTATTCTTACTTGAACAAACCTCCTACTTATGATTAACCCTCCCGCAAGCATCTGCAACTATGAGAAAAGTATTAAGAATAAATTCTAACCATAGCATTAAACTTTTGGATCCAATCCGTCCCTTACGAAATAGCGCATAAACTGGGGTTTAAGCTTCTGCCACTCTCGCAACCCACCATCTAATTGCTACTCCACAATGCATTCCCTTAGGCCCAAATATGGTGAAGTGTCATGTAGTCGACGTTCAATGACACCACTAAGGGAATAACAACATACATACTATCAAAATATCGAACACACATCAAGTTCACATAATTACTTGCAACATGATTTCTCCTGTGACCTCAAGAACAAAAGTAACCACTCACAAATGATAAACATGTTCATGATTAGAGGAGTATTAAATAGCATAATGGATCTAAACATATAATCTTCCACCAAATAAACCATATAATAATCAACTACAAGATGTAATCAACACTACTAGTCACCCACAAGCACCAATCTATAGATCCAGTAACAAGATTGAACACAAGAGATGAACTAGGGTTTGAGAGGAGATGGTGCTGTTGAAGATGTTGATGGAGATTGCCCTCCCCAAGATGGGAGAGTTGTTGGTGATGATGATGACGATGATTTCCCCCTCCGGGAGGGAAGTTCCCCCGACGGAGTCGCTCCGCCTGAGGGCAAAAGTGCTCCTACCCAAGTTCCGCCTCGAGACGGTGGCTCTCCGTCCCGAAAGTCTCCTCCTTATTTTTTCTAGGTCAAAATCACTTATATACCAGAAGATGGGCACCGGAGGTGGGCCGAGGAGGCCACAAGCCACCAGGGCGCGCCCAGGTGGGTTGTGCCCACCTGGTGGACCCCCTCTGGTGTTTATTGGCTCCAGTATTTCTTAAATATTCCATAAAAAATCTCCTTGAAGTTTCACCTCATTTGGAGTTGTGCAGAATAGTTGGCCTGACGTAGCTTTTCCAGGTCCAGATTTCTAGCTGCCGGAATTCTCCCTCTTGGTGTGTACCTTGCAAATTATGAGAGAAAAGGCATTAGAAATGCTCCAAAAAGCATTATTATGGATAAAAACATTATAAATAACAGTAAAAAAACAGGATGCAAAATGGACGTATCAACTCCCCCAAGCTTACACCTCGCTTTTCCTCAAGCGAAAACCGAAATCGAAAAACATGTCCACATGCTTTGAGAGAGAGGTGTCGATAAAAACAAAATACGGACATAGAAGCATCATGTTGATTATTATAACAACAACAAAATTAAACATAGGAATTTTAGCATAGAACTTTTATCATATACTTCTCATGAATAAGTAATAGTTCATTACACGATCGAAGTATAAAGCAAAAACTCTATTAGAAACCAACAAACTATGTTCTCAGTCAACTTTGCAACTACAATTCATCATCTTTTCAGGAAGGGTCATGTGTTGGAGCCTTTAGGCAAGTCCACATACTCAACCATCATATAGTATTCTATGATTGCTAAAACTCACCTCGTACCCATGAGCAAAACATTTCAATCGGACACATAGAAAGATAGGGGCTTATAGTTTCGCTTCCCAACATTCTCACCTCAAGGGTGATGTCAACAATAATAACTCATGCTATCTATATTCAACTGGACATATGTGCCTAGATCTTTCCTCACCACATGATGCTTGCCAAAGGATAAAAATAAAAGGAATAGAAGGAAAACTTTGACTCTTTGCATATTAGTAAGTGCATAAAAATAAAGGATAGGCCCTTCGCAGAGGGAAGCAGAGGTTGCTATGTGCTAATTTGTTTGTATGCTCAATCCCTTAGTGCAAGAGAACGTCACGTTGTATTGCCCCTAAAGATGACAACCTTTATTATGCAGTATGTCGCTTTTATTCTTTCTCATCCAAGTTCGTACAACGCTCACTTTTCTCTTACACTAAATGATCTCACACTTTTAGAAGCAATTTTTATTGCCTTTTTGCACCGATGACAACTTACTTGAGGGATCTTGCTCAATCCCTAGTTAGGTATGGTGGACACTTGAAAATAAGATTTGGGTTTAAGGGTTTTTGGATGCACAAGTAGTATCTCTACTTAGTGCGGAATTTTTGGCTAGCAAAGATAGGGGGCAAGCACACATGTCGAAGGATCTACGACAATATGACTTCTATGTGAATATAAACAAACATAAATCATTAAGTTGTCTCCTAGCGAGGCAGTGAGCAGCGTGTTGTTTCCTAGCGAAGTTCTCCACGCACACCCTAGAGTTCGAACCTTTCCTTGGGTCCCCGTAGCCCCGATTCCGACAAATTTGGCATAAGATATTTAATGGGGGCTCACAATCATAAAAGATGTCCAAGATGGTGTATTTGCATGTGAATCTTCTCTTCCCTTATTAATTCTTTCATGAATTGCATCATTGACCAATGTTATGTTTGTCAACTTTTAGTAAATTTTACCACTTATACTTTTCCTTACGTGGTGTCATTACTTACCATAAGATTAGCATATGATATTTTTCATTATTTTCCTTTATTTTGATTGGAACAAAAAGGTAAAGAAGCAAGATCTCAATCTAAACCTTATTATATAACTCTCACTCGATTACATAGATAGATCATGAAACTATAGCACTCAAAAATAGATCATACTAAACTTTTATTCACTTAATCACGAAATAGCTAAGGATCGAAATAAGATAGGTGAAGGTAATAAAAGTGATGGTGATATGATATTGGGGCATCTCCCCCAAGCTTGGCACAAGCCAAGTGGAGTGCCCATACCCGTGTGCTCAAGTCTCCTTCTTTGGTGATGGTGGTGGTGATGAGGTAGAGGCAAATGTGTCCACCTTGGTGGATTCTTTTGGTTCCTCTCGTCTTAGTTCCATCTTCAGTAGCCAAGCATCTTCTTCTATGTTGTGTGTTGGCCCGAGGAAGAGCACCACAACCTCACTTATGGGACCCACATCAAGTTCAGAACGAGATGGATCTGTGCATGCCGGGCTCATTAATCTGAACTCAACCAGCATGTTAGCATGTTTTACATGAAAAAATCATCAGGTGGGACCAACTTATGTAGATTTCTTGTACTCCATTTTCCTATATTCCGAACACCTATCCCGTAGTTCCTACATGGTCTATGTATTCCTCTGTTTGACACCTTGTTTCCTTTCCTTTGACCTCACTTTCTTGGTTTTCATCCCTTTGATCCGAACAGGGCCTTACCGTATCACGTACCTCTTCCTTTTTAGGGTTCTGGAGTGTTCTGCAAGGTTTCTTTTATGTGTTCCTCCGGTGTCATGGTTTGGATAATGTTAGTTTCAACATTAATAGGCGTACCAGAAATATATTGTTCAATTGTCCATTGACCACCTTTGGATTGGTACCTTAGGCATTATTAATCTTGATAGCTCCAGAACGATAAACTTTTTCTATGATATATAGTCCTTCACATTTGGAGAGAAGTTTTCCCTGCAAAAACTCTAAAATGAGAATTGTACAATAGCAAATATTCACCAAATTTGAATTTCCGCTTTTGGATTCTTTTGTCATGCCATCTTTTAACTTTTTCTTTGAATAGTTTGGCATTTTCATAAGCTTGGGTTCTCCATTCATCTAGTGAGCTAATATCAAATAACCTCTTTTCACCGGCAAGTTTGAAATCATAATTGAGTTCTTTAATTGCCCAATATGCTTTATGTTCTAACTCAAGAGGCAAATAATAAGCTTTCCCATAAACCATTTTATATGGAGACATACCCATAGGACTTTTATAAGCTGTTCTATAGGCCCAGTGCATCATCAAGTTTCTTAAACCAATTCTTGCGGGACCTATTGACAGTTTTTTGTAATATTAATTTTATTTCTCTATTGGTGAGTTCAACTTGACCACTAGATTGAGGATGATAGGGTGATGCAATTCTATGGTTAACATCATATTTAGCAAGCTTATTTGTTTGTATGCTCAATCCCTTGGTGCAAGAGAATGTCACGTTGTATTACCCCTTAAGATGACAACCTTTATTATGCAGTCTGTCGCTTTTATTCTTTGTCATCCAAGTTCGTACAACGCTCAATTTTCTCTTACACTAAATGATCTCACACTTTTAGAAGCAATTTTTATTGCCTTTTTGCACCGATGACAACTTACTTGAGGGATCTTGCTCAATCCCTAGGTAGGTATGGTGGACACTTGAAAATAAGATTTGGGTTTAAGGGTTTTTGGATGCACAAGTAGTATCTCTACTTAGTGCGGAATTTTTGTCTAGCAAAGATAGGGAGCAAGCATCACATGTTAAAGGATCTATGACAATATGACTTCTATGTGAATATAAACAAACATAAATCATTAAGTTGTCTTCCTTGTCGAACGTCAACAATTTTGGAATATAATATTTTGGTGAGGGCTCACAATCACAAAAGATTTCTAGGATAGTATACCTATATGTGAATCTTCTCTTCCCTTATTAATTCTTTCATGGGTTGCATCATTGACTAATGCTATGTTTATCAATCTCTAATGAAATTTCCTACTTATACTTTTCCTTATGTGGTGCTATCACCTACCATAGGATTAGTATATGATCTTTTCTTTATCTATTTCATTTATCCTTTTTCTTTCTTATTTATTTTCTTTATTTGCAACATGAAAGTAAAGAAAGCAAAAAGTCAAACTAACTTTATTATATAACTTGCACAAGATTACAAGGATAGATCACTAAGCAAACTCTCAAAGAAGAAAGGATCGAACTAAACTGTATTTCATCTAAAAGAAAATAATCGAACTAAGATAAGTAAAAGCAAAAGGATAGTGGGATGATACGATACCGGGGCACCTCCCCCAAGCTTGGCGGAAGCCAAGGGGAGTGCCCATACCCTATACTCAATTCTCCTTTGGTGGTGAAGAAGATGATGGTGGTGAAGAAGTATTCTCCAATATAACCATAAGTAGATCCTTCAACCCTTGAATCTCCCGAAGGGCTTGATGGATTAATTCACTGTTTTTCTTCACCTCGGCCATTATGTGTATATTCTGAGGGCCCCATGGTTTGGTCCCTGCATTGTTTTCTCTTGGCCGAGATATGTCCCAGTTGGACGGTATGTGCCTACGAGGAGTGTTCTCGAACCCATAATTGTGAATCAAATTATGAAAATTGTTACGATGTAACCTATGTAAGGGCCTCCTCGGTAGGAGCTCTTCTTGTACTTCCAGGCTCGCTTGATTGTTCAATGATCCCGTGGCTTGATGAGGATTAGGATGAGTGGAGATGCCAGCTAGTGTACCCCTCTCAGAGGCCGGAGGGTGAATCCCAAGGGGACTTTCCTCTTCTTCCATAGCAACTTCTTCAGCCTCATCCCTGCTTGGATCTTCCTGAGCCAACCCTATGTCTCCTTCTCCATTGTTGAAGGGTGAGGAAGACATGATGTTGATCTCATTGAATCTGTCAGAAAACAGCAAGAAAAGAGAACAGAGGATTTCTCTGCGATACGGTGCTCAACAGGTTCGGGAAGTATATATAGATTTTTTTTATCTTGGGGGACAAGTAAAAGGTAGAAAATGGAGTACGGAAGGTGTCCCACGTGGGCACAACCCACCTGGGCGCGCCAGGCTTGGCGCGCCCTGGTGTCTTGTGCCCACCAGGGGACGCTTACTGGAAGTTTCTTTATTTCCAAAAATTCTGAAATATTCCAAAATTGATAAAAAAATATTTTTGTGTATTTTTCGGAGTCCGTTTACTTACCGTATCATGTACCTCTTTATTTTCGCGATTCTGGAGTGTTCCGGAAGGACTCTTTTATGTGTTCTTCCGGTGTCAAAGTTTGGATAATATTACTTTCAACATTAATAGGCGTACCTGAGATATAATGCTTTATTCGTTGCCCATTGACAACCTTCGGGTTAGTACCTTCGGAGTTATTTATTTTGATGGCTCCAGACCAGTAAACCTCCTCGATGATGTATGGGCCTTCCCATTTTGAGAGGTGCTTTCCTGCAAAAAATATAAAACGAGAGTTGTACAAAAGAACATATTCTCCAACTTTAAACTCACGCTTTTGAATTATTTTGTCATGCCATCTTTTAACTTTTTCTTTGAATAACTTTGCATTTTCATAAGCTTGGGTTCTCCATTCATCTAAGGAACTTATATCAAATAACCTCTTTTCACCAGGAAGTTTGAAATCATAATTGAGTTCTTTAACTGCCCAATATGATTTATGTTCTAACTCAAGAGGCAAATGACAAGCTTTTCCATACACCATTTTATAAGGAGACATACCCATAGGATTTTTATATGCTGTTCTATAAGCCCAAAGTGCATCATCTAATTTCTTAGACCAATTCTTCCTGGACCTATTAACAGTCTTTTGCAAAACTAATATTATTTCTCTATTGCTAAGTTCAAATTGACCACTAGACTGAGGATTATAGGGTGATGCAATTATATGGTTAACATCATACTTAGCAAGCATCTTACGGAAAGCACCATGAATAAAGTGTGAACCACCATCAGTCATTAAATATCTAGGGACAAACCTTGGGAAAGTAACTTCCTTAAGCATTTTAATAGAGGTGTTGTGATCAGCACTACTGGTTGGAATGGCTTCTACCCATTTAGTAACATAATCAACAGCAACCAAAATATGGGTATACCCATTAGAGGAAGGAAAAGGTCCCATGTAATCAAATCCCCAAACATGAAATGGTTAAACAGCAAGTGAATAATTCATAGGCATTTCTTGATGCTTACTAATATTACCTATTCTTTGACATTCATCACAAGAAGAGACAAACTGACGGGCATCCTTGAAGAGAGCAGGCCAATAAAATCCAGATTGCAATACCTTGTGAGCAGTTCTATCTCCAGCATGATGCCCTCCATAAGCCTCGGAGTGACATTTCCGTAGGATTTGTCCCTGTTCATGCTCAAGTACACAACATCTAATAATACCATCTACCCCTTCTTTATAAAGATGTGGGTCATCCCAAAAGTAATGTCTTAAATCATTGAAGATTTTTTCTTTTGCTGGTATGTAAAGCTAGGTGGTAAATATTTAGCAACAATGTAATTAGCATAGTTAGCATACCAAGGAGTACTATTAGCAACATTTCTTGCAGCTAACTGCTCATCAGGAAAACTATCATCAATAGGTAGTGGGTCATCAAGCACATTTTCAAGCCTAGACAAGTTATCAGCTACTGGGTTCTCAGCTCCTTTTCTATCAATGATATGTAAATCAAATTCTTGTAACAAGAGAACCCAACGAATAAGTCTAGGTTTAGCATCTTTCTTTTCCATAAGATATTCAATAGCAGCATGGTCTGTTGAACAGTTACTTTGGAATCAACAATATAAGATCTAAATTCATCACCAGCAAACACCACTACTAAGAATTCTTTTTCAGTAGTAGCATAATTTCTTTGAGCACTGTCTAGAGTTTTACTAGCATAATGAATAACATTCAATTTCTTATCAACTCTTTGTCCTAGAACATCACCAACATCATAGTCACTAGCATCACATATAATTTCAAAAGGCAAGTTCCAATCAGGTGGTTCAATAATAAGTGCAGATATTAAGGCTTTCTTGAGTGTTTCAAAGGCTTCAAGACAATCATCATAAAAAACAAAAGGAATATCCTTTTGCAAAAGATTAGTAAGAGGCCTAGAAATTTTAGAAAAGTCTTAATAAATCTCCTATAGAAACCAGCATGACCTAGGAAACTACGAATACCTTTGATGTCCTTAAGACATGGCATTTTCTCAATTGCATCAACCTTAGCTTGGTCCACTTCAATACCTCTTTCAGAAATTTTATGACCCAAGACAATGCCTTCATCAACAATAAGGTGGCACTTCTCCCAATTCAGGACAAGATTTGTTTGTTCACATCTCTGCAAAACTCGCTCAATATTGCTTAAACAATCATCAAAAGACTTCCCGTAAACAGAAAAGTCATCCATGAAAACCTCAACAATCTTTTCCCAAAAGTCAGAGAATATAGCAGTCATACATCTTTGAAAGGTAGCAGGTGCATTATATAAACCAAAAGGCATACGTCTATAAGCATAAGTTCCAAAGGGACAAGTAAAAGTGGTCTTCTTGATCAGGTTGAGAAACAGGTATTTGTGAAAAGCCAGAGTATCCATCTAGGAAGCAAAAGTGTGTGTGCTTAGATAATCTTTCAAGCATTTGATCAATAAAAGGCAAAGGGTAATGATCTTTTCTAGTTGCTTTGTTTAATTTTCTGTAATCAATTACCATTCTATATCCTGTAACAATTCTTTGTGGAATAAGTTCATTCTTATCATTAGGAACAACAGTTATACCTCCTTTCTTAGGGACACAGTGAACAGGACTTACCCATCTACTATTAGCTATAGGATAGATTATACATGCTTCCAGAAGTTTTAAGATTTCCGTTCTTACCACTTCTTTCATTTTTGGATTCAACCGACGTTGATGATCAACAACGGGTATAGCATCAGGTTCCATATTAATTTTGTGCAGAAATAGAGTGGGACTAATGCCCTTTAAATCATCAAGAGTATATCCAATAGCAGCCCGATGCTTCCTTAGAACTTTCAATAATCTTCCTTCTTCATGTTCTGAAAGGTTAGTACTAACAATAACAGGATATAATTTCTTTTCATCAAGATAAGCATATTTTGAAGTGTCTAGCAATTGTTTTAATTCAAAAACGGGATCACCTTTAGGTGGAGGAGGACCTCCTAGAGTTTCAATAGGAAAATTGTGTTTAAGCAGAGGACGTTGTTCAAAGAAAACCTTATCTATTTCATTTCTTTCATGCATCATGGTCGAGCAAATATTGTTCTAAAGGATCAGTAGGTGGAATAGCAATAGAAGTAAGACCAATTAATTCATCCTTACTAGGCAATTCTTTTTCATGATGATTTCTACTAAACTTGGAAAAATTAAACTCATGAGACTCATCACGAAAGATAACACCAACAATTTGTGTTTTACAATCTATCTTAGCATTAACTGTATTCAAGAAAGGACTACCAGACAAAAGTCATCTTGTGGGAACCAAAAACAAGAAAATCAGTAGGGTATTTAATTTTCCCACACAAGACTTCAACATCTCTAATAATCCCAATTGGTGATAAGGTGTCCCTATTAGCAAGTTTAATAGTAACATCTATTTCTTCTATCTCAGCAGGTGATATGTCTTTCATGATTTCTTCATATAAAGTGTAAGGAATAGCACTCACACTAGCACCCATGTCACATAAACCATGATAAAAGTGATCTCCTATTTTAACTGAAATAACAGGCATGCCAACAACAGGTCTATGTTTATCTCTTTTATCAGGTTTAGCAATTCTAGCAGCTTCTTCACAGAAGTAAATAACATGCCCATCCATATCTTCTTCCAAGAGATCTTTAACCATAGCAATACTAGGTTCAACCTTAATTTGTTCACCAGGTTTAGGTGTTCTAATATAGCTTTTGTTAACCACAGTTGAAACTTTAGCATGTTCCTTCATCCTAACAGGGAAAGGTGGTTTCTCAATATAAGCAGAAGGGACAACTGGATCAACATTATAGAGTATAGTTTCTTCTTTAACAGGTACTGGTTTTTTAGTTTCTTCTTTAATAGGTGGGTGATATTTAAACCACTTCTCCTTAGGGAGTTCAACATGAGTAGCAAAAGATTCACAAAAGGAGGCTACTATCTCAGAGTCAAGTCCATATTTAGTGCTAAACTTTTGAAAAGCATCGATATCCATAAAAGATTTAACACAATCATACTTAAGTTTAATGCCTGACTCTTTACCTTCGTCGAGTTCCCAATCTTCAGAGTTGCGTTTAATTCTTTCCAAAAGATCCCACCGGAATTCAATAGTCTTCTTCATAAAAGAACCAACACAAGAAGGTATCCAGCATGGTTTGATCATTACGAGAAAGGCGAGCATAAAAATTCTAGATAATAATTTCTCTTGAGATCTCATGATTGGGCATGAATATAACATTGAATTAAGCCTCCCCCAAGCTAGAGCGATACTTTCTCCTTCACGAGGCCAGAAATTATATATATAATTCTGATCAGAATGAACTAGATGCATAGGACAATTTTTTTGGTGGAACTCCAATTTCAAATGATTCCAATTCCAAGATCCAATGTCAACGCATAGCCTATACCATGCCAATGATTTTCCCTTCAAAGATAAAGGGAAGAACTTTTTCATCACTTCATCCCTGGGTAAACCTGCAAGCTTAAACAATCCACAAATTTGTTCCACAAATATCAAGTGCATATCAGGATGTTCAGTTCCATCTCCTGCATAAGGATTTGCTAGCAGTTGTTCTATCATACCCGAAGGGATTTCATATTCAATATTTTCAGTAGGTGCAGTAGGTTGAGGGGTAGAAAATTGTGGTTCTGGGCGAGGTGAAGATATCCCAAACAAACCCCTCAAAGGATTGTTTTCCATAGTAACAAGTGACAATAAATTTCAGCACACTATATAAATGTTTCCTTAGCAAATTCCACTTAGCAAAGGCGCTTCACTCCCCGACAATGGCGCCAGAAAATAGCCTTGATGACCCACAAGTATAGGGGATCAATTGTAGCTCTTTTCGATAAGTAAAAGTGTCGAACCCAACGAGGAGCATAAGCAAATGACAAGTAGTTTTCAGTAAGGTAATGTCTGCAAGTGCTGAAATTGTAAGTAGCGGATTAGTTTGATAGCAAGATAATATGTAATGAGCAAGTAACGGTAGTAGTAACAAAAGTGCAGCAATGTTGCACAATCCTTTTGAGGCAAAGGACAGGCCAAAACGGTCCCTTATGATAAGCAAAGCGTTCTTGAGGGTACACGGGAATTTCATCTAGTCACTTTCATCATGTTGGTTTGACTTGTGTTCGCTACTTTGATAATTTGATATGTGGGTGGACCGGTGCTTAGGTGTTGGGGAACGTAGTAATTTCAAAAAAAATCCTACGCACACGCAAGATCATGGTGATGCATAGCAAAAAGAGGGGAGAGTGTTGTCCACGTACCCTCATAGACCGAAAGCGGAAGTGTTATGACAACGCGGTTGATGTAGTCTTACGTCTTCACGATCGACCGATCCTACTACCGAACGTACGGCACCTCCGCGATCTGCACACGTTCAGCTCGGTGACGTCCCACGAACTCATGATCCAGCAGAGTGTTGAGGGAGAGCTTTGTCAGCACGACGGCGTGATGATAGTGATGATGAAGCTACCAGCGCAGGGCTTCGCCTAAGCACTACGACTATATGACCGAGGTGGATTATGGTGGAGGGGGCACCGCACACGACTAAGAGATCAATGATCAACTTGTGTGTCTATGGGGTGCCCCCCTCCCCTGTATATAAAGAAGTGGCGGAGGGGGAGGGCCGGCCCTCTATGGCGCGCCCTCGAGGAGTCCTACTCCCACTGGGAGTAGGATTCCCACCCCCGCCCTTCCCTAGTTGGACTAGGAGAGAAGGAAGGGGGAGAGAGGGAGGAAGGAAAGGGGGGCTGATACGTCTCCAACGTATCTATAATTTTTGATTGTTCCATGCTATATTATATTCTGTTTTGGATGATTAATGGGTTTTGTTATACAATTTTATATTATTTTTGGGACTAACCTATTAACCGGAGGCCTGGCCCAAATTGCTGTTTTTGCCTATTTCAGTGTTTCGCAGAAAAAGAATATCAAACGGAGTCCAAACGGAATGAAACCTTCTGGAACGTGATTTGTGGAACAAACGTGATCCAGGGGACTTGGAGTGGACGTCAACCAACAGACGAGGCGGCCAGGAGGTATGGGGCGCGCCCACCCCCCCAGGCGCGCCCTCCACCCTCGTGGGCCCCTCGTGGCTCCACCGACCTACTTCTTCCTCCTATATATACCTACGTACCCCCAAACCATCAGAGGCATCCACGAAAACCTAATTCCACCGCCGCAACTTTCTGTACCCGTGAGATCCCATCTTGGGGCCTTTTCCGGCGTCCTGCCGGAGGGGGCATTGATCACGGAGGGCTTTTACATCAACACCATAGCCTCTCCGATGAAGTGTGGGAAGTTTACCTCAGACCTTCGGGTCCATAGTTATTAGCTAGATGGCTTCTTCTCTCTCTTTGGATCTCAATACAAAGTTCTCCTCGATTCTCTTGGAGATCTATTTGATGTAACTCTTCTTTTTGCGGTGTGTTTGTCGAGACCGATGAATTGTGGGTTTATGATCAAGATTATCTATGAACAATATTTGAATCTCCTCTGAATTCTTTTATGTATGATTGGGATCTTTGCAAGTCTGTTCGAATTATCAGTTTGGTTTGGCCTACTAGATTGATCTTTCTTGCAATGGGAGAAGTGCTTAGCTTTGGGTTCAATCTTGCGGTGTCCTTTCCCAGTGACAGCAGGGGCAGCAAGGCACGTATTGTATTGTTGCCATCGAGGATAAAAAGATGGGATTTATATCATATTGCATGAGTTTATCCCTCTACATCATGTCATCTTACTTAAAGTATTACTCTGTTCTTATGAACTTAATACTCTACATGCATGCTGGATAGCGGTCGATGTGTGGAGTAATAGTAGTAGATGCGGAATCGGTTCGGTCTACTTGTCGCGGACGTGATGCCTATATACATGATCATACCTAGATATTCTCATAACTATGCTCAATTCTATCAATTGCTCGACAGTAATTTGTTCACCCACCATAATACTTATGCTCTTGAGAGAAGCCACTAGTGAAACCTATGGCCCCCGGGTCTATTTTCCGTTATCTTAATCTTTCATCACTTAGCTATTTTTGGCGCCATTTATTTTGCTTTCTTTACTTTGCATCTTTATCATAAAAGTACCAAAAATATTATCTTATCATATCTATCAGATCTCACTCTCGTAAGTGACCGTGAAGGGATTGACAACCCCTTTATTGCGTTGGTTGCGAGGTTCTTATTTGTTTGTGTAGGTGCGAGGGACTTGTGCGTGGTCTCCTACTGGATTGATACCTTGGTTCTCAAAAACTGAGGGAAATACTTACGCTACTTTACTGCATCACCCTTTCCTCTTCAAGGGAAAACCAACGCAGTGCTCAAGAGGTAGCAAGAAGGATTTCTGGCACCGTTGCCGGGGAGATCTACGCAAAAGTCAACATACCAAGTACCCATCACAAGCTCTTATCCCCCGCATTACATTATTTGCCTTTTGCCTCTCGTTTTCCTCTCCCCCACTTCACCCTTGCCGTTTTATTTGCTCTCTTTTCCATTCGCCTCTTTCTCGCTCGCCTTTTCATTTGCTCGCGTGTTGATTGCTTGCTTGTCACGATGGCTCTACCTAGATTTGGTGATCTTCACCTTAAAAGGTTTGAAGAGATTGAAAACAACGTCAGAAACTTCATGACTTTACAATTTGAGCATATAACTTTTTTAGAAACGAGCTTAAAGAACAAAAAAGCTTTATGGGTTACATGAATAAAGAGCTCGACGATATGTCTAAGGAATTTTATGGTTTGAAATCTCAGATTACTCATCTCGAAAAATTAATTGCTGAAATTTCGGATAAGCAGGCCACCTTAGTTAATAAGATGGCCGCTAAACCGGAGGATTTTTACGAGAATAAAGATGAAGATCTAAAAGTTATTGATGTGTCCCCTATTAAATATTTGTTTTGCAATATGAATCTTGATAATGATGGGACTGGAGATGATCCACCTTTACCTAGAAGGCATTCCAAAAATTCGGAGTTTTAGATCTTGATGCAAAAATTGGTAAAAGTGGGATTGAAGAGGTCAAAACATTAGATATCAATGAACCCACTATCTTGGATTTCAAGGAATTTAATTATGATAATTGCTCTTTGATAGATTGTGTTTCCTTGTTGCAATCCGTGCTAAATTCTCCTCATGCTTATAGTCAAAATAAAGCTTTTACTAAACATATCGTTGATGCTTTAATGCAATCTTATGAAGAAAAACTTGAGTTGGAAGTTTCTATCCCTAGAAAACTTTATGATGAGTGGGAACCTACTATTAAAATTAAAATTAAAGATCATTAGCGCTATGCTTTGTGTGATTTGGGTGCTAGTGTTTCCACGATTCCAAAAACTTTATGTGATTTGTTAGGTTTTCATGATTTTGATGACTGCTCCTTAAACTTACACCTTGCGGATTCCACCATTAAGAAACCTATGGGAAGAATTAATGATGTTCCTATTGTTGCAAATAGGAACTATGTGCCCGTAGATTTTATTGTTCTTGATATAGATTGCAATCCTTCATGTCCTATTATTCTTGGTAGACCTTTCCTTAGAACGATCGGTGCAATCATTGATATGATGGAAGGGAATATTAGATTCCAATTTCCATTAAGGAAAGGCATGGATCTATTATGAATCTATTATGAGAGTCACTTATGGATTGCCTACCAAAGATGGCAATACCTAGATTTATCCTTGCTTTTATGCATAGCTAGGGGCGTTAAACGATAGCACTTGTTGGGAGGCAACCCAATTTTATTTTAGTTTTTTTGCTTTTTGCTTCTGTTTAGGAATAAATCTTTGATCTAGCCACTGGTTAGATTTGTTTTTATGTTTTAATTAGTGTTTGTGCCAAGTTAAACCTATAGGATCTCCTTGGATGATAGTTATTTGATCTTGCTGAAAATTCCAGAAACTTTCTGTTCACGAAAACAACTATTAAAAATCGCCAGAACGTAATAAAATATTGATTCCAAT
This sequence comes from Aegilops tauschii subsp. strangulata, assembly GCF_002575655.3. NCBI lineage: Eukaryota > Viridiplantae > Streptophyta > Magnoliopsida > Poales > Poaceae > Aegilops > Aegilops tauschii. Next base: position 369,621,188 of record NC_053036.3, read on the forward strand.
TGCAGCAGATCAATAAACAAATTTTTTAGGTCGTCCTATTTTGGTAGATTTTTTGAATTCGAGAAGTTTGCGTTAGTTACAGATTACTACAGACTGTTCTGTTTTTGACAGATTCTGTTTTCGTGTGTTGTTTGCTTATTTTGATGAATCTATGGTTAGTAAAATAGTTTATAAACCATAGAGAAGTTGGAATACAGTAGGTTTAACACCAATATAAATAAATAATGATTTCATTACAGTACCTTGAAGTGGTGTTTTCTCTTCTTTCGCTAACAGAGCTCACGAGATTTTCTGTTAAGTTTTGTGTTGTTAAGTTTTCAAGTTTTGGGTAAGGATTTCATGGATTATGGAACAAGGAGTGGCAAGAGCCTAAGCTTGGGGATGCCCAAGGCACCCCAAGGTAAATCTAAGGACACCAAAAAGCCAAAGCTCGGGGATGCCCCGGAAGGCATCCCCTCTTTCGTCTTCGTCCATCGGTAACTTTACTTGGAGCTATATTTTTATTCACCACATGATAAGTGTTTTGCTTGGAGCGTCTTGTATGATTTGAGACTTTGCTTTTTATTTTACCACAATCATCCTTGCTGTACACACCATTTGATAGAGACACACATGATTCGGAATTTATTAGAATACACTATGTGCTTCACTTACATCTTGAGCTATATAGTTTTTGCTCTAGTGCTTCACTTACATCTTTTAGAGCACGGTGGTGGTTTTGTTTTATAGAAACTATTGTTCTCTCATGCTTCACTTATACTATTTTTAGAGTCCTACAAAACAGCATGGTAATTTGCTTAAATTGGGAAATTAGTCCTAATATGCTAGGTATTCAAGATTAGTAAAAACTTTCTTATGCGTGTGTTGAATACTAAGAAAAGTTTGATGCTTGATGATTGTTTTGAGATATGGAGGTAGTGATATTAAAGTTGTGCTAGTTGAGTAGTTGTGAATTTGAGAAATACTTGTGTTGAAGTTTGCAAGTCCCGTAGCATGCACGTATGGTAAACATTATGTAACAAATCTGAAACATAAGGTGTTCATTTATTGTCCTCCTTATGAGTGGTGGTCGGGGACGAGCGATGGTCTTTTCCTACCAATCTATCCCCCTAGGAGCATGTGCGTAGTGCTTGGTTTTTGATGACTTGTAGATTTTTTGCAATAAGTATGTGAGTTCTTTATGAATAATGTTGAGTCCATGGATTATACGCACTCTTATCCTTCCATCATTGCTAGCCTCTTCGGTACCGTGCATTGCCCTTTCTCACCTTGAGAGTTGGTGCAAACTTCGCCGGTGCATCCAAACCCCGTGATACGATGCGCTCTATCACACATAAACCTCCTTATATCTTCCTCAAAACAGCCACCATACCTACCTATCATGGCATTTCCATAGCCATTCCGAGATATATTGCCATGCAAGTTTCCACCGTTCTGTTTATCATGACACGTTTCATCATTGTCATATTGCCTTGCATGATCATGTAGTTGACATCGTATTTGTGGCAAAGCCACCATTCATAATTTTTCATACATGTCACTCTTGATTCATTGCCCATCCCGGTACACCGCCGGAGGCATTCATATAGAGTCATACATTGTTCTAGTATCGAGTTGTAATCATTGAGTTGTAAATAAATAGAAGTGTGATGATCATCCTTCATAGAGCATTGTCCCAAAAAAAGGGGAAGGCCAAAAAAAAGAAAGGCCCAAAATATATATATAAGGGGGCAATGCTACTATCCTTTTTCCACACTTCTGCTTCAAAGTAGCACCATGATCTTCATGATAGAGAGTCTCTTGTTTTGTGACTTTCATATACTAGTGGGAATTTTTCATTATAGAACTTGGCTTGTATATTCCAACAATGGACTTCCTCGAATGCCCTAGGTCTTCGTGAGCAAGCAAGTTGGATGCACACCCACTTAGTTTCTTTTTGTTGAGCTTTCATGCATTTATAGCTCTAGTGCATTCGTTGCATGGCAATCCCTACTCCTTGCATTAACATCAATCGATGGGCATCTCCCTAGCCCGTTGATTAGCCGCGTTGATGTGAGACATTCTCTTTTTTTTGTCTTCTCCACATAACCCCCATCATTATATTTTATTCCACCCATAGTGCTATATCCATGGCTCACGCTCATCTATTACGTGAAGGTTGAAAAAGTTTGAAACTACTAAAGTATGAAACAATTTCTTGGCTTGTCATCGGGGTTGTGCATGATGAGAGCATTCTTGTGTGACAAAAATGGAGCATGACCTAACCATATGATTTTGTAGGGATGAACTTTCTTTGGCCATGTCATTTTGAGAAGACATAATTGCTTAGTTAGTATGCTTGAAGTATTATTACTTTTATGTCAATATTAAACTTTTATCTTGAATCTTTCGGATCTGAATATTCATACTACAATTAAGAGGGTTACATTGAAAATTATGCCAAGTAGCATTCCACATCAAAAATTCTGTTTTTATCATTTACCTACTCGAGGACGAGCAGGAATTAAGCTTTGGGATGCTTGATACGTCTCCAACGTATCTATAATTTTTGATTGTTCCATGCTATATTATATTCTGTTTTGGATGATTAATGGGCTTTGTTATACACTTCTATATTATTTTTGGGACTAACCTATTAACCGGAGGCCTACCCCAAATTGCTGTTTTTTGCTTATTTCAGTGTTTCGCAGAAAAAGAATATCAAACGGAGTCCAAACGGAATGAAACCTTCGGGAACGAGATTTGTGGAACAAACGTGATCCAGAGGACTTGGAGTGGACGTCAAGCAACAGACGAGGCGGCCACGAGGTAGGGGGCGCGCCCACCCCCCCCCCCCCCCCAGGCGCGCCCTCCACCCTCGTGGGCCCCTCGTGGCTCCACCGACCTACTTCTTCCTCCTATATATACCTACGTACCCCCAGATTATCAGAGGCATCCACAAAAACCTAATTCCACCGCCGCAACCTTCTGTACCCGTGAGATCCCATCTTGGGGCCTTTTCCGGTGTCCTGCCGGAGGGGGCATTGATCACGGAGGGCTTCTACATCAACACCATAGCCTCTCCGATGATGTGTGAGTAGTTTACCTCAGACCTTCGGGTCCATAGTTATTAGCTAGATGGCTTCTTCTCTCTCTTTGGATCTCAATACAAAGTTCTCCTCGATTCTCTTGGAGATCTATTTGATGTAACTCTTCTTTTTGCGGTGTGTTTGTCGAGACCGATGAATTGTGGGTTTATGATCAAGATTATCTATGAACAATATTTGAATCTCCTCTGAATTCTTTTATGTATGATTGGTTATCTTTACAAGTCTCTTCGAATTATCAGTTTGGTTTGGCCTACTAGATTGATCATTCTTGCAATGGGAGAAGTTCTTAGCTTTGGGTTCAATCTTGCAGCGTCCTTTCCCAGTGACAGCAGGGGCAGCAAGGCACGTATTGTATTGTTGCCATCGAGGATAAAAAGATGGGGTTTATATCATATTGCATGAGTTTATCCCTCTACATCATGTCATCTTACTTAAAGCATTACTCTGTTCTTATGAACTTAATACTATAGATGCATGCTGGATAGAGGTCGATGTGTGGAGTAATAGTAGTAGATACATAATCGTTTCAGTCTACTTGTCGCGGACGTGATGCCTATATACATGATCATACCTAGATATTCTCATAACTATGCTCAATTCTATCAATTGCTCGACAGTAATTTGTTCACCCACCGTAATACTTATGCTCTTGAGAGAAGCCACTAGTGAAACCTATGGCCCCCGGGTCTACTTTCCATTATATTAATCTTTCATCACTTAGCTATTTTTGGCGCCGTTTATTTTGCTTTCTTTACTTTGCTTCTTTATCATAAAAATACCAAAAATATTATCGTATCATATCTATCAGATCTCACTCTCGTAAGTGACCGTGAAGGGATTGACAACCCCTTTATTGCGTTGGTTGCGAGGTTCTTATTTGTTTGTGTAGGTGCGAGGGACTTGTGCGTGGTCTCCTATTGGATTGATACTTTGGTTCTCAAAAACTGAGGGAAATACTTACGCTACTTTACTGCATCACCCTTTCCTCTTCAAGGGAAAACCAACGCAGTGCTCAAGAGGTAGTAGGGGCGCCCCCCTTCCTAGTCCAATTCGGACCATAGGGGGAGGAGGCGCCTGCCCTGGCTGCCCCTCTCTCTCTCCACTAAGGCCCATTAGGGCCCATATACTCCCCGAGGGGTTCCGGTAACCCCCCGGTACTCCGGTATATGCCCGATCTCTCTCGAAACCTTTCTGATGTCCAAACATAGGCTTCCAATATATCGATCTTTATGTATCAACCATTTCGAGACTCCTCGTCATGTCCGTGATCATATCCGAGACTCCGAACTACCTTCGGTACATCAAAACACATAAACTCATAATACCGATCGTCACCGAACGTTAAGCGTGCGGACCCTACGGGTTCGAGAACTATGTAGACATGACCGAGACACGTCTCCGGTCAATAACCAATAGCAAAACCTGGATGCTCATATTGGCTCCCACATATTCTTCGAAGATCTTTATTTGTAATAACCGCATAACGATATACATTGTTCCCTTTGTCATCGGTATGTTACTTGCCCGAGATTCAATCGTTGGTATCTCAATACCTAGTTCAATCTCGTTACCGGAAAGTCTCTTTACTCGTTCCGTAATGCATCATCCCGCAACTAACTCATTAGCCACATTGCTTGCAAGGCTTATAGTGATGTGCATTACCGAGAGGGCCCAGAGATACCTCTCCGACAATCGGAGTGACAAATCCTAATCTTGATCTATGCCAACTCAACAAGTACCATCGGAGACACCTGTAGAGCACCTTTATAATCACCCATTTACGTTGTGACGTTTGGTAGCACACAAAGTGTTCCTCCGGTATTCGGGAGTTGCATAATCTCATAGTCATAGGAACATGTATAAATCATGTAGAAAGCAATAGCAATATATAAAACGATCAAGTGCTAAGCTAACGGAATGGTTCAAGTCAATCACATCATTCTCTAATGATGTGATCCCGTCAATCAAATGACAACTCATGTCTATGGCTAGGAAACTTAACCATCTTTGATTCAACGAGCTAGTCAAGTAGAGGCATACTAGTGACACTATGTTTGTCTATGTATTCACACATGTACTAAGTTTCCGGTTAATACAATTCTAGCATGAATAATAAACATTTATCATGATATAAGGAAATATAAATAACAACTTTATTATTGCCTCTAGGGCATATTTCCTTCAGTCTCCCACTTGCACTAGAGTCAATAATCTAGATTACACATAATGATTCTAACACCCATGGAGTCTTGGTGTTGATCATGTTTTGCTCGTGAGAGAGGCTTAGTCAACGGGTCTGCAACATTCAGATCCGTATGTATCTTGCAAATCTCTATGTCTCTCTCCTTGACTTGATCGCGGATGGAACTAAAGTGTCTCATGATGTGCTTGGTTCTCTTGTGAAATCTGGATTCCTTTGCCAAGGCAATTGCACCAGTATTGTCACAAAAGATTTTCATTGGACCCGATGCACTAGGTATGACACCTAGATCGGATATGAACTCCTTCATTTGCTTCTTCTGAAGCAGCTATGTACTCCGCTTCACACGTAGATCCCGCCACGACGCTTTGCTTAGAACTGCACCAACTTACAGCTCCACCGTTCAATATAAACACGTATCCATTTTGTGACTTAGGGTCATCCGGATCAGTGTCAAAGCTTGCATCGATGTAAACATTTATGACGAGCTCTTTGTCACCTCCATAAACAAGAAACATATCCTTAGTCCTTTTCAGGTATTTTAGGATGTTCTTGACCGCTGTCCAGTGATCCACTCCTGGATTACTTTGGTACCTCCCTGCTAAACTGATAGCAAGGCACACATCAGGTCTGGTACACAGCATTGCATACATGATAGAGCCTATGGCTGAAGCATAGGGAACACCTTTCATTTTCTCTCTATCTTCTGCAGTGGTCGGGCATTGAGTATGATTCAACTTCACACCTTGTAACACAGGCAAGAACCCTTTCTTTGCTTGATCCATTTTGAACTTCTTCAAAACTTTATCAAGGTATGTGCTTTGTGAAAGTCCAATTAAGCGTCTTGATCTATCTCTAAAGATCTTGATGCCTAATATATAAGCAGCTTCACCAAGGTCTTTCATTGAAAAACTCTTGTACAAGTATCCTTTTATGCTATCCAGAAATCCTATATCATTTCCAATCAACAATATGTCATCCACATATAATATTAGAAATGCTACAGAGCTCCCACTCACTTTCTTGTAAATACAGGCTTCTCCAAAAGTCTGTATAAAACCATATGCTTTGATCACACTATCAAAACTTTTATTCCAACTCCGAGATGCCTGCACCAGTCCATAAATGGATCACTGGAGCTTGCACACTTTGTTAGCATCCTTTGGATCGATAAAACATTCAGGTTGCATCATATAGAACTCTTCTTCCAGAAATCCATTCAGGAATGCAGTCTTTACATCCATTTGCCAAATTTCATAATCATAAAATGCATCAATTGCTAACATGATTCGTACGGACTTAAGCATCGCTACGGTGAGAAGGTCTCATCATAGTCAACTCCTTGAACTTCTTGAAAACCTTTCGCAATAAGTCAAGCTTTGTAGACAGTAACATTACCGTCAGCGTCAGTCTTCTTCTTGAAGATCCATTTATTCTCGATGGCTTGCCGGTCATCGGGAAAGTCAACCAAAGTCCACACTTTGTTCTCATACATGGATCCCATCTCAGATTTCATGGCCTCAAGCCATTTCACGGAATCTGGGCTCATCATCGCTTTCTGATAGTTCCTAGGTTCGTCATGGTCAAGTAACATGACCTCTAGAACAGGATTACCATACCACTCTGGTGCGGATCTTATTCTGGTTGACCTACGAGGTTCGGTAGTAACTTGATCTGAAGTTACATGATCATCATCATTAGCTTCCTCACTAATTGGTGTAGGAGTCACAGGAACAGATTTCTATGATGAACTACTTTCCAATAAGGGAGCAGGTACATCTCGTCAAGTTCTACTTTCCTTCCACTCACTTCTTTCAAGAGAAACGCCTTCTCTAGAAAGCATCCATTCTTAGCAATGAATGTCTTGCCTTCGGATATGTGATAGAAGGTGTACCCAAGAGTCTCCTTTGGGTATCCTATGAAGACACATTTCTTCGATTTGGGTTCGAGCTTATCAGGTTGAAGCTTTTTCACATAAGCATCGCAGCCCCAAACTGTAAGAAACGACAACTTTGGTTTCTTGCCAAACCATAGTTCATAAGGTGTCGTCTCAACGGATTTAGATGGTGCCCTATTTAACATGAATGCAGCCGTCTCTAAAGCATAACCCCGAAACGATAGCGGTAAATCAGTAAGAGACATCATAGATTGCACCATATCTTGTAAAGTACGATTACGTCGTTCGGACACACCATTACGCTGTGGTGTCCCGGGTGGCGTGAGTTGCAAAACTATTCCGCATTGTTTCAAATGAAGACCAAACTCGTAACTCAAATATTCTCCTCCATGATCAGATCGTAGAAACTTTATTTTCTTGTTACGTTGATTTTCCACTTCACTCTGAAATTCTTTGAACTTTTCAAATGTTTCAGACTTATGCTTCATCAAGTAGATATACCCATATTTGCTCAAATCATCTGTGAAGGTGAGAAAATAACGATACCCGCCGCGAGCCTCAACATTCATCGGACCACATACATCAGTATGTATGATTTCCAACAAATCTGTTGCTCGCTCCATTGTTCCGGAGAACAGAGTTTTAGTCATCTCGCCCATGAGGCATGGTTCGCAAGTACCAAGTGATTCATAATCAATTGATTCCAAAAGTCCATCAGAATGGAGTTTCTTCATGCGCTTTACACCAATATCACCCAAACGGCAGTGCCACAAATAAGTTGCACTATCATTATCAACTATGCATCTTTTGGCTTCAATATTATGAATATGTGTATCACTACTATCGAGATTCAATAAAAATAGACCACTCATCAAGGGTGCATGACCATAAAAGATATTACTCTTATACATAGAACAACCATTATTCTTTGATTTAAATGAATAATCGTCTCGCATCAAACAAGATCCAGATATAATGTTCATGCTTAACGCTGGCACCAAATAACAATTATTCATGTCTAAAACTAGTCCCGAAGGTAGATGTAGAGGTAGCGTGCCGACGGCGATCACATCGACTTTGGAACCATTTCCCACGCGCATCGTCACCTCGTCATTAGCCAATCTTCGCTTAATCCATAGCCCCTATTTCGAGTTGCAAATATGAGCAACAGAACGAGTATCAAATACCCAGGCGCTACTACGAGCATTAGTAAGGCACACATCAATAACATGTATATCAAATATACCTTTCACTTTGCCATCCTTCTTATCCGCCAAATACTTGGGGCAGTTGCGGTTCCAGTGACCAGTCCCTTTGTAGTAGAAGCACTCAGTCTCAGGCTTAGGTCCAGACTTGGGCTTCTTCACTTGAGCAGCAACTTGCTTGCCGTTCTTCTTGAAGTTCCCCTTCTTCCCTTTGCCCTTCTTCTTGAAACTAGTGGTCTTGTTGACCATCAACACTTGATGCTCCTTCTTGATTTCTACCTCCGCAGCCTTTAGCATTGCGAAGAGATCGGAAATTTTCTTATCCATCCCTTGCATATTATAGTTCATCACGAAGCTTTTATAGCTTGGTGACGGTGATTGAAGAACTCTATCAATGACACTATCAACTGGAAGATTAACTCCTAGCTGAGTCAAGTGATTGTGGTACCCAGACATTCTGAGTATATGCTCACTGACATAACTATTCTCCTCCATTTTGCAGCTGTAGAACTTATTGGAGACTTCATATCTCTCAATCCGGGCATTTGCTTGAAATATTAACTTCAACTCGTAGAACATCTCATATGCTCCATGACGTTCAAAACTTCGTTGAAGTCCCAGTTCTAAGCCGTAAAGCATGGCACACAGAACTATTGAGTAGTCATCAGCTTTGCTCTGCCACACATTCATAACATCTGGTGTTGCTCCTGCAGCGGGTTTGGCACCTAGCGGTGCTTCCATGATGTAATTCTTCTGTGCAGCAATGAGGATAATCCTGAAGTTACGGACCCATTCCGTGTAGTTGCTACCATCATCTTTCAACTTAGCTTTCTCTAGGAACGCATTAAAATTCAATGGAACAGTAGCACGGGCCATTTATCTACAACAACATAGACATGCAAAATACTATCAGGTACTAAGTTCATGATAAATTAAAGTTCAATTAATCATATTACTTAAGAACTCCCACTTAGATAGACATCCCTCGAATCATCTAAGTGATCACGTGATCCATATCAACTAAACCATGTCCGATCATCACGTGAGATGGAGTAGTTTTCAATGGTGAACATCACTATGTTGATCATATCTACTATATGATTCACGCTCGACCTTTCGGTGTCAGTGTTCCGAGCCCATATCTGCATATGCTAGGCTCGTCAAGTTTAACCCGAGTATTCCGCCTTTGCAAAACTGGCTTGCACCCCTTGTATGTGAACGTAGAGCTTATCACACCCGATCATCACGTGGTGTCTCGGCACGACGAACTGTAGCAATGGTGCATACTCAGGGAGAACACTCATACCTTGAAATTTAGTGAGAGATCATCTTATAATGATACCACCGTACTAAGAAAAATAAGATGCATAAAGGATAAACATCACATGCAATCAATATAAGTGATATGATATGGCCATCATCATCTTGTGCCTTCGATCTCCATCTCCAAAGCACCGTCATGATCACCATCGTCACCGGCTTGACACCTTGATCTCCATCGAAGCAACGTTGCCATCTCGCCAACTATTGCTTCTACGACTATCGCTACCGCTTAGTGATAAAGTAAAGCAATTACATGGCAAATACATTTCATACAATAAAGCGACAACCATATGGCTCTTGCCAGTTGCCGATAACTGTTACAAAACATGATCATCTCATACAACAATTTATATATCATCGCGTCTTGACCATATCACATCACATCAAGCCCTACAAAAACAAGTTAGACATCCTCTACTTTGTTGCTGCAAGTTTTACGTGGCTGCTACGGGCTTAGCAAGAACCCTTCTTACCTACGCATCAAAAACCACAACAATTTTTCGTCAAGTGTGTTGTTTTAACCTTCAATAAGGACCGGGCATAGTCACACTCGATTCAACTAAAGTTGGAGAAACGGACGCCCACTAACCACCTGTGTGCAAATCATGGCGGTAGAACCAGTCTCATGAACGCGGTCATGTAATGTTGGTCTGGGCCGCTTCATCCAACAATACCGCCGAATCAAAGTATGACATGCTGGTAAGCAGTATGACTATTATCACCCACAACTCTTTGTGTTCTACTCATGCATATAACATCTACCCATAGACCTGGCTCTGATGCCACTGTTGGGGAACATAGTATTTCAAAAAAATTCCTACGATCACGCAAGGCATAGCAACGAGCGGCGAGAGTGTGTCCACATACCCTCGTAGACCGAAAGCGGAAGCGTTTAGTAATGCGGTTGATATAGTCGAACGTCTTCGCGATCCAACCGATCAAGTACCGAACACACGGCACCTCCGCGATCTACACACGTTCAGCTCGGTGACGTCCCTCGAACTCTAGATCCAGCTGAGGCCGAGGGAGAGTTTCGCCAGCACGACGACGTGGTGACGGTGACGATGAAGTTACCGACGCAGGGCTTCGCCTAAGCACTACGACAATATGACCGAGGTGGAAAACTGTGGAGGGGGGCACCGCACACGGCTAAGAAATCAACTTGTGTGTCTATGGGGTGCCCCCTCCCCCGTATATTAAGGAGGGGGGAGGGGGCCGGCCGGCATCAAGGGGCGCGCCCAAGGGGGGAATCCTACTCCTACTAGGAGTAGGTTCCCCCCTTTCCTAGTCCAACAAGGAGGGGAAGGAAGGAGGAAGGGGAGAGAAGGAAGGAGGGGGGCGCCGCCCCCACCCCTTGTCCAATTCGGACTGGGTGGCGCACGCCACCTCCTGGCCGGCCCTCTCTCCTCTAAGGCCCATGGTGGCCCATTAACTTCCCGGAGGGGTTCCAGTAACCCTCCGGCACTCCGGCTTCATCCAAAACTCTCCGGAACACTTCCAGTGTCCGAACAACATGGTCAAATATATCAATCTTTATGTCTCGACCATTTCGAGACTCCTCGTCATGTCCGTGATCTCATCTGGAACTCCGAACTACCTTCAGTACATCGAATCACATAAACTCCTAATACCAATCGTCATCGAACGTTAAGCGTGCGGACCCTAGCTACGGGTTCGAGAACTATGTAGACATGACCCAAACACTTCTCCGGTCAATAACCAACAGCGGAACCTGGTTGCTCATATTGGTTTCCTACATATTCTACGAAGATCTTTATCGGTCAAACCGCACAACAACATACGTTGTTCCCTTTGTCATCGGTAAGTTACTTGCCCGAGATTCGATCGTCGGTATCATCATACCTAGTTCAATCTCGTTACCGGCAAGTCTCTTTACTCGTTTCATAGTGCATAATCCCGCAACTAACTCATTAGTCACATTGCTTGCAAGGCTTATAGTGATGTGCATTACCGAGAGGGCCCAGAGATACCTCTCCGACAATCAGAGTGACAAATCCCAATCTCGATCTATGCCAACTCAACAAATACCATCGGAGACACCTGTAGAGCATCTTTATAATCACCCAATTACGTTGTGACGTTTGATAGCACACTAAGTGTTCCTCCGGTATTCGGGAGTTGCATAATCTCATAGTCATAGGAGCATGTATAAGTCATGAAGAAAGCAATAGCAATAAACTAAACGATCATAGTGCTAAGCTAACGGATGGGCCTTGTCCATCACATCATTCTCTAATGATGTGATCCCATTCATCAAATGACAACAGATGTGTATGGCTAGGAAACTTAACCATCTTTGATTAACGAGCTAGTCTAGTAGAGGCATACTAGGGACACTCTGTTTGTCGATGTATTCACACATGTACTAAGTTTCCGGTTAATACAATTCTAGCAAGAATAATAAACATTTATCATGATATAAGGAAATATACATAACAACTTCATTATTGCCTCTAGGGCATATTTCCTTCAGGATCAGTATGCTGACACACACAGTACTTGAGGATTTATAACAGAGGGAAATCACATGTATAAAGTAACGTAAATACTATTACCTCAATCCATATGGCGGAAGTAACAACAAAGTTGTGGAGTTGCCAACAACGCCGACGGCAAAGTTGAGTGTAGACATCGTAACCCGAACGTATCACTTGCTCGTCGTAAGATTCCTGCAACATGAGACATTGCAGCCATGTAGGTCAATACATTGAATGTACTGGCAATTTCACACCATAGAGTAATAATGAAAATGTCTATCTCTATATGCATATTTGGTCGGTGTAGGCTCTAAGTTTAATTTTGCATAAAGCTAATTTTTCCCTACAACAAAGGAATAAATTTTATTTACTAGTAAGTTAAATTACCCATATTGAGAAGGTTCCCCCAATTCAACCCCAAAATTACCAAATCATTAATAACCCAACAATTACATTAAATAGAGTGATGAGATCAACCAATAATTCAAATACCAGATACTCAACATGTCCATAACAAGGGACACCGCTAACCATGATTAGTTTATACACTCTGCAGAGGTTTGCGCACTTTTCCCCACAAGACTCGACCACATCCATAATCGGAAGATCGAGACATAGTCTTTCTGAAGCATTAACTCTTTACTCTGGGTAGATAGTACCACCTACTGTCCCCTACATCTGCTAGCCTACCACTAAAAGAGGTCACACAACTTACTCAACTATGCCAGAGCCCATAATGGCTTGTGGCTGCACATGGAAGTTTCTAGCATGAATAATATTATGATCCCTTTGAGCCTGGGTGGCATTCCAAATATGATCACACGGGTACTCCGGGATATCCTAGGACAACATTGGATTCTCCAGGTGCCAGCAACCAATCCACCTAGATGTGTATTAAAGTAGCCACCTTAGGTTTCCCTTAGTTAATATCACTCTCGCAACTTTCATGAATCTCACATACCAATCCCCGTCTACGAGCATGGCTAAGAAATATGAGCATAACGTATATTCCCGGGGTGAATCAAAGGTAATAGGTTCCTACCTCATGAACTACAAAGCAATAAGCACATGTTCCCAAACCTACTCATGCAATGTTTGAGGATTGAAACTAATGCATAAAAACTGGGTAATAAAGGGATATGATCAAAGTGTAACTTGCCTTGCTGACGATTGGAAAACCCTAGAGATTCGTAGTAGCAAGCTTCGCACTCCGGAAACTATATCATAAACAAACAATAGCATACATAAGCACTCAAGCATAAGATGCAAAGGTAAAACCAAATAAAAAGATCTAAACAGAAAGATCAAGTGAAGAGCTTCGATAAAAGAATCAATCAAACCGGAGATACGAAACTCAAGTTACGATCAATAGAAGTTCAAATTCAAATCTGTTTGAAACCATATTTTAAATTTTCAAAAACATTTCAAGTTGATTATATGGATAGAGGGGATCATAACAAATAATTTGGCGTTGGTTTCATTGGATTTGGATAAACGAGCAAAATGTTGTGAGGGTTTAAAGATCAGGGACTAATCTGCGAAGAAAAAACTATGGATAGGTCCCTGGCCGTAAATAAAAAAACAAAGAAAAATCTAACGAACGAACATTCGCTACCAAGACCTAACGAACGAAAACCGTTTGCTACCGAAGACTAACGGACGAACGTCCGCTAAATAAACTAAACTAAAAATAATGAACCGGGTTTATAGAAAAAACTGAAAACGAAAGAAAAAACCGGATCGGGGTCGGCGATTTATAACGGGTCGGCGGATCGGCGAGAAGAACCGAGAGCGGCGGCGACGGTTGGTGGTGGCGGCGGCTCCGACGAGGGCTGTGGGTGGCGCCGGCGGCTGCAGGCGAGAGGTGGGGTGGCGCGGCGGCAGCGAGAGGCGGCGTCGGCGGCGATCTACGGCGGCGGCAGCGAGGGTTGAGGCATCGGGAGGCGGCGGCGACTTGAGGAGGAGGGGGCTGAGTCGGGCGGCATATAAAGAGGCCCCGGGGGTCCGACTTGGAGAAGGGGCCGGCCGCGGTGGCGTGCGCGACCCAGACTCCGGCGAGTCCGTGTCGGGCGCGGCGGAGGAAGGCGGTGGTGCTGCTGGGCCGGCTGGGCTTCGGCCCAGTCGGTCCGAAGTAGTTTTTTTTAAATAGCGCCGCGAAGAAAACATTCGAATAAAAATAAAATAAAAATTCCTGAAACAATTTTCACGACCACCTCCTAATATTTGGGACAATGTGAACATTTTTCTGGACTAAATGCAATTTAAAAAAATGCAACTTTTTCCCTAATTTAATAAAATGCAACCGACTAAAATTGCAAATAAAAAAACAGAATAAATATATTTTTATTCAAAATTAAATTTCCGATATTTCCTACCTGTTTTGAAGAAGTCATATTATCTTCTCTCATTATTTTATTTATTGGAAATAATTGGAAAAATAATTTCGAAAAAAAATCACTTTGATCCAATTTGCCAATTTTGAAAAAATTCAAAAATGGATTTTTCTTGTGAAAACCTCCAACTCTCTCAATTGGTCCTTGAGTTGCATAAGGTTTCTAGGATCAAAAGTCCAAATAAAACAAATTCAAAAATGCACAAATTATGGATGCATATGATGACCTAATGAATAACATCCAAATTGAAAATTGGGATGTTACACCCTCTTGGTGTGTACCTTGCAAATTTTGAGAGAAAAGGCATTAGAATTACTCCAAAATGCATTATTATGGATAAAAACATTATAAATAGCAGTACGAAAACATGATGCAAAATGGACATATGAACTCCCCCAAGCTTAGACCTCGCTTTTCCTCAAGCGAAAACCGAAATCGAAAAACATGTCCACATGCTTTGAGAGAGAGGTGTCGATAAAAAAAAATACATACATAGAAGCAGCATGTTGATTATTATAACAACAACAAAATTAAACATAGGACTTGTATCATACTTCTCATGAATAAGTAATAGTTCATCACACGATCGAAGTATAAAGCAAAAACTCTATTAGAAACCAACAAACTATGTTTTAGTCAACTTTGCAACTACAATTCATCATATTTTCAGGAAGGGTCACATGTCGGAGCCTTTAGGCAAGTCCACATACTCAACCATCATATAGTCTTCTATGATTGCTAACAGTCACCTCGTACCCATGAGAAAAACGTTTCAACCGGACACATAGAAAGATAGGGGCTTATAGTTTCGCCTCCCAACATACTCACCTCAAGGGTGATGTCAACAATAATAACTCATGCTATCTATATTCAACTGGACATATGTGCCTAGATCTTTCCTCACCACATGATGCTTGCCAAAGGAGAAAGATAAAAGGAATAGAAGGAAAACTTTGACTCTTTGCATAAAAGTAAGGGCATAAAAATTAAGTATAGGCCCTTCATAGAGGGAAGAAGAGGTTGGCATGCTCTTATTTGTTTGTATGCTCAATCCCTTAGTGTAAGAGAACGTCACATTGTATTTCCCCTTAAGATGGCAACCTTTATTATGCAGTCTGTCGCTTTTATTCTTTGTCATCCAAGTTCGTACAACACTCAATTTTCTCTTACACTAAATGATCTCACACTTTTAGAAGCAATTTTTATTGCCTTTTTGCACCGATGACAACTTACTTGAGGTATCTTTCTCAATCCCTAGTTAGGTATGGTGGACACTTGAAAATAAGATTTGGGTTTAAGGGTTTTTGGATGCACAAGAATTATCTCTACTTAGTGCGGAATTTTTGGCTAGCAAAGATAGGGGGAAAGCATCACATGTTAAAGGATCTATGACAATATGACTTCTATGTGAATATAAATAAACATAAATCATTAAGTTGTCTCCTAGCGAGGCAGTGAGCAGCGTGTTGTATCCTAGCGAAGTTCTCCGCGCACACCCCAGAGTTCGAACCTTTCCTTTGGTCCCGGGAGCCCCGATTCCGACAAATTTGCCATAAGATATTTAATGGGGGCTCACAATCATAAAAGATGTCCAAGATGGTGTGTTTGCATGTGAATCTTCTCTTCCCTTATTAATTCTTTCATTAATTGCATCATTGACCAATGTTATGTTTGTCAACTTTTAGTAAATTTTACCAGTTATACTTTTCCTTATGTGGTGTCATTACTTACCATAAGATTAGCATATGATATTTTTCATTATTTTCCTTTATGTTGATTGGAACAAAAAGGTAAAGAAGAAAAATCTCAATCTAAACTTTATTATACAACTCTCACTCGACTACATAGATAGATCACGAAACTATAGCACTCGAAACTAGATCATACTAAACTTTTATTCACTAAATCACAAAATAGCTAAGGATCGAACTAAGATAGGTAAAGGTAATAAAAGTGATGGTGATACGATATCGGGGCATCTTCCCCGAGCTTGGCACAAGCCAAGGGGAGTGCCCATACCTGTGTGCTAAAATCTCCTTCTTTGGTGATGGTGGTGGTGATGAGGTAGAGGCAAACGTGTCCACCTTGGTGGATTCTTTTGGTTCCTCTCGTCTTAGTTCCTTCATCAGTAGCCAAGCATCTTCTTCTATGTTGTGCGTTGGCCCGAGGAAGAGCACCACAACCTCACATATTGGGACCCACATCAAGTTCAGAACGAGATGGATCTGTGCATGCCGGGCTTATTAATCTGAACTCAACCAGCATGTTAGCATGTTTTACATGGAAAAATCATCAGGTGGGACCAACTTATGTAGATTTCTTGTACTCCATTTTCCTGGATTCCGAACACCTATCCCGTAGTTCCTACATGGTCAGTGTATTCCTCTGTTTGACACCTTGTTTCCTTTCCTTTGACCTCACTTTCTTCCAATCCTTTGGTTTTCATCCCTTTGATCCGAACAGGGCCTTACCGTATCACGTACCTCTTCCTTTTCAGGGTTCTGGAATGTTCTGGAAGGTTTCTTTTATGTGTTCCTCCGGTGTCATGGTTTGGATAATGTCAGTTTCAACATTAATAGGCGTACCTAAAATATAGTGTTTAATTGTCCATTGACCCCCTCCGGATTGGTACCTTAGGCATTATTAATCTTGATAGCTCCAGAACGATAAACTTTTTCTATGATATATGGTCCTTCACATTTGGAGAGAAGTTTCCCTGCAAAAAAACTAAAACGAGAATTGTACAATAGAACATATTCATCAACTTTGAATTTCCGCTTTTGGATCCTTTTGTCATGCCATCTTTTAACTTTTTCTTTGAATAGTTTGGCATTTTCATAAGCTTGGGTACTCCATTCATCTAGTGAGCTAATATCAAATAACCTCTTTTCACCGGCAAGTTTGAAATCATAATTGAGTTCTTTAATTTCCCAATATGCTTTTTGTTCTAACTCAAGAGGCAAATGACAAGCTTTCCCATAAACCATTTTATATGGAGACATACCCATAGGACTTTTATAAGCTGTTCTATAGGCCCAGTGCATCATCAAGTTTCTTAAACCAATTCTTGCGGGACCTATTGACAGTTTTTTGTAATATTAATTTTATTTCTCTATTGGTGAGTTCAACTTGACCACTAGATTGAGGATGATAGGGTGATGCAATTCTATGGTTAACATCATATTTAGCAAGCTTATTTGTTTGTATGCTCAATCCCTTAGTGCAAGAGAACGTCACGTTGTATTGCCCCTTAATATGACAACCTTTATTATGCAGTCTGTCGCTTTTATTCTTTGTCATCCAAGTTCATACAACGCCCAATTTTCTCTTACACTAAATGATCTCACACTTTTAGAAGCAATTTTTATTGCCTTTTTGCACCGATGAGAACTTACTTGAGGGATCTTTCTCAATCCCTAGGTAGGTATGGTGGACACTTGAAAATAAGATTTGGGTTTAAGGGTTTTTGGATGCACAAGTAGTATCTCTACTTAGTGCGGAAGTTTTGGCTAGCAAAGATAGGGGCAAGCATCACATGTTAAAGGATCTATGACAATATGACTTCTATGTGAATATAAACAAACATAAATCATTAAGTTGTCTTCCTTGTCCAACGTCAACAATTTTGGCATATAATATTTTGATGAGAGCTCACAATCACAAAAGATTTCTAGGATAGTATATCTATATGTGAATCTTCTCTTCCCTTATTAATTCTTTCATGGTTTGCATCATTGACTAATGCTATTATTATCACTGCTAGTTGGAATAGCTTCTACCCACTTAGTGACATAATCAACAACAACCAAAATATGTGTATACCCATTAGAGGAAGGAAAAGGTCCCATATAATCAAAGCCCCAAACATCAAATGGTTCAACAACAAGTGAATAATTCATAGGCATTTTCTGACGCTTACCAATATTACCAATTCTTTGGCATTCATCGCAAGATAAGACAAACTTACGGGCGTCTTTGGAAAGAGTGGGCCAATAATTACCAGATTGTAATACCTTATGCGCGGTTTTGTCTCCTCCATGATGTCCTCCATAGGCTTTGGAGTGACACTTTTGTAGGATTTGTTCTCGTTCATGCTCAGGTACACAACGTCTAATAATACCATCTACTCCTTCTATATAAATCTGTGGGTCATTCCAAAAGTAATGTCTTAAGTCATAGAAGATTTTTTTCTTTTCTTGGTATGTGAAACTATGTGGTATAAATTTAGCAACGACATAATTAGCATAGTCAACATACCAAGGAGTATTATGAGAAGCATTTATGACAGCTAATTGTTCATTAGGAAAGCTATCATCAATATGTAGTGGGTCATCAAGAATATTTTCTAACCTAGACAAGTTATCAAGTACGGGGTTCTCATCTCCTTTCCTATTAGTAATATGTAAATCAAATTCATGTAGCAAGAGAACCCACCTAATGAGTCTAGGTTTAGCATCTTTCTTTTCCATAAGATATTTTATAGAAGCATGATTAATGTGAACAATTACTTTGGAATCAACAGTGTAAGATCCGAATTTGTCACAAGCAAACACAAATGCTAAAAATTTGTTCTTAGTAGTAGCATAATTTCTTTGGGCACTGTCTAGAGTTTTACTAGCATAATGGATAACATTTAATTTCTTATCAACTCTTTGTCCTAGAACAACACCAACTGCATAATCACTAGCATCACACATAATTTCAAAAGGCAAGTTCCAATCAGGTGGTTGAACAATAGGTGCAGAAGTTAAGGCTTTCTTAAGTGTTTCAAAGGCTTCTACACAATCATCATAAAAAACAAATGGAACATCCTTTTATAAAAGATTAGTAAGAGGCCTAGAAATTTTAGAGAAGTCTTTAATAAACCTCCTATAGAAACCGTCTTGACTAAGGAAACTATGAATACCTTTAATGTCTTTAGGACATGACATTTTCTCAATTACATAAACTTTAGCTTTATCCACCTCAATACCTCGCTCAGAAATTATATGCCCCAAAACAATACCTTCATTCACCATAAAGTGGCACTTCTCCCAATTCAAGAGAAGATTAGTCTGTTCACATCTCTGCAAAACTCAATCAAGGTTGCTCAAGCAATCATCAAAAGAAGTTCTGTAAACGGAGAAATCATCCATGAAAACCTCAACAATGTTTTCATGAAAGTCAGAGAATATAGCAGTCATACATCTTTGAAAGGTAGCAGGTTCATTACATAAAGCAAAGGGCATACGTCTATAAGCATAAGTTCCAAAAGGGCAAGTAAAGGTGGTTTTCTCTTGATCAGGTTGTGAAACAGGTATTTGAGACAAACCAGAATATCCATCAAGAAAACAAAAGTGTGTGTGCTTTGATAATATTTCTAGCATTTGATCAATGAAGGGCAGAGGGTAATGATCTTTTCTAGTAGCTTTGTTTAATTTTCTGAAATCATTTACCATTCTATAGCCAGTCACTATTCTTTGTGGGATAAGCTCATTTTTATCACCAGGAGCAACAGTAATACCTCCATTCTTAGGGACACAATGAACATGACTTACCCATCTACTATCAGCTATGGGATAGATTATACCTGCTTCCAGAAGTTTTAGTATCTCAGTTCTTACCACCTCTTTCATCATAGGATTTAATCATCACTGATGATCAACAATGGGTTTAGCATTGGGCTCCATATTAATCTTGTGTTGACAGAGAGTGGGACTAATGCCCTTAGGATCATCAAGAGTATGTCCAATAGCAGCACGGTGCTTCCTTAGAATTTTTTATAATCTCTCTTCTTCGTGTCCTGAAAGGTTAGCACTAATAATAACAGGATATACCTTTTTTTCATCAAGATAAGCATATTTCAGAGTGTCAGGCAATTGCTTTAATTCAAACACAGGATCACCTTTAAGTGGAGGAGGACCTCCTAGAGTTTTAATAGGAAAATTGTGTTCAAGGAGAGGTTGTTGTTCAAAGAAAATTTTATCTATTTCATTTTTTTCACGAAAGTGCATATCATTTTCATGGTCTAACAAATATTGTTCTAATGGATCGGTAGGAGGTACGGAAATAGAAGCAAGACCAATTATTTCATCCTTACTAGGTAATTCTTTATCATGAGGTTGTCTACGAAACTAATAGAAATTAAACTCATGAGACACATCACCAAAATTGACATTGACTATTTCTTTATGGCAATTTATCTTAGCAAGAAGGGTCTACCAAAAATTATGGGACAAAAATCATCTTGTGGGGAACCAAGAACGAGAAAATTAGTAGGGTATTTTATTTTTCCACACAAGACTTCAACATCTCTAACAATCCCAAGTGGTGTGAGAGTATCTCTATTAGCAAGTTTAATAGTGACATCAATATCTTCTATTTTAGCGGGTGCTATATCATTCATAATTTCTTGGTAGTGCAAAAGGAATAACACTAACACTAGCACCCATATCACACAAGCCATGATAGCAATGATCTCCTATTTTAGTTGAGACAACAGGCATGCAAACAACAGCCTTGTTCTTATATTTAGTGTCGGGTTTGGCAAATCTAGCTGCTTCATCACAGAAGTAAATAACATGCCCATCAATATTTTTGACCAAGAGATCTTAACCATAGCAACACTAGGTTCTACTTTAATCTGTACAAAGGGTTTCGGTGCTCTAATATTACTTTTGTGAACCACTGTTGAAACCTTACCATGTTCCTTTATCCTAACAGGGAAAGGTGGTTTTTCAATATAAGCAGCAGGAACTACTGGATCAACATTGTAAATGATAGTTTCATCTTTAACTATAACCGGTTCTTTAATAGGGGGATGATACTTAAACCACTTCTCCTTAGGGAGATCAACCTGAGTAGAAAATGATTCACAAAAAGAGGCTACCATCTCAGAGTCAAGTCCATATTTAGTGCTAAACCTGTGAAAAGCATTGGTATTCATAAAAGATTTAACACAATCAAACTCAAGCTTATACCTAACTCTTTACCTTCGTCGAGTTCCCAATCTTCAGAGTTGCGTTTAATTCTTTCTAAAAGATCCCACCTAAATTCAATATTCTTCCTCATAAAGGAACCAACACAAGAAGTATCGAGCATGGATTGATCATTACGAGAAAGCCGAGCATAAAAATTATGAATAATAATTTCTCTTGAGAGCTCATGATTGGGGCATGAATATAACATCCACTTGAGCCTCCCCCAAGCTAGAGCGGTACATTCTCCTTCTCGAGGCCAAAAATTAATATATATATATATATATATATATATGTATATGTATATTTCTGATCATGATGCACTAGATGCATAGGATAAAACTTTTGGTGAAATTCCAATTTCAATCGATTCCAATTCCATGATCCAATATCATCGCATAGCCTATACCATGTCAATGCTTCCCCCCCCCCCCCAAAGATAAAGGGAAAACCTTCTTCTTAACTTCATCTCCGGGTAAACTCAAGCTTAAAAAATCCACAAGTTTCATGCACATGTATTAAATGCATATCGGGATGCTTCGTTATGTCTCCTGCATAAGGATTAGCTAGCAGTTTCTCTATCATACCCGAAGAAATTTCATAACTAATATTTTCAGTAGGTGTAGTAGGTTGAGGGGCAACTCTTTGTGTTTCCGTTCAAGATGAAGATACCCCGGAAAAAAAACCCAAAGGATTGACTTCCATAGTAATAGGTGACAGTAAATTTCAGCAGATAGTATAGGTTTTTCCTTACCAATTTCCACTTACCAAGAGCGCATCACTCCCCGGCAATGGTGCCAGAAAAGATTCTTGATGACCCACAAGTATAGGGGATCAATCGTAATCCTTTCGATAAGTAAGAGTGTTGAACCCAACGAGGAGCAGAAGGAAATAACAAGTGGTTTTCACCAAGCTAATTTCTGCAAGCACTGAAATTGTCGGTAACAGGTAGTTTGATAGCAAGATAAATTGTAACAAGTAACAAGTAAAAATAGTAACAATAAGTCCAGAAAGGTAGCCCAATCCTTTTTGTAGCAAAGGATAGGCAGGAACGGTCTCAGATAATAAGTAAAACGTTCTTGAGGACACACGGGAATTTCATCTAGTCACTTTCATCATGTTGGTTTGATTCCCGTTCGCTACTCTGACAATTTGATATTTGTGCAACGGTGCTTGGGTGTTGTTCTTACTTGATCAAGCTTCCCACTTATGATTAACCCCCTCACAAGCACCCATAACTACGAAACAGGTATTAAGATAAAATCTAACCATGGCATTAAACATATGGATCCAAATCAGCCCCTTACGAAATAGCGCATAAACTAGGGTTTAAGATTTTGTCACTCTAGCAACCCATCATCTAATAACTACTCCACAATGCATTCCCTTAGTCCCAAAGATGGTGAAGTGTCATGTAGTCGACGTTCACATAACACCATTAAGGGAATCACAACATACATATCATCAAAATATCGAACGAATACAAAATTCACATGATTACTTGCAACATGACTTCTCCCGTGGCCTCAAGAACAAGGGCAAATACTCACAAATAATATTCATGCTAAAGATCTGAGGGGTACCAGTATTAAATAGCATAATGGATCTGAACATATGATCTTCCACCAAATAAACCATATAGCATCAAGTATGAGATGTAATCAACACTACTAGTCACTCACACGTACCAATCTAAGGTTTTGATAAAATGATTGAACATAAGAGATGAACTAGGGTTTGAGATGAGATGTTGTTGAAGATGATGATGAAGATTGGCCTCCCAAAGATGAGAGAGTTGTTGGTGATGGTGACGGCTTCGATTTCCCCCTCCTGGAGGGAATTTCCCCTGGCGGAACTGCTCCACCGAATGGCAAAAGTGCTCATGCCCAAGTTCCGCCTCGAGACGGCGGCGCTCCGTCCCGAAAGTCCTCTCCTTACTTTTTCTAGGTCAAAAGACCTTATGTACCAGAAGATGGGCACCAGAGGTGGGCCAGGTGGCCCACTACCCTCTAGGGTGCGCCTGGAGGGGCTGATGCGCCCTGGTATCTTGTGGTCACCTGGGTGGCCCTTTCTAGTAGTTATTTTCTCCAATATTTATTATATATTCCAAAATAATTCTCCGTAAAATTTCAGCTCATTTGGAGATGTGCAGAATAGCTATCTCTCACATAGCTTTTTTCAGGTCCAGAACCAGCTGTTGGTATTCTCCTTCTTTGTGTAAACCTTGCATATTATGAGAGAAAAGGCATTAGAATTACTCCCCAAAGTGTAATAATGCATAAAAACACTATAAATAATAGTAGGAAAACATGATGCAAAATGGACGTATCAGCTGTCCTCCGAGTCATTGAGGTCCTCGAGATTATACTGATCCTTGTACCCCTTCGAGTCATCGAGCTGTTGTTCGGGGGCGATAGGGTCGTCGAGGTCTTCCACATTGTCCAGGGATCATTTTCTCCAGTGCCCATGTTGCTTTCCTTGCCCTTAAGCCCCTTGGATCATCAGGGTTGATGTTGGCGTTTGGGCGGCTTCTCGCCAGGCTTATCACCATCCTTTCTGGGGGGGGGGGGGTGCCTCCATTTTTCCCAGTGGTGCCATCGCCCTTATCATTGGGAGTGTCCACCATATAGACGTCGTAGGTGGAGGTGGGCCAGTGGTGGGAGGGGTAGTAGCAGTATAAGCCCTGGCGTCGACATATTCATCCATGTCGTCGGCCTCTTCAGAAGCGTAGTCTAGCATGTCGGTTAAATCTTTGATAGTGGCTACTAAGTGGGTGGTGGGTGGGACGTAAAATTCCCTATGGCCTACCTCAAGACCGATCCGAGCATAGGTCCAGGGTGGTTCATCCGTAATGTTCAATGTCTGGATCCGAGCCAGCGTCTCGTTTAATAGAGAGAGGTCGTCCGGATCCGTATTCCAGCGTATTTCAGAGATAGACTCTGGTATGTTAGCGTAGGGAGTGTGTTCGGCCAAGGCTGACTCCTGGTTTTTGAACGATGTTATATTATAGGGTCCGAGCTCAAAGCCAGATCCGAGATAAGGATCAACCCGGAGACGGGGCCGAGGAGAAGGTCCAAAGTCAAAGCTTCGGGATTTTCAGGCTCATCGAGCGGGGCTGAGAACCCAGTAAAGACCAGATCGCCCTAAGCATCAATGACATACTCTAAGTTGCCGAACATGATCTCCTGATCAGGAACGAAGCTGCCGATGTGGTCGAGGTGACCGGACAAATCGGCGAGTAGGACGACGCTACCGAACGCGAAGAGCTGGCCAGGGACGGAGATATCCCTGGAGTGGATGTCGTTGCTAATGACTAAGCGAGCCATTGATCCTTTGGTGATCCCACATCAGAACTCTCAATGAAAGCACCATTGTTGGTGTCAAAACCGACGCATCTCGGGTAGGGGGTCCCATGATGTGGATCTCGGATCAGTGTGGAACAGGAAACACAGGGACACACTACAAAAAAAGACACATCCGTGACATTTTGGGCCAAACGATTTTTTTTCTGTCATGCTTATGACACTTCTATGACGATAATTGTGACAAAACCCGGTATCATCATAGATGTGGTGGGCTCCTACTTCTATGACAACAAATCATGACAGAAAATGGGCTTTTCGTCCTGGGCGGGGCAGAGATGCAGCTGCATGAAATTCTTTGGGCCGTCCATGACGGTAAAAACCGTGGTAGAAGCGACGGCGAGGAAAATATCGGGGAGTTCCCGGTTACGGTGGGTGGTCGTGGCCGAGCGATGCACGTTTCTCTCGTACACGTACGCGTGTGTGTGCGGGGCGTTGGGCTCTAACTGAACCCGAGCGATTGCACTGTAGGCTACGCGTTACGAACCGGAGCGATCTTTTGATGGTTGTTAACTGAACCCAATCGAGCGGTTCCTTTGCTACTGCTACTAACTGAAGCCGATCGATGCTGCCTCTGGATGAAAAGTGAGCGTTGTTGGGGGGGGGTTGGACGAACAGTTCCCGGTGCGGGCTTGGATGAACAGGACCCCGTGGTTGTAGAGGCCGTTGCGGCTGGATGAATAGGACCTGGATCGAGCCGGTTGGGGGTGGATGAACAGGACCCCGTGGAGGGGTGGATGAACAGGACCCCGTGGAGGGCTGAATGAACAGGAACCCATGGAGGGCTGGTTGAACAGTAGCCGGTGGATGGCTGGATGAACAGTAGCCTGTGGAGGGGTAGTTGAACAGGACCCCGTGGAGAGGGTGGTTGAACAGTAGCCGGTGGAGGAGCGGTGGAGGCTGGATGAAAAGGAGCCCGTGGATGAACAGTCGCGGGTGGAGGCTGGAGGAGGTCGACGGTGGATGAACAGTAGCTAGACGACGGTGGAGATGAACAGTATCTCGTGGAGTCCCGTTTTGCGGTACGCCACACCCCTCCCGATGAACAGGACCCCCGTTTCGACCGTAGCGCTCCAACACAAGTTCGTTTCCTTCGTTTTGCGGTATGCCACACCCCTCCCGATCAACAGGACCCTGTTTCGACCGTAGGAGGTCCAAGAGAAGTCTGTTTCCTCCGTTTGGCAGTACGCCAGACCCCTCCCGATGAACAGGATCCAGTTTCGATC
The DNA here is from genome assembly GCF_002575655.3 of Aegilops tauschii subsp. strangulata. Taxonomy (NCBI): domain Eukaryota; kingdom Viridiplantae; phylum Streptophyta; class Magnoliopsida; order Poales; family Poaceae; genus Aegilops; species Aegilops tauschii. Next base: position 369,647,337 of record NC_053036.3, read on the forward strand.
ATGGTTGGTCGAACACAAGGCCGTTTCCTCCGTTCTGCGGTACGCCAGGCCTCGTTTCGATCGGATGTTCCGTCCAAGCCGGTTGGCTCCCGATGAACACGACGATGCATTCCATTCCAACCCAGCTGGTTGGCTCCCGATGAACACGACGTCGACACAGTTTCTCCATTCCAACCCAGCCATGTACACGAGCCCTGGCCGTACGTATGCGCGAGCAGGCGTTCGAGACCCCGCCCGTATGTACGTACGTGGCCATATTTACTTTCTTGCACCCTAGCCATTGTACGTACGTGTACATGCTACGTCCACGCCTCTACTACGACACGTGCGCGCCTCTACTACGACACATGCGCGCCTCTACATCGACTAGTATGTACGTACACGTTCGCGAACAGAATGACAATGCTACGTACGCTTCGACCAGGTGGGTCCCGACTATCAAGCACTTCCTTGCGTGCGAAGATGTAGTTGGTGGTTCCCAGTAGTCAGGGGGAAACGTTTTTACCGCAAAATACGGTGGCCCGTCCGGTGGGTCCCTGCTGTCAGGTGGAGGAATAATTATTTTCCATGTAATAAGGAGGCACTTCCTTGCTGCGGCCGTGGACCCAGCTGTCAGCCTCTCCACGTACAGTACTCTTCCGATGGAAGTTGTTCCTTGACCACGTTGACCATGCCGCGCCGAGAGCACCAGGGCGGTGGACGACGGCGATGCCTAGGAAGGGGACGACGCGGAGCTGAGAAGACGCGGCAGTGGATGCCCATGCGGAGAGGAGTACGAGGGTTCACTGGTTTAGCTGCGGTGTGAGGCTGCCGTCGTCGCAGAATAACAGGGGGTGTGGGTGAGTAGAGGGATGGCCTGGCCAGCGGTGGGAGTAGTAGGGGCGGTGAGGCCTCCGCGGCAGCATAGCCGGCCACGGGAGACAGGAGCAGGCGGCACGACCGGCGCTGCTTTGGGCGGCTGAAGCAAGAAAACCAGAGGTTGAAGAAGCACTACGGCCGTTGGATGGACATTGTACGGTCACTGGAGCTAGAATCGTTCATATTGACTAAGTTGACAAATCCCTCCATCCCCGTCAACTTAGTAGGCCCACAAGTCAGCCTCCCACTATGCTGGGTCCCAGCTAGCACGGGGAGTATTCATTTTTTTTGTGCGTAATAAGGAGGCACTTCCTTGCGTGCAAAGATATAGCTGGTGGGTCTGAGCTGTCAGCGGGAGTATTCATTCTTTTTGGCGTAATAAGGAGGTACTAGCTTGCGTGCGGCCATGGACCATGTGGGTGCCAACTGTCAGCCTCCCCATGTACATCCCTCTTCCTATTTTGTCGTTTGTTGACAATGTTGACCACGCCGTGCCAAGAACACCAGCGTGATGGACGACGGCGAGACCCAGGAAGGGAATGACCCAGAGGCGGCGAAGCCACAACAATGGAGGGATGTGGGTGAGTAGAGGGATGTGGGCGCTGGATTTGGCACTGGAGCAAGAAGATCAAAGATTGAAGAAACACGACGGCCGTTGGATTGACATCCAACGGTTAATATCGAAATGTCAGGCCAGATTTAAAGTACTTTGAAGATATATTTAAATTAGGTTAAAGCCCAGTGAAATAGGAATCTCAAAATGTGAAAAAAAATCAGAAATTATAAAGTAATTGCCAATTTGTCATCTGTTTTTATATTTACAACCCATTTCATATTACTTTCAAGATGCAGGCGTCTTGAAAGAGTTGCATCCCATCAGGGCGTAGAAAAATAAGTAGGCCTAGATTGGGTATTCTTCAGAAAAAATAAACTGGGTCATTTTCACAAAGAAAAAATAGCTGGGTTGGTCATATAGTGAACATAAAATATAAGCCTGGGCTAGACGGACCACAGCCCAGTTGAAACCCTGCTCCGTCTCAACAATAACAGAAAAAATACTGCTCGAGCAGCTACATCCCAGGTGTCAGCCGATCTTGTGTTGTTCTCTTGTTTATTGACTATATACGCTGACAATGTCATGGGTCCCAGATGTCAGGAAACCACTAGGAGGAAGCATTTTCTTTTTCCATACACTGAGAATGGAGTATATTATAACAAAGAATGAGGAACTTCCTTGCGTCCGGCCATGGACATGGTGGGCCCCTACTGTCATCCTCTCCACGTACAATCCTCTGCTGATTCCTGTTGTTTGTTGACCATGTTGACAACGCGAGAGTGCGGCGCCGCAGCGAGCACACCAAAGCGTGCGGAGGATGATGGTGAGGCCTAGGACGTCGGCGTTAACGATTTAGGAGACGGTGGGGCGGCGATGTGTGCGCAGAGGCGCAGCTAGCCGTGGGAGGCGGAAGCAGGCGGCCCCGCCGGCGCTGGTTTGGTTTTGGCGGCTGGAGGAAGATAGGACTGAAGAAACACGACAGACTGTAAAAGCAGCAGGAGTACTTAACAACCTTAACTGAAACCAGCAGGAGCACTTAACAACCATAGCTGAAAGCAGTATGAGTACTTATACAGGTTCAACCGTACAAAACACGCCTCGAATAGTGCTACTTTGCCTACAGTTAACCAAGGGTGAGGCCGCCAAGCCCCAGGACAAGGCCCAGGCGCCACCCCGCGCATCCACAACCTTTTGAAAGTGGCTTCATCTTGCAATGTGGTCAATAAACAGTATATTTGCTTTAGAGCCATGGAAAAGCAGGAACATAATCTTATGTCCTATTCTCCAAGATGGACGGGCCTTCATTATTTGAGACCACCCATGAATAAGTATCTTTTCACCTCCAAGGGGAATGGAGTAGGTCAACATAAACATCATGTTGTGACCAAGTGCAAGTCCGACCCGACCATGGTCAGGCATCTGTATAGGAACAATAGAACTGGGCAGTTTCCGTTTCAAGAAGATCAGAGCTGTAAAATTGTGTATAAGCAAGAGTTTATGAACAACATATATAACAGAAAACAGTTCGTACCATAAGTTTCTCGACACAGTTGGACATGTTCAACGAGTACAGCAGTGGCACACAAAGACCTCACGACGATCAATAAAGTGTAGGAACTTGTGGATGTCGTCCCAGTCAACTTCAGTGCCATCAGTAACAACCGAGTTCTTGTAGAATAACAAACGAGTAGCCTGCTTAACTCTGAAAAAACCTACACATGCCACCAATTATAAGAAAATATTAGTTAGAAGTAGCATCTTCGTGAGAGATTCGTTGCTACTTCTAAAGTTAAATTGTGATTAGTTAGACAGAATAGGTGGATTAAGAAGTAATCAAGGCAACAAGCAAGAACCAGATACAAAACTAACATGGATGAACAATTGGAACGACGTCGGGGTCGAAGATCGCAGTGAAGATGAGACCAGGTTCTTCTATTTCCATCAACATTCGTGCGCCAACTTTCAGTCCGTAACACTTGAGAAAGTTTATCCAAGTTCGGCCATAAAAAAGCAGCGATCTTCTTGGTTCATGAACCCAACTCGGAACTTATATCCATGGCTTGTCTTCACTGTGACCATTAAACTGGTGTATTCAGTTATGGCAAGGACGGGCATCTTGAGTACATGTGTTCTGGCAGAGCAAGGAATGCACTGCATGAAAAATAATTTGAGAACACAATGTATTCCCTATCGAAATCAGAAATAATTTCCTCCTTCACGTCAGTGTTGACCATGGTACTAGTACCTTTTATCAAAATATAGCAATCCAAATTTCCAAATTAGTCGACTGCATGTTCAAAAAACCCCACCCTCCCGGATAGAAAAGAGGATTCTAGGAACATACTGTGCGCGTTTTAAAATCCTGTGTTAGGATGAGAACGAACAAGTGTGGCGTCTCGCCGAGGGCACAGAAACCTGTAGGGTCCACGCACTTTGGGCACTGCAAATGAAACACACTAGATTCAGTAGGAAGAAAAATGCATCAACGGCGGCGGCTGCCATCCTAGGATTACCCGCGACCAAGGGACTTGGATTTATCGGGGATGGATGGATGAAGAATTTTGTACCAGGTTCTCCATGCGAAAACCCTATGCAATCGCCGAGCGGGGGTTTTCTCTGAACAAGTAGACGAGGGAGAAGGGGATTCAGGCCCACTGAAATATTGCCGCTTCGTCCGTCCAGCTTACTGCTAAAGCTGGAAAGGTGGGGGTTTTTGTGATTTGACGGCTCATTGGGCATTATTGCGGCGCTACGGCTGGGTGTGTCTACCGTGCAGTTATGCACTCTAATTTGGTGCATATGGCATGTGGACCCCGTTGCCGGATGCCCCACATATCAGCGAAAGGAAGTAGAAAGACAGGAGTAACTAGTTACACATAAATATATTTTTGACAGAGAGATACTCTCTCTGTAAAGAAATATAAAAATCTTTTATATCACAACTTTATACATAAAAAGATCAAGGGGAATATATATATAACATATATAATTATAAAAAACAGAGTTTTTTTGACACAGTGTCGTGGAATTGTCGCGGCAGATGTCCTAGGGTGAGGACTTAGTCGTGAGGCTAACGCATCTTTGTGGTAGCTTGAAAGGGGTTGATTGGGATGAGAGACGCAGGGCGGATCAACGCACAAGACAAGGGTTTAGACAGCTTCGGGCCCCGGGAAACATCATCCGGTAATAACCCTACATGCTGTTTGAGGATAGATCTCATTACGCTAATGAGGGAGTCGCCGTAAAACGGCTCTCCTCTAATTGTGTCTAGCCCTAGAGATTATTGATTGTTGCATGTCCCTCTTTGGGGAGCCCTGCCCCTCCTTATATATGTTGAAGAGGCGAGTTACATGTGGAGTCCTATTAGGATTAGGACTAGTCTATCTCTAATACAGACCGGATACAAGTCCAGGTCTTAACTCCTTGTAAAACAAATATTCCTCACGCCTTTCCTCTTAAACCGGCCCACCATAGTATGAACCGGCCTTCATGAACCGCCCATTGGGCCACCGGGTCTTGTCGCTCCTCTAACCCACCTGCTGGATTACCAATGAATCGTAAACCGCCAGGTCCAAATGGGTCGCCAGTGAATCGTTAAGTCTCAGCCGGCTCTCAAGTAAACCGCCAAGTCTGGCCGGGTTATACTTCCGGCCGGTTTACGCCGCGGGGTATATCCCCGACATTAGCCCCCAGTTTAATTTGGATTTATCCATGTTAAACTGATCCTGTAAAACAAACACAAGAACAAATTTGACAGATTATGCTCCGGGTTAAGAATTCTTGTAAATCGGCATCTGATCATCCTTAAGTCCTTGTCATTTCCTCCTTCTAGAAAATCCGGGTCAACAAGCCAGCTTCATACTCAATTTGCTGACATTGGTTTCTCACAGAGAAATATTGTGAAGAATAATCCACTTGAGTCGGCTTCCAAAGCGTCGGTTTAAGAAATATGGGTCTTGAAATACTTATCTGATATTCAGCCAGTTTGAAGATGTAAAACTTGCCCGTTTAATATTACCAAAATTACCGATTTGTAAATACGGATGGCACCGAGTCATAATTGTTACCGACGCCGGGTCATAATTGTTGCAGACACCGGGTCAATCTGGTTTGCTCAGAATTGAGAATTTGAAGATTTTTCTCCCTTATATCCATATTACCTGTAGCCCCCAAGTCTTGAGCAGAACAAAGTGATGGCTTAAGACTTGTTTCCATATAATTACTGCCACTTTGAAGAAATCCATGTTGTTCATCTCAGCCACTATTAAAAGCTGAATACTCCATATATGTAGCCCCCAAGTATCGGGTCATTATGCAATAATGAGCAGGGACTTTATAAATATGATCATGTAGATTTGAACAATAACGTGTAGCCCCCAAGGGCCAGCTCAGTAAGATAATATTGAGCTGGTACTTTATATATACTTCTTTGAAAAGAACATCATATAATGTAAACCCCACCATGGGGCTTGAACCCACGTCCACAAGGTTAAGAGCTTTGTGCTTTACCAACTGAGCAATGGACCTTTCAATATAATGGTTTTAAGACTTGTGTACCTTGAAATGTTGACAGGAGCAATTGGTAGCCCCCAAGGGCCGGCTCATTATAATGTGATGAGTCGGGTCTTCAATAAAGCCAATAAAAAATGACTTTGCATTAGCCCCCAAGTGTCATGGTGCATGCTTGCAGCGATATGAGACTTGCATGTAATCCCAATTTGAATAATGTAGCCCCCAAGTGTCGGGTCGTAAGCCTGCAGCGACTCGGGACTACTCCTTCCATTGTAGAATAAATCATATCCTTTGATAAAATAATAGCCATTGCGCTAAAGCGACTTTGAAGACCTCAATAATACCGGTTATTAATAACCATAATAAAATCCAGCCATGTTGACTATTCAAGATAATATAATCCGGTATGAAAACCTTATTCATTCAATATCATAATGAAAATTCAGCCAAGTTTGGCTATTTGAATAATATAACCCAATGATTTATAAGCGCATGATTCCAATGGCGCAATCCAAATATATACTGGCAACTTATAGTCCAAAGCCAGGCCGGTTTAATAAACACCGGATAATTTCTCATCATATACTGGCGAATTATCGTCTTAAAGCCAGGCCGATTTAATAAACACTGGATAATTTATCATCATACTGGCGACTTATAGTCGAAAGCCAGGCCGGGTTAATAAACGCTGGTGATTTATAATCATGCTTTATTCAACCTATTTCTGCATACAACAAGTTTAAAGTGTCTTGGCGGTTTACCGCCGGACGGGTCATAATGCCCAACATATAACCTGGGTTGATAACCAAGGCTGCACTTAAGAATAATCAAATATGAAATATATCATACCTGTGACAATAAATCACATCATTGGTTGGCCAACTTTATTGTAGTAAAGGTGATAACCCCAATCTTGAGTACTGATAACTCCTTCCATATTGTGTCGGTTTATGATAAAACCGTGTCGGGTTGTGATAAACACCGGATTAACCATATATAATACTGGCGACATGTAGTCAAACCAGACCGGGCTGATAGTCTCTGGATTATAATTTGATCGTGTACTGACAACTTGTAGTTGACAGCCTAACCGGGTTGATAAACACCGGTTTAAAAACGTCACAAATCTTATCAAAAGAAAGAGAAACTTAGCAAAAGGCAAATAAAACCGTTGTAGTCAAGGCTTTTCACGGGCTGCCAGACCCCCAATTTGATCAAGAGGTGTTGCTATGGTTCGGGTTCGACCAAGCCCCCAAGTGATGTTGTGGCATTACGCCGATCAAGAGGTGTTGCTATGGTTCGGGTTCGACCAAGCCCCCAAGTGATGCTGTGGCATTACGCTGATGAAGAGGCGTAGCTATGGTTCGGGTTCGACCAAGCTCCCAAGTGATGCTGTGGCATTACGCCGATCAAGAGGCGTAGCTATGGTTCGGATACGACCAAGCTCCCAAGTGATGCTGTGGCATTACGCCGATCAAGAGGCGTAGCTATGGTTCTGGTTCGACCAAGCTCCCAAGTGATGCTGTGGCATTACGCCGATCAAGAGGTGTAGCTATGGTTCGAATACGACCAAGCTCCCAAGTGATGTTGTGGAATTACGCCGATCAAGAGGCGTAGCTATGGTTCGGATACGACCAAGCCCCCAAGTGATCAATAATATGATAAGCCAATAAGGCATGACACCCATGTTTGAACCGCGCATCATGGTAGCAGGTCCTCTTTGGCACCCTTTAACTTTTTGCAAGAGATAAATCCTTCTTGAACTGGGATTTTGAACCGGATATTGAGAGCTTCAAAGCTTTGTTGGAGACATCTTTCCCTTGAACCGGATTTTAAACCAGAATCTTCATTTTCAGTCGGAAATTTTTTAACGGCCTTTAAACTCGAACTTGCGAGAAGTTAATTCCTTTTTGAACCGGACATTTTCAAACCGGATTTGAGAGCTTCAGAGCTTTGTGGGAGAACAGATTTCCCTTGAACCGGATTGTAAACCGGATATTTGAGAGCTTCAGTGAGACTGACTTCCCTTGAGCCGGATTTTAAACCAGGATCCTTTCTGATGACCCGGAACTTCTTCATTGAGCCGGGATTTTGTAACTGTCATATACATTCTAAACGGGAAATTTTCTGACGGCCTTTAAATTTTCATCAATATAACAGTAGCCACCGGGACCGGGTTATCTGTCCCTCCATTGTCCTGGGGTTCTTTAAATTTGCTGAAACTGGAAAGATTTGCTGAATCATGTCATCGTAGCCCCCGAGTCTCAAAGGTGACTCGAGGAGTTGTTGAGATTCTCCATATTTTGACCATGATATAAACCGACATAACTTGTATATCATTGGTGTTGATAGCACGATGTGAATCCATAGAAGGTTGAGGTGACTGCGGCGGGTTATAAATGATCCCGTATGAGCCGTGTCAGCAACTTGGCCAATGGTTCCTTCCAACTGGCGATTTGAAGTTAACAAAATTGTAGTGGCGGCGACTTGCGCGCCTTCCCATTGAGCCATCCAGTGCAAACGGCGGTTGATGATAATTTGCCTCCAATTTGAAAGAAAACTGGGCTACCCAAGCTGTGACTTGCTCATACCCAATAAACAGCTCATGCAGACAGGTGCGGCCCGGTATGCTGATGTAGACCAGGCCACGAGAGATGGACGACAAGGACGACCGCAACATCAGAGGCGGCACAGACAGATGAACCGGCCGCAGCGTTGTAAACCGGTGCAGACGGGGAAAATCGGCACCGGTGTCGTAAACCGGCACGGATGGCCGAGTCAATCGCGTCGTGTTGATGTAGCGGGGGCGACGACCTGCGTACGTGCTCGTCGAGCAGCACGGCATGGACAAGTGCTAGTGCAAAAATAATGCTGGTGCACGCCCCCAGTGTGACACCTTTGTAATAAACAATAGTCCTGCAAAAAAATATCCCAGACCGGAGTAATTGTTCTTTGATAAAAACAATATGCACTAAAAATAAATAGACAAGATAGCATCTGGTATTTTTTGTCGGATGATCACGGATGTTGGACGTGCTCAGATAAAAAATAACCGGACAGATGCACGTCTAATGTATCACTGAGCACCCACGTCGCTGGATAATATCAAGTTGCAGATTGAACCGTGTGTGAGGCACTATAGGTGCATGGAAAGTGAATAGTATATGCATGTCATTAGCACTCTGGCCGCATAATCCATGCACGTAGCAGGTTTTCTCCTTTTCTCTCTTATCTGCTTCTGCCTTTCCTTTTTGGTTCCAAACAAGGCCGCAGAGGCGACGCATCTTTAACAAGGTTGGAGATGATGATTTGGCGACAGCAACTCTCCGCGGCAGTGAGGTCAGGTAAGCCGGGGCAGAGGCGAGCCATCGCAGCAAGTTGGCAAGGCAGAGCCCTGGCCGCAGAGACAAGCCGTCGGCGCGAGCCGTGGATACGGAGATGCAGGCGGCTCAAGGCGCAACAGCCCAGAGGTGGAGTGAACGCGTGCGCGGGCGAGTCGCATGCTGCCGGCGAGCGGGCATCACAGCCAGCAGTTAAGGTGTTGCAGGCGGGTTGAGAGCGAGGCCGGCCGGGCGCGGCCTCTGCTAAGGAAGTGAGGCGCGTGGTGGCGCGAGTCGTTAGGCGCCGATGACCGGTTCACAGCAAGTGGGTGGTTCAATGGCAGCCGCGGGGCAGCCCGATCGCAACTTGAAGAGGAGGCCTGAGGACACACCGTTAGGCGCGCGGATGCAGAACCGGTGCAGGCGTGCAAGGGCGTTCGCGAGAAGGCGCTGGCGAAGCCAGCAGGAAGCAGAGGCGGGGGTGACCCGGACCAGGGGCGGGAGCTGGAAACTGGTCCGGGCCAGTCGGAGCAAGAAGCGTAGAAACGGCCCACCGCGGAAACTCGACAGCGCCGGCCGGCTCAGATCGAGGCGGGTTGTGCACGGTGGCAGCTCAGAGGCGTCTTGGAAGCCGACAACTCGGAGGAGTAGGCAAGGCGCGGCTCGGGGCGCAGCCACGACGGAGGCGGGCGCCGCCTCAACTCGGCGTGCCGGCAAATCTGATGCAGTTGTGGTGGAAGTGGATGGCGTTGTGGAGCAAGGCCCGGGGCGGCTCGCGTAGGAGCGATGGGCCAGCAAAATCGACGGTGACTCGAGGCAGGCAGCGACTTACTGCTGGTAGCGGCTCAGCCCCGGCGGCTCGGCGCGGATCGTCAGAGGCAGCTCTGACAGTGGAAACAAACCAGTGTGGCGGCTCTCCGCACAGGCGAGGCGGGTCATCCGCGGCAAAAGCGGTGGCTCGTCACAGTAGAGGTTTGAAACATCGGCAAAATAGCAGGCGGCTCGGAGTTGTAGCTGACGCATGCCGGCGGAAACGAGCTTGGCGACGGCGGTTCGAAACAATTTCAGAACGAAGCCCTCCTGGCGACTTAGAGTGAGGCCGAGGTGGCGACGGCAAAAACAGGCCGACTCGAAGGCGGACCTGCTGAGGGGAGACGGAGCCATGGCGGTTTGCGCGCTGTGGGCGATTAGGAGGATTGGGCGACTTCGACAGCGAGTTGAACTCTGAAGAAGATCCACGCCCATTAACTTTCTCCAAATCGTCATCTGTGTGGCGCTGGAAATTTGGACCTGTTGATCTGTCAGTCTGATCTGGTGTTGTCGTCCTCACGTTAAGCAGTTTCAACAAATATTATTTCTTATCTGGACAGGTTGCCTCCACGAAATCTGAGCTTTAATCATGAAAAGTATTCAAGTACTTGATGGAGCAGCAACGAGGTAGTAATATTGCCTTCTCACGCCCGCGTTGACAAGGATTGATCCGACCCGGCGTATGGTAGCTTACAGAAAAACTCCTGTCGGCCTCAGCGGTACGCGGTTGTAGCAGTAAAACTTGATCTTCTATTCCGATTCGATAGATCGCGTTGCATCGGCGACGCATCGGAAAACCCTAATTTTTCTTTGAACGCAAATCTCATAGACTGCAGGTGCAGACCCTTCCAATCTGGCTCTTCTTGATCCGGAACTTCACGAACTTCTCGAAAACCTCGGAACGATCCCTTCAAGAACTCAACACCACCGTGCGCGAGCCCCACGGTCGGGCGCCAACTGTCATGGAATTGTCACGGCAGATGTCCTAGGGTGAGGACTTAGTCGTGAGGCCAGCGCATCTTTGTGGTAGCTTGAAAGGGGTTGATTAGGATGAGAGATGCAGGGCGGATCAACGCACAATACAAGGGTTTAGACAGCTTCGGGCCCCGGGAAACATCATCCGGTAATAACCCTACATGTTGTTTGAGGCTAGATCTCATTACGCTCATGAGGGAGTCGCCGTAAACCGGCTCTCCTCTAATTGTGTCTAGCCCTAGAGATTATTGATTGTTGCATGTCCCTCTTTGGGGAGCCCTGCCCCTCCTTATATATGTTGAAGGGGCGGGTTACATGTGGAGTCCTATTAGGATTAGGACTAGTCTATCTCTAATACAAACCGGATACAAGTCCAGGTCTTAACTCCTTGTAAAACAAATATTCCTCATGCCTTTCCTCTTAAACCGGCCCACCATAGTATGAACCGGCCTTCATGAACCGCCCGTTGGGCCACCGGGTCTTGTCACTCCTCTGACCCGCCTGCCGGATTACCAATGAATCGTAAACCGCCAGGTCCAAACGGGTCGCCGGTGAATCGTTAAGTCTCAGCCGGGTCTCAAGTGAACCGCCAAGTCCGGCCGGGTTAAACTTCCGGCCGGTTTACGCCGCGGGGTATATCCCCGACACACAGTATAGACGAGTTTGTGCCTGCCATCCTGCAATATAGGTCATCCGATTTATATCTGACGGATAGGAAGGAAACTATGGCAATTTGCATAAAGGTACCCACACACCTCTCCACATTTGCAAATAAGGCCTTTCCTTGTTCATCCTTTTCTCTCACAAGATAAAATACTCATACAAATGCATCTTGATGTTACGTGCAACGCACGGGCATTATGGGGCTTCAGCTGAGAATATAATACTCAGACAGGCTCATAGTTCTGGACTTTGGGCCATAGGCCGGTGGGCCTGCTTGTTTGGGGGCCCATGTGTTCTACCTCAGCGCTTTTCATATTGCAAGCGATCGGTATGGCACTGGTTTTAGATGCTGTCGCAAGGCAAATACACAAAATTGAATAAAGCACGGCAGGTGTTAGAATGAAATCGAACGTCAGTTCCTAACCAGCAATCAGAGGTGCAATTCTATCAACGATATACCATGTGATAAATAATACTGTCGTACTACTTATACACACAGGACACTTGTTTCACCATGCCAGATTATTACATCAAAATCTCTCGGAGGATAGATCAGTTCGGCGGTTGTGTGCTGCTACTGAAGAATTTCAAAGTTGATTTGGACCAGCTCTCCTTCCCGAGAAAGTTTGATTTTGACATCATCCCCCACTGCAATATATGATTTAGATTTAAACCTTGACCATCCTTTAGCATCAATCAGCATGCGATCATCCTTTGTACTTACGGTATATTGAGCAGGTTCATTCACACCAAGTCTACACATGGTAAGAGAAACTTGGCCACGATCGCCCAGATTGTTGAACGACTCCCTCATTGCTCTAGGAATTCTGTGTTTGCAAACAAGAAGACATACACAAACAGTTAGATCAACACAGCGAATCATGTGAAACAACATGGAAAGAAAAAAGAATGAAGCACTTGGGCGGCGAATGCTTACCAAGAAGGTGCACATGTCAGTTTTTGTAAGGACTTTGGTATATGAAGTGCGAACTGCAGCCCAGTCTGTTGTCCGTGCAACTGCTGGTTTCGTTGCCGCTACACGGGCCAGAGCAGATGCAAGTGCAAGTGTTGGTGCGGGTGCTGAAGCCATTGCTGGTGCCCGTGCCGGTGTGACTGGTAGTGCCGCTGCTGCTGCCGGAGATGGTGGTCCTTGTAGAGCTGGTGCCGGTGTCGGAGCAGGTGCCAGTGTCGATGCCCGATCCTCTGGTAGATCAGCCTGATCCGCTGACGCGGTCGGTGCCCAATCCTCAGCTGGATCAGACTGAGCTGATGCCACTGTCAGTGCTAGAGCAACTACCGGTGTTCGATCCTTTGCTGAAGGTGGTACTGATGTGCGAGACAACGGTGATCGTGTCTGGTCTGCTATGATCAGCTTTCTAACTTGACTAGGCTCCGTGACCGTGATCCAGTCTTTTTCTTCATTTCTTTTAAAACGCGAGAAGGAATAATTGTGGTGTGTTTGTTAAACCAAACTGCAGTTCATCATAGGGATTCAGCTTGTACTCAGACAACAGACTGATCCAATTTTTTCCAGTAATATAAGTGATGGACGGTGCCTTCATTACTGACACAACATAAGAAGTGAAACCTGCAAAAATAGCCATCGTAGAGCAAACCAAACAGTTTATTCTGTGATGAATGTCACATGGAAAAACCTGCATCGTAAAATTGCAGCAAAAGAAAGAAAACATGACAATAAAATCAATAAGATTTAGACAGTAAATAAATAAGATTTACTTGATTTGACACGAGTGAATCCTTACCAGGAAATCACTATGTTGAAGTACTAAACAAAAGATTGATCATCCAACTACGCATGGCATGCAGGGCCTCCGCCTACTCCCACAAGCAGGATAGTCCAAAGGTCGTGACAAATCATATGGACCGAACATCCATGGGACTGGAAATCCTGGTGGGTGCGGTAAACCCTGCAATGCATACAGATATTGGAGAGTAACTGTCGTGGAATTGTCACGGCAGATGTCCTAGTGTGAGGACTCAGTCATGGAGCCATTGCAACGAGATTAGCTTAAAGGGGTTAAACAAGACAAAGGACACGAGGAGCTTATACTGGTTCGGCCCCTTGCGGTGAAGGTAAAGGCCTAATCCAGTTTGAGGTGGTATTTCTAGGGTTTCGATGACCAGGGAGCGAATACGCTTAACCTGGCTCTCGATCTGTTGTCTCTTGTCCTTCAACCGCCGCCGGGTAGTCCCTTTATATACACAGGTCGACGCCCGGTCGGTTTACAGAATCCCGGCCGGCACATAAACGTGTCTGGCTCGGTACCTACTATTTCCTATCTTACAATACAAGTTATACGCCTATGGCGGTTTATGTCTATGGGCCTTAACCCGCCTCTGGGCCTTGAGCCTTCCCATTAAGTCTTCTCCATAAAGCGCCATCTTCCATGTCTTCATGGGCTTCGATACGGGTAAATTACTATGAGTATAACCCGGCCCCTCCTGGGCGGTGTATACTCAATAGTTATATCCCCAACATTAGGCCCCAGGTTGATTTGAACTTGTTCACATCAATCTTCAACACTTAGAAAAAATCCCTCCTTCATTACCTTCGTGAGACTTATAACTCGCCATGACGTCATCTTCTAGAATCATGATAACCCGCCGTGACGTCACTTGCCATTAATTTTACACAGAGCCCAAATCTTTTAATGTGTCCCCTTTTCTTTAATGAATCTCCGAAAATCGAGGCGTCTGCACATCTACAGATCCGTTTTTTGACCTCCTCGATTCCCGCGCTTGCCACTTATCCATTCGCCTTATAAATAGGATCGGGGGGCCCTTTCACTCCCCCCCCCCCCGTGCCTCTTTGTCTCGTCACCTTCATTTGGCGAATCAACAGGGATGCAAATTCCAACCCTTAAAACAGTTCCTAGGTGAGCATATTTAACTGACCCTTCATATCTTATTCTTGACCTTTATACTGACCTGATGCACACTTATTATTTTCAGGGCTAAAGCCAGAGCCAGTGAAAAGGCTAAAGTAAATAATCCGGTTGTTAACCCCAATCCATCTGAACCGGAGAGGACCCCAGAACCTTCTAACCCAAATGATGAAGCTACTCTTGATGATCCGCCACCGCAGGATCATGAAACCTTTGTGGAACAGATGGAAATTGATCTGACGGGTCATGCTGATAACCCGCCAAGCCCAGCTAAAACTGTTGATGACAACACTAACGATGTTATGGTCACTGGTATTAGTTATACAGCCCCAGGCAATCCTACTATTCTTTCAAAACATAGTGCCAAAGAAGAATTCTCCGCTATTGACAAAGGCAACTGGAAGGCCGATTTGGAGAGCTATGCCCACCTTAAGCCCAGGATATCCATTCTGGGTTTTTAAACTGTTTGTACACAAGCCGTGACTATGAAGCCGGTTTAGTGAACATGATGAAAGAGCGATATGAGGTAACCGTTGTTAACTCTGCATAAATATTCCTTCCCTTAGCCGCCAAATTTATCGGAGATAAAATGTGCTGTAAATTTCCAAAAAATCATATAGATCAACGCTAGTAACCCCCAAGGGCCGGTTTATCATGTCAATATGAACCAGAACTTATAGAATAATAACTTGTTCAATTTTTCCCTGTGTAGCCCCCAAGGGCCGATTTATCTTTTCAAGATGAACCGGGACTTTAAAATAACAATTCTTCAATTTCACCTGTGTAGCCCCCAAGGGCCGGTTTATACCTTCAAAATGAACCGGGACTTTTACGCTGTAAGGCTCAATATTTTTTTTGTTTGAACACCTTTGTAAACTAATTGACCACCAAGCTAATTGATGGAAGAAAAAATCCATGGTTATAACTTGAGCAAATATGCATTAGCCCCCAAGTTCCAAGAACAATGCTTGTATTGAGCTTGGGACTTGTAAATTTTTTGATAAGAAGCAACAAGCATTAGCCCCCAAGTGCCAAGTGTATAACTTGTTATGTGCTTGGGACTTCAAATATGTACTGTCAGCTCATAAATTGCATGTCCCTTGCAGGCTGAGCTTAGCAAAAAGGAATCCCAAATCGCCGACCTTCAAGAAAATGTCAAATCTCAACAAGCAGAAACTTCCAAGGCCAAGGAGGAGCTAACCAGTGCTTTAACAGCCATGGCAAAACTGAAGGAGAGCTTCCAGAGTGAGCGGGCAGGCTGGGACACAGAGAAGGCAACTCTGCTGAAGAGGGCTGAGGACGCTGAAGCAGCCCTTAATCCGGTAACAGAGGAGCTTAAATGCCATGACTTCTGCTGTTTTTGGTAAAGAGCCTCATCATAAGCTTTAAACATGTAATATATATGAAACTGCCGGTTTACCGATATTTGTGATGATGCAGGATCTCGCATTGCCCATCTTGGCTCGGATATGCGGATGAAACTGAAGGCTAGCTATACACTTATAGAGCAATTATATGCCGGCGCACAACGGATCATCTGCACAGCTTCTCATAACAAGCCACCCCCATCTTTGATCAAGGAAACATTAGAGAGGCTGTCAATGATGCCTGCCCGTTTGAAGAGCTAAAGAGATCAGTTGCAAGGGCAGGTGCTCTGACCGCACTAACTCGAGCCAAAGCATGGATACCTGATCTTGATCCGGCTGACGTGGGAAACGGCTATCCGAGCATAAAGGAGGACGGGTCAGATTTTGATAATGATGACCTCAGAGCCTTGACGAAAGAAATGCGCCCATTGGCTAGCAAATTGGCTGAAGAAACCGATCTTTCACATTATCAGTCGGTTTATGATGCCGACAACAAGAGAGTTAATGCGCCAACCTATGATGCTCCAACTCTTATTCCTCCAATCCGTAAGCATACCTATGCCCCTGATGTTGACCCCTCCACACTTATAAGTGATGAAGCTGTATTCAAAGCCTTAACTGGGATCGATTGGGCAACCATTGACTTCCAGCCACTGGGTAGAGAGGAGGAGGATGAACCGACACAAGATGATCCGCAACCTTCAAGTCAGCCCGGCGAAGATTCATAAACCGGGGGCCGGTTTAGCTTCTGCATTCTGCAAGACTTGTTGAAAACAATTATTCTTTTGGGCACCGAACGCCTTGTAATAGGCCAGCTTAAACTCTTGATATGCTATGCCCTCATGCATATTTGTTTTGCATGACACTGTTATTCCGCCATGCTTTAATATATGCCACATATGGTTATGATATGAGCAATTTGAATCTGTCTCTGCATTCAACAGTAAAAAGTGTCCTGGCGGTTTACCGCTGGACGGGTTATCATGCCCAATAACATAGTTTATAACCAAAGCTGGACTTAAGAATAACCATATATAATTGAGCATATAGCATACATGTGATATGTACTCACACTGTTGGTTCACCAAGTCCGTATAAGGGTGATAACCCAAAATTTGAACACTGGTAATTATAGTGCCGGTTTATGAAATAAACCAGGCCGGGTTAATAAACACCGGATATTATGTTACCTTATACTGGCGACTTATAGTCAAAAACCAGGCCGGGTTAATAAACACTGGATTTTACTTTATCATGTGCTGACAACTTATAGTCGAAAGCCGAGCCGAGTTAATAAACACTGGCGAACTGTGACAATAAAACCTTATAACCTTTATTCAATAAACCTAAAAAAATTGTCGAATAAAAACAAACGAAAAACGAGGCTTTTCATGGGCTGCCAGGCCGAAATCCGAGGCTTTTCACGGGCTGCCAGGCCACTGAGTTAAACCGTTTTACAAACCTTATAAGATGGACCTCAAATTAACCAATCGTCATTTTAACTTTGACAAGTTCGGGGTCTACATAAGATTGACTTGTCAAACGTTCGGTGGGTCATACCAGGAATACCTGGGCGGAGTGGCTTACTTAAAAAGGCAGGATAACCCGGGGTTTTAGGTGAATACACCTGGCTTCCAAGCCTAGATTTTAAGCCTATCACAAGGGTTACATCAACTCTTGTTCTTGAGAACAAAAAGAGCCCCAAGCAATTTTTCTGAGCTAGGCTCAATGGGTACCTATGTTTGAGTGGTGCTTTTGCAACAGACTCTCTTTGGTCCCTTGAACCTGGGTCGCAAGCCCCCAAGTTTTTTTGTGTGGCCCATAAGCTGGATCAAAGGGTTATCGTAACTTTGCTCTTTAAAGCAGAAGCCCCCAAATGACCAAAAACTCATTAAGAAAAAATGACAGAGGCCCTGCTTTAGCATGGATGCCGGTTTATTATATTGATCATAATATATACATTGTCAAAAATATGTACATAAGAGCCTGTGGCTCAAGTGTAATAAGGCCGAAGATGAGCAATATTCCATGGCCGGTGGGTCTCCTCCTCCGATTTACGTGAGTCTTTGTGCTCTCGAACATCGATAAGGTAGTATGACCTATTGTTCAGATTCTTGCTGACCACAAAGGGTCCTTCCCAAGGTGGGGATAACTTGTGCATATCAGTTTGATCCTGGATGAGCCGGAGCACCAGATCTCCTTCTTGGAAAGTTCTTGTTCTAACCCGGCGGCTGTGGTAACGGCACAGATCTTGCTGGTAAATCGCCGAATGAGCTGATGCAATATCACGCTCCTCATCTAACAGGTCAAGTGTGTCCTGACGTGCCTTTTCATTGTCAGCTTCAACATAGGCCGCCACACGAGGTGAGTCGTGACGGATGTCACTAGGAAGAACCGCCTCCGCTCCGTAGACCATGAAAAAAGGTGTATAACCCATAGATCTGTTGGGGGTGGTGTTGATGCTCCATAACACGGAAGGCAACTCCTCTACCCAACAACCCGGCGTCCTCTACAGGGGAACCATAAGCCGGGGCTTGATACCTCTCAAGATTTCTTGATTAGGTCTCTCAGCTTGACTATTAGATTGGGGGTGAGCCACTGACGATACATCAAGCTGGATGTGCTCACGTTGACAAAATTCTTTCATAGCACCCTTGGAGAGATTAGTGCCATTATCTGTTATAATGTTGTGTGGAAAGCCAAAATGGAAAATCACCTTCTTCATGAATTGAACCGCTGTGGCTGCATCACACTTACTGACCGGCTCTGCCTCTACCCACTTAGTGAACTTATCAACCGCCACCAAAAGGTGGGTCTTCTTATCCTTGGACCTCTTAAAAGGCCCAACCATATCAAGCCCCCAAGTTGCAAATGGCCAAGTGATTGGGATCATCCTCAGCTCCTGAGCCGGAACATGAGCTCGACGTGAAAATTTCTGACAACCGTCACACTTTTTGACCAAGTCTTCAGCATCAGCATGAGCCGTCAGCCAATAGAAACCGTGACGAAAAGCCTTGGCTACTGGAGATTTTGAACCGGCATGATGACCACAATCTCCTTCGTGGATCTCACGCAGAATCTCATAGCCTTCTTCAAGAGAAACGCAACGCTGAAACGCCCTTGTGACACTACAATGATGTAACTCGCCGTTGACAATAGTCATTCACTTGGACCGCCGGGTTATTTGCCTGGCTAAAGTTTCATCCTCAGGTAACTCGCCCTAGGTCATATAAGCCAAATATGGAACCATCCAATCAGGGATCACATGAAGAGCCGCCACCAACTGAGCTTCCAGATCAGGAATAGCCAAATCCTCCTCTGTAGGCAACTTGACTGACGGGTTATGCAAGACGTCAAGAAAGACATTAGGCGGCACCGGTTTACGTTGAGAACCCAACCGGCTTAAGGCATCAGTCGCTTCATTCTTTTGCCGATCAACCTGCTCAACTTGGTAACCCTTAAAATGACGAGCAATAACGTCCACCTCTCATCGATAAGCCACCATAAGCGGATCCTTGGAATCCCAAGTGCCAGAGACTTGTTGAGCCATCTGAGTCGCCAAAGCACCGTACCCGGCTTAAATTCATCTCCTTAGCGATCCGAAGACCGTGGAGTAAGGCCTCATATTCAGCTACATTGTTAGTGCAAGGGAACATTAAACGAAGAACATAACAAAATTTATCACCTCGAGGGGAAGTAAGCACAACTCCAGCCCCCGAGCCCTCCAATTGCCTGGACCCATCAAAGTGAATAGTCCAATATGTGTTATCCGGCTTTTCCTCCGGTGCCTGCAACTCTGTCCAGTCATTGATGAAATCCACACGTGCTTGGGACTTGATAGCCGTATGATGCATATACTTTAACCCGTGAGGTCCAAGCTCAATGGCCCACTTACAACCCGGCCAGTTGCTTCCCTGTTTTGTATTATATCTCCCAAAGGAGCAGAACTGACCACAGTGATGGGATGACCTTGGAAATATTGCTTAAGCTTCCGGCTTGCCATGAAAACTGCATACACTAGCTTCTGCCAATGTGGGTATCTCTGCTTGGACTCAATAAGCACCTCACTGATAATAATAAACCGGCCGTTGAACCGGATATTCCTTGCCTGCCTCCTTTCACTCCACCACAATAGCCACGCTGACAGCCAGGGCATTAGCAGCCACATATAACAGCAATGGCTCCTTATCAACAGGGGCAGCAAGAATAGGTGGCTCGGCTAACTGCTTCTTCAAGTCCTCAAACGCTGCATTAGCAACATCACTCCAGACAAAATTATCTGTCTTTTTCATCATCTGGTACAGAGGGATAGCTTTCTCTCCCAACCTGCTTATGAACCGGCTTAGCGCCGCAATACGGCCCGCCAGACGTTGAACATCATTGATACACGCCGGTTTAGCCAGAGAAGTAATGGCCTTGATCTTCTCCGGGTTAGCTTCAATGCCCCTGTTAGACACCAAAAAGCCCAAGAGCTTGCCTGCCGGTGCACCAAAGACACACTTGGTCGGGTTAAGCATCATCTTATAAACCCGGAGATTATCAAAGGTTTCTTTCAAATTGTCTATCAACGTCTCCTTCTTCCTGGACTTCACCACAATATCATCCACATAAGCATGAACATTGCGCCCAATCTGATTATGAAGACAATTCTGCACACATCGCTGATAAGTCGCCTGGGCACTCTTGAGCCCAAAAGGCATAGACACATAGCAGAAGGCTCCAAAGGGACTTATAAAAGCTGTCTTCTCCTGGTCCTTAACTGCCATCTTGATCTAATGATAACCAGAATAAGCATCCAAAAAACTCAATCGCTCACAACCCGCCGTAGCATCTATAATCTGATCAATACGAGGGAGAGCAAAAGGATCTGCTGGACAAGCCTTGTTTAAATCCGTGTAGTCCACACACATGCGCCAAGGGCCATTCTTCTTAAGTACCAGCACCGGGTTAGCCAACCACTCAGGATGAAACACTTCAACGATAAACCCAGCCGCCAAGAGCCGGGCTACCTCTTCACCAATTGCCTTGCGCCTTTCTTCATTGAAGCGACGAAGAAACTGCTTGACCGGTTTAAACTTGGGATCAATATTGAGAGTGTGCTCAGCGAGTTCCCTCGGTACACCTGGCATGTCAGAAGTTTCCACGCAAAGATGTCCCGATTCTCACGGATGAACTCGATGAGCGCGCTTTCCTATTTCGGATCCAAATTAGAAATGATGCTGAACTGCTTGGACGAATCACCAGGAACAAAATCAACTAGCTTAGTTTCATCAGCCGATTTAAAATTCAAGTCCGGATCATGCTCTATAGTTGGCTTTTTCAAAGAAGTCATATCCGCCGGATCAACATTGTCCTTATAAAACTTTAACTCCTCTGTTGCACAAACCGACTCAGCATAAGCTACATCGTCCTCTTCACACTCCAAAGCTATCTTCTGACTCCCATGTACTGTCATGGTCCCCTTATGACCCGGCATCTTGAGCTGCAGTTAAACATAACAGGGCCTGGCCATGAACTTAGCATAAGTCGGCCGGCTGAACAGAGCATGATAAGGGCTCTTGATTTTCACCACTTCAAAGGTCAAAGTCTCTGACCTAGAATCATGATCATCTCCAAAAGCAACTTCCAGAGCTATCTTACCAACTGGGTATGCCGACTTACCAAGCACCACGCCATGGAAAACAGTGTTCGACAGTTTAAGATTTTTATTTGTCAACCCCATGCGACGGAAAGTCTCATAATATGGAATGTTTATGCTGCTCCCTCCGTCCATGAGTACCTTGGTGAACTTATACCCCCCAACCTGATGTGCCACCACCAACGCCAAGTGACCTGGATTGTCAACCCGGGGCGGGTGATCTTCCCGACTCCATACGATGGGCTGCTCAGACCAGCGTAAATAACAGGGAACCGCCGGTTCAATGGAGTTCACTACCCTCTTATGAAGCTTCTGGTCACACTTGCATAAGCTAGTGGTAAAGACATGATACTGTCCACTATTCAACTGTTTCGGGTTGCTCTGATAACCCGACTGTTGCTGCTGTTGACTCCCCTGATTATGATGTTGGTTGTAACCACCTTGGTTGCCATGACTGCCTTGATTTCCTTGGAACCCGGAGTTAGAGCCGCCTCCACCGTAACCCGGCCCATGGAAACTGGATCCTGAACTGCCACCTGGTCCATGACCGTCTTGGTAAAAATTTGAATTCTTGAATTCCTTCATAATGAAGCACTCTTTCCAGAGGTGCCCAGACGGCCTCTCTCGTGTCCCGTGTCTTGGGCAGGGCTGATTTAACAGCTGCTCAAGATTGATGCCTGACCCTCCAGTATGCGGGGGCGGTTTACCCTTACGGCGCTGACTATTATTCTATGCATTAGTGTTAGCCACAAAGTCAAAACCATTATCAGCCTTGCGCTTAGCGTTGCCTCCTTGGTTTGCCGGGTTATGTTGCTGCCCCTTGGTGTTGCTACTCTTCTTTCCCTTTCCCGGCTTCTCCTCATCAGACTCGGGGTCCTTGGTACCATCAGAGTCAGCATACTTAACCAGGGCCGCCATGAGTGTCCCCATGTCATTGCAGTGGCGTTTGAGCCGTCCCAATTTCTGCTTAAGGGGCGTGAAACGACAGTTGCTTTCCAACATTAAGACCGCTGAATCGGCATTGATAAGATCCAACGAGTGCAGGATTGTTGAGACCCGGTGCACCCAATGAGTCGTCGATTCGCCTTCTTCTTGAACACAGGCGGCTAAATCCACAATTGACATGGGTTGCTTGCATGTATCCTTGAAATTCTGGATAAACCGGGCTTTTAACTCGGCCCATGACCCAATGGAGTTGGCAGGGAGCCCCTTTAACCAAGTACGGGCCGTCCCATCCAACATCAGGGGGAAATATTTAGCACTTGCCACATCACTAACATCTAGGAACTCCATGGCCATCTCATAACTCTCGATCCATGCTTCGGGAGGTAAATCGGCCGTATAGTTAAGGCACCTTACGGGGACCCTTGAAATCCTTGGGCAGGCGCTCATTACGCAGAGCCGGCACTAAACACGGCACCCCCAAATTCCTGAAGGTTACACCTGGCTTCACCGAAGTTGTCAGACGAACCGGAGAAGGTTGACGGGCCGCATACTGCGCCTCTAGTTTGGCCTCTCGACCGACTCTACCTTGATCCACCACATTCTGAGCATTGGCACCACCGCCCGCCGGGTTATGCCCACGCGGCAGGTTACGGTTCCGCGCACTGCTTGACACAGCCGGTTCACCCATATGCCTGCTGTAACTCCGGCTTGGGCGAGGGGTGGAATGAATCCTGTCACGACTGTAAGAATAAGCCTGCTGCTGAACCAAAGCAGTCTGAAGGAGATCTCTAGCCCTCCGTGTTTCAACCGTCGTAGGAGATTCGCCTTCAACCGGGAGAGCCCCCAATCGTGATGCTGCAGCGATCATGTTATCCAAAGGGTTAGAGTAATGACCCGGTGGCGTCGGCACATGCTGCGGTGGGTTATTGCTCTGATGAGGCGGGTCCGTCGTACGTGGCTGAACCGGCGTACCCGTCCCAGGTGTTTCGACCCGGTTTACCACTGTCGGGTTACTGGTTCCGCCCCTGGCGTGTTAAAGAGGTTTCTTACCTCGTAAACCTGGGGTAGATGACTCTGATGCCTCCTTCTCAAGACAACGTTTGAAGCGTTTTGATCTAGCATGAGCCGGTAAGACTCCGAATGAATCCGCTGCGCCTGAGCATCCAAAGCGGCCCGCTCCTCGGCCATCCTAGCATTTTCTGCGTTTAGTTCCTCCTTGGCATGTGCTATCTCATCACACAATTTTGCAACCGCTGCATTATGCTGATCCTGTTCCGCCGGGTTAACCACCGTTGTTAACAATGCTGTCAGTTTATCTAGCAAATCAGCTAAGACCTGAGCCGGCGGGCGCACAGGGCCTCCTGCCCCGGCTGTCGTCGCCGCTGCTGACCCGGAAATCAATACCGCCACAGTCGAAGAGTGTTGTACTGGCTGTGTATCGGCCATGAAGATTGCAACCCGGTTTGGCGGTTCGCGGGGGTCCAGAATACTGTCGCCATCGGAACAGCCCCCAAGCCAGCCATCTTGCAGTTGGTACAGTGACTCGGTCTCTCCAGTGGATGACTCGCCATCTGAATAGACAACCGTCTCACCGTTAGATACCGATTCAGATTCCGCATCGTTGATGAATCCCACGAAGGCACGCTTCATTGCGGGCTGAACTCGGGCGGGTCTTGCATGCTGAGCTGTCTCGATGATGTCGGTGCAGATGTCCGGCTCAAGGCTTGGTTCGCCGATCTTGCCAATGAAGACGTGAATTCCACCGAAGGGGACCCGGTACCCGTACTCAATTGAGCCGGCTTTTTGATGAGTATATGTTGTTAACATATTGTTGATCAGAAATGATGTAGAATTTCTGGAAAGCATACAAGGTTATTTGAAAAGTGTTTTTCAATGGAAAACCTGGATTAAGCTACTTGAACATTGAGCATCAAGATCTATAAGGATAGAAGAAAAATGCTTAATAGTACTTTCAAATGAATACATACCGTGACAAGATTTTGAAGGAGTTCAAAATAGATCAGCAAAGAAGGAGTTCTAGGCTGTGTTACAAGGTGTGAGTATTGAGTAAGACTCAAGACCTGACCACGGCAGAAGAGAGAGAAAGACCTGTTGACTAAAAAACCTCTCTCACAAGCGAGATATGAACAAACCCCATGGGTGTTGGATTCATTACAATCACATAGTGATGTGAACTAGATTATTGACTCTGGTGCAAGTGGGAGACTGTTGGAAATATGCCCTAGAGGCAATAATAAAATGGTTATTATTGTATTTCCTTGTTCATGATAATTGTCTATTGTTCATGCTATAATTGTATTAACTGGAAACCGTAATACATGTGTGAATACATAGACCACAACATGTCCCTAGTAAGCCTCTAGTTGACTAGCTCGTTGATCAATAGATGGTTATGGTTTCCGGACCATGGACATTGGATGTCATTGATAACGGGATCACATCATTAGGAGAATGATGTGATGGACAAGACCCAATCCTAAGCATAGCACAAGATCGTGTAGTTTGTTTGCTAAGAACTTTTCTAATGTCAAGTATCGTTTCCTTAGACCATGAGATTGTGCAACTCCGGGATACCGTAGGAATGCTTTGGGTGTACCAAACGTCACAACGTAACTGGGTGGCTATAAAGGTGCACTACAGGTATCTCCGAAAGTGTCTGTTGGGTTGGCACGAATCGAGACTGGGATTTGTCACTCCGTATGACGGAGAGGTATCTCTGGGCCCACTCGGTAATGCATCATCATAATGAGCTCAATGTGACTAAGGAGTTAGCCATGGGATCATGCGTTACGGAATGAGTAAAGAGACTTGCCGGTAACAATATTGAACGAGGTATTGGGATATCGACGATCGAATCTCGGGCAAGTAACATGCCGATAGACAAAGGGAATTGTATACGGCATTGATTGAATCCCTGACATCGTGGTTCATCCGATGAGATCATCGTGGAACATGTGGGAGCCAATATGGGTATCCAGATCCCGCTATTGGTTATTGGCCGGAGAGGTGTCTCGGTCATGTCTGCATGGTTCCCGAACCCGTAGGGTCTACACACTTAAGGTTCGGTGACGCTAGAGTTGTTATGGGAAATAGTATGTGGTTACCGAAGGTTGTTCGGAGTCCCGGATGAGATCCCGGACATCACGAGGAGTTCCGGAATGGTCCGGCGGTGAAGATCGATATATTGGATGAAGGATATTGGAGTCCGGAAGTGTTCCGGGGGTACCAGGCTATGGCCAGCATGACCGAAAGGTGTTTCGGGAGCCCCGGCAAGTGTTGGAGGGCCTCATGGGCCAAAGGGGAAGGGGCAAACCAGCCCACTAAGGGGTGGTGCGCCCCCCACACCCTTTCCCACGTTACTTGGGGAGGTGGGGCTCCTCCACCTGGCTTGGGAGGCAAGCCTCCACTTGCTTGGCTTGGTGGGCAAGTCTTCCTAGGATTTTCCCTAGGGAGATCCAATCTGCTTGGCCGCCGCCCCCTAGTTGAAACCCTAGGGCCCCTCCCCCTCTCCCCTTGCCCCTATATATAGTGGAGGGGTGGGAGGGCAGCCGCACCTCTTCCCTGGCGCAGCCCTCCCTCCTCATACACCTCCTCCTCCTCCTCCGTAGTGCTTAGCGAAGCTCTGCCGGAGAACCACGAGCTCCATTGCCACCACGCCGTCGTGCTGCTGGAGTTCTCCCTCAACTTCTCCTCTACCCTTGCTGGATCAAGAAGGAGGAGACGTCCCCGGGCTGTACGTGTGTTGAACGCGGAGGCGCCGTCCGTTCGGCGCTAGATCGGATCTTCCGCGATTTGAATCGCTGCGAGTACGACTTCATCAACCGCGTTCTTGTAACGCTTCCGCTTAGCGATCTTCAAGGGTATGAAGATGCACTCCCTCTCTCTCGTTGCTAGCATCTCCTAGATTGATCTTGGTGACACGTAGGAAAATTTTGAATTATTGCTACGTTACCCAACAGTGGCATCATGAGCTAGGTCTATGCGTAGATTCTATGCACGAGTAGAACACAAAGTAGTTGTGGGCGATGATTTGTTCAATTTGCTTACCGTTACTAGTCTTATCTTGATTTGGCGGCATTGTGGGATGAAGCGGCCCGGACCGACCTTACACGTACTCTTACGTGAGACAGGTTCCACCGACTGACATGCACTTGATGCATAAGGTGGCTAGCGGGTGTTTGTCTCTCCCACTTTAGTTGGATCAGATTCAATGAAAAGGGTCCTTATGAAGGGTAAATAGAAATTGGCATATCACCGTTGTGGCTTTTGCGTAGGTAAGAAACGTTCTTGCTAGAAACCCATATCAGCCATGTAAAACATGCAACAACAATTAGAGGACGTCTAACTTGTTTTTGTAGGGTATGCTATGTGATGTGATATGGCCAAAAGGATGTGATGAATGATATATGTGATGTATGAGATTGATCATGTTCTTGTAATAGGAATCACGACTTGCATGTCGATGAGTATGACAACCGGCAGGAGCCATAGGAGTTGTCTTAATTTATTGTATGACCTGCGTGTCAATGAAAAACGCCATGTAATTACTTTACTTTATTGCTAACCGTTAGCCATAGTAGTAGAAGTAATAGTTGGCGAGACAACTTCATGAAGACACGATGATGGAGATCATGATGATGGAGATCATGATGATGGAGATCATGATGATGGAGATCATGATGATGGAGATCATGGTGTCATGCCGGTGACGAAGGTGATCATGTCGCGCCTCGAAGATGGAGATCAAAAGGCGCAAGATGATATTGGCCATATCATGTCACTTTATGATTTGCATGTGATGTTTGTCATGTTTACATCTTATTTGCTTAGAACGACGGTAGCATAAATAAGATGATCCCTCACTAAAATTTCAAGAGAGGTGTTCCCCCTAACTATGCACCGTTGTGAAGGTTCGTTGTTTCGAAGCACCATGTAATGATCGGGTGTGATAGATTCTAACGTTCGCATACAACGGGTGTAAGCCAGATTTACACATGCGAAACACTTAGGTTGACTTGACGAGCCTAGCATGTACAGACATGGCCTCGGAACACAATAGACTGAAAGGTCGAACATGAGTCGTATAGTAGATACGATCAACATGGAGATGTTCACCGATGATGACTAGTCCATCTCACGTGATGATCGGACACGGCCTAGTTGACTCGGATCATGTATCACTTAGATGACTAGAGGGATGTCTATCTGAGTGGGAGTTCATTAAATAATTTGATTAGATGAACTTAATTATCATGAACATAGTCAAAAGGTTTTTGCAAATTATGTCGTAGCTTACGCTTTAGTTCTACTAAAGATATGTTCCTAGAGAAAATTTAGTTGAAAGTTGATAGTAGCAATTATGCGGACTGGGTCCGTAAACTGAGGATTGTCCTCATTGCTGCACAGAAGGCTTATGTACTTAATGCACCGCTCGGTGTGCTGAACCTCGAGCGTCGTCCGTAGATGTTGCGAAACATCTGACATACACGTTTTGATGACTACGTGATAGTTCAGTGTGTGATGCTAACGGTTTAAAATTGTGGCACCAAAGACGTTTTTGAAACGTCGCAGAACATATGAGATGTTCCAAAGACTGAAATTGGGATTTTAGACTAGTGCCCACGTCAAGAGGTATGAGACCTCTGACAAGTTTCTTAAGCCTGCAAACTAAGGGAGAAAAGCTCAATCGTTGAGCATGTGCTCGGATTGTCTGAGTACTACAATCGCTTGAATCGAGTGGGAGTTGTCTTCCAGATGAGATAGTGATGGTTCTCCATAGTCACTACCACCAAGCTATTAGAGCTTCGTGATGAACTATAACATATCAGGGATAGACATGATGATCCTTGAGCAACTCGCGATGTTTGACACCACAAAAGTAGAAATCAAGTAGGAGCATCAATTGTTGATGGTTAGTAAAACCACTAGTTTCAAGAAGGGCAAGGGCAAGAAGGGATACTTCATGAAACGGCAAATCAGTTGCTGCTCCAGCGAAGAAACCCAACGTTGAACCCAAACCCGAGACTAAGTGCTTCTGTAATGAGGGGAACGGTCACTGAAGCAGAACTACCCTAGATACTTGGTAGATGAGAAGGCAGGCAAGGTCGACAGAAGTATATTATTGTGTACTTTACTAGTACTCCTAGTAGCACCAGGGTATTAGATACCGGTTCGGTTGCTAAGTGTTGGTAACTCGAAATAAAAGGCTACGGAATAAACGGAGACTAGCTAAAGGTGAGATGACAATATGTGTTGGAAGTGTTTCCAAGGTTGATGTGATCAAGCATCGCATGCTCCCTCTACCATCGAGATTGGTGTTAAACCTAAATAATTGTTATTTGGTGTTTGCGTTGAGCATAAACATGATTGGATTATGTTTATCGCAATACGGTTATTCATTTAAGGAGAATAATGGTTACTCTGTCTATTTGAATAATACCTTCAATGGTCTTGCACCTAAAATGAATGTTTTATTGAATCTCGATCGTAGTGATACACATGTCCATGCCAAAAGATATAAAATAGTAATGATAATACCACATACTTGTGGCACTGCCACTTGAGTCATATTGGTATAAAACGCATGAAGAAGCTCCATGTTGATGGATCTTTGGACTCACTCGTTTTTGAAAAGATTGAGACATGCGAACCATGTCTATTAGTATATATGCATGAAGAAAGTCCATACAGATGGATCGTTTGGACTCACTTGATTTTGAATCACTTGAGACATGCAAATCATACCACATGGGCAAGATGACTGAAAGGCCTCATTTTCAGTAAGATGGAACAAGAAAGCAACTTGTTGGAAGTAATACATTTTGATGTGTGCAGTCCAATGAGTGCTGAGGCATGTAGTGGATATCGTTATGTTCTTGCTTCACAGATGATTTGAGTAGATGCTGAGTATATTTACTTGATGAAACACAAGTTTGAATTATTGAAAGGTTCAAGTAATTTCAGAGTGAAGTTGAAGATCGTCGTGACAAGAGGATAAAATGTCTGTGATATGATCATAGAGATGAATATTTGAGTTACGAGTTTGGCACACAATTAAGAAATTGTGGAAATTGTTTCACGACTAATACCGCCTGGAACACCATAGTGTGATGGTGTGTCCGAACATCATAACTGCACCCTATTGGATATGGTGCATACCATGATGTCTCTTATCGAATTACACTATCGTTTATGGGTTAGGCATTAGAGACAACCGCATTCACTTTAAATAGGGCACCACGCAATTCCATTGAGACGACACCGTATGAACTATGGTTTAGAGAAACCTAAGCTGTCGTTTCTTAAAAGTTTGGGGCTGCGATGCTTATGTGAAAAAGTTTCAGGCTGATAAGCTCGAACCCAAAGCGGATAAATGCATCTTCATAGAATACCCAAAATAGTTGGGTATACCTCCTATTTCAGATCTGGAAGCAAAAGCGATTGTTTCTAGAAACGGGTCCTTTCTCGAGGAAAAGTTTCTCTCGAAAGAATTGAGTGGGAGGATGGTGGAGACCTGATGAGGTTATTGAACCATGACTTCAACTAGTGTGTAGCAGGGCACAGGAAGTTGTTCCTGTGGCACCTACACCAATTGAAGTGGAAGCTTATGATAGTGATCATGAAACTTCGGATCATGTCACTACCAAACCTCGTAGGATGACAAGGATGCATGCTACTTCAGAGTGGTACGTAATCCTGTCTTGGAAGTCATGTTGCTAGAGAACAATGAACCTACGAGCTATGGAGAAGCGATGATGGGCCCGGATTCTGATGAATGGCTCGAGGCCATAAAATCCGAGAGAGGATCCATGTATAAAACAAAGTATAGACTTTGGAAGAACTACTTGATGGTCGTAAGGCTGTTGGGTGCAGATGGATTTTAAAAGGAAGACGGACAATGATGGTAAGTGTCACCATTAAGAAAGCTCGACTTGTCGTTAAGATGTTTTTCGACAAGTTCAAGGAGTTGACTATGATGAGATTTTCTCACTCGTAGTGATACTAAGAGTCTGTTGGAATTATATTAGCAGTTACTGCATTATTTATGAAATCTTGCAGATAGGATGTCAAAAAAAACATTGTTTCCTCGACGATTTTCTTGAGGAAAGGTTGTATGTGATACAACCAGAAGGTTTTGTCAATCCTGAAAGATGCTAACAAGTATGCATAGATCCAGCAATCCTTCTAAGGACTGGAGTAAGCATCTCGGAGTAGGAATGTACGCTTTGATGAGATGATCAAAGATTTTGGGTTTATGAGAAACTTGTATTTCCAAAGAAGTGAGTGGGAGCACTATAGAATTTTTGATGAGTATATGTTGTTAACATATTGTTGATCAGAAATGATGTAGAATTTCTGGAAAGCATACAAGGTTATTTGAAAAGTGTTTTTCAATGGAAAACCTGGATTAAGCTACTTGAACATTGAGCATCAAGATCTATAAGGATAGATCAAAAACGCTTAATATTACTTTCAAATGAATACATACCGTGACAAGATTTTGAAGGAGTTCAAAATAGATCAGCAAAGAAGGAGTTCTTGGCTGTGTTACAAGGTGTGAGTATTGAGTAAGACTCAAGACCTGACCACGGCAGAAGAGAGAGAAAGGACGAAGGTCGTCCCCTATGCTTTAGACGTGGACTCTACAGTATGCTATGCTGTGTACCGCACCTGAAGTGTGCCTTGCCATGAGTCAGTCAAGGGGTACAAGAGTGATCCAGGAATGGATCACATGACAGCGGTCGAACTTATCCTTAGTAACTAGTGGACTAAGGAATTTTCTCGATTATGGAGGTGGTAAAAGAGTTCGTCGTAAAGGGTTACGTCGATGCAAACTTTGACACTAATCCGGATGACTCTGAGTAGTAAACCGGATTCGTATAGTAGAGCAGTTATTTGGAATAGCTCCAAGTAGCGCGTGGTAGCTGCATCTACAAGATGACATAGAGATTTGTAAAGCACACACGGATCTGGAAGGTTCAGACCTGTTGACTAAAAAACCTCTCTCACAAGCGAGATATGAACAAACCCCATGGGTGTTGGATTCATTACAATCACATAGTGATGTGAACTAGATTATTGACTCTAGTGCAAGTGGGAGACTGTTGGAAATATGCCCTAGAGGCAATAATAAAATGGTTATTATTGTATTTCCTTGTTCATGATAATTGTCTATTGTTCATGCTATAATTGTATTAACTGGAAACCGTAATACATGTGTGAATACATAGACCACAACATGTCCCTAGTAAGCCTCTAGTTGACTAGCTCGTTGATCAATAGATGGTTATGGTTTCCTGACCATGGACATTGGATGTCATTGATAACGGGATCACATCATTAGGAGAATGATGTGATGGACAAGACCCAATCATAAGCATAGCACAAGATCGTGTAGTTCGTTTGCTAAGAGCTTTTCTAATGTCAAGTATCGTTTCCTTAGACCATGAGATTGTGCAACTCCCGGATACCGTAGGAATGCTTTGGGTGTACCAAACGTCACAACGTAACTGGGTGGCTATAAAGGTGCACTACAGGTATCTCCGAAAGTGTCTGTTGGGTTGGCACGAATCGAGACTGGGATTTGTCACTCCGTATGACGGAGAGGTATCTCTGGGCCCACTCGGTAATGCATCATCATAATGAGCTCAATGTGACTAAGGAGTTAGCCACGGGATCATGCGTTATGGAACGAGTAAAGAGACTTGCCGGTAACAAGATTGAACGAGGTATTGGGATACCGACGACCGAATCTCGGGCAAGTAACATGCCGATAGACAAAGGGAATTGTATACGGGATTGATTGAATCCCCGACATTGTGGTTCATCCGATGAGATCATCGTGGAACATGTGGGAGCCAATATGGGTATCCAGATCCCGCTATTGGTTATTGGCCGGAGAGGTGTCTCGGTCATGTCTGCATGGTTCCCGAACCCGTAGGGTCTACACACTTAAGGTTCGGTGACGCTAGAGTTGTTATGGGAAATAGTATGTGGTTACCGAAGGTTGTTTGGAGTCCCAGATGAGATCCCGGACATCACGAGGAGTTCCGGAATGGTCCGGCGGTGAAGATCGATATATTGGATGAAGGATATTGGAGTCCGGAAGTGTTCCGGGGGTACCAGGCTATGGCCAGCATGACCGAAAGGTGTTTCGGGAGCGCCGGCAAGTGTTGGAGGGCCTCATGGGCCAAAGGGGAAGGGGCAAACCAGCCCACTAAGGGGTGGTACGCTCCCCACACCCTTTCCCACGTTACTTGGGGAGGTGGGGCGCCTCCACCTGGCTTGGGTGGCAAGCCTCCACCTGCTTGGCTTGGGGGGCAAGTCTTCCTAGGATTTTCTCTAGGGAGATCCAATCTGCTTGGCCGCCGCCCCCTAGGGGAACCCTAGGGCGCCTCCCCCTCTCCCCTTGCCCCTATATATAGTGGAGGGGTGGGAGGGCAGCCGCACCTCTTCCCTGGCGCAGCCCTCCCTCCTCATACACCTCCTCCTCCTCCTCCGTAGTGCTTAGCGAAGCTCTGCCGGAGAACCACGAGCTCCATTGCCACCACGCCGTCGTGCTGCTGGAGTTCTCCCTCAACTTCTCCTCTCCGCTTGCTGGATCAAGAAGGAGGAGACATCCGCGGGCTGTACGTGTGTTGAACGTGGAGGCGCCGTCCGTTCGACGCTAGATCGGATCTTCCGCGATTTGAATCGCTGCGAGTACGACTTCATCAACCGCGTTCTTGTAACGCTTCCGCTTAGCGATCTTCAAGGGTATGAAGATGCACTCCCTCTCTCTCGTTGCTAGCATCTCCTAGATTGATCTTGGTGACACGTAGGAAAATTTTGAATTATTGCTACGTTACCCAACACTAAACAATACAGGGTTCGCAAATACTAATTAAACTCTGCAGACTATTCTTGCCACCGACCTACGGGATGAACCCCGCATAACTGACTAGGCCATGGACTTCTTGAGAAATGTCTACCTGCACCATCACAATCACGTCAACCTTGGAGAACCTAATAGAGTGGTCTTTCCACTCATAAACATGATGATGAAGACAGCTCGCATCAGATTTTTCGGGAAGCTTTACAAGAACCACACCCTTCGTAATCGAAGGCACATCCAGGAAATTGTTGTGGTCAAGTACAGCCTCGAGAACATGCCTGACAAAAATGCTACAGGAAAACACTAGTTCAGGACACATGGCGACAAGGACACAGCAGTTGGATAGTTTAGCAGCAGAACTCATCCTCAGGTCTTCCAGTTCACACGGCATGACTTTGAGAACTTCATCTCCACCGCGGACCTGGTTCTAATTCAAACAGAAACCAGATATTTTATTACTACCTCCGTTCAGAAATATAAGATGATTTTTGATATTTTACTCCATATATGACTACATATACGCACAAAAATGAGTGAACAAAGACACTAGAACATGTCTTCAAAGGCATGAGAGCAGAGGGATTACTTGCAATATCCATAACACAAGTTACTGAGGCAAATATACCATCTTCAAAGGTAGCATTGATGTTCATAAAGTAGTTGAAAGTAATCTATAAGAAATCAGTGTCAACCTCTCGCATGTTTTCGTCAAAAGAGGAATTTAGAACCGTCATTTGGCAAACAAAAATCACATGCAAGATCACCCAGAAAATTGTACTACTAGTACTAGTACTGCGTTTTAGATGAAAAAACACGATCAAGATCGAGAAAAAGATCGTCGAGAAGAGATATTACCTGGACTTTCTTAATGAGGGATCCCAGAGAGGGGGGCTTGGACAGGGCGATGGCTTTGAGCTTGTCTGCGGTAGTCTCGGCGGGGTGCTTGCGCTTCTTCGTACCATGAGCCTCGACGGTTTTAGCCAGAGCCATAGACAGCACTTCGGCCGGTGCTCGAGCACCCATCAAGAAACTATCAAATAGAAATAAAAGAAAAGAAACCATAATCACAAACCCAAAATAATAATAGAGAGGGAGTTATAGGATCAGTCTCGGGGTTGCAAGACCGGGCCTTGGCCAGAATCAACACCGTTGATGCGCTCACCTTTCCTTCTTTGGGAGAGAAGAACAATGGCAGAAGCAGGTCGGGGTTTTCTTGAAGAAATGAGGAACAATATGAGGGAGAAGCGAGTGGGGGTTTTCTTCAAGATAGGAAGCTGAGAGAGAAGAGTGAAATGATGGTTGCTTCGTCCGTCCAACTTACTGCTGGAAAGGAGGGGGTGTTGTGATTTGACGGCTCAATGGGCATTACTGCGGCGCTTCGATCGGGGTAGTCTACCGTGCAGTTCGGCACTCTACTACAGAGTAATTTAGTGCATGGCTGGTAGAGCCCGATGCTGGTTGTCCCACACGTCGGCGAAAGTGAGTAGCAAGGTTCCCGACGACTGTCGAGGAGGATCCGCACGGTAGAGCGTGCCCTCTGTTTTTCTAAAGAAAAAATGATTACAGCAAGCGTTTCGACTCTTACGACGGAGGAGTGCAAAACATGGCAGCCACTCGAACATACACAGTGCTCCTACTACTAGGCATGTGCAGTGGTTCATACATCAGTACTAGATAATCTTGTTGCTAGTGTAGTAAGATATGACGATAACAAATGATGTTGTGCGCATGTCAACTATATGAACAGTAATGTAACATAGTACCGCTTTTTTGACTGTCCGGTCGAGAATGAATGGTGACATCAATGTTAACAGAACTAGGCCTACAGCGCACGGAGAGTACGGTGCTACAGTACTCCACGAAACATGAACCATATGAAGCACAACTCAGTGTTAGGCAGGGTGTATGAAGGGTGCACGGGATGGGAGCATAAGTTCCCTTCTCGACCCACTTTTGGGTGTTTGGCAGAGTGCATGAAGGGTGCATGAGTCCACACTAGTAGGTTAACACAAATACACGAAGAGGGAACAACTATATTGAGATGAGAATGCAACCAAACACACCCACACGCTTTGTGCTACAGTGACCGATCTGCACCGTCTGAGTTTGATCCAACGGTCATGTTGTGCCGAGACATGGACATGCCCATGCAGAGGACGCCTAAACACCACCGAACTCCCTCTGCTTCTCGAGGCGCACGACGTTGGTGATGCAGGGTGCAACCACCTGCAGAGCCCGCTCCGGTCGACGGGAGCCAGCTCGTCAAAGACGGCGTCCAATGGCACGAATGGATTTCAGTGACGGAGCCCTGAGAGGATTCGCCTGGCAATGGCGACGGCAGCCCGCAACCCCTCCATGTCCTGCTCCGCCCCCACCATCGCGCGGAGACGGCTCAGCTCCTCGGAGATATAGGTGAAGAAGGAGACCAGGTCAGGAAGCCGCAGCTCATTGAATTCGACGGGGTGGTCGAACAGGTTTAGCCCGACGGCCCGCATGGTCGCGCTGGCACAACGGTAGGCATCGCGCAGCCGCAACACGTGTGTGGCAACTTGGTCCACCAAGTGGCTGAGGCGATCCTGGCACTGGTGCGCGTCGGTCCTAAACAAACGGTTTTTTACCCCTTTCCGTGACGACATTTGGAACCGTCACCAAGTGAGTGTGTGCGATAGGGTGTCCTTCCCACACGACCCAGAAATCGTCGGGGATAGGCCCTCCTGGGATCCAGGCTGGGGCCGTGTGCGATCGGGCGAGGCATCGAAACCCAATCATTTCCGTAGGTATGTACATCCCACACGGTAATCCGAGAAAATCATTTCCGTAGGTATGTACATCCCACACGGTAATCCGAGAAAATTATTTCCGTAGGTATGTACATCCTACATGGTAATCCGAGAAAATCATTTCCGTAGGTATGTACATCCCACACGGTAATCCGAGAAATTCATTTCCGTAGGTATGTACATCCCACACGGTGAATCCCCGAAAAACATTTCCGTTCATATGTATATCACACACAGTCAATCCAAGGAATACGTTTCCGTTCTTATGTACATCCCACACAGTCAATCCAAGGAAAACGTTTCCGTTCGGACGTAAATCCCACACAGTTTTATGTGTAGGCTCGTGTGTGAAAGGTGTAACTATCACACACGGTCTTCCTTGGTTAACTATTTGCTTTTATCTACTATATCACACGGGATTTGATGAAGAAAACTGTGTGGCATTGGGCTATCCATCACAGGCGCTTCTACTGCTAGAACCGTTTGCAAAGGTCCATGACACATTTAGCAGGTTTATTAGTTTACAATTAATAATTCCAGTATTACGCAAATTCACATTTCATATCGAACAGCTATTTGTCAATTTCATATCAGACACATAAATATATTATAACATCACAGTATGGTAGCTACATGAAAACAACACAGTACAACATATAGCTAGTTCAACTTCATAAGAACAATATATTCATTTCCCTAATCAAGATCACCCAGGCTTGTCTTATCCACCTCTGCTTTCAGTTCAGTAAGAACCCGTTTTGCACAGGCCAACTCGGAAAGTGCCTCCTCCTTCGCCAACACCATCTTAGCAAAGTCTTTTAAAAAAATCTGAGCTCATTCTCCACGTTCATCTTTTTATCCCGCATCTTGAAATATGCTTCAGCGTTGACAAGACTTTCTCTAAGCCTACCTGTGTTCACTTCCTCATACATGCTCTAGAGCTTAGTTCGGCACATCTTCAAAGACTGTGGCCACTCTTGATCAACCCACTCCAAGTAAGAACACTTCCGTTCATCCTATAATATTTAAAACTAGATCAGTAACAATTGTAGGGGAAATGGGTTTGTAGCAACATAGAAAATCACCAATGCTTATTTTGAAAAACTTAAGAAACATGTTAATTATGACATAACCTCTCAAAAAGATCAATGTGCAAATGAAATAATTGGTACTGAGACAACAACCAAATTCTGGAACATCAGAATCTATAATTAACTACAACGATGCTACAAGTTCTTACTCATGTACAATAAATAAATAATTGAACATTTTATGAGGCAGGTAAATATAACTGCAACAGCATAGCTACAGTGTTTGGATGACAGCAAATTGATACTAACAGGTGTGTACATGCACAAATTTAGTAACATAGAACTAATAGCACTAAGGCCGTCCATTATGTATGGCAAAACTGGTGTAAAGACAACTGTTGCTACATCTCGCACCGGTGCCCTGAACTGGCGAGCCGATGCAGCGGAAACAAAATCAGGCACCCGGACTCCGGAGCACGTAGTTGCTCCGATGCCCATTTCCTTCGTGCCATAAAGATTTAGTATTTTACTGTTTGGCTTCTCTGATGCGTGGACCAAAGTTGGCTGCACAAACTGCTGAAGCGGTGCCAAATAATTTTCTAATGGCACCGCTGATGAGATGGCAACAATTTAAGATACTAGGTACAAACTGTGACACTGTCTTAGGATGCGTTTGGTTGAAGGTGTGGTATGAATGGGTTGGGACCATGACAGTGTCTGAATCACATCTAACAAATGATTTGTAACAATGGGAGAGGGTCTAACCTTCTTTGCACATGCCAGAAACTTCCTCCCAGTGTCCACAGAATCAAACGCAAGTAGCTTCACGCATGGAGATAGATGGTGACAACGAGCAGATAGATCTTCAGCCACCCCGCTCCATTCGTTGCCACTAATGGTCTTAGGGAGCTACAAGAGGAAGAAATGACTCAAATCGACCTCCGGGTAAAAAACCTTCATTCCAAGTCATAGCCCGAGAGAGAGAAGAGAGGCATACCCGGGTGGTGAAGAAGTAGTCGCCGGAGGAGGAACCGCTGGAGATGTCTTTGAAGAAGACCATGGCGACCCCGGCGGTAGTATGCGAGACGGCGAGACCAAGGAAGCGGCTATAGCTTAGCAAGGAAGGAAGGAAGGAGGAAACAGGGGGAAATGTGACTTGTGGTCGAGGAGAAAAGGGGGTGGGGAAGGGGGAAGGGGTGGGGGTAGATATTTTGGCGGTAGGCCAAAATTTTGGAAATGTGGAGGGAAACTTTGCGAGCGGTGCCGCCGGACCATTCACTTTGAACGATTGTGTGCATCACAAACGATTCTTCTACTTTATGCGCATGGATGAGTTTGATAATTCAAATTTTGGTCTCAAGGCATGGGCACATTCACTTTGAACGCGAGCAGTGCCGCTGGACCATTCACTTTGAACGATTGTGTGCATTGCAAATGATTCTTCTGCTTTACGCGCATGGGATGAGTTTGATAATTCAAATTTTGGTGGAAATTTCCCCGGGTACGTCATTGCATAATTTAACATCGCTTGCTAATTTGGGCACACAAAAGAGCATACAGCAGACATACCACACTTACTGAATCGAGCAATTTTAATAATTACACAGAGCCAGTTGACCTAAACATTGCTCTAACAAAAGACCAGCATTAAAAACAAAGCCTCAGTACGCATAATTAAAAATCTGCCGCCGTGCCGGCCTATGCATCGCCGGTGTGAGATGAGACGTTGATGACTTGTCCTGGAGACATGCCACCGTTGGTGGACTCCGCGTCCCCCCTACTGAAGTCGACCGCGTCCTCGTCCTCGTCCTCGGTGCCGCCCTCAAGGTTGTAGTACTCGTCGCCGATTCCTTGACGGACAGACTCTTCTCTACCTCGACCTTGGCCACGCGCAACTCCTCCTCCCGTAGCTCCTCGATCTCTGCCGCCTCCTTCATCTCCAGCTCCCGCTCGGCGACCTCATGAGGAAGCAGGTGCTCCATGGCCACCGCCCCCTTTTCAGACGTGGGTTGCATGCTGGAGTCCGAGGTGGCCTGGAATATCTTGGCGTGTGCATCCTCGATCTTGGCGTGGATGGCCTCGACCAGGGCCAGGGCGACATCAGCGGCACGGACGGCAGCTCGAGCGCTCTCGGTGTTTGCAGCCGCCGTCGCAGCAGCTGCTGCAGCCGTCTCGGCTGCTGCAACTGCCCTGTCGGCTGCCCCAGACGCCCTCTCGGCGGGACCGGCCGCACTCAATGCATATGCAGCGGCACTCTCGGCGTAGGTGGCCGCGTTCTCGGCGCAGGCGGCTGCGCTCGAGGGGGGGTGGACGCGGCCATCGTACGGGCCTTTACGAAGCGTTTCCACGGCGTCATATTTGCAATAAGGGGGTGCGGGAATGGGGATCGGGATTCGTGGATTCGGGCGTTGCCGGCACTAGAGCGATGAGCCGACGAAGCTTAAGGTGGGAGACTTAAATAGACCCAGATATTTTCATCGCAAACGGTTCCTAGAAAACAACTGTGTGTGATGTTGTAGATATTTTTTATTAGCTATGAAAGAGAATTTGGAATAAAGTGCCAACGGATGGTGTTTTAAATGAACGAGAAATTTTGTAGTACTAATACAATTGTCATGTCAAATTTTGGAAAATTTCAGGGGTCATTTAACCTTCTAAGACATTTAAGTGATCTCTAGCCACTTAATGACCGTAATTGAAATTTGAACTACATGTATGCAACAGCGAACCATAACGGTTTGAAAACTCATATTTCGTGTACTTGTGTGCGATTTAATTCCATGTGCACTAAATTGGAAGGAATTTTCAAAAATATTGGTCTAACGGCTATGACACAATTAAGCATGGAGTGACATGGCATTTTAATTCAAAAAAATAAAAAAAATAGAAACACATGAAACCTTGGTTGATGTAATGTCATGCCACCAAGATGATGTGGTAAAAAAATTGGCATGTTTGACCAAAGTTTGGACACACACCCCTCACAAACCAGAGCAACTCACTAGAAGGCTCGTGGTTCAGAGAGGGAACAATGCATGTTTGATGACGAACGGGAGATAGCTTCCTGTTACGGCCTTCAAATTTTTTTCTACGTCTAACGTGCACTACTACAACTGTAATGTGAAATTTTTGAAAATTTTAGGGGTCATTTGACCTTTTAAAGACATTTAAGTGATTTTCTAGCCATTTAATGACCGTAATTGAAAGTTGAACTACATCTACATGCAACGCGTAACCGAAACGGTTTGAAAAATCATATTTGTGTACTTGTGTGCGAGTTAATTCCATGTGCAGTAAACTAGAATGAGTTTTCAAACATATTTGTATCACGACATGGACACATATGCATGAATACGTATGCATGGAGTGGCATGGCATTTTAATTCCAAAAAAATTCAGAACACATGAAACCTTGGTTGATGTAATGTCATGCCACCAAGATGATGTGGTAAAGAAATTGGCTTGTTTGACGATAGTTTGGACACACACCCCTCACAAACTGGAGCAACTCGCTAGAAGGTTCGTGGTTCCGAGAGGGAACAATGCCTGTTTGATGATGAACGGGAGATAGCTTCCCCTTACAGCCTTCAAATGTTTTCTACGTCTAACATGCACTACTACAACTGTAATGTGAAATTTTGGAAAATTATAGGGGTCATTTGACCTTTTAAAAGACATTTAAGTGATTTTCTAACCATTTAATGACCGTAATTCAAATTTGAACTACATCTACATGCAACGGAACTACATCTACATGCAACGCCTAACCAAAACGGTTTGAAAAATCATATTTGTGTACTTGTGTGCGAGTTAATTCCATGTGCAGTAAATTAGAAGGAATTTTCAAACATATTGGTCTGACGACATGGACACATGCATACGTATGCATGGAGTGACATGGCATTTTAATTAAAAAATAGAAAAATGATCAGAAACACATGAAACCTTGGTTGATGTAATGTCATGCCACCAAGATGATGTGGTAAAAAAATTGGCATGTTTGACAAACGTTTGGACACACACCCCTCACAAACCGGAGCAACTCACTAGAAGGTTTGTGGTTCCGAGAGGGAACAATGCATGTTTAATGATGAACGGGAGATAGCTTCCTCTTACGGCCTTCAAATTTTTTCCTACGTTTAACGTGCACTAATACAACTGTCATGTGAAAATTTGGTAAATTTCAGGGGTCATTTGACCTTTTAAAGACATTTAAGTGATTTTCTAACCATTTAATGACCGTAATTCAAATTTGAACTACATCTACATGCAAGGCCTAACCATAACGGTTTGAAAAATCACATTTTTGTGTACTTGTGTGCGAGTTAATTCCATGTGCAGTAAATTCGAAGGAATTTTCAAACATATTGGTGTCAAGGCATGGGCATGATACATATCCAACGTATCTATAATTTTTGATTGCTCCATGCTATATTATCTTCTGTTTTGGACATAATTGGCATTTATTATTCACTTTTATATTATTTTTGGGACTAACCTATTAACCAGAGGCCCAGCCCAGAATTGCTGTTTTTTTGCCTATTTCAGAGTATCGCAGAAAAAGAATATCAAACGGAGTCCAAACGGAATGAAACCTTCGGGAACGTGATTTTTGGAACAAACATGATCCAGGAGACTTGGACCCTACGTCAAGAAACAAAAGAGGAAGCCACGAGGTAGGGGGCGCACCTACCCCCCAGGGCGCGCCCTCCACCCTCGTGGGTCCCCTGTTGCTCCACCGACGTACTTCTTCCTCCTATATATACCTACGTACTCCCAAACGATCAGATACGGAGCCAAAAACCTAATTCCACCGC
Organism: Aegilops tauschii subsp. strangulata; assembly: GCF_002575655.3. Classification (NCBI taxonomy): domain Eukaryota; kingdom Viridiplantae; phylum Streptophyta; class Magnoliopsida; order Poales; family Poaceae; genus Aegilops; species Aegilops tauschii. The sequence continues at coordinate 369,689,409 of NC_053036.3, forward strand.
CGCAACCTTCTGTACCCACGAGATCCCATCTTGGGGCCTGTTTCGAAGCTCCGCCGGAGGGGGCATCCATCACGGAGGGCTTCTACATCAACACCATAGCCCCTCCGATGAAGTGTGAGTAGTTTACCTCAGACCTTCGGGTCCATGGTTATTAGCTAGATGGCTTATTCTCTCTTTTTGGATCTCAATACAATGTTCTTCCCCTCTCTCGTGGAGATCTATTCGATGTAATCTTCTTTTTGCGATGTGTTTGTTGAGACCGATGAATTGTGGGTTTATGATCAAGTTTATCTATGAACAATATTTGAATCTTCTGAATTCTGTTATGTATGATTAGTTATCTTTGCAAGTCTCTTCGAATTATCAATTTGGTTTGGCCTACTAGATTGATCTTTCTTGCAATGGGAGAAGTGCTTAGCTTTGGGTTCAATCTTGCGGTGTCCTTTCCCAGTGACAGTAGGGGCAGCAAGGCACATATAGTATTGTTGCCATCGAGGATAACAAGATGTTTTTTTTATCATATTGCATGAATTTATCCCTCTACATCATGTCATCTTGCTTAAGGCGTTACTCTGTTCTTATGAACTTAATACTCTAGATGCATGCTGGATAGCGGTCGATGTGTGGAGTAATAGTAGTAGATGCAGGCAGGAGTCAGTCTACTTGTCTCGGACGTGATGCCTATATACATGATCATACCTAGATATTCTCATAACTATGCTCAATTCTGTCAATTGCTCAACAGTAATTTGTTCACCCACCGTAAAATACTTATGCTCATGAGAGAAGCCACTAGTGAAACCTATGGCCCCCGGGTCTATCTTCATCATATTAATCTTCCAACACTTAGTTATTTCCTTTGCTTTTTACTTTGCTTTTATTTTTACTTTGCATCTTTATCATAAAAATACCAAAAATATTATCCTATCATATCTATCAGATCTCACTCTCGTAAGTGACCGTGAAGGGATTGACAACCCCTTATCGCGTTGGTTGCGAGGATTTATTTGTTTTGTGTAGGTGCGAGGGACTCGCGCGTAGCCTCCTACTGGATTGATACCTTGGTTCTCAAAAACTGAGGGAAATACTTACGCTACTTTGCTGCATCACCCTTTCCTCTTCAAGGGAAAACCAACGCAGTGCTCAAGAGGTAGCAAGAAGGATTTCTGGCGCCGTTGCCGGGGAGGTCTACGCAAAAGTCAACATACCAAGTACCCATCACAAACTCTTATCTCCCGCATTACATTATTTGCCATTTGCCTCTCGTTTCCTCCCCCCCACTTCACCCTTGCCGTTTTATTCGCCCTCTCTTTTCCGTTTGCCTCTTTTCCATTTGCTTGTTGTTATGGCTAGCCCCTTATCGACTCCTTTGTCCCCTGAGTTTGAAGTCTTTCACTTCAAACAAAGACAAGGAGAAAACTTAAAAGATGCCTGGTGAGAATAATGGATTCTTACCGTAATTGTACCTTTGAAGTGAACTTGAGAATTTTGCTTCGCAATTTTTATGTTGGATTGAATTTGTCTCATAGACAACTCTTGGATTGCGTTGCCAAAGGCAATTTTATTTAAATTGATCCCCATATTGCGCACGAAGTTATAGAAGGTATAGTGGGAACACTACCTCAACAAAAGGGGCCTCATCATACCCAGGAAGAGACTCAAGTTTTTGAAAAAAATTGCGAAGTAACTAAGATTTTACAGAAGTCTCTTGAACCTCTTAAGAACATTAGCGGAAATATTAACCGCATGAACATGTTGATTACTCTTTGCGATAAGCGGTTGAATTCTTTAGATCTAAAAATTTCAGAATATGAAGGGAAACGTAAAGAACCTCCCGGATTCGAGCTTGATTCCGCTAAAAAGTTGAAAACCAAATATGTCAATACCTAGATCTATCCTTGCTTTTATGCCTAGCTAGGGGCGTTAAACGATAGCGCTTGTTGGGAGGCAACCCAATTTTATTTTTAGTTTTTTTGCTTTTTGCTTCTGTTTAGGAATAAATATTTGTTCTAGCCTCTGGTTAGATGTGTTTTTATGTTTTAATTAGTGTTTGTGCCAAGTTAAACCTATAGGATCTTCTTGGATGATAGTTATTTGATCTTGCAGAAAATTCCAGAAACTTTCTGTTCACGAAAATAATTGTTAAAAATCACCAGAACGTGATAAAATACTGATTCCAATTTCTTCTGATCAATAAACAAATTTCCTAGGTCGTCCTATTTTGGCTGATTTATTGGAGTTCCAGAAGTTTGCGTTAGTTACAGATTACTACAGACTGTTCTGTTTTTGACAGATTCTGTTTTTCCTGTGTTGTTTGCTTATTTTGATGAATCTATGGCTAGTAAAATAGCTTATAAACCATAGAGAAGTTGGAATACAGTAGGTTTAACACCAATATAAATAAAGAATGAGTTCATTACAGTACCTTGAAGTGGTCTTTTGTTTTCTTTCGCTAGCGGAGCTCACGAGATTTTCTGCTAAGTTTTGTGTTGTGAAGTTTTCAAGTTTTGGGTGAAAGATTTGATGGATTATGGAACAAGGAGTGGCAAGAGCCTAAGCTTGGGGATGCCCATGGCACCCCCAAGATAATCTAAGGACACCAAAAAGCCAAAGCTTGGGGATGCCCCGGAAGGCATCCCCTCTTTCGTCTACTTCCATCGGTAACTTTACTTGGAGCTATATTTTTATTCACCACATGATCTGTGTTTTGCTTGGAGCATCTTGTATGATTTGAGTCTTTGATTTTTAGTTTACCACAATCATCCTTGCTGTACACACCTTTTTAGAGAGACACACATGATTCGGAAATTATTAGAATACTCTATGTGCTTCACTTATATCTTTTGAGTTATATAGTTTTTGCTCTAGTACTTCACTTATATCTTTTAGAGCATGGTGGTGGATTTGTTTTATAGAAACTATTGATATCTCATGCTTCACTTCAATTATTTTGAGAGTCTTAAATAGCATGGTAATTTGCTTAAATAATCCTAATATGCTAGGTATTCAAGATATTAAAAACTTTCTTATGAGTGTGTTGAATACTAAGAGAAGTTTGATGCTTGATGATTGTTTTGAGACATGGAGGTAGTGATATCAAAGTTGTGCTAGTTGAGTAGTTGTGAATTTGATAAATACTTGTGTTGTAGTTTGCAAGTCCCGTAGCATGCACGTATGGTAAACGTTATGTGACAAATTTGAAACATGAGGTGTTCTTTGATTGTCCTCCTTATGAGTGGCGGTCGGGGACGAGCGATGGTATTTTCCTACCAATCTATCCCCCTAGGAGCATGCGCGTAGTGCTTGGTTTTTGATGACTTGTAGATTTTTGCAATAAGTATGTGAGTTCTTTATGACTAATTTTGAGTCCATGGATTATACGCACTCTCACCTTTCCACCATTGCTAGCCTCTTCGGTATCATGCATTGCCCTTTCTCACATTGAGAGTTGGTGCAAACTTCGCCGGTGCATCCAAACCCCGTGATATGATACGCTCTTTCACACATAAACCTCCTTATATCTTCCTCAAAACAGCCACCATACCTACCTATTAGGGCATTTCCATAGCCATTCCGAGATATATTGCCATGCAACTTTCCACCATTCCATTTTTCATGACACGTTCACCATTGTCATATTGCTTAGCATGATCATGTAGTTGACATAGTATTTGTGGCAAAGCCACCGTTCATAATTCTTTCATACATGTCACTCTTGGTTCATTGCATATCCCGGTACACCGCCGGAGGCATTCATATAGAGTCATACTTTGTTCTAGTATCGAGTTGTAATTATTGAGTTGTAAATAAATAGAAGTGTGATGATCATCATTTTCTAGAGCATTGTCCCAAGTGAGGAAAAAAAGAGAAAGGCCATAAAAAAAGAGAAGGCCCAAAAAATGAGAGAAAAAGAGAGAAGGGACAATGTTACTATCCTTTTACCACACTTGTGCTTCAAAGTAGCACCATGATCCTCATGATAGAGACTCTCTTCTTTTGTCACTTTCATATACTAGTGGGAATTTTTCATTATAGAACTTGGCTTGTATATTCCAACAATGGGCCTCCTCAAGTGCCCTAGTTCTTCGTGAGCAAGCAAGTTGGATGCACACCCACTTAGTTTCTTTTGTTGAGCTTTCATACATTTATAGCTCTAGTGCATCCGTTGCATGGAAATCCCTACTCCTTGCATTAACATCAATCGATGGGCATGTCCATAGCTCATTGATTAGCCTCATTGATGTGAGACTTTATCCTTTTTTGTCTTCTCCACATAACCCCCATCATCATATCCTATTCCATCCATAGTGCTATGTCCATGGCTCGCGCTCATGTACTGCGTGAAGGTTGAAAAAGTTTGAGATTACTAATGTATGAAACAATTGCTTGGCTTGTCATCGGGGTTGTGCATGATGAGAGCATTCTTGTGTGACGAAAATGGAGCATGACTAAACTATATGATTTTGTAGGGATAAACTTTATTTGGCCATGTTATTTTGAGAGGACATAATTGCTTAGTTAGTATGCTTGAAGTATTATTATTTTTATGTTAATATGAAATTTTATCTTGAATCTTTCGGATCTGAATATTCATAGCACAATTAAGAAGAATTACATTGAAATAATGCCAAGTAGCACTCCACATCAAAAAATTTGTTTTTATCATTTACCTACTTGAGGACGAGCAGGAATTAAGCTTGGGGATGCTTGATAAGTTTCCAACGTATCTATAATTTTTGATTGCTCCATGCTATATTATCTTCTGTTTTGGACATTATTGGGCTTTATTATTCACTTTTATATTATTTTGGGACTAACCTATTAACCGGAGGCCCAGCCCAGAACTGCTGTTTTTGCCTATTTCAGAGTTTCGCAGAAAAAGAATATCAAACGGAGTCCAAACGGAATGAAACCTTCGGGAACGTGATTTTCGGAACAAACATGATCCAGGAGACTTGGACCCTACGTCAAGAAACAAAAGAAGAAGCCACGAGGTAGGGGGCACGCCTACCCCCCCAGGGCGCGCCCTCCACCCTCGTGGGCCCCCTGTTGCTCCACCGACGTACTTCTTCCTCCTATATATACCTACGTACCCCCAAACGATCAGATACGGAGCCAAAAACCTAATTCCACCGCCGCAACCTTCTGTACCCACGAGATCCCATCTTGGGGCCTGTTCCGGAGCTCCGCCGGAGGGGGAATCCATCACGGAGGGCTTCTACATCAACACCATAGCCCCTCCGATGAAGTGTGAGTAGTTTACCTCAGACCTTCGGGTCCATAGTTATTAGCTAGATGGCGTCTTCTCTCTTTTTGGATCTCAATACAATGTTCTCCCCCTCTCTCGTGGAGATCTATTCGATGTAATCTTCTTTTTGCGGTGTGTTTGTTGAGACCGATGAATTGTGGGTTTATGATCAAGTTTATCTATGAACAATATTTGAATATTCTGAATTATTTGATGTATGATTGGTTATCTTTGCAAGTCTCTTCGAATTATCAGTTTGGTTTGGCCTACTAGATTGATCTTTCTTGCAATGGGAGAAGTGCTTAGCTTTGGGTTCAATCTTGCGGTGTCCTTTCCCAGTGACAGTAGGGGCAGCAAGGCACGTATAGTATTGTTGCCATCGAGGATAACAAGATGGTTTTTTTAATCATATTGCATGAATTTATCCCTCTACATCAGGTCATCTTGCTTAAGGCGTTACTCTGTTCTTATGAACTTAATACTCTAGATGCATGCTGGATAGCGGTCGATGTGTGGAGTAATAGTAGTAGATGCAGGCAGGAGTCGGTCTACTTGTCTCGGACGTGATGCTTATATACATGATCATACCTAGATATTCTCATAACTATGCTCAATTCTGTCAATTGCTCAAGAGTAATTTGTTCACCCACCGTAAAATACTTATGCTCATGAGAGAAGCCACTAGTGAAACCTATGGCCCCCGGGTCTATCTTCATCATATTAATCTTCCAACACTTAGTTATTTCCTTTGCTTTTTACTTTGCTTTTATTTTTACTTTGCATCTTTATCATAAAAATACCAAAAATATTATCCTATCATGTCTATCAGATCTCACTCTCGTAAGTGACCGTGAAGGGATTGACAACCCCTTATCGCGTTGGTTGCAAGGATTTATTTGTTTTGTGTAGGTGCGAGGGACTCGCGCATAGCCTCCTACTGGATTGATACCATGGTTCTTAAAAACTGAGGGAAATACTTACGCTACTTTGCTGCATAACCCTTTCCTCTTCAAGGGAAAACCAACGCAGTGCTCAAGAGGTAGCAGGGCACATGTATGGAGTGCATGCCATGGCATTTTAATTCTAAAAAATTAAAAAATGATCAGAAAAACATGAAACCTTGCTTGGTTTAATGTCATGCCAACAAGATGATGTGGTTAAAAATTGGCATGTTTGACGAAAGTTTGGACACACACCCCTCACAAACCGGAGAAACTAGCTAGAAGGTTTGTGGTTCCGAGAGGGAACAATGCATGTTTGATGACGAATGGGAGATAGCTTTCTCTTACGGCCTTGAAATTTTTTCTACGTCTAACGTGCACTACTACAACTGTAATGTGAAATTTTGGAAAATTCTAGGGGTCATTTGACCCAAAGACATTTAAGTGATTTTCTAACCATTTAATGACCGTAATTCAAATTTGAACTACATATACATGCAACGCCTAACCAAAACGGGTTGAATAATCATATTTTTGTGTACTTATGTGCGAGTTAAAAAATCATCAGACGATATAAATATCTGGTGTTCAAAAAAGAAAATGTAAAGATCTGGCAAGACAACCGGCCCCCACACGATTGTCTCTCTATCTCGCGGCTCGAGGTTTGGTAGGTGATTGGCGGGGATCATTAATCAGACACAGTTCTATATTGGAAACCGTCAGCTATTATGTTCACACACGGATTTTCTGCGGGAATTGTGTGTAATTCAAACTACAGTACTCGTAAATTCCGGCGACCGGCGTGTGTACTGTCCCCGTTGATCTAGATTCCGGCCGCCAATAAATACTGCCTTGCTCACATCGTCCCGCCTGCATTCTCATCTACATCCTCCCCTCGCTCGCCCTCTCTTTCTCTCTCTCTCTCAAATCTATGCCATGGCGCCGCCAGTCTGCCCACGCGCCGACGAGGAGTCGCCGCCCCCCGAGGACCCACGCTCGATTAGCAGCGACGAGGACCCCTACGCGCCGCCTGACAAGGTTGCACCGGACCCCCCAACTTTGGATTGGTTTTGGGGCCAGTACAATCTTTGTCTGTGGAAGTCGCTGCCGCCGGCTGAGAAACCAAGGCAAGTGGCGTTCAAGAATGAGATGGCGGAGGAGGAAGCCAGGTACTAGGCAGCCTGTGAAGCCCGTGATGCCGCCTGGAAAAAGGAGGCGGCAAAGCTTTGGGGGCGGGCGCGTCGTCGTGCCGAGGAGGTGTACGAAGATGGGTACTTCGCGAGGAAGGTCATAGGCGCTGGGCGCCTCATTGCTGCGTGGAGGTGGGCCGATAAGCTCCAGCGTGCCACCGGCGAGGAGCTCCGGTGGGCGCCCAACGAAATGGCAAGATCGGCCGCGCGCATCCGCCAGCAAGAGGCAGATCGGTACGTCAAGCGCTGCGAGGTGGAGGAGTCAGAGTACTGCCTCCGCACTGGGAAGACGCCGCGCACCAGGGAGCTGCTGGTGAGGGGCTGCCGGAATATTGGCCCGAGGAGGGATTATTAGTTTTAGTATTGTTGGTTTTCAATTTTATGCATTGTACCTAGTAGTTAAGTATCATCCCGTATATGTGATGATATTATATATATATATATATATATTCTATGATGATCTATTGAACAAATTAATATATATATATATATATTATGAATTCCATTTTCTATCTATTTTTGTATACTCATTTGAATCTTGCTGTTATCATCCACATATACAGAATGGAAAGCGTATATACACACATTGAAACAGAACATATAAGAATGGAAAACAGAGTACAAACATTGAAACAGAGCAATACTATGATTGATGTGAATACATAGCTATCCACGTCGAAACGACTTACCAAAATAAAACGCGTCCATGAGACCTTGACCAGCAGCCCTTGCCTAGGGTAGCTCTTGGCTCTGCCTGAACTCATGCAGGCGTTCGTCCAAGCGGTCGACACGCTCACGGTACATCTGGAGCGCGATCTCAAGCTCCAAGTTGGCTATTTCATCAGAGATCACCAGCTCTAGGATGCGACGGCCATGGTCCTCTACTGCGCCCAGGTGGACACCTGGGCTATGGAGGCGGTCGAGCCTACGGACTAGCGCGTTGGCATCCGGCAGGCCGCGGACAAGGCGAACAGCAGCACCCACGCGAACGGCGCGGCGGGCGTCCAGTGCAAGTACGGCACGGCCGGCCTTTGGTGCAAGTACGGCGCTGAGGGCCTCTGCCCACTCCTGGCGAGGAATGGGGGTACTAGCGGGACGTGTACCCAGCTATGACGCCGTGTCGACAGCAGGCAAGCCCCGATGGATCTGCTGTTGATATGCGGCGCGCCGCGCCTCTCTCTCTGCGGCGCTCCAACGGTCTCGCCGTGCGGCGAGCCGCAGCCTATCGATGCAGACGCGCCTAGCTCGCCATCAATCATGTTGTGCGGCGAGCTGCAGCCTGTCGGCGCTGACATGCCTATCTTGATCCGCGGCGCTCAAGTGCCATGCGCCAAAGGTCTGCTCAACCCTGGCGATGACGCGCATCACGGTGTCGTCCATCGCGTTGCCGGGGAGCGCCTCGGCCTCGACGGGCCGTGGCGCCTGCTCGTTTTCCTCGTCGATGAGGTTCATGGTAGAGGCGGCGCTTTGGTGGGTTGGCATGCTTGGAAAAGGTGGATGTGCTATAGGATGCGCTTGTCGCCTCCGTGCGTCGCGCGCCCCCTATGCGCAATATAGCAGGGTGGCAGGAAACAGGTGAGGAAATGGCGGGAAACGGTGGCGTGTTCATAATATGCCATCAATTAATGGAAACTTAGCATCGAGCTAGCACAAGTCGTAGATGATGATCAAATGAACACGGACCACACTAGGGAATCCGTCGGTGATGAATTCATCAATCCCAAACGGTTGAATACTAGCAAGTGTTTCCCACAACACACACGGCCTATTCCATCACAAATAGGTCAGATGGATCAACTGTATGCCACGTATCGCACATTGTCAAAAAGTAATGCGGTAGACCTTCTTTAACGTGTGTTAAAAAATAAAAAACAAGGACCTCGAGGTTAAATTAGCTGAGGGAATGGGGCATTTCGGCCATTTGACCAAAATGACCCATCCCATCACCTAATATAACATCGACACAACTTCCCATCTAGTCACCCATCCGATGGCTGCTCCAGCCTGAGCACACTTAACTTGATAGTTTTCTTACATGAGCTACTGGTGGAACAGCTAGTCCTTGCTGATAGGAATGCCTCTTCACATCCTTATGGCGTATCCGGATGACCACCCATCCCACAATGGCCAATAGATGTTGTGTAGACAGAGCAAATCACATACGTCTTATTAGAAGCAATCGTGTGCGTTATTATCGGTCTTCGCACACATTTCTGATTACAGACCTGTTTGTCGCATATCACACACATCTTGTTATATTGAACCGTTTCTGTTCTCTTGCCTAATCACAAATAGTTCATCCGAGTGAACCGTATGCTGTGTATCGCACACGCCTTCATCTGGCTGCCCATTTCTTTTGTTCCTCCTCATCGCAAACAGTTAATTGAACTGAACCGTATGCCCTTCATCGCACACGCAACTAAAACCTGAACCGTGTTTGATGCATCCGTCATCGCAAACGCTTTATACATTTCTGACGGTTTTCATACACCACCGTTTGCGATTATGGCATCACACACAGTTTCTCGAAGGGTCTCTGATTGTAGTGTCGCATTAGCAGCATCCTGAAGTAGTGTGGACCTCGTCACGATCGGCCCGCTCGCGCTCCAGCCAGCTCCCCTGACGGCCTATTGTATCTCCCCACGGCCCGCCCGCAACGCCGCCGATGCCTCGAGCATCTTTGTGGTGGATGCCTGCCGCTTTTGAAGCTCCGTGAACTCCCGCACATAACGGAGGAGCATGGCACTCCTTTCCTCCTTGAGCTCACGAAGCTCCACGTCCTTGGCCCTGAGCTCCGCATCCTTGGCCTGGAGGTCCTGTGTCAGGCACCTCACCTCAGACTCCGTGATCTGCTGCACCGCCATGGCACCAGGTAGAAGCAATGGGGAGAGGAAGCAAAGGGGGCGAAATGGCTGAAAGGCAATGCAATCTTCGGGAAGGCGGAGGGAACCAGCCGAGGAGCGGGGTGAATCTTTTGGTTTTCACCATGGGAAAACACCAGTCGACAACTTTTCACATCAGCGAGCAATGGGTTTTACACGCGGAGTCATCATGACTAATTGCTGCCGCGCCTGCTCCCGTCAATCAAAAAATTAAAAATCATGCCGCGCCTGCCGCACCCAAAGACCAGAGCAACGCTGCAGTGGATATTTAAATTTCCCTGCCGGCAAGGAGATAAAAAAGGGGTGAAAAAAGAAATGTGGTGGCGGCCTAGCTAATCAGTCGCACTAGCCCAACTAGCTAGCCACCGCGCTTCACTGATGTACTCGGCGGGAAAGGTGGTCTTTCGTGACTTGATGACTCATTTAGTTGCATCGGCGCTACGACCGAGGAGGACCCAAAAAACGCGCGGTAGGGCATCCCATGTCTCGGTAAGGAAGAATATATGTGTGCACCACCTGGGAGGACACCGAAACTGCACGATAGGGTGTGCCATGTCTCGGCACGGAGGAAAAATGTGCGTGTAAAATTATACTGTATCAGACGTACTACCTATGGTTCGACCTCGGGACCCAGCTAGTCGGTCGAAAACACCCCACTAGACACACATCTTCATCATGCTATTGTGGCACGGAGGATAGGTGTGGTTAGCTCCGTCTTAACCAGCCACAACGTCTCTTGTTCTAGGCGATTCTTCTATTTTCCAAGCTTTTTTGTAGTTATAATAACACCACGGCAAGCTAGCGCCGCTCTTCGTGTGTGCCTGTGCGTCTAAAGGTTAGACGATGGAGAGGAGAGAGAGATCGCAGACCTGGGACCCACAAGTAAGTGAGTCAATGGTCATGCACGTGTTGACGAGCCACTCCCTCTACTCTACTCAACGTAATACTGTATAAAATCAAGTTATGGGACAAAGCCAACAACCGTTGTTGTTTCCGGCTATCGACTTACGCTTTGTAGTCCAGGTTGCCAGTTCTAATCTCGTCTTTTAGATTTGTTAGTTTTAGGTCCAAATTTGATCAATGACAAGTGGGACCCCCGTGTGTTGTTCTGATATTTCAGTGTAGGATGGATTTTTTGAACAAGCACTTTGCGCGGTTAGACAAGTAACGGCATGAGTTACACGTATTTTGCAAGTTTATGAACAAAAATGCCAGCGACACAGAATATCACATCCACCCCGCAGCTTAGATGCTATGGTGATACGAGTTTTTACATCGCTGGAACTGAGATCCAATGGCTTGGGAGTAGTCTTTGTAATTATGCACAATTTCCAAACTCTCCAAAGTTTTTTTTGCAAATAAAACATTCAGGCCTCGTGTGTGCTGCTGCATCTTGGATCCAACGGCTCCCCGTTGCTCATATTAGGTGCGCCCCGTAGCTTAATTAGCCGCTACGGTGATACGAGCATCTAGGTCGTATGATCTGTGATTAGATGCCACATGAGTAGTACTTGTACTTTCTGCAATTCCCAAACTCTCTCAGGCGTATATTGCAAAAGCATTCGAACCTCCTACCGTGAGCCGTTAGATCTCCGTGAACTCGTACCACCATAGAATCTATGGTGCGGGGCACCTCATATTCTCCCGTGCGAGAAAACATCAGGTGCTCTCGCAGCTTGGACGCTACGGTGATATGAGCTTCGAGGTCGTTTGATCTGAGATCCAATGGCATCTGAGCAGTCTTTGTGCTTGTAAGCAGTGGTCGAACTCTTTGGGGGATTTTCTGCAAAAAAACATTCGAACCGCCGAGGAGTTGTTGGGTCACAAATCCAACGGCTCCGAAGAGCTTGTATCACCAAAGCATCTAAGGTGTGGTAGCACATGATATTCTTACATACAGGAGAATATGATGTCCTCCTTCATCTTAGATGCTACGGTGATACGAGCTTTGAGGTCGTTGGATATGGGAGGCATCTGAGTAGTTTTTGTACAAATTGTGTGCAATTCTCAAACTCATCAAGGTTTCCTGTAAAAAATATTAAGACATCCTATGAGCTGCTATATCTCAGATCTACAAGCTCCAAGCAACTCATATCAGCATATAGCATCTAAGGTGTGGGGGCACATGATATTCTCCCGCGGAGGAGGGGGTGCAAAACCAATCGGTGTTTGGGACGGTGGGGACAAATATAATCTAAACAATCCCAAACACAGCTTCACAATTTTATCTCAGGTCGAGGGGTTAACCCCCGACAATCTACATAGCTCCGCCTAAACACAACATTTGCATGTACTGTAGTACTAGACTTAATATTCATGTTTCAGTTTCCTGTTCATTTTAAATATTGAATTGAGGACCATGCATGTCTTACATTTTACTCCCTCCGTTCCTAAATATTAGTCTTTTTAGATATTTCAAATGGACTGCCACATACGGATGTATATATACATATTTTAGAGTGTAGATTCACTCATTTTGCTCCGTATGTAGTCACTTGTTGAAATCTCTAAAAGACTAATATTTAGGAATAGAAGGAATATTTTTGAATTCGTGTCATACATGCATGGTTTGGAAAAATAGATGCACTATACTTATTGGATTGTTGTTGTGTTCGTGTGTGTGTGTGTGTGTGTGTGGTCATATGCTTGATACATACAAAGTTTTCTCACCACCGTACCGTTCATCTTTTAAATTTGAATTTGCAATGATAAACTTACTAGGGATGCCATGAAATTTGAAATCCACGTTGAGATCACTATATCACAAACTCACTCTAATTCAAGAACTCGTCATAAATCAATTACCACGTTGAGATTACTATTTGCAAGAAAATACGGGCATTGTAATACACATAGATTCGTTCGGCAATTTAAAAGATTCCTTTCATACTCTCGAATGGTAGGACCCAACGGCGTACCAGCCAGACCTTGGCTCGTGTTGATCCTCATAAAAAACCGGGCTCATGTCCTTCTGGTGGCGTGCGTGGTATGCACATTAGCCAACCCCAACCAGTCGAGCCTCCGCGTTTCGAGTCGAAATATCTGGCGGCGAGAATTCCAGCCCTAGGAAATTCTCCTCATGTCCCCGGTCCATAATGACTACCGATGAACAATGTGGGGATGCTTTAGTAACTAGACAACGTTACCTACCGTGCCGAGCACAGTTCAATTCCCTCGGTCGCCGCTACCCAAGGTCACCCGTCAACTACATTGCCTAGTACTAATAGGAGTACTACACCAGGATGAGCACAGATTTGAGCCCATTTGTTTGTGCCTAGTACTTGAGTTAATATATCAGGCAATGCACTGGTACGGAGGGATTATCATTTTACTCTGCATATATAACTTTTCTGAAGTCTAACTAAGCAAAATGTTTGACCAAATCCTTTCTTAAGAAATACAACAGGAAAGATGTATCGCTTGAAAATTTATTGCATGATGCAGGTTATGATATTGTTTCGAATCCTGGATTTTAAATTTCAGAAAATCCGAAACTGACCAGAAATTCATGAAACTGAGCATGGTCACGTAATATAGCACAAATATTCCTACGCCATTTTTTTCTTCAATTTGAGACAGGCTGCTTATGAGAAGTTGCACAAATGAAGAGCCAAGGTATTTTGGAACAAAGACCTGTCACGTTAAGGCGAACACTTTCACTATGGAAACCGTGGGCGTTTACCGGCCGCCACGAGTCCCGCTTCTCATCGGCAGGTGCCGTCCGTGCAAGCGTGTGAGTCGATGGGGGGTGTGCGAGCAGACCACTGCGCCAGTTGACAGGAGGCGTGCGAGCAGACTGCTACACAGGCTCACCGGGAGGCGAGCCCTTTGACCAGGCTCTGCGGCCCACCTTCGTCCCAACTGCTCCCATTTTTAATGTCGCCGGTGCCGCAGTTTAAAATCAACCCCGCACTACCCAGTATCGCTACAATCTTCTCTCTTCCTCTCCGATTCTTCTGTCGTCTACCTCCAACTAGCCTGACCTAACCGTACGCCATGCCGCATCATGATGGTCTGCCCTTAGTCTTCCAGTTTCCTAAGGAAGACACCCAGCCAGAGTCTCAAGAACATAAGGCGCTTTGGGACGAGCTTGAACCGGTCTTGCGGGAAGACGCCGCGCTTGTCCCCGCTCCCGTTCCGGCTCCCGTCGCCCCGACTGCGCCAGCGCCCATCCCCGTGGCATTGATGGGCTGGGAGCCGCACATTGTCACCGAGCTTGATGCCATGGGGTTCCACGAGGTCCCCGCCGACTTTCACGCGCCCATGCACCTGCGCGTGCACTGACGCGCACGCCCGTGCACCTGCCAGCGCATGCGCCTGCGTGTGCACTGACGTGCGCACCCGTGCCGGTGCCCGTGCACACGAATGTCTGTGCCGCGCCGTTGCCAGCGCCTGTCCCCGCGTGGGTGCCAGTGCCCCCCTCAGCGACATGGCTGGCCGCCGTCGACCGCTTCCTTGCACCAATGCCAGTCGCCTCCTCCCGCCAGTTGACTCGCTCCTTGAGACCGAAGTCTAGAACATTGTGGCCTCCTTGAAGCTAGGGCCAACGTCCAGGAGTACGCCAACAACGGCACAAGACGCTGTCGTCGCCGTCGGTCAGTGGCCTGACGACACATAGAACACGGCAAAGGAGCCGCTTCCCACCGCAAGACGCCCCGCCGCCGCCACGTAATCTAAATTTGCCATGAAAAACGTTCGGATTGCCATGCTTAAAATCCGAACATTTATCATTTCCGTTTATTTTAGATCGATCGTCGTATGAATGTAAAGTCGGAGTCATACTGAATGAAATCTATGGTTTGCTCGATTGAGTGTTCTGCTAGAGCCATATCAAATTAAATATAAAACGTCATCAAGCCACATGTATTCCTTCTCATCCAACGACCTAGACTGCTTCAATGTCGACTGCTCAACACGTTTAGCGTGCAGTTAATTTCATGCCAAAAATAGTGCTAATCACATAATAACACGCAAATAATATCCTACTTAATATCCGCATGCACTTAATATACTTCCAAATTAACGTGCATTATACGTACACATTGACTAGTACTACTAGTACGTGAAACTGGTGCTGTAACTTGTGATAGCGTCCAGATATGGTCAACGGCAACATCGTCTGCGAGTTCTTCGTGTTTGACCATGCGTCTAAATACAGAAGGGGAGAGAGAGAGAGCACACATGGAACTCACTAGTAAGTGAAGGCGAATAGTACGTGCTAATGAGCCGGTCCCACTAATATAGTAAAAATAATATTACATGTTATCCATTAAATAGGTTGTGGTACTATAAAAACATTATATGAACAAAGGGGGGTACGAGAAACATTGTTGTTCTACGTATGTTGCCTATTGACGATCGACTTGAAGGCCCTGGTCGCATGTTCGATCCTCGTCCTTTATTTTTTTATTTGTATATGGGTCCAAATTTGTTTAATGACAAGTGGGCCCCTCGGTGTGTAGTTTGTAGCACCTTAATTTGTGCGTCAGAATTTGTTCCATTCCAAGTTGACTATCGATGTGTAGTTTTGTAGCTTATTTGTAATAATTAAAGAGAACAAGAGAGTTTTTTGCAATAATACCATGGTGCGACGTTGAAGGCGAGAAAGGATGTGCGAGAGAGTGATGACCAAGCCAGAGGGAAATCAATTGGGGGAGGTGTGGGGGTTGCAATGGTGTTGGGAGTAGTTGTGGGCCGAATGCTACGAAAATAAAATCTAGACCCACCGGAATAAATGCCTACACAAATTAATCCAAGGTTGGAGTCCCCCTCGCAATGTAAATAGCTTCGGCTTTGCGAGGTATGGAGAGGTAGCTTCAATGTGTAGAAGATACGGCGTGAGAAAGCGAGGTCAATCAAGAGACATATAGATAGAGAGACAAAGTGAGTGTGGTCCGACATTCATTGAAAAGATATATATATGCTCTGGAGAGATATTGTCGGATTGAGCTTTTGGGAAGCGTGAGGGATGTAAGATAGAACTTGAGAGATGATCCAGTCACATACATGTAGATATATTTTGTGCGTGGGAGGAAGCAAGGTCAATCGATTACATATATAAAGGGAGAGAGATTAAGCGAGTGTGGGTCGTCGTGCGACCAAAAGAGTGAGATGGGTTGGAGAGAGTGACCTAGATAGACAATGTGCGTGAGAGAGTATACAATATGAATATGTCGAATTGGGCTCAAACATGGAGATATATCGTTTGTGTCCGAGAAAGAGCGAGGTCAATCGATACATACACAGAGAGAGAGAGAGAGAGAGAGAGAGAGAGAGAGAGAGAGATTGAGCGAGCATAGCCCGCCATGTGGTCGAAAGAGTGGGGGCAGCTTGGATGGACTGACCTAGATAGACAATCTACGTGAGAGAGTATAGAGTGTGTCGATCGAGGCCCGAACAGGGAGATATATCATTTGTGTGTGAAAGAAAACGAGGTTAATCGAGACTCAGATAAAGAGAGCGAGATTGAGCGAGTGTGGCCCGCCATGCAGAAGAAAGAGTGAGGCAACCTCGAGGTAGTGACCTAGATAGACAACGTGCGTGCGTGCGCACGAGAGGTTGGGGGGCTAGATAGGCAATGCATGTATCTTGTGAGAGAGGGTGGGAGGGAGAGAAAGAGAGAGAGCTCGGCATGGGGTGCAATGGCGGGTGTGTGAGGTAAATACATTTGGTAACAGAGTGGAAAAAGGGGGTTGTGTAGTTGAGAGAGTTATAGATCGAAACATGGAGAGAAATAAAGAATGTGTGTCGGAAACCGATAGCTTCCTAAGGTGGTTAGGAGAGGAAGATTGACCGATACAGGAAGTATGTAGCGTGTGTGCCGAGGGGGGGGCTAAAAACAATATTTGAATGTAGATAGTACGAGACTTAATATCGATGTTTCAATTCGGTGTACATTGTAAGATTTGAACTGAGCACCATGCATATGGGTAATTATTTCAAATTCGTGCCATACTAGGTTTGGAAAAGTTGATATTGACTCGATTGTTGTGCTATTTTGTAGGTCATATGTTTGAATCCATCCAAAGTTTTCTCACTACCATGGTGTTCATAATTCAAATAACTAATTATGTGACACACAATCTAATCCACGTTAGCATGGATACCGTTTCGATTTTTTTTCAAATAACTCCTCATTAATTAATTTATAGTATCTCGTTTCGAATGAATAATTATTTGCAAGGAAAACATGGGCATGGTAATACGTACAGATTCGTTTGCAAATGAAAGAAGATTCTTTTGCATTCTCAAATGTAGGCGCACCAGGCAGACCATGGTCGTGTCGTGGTGGTCGCGTGTGTCATACGGACGCTTAGCACCCAGCCACCCACCCCCCTCCCTCCCCCCCCCCCCAAAAAAAGAACGACGGCAAAATAAGTTCGCGCTTCCACATTTCGGATTGAAATATCAGGCGGCCCATATTCCAGCCCTGCAAAATCTCCCTTCTCCACCGTCCCCTTCCGCGCCCAGATTGCACAAATCCCTAATTCTCCGCCAACCCAAGCAAAGTTTGAATCGCCCCTCGTCTCGTCTCTTTCCCCACCTCTGTGCCGGACGACGACGAAGACGACGGTCGCGCTTCACCACCGCACCGGAGCTACCTCATCTACGCCTTCGTCCACCGCACCGGGTGGTCCACCGACAACGTCGGCCGCCGCAACTGACGTGTCTCATAGACACCGACTCCCACCGCATCAGGTGCGCTTCACCGACGCCGTCTCCCACCTCACATGGGCTACTTCACCGAGCACATCGTCGCACCTCCGCCCCCCGAGGCCGTTGGGGCTTCACCAACGGTCTCGTCCACTGCATCGTAGCGCTCCGCTGCCACTCAAGATCTGCATCCGTGCGCGGCCAGCCAACGCCAGCGGATCACCCTCAACGGCTCTGAAGTGACCCGCACTCTAGCTAGGCGAGCATTCCCAAACGCCGGCCCAAACTAGGTATCCACACATCACTCCCTTGTGCACTGTTTCGACGATGTTTGGATATCCTTTCACTGCTCTCTTAGATTACACGCCTATGCAACTCTGACTTTAACTCTTGTTTCTTCTGGAGATATCATCTGAAACAAGCAAAACCATTTTTTTTGTGAAGCATGACGGCGCTACGGGATCTGGTACACATCCTGCACACCCGTATAACCTTGTAAGTATCTGTCCTCCAGTACAACAGCAAGGTCGATTCCTCTTATTTGATCAACCATTCGCCGTGTCAAAAATGAAGAGGGGGATGCAAGGAGCACAAGGCATGCACATCCAAGCAAGTGGTAACATGGACTTGTACACGGAACATCCCAAGCGCATGCAGAGCTACAGTGAGTCTGTACAACGAGCTAGCATAAGTCCGTGCATTTCATTTAATTCGTACTGGCTTGCGTGTATGATTTGTGTGTAGTGGCGGATCCACGAATTCAAGTTACCAGGGGCGAACATTTAACTTAAAAAATACGAAGGCACTTGCACTTTGGAAATCAACATAACTTGAGAAATGTGAAGCTACATGCACTTTGAAAACCAGCTAATGATCCAAAGTAGTTCAGATTATAAAACACTAAATGATGCAAGCACCAAAAAACACAAAATGCAACATGGTGTACAAGGACTACTAACATGGTTTGTACATGCTTGAATTATTCATTTTCTAGCTGCAAATATCGAAGTGTGATTACACCTATAACCAGCGCGCAAACTGCATATCAATATATCTATCCTGCACAAGTATGCCAATAGTTTCAAACAACAGATTAGAAAAGTATTTATGCTACGTTGTCATGATACGGGGACTTTCTAGTAGATGGCCTCGACGTTTCCTCAAGCCATGAAAATGTACTATAATTTGCTTGTCATCAATGCCTGCAAGTCTCTATGTCTCTCTCAACATAGCTGATCATCATTAGACACTAAATCCTTCAACGGGAGCTTGCAAAATGCCTGTGTTGCCGCCGCTGCCTCCCACGCAGGCTACACCAAGGGTTGGATCTTCATCTTATTTTCCTTCCATTCGCTTGAAGCCCGGCAACCACCCTCCAATGAGGGCATGAGGAAGTGTTGTGTCGGTCTGTCCAGCGGCGGCTAGGTTATGAGTGAACCAGACTGGAGGCTAGAGTGAAAGAATTAGGATTTTTCCTGCTGTCGATCGATATGGGAGGCGCTCGTTTGGGCCGCGAGCCTGCTATAGGGCCTGCCTTGCACTTACGTTATTGGCCCATCCAAATTGAAACGTTTTTCTTCATTTTTTACATTGCCTGCTCGTTCGTTGGGACGAACAAAACTAGCCTGGGCCAACCTGGACGACTCAAACTAGGCGCACACTTTCCAGCCACCTGAGGCGGCCGCCCATACCAGCCCCTACGGTGGCGTCGCCCCTTTTTGCGTGTATGATTGGGGTAGTGAAAAATATTCCGGTGGCGCTTTTGATTTACCCACAGAATGGTTGAATTGCTTGTTTCTATGAACTGAGTTCGCTAATAATGTGAAGGATGCCAGTCTTTTCATCCTATTGTAGATTGCTTAGATCTCGATATGCCAAATGTAATCGCATGAAATATACAGTAAAAGCCAGTGTGATGTGTGTGGCTACAACTAGTCTGACTACACGTCCTCATATAACATATCAAGGACGCACCATCTTACCAGATTAACCATTCGACTTACCAATGCAGTGTGGGAAGAAAGAAGTATTGGGACTGCGTATCCAAGCAATTGATGCCATGGACTCCTTGGTAGAACCTTGTAAGCGAAAAAGAAGTTGCAGTGTGCCTGTACAAAGAGCTAGCGTAAGTTCAGTTACCTGCTTCTCAGAATTTTAGTTAGCCACTTATTGCAAAATTGTTCAATTACGTTGCTTGGCTTAATTTAGTTTGCTACTGATTACATAATGACATAGCCTGTTAATCCTATTATAGACTGCGCCTATCTATCTGTTTGATACTTACTGTTAAGAATTACCTGTTTGCCTGAACTTAAATAGCTACTTAAGCACATAGATAGCTGGTCATATGTACTTCTAGGGTGCAGCAGAATTCACGTGTAATTTACGTTCTGATACCCTGTTTGTTTAAATGGTTTGCTGTTATCACTTGTAGCACTAGTAATGTTTGCATGTTCATAGATAGACAACTGTCAGGTTTATATGAGGGACACTGTCTTTTTAACTTATATATGTGTTGGAATCATTTTGCTTACATCAAAGAAATTTACAGATGTCTGTGTTGCTGGTAAACGGTACCGACTTGTTACTTTAACACGTTGCCAAGAACTTGTTAGTTTTACTAGTTCATGTGTAATTAAATACGTTGCCAAAACTGGTTAGTTTTACTAGCTTGATGTTTGTTTCTTATGGCTCTTGAAAAACTTTAGTTATTGATTGCTAACATTCAAGTTTGCAGGATCCAACTGAAACTCCGTTGGCACAACAGGTATGTTTTCAGAAACTTCCTTGTTTACCTGGTTTGCTATTGTAACTTGTTGCTGTAATCATCTTACCAACTTCAAGTTTTCAGGATCCAATTGGAAGTCCATTGCACAGCAGGTACATTTTCAAAAATATGTTTGTGTGACAGGTTTGCTGATGTAACTTGTTGCTCTAATCAAGTTACTGACTACTCAACTTTTCAGGATCCAAGAGAAACTCCAATGCCACAACAGGTTCCTTTTGCAAAACTTGTTTGTTTAACTGCTTTGCTGCTGCAACCGGTTGCTCTAATCACGTTACTGGCTACTCAACTTTTCAGCATCCAAGAGAAACTCCAATGCCACAACAGGTACCTTTTGCAAAACTTGTTTGTTTAACTGCTTTACTGCTGCAACAACCAGTTACAATGATGTTAATAACTACTTTTCAGCATCCAATGGAAACTCTGTAATTCCTTGTTTGTTTAACTGGTTTGCTGTTATAACTCCCAGTTGAGATGTTTTGCTAACTTCAACTTTTCGAAATCCAATCGGAACTTTAATGGCAAAATGGGTTAGCCCAAGATCAAAGAGCGAGGTCCCCATGGACGTTGTATCATCCCACAGCAGTGGCACCGGCCCAATCGTGCATCATGAATTGCCAACTGCTGATGCTCTAGAGACTAAAATAGTGGTAGAAAGAGATTCTGCTTCTGCACTTAGAGATGAAGTTGACATGTGGAGGAAGCAAACAGCACAATCACAAGCAGTACTCAAGACAACCATTAAATATTTTGTGGATTTCAAAACGAAGCAAGCTGAGACTGACCGCATTGTTAAGGTCTTGAAGGAAAAAAGGAAATTAAATTCCCACTTGGTAAATCATAGGTGAAATGTTCTTTCCATCTTTGAATAACCTTTGTGTTGTTTGTTCATGTAATCGACCAAACCATTTGTTTTAGAGATCATGTAATAATTGTTTTTTGTTTTTTGGTTTGTAATTTTATTTGAGCACAAGTCTGTATTAATTGATAAGACTCAGAGACATTTCATTTTGATTGCTGTGCCAGACCTACAAATATGCCAATCGGGCTGAATGTGCATTCAGCAATAATAGTAGTATAGATGGACCATAAGTGGCACGCATCGGAAAGGGCCAAGATGTTGTACTAGCTTCGCTAAAAAAAGGATGCTCTTCTAGCAAAAAAAAGTACAGTGGCCTGGCTTATGTATGTTAGTTGATATTATTGATCCATATACTCTATAGGTGTTTATATGTCTATTAGTTTTGTACATTATTGGTTGATTGACTCGGTATTTGAATCTTGATACATCGCTTGTGTACATATCTAAATGGGAGTATACATTATGCTGCGTGTGACATTTGAGTTGGACATAAAGTGTTCCAAATATTCGAATTCACCTTAAACTGGATTCCAGCTTCTGAATTTGAGTATGGGCATTTGTAAATCATATTCATATATGACAGTGGAATACATCTTTGCCGTGCTTTTGAAGATATATAAAAACACATAGAATGATTTATAAAGATCCGTATAGGAATACAAAATGGATTCGAATTTAGTTGCCAGGGTACACGTGGATGCTTATTGTCCCAGAATTCGAAAGAAGCGGCAAAATGTCCACTCCCATGTCGGCTGCCCGAAGCCAAGTGTTTGGGAGATGGAAATTACTGTCTACCCCTTACACGGCCAATCCATCGGCCCGATTTCCACTGCTCACAATAGGGGTGGGTTAGTAACTTCAATTAGACGTCACATGACCGCCTCTGAGCCCATTCCAACACGGTGGGCGCCAAACATGGGCGGCAAAACACATTTGATTCAAGCTTGTCCGAAAGACCTCTATTTCTCCCTCCATTTCCCCATTCATACACGGTGGGCGGCAAAACAAACTTGACTCGGCCAAAATCGATGTAGGCAAATATTTTCAATAGGGGCAGGTTTGTAACTTCACTCAGACGTGACACAACCGCCCTACCTGTCAGCCCTGTTCATACACCGTGGGCGCCAACCATGGGCGCCAAAACACCCTCTCCTCGCCCGAAATTGCTCTGGGCAAATATTTGCGAGATGCGAGATTACCGTCCTATCCCCAACCGACGAGACGTCCAAATTTTAAACGGGGGCTAAGTTTGTAACTTCCCCATATTTCAGACAGGCGCGTCCCAAAAACATGGTTCCCCATACCTCTCCCTCCATTTTCCCATTCATACACCGTCCGCGCTAGAGCACCATCCCCACACCAGCCTCCTCTGTCCGCCACCCCATCCATCGCCGCCGTCCTCCACCCCATCCATCGTTGCCGTCCTCCACCCCATCCATCGCTGTCGTCCTCAACCCCATCCATCGCCACCGTCCTCCACCATGCCGGAGCGCCTACCAAGACCGCGTCGTCCGCTGCTAGAGATGGACGTTTCTCATCCACGGCGACGGACTAAGAGCCTTGCATCGCGTCCTCTCGCTTCATCGGAGCCATCGTCCTCTTTGTCGGGCCCGCTCACACGACCTTCTCTTCCACCACAACGGGAGTTATCCCCCGATGCACCCCTCTACCATCACAGATCTGCTTCAACGCCACCGACAGCCATCGCACCCCCGATGCCTACACGGCGCCGCAAGAGAGGTGCTACTTCATATTTCCTCAACTTTTTGATCTCAACCAGAAAATAGATCGTAACTTGGTTACTGTACTTTCTTTTCAGCTCTTAGAATTTAGTTCTTAGTTCGAAGCAAACAATGGATGCTAAATAGCATTTCCCCGATTTGCAGCTTTAAATCTTCCATTGGCACAGTCATAATAGGGTTTAATTGATCATGCTTAGGGTTTAATTGAGCATGTTGGTTCCATGGTGGTTTCTTTAATAGAAATCGGAGGGGAAACCCTCTTTTGCTCAAAAAATAATGCTTAGGGTTTCCCCCTTTTATGATCACTATATGATCAGCATACGTGCTTCGTGTCATAATAGCACTGTTCCCAATCTATTTTCGAAAACGCATCTTCACCGCTCGGGTGTGTATATCTACAGGGTGCCCATGGTGGGCCGCGGCCCACCCTGGGATTTTGGGTCAGCCCAGGCCCCGATTCCCCTCTTTTCTGCTGCACACTTCCGATCTCTACTCGCCCCCAGCCGCCTGCCTCACCGGTGACTTGTCGTCCCCGGACGGCATGACTCTAGGAGGAGACGCCAGACTAACAGGAGGTCAAGAGCCGCTCGCCCAACAGCGTGACCGCTGCCCGGGTGCGCTGCCGTGCCTACCTTCCCAGTCCGTTCAGGGCTCAGGCGTGCAACACCCACTAAGCCAACCCAATTTATCCTGAGATACATCCTCAACACTCAACAGACACTCGTCATCACCCATTTTCTAACCGATTCATTACTTATTAGGCAGGGCTGTCATTAAGGTTTGTTGTGTGCTGAGTGCTACCTACACTTAATGGTTCAGATGTATTTCAGTAATCTTTAGTACCTGTAAAGTTCACAGGGTTTCAAAATTCCGGCCCTAGGAACAAACACTAGTCATTCCAGATTGTTGGTCGTAGTGACATCAACCCAGATTACTACTGCATGCCAGGTTTGTTGACAATTTTACTTGTCTTTCTTACTCATTCGATATGATATCCAATTATTCACGTCGATTAGTTGCAAACAATAAGTGCTAGACAAACTTCTTGATTCATATTTTGGACGGTCTCTTACTGCAGTTACAATTCTGCATACTTGTCCTAGTAAGCTCACAAGTAAATGATTGATTCACTACATCTATGCTCGCCTTGTCATATTTGTTGTCAATATTCTTTTAGGGTAGACCACCCTGTTTCAAAATACTGGAACTGTAGACATGAGTGAATAGTATTTCTCTGTGTGATCTCTTCCATCATGTGTGGGCAACGGACATTGCATTGTATAGAAAGAAAGTGTCATTTCTAGCTTTTACATAGACTACAATCTTTTACATGGAATACAATCTACCTACTTGCTTTGTGTCGCACTACTAGCACTCCACCCTTGAAGCTAAACATCATGCCACTGATAATTCCTTAGTTTATTTGTTCAAATACGAATTTGATATGATTCTAATGTTCCTACTTCAGTTTTGAAATGTGTGTCTGCCTGTTATAGAGACATAAGAGGTTTGTATTTCTGTGTGTGGTCTGGTCAACACGGTTGGGGGGTGAACTTTGCATATGCAGGGGTTTATAGGGAGACACTCTTCGAGTTGAATCCACAATGCATTCCATAGATAATCTGACTACTTTTTATGTTTTCATGAATCTCAGATTCTGAACAGCATCATAATGATTATGAGCTTGCGCGCATGAAAAGAATAAAGCAGAACAATGCCATGGCTGTAACTTGGCATTAAGGGACTGAAATCAAGTCTGGATGCAATGCAATGCAAACGCTCTCCACCTACAGATTCATGCTCAGAATATGATCCTAACAGTGATTCTGAGCTAGAGGGAGACCTAAGTCAATGTAGCTCCCTAGTGGAGGAGTCAGAGGCAGATGCCCTATCTTATTCACCCATCAAGGTGCTTGCTCTAACTTTCCAAGCTTATATTGGTCGCACATATCTTGCAATTGATGCTTTGCATTGCTTCTACTTTGTTGAACAGCCATTATCTTAGTTTACACATCGTGTATGTGAATACGCACTGCCTATCAATTTTCAAGACATATTCCATCTGTCATCATACCATATTTATCCATTCAAATGTTGTTCTTGTGTATCAGACGTTCAAAAGGAAGAGGGCGATTGCTGATCGCGGAGGAGCACGAGCAAAGTATTTGGAAAAGGTAGTGACACCTGATAAATCAAATAGCCCATTAGGTGTAGTTGCAATATCACCTGACCCACAAAACACCCCAACTCTAGCAGACTCTAGCCCTACTACACTGGTCATTTCTGATGCCCCAACTCAGCAGACCCCAACTGCAGCAAACAGTATGATGATGCCAGTTGACATAGCACCAGCTCTACGACGCAAAACCCCCACTCCAGCAAAGAGTACACCAAATCCAGTTGCCAAATCCCTTTTCGAACCAGAGAGAGCCCCAATTGCACCAAATAGGACCCCTGTTCCATTTCTTCCCAGTTTAGAAGATGAAGCTTATATTGTTGTCAGGAACTTTGTGTGCATCTTTCCTTCATGGAAAGATTATACCGCAGACACAGAACAATTTCCAGTATTCCTCCGCAACTTACACGTAAGTAATGTACTAATGTTATTCATGGTAATTACTGCATATCTTTCTGCTGACAGAAGACACAAAATTTCATTCTTTTAAATAGGCGAGGACCAAACTAGATTGTCAAGACGAGCAAGGGTTGGTTGCGCTTTTCAAGCACTCGTTCATGAAGTATCGTTCCTACCTGAGGCAAGCGCACTTCGATGGCAAGCCTCTAAACAAAATTTCTGTAAATTCTCCGGTGCTACATTTATCAGACAGTGACTAGAATAATCTTGTTACACGTTGGTCTCGTCTACAGTGTAAGGTACTGTCTATGATATCACATCACAATTTGAACTACATTTCTGCATTTGCCTTAACGTCTCACTTGTACGAAAACTGTTAGCAGAAGAACATTCATTCTCAAGGGACCACATAATCTCGCAACTATACTGCACACCGCATTGCTCTTGTGAGTACCTCTTGCCTTGTATGACCATACTTACTTTCATAGTTGTTTGATTATGTAGCATCACTGCACATGTTAGCCTCGTTATCGTCCATTTCGTGGACATTATAAGATCTGTATGGACTCTTACATAAATTTAGAATCAACCCAATGCTTTTGAAGAGGTTTAGCTCTGCAGTCCTCTTGTAAGGACTGAACGTCGTCTATCACTGTACTTACATTAACAGCTACTCCCTCCGTCCCATAATATAAGAACGTTTTGTACAGTACACTAGTGTTCAAAACACTCTTGTATTATGGGAAGAGGGATTGGTTCATTGTGTAGCATTCTGCATCTTATCTCCCTCTCCCACCATTTACTAAAAAATATCATATCTATATTTAATCTTACCAAAAAGTTGAATACACAGACAATGTCAGTGCAGAAGTGTAGCCCATTGCTCTTGTCAGTACATTTTGTCCTGTAACGCTTGTACTTCCAGGGATTGGTAGTTGATTATGTAACATCAATCTGCATCTTATCTTCATTATCCTCTATCCCTTCCAGTATTATCATATCTATAATTACTCTCTACAAAATGTAGAGTACAGGCAATGCTTATGAAGAAGATTCTGTGCTGAAATTCTTGAGTTATCCTTCCCTTGACATGGAGAAGGGCATTATAAAGCCGGTGTTAACTGTTAATGGAAGTCAGTCCTTCTAAAGCCTTTATCCTCAACTGTTGTTTAATTTACTCATACTCCCTATCGTTTACTGCTGTTTAGTTTGTTGTTTCTATCAAAATGCATGTTCGCAACAACCGTAAGTTCCAAGTTTTACTTGTAAAACCAAATTCCTGATTCATACCATGCGCATTACTCAATACTCCCTATATGTATGCTTGTTTTTGTGGATCTATAATCCAGTGTATGGTGAAGCAGCCCACGCTTGCACCTTGTCATCTCCTGTTTTATCTTACTGATGTGGCTGATGATATGAACAACATGCCATGCACATTAACCAAAATAGATACAACGATTGTCTTTGCCCTTCAACTATGCTTGTTTTGTTGACATGGTAATCCAGTAGTGTGGTGAAGCTCCCCGCATTATGAACGATTCCAAATTATGCTATTGATATTTTGAACTTACTCTTTATTTTCTAATTTGAAATTGGATGGAATTGACAGCACAGTTATCATCTTTGTTTATACACGTGCAAAACCTGTCATCTCTCTGCTTGTTTCAGGGTGATACGCCTGATGGCATGCACAAGTCTATTGAAGGCTGTGAGACAAACCCAACATATATTGCAGCAAAGAAGGCAAAACATCTTGAAGATAGCGAGACAACCCCAAAGTCTTGTCTTGATGCAGTGTTCAAGTTACTTGAGACTAGCAGTCACACAAGCTCACAGAATTCGTTGTCTGAATCAGTTCGACTTCTTCAGTCCCAAGTTCTAGCAGAAAGGCATTCTGCAACTCAACTTCGACTTGAAGTCCTATCTCTAAGAAAGATTGCGAAGAACACCAATGACAACCTCATTGCTAAACAACCACACCTGGAAGCTATGACCGACATGCTAGGCCGGTCTCACAGCCTTGCTCAGCAGCTTGTGCAACAGTTCCCGCGCAAGGCTAACCTTTCTTGAACTGTCTTGGAAGTGGTCTCGGTTCAGTATTATTTTGTTACGCTGCAATGGTGCCTAGTTTTTGTAATCTTCTTCTTCGTTCCGCTTTATGATCACTGGTGGTGAACTTTGATGCCCAGTGGATGTATACCGTAAATCCTTTATTGTATAGTGTAGGTTTATTCTAAGTTACTATGCTGTAATTTCTTTATTGTATAGAGTAGGTTTGTTCTTAATTCCTACTAGTTACTGCCATCATTCGCTATCTGCAAAAATATCTGATGTAGTCGACCAGGCCGAAACATTCGCCTCTAACGGGCCTAGTTTTTAGCGGGCCACAATTGGGTCGGCCTGCATCTTTCTTGGGCCCGAATGGCCATTGGGGCCTTCACACTTTGCGCCAGGCCCACAACTTACTCCGGCCTATATTCGTCCCAAATTTTAGTTGGGCCTTTTGTGGACCCAGCGCTTAGTTTGGCCCATGTAGTGTTGGGCCATTTACAGGCTGAATATTCTGCTGGCCTGTTACGGCCCACAAGAAACCATGGGCCTTTAGCAGGCCGAAATTCATGTTCGGCCTCAATTTTCACTAGTCATTGACGGGCCTTCAGCGGGCTGAAAGGTAGACCGGGCCTTTTTTGGCCCAGTTATATGACGGGCCGTTACCAGTCCGAAACATATCTCGGGCCTTAGTTGGCCCACTGATATCATGGGCCTTTAAGAGGCCGAAAGCTTAGTACAGGCATCAACAGGCCGAATTATACGACAGGCCTTTAACAGGCCCAACGTCACATTGGGCTAAACTGTTGCCACCTTTATCACGAGCCGTTAGTGGGCCGAATGTCGCATCAGACCATATATGGCCCATGGGCAGCACGGGCCATTCCCAGGCCGAAAGACACACCGGGCAAAAATGGGCCCATGTCTACATCGGGCCTCTAACAGGCTGAAAGTCACTGGGCCGTAATTGGGCCCAAATATTCGGCGAACAATTAACGGGCCAAATCTGGCTTTGGGCCGCAAATGGGCCTTTATTAAACAGGCCGTTATTGGGTTGGCCCACTAGTACCTGAGTAAGTACTACGGGCCTTTGACTGGGCCAACCTTTTTAACCTATATGGGCCTCTGTTGGGCCCTGCCATGTGTCGACGTATCATAGGCATGTATCCTCCAATGGACGGACGACATCTGGCCCACCGAGGAGCAAACACATGTTTCCTCCGGCCAATGAGAATTTTACACGTGGAAAATCCCCATTGGTCCGGGCTGTTAACGGGTTATCGGATCCAAAACCAGACCCGATAGCTTAACGGCGACCCGTGACGGTCGATGCCATGTGTCGGTCACCCTTGACGAAAGCACTTCTATAACGCGCGATTTATCGTCATGGAAGTGGACACTTCCGTGATGATAATTTTGGTAATGTCATGGAACACTTCTATGACAGCACAGGTATGACTATCTTGATTTTGTCATAAAATCGTCATGGACGTACATGCATGACAGAAAACGTGACCTACTGTGACAAACACGTATCATCACGGAAGTGCATTTTTTGTAGTGACAGTACTTACCCAGGTCCAGGCCCTCTCAAAGAGGTAAAACCATGTGTCCTGCTTGATTGTATTGATGTGTGTATGATGATTACAGAGTCGTTCTACCACGAGATCAGATGAACTAAACCCTAGGCGAGTAGGATGATGGTTCTTCTTCTAGCCTCTACGGACTAAACCTCTGGTTTATATAGACACCAGGGGTACCTAGGGTTACACATGGTCGGTAGCCATCAGGGAATAACCATGTTGATTCTTCCATCTTGACTTGGAGGTCACACCAAGGCTTCCGAGGTTTCCTTCCCGAACACGGAGTCGACTTACAGCTCTGCCTTCCAGTAGTTACAGAGCGACCCATCGGTCCGGCCCATAAGATATAGATTGGCAGCCCGAGGACCCCTTAGTCCAGGACTCCCTCAGTGACCACTTCAGAAAGGGACTATGTCAAAGCTCAAGGCTTCGATACGGTAGTTACTGAGGGTCCTGAATACTATGTCAAGTGTGACCCTCCCCGTGCAAGAAATTTCCTTGCCAGGGATGATTCCCTTGAATTTTTCTTACTGGGCATGATGCGGGATTGGTTAAACTGCATCTTTGTTACACTACTACAAGAATCCCTAGCAGTGGTGGGTGCAAAAACGCCAGCAGTGGCGGGCCAGGCTCTGAGGGGCGCCCGTCACTACTATAATTGCATCAGTGGCGGGCGCCCGCTAGACACTGGTAGAGAGTCTCCAGTGGTGGGTGCACAACCCTGCCTGCCAGTGACTAAAGGTTAAGCAATGGTGGGCATGTTCTAGCCCCCATCACTGAAAGCTTTGTCATGCAAATTAAAAATTTCGCAACCACCACAGCATATTTGCTGCCATGGCTGTGTTTTGCATGAATGTAAGATCATAATTTGCAATACACTGCCATAAGAAATCACAATACATATTGTAGCATACGTTAAGCACTAGCTAATTGTTATTAAGCAATAATATTAGTACAACATAAAGCAATAAACATATATATGTTCAACAACTCTCTAATGTTTAGTACTTACACGGTCCAATAAAATAAGTGCATACAACATATATGTTCAATAAAGTGCTATAGCTAGTCCTAGAAAGAAATACATATATATATATATATACGACACCCTGATCACCCCCGAAAGTCCGTACTACAGTGATTGTTGGACATTGTACAGTAGATAGATTTTATTGCCGCCCTCATGACCCTCCCCAAATTCGGGAATAAAAAGTAAGAAGGACTTTCCAGCTTGCATCCCGAATTGTGTGGCAATGTCAATCCAATTTTGACCATGGATATACATTCTCCCTCCCTCGTTGGTGAGAGTGAGGGTCAAGGGAATGCCATTTTTTAGTAGCATCATGTCGGACTGAATCGTCCAGTCCTCATCGATGGCCAGGTTGGCCACACACATGAACTCCTTCCTTCCCCAACAAGGGATACGTTGAGCATGATAAAAAGAAAACATAAATTAGAAAATTGTGGGCACAACATTACCAAACCACAAGTTGTAGCACTAATTAAATGGAACATACCGCCCACTCCATAAAGTCCTCATGAAAATCAACATAGATCTCATGGCAAGTTAGGTGAACTTTGAAACATGCACCTAGCCTCTTATCGCCACAAAAGTGGCATCCTTCATTCATTGCCTACATTCTAGTTAGGTGAATATTGATACGGATAAGGCATGGATAGACTAAAAGGCTAGCAATTATGTAAATATGTTAAACATCAACCAATATTAAAGGCTAGGGATGGACAGAAAAATTGGGCATGAATTGTGCTAAAAAATGAAACATTGGGTGTATAAAATCTCATGAAACGGAAATTAATCAATGTTTCATGATATTTTCTACACTCTTTTGAAGCCATATATTGTTGGAGAACTCCAAATAAATATGCATGTGAATATTCATACGGATAAGACATGGATAGACTAAAAGGTGTGCAATTATGTAAATATATTAAACATCAACCAATATTAAAGGCTATGGATGGAAAGAAAAATTGGGCATGGCGTATGCTAAAAAATGAAACATTGAGTGTATGAAATCTCGAAACGGAAATTAATCAATGTTTCATGATATTTTCTACACTCTTTTCAACCCCTGTATTGTTGGAGCACTCCAAATAAATATGCATATGAATATTGATACGGATAAGACATGGATAGACTAAAAGGCGTGCAATTATGTAAATATATTTAACATCAATTAATATTAAAGGCTATGGATGTACCTAAAAATTGGGCATGGCTTATGCTAAAAAATGAAACATTTTGTGTATGAAATCTCGCAAAACAGAAATTAATCAATGTTTCATGGTATTTCTGCACTCTTTTGAAGTCATGTATTGTTGGAGCACTCCAAGTAAATATGCATGTGAATATTGATACGGATAAAACATGGATAAACTAAAAGGCATGCAATTATGTAAATATATTAAACATCAACCAATACTAAAGGCTGTGGATGTACAGAAAAATTGGGCATGATTTATGATTAAAAAAAATGAAACATTGAGTGTATGAAATCTTGCGAAACAGAAATTAATCAACGTTTCATGATATTTTCAACACTCTTTTGAAGCCCTATATTGCTAGAGCACTCCACAGAAATATGCATGTGAATATTGATATGGATAAGACATGGGTGGACTAAAAGGCGTGCAATTATGTAAATATATTAAACATCAAATCTATAAATGTGTGAATCAAATCTACTAATGTGAATCTGTACTAAGGTGAATCAAAACACTAAGGGTGTGTTTGGTTCAGGAACCAACTGTCATGGAATGGAATGGTTCCATTCCAGAGGAACGGGTCGGTTCCGTTCCTATGTTCGTTCAGTACGAGCAAAAAGTATAATGGAATGGTTCCGTTCATGTGTTTGGTTCGGAAGCACGAAATGAAGAATGGAATAACAAAAATACAAAATTTCAGTAGTGTTTTGTTCATATTTGCAAGTAAATCAGCATCCTTTTCAAAAACAATGTCTCCCCTAATTATTACAAATATGTAGAAGTAGCAGACAACAGCAATTTGAGTGTGCCTATTTTACTTCAGAGAAACTAGCGAATCCTAGCAAAGGATATCTCACTAGTTTAAACAGCATAGAACACCAAACTTTAATCAAAAAGCAACCACAGTGTCATCTCAATATCCTCTCCATCTCTCTCATAGCTACATGCACTAAAATCTGTACAGCCAAAGCATATTCAACGAGGAAGATCCCAGCCGCTGATGTAGCCTCTACCGGTGCTGTAGGCCAGCTGCAACAGCAGCCACGCAGCTGCTCGCCGGCCGCATGTGTTCCTCTTCTTCCTAGCACCCCATTTTCTTCCCTTTTTGTGTTGTAGATCGACAGAGAGAGATGAGTGAGTCTGACGGCGGCGTAGATCGACTGGTGGTGTAGTTCAAGGGAGGAAGAGAGATGAGGGACAGGCAGCGCACCGGAGAGGGAGGGGTGACGAGGGAGTGGTGGCACGCAGGAGAGGGAGAGGCGACGAGGGAGCGGCGGTGCACCTGAGAGAGAGGGGCGAGACGAGGGAGCGGCGGCGCACAGAGAGGGAGGGGATAGGGTTACGGGTAGGGAGAGGAAAGGGAGAGAACGACTGGTTCCTTGTAATTCCTTCGATTTGGAGGTATCGCTCGGTTCCGGATCTCAACCGAATATTTGGCCATAGGGAACGAGTGGGTTCCATCCCGGTTACAAACTAAACACCGGAACGAGGCCCAGGAGCGGGTCCAACCTATGACATTCCGGTTGGTGACAGGAACCAAACACACCCTAACACTCTTTACAATCTATAAATATGTTATTCTATAAATATGTGAATCAAATATATTAATGTGAATCTAAACACTAACATGCATTTACAATATATAACTATGTTAATAAATATATGAATCAAACCTACTAATGTGAAGATCTACTAATGTGAATCTTTACTAATGTAGATCTAAACACTAACATTCATTTACAATATATAAATATGCTAATATATATAAATGTGTGAATCAAATCTACTAATGTGAAGATCTAAAGTTCATTTATACAATTTATAAACACTAACATTCGTCTACATACATGAATCTAATACTAAGTAATATTCAACTACAATCTATACATATGTGAATCTAATACTAATATTCAACTACAAACTATACCAATTACTTACATGTGCACTACTTAAGCGCGAGGCTGAGGAATCAGTAGTGGTGTCGGAGTTCGAGGAGTTGGCTGGCGGCGGCGTCATGCCCCCGCTGCTGGCTAAGGAAGCCATGGCGACTAGGTGGCGGAGGAGGAGGATCGAAGGTCAGGTGATGAGGGGGTCGCGGCAGAGGAGGACCCTGACAACGAGGGACCCATGGTAGAGGAGGGAGCCAAGGGTTTAGGGGCAAGCGCCCGCCATAGCTGTGTTATGCAAAAATGCCCACAAGGAACATTTTACGTGTGGCGGGCGACAATAAGGGCCCGCCACTGACATTCAACTAGTTGTGGCAGGCGCTCTTTACTACCCGCCACTACAAACTATCCGAAAAGCTATGTCAGGTGCCCTGCCCTGCCCGCCACTTATTAAGGCATTTCCCAGTAGTGTTAAGGTTTCTGCATAGATTATGTTGAGACTGCTACCGCCATCCATCAAAACCATGGTTAGGAAGAAGCTATCAATCATAGGGTCGAGGACTAGTGCGGCAACTCCCCCATTTGCGGATGCATGTCGGGTGGTCCTGGTAATCAAATGTGATCGGACTATCGACCACTAGCTATTTTTTAGTTCCACGGGCTCCACGGTGCATCCTCCACGGGGCGAGCACTTCCGCTGGTTCTTCGAGGTATGTGTCTTGTAGATCTGTATACATCCTTCACGTCAAATGGGTGATGTTTCTGAATGTCGTGTTTTCTTCCATTGGGTTATTTCTGGGGTAGTGTGTCCTCTGTGTGAGCCTTAGTCCTCGATTTATATAGATGGGGATCCTAGGGTTACAATATCCTAGTCAGTTACCTACGAGGAAATTGAATCTTCTACAAATGAAGCTTCTTGGAGTACAAGCCAAGTCTTCTAGATCCTTCCATTATGTGTCATGGGCTGCTTGATGTGGCCCACTCTGGAATTGACAAGGGTTCCTCGGCCTGGCCCACCAAGTTAGGAGCCGACGTAGTGAGAGGCCCCTTAGCCATAAAATCGTCAGGTAGTGGATGCTTTAGTGTCAACATATTCACGAAGTTTGTAACAAAATATGATGGTTCGGGTATATGGCTCTTATCGAGTTCCTCTGAAGATTCTTTGCTAATTCACATCATCTTGACACTCTCAACCAGATTAGCTTCCAGCTTTCTAACAAACTTGGCTAGAATCACTATTTGGCTCTCTGCAATTTTCGCGGTGTGTGACTCCATGCTACGAGTAAGTTATCATGATTCTTCAAAATATTGGTAAACATTTTATTTTCCTTAGTTTGGGCAGTGATAAAAGTTTTAAGAGTTTCATCCCAAAGAATTTCTATTACCATTACTCGTTCCAAAATCATTAGGTTCTTTGTTATTAGTTGGATATGATGGCTTAGGAGCATACCGATTTTTTCCAATTTGGATTATAATTGTTGTGAGCATTAAAGTTAAATTCATTAACATCAACTTCAGTAATAGCGTTATCATTTTCCTCTTCTTTACCTCTTATGTTATTGGTGATTTCATCGGTCATTGTGGTCAGCTCTTTGTTTTTCTCTCCGGAGATAGCATTAACCTTTCTTGTGGCTAACCTTTCCATATGCCATTGGTCATGGTTTTCTTGCATATCATCAAGTAATTTCTAGGCCTCATAAATAGGCCTTTCCATTGTAATTCCTCTTGTGGTTGTATCAAGCAAAATGTTTGGCATGGGATTAAGAGAATTATGAAATATATGAAGAATTAATCATTCTTCCATCCATGGTTGGGGCACTTTTTTATAGCCCCCTTCGTGCGATCTCATGCAATCGCTAGTGGCTCGTGATCTACCTACATAAAACCAGTGATCTCGATCGAAGTTTCATAAGTTTTGCATCAGGGAAAAACTTAGATAAAAATTTGCTACAAGATGCAGTCCATGAAGTTATAGTTCCTCTAGGCAAAGCTAGAAAACATTCGTTTTCTTTTCCTCTCAAGGAGAAAGGAAATAGATGCAACTTCAAAAGCGCCTGCTCATAATCCTAAGTACGTGCCATATCACACAGCTCGGTAAAATTGTTTAAGTGCATGCCAGCATCCTCTTATGCGCGCCTCCAAATTGGTCTTCATGAACCATTGTGACTAAGTGACGCTTACTTCATATTGTTCGGCAGCAACATCAGGTAGTGTGATTGGTGCACACATTGGGAGCAAGAAAGTCTCCAAGTTTTCATGCCATGATAATTTTTTGGGGGTTTCGGTAACATAACTAGAAAAACAAATAAAGACAAGAACAAAAACTGAAATAAATACTTCAAGAAAAACTAATGCAGTGAATAGTGACACAATTCCTCCCCAACAGTGGGACCAGAAAAGGTGGTTGGTGCCCTTTGAGATCCAGTTTGGTTAGCAGAAGGTCCCCGGGCCTTTTTCCTAAGGAGTGACATTGAGTTATCGAACCCATGTGAGGATGTGCACTGCGACCTGTGGCAATTTATTTCTAATGAATTAAATTTCAGTTTTTCAACCGGACTTTTAACAACTTTTTGGGTGTAAAAACTAGTACGAAAAACAGGCATGGGTATGAGGTCTTACTCTCAACCTTATATTTGTGTGTGTGATGTCATCTTGATAATAAACATAGCTTTGGAAGACAACCGAGAGGATGTGGGGGATGTGTCCAAAGTATGCCTTGACCGGTGCGCTTCCTCAATCAAGAGTCAGTTGTCCAACAGACAACCCTTACCATCACATGGGGTTACCTCGATTATTATGAATAAACATTCAGACAAAAGCATCAGGTTTTTATTGACTACACCTCACTCGTCTGCAAGGAATAGTTCTCCACTACCACACTAACCCCTTCTACCACTATTATTCGGGATATCGTTCTACATCCTCCTCGCTCTTTACCTTCTCCTTGAGCAATCTACAGGATCTTGGGTACGTGCAGGGCCTTAGAACGAGAGGAAAACAAGAGACAACACCCTTGCAATCTAACACATACAAATAATATCAAATACAGAAAGGCATTCTGATGATCCCTTGAACTAATATATAGGGTTGAGAGACCTTGCCTCTACCCATGTCCTTATCGAATTACTCACACATGACGATCACATCGCAAGATGAATTCACTGAAGATGACATAAAGATGAATGATTGATTGATAACATGCCTTACAATAGTTGTAGGATATGATACACCGATTACAAGTATGACTAATTGGAGAGAATGGTTGTGGTGATGAAGGTGGTGGTGGTTATTAGATGAGATGGGAAATGGCGGCGGCTAGGATTGGAAGATTAGTTCTGGTTCTCCGTTCGCGAATGGTGCTCTCTGTATTGGTATTCTGGTGGACCTTTATAGAAGTTGGTCAGGTGGACTATCTGGTGATGATGCCAGCTCGTACCATGCGTCGTCTTGCACTCTGTTGAGACAAGTCCGCCTCCAATTGACTTGCCACATCCACCAAACATCGTATTTCCTTGTTTGGGATGATTTCATTCCATGTTTAGGCCCTTTCCCTACGGAAACACATTAAACAAAGGATTTCTCAATCTCTCGCATTCATTAGTCATTAGTGAGAATATAAGGGTTATCCATTTTAGACAACGGTGTGATGAGCGAAAATATCACTCATCACCATATCAAAAAGAAATGTGACAAATTTATAGGCCTAGAGCCACAAGAAGATGCAGAATCGCACCAGTGTTAGCACAGACTACACGTTGATACCAGTATAGGCAATCATTGATTTTCCTCCACCTCCATCCCCGCATGTAATACGCTGATGGTGATCAGGCAGATGTGTCGTGAAGCCCAGCCAATCCCAACAGGATCTGAGTAAGTTATTGATATTTACGCTCTATGTTGCGTTATTTATTATGTGTTCAACCCGAGTCCTTGTTCGTTTCCAACGACATTGCCTGCAGGCACCAAAAAACCTTGGAAAGGCAATGAGCGTGGGAGAAATGAGCGATGGATTGCGTCTCGATACTTTGGCAGCGGAGGAAGCCCAAGTTGAGCATCCCCGGGTGGGGCCGGCCCCGGGCATATCAGAACTGAGGGTCAAGAAGACGGTTCATCATCCCTTAGGGTTGGGTCGCTCCTCGCAAGGAAGAAATCAAGCTGAGTAACATAACATTACCTAGATGATAGTGGCACGGGGCAATGTAAGAATGTATGAGATGTGCCTTTAACAACGGCGGCGCATGCAGGGCACGTGGAGTCATGAGCGATGTTCTGGTGTAACGAGTAGGCCTTGGAGTTTATTTTTTTAGAGAAAAGGCATACGCCCGACTTTATAAATAAAGCCACCAGGCAGAGTTCCAACCATCACAACCAACCAAAAAAGTAAACGAAAGTATGCCCCAAACGAGGGATCACCCGAAGTTAAGGTACATGGCTCCCAGGCCAGTACACGACACACAGGCCGGAGAGATGGAAACAACCTAGCCAGCAACTAGTCGAAGCAACGCTAAAACATCTAAGCAACATGCTCCTGTCTAGAAAGGGAAGACGCCGAGGCCCGTACTTTAGAAATCATCAGATCAAGAGCATCACGGTCTGCCGTCTTAGTCAATGATCTCCACTGCTGCAATAGAATACAAGATCTAAATAAGCAGTCAGCAGGCTTAGCAGGAAAAACATGCTCAATGCTAAACTTGTTCCTAGTCGTCCACAGGGCCCAACAAATCGCTCCAAGTCCAACCCAGAAGACCCTTTTAGTAACACCATTCAATGACTGGGTAAGGACCCGGAGCTCAGAGAAAGACTAGGGATCCCATGTGACCTGTAGCCACGATCTAACACAACTCCAGACCAGCTTGGCCAAAACACAATGAAAAAATATATGGTTCGTATCCTCCAGAGCACCACAAAGGGCACAGAATTCCAACCCAGGGCCGTTCCTCTTGCGAATTTGGTCCGCAGCGGGCAGACGCCCTCTAAAAGATTGCCAGAGGAATATTTTGATTTTAGGAGGAATGCGGGCCCGCCAGACCTGAGAAAATCTGTTGGTGGGAGAGCCACCAACAAGCTTAGAGTATAAATACTTAACCGAAAAGCGACCAGACGAGGTATGGGGCCAGACCACCGAGTCCATGTTCTCCGAGAGCGGGGGGGAGAGCAGAGAGTCGTTACCAATCTTCAAGCTCTACGGAAGATAATGAGTGCCAGAAGGCCAGGTCCCAATTATTAGCCGAGAGCTCGGCGATAGAGATATTCAGGTTAGGACAATAAGAGAACAAAGTGGGGAAGCTCACGGAGAGAGGTGAGTCTCCACACCACCAATCAAGCCAAAAGCGGACAGATGAGCCATCTCCTACTACAAACTTAACATGATCCAGAAACAAAGGTCTAACTTTAACCAGGTCCTCCAGAATTGGGATCCACCTCGGCCAGAGGCAAACAAAGGACTGGATTGAGGGAAGTACTTAGCTTTGAGGATGGAGTACCATAAGGATCCCACACATGTTGTCGTGATCTTCCACCACCATTTAATCAGAAGACACTTATTCATAATGGCAGTATTAATAATACCCAACCCCCCAAGGTTTTTAGGTCTACACATAAGTTTCCACCGAACAAATTTGTATTTCAGCTTATTATCTGCAGCGTTCCAATAAAATGCCCCTCTATGTTTGTTCAAGCCTGCATGCGTGCCAGCCGACAACAAGTAAAATCCCATGAGGAACATTGGTAAGCAGGATAGACACGCGTTGATCAGCGCCACTTTCCCAGCATTAGTACTATATCTGCCTCGCCAAGGTAGGACCCTGTTGCCCACCTTAGCTACAGCTGGTGCAAATTCTTTCGCATACAGCAGATCAGGGGAGATAGGTAGGCCCAAGTACTTAAAGGGGAAGGATCCCAACTTGCATTTGAAGAGGTGGGCCACCCTTAAGGCTTCGGTGTCATCCACACCGGTAACAATAACTTCACTTTTAGAGAAGTTAATTTTGAGTCCCCACAAGGCTTGGAAGCAAAGTAGAATAAACTTGAGGTGGGCAATGCAAGAACCATTTAAGTCGACCATAATGATAGTATCATCCGGGTATTGAAGGTGGGTGACCCCTTCCAGGGCGAGGTGTGAGATGACAGGGGAAATGTGGCCATGAGAGGCCGCTTTAGACAAGATTCGAGATAAAGCATCCGCAACAAAGTTGAACAGGATAGGGGATGCTGGGTCACCTTGCCGAAGGCCCCTACCATTGGCAAAGAAGTTGCTGACATGGCCATTAACAGAGACCGCAGTATGGCCCCCCGAGACCAACTGCATGATCCTGTGGACATAAGCCCCATCAAAGCCTTTTGCAAGAAGCACCTTTCTCAAAAAAGGCCAGCTAACCGAGCCGTAAGCTTTCTCAAAGTCTAGCTCTAGGATTACAGCTTTAGATTTACGAATCTTAAGATCATGCACAATTTCATGAAGGCAAAGGATCCCATCAAGGATAAAACGGCCTTTAATGAAAGCAGATTGGAAAGGGCTAATAGTTCTGTGAGCTACAGGAGTAAGGCGAGTGGCAAAGCCCTTAGCCGTAAACTTAGCAAAATTGTTAATAAGGGAAATAGGTCTGAACTTGGAGATGAGCTCCGCTCCTTTAACTTTAGGAATAAGAGTGATAACCGCGTAGTTGAGGTGCGAGATATCCACCGTGCCTAGGCAGAAACCCTGAATAATTTGACACACCAGCCGACGTAACTGAGGTTAGAACTTCTTAAAGAAGGGAATAGAAAAACCATCCAGGCCAGAGGCAGCATTGGGTTAGCAGAATTAATGACCTCCCAGATCTCCTTATCAGACAAAGGAATCATAAGCGCAGGATTCTCATCAGCCGAAATCCTATTAGCATTATCCCATAGAGAGGAAGAGATAGATAGGCCACTCTCCTATTTAGCCCCCAGGAGAGAGGAGAAGAAATCCACTACATGGGCAATAATCTGGGATTGATCCGAGGATCTAGCACCATCAATGATAAGGCTATCAATGAAGCATCTTCTTCTTCTCCCATTAGCAATGGCAAAGAAGTAGGCCGTAGGAGAATCACCTTTAAGGGTCCAATTAAGGGTACCACGCTGACACCAATATATTTCTACCTGCTGATGCAACTGCATCAGCGCGACTTCTAGGTTATATCTGATAGACCAATCGTGGTCAGAAAGGCCAATCGAATCAGCAGTTAGGTCCAGGCTCGAGATTTGATATTCTAAGGAATTTTTCTCCCTGCGTACCTCCGCAGCCCTATTGCGAGACCAGCCCCTTGGAAACTTCCTCAACTCCTAAGAACATTTGTGCCAATCTTCCATGGGGCCAAAGGAACGTGGGGAAGGGGAGAGGAGAAGTGCGATCTTGTTTGCCAGCATGGGGATGAATCCCTCCACAATAAGCCAAGAGGCATCAAATTGAAAGCGTGAAGAGGCCATAGGAAGGTTGAGGCCAGAGTCGAGAATGAGGGGGGCATGGTCAGAACCCACTGCGGGTTTAGCTTTCAGATAAGCACGAGGAAATAAGGAATCCCAGCCAGGGCAGATGAAAGCCCGGTCCAGCACCGATCGGGCCGGATTGATCTGGTGATTAGACCAGGTGAAGCGAGCTCCCACTCTAGGTAGCTCGCGAATGGCACAAGCACTGATGAAATCGTTAAAAGCATTAGCAAGTGATCAAGAGAAGTTGTGATTATTTTTGTCAGAGGGAGTACGTGGGAGGTTAAAGTCTCCTCCAATAACAATAGGAATCGTGCAGGACCCAATCTTAGTAGATAACTCATCAAGGAACAGAGAGGTAAGTGAATGATCTGCAGGGCCACAGACCACCATAAATTCCCACAAGGTGTTAAGATGCCGATGGTGTACTACAATACTTGCCCAGAAAATGCCATGGTGAAAAGCAACAAAATCAAATATATCCCGTTCGCAACCAATAAGAATGCCTCCCGAGTGCCCAGAAGAAGGAAGAAAGTGCCAATCGAATCTATCCATGCCCGCAATCGCAGAGAGTTCATTAGGGGAGAAAGAATCTTTAAAGGTTTCCACAAGGCCTAAAATGTCAATGTTTTCGCCTCGGACAACATCCCTAATTTGGTCTTGACGCCCCCTAGCGCCAAAACCTCTAATATTCCATAATAGAGCTTTCATTTGAAAGATAAGTTTTTTATGCGAAGACTAGACCTGCAAGGAGCCATGCAGGATTTATAACGTTTGCTCGTGCCCCTTTTAGCAGGAGGTGGATTAGACTGGCCACAACCATCGTCCACAACCCCCTCATTTCCCTGCCAAGGAACAACCGTCGAGGCCCCAGCCGCTGCGGCCTCCTTGGCCTTGGCAATGGCCGCTTGAGCCAAGTCATTAGCTCTGATGGTAGAGAGAATAGACGAGGGAGACCCAGCACCAGAATCAAAAGAAACACCCACGTCCGATAAAATAAGCAACAAATGATCATCCGAAAGCGAAGGCAGAACAAGACGAATAGGTGAGGAAGGGGAAGGCGAATGAGGCACCATACCTGGGGGGAGATCCTTTGCCGCAGCACGGCGCTCCGCCCGCAAGGCCACCGGCTCGCCGGAGTCCCGAACGCGCCTACCCTTGCGGGCCCTCGACACCAGCAAACAGGTCAGAGGGGAGCGAGTTGCAGGAGAGGCCGAGGCAGGGCCGGAAGCAGACGACGCCCCCAGGTCCTTATCCAGACGGCGGCAGATTCCCATCATTGATTGCTTTGAGCCCGAGGAGGCCCTACTCTTGGCCGAGAATTTTCTGACAGAGGTCTTATTCTTCTTCGTGGTCAAGCTTGGTTCGACAGGATGAGGGGGGGGGGGGGCGGAGG
Source organism: Aegilops tauschii subsp. strangulata (assembly GCF_002575655.3). NCBI lineage: Eukaryota > Viridiplantae > Streptophyta > Magnoliopsida > Poales > Poaceae > Aegilops > Aegilops tauschii. Next base: position 369,731,882 of record NC_053036.3, read on the forward strand.
CAAGTCTTCAATCCCAGAGAACATAGGAGAGAGAGGACGGACAGGCAGATTGGAGCAAACCCCCGAGATAGGGGTGCCCGTGATAACATTCTTGCCTTGGTCTGCAGCCGCCTGGGTCACCCCTCCCTTGGCAGGAGCATCCATCCCATCCCTCCGGGCTGCACCCACCGGAGCATTTGATTTGAAAAGCTCGCGTTCATCAAGCTCCACCTTGGAGTTTATCTTCTCATGGAATGAGAATAGAAGCCAACCAAATATCTTGACCTGAAGTGGTACCTGAGAAGACCAAATGTTGAGCTAAAATATGTCATATAAAAGTATAATAATTTGATTATTTAGTGCAAAAAAATTGGTATTATCTCTTTACGAATATTTTTTGATTTCTTACACACGTGTCACATAGTAAATTTGGTATTTTGAATGAACGCGCAATGTTATCCATACATCATCATATTGTAATAATTTGTCTGTTTTAGAGTGTAAAAGATATATTACTTCTTGTCCAGACTCCAAAATGCTGAAATTCTGTACATATTTTGCACTAAGAAATTTAATGGCAATACCGAAATACTCCGTACAAAGTGCGCAGCCAAAGGTGCTAGAACTGGGACACTGCGCGCCTCTGCCGAGTAACAACAGACTTCTCCTTCTATCACATCCCCTAGCTATCATTAAAGGCGTTCAGAAGAGCTCGTCTCCTCTCTCTCCCTCCCTCCGCGTTCTTATCAGTACGTTGTCCGCGCCTAGGCACCAAAGTCCAAAGCAACAGCCATAGCTCGATCTCGATCCCCGGCGCGACGAAAGAAAAAGAAGCGGCGGCAGGTCGACAGGTCGATCAACTAAGGTGGATCCCCGGAGGCATGGGAAGAGGCCCCTACCCGCCGACGAGGAGGAGGAACAGCCGCCACCGCCGCCGTCAGCACCCAAGCACGAGCAGGTGGAGGAGCAGCCGTATCACCACCTCATCGCGCACGCTCTGCAGCAGCAAGGAGCTGCCAGCGCCGGCGGAAGCCCGGGAGCAGATGTGGCCGACCCTTCCCCGTCACCGGAGGCGTACGCGCAGTACTACTACTCGGCGCGCGCCGACCACGACGCCACCGCCATGGTCTCCGCTCTGTCCCACGTCATCCGCGCCACACCGGACCAGCAACAAGCCTACTACCCCGCCGGATCCGCCGCTGTCTCAGGAGAACAGCAGCATCAGCACGATGCGGCGGCTGCAGCGGCCATCGCTGAGGAACAAGGTAATCAACAATACCTACTAGCATCCATCCATGTATCCAAACGTAGTCTTCTTTTGTCCGTGTGCACGTCGGATGTCGAGAGCATAGCACGCGCGCCTTCTGCTAGATGAATCGCAGCCATTTGGAAACGTCGAATCATCCAAACACGTCGATATAACTACTAATTTCCTTGTTTTCTTCATCCTAATATGTGGCGAGCTTAATTTAGTGGTAAAATGGCTGTATAAACTCTGGAGAGAAGTACAATAATTTTGCCTGTTTCGTGCACGAAGATACGCCAGCAGCGAAGTGCTTAAATTCAACTCCTCGCCTTATTCAATCCTGCACGAATATTTTATGCGCATACGTACGTGTATAAGTGTATTACGTTAGCTCTGACGAAACCACAAATTAATTATCAATTGTGTTCGGATGTGGCTGCAGGGAGGAAGCGGCACTACAGAGGGGTGAGGCAGCGGCCATGGGGAAAGTGGGCGGCGGAGATCCGGGACCCCAAGAAAGCGGCTCGTGTGTGGCTCGGCACCTTTGACACGGCTGAGGACGCCGCCATCGCCTACGACGAAGCGGCGCTGCGCTTCAAGGGCACCAAGGCCAAGCTCAACTTCCCCGAGCGCGTCCAGGGACGCACCGACCTCGGCTTCGTCGTCACGCGCGGCATACCCGACAGATTGCAGCAACAACAACAGTACCCCGCCACCGTGGGGGCGCCGGCAATGCGGCCACTGCCGCACCAGCAGCAGACCGTGGTGCCGTACCCTGACCTCATGCGGTATGCACAGCTGTTGCAGGGCGCTGGCAGTGCCGGGGGCGCCGTCAACCTGCCGTTCGGCGCCATGTCGCCCCCGTCGATGTCCTCGTCGTCGCCGCACATACTCGACTTCTCGACACAGCAGCTCATCCGAGTGAGCCCGACGTCTCCCGCGGCGGCTATATCGAGCTCAGGCACAACGGGGCCGTCCACCTCATCGTCCACGACTACGGCATCGTCGCCAGGTGCTGCATGGCCGTACACTGGGGAGCACAAAAATAATAAAGACTCGTGAGAGATCAGTGGATCGAAGGTGCTTGCGATCCATCGGGACATGTCTTAGCAGTAGATGAGGAATACGCATGCATTCATCATGCAATAAGGTGGGTAAGTGTTGGTCAATTGATTTTGCTGGTGAACATTTCTTTCCTTCTTCTGATCCCCAAATTTGTTCATCTAAATCTCTTGTTTTGTTTATTTTTACTTTAATAATGGGTGATTTGTTTTTGCGGGTAATGGGTGACTCTTAACTAGCTAGGTACTAGTTGTACTAAATTAGTGACAACTAACAAAGAACAGAGGGAGACCTTTGTTCCTTGCTTAATCGTTTATTGTTTCTCTTCTCTTTTATGAAGTGTACATAAGTCTTAGATGAAAGTACATCCATTTAGTACCAATACCTTTGGATTGTAGACACAAAACTCAAGTCAAATAGTTAAATATCAGATGACTTTAGGAACATTGTTTGCAAAATTAAACTCAGAGAAAAAAGGGGAAGCTTCTCAATTTTCTGACAATTAACCTAAAATTTTGACTTTGTGTGTGCTGATTATTCTTTTATAACCTCTTGCATTGAGCATTTGTTCTTTCAATTTGCCAGCTAATATGACATATAGCTACGTCCTTGTCAAGTGTAACTATATCAACCATGCATTCATGTGCCATAGAGTTCTTGCAGGTATGTACATGCAGCATTTTTCAAACTCAAAGTATGAGATATACTTTCATAAGAAATAAAATGGAAAGAACCGTAACGAGAATATAATCTAGAATATATTGTGAAGGGCATTTTGTATTAAGTGCACATCCATGAGTACTGGTACTAATTACTAACCAAGTTTGCTGAAGTCATCGCTTGCTTTAATCACCAGATGCTAGCACTATCATGCATCTTTTTTTTTGCGAGTAAACTACCATGCATCTATATGATGGTGATATATAGTGACACGAACATGCATCTGACACGTGCATATCTTCAGTTTCTAGGTAGTTTTTTTTTTGGGGAGGATTTCTACGTAGTTTGTTAACTAGTACGGAGTAGAATATATACGGAACCGTGGGTTTGTAATCTGGTGCCCATGTGTCGAGCTTTATTCTACGTACCAACTTCTTGCCGGCACTTATAATGGGATGATACCAACGAAGGCATGGAGGAACTTATAACATATCATCCCCATCCCGTGCTTCTAGAAGAATATGGCCGATATTGTACCGACTAAATGCCGAACTATATGCATCCAACTGCATATGTTTTTCTATTGGCGTGTCAACCCAACCGTCTAGCTAGAGTATGGAGTAGTGGTAGTAGCGTAGTGTCCAGCTATGAAGAAGATACACTCAATTATTTGTCCTTATCTAACACGAAACTGCTTAGACACAGTCCCAACGTTAACATTAACTACTAACTCATTCGTTATTCGGCACAAAGATTAGCTCGTTGGGGTGGCCATCTTTCTCTTTGCTTTAATAATGGGTTCAAGTATCAAAATTTGACACGGAGGTTTCCCCTTGGGTTTGGTCGTGCTACTGCATGCTACCTGGCAGCTAGCCGGGACATGAAAAAGGGCCAGCTTTCGGTGTTAGGCATGAGTTGTATATATATATAGATAAGTAACGTACGTACGTTCAGATCGAATTCAACTCATCATTTATCAAAGGAAAGGGAAGGATATCTAAGAGTCGAAGCTTTTTAGACACGCTGTGCCCGTGTGTTCCCCCGGTCTTCCACGTATCCACTCTGCATTCATGTAGGATGAGAATGACGCCTAACTTTTTATGATCATGTATATATTGTGGGAGGGCAGAAGGCAAGATAGATTAACGACAATCTAACTTGTACTATATTCTTATAATCTAGCTTCTTGATCACAATCATGTGGCATACCTAACTAGCTAATCAAGGCCTAGACCTAACATATGCCTAACTAGTATTAGTACTACATATATTCATATGTTGTAATCGTCATTTGGAATCCCATTTTCATGATCGAACCTTGAGGTTGGTTCAAATCGACGGAAGTTTTTGTGGTTCGGGCGGATTCCAACGTGTTGTTAAAAATAATCTGGATAGTGATGCGGGGACCAATTGATGTGAAGTACTACTTTGGTGATCTAAAAGATTTTATAAAAGTTTACAAAGGGAGTACATTTTAGTCTCTTGTTCATCATACCTCATATAGTATGTAGATTTCAAGCACATTTACATGATTGGTGTGATATACTCACTCTGTCTCAAAATAAGTGTCGTTGATTTAGTACAGTACTAAATCAGCCACACCCATTTTGGGACGGAGGGAGTACTAGCAAATTGTGAATAGGTTTATTTTCCTCTCTTCATAGAGCACAACTAATGGACGGGCATATCTGGCGAACATTCACCACAGGATGCGGCATTTGCAAACATTCGCCTGACAGTTGAGAACCTGGGTGGCTTTTTTGCAAAACTGCCATGACATCAGTTTAATTTTACTAGTGTAAAAAGGTCACTCAAAACTGCACCATTGGATCTAGATCGTGTGGCAGTTTGGGGGGGGGGGGGGGGGGGGGGGGGGGGTGTCGTCGGCAGATCCTGCCTGGCGACCGTTCGCCAGCTACCATTTCCGGAACTAATTTCCCTTCCGTGAATCACCACATATTTGTGCGTACAGAAATTATTATCATTTTCCTGTCATCTCAGAGAATATGCACATGCATTGAATGTGAACAGGAATCTGGTTCTGTGCTTTACCAAGTCGTACTGTTGAAAGAAGGTGCGGTATCCACGGAATTAGATTGTGCCGTCATTTTCAGAAACATGCGGAAAATCACCCTTCAGTTTATGCACACATTCTAGCGTACTGTATTTTTTTTGCCAAAAGTGTACTGTATTATTGTACTTCTTCCGTTCCTAAATCTAAGTTTTTCTAGAGATTTTAGTATGAACTAGATATGGATATATATAGACGTAGTTTATAGTGTAGATTTTCTTGAAAAAAATAAAATGTAAATTCACTCATTTGGCTTTGTATGTAGTTTATATTGAAATCTTTAAAAAGGCTTATATTTAGAAACGAAGGAGGAGGAAGAACCGGTGAATAACGTTATAACGTGCGCGAGTGGGTGTTCGATACGTCTCCGCAACCCAAACTAAGGAAAGCCAAGCAAGCACGCCTGCACGTGCACGTCTACGTAGTATGTCGGTGTAATGTACGCATGCGGCGTGGCAAGTGGCAAACTACAAGCCGACGCGTCGATCGGATAATGGCAAAGCTGATCTGGTGGTGGGTCGGCTAGCTATTGCTGGGCCAGAAGCTCATGCACGTCTGCTTCGCCACCGTGTGGGCCACCGTCTAACCGCCTCCTAGGTAGGCGCCGGACCATGCATGCACGCCGCTAGCTTTGCCTCTTGCTGCGAGACTTAGGCCAACTCCACCGCGCGACCTTATCTTGTTCGGCATCGTTCGTTTGGGGTAAAAAAGAAAAATCGGGCTGCCCAGCGCGCGGGAGCAAACGGATTTGTCCGTTTTGTGTCCGCTTGACCCATCCCTGATCCAAGTTTGCGTCGTTTTTGGGGTAAAACGGACACCACGCGGACGCGCCGGCCGTCTGCGCGCGTCCTCCCAGGCCCGCCCGTCGGTGGCACAGGCGGGCCTTTTTTATCCGCCCCCCTCCCTCCCTCGGGCCGCACCCCACTCCACTCTTCTCCACTCTTCCCCACTCTTTCTCTCGCCGCCGCCGCTGCCATTGCAGCCGTGCAGCTCGGACGCGCGCTCGCCCAGCCCCTTCCGCTCGGCGCCGCCGAGCTACCCAACCACGACCACCTGGTTTGCGCACCCGCCGGCCGGATTTGGGGCGGATCCGGTCGGTCTTGAGCTCGCCCGGCTGTGGGAGGCTGGACCGCGCCATGGACTGGGCGGGCACCTCGCCGGAAGGCCCTGGCAGGGCCGCTAGGCCACATGCAGGCAGTGGCTCCTCCTCTAGTCGCTCGGATCTGCACCGTCACTGGTCCGCCGGCAGATACACGAATGGCGGCCGGCCGGGCTCGGTGCTTGCCCAAAAGCTCGTCGGCGCACCGTTGCCACTCATTAAGTGCGACCACTGCCCAAGTGTAAGGGCATATTTATCCCTAAGATGTTTTGGTGATTAATGACAATGCTTTTGCGGACTAATCGTGCGCGTTGAGTGTTTTTCAGAGATTTATCCTTTTGGAACGAGACAATTTCCTCCCCTCGGAGCTTGAAGCGAAGACGGTGTAGTCCTTTCGGATTAGTTTGATGGACTAGTTTCATAGGGATCACCGTACTATCAAGAGGGGGTCCGTTTTGGAAAGGCTAGGGCGGAATCATCACGTACACTTCCTTTGCCCCTCCCTCCGAGCCTTTCCGTTTCGATGATGGGCTTGTTTCTCTTCTCATTGTGCCCTCTCTGGTCCCAGCGGTAGTACCGCGGGCCAGAGCGGTAGTACCGCTTGGGTGCTACAAGCGGTAGTACCGCTCTGGAGCGGTAGTACCGCCCAGAGCAGTAGTACCGCTAGTAGCCCTCATGTGTGTACTAACTCTGGTCCCAGCGGTAGTACCGCGGGACGGAGCGGTAGTACCGCTTGGGTTCCACAAGCGGTAGTACCGCTCTTGGAGCGGTAGTACCGCTCCAGAGCAGTAGTACCGCTAGTGGCCCCAAGCCGTAGTACCGCGGTGGTCTCGTGCTAGTACCGCCTCGATTCGAGGGCTCCTTTTTCGTGTCGGGTTTTACGGTACTGGCCGCGGCTGTGGGGGGCCGTAGTACCGCTCCTGTGCGGTAGTACCGCCCTCCCACCGCGGTAGTACCGCTGTGGGCCAAGCGGTAGTACCGCGATGAGGAGCGGTAGTACCGCTTATAGTGGCAAGCGGTAGTACCGCTGGCACAGCGGTACTACCGCTCTCTTCGGGGCAGAAGTGGGATAACGGTTGGTTTGTTCCCCCCACTATATAAAGGGGTCTTCTTCCCCAAAGTTGACCTACATCTTCCCCCAAAAGCTCCATTGTTGCTCCAAGCTCCATTTTCGCCCGATCTCTCTCCCTAGCCAATCAAACTTGTTGATTTGCTCGGGATTGGTTGAGAAGGCCATGATCTACACTTCCACCAAGAGAAATTTGATTCCCCCCACTTATCCCTAGCGGATCTTGTTACTCTTTGGTGTTTGAGCACCCTAGACGGTTGAGGTCACCGCGGAGCCATAGTCCATTGTGGTGAAGCTTTGTGGTGTCGTTGGGAGCCTCCAATTAAGTTGTGGAGATTGCCCCAACCTTGTTTGTAAAGGTCCGGTCGCCGCCTTCAAGGGCACCAATAGTGGAATCACGGCATCTCGCATTGTGTGAGGCCGTGAGGAGAATACGGTGGCCCTTGTGGCTTCTTGGGGAGCATTGTGCCTCCACAGCGCTCCAACGGAGACGTACTTCCCCTCAAAAGGAAGGAACTTCGGTAACACATCCTCGTCTTCACCGGCTCCACTCTTGGTTATCTCGTTCCTTTACTTTAGCTAGTTTACTTGTGTTATATCTCTTACTTGCTTGCGTGCTTGTTGTCGTTGCATCATATAGGTTGCTCACTTAGTTGCATATCTAGACAACCTATTTTGATGCAAAGTTTAATTTGGTAAAGAAAAGCTAAAAATTGTTAGTTGCCTATTCACCCCCCCTCTAGTCTACTATATTGATCCTTTTAATTGGTATCAAAGCCTCGTCTCTTTATTAAGGACTTTACCGTCCAAAGAGTATGGTTGACGTCGTAGACGGTGCGGAGGAGCACTCCGGTGAGAATCCAGTCTCGTCTACGGGAGATGGGGGAACCGCGGTCTCTCGTGAGGAATTCAATGTGGCGCTGGACACATTGAAAACCTCCATGACGACCAAGGTCGAAAGCATGTTGAATAAATTCTTAGAAGGGCTTAAACTTACCACTGCACCTTTGAAAGTGGGTGATCCCGCTAACAAGGTGACGGATGCTACCTCCAACAAGGGGGAAGCTTCGAGCGAGAAGGCTCCTTGTTCTAGTGATAAAAATGGGACCGGCATCTTTGCCCATGTGGAACCTCCACCTGTCTATGGTGGACCGCTCCCTTCCACTCATTTGAATCATGCCGGCCCGGCCCCTAAGATTGAGAAGAATGTAGATTTTGATTCTTGGGTCTATCGTTTTAAGCGTCATTTAAATCATGTGAACACTAACCTTTGGAGAATTATTGAAGAAGGCTTTTATCCGCATGACCGAAGTAACTTCACTCCTAGAGAAGTTGTGGATCATCAATTCAATGAAAATGCTCTCTTCATCATCCAAGAAGCCATCCCATCCGAAGATCTTCCTCATCTCCGGCCTTACACCGTGGCCAAAGATGCGTGGCTCCAAGTTGTTTCCCTTTATCGGGGAAGCGCAAGCATTCAACGCTCCAACTATGAAGTGGTGCAAGATGAAGCCGACGAGTTTGCAATGAAAGAAGATGAAGAACCTCATGAGCTTTTTCGGAGAGTAACCAAACTCGCGGTCTCGCTCCGAGATCATGGAAGTAAGGACACGGATGACAATTGGATCAAGCGCAAGTTCCTCAAGGCAATCGTGCCCTACCACAAAGCCATGTCCTCCGTAATTCGTCAAAGGCCGGACTTTCACACCTTGTCCTCAAGTGAAGTGTTAGATGAGTTTGTGGCTATGAGCATCTTGGACAAGACCGTCGACAATGCGGTTCTTCGCTCTCAAAGAGGTAAGAAGCCCAACCTTGCTCTAAAGGCCAAGGTTAGTATGGAGGAAGAGGATGAAGAGGAAGAAGAGGAGGGCAACCTCGAAGATACGAAGTATGCCTATCATGAACACATGGCTCTTGCTTCAAGGCAATTTTGGAGCAAGAAGAACACGAGGCCAAACTTCAACAAAAGCAACTCAAGTGGCGCAAAGGGCAAGCAACGGATGAGGACTTACTTCAATTGTGGCAATGTGAGCCACTTTGTTGCGGAGTGCCCTTACGAGAAGAGGGAAGACAATGGTGGCAAGCTCATTAGAAAAGCAGGCCAAGTCATTCCCCAACAAGAGCAACTTCACCAAGAAGACTCCTCCCAAGGCGTTGGTGGTTCAAGAAGAGTACAATGAGGATGATGACGATGATGAAGATAGTGAGTCGGTTGCCATGGCCTCCGTTGCCATTGCGAAGACTCCACGGGTGTCTCTCTTCGACGCACCCAATGAGAACATCACCGCCAAGTGCCTCATGGCTAAAGCCACCAATAAGGTAACCTCCAACATCAAAACTACCATCATTAATCATCCTTCTTCGACGGATAGCATTGATGAACATGAGGGGACAAATGTGGAGGAAAATGAGTTTGAGATCTTTATGGGTAAACTCAAGGGTAAATCCAAGAAGCACTTCGTTGCTCTCTTGGAACAACTTGGTGAAGCCAATGACATGATCGAGGCTCACGAAGGTACCATCTCTAAGATGGAGGGGCATAGTCGTGACTATGCCGATGAGATTTCGGATCTTTCCAATGCTCTTGACGAAGAGCGTGGTCTTCGTTTGGCTCTTGAGGAGTCATACAACGATGATCATGCTAAGTTAAAGAAAGATCTTGATCATGCTCTTGTTGTGTCTCGTGTGCTAAACTCCAAGAAGACAAAACTTGGGGTTGATCTTGCTAGACTCAAAGAGGAGTTTGGCATTCTCGACAAGGCTCACAAAGTCTTGAAGGGTGTTCATGCTATCCTCAAGGAGTCTCATGATCAACTCCAAGTGAAGCTAACAAAGGAGAAAGCCACCTTTCCTCATATGATGTTAATTGATAATGCAAATGCTACTAACCCGTGTTGTGAGCATGTGCATCTTGTTGAGGAGAATGCTAAGTTGAAGGAGCAACTTGAGAAAGGCCTTGTGTCATGCATACAAGGTGAGAAGAACCTCAACGACCTCTTGAGCAATCAAAAGGAAGTTGTGGCCAAGGAGGGGATTGGGTTCGCACCCAATCCCAAGAACAAGAAGAAGAATGACAAGACCAAGCGACCTCCTCCTCTCAAGCAAACTTTTGTGAAGGAGGGAGAGGGTGCTTCCAAGGAGAAGAAGAACAATGCGAAGGGTGGCGGTGTCAAGAAGAGCAATGCTACTCCTTCCAACAAAGCCGGCGACTTTAATCCTTCTTATGTGTTATGCCGTGCTAGTGATGGGCATGTTTATGCCAAATTCGTTGGTTCTCCTCATGAGTACATTGAATGGTCTATTTGGGTTCCTAAGACCCTTGTTGCTAACATCAAAGGACCCATTACAAAATGGGTACCTAAAACCAAGCATTGATCTCTTGTAGGTGTTTGCTTCCGGTGGGGGATCATGGTTGCTCGATAGTGGAGCTACAAATCATATGACCGGAAGCAAGGACTTGGTGGTGGACGTGCACAAGATTCCATCTATGCCCACCAATGTCGAGTGGGGTGATGCCTCGTCTTCTAAGGTATTGGGACTCGGCAAAGTTGTCATTTCTCATGATCTCACGATCGAGAAGGTCATGCTAGTTGAGTCCCTTGCATACAATTTACTTTCCGTTCGTCAACTTGCTATCATGGGCTTTGCCACCTTCTTTGATATTGATACTGTGGCCCTCTTGTGGAGCAAGACTCTTAAGGTAGCCTTTGTTGGGCATGTCGAGAACGGTCTCTATGTGATTAACTTTTCGGAGCGACCCACTAAGACCGCGACATGCCTAATGGCTAAAGTTGACGTGGGATGGCTTTGGCATCGCCGTTTAGCCCATGTCAATATGAGATCTTTGCAAAGTCTTCTCAAGGGGGACCATGTCCGTGGACTAACGAACGTTAGTTTTGCCAAAGATCGTGCTTGCAGTGCTTGTATCGAAGGAAAGCTTCATGAGAAGGCTCACCCTACTCTTATTTACTCGAAGAGGCCGTTGGAGCTCCTTCATTTGGATATCTTTGGGCCTCCATCCTTTGATAGTATTGGGGGTAGAAAGTATTGCTTGGTAATCGTGGATGACTATTCTAGATACACGTGGGTGTATTTCTTCAAGAGGAAGAGTGAGACCCAACAAACCGTCATTGACTTTGCAAATGAAGCCCAACGTCAACACAATGCAAAGATCTTGACAATAAGAAGTGACAACGGCACCGAGTTCAAGAACTACACCTTGGATGAGTTTCTCAGTGATGAGGGGATCAAGCATCAATATTCTGCACCTTACACCCCTCAACAAAATGGTGTTGCGGAGAGGAAGAACCGGACGTTGATGGATGCGGCAAGGACCATGATGGCGGAGTTCAAGTCTCCATACAACTTTTGGGCCGAAGCCATCAACACCGCGTGTCATGCTTCAAATCGGCTCTATCTTCGCAAAGGCTTGAACAAGACTCCATATGATATCCTCACCGGTAACAAGCCCAACCTCAAGTACTTTCGGGTGTTCGGGTGTAAGTGTTTCATTCTCAAGAAAGGTGTTCGTTTGTCTAAATTTGAGACTAGAGCTCATGAGGGCATATTTGTTGGTTATGCTACAAACTCCCATGCTTACCGTGTTCTCAATAAGTCCACGGGACTTATTGAGGAGACGTGTAACGTGGAGTTTGATGAAAATAACGGCTCCCAAGTGGAGCAAAGTGGTACTTGTGATGTAGGTGATGAAATTCCTCCCCAAGCCATAAGAAGAATGGGTATTGGATATATCCTACCCATTGAGGAACCCCTTGTGGCCGAAGGAGAAGGACAATGCTCCACTCAAGTGGAGCCATCACCAACCCAAGACCCACACGCTTCCGAAGAACAAAGTGAAGGCTCTCAACCTCATGAACAAGATCAAGGGCAAGATCAACCTCAAGATGGTGGTGATCCACCAAATGATGCCCAAGGTCAAGTTCTTCCCCTCGAACTAGTTCAAGATCAAGAACAAGCTCAAGACGACGCTCAATATGATCAAGTAATCCCTCCTCACTTCACTTCCGAGGAGGAATTGGAGCGTCGTGCCGCTAAGATCGCTTCCAAGCTCACCACCAAAGGTCATCTCATGGAGAATGTGGTTGGAAGCCTAAGAAAGGGGGTAAGCACTCGTAGACAATTAGCAAACTATTGTGAACATCATGCGTTTGTTTCATGTGTCGAACCCCAAAAGGTTTATGAAGCGCTTGAGGACCCGGATTGGCTCAACGCCATGCATGAAGAACTCAACAACTTCGAACATAACCAAGTGTGGAAGTTAGTGCCAAGGCCAACCGGGAATCATAATGTCATTGGAACCAAGTGGATATTCAAGAACAAGCAAGACGCTCATGGAATCATTGTTCGCAACAAGGCTCGTTTGGTGGCACAAGGCTACTCCCAAGTCGAGGGTATCGACTACGGTGAAACCTTTGCCCCCGTCGTTCGCCTTGAATCTATTTGTTTGTTGATTGCCTATGCTTCTCATCATAATTTCACATTGCAACAAATGGATGTGAAAAGTGCTTTTCTTAATGGTCCCATAAATGAGTTGGTATATGTCAAACAACCCCCCGGGTTCGAAGATCCCTATTTCCCCGATCATGTGTATCAACTCCATAAGGCGCTCTATGGCCTTAAACAAGCCCCACATGCATGGTATGAGCATCTTACGGAGTTGTTACAAGATCGTGGATTCGAAATCGGGAAAATCGACCCCACTCTTTTTACTAAGAAGGTCAAAGGGGAGTTGTTTGTGTGCCAACTATATGTTGATGATATTATTTTTGGTTCCCCTAACAAAGCCTTCAATGAAGAATTTGCCGCTCTCATGACCTCAAAGTTTAAGATGTCTATGATGGGAGAGTTGAAGTTCTTTCTCGGATTCGAAATCAAACAAAGAAGAGAAGGAACCTTCATCAACCAAGCCAAATACACTCAAGACATGCTAAAGAGATTCAAGCTAAGTGATGTCAAGCCGGCTTCCACTCCAATGCCCACCAAGTGCCAACTTGACATTGATCCCAATGGTAAAGCGGTGGATCAAAAAGTATATCGCTCTATGATTGGATCCATGCTTTACCTTTGTGCATCTAGACCGGATATCATGTTGAGTGTGGGAATATGTGCACGGTTTCAAGCCGCACCTAAGGAAAGCCACTTTGTGGCGGTCAAGCGAATCTTTCGATATTTGGCTCATACCCCAAACTTTGGCCTATGGTTCCCAAGAGGAGCAAACTTCAAGCTTGTAGGTTATTCGGACTCCGATTGGGCGGGAGACAAAGTGGATAGGAAGTCCACTTCCGGAGGGTGCCAATTTCTTGGTTGCTCTTTGGTAAGTTGGTCTTCTAAAAAGCAAAGTTGTGTGTCTCTCTCGTCCACCGAAGCGGAGTATGTGGCGGCCGGAAGTTGTTGTGCACAACTCTTATGGATGAGGCAAACTTTAAAGGATTACGGTGTCATTTGTGACAAAGTGCCTCTTTGGTGTGACAATGAAAGTGCTATCAAGATTTCTCTCAACCCGGTGCAACACTTCAAGACAAAGCATATTGAGATTCGGTATCACTTCATCCGGGATCATATTAGGCGAGGGGAGATCGAGCTCAACTATGTCAACACTCATGATAACCTTGCAGATATTTTCACGAAGCCATTGGATGAAGCAAGATTTCGCGAGTTAAGGCATGAGCTAAATATCATTGATTCGGGCAATGTGGTTTGAACCTTTGCACACCCCTCACATTCATTGTGCATTCTTGTCTAGGTGTAGGCATGGACGTAGGGGGAGTGTTGTTCTCTCAATGAACTTTCCCTCCCCCCACAATGCACAAACTGATCTCACTCTTTCACATTAGCCATTTTTGATGGTACTTGTGCTTCAAAGACGAGCTTTGGTCATGGGCCCAAGGATAATTCTTCGCGGTGCCATACCAAGTGTCTCAAACATAGGTGGCCTCGGCCACCGCCCTCTCGTATAGAGGCGTGTGATTCTTGTTCTCTTGCTAGTGCTCTTGTTGGTCTTCTTGCCGTTGTTTCCCGTCTTTCGTTTTGCACCATATGTGTTGAGTCTGGTTTGAGTTGTGCTGGGCGGTACTACCGTTGTGCAGGAGCGGTACTACCGCTGGAGCAGTACTACCGCTCCACGGAGCGGTACTACCGCTCCACGGAGCGGTACTACCGCTTATACGGCTAAGCGGTACTACCGCCCTTCACCACGGTACTACCGCTGAGGGGCGGGGCCAGGGGGTTAAGTCGTGGGCAGGGGTGATTTCCTCCACCCCATACCCATTTGCTTCGTCCCTTGGTTCCTCTTCCTCTCTCTCCAGCGCCATCTCGCCGCGGGAAGGCTCCGGCGGCCCTCCGTCTCCGGACCGTTCCTCTCCATTTCCTTCGGTGGAGTCGATCCCCACCTCGTCCTCTTGCCATGGATGCCGGTATTGCCCCCGTTCCTCTTCTCTTCTTGTCTAGTTTTCAGATCTCGCGTTTTAGGGGAAACAGTAGTTGCATCTCTAGATTTTTGGCCAAATCTAGGCTTGAGTAGGTTGGAGAAGGCAACTAGACTCTTTGGATTGATATTTGGTAGGTTTATTTTTGAATTTGGCATCCCCGGTAGTGCCGGATCTGACCACGGCAGTAGGGATCCGCCGTGCCCCGTCTCGGGCAGTACTACCGCCCATCTGGCACGGTACTACCGCTTATGTGGCTAAGCGGTACTACCGCTGAGCAGGCACGGTACTATCGCTGGATGCCCAGTTCCATTGTTTCCTACCACATGTTGATCCATATTTGTTGTGTTTATTTGGTTTTGATCGTTCCTTCTGGTTGTTTCTTGTGTCCGTGTGTTTGGTTTCAGGTGATGAACATCCTGAGCAGCAAGTCCGCCGTGTCAACCCCGGGCGTTCAACGTCGAAGCGGTACCGCTCATCTGAGACTGAAGGTGGTTCTTCCAGTGCTCCACAGCCGGCAGGGGGTGCTTCCTCAAGTGCTAATCCTCCTCGCAAGAAGAAGATTGCCAGCCGACCGAAGGCAAGTGGCAAGAAAGTGACTGATATGTCTAGCAAGGAATTCTGGGACAGGCGTCGGCGCAACCCCTATGAGGAAGACCAAGAACCCAATCTTGTCAATCGCCCGTTCTGGAACCGGTTTCAGTATGCCACATACTTTGATGTGATCAAGGCTAAGAAGAATCTCTTTGTCAATGTTCATTCCATCAACACGGATGCTATGGAGAAGGACCTTGAGTACTTTGGTGATGCCCTACAGATGTGCTCTCAGTTGAACATTCTCAGGATCATGCAGTTCAATAAGGACTTTGATGCAGATTTGCTGGCACAGTTCTTTGCCACTGTTCACCTAGGAACTGATGCAGACAGGACTCTGACTTGGATGACAAATGGAAAGGTGCTAGCTGTTAAGTGGCAGGCCTTCATGGGGCTGCTTGAGGTGGAAGATCAAGGGCTCGAGACTCCAGTTGGTTTTCATCCTCACCAAAATGTCACCTCCACTCACAAGCAAGCCCTCTGGCCCTACTGTACTCGGAAGGTCCACCCTGAGACCAGGAAGGAAACCTATGAGTTGTCTACCTATCTGGACATCCTTCACCGTATCTTCCGCGAGACTCTCTTCCCTCGTATTGGGAATCCGGACATGGTACACTCTTACCTTGTGGACATGCTTCTCTTCTGCCAGCGTGAGAAGGACACAAACACCGGCGAGTCTCTGGACATCTCTCACGTCATGTGGTCTGAGCTTCTGGCGGCTGTTTCTGAGCGCAAGTGCCCAATTTATGGTCCGTTCATCATGTTGCTTATTGAGAGGGCCTGGAGACATACCTATCCTGAGGAGCGGCTGGAAACTGGAGAGTTGGTCTCTCATGAGATCAAGCGTCTGAGGAAGAAGGATAATTGGGGTAGATCTGGAGCTCCATCTTCTGCTGCTGCCATGGAGACCGAGGACGAGGCTGATGCCGGTGATGATGATGAGGATTATGTGCCTCCTGGGACAGAGCCTTCTGCAGCAGAGCCCTCTTGGGCAAAGAAGCTCAAACGCAAGATGAAGAAGTTGTTCTGCATGGAGTCTCATGGTCAGTACATGACTCATGTGGCTGAGAAGAAGGCAAGAGGACGTCACAAGGAGCTGATGCATCAGATGGGTGCGACAGTCACCAGCGGCTCTGAGGGTCAGATTACTGAGGAGGAGGAGTGGATCCAGCAGCACTGTCCGTGGACCGACTCAGATGCCGAGCAGTTTCCGGGCGAGGACGGTAGTGCAGATGATCACGCAGAGTCCTGATGTTCGAGATCCTCAGCATGCTCTCACCTAGAGCCGTAGGTTAGCTCTTTGCCCCTTTTGGTGTCTCGATGCCAAAGGGGGAGAGAGTTTAGGGATTTGCGTCGTTGTGTTGCGAGTGTGTCTTTAACTTGTGCTTTCGTTGTGTGCTTTGCTTGGACTTTGTGCTTTGCTTGGCTTTGTGTTCAGTGAGACTTGAGTTCGAGTCACATGGTGTGAGACATATGCTACCCTATCCTTATCATATCTTTATCTTTGTCTCTAGTCATTTGATATCTCATGAGTTATATGCTTCATTATGTTATCATATCTTTATCTTTGTCTCTAGTCATTTGATATCTCATGAGTTATATGCTTCATTATGTTATATATCCTGCTATCTTGTATCTCGCTTAGGTTGTTGGTCTCTAAAATACAGGGGGAGTGTTGATCCTAGTATGTGTGTCGTGCAGTTCAAAGCACTTATCTTGTTGGCACACATCTAGGGGGAGCCCGTCTATATTTTAGAGATTTGGGGTTTGCTTATGTCCTTTGTCTTTTCCCAGCTGTGCAAATCCCGTATTGTCATCAATCCACCAAAAAGGGGGAGATTGTAAGGGCATATTTATCCCTAAGATGTTTTGGTGATTGATGACAATGCTCTGCGGACTAATCGTGTGCGTTGAGTGTTTTTCAGAGATTTATCCTTTTGGCACGAGACGATTTCCTCCCCTCGGAGCTTGAAGCGAAGACGGTGTAGTCCTTTCGGATTAGTTTGGTGGACTAGTTTCATAGGGATCACCGTACTATCAAGAGGGGGTCCGTTTTGGAAAGGCTAGGGCGGAATCATCACGTACACTTCCTTTGCCCCTCCCTCCGAGCCTTTCCGTTTCGATGATGGGCTTGTTTCTCTTCTCATTGTGCCCTCTCTGGTCCCAGCGGTAGTACCGCGGGCCAGAGCGGTAGTACCGCTTGGGTGCTACAAGCAGTAGTACCGCTCTGGAGCGGTAGTACCGCCCAGAGCAGTAGTACCGCTAGTAGCCCCCATGTGTGTACTAACTCTGGTCCCAGCGGTAGTACCGCGGGACGGAGCGGTAGTATCGCTTGGGTGCCACAAGCGGTAGTACCGCTCTTGGAGCGGTAGTACCGCTCCAGAGCAGTAGTACCACTAGTGGCCCCAAGCCGTAGTACCACGGTGGTCTCGTGCTAGTACCGCCTCGATTCAAGGGCTCCTTTTTCGTGTCGGGTTTTACGGTACTGGCCGCGGCTGTGGGGGGCTGTAGTACCGCTCCTGTGCGGTAGTACCGCCCTCCCACCGCGGTAGTACCGCTGTGGGCCAAGCGGTAGTACCGCGATGAGGAGCGGTAGTACCGCTGGCACAACGGTACTACCGCTCTCTTCGGGGCAGAAGTGGGATAACGGTTGGTTTGTTCCCCCCACTATATAAAGGGGTCTTCTTCCCCAAAGTTGACCTACCTCTTCCCCCAAAAGCTCCATTGTTGCTCCAAGCTCCATTTTCGCCCGATCTCTCTCACTAGCCAATCAAACTTGTTGATTTGCTCGGGATTGGTTGAGAAGGCCACGATCTACACTTCCACCAAGAGAAATTTGATTCCCCCCACTTATCCCTAGCGGATCTTGTTACTCTTGGGTGTTTGAGCACCCTAGACGGTTGAGGTCACCGCGGAGCCATAGTCCATTGTGGTGAAGCTTTGTGGTGTCGTTGGGAGCCTCCAATTAAGTTGTGGAGATTGCCCCAACCTTGTTTGTAAAGGTCCGGTCGCCGCCTTCAAGGGCACCAATAGTGGAATCACGACATCTCGCATTGTGTGAGGGCGTGAGGAGAATACGGTGGCCCTTGTGGCTTCTTGGGGAGCATTGTGCCTCCACAGCGCTCCAACGGAGACGTACTTCCCCTCAAAAGGAAGGAACTTCGGTAACACATCCTCGTCTTCACCGGCTCCACTCTTGGTTATCTCATTCCTTTACTTTAGCTAGTTTACTTGTGTTATATCTCTTACTTGCTTGCGTGCTTGTTGTCGTTGCATCATATAGGTTGCTCACTTAGTTGCATATCTAGACAACCTATTTTGATGCAAAATTTAATTTGGTAAAGAAAAGCTAAAAATTGTTAGTTGCCTATTCACCCCCCCTCTAGTCAACTATATTGATCCTTTCACCAAGGATGGTCGTGCGCCGCATGTCTACAACGCCGGAACATTCCGGATGAGTGTTCATCAAGTGCTTAAACGATGGGGTATGTGCTCTTTTTAGCTTCGGTTTGTGCTCTCGGATTAGACTAGTTGTGCTAACTTCAAATTTTATTGTGTAGAATGGATGCAAGTTTTGGTATTGGGAAGAAGAGTACATCGATATATTGATAGAGCGAAATTTAGTACATGTTCGTGCACTTTTAGCTAGCATAGAGGCTGTAGATGAGACAAGTGCACTTGTTGCTAGATTAGAGGCTAGACACGAGACTAGGTGTGAGGAAGCAACATCGACTTCTGGCTTGAAGAAGAAAGGAGGGTGCAACATCGAGCCTCCTCCACAGATCAACAATGAGTGCATCGAGAAGGCCCTAACCCAACTCAAGGGAGCAGTTATGGAAGTTGGGTATCTTCTAAAATGTATTCTTGTGGTTGTTATTTTCTTTGGCCTTGCTTTACTAGTCAAAATATGATGATGTATTGTCATGTACCAAAAATGAATGATAAAAAAAAATTAAGAACTTGCAAAGAAAAATGCACGCGGACAGGATGCGGCCGGGATGCGTCCGCGCGCTGGGCGCACGGCCACCGCATCCCAGGACATGCCCGGACACGAACCCAAATCCCTACCCAAACGGATAAAATCCGGACAAAACGGACGTCCGTTTGAGGTCGCGCGGTGAAGTTGGCCTTAGTGGTAGCTATAGAGGCCGACCCCTAAAAAAAGTAGATACAGAGGCCAAGGGGAGATTCACAGAGGCAATAGACTTCTCACTTCTGGACTACGAGTCGGACGGGCAAATTAAGGATACGCCAATTCACGCCGGAGATGAGATACCGCCGATCAACCGATCCGTCGATCGCGATGGACGGACCATGTGAACGTACCTACTCCTACAAAACGTCAGTTTAGCACCTCGACTCTTTTTTCATACGTTTTATAAAAATAGATACTCCATGCATGTTAAAGCAAAAGCTTGAAGGCCGTTGGTGGATCAGACGTGCGCGTGTACTCTCGGCCGATGGCTACACCGAGAAAACGAGAGATCGACAGCGCCCGGCCGGCACTATTTCAACTGGAAAAACTCCGTGCAGTACTGGGGCTAGCTCAAGAACGTGCAGCTAGCAAAAACCGTGCTAAATGTGACTATGTGAGAGCGAGAGTCCTCAAGGAGATCGATGGATGTAACCGGCCGCCAGTTGAGTCCACGCAAAGAACACTGTGATACAGATACAGCGACCTTTCAGCAGAAAATGTCTAACGAAACGAAATCGATCGGCCGATGGGTCGCTCGCTCCCGAACATTTCGTAGTACCACCCCACTGTAGCTAGCCACTGCTACTCCTAGTATGCCAGTGAGATTTGAGTGATGCTTTTCCAAAAGGAAAAGAAAAATGATAATATCGAGTGATGGGATTGGAGCCGGCCGGACAGAGACCAAATCAGGCTCCACCAAGTGGCGCTGTGGCAGATAGCATGGCGATGTCACATTGACCCGTATCAGGCAGGCAATCCGTCTCTTTAATTTGGCGCTTGTACCAGGTACACGCATGCACGCAGTGGTCATTGGCCTAGTCAAAGCGACAAAGTTTTAGGCTTCACCCGTTCGTGGCGGACAGCAATTCTTCCTCTATCTAATCCTATCTATCGCAACGTAGCGCCGGCTCGCGCACGTACGTCCCTCTCCCGTGAAGCCATGTGAGGCTGCGGGTTGCAGCTTTACGCACGTCTCGAGTTGGTTCAAAACTTTCGGCTCGCCCGACGGCGCAGTTCAGTCCCGGCGCCTTTTCAACCTTTGCGGCCGCGCCTTCTCGCCCTAGCATTCACACCGCGGCTGCTAAATGGTCCGTGTACTCGCGGACTGGTTAGAGCAGTCGTCGCAAGAGCATCTCCAAAGCAGATGATGAAGATTTTGGTGCCCAAAATTGATTTTAGGATAGGAGAAAGAAAAAATTTACACGGGGAAACAGTTATTGGGCACCATAAAATATTCTGCCGTAACAAATAATATGAAAACGGATGCCATAAAAATGTGGGCATTTTCAACTTTCAAACATTTTAAATCATGTTCAATACAATAATGTCAAACTCATATCAAATTAATCGAAAACAAATACGACACAAATAGTACTTATTACATACTTCATCAATATATCAAAAATAGTCTTTCCCACTTTGTAAATAAAGTCAACATCCATAAGCATCAAAGACGGTTGGGGTATCAACACAATCACGCCCAAAGAAAGCACAAAAGAAATAAGAAAAAAAATGCCGCCCAATGGCAGCAGGCTCAACAGTCCTGCGGAGAGGAGAGACGGCGGGCGGTAGCTAGAAGCGCATCCAGCATGAGCCCAAGACGGTCGCGGACCCGCTATCTATATAATGGGTGTCAGTTCTACAAGAAAGCAAGGAATTTGAAGAACGAGTCAGAGGCACGTGGAGGGATGACCATCTCAATCCCCATTTTATTATGCGTGGTCCATAATGTCGAAGGCATCATCGCAAACACAAGGCAGAATAGGCGGCGCTACCGCCCGGTTTGGTTAGCTCTTGTTTATAGGAATCCCGCAAGATCCGGAGCCTCCCAGTCAGGCTTCAGGGCCTCACACGCATGGATGTAACAAATACTTGTGTGGGAGGTCTCAACCTATGTTCATATTCTGATTGTGGGTGGATTCAAATTTTGGAATTGGAGCTCATTTTTTGAGAGAGAATCAAGAGAAGAGTCATCCTTTTGGTCCATTTCTGTTTAGACAATCCATGTATTATGGCGCGCACGCGCGAGAGAGAGGGAGTCTGTGTGAGAGATATAAGGGGTGTCAAAGCAAGACCTGAAGGGAGAGGGGCATATGCATGTTCGAAAGAGTGAGTGAGTGAGTGTGTGTGTAAGGGAGAGGGGTGTCTAAAAGAGAGAGAGAGGGTGTATGTGTGTGTGTGTGTGTAAGAGAGAGAGAGAGGGGGGTGCATGTTTGAAAGAGAGAAGGGTGTGCATGTCCGAAAGAGAGCGGGAGACAGACGAAGACCTATATATAGGATATAGACATATGAGGGATCGACGAAAATAGAAAGGGTTAGGGGAGAGAAAGGGAGAGTGAGAGAGAGAGAGAGAGAGTGTGTGTTGTGGAATGGAGGGATATATACTTATATAGAGACAATGTGTGTTTGCATGTGAGAGACATAGACCTCAATAGCTTAGCTGGCTAGGGGGTGTAAGGGGTGTGTGAGAGAGAGAGAGGGGGGAGGAGAGAGAGAGAGAAATGTGTGTGTGTCAGAGAGAGACCTTATTATATAGATAGGGTTCGGGAGAAGGAGAGATGGGTGGTGTGCCTATGAGAGAGCTGGCTAGCTAGGAAACGTGTTTGTGTTTGTGTGTGTGCGAGGGGGGGAGAGAGAGAGAGAGAGAGAGAGAGAGAGAGGAAAACGAGACACGGAGAGGAGAGAGGGGTGTGTGTTAGAGAGAGGGGTGTTCATGTGTATGTTAGAGAGAGAAACTTGGCTGGGTAGAGACTGTGTGTGTCTGTGTCGGGTTAGATCTAGAGAAGTAGGGGAGTGGAGAGAGAGGTCGGTACGCGTGAGTGTTTGAGAAATAGTGCATATGTGTGTTGTGATAAAGATGGACCTGGGATAGTTATGGATCTAGCGACCAAGAGGGAGAGAGACCTAGGAAGAAATATACAATCCCGAAGGCGAGAGAGATACCTATATCTAATTCACTATGGGGGGAATGGGTGTGTGTTGTGTCTGTGAGAGAGAGAGAGAGAGCAGACATGGGGAAAGTGTGTATGCGTGTGTGCGCGCGCGCATGAGAGAGACTCCTTGCAAAAATTGAAGGAGATATAGAGATAGGGAACAGGGATGTTACTACCAAATCTATGTTATTGTGTGATGAAAACCCTGGTGACGAAAAAAACCATCACATAAAAAATTCTGTGACGGTAAACTGTCACTAGCTGTTTTCCCTCGGGCTAGTGCTCTCGGCAACTTTGGTGATCTTCTCACCTGATTTTTGGCGATGTATTTGGCCGTCATTAAGCATGTGCACATTCTGCGGCGACTTGTATGTCACGGAAAATGTTCAGCGGGTCACTAGAAAAACAAAATTTCCGGCGCATTAGAAAAATGATAAAAATGGTGTGGTGGTGTTCAGAACATAGTACCTGGTTTTTCTGCCATGGCAGAGTTTATAGCATATTATAATCAAATTTTTAGGGGCTATGAGTTGATATGCACGTGTTGAAATTCATTGATTTTTTTCGTACGTGCTCTCATTGTAGTGAACTATGAGAGCATGAACGGGAAAATATGATCACATAGAATAATATAGTAATAAAAGTTCCAAACTTCACTTGAAATAGTGTACCGCAAGAGCAAAGGGACTGCCAAGTTAGATGGCGGTACTACAAAAGGTCTTAATTTTTAAATACTACTTAATAGGTCAGAACATAGAACATACTTGTGCATCGTCATCACATCAGTACCAACACTAGCATAAAACATGACCTGTAGAGATGGACGATGATGAGGCAACACGACAGAAAGACATAACTACTACTCATCTGATTCAGCAACAATGAAACCGAGGAAGAGAAAACTCCGTGCACGTCCATGGTGGAGCACGAAGATCGTCATGTCTCCAATATTCATGTCGTACACGTCAACTACTTTGCTCTACCCATTAAGGACGATGCTTCCATCGTTTGCTCCTGAAGCCGAGTATAAAGTCGAATTGGTGTTGACTCTAGGATGGAGAATAATGGTCACTTCACCATGTTCACCCATCAACTTAGGTGCATCACGTTGCAGGGGTATCTAGTAGAAGAACACAATTTGAACATTGCAAGCAATCACTTAATTACTTGGAGTATCTGAAGATAATGGGAGTAGCTATAATTCTAACCATGAGTTTGCTGTCAATGTTGATCTTGTTCAAAGTATGCGGCAGGGGCACGTAAGAATGATCTCTTGGCCCTGCATTGTAAACCGTCTGAGAGCATCCAAATTTGATCAACAAAGTCGATGACAAACCACATTCCCAGCTTACTCTACTGCCATTAGTAACCTCCATGTTGTCTATAAACTGTTTTGTTACAATATCAAGTTCGTAATAAGTTGTCAAAATATTTGTAAATAAGTTTAGTTAAATATAGCACCTAGATGAGATGTGATTATTTAAATCTAGCTATAAATGTTGTTACTTAAAATTGATGGATATTTGCTAGAATACTTAGACAGATGAGTTATTGGATCATTGCTCAAACGTACCCGGTGGTGACGTTTAGGTTTTCCACCTAGTCTGAGGTAGAGTTCCATACCTACTTTGAATTGCTACACTTTGCAAATTCTTTGCAAGTACGTCCTATGAAAAAGGTCATATCTTCTTCGTTCCTGATCTTGCATACAAAACAAAAGCCCTCTCTTGTCTTCAGGTGGACTGGTAAAGTGGTATTGGAATATCTGTTTATACACTACTTCTCCAGAATTTCGTCTCTTGCAAAGCAGGGGATGTACTGAGCACAGTTCAGAGATTTCTTAAAAATATTTGGTCTGTTTATCGAGCCAGTACCATTTTTGAAGGTGCTAAATACCATTTCCGATAGTGCATACTACAATTTTTGAAAGTGATCAAAAACATTCTTAAATGAACATGCGGCAAGGCCCAAAACCCTCACGACCTACATATTCAGGATAATTTAAAATGCCACATGCGGCAAGGCCCAAAACACTCATGACCTACATATGCATACAATTATAATAAAATATAGGCTAAAAGGCTGAGTTGGCGGCCTTCCGACGACGGTCTTCTCGGACTCCATGATTAGCATAGCACCCTTGCATCTGTTCATTCCAAGTGTCCCGACCCGCCTCCGCCTACGGAGCTGCTGGCGCTGGGAGGCTCTTGGGGCTGCTGGGCCTCTTCCAGAAGAGCTTGACAGTGCGCAATCGTGCACATGATATCTTCGCGGAACCGCTCCATTTCCATGTCTCTGGCCTAGTAGCAAATTCCGTCCATCACCTGCATCCTCAAGATATCACGTTGGCGATGTTCTACTTTGTCGGGGACGTCAACTCCGCCAAGGATGCGCTCGAGCCTGGCCACCACATCGTCGGGATCGAGGTTGGCACGGCCGCCGCGGGCTATGATGAAGCCGTAAGCTGCCTGTGTCTTGACTGAATCGCAGAGGTCCTCTGCCCATTCCTTGCGGGGCATCAGGCTCTCGATGAGCACTGGTAACGGCGGCTCTTCGGGTAGGTCGTCGATCATGCCGCCGAGCAGCTCTGGATCTTTTGCACGGTGGATGGAAAATTTCTCATCACACTTCCTTGATGCGGCTTGAACTACGTCGGTATTTCCTCAAAGAGGAAGGGATGATGCAGCACAACTATGGTAGGTATTTCCCTCAGTGATGAGACCAAGGTTATCGAACCAGTAGGAGAACCACGCAACACCATGTAAACAGTTCCAGCACACAAAGAACAAATACTTGCAACCCGACGTAAGAGAGGGGTTGTCAATCCCTCACGGGTAAAAAGATAGGTAAAATTGTAGTAGATTGGATAAATAGATCTTGCGGGAACGCGAGATAAAATAAATAAATAAAAATTGCAGCAAGGTATTTTTATATTTTTGGATTAACAGATCTGAAAATAAAAGGAAATAAAAATATATTGCGAAGGCAAATATAATAAAGAAGAGACTCGGGGGCCGTAGATTTCACTAGTGGCTTCTCTCGAGAAAAAAAGCATAAGGCGGGTAAATTTTTTACTGTTGGGCAATTGATAGAACTTCAAATAATCATGACGATATCCAGGCAATGATCATTATATAGGCATCACGTCCAAGATTAATAGACCGACTCCTGCCTGCATCTACTACTATTACTCCACACATCGACCGCTATCCAGCATGCATCTAGTGTATTAAGTTCATGGAGAAACGGAGTAATGCAATAAGAACGATGACATGATGTAGACAAGATCTATCTATGTAGAAAGACCCCATCTTGTTATCCTTAATAGCAATGATACATACGTGTCGGTTGCCCTTCTGTCACTGGGATCAAGCACCCTAAGATCGAACTAATCACAAAGCACATGTTCCCATGGCAAGAAAAATCGATCTAGTTGGCATAATTAAACCAAAGATTCAAAGAAGAAATACGAGGATATAAGTAATCATGCATATAAGAGATCAAAAGACTCAAATAACTTTCATGGATAAAAACATAGATCTGATCATAAACTCAAAGTTCATCGGATCCCAACAAACACAACACAAAAAGAGTTACATCAAATAGATCTCCAAGAGACCATTGTATTGAGAATCAAAAGAGAGAGAGGAAGCTGCTCATCGCTCCATCCTCCTGAGCCCTCGGCTCGGGCGTACAAGGGTAGCGGGTATCCCGGAGGAGGCTACTCGCGCCAAGGCCTCGTCAGCACCTGCATCGCCGCTTCATCACGACGGTGGACCGACCTCTTCTTCGGCGGAAGTGGCCCCGGGTCATCCCGGGGAGCCTTTCCCTTCTCTTCGTCAGAAAACCTTCTGATAGGCGCCATTGTTGTTAGCAATGGAGCAACAATGTTGTTAGCAGTGGAGCAATGGAACACCTGCTCCGCGGCTGTACTGCGCTCGAGTACCTTCGTCTTGAGCAGATCCACGGGTTCATTAGCCTCCACATCGCCTCGACGAATCTTCGATGGATTTTTGTGTCTTGCTGGCCCCGCAACAAGACATCAATTGGGAAGAGATCACTCCAGCTGTTCCACGTTATGTTCATTGAGAATGCGCCTTTCCTTGAGAGATTGCTTGTATCTGATCTAGAAGGTCCAACAAAAATCTGGGTCATTGACGCGCCAAAATTGACAGTGTTGGTGTACTCGTCTGCCAAATTCTCCGAACTCTTTTTTGGATCCGTAATCGTTCAGGTACACCACTCATCTTCTTCTCCATCTTCTTGAAATTCACATTTTTAAATTTCTTCTTGATGTATTTACGACCGTCTTCCAGAAAATGATTCCCACAAGCTTGACCCAGTCTATGCGCACAGTGAAGATCTTGGCAATAAAATCTATCGGCCCCAATCTGGATCAAGTTGTTGGATTCCTTACATGCTTTCCATGCACGGAGAAGCTACTCATCGAGGTGAAACTTCTTTCCTATTAGTAAACGGTAAGCACAACGTAGCTCAATTTTTTCATAATTTCCTAAATTACGATGACAAGTGTAGTGTTCAAAATTGCATCTATGCACTGCACCGAAAGAAATGTTTTTAGTATTTTTCTCACGTGATCACCTGCATCGTTATTTTGTTGTACTACTATAGTAGCCTAGGCTAGTCATAGTGGAATGTAACTTAGACTAGTAACTCTATGGTTACCCTAAGAGCAAGTACTACCTCCGTCCTGGTTAACTCTTCCTATTTTGTAGTATCAAAATTTGACCATAGATTTAACTGAAAAAAAAGTTAATGCATGTCACTAAAAATTATATCGTTGGATTCGTATTTGAACATAATTTCAAATGGTATAATTTTTGGTGACATGCATTGGCATTTTCTTAGGTAAATCTATGGTCAAAATTTTACACTAAATACGAGGTAGTACAAAAGTGGGCTATAACGGCCCTCCACCATGTAGGCCAAAACACGTGCCAAATTCACTTGTGATGCATTTGGCATCGATGCCCCTCCATTTCTCACCTGGTGCCCCAATCTAGATCACCTACTTTGCTCCGGTGCCAAATTAACTCACGCAATTAAAAAACATTTGCGTGGGAGAGAGAGAGGACTGAGGCAATAACAAAACACTTGTTTGGGAGAGTGAGAGGCTGGTGTCGTTGGTTTGATTGATTTGTTTATACATGTGGGTCTGTGTGCACAGCGGTGCCAACTCTCTTACATCGCGAGAGCGGTGCCAAAATCTTTTGATTTGACATCAATGCGTATTATGTGGCATACTTTTGAGAAATATGGCATCGACCACATAGTGGAAGGCAACAAATGCCCAAGCTCTTCACGTGCTCCTAGGTAAATGAGAGGAAAGAGAAAGAGAGAGAGAGAGTGAAAAAATATCACTAGCCAGCCAACCCTATCGTATGAGCGAATGGTATTGGTACCTCTTGATGACACGGCAATCTTATACAGCCAGCTGCTCTAATGTGTTCTCTTCTTTTGCAGATAAAAAAAGACCCGAAAGTAAAAAATGTGCTGCACTATAACAATCTCATTGAATGCCTTGATCTCCATCTTACAGAAATTGATTTGATCGACTACCGAGGCAGCACATCTAAGATTAAATTGGCCAGGTTCTTTGTTCTGGAGGCAAGTGTGCTCAAGGTAATGAGGTTTGGCGTTCTCTGGCGCAACAATGAATGGCGTGCTGATCACCGCAAGCGTCTAAGCCTAAATGACAAAGTCTCCGCAGAAGCTGAATTTGTTTTTGAAACATCAAGTGGCCAGAGACTCGAAAATTTATTTGCCCATTAGTGACTTGTCAGGGCGGTGGATTTGAGTTTGTACGATAATGCTGCGTCCACCTAAAGTAGCGAAAGTTCTTACGTAAACTTCCTAGTAATTCCCTCTTCGTAGGTGCAGCATTACTCCTAACATTTGTAATATCAGTTTGAAATTTGTAATATTGCCGTGTCCTATTCCCGCGTTTTCAAAATCCTGCAAATCAAAGAGGTCCTGAGTTGGTGATGATGTTGTGCCTGCCATCTTTCACCAATAGCCGTCGGATCTAGATATGACGCATACAAACCAAACTTCTCCAGTTTTGCAAAAAGATGCCCGCACTTGTTCCCTATTTACAAACAACTCCTTGTCTCTCACAACCAGCCTTATCTCCTCCCAACCACATCTAGAAGCCCATGGAAAAATCTGGCGCGATGGCCGCTGCCGGCGCCGTCCACCCCCAATCTTGGTGTTCCGTGCAATGCACGGGCGTCTACGCACAGGAAATTATGTCGAACACGGCTAGTTGTAAGAAGGCTAGCTCTACAACCATGATGATAGTGACTGCAGACGGTGAGGCTGACTATGGTATGGCGAACATGGCGCCTATACTCAGGTGTCATCTCCGGCGCAGGGTCTTGTCACTTCACTGTGAGGAGCAGCACGTAATAATTTGACCAACGGGTAGTACAGTGCTACTAGTACATTGGTAGTACTACTACTAGTACTAGCACCACCATCTGGATTTAGTAGTACTACCACGTCCATCTGGATTTAGTATTTGACTAGCAATATCTAGTAATGCATGTCACAAAAAATGTACTACTCCCTAATAAATACATGGTGTATTGTTTTACTCCTATCGACGAGAGAACTTAATGTCTTTTTGCTAATCAATAGGATTACATGCAATGAACTAACCACTGCATGTCATGTTTGGTAGTCTCAAGTCATTGAAAGCATGCACGACCCACATCTCTCATTGGTTGATATGTCACGAAATAAGAAATGAGGAGGGAGTTAATGTACCGTGACTAAGTGTTTTGGGATTACACAACATTTTTGGTTACATGCATTAACATTTTATTAGGTAAATCAAAGGTCAAAACTTGGCGCAAAAGGCAAAGGGGACCAATAAACCAATAAACATCAAAGTTCTCTCGTTTGGCCCCAACTAGAGGTCCGGTGAGATGACTATACTGCACCAGCACGGAGGGGGACGCAGCTTCATTGACTTACTGCACCTGCCTTTGGTTGTATGACACGTGGGCCCAACAGGTGGCTGGCCCGCCTGTCATACAGCCAAAGGCAGGTGAAGTAGAGGGCCGAGGAGTAGATGGACAAGACGCACGTGAATTCAACGCAGTCTGCACTTCTCATATAAAGGCTCCCCGCCAGTCCAATCTACGAAATCCTACGCACCTACGCACCCTAACCAAGGGCAAGAGTGATCACTCCAATCACAAGATCAGTTAACTAGAAGCTAGACCCATGAAGGCGATGAGCGCGAGCATCAGCCAGCTGTGCCAGATGGTCCACGACACTGGCCTATAGCCCGACACCGAGGAACGTCTCCAGGTCGTGCTTGAGGCCGCCAGGGTGAGAGGCCGCTTGGACCACAGCTTCGTCTCCTTGTTCGACAAGGTCCTCGTTGGCTTCCTCGACAAGTTCACCGTCGTTAAGAAGCTCGCGGACGACCTTGACATACGCCTCCAGCCCACACGCCCAGGCTCTGCGATGCCCGCCACCTTCAACGGCCTCTATGGTGACAACCTCTTCGACGCACTGGTGGCCCTGCTACTGCCCGCCGTCGCATCGGAGAATGTCCACGTCGAGGTCACGCTCGCTGCGCAACGCCTGGCGCAACAAGACATAATAGACATAATCACCAACGTCTACGCACAAATCGTCCACAAGGACTACTACGTGCCAGAGGAGGACGATAGGTCGTTGGCCATCTTGACCCGCAGGGCAACCTTGGACGGCATTGTTCGGAAGCACGTTGAGCTCGCCGCCAACACCGCTGATCCTCACACGTCGGTTGGTGACCCGGCGCACTAGGGCGTGAGGATGTCGTTGATGGATCCGTATGTATCTTTATCTTTCCGTCAAACCCATGTAGTAGTATATGGTACTACTAGTAATTATCTTACCTTTCGCATCAACTTCATAATTTTTGTACGTACTCCATGCATGAACCGCGCCAGAACCTAACTTCTCATTACTCTAGGGAAAATCGTTATTTCTATATATCGGTCGCGCCATGGAGCAGAACTAAAATTTTACAAGTTACAAGTTCAAAAGGAAAAGCTAGCTTGCCGTGTTCGCGTCGCACCCCGCTACCCACACGGTTGGTCCGGCACGCCGCTCAAGGGGGAATGCGTGCTGTGTTGCATTTTCACTTACAAGTGGGACCGCAGTTGAGCAAACCGACTACCGGCAAACCCCCACCCGCCCAGCGTGCGACGACTGAGAAAACAGGAGGGAGAAGAGATGGTTGTAGCATGGACTCCAAGAAAATTGGTGTCGGATGGGAGTCGTGTGGGTGGCGTGTGTCATACTGCTAGACCTGAATGCTAGTTATGGCCCATGCCACCCCACTATATCGAGCCTATATCGAGGTGCTGGTTACGTACAACAAATTTCCTGGAGTCCGTGCTCAGCCCTCCTCTATCTCTCTTCTTAGCCAGCCAGCAGACGCGCGGAGCCCATCGTCTGTTTGCTCACATGCGGTCCCACATGTCAGTGAAAACGCAAGAGGACCCACTAAACCTGCACATCTTTCACCTCGACGTGCTGGTGATGAAAAACAAATCCAATAACGATCTTTGGTGGCCGCTTTTGGAGTTACTCAAGAGTAGTAAGATTCTATTTATAGTTTAACCCAAGATGCACATCACATGGCTTCAACTACCACTCCATTTTCTTGCATGACACGACCTGGATGCTGGATGTCCCACGTGTCGGCAAAAGGAGGCAGACCGGAGGAGTAGGAAACACGGCAAGCCCTGTGCGTACATCATACTACATACAAGCCCACCTCACGCAGTCACGCTATCACCTTATTTCTCGGCCTCCGTGCAACACCTAATTATTGGCTGGCTCTATGTGATGTGGCAACTTCATACTATTACGGATGCTGGCTATACTACCACGGCACTAACACTCCAAGAAGTGAGTCAAAAACCATTTATAAATTGAGTTTCTCACATGCATATGCAAATGTACCATTCATTACATACAACAAGTCATCAACACACAACGACAACGAGGATACATGTTGGATTATAGATTAGTTCCAACAAAACATTCTAGTAAATACTAAAGTTTTCATCACACAACAAATAACAAGCAATGAAATGAACTTCAGCTCAACCACTCCTCTGCGTTGGAAATGCTTGCTTTGAACCAGAAGAGTTTGTCTCGGAAGGGCCAGCTACTGTCAATCTTGAGACAAACGCAGGACTGATCATCCTAGCTGAAGCGTCCTATTTCATGACCCACATTGTGATAGCCATGGTAGGGAAGCATAGCAATGTCCGAGGTATAGATACAATTGCTTCTCATAAATGGTAGTAATGTTGTGTCAACAGCAGCTGGATCGCCTTTCACCATGATTGGATAGTTTTGTCCAAGGAAGAGCGAGTTTCCTCCAAGAGTATCAATACTAAACCAGGGAGAAGGTGTTGGCGCTAGCACAGTAGTATCCATCCCGAATACCCTACAATGGATGTTGGAATAGGTCCGGAGAGTGCGACCATGGGAGACAACACCTGCTTCCTTAGTCACATCAACGGTGCCCTGTATACAGACAAGAAGAGGTGATCCATCGGAATAAGTTGCCTGGAGCCACTAAGTATATGGGTCCTCATGCTCATGATCATCATCGTCGTCATCTCCCCCATGGTTATAAAAATTTTCAAGTATAGGTGGTGGAATGTTCACAGGACCTTGGAAACACAAGAAGGTTAATTAGTAAAGGGAAACTATCTAACCTGCATACATGTGGATGAAACAATTATAATTACGGTGGAAGACAAACGTACCGAAAGCATAAGGATTCCATGCAAAAATAGTGCCATGAGTGGTGGCAGCAAACACAAGACCCTCGTATTGAATTGCATCACAGTACTCATCCTTGTATAGAAACTGATTTTTGAGCAATATCCATCCAGTCGAACTATGAAGGAAGGCAAAAAGCTTGTCGAAGATAGAAACAACTACATATTCCATTAAATCCCAAGCGCGGTCGGGAACTTGACAAATTGCTATCTTCTATAGATGATAGTCACCATGACCGTAGTTGAAAGTACGGTCATAACCGGTGTGCTCAACCTCTGGGCAGTCTGAGATTTTTGGAAGTGGAACCCGGTGACGAGTGTACACATTCACAAGTTCCCACTCGCAGTTGGTCCCAATATAAACAACCCAATCTCCATTTGCGCCTGCCCAAGCCTTGCCCTCAAGCGATGGCATCTTAACATCACACGTATCATTATCAAGCGGCACCAACTTGCACAAGGCGAGGCCTCCGCCGTCCGCGCGCCAGTGAGCAGGGTCACGGTGAAGAAGATAGGGGAGATCAAACTGCTCCTGGACCCTTGGGTTCGTTGTAATGATGTTATTAGTTGAGTCGAGAATGGTCTTGAACGAACCTGCCATGCTAGCCGAGGTGATGACGTCGCACCGATCAATGAGTTCCTCCACCACGTCATCATTCAGATCGGGGCAAGAATAACTGGGTCGTTTCCGGTCTGTTCCCTCCATGGAGAAGACGATCGAACAATGGCAGAAGGAAGGGTGAAGGCAAATGGTGGAGGGAGGAAGAGCGTGCGACAGCAGTTCCAAATCGAGAGGGAAAGGCGAATAGTCGGTGGACGGTTGCCACGGTACACGAAGAGGCGCCCCGGCCTACATAGACATCCGTTCGGAAATTGTACAAAAGGACTAGCCGTCGTCTCACTGACATGTGGGAATGGGACCACATGTCAACGAAGAGGCTAGTGGGGAGCGGATGGTTGCCACAGAGGTCACACATTGACGACAAGGCCGTCCTGTCCGACCTAGCGCCCGCGCGGGATGGCTTCCGTCCGCCACACGAGCGAAGCCACTTGGCACCCCCACATGGTTGGTCCGCCACGCCGCTAGGCCAACTCCAGCATGTGCAGCTCGGACGCGCGCTTGCTCAGCCCCCTTTCCCTCGACGCCTTGGAGCTACCCAACCAGGGCTACGTGTTTTGCGCACCCGGCGGCCGGATTTGGAGCGGATCCGGTCGGGCTTGAGCTCGCCTGATTGTGGGAGGCCTCTCCGTGCCATGCACTGGCCGGGCACCGGGCTGGAAGGGCAAGGCCGCAAGGCCGCATGCAGGTACTGACTCCTCCTCTAGCCACTCGGATCTACACCGTCGGCGGTCCGTCGACATATACATGAATGGCGGTCAGCCGGGCTCGGTGCTGGCCCAAAAGCTCGTAGGCGCACCGTTGCCACTCATTACGTGCGACGACTTCCCAAAGAAGGTCTTGCGCCGCGTGTCTACAACGCCGGAACATCCCGTATGGGTGTTCATCAAGTGCTCAACCGATGGGGTATGTGCTACTTTAGCTTCGGCTGTGCTCTCGGATTAGACTTGTTGTGGTAACTTAAAATTTTATTGTGTAGAATGGATGCAAGTTTTGGTATTGGGAAGAAGAGTAAATCGATATATTGATAGAGCACAATTTAGTAGATGTTGTAGCACTTTTAGCTAGCATAGAGGCTAGGGATGAGACTAGTGCACTTGTTGATAGAATAGAGGCTAGACATGGGACTAGATGCGAGGAAGCAACGTCTACTTCTTTACACTCTAAGAGGAAAGAAGCACACAAGATCGAGCCTACGCAGATCAACAATGAATGCATCGAGAAGGCACTAATCCAACTTACAGGAGCAGTTATGGAAGTTGGATATCTTCTAAAATGTATTCTTGTGGTTCTTGTTTTCTTTGGTCTTGCTTTTCTAGTCAAATTTTGGTGATGTATTTCCATGTACCAAAAATCAATGATGAAAAAAAGATATGTGTTTGCAAAGAAAAATGTACGCGGCCGGGATGCGTCCGCGCGTTGGGCACACAGCCACCGCATCCGAGAAATGGCCCGGACACGACCCCATTGCCCTACCCAAACGGACAGAATCCGGGCAAAATGGAGGTCCGTTTGGGGTCGTGCGTTGGAGTTGGCCTTACAAGTGGGACCGCAGTTGAGGAAACCGACTATAGGCAAACCCCCACCTCGCCCGCCGCGCGATTGCTGAGTTAGAGAAACGACGATGTTGAAGAGATAGCTATAGCACGGACTCCAAGAAATATGGTGTCAGATGGAAGTCATACTGGTGGCGTGTGCCGTACTCCTGGACGTGAATGCTTGTTCTGGCCCATGCCACCCTACTAGTACTCCAAGTAGTAGTATATAAATAGTAGCAGTATCAAGGGTTTGAGGTGCTGGTTACGTACAACGAACACATTAACATATGGCCCTCCTCACAATGTGGCCAAATTTTCTGGAGTCTGTGCTAGGTTAAAAAGTGTTCTTTGTGACGGTGGGTGGCTGGTCTCAAGTTTAAAACTTGTTGTATTACGTACGTAGACGTAGAGATAGTGCAGCATGTGAAGCTAGTACAAATAGTGTACTATTCTTGATTGGCCTCATCCGATAACCTGTTGCAATGCACGTACAATTATGTATTCGGAAAATAATTTTTTGCCTCATCGTAGCACCCACTCAGAGAAGCGACTCGAAAGCCATTCATAAATTTAGTAAGTTTATCACAGGCATATCATTTTATTACATACAACAGGTCATCAACCCACAACGACAACTAGGATACATTATAAATACTAAAGTTTTCATCAGACAACAAATAACAAGCAATGAAATGACCTTCAACTCAACCAATCCTCGGTGTTGGAAATGCTTGCTTTGAACCACAAGTGATTCTCTGGGAAGGGCCAGCTACTGTCAATCTCGAGACCAACGCAGGACTGATCATCCAGGCTGAAGCGGCCTACTATATCACGACCAGGGTAGGGAACCACCGCAATATCCGAGGTATAGATACAGTTGCTTCTCATAAATGGTAGTAACATTGTGTCAACAGCAGTTGGATCGCCTTTCACCATCATTGGATAGTTTTCTCCAAGGAAGAGCAAGTTTTCTCCAAGACTATCAATATTGTACTAGGGAGAAGGTGTTGGAGCTAGCACACTAGTATCCATCCCGAATACCATGCAACGGGTGTTGGAATAGGACGGAGAGTGCGACCATGGGAGACAACACCTGCTTCCTTAGTAGTAACATCAGCAGTGGGCTGTATACAGACAAGAACGGGTGATCCATCGGAATAAGTCGCCAGGCGCCACTGAGTATATGGGCCCTCCTCGCCCTTGGTTATAATATTTTTCAAGTATAGGTGGTGGAATGTTCACAGGACCTTGGAAACACAAGAAGAAGGTTAATTAGTAAAGGGAAACTTGCTAACTCGCATGCATGTGGATGAAACAATTATAATTATGGTGGAAGACAAACGCACCGAAACTACGAGGATCCCATGCAAAAACAGTGCCATGAGTGGTGGCAGCAAACACAAGACCCTCGTATTGAATTGCATCACAGTACACATCCGTGTATAGAAACTGATTTTTGAGCAATCCATCCAGTCGAACCACTAAGGACGGCAACAAGCTTGTCGAAGATAGCAACAACTCCATACTTCCTGTAATGCCAAGAGCGGTTGGGAACTCGACAAATTGCTATCTTCCGTAGAAGACAGTCACCATGATCGTATTTGAACGTGCTTAGAATACCGGTGTGCTCAACCTCTGGGCAGTCTGAGATTTTTGGAAGTGGAACCCGGTGATGAGTGTACACATTCACAAGTTCCCACTTGCAGTTGTACCCAATATAAACAACCCAATCTCCATTCGCGCCTGCCCAAGCCTTGCCCTCAAGCGATGGCATCTTAACATCATACGTATCATTATCAAGCGGCATCAACTTGCACAAGGCGAGGCCTCCGTCGTCCGCGCGCCAGTCAGCAGGGTCATGGCGAAGAAGATAGGGGAGATCAAACCGCTCCTGGACCCTTGGGTTCCTTGTAATGATGTTATTAGTTGAGTCAAGAATGGTCTTGAACGAACTTGCCATGCTAGCTGAGGTGATGACGTCGCACCGATCAATGAGTTCCTCCACCACATCATCTTTCAGATCGGGGCAAGAATAATGTGGTCATTTCCGGCCTGTTCCCTCCATGGAGAAGATGATCGAACAATGGCAGAAGGAAGGGTGAAGGCAAATGGAGGAGGGAGGAAGAGCGTGCGACAGCAGTTCCAAATCGAGAGGGAAAGGCGAAGAGTCAGTGGACGGTTGCCAGTTTGCCGCGGTACATGAAGAGGCGCCCCGGCCTACACGTCCGTTCGGAAATTGTACAAAAGGACTCGCCATCGTCTCACTGCCATGTTTGAACGGGACCACATGTCAACGAAACATGGTGTGTAATTTCTCATGCAAAATGCAATCTGGCCGCGTTGGCCCGAGGTGCCGCATTAGTTATCGACCTTTCTTTTTTTAACATACAATCTGAGTGGATAGCTCCTGTGGTCATCACACGTGAACGGATATATAGGTGGGCTAGGTGGGAAGGCGGCAACAATCTAAGTGCTAAAAGAGTTGATCCAATGCTTGGTTTTGTTTCGATTTTCCAACTGTGACCATTGGATAGAGTGAATCAATGGCTTACGTTCAAAGTTATTCTCATACTATAGAATGGTATAGGAACGTGGAGAGATTTGGTTGATTCTATATCGCTGAATAATATAAAATATTATGAGTGCAGACGCTCCACCGCGAGGTTTGTTGCTCCTTCTCGGTCGTCGGGAATCTATGTTCTTCCACTCTTTCGTTTAAGACATGAGCTTTGTTCATCCTTTTGCCGACAGGCGGGGCATCTATATGCCTCCATTTTAAAAATCATACTATATGCCTCCATGACACGCGGGGCATCTAGCATCAAGGTGGCGTGTCATGCAAGAAAATGGAGATATGCAGTGCGTAAGTGAGTCGTGCACTTTGATGGCACCTAGTACTACGCAATATTTTTTCTCCTCGATGGCACGTGAATAGTGCACGTACTCAATGACAGAGCACGGGATGGTAGCCATGGACATGGTCGGCCCTTTTTGAAGAGAGTACTAATAAATACGTAACTTTGATGTGTCCCGTCAACTCGCAGAACGACGAGAAGCTTGCTTACTACGCCTTCTCCCTCGCTAATGCGTGCGCGGTGGCTCGCAGCACGAGGAGAAACTTTTGCTTACAAGCGGTGGATGTGCAGCAGTTCATTTGGTGTCAGATTGCCAGAAGTACTACTGTAGTACCATCATTATTGTTCGACTTCCGGAAGAGGAGAAGAGCCAAGCGCAAGGTCACCTACTAACCTAGTACAATACTACTATAGCCAAAGCTGGTCCACCTTTTTAGAGCATGGTTAATTAATATAGGCGGCTCTTGCAGCGACACATCATTTAGAGCAAGTACTCTCTTCGTAGGAACAAAGGAAGTGAAACAAAAGTTGGACTGGATGCTAGATGGCCAATTAAAACATGATTACTTAGGGAAAAAATCCTGTAGCATTCTATCCTATGAATCAAACGACTAATGTAGGAAAATTATGAGGGGGGTCTCTCCAACAGTGTTCCTCGGCTCGCACCTAGCATCACGGTGGTCGAACTTGGAGTCATTCATCTAGTACACATGGCATCTCAGATCTGGACACAAGGTGGTGCGACCTCTCACTTTGTCCGCCATTTGAAGCGGCGCGCCGGTGGAGGGCTAGCATACTCCAATATTAGGCTAGCTCTATGTGATGTGGCAACTTCATATACTAACCGGATGCTGGCTATACTACTACGGTACTCACACTCCAAGAAGTGACTCGAAAACCATTCATAAATTGAGTCTATGACATGCATTTGCAAATGTACCATTCATTACATACAACAATTCATCAACACACAACGACAATGAGGATACATGTTGGATTACAGGCTATTTCCAACAAAACATTCTAGTAAATACTGAAGTATTCATCACACAACAAATAACAAGCAATGAAATGAACTTCAACTCAACTATTGTCAATATCGAGAGCAACGCAGGACTAATCATCCAGGCTGAAGCGGCATATATCAGGACCAGGGTAGGGAACCACCGCAATGTCCGAGGTATAGATACAGTTGCTTCTCATAAATGGTAGTAACGTTGTGTCAACAACAGCTGGATCGCCTTTAACCATCATTGGATAGTTTCCAAGAAGAGCGAGTTTTCTCCAAGACTATCAATACTAAACCAGGGAGAAGGTGTTGGCTCTAGCACACTACTATCCATCCCGAATGCCCTGCAACGGGTGTTGGAATAGGTCCGGAGAGGGCGACCATGGGAGACAACACGCGCTCCCTCAGTAGTAACAATCTCAGTGCACTGTATACAGACAAGAAGAGGTGATCCATCGGAATTAGTTGCCAGGCACCACTGAGTATATAAGTTCTGCTTGTCCTCATGCTCGTGATCATCGCCATCGTCATCTCCCCCTTGGTTATAATTTTTTTTCAAGTATAGGTGGTGGAATGTTCACAGGACCTTGGAAACACAAGAAGGTTAATTAGTAAAGGGAAACTTGCTAACCCGCATGCATGTGGATGAAACAATTATAATTACGGTGGAAGACAAACGTACCGAAACTACGAGGATCCCATGCAAAAACAGTGCCACAAGTGGTGGCAGCAAACACAAGATCCTTGTATACAATTGCATCACAGTACTCATCCGTGTACAGAAACTGATTTTTGAGCAATATCCATGGACGAACCGTGGAATCAGTAACAACGACAACAAGCTTGTCGAAGACAGCAACAACTTCATAGTTCTCGTAATTCCAAGAGTGGTTGGGAACTCGACAAATTGCTATCTTCCGTAGACGACAACCACCATGATCGTATTTGAACGTATGTAGGTCCTCTGTGCTCAACCTCAGGGCACTCTGAGATTTTTGGAAGTGGAATCCACTGACGAGTGTACACATTCACAAGTTCCCACTCGCAATTGTACCCAATATAAACAACCCAATCTCCATTGCACCAGCCCATGCCTTACCCTTAAGCGATGGCATCTTGACATCACATGTATCGTTATCAAGCAGCATCAACTTGCACAAGGCAAGGCCTCCGTCGTCCGCGCCCATGCGAATAGGCTTATAGCGAAGAAGATAAGGGAGATCAAACCGCTCCCGGACCCTTGGGTTCCTTGTAATGATGTTATTAGTTGAGTCGAGAATTGTCTTGAACGAACCTGCCATGCTAGCCGAGGTGATGATGTCGCATCGATCAATGAGTTCCTCCACCACGTCATCTTTCAGATTGGGGCAAGAATAACGGGGTCGTTTCTGGCTTGTTCCCTCCATGGAGAAGACGATCGAACAATGGCAGAAGGAAGGGTGAAGGCAAATGGAGGAGGGAGAAAGAGCGTGCGACAGCAGTTGCAAATCGAGAGGGGAAGGCGAAGAGGCGGTGGACGGTTGCCACGGTACATGAAGAGGCGCCCCGGTCTACATAGACGTCCGTTAGGAAATTGTACAAAAGAACTCACCGTCCTCTCACTGACATGTTGGAACGAGACCACATGTCAATGAAACATGGTGTGTCATTTCTCGTGCAAAATGCGATCTGGCCGCGTTTGCCCGAAGTGCCGCATTATTTCTTGACTTTATTTGTTTAATGGCGTGCCATTCAGTTTTGAAGCACGACTAACTGGTACTGTATGCAGAGAAAATATAAACTACTCTACCACTACTCCACCTCTCGTACTAGTAGTATAAAAAAGATATATAGGCTGGAGCTTCAGCGCTTTCTTGCTAAGGGCTGCCCACTTGCTTCTCACACTATCACCTTCTCTCCAGATCTAAAAAAGACGGCCTCTCTCTCCCTCCTCACCGGTGGTCATAGATCCACCGGGGAAGAAAAGGACGTGCAGCGTTGACGCACTCCTCGTCGGCGAGCGAGGTCACGCACTAACGACAAGGCCGTCCTCTCAGACCTAGCGCCCGCGCGGGATGGCCTTTGTCCCCAAGCTCGCTGCCGTAGTGTGTGCGGAGGACGACAACCACGAGTGAAGCCACTTCCCGCCGACCCTCAGGTATGCTACCTCTTTTCGAACCATACCCTTGTTCTATTGCCCCATCTGCC
This sequence comes from Aegilops tauschii subsp. strangulata, assembly GCF_002575655.3. Taxonomy (NCBI): domain Eukaryota; kingdom Viridiplantae; phylum Streptophyta; class Magnoliopsida; order Poales; family Poaceae; genus Aegilops; species Aegilops tauschii. The sequence continues at coordinate 369,772,264 of NC_053036.3, forward strand.
ACGTCGCTGCATGTGGATCTTTTTCCACTCCACCATCTTCCCAATTTGCTATCCTCTGCTCTGCTGGTCACGCAGACGAAAACCTTAATTTGCACTACTAAAGGAAACCCTACTTCATGCAGAATAATCCATGTCTGGGTTGAATAAGGAAAGGAAGGGAGACTGTACTGTCGAAGAGAGTAGGCATCGAACCCGCATCTAGGTTGAAAAGGGGAAAATCAGTAGCTAAGGAACGAGTCTCATGTCCCTTGGTTGAAGAAGGGTAGAAAGGCATGACAACACAATAGAGAATGACCAGGTCGATCGGTTTGTTGTTCTCACATAGGAAAAAGGTGGCTAAAGAAAACAAAAATGGGACGTAATCCACATATGCTGCCTGGATATTTGTTGCTCTGGGCAACCATACCTCCCTCACCACTCTATGCGTCCGTGGAGGTACATCGTACTGGTGCGCCCACTGTCTGAATGGGCCTCCCATGCTCTTATTGCCACTTTTTTGCTGTTAGTATAACGCCAGCAGTCAAGTCAGGCAATGCTACTGCTAAAGTGATGCCACATTTAACTAATGCCGCACTCAGTCTAATGCCACCGATAAATTTAAGAAATGCCATTTAATGTCACTGGATTATTTCAGGGTTAGCTGTTGATTGTGGATGTATTAAAGATTTTTCAGCTAAGGCATTCTAATGTTGTTGCACAGCCAGTATACCAACGATGAATCTTGTAACTACCTTCAGATTTTTGCACTGTTAATGCTTATAGATTACATACCTCACTTTCATGAGATAAGTCAATTTTTTTACAGTGTCAAGAGGAAAGGTCAAGAGTGGGCACCTCCTCCTCCGGCGGTTCTCTTGATTTTTCGATCAAGTTTTTATGTTTGACCGATTATCAAGATTGGGATAGCAATTTTTAGGTCCCCTCGAGTTCAAAATGATATTTATCTTGAAGGTACATGGTTTGCAATTTTTTATACTGTCACTAGTTAATAATGCTAGTTACCTTCAGACTTTTATATTTGGTTTAATGCTCATGCACAGCTAGTATACCAATGCTGAAACTTGTTACCTTTACATTTTGTATGTATTGTTAATTCTTATAGAAATCTTCCTGTGCTAGAGTTTATTGAAATCTGTTCAGTAAAACCATTGTACTGTACCCTGTAATAAAATAACTACTCTACTGTTGCACTAGCCACTGGATTAGTGTATATTTGTACTATTCGAATGGTGTTGCATTAGCGTATGGACATAAATAAAGTGTGGCAAGCTTTCCCAGATATGTGCTCAAGAAAACTACTACCTGATTTTCTAAATACTAGACGTTGGGTACTTTAAATTGAACTGTGAAAACGTCTTATATTAAGGAACAGAGGGTGTAGAGTTCACTCAAATTATCCCGGTAAAGCTAGTCACACCTTTGTTAAAATTAATGTTCATTATGTTATCGGAGGAGGTCTGTATGTTTGTCTCTAATGCCTGTCGACTACATACCTGACATCATGATGTAATGTGAAGTAATTTCCTTTTGTACAGTGTCACTGAATTGTCAAGGTGGTGATGGCATTTTATTTTAGTTGAACAACACAAAATATGCTTAAAAGAAGAGGAAAGGTCAGGAATCGATCATTCTTTCAGAAAGAACTATATATGCCTTCCTAACATCAGCCGTTGTTGCCTTATTTATTCCTTCAAACAGGTGGTTAGAAACAGTCTTGCTACCTTTTCCCATTTAGAAATTGGAATACTTATATTTGCGAGTCTATGCTTCAACTAGTGCCACTTTTATAGTAATCACACTTTCAATATCTATGCAAACAAGGACGCTCGATTTTAGTGGAACTGCACAAAAAGTCCAAATGGTTCAACATTAGGAGCATGTTTTCTTGCAAACCTTTATATCCAATTGGTGGCACTATGAGCAGTTCATTACGAAGGTATATGGTTTGCTACTATCTTGATACTCTTTTTGTACTGTCATTAGATAGTAATACTAGTGGTTTGCATGTGAATTTATTGGCAGGGTGGACCTACATTGGAGGCGCAGGACAGGATTCAATGATTGGATGCTCAATTTTGGTTGTATCGATTTCACCTCTTCCATAACTGCGAACATGGATATCCTTGGTCTGATGAAGAATATGCGCTATATTTCTGCTCTGAACCAGCAAATCAATTCACTATGAAATTGTCCAGGGCAAAACATGACTGTATCAAATTGTCCAGTGCAAAACATGACAAATGCTAAGCGGAAGAGATGTGTTTAAACCGAAAATACAAGGTGGGCTATATGTTTACTAGCTGCTTGATATTTGTGCAGACAGAGATGTCTGCCCGTTGCTATTTGGCAAACAAACAAAGTGACCACAATTTTGGTTGAACTGCACAAGAGAATAGTATAGTCACTGCATGCAGTGCCATTTGAAAATAGACACAGAAAGATTGGATAGTCACTTCATGGACTGCAGAAAAGTAGTACTGAACTATTTATTGGCCAACACTAGGTGCTTCATTGCTTTGGTCTGATTATACAATGGGCATCATTTTGCCTAAGTTAAAGTTTGTATTCCAAAAATAGTCTCGCCGTGTGATCGAGAGAAGACCAAATCATATTGCAGTGGATGTTCCTCCATCATGTGTGATTCATTATCATGGTTCCAGCTATTGGTGAAACCACTTATGTTTGCAAGAGGAATTGTAGACTTCACAAACAAATTTGTCTTTCAGTCTGTACTGAATGTTGGCCAAGAGAAGCACCATGTTAGTAGGAAGAACAAATGTTTTTTCTAGATCTTTGCTTTTGGAGCTACATATTTGTATATGATCTGTGAATCATTGAGATGCATTAAATGTTGATCTTATGTATGGGAATCGTACTAGTTGGTTTTGAATTTGGGCTACTAATGTGAACATATTACAATGCCAGGCCTGTGAGTCTCGTGTGAACATTTCGAACGGATCGACTCTTACTGCTGTGCACAACATGATCCTTATTTCTTTGTTCTCAGTGTTTACAAGTTACTACCAGTTCCTTATTTTTGTTCGCTCAGTGTTTACAAGTTACTGATCGATCACTAGCTAGCCTACTAATGCGCTCCAGGCAGTTTTAGTTGCGCCGCAAGATCCTAAGTGGTAGTTTTTTGAATAAAAATGCCTACCTCTGAAGAAACTGACAAGCTGCTCTGAAGAAAATTTCATACGAATCTAAAGAAACTGCCAGCAAAAAAGTTCGCAAATGCCCTATCTCCCAGCTAACGTTCATCAGCTCATGCGATCGTACACGTACACCATCCGACCTACTCAATCCTACACGTACACTATCCAACCTACTCGATCCTAAACGGATAAATAGTGGATCACACATGTACTACCTCCTTTCCGGTTTGCAGGGCTCAATTCAAGAAATGACCTACTCGATCCTACACGAATAAATAGCGGATCACGCACGTACTAGTACCTCCTTTCCGGTTTGCAGGGCTTAATTCAAAAATCCCACTAACCAAGGTACTCCCTCCGTCCGGGTTTATTAGTCCCGTGAGCCAAAGCAGCAAGACCAAGGCATGGCAATAATTAACTGTATGCAGAAGTTTAAGCTTAATCAATTCCAGCGATTTAAGTGGCTGCATGCGTGCCCTCGGCTGCGACTCGTTGCATGCTGCTCTGCATACTGGCTGTGAGCGATTCTGAGTGGCTGCATGCAGCCGGCTGTAATTAAGGTAGTTAACTGATGCGAAAAAGATGCGCTTGCGGTCCTTTTAAATCCGTCGAATCATTTTTGACAAGGAGGGATTACCTCATCTGGATGATTCGAGTGCACTCGTTCGACCGTCATGCCGGCGTGCGACCTAGCACGGACGGGACACACCACTGACGGGACGGGACGACACAGTCATAATTTCAGTTTTTCTAGTTTTCCACGGCAAGCTGGCGCGCTAAGCCATGCCTGCTTATGGATTGAATTCCGATGACCGCGATGACCGTCGCGTTTCCCGCGACACGCTAGTTCGCCTACCTTCCACCTATAATTACAGTTTCCCGTGCTTCTCCGGTGGCACCATCACCCAACTCGCCCTATCCTCATAAGCCCCCACCGGCCCGACGTCGCTCGCCACTTATAATCGCACTCGCCACGTCCGCCATGCCCCCACCCGTCCGAGATAGGCGACGCCGGAGGCGGTCACCGCTGGAACTAGTGTTCGATTTTTCACCGGAAGGCAGACGGAGGGAGGAGGCATTCTATCGGTCTTTATATGGCAATGCGGAGTATGAGGAGTTGTTGGAGCGCGACCGCCTGGCGGAGGAGCAGCGTATTGCCGATTTGTGCCGCCAGCGGGACATGGAGCAGCAGCGCACCGACGCTCTGAGTCGCGAGCAGAGCGCCCGCAACTGGGCGACTACATGGAGGCCGGCGCCCGGCAAATAGCCCTGGAGGCTGTCAGGCACGCATGCGTTCGCGACGCCGAATTTTACTACAAGCTCGTCAAGTGGGTTTCCCGCTTAGAAGCCGAAGCTTCGATGGACCATGCTGGGATGGAAAGGGCCAACGCGCGCGAGCAACGCACCCTATCGCACCTCTGGCAAGTCCGAGGCGAGGCGGAGGACGCCCGTGCCGGCGTTTAGCGTGTACCGCAGATGGTGGCCGGCATCGTCTAGTTAGCTAAGAGTAAGTTAGTACTTGTACACTACTAGAGTATTAGTGGGAGTAGAGAATTAACTTGGCTATGATGGTTGTCAACGTGGAAGTTCAGTACTCTATATCTGGATCAGACCTGTTACTTTGCTCTGAATGTTGAACTTTCCGTTTAAACGTATGGAATGGGCTGTTATTTTTTTAAATGGGTTGTATTTGTCCCCCACGGGTTTAGAGGCTGACTTGTGGGCCTACCAGATTGACGCGTACACAATCAAGAGATGATTGTACGCGGAGAGGATGACAGCGGGGACCCACCAAGGTCATGGCAGTATGCAAGCAAGTGCCTCCTTATTTGAAGCCAATAAAAAATGGCTCCTCCTAATGGATTTCTGACATCTGGGTCCCATGCCATTGTCAACGCAGTCAATAAACGAGAGAATTGCACAACGAGCGGCTGACACCAGGGACCCAACAGCTCGCCCAGTTATTTTTGTTTTGGGTTAATTTGATAAATGCCACTCCAAATCTGGTGATTATGAGAAATGCCACTGCAATTTCCAAACTTTGGAAAATGCCTTTTCATGCCATTTTCAGTGGCATTTTTTGAAGTCTGGAGTGGCGTTTTTCAAAGTTTGCAAATTGCAGTGGCGTTTTTCAAAGTTTGCAAAAATTGCAATGGCATTTTTCAAAGTTTGAAAATTGAAGTGGCATTTTTATGAATCGCCATAATTGGAGTGGCATTTATCTAATTTGTTTTTGAGACGGAAGCAGGGTGTCAGCTGGGCTGTGCGAGGCACTCTGGTCTGTCTAGACAGCCTTTTCTTTTATGTTGACCATAGACTAGCCCAGTAGTTTTTTTGTTCTTTCTGAAAATGGCTAGCCTAGTTTTTTTTGTGATTTGTCAAGTAAGTCAGTTTGTCAGGCCTGTTGGGCTGCAAACTTTCAAGACGAGGAGAGCTTCATTCGGCTGGCCGAGAAAATGGCCTATCAGTAATGAGAAATGGGTTGTACATTTTTAAAACACATCAAACCGGCAATTAGTTTCAATTTTTTTATTTAGAGATTTTAAATTGCATTGATTTTTATGTGTGGACAATTTGTTGGATTTTATATTGATATACATTTATTTTTTAAAATCAGTTTGAATGTGACTCGAAATTTCGGGATTAAAAACGGTTCGGACCACACCGAAATATGCAAATTTTCGTATAATTTTTTAACTGTGGCCACAATATGGGCTGTAATGGTAACAAAAATAATATGGGCTCCAAAAAAATGTTAAGAATTAGCAAATGGGCTGTAAATTATTAGAAATAATGGCAGATGGGCTGTATGTTGTTTCCCACAGATTTGAGGCTTTACTAAAAAAAGGTTGACGCACAAGTAGTGATTGTTGGATGTCCATCCAACGGCCGTCGTGCTTCTTCAATCTCTGCTCTTCCTGCTCCAGCCGCTCAAACAAGCGCCGGCGGGATTGCCTGCTCCCTCCTCCCGCGGCGGGCTGTGCTGCCGCGCAGGCCTCACCGCCCCACCATACTCCCATCGCTGTCCTAGCCATCCCTCTACTCACCCACACCTGCTGTTATTCTCCGGCGATGACAGCCGAACCAGTCAACCCTCGTACTCCCCACCACGTGGGCAGCCACTGTCGTGTTTTCCCTGGCTCCGTGTCGTTCCGTTCGTAGGCCTCACCGATTCCCGTAAGGGATAGGTACTTATTCCCGGCTGGCGGTATCAATCGTCCACCGCCCTAGTGCTCTCGGCGCGGCGTGGTCAATGTGGTCAACGAACGACATCCATCGAAAGTGGACTGTACGTGGAGAGGCTGACAGCTGGGTCCACGGTCGCAGACAAGGAAATGCCTCCTTATTACACGCAAAATAATGATTCCTCCACCTGACATCTGGGACCCACCGGAAGGGCCTCTGTATTTCGCGAAAAATACGTTCCCCCGCTGATAGCTTGGACCCACCATGTATATCTTCGCACGCAAGGAAGTGCCTCCTTATTGCGCACAAAAAAATGAATACCCCCTGCTAGCTGGGACCCAGCATAGTGGGAGGCTGGCTTGTGGGCCTACTAAATTGATGGGGACGGAGGGCTTTGTCAACTTAGTCAATATGAACGATTCTAGCTCCAGTGACCGTACATCTGGTCTTCTTGCTCCAGCCGCCCAGAGCAGCGCCGGTCGTGCCGCCTGCTCCTGCCTCCCGTGGCCGGCTGTGCTGCCGCGGAGTCCTCACTGCCCCCTACTACTCCCACCGCTGGCCAGGCCCTGCGGCGACGGCAGCCTCACACCGCAGCCGAACCAGTGAACCCTCGTACTCCTCTCCACGTGGGCTTCCACTGCCACGTCTTCCCCGGCTCCGCGTCTTCCCCTTCCTAGGCCTCGCCGTCGTCCACCGCCCTGGTGCTCTCGGCGCGGCGTGGTCAACCTGGTCAAGGAATGACTTCCATCGGAAGAGTACTGTACGTGGAGAGGCTGACAGCTGGGTCCATGACCGCAGCAAGGAACTGCCTCCTTATTACGCGCAAAATAATGATTCCTCCACCTGACAGCAGGGACCCACCGGACGGGCCACCGTATTTCGCGAAAAAAACGTTTCCCCCCTGACTGCTGGGACCCATCAGCTACATCTTCGCACGCAAGGAAGTGCGGCCATATTACGGGCAAAAAAAATGATTCGCCCCCTGACTGCTGGGACCCACCAGCTCCATCTTCGCACGCAAGGAAGTGCCTGACAGTCGGGACCCACCCGGTCGAAGCGTACGTAGCGTTGTCATTCTGGTCGCGAACATGTACGTACATACTGGTCGATCGGTCTGTCTGCAGACTGCAGAGATGAACCGTGGCCGTGTAAGGAATGGCACGTGTGGTAGTAGAGGCGCGCACATGTGGTAGTAGAGGCGCGCACGTAGCATGTACACGTACGTACAGCGGCCAGGGTGCAAGAAAGTAAATACGGCCACGTACGTACATACGGGCGGGGTCTCGAACGCCTACTCGCACATATGTACGGCCAAGGCTCGTGTACATGGCTGTGGCTGCGTCGGAACGGAGAAACTGTGTCATCGCCGTGTTCATGGGGAGGCAACGGAATGCGTCGTGTTCATCGGGAGGCAATGGAACGCGTGCTGTTCATCGGGAGCCAACCGGCTTGGACGGAATAGGCGATGGAAACGAGGCCTGGCGTACCGCAGAACAGAGGAAACGGCCTTGTGTTTGACCGGCCACAGTGGAAACGGGATCCTGTTCAGTGAGAGGGGTCTGGCGTACCGCAAAACAGAGGAAACGGACCACCTATGGTCGAAACGGGGTCCTGTTGATCGGGAGGGGTGTGGTGTACCGCAAAACGGAGGAAGCACACTTGTGTTGGAGCGCTACGGTCGAAACGGGGGTCCTGTTCATTGGGAGGGGTGTGGCGTACCGCAAAACGGGACTCCACGGGATACTGTTCATCTCCACCATCGACCTCCTCCAGCCTCCACGGGCTCCTGTTCATCCACCGTCGACCTCCTCCAGCCTCCACATGCGACTGTTCATCCACGGGCTCCTGTTCATCTAGCCTCCACCGCGCGCTCCTCCACCGGCTACTATTCAACCAGCCCTCTCCACGGGAGTCCTGTTCAACCACCCGTCCACGGGCTACTATTCATCCAGCCCTCCACCGGCTACTGTTCATCCAGCCCTCCACCGGCTACTGTTCAACCAGCCCTCCACGGGGTCCTGTTCATCCAGCCCTCCACGGGGTCCTGTTCATCCACCGGCTCGATCGATCGGGGTACTGTTCATCCAGCAGCAACGGCCTCTACTACCACGGGGTCCTGTTCATCCAACCCCCACCAGGAACTGTTCATCCAAACACCCCAACAACGCTCACTGTTCATCCAGAGGCAGCATCGATCGACTTCCGTTAGCAGCAGTAGCGAAGGAATCGCTCGATCGGGTTCAGTTAACAGCAAGGGATCCATCGATCACTCGGGTTCAGTAACGCCTAGCCTGCAGTGCAATCGCTCGGGTTCAGTTAGAGCCCAACGCATCCCTCGGGTTTAGTTAGAGCCCAACGCCTCGCACCCACGCGCGTATGTACGAGAGAAACGCACATCGCTCGGCCCCGACCAGCCATCGTAACCGGGAACTCCCTAATATTTTCCTCGCCCTCGCTTCTACCACGGTTTTTCCGTCATGGACGGCCCAAAGAATGTCATGCAGCTGCGTCTCCAGCCCGCCCAGGACGAAAAGCCCATTTTCTGTCATGATTTTTTGTCATAGAAGTAGGACCCCACCACAGCTATGATGATACCGGGTTTTGTCACAATTATCGTCATAGAAGTGTCATAAGTATGACAGAAAAAAATTCGTTCGGCCCAAAATGTCACGGATGTGATCTGGGTGTGCTCGTGCATGCATGCAATCTTAGTTGGGGCCCCCCTACAGCGCTTCTTTATTTTATCTTGCATGAGGTCATCGCCCCGACTTTGTACAAGGGGTTACATGCAGCTGAGGCAAGGCCTGTACAAAAGGGTGGCTGCCGGGCAGTGCCCGGCAGCCTCGCGCCTGACGGGTAGTACTTACGGAGATACTCAACATTCCATGAGTTATGTAACCGAGTGCCATTCCCGGTCTCCAGATGGACTGCTCCAGGTCTGGTGACTCGTACCACCCGGTAAGGGCCTTCCCACTTTGGTGATAGCTTGTTTGTACCCTTGGCGGACTAAACGCGCCTAAGGACAAGGTCACCTTCCTCAAAACACCGGGCATGAACCCTGCGGCTGTGATAGCGACGCCGGGCTTGCTGGTAGCGTGCAGCACACGTAGCAGCCCAGAGACGGTTCTCCTCGAGTAGCACAGCGTCGTCACGCTGGTGCTGATCTTGCGCTACTTCATCGTAGGCAAGCACTCGAGGGGACCCGTAAATGAGTTCCGTGGGGATAGCTGCTTCTGCCCTGTAAACCAGGGAGAAGGGAGTCTGCCCGGTAGCTCGGTTACGTGTCGTTCTGAGGGACCAGAGAACTACCGGCAGCTCCTCGATCCACCGCCTGCCGTGCTTCTATAGCGTATCGAAAGTCCTTGTATTGAGTCCACGAAGTACTTCAGCGTTCGTCCTCTTAGCTTGTCCATTGCTTCGGGGGTGTGCCACAGAAGCGAATGAGATCTTGCATCCGAGGGCATGAACGTATTGCATGAAGGCATGGCTCGTGAACTGGGTGCCGTTGTCAGTGATGATCCTTGCCGGAACTCTGAAACGACACACCAATTCTTTCAAGAACTTGATAGCTGACTGAGCAGTCACCTTTCTCACGGCAATCACTTCCGGCCACTTTGTAAACTTGTCGATGGCAACGAACAAGAATTGAAAGCCCCTGATTGCTTGGGGGAAGGGGCCGAGGATAACGAACCCCAGACCAAAAATGGCCATGATAGAGGGATTGTCTGAAGGGCTTGGGCAGGCAGGTGTGTTCTCTTTGAATGGAACTGGCACTGGCAGGTTTCACATGTCGTGAAGAGCTCAACTGCATCTTGGAGGGTTGTGGGCCAATAGAATCCTTGCCGGAATGCTTTCCCAACTAATGCCCTTGATCCAGTGTGTGAGTCGCACATTCCTCTGTAGCCATCAGTTCCTTTCCATCCTCCCGGCAGACACACTTCAATTTCACACCGTTGGGCCTCCTTCTATACTGAGAGTCATCGACAAACTGATACATACTGGCCCTCCGGGCTACTTTCTCAGCTTCATCTTGGTCGCCGGGAAGTTCTCCGGTTTGGAGGAAGAGGACGATGTGTCTTGCCCAAGTTGGATCCTGGGGCTCAGCAACGAGGACTAGCAGCATCTCCTCTGCTGCGGGAGCACTAGCCTCGTTCGCGGGGTCCATAGGCCCGGCTGGAGGGGGTGGTCCGGTAGGCGTTGAGGAGTTGTTTTTGGTAGGGTCTCTGCCGGGGGCAGACGACTCAACCGGGAGAGGCTTACCGTAGTCCAACTTTCTCCTTTTCCGGGCCATTGGGGCTGGTGATACGGAGGGCTGCGAGAGATGGGGAACAAAAGTTCCTGGTTCCATAGGAAGCTTCTGCGCAGCACACTTTGACAGGTGATCAGCTATGCTGTTTACCGCACGGGGTACATGCTCTGTTTGCAACCCATCAAAGTGCTCCTCCAATCTCCTCACTTCCTCGACGTATGGTTCCATCAATGGACTTTGATAATCCTTGTTGACTTGTCTCACCACAAGCTGTGAATCTCCTCGAATGATCAACTTCTTAATTCCCAATTCCGCTGCAATCCTAAGCCCGGCAAGGATCCCTTCATACTCAGTTGTATTGTTGGTAGCTTCTTCCCAGGCAAAGTGCATTTGGACGACGTACTTTAAGTGCTCCCCGGAGGGGGCAACAAGAAGCACGCCAGCCCCTGCACCTTGTACAGAAAAAGCACCATCAAAATACATAATCCATTCTTGGGGTGATTCCTTGCTGGGGAGAGCTGTTTCTGCCACTTCCTCATCAGGGGTTGGCGTCCATTCTGCAATAAACTCTGCCAGTGCCTTGCTCTGAATAGTTGACGTGCTCTCAAACTTGAAACCAAAGCTGGATAACTCCAAAGCCCACTCCACTATTCTACCGGTGGCCTTAGGGTTTCGGAGTATTCTTTGCAACGGAAAATGAGTGACAACCGTAATCTCATGGGCTTGGAAGTAGTGGCGCAGTTTCCTTGAGGCCATGACGAGGCCAAAGATCAACTTTTGCACGCTAGAATACCTTGATCTAGCCCCTTGTAACATGGAGCTAACAAAGTATACTGGGCGCTGCACCACTTTCTTCCTTGTCGTGTCCTTGGGGTTGCTCTTTTTTTTGACTGGGAACTGTAGGGGAAACCCCCACAACATATCAAAACTTTATTGAGAAAAAGAGATACAGTACAAGTACAAAGGGGGATTACAAGAGGTAATCAAAGTAGCTAGGGGAAGAAGGAGAAAAAACAAGTTAAAAGATACAGACTATTGGCTTCAAGGTGGCAGAAATGAAATCCAGCGAAGAAGATCATCTTTGTAGGCAGCTTTCACTCTATATTGCATTAAGCTGATGTCATGGATGAATGCAGATCTCCATTTATTAAATCTAGCTCTCTCATGCCTAAAGACCTTAGCGTTCCTGATGATCCAGATATTCCAGCAAGCAATGAACACCACTTCGATGAAGAAGGGCTTCCTAAAACTCCTGCTAGCATTAAGAACCAAATGAGCCATGGAGTCACCAGAAGACCAATCAATTTGCAGATAGTTCCAAACTCTGTCACTAAAGTTGCAATTGAAGAACAGATGATACCTTGTTTCCCTAGTCTGCAAAGGACAAAGGACACAGTTTACTCCATCCTCCAAATGCCAATGCCTCCTATCCACCATGTCCTTGGTGTTCAACCTGTCCATAATAAGCATCCAAGCAAAAACTTTGATTTTCATTGTACAAGAGGACTTCCAGATCCAAGCTGTCAAAGGGTTGAAAGATGCTGATGCAAAAGTATGTGAGTAAAACAACTTTGGTGAGTATCCCTTGGCAATGCCCTTCCAAAACCAAATATCCTTGGACCCAGGTGTTCTATTAAGGCCACCCAACATGGACTGGAGAATAGTCAGATCATCAAAAGCCTGGCTGGACAAAGGAAGGTGGAAGTGCTGGAAAATATCCTGAGAGTCCAAGAACTCAAGAATAGTGACCCAGGGGTCCTTAACATAGGAACAGAGCCTGGGAAATCTGAGTTGAAGTCTAGACACCTGACCATCAAACTGCAAGTTATCTGACCACATGAGGGCAGTGTCCCCTGCATTAATCTGAACCCAAGCACACTCCCTAAAATGATGCATGACCTTGCAAATATCCTTCCACCAGAATGAGCCTCAATCAGAAGTTCCCTAGGGGACCCTATTATGATAGTAGGTATCCCAAATTAAAGAAACCCAAGGGAGATCCTTTTTATTAAGGAAGTTATTCACATGTTTGATTAGAAGTGCAACGTTCTGAGAACCAAGGTTGAGAATACCAAGACCTCCCCTGTTTTTTGGCCTGCAAATAAGGTCCCACGCAGCTAGGGAGGGGGCAGGCTGACCCCTATTCCTCCTCCAGAGGCATTGTCTCTGGATTCTCTCCAATTGTTTAAGAATTCCAGCTGGGACAGCCAAACTGCACAGGAAGAAAATGGGCATAGATGACAGAGCAGAGTTAAGAAACTACAGCCTTTCCCCCTGATTCAAAAAAGATGAACTAGCTGTCATTCTCCTCTCCATGCAATCAACCAATGGCATAAAATCCACCATTTTAGGCCTTGTAATACCCACTGGCAACCCAAGGTAGGTAAATGGCATTTTCCCAATCTGGCAGCCAAATGCAGAAGCTAATTCAGTCATGACAGCAGTGTCCACATTGATGGGAATAATAAAGGATTTGTGATAGTGCACATCCAGACCAGTGGACACAGAGAAGACCCTGAGCATATCCTTGAGAGCTATGAGATAGTCCTTGTCCGCAGGCTAGATAATAAGAGTGTCATCAGCATACTGAATCACGGGGTAATCCTGATCATGACAAGGTATAGGTAACTGAAGAATGCCCCTTCTGAACATGTCATTGATTACAGTCTGCAGGAGATCAGCAGCTAGGACAAAAAGGAGGGGAGAGACTGGATCACCCTGTCTGACACCCTTTTTGCACCTGAACTTCCTACCAGGGACTCCCTTAAGCAGAACAGATGAGGTACCTGTGGATAGAAGTTGCTTCATCCAAAGGATCCACTTCTCATTAAAGCCCTTATATCTAAAAATTTGCACAATGGCCTCATGCTCAAGGGAGTTAAAAGCCTTTTCAAAATCCAACTTTAGAATCACAATAGGTCTCTTGGACTGGTGTAAATACTCAAAGGTCCACCCAATACAATCTTGAATTGTTCTGCTTTTTATGAAACCATATTGGTTCTTGTGGACACACTGCATAATCACCTCTTGAAACCTATTGGCTGCCATCTTAGACAAGAACTTAAGACCCATTCCTGTTAAAGAGATAGGTCTAAAGTCACCCACCTCCTCAGGGGAGGGCTTCTTAGGCACCAGAGTTATGTATGAGTCATTGATATTTTCCAGATGAGCAGTACCCTCAAAGAAAGCCTGGGCCAGTTCATAAAAATCCTGAGAAATTATGTGCCAGCACCTTTTGAAGAGAAGACCATTAAAACCATCTGGACTTGGAGCTTTATCAACTGGCATATGCTTGACAATCAAGTCCATTTCCTCCTTCTCAAAAGGCTTAGTGAGAACATCCAATCCCACAACTGGTTCAATGAGGGAAGAAAGATCAAAACCCATGTTAATTCCCCTGGAAGAACACATTCTGTTCTTAAAACAATTCCAGATAATACCCTCCATTTGTGAATGATCAGTCACCACCGTACCATCAGGCAATTTTAAGCTAGCAATAGAATTCCTTCGATACCTCTCCGTGGCCATAGCATGAAAGAACTTGGTGTTCTCACCACCCACTTTTATGTATCTGATAGTACATCTTTTTCTCCAATAGAGACATTGAAGGTGGAGCAATTTCTCAACATGGGTTTTAACCACTATCCTGAAATTTGATTCATGTCTGTAGAGTGTTCTATATTCCTCAAGCTCATCCAAGAGCAGGATAACACTATTGCATTTACAAATTAGAGTTTTCAGTTTGGAAATGTTCTTCTGCCATCTCTTGAGACACATTCTCAAGTACTTAAATTTGTCAGCTATCCTGGCAGTAATATGGCCCTTTCTGGATTGTTTCTGCCATGAGGAATCAACACAGTCCGTAAAACCCTCCAACTCCAACCAATAATTCTCAAACCTAAAGATATTAGACTTGGGAATAGAAGTTTTGAATGTAACCATACAAGGCACATGGTCAGAAGCAGTTCTGGCAAGAGGTAGTACCTCAGTCATGGGATAATCAGATATCCAATCAACAGAAGTAAAGAACCAGTCTAGCTGCTCAAGGAGTGGAGTATCCTGCATATTGGACCAAGTGTAGGACCTGCCTTTGATGGGCAATTCCAAAATGCCGAGGTGTCCAATAATCTCATTAAAGATGAACATGTCATTCAAATCACCACCAGGTAGATTTCTGTTATCCACAGAACGTAAGAAATTAAAATCCCCCAGTAACAGCCAATTCTCATCCACAGGAATGTTCAGGTGATACAACCAGGTTACAAAATTATCCCTAGCTTCCCCCTGACAAGGACCATAAACCACCACAAGAGTCCACCGCTCATTGTTTTGCCTAGAAACAAACTCAATCACCACTGCAAATTGCTGGACTTGCAATAAAGTCCCACCAAATATAGACGAGTTCCAAACAACTAGAATTCCACCAGAGGCCCCCAAGGAAGGAGAGAAAGCAAAGCTGTCAAATCTCTTGGGGCAAAAGCTTTTAATCATTCTGGAATCGAATGAAGCACATTTAGTTTCTTGCAGACAAGCAATAGCACAGTGACTTTCGTCAATCTTTTGTCTAACAGCTCTTTGCCTAGCCTCAGAGTTTAAACCCCTGACATTCCAGCATAGGACATTCCAGTTTCTACAGTGATTATTCATAAAGAAATAACATAAACAAGTCTCCCATGCACATGACACACAGTGTCAGATGACCAAAAGCACATAAGAGTTCCGAACCAACATTATTACATATCCAAGGATCAGAAAATGAAAACCAAACGCATAAAGCAGATTTATGGGCTTGCCAAACCCAGCAGAAGAAGAGCACACTATTCATTGGAGGCTTGATTTGCAGCAGCAGCAGGGTCCACCATAAGTGCATCCTCCGTGAGCAGAGTTGCATCAATCTCCAGCTCCTTGCCAATAGCTTGCAGATGACTGATGGGAGTAGGTGGAGGAGCATCTCCAAATGCAGGGTCATCAGACATCTCTGCAGAAAGGGGCTTGGCCTTGGGCTTCTTCTTCTTGGGCTGCAGAACCAGCTCATGGAAAGTGGGCTTAAACCCATCACGCTGGGCCGAACTTCTGGTACACCTTCGAACAGATGTTTCAACAAGAGGCGTTGGCGCCAGAGTTTTGCGTGGCCTCCTCGTAGGTACACGCGCAGGAGGAGAAGGGACAACAGGTGCAACCCTCACAGCATCATCCACAAATAACGCTCTAGCCACAGGTCGGGCAGGCACCGGCTCCTTCCATGTCAGCAAAGGAAGATCATCCTGCTGGAAAGCAAAGTCCCAGTTTCTCTTGGTCAAAATGACAGGCGACAGGGGTTTAGGCAGCAGAGGTTTTGGAACCTCAAACACCATTGGAGCATTCAACAGGTTTTCAAACGAGCGCCTCCAAATCATTTCAGGGGGCAGAGGGGGACCAAAGGGGATCTTAACCACAGGCTGATCCAAAGCTTGGATATCAAAAAGAGGAGGTTGATAGACCACAATTGCCCAATTGCTAGCATCCTCCAGGTCCGGTGCAATCTCCATCAGATCATTCAGGTTGTCAGGTGGAGCCCCATCAATGAGAACGATAGGTGCAGGGGGCACCTGAGGTTGAGCTTCAGAGCTTTGGTGAGCCGAACTGGGTTGAGCCAAGGCATTCAACACCACGGATTCGTGATCCTCTACAGCAGGCTCCGCAGCAGGTTCCTCCGAGTTTCCCCAATTGTCCTCATGCACCTCATTATGTGCAGGTTCAGGCGGAGGTGGCGGCACATCGTTTCACCCCAGAGCTGGGAATGGAGGCAGAATAAAAGGTGGCATCTCCGGGAAGGGTACACCAGGCAGGGGATGAGGATTGCCATTGATGGGCATCCAGTCTTCATCTTGGGGCATCTGTTCAGCAAAATTGGCCCCAAGGATATACAGAGGCGCCGTCCAAGACACCCTGGCACCACCCCAGGCAGCATAATCCATGAACACCACATCTCTTGGCACCAAAATATCTTCTGGAAAAGACGCAAAGACCAAAGTGCGCACAAGGTATGGATCCTCACTAATCCAATGATGAAACTTCCCAAATGTGTTGACCGCTGCCCAAATACTATCCTCATTGCGAAGATCAAGCGGAATCCCCAAGAACATGAGCAGTCCCTGACGGAAACCCTGAGCACCTCTAAAAGATTCACCCTCATCGTGTTTCATAAAACGCACAAAATGATCGTTGCCAACAGGTTGGGGCGGCATCTGAAGAAGAGAAAACCTGACTGCAGCATCCCGAAGCTCAAAAAGACCCACCGATCTAATCCAAGGCTGAGCAGACCTCACCAATACCCCATGAGCTTGCAACCATTGAACCACTTCCTCTCTAGCAGCACCAATCTGATCGGGAGGGGGGATGGGCATTACCTCAGCTAGCATGAACTCCTCATGGCGGCGCACAAGTGGGGTATGTGGCGTCACATAGGTCCGACGCAAACGAGCATCACCGCGATCCACAATGTGATGGCCAGCCAGCACATACAGCAAGGGGTCGAGAGGGAAGTTGGCCATCGGAGGGGTACAACCTGGGCTGGAAGCAGACGGCGAGAACTCCGGCGGAGGAGGGGTCTCAGGCGGCGCGGTCGAAGGTGTTTTGGGACCAGGACTGATGGAACAGGGCGAAGCCGTAAATGCGGAAGTGCAAGAGGAGTCCAAGTTTGGTAAAAGCTGTGTCAGAGAGATATTCTCGGTGGGAGCTGAGCGATCCTTGGAAGTTGCAACGTTACCGGGTTTTGGTTTCCAAACCAGACCCAAAATCCTTGCAAACTTGTTGCAATCCTTTTTACCATGCCCCACCCGCAGACAAGAGGTACAACGTAGTTTAGACGTGCACGCCGCAGCAAAATGGCCCTTAGACAAGCAAATCTGACACGTTAAAATTTCGTCCACCATACCCGATACCAAGTTATCAAAATCTTCTTTTGCTTGCTGAGAGGAAGGAATGGAAGGCCCAGAAGAAAACACCGGCTCCACCTGGACCGTGGAACGTGAAGATGACGGCCCAACATGGGATGGCACGTCCACATTCGGAGAGCCAAAATTTCTGCCCGAGATAGACGGCGACCCATCCGCAGCTGTTTGAAGATCCCTAACCGTTCCAAAAGAAATGGAGGGGGTCGTCGACGTCCACCGGAGTTCAGCCGGTGGCGGGGGATGGATGACCACCCTTTCATGCGCAGAAAGCGTGTACCCCGCATCCTCAACAGTTTGAATGCAATTTTGCGTGGCCGGATAACGATAACCACGACAAGCAGGATAATTCTGGAACTTTGAAAATGAAAGCTTCTTGGCAAGGGCATGAGATGATCTTATCGAAGATTTACGGGGCTTGGTGTGCATAGCCAACATGCCAAGGGTAGCTCGACGTTTGGAAGGACTAACAATGATCCACTCGGCATCACATTCCAATTTCCAAAGTTTAAACTCACGGCCCCAATTTGGGCCACCATTACCCCAAAGATGAAAGAAACATTTAAAATGATCACAAGAGAAAGAACGGAGCTTGAGAATGATCAAAGCCACAGCCTTGCAAGAAACTTGAAAACCAAAAACCCTATCCTTGATCATAAAAACCATGAACTCAATAGCAGAACCTCCGATGGCCGCCTGAAGTGCCGCTGCCACCGAATCCTCAGTCAAACGAAAATCGTGCCGGCCAAAAGAAATTACCATGGTGAAGAAGCCCGTGTCATCCATGGGGTGCACCGGAAAACCCGTAGATTGAAAAACCTTTTCCGCAAAAACCAGACCCTTGGAGAAGTCCAAGCCAAGGGTGGATCCATCAGCAGAACCCATGGAGATGGGAATTAGGACGTAGATCTCAGTGCACCGGAGAGATCTAATGGAGAGGAAATGAATTTTGGTGGCTAGGGGAGGAGATCACCGGAGGTGGTGGCGATCGCCGGGGTGGGGGTGGGAGCGCCTATCATGGTACGTACTTCCTTGGGGTTGCTCTTGTTGCCGTGCTCACTGCTGTTCTGATCCTTTTTGACTCTGCCGTGATCTGGCCACTTTCTGCCTCATCCACCTCTCGCTGTGCTACCAAGGCCGCACTGACCACTTGGTTGGTTACCTCCAAGTAAAGCAACAACGGCTCTTGGGGTTTGGGCGCAACCAAGGTAGGCACAGACGATAGGCCTTCAATTCTTGTAGAGCTGCATCTGCTTCCGGGGTCCACTTCATGGGCCCTGCTTTCTTCAAAATTTTGAGGCACGACAGGGCACGCTCGGCAGACTTGGAAATGAATCTGCTTAGCGCGAAAACGCATCCCGTTAGGCGCCTTACATCCTTAACTGCCCTTGGCACTTGGATCTGCTCAATGGCCTTGATCTTGTCAGGGCTGGCTTCAATCGCCCGATGGGTCACGAAGAATCCAAGTAGCTTGCCGGAGGGAACACCGAATACACACTTCTCCGGATTAAGCTTCAAGTTAATCTTGTGCAGATTAGCAAATGCCTCTTCCAAATCCAAGATAAGGGTGTTTTTATCCTTGGTTTTGACCACGATGTCATCCATATGGGCTTCTATATTTCTGTGTATCTGTGGCTCAAAACCAATCTGGACTGCTCTTGCAAAAGTGGACCCGGCACCCTTTAATCCGAAAGGCATACAGATAAAGCAGTACGTACCACATGGAGTGATGAACGATGTCTTCTCCTCATCTTCTTTGGACATGAAGATCTGGTGATATCCGGAGTATGCATCCAGAAAGGAGAGAAAATCGCAACCTGAAGTGGAGTCCACGATCTGGTCGATGCGCGGCAAGGGAAATGGGTCCTTCCGGCAAGCCTTGTTGAGATCTATGAAATCAATGCAAAGCCTCCATTTCCCATTCGCCTTACGGACCACCACTGGGTTTGCCAACCACGCAGGGTGCAGTACTCCTCTGACCAAACCAGCTGCCTCTAGCTTCTTGATTTCCTCGGCAATGAACTGCTTCCGCTCCAAGGCCTGCTTCTGGACTTTCTGCTTGACGGGTCGGGCGTGTGGGCAGACAGCAAGGTGGTGCTCGATTACCTCCCTGGGAACACCGGGGATATCAGATGGTTGCCAGGCAAACACTTTGATATTCGCCCGCAGGAAGGCAATGAGTGCGCTTTCCTATTTGTCATCAAGGGTGGCGCTGATAGCGAAAGTACCATCAACGCCAGCCAGCCCTGCTGGGACCTTCTTCACTTGGGGTGCAGCAACCTTGGATCTCTTGCTGTTGGAACACTCCGGCACGTCGTCAACGGGTGCGTGCACTCGGAGGGGGCACGCTTCCTGGACTCCTTGCCGGAGGCGCTATAATCCTTCTTCTTTCCTTGGTTCCGAAAGGGTTTGCCGGGGCGATTTGCTTCACCTCCTCGGCCCTTACCGCTAGCAGCATTCTGACCTTTCTCCTTATCACGCTTATCATACTCTGCCCTTTGTTTCTTGACGAGCTGCTCAACCTGATAACGCTCCTGAAGGTCGTGGGGTCCGGTGGACCTTGTAGTACGGCCCATCACCTGTCCCAACTTTTTCCGCGGCAGCGGCTTCCTGGCAGGCAGCGCACGCAGCAGCTTCCTTGCGGGGGCCTCAACCTTGGCCTTCTTGCCGGTACTAGGTGTGCCCGATCCTTCCACAGTCATTATTGCCTTATCCCTTGGCTTCTTATTGCGCTTCTTGCCCATTCTCTGACTGGTTGATTCACCCTCATCCTCTGAATCAACATTGATGCAATCCTCCTCCCCGGGCAACTTCCTTCCTTCCTCCATCCGAGCACACTTATCAACCAGTGTGTATAGCTCCTTCACACTCTTGGGAAACCGCACATTCATCTTAGAACGAATGCGACGGTTGCGCACATTTTACTGGAAGGCTGCTATACCGGCTGCTGGATGGATATTTGGAATATTTCTATGAACTTTACTGAATCTTCGTAAATACTTATGGAGGGTTTCTCCTTCCTTCTGCTGGAGAAGCTGCAGGTCGCTGGGCCTGCCGGGCTCTTGGTGGCCACCAGTGAAGGCACCGATGAACTCATGGCACATATCTGCCCATGACGAAATGGAGTTCTCCGGCAGGTGCATCAGCCAAGAACTCACATTGGACTTGAGGGCCAAAGGGAAGTAGTTGGCGAACACCTTCTTGTCTCTTCCCCCGGCAGCCTGAACATCGATGGTGTAGATGCTCAGGAACTCTGCCGGGTTCAACCTCCCGTCATACTTCTCAGGTATCTCTGGCTTGAACGTGCGAACGGACGGCCAACGGACTTGCCACAGCAACCGTGTAAAGGCAGGGCAGCCGACCTCAAAGGGCAGGCACCCGCCAACACCGAGCGCAGGCTCATCGACGTTGAGGCCGCCACACCCGTCGGTCTGGTGGAGGTCGTCGGGGCGCTGATCCATGACGACGCGCGCGTCTCCCCGCCGCCTATCCTCCGGGGCTCAACGTTGGCCTGGATGTGCTCAAGGGTCAAAAGAGGCCATTGAGACGTCATCGGGGTCTTGATTTTGATGCGCCCACGTCGGCTGCTGTGGTGGGGACTGCACCGTGGGGACAGCCCTCTCCGTTTGGCCAGCAATGCGGGCGGTTGCTGTTGCTTGGGGAGGTCGTGGCGGGCCAGCTCATCGCGAGCCCCCAGCCTCAGTGAAACCGAGCAGGTGTTTGGATGGTGGCACGCCATTCATCCATCTGCTCGGCTGCCGGCGGAAACCTCAGTAGTAGCTGAGCTCACGCCATGGCCTCCGTAGCTATGCTTGGCATAGATGTTGATGACGTCGACCGCACCATTCCCTGGCTCCTGATGGTGCCAGCGGTGGCGACGGCGTTAGTGCCGCGTCAACGCAGCTGTGGGACGACCACGTGGGCAGTGGGGTCGCGCGGTGATGGTGCGCGAGTGTCGGATGTGGGGTTCCGGCAAACCCTTAAGGTTCGAACACTAGGGTGCGCGCGAAGTCTCTCCCTCCTACTGTGGTGGCTAGTCCTATTTATAGAGGCCCTGGTCCTCTTCCAAAATATCGAGCGGGAAGGGAGCCAACAACGGCGGGTAAATTTGAAGGGGGACAGCTAGTACAAGCTATCCTGACAAAAGCGGTCTTCGCTTGCGAAAAGCTCTGGGGTGACGCCGTCTTGGGCTCCACGATGACCTCCGCCTTGCCGTCCTCCGGTCTTGGTCTCGTTGCACCAATATGGCAACCTTTGCCTGATGCCTCGGTACTCTTCACCTGTGCTGGCCTCCTTAGCACCAAAGAGGAAATAGAGAAGCTGCACGCACTGGCGCCCGCCTGGCACCCGCCTGGTGCCGTTCGTCATGGCTCACGTCACGAGAGCCTTGTGAGGTTTGCCTCGCCTTGATATCTCCGCTCCTCGTGAGCCTGCTTGGCTAGGCCACTCCAGAGGAGGTCTTGCATTGTCCGCCTCGCGAGGGTCTTGGGTGCCTTGTTGACGAAGATGAGCCATACGGCCTGCTGCTTAGCCAAGCTGTGGGCCGCAGGCAGGCAAGTCTGGGGACCCCTGTTCCCAGAACGCCGACAGTAGCCCCCGGGCCCAAGGTGTGCTCGGGCTTGGCTTCGCGGCGAAGCCAAGGGTCAAGTTCGGAGCACCGCGAGTCCCAAAACCCTGCGGCCTCGGTCGACGCGTGGTGGTTGATTGGACGTGGGCGTCTCCGCTTCCCCACGCTGCCTCGGCAACTGCTTGACTTGACAAGTCCCTGCGACTGTTGGAAATATGCCCTAGAGGCAATAATAAATGGTTATTATTATATTTCTTTGTTCATGGTAATTGTCTATTATTCATGCTATAATTGTATTGTCCGGAAATCGTAATACATGTGTGAATACATAGACCACAACGTGTCCCTAGTAAGCCTCTAGTTGACTAGCTCGTTGATCAACAGATAGTCATGGTTTCCTGACTATGGACATTGGATGTCATTGATAACGGGATCACATCATTAGGAGAATGATGTGATGGACAAGACCCAATCCTAAGCATAGCATAATAGATCGTGTAGTTTCGTTTGCTAGAGCTTTTCCAATGTCAAGTATCTTTTCCTTAGACCATGAGATCGTGCAACTCCCGGATACCGTAGGAGTACTTTGGGTGTGCCAAACGTCACAATGTAACTGGGTGACTATAAAGGTGCACTACGGGTATCTCCGAAAGTGTCTGTTGGGTTGGCACGGATCGAGACTGGGATTTGTCACTCCGTGTGACGAAGAGGTATCTCTGGGCCCACTCGGTGATGCATCATCATAATGAGCTCAATGTGACTAAGGCGTTAGTCACGGGATCATGCATTGCGGTACGAGTAAAGAGACTTGCCGGTAACGAGATTGAACAAGGTATTGGGATACCGACGATCGAATCTCGGGCAAGTAACATACCGATTGACAAAGGGAATTGCATACGGATTGATTGAATCCTCGACACCATGGTTCATCCGATGAGATCATCGTGGAACATGTGGGAGCCAACATGGGTATCCAGATCCCGCTGTTGGTTATTTACCGGAGAGGCGTCTCGGTCATGTCTGCATGTCTCCCGAACCCGTAGGGTCTACACACTTAAGGTTCGGTGACGCTAGGGTTGTAGAGATATATGTATGCGGAAACCCGAAAGTTGTTCGGAGTCCCGGATGAGATCCCGGATGTCACGAGAGGTTCCGGAATGGTCCGGAGGTGAAGAATTATATATAGGAAGTCCAGTTTCGGCCACCGGGAAAGTTTCGGGGGTTACCGGTATTGTACCGGGACCACCGGAAGTGTCCCGGGGCTCCACCGGGTGGGGCCACCTATCCCGGAGGGCCCCGTGGGCTGAAAGTGGAAGGGAACCAGCCCTTAGTGGGCTGGGGCGCCCCCCTTGGGCCTCCCCCCATGCGCCTAGGGTTGGGAACCCTAGGGGGGGAGCTTCCCCCTTGCCTTGGGGGGCAAGGCACCCCTTCCCCCCCACTTGGCCGCCGCCCCCCCCTTTGGATCTGATCTCCAGGGCCGGCGCCCCCCCAGGGGGCCTATATAAAGGGGGGGGAGGGAGGGCAGCAACCTACAGCCTTGGGCGCCTCCCTCCTCCCCTGCAACACCTCTCTCTCTCTCGCAGAAGCTCGACGAAGCCCTGCCGGAGACCCGCTACATCCACCACCACGCCGTCGTGCTGCTGGATCTCCATCAACCTCTCCTTC
Organism: Aegilops tauschii subsp. strangulata; assembly: GCF_002575655.3. NCBI lineage: Eukaryota > Viridiplantae > Streptophyta > Magnoliopsida > Poales > Poaceae > Aegilops > Aegilops tauschii. The sequence goes on from NC_053036.3 coordinate 369,796,018, forward strand.
CCCCTTGCTGGATCAAGAAGGAGGAGACGTCGCTGCACCGTACGTCTGTTGAACGCGGAGGTGCCGTCCGTTCGGCACTTGGTCATCGGTGATTTGGATCACGGCGAGTACGACTCCGTCATCCACGTTCATTGGAACGCTTCCGCTCGCGATCTACAAGGGTATGTAGATGCACTCCTTTCCCCTCGTTGCTAGTACACTCCATAGATGCATCTTGGTGAGCGTAGGAAAATTTTAAAATTATGCTACGATTCCCAACAGTGGCATCATGAGCCAGGCCTATGCGTAGTTACTATGCACGAGTAGAACACAAAGCAGTTGTGGGCGTTGAGTTTGCCAATTCTTCTTGACGCTACTAGTCATTTCTTGTTTCGGCGGCATTGTAGGATGAAGCGGCCCGGACCGACCTTACACGTACGCTTACGTGAGACAGGTTCCACCGATTGACATGCACTAGTTGCATAAGGTGGCTAGCGGGTGTCTGTCTCTCCTACTTTAGTCGGAACGGATTCGATGAAAAGGGTCCTTATGAAGGGTAAATAGAAATTGGCAAATCACGTTGTGGTCATACGTAGGTAAGAAAACGTTCTTGCTAGAAACCTACAAACCACGTAAAAACTTGCAGCAACAATTAGAGGACGTCTAACTTGTTTTTGCAGCAAGTGCTATGTGATGTGATATGGCCAGAAGATGTGATGAATGATATATGTGATGTATGAGATTGATCATATTCTTGTAATAGGAATCACGACTTGCATGTCGATGAGTATGACAACCGGCAGGAGCCATAGGAGTTGTCTTTATTATTTTGCATGACCTGCGTGTCATTGAATAACGCCATGTAATTTACTTTACTTTGTTGCGAAACGCGTTAGCCATACAAGTAGAAGTAATCGTTGGCGTGACGACTTCATGAAGACACAATGATGGAGATCATGATCATGGTGTCATGCCGGTGACGAAGATGATCATGGTGCCCCGAAGATGGAGATCAAAGGAGCATGATGATATTGGCCATATCATGTCACTATTTGATTGCATGTGATGTTTATCATGTTTGTGCATCTTATTTGCTTAGAACGACGGTAGTAAGTAAGATGATCCCTTATAATAATTTCAAGAAAGTGTTCACCCTAACTGTGCACCGTTGCGAAGGTTTGTTGTTTCGAAGCACCACGTGATGATCGGGTGTGATAGATTCTAACGTTCGAATACAACGGGTGTTGACGAGCCTAGCATGTACAGACATGGCCTCGGAACACACGCAATACACTTAGGTTGACTTGACGAGCCTAGCATGTACAGACATGGCCTCAGAACACGGAGGACCGAAAGGTCGAGCATGAGTCGTATAGAAGATACGATCAACATGGAGATGTTCACCGATCTTGACTATTCCGTCTCACGTGATGATCGGACACGGCCTAGTCGATTTCGGATCATGTTTCACTTAGATGACTAGAGGGATGTCTATCTGAGTGGGAGTTCATTAAATAATTTGATTAGATGAACTCAATTATCATGAACTTAGTCTAAAATCTTTACACTATGTATTGTAGATCAAATGGCCAACGTTGTCCTCAATTTGAACGCGTTCCTAGAGAAAACCAAGCTGAAAGATGATGGCAGCAACTATACGGACTGGGTCCGGAACCTGAGGATCATCCTCATAGTAGCCAAGAAAGATTATGTCTTAGAAGCACCGCTAGGTGAAGCACCAATCCCAGAAAACCAAGACGTTATGAACGCTTGGCAGCAGCGTGCTGATGATTACTCCCTCGTTCAGTGCGGCATGCTTTACATCTTAGAACCGGGTCTCCAAAAGCGTTTTGAGAAACATGGAGCATATGAGATGTCCGAGGAGCTGAAACTGGTTTTTCTAGCTCATGCCCGGGTCGAGAGTATGAAGTCTCCGACAAGTTCTTCAGCTGTAAAATGGAGGAGAATAGTTCTGTTAGTGAGCACATACTCAGAATGTCTGGGTTGCACAACCGCTTGTCTCAGCTGGGAGTTAATCTCCCGGATGACGCGGTCGTTGACAGAATCCTCCAGTCGCTTCCACCAAGCTACAAGAGCTTTGTGATGAACTTCAATATGCAGGGGATGGAAAAGACCATTCCTGAGGTATATTCAATGCTGAAATCAGCTGAGGTAGAGATCAGAAAAGAACATCAAGTGTTGATGGTGAATAAAACCACTAAGTTCAAGAAGGGCAAGGGTAAGAAGAACTTCAAGAAGGACGGCAAGGGAGTTGCCGCGCCCGGTAAGCCAGTTACCGGGAAGAAGTCAAAGAATGGACCCAAGCCCGAGACTGAGTGCTTTTATTGCAAGGGAAGTGGTCACTGGAAGCGGAACTGCCCCAAATATGTAGCGGACAAGAAGAAGGCCGGCAATACCCAAGGTATATGTGATATACAAGTAATTGATGTGTACCTTACCAGTACTCGTAGTAGCTCCTGGGTATTTGATACCGGTGCGGTTGCTCATATTTGTAACTCAAAGCAGGAACTACGGAATAAACGGAGACTGGCAAAGGACGAGGTGACAATGCGCGTCGGGAATGGTTCCAAGGTCAATGTGATCGCCGTTGGCACGCTACCTCTGCATCTACCCACGGGATTAGTTTTAAACCTCAATAATTGTTATTTAGTGCCAGCTTTGAGCATGAACATTGTATCTGGATCTCGTTTAATTCGAGATGGCTACTCATTTAAATCTGAGAATAATGGTTGTTCTATTTATTTGAGAGATATGTTTTATGGTCATGCCCCACTGGTCAATGGTTTATTTTTGATGAATCTCGAACGTGATGTTACACATGTTCATAGTGTGAATACCAAAAGATGTAAAGTTGATAACGATAGTCCCACATACTTGTGGCACTGCCGCCTTGGTCACATTGGTGTCAAGCGCATGAAGAAGCTCCATGCAGATGGACTTTTGGAGTCTCTTGATTACGAATCATTTGACACGTGCGAACCATGCCTCATGGGTAAGATGACCAAGACTCCGTTCTCCGGAACAATGGAGCGAGCAACCAACTTATTGGAAATCATACATACCGATGTGTGTGGTCCAATGAGTGTTGAGGCTCGCGGAGGATATCGTTATGTTCTCACTCTCACTGATGATTTAAGTAGATATGGGTATGTCTACCTAATGAAACACAAGTCTGAAACCTTTGAAAAGTTCAAGGAATTTCAGAGTGAAGTTGAGAATCAACGTGACAGGAAAATAAAATTCTTACGATCAGATCGTGGTGGAGAATATTTAAGTCACGAATTTGGTACACACTTAAGAAAATGTGGAATAGTTTCACAACTCACGCCGCCTGGAACACCTTAGAGAAATGGTGTGTCCGAACGTCATAATCGCACTCTATTGGATATGGTGCGATCTATGATGTCTCTTACCGATTTACCGCTCTCATTTTGGGGCTATGCTTTAGAGACTGCCGCATTCACTTTAAATAGGGCTCCGTCGAAATCCGTTGAGACGACACCGTATGAATTATGGTTTGGGAAGAAACCTAAGCTGTCGTTTCTAAAAGTTTGGGGATGCGATGCTTATGTCAAGAAACTACAACCTGAAAAGCTCGAACCCAAATCGGAAAAATGCGTCTTCATAGGATACCCTAAGGAAACCATTGGGTATACCTTCTACCTCAGATCCAAAGGCAAGATATTCGTTGCCAAGAACGGGTCCTTTCTAGAGAAGGAGTTTCTCTCGAAAGAATTGAGTGGGAGAAAAGTGGAACTTGATGAGGTGATAGTCACCCCTTCCGTACCAGAAAGTAGCGCAGCGCGGGAAGATGTTCCTGTGGTGCCTACACCGACTGGGGAGGAAGTTAATGATGATGATCATGAAGCTTCAGATCAAGTTACTGAACTTCGTAGGTCCACAAGGACACGTTCCGCACCAGAATGGTACGGCAACCCTGTCCTGGAAATCATGTTGTTCGACAACGGTGAACCTTCGAACTATGAAGAAGCGATGGTGGGCCCGGATTCTGACAAATGGCTAGAAGCCATGAAATCCGAGATAGAATCCATGTATGATAACAAAGTATGGACTTTGACTGACTTGCCCGATGAGCGGCGAGCCATAGAAAACAAATGGATCTTTAAGAAGAAGACGGACGCGGATGGTAATGTGACCATCTACAAAGCTCGACTTGTCGCTAAGGGTTATTGACAAGTTCAAGGGGTTGACAACGATGAGACTTTCTCACCCGTAGCGAAGCTGAAGTCTGTCCGAATCATGTTAGCAATTGCCGCATACTATGATTATGAGATATGGCAGATGGACGTCAAAACGGCATTCCTTAATGGCTTCCTTAAGGAAGAGTTGTATATGATGCAGCCGGAAGGTTTTGTCGATCCTAAGAATGCTAACAAAGTATGCAAGCTCCAGCGCTCAATCTATGGGCTGGTGCAAGCATCTCGGAGTTGGAACATTCGCTTTGATGAGATGATCAAAGTGTTTGGGTTTACACAGACTTATGGAGAAGCCTGTGTTTACAAGAAAGTGAGTGGGAGCTCTGTAGCATTTCTCATATTATATGTGGATGACATACTATTGATGGGAAATGATATAGAATTCTTGGAAAGTATTAAGGCCTATTTGAATAAGTGTTTTTCAATGAAGGACCTTGGAGAAGCTGCTTAGATATTAGGCATCAAGATCTATAGAGATAGATCAAGACGCCTCATTGGTCTTTCACAGAGTACATACCTTGACAAGATATTGAAGAAGTTCAATATGGATCAGTCCAAGAAGGGGTTCTTGACTGTATTGCAAGGTGTGCAGTTGAGCACGGCTCAATGCCCGACCACGGCAGAAGATAGAGAAAGGATGAGTGTCATCCCCTATGCCTCGGCCATAGGGTCTATTATGTATGCCATGCTGTGTACCAGACCTGATGTAAACCTTGCCGTAAGTTTGGTAGGAAGGTACCAAAGTAATCCCGGCATGGAACACTGGACAGCGGTCAAGAATATCCTGAAGTACCTGAAGAGGACTAAGGATATGTTTCTCGTTTATGGAGGTGACGAAGAGCTCGTCGTAAAGGGTTACGTCGACGCTAGCTTCGACACAGATCTGGATGACTCAAAGTCACAAACCGGATACGTGTATATTTTGAATGGAGGAGCAGTAAGCTGGTGCAGTTGCAAGCAAAGCGTCGTGGCGGGATCTACATGTGAAGCGGAGTACATGGCAGCCTCGGAGGCAGCACAGGAAGCAGTCTGGATGAAGGAGTTCATTACCGACCTAGGGGTGATTCCCAATGCGTCGGGCCCGATGACTCTCTTCTGTGACAACACTGGAGCTATTGCCCTTGCGAAGGAGCCCAGGTTTCACAGGAAGACCAGGCATATCAAGCGTCGCTTCAACTCCATTCGTGAAAGTGTTCAAAATGAAGACATAGATATTTGTAAAGTACATACGGACCTGAATGTAGCAGATCCGTTGACTAAACCTCTCCCTAGGGCAAAACATGATCAACACCAGGACGCAATGGGTGTTCGATTCATCACAATGTAACTAGATTATTGACTCTAGTGCAAGTGGGAGACTGTTGGAAATATGCCCTAGAGGCAATAATAAATGGTTATTATTATATTTCTTTGTTCATGGTAATTGTCTATTATTCATGCTATAATTGTATTGTCCGGAAATCGTAATACATGTGTGAATACATAGACCACAACGTGTCCCTAGTAAGCCTCTAGTTGACTAGCTCGTTGATCAACAGATAGTCATGGTTTCCTAACTATGGACATTGGATGTCATTGATAACGGGATCACATCATTAGGAGAATGATGTGATGGACAAGACCCAATCCTAAGCATAGCATAATAGATCGTGTAGTTTCGTTTGCTAGAGCTTTTCCAATGTCAAGTATCTTTTCCTTAGACCATGAGATCGTGCAACTCCCGGATACCGTAGGAGTGCTTTGGGTGTGTCAAACGTCACAACGTAACTGGGTGACTATAAAGGTGCACTACGGGTATCTCCGAAAGTGTCTGTTGGGTTGGCATGGATCGAGACTGGGATTTGTCACTCCATGTGACGGAGAGGTATCTCTGGGCCCACTCGGTGATGCATCATCATAATGAGCTCAATGTGACTAAGGCGTTAGTCACGGGATCATGCATTGCGGTACGAGTAAAGAGACTTGCCGGTAACGAGATTGAACAAGGTATTGGGATACCGACGATCGAATCTCGGGCAAGTAACATACCGATTGACAAAGGGAATTGCATACAGATTGATTGAATCCTCGACACCGTGGTTCATCCGATGAGATCATCGTGGAACATGTGGGAGCCAACATGGGTATCCAGATCCCGCTGTTGGTTATTGACCGGAGAGGCGTCTCGGTCATGTCTGCATGTCTCCCGAACACGTAGGGTCTACACACTTAAGGTTCGGTGACGCTAGGGTTGTAGAGATATATGTATGTGGAAACCCGAAAGTTGTTCGGAGTCCCAGATGAGATCCCGGACGTCACGAGAGGTTCCGGAATGGTCCGGAGGTGAAGAATTATATATAGGAAGTCCAGTTTCGGCCACCGGGAAAGTTTCGGGGGTTACCGGTATTGTACCGGGACCACCGGAAGTGTCCCGGGGCTCCACCGGGTGGGGCCACCTATCCCGGAGGGCCCCGTGGGCTGAAAGTGGAAGGGAACCAGCCCTTAGTGGGCTGGGGCGCCCCCCTTGGGCCTCCCGCCATGCGCCTAGGGTTGGGAACCCTAGGGGGGAGCTTCCCCCTTGCCTTGGGGGGCAAGGCACCCCTTCCCCCCCACTTGGCCGCCCCCCCCCCCTTTGGATCTGATCTCCAGGGCCGGTGCCCCCCCAGGGGGCCTATATAAAGGGGGGGAGGGAGGGCAGCAACCTACAGCCTTGGGCGCCTCCCTCCTCCCCTGCAACACCTCTCTCTCTCTCGCAGAAGCTTGGCGAAGCCCTGCCGGAGACCCGCTACATCCACCACCACGCCGTCGTGCTGCTGGATCTCCATCAACCTCTCCTTCCCCCTTGCTGGATCAAGAAGGAGGAGACGTCGCTGCACCGTACGTGTGTTGAACGCGGAGGTGCCGTCCGTTCGGCACTCGGTCATCGGTGATTTGGATCACGGCGAGTACGACTCCGTCATCCACGTTCATTGGAATGCTTCCGATCGCGATCTACAAGGGTATGTAGATGCACTCCTTTCCCCTCGTTGCTAGTACACTCCATAGATGCATCTTGGTGAGCGTAGGAAAATTTTAAAATTATGCTACGATTCCCAACAGCGACATGCAAGGAAAACCATCATTACATGTGATCGTGGGAGGCGCCGGTTGGCCTTCTCTTGCTATAAATGGGGAGGGGGGCGGAGCCCCCGTTGCCCATCTCTTCCTTGCTTGCTTGCTTCTTCCTCCTTGCTCCGCTGCTGACAACAATGGCGCCCATCAGAAGGTTTTCCGCCAAAGAGAAAGGAAAAGCTCCCCGTGACGATCTGGGGCCACTTCCACCAACGAAGAGGTCGATCCATCGCCGTGATGAAGCGGCGATGCAGGTGGTGACGAGGCCTTGGTGCGAGCGGCCCCCTCCGGGGTACCCGCTACCCTTGTACGCCCGAGCTGAGGGCTCGGGAGGTTGGAGCGGTGAGCAGCGCCGCCCGCGCCGCGCCCGGGGCCGCTGTGCCACGGCGACACGTGCCGTTGCCCCTGGGGTCCACGCCGCGGACTCCTCGCGCGAGTTGGTGCTGTGGGCGCCGATGTCTCCAAGCTCCTGGATCCGCTTCCCGTGGTTCTTCTCCGACGTGATGCCGCCGAGGGGGCCTCTCGAGCTCTGGCTGTAGCATGCCGACTCCAGCGCTCCGGCGACCGGAGCGGAGATCGAAGCGGTCCCCACCGGCAAGATCTTCATGACTCGCGGCTGGGGCGAGATCGCGCGGGTCTGCCGTGCGAGGGGAGCCCTCGCGATCCACTTCGAGTACGACGGCACCTCCACGCTCTTCTTCAAGGTCTTCGACGCCGAGGGCCGCCGCCTGGAGTGCTGCCCTGGAGAGGAGCGCCAGACCGACGTGCGCTCCGATCATGGCTACTCCAGCAGCAGCAGCCCTTGGGAGTCCGGCAGCTCTCCTGAGCTTTCCGAGACTCCGGAGACAAGCGACGATAGCTACGTGCCCTCGAGCTCTCGCCACACTCGAAGCAGGGCTGCGACGTCCGGCCGTCGCCGCCGCTGATCTGGATGGGGTTGGCGCCGGCCTCCCGTGGCCCATTGTTGATGATGGCGTCTGCCACGGAAGGGTGTAGATAGGATTCCCCTTAGTATCATCTTTTGTTTCCTGCGAAGGATCATGAATCACCCCGTGGGGGCATGTAAGGGTCTGTAATGTCTTTGGTGCTTATCTTCCTTGTTATGAAAACTTGGTGAGTGCATGTCCCGTTAAGGCTTGGTCCCCCCTTTCTTTCCTCGCGATGGCTTGTTGCTCTACGCTGACAGGTCCCGGTCCCCAGGCAGGCTACAGCCGTTGCTGGTATGCCAGGTTGCGTGCCGTGGTCAAGGCCAGGAGGTGGTCAAGGCCAGGAGGTGTGCGGCCCGAGGTCCGGTAAGATCCTCTGAGGCGCGATGCTCAGGAGGTCCCCCTTAGCGCTCAAACAGCCATGGTAAGGGAAGAAAGGAAAATGATTTGGGCGCAACGGGGCTGCGGCATGGCGTGAGTGACCATTAGGCCCAGATATTTAGCCGATCCTAGGGCGAAAGTTATCTTGCTGACTTTGCGGAGATTCCTGATGTCGTGCTAGGGCTGTGCGCCAACTCGGGCGGTATAGCCAGGTCGGCCCATACGAGTTCCCCTCCCCTCATGCTCTCCTTAGTGCTCTACGTCCTCAGGTCCCGGCCCTCGAGCGAGCTCAGCCACCACTGGTATGCCAGGTCGCGATGCCGTGGTCAAGGCCAGGGGGTGAGGGCTGGAGAGCCAGTAAGAGCTCCTGAGTCGCGATGCTCAGGAGCCCCCCTTTTAACGCGCAAGCGAATTGCACGAGGGAAAAAGGGACTTGCGGTGCCGCCTGCTATCCTTCCCTCGGGATCCCTGTGAGCAGGCACAATAAGAAACATGGTTTGCCGTTACAGGTGTTAGCCTGCCGCTGGTTGCTCTGGGTGAGGTGAAGGCACCGAGGGCCTGGTGAGATGACGTGCACGGCGCGTGCCGCGAGCCAGAGCTCGACCACTCAGATTTGTCGGTCGTGGCAGGGACGGACACATGCACCAGCGCCGTGCCTGTGTGAAGCCCTCGGGGGAGGCGATGACCGAGCAGGCGATAGCCGTTGGCAGGTTAAGCATGAAGAGTAGATCAACTTGGATAAATGCAGGAAGATACACGCCACCGGGTCTGGCCCGAGCGGCTTAGGGATGATGCAGCCCGAGGGGCGCCCCCAGCAAGGTAAGCTAAAGACTTAAGCAAAAGGGATACATGCCATAGGGACGGACCCATGTGGCCTGGGAATAATGCAGCCCGAGGGGCGGTCCCAGCTTAAACGAACTTGGAAGATGTCACCTGGTTCTGTAGACGAAGTAGAGTTGGTGCAGCTGAAGCCGCACGTTGAAGGAATGGCTCCTCATGAGCCACCGGGACCCTGAGCCTCGGGGGGCTCTAGAGGTTCAGGAGGTTCCCTGAAGACCGTCTCCATCTCCTCCAGGACGGCATGGTACCTGGCCTCCTGAGCCGCCAGGATACGCCGTAGGTTGCGCTGATAGGCTGACGCCACGCTCGGCAAGCCAAAGGGCATGCAGACGTAGTGGTGTGGTGGGCCCTCACAGCGGCCCACACACGATGGCCAGAAACACTCCTGAGATGCGGCCCTATTGAGCCCTGGGACGTCAACGCAGACGCGCAGCCCGACATCCTCGCCTGGATGGGGAGCTGCGCCTTGTGAGTGGCTGTGGACCCGCATGGCTCTTGCTTCTTGAAGTTCCTGGGTGGTCTTGGTGATGAACTCCTGGGTGGTGGGCACTCCTTGCCCTGTGCTCTCCTGAGGAAAGTGTGCCCTGAGGCACGCTTCCAAGTGGTGCCCAAGCGCGTCCCTCGTGAGGTTGGCAAGGTCTGAGGCTCTCCAGAAGAGAGCCCCCGAGTCCCGCCTGAGGAGGGCGCCGGGCGCGCTTTCCAATGCGATGGAGGGAGCCGCCCCCGGAGCGGGCGCTGATCCTGACGAGGCTCCTGCCGCGACGCCATCTTCCTGAGGTCCTGCGCGGCGCGACTGCTTCTTCTTGGGAATGGCCTCCGGAGGGCCTTCACTTCTGCTGTCGGGGTCATCGATTGCTGCAGCTTGAAAGGCGTGCTCAAGGGAGCACACCGCATCCCTCTCTTCACATGGGACCGTGATGATTCCTCCGCTTCTTGGCATCTTGAGAACGTTGTAGCCGTGATGAGTGACTGCCATGAACTTGGCCAGGGCTGGATACCCGAGGATGGCATTGTACGGCAGGCGAATGTGCGCGACGTCGAAGTCGATGAGCTCGGTGCGATAGTTCTTGCGCCACCCGAAGGTGACAGGTAGGCGGACCTGCCCTATCGGTGTGGTGGAACCGCCGGTCACTCCTGAGAAATGCTTGGTTGGCTGGAGCTGCTCATATGGCACTTGGAGGTTATCGACCGTGTCGACGGATAGGACGTTGAGCCCTGCGCCGCTATGGATGAGAGTCTTGGTGACTTGCACATTGCTGATGACTGGGGAGCACAGCATAGGGAGGGCGCCACCGGTGGCTGCGCACTTGAGCTGGTCTGCCGAGTTGAAGGTGATGGCACATTGGGACCACCTGAGCGGGCACGTGGCCTCGAGCTTGGGGAGCACCGCGTTCACCTCGCGAGCGAACTGTTTGAAGATGCGCTGAGAGGTTAGAGCCTGGGCACCGCCCAAGATGCAGGCGATCGCACGCGGCTCCTAGAAGCCCCCAGCCCCCTCGTCCTGGTGGTGGTCGTCGTTCCTTCTTGGTGGCGGCAGCGGGGGAAGACCAGCGTTGCCCTGGGGGCGATCCTCACGAGGCGGGTCCCTCCAGGCGCCCTCGCGAGGTTGGTCCTGCCAGCGGTCCTCACGAGGCCGGTCGCACCACTCCTGGCGCGGGCCACGGTCGTCCCAGCGTCCGCCTTCGCGTCCTCCTCGGCGGGCGTAGCCCCGGTCGTTGCGCTCGGGGCGTCGACCGTAGCGTCCTTCCCGTATGGCTCTGAGCTCTTGGCAGTCGCTGGTGTTGTGGGTGTTCAGGTTGTGGAAGGCGCAAAACGGTCGACCGTTCTTGGATGACTCGGGTTGATCTCTGCCTCGCTTGGTGTCGGGCTCCGCTGCGAGCACTACTGCCTCTTTGCGCTTCACGTCCTTGGCCTTGGCCTTCTTCTCCTCTGCTCCTGCAGCTGGCAGCTCAAGGAGAGAGAGGCGCCCCTCCTCAGCTCTTGCGCACTTGGTCGCCAGGTTGAACAGCTCCTGAGATGTGCAAAGCTCATCGTGGATAGTGAGCTCTTCCTTCATCTTCACGTCACGGACGCCGTCCGAGAACGCGGAGATGATGGCTTCGTCCGTGACCTTGGGGATCTTGAGGCGGGTGTTGTTGAAGCGCTGGATGTACTTCCGGAGGGTCTCTCCTGGCTGTTGCTTGATGCGGCATAGATCACCCGCGGCCGGTGGGCGGTCGCGAGTGCCCTGGAAGTTGGCGATGAAGCGGTCGCGCATCTCGTCCCAGGAGGAGATCGAGTCGTGCTGCAGGTTCAGGAGCCAGGAGCGGGCCCCATCCTTGAGAGCCATGGGAAACCAGATCGCCATGACTTTTTCGTCATCGTTGGCCGCTTCGATGCTCAGCTCATAGATCTGCAGGAACTCCGCGGGGTCGGCGATGCCGTTGTAGCGAGGAGGCAGATCTGGTTTGAACTTGCCTGGCCAGGCGACACTACGCAGTTCGGGGGTGAAGGCGCGGCAGCCGGCCGTGGCCGCCGGGCCCGCTTCTGAGGTGGAGCTTGGTCTTGGCGAGGTCCGCGCTGCGCCACTGCAGGCGGCACGCGGTCTTGACGAGGTGGCGCGGGAAGCGCCGGTGCAGCTTCTCGCGGCCGCGGGATTTCTTGACAGCTTCTTTCTCCACACGCGGGCGCCGGGCGCGGTGGATCGTGGCGCGGAGGCCCGCGCCTTGTTACCAAGGCACCGTCTTGGGGTTGAGGTGGTGGAGGCATGCCATGAGCCCCATCGCCCGCGGCTGGTTGAGGGGGATGCAAAGAGTGGGACGGCGCCGGAGAGCCCCCTGCGGCGCGGACGAGCTCGGCGACACGGTCGAGCCACTCCTCATAGAGGTCGTCGACGGGGTGGTAGCATAGGAGCTCATTCGCCGAGATGAGCGCGGCCCGTGCCTCCATGGGAGCGCGGTGCGCGTGAGACGAAGAACCGGCAGGGGTCAGCGACGGAGTAGCGGTGCGGTCGTCCTGCCGCACCGAAGGATGGAGTGAGGACACCTGTTGCTCGTTCCCCGCCAGGCCAGTGGCAGCGTTGGCGGCGGGAGATGGAGAACGACGAGGTGGCCCGCCTATGGGAGCCGTCTGAGCGACGTGGGCGGAGAGGGCAGCCCGACGCTCAGCTCGAGTACGGCGAGCGTCCGCCATGGAAACGACGGAGCGATGGAGCAACAAACTGATGGAAGGGAAACTACGGTGCACCCCTACCTGGCGCGCCAAATGTCGGATGTGGGGTTCCAGCAAACCCTTAAGGTTCGAACACTGGGGTGCGCGCGAAGTCTCTCCCTCCTACCGATCTACGCTCTAGCTCGCTAAAATCTCGCGGATGAACTCGACGAACTTGCAACACAGAAAGACACGGGGTTTATACTGGTTCGGGCCACCGTTGTGGTGTAATACCCTACTCCAGTGTGGTGGTGGTGGATTGCCTCTTGGGCTGATGATGAATAGTACAAGGGAAGAACAGCCTCCTGAGGTTGAGGTGTTCTTGTGCTTGTATAGTTGAGGATGATCTGAACTAGTTCGGGATCAGTTGCCTCCTACTGTGGTGGCTAGTCCTATTTATAGAGGCCCTGGTCCTCTTCCCAAATATCGAGCGAGAAGGGAGCCAACAACGGCGGGCAAATTTGAAGGGGGACAGCTAGTACAAGCTATCCTGACAAAAGCGGCCTTCGCCTGCGAAAAGCTCTGGGGTGACGCCGTCTTGGGCTCCACGATGACCTCCGCCTTGCCGTCCTCCGGTCTTGGTCTCGTTGCACCAATATGGCAACCTTTGTGTGATGCCTCGGTACTCTTCGCCTGCGCTGGCTCCTTAGCACCGAAGAGGAAATAGAGACGCTGCATGCACTGGCGCCCGCCTGGCACCCGCCTGGTGCCGTTCGTCATGGCCCACGTCACGAGAGCCTCGTGAGGTTTGCCTCGCCTTGATATCTCCGCTCCTCGTGAGCCTGCTTGGCTAGGCTACTCCAGAGGAGGTCTTGCGTCGTCTGCCTCGCGAGCCTTGGACCCTCGCGAGGGTCTTGGGTGCCTTGTTGACGAAGATGGGCCGTACGGCCTGCTGCTTAGCCACGCTGTGGGCCGCAGGCAGGCAAGTCCGGGGACCCCCGTTCCCAGAACGCCGACACCGAGGGTCAGTGGCTCCGTCGAGCGCAGCAGACTCATCCCGAAGGGGGCACATGCGGCGTGACCGCCCCCGCAGCAGGGGCGGCCGGAGGATGATGGCTCACCCCGGGCTGAGCGTCGTTACTGTGGCTATGCCCGCCGGTGGGAGGACGGGGTGTGAGCGGAGTGACCCCCTCGTCCACACCTTGTGGAGCATGACCGTCGAGACGCTGCTGATGCTGTTCTCCTCCGACATCTCCAGCCCCCGTGTCGGCCGTGGGGGGAGCGGTGATGGCGCCACCTGCTCCAGTCACGCACCCAGCAGCGTTCACATCCTCACTCGCCTCCACACCCTCCGAGGCACTAGAGGCCGCGGGCGGCGAAGCCTTCGAGGTGGAAGGATGGGCCGAAGGGTCGGACTTCTTCTTCTTAGGCGCCATGGTCGATGGCGTCGTCGGAGATGAAGATGGCGATGAAGATGACACGCTACGCACGCTTTCAGGTTCGCGCAAGTGAGCCCCCTACCTGGAGCGCCAAATATGTCGCGGGATATGCGCGGCCACCTATGGGACGGGGTGGTCCCTTGCTGGTTCGGCGGGGGGACATCGCTTTGCACAAAGAGCAGATCAGCGCATGGCAGAAAGCACACAAGCAATTTACCCAGGTTCGGGCCGCCGCGAGGCGTAAGACCCTACTCCTGCTTCGGTGGATTGATGGTGGAATGAGTGTGGTGTTGCATAGTACACTTGCCCGGCAGGGTGTGCCTCGGGGCCGTAGTGACTACGCGCGTATGGTGGCCTAGGTTCATGAACTTTCCAACCTTCTAACCCCTCCTACGAGTGCCATGGGCCTCCTTTTATAGATTAAGGGGTAACCATAGTGGCAAAGTGGTCATTATCCACTGATATGATAGAAAACAGTGCTATCATACCTAACTCTGCGGGCTGACAGGGTGCATTAAATGCACCGCTTAGTGTCACATCACTGGTTGCCTAGCAAGGCCTACCGGGCTATCTTGCCAGCTCCGCGCCCGTTCCCTTGACACGTTGCAGGACGGGTGTCATCTGTGTGTTTCTTCTAGAAATGGCTGCCATGTGGCGAATGGCTACCACTTAATCACCTTGCGGCTGGACACCACACTGATTGACAACGTGAGTCATGTTTGAGTGGTTGGCGGGGTGGTTCAACCCCCGTGAGCCCCGGCAGGCTCTGCCGGGGAGTCTCAGTTGTTTGCTCCTGGTGGTGGCCTCGCCCCTTGCCGGGCTCGCCTACCCGGCAAGGGAGGCCCTTCTCTTGTTGATATCTTGCTCTTCTGGTTTGATCTTGGCCCCTCTGAGCTGCATGTTGGTTCTTCAAATCTCTTGGTTCTTTAATCTCTGGCTTGAGATGGTGCTTCAATTTTGATCTTGTGCCTGTGCACAGTTGGGCAACAGACCCAGGGTTTGTTGCACCGACATCGACGTTCACATAACACCACTAGAGGAAACACAACATACATCTCATCGAAATATTGAACGAATACCAAATTCACATGATTACTTATAACAAGACTTCTCCCATGTCCTCAGGAACAAACGTAACTACTCACAAAGCATATTCATAATCATAATCGGAGGAGTATTAATTATCATTATAGATTTGAACATCATTATAATCCCACCAAATAAACCAACTAGCATCAACTACAAGGAGTAATCAACACTACTAGCAACCCACAGGTACCAATCTGAGGTTTTGGGACCAAGATCGAATACAAGAGATGAACAAGGGTTTGAGAGGAGATGGTGCTGGTGAAGATGTTGATCGAGATTGGCCCACTCTAGATGAGAGGATGGTTGGTGATGATGATGGAGATGATTTCCCCCTCCCGGAGGGATGTTTCCCCAGCAGAACAGCTTCGCCAGAGCCCTAGATTGGTTCAGCCCAACTTCGGCCTCGAGACGGCGGCGCTTCGTCCCGAAAGCTTCTCCCTGATTTTTTCCAGGTCAAAACACACCATATAGCCAAACATAGGCACCAGAGGCCTGCTAGGGGGCTCACAAGGATGGGGGCGCGCCCAGGGGGGTAGGGCACGAATTCCACCCTTGTGGCTGGCTGGTGACCCCCCTCTGGTATTTTCTTCGCCCAATATTTTTTATTTATTCCAAAATGACACTACTAGGGAAAAGCCTAGCACCAACGCGGGTTTTAGGCCTATCAGTAGCGCCTGTCGTCCCACGCTACTGCTATACATGGATAGCAGTAGCGCGCTTTGGT
This sequence comes from Aegilops tauschii subsp. strangulata, assembly GCF_002575655.3. Classification (NCBI taxonomy): domain Eukaryota; kingdom Viridiplantae; phylum Streptophyta; class Magnoliopsida; order Poales; family Poaceae; genus Aegilops; species Aegilops tauschii. The sequence continues at coordinate 369,811,853 of NC_053036.3, forward strand.
GAAGATCGCTGCTGATAATATCTGCAGCGCTTTTTACAGGCCAGCGCTACTGGTAAGGCGGCGCTACTGCTAACTTTGTTCCCCTCGCTACTACTAGTTTTATTAGTTTTTTTTCTTCATATTTGTTTTGTATTTGAATAGGCTTTATACAATAATCTTTAGCATATCATACACATACAAATGTAATCACAGCATATACATACAACTAGTCTCATCAAATCATGTCATCATCATAATCATCATCCAACACAAAGTGGTCTCTCGTCATCATCTTGAAAATAGCGATACAAGTCTCGATTACTTGCAACTACATCGTCATCAATCTAAACAATGATATACGCGAGAAGAGCTATCACTTTGAGTGAGAGCGGAACTATGCAGTACATGAGTTCGTATCCCTCTCTCGCATTAGCGTGAACCTAAACTAACTACTGCCTGTCGCTCGGAAACTGGAAACCGGTACACCTAGGCCTGACACATCGACCACTCGTCGTATATATACTCCTGGCGTAGCACTTCTTCGCCATCGATGATCTATGCACCTGCATCGTCACATGAGTCGATGATATGCAACATATATAGTTGAGCAACAGAAAGAGACAGACTTGGCAAAAATAGAAGCAACATATCATAAGCATAAATAACAAAGTTGATAGTACCAAAATGCCCTAACTAGAGTGATTGTCGCTAGTCGAGGAGGACGGTTTAATTACATCACAAATAAAGTTTCATCGTGCATAACTCAAAGTTTCGTCATACAAAAAGTTTGGACTAAACGGACACATTGTCATATATCGACAATCACTCCAATATGTCGTGTCATCCATCCAAGTCAGGGAGATAGTCCCCGAGCCTAGTGAAAGGCTTCAGGTCGAGACACTGAGAGGCTACTCGTGTTCGGACGTCTTCCCGCTACATTTGTCCTTCTTCGTAGAACATCCCTGTTTTTCCGATGACCTCCTTCATGATGATTTGGGCAAGTTCGCGCTGGATGTGATAGAACTCAGCTCGAAGTCGATGATCCTCGATATCTCCTACGTTCTTTGCCCATTGCAGAATATGGGCATCGCCGGATGTAGGTGACATGCGAAGGTTCTGGTGATCCCGTCTGTACTCCAGCATGTGGTGTACGACATCGAATCCATCATTAAGAGAATCACTCGGTTGCTGGATGCAGCAGAAGTCGGTCTTATGGCCGAAGGCGAGCCTGCCGCCCTTCTCTTCTTGTCCTGGACCTCTCCACCCCGTGCTTCGTAGTAAAACATATCACTGTCGAGAACATCCTTGATGTGGGTGTAATCTTTTTTGTTAATGTTCTTCGACGAGTCCAAGTAAAGAGCGTGGGAGTATTGGGGGTAGAGGATGATGAGGACGGCGCGCCCGCCGCTGCGCAAAATAAGTACACCTCAAATTAATTAGCCTCCACCGTGCAAATGAATGATTGAAATCGAAGGAAGGATATCCGCGTGGATGACTTACAGGGGATGATAAGGCACGAGAATCGCCTCCTTGTCCTTATTGGCGAGCATGAAATTGATGATGTATTCCCTCGCGTATTCACGGTGCTTTGTGCAGACTCCCAAGAAGCTCTTGTGCATGAAGTACGGGTCAGCGACACTGATCTGAGGTATCTGCTCAACCCCGATGATGTAGTTCATGAGCAAGGCATAAAGGCGGACAAACGTAAAATCCAGCTTCTTCACGTGAAACATGTCGAATATGTAATTGAATCGAAGGAAGAACTTATCCGCGGGGAAGAAGTCGACGTACGACAATTGCCACGGAACGTTAACCATGTAGAGTGGGTATCCTGGATCTTTCGAGGCGATGAGGCCTTTCTCTATCCACAGCACATCGTCATGAAGTCTCCTTAGATCGCCGAATCTGGCCCCTAGCGCTGCTGCAGGTAGGATTGGTTGACCGGGGATATGCAATTTATCTACACCGGTGATATCTATACGGTCTTGAACCCGAGGCTGCTGAGGCGGCTGGATCATAGAATTAGCTTTCTTGCCTTTCCTCGGTCTCTTCCTAGGTTTTTGCCGGAAGGTCGTCTATAATACGTTGAGCCTCCGGAGGCGGAAATTCAGGCACCGACTCATGACGCTCAAACCCTGAGTAGGCGCCAGTATAGACATACTGTTGAGTGCCATCGTCATCCTCATCCTCATCCATGGCGACGTCATCAGCGACTAATGGAGCCTCTTCCTTACCCCGTCCGCTATCACCCAACCCGACACCCGACGCTAATTGGGTAGGTGGGGTGTTGATGTTCATACCTTGCTGAGGCTGCGTGCTCGTGGGTGTGCTCCCGGCCGCCTCCAGACGAAGCAGACTCTTTGGCCACAACAGGACCCACCCATTGCAACAATCACCAAGCCGCAACAGGGTCCCGTCGTCATCCCCCTAGTACCAGAGGAGGAAAATTCTCGTGGCCCGGCTTGACACTGGCCACGGAAACCTTGAAGACGTTCGGGGGGATCGGCCAGCTATGGAACAATGGTTCCTTCGGCTTCATTATCGTCGCCTTCCCCACGTCCACCTTCTGATCGCCGATGGTGTACAATAGGGTGCACGGGGTTTCGTCGGCCTGCAAAGAAAAGTCTGTGACGTGAGACATCCGAAAGGCAACGAAAACGGGAGATTATACATTTATTGAAGGGGGTCGGTGTGACAGATACCGTGAGGGCATCGAGCTCAGCCAAAGATGAAGCACCGCCGAGCACGTCCGGCACGGGAGCCGGTGCGGGAGTAGGTGCAGCTGCAGGTGCTGGTGCAATGCTAGTCGAGCTGCTCCCCAAGAAGTCAGCAAGGGGAAAGTTTGCTGCATTTTCTTCTGGATTTTGCTTGGTCCAATTGAAAACGGCAGGAACCAAGGAAGTAGACATATCTACAACCATCTGTTTTGTGGCAGCTACCGCTGTTGCGACTGTCTGAGATGATTTCTTCTCAAATGCAATCTCAACCTTCTTGTCGATGTTTTCTTCGGTTAACCTCCGTCTTTCCTTTCTCTCCTCCGTGGTCTCACTGTAGTACTTCTTCCACGTGGCGCCGTCTCCGGCACCGTGCACGCGTCCATAGGACGGTCGAGTATCCACCAGGAGTCGTTTCAATATGTTCAACGCCCGGTTGAATGGAGTGTCCCACCTGGGCCTTGCCAACGCCTCAGACGGCGAGTCGCTTTCGGCCGCATTCCTGTGCTGCTCTCTCTGCAAAAGGCACAAGGATCGTTTACAAATATGCATGACTAACGTGTACTTGAATTGATCAGAAACTAAAATTACTAGCAGTCTCATGAACTCCGTTGTGAGCGCGTTCGTCTCGAAAATCTTCTTCACTAGGTCCCAACGGTGCCGGGCCCTCAGGACGTCACTCTCCCGCGGGACGGTGAACTCCGCCAAGGGGTCTGGGATGCCCAGACTCGCGGCTCCCACGTCCTCCTTGGCCCATATGGACCTCTTCCCGCCATAACCATGACTTCCGAGGTGGTGGCACCCAATGTTCCTATGTTGAGGCCCCTTCATGTACATCGACTTTTTTTGGCATCTTGGGCCTCGCAAGCCGCCTTGAATATTTCAAATTGCTCTGCCGTGATTGTTGGATTATTCTTTACAATCTCGGAGTAGGGTTCCCTTTTGTCGATCTTTGCTTTCACCCTTGTTTTCCAGGCGGCCAACGCATCGCTAACCTTGGACATGGCGTGTTTGTTTATCTTCTTCATTGCGGGGTCCTTATCTGGATCTTTATAATCCTTTTCATTCCGGCCCGGGAACAGGAATATCTGGTGCAGCTTCTTTAGGAGGGAGGGCCTCATATTATCTATCTTTTGTAGTTTCTCATCGTTGATGGTGGCGGTTGTCCGTACGATGCAGCCTATTTGATTGCCGTAGCACGCGCGCGCTTCCTCGGGCGCGGTTGGCTCAAAATTGCCGTCGTCCACCGACGTGACCACCAGTCTAGTAGTCCTGAGTTTGTTAGGAAGCCGTTGCCTCTTTGCTTTCGGTTCTACACCGGCTCCGCTCCCCGAGGCAGCACCGGCCTCAGTCTCAGCGTCGGTCTCGATGCCGGTCTGAGTCTTAGCGCCGGTCTCAGTCTCAGCACCGGTCTGCGTGTCGGTCTCAGTCCCTGATGCGACCGGTGGGCCTAGCAACAACATCGATTGATCGTCGGCAAGGCTCAAAAATTCGTCTGCCGCAAGGTAGACGTCATCGCAATAACCAGAACCCTGTCCTTCATCGTTGCTAGCCATGTTTCCTACGATTAAATCTAGTCAATTAATTCTAGACCTAATAAAATGAATAATGACATAAAAGGCCAATGTTTTGCAGGAACGTTAACTCCTTCCTGGTGCGGCAAATCCCGGGCACTCAATATGTCCTAGTTTGTAGCACAAGTCATGCCGAAATTCACGGAAAATTTCGGCATGACCTTTGCTAAAAAGTGGACAAATCGAGAACCTGGAATTTGCTGGAACGGAAATGAATCAACATTCCGGCAAAACATAGGCCACTCAGCTTCATTCCCTGGAAACAACGAAAGGCCACTTTGGGCACAATCGAAACATGGGCAAACACAATTGAGGAATTTGCATATATCCTGACCATTTCAAATTTGCATGTCCTAGCGTTTGACACTTCAAGAAAATCTACACAAATCTCATGCTCTCTCAAACTCAATTCAAAAACCAAATATAGATTATATTTAGTTAACTACTGAACTAAACTTTACTCTTAACTAAACCCTACTGCCCTAATTAACATCTAGTTAAACAAACTCAATTCAAAAACTAAACCCTACTGAACTAATTAACATCTACATTATCTACTACTTAACATCTATTATTACCCTAACTAAAAAACATCAACATTATGTACTACTTAACATTAATATCTATTAACTAAAAAGGTTGGGTGGGGGGCTTACAGAGAGGGGAGAGACGGTGGCGGGGAGGTGCTCGGCGACGGAGGTAGGGGCGGCGAGGGCGGGCTCAGGATCGGGACGCGGCGGTCCTGGCGGGCTCGGGGGCGGTGAGGTCGAGGGCGGCGGCGGTGAGGTCGAGGGAGGCGACGGTGAGGTCGAGGGTGGCCCGAGAGGCGACGATGGTGAGGCTGGGCGGCCTCGGGCGGCGGCCGTGAGGATGAGCGCGGCGTCGACGCCGGCAGGAGAAGGCGGCGAAGTGGGGGCGACGGTGAAGTGGGGGAGACGGCGGCGAAGTGGGGCGAGGGATCGATTTGGGGGAGAAGTGGTGGCCGGGGGGAAACCCTTTTTGGTTAAGTCAAAAGTAATGGTAGCGCATTACAGAAAACGCGCTATAGCTAAGTTAGCTATAGCGCGTTTCAGAGAACGCGCTACTGCTACATCTTCATCATTTTTTCCCTTTTCCATTTATTTTTCTTTACATTTTATATTTTTCCTTTCTCCTTTTTCTATTTCTTTCATTTTCATTTACTTTTCTATTCGTTTTTCATTTTATTTTATTTTCGTTAGCAGTAGCGCTTTAGCCGCAAACGCGCTGCTATAAGTGTATTAGCGGTAGCGCGGTTTTTGGAAGATCGCTACTACTATGTGTAGCCCATCGGCTAAGTGATTGGAATTTTAGTAGTAGTGAGTTTTCGGTGAGACGCGCTACTGATATATGTCCATCTGCAGCGTGCTTATTTTGCACGCGCTACTGTTGTCTAGCAGTAGCGTGCTTTTTTAACAAGCGCTGCTGCTAAAGTTCTGTGTATAACGTTTTCCCTAGTAGTGTGACTCTCCGTGAAGTGTCAGGACTTTTGGAGTTGTGCAGAATAAGTGTCTAATATTTGCTCCTTTTCCAGTCCAGAATTCCACCTGCCGGCATTCTCCCTCTTCATGTAAACCTTATAAAATAATAGAGAAAGGGCATAAGTGTTGTGATATAATGTGTAATAGCAGCCCATGATGCAATAAATGTCGATATAAAAGCATGATGCAAAATGGACGTATCAACTCCCCCAAGCTTAAACCTCGCTTGTCCTCAAGCGAAAGCCGATATCGATAAATATGTCCACGAGTTTAGAGATAGAGGTGTCGATAAAATAAAATACGGACATGAGGGCATCATGATCATCTTTAGAACATCAACATATAATGCCATATAGTTTCTCATGCTAAAGTAAGAATTCATTCACAAGGTAAAGTATGAATCAAAAACTTCTTTGAAAACTAATAAACTATGATCTCGGTCATTGAAGCAATTGCAATTTATCATAACATCGGAAAGAGTCAATAAAAGAGCCTTTCAGCAAGTCTACATACTCAACTATCATTTAACCTTTCACAATTGCTAACACTCACGCGATACTTATGGGTACAAAGTTTCAATCGGACACAGAGAAAGATAGGGGCTTATAGTTTCGCCTCCCAACCTTTTACCTCAAGGGTAATGTCAACAATAATACTTTATGAAAACCTACATTTGAGTGGATATATACATATATCCGGATCTATCCAACACACAGAGCTTGCCAAAGGAAAAAAGGTGTAAAAAGGAAAGGTGATGATCACCATGACTCTTGTATAAGGGTAGGAGATAAAAGTAAAAGATAGGACCTTCGCAGAGGGAAGCAGAGGTTGTCATGCTCTTTTATGGTTGGATGCACAAAATCTTAATGCAAAAGAACGTCACTTTATATTGCCGCTTGTGATACAGACCTTTATTATGCAGTCCATCGCTTTTATTTCTTGCATATCACAAGTTCGTATAAAGCTTATTTTCTTCACACTAATGGATCATACATATTTAGACAGCAATTTTTATTGCTTGCATCGATGACAACTTACTTGAAGGATCTTACTCAATCCATAGGTAGGTATGGTGGACTCTCATGGCAAAACTTGGTTTAGGGATGTTTGGAAGCACAAGTAGTATCTCTACTTGGTTCAAAGAATTTGGCTAGCATGAGAGGGAAAGGCAAGCTCAACATGTTGGATGATCCATGAGAATATAACTTCTATTCGGATATAAGAGAACATAACCCATTATGTTGTCTTCCTTGTCCAAGATCAACCTTTTAGCAAGTCATATTTTAATGAGTCCTCACAATTACAAAAGATGTCCAAGATAGTATATTTATATGTGAAGCCTCTCTTTCTTTATTACTTCCTATTAATTGCAACAATGACCAAAACTATGTTTGTCAACTCTCAACAACTTTTATTCATCATACTCTTTATATGTGAAGTCATTACTCTCCATAAGATCAATATATGAACTTTTTATTTCTTTCTATTATTTAATTCTCTCAAGATCATAGCAAGAAAGCAAAGTCCTCAACTCAAAACTACTCTTTATTATATATCTCATGGACTCGATTACATACATAGAGATCGAAGCAAAACTCAAAGCTAGATCATACTAAAAAACTTTATTCTACTAGATCAAGATATAACCAAAAGGATCGAATTAAGAAAAATGATAAAGATAAAGATGTGGTGATGATATGATGCCGGGGCACCTGCCCCAAGCTTGGCATTTGCCAAGGGGAGCGCCCATACCCATGTATTTATGTCTCTTTCTTCGGAGGTGGTGATGATGGAGTTGGTGATGAAGTAGTGCCCAGCATCGAACGTAGGAGGTGCTCCAATTTACGAATAATGCCCTTGAGTGCGGTGATATGCTCTTGCAACAGAATATTTTCACAAGTGAGATACTTGTTTTGCACACGAACTATTTCAATGATCTTGAAAGCTACAATTTCAATAGGGGTAAGATGATTGTAGTAAGGTTGGAGGATGTCTTCTTCTTCTGCTGGAACTTGATCCTCCACGGCCTTCTTGATCTTATCACCCTCGTTGATCTCCCCAAGTTCTTCTCTCTTCATCTCTATCTTTATTAGCCAAGCATCGTCGCCCGCGTTGTTGGAGGAGGGGGACGACATGATGCCTGGCCTTGAAAACTCTGGCAGAAAATAGCTCGAAACAAAAACATGAGATATTGCCGTGGTATGGTGGTCAACACCTTCGGGAGATTATATGATGATTTTTTACCGACCAAAAGAAGTATCGTGCAAGAAAACGGAGTCCGGAGGGCACACGAGATGGCCACAAGGACGAGGGGCGCGCCTAGGGGGTAGGGCGCGCCCTCCACCCTTGTTGTCGCCTCGTGTCTCTTCCGGACCACTTTTAAGTTTCCTAATTTTTTTAAATATTCCAAAACGGAGAAAATTTATCATTGGAAACGTTTTGGAGTCGGTTTACTTACCGTACCACATACCTATTCCTTTTCGGAGTCTCAAACATTCTAGACAGTGTCCCTTATGTACTCCTCCGGTGTTACGGTATTAATTCTATTGGTCTCAACATTTATGGGAGTACCTGAGATATAATGTTTGATTCTTTGACCGTTTACCACCTTCGGATTTGTGCCTTCTGAATTGTTAATTTTTACTAGTGGACCCGTTGCGCCAAATGGCGCAGAGACATGCTAAAGCCATGCCCACAATGAAAAAATATTCCATTGTTTAATCCCCTCTTATAGGAACATGATGGATTCTTATGTACAATGATTAACTTAATTGTATAGTCTTATTTAAAACAAAATATATGCCTGGGCAAGCACGTATGATAACGAATAAAATATCCTTTAGCCAAAAAAGTGTGTGTTGTTGTGTACAATAAGATAGATATATATACAAACATTCTTATTTGGTGGTATAAAGTCCCATTTTAAATCATATTTTAAGCCGCCGTTGTCGATCCCGTGCTCCCTGACGGGTACTCGGTGTTAGGCAGTGGGGAAGTGGAAGAAGGATCCAGGAGTGGATCAAACCGCCACCAACCACCAGGTCGTAGCTAACCTCGCTTGCGGGGAAGTGGAAGAAGAAGGATCCAGGAGTGGATCGAGCTGCCACCAACCACCAGGTCGCAGCTGGCAAGCTACAACTGGCAAAGCAGATACAAAGGTTGTATCTAATGATGATACAAATAAGGTTCAACCTATAAAATTTGGCTAGCCATAATAAGTATGATTATAAGAACATACTTTGATTGTATGCAGCATCAACAAGATAAGATTATGAAATAACATAATATCAGGGACACAAAAAGGTCGTTCCTAGGTGTTCCGGACAATCTAATAGTTGGAAAAGACAAAGTGAGAACCATACTACAATATAAACTGGTTACCTTCTTTTCTTAGGCAAAAACAGACATGGCATTAGAAACCAAACTGGACGTATCTATTTCTATGTAGTGATCATGGAAGAGGTCCAGCTCAGAAGCAACTCCACATCCAATTGATGAGCAACCTGGTCCTGCATGCACACAGAACAAAAAAATGTTTATTTTCCTTCAGGTATGCATCGCAAGTAGCAACCGAAACATTATTGAACTGCAAGGAGCACAAGATAATATCTACAAAACCTTTTCAGAAATAAGTGACCAAGCAAAAATGAAAAACAAGTGAATGAGGTAAGTAAGAAATCCCAATTGAGGAAGAGAAGGAGAGGCTTGCTTGAGGGCCTGGGCCTCCAAGAACCAGTAGAGGAGTGTCCTCCCATTCTGCTTGTTCACGATGACATGCCCAGAGAACCGAGAGATATGCAAACTCCTTGGCTGACTAGAGAGAAATACCACCCTATCAGCTTCCTACTCGTTGTAACCGGCCAAGTAGCAGCGCCAACCCTGGCAGGAAAAGACGACGAGTGACTGGACACACACATCACTAAGCCAACAAGCACATACACAACAAGAACCCATGGCAAGCAAGTGCGGGGACAGGAGGAGAGTTGGGACCGGAAAGAAATTACCATGCTGGCGACTGGATTTCCAGGCGGAAGCTACTCGAGGCGGCGGCGGCAAATCTAGGTAGCAGCTGCACGAGCACATGAGCATCACAAGGTGCATTTCATACGTTGGCAATGGAAGCAAACATCATATTTGTACGTACCTGCATTTCTTTATCAGCACTACACATCTCCAGATTTTTTCCAAAATGAGAGTTCAGTAAGCTACCACCTTCAGCCTCCTAATTTATCAGAGAGCAGCATTTGTTAGTTAACATGGAAAAACAAATAAACATTAGGCACATTTGAATAAGCATGTCAAAAAAATGAGCGATATAGATGGAAAAACAGCAACGCTGCTATAGTCCTTCAATATCTATTTCTAAAACTCATATATCATCTTTATACCACATTTATTTTCAAGGCTTGACTGTAGCATAAAATTACACCATGGTAAATTTTGAGAAAGACCAAGCTTTAGTTTCAGGCTTTAATCACTTGGTCATAAATTTCAGGAAAAGGAAAGACAACGGCCAGCGGTCACGGGATGAATTGTGCCTGCTACTTCAAAAACGCCAATACACCTAAACGGAGGAACTTACTTCCTGTGCTTGAGCCGGTGATGCAACTTTATCGGTGCCCATGGCTCACACTAGTTCGTGCGCGACGACCACGATGACCCAGTCCTTGATCTTGTCTGCAAATAAAACAATCATCTCAGCCTACAGCTTTCAGGTGACAAGATATTCTATACAAAGTCTGCAATGGTTGCTAAAAACAGGAATGGAAAGCAAAACATATGGATTTATCTAATAATCAACAATAGATGAGAGGAATTTGCGATGGAACTGTTCAAATGAAAATAGCAATGCCAAATTGCTCATAATGGAAGTTACTTCGAGTTTGTTCCTCCACATTCACTACAAAAAAAGAAACATCCATGACATTTTGGGCCGAACGAAAAAAAATTATGTCATGCTTATGACACTTCTATGACGATAATTGTGATAAAACCCGGTATCATCATAGATGTGGTGGGCTCCTACTTCTTTGACAAAAAATCATGACAGAAAATGGGCTTTTTGTCCTGGGCAGGCCGGAGATGCAGCTGCATGACATTCTTTGGGTCGTCCATGACGGAAAAAACCGTGGTAGAAGCGAGGGCGTGGAAAATATCGGGGAATTCCCGATTACGGTGGGTGGTCGGGGGCCGAGCGATGCGCATTTCTCTCGTACACGTACACGCGTGGGTGCAAGGCGTTGGGCTCTAACTGAACCCGAGCGAGGCGTTCGCCTACTGACCCCGAGCGATTGCACTGCAGGCTATGCGTTACTGAACCCGAGCGATCGATCGATGACTGTTAACTGAACCCGATCGAGAGATTCCTTCGCTACTGTTGCTAACTGAAGCCGATCGAACCTGCTGCCTCTGAATTAACGGTGAGCGTTGTTGGGGGGGGGGTTGGATGAACAGTTCCCGCTGGGGGGCGGATGAACAGGACCCTGTGGTAGTAGAGGTCGTTGCCGCTGGATGAACAGTACCCCGATTGATCGAGCCGGATGGGGGTGGATGAATAGGAACCCGTGGAGGGCTGCATGAACAGGACGACCCTGTGGAGGGCTGGTTGAATAGTAGCTGGTGGAGGGCTAGATGAACAGTAGCCCGTGGAGGGGTGGTTGAACAGGACCCCGTGGAGAGGGCTGGTTGAACAGTAGCCGGTGGAGGAGCGCGCGGTGGAGGCTGGATGAATAGGATCCCGTGGATGAACAGTCGCGGGTGCAGGCTGGAGGAGGTCGACGGTGGATGAACAGTAGCTCGTGGAGGCTGGAGGAGGTCGACGGTGGAGATGAATAGTATCCCGTGGAGTCCGATTTTGCGGTACGCCACACCCCTCCTGATGAACAGGACCCCCGTTTCGACCGTATCGCCCCAACACAAGTCCGTTTCCTCCGTTTTGCGGTATGCCACACCCCTCCCGATCAACAGGACCACATTTCGACAGTAGGAGGTCCAAGAGAAGTCTGTTTCCTCTGTTTTGCAGTACGCCAGACCCCTCCCGATGAACAGGATCCCGTTTCAATTGTGGCCGGTCGAACACAAGGTCGTTTCCTCCGTTCTGCGATACGCCGGGCCTTGTTTCCATCGGTTGTTCCGTCCAAGCCGGTTGGCTCCCGATGAACACGACGACGCATTCCGTTCCGACCCAGCCGGTTGCCTCCCCATGAACACGATGACGACGCAGTTTCTCCGTTCCGACCCAGCCATGTACACGAGCCATGGACATACGTATGCGCGAGTAGGCGTTCGAGACCCCCCCTGTATGTACGTATGTGGCCGTATTTACTTTCTTGCACCCTGGCCGTTGTACGTATGTGTACATGCTACGTGCACGCCTCTACTACGACACGTGCCCTTCCTTACACATCCACGGTTCATCGGTGCAGCCTGCAGATAGACCGATCGTATGTACGTACACGTTCGCGACCAGAATGACAACGCTACGTACGCTTCGACCAGGTGGGTCCCGACTGTCAGGCACTTCCTTGTATGCAAAGATGTAGCTGGTGGGTCCCAGCAGTCAGGGGGGCAAATCAATTTTTTGCCCGTAATATGGACGCACTTCCTGGTGTGCGAAGATGTAGCTGGTGGGTCCCAGCAGTCAGGGGGAAACGTTTTTTTCGCCAAATACGGTGGCCCATCCGGTGGGTCCTTGCTGTCAGGTGGAGGAATCATTATTTTCCGAGTAATAAGGAGGGACTTCCTTACTGCGGCCGTGGACCCAGCTGTCAGCCTCTCCAAGTACAGTACTCTATTGATGGAAGTCGTTCCTTGACCACGTTGACAACGCCGCGCCGAGAGCACCAGGGCGGTGGACGACGGCAAGGCCTAGGAAGGGGACGGCGTGGAGCTGGGGAAGATGTGGCTGCGGATGCCCACGCGGAGAGGAGTACGAGGGTTCACTGGTTCGGCTGCAGTGTGAGGCTGCCGTCGCCGCAGGGCCTGGCCAGCGGAGGGAGTAGTTGGGGCCGGTGAGGCCTCCGCGGTATCACAGCTAGCCACGGGAGGCAGGAGCACGCGGTACGACCGGTGCTGCTTTGGGTGACTGGAGCAAGAAGACCAGAGGTTGAAGAAGCACGACGGCCGTTGGATGGACATCGTACGGTCACTGGAGCTAGAATCGTTCATATTGACTAAGTTGACAAAGCCCTCCGTCCCCGTCAACTTAGTAGGCCCACAAGTCAGCCTCCCACTATGCTGGGTCCCAGCTAGCAAGGGGTATTCATTTTTTTGTGCGTAATAAGGAGGCACTTCCTGGCGTGTGAAGATATATCTGGTGGGTCCGACCTGTCAGCGGAGGGTATGTTTTTTTCATGAAATACAGAGGCCCTTCCGGTGGGTCCCAGCTGTCAGGTGGAGGAATCATTATTTGCCGCGTAATAAGGAGGCATTTCCTTGCGTGCGGTCGTGGACCCAGCTGTCAGCCTCTCCATGACAGTCCACTTCCGATGGATGTCGTTCGTTGACCGCGTTGACCACGCCGCGCCGAGAGTTCCAGGGCGGTGCACGATGGCGAGGCCTAGGAAGGGAACGACACGGAGCCAGGGAATACTTGGTAGTTGTTTCCCACGCGGAGTGGAGTACGAGGGTTTACTGGTTCGTCTGCCGTCACCGGAGAATAACAGCAGGTGTGGGTGAGTAGAGGGATGGCTAGGCCAGCGATGGGAGTACGATGGGGCGGTGAGGCCTGCGCGGCAGCATAGCCGGCCACGGGAGGAGGGAGCAGGCAGTCCCGCCGGCGCTTGTTTGAGCGGCTGGAGCAGGAAGAGTAGAGATTGAAGAAGCACGACGGCCGTTGGATGGACATCCAACAGTCACTACTCTCGTGTATTAACTAAGTTGACAGGGTGTTGCATGCGCGTCAAGCTTTTTTTAGGAAAGCATACGCGTCAACCTATAGTAGGTGCACAAGTCAGCCTCAAATCTGTGGAAAATAGCATACAGCCCATCTGCCATTATTTCTAATAATTTACAACCCATTTGCTAATTCTTAAGAATTTTTTTGGAGCCCATCTTCTTTTTGTTAGCATTACACCCCATGTTGTGGCCACTATTAAAAATTATATGAAATTTTGCATATTTCGGTGCGGTCAACTGTTTTTAATCCCGAAATATCGAGCCACATTCAAACTATTTTGAAAAATAATTTATATAAATATAAAATCCAAATAATTGTCCACGCATAAAAATCAATGGAATTTAAATTCTTGTAACGAAAAAAATTTGAAACTAATTCCCGGTTTGATGAGTTTAAAAAATGTACAGCCCATTTCTGGGCAAACCAAATGAAACTCTCCTCGTCTTGAAAGATTTGCAGCCCAGCAGGGTCGATAAAGCAAGTAGGCCTCGTTTGGGTATTTCTTTTAAAAAAATAGAACTGGGCTAGCCATTTTTAGCAAGAAAAAAACACAATTGGGCTCATGATGTGGTAAACATAAATAAAACCCTGGCTAGACGGGCCACAGCCCCGTTGTTACCCTGATCCGTCACTAAAACAAGTATAAATAACAACTGCTTTTCCTCAAAAAAAAGTAAATAACAACTGCGCGACCTGCTGGGTCCCTGGTGTCAGCCGCTCATTGTGTAATTCTCTCGTTTATTGACTATGTTGACAATGGCGTGAGCCCCAGATGTCCAACCATTAGGAGGAACCATTTTTAGGCTTGTAATAACGAGGCACTTCCTTGCGTACTGCCATGACTCTGGTGGGTCCCTACTGTCATCCTCTCCACGTACAGTCATCACCTTGTTCCTCTCGGTTGTTGACGACGTTGACAACGCAAGAGGGCGGCGCACCACGCACCGCGAGTGAACCAAGGCCGAGGACGATGGCGAGGCCTCAGACGGAACAAACAGGAGCCATGGAAGATGCGCCAGTCTAGTCGCAGGCGGAGGGGAGTACAAGGGTTGACTGGTTCGGGTGCGGGTGCGTGTTGGGGCTGACGTCGCTACAGAATAACAGGACGTGTGGGGGATAGAGGGAGGGACTGGCCAACGTGGGAGGGTACGGTATGGCGGTGGAGGCGCAGCTAGCCATGGGAGGCGGGAGCAGGTGGAGCCGACGGGGTGGTTTGGTTTGGCCGGCTGGAGGAAGAAGATAAGAGATAGAAGATACACGACAGATGTTGGATGTCAATCCAACGTCTTGTAGGCAGAATCATTTGTTGACTAGCTAGTAAGTAAACACCACCTTGGATAGGCTATTTCCTCGTGGGTCCCAAATGTCGGAATCGAAATCTGTCACGGTCATGCAGCCTTTCCTATGAAAATTTACAGCCCATTTGGTGTGCTAGTTCGAAATAAGTTTGTGGGTGCTGGTGGGGGCTAATCACTTGGCTTCTGTAATGCACAGTGAGCTCAAGCAGCCGGCGAGAGTGATGTTATTTCCCTTGGTTGGGATTTGTTACAATATTTCACTCTAAATTAAACGAATGGCAAGCAATTTGCCTTGTTTCAAAGAAAATATGACAGTCACAGCCGAGTTGAAAAGGGCAAGAACATCTAACTCCAGCTTACAAACTGTACAAAAGCACGAGGGTTAATTGTTCATCAGGTTTAGACAAAACCCAGGTTGAAAAGGGCAACACCATCTAACTCCAGCACTGTTTTTGGTAGTCACAGTCAAATGGATTGGTCAGGTCCATAGAATGAACATCCTGGGTCGTAAAATTTACTGGATTATGACCAGAATATGTTGTAAACAGAAGCCCGGCACATTCAGAAACTCTTTTGCCCACCTGAAACTCCTTTTTTTGCTCTTCGACATACCCATCCGTCAAAACCATGCTGCTGATAAACTTAAGCCTGATGGACAATAGTAACCTCGCATTCAGCAGGAAGAATGTGACAAATCTAGTGTTTGCATGGTTGGCTACATATCTTTCTAGCGTTATTGTCTTCAATCGAATGTCATGAGAAGTGAGAAAATTCCGGTGCCTACAAATCCACCGATTGGTTATAACTTTCTTACCCCATCCAGTTGCCTAAATAGACATGAAGATTGAAAACAGTTAAGGTCTAAAAAAAGAGTGTGGAAAGAGCAACAACTGAACGATTAATTCTAGTACACTATACGTGGGCTTCCAATGTGCGTGAAATTATCACTTTTATATACAACTTCTCCAGACATGGAAAGCATTGCAGCAAGCCAATAATCTTGTTCAGATCAAAACTATTCATTTGGATATATAAGATCTTGACAGAATCCAGCACCATTGATAGGCTATCCATGGAGAAACTCTTCATTGAGCATAGAACATAATAATAGTACAAACTGTGTACGACGAGATGATATATAACTTATGCGCAGAAATTTAAAATGCAGCTTATGGTTACAAGTGTAGATGATAATATAAAGTACCTAAATAACTGTGGAGCCAGACACCATATTGAAATGAGCACAGAGATCATGTATAACACCCAAGGTCTCCAGTTTAGGCACAGAGAGGACAGTTATTTGCGACGGTGAATAACTAGAATCAAGGATCAAACTTTGAAGTGAAGGGGCATCTTGGATGATGAGCTGCCTTCCGTCAAAAGAAATTCCAATTCTTACAAGGTTAGGCGACTTTATTTGGAGACAACCGATTCTAACTGTGAAAACAAGCACCAAGCACTCCAGGGCAGGGCAACTGGAGTGGATGATGCTGTGCAATGAGGCCTCCGATATACGAACCCGCACAAGTGAAAGTTTCTTGAGAAATGGGAGTTGAAGGATTAATACCAGATTGTCTGGTAGGTAGCACAGCGCAAAGGTGGCGGTGTGGAAAGAGGACGAAAACCGTGAGATGGACATCGGTGCTGAGGGCACTGGTAGATGGCGTTCGATATCTGGTAGGTGATTTCCAGGGGAATGGTAGAACTCAAGCAGCTGTAGTTCTGTGAATTCAGGGGATTTCAGCCAGGCTTCCACCATGCAGGGCATGGTATGCTTTCTCAGGTAGCATGACGGGATGCAGCGGCTTTGAGCGGAGCCCTGGTGGGAGGAGATGATGGCTCTAGGGATTTCAAAATCATTGAAGAGAGATAGCTGAAGACAGTCGAGATTAAGGGGCACGGTGCACCATAGAGGGCGGCATCAAATTGAGAGGACTTGGGTGCGGCAGCAATCCTTGGTGGGGAGAAGCGAGATGATCTCCCCAAGGACGGCGTCCGGGAGATCGCTGATGCGGTCCACCCAGGATTCTACGGGTTCCTAGGATCCGGTGGGGGCGGGGTCGCCGCTTCTCCCCACGCTGTCGGGTGCGGGATCTACAACATGTGTCGCCGCTGGCGGGAGCCTCATCTTCTTGGCACTGGGGTCATCCGACTCTATTTTCGTCGAGGGCGTCGCATCGCGCTCACAGATTTGAGCAGAGTAACGAATGAAGAGCCTAGTTGTAGTGCGAGTGAAGAAGAAGGGGAGCTGGAGTTTTTCTGTAGTAGTGAGGAAGAAGGGGAGCTGGGGTTTTCTGTAGCAGTGAGTGAGGAATTTAGGGGTACGAGTGGAGCAAGCTGACGTGAGGTGGGTGGGAGTGAGGAGGAAGAAGAGCACCCAGGTTTTTTTGGGGGGCGGTGTGCTGGGTGTGGGTAGCGCCTCTCATTAAGTAAATATATGGGCTTTTGAATTGATTTTATTATTTACTAGGGTGGATGGGATGTTTTGTCTTGGGCCTAGAGAAACAATTACTACTAGTACAGTGGAGACACTCTACAGCTACCAGAAAAACAATTACTACTAGTACAGTGGATACACTACCGCTTCTGGCTCCTCCTAGGTCATCGAAACGTCTCCCTCTACTGAATGTCGTTTTACTTTTGTTCACCGACATGCGGGCCATGCCGCGTGCGGGCCCAAATGCCATCCACCAAATTAGAAGGCAGTATGCAGGCGAAGAGTCACCCCGGTCGTAGCGCGGAAGTAACGAGCCGTCGTATCACAAAACCCCACCTCCCTGCAGTCTAAGTTTGACAGACGAAGCAACCATCATTTCACTCTTCGCTGAATCCCCTTCTCCCTCACCGTCTTCAAGAAAGCCAACACTCGCATCTGCCACTGTTCTTCTCTCCCAACGAAGGGAAGGTAAGCGGATCCGTTGGTATATTTTCGTTAAGAGAAAAAAAAGAACTTTTGCAAAGCAGTAACCGATCCTCACTCTCTTTTTTGTTTCATTGTCATTGCGATTGTGTTTTCCTTTTAGTGGTCTCCTAGTATTCGTCAGTTTCATAATGGACCAAGGAGAACCAGGCAAAGATTTGCCGATATTGGAGCAGACGTGGGAGGCTGATCCCCACGTGACAGAGAGCTCCAAGAAGATGGAGGCAGCCACCGAGCTGACCCCAGATACGCTCACGGCCACTACTGAGATGGTCAACACCCCATTTGAGGTTACATCCCCCGTGGCACTACAGGAGCAGTTTTCCCCCTTCGAGGATGTGTCCCCTCCCACTGAGCTGCCCAAGGTGATTTTCTTCTTTGCCGATCTCGATTGTGGTTTTTCATCTAAATATGTGGTGATGAATAATGCAAAATTTTATTAGCTTTGATGCCATGCTATACATAGTGGTTTAATAACTTGTGTTTCTTATACTAGAAAGTAATTCAGAATTTGTTTCTATTTCAATTAGAGCCCTGATGCAGACAAGGATTGTGTGGTTATACATGTCACTCGCTATGAGGCGGATGACCTGAATATACGCACTGGGAAAACAGAGTTCTTAGGTTGTTGGATCCTGGAAGCCATTTGCACTTATACCAATGTCGAGATGTATTCCAGCCTCACTGTTGTAAGGCGTGTTGTCCAGGGTGTACTGAAGCACAAGAAGTTCAAAGCTACTCCTTCGTTGTGAGGCATACTGTTCTTGTCAAGCTTACGCAGGAAGATGACGTGGCATGCCTCCACAAACAAGTTTATGAGTGGCAAGGCCACAAGGTTATCTTCATGAAGGTTCACAGGATTGAGCTGCTGCCGGACGTCCTCGATGATGTTCATGGCAAGGTCTGTCTTGTGTCCAGCCCAAATTAGATCGAGGCATGAAATAGTTGCCCCAGCTAGTGTTTAATAGTAGTTTGGATTGTGTCTAATTATCCGAACCTTACCTATTATTGAGCCCTCTGGGGCTAGTACTCTGTTTGAATCCATCTATTGGAACTGCTGCTACTTTTGTGTGCCCGTGAATCATGTGAGAACCATCGAATTGTTGTCGAAACAGATGCGTCCTCACTAATTTTTTCATGAATATGGAATGGTAAGACATAAGTTGTCATGGTTTATCATACGAGTAGTGTGTGTTTGGTGAATAGAGTACTCGTTCAAGAACTATGCGCCGATGTATACATAAGTACTTGTAAACACTGTTGGTGCTACCACACTTGTAAGAAGTTGTGCAAAACACGACACATTGGCTCAGCTCGCTTCAACACTAGGCTATCGACCAGCTAACAATCAATAATCTGCTGTCTGACATATAAGCAACTACTCCTACATATCTTGTTACAGTGGCTCATGCAGTTAACTGAGGCCACAATGTAAATTCCAAACTTTCACACGCTAGTCCAGCGTTCATGTGTAACACTCACATTAAACTCGGCTTCATGAAAAACTTGAAAAGCATAAGTTAAGCAATTTTATACATCTCAATGATTCATAGAACATAACAAACATATACTAGTTCACAACAAAAGACAAAGTTGTGAGAAGGTTTACAAATCAGGAAAAAACAAGAAAGGCTTCTATGAGCAAAGGGCCTCCTGGCAGGCTTAAATTTCCTGGATTCACTCTGGTTTTTTTCTTGTTGCCACCATCCAGGGTTAGGTTCTCTCATTCCAGAATAGCCAATTATAATTGTGTTCTCAGCTAGAATGCTGAACTGAACCATGTAGTGTACTGACCAGCTGAAATTCTTGTGCATTCCACTAAATTTAAGCACTGCTATTTGCAGAAATAAGCAGACCACAATGCATCTTGTCGGTGCACCTGTCCCAAAAACTTCCGTGCAGCCGTGCTAGCTAGTCCTCGGTCCATGGATCACCTCGTAGAAAGTGCATTCCAGACTAGGATGCAGTTGTTTTCGCTCGTCCCTGCACTGCAATCAGGAAGTAAAACATACGTGTTGGATTTCGAGTTCCGGCAAAACGCTTGAGGTTCGAACACTGGGGTGCGCACGAAGATCTCTCCTCCCCCTAGGTCACGCCCTCACCGCGATCTCAAAGCTCAATGCATCGAACTCACAGAACAAGAGACACAAGGTTTATACTGGTTCGAGCCACCGATGTGGTGTAATACCCTACTCCAGTGTGGTGTGGTGGATTGCCTCTTGGGCTGAGGATGAACAGTTACAAGGGAAGAACAACCTCCCGAGGAGAGGTGTTCTTGTGCTTGGTAAGCTTGTGAGGTGGCTGATAGTCTGAATGATCCGTCCCCTGCTAAGGTGGTGGCTAGTCCTATTTATAGAGGCCCTGGTCCTCTCCCCAAATATTGAGCGGGAAGGGATGCCACAACGGCCAAATTTGAAGGGAGACAACCAGCACAAGTTATCCTGACTAAAGGTGGTCTTCGCCTGCCAAAGGCTCTGGTGGTGACACCGTCTTGGGCTCCATGGTGACCTCCGTCCTGCCGTCCTGCCGGTCTTGGTCTCGTTGCACCGATATGGAAACCTTTGCCTGATGCCTCGGGACTCCTCGCCTGCGCTTGCGTCTTTAGCACCAAAGAGGAAACGAGGACACTGCGCCCGCTGGCGC
Organism: Aegilops tauschii subsp. strangulata; assembly: GCF_002575655.3. Taxonomy (NCBI): domain Eukaryota; kingdom Viridiplantae; phylum Streptophyta; class Magnoliopsida; order Poales; family Poaceae; genus Aegilops; species Aegilops tauschii. The sequence continues at coordinate 369,832,377 of NC_053036.3, forward strand.
CCGCCTGGCCCCGGTCGTCATGGCTTACGTCACGGGAACCTCGCGAGGTGCCCCTGGCCTTGATCTCTCCGCCCCTCGCGAGCCAGCCTGGTGAGGCCACCCCGGAGGAGGTCTTGTGTCGTCCGCCTCATGAGGCTTGGCCCCACGCGAGGGTCTTGAGTGTTTGCTGGTGAAGATGGGCCGTACAGGGCCGCGAGTGGGGCCATGCCGTGGGCTGCAGGCAGGCAAGTCTGGGGACCCCCGTTCCTAGGACGCCGACAGTAGCCCCGGGGCCCAAGGCACGCTCGGACTTGGCTTCGAGGCGAAGCCAAAGGGCAAGTGCGGAGCGCCGCGGGCCCCAACAGCCGGCGGCCTCGCTTGACGCATGGCGATTGATTGTACGTGGACGGTGTTGTCGGATGTGGAGTTCTGGCATTACCCTTAAGGTTTGAACTCTGGGGTGCGCGCGAAGCTCTTTCCCTCCTATCGATCCACGCCCTAGCTCGCTACGATCTCGCGGACAAACTCGACGAACTCACAACACAGAAAGACACGAGATTTATACTGGTTCGGGCCACCGTTGTGGTGTAATACCGTACTCCAGTGTGGTGGTGGTGGATTGCCTCTTGGGCTGATGAAGAACAGTACAAGGGGAAGAACGACCTCCTGAGGTTGAGGTGTTCTTGTGTTTGGTGTGAGGCGAGGGGTTGTCTCTGGATCTGATCCCATCCCCCTACTATGGTGGCTAGCTCTACTTATATAGGCCCTAGTCCTCTCCCCAAATATTGAGCGCGAACGGAGCTAACAACGGCGGGCAATTTGAAAGGGGACAGCTAGTACAAGCTATCCTGACAAAAGTGGTATTAGCCTGCAAAAGGCTCTGGTGGTGACGCCGTCTTGGGCTCCATGGTGACCTCCGTCTTGCCGTCCTGGTGGTCTTGGTCTTGTTGCACCGATATGGAAACCTCTGCCTGATGCCTCGGTACTCTGCGCCTGCGCCTGCCTCCTTAGCACCAAAGAGGAAACAAGGACGCTGCGCGCGCTGGCGCCCGTCTGGTGCCCACCTGATGTCGATCGTCATGGCTCATGTCACGAGAGCCTCGCGAGGTTTGCCCCGCCTTGATATCTCCGCTCCTTGCGAACCTGCCTGGAGAGGCCACTCCGGAGGAGGTCTTGCGTCGTCCGCCTCGCGAGGGTCTTGAATGCCTTGTTGATGAAGTTGGGCCGTACAAGCCCGCTAGCAAAGCCACGCCATGGGCCGCAGGCAGGCAAGTCTGGGGACCCCCATTCCCAGAACGCCGACAGTAGCCCCCGGGCCCAAGGTGCGCTCGGGCTTGGCTTCCAGGCGAAGCCAAAGGTCAAGTACGGAGCACCGCGGGCCTCAAAAGCCTGCGGCCTTGGTCGACGCGTGGCGGTTGATTGGACGTGGGAGTCTTCGCTTCCCCACGCTACCTTAGAATCCACCTGGCTACGCGGCCCCTACAATCTACACAGTTATTCCTCCGTCGCCCGCGCCTTGCTTCCCTAATCTCTCTGCTTGCTTTAAGCTCTACTTCTCCTCTCCAATCTGACCCGCGCTTCGCCTGCTTCATCGCGATGGCGCCAAAACAGGCTGACAAGGGGAAGAAACCTCTGTCTTCGCCAAGTGTGCCTCCGTCCTTCGAGCCTGCGCTCGTCCGTCCCCAGGTGCTCAACGACGAGGCTATGGACAAGGTGCGCCCCATGCTTGCTTCTAGTTTCAACGAGTGGGGAGAGACGGTGGCTTGGCCCGCGTCTCGTTCCCACAGCCACTGAGGTCCCAATCTTCATAGATGCCCTTTGGGCCGGCCTGATTCCCCCCTTCTCCGCCTTCTTCAACGCGGTGCTCGAGCATTACCAGATCCACATGTTGCATCTTGACCCTCAATCCGTGACTCTTCTCGCCATCTTCGCCTTTGTGTGCGAAGCCATGGTTGGCGTCGCCCCTTCTGTGGCCCTCCTTCACTATTTCTTCTCATTGCATCTGGCTGACCCTCGGCAGAGCTCGGGGTGTGTGAACTTTCAGGCCGTGGTCGCGACAGCGCGCGCGGGGATCGACTTTGAGCTTCCTCCATCCACAAGCGAGTTTCGGACACGATGGGTGTTTGTTGACACCGGTGTGCTCAGCCCCCTGCTCCGTGCTCCACCAGGGCCTGTTGTTCCCTACTCCAGTTGGGGCCACCAGAGGCTCGTCAGCCCCCGTCTCGCTCCCGTCTGGCTCAGGCTGAGGAGGTTGAAGGACCGCGGCGTGACTGCGTCTATGGTGGTGAAGGAGTTCGTCAAGCGCCGGGTCGCTCCGCTTCAGCGCCATTCCCACCCGATGTGGACCTTGCTCAGCAGCCAAGACCATATGAGGTTTTAGGAGGAGGGACTTCCTCTTACAACGCGGCAAACAGTGCTTGCGGTCCTGACGGGTGCCCCTCTGCCAGACGACATGCCCAGGAAGAGCTGTCTGCTGTACCGTCGCGAGAACAAGGATGAGTTTGCCGCGAGCATGCCCTACTTTGATGAGTGGTGGCTCCGCCCGATCGGCCTGGTGGGGCCCCGTGAGAACCCCGTCGACGTGGTCCCCTTCCTCACCGTCCGTGCCATGCTCGCCCCAAGTGAGGGTGTAGGAGGGCGAGCTCCGACGGAGGCCGGTGGCCCAAGCACTGAGGAGCACATGCCGCGTGGTGATCCTGGGGCGTCGTCCTCGGGAGGTCTTGGCGAGACGGCGCCCGACTGTTCACCGCAGCCGGGCGCCCCTGAAGTTGTCCTTCCAAGCTCTTCTTCGGCCCCGCCTCGCGTCGGCCGCGACGTCCAGCGCTTCGATCGGCTTTGCGTGGACTTCGAGGAGCTCTGCAAGAGGAAAAGATCCCCGAGCGGCAACAACATCTTCAGGCCGTTGAAGCGGCGAAAGTACTTTGCTGTCGATGAGTAAGTACTACACCTTGCGATTTCTTGATCGCTGCTTTACTTCCTGGCGCTAGCTCTTCAGGACCCCTTCTACCAGGGCCGTTGGGTCCCTCATGAAGCAATCATCGCCTTCCTCGGCACCCCCGTTGGCCTTGTGCACCCCGAGCCTGCATGCCGCGCCCGGAGCCGGGTCAGCCGAGGGGTTTGCTCACCTTCATGGAGCCTTGAATCTGTGGCTTCGCTGCCAATCCTGCACGGTCTGGCTTGGAGCCTGGCGGGCGTTCCCCTGTCTCTTCCCCTGGTTGTGGACAACAGCTGGTTGACTTTGGCCTTCGGTTCCTCCTCAAGCAGCGGGCCGCGTCCGGCCAGAGCTTCTCGCGAGGTCGGGTCGGCGCCTGGAGTGGCACCAGCCCCCTGCCGAGAGGCGGTGCGCCACTTGATGTCCCGCCTGCAGCCCCCAAGGTGGAGGACGAGGTGGGCCGCGTGTTCGAGTCTGAGCGCGGCGAAGCGTCGTTCGCCATGAGCTTTTCCAGGAGGCGATGGGCGCGATGAGCCGACTTGGTGAAGAGCTTGTGGGTGCCGACTCGCGCCTTGAGGCTGAAGGTCTTCGGCTGGCGGAGGAGTGGCGTAAGCTAAGGGTGGCCATCAACCTTGGCCGCTATCAGCGTGATCTCGACAATGCGAAGGCCGAGGCGTCCCTCAAGGTTTCCCGCGAAGCTTGCTCCCGAGCCTTGGAGGAGGCTCGCGAGGCTGCGGAGAAGCGCGCGTGGGAGCTCCAGGCCTGGAGTGCGTCCCTCAAGCAGCATGTGGAGGTGCGCAGAGCCGCCCTTGCGTTACTGAGGGGGACGCCCGTAGAGGAGGAAGAGGTCTGGAAGCGTGAGGAGGCGCTGGCTCTGGAAGCCGTGGAGCGCAGCCTTGAGCTCGAGCGACTGGAGATGAGGGAGCGTCAAGTTGCTTAGGCGGAAGATGCCATTGGGGCTCGCGAGGCCAAGGTCCAGGAGGAAGTCGATCGTCAGGTGGCCCGGGTTCGCGCGGATCTTGAAGGTCGGTATGACTTGAAGCTGAAGCTCGTGGGAATGGAGGATGCGGGCAGGGCCACGGCTCTTAGGCCCAGGTTACATGAGGCGGAGAGGCATGGGGAGGCCACGGCTGCCGCCTTGGCCACGGCACAGGCGGACATGGCCTCCGCCCGCGCCGAGCTGCTTCTGCTTCAGAAACAAGTTGAAGATGCCGAGGCCGTCGCGCGGCAAAACAGGGAGGAGGTGCTGGAGAGGCGGAGCTGGAGCGTGTTCACGCTCCCATGCTTCAGGAACTTCGGAACAGGGCCAACACTGCCCTGGGCCATGTCTGTGATGCGAATGCCCCCCATCCTCAGGTGAATGACCACGCCAGTCACCTCCGCTTCTTCACTGATGTGGTGACACGCCTGGAGGCCCGATCAGACGAAGCCCACAGGCTCGTGGAAGAGAGGAGCCGCGGCCTGCTCGAGCGTGCTTTCTCCCGTGTTTTCAGCCACCTCCTGAACGCCAACCCCGACTTCGACTTCGACGCCGCCATCGCCCCCGTACCCACGGTCGTTCGGGACGACCTGGCGCGGTGGGTAGAGGATAACGTGGACGCGTTGGGGCCTTCACTTATGAGGACGACACGGTGGTGGTCGCCGCAGACTAAGGCAACATGGTCGATGATGATGACGTCGGCGCCGGTGACGGTGGCGGCGGCGCCGACGATGGTGACGGTGACGCGAGCGACGCGTCTGAAGACGACGCGGAGGATGCGGCGAGCGACTTATCCGGCTAGTTCCTGATCCTTTTACTGCTTCACCCTGTATGCGAAAACTCGGGCGTGGCCCTTCAAGATTGTGAGAGCATTTTGGAAGGGGGAGCCCCTCATGTAAACAAATAATGATTTCTACTTCTTATGCCGAACCGAGGGTGCATTCTAGCCAGTCATGAGTCTGACGGCAAGTTTTGTCACCGTGGCTTACCTTAGCTAGGGCAGGCCCTAAATCAGATTGTAAGGTCGAGAGCCGTCGCGGGCTCCTGAAGGGTCTGCTGACTCGCCCAAGTGGCCCTCACGAGGTTCCTACGTCGATCGGCGCGCGTGGCACGCGTGCTGTGCCCAGCCCCGCTCGCAAGGGGCCCATGAGGGGGAGACGGCGAGCGTGAGCTATAGAACAAGGCAAGAACCAGATGGCAAGAAATCGCTTGAACAAGAAAATTCACCCCTCGCACGTAATGACAAAAACTCGACTTCAACTTAAATCCAAATCCAGAAAGCAAGGCTACAGAAGAAGAGATCCAAAGCAAATGGCCGCGTCCGGCGCCTAGTCTAGTCTTCTAGTCTTCGAGTCTTCTCACCAGCTCGGAGCGAAGTGCTGCCACTAGGCGTGGGAGGGAGCCCCGGGGCCTGAGGCCGGCACCCCTGAGACTTCGGAGCGTGTATAGCCCCAGTCATTATTACGTGAGAGTGTCACGGGCGGGGAGCTTCGCGGGCACTGGGCCTTCTTCACAGGAACCGGCCTTGCTTCAAATCGCCAGACGAGGGCCCCGCCTTGCGCCACCCTCGACCACCTTTGAGCCGACCGGCAACCTGGACGACACAAAGGGGGGAAAGGGGACGCCAGCGGTGCCCCCGGCGACCACGGGTCCTCTGCGGGGGGAAGGCTCGCCGGCACCTCCCGGTAGAGGGCCTACCTCCGGATGTTGCCTGGCTTCACGCGGCGTGGGGAGGGGCCTTGCTCCTGGCTCCCTCCGCGTGGCCCCCAGCGTGCTTCCCCCGATGGAAGGGATGCTGCTGTGCCAGGGTCGTCGACCGACGTTGTGACGTGATTCACTTGCAGCCCATGGTTAGCGTAAGCCTGCCCCTGAGAGATTAGCGGTACCCTGAAGTTGTCGTTGCTGGTGCGATCATCGCGGTTCTCTGTTGGTTCCTGGAAGGCTTCAACTTCCAGCGTCCCCTCTTCCCAATCCTCTCCGAGGAACGAGCCAGGGTCGTCTTCCAGTGCTACTCCTGGTCCATCATGCGGGGCACATAGGCTTCCGGGGCCGTCACCCCAAACACCTCGCCGTAGTGCCCCACACTCCATGTCGCCCGGCCCAGCGTGGCGTCCTGAAGATGGTAATGCGGCATCCCACTGGGACCATGGGAGGGCGACACTTGTGCCCATGCTTGTCACGGGCGACATGGGGGCGGTGGAGCCCCCGGCGCCGTCGGCCATGCTGGTGTTAACGAAGCCCCCAAGCGCACCCGATGGAGCGTGGTTGTGGCGAGGCCCGCCGTGAGACCCCGTAGTGGCCTGAGAAGGAAGCTGATAGCAGAAGGGCGGCGCTCCCGATGCCGCCGCATCCAGCAGCTCGACAACGCGCTCCAGCAGTGCATCCCAGCCGCTCTCCATCAGCCGGCACCGCAGCAGCTCTCGCGCCACCGTGAGTGCTGCCCGCATGTTCGCCTGCTCCCACCGTGTGTGTGGCGCCGTTGCTGCGGCGTGGCTTGCTGCCCTTGCAGCGGCTCGTACTTGCCGTGGGGTGAGGGTAGACGACGCCTGGCCGCGCCGCCCGCGCCCTGCAGCGTGGTGGTGTAATACCCTACTCCAGTGTGGTGGTGGTGGATTGCCTCTTGGGCTGATGAAGAACAGTACAAGGGGAAGAACGACCTCCTGAGGTTGAGGTGTTCTTGTGGTTGGTGTGAGGTGAGGGGTTGGCTCTGGATATGATCCCACGCCCTACTATGGTGGCTAGCTCTTCTTATATAGGCCCTGGTCCTCTCCCCAAATATTGAGCGAGAAGGGAGCCAACAACGGCGGGAAATTTGAAAGGGGACAGCTAGTACGAGCTATCCTGACAAAAGTGGTCTTCGCCTGCAAAAGCCTCTAGCGGTGACGCCGTCTTGGGCTCCATGGTGAACTCCGTCTTGCCGTCCTACTGGTCTTGGTCTTGTTGCACCGATACGGAAACCTCTGCCTGATGCCTCGGTACTCCGCGCCTGCGCCTGCCTCCTTAGCACCAAAGAGGAAACAAGGACGCTGCGCGCGCTGGCGCCCGCCTGGTGTCGATCGTCATGGCTCACGTCACGAGAGCCTCACGAGGTTTCCCTCGCCTTGATATCTCCACTCCTCGCGAACCTGCCTGGAGAGGCCACTCCGGAGGAGGTCTTGCGTCGTCCGCCTCACGAGGCTTGGCCCCTCGCGAGGGTCTTGAATGCCTTGTTGATGAAGTTGGGGCGTACAAGCCCGCTAGCAAAGCCACGCCGTGGGCCGCAGGCAGGCAAGTCTGGGGACCCCCATTCCCAGAACGCCGACAGGTGTCGGTGTCAAAATCGGCGGATCTCGGATAGGGGGTCCCGAACTGTGCGTCTAAGGTCGATGGTAACAGGAGACAGGGGACACAATGTTTACCCAGGTTCGGGCCCTCTCTATGGAGGTAATACCCTACTTCCTGCATGATTGATCTTGATGAATATGAGTATTACAAGTGTTGATCTACCACAAGATTGTAATGGCTAAAACTCTAGAAGTCTAGCCTGTATGATTATGATTGTAATTCTCCCTCTACAGACTAAGCCCTCTAGTTTATATAGACACCGGAGGGGACTAGGGTTGTACAAAGTCGGTTACAGAGAAAGGAATCTTCATATTTGGACGCCAAGCTTGCCTTCCACGCCAAGGAGAGTCCCATCCGGAGACGGGAGAAAGTCTTCGATCTTCGTATCTTCACAACCCATCAGTCCGGCCCATGTCTACCAGGTCGGACGCCCGAGGACCCCTTAGTCCAGGACTCCCTCAGTAGCCCCTGAACCAGGCTTCAATGATGAGGTGTCCGGCACGCAGATCTCTTCGGCATTGCAAGGCGGGTTCCTTCTCCAAATGCTCCAACACAGTCTTCGGACGCAACGAACGTGTCCGACTCTGCAAAACAAATCCCACACACAACCGCAGGGAGTATAATATTTCACGAATCCCATCTGCTAGCAACTTTTAGTAATGTGATACCACGTCATCACCCGGTCATTATTTCGAACCGTTTTTGGCCTGCCGCTTTGAGATGTGGTCTTATTGGCACGTCCTGTCAAAGCAGAGGTCGTGTCCCCTTATTGCGGGATCCTCATCAATACGGGCGTGTGTAATCTAACCGTGCCATTTGCACAGCCCTTGGGAAGAGGCAAGTTTTAATGCGAGTGGGGAGGCGCTTGATATTCACTGCCTTTATAAGGAGATAAGGATTCCCTTCTTTCACCCACGTCTTCTCTCTATCTCTGTCCTCCTATTCTCGAGCTCAAGCGCCCAAGTCCTCATCTTTTCCACCTTGAGAAAGCACTCGACCATGTCCGGATCTGGAGCGCAAGGCAAGTGGATGGCCTCCTCCGTCAAGGATAAGGACATCACCAAGCTTCGAGAGGCCGGGTACCTAGGAAATCACCCACCGGCTCCCGGCCAAGGGGCAGATCATCCCCACCCGAAGCCACGAGAGGGTGGTGTTCGTCCCCCACTTCGTCTGCGGGTTAGGGTTTCCTCTCCACCCCTTCGTCCACAGACTAATGTTCTATTATGGGCTAGATTTCCATGATCTAGCCCCAAACTCCTTCCTCAACATCTCAGCATTCATCGTCGTGTGTGAGACCTTCCTCCGCATTCCACCCCACTTCGGACTATTGCTTAAGATCTTCAACGTGAAGCCGAAGGTGGTGGATGGCCAACACGCAGAGGGCGGAGGCGCCATGGTGAGCAAGCTGCCCAATGTCACATGGCCCAAGGGTACTTTTGTGGAGACCGTCAAAGAGTGGCAGAAACTGTGGTTCTATGTCACAGAGCCCCGCGACGCCACCTGGGTCGCGGCTCCCGAATTCAAGTCCGGATCTCCAATGTGGCTCACCTCCTGGATAGAGAAGGGCCCGAATTGGTCCTCGTCGGACGAGCTGATGGCGCTACAAACGCGCGTCCAAAGCATGGTGGACAAAAACATCAAGCTCGTCAACGTGATCCAGGTGATGTTAGTTCACCGGATCCTTCCATGCCAGAGCCGGACTTCCCGTTTATGGGAATTCGATCCGAAGAAGCACCAGACCTTGGAACGGCTCTTCGAAACCACGCACGAAGATATCTGGAAGTTGCTCTTCAAGGGCAATGAGACTCTGCCGGAGATGTCCGAGGACCGCGGGCATGATCTGGCCTATCCCGCTAGTGTGGTAAGTCTTTCGCGTTTCAAGGCGTATCCTCTACTTTCTTATTCAAGGAAGATACCTAAACTCCACTAGTTATTCTTCCAGGCCTGGACAAAGAAGGCGGAGAGGATTCGGTGTCCGGCTCCGCTGCCCGAGGAACCAGCAATTCCGCTTTTAACGACGATGCTGGTTCCGGCGCCCTACCAGGCGCCGGAGAAGAAGGCCAAAGGGGTCCGGAGTGGCCCCCGCCGCAAAGGAGCTTCGGACATGACGTCGGAAAACAACAAGACTCACTCCTCCGCCGCCGAAGACGACGACAAGGAGGAGGAGGAAATCAGCTCTCCCCCTGAGGGGGGAAGGAAGAAGGGGCGGCCTCCACAAATCTGGAGGCAGAGGCGTCCAAGAGGGGGAAGACCTCACTCGCGGATAACTCTACGTGGGACGTTGATAGCAGCCCAGAGCCGCGCCCCCGAGACAAGCCCCTGGCCACATCGTATGAACTAAGAAACCCTGATGCGTCCGTATATCCGACCTCTCTACTTCATAGTTTTAACATGTTGAATTATGCAATTGCAAAACGGCCCACACAGCTCCCTGCGATCCTCATCAGGAGGTTCGCTGGATTCAAAGGCGATGGCCAGCGAGTCACCGTCGGCCGCTCACTCTCCCATGGCCAAGGGCGACGCCGAGGTGCTGTCGCGAAGGACCTTCCTCGGCCAGGGAGAGGTTCAGGAGGTCATCAAGGTGGCGACAGAGGATGAATCCTCTACCGCCGGACACAGGGGGGAGAACGCCCCCATGGAGACTGGCGATGGGGGCCATATAAAATTCGGCCCCCAGCCGGATACCATCCCGGAGACCTACACGGCTCCGGTATCTGGTGAGCAGCCTCCTTCGAGAGAAGGAGGTGTGCCTATTCCGCCGGTGACCTCTATCCAACCAGAGGCACCGGATAATCTGCTGGAAGCGCTACGAGGCGCTTCCATTGTGGAGGAACGCCGTATCCTTATGGGTACGGTGGTTGAGAGGGTTCAATCCGTCAAAAGTGGACTGACCGAAGCCTGCACCAGCCTGCTGACGGGCTTTGAGGTAAGCAACACAAAAGAGAAAGTCATAGTATAGACAGTAGCCCCTGAGACACTGTCTGGTGTTCGGAAAGAAAAGCCGGATAGAGGATCAACTAATTTTCGCAGGAAACTAACTAAATATGTCTTATGTGAATAAGCAGGCGTCGTTGCTGGCCGCAACCTCGCATGCTGCTGAGGTCTCCGGACTAAAGCAGGGTCTGGAGCGGGCCGAAGAAGAGCTCGAACTTGTGAAAAGGCAGCTGGAGGATAAGCAAGGTATGTGGTGACTTGCTGTATATTCGGAAAGAATAAATGATGTGTGCTGACCGTAGTGCCATGATATTTGTAGGAGCGGCGACCGAGGTCGAGGTCCTTAAAAAGGCGCTGGCCGAGGCCAAGGAGAAAGCTGCCAAGGAACAGGCCGCCCGTGAGAAGCACGAGGCCAGGCTTAATGAGGTCCAGCAGGAGCTCCAGGATGCCATAAAGAAATGCGAGTCCTTGGAGCGCAATGTTTCGGCCCAAGAGACCGAACTCGCCAAGGCTCGCCAAAGCGCGGAAGAGGCCCGGGTTGAAGCCCAGGCCGCCCTCCAGGAGATTCACGAGGCGAAGAAAATCGCGGTGGGTAAGGCTTTTAGTATGCAAAGCTAGTATGTGAAGAAGAGGTACCTTTTCCTAACCCGGATTTGGAGTTCCCCAGGGGCATTTGTGGATCTGCCGCGCAGTGTCTCTAACGCTGCGGAATTCTTCCGAGCCGAAGAGGAGAACTCAACGGAGAAGCTGTTCTGGTCACAATACCTTGCACCAGAACATCCTATGCCCTTTAGCGACTAGCTAGAACAGCTGGTTGAACTACATAGGGTGGCCGAACTAGCCATGAAGGATTTAATAATCCGGCTATGGCCTGTAGAAGCTATACCCAGCAGCTACTTCGGGCTCGTGAAGCAGCTGGTCAATGCTTGCCCCCGTCTTGTTGTTATCAAGCGATCGGTCTACATCGAGGGTGCGCAGATGGCCTTTGCCCGTGTCAAGGTGCAGTGGGCGAAGATGAACGCCATCAAGCTCGCGACCGAGGGACCACCCGAGGGCATGGAGCACCGCACGCCCGAGCTATATTTTGACAATGTCCTGGAGGGATCCCGCATTGTGGCGGGGCAGTGTGCGAAAGATGTGATCTTTGAATGAATATATTCATATTATCTCGCCTTGTATTATGAAACAAAGTCGATTATGTAATATAATGCTTGTTAAAATTTTACCTCCTGTGCGGCCGTGTTTATGAAATTTTTGAGAGTTGTCCAGTCATTGGCTTCAACCCCCACGTAGGTAGTACGGGGGTGTTCGGGATGGAATCTGAACACTCTTGATCCAATTTGTTTGGTCCTTGAAGGAGGTGTTTAGCGCAACGAACTAGGCAATCGGACTATGTGGCTTTATCACCCTCACTTAGCCATAGGAGTTCTACAATGAAAATTTAGGCTCAGCCCCTAGTATCCGAACTAGGGTACTGTAAACACCTAATCAGGTAAAAGCCGATTCATCGCATAATGCGGAAAAAATCGCTAAAGATTTGAAACCTCCGAAGAGCTAACCGGCTCTCGCCGCATCATGACAGTCAGTTTTCGGCTTTCTCTAATGAGGTGCTCATCTGGATAAACCAGGACACAATCGCAGTAGTTCTCCCTTTACTACCCTAGCCGATATAGCGGAACGTAAGGTAGTAAGCGCAGGAGTCGGGCAACCCAACTCTTAACCAAAGACATGATTCGGAGCCAATGCATATAATGCTAAATTCGGGGTGCCGAACTATATTGTAAAAAGTGTTCGGACTTCGTTGCCGTATTATGGGTCGCAATGAAGCCCCTGGCAGATTAAAGCGTACGAAAGTGTACGGGCGCAACTTTGAGAAGATTATCAAAGAAAAAAGGAAAAAGGGGGGTAGTAAGCTAGTGCCGCAGAAGTTGGGCCGCAAACTGTTTCCATTATAGTTTGATTAATACGTTAAAGTGTATTTGCACAAGTGGTGCAATAAGCAATCGGGCTATTTAACATGCCACTACCAAGAGAGAGCTGCGTGCGGGTCCTGAAAGCAGGTACAGTGATCGTTAAAGAGACCACCTAGAAATTCCCTTGTACGCCAGTGCTTCTTGCCATCTTGGTGGATCCGTCCTGTCGAGAGGACCGATGATCAGGTCGTCGGGAGAAGCCTGCGGAAAAGAAACCTGAGAAGGATAAACAAGAAAAATTGAAAGTATGTGTGTCCAAGATCGGTCGAGCCGTAGTATGGGTCACAAGCTAGTTATGCCTCTGTCTATGCCCATGGTATTTTGCGTGCGTAGTTATGTACGCGTGGTACGAGTGCCGCCACTTGGTTGAGACTAGGACGGAGGCCAAATTGCTAATCGAGCTTGACGAGCTGCGCTGTCCTGCAGCAGAGTAGTCCGGACTCGTTTGACAGTGTCCGGGAGCTCGGCCGACGAATTAATGTTCTGCTTGAGGAGGCCGCTCTGTACTTCCGCTGCTAACGCAGCGGTGTGCTCCTCGGTACGGAGGGAGCGTTCCGTGTTTCCATTGACTGTTATGACGCCGCGTAGTCCGGGCATCTTGAGCTTAAGATAAGCGTAGTGTGGCACCATGTTGAAGCGCGCAAATGCGGTTCGTCCAAGCAGTGTGTGATAGCCGCTGCGAAAGGGGACGATATCGAAGATCAATTCTTCGCTTCGAAAATTGTTCGGGGATCCGAAGACAACCTCGAGGGTGATTGAGCCCGTATAGCGGGCCTCTACACCTGGTATGACTCCTTTAGAGGTAGTCCTTGTGGGCTTAATTCTTGAGGGGTTAATGCCCATTTTGCACGCTGTATCCTGATAGATCAGGTTCAGGCTGCTACCACCGTCCATGAGGACTCGCGTGAGGTGGAATCCATCAATGATTGGGTCAAGGACCAGTGCGGCTGAATCGCCATGACGGATACTGGTCGAATGGTCACTACGATCAAAAGTGATCGGACAGGAAGACCATGGGTTGAATTTTGGGGCGACTGGCTCCATCGCATAGACGTCCCTGAGGGTGCGCTTGCGTTCCCTCTTGGGGATGTGGGTAGCGTATATCATGTTCACTGTTTTGACCTGAGGTGGAAACTTCTTCTGTCCCCCTGTGTTCGGTGGTCGAGGCTCCTCGTCATCGTCCTTGCTTTGCGACCCCTTCTCCTTGTTCTCGGCATTTAACTTGCCGGCCTGTTTAAAAACCCAACAATCTCTGTTGGTATGGTTGGCTGGTTTTTCTGGGGTGCCATGAATCTGGCACGGACGATCGAGTATGCGGTCCAAGCTGGATGAGCCCGAATTGTTCTTTTTGAACGGCTTCTTCCGCTGGCCGGACTTGGAGCCACTGAATCCGGCGTTGACCGCCGTGTCATCGGTATTATCACCGTTGTTTCGACGCTTCTGCCTATTGCGTCGAGGCTTGCCGTTGCTATTCCTGGCTTCGGCAGTGCCAGGGTCGCTTACATTATTGTTGTTACGTGCTAGCCAGCTATCTTCGCCCATGCGAAAGCGGGTCATAAGTGCCGTAAGGGCTGCCATGGACTTCGGCTTTTCTTGGCCGAGGTGTCAGGCGAGCCAATTGTCTCGGATGCTGTGTTTAAAGGCCGCCAGGGCTTCGGCATCCGGACAGTCGACGATCTGGTTCTTTTTGGTCAAGAACCTAGTCCAGAATTTCCTGGCTGACTCTCCGGGCTGTTGAATTATGTGACTTAAGTCATCGGCATCCGGAGGTCGAACATATGTACCTTGGAAGTTGTCAAGGAAGGCCTCTTCCAAGTCCTCCCAGCTGCCGATGCAGTTTTCGGGCAGACTATTCAACCAGTACAGGGCTGGTCCTTTGAGTTTTAGTGGGAGGTATTTGATGGCATGGAGATCATCGCCGCGGGCCATATGAATGTGAAGAAGAAAATCCTCGATCCATACCGCGGGGTCTGTTGTCCCATCGTATGATTCGATGTTTACGGGTTTGAACCCTTCTGGGAATTCGTGCTCCATTACCTCGTCAGTGAAGCAAAGGGGGTGTGCGGCGCCTCTGTATCGGGCCACGTCGCGACGTAGCTCGGATGGAGTCCGTCTGCGGTTCTCGGCCGGGGCGTGAGTATGATTGTTGCGTCCGGCGCGTGTCGGGGCGCGTCCTCGTGATCCATAGGTCGATCTGTTCTGACCTGCTCTACTATCCAAGCCCTGCCGCAGGTCATAGGTATGTCCCCGAGCTGTTTTATCCCTGCCATTACGGTGAGGTGGGGCGGGCTCGTGTTCGGCTTGAGTTTCCGCTTTGTCCCGACCACGTGGTGGTCGGTCAGCTGCATTGCGCGATGATGGTATGGGCTCCAGCGCCTCATCATCGAACTGAGGTAGTAATTTACGCTTCGGGTAACTTTTGGCTGGGCGCTTGAGGCCGTATTCCTCGGTTGCCAGGACATCGGTCCATCTATCATTTCGCAGATCTTGATCAGCTTGAAGCTGCTGCTGCTTCTTTTTGAGGATCCTTGCAGTGGCTATTAGCCGGCGCTTAAAGCACTCCTACTCGAGAGGTTCCTCAGGCATGATAAAGTCCTCGTTGCCGAGGCTCACCTCCTCCTCGGAGAGCGGAAGATAATTACTGTCCTCCGAGTCTTCGTCTATGGCTTGTTCATCACGGCTAACTTGTCCATCTTCCCGATCGTCCTGTTCGGCAGTTTCTTCGTCGGGGTCTTCTCTGTCTTCAGCACCGCCCGGAGTGTTATCGTCTCCTGTGCCGGTATTGCTGTCTTTGTTGCGGCGTGATTTAGAGTGGCGCCGCTGACGCCGTCGCTTTGGTTGTATCTTAGGACGTTCATCCTCAACTGGATTTTCCTTGTCATCGCCGCTATTCTCTTTTGATGCATCCACCATGTATACGTCATATGAGGAGGTGGTCGTCCATCCTCCGGTGAACGGCGGGTTTTGGGCCTCCTCTTCTCCGGCATCGTCGTCCATTCCGTCGATGTCTTCGGTGCCATAATCGAGCATCTCGGTTAGGTCCTCGACAGTGGCTATGAAGTGGGCGGTGGGTGGGAAACGAAATTCTCCATCATCAGCCTCCAGTTCAAACCGAATATAATTCGGCTGAGAGTCCCCCGCTAAGGATAGAGTTTTTAATGAGTTTAGCACGTCACCCAAAGGCGAGTGCCGGAAGATGTCCGCGGAGCTAAATTCGACGATCGATGACTGATCAAGCTCGATGTGCGCAGACGCACATGCTTGAGAATCTGTAGCCGGAGACGAGTCCATGGTTCCGGTGAAACATATGTCACTTGAAGTTAGGTCTGTGTGCGTCTCTAACGCCGCTGAGTCTGCGGCTTCCGTGGCGGGGTTGAGCTTCCCGTCCTCAAATGGCGCGATCTGCTCCGGATCTAAGGCCAGAGCGGTTACAGGTGCTATATCCTGGGTATGGTCCGATGACAGATTTAAGTCATGTTCATCGTGGTGACAGGGAGCGGCTGTCGTGGTCTCGAATCCGTCGAAGATCAAGTCTCCGCGGATATCCGCAACGTAGTTCAAGCTTCCAAATTTGACCTGATGGCCAGGGGCGTAGCTTTCGATCTGCTCCAGATGGCCAAGCGAGTTGGCCCGCAGTGCAAAGCCGCCAAATACAAAGATCTGTCCGGGGAGGAAGACTTCCCCTTGGACAACATTGTTGTAGATGATTGAAGGAGCCATCAAACCTTTTGACGATGACACAGTGGAACTCTCAATAAAAGCACCAATGTCGTTGTCAAAACCGGCGGATCTCGGGTAGGGGGTCCCGAACTGTGCGTCTAAGGTCGATGGTAACAGGAGACAGGGGACACAATGTTTACCCAGGTTTGGGCCCTCTCTATGGAGGTAATACCCTACTTCCTGCTTGATTGATCTTGATGAATATGAGTATTACAAGAGTTGATCTACCACGAGATCGTAATGGCTAAAACCCTAGAAGTCTAGCCTGTATGATTATGATTGTAATTCTCCCTATACGGACTAAGCACTCCGGTTTATATAGACACCGGAGGGGACTAGGGTTGTACAAAGTCGGTTAAAGAGAAAGGAATCTTCATATTTGGACACCAAGCTTGCCTTCCACACCAAGGAGAGTCCCATTCGAACAGGGAAGAAAGTCTTCGGTCTTCGTATCTTCACAGCCCACCAGTCCGGCCCATGTCTAACAAGTCGGATGCCCGAGGACCCCTTAGTCCAGGACTCCCTCAGGCGGCGGCGTCCATGCAGCCTTGATATCCGCCTGGCTAGACGGCCACGGCGTCCTACACAGTTATTTCCCCGTGGCTGGTGACGCACTCCCCCAAGTCCTCCGCTTCCTCGAAACTCATCTTTTCTCCCAATTCGACCCGAGATCAACCCTCTCCATCGCCATGGCGCCGAACCGAACGGAGAAGGGGAAGAAGCCCCTGTCCTCAGCCAGGCCACCCCCGGCCATTGGGCCCGCCGTCGGTCGATCGCTGGTGCTCAACCAGGAGGCCATGGACAAGGTCCGCCCGGCGCTCCCCACCAGCTTCAACGAATGGGGAGGGACGATGGCCTGGCCTGCTTCTCGAGCTTCTGTCGATAGGACAGCCACCGAGGTCCAGTTCTTCATTGACGCCTTGTGGGCCGGCCTGGTTCCTCCCTTCTCCGCCTTCTTCAACGCCATGCTTTCCCATTACCAGATCCATATGCTGCACCTAGGTCCCCAATCCGTCGCCCTTCTTGCCGTCTTTGCCTTCGTCTATGAGGCCATGGTGGGCATTGCTCCTTCCATGGCCCTACTACGCCATTTCTGCTCGCTGCACCTGACTGATCCTCGGCAAAGCTCGGGATGCCTGAGCTTCCAGGCCGTGGTTGCGACGGCCGGCTCGGGAATTAAATTTGAGCTCCCACCGTCTGTGAGCGGGTTTCGGACACGGTGGGTGTATGTGGACGTTGGCATGCTCAGCCCCTGCTCTTGCCTCCGTCCGCGCCCGCCATCTCCAGCTCCGGCTAGAGCCACGAGAAGCTTGCGGGCCCCCGCCTTGCCTTCGTCTGGCTCAGGTTGAAGAGGCTGAAAGATCTTGGTGTGACCGCGCCCATGGTGATGAAGGAGTTCCTCCGACGCCGCCTCACCCCACT
This sequence comes from Aegilops tauschii subsp. strangulata, assembly GCF_002575655.3. Lineage (NCBI taxonomy): Eukaryota > Viridiplantae > Streptophyta > Magnoliopsida > Poales > Poaceae > Aegilops > Aegilops tauschii. The sequence continues at coordinate 369,849,640 of NC_053036.3, forward strand.
CCAGCGCCATTCCCGGCCGATGTGGGCCCTGTCCGGCGGCCAGGATCGCATGAGGCTTCAGGAGTCGGTGCTTCCGCCCGAGGCATGAAAAACGGTGCTTGAGGTCCTGACGGGCGACCCCTCGCCAGCCGACATGCCGCTGGAGGGCTTTCTTTTGTACTGCTACTCGAACAGGGTGGAGTTCGCGGGGCAGATGCCCCCCTTCGATGAATGGGGGCTGCGTCTAGTCGGCCTTGAAGGGCCCCGTGAGAACCCCGTCACCGTGGTCCCCCTCCTTGCCGCCTGCGCCGAACTTACCCCAAGGGTGGATGCAGGGGGCAAGCATCGTTGGGGGCCGGAGGCGCGGGTGCTGAGGCATCGACACCGCTCTAGGCTCCTGAGGTGCCATCCCCGGGAGCCCGTGACTCCTGCCTTGTGGCGACAGCTGAGGGGCGACGCAATCCGCTGATCCTGAGGCCGAAGCCTATGAGGTTTCGTCAGGTTATCATGAGGCGGAGCCCGAGGGCTCCCCACAGCCCTGCACTCCAGAGGTCGTCTCCTTGGGCGCCTCACCAGCCGCGCCCTGCGCTGGTTGCCGTATCCCACGCTTCGGCCGGCTCCGTCTGGACTTCGACGCGCTCCGCAAGAGGAAAGGGTCTCCAAGCTGCAGCAGTAATGCCCTCCGGCCGTTGAAGCAGAGGAAGTATATCGCCATAGATGAGTGAGTACCTTATCTTTGTAATTTATCGAGTGCTGCTTCCCCTCCTAAAAGTGTCTCCTCAGTGTCCCAACTGCTAAGACCGCGAAGTCTCCTGAGAAGCAACCTCCTCCTGCCTCGACTCCCCCGCTAGCCTTGAGCGCCCCAAGCCAGCGTGCCGTCCCTGGCGCGAGGCTGGCCGGAGAGGCAAACTCGCTAGCCTGGCGCCTCGAGCCCGCGCCTTTGCCGTCTCTCCTTCGTGGCCTCGCCTGGGGTTTGGCAAGCATGCCAAGAGCTCCTCCTTTGTTTGTGGACGACGGCTAGATGGGTTCGATCCTGGCTTCTTCTTCGAGCAACGAGCTCCAGACCATCCGGGCCCCTGCCCAAGCCCGGTCGGTGACCCGGGAAGCGCCAGCCCCCAGCCCCCTGCTGGAAGGGGTGAGCCGCTTCCGATCCCGCCAGCAACCCCTGCTGTGGAGGACGGACCTGGTCGCGTGCTAAAGGTTGCACACGAGCGGAGTGTCGTCCGCCACAAGCTCTTTCAGGAGACAATGAGCGCAATGAGCCGGCTCGGCGGAGAACTCGTGGATGTTGACGCGCGCCTTGAAGCCATGGGTCTTCGGCTGGTGGAGGAGTGGCATCAATTGAAGGTGGCTATCAACATCGGGCGCCTTCAGCGTGAGCACGCAAATGCGAAGGCCGAGGCATCCCTGGCAACCTCGCGCGAGGCCAGCGCCCGAGCCTTGGGGGAGGCCAGGGAGGCCGAATGTTGCTGCGCGGTTACCGAGGAGCGATGGCGGGAGCTCCAGGCCTTGAATGCCTCCTTGGAGCAGCAGGTGGAGGCACGCAGGGCCGCCTTGGCGTCGATGAAGGGTGCGCCGTCCGACGAGGAGGAGATCTCGAGGCGCGAGGAGGCACTGTTGCTGGAGGCCACAGAGCGCAGTCTTGAGCTCGAGCGGTTGGAGACGAGGGAGCGCCAAGTCGCCCAAGCAGAAGATGATGTCGATGCGCGCGAGGCCAAGGCCCAGGAGGGGTCGACCGCCGGGTGGACGAGGCTCGCGCAGATCTTGTTGGCAGGTACGACCTGAAGCTGAAGCTCGGGGAAGCCGAAGCTGTGGGCAGGACTACTGCCCTCAGGTCAGGGTTGGCTGAGACGGAACGGCGCGAGAAAGCCACCGCAGCCGCCCTGGTCTCAGGGCAGGCTGAGCTGGCCTCCGCCCGTGCCGAGCTGCTTTCTCTTCAGCAGCGGGTCGCCAGCGCCGAGTCCTTCGTGCAGTAGAGCAGGGAGGAAGCGCTCCGGCGGTAGACGTTGGAGCGCGTGCACGCCCCCATGCTCCAAAGCCTCAGGATCAGAGCCAACGCGGTGCTGGGCACCATCTGCGACGAACATGCCCCTCATCACCACACGAACGATTACGCCAGTCACCTCTGCTTCTTCACCGATGTGGTGACACGCCTGGAGAATCGATCTGAGAGGGCTCGTGAGCTTGTTGATGAGAGGAGCCGTGGCCTGCTCGGGCACGCGTTCTCCCGCGTCTTCAGCCACCTCCAGAATCTACCCCGAATTCGATTTTGACGCCGCCATTGCCCCTGTACCCGAGGCCATCCGAGGCAACCTTGCACGCTGGGTAGAAGACAATGTGGATGCTCTAGTCAGGGCCTTCACCTCCGAGGACAACGCGGTGGTGGTCGCGGCGGATGAAGGTGACGTGGTCGACGATGGTGAGGGCGGCGCCGGCGATGGTGACAGTGATGCCAACGACGGTGACAGCGACGCCGGCGACGCGTCTGAGGGCGACCCGGAGGACGCAGTGAGCGACATGTCCGATTGAGCACGTGCTTCCTTGTCGTTGACCCTGCATGCGAAAGCTCGGGCACGGCCCTGGAAGTTGTAAGAGCATTTTGGGAGGGGGAGCCCCTCATGTAAACGGATTACTGCTTCTATTCCTTAGGACAAGCTGGAGATGTGTTTTCATGAGCCCGCGAGTCCCGCCATGAGCTTGCTACTATAATTTACCTTAGTCAGGACAGGTTCCAAACCGGCTCGTGAGGTCGTGAGCTCCTGAGGAGCCTGCCGATCCGTCCGAGAGGGCCTCGCGAGAAGCAAGCGCCAGCCATGGCAGGACGTGCGCGGAGCGCACGTGCACCGCGCCCAGCCCCCGCTCGCGAGGGGGAGGCAGCAGGTGCGGACTCCGAAACAAGGTAAGGAACGAGATCGCAAGAAATCACACAAATAAGAAAGACACCCCCGCGCATACCAATGAAAATTCAACTTCAAACTTAAATCCAAAGCCAGAAAACAGGGCTACAAACAAGAGGTTAAAAGCAAATGGCCGCGTCCGGCGCCTAGTCTAGTCTTCTGGTCTTCCACTGGCGCGGAGCATGGCGCCTCCACTAGGACGTGGGCGGGAGCCCCCGAGGCCCGAGGGCGGCTCTCCGGAGACTCCGGGGCGTGTACAGCCCCACTCATTATTACGTGAGAGTGTCAGGAGCGGAGACCTTCATAGGCGCGAGCCTTGCTTCATATCGCCAGACGAGGGGCCCGCCTTGCGCCACCCTCGACCACCGTTGGGGCGTCCAGAAACCAGGATGATGCCAAGGGGCAAAGGGGACGCCAGCGGCGCCCTCGGCGACCACGGGCCCTCTGCCGGGGGGAAGGCTCGCCAGTGCCTCCCTGGCAGAGGACCTACCTGTTGGGAAACGTAGTAATTTCAAAAAAAATCCTACGCTCACGCAAGATCATGGTGATGCATAGCAACGAGAGGGGAGAGTGTTGTCCACGTACCCTCGTAGACCGAAAGCGGAAGCGTTATCACAACGCGGTTGATGTAGTCGTACGTCTTCACGATCCGACCGATCAATTACCGAACGCACGGCACCTCCGAGTTCAGCACACGTTCAGCTCGATGACGTCCCTCGAACTCCGATCCAGCCGAGTGTTGAGGGAGAGTTTCGTCAGCACGACGGCGTGGTGATGATGATGATGTTCTACCGACGCAGGGCTTCGCCTAAGCTCCGCAACGATATTATCGAGGTGTAATATGGTGGAGGGGGGCACCGCACACGGCCAAAATATCGTATATCAATTGTGTGTAGAGGTGCCCCCCTGCCCCCGTATATAAAGGAGCAAGGGGGAGGCCGGCTGCCCTTGGGCGCGCCAAGGAGAGGGGGGGAGTCCTCCTCCTAGTAGGAGTAGGACTCCCCTTTCCTAGTCCAACTAGGAAGAGAGGGGGGAAGGAAAGAGAGGGAGAGGGAGAGGGAAAAAGGGGCCGCGCCCCCCTCCCCTAGTCCAATTTGGACTCCTCATGGGAGGGGGCGCGCCACCTCCTGGCTGCTGCCCTCTCTCTCCCCACTAAGGCCCAATACTTCCCCGGGGGGTTCCGGTAACCCCTCCGGCACTCCGGTTTTATCCGAAACTTCTCCGGAACACTTCCGGTGTCCGAATATAGTCGTCCAATATATCAATCTTTATGTCTCGACCATTTCGAGACTCCTCGTCATGTCCGTGATCACATCCGGGACTCCGAACAACCTTCGGTACATCAAAACATATAAACTCATAATATAACTATCATCGTAACTTTAAGCGTGCGGACCCTACGGGTTCGAGAACTATGTAGACATGACCAAGACACCTCTCCGGTCAATAACCAATAGCGGAACCTGGATGCTCATATTGGTTCCTACATATTCTACGAAGATCTTTATCGGTCAGACCGCATAACAACATACGTTGTTCCTTTTGTCATCGGTATGTTACTTGCCCGAGATTCGATCGTCGGTATCTCGATACCTAGTTCAATCTCGTTACCGGCAAGTCTCTTTCCTCGTTCCGTAATACATCATCCCGTAACTAACTCATTAGTCACAATGCTTGCAAGGCTTATAGTGATGTGCATTACCGAGTGGGCCCAGAGATACCTCTCCGACAATCGGAGTGACAAATCCTAATCTCGAAATACGCCAACCCAACAAGTACCTTTGGAGACACCTGTAGAGCACCTTTATAATCACCCATTTACGTTGTGATCTTTGGTAGCACACAAAGTGTTCCTCCGGTAAACGGGAGTTGCATAATCTCATAGTCATAGGAACATGTATAAGTCATGAAGAAAGCAATAGCAACATACTAAACGATCGGGTGCTAAGCTAACGGAATGGGTCAAGTCAATCACGTCATTCTCCTAATGAGGTGATCTCGTTAATCAAATGACAACTCATGTCTATGGCTAGGAAACATAACCATCTTTGACTAACGAGCTAGTCAAGTAGAGGCATACTAGTGACACACTGTTTGTCTATGTATTCACACATGTATTATGTTTCCGGTTAATACAATTCTAGCATGAATAATAAACATTTATCATGATATAAGGAAATAAATAATACTTTATTATTGCCTCTAGGGCATATTTCCTTCACTACCTCCGGGCGATGCCCTGCTCCGTGTGATGCGGGTAGGGGCCTTGCTCCTGGCTCCTCCCGCGCAGCCCCCTACGCGCCTCCGCTGGCGGAAGGGGGGCCGCCGTGCTGGGGCCGTCATCCACCGTTGTGACCTGATTCACTTGCGACCCATGGTTAGCGTAAGCCTGCTCTTGAGAGATTAGCAGTACCCTGTAGCTGTTGTCACCGGCATGGTTGGCGAGGTTCCCGGGCGGCTCCTGGAAGGCCTCGACTTCCAGCGTCTCCTCTTCCCAACCCGGCTCGAGGAACGCGTCGGGGTCTTCTTCCAGCGCGTACTCCTGGTCCATCATACGGGGCACATAGGCCTCCGGAGCCGTCGCTCCAGAAACCTCGCTGAAGTGCACCGCGCTCCACGTTGCCCGGCCCCGCGCGCCGCTCTGAGGTTGGTAGGGCGGCATCCTACCGGGACCGTGGGTGGAAATGCTCATGCCTGCGCCCATCGGGGAAGGCACAGGTGCAGTTGGGTGCCCTGCGCCACCGGTTGCGTCGACGCCGACGAAACCTCCTGGTGCGCCCGAGAGCACACGGGCGCGACGAGGCCCACCATGCGATCCGGCCGCAGCCTGAGGTGTATGCAAGGAGCAGAAAGGAGGCGTACCCCTGGCTGCGGCGTCCAATAGCTCGGCAACGTGCTCCAGCAGCGCGCTCCAGCAGCGCATCTCGGCCAATCTCCATCAGTCGGCATCGCAGCAGCTCCCGCGCCACTGTGAGTGCGGCCCTCATGTTCGCTTGTTCCCGCCGGGTGTGCGGCGCCGTTGCTGTAGCGTAGCTTGAGGCCCTTGCGGCGGCCGGCACGCGCCGCAGAGTAAGGGTGGACGGCGTCGAACCGCGCGCCTGCGCCCCGCAGTGTTTGGCGGTGCGCGTGCCGCCTGGAGAGCGGGGTTGAGGTCTTCTTGGGCTGACGACTCCGCCCAGGCTGGCCAAGCTTCCCAATGGCCGACGTCGGCCCTCGGGTCACCGGCCGAGATTGAACAGTTACAAGGGAAGAACAGCCTCCCGAGGAGAGGTGTTCTTGTGCTTGGTAAGCTTGTGAGGTGGTTGATGGTCTGAATGATCCGTCCCCTGCTAAGGTGGTGGCTAGTCCTATTTATAGAGGCCCTGGTCCTCTCCCCAAATATTGAGCGGGAAGGGATGCCACAACGTCCAAATTTGAAGGAGACAACCAGTACAAGTTATCCTGACTAAAGGTGGTCTTCTCCTGCCAAAGGCTCTAGTGGTGACACCATCTTGGGCTCCACGGTGACCTCCGTCCTGCCGTCCTGCCGGTCTTGGTCTCGTTGCACCGATATGGAAACATTTGCCTGATGCCTCGGGACTCCTCGCCTGCGCTTGCCTCTTTAGCACCAAACAAGAAACGAGGACACTGCACGCGCTGGCGCCCGCCTAGCCTCGGTCGTCATGGCTTACGTCATGGGAACCTCGCGAGGTGCCCCTGGCCATGATCTCTCCGCCCCTCGCGAGTCAGCCTGGTGAGGCCACCCCCGAGGAGGTCTTGCGTCGTCCGCCTCACGAGGGTTGGCCCCTCGCGAGGGTCTTGAGTGTTTGCTGGTGAAGATGGGCTGTACAGGGCCGCGGGTGGAGCCACACCATGGGCCGCAGGCAGGCAAGTCTGGGGACCCCCGTTCCCAGGATGCCGACAGTACGAATCATCTTCTTTTAGATTATGTTGGTCATTCTACCTAGGTACTACCAATGTAGTAATACCTAGAAGACTGGTGGTTAGAGGACGGCAGCTAGGAATAGCCATCTCATTTTGTGCAGTTGTACTAAAACTGAGGTGTGTACTTTTGATTGTGCAGATAGAAACGATATGGAGACAGACATCCCTGTTTGCGCAAATACGAAATACGGTTATTTAAACAGTGACAGATATTTGCGGTGGCGTATGATTAACAACAGCATCTATTGTGTTATAATTGGCACTAGATTGACAGTATGAAAGTGCCCTTAAGTAAGTAGCATCACATCACATCAACAGTGCCACTAGATTAACATGCAGAACAATAGCATTAGTATTACTATCATGAGAGTAGCACATAGTCAGTAAATGTGCAATCAAATTTGTGCGGTTCCACTGGGATGAAGCAATGTTAGCGGTGTGAGATTTAAGTGTAACTGCAAAAACACAATTCATGGGAAATAAAGCTAGACGGAAGCACTTCATAAAATGGTGGTGGCATGCTTCAATTTATCGACGACACTAGACCATTACTTATAGTGACATTAGGTGGCATTGCTTAATGCTTCATGTGATTTTACATTAACGGTAGCGATATGGGCGTAGGGACAGCAGGGGCATAAAGTGGTGAGGCAGATGTGGTTGTCGAGAGTGGCAAACACTCAGGAAGCATGTCTGCATTTGTCCCATTTTTTATCTCCTCGGCGACATTTTCCTATGTGAGCACAGGAAATCTAGACCTGCTCATTCTCATTTGTGTTGTCCCCCAACACCCCTCACTTTCTTTCCTTTTTTAACCAAGAGACAGGTCCACTTCCCCCCACCCTTCGCCATCCACCATGCTTTCTTCGCCTTTTCAACCAAGAGACCGGTTGGGTAGCCAGTATCTACTACTTTCCCCCGTTTCCTCTTAGAACCAAGTCCTAGGTTCATGCTACAGCTTTCCCACTTTCTTCCCTGTTTGAACCAACTCTTAGATTCGACTGTATGAACTAGCTTTACCTCTAATAATAGAAAAGTCTAGGTGGCTTTGGAACAGCCGACGGAAGTAGAAAAAGATCCACACGTAGCCACGTGGGGAGCTGGGGCAGTAGAGCAAGGCAGGTTTCGAAGGAATATATACCTGAGGGTCGTCGGCATGTGGCAAAGAAGGTGTCGGGAGGCCGCATCTTGGCCACAATACCGCAGGGAGGAAGAAGGGGTCGGAGGCCCTCCCGAGCTGGCGCTCTCTCGGAGAGAATGGCACGGCCGCCGATCGGGACGCGCGGGCAGCCGTTGGTCTCCTCCCTCGCCACCGACGACAGCGTGAACGATGCACCTACACCCCTGCCCCGGTCGAGGTGGTCTGGCCGGATTTGTGACCAGCCGTGAGCAGAGAGAGAGTGTGGCCACCTATGTCTTGCTTAGATCTGGAGAGCATGAAAGAGTGAAAGAGAGGAACCCTAGTAAAGCAAGCGTTAAGGCTCCTGCTTATATATATAGTGGAGTGATTTTGTTGTACCAGCTTCAAAAAAATGCACTCCTACGTGTACCCGCGAGTGGGTGTGAGAGAACTAGTGCGTGCATGCACTGCTTCTCTTCGTGAGAGTACAGTATACTATGCCCAAAGAACGTTCACCACAAGAGTAATAGTATAAGTGTGACGTGTGAGCTAAAATAAAAGGTGCGCGACGTCTTTTGTTTTTTAGAAGTTCTGAGGGTAGGGTGTGAAGAGCACATATGTGTGTGACGTCTACCTGCAGATAGACGGTGGGTGCGAGAGGACTCGGGGGAGTCATGACTCGTGAGGGTGCGTGTGTGCGTGAGAGAGAGGGGGCACGTATCAATGCAATGCATGTGTCCGTAAATCATTATCCGACAAACGTTCTCCACCAACCGTTTCATGACGAACGCCGTATGAACCATTAGATCGGCATCCGACAGCGTCAGTTTTGCCATGTCATTTAACAGAGCAGCCACTCCTCCTACACACAAATCTTCCACGTGAGTGTTAGCAACTGTCGTATGCTCCTCCCTCCGTTCCAAAATGCAGTGCATATAGCTTTATTGAAAATTCGAACCTCGCAAACTTTTACCGAGTTTTCGTGTACCAAAATGCACATATAGAATACCCACTATATATCATTTCATTCATCTTCGAGAGGTAACTATAAAGATTGGGGAGGAGTCTACAAAGAAAGACCGTCGTATCACCTGCAGCAATTTCAACCATCCTTGGTGTGGAGGAATATCATAGGAACTCTATATTATATGATTTTATAGGATTTTTTCCTTTAGACCCAATTGGTTCATAGGAATAGATTTATATACTCCACATTTCAAAGGAAATAAAGATGATATCATTTTTATAGCTTTAGAGCCACTTGGTTCATATGAATGGATTCCTATACTCCCATAATTTCAAAGGAAAATAAACATTAGCATATATTCAATAGAAAAGTTCCTATGATGTGAACCAAATGACATCTCTTTTCTAATCCCACCTCATAGGAATTGAGATACATGTCATCTCTAGATTCAATAGAAAAGTTACTATGATGTGATCCAAATGACATCTCTTTTCCAATCCCTACTCATAGGAATTGAGATACATGTCATCTCTTTCCCTACAACTGCCATGTATACATCTTCTATTCCTAAATAGCTAGTACAACCCACTAGTAGCTTTTTTCCTAGACATGCAACTATGGCACAAGAAAACGTCATGCATGCAAGTCATAAATCACATTGTTTTTCTACTCTATGCATGCAAGCACCACATCATCAATGCGTGCATGTTACTCATAAGTTAATTCTTGCATTAAATTTTGTATTGACAATGTATGTGCTGGTCACGTGCACACATATGTAGTTCACATTCACATTTTTGTTAGAAATGTCATTCTTTTAACAACAATTCATTTTTTCTCTTTGTACTCCCTCCGTCTAGGTGTGTAAGTCATCTTCCTAAAACCAAATAATCCCAAAACACTTTGGCATGGTACATTAACTCCCTCCTCGTTTCTTGTTTCGTGACATATCAACCAATAAGAGATGTGGGCCGTGCACGCTTTCAATGGCTTGAGACTTTGAAACATGACATGCAGTGCTTAATTCATTGCATGGAATGCTATTAACTAGCAAAAAACCTAAGATGACTTATACACCTGGACAGAGGGAGTATTACATTTTTTTCATTTTAAGCATACATTCACTTCCCATTAGTTATAGATGTTTTTGGAGGAACTTTTATGCATTATCTATACCTATACCCCTATATAGTGTGCGAATAACTTTGAAAGATGGTCATTGGATGAAGCTAATCCGACAGTGCAGAGATGGCAAATCCGAGCACTATTGTCCGTTGGATATCATCAACATTCCACCAAATTCTGCCACATGTACAATCTAGAAGACTCCATGGTTGAACTTAAGCATAATGCACAAATCTCAAAACACAAGCACTTCTCCTTTGTTCTAGAATCTTTCGTATCATAATTGCCCAAAGTTTTTTTTCTAAATGAATTGCCATTATTTGTTCTTTACTTTATGCTTTACAATGCACAATCCCATGAATCTTAACCTTTTTATAAAACTAATTGATTTTGAATGAGATCAACTATAAGAACTAAACGAACATCTACATCATGCATATATGACTCAAAGCTTTACATGCTATAGTGTGTATTTATTCATAATTTGGTTTCCAAATCTCATGCATTCAATGCATGTGTACCTTACTAGTTTTGAGTAGAGTAGCAAATTTCACGCAGCCACGGGTATATCAAAATACAGGGCCCACGCATCATTGCCTTTCGGTTGAACCTACGTCCACAATTTTTTGTACATATATCTCCACTGGTCCCCGAACCCAAAATGCTGCCTCGCTCCCATAAAACCAAGCGGCCCACACATATTAAGGCGTCGACTCGAACTCAATACCTCTCCCGTTTACTACGACGTGGCCCTGCACACTGTAGTACTTGTACAAACCCTACCACCGCACGCATCATCGGTTTTCTTCAAGAGGACGAGGGAGCAGCGGATTTGTAGTGGAGGCTCTTTCAAAAAAGGATTTGTAGTAGAGGCCCCTACCCTAGGGTGCCATAGGTAGCTGCCGCACGCATCATTGCTTTTCTCTTTTCTTTATGCTCTTGCGCCCTAGAGTGAACTGATGGTTGCTTCGTCCGTCCAGCTTAATGTGGGAAAGGTGGGGCTTTGTGATTTGACCCCTCATCGCTCATTTACTACTACTGCGGTGCTACGAACGGGGTGCCTCCAAGTCCAACCGCTGCTCCGAACTGTAATTTGGTGCATCACACGTGGAACAAGACGGTGGATGAGCAACATGTCTGCCAAAGGGGTCCTGTTAAGTGTGTCACCATTTCGTGTGCGGACTGACCCTGCTTGAGTTGCTACGCCAACACGATAGGAGCAGCCTACCACTTGGTTTTGCTCCGTGGTGAATCCCGACTATATTGATCTAAAAAGATATGTACTGTACTACCCTCTCCATCTCGGTTTATAGGGCACGCACGTAGTTCTCGGTCATCCATTTAAATAACTAAATATGAGTTACTATGTCACAAAAAGTATATCATTGGATTCTTAAGCGGATGTAGTTGCTAAACATATACTGTTCATCACATATATAGCCAGTTAAATTCTCAACCTAGAACGACGTGCATGCCCTGTAAACCGATACGGATGAAGTAGTAAAAATGAGGTGATTTTACCGAGCGATGGGCGGGGGAGCATGGCATGTCATGTTGTCCCACGTGTCATGATGTACCAAGGCAATGCGCGTGTCCCTCTTGAGGCAGAACAATGGCAGAAGTAATACTATGTGGTTTTCTTGAAGGAGATGATGGCAAAGCGAAGTAAGAAATAATGGTTGCTTCGTCCGTCTGGGAAGGTGCGGCACTATGATTTGACGTCTCATTGCTCATTACTACTACTTGGGCGGTATGACTGGGGTGTGTCCCCCCTGCTGTTCTGCACTGTTATTTGGTGCATGACACGTCGACCCGCTTGCTATATGTCCCACATGTCGGCGAGAGGAAGTACAGAATTCATGAAAGCGAGCGTCGACGAAGGAGTACAAGACACGGCTTGGTTTTTGCTGCTTCGCGCGATCCATCGATACAAACCCGGACTAAAAAAGGCGAGGGCGGGTCTTTTCCCACGCTGCAGGCAGGGGAGTTTGGTATAGTCTGTTTGAGGCAACGAGGCAGGAAGGGAAACAAGCAAATAAAGGTTGAGCGACTTAGTTTTGGGAAAATCTGATTTTACGGAGTACGTACCCACTATGGAGATACTACTTACTACTCCCTCCTTTCCAGTTAATAGGGCTCGTCTAAGAAAATTCGTTTTTCCGTTTTATAAGTCTCAATTCTACTACTACTAGTAGTAGTAGTAGTAGTACCATCACATGTTGGATTTCGAGGTGCGTTAAATCACCCGATGCAAGCATTGTCAAGAGAAAACCCACCAATGCATGTAGAAGTTCATGGAAATTTAGTGGTCATGCATGCATTCGTTCTAATTAATGCCTCGGTAAACATAACTTCTTGAGAAAAACGAGCATACATTACTTGTGCAAACTACGAAATTAATTCCACCACTCACCGTCTACCTTGGTTGGAGAGATTTTGAAATTGAGCCATCAACTGGAAATGAGGGAGTAGTAACATAGCCTAGGGTAGCTTGCTGCACCATGGACTCCAAGGAAATTGCTATAGTAGTACTACTCCTATATACAAATGTACTATTCCTACTACTACTAAAAGACATATATTCCAAACAATATGATAATCTCTCTAACCAAGGTAGGGACGAGGAGTAAACGGAGGGAGTAGTAAAATTTTCTCCTCATCCTGCGAGCCACCGCGCGCGTGGGCGAGGGAGCGGGCGTAAGGCGTAGTACTACTACCTCCGTCCTGGTTTATAGGTCACCTTTGTAGTTCGTGCAAAATTTTGACCAAATATTTAGCTAACAAAATGTTAATGCATGGCAATAAAAATTATATTGTTGGATTCATATTTCAACATAGTTTTCAATGATATAATTTTTGGTAACATGCATGAACGTTTTGTTAGTTCAATCTCTAGTCAAAATTTGACACAATATACAATGGGGACCAATAAACCAGGACAGAGGTAGTAGTAAGCAAGCTTCACCTCGTCCTGCGAGCCACCGCGCCCGTGGGTGGGGGAGACGGTGTAGTAAGCAAGCTTCTCTTCATTTTGCGATTGACGGGACACATCAAAAGTAATACGTACAGAGCATCACGAGTGTATAGAGCCTTGCCTCTAAGGTCGGCCCCACATGGTTTGCCTCTTTTTTAACATAACGCGTCAAGTCGCAATTTGTTTGTTCACCCGTGGTAGACGATCCTCCATCAAGTGGACAACCAGTACACGTGTCAAATTACCACGTGGGTTGCCTTTTCATATAGAAATGAGCTCCACCGTGTTCCTGCGCAGGTGTGGTTGGGAAAGACACGGGAGTACGTGCGTTGTGCATGCACCTCTTCTCTTCGTGCACGTCCCCAACCTACGTGGGTGTGTGTGACAGAGATACAAAACTAGACATAATGCGCCGTCCATCCCCATGCCTCCTCCCAGTTCGACCACCAGTCACCACCACGCCCCACTCCTCCTCACCTTATCTCTCATCTTTCTCGAGATATCAATTTTTCGATGAAATTCTCGAGATACCATTTTCCCGATAAAATTCTCGAGATATCATTAGTTTTTACACATGGGATTACTCCTGCATGGGTCAATCACAATAGGTGTTTTGTAAAAAAATGCATCGTGATGTTCCGTGCAATGCACGAGCATCTTGCTAGTCCATGAAAACAACACATGGCAAAATTTCACGACGAACGAGGGATTTGAATCTGCTGGGAGGGGCTGTTTGGATCTTGCCCGGGGTAGCCAAAATATTGGCGACCCTTTTGTCCACCGGTGCCTTTGCCACCGATGAATGAGGAATGGCTCGGGTGCTCATGCATCCTCCAGCGCGCACGTTGGAGACGAGCTCACACGAGCTGTGCTTTTTTTGTCCCACCACGCCGCCCGAGCCGGCCGCAGACCGACCGACGACCCACATATTACGCCATCCAACCGTAGCCGCACACATTCTGACAGCAACTCAACCAACCGGACGAAATTCCTGTAAACACGATGATATTTCATATAAACAATGACGGAATTCATATAAAATACCGCATTTTCATACAAACATGACGGATTTCATTACATTCAAATCAACTAAGTGGTGCTAGTTCTGGACAACACACGTATATAATACCTGGCCTAAATGGTCGCCCGTCGATCCATTTGTGTTCCTCATGTTCGGCAGCACGATAACCGGGCTGTCGGGAGCCCCGGAGGTATATCCTTCAGCGCAAAGGACGGCTCGCTTCCACACTGCCCAACTGATATGGTTGGCTGATGCCCAAGATGATGGTGGAAGGGGGATTCTCCGGTTCCGTGGAGCCCATGCGGGGTCGACGAAGGTCCTCGCAACAAAAGGATCCGACAAGACACCTGTTGTGTACGCCGACGTCGCCTCCGCGGTGGCCTTCATGGGACCCAAGTGGCGGCGGCCTCCCGTGTTCTACTTCTCCTCGATGATGGCGGCGGACGCGGAGGCGCTGGCCACCGACTCGTCGCTCTCCGCGGACCTGGCTTCTGTCTCTGCTTGCATGGCGCGGCCGCCGGCATGGGAGTCTCAGCCATAGAAACGGGAGACGCGGTCGCAGACACGGGAGGCGCGCTACGAGGCCCCGGCGTGGACGGCAGCGACGACGCCCGTGCGCCGCTCCTCGTCGAGCTGGCCTGGAGCGGCGAGTTGCTGAACCACGCGTCGGCTTGGGGCGGCAACTGGCTCCGTCGGGCGAGGGGAGGGAGGTGGATCAGCGAGATGCATAACTCGTATCTGGCAGGCTCAGCAGGCCACCCAGCCAGCTTGGATGCGGGATAACTACTCTTCGTAAGCCATTGTAAGAGTGGACAAAATGGTGAAGGTGAAGATAGGGGAGCGGCGGAGCTGTGCGATTCTTGGCCGACGTTTGGCCTCGTTTAAATAGGAGATTAAATAGACAGCGGACGGGAGGAGCTCAGCCGATGTTGCGTTTAATGTCGGCCCGGTCATGAACGGACGTGTGTCCAGAGTGGGTTTCTCGACTTCCACACGGGTTTCATGGAGGCGTTTGAATGTGGCAAGGGGCGTGTTCAGCCGGGGTGTGCTTTGGGTGGCGCCCTCGACTCTGACGTACGACACCGCGTCGTTCTTCCACTAACGTGTGGGCTCTTTGGGTACATGGCCTACATGTCAGTGACCCAACGCAGGCAGCGCACGGCAGAGGAACTTTTGGTGGGCCAGGGCGGTCAGAAGCGGGCATTTCATATACCGATGATTGTTCATTGAGTGTGACGTCATCTATTTCATCTAGATAAGCCTATTATATAATGTAAAAGAATTTTAAAATTTTCATATATATGTTGATAGCCCATTCGATACGTTGTGATTCATAAAGACCGCTGCAAACATCAATGTTCTACTTATCACAGATAAGATTGATTAATACCTGAAACAATCCACGTCCTTAACAAAGGGTGCATGCACGTATAGGTTGAGCGTGTGTCTTGCGTCGTGTGCTGTGTGCATGCAGGCGTGCGAGTGTTGCGTGCATGTGTACGTTTCAGTGTTGCATGCATGTGTGCGTACGTGCGTGTGTTCGTGAGTGCATGTGTACGTGTCAGTGTTGCACGCCTGCATGCGTGCGTGTGTTTGTTATGTGTACATGTCAGTGTTGCACGCCTGCATGCGTGCGTGTGTTCATGCGAGTGTTGCGTGCGTGCATGTGTACGTGCGGAGTGAGGCTACACGTCAGTCGACTGACTTTTTCATCTCTGGTCAGTAGATTTTCCAGCCGTTTGATACGAAATCAAGGGCCTGCAGTTTATCTTCAACCTCCACCCCTGAGCCGCCAGCCACCACTGGTCGAACCGCCGGCCGCCGCCGGCCGCGGCCACGCTGCCCCGCCTGCCCCGAAACCACTCCCCACCGCCGGTCCACCGCCGCTCCGGCCATCCCTCTAGCCCCCCCCCCCCACCGCCGAGCTTTTTCTCCGGCGATCCCCACGCCACCGCCCAATCACCGCGCCCCCACCGCCGGCGACTGCCAACCAGATCTTGAGATTTTATGAAGTCACCATAGGTGCCTCGTAGTCGAGTGGAACGTCTCCTCCCACTGAACGCACATCGTCGGAAAAATAGTGAAATTAACCCAGGATAAATGCGAGCACCAGTAATTTAACCCTGGTGGGCTCGAGAAACCACTGTCCTCCTAACCATCCAACCACAAGTTGGTTGGCACCACAAAATGTATGTGGTGACCGTGATGAGCTTATTCTGAAGTCCAGTGACCATATCGTGCTTTCGCTTCAAATACAATGACCGTAAGTGTCGTCAACAAAATACGAAGCACGCATCAAATACAATGTCCGTCAGTGTCATCAACAAAATACGGAGACGTATCGTGAGCTAGATACCGTATGATCACCACGAGAATGTATAAGGTGACCGTAATGAGCATATTCTGAAGCCAGTGACCGTATAGTGCTTTCGCTTGAAATACAGTGACCGTCACGCGTGAATGTGTCATGGGCATGCATACTTTTAGAGGGACGAGAGATAGTTTGTGTGCGTACGTGAAAGTGGTGTAGAAAGAGGGGGTGTCCGGTGAAGACAAGGAGAGATATGCCCTTCGTTTCTCTTTCCCATGACTAATATTTCAGGAGAAAATATAAACATTCACAATGCAGAACAAATATTTTTGGATGCACCATGCAATTAACTTTCATGTATAACATTGTACTATTGTATATGCTTATTTTCTAAGTGGCTGATTGCGTGTGTGGTGTGGTGGGCACATCATTTCTAGTTGGGGTGGGCATATCATTTCTAGTTGTGGTGGGTCAACATGATGACTCATGGGTCGGTTCCATCCTGCGCCACATAGGTTGGACCGAGACGCATTATACGAAGACCCATGTGGAGGACTCGGCGTACAACACGAAGCTACCAGAGTCGTGGACGACTCTATCCCCACTGGTGATAAGCCGACTATATATGTTTTGTAACCCTAGGCCCCGAGTATGTTATAGAATCCTGGGGGCTAGTTCATCGATAGTATACACACACGCACAATGCCTTGTATTCATGTATACTTTGTACACACCCCTATCAGTAATATACAGTACCAGGAGTAGGCTTTTTCCTCAACTGCAAGCGTCCGAACTTGGGTAAAACTTTGGCTCGTATTACCATCCAGCCTAACAGTCAGGGATATCCTACCGAATGATCTGATGGAATCATATCTGCCAACTACTAAGAGAGAGGTGTGTCTGGGGGGGCAATGTGTGCGAGAGAGGCCTAAAGATAATGTGCGTGCGGGAGACACGTAGGCACATATATGTGCGTATAGAGGGCTAGTAGAGACCGTGTGTGTATATATGCATGTGAGAGAAATAGTGTTTTCCAACTGAGATTAGTGAAAAGAGTGGTACATAGTAGTCAGAAAGAGACAGAGAGAGATACAGAGAGAGTGTGCGCGTGAGACACCCCGACACCCCGGGAGAGATTGTGAGCATGTGTGAAAGAGAAATGCCGATGTATATAAAGTGTGTGCACTTATGTATTAGATAGAGAGATATATAACGCGTTTATGAGAACGGGCCGAGGCATAGTGCATCTACGTGTAAAAGGCGGTTCTACGCATTAAATTAAAATATAAATGGCATTATTATTTTTGGATGAGATCATGAATTTTGCAATTTGCATATGAACGAAAATCGGTCTATCAGACACCCATACTCTATTGAATTCTAGCATGTGCATGTGTTTATTTCATATTATCGATCCATAGAGTGATAGCGGTTTGAAATATAGGCAATGCATTGCTTTTGCAATTCATGTATAAGCATTAATTAGTGCACTTCATGTTGTTAGTGTGAAGCACTTTATACATTTGTCACTTACATGGATACATTCCAAATTGGTAGCTACGAAATAGAATACATGTTGAATTCAACATAAAGGGGGTGTCGAAGATTCGAATTCATAGGAAGTGCATTCATCTATTTGAACCCGAGAGAATGGCATTTGTAAATCAGATCTAAAAGGGGGCATCAATCTTTGTTGTGCGTTTGAACATGCTATATATTCATACGCATGTCTAACTATTTTTTTGCAACCAAGGAGATTATATCTGGAACCATGCATGAACTGAGGTAAGTTGCATATTTTTAATATATACTCGTGTACAATGTATATTCAAATGTACCTCCTCCTTTCCAAAATAATCATAGTTTTAGGATTTTCAAGAGTAAAGATTTGTGAAGTTTGACAAATCCTGAAAGTTCAAATCAAGAGAACCGAAAATGTTAATGCTTCTGCTCCCAAATATTGAACGAAGCGCCAAATAAGCCTCTGGTCACCCGAAACCGCGCGAGACTAATGTTTGGTGGTAGGAAATTACTGTCCTGACTCTGGCACGTGTAGCCTATCGGCCCGATGTCCAAAGGTATAAACCGGGGTAGGTTTGTAACTTCACCAAGACGCTAGTCTCAACCGCCTCCGAGAAGCATTCATACGCCGTGGGCGCCTAAACATCCATGCGCTCGGCCGAAATCTATCCCGCCCACCATTTGGGACACCTGAGATTACTGTCCTACCCCCAACCCGCAATATGTCCGAAATTTTAGATGGGGTCAAAGTTTGTAACTTTCCCCAAATTTCAAACAAGTGCGTCCCAAACCAAAACGTTGTTCACCCCTAGTTCCCCCTCCCTCCGTTTCCCCATTCATACTCCGTGGGCGCCAAAACGCCCTCTCCACCAGCCGCGAAACCCCAGCCTCCTCCATCCTCCACCCCATCGCGCCCAATCCACCTCCGCCCTCCTCCATCACGCCGGAGCCGGTACCCCGATGTCGTCGTCCAACGCAACCGCAACCACAACGCCCTCAAGGACTTAGTAGCTGAAGCGGAGGAAGAGCTGCCTCCACAACGCCGACGCCGACGTGCGCTGTACCAGAACCACTTCGACCACGCCGTCTTGCGCCTCACCGCCGCCACTCCACTGTCGCGACCGTCCACCGCACCAGAGCTGTTCCCGCTACGCCGCCGTTCTCCGCCTCGGATCTGGTTCCCCGCCGTCGACAGACGGCCACCGTATCACACTCAACAACTTGGCCATGGGTTCGTCCAAGGCTCCACCGTCCATCAAAACTTCTCGTTTCCAGTGAACCACAAGAAGATCGTTGGAAAAACAGAAGGAGGACACAGCACTGCCAGCAGAAAGAGGTGCTCCTCTTCCCTTAGTCGTGTAAATCTTACGTCTCTGCTCACACCGTATTCATCCCACGAAAGAAACTAGTTGAGCACTTCGTACTGCATCTTCTTCGTGATACTAAATGCACAAGGTTTCCTCCCATTTACTATTTCACCTTTGCTAGAGGTCAGTAGCCCGCCTGGATTTCAATGCAGGGTCAGTCGAATCGCAATAAAAAGAAGCAGCACCCGCTTAGGCGCGCGGAGCACCTAGTCCGCCTGTTCGCCGGGGAAGCGGCGCATCGGTGTCTATCGTAGGGGTGTGGGGCGCAGGAGCTACTTGCGCCCGATCTGGAGGTCGACGGGGCATGAAGGGATGGTCGGGGGGCGGTGCCAAGCACGGCGGTGCGGTGAGGTCGAGGGGAGGGCGGAGGCAGGGGACTGGGCCGGTGGTTGCTGGCGTTTCGAGGAAGATCGTAACACTGACTGGCTGGAGGCAGATGAAGGCGATCTGCCCGTTCTTTGTACATCGGAGGGTGCAGAAAAAATGGACTGACCTATTTGTTTTCAGTCGACTGTTATTTTCATAGGTCCATACCTTGTGGTGTGCTGGAGGAGCATCTGCATTTCCCAGCCATCCCTGTGCTCACATTTCAAAATCCTAGAATCTAGTGATTTCGTGTGCCATGCATGTTGTAGAGCTATCATATGTCTCCCGTCATTTATTTCTCACCGACCCGCTATCTGCTACCTTTACACTGTACTACCTGTGCACACACTTCACCCATACTCACACTATTGTTTTTTATGCATGGGTATTTCAGACTATGACGCAGTGTTGATGAATACAAAAAAGAAAAGACAGAAGTCGCTCCAGTGTAATTCGAAGATAAGCACTAAGCGTCTCAACGCTCTAAAGGGTGCAGTGCTAGCAGATTGAGACAGTAAACGTAGCTCTGCAGTTGATGATCTCAATTGCCACACACAACCATCCCAGGTGCTTGCTTTAACTTCACATTGTCAAATGTGGTTGCATGTTGCATATGGTGTCTAGCTTGTATTGCTTCCAATTTGGTTAAATTGCATCAGCTTACTTTACACATTATACCTTTGATAATGACATGCCTTCCTGTTTTTGATACATACTACATATGTCTATTAACCATGTTCGTACATCAAACTAATGCTCTTTTGTATCCCTCATCAATCACTTATGATGAGACAGTCACCCCAGTGGGTTACTGTGAGACGCGCTACTTGTTTAAAGAGTGCAGTGTCATCCTCCCCACATGATTGTCAAGAAACAGCAAGCCTAAATGAAGATAGTCAACGTAGCTCTCTAGTTGATGACCGCAATTCCCCCACACCACCAACACAGGTGCTTGCTCTTACTTGGCAGTGTGATATGTGGTTGCATGTTGCATATGGTGTCTACCTTGTAATGCTTCTAATTAGGGTAAATTGCATCTGCTTAGTTAACACATTATACCTGTGAATATGACATGCCTTCCTGTTTTTGGTACATATTACGTCTTTCTATTAACCATGTTCTTACATCAAACTACTTTTCTTGTGCATCCCTCATCAATCACTTCTGATGAGACACCTTCAAGTTGACACTGTAATATTGGTTGCATCTTGCATATCATTTCAAACATGTATTGCCCATCTAACTTGGTAGAGTGATTTTGGTTGGATCTTTCATATGGTGTTTAGATTGCATTGCTTCCAATTTGCTGAAATGCCTTCTGCTTAGCATTTTTCGTACACATTCCATCCTCCTACAATGTGGTTGCCATACATAAAAGTTGTGTTCGTCAGTATCATGCATCACGAAATTTGGAAATGCGAATTTCATTCCTTTTTCTTGTGTGTTTACTTGACAAGGCAAAATTTAAAAGGACGAAGGCACGAAATGATGGTGGTCCTCTGGAGCAACTGAAACAGATGATCTCTGCAGATTCTCCTGCTACTCCTACTGCGGTGCAAGTTCTAAATCTCATCTCCCCTACTCCACAACCCCAGGTGCTTGCTCTAACATGGCAGTGTGATATCTGGTTGCATGTTGCATATGGTGCCTAGCTTGTATTGCTCCTAATTTGTTAAATTGCATCTCCTTAGCTTACACATTATACATGTGAATATGACACGCCTTCCTGTTTTTGGTACATACTACATCTGTCTATCACACCATGTTCTTACATCAAACTACTGTTCTTGTGTATCCTGCATCTATCGCTTATGATGAGACAGTCATGCCCATGGGTTAGTATGAGACGCGCTACTCTTATAAAGAGTGCAGTTTCATCCTCTCCACATGATTCTCAAGTAACAACAAGCCTAAATGAAGATATGACGTAGCTCTGTACTTGAAGACCGCACTTCCCCTACACCACCATCGCAGGTGCTTGCTCTAACTTCGCAGTGTGATATGTGGTTGCATGTTGCATACAGTGTCTAGCTTGTAATGCTTCTAATTAGGTAAATTGCATCTGCTTAGTTTACACATTATACCTGTGAATATGCATGCCTTCCTATTTTTGGTACACACTACATTTATGTGTTAACCATGTTCTTACATGAAACTACCTCTCTTCTGTATCCTGCATCAATCACTTACGATGAGACACCTTTATTCGTTGCATATTGCATATTATTTCTAGCCTGTTGCTATGTATTACTTCTAGTTTGGTCAAATACATTTGTTAGGCCACCATTTTAATTTGGCAGAGTGATATTGGTTTCATCTTTCATATGGTTTCTAGCTTGCATTGCTTCTAACTAGTTCAAACACCTTGTGCTTAGTTTACACTTTACACATCATACATGTCAATATGTCATGCCGTCCTGTTTTTCATACATACTCCATCCTCCTATCTTGCGGCTGTCTTACATGAAAGTACTATTCGTCAGTATCATGCATCAATGAGTTCTCAAGAGAAAATTTTATTCCTTTTTCTTGTGGGTTTGACTTGACAAGGCAAAATCAAAAAAGAGGAAGGAAAAGAGTAAGGAAGGCGATTATGGTGGTCCTCTGCGGGAACGTAAACGGAGCATCTATACGAATTCTCCTTGTAATGTTAGTGCATTACAAGTTCCAAGTCTCCGCTCCCCTACTCCACCATCCAAGGTGCTTGCTCTAACTTGGCAGTGTGATATCTGGTTGCATGTTGCATATGGTGTCTAGCTTGTATTGCTCCTAATTGGTGTAAACTGCATAAACTTAGCTTACACATGATACGTGTGAATATGACACGCTTTCCTGTTTTTGGTACATACTATATCTGTCTATCACACCATGTTCTTACATGAAACTACTCTTCTTGTGTATCCTGCATCAGTCACATATGATGAGACACCTTTAAGTTGGCAGTGTGATATTGGTTTGCATCTTGAATATGATTTCTAGCATGTAGTGCTTCTAGTTTGATGAACGCCACCTATGACAAGACAGTTTTAACTTGGCAGAGTGATATTGATTGCACCTTCCATATGGTGTCTAGCTTGCAGTGCTTCTAATTTGTTGAAGTGCCTTCTGCTTAGTTACCACATCATAGGTGTGAATATGTCAAGCCGTCCAGTTTTTCGTACATATTCCATCCTCGTATCATGACTTTGCCTTTCATCAGAGTAGTGTTCGTCAGTATCATGCATGAATGAGTCCTGAAGAGCGAATTTTATTCATTTTTCTTGTCGGTTTGACCTCACAATGCAAAATCAATAAAGCGGAAGGAAATTGGTAAGGCATTGGATGATGGTGGTCCTTCCGAGCAACTGAAACGGAGGGTCTGTACAGATTCATCCTCCAACAAGATTCGCAAGACAACGCAAGGCTAGACAGTCAATGTAGCTGTGTAGATGATGAGCACATCTCCCCTACTCCACCATCGTAGGTGCTTGATCTAACTTGGCACTATTATATGTGGTTGCATGTTGCATATGATGTCTAGCTTGTATTGCTTCAAACTTTGTTGAATTACATCTGGTTACTTTACACATAATGCCTGTGAATATGACACGTGTTCCTGTTTCTATAACATACTATATCTGATCACACCATGTTCTTACATCAGACTGCTGTTCTTGCATATCCCGCATCAGTCACTTATGATAAGGCACCTTTAAGTCGCCACTGTGATATTGGTTGTGTCTTGCATATGATTTCTAGCATGTACTGCTTCTAATTTGTTGAAACGCCACACAGTTTGAACTTGGCAGAGTGATATTGGTTGCACCTTTCATATGGTGTCTAGCTTGCAGTGCTTCTAATTTGTTGAAATGCCTTCTGCTTAGTTACCACATCATAGGTGTGAATATGTCACGCCGTCCTATTTTTCGTACATATTCCATCCTCGTATCATGTGTTTGCCTTTCATCCGAGTAGCGTTCGTCAGTATCATGCATGAATGAGTTCTGAAGAGCGAATTTTATTCCTTTTTCTTATCGGTTTGACTTCACAATGCAAAATCAATACAGCTGAAGGAAATTAGTCCGACAGTGGATGATGGTGGTCCTTCGGAGCAACTCAAATAGAGGGTCTCTACATATTCTACTCCGCCATCCTACCAACAATATTCGCAAGACAACACAAGGCTGGACAGTCAACGTAGCTGTGTAGATGATGAGCACATCTCCCCTACTCCACCATCACGGGTCCTTGCTCTAACTTGGCACTATTATATGTGGTTGCATGTTGTGTATGATGTCTAGCTTGTATTGCTTCTAACTTTGTTGAATTGCATCTACTTACTTTACATATAATGCCTGTGAATATGACACCTGTTCCTGTTTCTAGAACATACGTGTAGATGATGAGCACATCTCCCCTACTCCACCATCACAGGTGCTTGCTCTAACTTGGAACTGTTATATGTGGTTGCGTGTTTCGTATGATGTCTAGTTGTTATTGCTTCTCATTTTGTTGAATTGCATCTGCGTAGCTTACAACTTATACCTGCATCGATCACTTACCATAAGACACATTTAACTTGGGAGTGTGATGTAGGTTGCATCTTGCATTGTCTTCTAGCTTGTACTGCTTCTAATTTCTTGAAATGGCACTTACGACGAGACACTTTTTACTTGATAGAGTGATATTGGTTGCATGTTCATATGGTGCCTAGCTTCCATTTCTTCTAATTTTGTTGAAATGCCTTCTGCTTACTGTTTTTCATACATATTCAATCGTCCTATCGTACGTCTGAATATGCAATGTTGTCTTTTTTGTATATATTCCATCCTCCTATCCTGCACTTGCCTTACATCAAAGTAGTGTTCGTCTATATCATGCATCAACCATTTATGCAGAGCTAATTTTATGCATCTTCTTTTGGTTTTGACTTCATAAGGCAATATCAGAAAATAGGAAGGAAAAGAGTAAGTTAGGGGATGTTGGTGGTCCTCCGGACCGACGCAAACAGAGACCCTCTAGATTTGCCACTGCTACTGCTAATGAAGTTGGAGTCCCAAGTCTACATGATGAGTTCATCTCCCGTACTCCACCATCGCAGGTGCCTGCTCTAAGTTGACAATGTGATAATTGGTTTCATGTTGCATATGTTGTCTGGCCTGTATTTCTTCTATTTTGATTAAATTGCACCTGTTGAGTTTATACGTTATACATGTGCATATGGCATGCCTTTCTGTGTCTAGAATACACTGCATCTATCAATCATACCATGTTCTTACATCAAAGTACTGCTGTTGTGTATCCCGCATCAGTCACTCATGATTGGACGCTTTTAACATGGCAGTTTGATAGTGGTTGCATCTTGCATTGATTTCCTAAGTGGTACTTCTTCTAATTTTTCGAAATGCCACTTATGACAAGACACTTTTAACTAGGCAGAGTGACATTGGTTGCATCTTTCATATGGTGTCTAGCTTGCATTACTTCTATTTTCTTGAAAATCCTTCTGCTTAGTTTACACATCGTAGCTGTGAATATGTCACGTCGTCCTGTTTTTCTTACATATTCCATCCTCATACGGTTGTCTTACATCAAAGTATTTCTTGTCTGTATCATGCATCAATGAGTTCTGAAGAGCGATTTTATTCTTTTGTGTTGTGGGTACGGCTTCACATGGCAAAGTAAAAAAAGAGCAAGGAAAAGAATATAGTAGGGAATGGTGTTACTCGTCGGGTGAAATGGAAAAGGATCTGCCCTCGAGATTCTGCCGGTACTTATAGTGCAGTAGAAGGTCCAAGTCCACTGGCTAAATCTACAAACACAGTATCACCTGCTCCACCAGCTGCAGCATCCGCTTCAACTGTACCAGCATCTCAACGAGTTACTCGTTCGTTTGCTCCGGAACTGGCCAATTCCCAAGCTGCCTTCACACCTAACACTACTTCCGAAGCACTGCTGACACAACAGGACTTGGCAAGATCAGATGAACCTTGTCGGCGTTCTAGGAACGGGGGTCCCCAGACTTGCCTGCTTGCGGCCCACGGCGTGGCTTTGCTAGCGGGCTTGTACGGCCCAACTTCCTCAACAAGGCATTCAAGACCCTTGCGAGGGGCCAAGCCTCGCGAGGCGGACGACGCAAGACCTCCTCCGGAGTGGCCTCTCCAGGCAGGTTCGCGAGGAGCGGAGATATCAAGGCGGGGCAAACCTCGCGAGGCTCTCATGACGTGAGCCATGACGATCGACACCAGGCGGGCGCCAGAGCGCGCAGCGTCCTCGTTTCCTCTTTGGTGCTAAGGAGGCAGGCGCAGGCGCGGAGTACCTAGGCATCAGGCAGAGGTTTCCGTATCGGTGCAACAAGACCAAGACCAACAGGACGGCAAGAAGGAGGTCACCATGGAGCCCAAGACGACGTCACCGCCAGAGCCTTTTGCAGGCGAAGACCACTTTTGTCAGGATCTTGTACTAGCTGTCCCCTTTCAAATTGCCCGTCGTTGTTGGCTCCCTTCCCGCTCATTATTTGGGGAGAGGACTAGGGCCTATATAAGTAGAACTAGCCACCACAGTAGGGGGCATCGGATTTGGTCTCAAACTCATTCAGAGCCATCTCACCCACACAAGTTCGATAGGCACAAGAACACCTCAACCTCAGGAGGTTGTTCTTCCCCTTGTACTGTTCATCATCAGCCCAAGAGGCAATCCACCACCACACTGGAGTAGGGTATTACACCACAACGGTGGCCCGAACCCGTATAAATCTCGTGTCTTTTTGTGTTGTGAGTTCGTCGAGTTCGTCTGCGAGATTTTAGCGAGCTAGGGCGTGGATCGGTAGGGGAAAGAACTTCGTGCGCACCCCAGAGTTCGAACCTTAAGGGTTTTGCCGGAACCCCACATCCGACATTTGGCGCGCCAGGTAGGGGTGCGCCGTAGCTTCCCTTCCGTTGATCCGTCGCTCTGTCGCTCCGTCCTCTCCATGGCGGACGCTTGCCGTGCTCGAGCTGAGCGCCGGGCTGCCCTCACCACCCGCGTTGCTCAGACGGCTGCCGTCGGTGGCCCACCTCGTCGTCCTCCGTCTCCTGCCGCCAACACCGCCACCGGCCCGGCGGGGAACGAGCAGCAAGCATCCTCGCTGCACCCATCGGTGCGGCTGGACGGCCGCACCGCCACTCCATCACTGACCCCGGCCGGTTGTTCGTCCCACGCACGACGCACTCCCATGGACGCGCAGGCCACGCTCCTCATGGCGAACAAGCTCCTGCGCTACCGCCCGGTCAACGACCTCTACGAGGACTGGCTCGACCGCGTCACCGAGCTCGTCCGTGCCGCAGGGGGCTCCCCGGCGCCTTCTCACTCTCTGCCTCGCCCTCCGCCCACCACGGGCGACGTGGCTCATGGAGCGCCTCCACCACCTCTGCCCCAAGACTGCGCCTTGGCGCCATGGCGCGCGGCCCCGCGGCGCGATCCACCACACCCGGCGCCCGTGCACGAAACGAGAAGCTGCCAAGAGATTCCTCGACCGCGAGAAGCTGCACCTGCCCTCCCCGCGCCACCTCGCCAAGACCGCGCGCTACCTACGGTGGCGGCGCGCGGACCTCATCAAGACCATGCTCCACCTCTGAGGCGGGCCCCGGCGACCACGGCCGGCTGCCGCGCCTTCACTCCCGAGCTGCGTAGCGTCGCCTGGTCGGGCAAGTTCAAGCCAGATCTGCCTCCTCGCTACAACAGTACCGCCGACCCCGCGAAGTTCCTGCAGCTCTACCAGCTGAGCATCGAAGCAGCCAACGGCGACGAGAAAGTCATGGCGAACTGGTTTCCCATGGCTCTCAAGGATGGTGCCCGCTCCTGGCTCCTGAACCTGCAGCACGGCTCGATCTCCTCCTAGGATGAGATGCGCGACCGCTTCGTCGCCAACTTCCAGGGCACCCGCAACTGCCCGCCGGCCGCGGGCGACCTGCGCCGCATCAAGCAATAACCGGGAGAGACCCTCCAGAAGTACATCCAGCGCTTCAACAACACCCGTCTCAAGATCCCCAAGGTCACGGACGAGGCCATCATCTCCGCGTTCTCCGACGGCGTCGGTGACGTCAAGATGAAGGAAGAACTCGCTATCCACGAGATGTTGTGCACATCTCAGGAGCTGTTCAACCTGGCAACCAAGTGCGCAAGAGCTGAGGAGGGCCACCTCTCCCTCCTCGAGCTGCCAGCTGCGGGTGCAGAGGAGAAGAAGGCCAAGGCCAAGGACGTGAAGCGCAAGGAAGCAGTTGTGCTCGCAGCGGAGCCCGACACCAAGCGAGGCAGAGATCAGCCCGAGTCGTCCAAGAACAGCCGGCGGTTCTGCGCCTTCCACAACCTGAACACCCACAACACCAGTGACTGTCAAGAGCTCAGAGCCATTCGCGAAGGACGCTACGGTCGACGCCCCGAAAGCAGCGACCAGGGCTACGACCGAGGAGGAGGACGTGGTGGCGGACGCTGGGACGACCGTGGCCCGCGCCAGGAGTGGCGCGACCGTCCTCGTGAGGACCGCTGGCAGGACCATCCTCGCGAGGGCGCCTGGAGAGACCAGCCTCGCGAGGACCATCCTCAGGGCAACGCTGGTCTTCCCCCGCTGCCGGCACCGCCAAGAAGGAACGACGACCACCATCAAGACGAGGGGGCTGGGGGCTTCCAGGAGTCGTGTGCTATCGCTTGCATCTTGGGCGGAGCCCAGGCCCCAGCCTCTCAGCGCATCTTCAAGCAGTTTGCTCATGAAGCGAATGCAGTCCTCCCCATGCTTGAAGCCACACGCCCGCTCAGATGGTCCCAGTGCCCCATCACGTTCAGCTCGGCTGATCAGCTCAAGTGCGTGGCTACCGCAGGCGCCCTCCCGATGCTGTGCTCCCCAGTCATCAGCAATGTGCAAGTTACCAAGACCCTCATCGATGGCGGCGCAGGGCTCAACGTCTTGTCCGTCGATACGTTCGACAACCTCCAAGTCCCATATGACCAGCTTCAGCCTACCAAGCCTTTCTCAGGAGTGACCGACGGTTCCACCACGCCGATAGGGCAAGTCCGCCTCCCTGTCACCTTAGGAGAACGCAAGAATTACCGCACCGAGCTCATCGACTTCGATGTCGCGCACATACGCCTGCCATACAACGCCATCCTCGGGTATCCAGCCCTGGCCAAGTTCATGGCCGTCACCCACCACGGCTTCAACGTCCTCAAGATGTCGGGAAGCGGCGGAGTCATCACGGTCCCATGTGGAGAAATAGATGCGGTGTGCTCCCTCGAGCGCGCCTTCCAAGCTGCAGCAATCGACGACCCCGACAGCAAAAGTGAGGGCCCTCCGGAGGCCATCCCCAAGATGAAGCAGCTGCGTCGCGCCGGACCTCAGGAGGGTGGCGTCGCGGCTGGAACCTCATCATGATCAGCGCCCGCTCCAGGGTACCTCCCTCCATCGCATAGGAAGGCGCGCCCGGCGCCCTCCTCGGGCAGGGCTCGGGGGCTCTCTTCTGGAGGGCCTCAGACCTTGCCAACATCACGAGGGAGGCGCTTGGGCACTACTTGGAGGCGTGCTTCGCAGCACGTTTTCCTCAGGAGGGCACACGACAAGGATCACCCACCGCTCAGGAGTTCATCACCAAGACCACTCAGGAATTGCAAGACGCAAGGGCCATGCGCGGCGACCGCCGCTCACGAGGCGCAGCTCCCCATCCAGGCGAGGATGCCGGGCTGCGCGTCTGCATCGACGTACCAGGGCTCAACAGGGCTGCATCTCAGGAGCTCTTCTGGCCTTCGCGCGTGGGACGCTGCGAGGGTCCACCGCACAGCTATGTTCGCATGCCCTTTGGCCTGCCGAGCGTGTCGTCAGCCTACCAGCACAACATGCGGCGTATCCTGGCGGCTCAGGAGGCCAGGCACCACGCCATCTTGGCGGAGATGGAGATGGTCCTGCAGGAACCTCCCAAGCCCCAGAGCCTCCCGAGGCTCAGGGCCCCGGTGGCTCGTGAGGAGCTACCCCTTCGTTGCTCACCTTCAGCTGCCTCAACTCTCCTTCATCAACAGAACCAGGTGACTTTTTCCAAGTTCGTTTAAGCTGGGAGCGCCCCTCGGGCTGCATTATTACCAGGCCGCGTGGGTCCGTCCCCGTGGCATGTACCCCTTTTGCTTATGTCTTCAGTTTACCCTTCTGGGGCGCCCCTCGGGCTGCATCACCCCCAAGCCGCTCGGGCCTGACCCAGTGGCATGTATCTTTCTGCCTTTTACCCAAGCTGATTTGCCTTTGATGCTTAATCTGCCCAATTACCACCAGCTCGATCGTCGCCTCCCACGGGGCCCTCTGACATAGGCACGACACTGGCGCATGGGTCCGTCCCTGCCACATCGACAAACCTGAGCGGTCGAGCTCTGGCTCACGGCACGCCCCGCGCACGTCACCTCACCAGGCCCTCAGTGCCTTCACTTCCTGTAGCGACCAGAACTCAACAGTCTGATCTCTGTGCATAAGTGTCATCCCTGGATCGCTAATGCTGACACACACAGTACTTGAAGGATTTATAACATAGTAGCAATCACACACTTATTACATCGAATGTCTCAAAAGAGAACTTATTACAATAAATATGGCTTAAGGCCATCTAAAACGATAACAGCGGAAGGCTTGGAAGATAAAGTGAGTCCATCAACTCCAACGGCATCACTGAGTGAAAGACCACGACCTAAGGCTCCTTACTCGTCGTCTGAAAAGTCTGCAACATGATACATTGCAGCTCGAAAACGGGTCAGCACATGGAATATGCTGGCAAGGTAACACAAGAGAGTAATGAACAGAATAATGCTATCACTACATGTATATATGGCTGGTGGAGGCTGTATGGTTAATATGTTTTGCGAAAAGCCAATTTTTCCCTACTGCAAAGGAATATATTTTATTTAACTACAAAGTTTGTTGAAAACATTGAGAAGGTAAACCCCCTCTCAATCCCAATTAAAAGTAATCATTAACAACCCATCAAAATTAGTTATGTAGTGATGAGATCAACATGATAATCCAAGAACCAGATACTCAAGATGTCCATAACCGGGGACACGGCTAACCATGATTGGTTTGTACACTCTCCAGAGGTTTGCGCACTTTTCCCCACAAGACTCAATCTCCTCCGTTGGATTTTTCGCACTACATGGTGTTTGAGAAACGGATGACCGAGACACAGTCTTTCAGAAGCGTTAGCACCTTACGATGGGTAGACAGTACCACCTACATCCCCTACATCTGCTAGTCTACCACTGTAAGAGTTCACACGACTTAATCAACAATGCTAGAGCCCATAATAGCTTGTGGCTGCACACGGAAGTTTCTAGTATGAATAATCTCATGATCCCTTTGAGCCTGGGTGGCAGTCCATAGGAGAATCACACGGTACCCCGGGATTTCCAAAAAAATACAGGCAATCACTGGATTCCCCAGGTGCCTCAATCCACCCAAATGTGTATTTAAGTTGCCACCTTAAGTTTAACCATTAATTAACAATCTCACATCTGTCATGAATACACTCAAACCCAATCCATGTCTACAAGCATAGCATAGCAATATAAGCATAACGTAGAAGTAACTCCCAGGGTTTGATAATAAACAGGTGAATAGGTACTACCTCAGCTACTTCCCAACCCACAATTTAATTCAGATCCTAACCATGCAATTGTTTGAGGATTGATCTAATGCAATAAAACTGGGTAGTAAAGAGGTATGATCAAAGTGTTACTTGCCTTGCTGATGATCCGCAAAACCTAGAGACTCATAGTAGCATGCTTCGCACTCCGGGTACTCTATTGCAACAAACAAGCATACAATAAGCAATCAAGCAAGGGCACGGGTAAAACTCAAATAAGATATCTAACCAGAAAGTTCAAATTAAAAACTCCGGTTTGCAAAAAGAATCAAATCAAACGAAGCAACAAAACTCAAACGGCGAAGGAAACAAGCTTCGTTTACTAATTTTGACTAAAGTCAAATTTTACAGTAGCAAAAAGTTGTTTAAGTTGGCTAAACAGAAAGAGGGTTTCGGGACGAAACTCTAGGCGCTTGAATCGCCTGATTCCGATAAACGAGCGAAAAGTTACACTAGAACGAAAATCGGATCAGAAATCGCGATAGAAAATAATCGCGGAAAAATCCGAGAAAAAGAAAAACTGACGAACAGGCTAAAGAACGAACGTTCGCTGTCTGCGACTAAACGGTGAAAACCGTTCATTAAAACGAACGTACGGACGAACGTTCGCTAAATAACTAAACCAATAAAAATAAACCGAACCGATCTAAACAAAAACGAAACTAGGGTTTACGAAATAAAACCGATCGGTTTTTAAAAAAACCGGCGGCTACCTCGAACTCCGGCGGGCGGCGGCGCGGCAGCTCCAGCGGCGGTGGTTGGCGGCAACGGGCGGCGGCGCGGCGTGCGGCGGCGGCGCGGGCGGCGCGGGGCGGCAGCGGCGCGACGGCGTCGGCGCGGCGGCGGGGTTAGGGTTAGGGTTTGGGCGGCGACGGGGCTGGTTGGGCTGCGGGGTGCGGGCGGCGGCTTATAAAGGGGCCAGCCCGAGGTCTCCTGGCCGGGTATGGCCCGAAGTCGGTTTGACTTTTTTTTAAATAATTCCGATGTGCAGAAAAAGAAAGAAAAGAAATACTAAACGGACTCCAAAAATCCCGAAATAAATTTTCCCCATCCTCTAAAAATAGGGCGGACAAGGTGAACATTTATTTGGGCCTAAAATGCAGTTTTGGAAAACGCATATTTTTCCTAATTCAAATAAAAATAGCGACAAAACTCCGAATAAAAATCTTATTTGATTTTAATGTTAAATCTCTGATATTTCTTTATTTTGAGGAAGTCATTTTATCCTCTCTCTCTTTTATTTTTAATAAAAGAAATATTTTAAAGAAAAATAACTAAAATCAAACGATCCTTTTTTCAAAATTCGAGAAAGACTCGAATATGAAAATAATGAAATCCCCAACTCTCTCCGTGGGTCCTTGAGTTTCGTAGAATTTCTAGGATCAACCAAAATGCAATAAAATATGATATGCAATGATGATCTAATGTATAACATTCCAAATTGAAAATTTGGGATGTTACAAACCTACCCCCCTTAAGATGAATCTCGCCCTCGAGATTCGGGTTGGCTAGAAAATAGGTGAGAGTGATCCTTCCGTAGGTCTTCCTCTCGTTCCCAGGTGGCTTCATCTTCGGTATGGTGACTCCACTGAACTTTGCAGAACTTGATTACTTTGTTGCGTGTAACTCGGCTGGCAAACTCGAGTATCTTGACTGGTTTCTCCTCATATGTCAAGTCACTATCCAACCGTATCGCTTCCAGCGGCACTGTATCTCTCGGAGGAATATCAGCCATCTCTGCGTGGCACTTCTTCAACTGAGAAACGTGGAACACATCGTGAACTCCGGACAATCCTTCGGGTAATTCCAACTTGTAAGCAACTTCTCCCATACGTTCCAAAACTTTGTATGGTCCCACAAAACGTGGTGCTAACTTTCCCTTAACTCCAAAGCGCTTCACTCCTCGAAGTGGGGATACACGAAGATACACTCTGTCTCCGACTTCGTAAACTGTCTCCTTGCGTTTAGGATTTGCATAACTCTTCTGCCTGGACTGGGCTACCTTGAGTCCATCGCGAATCAGCTTAACCTTCTCTTCAGACTCTTTAATCAAATCTGGTCCAAACAACTGTCGGTCTCCAACTTCGTCCCACAACAACAGTGTTCTTCACCTCCTTCCGTACAGTGCTTTGAAAGGGGCCATCTTCAAACTGGCTTGATAGCTGCTGTTGTAAGAGAACTCTGCATACGGCAAATTATCGTCCCAACTAGACCCATAGTCTAGCGCACAAGCTCTCAACATGTCCTCCAAAATCTGATTGACTCTTTCAGTCTGTCCATCCGTCTGCGGGTGAAAAGCTGTACTGAACTCTTGGTTCCCAAAGTTTCATGCAACTGATTCCAAAACTTTGAGGTAAACTGGGTTCCTCTATCTGATACAATGGTCCTCGGAACTCCATGCAGAAATACGATCCTGGTCATGTATATCTTTGCCAACTTAGCACTGGTGTAAGTGGTCTTCACTGGGATGAAATGGGCTACCTTCGTCAAACGATCGACTACAACCCATATCAAGTCATAGCCTGAACGAGTCCTGGGTAATCCTGTGATAAAGTCCATGCCTAGTTTATCCCACTTCCATTCGGGTATCGGCAATGGTTGTAGCAATCCGACTGGCTTCTGATGCTCTGCCTTCACTCTCTGACATACATCACAAACTGCTACATACTCTGCAATATCCTTCTTCATTCTGGTCCACCAGAAACTATCCTTCAAATCCAGATACATCTTGGTATTTCCTGGGTGAATCGAATATGGCGAATCATGGGCCTCTTGCAAAATCAACTTCCTGATCTCCTGATCATTTGGCACATATACGCGGTCCTCAAACCATAAGGTATCGTGCTCATCCTCACGAAATCCTTTAGCCTTTCCTTTACTCATCCTTTCCTTTATCTCGGCAATCTCCTTGTCCGTCTTCTGAGCTTCTCTGATCTTATCCATCAAAGTAGACTAAATCTCCAAAGCTGCTACATAACCTCTCGGAACTATCTCCAAACATAGCTCGCGAAGGTCTTCTGCTAACACCTTGGGTAACTCTCTGGTCATGAGTGTGTTGACATGACTTTTTCGGCTCAACGCATCGGCTACTACATTAGCCTTTCCGGATGATAATGCAATCTCATATCATAATCCTTAATGAGGTCTAACCATCTCCTCTGCCTGAGATTCAACTCCTTCTGCATGAAGATATACTTCAAACTCTTGTGATCCGTGTATACCTCACAATGGTTTCCGATGAGAAAATGTCTCCATGTCTTCAACACATGCACTACGGCTGCTAGCTCCAAATCATGCGTAGCATAATTTAACTCATGGGGTTTAAGCTGTCGTGAGGCATATGAAACAACTCTTCCCTCCTGCATAAGTACGACTCCAAGTCCTCGACGAGAAGCGTCGCAATACACTTCATAATCTTTGTGTTGATCTGGCAGAATCAACACTGGTGATGTAACCAAGCATCTCTTCAACTCCTGAAAATTGGCCTCACATTCCTCAGTCCAATTGAATTTGGTGTCCTTCTTCAACAACTCCGTCATGAGCTTTGCAATCTTTGAGAAATTCTCAATGAACCTCCGGTAATATCCTTCGAGTCCAAGAAAACTCCGAATCTCTCCAACTGATGTGGGTGACTCCCAATTTGTCACAGTGACAACTTTGGTGGGGTCTACTGCTATTCCTTCCCCGGATATAACATGTCCAAGAAATCCAACTTCCTTCAGCCAAAACTCGCACTTGCTAAACTTGGCGTATAACTGATGTTCTCTGAGCTTTCCAAGTACCAAACGCAAATGCTCTTTATGTTCCTCTTCGTTCTTCGAGTAGACCAGAATGCCATCAATGAACACTACAACGAACTTATCCAAAAACTCCATAAACACTTTGTTCATCATGTTCATCAAATAGGCAGGTGCATTAGTCAGACCAAATGACATAACGGTATACTCATACAGCCCGTACCTCGTTGTAAAAGCTGTCTTAGGTATGTCCTGCTCTCGAATCTTTAGCTGGTGATATCCTGATCGCAAATCGATCTTGGAAAACACCTTTGCTCCTTGCAGCTGGTCAAACAAATCATTGATCATCGGCAGTGGGTACTTGTTCCTGATCGTCACTTCATTCAATCCTCGATAATCAACAACCATCCTCAACGATCCATCCTTTTTCTCCACTAGTATTACTGGGGATCCCCAAGGTGACGAACTTAGGCGGATATAACCTTTATCCAGTAACTCCTTAATCTGCTTCTTAATTTCCTCTGAATCCTTTGCGGGCATTCTGTACGGTCTCTTAGATATTGGCCCTGTGCCTGGCAAAAGCTCAATCAAAAACTCAATGTCCCTATCTGGTGGCATGCCTGGCAACTCTTCTGGAAATACATCCGGAAAATCCTTCACCACTGGTACTTCCTCCTGTACAACTCCTGATAAGGAATTTACTTGAGTCCTATTCGGCACATGCCGGGATACATACTTGATCCTTCTTCCTTCTGGGGTGGTAAGCAAAATCGACTTACTAGCGCAGTCAATGTTCCCTCCATACTTCGATAACCAATCCATGCCTAATATCACATCCAGTCCTTGTGACTCCAATACTATTAGGTCTGAGGGGAACAGGTAGTTACCAATCCTTAATGGTAACCGATCACACCATAGGCTAGCCACATACTCTGCTCCTGGCGAGGTTACTAACATGGGTGACCTAAGGGCTTGGGTTGGCATTTTAAACTTATCCACGAATCCCCTGGTTCTGATTCTGGACTAGTATCACCTTCAATGCATTCTGCTGCTGGATCAACTGAGTGAGCTCCGGTGGGAAAGCAAATCCATTGTCGCGTCTCGGAGGCATCTTGCTGAGTTTAGAAAAGATGACAAAAAAATAGAATGAGGTCTAGAGGGAAAACCTACCCATATGCACATGAGACAAACACAAACATATCACTCAATCAAATCAAACAAGGGCATACAATCGGTCTAGAACTATCGTTGCAAAAGTGTTTGGACTATACTATATACATGGTGGAATACTACTATTGATTTGGTGGTCTACTAGAAAAATTGACCGGTCGAAGACTCCATGATATCTGCTCCAGCTTCATCAACATAGTCATCATCGCTATCGTCAAGGTCCGAGTCGGTGTCGTCGATGATGATGTAGTCCTCCGGGCAAGTGGAACTGTCATCTTCTCCTCCTGGCGCAGGGTCTCCCATGAAAACTCCTAGCTTCTTTGTCAGGTCGCCATTCTTCTCCACTAGTACGATGATTTCCTCCATATAATCTTCGCGTGTAGCCTTGAGTTCTTCCTCCAGCTCGTGATCCTTGTCATTGCCTTCTTCAAATCTATCATGCCTGCGCACATCTGGTTCTCCTGACGTCGAATGTGCTGGTTTAACTCCTGGATGAAAGAGGCAATCGATCTATCCTTCCTGGTGCTGA
The DNA here is from genome assembly GCF_002575655.3 of Aegilops tauschii subsp. strangulata. Lineage (NCBI taxonomy): Eukaryota > Viridiplantae > Streptophyta > Magnoliopsida > Poales > Poaceae > Aegilops > Aegilops tauschii. The sequence goes on from NC_053036.3 coordinate 369,886,275, forward strand.
TCATCTCCCATTGCTCATCTCGGTGCCCACAAATCTGGTAGATAGTGTCCTTGAGATCATTGTGGTAAACTTCTCCAATGCGTCCCATGGTGATGTGAGCTGCCATACTCTTTCCTAGACTCCAGGTTGGGGCATCGAAGGAAAACTCTATGGGCTCAGTGACTGGAGTGAATGTCCTTCCTGGAACTTGAACTTGAATCATCCAGCGCTCCTCTTTTGGTAAAGTGGCATTGTAAGTCCCGGTGAAGCTTGGTATTCCAATATTCATGTACCTAGTAACTTCCTTCAAGTGGCGTCCAAATGGGGTGTCTTCATCCGGTTGCGTGAACTTGATCCTTGCATCCGCCATCCTAAAGAGTAGAAAATGGAGAGGAGTCAGAAATGAGAAGAGAGAAGTGATCTAGGGCTTTAGCTTAGTGGTCGTGTCCTACAGTCAGCGTGTGCTCTGATACCATCTTTGTAGCGACCAGACCTCAAGCAGTCTGATCTCTGTGCATAAGTGTCATCCCTGGATCGGTAATGCTGACACACACGGTACTTGAAGGATTTATAACAGAGTAGCAATCACACACTTATTACATCGAATGTCTCAAAAGAGAACTTATTACAATAAATAGGGCTTAAGGCCATCTAAAACGATAACAGCGGAAGGCTTGGAAGATAAAGTGAGTCCATCAACTCCAACGGCATCACTGAGTGAAAGACCACGACCTAAGGCTCCTTACTCGTCGTCTGAAAAGTCTGCAACATGATACATTGCAGCCCGAAAACGGGTCAGCACATGGAATATGCTAGCAAGGTAACACAAGAGAGTAATGAACAGAATAATGCTATCACTACATGTATATATGGCTGGTGGAGGCTGTATGGTTAATATGTTTTGCGAAAAGCCAATTTTTCCCTACTGCAAAGGAATATATTTTATTTAACTACAAAGTTTGTTGAAAACATTGAGAAGGTAAACCCCCTCTCAATCCTAATTAAAAATAATCATTAACAACCCATCAAAATTAGTTATGTAGTGATGAGATCAACATGATAATCCAAAAACCAGATACTCAAGATGTCCATAACCGGGGACACGGCTAACCATGATTAGTTTGTACACCCTGCAGAGGTTTGCACACTTTTCCCCACAAGACTCCATCTCCTCCGTTGGATTTTTCGCACTACATGGTGTTTGACAAACGGATGACCGAGACACAGTCTTTCAGAAGCGTTAGCACCTTACGATGGGTAGACAGTACCATCTACATCCCCTAAATCTGCTAGTCTACCACTGTAAGAGTTCACACGACTTAATCAACAATGCTAGAGCCCATAATAGCTTGTGGCTGCACACGGAAGTTTCTAGTATGAATAATCTCATGATCCCTTTGAGCCTGGGTGGCAGTCCATAGGAGAATCACACGGTACCCCGGGATTTCCAAAAAAATACAGGCAATCACTGGATTCCCCAGGTGCCTCAATCCACCCAGATGTGTATTTAAGTTGTCACCTTAAGTTTAACCATTAATTAACAATCTCACATCTGTCATGAATACACTAAAACCCAATCCACGTCTACGAGCATAGCATAGCAATATAAGCATAATGTAGAAGTAACTCCCAGGGTTTGATAATAAAGAGGTGAATAGGTACTACCTCAGCTACTTCCCAACCCACAATTTAATTCAGATCCTAACCATGCAATTGTTTGAGGATTGATCTAATGCAATAAAACTGGGTAGTAAAGAGGTATGATCAAAGTGTTACTTGCCATGCTGATGATCCGCGAAACCTAGAGACTCGTAGTAGCACGCTTCGCACTCCGGGTACTCTATCGCAACAAACAAGCATACAATAAGCAATCAAGCAAGGGCACGGGTAAAACTCAAATAAGAGATCTAACCAGAAAGTTCAACTTAAGAACTCCGGTTTGCAAAAAGAATCAAATCAAACGAAGCAACAAAACTCAAACGGCGAAGGAAACAAGCTTTGTTTACTAATTTTGACTAAAGTCAAATTTTACAGTAGCAAAAACTTGTTTAAGTTGGCTAAACAGAAAGAGGGTTTCAAGACGAAACTCTATGCGCTTGAATCGCCTGATTCCGATAAATGAGCGAAAAGTTATACTAGAACGAAAATCGGATCGGAAATCGCGATCGAAAATAATCGCGGAAACATCTGAGAAAAAGAAAAACTGACGAAGAGGCTAACGAACAAACGTTCGCTGTCTGCGACTAAACGGTGAAAACCGTTCATTAAAACGAACGTACGGACGAACGTTCGCTAAATAACTAAACCAATAAAAATAAACCGACCCGATCTAAACAAAAACGAAACTAGGGTTTACGAAATAAAACCGATCGGTTTAAAAAAAACGGCGGCTACCTCGAACTCTGGCGGGCGGCGGCGCGGCGGCTCCGGCGGCAGTGGTCGGCCACGACGGGCGACGGGGCGGCGGCGCGGCGTGCGGCGGCGGCTCGGGCGGCGCGGGGCGGCAGCGGCGCGGCGTGCGGCGGCGGCTCGGGCGGCGCGGGGCGGCAGCGGCGCGGCGTGCGGCGGCGGCTCGGGCGGCGCGGGGCGGCAGCGGCGCGGCGGCGGCGGGGTTAGGGTTAGGGTTTGGGCGGCGGCGGGGCTGGTTGGGCTGCGGGCTGCGGGCGGCGGCTTATAAAGTGGCCGGCCCGAGGTCTCCTGGCCGGGTACGGCCCGAAGTCGGTTTGACTTTTTTTTTAAATAATTCCGACGTGCAGAAAAAGAAAGAAAAGAAATACTAAACGAACTTCAAAAATCCCGAAATAAATTTTTCCCGTCCTCTAAAAATAGGGCGGACAAGGTGAACATTTATTTGGGCCTAAAATGTAATTTTGAAAAGCGCATATTTTTCTAATTCAAATAAAAATAGCGACAAAACTCCGAATAAAAATCTTATTTGATTTTAATATTAAATCTCTGATATTTATTTATTTTGAGGAAGTCATTTTATCCTCTCTCTTTTATTTTTAATAAAAAGAAATATTTCAGAGAAAAATAATTAGAATCAAACGATCCTCTTTTCAAAATTCGAGAAAGACTCGAATATGAAAATAATGAAATCCCCAACTCTCCGTGGGTCCTTGAGTTGCGTAGAATTTCTAGGATCAACCAAAATGCAATAAAATATGATATGTAATGATGATCTATTGTACAACATTCCAAATTGAAAATTTGGGATGTTACACTTCCTCGCGGAGCAACCAGCGGCAGGCTGGCAACCCTAACGGCAAAACCGAGTTTATCCTTGTGATGGATCGCAGGGATCTCATGAGGAGGATAGCGGGCGGCACTACGAGCTTCCTTTTTCCTCGTGCAATCCGCTTGCACGTTAAAAGGGGGGCTCCTGAGCATCGCGACTCGAGAGCTCTTACTGGCTCTCCAGCCCTCACCCCCTAACCTTGACCACGGCATCGCGACCTGGCATACCAGTGGCAGGTGATCTCGCTCGAGGGCCAGGACCTGAGGACGTAGAGCACTAAGGAGAGCACGAGAAGAAGGAGACTTGTATGGGCCTCACCTAGCTACGCCGCGGGTGGTTGCGCACAGGCCTGGCGCATCACGAAGAATCGACCCTGGACTACTGAGATAAGTCTCGTGCTCAGACCGGCTAATCGATAGACCTAAGGGTCGCGCTTGCCGCATCCCTGTTACGGCCACGCCGCCTCCCTTTCTTGCCTTACCATGGCTGCTTGAGCTCTAAGGGGGACCTCCTGAGCATCGCGCCTTGGGGGCTCTTTCTGGACCTCAGGCCGCCCACCTCCTGGCTACCACGGCACGCGACCTGGCATACCAGCGATGGTTGCGGCCTGCCTGGGGACTGGGACCTGTCAGCGTAGAGCAACAAGCTATCAAGAGGTTGGACAGGGGAGACCGAGCCTGAACAGAATATGCGTTCGCAGATTTTCATAACAGGGAATATATACACAAAAGGCATTACAGATCCTTACATGCCCCCACGGGGCATTCCTTGATTCCTCGCAGGGAACAAAAGACGAGAACCTAAGAGGAATCCTATCTACACCCTCCCGTGGCGGACGCCATCATCAACAGTGGGCCACGGGAGGCCGGCGCCAACCTCATCCACATCAGCGACGGCGACGGCTGGACGCCGCGGCCCTGCTACGAGCACGACGAGAGCTTGCGGGCATGTAGCTGTCGTCGCTCGTCTCCAGAGCCTCGTAGAGCTCAGGAGAGTCGCTAGACTCCCAGGGGCTGCTGCTGCTGGAGTAGCCACGAGCGGAGCGTGCGTCATCCTGTCGCTCCCCTCCAGGGCAACACTCCAGGCGGCGGCCCTCCACGTTGAAGAACTTGAAGAAGAGCCTGGAGGCGCCGTCGAACTCAAAATGGATCGCGAGAGCGCCTTCCGCACGGAAGACTCGTGCAACCTCGCCCCAGCCGCGGGTCATGAAGATCTTGTCGGTGGGGACCGCTTTGATCTCTGCTCCGGTCGCCGGAGCGTCGCAGTCGGCATGCTGCAGCCAGAGCTCGAGAGGCCCCCTCGGCGGCATCACGCCGGGGAAGAACCGCGGGAAGCAGATCTAGAAACTTGGGGGCATTGGCGCTCATAGCACAAGCTCGCTCGAGGAATCCGCGGCGTGGATTCTAGGAGCAACGGTACGCGTCGCCACCGCGCGGCGACCACGGGCGTGGCGCGGGTGACGCCGCTCATCGCTCCGCCCTCCTGAGCCCTCGGCTCGGGCATACAAGGGTAGCGGGTACCCTGGAGGAGGCCGCTCGCACCAAGGCCTCGTCACCACCTGCATTGCCGCCTCGTCGCGATGATGGACCGACCACTTCTTCGGCGGGAGCGGCCCCGGATCGTCGTGGGGGGCCTTTCCTTTCTCGTCCGCGGAAAACCTTCGGATGGGCGCCATTGCTGCGAGCAGAGGAGCAGGGGGCAGAAGCAAGCGAGCAAGGAAGAAATGGGCGACGGGGGCTCCGGCCCCCTCTCCATTTATAGCGAGCGAAGGCCAACCGGCGCCTCCCACGATCACAGGTAATGATGGTTTTCCTTGCATGTCGCAGGGACTTGTCAAGTCGAGCAGTTGCCGAGGCAGCGTGGGGAAGCGGAGACGCCCACGTCCAATCAACCGCCACGCGTCGACCAAGACCGCATGCTTTTGGGGCCCGCGACGCTCCGTACTTGACCTTTGGCTTCGCCTCGAAGCCAAGCCCGAGCGCACCTTGGGCCCGGGGGCTACTGTCGGCGTTCTGGGAACGGGGGTCCCCAGACTTACCTGCCTGCGGCCCACGGCATGGCTTTGCTAGCGGGCTTGTAAGACCCAACTTCATCAACAAGGCATTCAAGACCCTCGCGAGGGGCCAAGCCTCGCGAGGCGGACGACGCAAGATCTCCTCCAGAGTGGCCTCTCCAGGAAGGTTCGCGAGGAGCGGAGATATCAAGGCGGGGCAAACCTCGCGAGGCTCTCGTGACGTGAGCCATGATGATCGACACCAGGCGGGCGCTAGGCGGGCGCCAGCGCACGCAGCGTCCTTGTTTCCTCTTTGGTGCTAAGGAGGCAGGCGTAGGCGCGGAGTACCGAGGCATCAAGCAGAGGTTTCCGTATCGGTGCAACAAGACCAAGACCAGCAGGACGACAAGATGGAGGTCACCATGGAGCCCAAGACGGCGTCACCACCAGAGCCTTTTACAGGCGAGGACCACTTTTGTCAGGATAGCTTGTACTAGCTGTCCCCTTTCAAATTGCCCGCTGTTGTTGGCTCTCTTCCCGCTCAATATTTGGGGAGAGCACCAGGGCCTATATAAGTAGAACTAGCCACCACAGTAGGGGGCATCGGATCTGGTCTCAAACTCATTCAGAGCCATCTCACCCACACAAGTTCGACAGGCACAAGAACACCTCAACCTCAGGAGGTTGTTCTTCCCCTTGTACTGTTCATCATCAGCCCAAGAGGCAATCCACCACCACCACACTGGAGTAGGGTATTACACCACAACGGTGGCCCGAACCAGTGTAAATCTCGTGTCTTTCTGTGTTGTGAGTTCGTCGAGTTCGTCCGCGAGATCTTAGCGAGCTAGGGCGTGGATCGGTAGGGGGAAAGAACTTCGTGCGCACCCCAGAGTTCGAACCTTAAGGATTTTGCCGGAACCCCACATCCGACAAACCTCATGAGCATCAACACCAAGACGGTACCTGACCGAGTCAAGTTGTAGTTGCATGCTCCTTTATATGTACTCTCACAGTTTGATGTGCACTAACACTTTCCATATTCGTTGTTGAACTAGCACCACGACGCAAGCGGAAACATACATCAGGGATAATGCTTGACAGATTAACAATCTAAAGGAGGAAGAATGGAGATCCATTTTGAGGCAGGTTTTAAAAGGCCACGTGATGCTACGGAGTCAGCCAAGTTAGTATCAGAGGCAACCATTGTCGTTAGGTGTCATGCACGTATCCTCCCAACGTGGATCCAATACAGGAATGAGAAAGACAATACCCAGTTTAATACCTTCCTTGACCATTTATCTGCAAGTAATTTTATTCATCGCAATTTGTAATATTGTCTTGCTCTATGCCATACTTTCTAGCTTCCTCCTAATAAGACTCACATTCTTTTTTCAACAGATGAGGTTCAAGTTGGATCCGAAAGATGATGCAACTAAACAAGCATGCACTCATGTTTTTCAGTATGCTTTGCGACAGTATCGGTACCACCTTAGAAAATCTCACTTTGAAGGCAAGGCTAATAATGAAATCACCCAAACATCTCCAGTGGAATATATTACAGATGAAGACTGGACAGGCCTTGTTAAACACTAGTCTGATCCAAAGTATCAGGTAGGGTATATTTATTTGATCAGACCACATATTGAACTTGTATTTATGTATGTGCCTTACAAGTGTATCTTCTTCTAGGCTAACTGTTTGAAGAACAAGACCAACCGTTCTAAAGTGAAATTCCAACAAACAACAGGATCTCGTAGCTATATTGCACACTGCGAGGCTCTTGTAAATAGCTGCTAGTTCCTTCTTTTTCTGTGCCATATTATCGTATCTATATTGACTTGTTCCAAATACAGAGGAAAACCCGTGCGAACCAAAAAGAACCTGAACCGAATGCAGTGCAAATCCTCAAGGATTGCCACACCAGCAAGATGAAGGGCATGAGCACACCAGTTCAGGCCGTTGTTGTAAGTCCTTACTCCTCCTGCCTTTGAACTGATTGGTACAGTGATGTGTTCATTTAACTGCTTGGTTTGCAGCCAATGTCAGTTACTCTGTTCACTTTTATACACAGTTGTCTTAACGTATCATTTCACCTTACATGGTTTAAAAGAGATGCAGGATATTCTTTTGGTCTTGATCTGTAATGTAGTTGTGATGTTGACGTGCGCACACAATGATAGAATAGCCTGTTTGTTTTACATCTGTTTGCCCATGATATGAATGATGTCATACTATCTTCATCCTACTTTAAACCATGTCTGTTTATCCTTAGATGTCAACGAATGTGAGGAAATAGACAATACAGTAGGCATGCTACCTGGACATATGTTCCGAAAATGATTTTATTATGTAGTTGGCACTACAATACATGTTAATGTATTACAGTAGTTCACCAAAATAAGTTATGTATAAACGTGAAACCTACTTTGTTTGTTTTTGTCGCATTAGTAACTTATCTGGCACACTAATCTACAAGTTCAAACTTTCAGCAAGCTATGGAACAAATGATTGAACAGCCACAACCACCTGAAGGTGACGAGGCTACCAAGGCACAATGTCACCTCTTGCTGCAGTGTGTCAGTATCTCTCCACTAACAGTGCAAAAAGCACCTTCCTGCGTAATTCTGGGTTGGTTGTCAAGGTAACCTCGCCCAAATCGCCTACTGGACAAAATGTTCCGGCTAGACAGAGTGATATATCTGTGCTCCAAACACAAGTCCAATCCCTAATAGGCGTTGTGTTGGAAACAAGAATAGTGGTTGACAAATGTCGTGAAGATATGAATGGTTTTGAAACCAGACTATCAAACATTTGCTTCGTTGTTCAAGAGCAATGGCTGAAAAAAGGGGAAGATCGTGCTGCTCCATCAGATTCTACAGCCTGAAACATTAGCACTCAGGTCAAATGATTTGTGCTTCTATAAATCTGATGGTGCTTTTATCTGCAAGGACTGTAAACTTTATGCCAACATGCCTTTTGTTATATGGTTGGAATTTATTTTGTTGTGATACATCATTTATGATGCTGCCAAAGGTTGCAGTAATTACGACGTGTATAGTGTAGGTTTATCTTAGTAATGTATTCGGTCGAAAGCTTTGTAGGAGCCGAACATGCTAACATACGTCGGGCCCATTTCAATTGGGCTAAAAACGATTTTGGGCCGAAATTTTCATGTACCCACTAAAAATATCTGGGCCTAAATCAGCATAAGCTTTCATATTTTTCTGGTAGGCCTGTGCCCATAGTGGCCCTTTAACAGGCCTAAACATAATTTGGGCCCTCAGTAATAATAGGCCATTTACAGGTGTAAATATCTCAAGCCCATAAAAACATGGGCCTTTAATAGGCCGAAAGTAAGATTGGACCCTAATTGGGCCAAATAACCCACTGGTCTTAGCAGGCCGAAATGGTGGCCCATTTACAATGCGGATCGTCCACAGGCCAAAATTCAGACGGGCCGTAAATGCGCCGACCTACTACACGGGCCTTTAACAGGCCGGAAGTTTGGTCGGGCTTGATTAGTGTCATTTTTATATGGACCATTAGTACGCCCGATGGGGCGTTGGGCCACATATGGCCCATGGATTTCGTCCGACGTTAACAGGCCGAAAGTCACAACAGGCTGAAAGTGGCTCAAATCTATAGTGGGCCTCTAACAGGCCGAATGTCAGACATGGCTGAATATGACCCGTATCCTTCACGTTAGTTTATGGGCCGAACGTTTCAATGGCTTATAAATGGGCCCAAATGAAGCAGGACCTTTAACAGGCCGGAAACACACCGAGCCCTAATTCGGCCCAAATACTTAGCGGACTATTAACGGGCCAGAAGTGACAATGGGCCGCGATAATAACAAGTTTAGGACGGGCCGTTGACGAGCCGATTTGACACTAGCCGTACGGGACTTAACTGAGAATGTTGGGCCTTTAGCTGGGCCGGCCTATTATGGTCTGCAAAATCTTGTGGGCCTTTAGCTGGGCCGGCCCATTATGGTCCGCTAAATCTTGTGGTCCTTTAGTTGGGCCGGCCCATTTAATCTTTATGGGCCACTTTTGGGCCGTCCCACGTGTCAACGTATCATAGGCGCATCTCGCCCATTGGATGAGTGACACCTGTGCCAACGCGTAGCTGACATGTGGTTCCGTCAGCCAATGAGAATTTTACATGTGAAAAATCGGCATTGGTCGTTGCTGTTAGCAGGTTATCGGATCCAAAACCGGACCGATAGCTTAACGACATCCCGTTACGGTGGATGCCACGTGTCGGTCACCCTTAACGAAAGCACTTATATGACGCATGATTTATCGTCATGGAAGTGGACACTTCTGTGATGATAATTTTGGTAATGTCATGGAACACTTCTACGACAGCACAGGATGACTATCTTGACTCTGTCATAAAATCGTCATGGATGTACATGCATGACAGAAAACGTGACCTACTGTGACAAACACGTATCATCATGAAAGTGTATTTTTTTGTAATGATTAGTGTTAAATTATGTCAAGATTTAACTGATGTCACGTAAAATTGTCAATGAAGATAAAAGGTGCTGAATGAATGGATGTAGATAGCTTCTGCAAGCATAAACTTCCTTGCCAGGAAATTAAACCCCCAATACTTAGACCATCCACCAAAACCATCAAGATCAATGCTAAGAGAATTCAAGAGAATATAAACACAATGATACAAACAATTTAAAGGAAATTTGTGTATATTCACAAACTAAATGTTAGTACCAGCAATTGCTTTTGTCTGTTCAGCGACAACTGGGACAACAGACAAAACAATGGGCATATTGGTAGGTGCAGACCACAAATGAAGCAACTCTCTCTCCAGGCGCATAACGTGTCGAACAACAGAGACCGCAATAACTATGGATGAACGTGCAGATCTCCTATAGGCCATCATACAGCCATAGTTATAGTCATGGACGACGAATCCATATAGCCCTTGTAAAAAACATATGGCGTGTAAATCAGCTTGTTCATAAGCATTCATGAACCCACAACAGGCTGAGCCCCAAAAAAACTCTCGCCGAGGCACTCGACGAGAACCATCCCCGGGAAAGCTCAGGCTCTACCCCAGTAAGGACAGAGCTAGCCATCTTCTGTGACCTCCCACAGGTACAAAAGGGATGGCAAAGCGCATTCGGCCACCACAACCTCCAAAATAGGAATAACAACCGAAACAAATGCACACATCCTGTTGACATGTAAGAACGAAATATATAATAAAGTAGATGACACCCGGCCATGTCCGGAACATACACTGAAACAATTAAGAGGCTATAGAACATGAAAGTACAAACAGAAAGTAGAGCAGCAAGACAGGCAGAGTCACATAGCAGCAAACCTTGACAAGGCCGGACGAGCAGAATGGAGACGCAGTAATGAGCTAAACGGAGATTGTGCACGAGATCAGTAAAAGATGGAACAACGTGCAAAATAGCAAGGGAAACGAATGGTCAGCATAAGACAACGGCGTGCAACTATATATGATCTATAAAAAACAAACCAACTGTAATTCGAAAGACAAGATCACATGCCATCGTCAAACAATCAGTCCATAAAGATCATTAGTACATAAAAGATCAGAACACAGGAGAAAGAACGAGTATTGAGTGTTTCTTTGCGTGCGACCCTACACACGTGCGAAAGGGCTGAGAAAGCACACGTGCTGCAATGGCATTCCAAAATAGGTGCAACGATGGAAACAAAAGCGTTCATCCATTCAAACGCAAACAGCAAACAAGCAACAAAATAAAAGCAAAACGAAAAGATACATCGCCTTTTAACATCACTATTTTACAAAAGTATCAGCGTCATCATATCCTCATACAAGTAGCGGAAACTAACACAACGAACCACGCACAACTAATGCGAGATGAAAACACATGGCACCAGACAAATATTTCATCAAACAGCCCTCGCGCATTTCATCAAACACCTAACAGGCACGCACCCATAGAGAAGTAGAGGAGGCGCGCACTAACCTGGACAGCAAGGACTGAATGACCCACACTCCTACGAAGGAGCCAACGTGAAAACCAGGCAAACTTTGCATGAAGGGAGCAAATGGAAACATACGGGATCAGTAAATTGCAGCAACAACGGCAGTAAAGAACCGGAGGAGCAGAATAGAAAGAACCTCAACCAACAGCACCCATGGAGGAACGGATGGCCATGGTGCAGGCGCTCGAATGGGACGAAGCGAGGCGACGAACAGAGCGAGCAGTAGGGCGGAAAGGAGGACGATAGCGAGTGGGCGAAGCGAGCGAGCAGCCTGGGCATGCCAGACGCACGCGACGCGGTAGCAGCCCCACGAAGTGACACACGCACGTCACAGAGCCCCCGGCCGCACGTCAGGCTCGGCACCATGGCACCAAGCAAGCCACACCCCAGAAGAAGGAGGTGAGTAACAGACCGGTGGGCCCTTCCCAGTGTGGTGCCCACAGTCAGCAGCACAGCCGCAACAAGCGGGTGGACGAGCAAATCCAACCGAGCCACTAGAAACTACCCAGCCGAACAGACGGTGCATAGATGGGCGATCGGTCAAAGCGAACACAGAAAAAGAGATGAGCCCCAATGACGCGTGGGTTCAAGGGAAGCGGGATCCAAGTGGCAGTGCCCGCAAACGGTAACAGACGACCCGGAGAAAAAGAAGCCGCCAGGTACGCCTCACGACGCGACGCGGCATGGCGATGGTGTCCCTCCTCGCTCCATGCGCGAGACGCGGTCAGCAGAATCACGACCTCACACGAGCCAATCCAGACACGGGAGGCCGCGCGCACACAAATAAACAACAGCCACGACACCGACACACGGGAACAAGGAGAAGACAGGCCCACGTACAGCGAGTGAGCGGGAACCGCAGATGATTAAACACGAGCGACCGAGAATTGGACATAGCGCGCAGCACCCACGACGCACGCTCGGCTGTGACGCTCGCATACGCGGTGCGGCAGGATCGGCCGCCCAGGCACAAGGCTCACCCAGCCAATCGGTTCAGTGGCCGAGCCCACAGGTCATGGCCTGCCATGCATTCACCCTGCGGTCAAAACAAAAATGAACGAAGATCCAATGTCAACCAACGCAAAATACACTGTTTGACCAACATCCAACGGCCCAAATCAAAGGAAAACAAGGGACAACCGAGGAGATGAGTTGGCTAGCCTCATTATATGTTAAACTGGCACCGGAATGATAGACCTCCTCGATGATGTAAGGGCCTTCCCATTTAGAGATAAGCTTTCCTGCAAAAAATCTTAAACGAGAGTTGTATAGCAAAACATGATCACCTACATTGAACTCACGCTTTTGTATCCTTTTGTCATGCAATCTTTTAACCTTTTCTTTAAAAAACTTGGCATTCTCATAGGCTTGGGCTCTCAATTCATCAAGTGAGCTAATGTCAAATAACCTCTTCTCACCGGCAAGTTTGAAATCATAGTTGAGCTCTTTGATATCCCAATATGCCTTATGTTCTAGTTCAAGAGGTAAATGACATGCTTTTTCATAAACCATTTTATATGGAGACTGTCAGATTCAGGGTTCCGTAGACGTTTGAGAGGTTACAATTCTGGGGTGCGTGCGAAGAACTCGTCCTCCCCAGGCTGCCCGCTACCTGAATCCACGGCCTAGCTAGTCGAACCCAACGAACAAGAGACATAGCAGTTTATCCTGGTTCGGGCCACCTTGCGGTGTAATTCCCTACTCCAGCTTTGTGGTGGATTGCCTCGAGGGGCTGAGGAAGAACTAGTACAATGGACAAATAACCTCAGGAGGTGAGGTGTTCTTGGGCTCGATGAGCTGGTGGATGAGAGGATGATCTGAATGATCCCCCCTCTATGGTGGTGGCTAAGTCCTATTTATAGTGGCCTTGGTCCTCTTCCCAAATGTAGGCGAGAGGGGATCCCACAATGGCCAAATTCGAAGGGAGACAACTAGTACAAGCTATCTTGACAAAAGTGGTCTTCGCCTGCAAAAGCCTCTGGTGGTGACGCTGTGGTGGGCTCCGCGATGACCGCCGTCCTGCCGTCCTGGCGGTCTTGGTCTTGTTGCACCGATATGAAAACCTTTGCCTGATTCCACGGGACCCCGCACCTGCGCTTGCCTCCTTAGCACCGAAGAGGAAACTGGTACACTGTGCCCGCTGGCGCCCGCCTGGCCTTGGTCGTCACGGCTCACGTCATGTGAACCTCGTGAGCTGCTGCTTGCACTGATATCTCCGCTCCTCGGGAGCCAGCCTAGTGAGGCCGCCCCCAAGGAGGTCTTGGTGTCGTCCGCCTCGCGAGGCTTGGCCCCTCGCGAGGGTCTTGGGCTGTTGTTGCTGATGCTGGGCCGTACCAGGCCGCCGATAGAGCCACGTCGTGGCCCGCAGGCAGGCAAGTCTGGGTACCACCGTTCCTAGAACGCCGACAGTAGCCCCCGGGCCCAAGGCGTGCTCGAACTTGGCTTCGAGGCGAAGCCAAAGGGCAAGTGCAGAGCGCCGCGGGCCCCAACCGCCTGCGGCCATGGTTGACGCGTGGCAATTGACAGGACGTGGGCGCCTCCGCTTCCCCGTGCTGCCTCAGCAACTAATCGACTTGGCGAGACTCTCCTGCGTCCAGAGAAAATCCATCATTACGTGCAATCGTGGAGGCCGGTGGTTGGCCTCCTTCCGGCTATAAATGGGGAGTGGGGCGGAGCCCCCCTTGCTCATCTCCTTCTTCTCGCTACCCGCTCCTTCTTCCTTCTCTCCTTGCCGTCTCGCCGTGGTACCCATGGCGCCGATTAGGAGGTTCTCCGCCGTGAAGAAAGGGAAGACCCCTCACGAGGAGCAGGGGCTACTTCCACCGAAGAAGAGGCTCAGCCGCCCCCGCGACATCGGCGAGAGGCCAGAGGTGACGCGACCTTGGTACGAGCGGCCTCCGCCTGGCTTCCCGCTCCCTCTATACGCCCAAGCGCAAGGCTCCGGAGGAGGCGGCAGCGCCCCGCGCCATGCCAGCCACGGCCGTGGTGGCCAGGCCGAGATTGCACGGGCTGACGGCCCGCGAACCCACGCCAAAGGCTCCTCCCACGAGTTCGTGGTGTGGGCGGCGATGTCACCGCGCACATGGATCCAACTCCCACGGTTCTTTGCCGAGGAGATGCCGCCGAGGGGGCCACTTGAGCTATGGCTGCAGCATGCCGGATGTTGCATTCTGGCCACGGGGGCGGAGGTCGAGGTCGTCCCCCTGGGCAAGATCTTCAAGGTCCGGGATGGGGCAAGGTCGCCCGCGCCTGCCACGGTCCCTCGCCATCCACTTCGAGTACGACGGCGCCTCCACGCCGTCCTTCAAGGTCTTCGACGAGGAGGGCCGCCGCCTGGAGTGCTGCCCTAGAGGGAGCGGCCTGTGTGGCGTGGTTGCGCATCGAGCCTGCCTCCGATCCTGCCGACAGCTCCTCCAGCGGTAGCGACGACTCCTGCGAGTCCAGCGACTCTCCCAAGCCTAGCGAGTCTCCGCAGTCGAGCGACAACAGCTACGTGCCACCGAGCTCTCGCCGTGCCCGCAACGCGCCAGCCACTCGGCGTCGACGATGATCTGGATGGGGTTGGCGCCGGCCCCACGTGGCCCACTATTGCTGACGGCGTCGACGGCGGTGCCCGTAGCCAAGGCTTCTTGAGGTTTTTTCTCCCTTTGTTCCCTGTGAGGAATCGAGACAGACCCCATGGGGGTATGTACAGAACTTGTAATGCTTTTGCTCCAATGTTTATTACTCCTAGCATAAGGTTGCGTCTGCATGTCTCGCTTCGGCATTGTTCCCCCTTTTCGTCCTCGCTGTAGCTTAGCGCTCTACGCCGGCAGGTCCCAGTCCCCAGGCAAGCTTCAGCCGTCGCTGGTATGCCAGGTCGCGATACCGTGGTCAAGGCCAGGAGGTGAGCGGCCCAAGGTCCGGTAAGAGCTCCTGAGGCACGATGCTCAAGAGGTCCCCTTTGGCGTGCAAGCAGCTTCCTGGGGGTCGAAAAGGAAGGCGGCATTGCCAGAGCGAGGCTGCGAGAGTCGAAAATTCCAGATAGTGGCCTCATGCTAACATGAATAGGTGACTTATCTTAACAAGCCTGAGGTGATTCCTTTGCGCGGCGCCTGATTGTGCTTTAGCAGTGGTGCTACCAGGTAGGGCTCACACCGGCCTCCCCTTTCCTCGCCCATCTAAGTGCTCTACGTCCTCGAGTCCCAACCCTCGAGCGAGGCTCAGCCGCCGTTGGTATGCTAGGTCGCGATGCCGTGGTTAAGGCCAGGGGTGAGGGCTGGAGAGTCAGTAGGAGCTCCTAAGGCGCGGTGCTCGAGAGCGCCGCTTTAAAACGCAAGCGAATTGCGTAGAAAAGGGACGGTCGGCGGGGCTGCCTATAGTCAAGCTCTGGAGATTCCTGTGGGTTAGTTCGAGAGGAGAATATAACTCACAATCACGTTTGCTGTCCTGCCGCTGATCTTTCTGCAAAAAGATGAAGGCACTGAGGACTTGGTGAGGTGACGTGCGCGGGGCAGGCCGCGAGCCATCGCTCGATCTCTCAGATTTTTCAGCGTTGCAGGGACGGACCCGAGCACAAGCACTGTGCCAGCACGTGTATCCCCCGTTGCAGGATGAGCAGAGGGCCGGTCAGCAACGCGGGAGGCCGCGAAGGGCAATAAACAACAGGCAAGTAGATGGTAAACATTCAACAATTCATGGAAGGAGGTAAAGCTAGTTCTAATAGATGCAAGAACGATACATGCCACAGGGACAGACCCACGTGGCCTGGGGAAGATGCACCCCGAGCGGCGCCCCTGACTGAATAAACCGGAAAATGTCACCTCGCACCGTTGCTGAAGAGATGTTGAAGCAGCTGAAGACGCGCGCTGAAGAAGTCGCTCCTCAGGAGCCACTTGGGTCCTGAACCTCGGTAGGATCAGGGGGGGCGGGGGGCTCGCGAAGAACCGTTGCCACCTCCGCCAGGACCGCGTGGTGCCTGGCCTCCCGAGCCACCAGAACGCTCCGCAGGTGACACTGCAAGGTGACAGCCGCGTTCGGCAGGCCGAAGGGCATGCAAACGTAGCTGTGAGGGGGAGGGGCCCACACGGCCAACACACGATGGCCAAAAGCGCTCCTGGAATGCGGCCCTGTTGAGCCCTGGAATGTTGATGCAGACGCGCAGCTCATCGTCCTCGCCAGGACAAGGAGCCACGCCAGGTGGAGGGCGGCGGTCGCCGTGCATGGCCCTCTGTCACGACCGGTTTTTCAATAAAATATTTATTGAGAGACCAATCCCTTTTACGGACCAGTAAAGAAGAATTTCTTCTCACTGGTAGACACTATCTTGGTCACAGAAGAAAAATACCAGTTGTACTGAATATAATACAAGGTTGAGCGGAGACTGCTCAACAATTTATTACATGAACACCGATAAAACATAACGGCGGATAGGGTGGCATGACTACTAACTCACGATAACAACGGTGGTGGAAATATCACCGCGGAGTGGGTGATATGACTCCTGAAAACTACAGCTCTTCGAGCGTCGGAGTGAGGCTCGAGGAGACTTATTGCGGGTGGCGGAAGCGTATATAATACAAGTGACCAATATCCAGGATCGCATGGGACTGACTGGGATTCCTCTAGGCGTCGGACTCACTATCAAACTCTTCATCCAGGAGATCGCCTTCGTCAACATCTGGCCAAATCAACTAGCCAGGTGAGTACTATGAAAGTACTCGCAAGACAGTTCGGACATATGATATAACAAATGTAAACATGACGCATATGAACAGATTACAAGTGCGTGCAGACATAGAGATAACAATGCATGGGGAAAAATAACAGAGAAGTCGGGCGGTAGTCCTCCCGAAATCTCAAAATAAATACTGGGTGCCAAACGAGGGTCTGAATGACTCCTCGAGAGGAAACTGCAAGAATAATAATACCGGTGCCAAACAAGGGTCTGAATGACTCCTCGAGAGGAAACTGCAAGAATAATAATGCCGCAGTCGGGCGTCGGGGCGACACCACATAAAGGGCTTAGAACAAAAAAAGAAGACAATGCGTGCCACAGTCGGACGTCTGAGCGACATCACATAAAGGGCTTATATTGAAAGCAAAAGGCAAACATGCCACAGTCGGACGTCTGAGCGACATCACATAAAGGGCTTATATTGCAGCTCAATAATTCAGTAGCTCGAGAACATAAATTATTACAAGTACGAGACAAGTATAAGGTTAGTCCATCCGTAGGAATAACAATTAAACTGGGTCTACCGCTAGAGCTTGTTCACCGGGGATAAAATTTCCACGAGGGTAGATATGGATATACTGATCACCCTACTTGATCATGGATACGATGACTTGGAAGGATTTGACTCTGCAGAGTTTGTACTTAACCACAGCCAACGGATTTCAGTAGTCACGGGGACTAGTTCCGTTTACGGTGTTTTGGAAGAAACACGTCTAACCAGTACACACCCATTCAACATTCCGAAGCCAGGGATCACCCTCGGCAACGTTCAAGAAAAACCTTGAGACGGGGAGGCTACAACCTCGCGTAGCATGGGGTCAAATTTCTATACGCGCGCTCTAAGGGGGTGCCCCCCCTCTCGGTCCCAACCGGAAACACCCATGCCCCCTGACCGGATGACTGGCTTTAATCCAGGGCCATGGAACCATCATCCCGGCCCCTCTGTTTGGTGTGTACACGGAAAGAGGTTACCAACTTACTAAACCGCATCCTGCCAAAAGAAACATGTGGTAGCACGGAAGGGAAAAGAACGATAACGTGACCCCGTCCACGTTAACGTCGGAATTTGTCGGATGACGCAAGGCTGGTATGCTACAACAGTACCACCTTGCTGCCCTTCATGTCACCACATGATTAGGCCATCTCTCACCAGAGATCATCGCAACTTTGGAACATGCGGGTAGTTGCCTCACAAGCAACGAGGTACTCACCGACACTCGTATGCCACGCACAACCTCTCACGCAAACATGCAAAGCATCTATCATATCAAAGGTTCAAACATGCTTGCCTGGTTCGGAGAAGTCGGAGTCTAGCTCGGCGAAGTTCGCGGCTCCGTCACCTCTTCCGGAACCTACGGCATAACGAAAACGGGCACTAACGTGAAAACCAACGCGTGCATAAAAACTCCTCCAAATTTTTTCCAAATAAATCCCATAAAAAATTAGACAAAATTTTAAGACTGTTAGAAAAAGAATCACTCAAAAATCACTTTTTATTAAAAAGTTATAAAGGTTTCTGTCCAGGGACTCATTTGTAATGAAACAGAAAAGTTCCAGGGGCTTAACTGAGAAAACAGAAAACGCTTCGGAAAGAACCGCGCCAGCTCAAAGGGAAGACGTATTTGCCCGAAGGCGCCAACAGAAAACAGTTCGAGGGAGAAGAGAATAGAGGCTGACAGGGGGGGGGGGTCCACATGTCAGGTTTAGAAAGCTCGCCGGCGCCCGAAGACTGCGGTGGTCGCCGGCGTCGAACCGCGGAGAGACATGGAGATCGGAGTGTACCAAGAGCTTCAGCGTGTCCTTCCGCGTCGGTGGGTGGTGGACTCGACCGACGGAGAGCACCACGTCGACGGCGACACTTTCTCCGGCGGATGGCGGCTCGGGTGGTGGTGGAGAACTCCGGTGGGGTGCTGCAAACTTCGAATTGAAGCGCGGGTCAGAAGGAGGGATGCACTAGAGAGCTACTGGCAAGAGATGGGAGGCAGAGGCGCACGCACGGGAGTGAATCGAGCTGGATCCCGTGGCGGGTCGCGGCGGCCGGAGTCGAGGAAGGAGACTCCCTCGGGGCTCTTCCAGTGGCTAGGCAGGGTCTAGGTGGAGTGCAGAGGTGGTGTGGGTACTAGCTGGAGCTCGGGGCCTCTATTTATAGGCGGATCGAGGGGGTGGCCGTGAACGGAGAATCTCCGGCGAGCAATTACGGTGAGGCAGTGGATTGGCAGGGGGTTTAGGTGGCCAGGCAGCATCAGTGGGAGTTACTGGTCCCGTTCCACTGCTAAACTCGGTCGGGCATGGCGTAATGGCGTCGGTCTTCGTCGGGGTCGCCGTACTGGCACGACGGCGGCAGAGAGCGCGCTCCGCGCCCAGCGGTTCACGACGAGGGTGGCAGCGCGCACTGGGGAGTGGAAGACCACGCGGCGGCCTCCGGTGGCTTGGGCGGCGCTGAGTGGCGCCGTCGGCGCTGCGCCTCTCTCTGGCGGCCGCAAAGTCGCCGCTGGCGTCGGTCACGGGGCGGCGCACCTCCCCCCGCTCGTCGCCGACGCCCGCAACCATCCAGGCGCTCGTGCGCTGCAGAGGACAAGGGGGAGGGGACGGGGAGTAAGGCGACACCGGGGCACTGGCGAGATTGATATCGAACACTGAAGAAAACGACAGTGCACTGAAACTGTTCTCTGAATTTTGACTGAACCTGATTTTGACAATGCTCTGCAGGTGTTCGACAGAATGATTTGGCAAGGAATTTTTTTTCTGGAGCTGGGACTTGGTGAGGTGACCTCTCAATGCACCCAGGGGCTGCCTGATTTTACTCAGAATTTTTGGAGAAGGTTTTGAATGAATTTCATCAAATTTGGCAAATCTGGTCCAAACTTGCAGCAAGTATAGTCTGAAAAATTTGAACTGGAGACCAGTGGATCTTCGTGGATCTTGGTTGAGGGTTCAAAGGACTAGGAGGGGAAATTGGTTTGAGGACAAAAATCAAAACAGAAATGGTAGCTCCTTTGTAAATCTCCAAGGGTTAGAATAGAAGGCAGAAATTGTTTAAATAATATTTAAATGGAAAATAATCATATGGGGAGGTTCAACTTGCTGGATTTGATGCAAATCATGATCCAAAGATGAGGGAAGGTTTAGGAGAGTGGATTTGCACTAAGGCCATGGCAAGAGAGAATTGTTGAAAGTGGTAAAGGCTTATTCCAAAAGCCATAGTGCATTTTTCAAAGAAATCTTCAAAAGACATTTTTCTCAAGTGAAAAGCCTTTTGGTTTGAGTCCAAATAAAAAGCAAGAACCTCCAAGACCAAAAACAAGTCTTGGGTGAATCCAAATAAAACTCTTGCCACAAAAATATTTTGAAAGGGAGGGTTCTTTTGAAGGAAAAATTTAAATCACCTCCCTTAAGTCAAATAAGAATTTTGAAAAATCCAAATGAAATTTTGGGTGTCACACCCTCGCCGCGCATGGCCCTCGCCTCTTGAAGCTCCTCGGTTGCCTTGGTGATGAACTCCTGAGCACCTGGCATCCCATGCCTTGTGCCCTCGTGGGGGAAACACGCGCTGAAGCACGCCTCCACGTGTTGCCCGAGCGCCTCCCTCGTGACATTGGCTAAGTCAGAGGCCCTCAAGAAGAGAGCCCCCGAGCCCAGCCTGAGGGGGGTGCCGGGCACGCCTTCCTATGCGAGAGAGGGAGGCGCCTCATCCGTGGGCGCAGGTCCTGAGGTGGTGCTGCTGGAGACTCCGCCCTCATGAGGCTCTTGGCGGAGCAGCTACTTCTTCTTCTTGGGGACAGCCTCAGGAGGGTAGAGCTTGTTGCAGGTGATCCCAAAATTTGGAGACAAATTGTGTGCCTCGGTCGGATATTATAGTCTTTGGGACTCCATGCAAACAAACTATACGGGAGAGATAAAGTTTGGCCAGTCTTTGTGTGGAGTAGGTAGTCTTCACGGGAATGAAATGAGCAACCTTGGTTAGTCGGTCTGTGATGACCCATATGGCGTCATTTCCGCGTTGTGATCGGGGTAGTCCGACGATGAAGTCCATTCCTATTTCATCCCATTTCCACTCCGGTATCCTATTTGGCTGGAGCAGCCCTGCTGGCTTTTGATGCTCGGCCTTGATGCGCTGACATGAATCACAACAAGCAATAAATGTGGCTATATCTCTTTTCATACCGTGCCACCAAAATCTTTCCTGAATGTCCTTGTACATCTTGGTTCCTCCAGGGTGGATCGAGTATGGAGCGGTGTGGCTTTCGGTTAAGATTTGTTGCTTGAGTTCCTCAATGTTGGGTACGCAAAGTCTGTCTCCGTACCATAATATTCCTTCACTGTTTGTGATGAACTCTGAAGCCTTGCCAAGGTTCATTTTCTTCTTTATACCTTCGATGCTGGGATGTCCCTGTTGAGCCTTCTTAATCTGTTTCACTAGGGTGGGTTGTATCTC
The DNA here is from genome assembly GCF_002575655.3 of Aegilops tauschii subsp. strangulata. Classification (NCBI taxonomy): domain Eukaryota; kingdom Viridiplantae; phylum Streptophyta; class Magnoliopsida; order Poales; family Poaceae; genus Aegilops; species Aegilops tauschii. The sequence goes on from NC_053036.3 coordinate 369,907,650, forward strand.
CAGATTTGATACGGTGCCCTCAGAGACTAACACCATGTTGAGCCTAGCGAACTCTTGCTGAAACTCAGGCCTCAAGTTTTGCGGACCGTCATTGTCCGGGCTGGGGTTTCGACTAAGGGCATTGGCCACTACATTTGCTTTTCCTGGATGGTAGTGAAGCCAACATCATAGTCCTTGACCAATTCCAACCAGCGTCGTTGGCGTAAATTTAGCTCTGGCTGTGTAAAAATATATTTGAGGCTCTTATGGTCTGTATATATTTCACAGCGATTTCCCAACTGAAAGTGCCTCCACTCCTTGAATGCATGTATGACTGCTGCTAGCTCCAAGTCATGTGTTGGGTAATTTTCCTCATGTTTTCGTAGCTGCCTGGAGGCATATGCAACAACTTTGCCATCCTGCATCAGTACACATCTGAGGCCTTTTCGGGACGCGTCACAATATACTTCAAAACTCTTGTGTATGTCTGGCATGGTTAATACCGGTGCGGTTGTTAGCTTCTTCTTGAGTTCTTGGAAGCTTTTCTCGCATGCTTCCGTCCGAACAAATTTCTTGTCTTTCTTGAGCAACTGTGTTATTGGTTTTGCCACAGTGGAGAATCCTTCAATAAATCTTCTGTAATATCCGGCCATTCCCAGGAAACTCCGCACATCCGTAACGTTGGCGGGTGGCTTCCAGTCAAGTATGGCTTTGACTTTTTCTGGGTCTACGGCCACGCCTTCTTGGTTCAATATATGGCCTAGGAAACCAACTTGTCTTAGCCAAAATTCACACTTGCTAAATTTGGCATACAACTGATGTTTCCTCAATTCTCCCAAAACAATTCTGAGATGCCCAGCATGCTCTTCTGGTGTCCTTGAATATACCAGAATATCGTCAATGAACACCACAACAAATTTGTCCATAAATTTCATGAATACTTTGTTCATGAGATGGACGAAATATGCGGGGGCGTTTGTTAACCCAAATGGCATTACTGTGAACTCATATAATCCATATCTGGAAGTGAATGCTGTCTTAGGGATATCCTCTGTCCGTACTTTCAACTGGTGATATCCCGATCTCAAATCAATTTTTGAGAACACCTTGGCTTGTGCAAGCTGGTCAAACAAATCGTTTATCCGTGGCATCGGATACTTGTTTTTGATGGTGACCATATTGAGAGCTCGATAGTCTATACACAATCTTAGTGTCCCATCCTTTTTCTTGGCGAACAACACTGGCGAACCCCATGGTGAGGAGCTGGCTCGAATAAATCCTTTGTCCAATAATTCCTTTATCTGCTTCTTCAACTCCACCAATTCTGAGGGTGCCATTCTATAAGGTTTCTTATAGATGGGAGCGGTGCCAGGTGCTAGTTCGATGCTGAATTCTATCTCTCGGTCTGGTGGCATGCCTGGTAGTTCTTCAGGAAATACATCAGGAAACTCGCATACCACTGGAACTTTTCTCAGTTCCGAAATGTCCACTTTGTTCAGTTTTGGTTGCCGTGACCGTGGCCTTTCTTGAGCTGTAACCTTTATTGTCTTGCCGTGATGGTGAGTGAGAATCACGGTCCGATTGAAACAGTCAATGAATCCTTTGTTGGTGGTTAACCAGTCCATCCCTAAAATGACATCCAGTCCTTTATTTTCCAACACGATGAGATTTGCTTGGAACTGTAGTCCTTCGAACTCAATGATTACTCCTTGGCAGTAATTCTGAGCGATTTGCTTATTTCCGGGGGACTTGATGATCATTGATTTTTCCAAGGGAAGTATCGAAAACCATGTTGCAAAACAAAACTCTTCGAAACGAACGAATGGGAAGCTCCAGAATCAAACAAAACCGTGGCAGGTACTGTGTTTACAGGGAACGTACCGAGCACGATGTCTGGGGCATTCTGAGCTTCTTCCCTGGTCACATGGTTCAGGTGACCCTTCCTGTGGTTGTTGCTGGGGTTGAAATTGTTGCGCTTGGGGGCTGGATTGTTCCCACCATTGTTTGGCTTGGGGGCCGCGTTCCTCGGCTTTGGGCATTGTTTAGCATAGTGCCCTTCTTCACCGCAAGCATAGCAGGTGACCCCTGGATGGTACGTGAACTCCTTGTCCCTGGCATGAAATTGCCTGACGGGCCTTAGATCAGTAGTCGTGGATTTCCTTGCTCCTGTCCTTGGGACCTCAGTCTTGCTTCGGTTGCTGCGAGCAAGAGTCGTCTTGTCCCTCTTTCGCTTACGGATATCTTCCAGGCTGTGGCGCTCTTTCTCCAAGGTAATGGCCTTGTCAACCAGAGTTTTAAAATCCGGGAAAGTGTGTACAACCAGTTGGCATTTTAGTGCCGGTGCCAGGCCGTCCAGGAATTTTTCCATCTTCTTGCTCTCTGTCATGTGCTCGTCGTAGGCATAACGAGATAGCTGGGTAAACTGACCATTGTATTCTGTCACTGACATGCCTCTCTGCTTCAAGTCATCAAATTCTCTCTTCTTGATTTTTATGATGCTCCTGGGGATGTGTGCCCCACGGAAGCCTTCCTTGAACTCCTCCCAGGTGATGTTGTGTTCACTGGGGTGCATGTGTAGGAAGTTTTCCCACCATGCTGCAGCTGCTCCAGTAAGGTAGTGTGGTGCATAAAGCACCTTCTCATGATCTGAGCACTGGGCAATAATCAGCTTCCTCTCGATATCACGAAGCCAGTCATCGGTTTCCAGCGGCCTATCAGTGTGAGCGAAAGTTGAAGGGCGAGTCTTCTGTAACTCAGATAACTTGGAATGAGGTTGATAGGGTTCACGGTGGTTCCCCATATTGATGACGTGATTCATCATCTCTTGGTGCTGTTGCTAGCTTTGTTCGAAGAGACGGCATACTTGAGACAAGGCTGCTTCGCTGTCCTGTTGACTGGACTGTCCCTGAGTGAAGTTGTTGCTAGTTTGTGTTCCATAAACTTCCTCTGGCTGATTGGGCATGGAACAAGTCCACGGACGAGACATTTTCCACTCTGGGGTATTATTTAGCAAAAACTCATGAGAAGAACTGTGTGGCACCCGGAAAATCTTGCAAAGACAAAAATTTAAAAGACCTCAAGATTTTTCAAGAAAATATAAACGATTTTGCTCGGAGAAATGACTGCTTAAACACAAATTTTACACGCGAAAAGCAAACACATGATACAACACTCAGGATGTGCGTACACAATCCTGACATGTTATTAAGACTAGCATACTACTCCGGAAAGCAGCGAACACACTAATACAAACTAGCGTACAGATAAAACACATCATACAAGCAGACATAACGCGCGGCTACTCGGCGCTCTCAGTCGGAGATGGTGACGATGTCCTTTCCCTTGCCGAGGGCAAGACTCAGCGGTGCAGGAGATTCAACCTCCACCTCCTCTCTAGCTGGTTCCTGGCGCGAAGCACTGCGCCGCGGTGATGGTGCGGGAGCGACAGGCGGCAGAGCGGGTGCGGCAGGCAGTGCAGCTCTGACTGGAGTAGGAGCGATGACTCGGCCGAACTCCTCAGTGGTAGGCAGACGGCGAGCAGTGGCCAAAATGGCCGGTGCATAAGAGGCTGAAGACGAGACGAATGTCAGAGGCGGTGCCGTTTGGAGAAGCTCCTTCCTGCTGGCAGGACCGCCCCGGACTAAGTCCATGCGGGCAGCCACAAGATCGTCCACGAGGTTGTCGAAAGACTCCTCCAGAGCCTTGAGATACTCCACAACCATCTCGATGGCTTCATCTCGCTCTCCCCGATGGCAGGCGAATGCATAGTGACACGTGTATGGCACATGGCATGGGAGGTAGCGGTAGCGACGAGTCTTCATCATAGGAAGAATGTCCCGAAGGCGAGCTATTGCCTCACGGGCAGCCATCTGCATGGCATGCCTCTCCGTAGACATGGCCCTTCCCACAAAACGGAAGTGGCGAGACGCAGAACGTCCTCCCTTGAATTGCACCACGGCTTGGTGCATAGACACGTCATCGCTGAGCTTGTGCTGATAAAGCGTGAACTCCGGACGAGTCGCTGGCCCGATCGCGAGCTTGGTGATGGAGACGAGGAGTTTGACAAACCCCTCGGGCACGTTCGTGAACACCCGAGTCTCGCTCTTGTTGCCAACCATCTACAAAAGTAGGCAAAAATTCTGAGTAGTCAAGTCATAAATTTATGATGACCAACAGAAAATAGCTACAATTGCAAAATGCTGAAAAAGCACAAAAGACGCTAATAACCGATTAGCGATCGCACCTAGTGGCTTCCTACAGTCAGCCTGGCTTTGATACCAAGCTTGTCACGACCGGTTTTTCAATAAAATATTTATTGAGAGACCAATCCCTTTTACGGACCAGTAAAGAAGAATTTCTTCTCACTGGTAGACACTATCTTGGTCACAGAAGAAAAATACCAGTTGTACTGAATATAATACAAGGCTGAGCGGAGACTGCTCAACAATTTATTACATGAACGCCGATAAAACATAACGGCGGATAGGGTGGCATGACTACTAACTCACGATAACAACGGTGGTGGAAATATCACCGCAGAGTGGGTGATATGACTCCTGAAAACTACAGCTCTTCGAGCGTCGGAGTGAGGCTCGAGGAGACTTATTGCGGGTGGCGGAAGCGTATATAATACAAGTGACCAATATCCAGGATCGCACGGGACTGACTGGGATTCCTCTAGGTGTCGGACTCACTATCAAACTCTTCATCCAGGAGATCGCCTTCGTCAACATCTGGCCAAATCAACAAGCCAGGTGAGTACTATGAAAGTACTCGCAAGACAGTTCGGACATATGATATAACAAATGTAAACATGATGCATATGAACAGATTACAAGTGCGTGCAGACATAGAGATAACAATGCATGGGGGAAAATAATAGAGAAGTCGGGCGGTAGTCCTCCCGAAATCTCAAAATAAATACTGGGTGCCAAACGAGGGTCTGAATGACTCCTCGAGAGGAAACTGCAAGAATAATAATACCGGTGCCAAACGAGGGTCTGAATGACTCCTCGAGAGGAAACTGCAAGAATAATAATGCCGCAGTCGGGCGTCGGGGCGACACCACATAAAGGGCATATAACAGAAAAAGAAGACAATGCGTGCCACAGTCGGACATCTGAGCGACATCACATAAACGGCTTATATTGAAAGCAAAAGGCAAACATGCCACAGTCGGACATCTGAGCGACATCACATAAAGGGCTTATATTGCAGCTCAATAATTCAGTAGCTCGAGAACATAAATTATTACAAGTAAGAGACAAATATAAGGTTAGTCCATCCGTAGGAATAACAATTAAACTGGGTCTACCGCTAGAGCTTGTTCACCGGGGATAAAATTTCCACGAGGGTAGATATGGATATACTGATCACCCTACTTGATCATGGATACGATGACTTGGAAGGATTTGACTCTGCAGAGTTTGTACTTAACCACAGCCAACGGATTTCAGTAGTCACGGGGACTAGTTCCGTTTACGGTGTTTTGGAAGAAACACGTCTAACCAGTACACACCCATTCAACATTCCGAAGCCAGGGATCACCCTCGGCAACGTTCAAGAAAAACCTTGAGACGGGGAGGCTACAACCTCGCGTAGCATGGGGTCAAATTTCTATACGCGCGCTCTAAGGGGGTGCCCCCCCTCTCGGTCCCAACCGGAAACACCCATGCCCCCTGACCGGATGACTGGCTTTAATCCAGGGCCATGGAACCATCATCCCGGCCCCTCTGTTTGGTGTGTACACGGAAAGAGGTTACCAACTTACTAAACCGCATCCTGCCAAAAGAAACATGTGGTAGCACGGAAGGGAAAAGAACGATAACGTGACTCCGTCCACGTTAACGTCGGAATTTGTCGGATGACGCAAGGCTGGTATGCTACAACAGTACCACCTTGCTGCCCTTCATGTCACCACATGATTAGGCCATCTCTCACCAGAGATCATCGCAACTTTGGAACATGCGGGTAGTTGCCTCACAAGCAACGAGGTACTCACCGACACTCGTATGCCACGCACAACCTCTCACGCAAACATGCAAAGCATCTATCATATCAAAGGTTCAAACATGCTTGCCTGGTTCGGAGAAGTCGGAGTCTAGCTCGGCGAAGTTCGCGGCTCCGTCACCTCTTCCGGAACCTACGGCATAACGAAAATGGGCACTAACGTGAAAACCAACGCGTGCATAAAAACTCCTCCAAAATTTTTCCAAATAAATCCCATAAAAAACTAGACAAAATTTTAAGACTGTTAGAAAAAGAATCACTCAAAAATCACTTTTTATTAAAAAGTTATAAAGGTTTCTATCCAGGGACTCATTTGTAATGAAACAGAAAAGTTCCAGGGGCTTAACTGAGAAAACAGAAAACGCTTCGGAAAGAACCGCGCCAGCTCAAAGGGAAGACGTATTTGCCCGAAGGCGCCAACAGAAATCGGTTCGAGGGAGAAGAGAATAGAGGCTGACAGGGGGGGTCCACATGTCAGGTTTAAAAAGCTCGCCGGCGCCCGAAGACTGCGGTGGTCGCCGGCGTCGAACCGCGGAGAGACAGGGAGATCGGAGTGTACCAAGAGCTTCAGCGTGTCCTTCTGCGTCGGTGGGTGGTGGACTCGACCGACGGAGAGCACCACGTCGACGGCGACACTTTCTCCGGCGGACGGCGGCTCGGGTGGTGGTGGAGAACTCCGGTGGGGTGCTGCAAACTTCGAATTGAAGCGCGGGTCAGAAGGAGGGATGCACTAGAGAGCTACTGGCAAGAGATGGGAGGCAGAGGCGCACGCACGGGAGTGAATCGAGCTGGATCCCGTGGCGGGTCGCGGCGGCCGGAGTCGAGGAAGGAGACTCCCTCGGGGCTCTTCCAGTGGCTAGGCAGGGTCTAGGTGGAGTGCAGAGGTGGTGTGGGTACTAGCTGGAGCTCGGGGCCTCTATTTATAGGCGGATCGAGGGGGTGGCCGTGAACGGAGAATCTCCGGCGAGCAATTACGGCGAGGCAGTGGATTGGCAGGGGGTTTAGGTGGCCAGGCAGCATCAGTGGGAGTTACTGGTCCTGTTCCACTGCTAAACTCAGTCGGGCATGGCGTAATGGCGTCGGTCTTCGTCGGGGTCGCCGTACTGGCACGACGGCGGCAGAGAGCGTGCTCCGCGCCCAGCGGTTCACGACGAGGGTGGCAGCACGCACTGGGGAGTGGAAGACCACGCGGCGGCCTCCGGTGGCCTGGGCGGCGCTGAGTGGCGCCGTCGGCGCTGCGCCTCTCTCTGGCGGCCGCAAAGCCGCCGCTGGCGTCGGTCACGGGGCGGCGCACCTTCCCCAGCTCGTCGCTGACGCCCGCAAGCATCCAGGCGCTCGTGCGCTGCAGAGGACAAGGGGGAGGGGACGGGGAGCAAGGCGACACCGGGGCACTGGCGAGATTGAGACCGAACACTGAAGAAAACGACAGTGCACTGAAACTGTTCTCTGAATTTTGACTGAACCTGATTTTGACAATGCTCTGCAGGTGTTCGACAGAATGATTTGGCAAGGAATTTTTTTTTTCTGGAGCTGGGACTTGGTGAGGTGACCTCTCAATGCACCCAGGGGCTGCCTGATTTTACTCAGAATTTTTGGAGAAGGTTTTGAATGAATTTCATCAAATTTGGCAAATCTGGTCCAAACTTGCAGCAAGTATAGTCTGAAAAATTTGAACTGGAGACCAGTGGATCTTCGTGGATCTTGGTTGAGGGTTCAAAGGACTAGGAGGGGAAATTGGTTTGAGGACAAAAATCAAAACAGAAATGGTAGCTCCTTTGTAAATCTCCAAGGGTTAGAATAGAAGGCAGAAATTGTTTAAATAAGATTTAAATGGAAAATAATCATATGGGGAGGTTCAACTTGCTGGATTTGATGCAAATCATGATCCAAAGATGAGGGAAGGTTTAGGAGAGTGGATTTGCACTAAGGCCATGGCAAGAGAGAATTGTTGAAAGTGGTAAAGGCTTATTCCAAAAGCCATAGTGCATTTTTCAAAGAAATCTTCAAAAGACATTTTTCTCAAGTGAAAAGCCTTTTGGTTTGAGTCCAAATAAAAAGCAAGAACCTCCAAGACCAAAAACAAGTCTTGGGTGAATCCAAATAAAACTCTTGCCATAAAAATATTTTGAAAGGGAGGGTTCTTTTGAAGGAAAAATTTAAATCACCTCCCTCAAGTCAAATAAGAATTTTGAAAAATCCAAATGAAATTTTGGGTGTCACACCCTCGCCGCGCATGGCCCTCGCCTCTTGAAGCTCCTCGGTTGCCTTGGTGATGAACTCCTGAGCACCTGGCATCCCATGCCTTGTGCCCTCGTGGGGGAAACACGCGCTGAAGCACGCCTCCACGTGTTGCCCGAGCGCCTCCCTCGTGACATTGGCTAAGTCAGAGGCCCTCAAGAAGAGAGCCCCCGAGCCCAGCCTGAGGGGGGCGCCGGGCACGCCTTCCTATGCGAGAGAGGGAGGCGCCTCATCCGTTTGCGCAGGTCCTGAGGTGGTGCTGCTGGAGACTCCGCCCTCCTGAGGCTCTTGGCGGAGCAGCTACTTCTTCTTCTTGGGGACAGCCTCAGGAGGGTAGATGGTGCCTTCGTTGTCTGGGTCCTCGACCGCTGAAGCCTGGTAGGCGCGCTCGAGAGAGCACACCGCAACCTTCTCCTCGCAGGTGATCGTGATGATGTCGCGGTTCCCTAGCATCTTGAGGACATTGTAACCATGATGAGTCACCGCCATGAACTTGGCTAGGGCTGGATATCCAAGGATGGCATTGTACGGAAGGTGGATGTGGGCAACGTCGAAGTCGATGAGCTCGGTGCAGTAGTTGTCGCGCTGGCCGAAGGTGACAGGGAGGCGGATCTGCCCTATTGGGGTGGTGGAGCCGTCGGTCACTCCTGAGAAAGGCTTGGTGGGCTGCAGCTGATCATAGGGCACTTGGAGGCGGTCGAACGTCTCGATGGAAAGAACATTGAGCCCCTCACCGCCATCGATGAGGGTCTTGGTAACGAGGGCGTTGCTGATGATGAGCGAGCAAAGCATCGGGAGGGCACCGACAGTTGCCGAGCACTTGAGCTGGTCGGACGAGCTGAAGGTGATGGTGCACTTGGACCACCTGAGCGGACGTGTGGCCTGGAGCCTGGGGAGGGCCACGTTCACCTCACTGGCGAACTGCTTGAAGATGCATTGAGAGGCTGGGGCCTGAGCGCCGCCCAGGATGCAGGCGATGGCACGAGGCTCCTGGAAGCCCCCAACCCCTTCGTCCTGGTGGTCGTCGTCTTTCCTTCTTGGTGGAGGTGGGAGCGGAGGGAGGCCGGCGTTACCCTGAGGACGGTCCACGTGAGGCTGATCTCTCCAGGCGCCCTCGCGAGGCTGGCCCTGCCAGCGGTCCTCACGAGGCTGGTCGCGCCACTCCTGGCGGGGGCCGTGGTCGTCCCAGCGTCCTCCACTTTGGCCTCCTCCATGGTCGTAGCCTCGATCGTTGTGCTCGGGGCATCGACCAAGGCGCCCATCGTGGATGGCCCTGAGCTCCTGACAGTCATTGGTGTTGTGGCTGTGTACGTTGTGGAAGACGCAGAATGGATGACTGCCCTTGGATGACTCTGGGTGGTCGCAGCCACACTTCATCTCTGGTTCAGCCGCGAGTACGGCCACCCCCTTGCGCTTCACGTCCTTGGTCTTGGCCTTCTTGTCTTCTGGGTTGGCCGCTGGGAGCTCAAGGAGGAAGAGGCGTCCTTCCTCAGCTCTCGCGCACTTGGTCGCCACGTTGAACATCTCCTGAGCCGTGCACAGGTCCTCATGTATGGTGAGCTCCTCCTTCATCTTGACATCGTGGACGCCATCAGAGAATCCTGAGATGATGGCTCGTCCGACACCTTAGGGATCTTGAGGCGAACGCTATTGAAGCACTGGATGTACTTCTGCAAGGTCTCCCCTGGCTGCTGCTTGATGCGCCGCAGGTCACCCGCAGCCGGCGGGCGGTTGCGTGTGCCCTGGAAGTTGGCGACGAAACACTCGCGCATCTCACCCCAGGAGGAGATCGATCCCGCGGGCAGGTTCAGGAGCCATGAGCGTGCACCATCCTTGAGAGCCATGGGAAACCAATTCGCCATGACCTTCTCGCCGCCGTTGGCCGCCTTGATGCTCAGCTCGTAGAGCTGCAGAACTCAGCAAGGTTGGGGGTGTCGTCGTAGCGTGGAGGCAGGCCAGGCTTGAACTTCCCCGGCCAGACGATGCTGCGTAGCTCAGGAGTGAAGGCGCGGCAGCTCGCTGTGGTCACTGGAGCCCGTCGCGGAGGTGGGGTCTGATCTTGGCGCTCACGCGCCACCACCGCAGGTAGCGTGCGGTCTTGACGTGGTGGTGCGTGGTGGTGCAGGGAGCGCTGGAGCATCTTCTTGCGGCCGCTGGACCTCCCGGCAGCTTTCTTCTTCACGCGCGGGCGCCCCTGCACGGCGGGTCATGACGTGGGGCCGCGCGCCTTGGTGCTAGGGCGATGTCTTGATGGGGAGGTGGCGGAGGCGCTCCATGGGCTACGTCGCCCGCAGTAGGCTGCGGGCGAGGCAGCGAGAGAGACGGTGCAGGCGAGCCCCCAGCGGCGCTGACAAGCTCGGTGATGCAGTCTAGCCAATCTTCGTAGAAGTCGTCGATGGGGCGGTAGCATAGGAGCTCGCGCGCCATGAGCAGCGCAACCTGCGTGTTCATCGGCTCGCGATGAGCGTGAGACGACGAGCCAGCTGGGGTTAGCGATGGGGTGGCGGTGCGTCCGTCGCGCCGCACGGAGGGGTGCAACGACGAAGCTTGCTGCTCGTGCCCCACCGGGCCGGTGGCGGCGTTGGCGGCAGGTGATGGAGAATGACAGGGAGGCCCGCCGATGGGCGCTGTCTGGGCGACGCGAGTGGCGAGGGCGGCCCGACGCTCAGCACAGGCTCGACAGGCATCATCCATGGAAGCTGTGGAGCGTTTGCGAGTCGACCGGCGAAAGAGGGGCTCCGACGCACCCCTACCTGGCGCGCCAAATGTCGGATTCGGGGTTCCACAGACCCTTGAGAGGTTCGAACTCTGGGGTGCGTGCGAAGAACTCGTCCTCCCCAGGCTGCCCGCTCCCCGAATCCACGGCCTAGCTAGTCGAACCCAACGAACAACAGACACAACAGTTTATCCTGGTTCAGGCCACCTTGCGGTGTAATACCCTACTCCAGCTTTGTGGTGGATTGCCTCGAGGGGCTGAGGAAGAACTAGTATAGTGGACGAACAGCCTCAGGAGGTGAGGTGCTCTTGGGCTCTATGAGCTGGTGGATGAGAGGATGATCTGAATGATCCCCCCTCTATGCTGGTGGCTAAGTGCTATTTATAGTGGCCTTGGTCCTCTTCCCAAATGTAGGCGGGAAGGGATCCCACAACGGCCAAATTCGAAGGGAGACAACTAGTACAAGCTATCCTGACAAAATTGGTCTTCGCCTGCAAAAGCCTCTAGTGGTGACGCTGCGGTGGGCTCCGCGATGACCTCCGTCCTGGCGGTCTTGGTCTTGTTGCACCAATATGGAAACCTTTGCTTGATTCCTACGGACCCCGCGCCTGCACTTGCTATCGGCGTTCTGGGAACGGGGGTCCCCAGACTTGCCTGCCTGTGGCCCACGGCGTGGTCAAGTTAGCGGGCTGTACGGCCCACCTTCGTCAACAAAGCATCCAAGACCCTCGCGAGGGGCCAAGCCTCGCGAGGCGGACGACGCAAGACCTCCTCAGGAGTGGCCTAGCCAGGTAGGCTCACGAGGAGCGGAGATATCAAGGCGGGGCAAACCTCACGAGGCTTTCGTGATGTGAGCCATGACGATCGGCACCACGCGGGCGCCAGCGCGCGCAGCGTCCTTGTTTCCTCTTTGGTTTTAAGGAGGCAAGCGCAGGCGAGGAGTACTGAGGCATGAGGCAAAGGTTGCCATATCGGTGCAACGAGACCAAGACCAGAAGGAAGGCAAGACGGAGGTCATCATGGAGCCCAAGACGGCGTCATCACCAGAGCCTTTTGCAGGCGAAGACCACTTTTGCCAGGATAGCTTGCACTAGCTGTCCCCCTTCAAATTCGCCCGCCGTTGTTGGCTCCCTTCCCGCTCAATATTTGGGGAAAGGACCAGGGCCTATATAAGTAGAACTAGCCACCACAGTGGGGTCATCTCAGCTTGAACTGACCTGATCAAGAGTCTACCCTAGCCACAAGAGCACCTCAACCTCAGGAGGATGTTCTTCCCCTTGTACTGTTCTTCATCACCCCAAGAGGCAATCCACCACCACCACACTGGAGTAGGGTATTACACCACAACGGTGGCCCGAACCAGTATAAATCTCGTGTCTTTCTGTGTTGCGAGTTCGTCGAGTTCGTCCGTGAGACCTTAGTGAGCTAGGGCGTAGATCGGTAGGAGGGAAAGACTTCGCGCGCACCCCAGAGTTCGAACCTTAAGGGTTTTGCCGGAACCCCACATCCGACATTTGGCGCGCCTAGTAGGGGTATGCCGGAGCTTCTTCTCCGTCAATCGACTTGCCGACACTCCGCGGCCATGATGCCGGCGACCCAAGGGCTGACTCTGACCGTTGGGCAGCCCGGCCAGCCCGGGCGGCACCACCTGCCCATGAAGACCTCGACCCCGCGCTCCAGGCGGCGCGAGCGCCGTCCAACACCGCGGGGCACGGGTGGCGCAGCCAGGTGTCGTCCACCCTCACTCCACGGCAAGTACAAGCCGCTGCCAGAGCAGCAAGCCACGCCGCGGCGACGGCGCCGCACTCGCGGCGGGAGCAAGCAAACATGCGGGCAGCACTCACGGTAGCGAGGGAGCTGCTGCGATGCCGGCTGATGGAGAGCGTCCGGGATGCACTGCTGGAGTGCGTTGCCGAGCTGCTGGACGTAGCGGCGTCAGGGGCGCCGCCTTTTTGCTATCGGCTTTCTCCTCAGGCCACTGCAGGGCCTAACGGCGGGCCTCACCACAACCGCGTGACCTTGGGTACATCTGGGGGCTTCACCAACACCGGCACGGCAGCGGCGTCGGGGGCTCCGCCGCCCCCATGCCGCCCGCGACAAGCATGGGCACAAGCGTCGCCTCCCATGGTCCTGCCCGGATGCCGCGCTACCATGCTCGGGACGCCACCTTGGGCCGGGCAACATGTAGTGTGGGGCACTACGGCAAGGTGTTCGGGGTGACGGCCCCGGAAGCCTACGTGCCCCGCATGATGGACCAAGAGCATGCACCAGAGGACGACCCCGGCTCGTTCGTTGGAGAAGATTGGGAAGAAGGGGCGCTAGGAGTCGAAGCCTTCCAAGAACCAACGGAGAACCACGACGATCGCGCCAGCAACGGCAACTACAGGGTACCACTAATCTCTGAGGAGTAGGCTTACACTAACCATGAGCTGCAAATGAATCAGGTCGCAGCATCGATCGACGACCTTGGCACAGCAGCACCCCTCCCAACCAGGGAAACACGCTGGGGGCCACCAGGAGGGAGCCAGGAGCAAGGCCCCTCCCCGCGTCACGCGAAGCCGGGCGACACCCGGAGGTAGGCCCTCTGCCGGGGAGGCCTCGACGACCCTTCACCTGGCAGAGGACCCGTGGTCGCCGAGGGCACCGCTGGCGTCCCCTTTCCCCCCTTTGTGTCATCCCGGCAGCCGGTTGGCTCAAAGGTGGTCGAGGGTGTCGCAAGGCCGGTACCTGTGAAGAAGGCCCAGTGCCTGTGAAGCTCGCCCCCGTGACACTCTCACGTAATAATGAGTTGGGGCTGTACATGCCCCGGAGTCTCACGGGAGCCGGCCTCAGGCCCTAGGGCTCCCTCCCACCTAGTGGCAGCACTTAGCTCTGCGCTGGTGAGAAGACTTGAAGACCAGAAGACTAGACTAGGTGCCGGATGCGACCATTTGCTTTGGATCTCTCCTTCTGTAGCTTTGCTTTCTGGATCTGGATTTAAGTTGAAGTCGAGTTTTTTATCGATGCGCGCGGGGGGTGCCTTTTCTCGTTCGAGCAGTTTATCGCTTTCTGGATTTCATTTTGTCCGGGACCCATGTCCGTCGCCTTCCCCTCACGAGCCCCTCACGAGCGGGACTGCGCGAAGCACACGCACGCCAAGCACGCACTAACGCTGCAACTGGCGTTTGCCTCTTGCGGGGCCCCTTCTGACGGGTCGACTAGCTCCGCAGGATTCTCAGAAACTTGTAGCCTCGCGACCCAGCTCGAGGCTGGCGCTGACTAAGGTAAACCACAACGGGAAACTCGCCCCTGGACTCATGAATTCACAAGGGCACAAATTCAATACCGCATAGGAAAGTAAAGGCTGCAGCTTGCTTACACGAGGGGCTTCCCCTCTCAAAATGCTCTTACAAGTTTTCCAAGGGCCACACCCGAGTTTTTGCGTACAGGGTAAAACGACAGGAGGACATGGGATTAGCCAGATATGTCACTCGCTACATCGCCCTCGAACGCGTCACTCGCGTCGTCGTCATCTTCGCCGGCATCGTCGCCGCCTTCGGCGATGCCTCCGATGCCGTCGTCAACCACGTCGCCTTCGTCAGGGGCGACCACCACCGCGTTGTCGTCGGAGGCGAAGGCTCTGACCAGCGCGTCCATGTTGTCTTCCACCCACCGTGCCAAATCGCCCCGGACGGCCTGCGGTACGGGGGCAATGGCGGCGTCGAAGTCAAAGTCAGGGAAGGTGTTCCTGAGGTGACTGAAGACACGGGAGAACGCGCGCCCGAGCAGGCCCCGACTCCTCTCCTCCACGAGCCGACGAGCCCTGTCAGACCGGGTTTCCAGGCGCGTCACCACTTCGGTGAAGAAGGTCAGCTGGTTGGCATAGTCATTCGAGTGAGGGGCCGGTGCATCCTCGTCGCAAATATGGCCCAGGGCGGTATTGGCCCTGTTCCAGAGATCCTGAAGCATGGGGGCATGCTCGCGCTCCAGTGTTCGTCGTTGGAGCACTTCCTCCCTATTTTGCCGTGCGACGGCCTCGACGTCATCAACCCGCTTCCGAAGAGAAAGCAGCTCGGTGCGGGTGGAGGCCAAGTCCGCCTGCGCCGTGACCAGGGCGGCGGCCCTGCCCGCATCCTCCGTACCCGCGAGCTTCAGCTTCAAGTCGTACCTACCCTCCAGGTCTGCGCGAACCTCGGCCACCCGGCAGTCGACCTCCTCCTGGACCCTGGCCTCGCGAGCCCTGACGACATCTTCAGCTTGAGCAACTTGACGCTCCCTCGTCTCCAGTTGCTCGAGCTCAAGGCTGCGCTCCACAGCTTCCAGAGCCAACGCCTCCTCGCGCTTCCGAACCTCCTCCTCCTCCGCGGGCGTCCCCCTCAGCGATGCAAGAGCGGCTCTGCGCGCCTCCACCTGGCGCTCGAGGGAGGCGCTCCAAGCTTGGAGCTCCCACGTGCGCTTCTCCGCAGCCTCACGACGACAGTCAGCCTCGCGAGCCTCCTCCAAGGCACGGGAGCAGGTCTCACGAGAAATCTTGAGGGACGCCTCGGCCTTCGCATTGTCGTGATCACGCTGGTAGCGGCTAAGGTTGATGGCCACCCCCAGCTTACATCGCTCCTCCACCTGCCGAAGACCTTCGGCCTCAAGGCGCGAATCGACACCTGTGAGCTCTTCTTCGAGTTGGCTCATCGCATCCATCGCCCTCTGGAAGAGCTCATTACGAATGACGCTCCGCCCGCGCTCAAACTCGAACGCACGGTCCGCCTCGTCCACCGCCTTGGGGGCTGCGGGCGGGGTATCAAGCGGCGCGCCACCTCTCGGCAGGGGCTGGGGGCTGACGCTGCACCTGACGTCAATCAGTCCTCGCGAGGAGCCCAAGCCAATTGGGGCTCACTGCTTGAAGAGGAACCGAAGATCGAAGCGAACCAGCTACTGTCCATGACCAAAGGAGGGGTTTTGGGCACGCCCGCTAAGCTCCACGCCAGATCATGGGGGAAGGGCGACCAAGCCACGGGTTCAGCGCGCCATGAAGGCAAAAGCGCTCCTTCAAACAACCCTGCTCTAGGGGCTGCAAGCGGACCCAGAGCGCTCAAGGCCGACGGGGGAGTCGAGGAAGGAGGAGGCCGTTTCTCAGAACGCGCAGCCGCCTCGACGGAAGGAGCCCTGAAGAACTGACGTCAGGAGATGGAAACATCACACAAGGAGCCACAGTGATACGGTACACGTCGACGGCGATGTACTTCCTCCGCTTCAGCGGCCCAAAGATGTTGTTGCCGCTCGGGGATCCTTTCCTCTTGCGGAGCTCTTCGAAGTCCATGCAGAGCCGACCGAAGCGCTGGACATGGCGGCCTGCGCGGGGCGAGGCCGAGGAGGAGCTTGGAGAGCCTACTTTAGGGTTGCCCGGCTGTGGAGAACAGTCAGCCGCCGTCTCACCACAACCTCCCGAGACTTCGGGGGCCTTCGCCTCGGGAACCGCATGCCGAGCCTCCGCAGCAACCAACGTCTCGGGGGAGGGGACACAAGCTCCCGAGGACGACGCCTCAGGATCACTACACGGCGAGTGCTCCTCAGCACTTGAGCCACCAGCCTCCGTCGGAGCTCGCCCTCCTGCACCCTCACCTGGGGCGAGCTCGCCACCGGCAGCGAGGAAGGGGACCACGTCGACGGGGTTCTCGCGGGGCCCCACCAGGCCGATCGGCCGCAGCCCCCACTCATCAAAGGAGGGCATGCTCTCGGCAAATTCATCTGTGTTCTTGCAACGGTACAGCAGGCAGTTCTTCCCAAGCAACTCATCTGGCAGAGGGACACCCGTCAGGACCTTGAGCACCGTCTACCACATCTCGAGAGGGAGCTCGGACTCCTGAAACCTCATATGGTCCTGACTATTGAGCAAGGTCCACATCGGGCGAGAGTGGCGTTGAAGCGGGGCTACCCGGCACTTGACAAATTCCTTCACCACCATAGGCGCGGTCACGCCGCGGTCCTTCAGCTGCCTCAGCCTGGCCCAGACAGGAGCAAGGCGGGGGCTCGTGAGCTTCTGGTGGCCCCAGCCAGAGTTTGGAACAGCAGGCCCCGCCAGGGGATGAAGCAGGGGCTGAGCACGCCGGCATCAACAAACACCCATCGTGTACGAAACTCGCTCGTGGATGAAGGGAGCTCGAAGTCAATCCCCGTGCCCACCGTCGCGGCCGCGGCCTAGAAGCTCATGCACCCCAAGCAGTGCTGAGGGTCGGCCAGGTGCAGTGAGAAGAAATGGCGAAGGAGGGCCACCGAAGGAGCGATACCCACCATGGCTTCGCACACGAAGGAGAAGACAACAAGAAGAGTCACCGATTGAGGGACAAGATGTAGTATGTGGATCTGATAATGCTCGAGCACCGCGTTAAGGAAAGCGGAGAAGGGAGGAATCAGGCCAGCCCAGAGCGCATCTATAAAGATTGGGACTTCAGTGGCAGCCCGAGCCATGCGAGTGTGAGACGCAGGCCAAGCCGCCGTCTCTCCCCACTCGTTGAAGCTGGAAGCGAGCATCGGACTCACCTTTTCCATGGCCTCGTCGTTGAGCACCCGGGATCGGCCTAGCGCCGGCCCGACAGCCGGAGGTTCGCTTGGCGGAGACAGGGGCTTCTTCCCCTTGTCCGCTTGTTTCGGCGCCATGGCAATGAAGCAGGCAGAGGGCAGGTCAGGTTGGAGAAGAGAAACAGAGTCTCGAGGGAGCAGGGAGATTGGGGAAGCGAGGCGCAGGCGACAGAGGAATAACTATGTAGGTCGCGCGGGCCGCGCTGCCAGGCGGACTCTAAGGCAGCGTGGGGAAGTGGAGACGCCCACGTCCAATCAACCGCCACGCGTCAACCGTGGCCGCCGGCTTTTGGGGCCCGTGGCGCTCCGTACTTGACCCTTGGCTTCGCCTCAAAGCCAAGCCCGAGCGCACCTTGGGCCCGGGGGCTACTATCGGTGTTCTGGGAACAGGGGTCCCCAGACTTGCCTGCCTGCAGCCCACGGCGTGGCCAAGTTAGCGGGCCGTACGGCCCACCTTCGTCAACAAAGCATCCTAGACCCTCGCGAGGGGTCAAGCCTCGCGAGGCGGACGACGCAAGACCTCCTCAGGAGTGGCCTAGCCAGGTAGGCTCACGAGGAGCGGAGATATCAAGGCGGGGCAAACCTCACGAGGCTTTCGTGACGTGAGCCATGACAATCGGCACCAGGCGGGCACCAGCGCGCGCAGCGTCCTTGTTTCCTCTTTGGTGTTAAGGAGGCAAGCGCAGGCCAGGAGTACCAAGGCATCAGGCAAAGGTTGCCATATCGGTGCAACGAGACCAAGACTAGAAGGACGGCAAGACGGAGGTCAACGTGGAGCCCAAGATGGCGTCATCACCAGAGCCTTTTGCAGGCGAAGACCACTTTTGCCAGAATAGCTTGTACTAGCTGTCCCCCTTCAAATTCGCCCGCCGTTGTTGGCTCCCTTCCCGCTCAATATTTGGGGAGAGGACCAGGGCCTATATAAGTAGAACTAGCCACCACAGTGGGGGCATCTCAGCTTGATCTGACCTGATCGAGAGCCTACCCTAGCCACAAGAGCACCTCAACCTCAGGAGGCTATTCTTCCCCTTGTACGGTTCTTCATCAGCCCAAGAGGCAATCCACCACCACCACACTAGAGTAGGGTATTACACCCCAACGGTGGCCCGAACCAGTATAAATCTCGTGTCTTTCTGTGTTGCGAGTTCGTCGAATTCGTCCGCGAGACCTTAGCGAGCTAGGGCGTAGATCGGTAGGAGGGAAAGACTTCGCGCGCACCCCAGAATTCGAACCTTAAGGGTTTTGCCGGAACCCCACATCCGACACTTGCCTCCTTAGCACCGAAGAGGGAAACTGGTACACTGTGCCTGCTGGCGCCCGCCTGGCCTTGGTCGTCACGGCTCACGTCATGTGAACTTCGCGAGGTGCTGCTTGCATTGATATCTCTGCTCCTTGGGAGCCAGCCTAGTGAGGCCGCCCCCAAGGAGGTCTTGATGTCGTCTGCCTCGTGAGGCTTGGCCCCTTGCGAGGGTCTTGGGCTGTTGTTGCTGAAGCTGGGCCATACCAGACCGCCGACGGAGCCACATCGTGGCCCGCATGCAGGCAAGTCTGGGTACCACCGTTCCCAGGACGCTGACAGAGACATGCCCATAGGGTTCTTATAAGCAGTTCTATAAGCCCATAAAGCATCATCAAGTTTCTTAGACCAATTCTTTCTAGATCTATTAACAGTCTTTTGCAAAATTAATTTAATCTCTCTATTGCTCAATATTTAGCAAGCATTTTACGAAAATCACCATGAATAAAATGTGAACCACCATCATTCATTAAATATCTAGGGACTCCAAACCTCGGAAAAATAACTTCTTTAAGCATCTTAATAGAAGTGTTATTATCAGCACTACTAGTTGGAATAGCTTCTACCCACTTAGTAACGTAATCAATAGCAACCAAAATATGTGTATACCCGTTAGAGGAAGGAAAATGTCCCATATAATCAAAGCCCCAAACATCAAATGGTTCAATAACAAGTGAATAGTTCATAGGGATTTCCTGGCGTCTACTAATATTGCCAATTCTCTGGCACTCATCACAAGATAATACAAACTGATGGGCATCCTTAAAGAGCGTGGGCCAATAGAACCCGGATTGCAATACCTTATGTGCAGTTCTATCTCTAGCGTGGTGCCCTCCTTAGGCCTCGGAGTGACACTTGCGTAGGATCTGTCCCTGTTCATGCTCAGGTACACAACGTCTAATAACACCATCTACTCCTTCTTTATAAAGGTGTGGATCATCCCAAAAGTAATGTCTTAAATCATAGAAAAACTTTTTCTTTTGCTGGTATGTGAAACTAGGTGGTATAAATTTAGCAACAATATAATTAGCATAATCAGCATACCAAGGAGTATTACGAGAAGCATTTATGACATTTAATTGTTCATCAGGAAAGCTATCATCAATATGTAGTGGGTCATCAAGAACATTTTCTAACCTAGACAAGTTGTCTGCAACGGGGTTCTCAGCTCCCTTTCTATCAATAATATGCAAATCAAATTCTTGTAGTAAGAGAACCCATCTAATAAGTCTAGGTTTAGCATCTTTCTTTTCCATAAGATATTTAATAGCAGCATGATCAGTGTGAACAATTACTTTGGAATCAACAACATAAGGTCTGAACTTATCGCATGCAAATACAACTGCTAAAAATTCTTTTTCAGTAGTAGCATAATTTCTCTGGGCACTATCTAGAGTTTTACTAGCATACTGAATAACATTTAATTTCTTATCAACTATTTTTCCTAGAGGGCGACTCGGGCGGCGACCAAAAACCTAGCCGCTGCCACCCCGTCTCTCACCTCTCTCCCCCTCGCCGCCGCCGAAGGACGCCGCCGGGAGAATCCCGCGCGGCCGACGGCGGCGGCGGGGCACTGCTCTCTGCGATGGGCGCTAGGTGGGCGGGCGGCCTGGCCCTTGGCGCCGGCGGCGCCCGCGGCTGCGTTTCGGCCTCCTGGCCGTCCGTTTTGGCTTGCCGGCGACGGATCCGGCGGTGCCGGGTGCGGATCCGGCTCTCCCTCGGCTCGCAGCACCCATAGCTCCCCTCGCCACCCCCATCCTCTCCGGCGGACGATGCACCCCGCTCCACCTTGCCTCGCTCCCCACGGATCCTCCTCGACCCCGTCCTCCTGCGCGTCTGAAGCCGGGCGGCCGCAGATCCGGCGCCGGCGTCCCCTCCCCTCCACATCGACGACCTGTCCTGCGCCTCCACCCCGCTCGCCCTCCCCGTCCCCGCCCCCTGCGCGCCCGTCACTGATGGGTTGCGGCTGGTCCGGTGGATCCAGCGACGGACCCCTCCTGGCCTCCTTGCCTCCGCCACCGCCGGTCCCTGCCGAGAAGAACCTCCACTCTGGTGCCCCCACCCTCTGTCCACCTCCGGCGCCGCCGGTTCCTGCCGGGAAGGACCTCCACTCGGCAGTGCCCCCACCCCCATGCTGTGGTACAGCGGCCCCCGCTACTCCACTACCCCACCTCGTCTCCACCCTCCTCACCGGCGGCCTGCTCCACTCGTCCTTCCTCGGTTCACCATCCGCCTCACATGTCCGTCTCGGTCCTGTCCTCTGTCGCCCTTCGACTCCACTTGGATGGCGGCCCACCATTGACGGATGTGCTATGGGAGAAATCCCCGCTGACCTTGTCAGCTGACCACAGCGGTGCTACTCCAGCGTCGCTTACCCTCTTGGGGGCGTGGCTCATGTGCCACTCCTGTCTCTCGGTCCGAATTCGCAGCTCTCAGCTCTGCCCTCTGGGAATTTAACCGGTTATGCTCCAGGCGAAAGCTCTGTGACGGTGTCATCCTCAGATGTCGTCCACCTTCTTGAAGGCGTCACTAGGGAGCTCCTTGCCGCCATTCATCCTCGTTGCCCTTGGGGGTTGGTCATCCTCTGCTCCGCTAGCTCAAGACCCCCTCATGCCCGTCGTCTGTTTTGGTGAGCTTTGTGCTCTTCGTGCTATCTCGGTTCATCTTTGCTCAACAACGAAGCAACGATGCCTCCCCACCTTGCTAATCGTGTTGGCTTGCTTTGGCGGAGTTTCCAGTTAAGGTTTTCACTCGTTGATTGGTGCTGCTCTTCTGTTGTGCCAAGGGGTTGGTACACACGCCGGTGTGGTGCGTTAGGATAGTTGTTTAGTGTTGGTATTGTGATTCCTCGACGACACACCACTTCCACTCGACTTTTATGGTGGTGGTCTCTCGGCTTGCTGGCTAGGTAGTGCCTTCTTCGGGGCGTCCATATGTTCTCACCCTATGTAATCTTTCCCTCCTGTGCGGTTTTTCGGCCCGGTTTCCCTTATAAACGGGGTCAACCTGTTAAGGTTTTCGATCCAGTTTTCCTTATAAACTGGATCAAACACTTGGCATTTTGGCCACTTTGAGCAATGTATTTAGGTGGGGACTCTCTCCCCCCCGGTGACCGTTCAAAAAAGCTATTTTTCCTAGAACAGCACCAACAGCATAACCACTAGCATCACACATAATTTCAAAGGGTAAGTTCCAATCAGGTGGTTGAACAATAGGTGCAGAGATCAAGGCTTTCTTAAGTATTTCAAATGCTTCTACACAATCATCATCAAAAACAAAAGGAACATCTTTTTGCAAGTGATTAGTGAGAGGCCTAGAAATTTTAGAGAAATCTTTAATAAACCTCCTATAGAAACCAGCATGACCAAGGAAACTTCTTATACCTTTGATATCTTTAGGACACAACATCTTTTCAATAGCATCTACTTTAGCTTTATCAACTTCAATACCTCTTTAAGAAATTTTATACCCCAAGATAATACCTTCATTAACCATAAAGTGGCACTTTTCCCAATTCAAGACAAGATTGGTTTCTTCGCATCTCTGGAAAACTCGATCAAGGTTGCTTAAGCAATCATCAAAAGAAGTTTCGTAAACGGAGAAATCATCCATGAAAACCTCAACAATCTTTTCACAAAAATCAGAGAATATAGCAGTCATACATCTTTGAAAGGTAGCAGGTGCATTGCATAAACCAAAAATCATACGTCTATAAGCAAAGGTACCGAAAGGGCAAGTAAAAGTGGTTTTCTCTTGATCCTCTTTTGACACAGGTATTTGAGAGAAACCGGAATAACCATCTAGAAAGCAAAAATGAGTATGTTTGGATAGTCTTTCTAGCATTTGATCAATAAAAGGTAGAGGGTAATGATCTTTTCTAGTAGCTTTATTCAGTTTGCGAAAATCAATTACCATTCTATAACCTGTAACAATTCTTTGTGGAATCAATTCATGCTTATCATTAGGAACAACAGTAATACCTCCCTTCTTAGGGACACAATGGACAGGGCTTACCCATTGACTATCGGCAATAGGATAAATAATACCTGCCTCTAGAAGCTCTAGTATTTCATTTCTTACTACTTCTTTCATCTTAGGATTTAATTGTCGCTGATGGTCAACAACTGGTTTAGCATCTTTCTCCAATTTTATCTTGTGCTGACATAGAGTGGGACTAATGCCCTTAAGATCATCAAGAGTATATCCAATAGCAGCACGGTGCTTTTTAGAGTTTTCAATAATTTATTTTCTTCATGCTCTGAAAGGTTAGCACTAATAGTAACATGATATATCTTCTTTTCATCAAGATAAGCATATTTCAAAGTATCAGCTAATTGTTTAAGCTCAAACACAGGATCACCCTTGGGTGGAGGAGGATCCCCAAGGATTTCAACAGGAAAATTGTGTTTCAAAATAGGCCCTTGATTAAAATATTGTTCTGAAGGATCATTAGGAGGCACGACAATAGAAGCAAGACCAATAATTTCATCCTTACTAGGCAATTCTTTATCATGGGGTTGTCTACGAAATTTAGAGAAATTAAAATCATGAGACATATCCCCCAAACCAACAGTAACAATATCTTTCTCGCAGTCTATCTTAGCACTAACGGTGTTCAAGAAGGGTCTACCAAATATAATGGGACAAAAATTATCTGGTGGGGAACCAAGAACAAGAAAATCAATAGGGTATTTAATTTTTCCACACAAGACTTCAACATCTCTTACAATCCCAATTGGTGATATAGTATCTCTATTGGCAAGCTTACTAGTAACATAAATATCTTCTATCTCAGCAGGTGCAATATCATTCATAATTTCTTTAAATAAGGTAAAAGAAATTGCACTCACATCACACAAGCCATGATAACAATGATCTCCTGTTTTAACAGAAACAATAGGCATGCCAACAACTGGTCTATGTTTATCTTTAGTATCAGGTTTAGCAATTCTGCCAGCTTCATCACAGAAATAAATAACATGCCCATCAATATTATCAACCAAGAGATCTTTAACCATAGCAATACTAGGTTCAACTTTAATTTTCTCAGAAGGTTTGGGTGTTCTAATATTACTTTTGTTGACCACGGTTGAAGCTTTAGCATGATCCTTTATTCTAACAAGGAAAGGTGGCTTCTCAATATAAGCAGTAGGAACAATAGGATCAACATTATAAGTAATAGTTTCTTCTTCAACTTTAGTAGGTTCAACTACTTTAACTTCAATGGGAGGATGATATTTAAACCACTTCTCCTTAGGGAGATCAACATGAGTAGCAAATGATTCTCTGAGTCAAGTCCATATTTAGTGCTAAAATCACGAAAAGCATTGGTATCCATAAAAGACTTAACACAATCATACTTAAGGTTTATACCTGACTCCTTACCTTCGTCGAGATCCCAATCTTCAGAGTTGCATTTAATTCTTTCCAACAAATACCATTTGAATTCAATATCCTTCTTCATATAGGAACCAGTACAAGAAGTATCGAGCATGGATCAATCATTATGAGAAAGCCGAGCATAAAAATTTGAATAATAATTTCTCTTGAAAGCTCATGATTGGGGCATGAATATAACATTGACTTAAGCCTCCCACAAGCTTGAGCGATACTTTCTCCTTCACGAGGCCAAAAATTATATATATAATTCCGATCACGATGAACCAGATGCATAGGATAAAACTTCTGATGAAATTCCAATTTCAATCGGTTGTAGTTCCATGATCCAATATAATCCAATAGCCTATACCATGTCAATGACTTTCCCATCAAAGATAAAGGGAACACCCTCTTATTGACAACATCCTTGGGCATACTTGCAAGCTTAAATAATCCACAAACTTCATCCACATAGATTAGGTGCTTATCGGGATGTAATGTTCCATCTCCTGCATAAGGATTAGCTAGCAGTTTCTCTATCATACCCGAAGGAATTTCATAATAAATATTTTTAGTAGGTGTAGTAGGTTGAGGAGCAACTCTTTGCTCCTCCGGTCGAGGTGAAGATACCCGGAACTAGCCCCTCAAAGGATTATTTTCCATAGTAACAAGTGATAGTAAATTTTAGCACACTATATAAATGTTTCCTTACCAAATTCCACTTACCAAAGGCGCTTCACTCCCTGGCAACGGCGCCAGAAAAGAGTCTTGATGACCCACAACTATAGGGGATCTACCATAGTCCTTTCGATAAATAAGAGTGTCAAACCCAACGAGGAGCCAAAGGAAATGACAAGTGGTTTTCAGCAAGGTATTCTCTACAAGCACTGAAATTATCGGTAACAAATAGTTTTGTGATAAGACAAATTGTAACGGGTAACAAGTAATAGAAGTAAACAAGGTGCAGCAAGGTGGCCCAATACTTTTTGTAGCAAAGGACAAGTCTGGACGAACTCTTATATAATGCAAAGTGCTCCCGAGGACACATGGGAATTGTCGTCAAGTTAGTTTTCATCATGCTCATATGATTCACGTTCGTTACTTTGATAATTTGATATGTGGGAGGGCCGGTGCTTGGGTGCTGCTCTTCCTTGGACAAGCCTCCCACTTATGATTAAACCCTCTCGCAAGCATCCGCAACTATGAAAGAAGAATTAAGGTAAATCTAACCATAGCATGAAACATATGGATCCAAATCAGCCCCTCAAGAAGCAACGCATAGACTAGGATTTAAGCTTCTGTCACTCTAGCAACCCATCATATACTTATTACTTCCCAATGCCTTCCCCTAGGCCCAAATAATGGTGAAGTGTCATGTAGTCGACGTTCACATAACACCACTAGAGGAAAGACAACATACATCTCATCAAAATATCGAACGAATACCAAATTCACATGATTACTTATAACAAGACTTCTCCCATGTCCTCAGGAACAAACGTAACTACTCACAAAGCATATTCATAATCATAATCATAGGAGTATTAATTATCATTAAAGATTTGAACATATGATCTTCCACCAAATAAACCAACTAGCATCAACTACAAGGAGTAATCAACACAACTAACAACCCACAGGTACCAATCTAAGGTTTTGCGACCAAGATCGAATACAAGAGATGAACTAGGGTTTGAGAGGAGATGGTGCTGGTGAATATGTTGGTGGAGATTGACCCCCTCTCGATGAGAGGATCATTGGTGATGACGATGGCGATGATTTCCCCCTCCCGGAGGGATGTTTCCCTGGCAGAACAGCTTCGCCGGAGCCCTAGATTGGTTCTGCACAGGTCCCGCCTCTAGACGGCGTCACTTCGTCCCGAAAGCTTCTCCCTGATTTTTTCCAGGTCAAAACACAACATATAGCCAAAGATGGGCACCGGAGGCCTGCCAGGGGCCCCACAAGGACGTGGGGCGCGCCCAGGGGGTAGGGCGCGCCCTCCACCCTTGTGGCTGGCTGGTGGCCCCCCTCTGGTATTTTCTTCGCCCACTATTATTTATTTATTCCAAAATGACTCTCTGTGAAGTTTCAGGACTTTTGGAGTTGTGCAGAATAGGTCTCTAATATTTGCTCCATTTCCAGTCCAGAATTCCAGCTGCCAGCATTCTCCCTCTTCATGTAAACCTTATAAAATAAGAGAGAAAAGGCATAAGTGTTGTGATATAATGTGTAATAGCAACCCATAATGCAATAAATATCGATATAAAAGCATGATGCAAAATGGACGTATCAGGCCATCATCTATTTCTGCCATACCAAAATCACTCGTTATGACCAGCAAGGTAAGAGATTCGATGGGAAACGGCGAACGAAAAAAGGGGGCGAATAAAACGGCAAATTTTTGTGAAGTGGGGGAGAGGAAAACGAGAGGCAAATGGCAAATAATGTAAATTGCAAGGAGATGAGATTTGTGATTAGGAACCCGGTAGATGTTGATGATGTCTCCCCGACAACGGCGCCAGAAATTCCTTTTGATGCGGCTTGAACTACGTCGGTATTTCCCCAAAGAGGAAGGGATGATGCAGCATAGCTACAGTACGTATTTCCCTCAGTGATGAGACGAAGGTTATCGAACCAGTAGGAGAACCACACAACACCACGTAAACAACTCCTGCACACAAAAAACAAATACTTGCAACCCGACGTAAGAGAGGGGTTGTCAACCCCTCACGGGTAAAAAGATAGGTAAAATTATAGTAGATTGGATAAATAGATCTCGCGGGACCGTGAGATAAAATTAATAAATAAAAATTTCAGCAAGGTATTTTTGGATTTTTGGATTAATAGATCTGGAAATAAAAGCAAATAAAAATAGATCGTGAAGGCAAATATAATAAAGAAGAGACCCGTGGGCCGTAGATTTCACTAGAGGCTTCTCTCGAGAAAAAAAGCATACAGTGGGTAAACAAATTACTGTTGGGCAATTGATAGAATTTCAAATAATCATGACGATATCCAGGCAATGATCACTATATAGGCATCACGTCCAAGATTAATACACCGACTCCTGCCTGCATCTACTACTATTACTCCACACATCGACCGCTATCCACATGCGTCTAGTGTATTAAGTTCATGGAGAAACGGAGTAATGCAATAAGAATGATGACATGATGTAGACAAGATCTATTTATGTAGAAATAGACCGCATCTTGTTATCCTTAATAGCAACGATACATACGTGTTGGTTCCCCTTCTGTCACTGGGATCAAGCACCGTAAGATCGAACCCATCACAAAGCACCACTTCCCATGGCAAGAAAAATTGATCTAGTTGGCCTAACTAAACCAAAGATTCAAAGAAGAAATACGAGGCTATAAGTAATCATGCATATAAGAGATCAAAAGACTCAAATAACTTTCATGGATAAAAACATAGATCTGATCACAAACTCAAAGTTCATCAGATCCCAACAAACACACCGCAAAAAGAGTTACGTCAAATAGATCTCCAAGAGACCATTGTATTAGAATCAAAAGAGAGAGAGGAAGCCATCTAGCTACTAACTACGGACGTGTAGGTCTACTATGAACTACTCACGCATCATCGGAGAGGCACCAATGAGGATGATGAACCCCTCCGTGATGGTGTCTTGATTGGATCTGGTGGTTCTGGAACTTGCGGCGGCTGGAATTGATTTTTGTCGACTCCCCTAGGGTTTCTGGAATATTGGGGTATTTATAGAGCAAAGAGGTGGTGCGGGAGGCCACCGAGGTGGGCAAAACCCACCTGCCCCCCAGGCGCGCCCTGGTGAGTTGTGCTCCCCTCGAAGCTCCCCTCAGGTACTTTCTTGGCCCAACAGGTGTCTTCTGGTCCAGAAAAAATCACCAAAAAGTTTCGCTACATTTGGACTCCGTTTGGTATTGATTTCCTGCAAAGTAAAAAACAAGCAAAAAACAGCAACTGGCACTGGGCACTATGTCAATAGGTTAGTCCCAAACAATGATATAAAATGATTGTAAAACATCCGAGAACGATAATATAACAGCATGCAACAATAAAAAATTATAGATACGTTGGAGACGTATCACTCCTCTGCAATATGTCGATTGTGCGCCCAAGGACTATCACACCGATATTGCTGCCGATGGGCCATGGTGCCTACATCGGCCGATATAGCTCTTGCTCCCCGACCTGCTCCAGCTCGTTGTTCTCGCCGAAGATGTAACGCAGGTAGCACTCGACGTCGATGCTTTGGTCATTGCCTGGCATGCTTGGAATAACTAATGGTAGATGGGTGAGGACTAGATCTACGCAGAGTGTCGCGACGGTGCGTTGCCGCCTGGGTTATATGTAGCAAGCCATTAGCTGGTGGTGGGAAACCGATGAGGGAAGAGGCGTGGATTTTACAATTCACCCATGTGGAGCGTGGGAAGACTAAGTGGAGCGCACACACAACCCGAATACCGTATGCGGTGCCACGTGTTATTTATCACACACGTGTTAACATAAGGAAATGTATGTGTAACTTACTAATCATCGCACACAAGTACTCGTAGACGCCTCATGTGTGATACTCCTAGCTACCGCAAGAAACTAGTTTAGACAAACTAACTATAGTAACCGTCTATGTTATAATTTCTCATCGCAAACAGTTCATCCGAGTGGGCTGTTTGCTGCGTATCACACACATCTTGTTTACACGAATCGTTTGTGTTCTTTTGGCTCATCGCAAACAGTTCATCTATGTGAACTGTATGCCGGATATCACACACATCTTGTTATGTTGAACCGTTTATGTTCTCTTCCATAATCGGAAACAGTCCGTCCGAGTGAACCGTATGTCGTATATCACACACACCTTGATCTGGCTGACCATTTTTGTTACATTCCCTAATAGAAAACAGTTCATCGGAGCGAACTGTATGCCATATATCGCACACACATTGATATGGCTGCCCATTTCTGTTGTTCTATCTAATCGCAAATAGTTCGTATGGATCAACTGTATGCCCTGCATCGCACACGTAACTAAAATCTGAACCGTGTTTGATGTATTCGCCATCGCAAACATTTTGCATCTTTTTGACGGTTTTTTTACATCCCCGTTTGCGATTAATGCATCGCACACAGTTTCGTCATAGGGTCTCTGATCGTAGTGTCGCGTTAGCAGCATCCTGCAGTAGTGTGCTAACCTTTCAGAACATGAAGAAGAAAGATTATTAAAAATGCTGAAGAAGCACCGTGCTGCTATTGGATATACTCTTGATGATCTTAAGGGCATTAGTCCCACTCTTTGTCAGCACAAGATTAATATGGAACCTGATGCTAAACCCGTTGTTGATCATCAACAATGTTTGAATCCTAAGATGAAGAAGTGGCAAGAACTGAAATATTAACACTTCTTGAAGCAGGTATAATCTATCCCATAGCTGATAGTAGATGGGTAAGTCCCATTCATAGTGTCCCTAAGAAGGGAGGTATTACCGTTGTTCTTAATTATAAAAATGAACTCATTCCACAAAGAATTGTTACTGGCTATAGAATGGCTATTGATTTTAGAAAATTAAATAAAGTAACTAGAAAAGATCATTACCCTTTGCCTTTTATTGATCAAATGTTAGAAAGATTATCAAAGCACGCACACTTTTGCTTTCTTGATGGATATTCTGGTTTTTCTCAAATACCTGTTTCACAACCTCATCAAGAGAAAACCACTTTTACTTGCCCTTTTGGAACTTATGCTTATAGACGTATGCCTTTTGGTTTATGCAATGCACCTGCTACCTTTCAAAGATGTATGACTGCTATATTCTCTAATTTTTGTGAAAAGATTGTTGAGGTTTTCATGGATGATTTTTCTATATATGGAACTTCTTTTGATGATTGCTTGAGAAACCTTGATCGAGTTTTGCAGAGATGTGAGCAAACTAATCTTGTCTTGAATTGGGAGAAGTGCCACTTTATGGTTAATAAAGGTATTGTCTTGGGGCACAAAATTTCTGAACGAGGTATTGAGGTGGACCAAGCTAAAGTTGACACAATTGAGAAAATGCCACGTCCTAAAGATACTAAAGGTATTCATAGT
This sequence comes from Aegilops tauschii subsp. strangulata, assembly GCF_002575655.3. NCBI lineage: Eukaryota > Viridiplantae > Streptophyta > Magnoliopsida > Poales > Poaceae > Aegilops > Aegilops tauschii. The sequence goes on from NC_053036.3 coordinate 369,937,908, forward strand.
TTCCTTGGTCATGCTGGTTTCTATAAGAGGTTTATTAAAGACTTCTCTAAAATTTCTAGGCCTCTTACAAATCTTTTACAAAAGGACATCCCATTTGTTTTTGATGGTGATTGTGTAGAAGCCTTTGAAACACTTAAGAAAGCCTTAACTTCTGCACCTATAATACAACCACCTGATTGGAACTTGCCTTTTGAATTATGTGTGATGCTAGTGATTATGCTGTTGGTGCTGTTCTAGGACAAAGAGTTGATAAGAAACTAAAATGTCATTCAATATGCTAGCAAAACTCTAGACAGTGCCCAAAGAAATTATGCTACTACTGGAAAAAAATAGCAGTTGTGTTTGCTTGTGATAAATTTAGATCTTATATTATTGATTCCAAAGTAACTGTTCACACTGATCATGCTACTATAAAATATCTTATCAAAAAGAAAGGTGCTAAACCTAGACTCATTAGGTGGGTTCTTTTGCTACAAGAATTTGATTTCCATATTACTGATAGAAAAGGAGCCTAGAACCCCGTAGCTGATAACTTGTCTAGGTTAGAGAATATTCTTGATGACCCACTACCTATTGATGATAGCTTTCCTAATGAACAACTATGTCGGTACAACAAACATTTACATTTGTTGCCTTGACTTATACACAGGCGTCTTGGCGTCAAATAACTATGTCAACACCTGATACGTCTCCAACGTATCTATAAATTATGAAGTATTCATGCCATGTTTACAATAGTTTTATATGATTTTGGTATGATTTGATTAGAAATAACCCGGGCTGACGCTGTTTTCAGCAGAACTACCGTGGTGTTGTTTTTGTGCAGGAATAAAAGTTCTCGGAATGCGATGAAAATCAACGGAGAATTTTTCTGGAAAATATAAAAAATACTAGAATGAAGAGTTACTGGAGGGGAGGCCCGTGGGCCCCACGAGGGGGGAGGGCGTGCCCCTGTGCCTCGCGGACTCCCCATGGGGCCCCTTGACTTGTTCTTGACGCCAAACTCTCCTCTAAATGTCCAAACCTCCAGAAATTAACCTAGATCGGAAGTTCCGCCGCCGCAAGCCTCTGTAGCCACGAGAAATCGATCTAGGCCCTCTCTGGCACCCTGCCGGAGAGGGCCATCATCACCGGAGGCCATGGAGGCAGATCTCGGAGGGGCCATCATCGCCATGAAGGCCAAGGACCAGAGGGAGAACCTCTCCCCATCCAGGGGGAGGCCATGAAGGAGGAAGCACAAGGGGGAGAACCTCTCCTCCTCTCTCTCGGTGGCACCGGAGTGCCATCGGGAGGGGAATCATCGCCGCGGTGATCGTCTTCATCAACATCACCATCATCATCACCATCCTCATCTATTTTACGCGGTCCACTCACCCGCACCCTGCTGTAATCCCTACTTGAACATGGTGCTTTATGCCACATATTATGATCCAATGATGTGTTGCCATCCTATGATGTTTTGAGTAGATATCCTTTGTCTTTGGGTTGATTGGTGATCTAGATTGGTATGAGTTGTATGTTTTATTTTGGTACTGTCCTATCATGCCCTCCGTGTCGCACAAGCGTGAGGGATTCCCGCTGTAGGGTGTTGCAATACGTTCATGATTCGCTTATAGTGGGTAGCTTGAGTGACAGAAGCATAAACCCGAGTAAGGGGGTTGTTGCGTATGGGATAAAGGGGACTTGGTGCTTTAATGCTATGGTTGGGTTTTACCTTAATGATCTTTAGTAGTTGCGGATGCTTGCTATAGTTCCAATCATAAGTGCATATGATCCAAGAAGAGAAAGTATGTTAGCTTATGCCTCTCCCTCATATGAAATTGTAATGACGACTACCGGTCTTGTTAACGATTGCCTAGGATAATTCCGCACACCGACCCATCATTATTCCACACTCTCTATTTATAATATTTAGTAATATATTCTAACTTTATGATAACAGCACCTACTTTTATATTATAGCTCTCTGATACCATGCAAAGTTATCCTCTTTATACCCACAACATAGTTTTCTTTCTCGTTTCTTGGTGGAAGCAAACGTTTGGTGTACGTAGAGTCGTATCGGTGGCAGATAGGACTTGAGAGAATTTTTATCTTACCTTTAGCTCCTTGTGGGTTCGACACTCCATACTTATCACTTCCACCTTTGGGAATTGCTACGATGATTCCATGCACTTGGGGGTTATCAAGCTCTTTTCTGGCGCCGTTGCCGGGGAGCAATAGCGTGGGGTTGATATTTTCGTGTATGCTTGTTTGCTTTCTTCACTAAGTAGTTTTTGTTTTCCCTTTTTAATTTTGCTTAGTTGTGGGTGAAACATACAAAAAAAATTAAAAGAATGAAAATACAAAAAAATTACTTGCCTCTCATGCCTAAAAAGTTTTTCAATAAGAGAAGTGATTGGAAGGCTATGCATTGGAGAAGTGAGGGTCGACCTTGAACACTTGTGTTCATGCTCATGGAAACAATGTAAAAAAAATTCATGGAAGCTTCTCTGAAAATAATTATCCCCTTGTATATATCCATTGTATTATAAAAATAATGTGCCAAGCTTCTGTTTTAGGATGATTAGATTGCTTGTTTACTATGTGCAGTACAAAAATAGAAACTTTGGCTATAGCGCGTGAATTTACATTTTTTACTGGAAAGTCAAATGGGTCAGAAACTTTTTCCAAATTACTTATGTACAATTTTTTTAAATTTTCATATGTTTTTTAGAATTTTTTGGAGTTACAGAAGTATACTAAACTTCTAGATTACTACAGACTGTCCTGTTTTTGACAGATTCTGTTTTCTATGTGTTGTTCGCTTATTTTGATGAATCTATGGGTAGTATCGGGGGGTATGAACTTAAGTTTGCAACAGTACCTAAAGGTAGTGATTTGCTTTATTATACTAACGGATCTCACAAAGTTTTTGTTAAAGTTTTGTGTGGATGAAGTGTTCGAAGATCGAGGAGCTATCGATATGAAAAGAATAAAGAGAGGCAAGAGTTCAAGCTTGGGGATGCCCAAGGAACCCCAAGTAAATATTTCAAGGATACTCAAGCATCTAAGCTTGGGGATGCCCCGGTTGGCATCCCATCTTTCTTCTTCAACAATTATCGGTATACCTTGGTTTTTGTTTTGTTCACATGATTTGTGTCCTTTGTGTTTTTGTTTTTACTTTAAGAACCATGCTAGTATGAGATAACCCTTCATTGATTTATAGAATACTTCATGTGCTTCACTTATATCTTTTGAGTATGACCTTATAGAATGCTCTTTGTGCTTCACTTAAATCTTTTGAGTATGGTTTTATAGAATGCTTCGTGTGCTTCACTTATATATCTTTTGAGCTTGGATATTGGTTAGACTATATTAATTGTAGAATGCTCCATGAAATTCACTTATATCTTTTGGAGTTTGAATAATACTATCATCTAAAGCGGGTTTTGAAGAGTGTCAACTTTAGGAATTAGTGATCCCACTATTCCGAATGAGAAGAATTTTGCTTATGTGGAGAGTAGTAAAATTTCTATGCTTGTAGATCATGAAAAGAATGCTTTATGTGATGTTTATATTGTTGAACTCATTCATTATGCTACTGAAAATTATTATGAGGGAGGAATACATGCTTGTAGGAGCTGCAATAATATCAAGTTTCCTCTCTATGTGCTTAAAGTTTTGAAGTTATACTTGTCTTGCCTTCCTATGCTAGTTGATTCTTGTTCCTATAAATTATGTCCTCACAAAATCCCTAGGCATAGGAAGTGGGTTAGATATAAATGTGCTAGTCATATTCTTCATGATGCTCTCTTTATGTTTCAATTCTTTTCTTTTATGTGAGCATCATTGAAATCATCATGCCTAGCTACAAGGCATTAAAGAAAAGCGCTTGTTGGGAGACAACCCAATATTTACCCTTACAGTTTTTGTGTGTTTACATGATTAATATACTGTATTAATCATGTTTTATTGTTTCAATAAAGTGCCAAGTAAGACCTTTGGGAAGACTTTGGTGAAAGTTAATGTGATCTTGCTGTAAAAAACAGAAACTTTGCGCTCACGAGATTAGCTGTCATTTTTTACAGAAGAGTGATTTTGAGTTGATTATTTTTGAATAAGATTAATAGACAAATTCCTCTCGTCCGACAATTTATTTCATAATTTTTGGAGTAGCAGAAGTATGGTTGCTGTTCAGATCATTACAGACTGTTCTGTTTGTGACAGATTCTGTTTTCATTGCATAGTTTGCTTGTTTTCTAGTTTTTATGGCTTATATTTCTCAATATAAATTGTAGAAATGATATGGTACAGTATGAATTGTGTGAGAACAATTATGAACATTGTCTTTGACAGTACCAAAGTGAATGGTTTACTCTTTATCATACTAACCTATCTCACGAAGTTCCGTTAAGTTTTGTGTGATTGAAGTTTTCAAGCTTTGGGTGAGATATCAATATGAGGAGAATAAGGAGTGGAAAGACCCTAAGCTTGGGGATGCCCAAGGCACCCCAAGTTAATATTAAAGGAAGGCTCAAGCGCCTAAGCTTGGGGATGCCCCGGAAGGCACCCCCTCTTTCATCTTCAAAACTATCGCTATACCTTACTCGGAGCTATATTTTTATTCGTCACGTGATATGTGTTTTGCTTGGAGCGTATTTTAAATTTTACTTTCTGTTTGAATAAAATCATTGGATTTGAAATCTTGAATGAAAAAGAATCCTCCCATGGCTAGTTAATTATTTGACTACTCAGTGTTCTTCACTTATATCTTTTGGAGTAGTTTGTCATCTACTCACGTGCTTCATGTATATCCTGTGAGTAAATGGTTGAATGAATTGAATATAATAAATATGAATTTATATATGTTTCATATGCTTATACCATGGGGAGTAATGACTTCACACAGAATAAGTATAGGTACTAAACTTATTGAAAGTTAGCAAACGCAGAATTGGTCACTTGAACAATTCATGAAAGAATATTGAAGGAAGAGAGATTTCACATATAAATATACTATCTCGGATATCTTTTGTAATTGTGAGCACTCATTAAAATATGACATGCTAAAAGTTTGATGTTGGACAAGGAAGACAACTTAATGGGTTATGTTTTCCTATATCCGAAACGTTATATTGTATTGGATCATCCAACATGTTGAGCTTGCCTTTCCCTCTCATGCTAGCCAAATTCTTTGCACCTAGTAGAAATACTACTTGTGCTTCCAAACATCCCTTAAACCAGTTTTTCCATGAGAGTCCACCATACCTACCTATGGATTGAGTAAGATCCTTCAAGAAAGTTGTCATCGGTGCATGCAATAAAAATTGCTCTCTAAATATGTATGATCTATTAGTGCAAAGAAAATAAGCTTTATACGAACTTGTGATAGGGAAGAAATAAAAGCGATGGACTGCATAATAAAGGTCTTTATCACAAGCGGCAATATAAAGTGGCATTCTTTTGCATTAAGATTTTGTGCATCCAACCATAAAAGCGCATGACAACCTCTACGAAGGGCCTATCTTTTACTTTTATTTTCTACCCTTATACGAGAGTCATGGTGATCATCACCTTTCCTTTTTACACTTTTTCCTTTGGCAAGCACTTTGTGTTGGAGCGATCCGGATATATATATCCACTTGGATATAGGTTTTCATAAATTATTATTGTTGACATTACCCTTGAGGTAAAAGGTTGGGAGGCAAAACTATAAGCCCCTATCTTTCTCTGTGTCCGATTAAAATTTTGAACCCATAAATATCACATGAGTGTTAGCAATTGTGAAAGATTAAATGATAGTTGAGTATGTGGAGTTTGCTGAATCAAAGCTCTTACATAGACCCTTCCCGAAAATAAGATGAATTGCAATTGTTTGATGACTAAGAGCATGGTTTGTTAGTTTTCAAGAAAGTTTATGATCTATACTTTAACATGTGAATAGCTTGTTACTTGATCATGAGAAGTTTCATGAGTTGAGCTACTGTTATGATATATAATGATGCTAGAAAAAGTGATTGGAACTACCATTGATCAAACTTGTGCACTTGCTAGCATTCACACTTCATAAATTATTTCTTTTATCATTTACCTACTCGAGGACGAGCAGGAATTAAGCTTGGGGATGCTGATACGTCTCCAACGTATCTATAATTTATGAAGTATTCATGCCATGTTCACAATAGTTTTATATGATTTTGCTATGATTTGATTAGAACTAACCTGGACTGACGTTGTTTTCAACAGTACTACTGTGGTGTTGTTTTGTGTAGAAATAAAAGTTCTCGGAATGCGATGAAAATCAACGGAGAATTTTTCTGGAAAATATAAAAAATACTGGAACAAAGAGTTACTGGAGGGGAGGCCCGTGGGCTCCACGAGGGTGGAGGGCGCGCCCACCCCCCTAGGGCGCGCACCTGTGCCTCGTGGACTCCCCGTAGGGCCCGCGGACTTGTTCTCGACGCCAACCTCTCCTATAAATGCCCAAACCTCCAGAAAATAACCTAGATCGGAAGTTCCGCCGCAAGCCTCTGTAGCCACGAGAAATCAATCTAGGCCCTCTCTGGCACCCTGCCGGAGGGGGCCATCATCACTGGAGGCCATGGAGGAGGATCCCGGAGGGGCCATCATCGCCATGAAGGCCAAGGACCAGAGGGAGAACCTCTCCCCATCCAGGGGGAGGCCATGTAGGAGGAAGCACAAGGGGGAGAACCTCTCCTCCTCTCTCTCGGTGGCGCCGGAGTGCCATCGGGAGGGGAATCATCGCCGGGGTGATCATCTTCATCAACATCACCATCATCATCACCATCCTCATCTATTTTACACGGTGCACTCTCCCGCACCCCGCTGTAATCCCTACTTGAACATGGTGCTTTATGCCACATATTATGATCCAATGATGTGTTGCCATCCTATGATGTTTTGAGTAGATATCCTTTGTCTTTGGGTTGATTGATGTTATAGATTGGTATGAGTTGTATATTTTATTTTGGTGCTGTCCTATCGTGCCCTCCGTGTCGCGCAAGCATGAGGGATTCCCGCTGTAGGGTGTTGCAGTACGTTCATGATTCGCTTATAGTGGGTTGCTTGAGTGACAGAAGCATAAACCCGAGTAAGGGGGTTGTTGCGTATGGGATAAAGGGGACTTGGTGCTTTAATGCTATGGTTGGGTTTTACCTTAATGATCTTTAGTAGTTGCGGATGCTTGCTATAGTTCCAATCATAAGTGCATATGATCCAAGAAGAGAAAGTATGTTAGCTTATGCCTCTCCCTCATATGAAATTGCAATGACGACTACCGGTCTTGTTAACGATAGCCTAGGATAATTCCGCACACCGACCCATCATTATTCCACACTCGCTATTTATAATATTTAGTAATATATTCTAACTTTATGATAACAGCACATACTTTTATATTTTAGCTCCCCGATGCCATGCAAAGTTATCCTCTTCATACCCATAACATAGTTTTCTTTCTCGTTTCTAGTCTGAAGCAAACATTCGGTGTACGTAGAGTCGTATCAGTGGCAGATAGGACTTGAGAGAATATTGATCTTACCTTTAGCTCCTTGAGGGTTTGACACTCCATACTTATCACTTCCACCTTTGGGAATTGCTATGATGATTCCCTGCACTTGGGGATTATCAACACCCAAGCCAAGGACAAGCCAGAGAAGCAGCTCTTAGTGAGGTCAAAGAGCGGATCAAGAAGACCAGGATCACCAAGATGGAAGAATATCACCTTTGGGAGGGCCTCCCTTGCCAGGTTGGAGAGCCTGGCTCGGTCGAGACCGTCCCACTGGCAAGTCCAAGATTTCCCCGGCAAGCTTGCCGGGTCCATCTGGGGGATCCCCGCCAAGAAACCACCGCTCCACCGCACAGCGAGGCAAGTCACTTGTCAGTGCGGTGTCGAGCCCCCAAGTGATTAAGTGGCCTCTGCTAAGCACGTGGTGGCCCATTAGAAGACAAGGATTATCCAAATGACACCCGTCGAGAGGCGTGTCAAGATGATAAGGAAGAGATGGTTAAGCGGCTCGGCAGGCCTACTGGGTTTCGCCCTCCACATGACACCTAGCAGTGAATTTAGTGCACTTTATCCTAACTGCCAGAGTTAGGTATGATAGCACTGTTTGCTATCTAATCAGTAGATAAAGACTGTTTTGCCATTGTGGTTAGCCCTTAAGCCATAAAAGGAGGTCCAAAGCAACCTAACAAAAGATTCAGACCCTGGACACTTGTACGCGCATAGCTGCTCTCCCCAAGGCATCCTTGCCGGGCTTGAGCATTGCGTGTCCGTTGTGTTCTTCCACTCAATCCACCAAAGCAAGGGTAGGGTTTTACGCTATCCAGCAGCCTGAACCTGGGTAAAAACCACTAGTCATCGCCATCGTGTTGTTCCACGGCTTCTGCTCTTTGTGCGACGTGATCTCCCCCTTGCTGAACCACAAGGGGCTCATGGCCCCATAGGTGATCGTGAATTCCCACGACATCTTTGGCACGCCAGGTAGGGGGATCACTGGTGCGAACCTGAAGCCATAGAGAGCGCGTCGAACTCCATCATCGATCGTCATCATCATCATCTTCGCGCATGGCGCCTAAAAGGAAGTCCGGCACAACCGCGCATCCTTCCACTTCGAAGGCCCCCTCTCACGCGACCGCGGACGCCACTAGCACCGCGGTGGCGTTGGGTGAGGCGGATACCACAGGAGGCACGACCAGCGCGGCGGCGCTGTCATTGTGTCCCCCGTGGACGAAGCTGGAGCGGGAGGCGTCGGGGGAAGACAGCGTCAACAAAACCTAGACGAGCCCAACCTGCAAGCTGCGGATGGGGGGGCGTTCAGTCTCGACCTACTCGCCGCACCTGTGGGTGCAGCCGCAACAACGACGCCCGCTCTAGCGCAAGTCACGACCCTCTGGCCGTGCCTGCTACGGGCACGACCACTGGGCACACACCTCGCCTAGAGCAAGGCGAGCAAACCGAAGCACCGAACAGGGCCACAGGTCCCCGGGTGCAGCCCACTCATCATCAGACCACCTTGGCGACCGATCTGCGACGGCATGGGCACGGCGACGCCCCTGTTGGTACTACCAGGAGCCAGATGATGTCGCAATCTGCCTCATCATCTATGCCAAGCACAGCTTCAGAAGCCATGGCGCGAGCTCAACTCTTACTAAGATTTCCACTGGCGGCTGATTAGATGGATGAGTGGAGAGCCACCATCTAGAGCTTGATCGGCTTTGCTGAAGCTGGAGGATCACGGCGGGCGGAACCATCGCGACACCTGTAGGCGACGACAACCGCTCGGGCTACTGGCCGCGTCGAGGGGGCCACACTAATAGTGCAGTCCCCTCCACGCCAGCAAACCCGGAGGCAGCAACCACTACATGAACTAGCAACTTTGCCGTCTGCCATGGCTGACGGCAAAGGCATGCTTGGCGGACGGCAAAGGCCTTTGTCTTCAGCCAGCAGACGGCAACACATCCGGCTGAATAGACTACGACAAAGGGCTCCTTGCCGTCTGCTGGCGGACGGCAAAGATGCAAAGGCCTTTGCCGTCTGCCAGTGGATGACAAAGGGCCTGGACGGCACACGTGCCAACTTAGGTTCGTTAAGGGGTTAACGGCGTGCTTTGCCGTCCGCTGGCAGACGGCAAAGACCTTTGCATATTTGTCGTCTGCCAGCAGACGACAAAGTGCCCAAATAGGCCAGCCCCCAGGTGCCCCAGGTAGCTTTCACGTGTCCTGCTTTGCCGTCCGCTGGCAGACGGCAAAGATGCAAAGGTCTTTGTCGTCAGCCAGCAGACGGCAAAGCAACCATATAGGCCAGCCCATTGCCCCCAGGTTGCACAGTGGCTGCCACGTGGCTGCTTTGCCGTCTGCTGGCTAATGGCAAAGCTCTTTGCCATCTGCCAGCAGATGGCAAAGAGCCTGTATAGCCCCTGTTTTTTCTTAAATTCATTCAATTTCACATAATTTCATAGATATATATATATATATACACACATTTGAAGATATATACACAAGCATACCAACACATATCCAACAACATATCCAACACATATCCAGCAACAAGTTTGCAACAACACATATCCAACAACAAGTTTCCTCCAACAAAGTTCATCGTACAAAATCAAAACAAAAAGAAGAACAAGGAGAAGAGTAGACTCCATGAACGGAAGCTCCTCGTCTAAAGCAAATCTGCAAATTGGGAAAGAAGAAAGTTAGAAGAAGAAGAAGAAGAAGAAAAAGAAGAAGAAGAATTTTTCTTCTCTTTCTTTTTCTCCTCTCCTCTTCTTTATCTTCTTCTTCTTCTAACTAAGGTAGGCAAAAATGCCATTTTGTAGCTAAGTTAGGTAAAAATGCAAGTGTAGGTCATTTTAGAGCTAAGCTAGGTAAATAGGTCATTTTGGAGCTTAGTAAGGTAATTTTGTCATTTTGGAGGAAAATAAGCTAAGTCTATGTCATTTTGGAGCTCAACCAAGGTTATGATGCCAATTTTTTACCTAAGTATTCTAAGTATGTCATAAATGAACTGAAGAAGCTAAGTGTAGGTCATTTTTTAGCTAACCTAGTTAGTTATGCCATATTTTAGCTAACTAAGCATATTTTGTCCTTTTGGAGGAAAAAAATGCTAAGTATACGTCATTTTTTATAGCTATCCTAGGTAAAGTATGTCAGTTTGGAGCTAAGTATAGATCATTATTGAGCTATCCTAGGTAGTTGTGCCATTTTTAGCTAACTAAGCATATCAAGTCATTTTGTAGGATAAAATGCTAAGTATAGGTCATTTTATAGCTATCCTAGGTAAAATATGTCATTTTGGTGCTAAGTAAGGTTATTATGTCATTTTCGAGGAAAATAAGCTAAGTATAGGTCATTTTGGAGCTAAGTAGGTCATTTCTTAAGCTAAGTATGCATTTGTTAAGCAAAACACTTGGGAAAACGTACCATCATCACGGAGGTGAAGGACCGGTCGGGTTCGAGCCAGTGCCAGACGGAGAAGGACCGGTCGGGGTTGCGCCAGTGCGAGACGGAGAAGGATCGGTCGATGCTTGTCGGGAGGCATGCTGCACCAAAGATCATTTGCAATGTCTCGTTAGCATGATGCAACTGAAATGTGAATACTAGTAACTAATGACCATTCAAATGAAACTCACCGTATCCGCTATACCAATCTGGGGCAACGGTGGAGGGGTCTGACCGTTTTTCTCACACACGGACTGCACATTTTGTTTTCACGAGTCAGTCATATTAGTTAGTAATGAAACGAACATTACGTGCATGATTTGGCCAATATGCAGGAGAAACTTACCACGAGGAGCTCGTATAGGGCCCGGTGAGTAGCGTTGTTCTGGTTCCTGTCCGCCTCCAACAGACTAGCCGTCCTCTCCTCCAACTCCCTCTCCCTCTGCGCCGCCTGCCTGTTTGCCTCCGCCAGAAGTTCCTGGGCCCTAGCCTTGATGGCGAGCTCCATTGGCCGTGGTCGAGGCCTTATCTAAGGAAGATACCTCGTCTGGCGCTTCTTGATCTACGAGAGACTTCTAGGACAACGTATCAGTCCATCCCCAATGGCTACCGAGCCATGTTTCCTCCCGTCACCAGATAGCATCACGAGCTCTGGATCAAAAGGACTCTAGCTCGGGTTGAAGTCCTCCCCTTTCGTCGCCTTCCCAAGGTCTCTGTACCTCACAAGCTTGTTGTGGGAGGAGATGTTGGTGAAGCTCTCTGGATGATCGAGGTCATCCTCAGAGAATGCCTTGGCCTTCTTGTACGGGGCACTATGGGCCATGGAGGTCGTACAGCGGTGGCATGTCCTTCTTGTTGTGTCGCGCCTAAAAGAGAGGAAGAAAATATTAGTTAAGGGCTCAAGCTAGCATGAAGAATGAAATTGCATGAATCATTAAGGGTTCAAACCACATACCCAGTGATCCCCGTACTCAAACAGGTTGGAGCTCCCTTGATGGTGTGGCACACCTTGCATTTGGGCATGCTTATTTGTGGCCTTGTTGTGGATGGCTAGCCATTGGGGAGAGCACCACTCATCCACCAACGCCTCCCAACAGTCCATCCTATCCGCACACCATCTCGGGGGCACCTAAGTTAGACAAAGAGAAATTTCAGCCTGCACCCGAGCCTCGTGCCGTAAGTTCTGAAGTAGGCGCTTAAGAATAGGTAATTACCTTCATGTACTTCTCCTTACTTAGATACTTGCCGCGGCACTTCTTCTTGGCCCTCTTAATGTTAGTCGAGGCGTAGTTGTCTCGAACAGCTTGCACCCGAGCGTCGTGCCATAAGTTCTGAAGTAGGCGCTTGCACTCGGCTTCGAGAGCCATAGCCGCGTCCACCTCGTGTTCCCCAAGACACTTGTAGAAGGTCTGCAATCAAACAAGACAACACTTATTAGTACAATTGTTGGATCACGGGTTCCGTAGACCCTTGAGAGGTTCGAACTCTAGGGTGTGTGCGAAGAACTCGTCCTCCCCAGTCTTCCTGCTCGCTAATCCCATGGCCTAGCTCGACGAACCGAATGGACAAGAGACACGACAATTTACCCAGGTTCGGGCCACCTTAAGGTGTAAAACCCTACTCCTACTTTGTGGTGGATTGGCCTCGAGGGGTTGAGGATGAACTAGTACATAGGGAGAACACCTCAGGAGGAGTGTTCTTGTGCTCAATGAGCTGGTGGGTGTGAGGATGATCTGAATGATCCGTCCCTTGCTACGGTGGTGGCTAGGTCCTATTTATAGTGGCCTTGGTCCTCTTCCCAAATGTAGGCGGGAAGGGATCCCACAATGGCCAAATTCAAAGGGGACAGCTAGTACATACTATTGATGTCTACTACGCAACTTTATTCTTGTAGACTCGTGTTGGGCCTCCAAGCGCAGCGTTTTGTAGGACAGCAGCAATTTTCCCTCAAGTGGATGAACTAAGGTTTATCAATCCGTGGGAGGCGTAGGATGAAGATGGTCTCTCTCAAACGACCTTGCAACCAAATACAAGAAATCTCTTGTGTCCCCAACACACCCAATACAATGGCAAATGGTATAGGTGCACTAGTTCGGCGAAGAGATGGTGATAAAAGTGCAATATGGATGGTAGAAATATATCTTTATAATCTGAATAAATAAAAACAGCAAGGTAGCAAATAGTAAACGGGCACAAAAACGGTATTGCAATGCTTAAAAACAAGGCCTAGGGTCCGTACTTTCACTAGTGCAACCTCTCAACAATGCTAACATGGTTGGATCATATGATTATCCCTCAAAATGCAATAAAGAATCACTCCCAACTTCCTATTAGCGGAGAACAAAAGATATAAGTTGTTTGTATGGTACGAAATCACCTCAAAGCTATTCTTTCCGTTTGATCTATCCTAGAGTTCGTACTAGAAAAACGCAAGCTATTCTTTCCGATCGATCTAATCAAGAGTTCGTACTAAAGTAGCACCAAAGCAAAATCATATTCATAATACTCAATCCACACAAATAACTACAAGGGGACCCAAAGTTTCTATCAGAGAAAAGATAATAAAAAGATGCATCAACCCCTATGCATAGATTACCCCAATATCACCATGGGAATCCGCGAGTTGAATGCCATAACACATATCAAGTGAATCAATATGATACCCCAATTGTCACCTCAAGTATTCATACCGCAAGACATACATCATGTGTTCTCATCTCTGAATATTCAATCCGACAAGACAAAACTTCAAAAGGTGAAGACTCAATTCATGACAACTATAGTATAGAGGGGAGAAACATCATATGATCCGACTATATTAACAAAGCCCATGATATAAATCATGAGAGAGAGATTAAACACATAGCTACTGGTACAAACCCACAACCCCTAGGGTGGACTACTCCCTCCTCATTGTGGTGGCCGCTGGGATGATGAAGATGGCCACCGGAGATGATTCCCCCCTACGGCAGGGTGCCGGAATGGGGTCTAGATTGGTTTTCACGAATATAGAGACCTTGCGGCAGCGGAACTTCTGATCTAGGTTAACCCCGAAGGGTTTTGGAATATTTTGGAATTTATAATGCAAAGAAGGGGTGCGGGAGGCCACCGAGGTGGGCACAACCCACCTGGGCACGGGTTGTGCCCCCCTCGGGGCACCCCCCAGGTGCTGCTCTAGCCCAAAGGATGTCTCCTAGCCCATAAAAAATCATCGTGGAGTTTCGTTGCGTTTGGACTCTGTTTGCTATTGATTTCGTGTGATGTAAAAAACAAGGAAAAAACAGCAGCTAACACGGGGCACTGGGTCAATAGGTTAGTCCCAAAAAATGGTATAAAGTTGCTATAAAATGATTCTAAAACATCCAAGAATGATAATAAAACAGCATGAATACTTCATAAATTATAGATATGTTGGAGACGTATCAGCATCCCCAAGCTTAATTCCTACTCGTCCTTGAGTAGGTAAATGATAAAAGAAATAATTTATGAAGTGTGAATGCTAGCAAAGTGCACAATTTTGATCATTGGCAGTTTCAATAACTTTTCCTAGCATCATAACATCAATTCTTTCTTATAAAACTTCTCATGTTATAGTAGCAACCAATTCACATGTTAAGGTTCAAACAATGAACGCTCTTGAAACTCAACAACCTATATTCTTAGTCACCAAGCAATTGCAATTCAACTTATTCAACAAAGTTTAAGTAAGAGCTCCACATACTCAACCATCATATAGTCTTCTATGATTGCTAACACTCACCGCATACATATGAGCAAAATGTTTCAACCGGACACATAGAAAGCTAGGGGCTTATTGTTTTGCCTCCCAACGTATTCACCTCAAGGGTCATGTCAACAATAATAAGTCATACTACCCATATTCAACTGGACATATGTGCCTTGATCTTTCCTCACCACATGATGCTTTCAAAAGAGAAAAATAAAAAAGGAATAGAGAGAATAACTTTGACTCTTTGCATACAAATAAGTACTGAAAATTAAAAGATAGGCCCTTCGCAGAGGGAAGCAGAGGTTGCCATGCGCTTATTTGTCTGTATGCTCAACCCCTTAGTGCAAAAGAACGTCACGTTATATTGCCCCTTATGATAGCAACCTTTATTATGCAGTTCGTCGCTTTTATTGCTTTGCCATCATAAGTTCGTACAATGCTCAATTTTCTCTTACACTAAATGATCTAACACTTTTAGAAGCAATTTTTATTGCCTTATTTCACCAATGACAACTTACTTGAAGGATCTTGCTCAATCCTTAGGCAGGTATGGTGAACTCTTGAAAATAAGATATGGGTTTAAGGATTTTTGGATGCACAAGTAGTATCTCTACTTGGTGCAGAATTTTTGGCTAGCAAAGATGGGGGGCAGGCACCACATGTTGAAGGATCTATGACAATATGACTTCTATGTGAATATGAGCAAACAGAAATCATTACGTCGTCTTCCTTGTCCAACGTCAACAATTTTGGCATATAATAATTTGATGGGGTCTCACAATCACAAAAGATTTCCATGATAGTGTATTTGCATGTGAAAGTTCTCTTCCTTATACTAATTATTCGTGAATTGCTTGTATGAACAAAATTGTGATTGTCAAGCCTCAAAACATTCCACTTTCTAAACCCAATGTGAAGCTACCACTAGGCATGACATAATTTCCACTTCATGATATTCAATTCATTCAACAATTTACTCATAGGATATAAGTAAAGCACAAGAGTAATTCCATAGAAAAGAGCTTTGTTGACGGGCTGTGAATGCAACTTACTTAGCCTCCTTGGCAACTATTTGAGGACACTATTTTATTTCACAACTTTCAGATCTAATTATTTATTAAAACAGCAAGCAAAGCAAAATAAAATTACATTCCAAGGATAGCACACATCATGTGAAGAAGCAAAAACTTAGGCTCAACCGATACTAACCGATAATTGTTGAAGGAAGAAAGGTGGGATGCCTACCGGGGCATCCCCAAGCTTAGATGCTTGAGACTTCTTGAAATATTATCTTGGGGTGCCTTGTGCATCCCCAAGCTTGAGCTTTTGTGTCTCCTTAATTCTTGTCATATCACGGTTTTCCTAAATCTCAAAAAGCTTCATCCACAAAAAACTCAACAAGAACTCGTGAGATAAGTTAGTATAAACCAATACAAAAACCTTATTATACTCTATTGTAGCAAATCAAAAAAATTATTATTCAACATTTCATACTAAATGCCTCTGCATATTTAATACTCCTATCCTCAAATAGAATCATTAAACAAGCAAACATATGCAAACAATGCAAACATAACAGCAATCTGCCAAAACCGTACAGTTTGTAAAGAATGCAATAGTATCAATACTTCCCTAACTCCAAACATTATGAAATTCTACCACACTATATAAAATTTATCAGAGCTTATTATTCAAAAAGTTTCAACATTTTATCACATTCTGACTTTCCTCGAGAATTATTGCAACATCGATAAACTTTCTGTCTTCAAACAGCAACATGTACACTTGCACGATAAGCATGGCAAAGGCTATCAATGCCACTTTTATTGAAATAAAAGGTGCAAAACATTATTCTAAATAACAGAAAGCAAATTCTAACAAAATAAATTGACGCTCCAAGCAAAAGACATTTCATGTGACGAATGAAAACATAGCTCCAAGTGAGGTTACCGATAATGTTGAACACGAAAGAGGGGATGCCTTACGGTGCATCCCCAAGCTTAGTTGCTTGGATATTCCTTGGATATTAACTTTGGGTGCCTTGGTCATCCCCAAGCTTAGGGTCTTGTCACTCCTTATTCTCCTCATATCGATATCTTACCCAAAACTTGAAAACTTCAATCACACAAAACTTAACGGAACTTTGTGAGATAGGTTAGTATGATAAAGAGCAAACCATTTCACTTTGGTACTGTCAAATACAAGGTTAATAATTGTTTCCACACAATGCCTACTGTAGCATATCATTTCCACAATTTATATTGAGCAATATAAGTCATAGAAACTAGAAAACAAGCAAACTATGCATTGAAAACAGAATCTGTCAAAAACAGAACAGTCTGTAGTAATCTGTACTAAAACCATACTTATGCTACTCCAAAAATTATGAAACAAATTTTAACACGTGAGAAATTTGTATATTAAACTTATGCAAAAAGAATCAACTCAATAGCACTCCTCTGTTAAAAATGAGACTTATTTTTGTGAGCACAAAAGTTTCTGTTTTTCAGCAGGGTCAAATCAACTATCACCCAACATGATCCCAAAGGCTTAACTTGGCACTTTATTGAAACAAAAGCAATAAAACATGATTACTACAGTAGCATAATCATGTGAACACAAAAAAACAGTAGGTAAAAGTATTGGGTTGCCTCCCAACAAGCGCTTTTCTTTAATGCCTTTTAAGCTAGGCATGATGATTCAATGATGCTCACATAAAAGATAAGAATTGAAGCATAAAGAGAGCATCATGAAGCATATGACTAGCACATTTAAGTCTAACCCACTTCCTATGCATAGGGATTTTTTGTGAGAAAACAATTTATGGGAGCATGAATCAACTATCATAGGAAGGCAAAACAACCACAACTTCAAAACTTTCAACATAAAGAGAGGAAACTTGATATTATTGCAATTCCTACAAGCATAAGTTTCTCCCTCATAATACTTTTCAGAAGCATCATGAATGAATTGAAGAATATAACTATGACATAAAGCATTCTTTTCATGACCCACAAGCATAGAACTTTTACTACTCTCCACATAAGCAAATTTATTCTCATGAATAGTAGTGGGAGCAAACTTAACAAAGTAACTATCATGGGATTGAAAATTAAAATCATGATGAAAAGTTTCATGGTTATCATTATTCTTTATAGCATACATGTCATCACCATAATCATCATAGGTAGCAACTTTGTTCTCATAATAATCAATTGAAACCTCTTCCGAAATAGTGGATTCATCACTAAATAAAGTCATGACCTCTCCAAATCCACTTTCATAATTATTACAATAAGGTTCAACACCCTCCAAAATAGTGGTATCATTAGTACCTAGAGTTGACACTCAACAAAACCCACTTTCATCAATATAATCATCATAAATAGGAGACATGCTTTCATCATAATAAATTTTCACATCAAAACTTGGGGGAGTAAAAATATCATCTTCATCAAATATAGCATCCCCAAGCTTGTAGCTTTGCATATCATTAGCATCATGGATATTCAAAGAATTCATACTAACAACATTGCAATCATGCTCATCATTCAAATATTTTGCGCCAAACATGTTATTGACTTCTTCTTCTAGCAATTGAGCACAATTTTCCGATCCATCATTTTTAAGAAAGATGTTATAAAGATGATCAATAATATGATGCAACCTCAATTCCATTTTTTATGTAGTTTTATAAACCAAATTAGTGATAAACAAGAAACTAAAAGATTCAATTGCAAGATCTAAAGATATACCTTCATGCACTCACCTCGCCGGCAACGGCGCCAGAAAAGAGCTTGATGTCTACTACGCAACTTTATTCTTGTAGACTCGTGTTGGGCCTCCAAGCGCAGAGTTTTGTAGGACAGTAGCAATTTTCCCTCAAGTGGATGACCTAAGGTTTATCAATCCACGGGAGGCGTAGGATGAAGATTGTCTCTCTCAAATGACCCTGCAACCAAATACAAGAAATCTCTTGTGTCCCCAACACACCCAATACAATGGCAAATTGTATAGGTGCACTAGTTCGGCGAAGAGATGGTGATAAAAGTGCAATATGGATGGTAGAAATATATTTTTATAATCTAAATAAATAAAAACAGCAAGGTAGAAAATAGTAAACATGAACAAAAACGGTATTGCAATGAAAACAAGGCCTAGGGTCTGTACTTTCACTAGTGCAACCTCTCAACAATGCTAACATAGTTGGATCATATGATTATCCCTCAAAGTGCAATAAAGAATCACTCCTGAGTTCCTATTAGCGGAGAACAAAAGATATAAATTGTTTTTAGGGTACGAAACCACCACAAAGCTATTCTTTCCATTCGATCTATCCTAGAGTTCATACTAGAATAACGCAAGCTATTCTTTCCGATCAATCTAATCAAGAGTTCGTACTAAAGTAGCACCAAAGCAAACTCATATTCATAATAACCAATCCACACAAAGAACTACAAGGGGACCCCAAAGTTTCTATCGGAGAAAATATAATAAAAACATGCATCAACCCCTATGCATAGACTACCCCAATACCACCATGGGAATCCGCGAGTTGAATGCCATAACACATATCAAGTGAATCAATATGATACCCCAATTGTCACCTCAAGTATTCATACCGCAAGACATGCATCATGTGTTCTCAGCTCTGAATATTCAATCCGACAAGACAAAACTTCAAAGGGTAAAGACTCAATTCATCACAACAATAGTATAGAGGGGAGAAACATCATATGATCCGACTATATTAACAAAGCCCATGATATAGATCACGAGAGAGAGAGAGAGAGATTAAACACATAGCTACTGGTACAAACCCTCAGCCCCGAGGGTGGACTACTCCCTCCTCATCGTGGTGGCCGCCGGGATGATGAAGATGGCCACCAGAGATGATTCCCCCCCCCTCCGGCAGGGTGCCGGAATGGGGTCTACATTGGTTTTCGCGGATACAGAGAACTTGCGGCGGCGAAACTTTTGATCTAGGTTAACCCCAAAGGGTTTCAAAATATTTGGGAATTTATAGTGCAAAGAAGGGGTACGGGAGGCCACCGAGCTGGGCACAACCCACCTGGGCGCGCCAGGGGGGCTTGGCGCGCCCTGGTGGGTTGTGCCCCGCTCGGGGCACCCCCAGGTGCTGCTCTGGCCCAAAAAATCATCATGGAGTTTCGTTGCGTTTAGACTCCGTTCGGTATTGATTTCCTGCAATGTGAAAAACAAGCAAAAAACAGCAACTGGCACTGGGCACTGGGTCAATAGGTTAGTCCCAAATAATGATATAAAGTTGCTATAAAATGATTGTAAAACATCCAAGAATGATAATAAAACAACATGAATACTTCATAAATTATAGATACGTTGGAGACATATCAGCTATCCTGACAAAAGTAGTGTTCGCGTGCAAAAGCCTCTTGTTGTGACGCCGTGGTGGGCTCGACGATGACCTCCGTCCTGCCATCCTGGCGGTCTTGGTCTTGTTGCGCCGGAATGGAAACCTTTGGCTGATTCCTCGGGATGCCGCACCTGCGCTTGCCTCCTTAGCACCAAAGAGGAAACTTGTACACGGCGCCCGCTGGCGCCCGCCTGGCCTTGGTCGTCATGGCTCACGTCATCTGAACCTCGCGAGGTGAGGCTTGCATAGATATCTCCGCTCCTTGGGAGCCAGCCTGGGGAAGCCGCCCCCATGGGGGTCTAGGCGTCGTCCGCCTCGCGAGGCTTGGCCCCTCGTGAGGGTCTTGAGTTATTGATCCTGAAGCTGGGCCATACCAGGCCATCGATGGAGCCACGCCGTGGGCCGCAGGCAGGCAAGTCTGGGTACCCCCGTTCCTAGAACGCCGACAGTAGCCCCCGGGCCCAAGGCGCGCTCGAACTTGGCTTCGAGGTGAAGCCAAAGGGCAAGTGCGGAGCTTCGTGGGCCCTAACCGCCTGTGGCCTTCGCCGACGCGTGGCGACTGATGGGCGTGGGCGTCTCCGCTTCCCCACGCTGCCTTGACATCCACCGGGCTCGGCGGCCGCCTGTTGCCAACACAGCTCCACCTCCATTGTTTGCCGTGCTTACCCCTGGCTCCTTCACCTTCCCGAGAGATAGCGGTTCTTTTCCCGAATTTTACGCCGGCGCCGGTCTTCCCTTGCCACTTTGGCGCCGCGGTCAAAGAGGAAGGGGAAAACCTGCGCCCCGGTCGGACCCCAGCCAGCCTTTGAGCTTGCCCTCGAGCGGTCGACGGTGGTCAACCAAGAGGGGCTGGCCAAGATCGGCCCACGCTGCCGATTCCAACGAGTGGAAGGCCACGGTGGCTTGGCCTACTTCCCGGGCCATGGCAGCCACTGAGATCCCCGTCCATCTTCACGCCCTCTTGGCTGGCCTGATCCCCCTTTCTCCGATTTCTTCAACGCCATACTCTCGCATTACCAAGTCCACGCGCTACATCTGGATCCTCAATCCATCATTCTCCTTACCGTCTTCGCCTTCGTCTATGAGGCCGTGGTGGGCATTGCCCCTTCCGTGGCCTAGTTTCGCCATTTCTTCTCGCTTCACCTGGTCGACGCCCGCCAACGCTTGGGGTGCGTGGCTTTCCAGGCCGTAGCGGCGACAGCCTGCTCGGGCATCGACTTCGAGCTCTCGCCAGTCATAAGTGGATTCCGAAAGCGGTGGGTGTTCGTGGATGCCGGCGTGCTCAACTCCCTGCCCCTTCTTCCACGGGTGCCAGCCGTGCCCAGCTCCGGTTGGGGGCACGCGAAGCTCGCCGACCATCGGCTTACTCACGTCTGGCGCCGACTGGCCAAGTTGAAGAAGCTCGGGGTGACGGCGCCCATGGTGGTGAAGGAGTTCATTCGGTGCTGCATCACTCCGCTTCAGCGTCATTCTCGACAAATGTGGACCTTCACCGGCAGCGGGGACCCCATGAGGCTCCAGGTGCCTGCGCTTCCTTCCGAGATGCTGCGCTCGGTGCTCGAACTCCTGACGGGCGACCCGGCACCAGCCATGCTTCCGGAGGAGGGCTGTCTCTTGTACTATTGCTCAAACAAGGAGGAGTTCGTGAGGCAGATGCCCCTCTTTGATGAGTGGGGGCCGCACCCAGCCGGCCTTGAGGGACCTCACGAGAACCCCATCCTTGTGGTTCCTTTGCCCGATGACCCTGTAGCGTGCGCCCCAGATGTGGATGCAGGGGGACGAGCGCCGCCGGGTGCCACTGGGCGGCTGTTGGAGAGCGGATGCAACCCGACACTCTAGAGGCGGCAGCCCCCGAAGCTCGAGCGAGCAGTCCTGAGGTGGCGACTGGAGAGCTGGCGCAGTCCGACGCTCCAGAGGTCGCCGCCTCAGGGGCCCCGCCGAATGCCCCAGATGCTTGACGGCCGCGCTCTGGACTTCGGCCAGCTTCGCCTGAACCTCGAAGCACTCTGTAAGAGGAAAGGGTCTCCGAGATGAAGTGGTGACGCCTACCAGCCGCTGAAGCAGAGGAAATACATAGCCATAGATGAGTAAGTACCTTATCTTCTTGAATTCCCGCGTGTCGCGTCCTTTCCTGACAATGGCTCCTCAGGATCCCCTCGACTGCGGTGGTCAAATCTCCTAGGAAGCAACCCCCACCAGTCCTTGGCTTGCCCTTGATTTCGAGCCCCCTGCGTCGTGCTCCCGTGCGAGGAACGGGGCTGGCCTCAGGGGCGGACATGCCGATGGGGGGCCGCGAGCCTGTGTTTCCAGCATCCTTCCTTCGCGGCCCGGCCTGGGGTGTGGAAGGCGTGCCAAGGGCTCCTCCACTGGTCGGCGGCGGCGGCTGGATGGCCCCAGGGCCAGCCTCATCTTCGAGTAGCCAGACCGCGCTGCCCGGCACCTCCACGGGGACCCGGAGAGCGGCAGGGAAGGCGCCGACCTCCAGCCCCCTGCCAGGAACAGGCAAGCTGCTCCAAGCCCCTCCGACGGCCCCCAGCGCGGAGGGCGGGCTTGGCCGCACGCCGGAGCTCGCGCGCGGGCGCGGCGCCGTCCGCCATGAGCTTCTCTAGGAGGCGATGGGTGCGCTGAGTCGGCTTGGGGAAGAGCTTGCTGACGTCGACACTCACCTTGAGACGGAGGACCTTCGCCAGGCACGCGAGTGTCACCGGTTGAAGGTCGCCATCAACCTCGGGCATCTTCAGCATGAGCGTGACAGCGAAAGCGCCGCGGTGTCCCTCGTGACTTCTCGCGAAGCTTGTGCCCGTGCCCTGGAGGAAGCTAGGGCCACCAACCGCCGTCGTGAAGTAGCCGAGGGGCGAGAGCGGGAACTTCGAGCTTCGCACGCCACCCTTGAGCAGCAGACCGAAGCGCGCAGGGCCGCCCTGGCTGCATCACTAAGCGGGGCCCCTTCCATGGAAGAAGAGATCCAAAAGCGAGGAGACACTGGCGCTGGAGGCCCTGGAACACAGCCTGGAGCTTGAGTGGCAGGAGGTGAGGGAGCGCCAGGTGGTCATGGCTGAGGACACCTTCACCGTGCAGGAGGCCAAGATCCATGAGGAGGTCGATCGGAGGGTGGCGAAGGCTCGCACGGCTCTCTTCGACGAGCACCGCCAGAAGCTGGAGCTCTTGGAAGCCGAGGTTAAGGGCAGGACCGCCGCCCTTAGGACAAAGTTGGGTGAGGCGGAGCAGCGCGAGAGGGCCACCAAGGAAACTCAGGCCTCTGCCCAGGCTGACTTGGCCTCCGCTCGCGCCGACCTGCTATCGCTTCAGCAGCAAATTGATGGCACCGCATCTCTCGCGAAGAAGAACGTGGACGAAACATGTCGCCGATCTGACGCTGCAGTGCAAGCAAGCCTCGATGCTCCAGGCTCTCAGGGTGAGGACCAACCGAGCCTTGAGCACCATATACGAGGAGAGCGCCCCTCACCCGCACGAGGGCGACTACGCCAGCCACCTCTGCTTCTTCACCGAAATCATGACCCGCCTAGAAGACCGGGCCGTGAGGGCTCGCGAGCTCATTGAAGAGAGAAGCCGCGACCTTCTTGGCCACGCGTTCTCACGCGTCTTCAGTCACCTCCTCAATTTCGACCCCCACTTTGACTTCGACGCAGCCATAGGCCCCGTGCCCCGGGTTATTCAGGACAACCTGGCGAACTGGGTAGACAACCACGTGGACGCCCTGGTCGCGGAGTTCACTCCTGAGGACGACATGGCCGTGATTGCGGTCGGAGAAGGCGATGCGGACGACGCTGATGAAGACGGTGCCAGCGTCATCTCGTGTGGTGCGGATGACGGCAGTGAGGACGGCGCCGAAGGCAGCGCCTCCGGCTAGTCCTACATTTCCTTTCGCCTTAACCTGTATGCAAGAACCTTCGGGCACGGCCCTGTGGGGCAAGAAAGCATTTTTAAGGGGGGCCCCTTATAATGTATGAAAGGATGATATGCCTTTTAAAGACAGTGTTTGGGATGTGTTGTCGCGGGCCCGTGGCCTCCCGAGCGGGGAAATTGTTGCAAATTATCTTGGTTTCACAGGTGTTGAGCGAGTCCTGACATCCTGGTCGCGCCTTCCTCCTGAGGCGAGCCCTCCGGGGAGAAGCCTGACGTTCTAGGTCTCCCGAGAAGCCCACTGGCCCGTCCAAGAGAGCCTCGCAAGGAGCGAATGCCGGAGTACGGCAAGGTATGCGCGCGGTGATCCTACAGCGGTTGCAACCTTGACCCCGGGGGGGGGGGGCTTGTTGTCGCCTGGGTTGGCCCGAGCGTGCTTGGTGCGCGCATACCACGCCCAGCCCCCGCTCGCGGGGAGCTCGCAGGGAGGTAGTAGGCGTGAGCCCCACGGTAAAACACATAGCCAGAAAGCAAGAAGCCGACACAAATCAAGAGAAAATCCCCCCGTTTTTGATAAACACAAGGAACTTCAAATCTCGATCCAAAAGGGCGGCGAATCGAATTACAGAAAAGGGGCAAAACCAAACGGCCGCGTCCGGCACCTAGCTAGTCTTCTTGTCTTCTCACCAGCGCGGAGCTAAGTGCTTTCACTAGGTGTGAGCATAGTCATCGGGGGACAGTGTCGACGGCCAGTGCGGAGCATGGTGCTTCCACTTGGACGTGGGTGTGAGCCCCTGTGAGGCCCGAGGGCGGCACTCAGGATACTCCGGAGCGTGTACAGCCCCACTCATTATTACGTGAGAGTGTCACGAGCAGAGACCTTCACAGGCGTGGGACTTGCTTCATGTCGCTTGACGAGGGCCCCGCCCTGCACCTCCCCCCCCCATCGTTGGGGCGTCCAGAAACCAGGACGAGACCAAGGGGCGAGGGAGACGCTGGCGGCGCCCTCGGTGACCGCGGGCCCTCCACCGGGGGGAAGGGCTCGCCGGCGCCTTCCCCGGCAGAGGACCTACCTTTGCGTAGCGCCTTACTCCACGCGACATGGGGGAGGCCTTGGCTCTGGGCTTCCCCCGCGTAGCCCCCAGCACGCTCCTCCCGCCTGGGGCGGTGCCATCGCCCTGGGGTCTCTGGCTGCTGTTGTGGCCTGGTTCCTCAGCTGCGGTCCATGGTTAGCGTAAGCATGCTCCTGAGATATCGGTTGTACCCAGCGGCTATTCTCGTTGAAGGGGTTGACGAAGCTTCACGGCGGATCATGGAAAACCTCAGCCTCTTGCGTCCCCGCTGCCCAGCCTGGCTCAAAGAATGGGCTGGGGCCTTCCCCCGGCATGTACATCAGGTCCATCAGGGGGGCACGTAGGCGTCTGAAGTTGCCGCGCCAGGGCCATCGCGTGGGTGCCCTGCGTCGTGGGCCACCAGGCCCGGCGCCAGGCTCTGATGACCGCGGGGCGGCGTCCCAGCGTGGCCCCAGGAGGGACCTCCCGAGCTTGCCTCGCCTTGTGGTGGCGCTGTCGTGGTTGGACGAGCGGCGCTGCGGCCCGTGTTGACAACGTCGAGTCCCCCGGGCGCTCCGGAGGATGCGCGGACACAGCGGGGTCCGGCGCGCGCGCCAGCCACAACCTGTGGCGTGGGAAGGGTGTATAAGGGCGCCGCGCCCCTACAGGCGGCATCAAGCAGCTCGGCGACCCTCTCGAGCAGGGCGTCACGACCGCCCTCCGCCAACCTGCAACGCAGTAGTTCCCGCGCCACTATGAGTGCGGCTTGCGTGTTCGCCTGCTCCCGGCGAGTGTGTGGCGCCGTTGGCGCAGCGTAGCCTGAAGATCGTGTGGTGGCGTGCGCACGTCGTGACGCGAGGGCAGATGGCGTTGGCCTGCGCCGCCCGCGTCCGGCGGCGTTAGGCGGCGCGCGGGCCGCCAGGAGCACGGAGTGGAGATCCTCTTGGGCGTAGGGCGTTGCCCGGGTGGGCCAACCGGCCCAGTGCTCGACGTGAGCCCTCGGATCGTCGTCCATCAGAAACGTAGGGCGATGGCAGACCGAGTGGAAGAAGAGAGGCTCCGACGCACCCCTACCCAGTGCGCCAAATGTCGGATCACGCCTTCTGCAGACCCTTGAGAGGTTCGAAATCTAGGGTGCGTGCGAAGAACTCATCCTTCCCAGTCTGCCTGCTCGCTAATCCCACGGCCTAGCTCGACGAACCGAATGGACAAGAGACACGGCAGTTTACCCAGGTTTGGGCCACCTTGCGGTGTAAAACCCTACTCCTGCTTTGTGGTGGATTGGCCTCGAGGGGCTCAGGATGAACTAGTACAAAGGGAGAACAACTCAGGAGGAGGAGTGTTCTTGTGCTCGATGAGCTAGTGTTTGTGAGGATGATCTGAATGATCCGTCCCTTGCTACGGTGGTGGCTAGGTCCTATTTATAGTGGCCTTGGTCCTCTTCCCTAATGTAGGCGGGAAGGGATCCCATGACGGCCAAATTCAAAGGGGGACAGCTAGTACATGCTATTGATGTCTACTACGCAACTTTATTCTTGTAAACTCGTGTTGGGCCTCCAAGCGCAGAGTTTCATAGGACAGTAGCAAATTTTCCTCAAGTGGATGACCTAAGGTTTATCAATCCATGGGAGGCGTCGGATGAAGATGGTCTCTCTCAAACGACCCTGCAACCAAATACAAGAAATCTCTTGTGTCCCCAACACACCCAATACAATGGCAAATTGTATAGGTGCACTAGTTCGGCGAAGAGATGGTGATAAAAGTGCAATATGGATGGTAGAAATATATTTTTATAATCTGAATAAATAAAAACAGTAAGGTAGCTAATAGTAAACGGGCACAAAAACGGTATTGCAATGCTTAATTACAAGGCCTAGGGTCCATACTTTGACTAGTGTAACCTCTCAACAATGCTAACATAGTTGGATCATATGATTATCCCTCAAAGTGCAATAAAGAATCACTCCCGAGTTCCTATTAGCGGAGAACAAAAGATATGAATTGTTTGTAGGGTACGAAACCACCTCAAAGCTATTCTTTCCGTTTGATCTATCCTAGAGTTTGTACGAGAATAACACAAGCTATTCTTTCCGATCGATCTATTCAAGTGTTCGTACTAAAGTAGCACCAAAGCAAACTCATATTCATAATACTCAATCCACACAAAGAACTACAAGGGGACCCCCAAAGTTTCTATCGGAGAAAAGATAATAAAAACATGCATCAACCCCTATGCATAGATTACCCCAATATCATCGCAGGAATCCGCGAGTTGAATGTGATTACACATATCAAGTGAATCAATATGATACCCCAATTGTCACCTCAAGTATTCATACCGCAAGACATACATCATGTGTTCTCATCTCCGAATATTCAATCCGACAAGACAAAACTTCAAAGGATAAAGACTCAATTCATCACAACAATAGTATAGAGGGGAGAAACATCATATGATCTGACTATATTAACAAAGCCCA
This sequence comes from Aegilops tauschii subsp. strangulata, assembly GCF_002575655.3. Classification (NCBI taxonomy): domain Eukaryota; kingdom Viridiplantae; phylum Streptophyta; class Magnoliopsida; order Poales; family Poaceae; genus Aegilops; species Aegilops tauschii. Next base: position 369,965,376 of record NC_053036.3, read on the forward strand.
TGATATAGATCATGAGAAAGAGAGATTAAACACATAGCTACTGGTACAAACCCTCAGCCCTGAGGGTGGACTACTCCCTCCTCATCGTGGTGGCCGCTGGGATGATTAAGATGGCCACCGGACATGATGCACCCCCTCCAGCAGGGTGCCAGAACAGGGTCTAGATTGGTTTTCATGGATACAGAGACCTTGCGGCGGCGGAACTTCTGATCTAGGTTAACCCCGAAGGGTTTCAGAATATTTTGGAATTTAATGTGCAAAGAAGGGGTGCGGGAGGCCACCGAGGTGGGCACAACCCACCTTGGCGCGGGTTGTACCCCCCTCGGGGCACCCCCTAGGTGCTGCTCTTTCCCAAAGGATGTCTCCTGGCCCATAAAAAATCATCGGGGAGTTTCATTGCGTTTGGACTCCGTTTGGTATTGATTTCCTGCGATGTAAAAAAAAAGAAAAAAACAGCAACTGGCATTGGGCACTGGGTCAATAGGTTAGTCCCAAAAATGATATAAAGTTGCTATAAAATGATTGTAAAACATCCAAGAATGATAATAAAACAGCATGAATACTTCATAAATTATAGATACGTTGGAGACGTATCAGCTATCCTGACAAAAGTAGTCTTCGCCTGCAAAAGCCTCTCGTTGTGACGCCGCGGTGGGCTCGGCGATGACCTCTGTCCCGCCGTCCTGGCGGTCTTGGTCTTGTTGCTCCGGAATGGAAACCTTTGGCTGGTTCCTCGGGACTCCGCGCCTGTGCTTGCCTCCTTAGCACCAAAGAGGAAACTGGTACACTTCGCCCGCTGGCGCCCGCCTGGCCTTGGTCGTCATGGCTCACGTCATCTGAACCTCGTGAGGTGAGGCTTGCATAGATATCTCCGCTCCTTGGGAGCCACCCTGTGGAGGCCGCCCCGTGGGAGTCTTGGCGTCATCCGCCTCGCGAGGCTTGGCCCCTCGCGAGGATCTTGAGTTGTTGATCCTGAAGCTGGGCCGTACTAGGCCGTCGATGGAGCCACGCCGTGGTCCGCAGGCAGGCAAGTCTGGGTACCCCAATTCCCAGAACGCCGACAGTAGCCCCCGGGCCCAAGGCGCTCGAACTTGGCTTCGAGGTGAAGCCAAAGGGCAAGTGCGGAGCGCCGCAGGCCCTAACCGCCTGCGGCCTTGGTCGACGTGTGGCGACTAATGGGACGTGTGCGTCTCCGCTTCCCCATGCTGCCTTGACATCCGACGGGCTTGGCGGACCGCCTGTTGAACACAGCTCCGCCTCCATCATTTGCCATGCTTACCCATGGCTCCTTAACCTTCCCGAGAGACAGCGGTTCTTTTCCTGAATTTGACACCGGCGCCGGTCTTCCCTTGCCGCTATGGCGCCGTGGTCGAAGATGAAGGGGAAAACCTGCGCCCCGGCCGGACCCCACCCAGCCTTTGAGCCTGCCCTCGGGCGGTCGACGGTGGTCAACCAAGAGGGGCTCGCCAAGATTTGTCCGGCCCTCGCTGCCGATTCCAAAGAGTGGAAGGCCACGGTGGCTTGTCCTGCTTCCCAGGCCATGGTCGACATGGTAGCCACCGAGATCCCCGTCCATCTTCACGCCCTCTTAGCTGGCCAGATCCCCCCTTTCTCCGATTTCTTCAACGCCATACTCTCGCATTATCAAATCCATGCACTGCATCTGGATCCTCAATCCATCATGCTCCTTGCCATCTTCGCCTTCGTCTGCGAGGCCATGGTGGGCATGGCCCCTTCCGTAGCCTTGTTTCGCCATTTCCTCTCGCTTCGCCTGGTCGACGCTCGCCAGCGCTCGGGGTGCGTGGCTTTTCAGGCCGTAGCAGCGACAGCCGGCTCGGGCATCGACTTCGAGCTCTCCCCAGTCGTAAGTAGATTCCGGAAGCGGTGGGTGTTCAATGATGCCGGCGTGCTCAACTCCCTGCTCCTTCTTCCATGGGTGCCAGCCGTGCCCAGCTCCGACTAGGAGCACACGAAGCTCGTCGACTGTCAGCTTGCTCACGTCTGGCGCCGGTTGGCCAGGTTGAAGAAGCTCGGGGTGACGGTGCCCATGGTGGTGAAGGAGTTCATTCGGTGTCGCATCGCTCCGCTTCAGCGTCATTCTCGACAAATGTGGGTCTTCACCGGCAGCGGGGACCCCATGAGGCTCCAGGTGCCGACACTTCCTTCCAAGACGCTGCACTCGGTGCTCGAACTCCTGACGGGCCACCCGGCGCCAGCCACGCTTCCGGAGGAGGGCTGCCTCTTATACTATCGCTCGAACAAGGAGGACTTCATGAGTCAGATGCCCCTCTTTGATGAGTGGGGGTTGCGCCCAGTCGGCCTTGAGGCACCTCGGGAGAACCCCATCCTCATGGTTCCTTTGCCCGCCGACCCTGTAGCGCGCGCCCTAGATGTGGATGCAGGGGGACCAGCGCCGCCGGGTGCCGCTGGGGCGGCTGCTAGAGAGGTGACGCAGCCCAACGCTCCTGAGGCGGCAGCCCCCGAAGCTCAGGCGAGCAGTCTTGAGGTGGCGGCTGGAGAGCTGGCGCAGTCCGACGCTCCAGAGGTCGCCGCCTCAGGGGCCCGCCGAATGCCCCAGATGCTGACGGCCACGCTCCGGACTCCGGCCAGCTTCGCCTGAACCTCGAAGCACTATGCAAGAGGACAGGGTCTCCGAGCTGTAGTGCTGACGCCTATCGGCCGCTGAAGCAGAGGAAATACATAGCCATAGAACAAAAAATTAGTTAAGGGCTCAAGCTAGCATGAAGAATGAAATTGCATGAATCGTTAAGGGCTCAAACCACATACCCACTGATCCCCGTACTCAAACAGGTTGGAGCTCCCTTGATGGTGTGGCACACCTTGCATTTGGGCACGCTTATCCGCCTTGTTGTGGATGGCTAGCCATTGGGGAGAGCACCACCCATCCACCAACGCCTCCCAACAGTCCATCCTATCCGCACACCATCTCGGTGGCACCTAAGTTAGACAAAGAGAAATTTCAGCCTGCACCCGAGCCTCGTGCCGTAAGTTCTGAAGTAGGCGCTTAAGAATAGGTAATTACCTTCATGTACTTCTCCTTACTCAGATATTTTCCGCGGCACTTCTTCTTGGCCCTCTTAATATTAGTTGAGGCGTAGTAGTCTCGAACAGCTTGCCCCCGAGCCTCGTGCCGTAAGTTCTAAAGTAGGCACTTGCACTCGGCTTCGAGAGCCATAGCTGCGTCCGCCTCATGTTCCTCAAGACACCTGTAGAAGGTCTGCAATCAAACAAGACAACACTGATTAGTACAATTGTTGGATCACGGGTTCCACGGACCCTTGAGAGCTTCAAACTCTGGGGTGCGTGCGAAGAACTCGTCCTCCCGAGTCTGCATGCTCGCTAATCCCACGACCTAGCTCGATGAACCGAATGGACAAGAGACACGGCAGTTTACCCAGGTTCGGGCCACCTTGCGGTGTAAAACCCTACTCCTTCTTTGTGGTGGATTGGCCTCGAGGGGCTGAGGATGAACTAGTATAGAGGGAGAACACCTCAGGAAAAGGAGTGTTCTTGTGCTCGATGAGCTGGTGGGTGTGAGGATGACCTGAATGATCCGTCCCTTGCTACGGTGGTGGCTAGGTCCTATTTATAGTGGCCTTGGTCCTCTTCCCAAATGTAGGCGGGAAGGGATCCCACAACGGCCAAATTCAAAGGGGGACAACTAGTACATGCTATCCTGACAAAAGTAGTCTTCGCCTACAAAAGCCTCTGGTTGTGACGCCGTGGTGGGCTCGGCGATGACCTCTGTCCTGCCGTCCTGGCGGTCCTGGTCTTCTTACACCAGAATGGAAACCTTTGGCTGATTCCCCGGGACTCCGCGCCTGCGCTTGCCTCCTTAGCACCAAAGAGGAAATTGGTACACTGCGCCCGCTGGCGCTCGCCTGGCCTTGGTCGTCATGGCTCACGTCATCTGAACCTCACGAGGTGAGGCTTGCATAGATATCTCTGCTCCTCGGGAGCCAGCCTAGAGAGGCCGCCCCTTGGGGGTCTTGGCGTCATCTGCCTCGCGAGGGTCTTGAGTTGTTGATCCTAAAGCTGGGCCGTACCAGGCCGTCGATGGAGCCATGCCGTGGGCCACAGGCAGGCAAGTCTAGGTACCCCCGTTCCCAGAACGCCGACAACAAACACTAGGTATTGTTGATTTTTAATTTTGTAAAGGAGAAATTACCCAAAACCGCCGGATCAGAATGTCGGCCACCATCTCGCACAAGACACCGTCGACCCTCACCTCCGGCGGGGCCCGGGCAGCCATGTACAGCTCCCAGCTCAGTGCTAGCTGTAGAACCTCACCCTCATCGGGCAACGTGACCCACCCTGGGAAGTGGTGTCGGTAAAGCACACCAAGGACCTGGTTGGGCCTGCGGACACCAGGGCGTGTTTCCAACACTACAAAAAAAGACACTTCCGTGATGATACGTGTTTGTCACAATAGGTCACATTTTCTGTCATGCATGTACATCCATGAAAAACTTATGACAGAATCAAGATAGTAATACCTGTGATGTCGTTGAAGTGTTCCATGACATTACCAAAATTATCATCATGGAAGTGTCCACTTCCATGATGAGAAATCGCGCGTCCTAGAAGTGCTTTCGTCAAGGGTGACCGATGCGTGGCATCAACCGTAACGGAACGCCGTTAAGCTATCAGGTCCGGTTTTGGATCCAATAATCCGTTAACAACCCAGAACAATGGGGATTTTCCACGTGTAAAATACTCATTGGCCGGAGGACACACGTGTTTACTCACCGTTGGGACAGGTGTCACTGATCCAATGGGCGAGATGCGCCTATGATATTTTGACACGTGGACAGGCCCAAAAGTGGCCCATAAAGATTAAATGGGCTGACCCAACTAAAGTCCCACAAGATTTAGCGGGCCAAAATGGGCCGACCCAACAAAAGTCCCACAAGATTTAGCGGGCCATAATGGGCCGGCCTAGCTAAAGGCCCACAAGATTTTGCAGACCATAATGGGCCGGCCCAGCTAAAGGCCCAACATTCTCAGTTAAGGCCCATACGGCTAGTGTCAAATCGTCCCGTCAACGACCCGTCCTAAACTTCTCATCATCGCCGCCTATTGTCACTTCTGGCCCGTTAACAATCCGCTAAGAATTTGGGTCGAATTACAGCCCGGTGTGTTTCCAACCTGTCAAAGGTCCTGCTTCATTTGGGCCCATTTATAGGCCATTGAAACTTTCGGTCCATAAACGACCGTGAAGGATATGGGTCATATTCGGCCATGTCTGACATTCGGCCTGTTAGAGGCCCACTACATATTTGGGCCACTTTCAGCCTGTTGTGACTTTCGGCCTATTAACGTCGGACGAATCCATGGGCCATATGTGGCCCAACGCCACATCGGGCCCACTAACGGCCCATATAAAATGACACTAATCAAGCCCGACCGAACTTCCAGCCTATTAAAGGCCCGCGTAGTAGGCCGGCGCATTTACGACCCGTCTGAATTTCGGCCTGTGGACGATCCGCATTGTAAATGGGCCGACCAGTGGGTTCTTTGGCACAATAAGGGCCCAATCTTACTTTCGGCCTATTAAAGGCCCATGTTTTTTATGGGCTCAAGATATTTACACATGTAAACGGCCTATTATTACTGAGGGCCCAAATTATATTTAGGCCTGTTAAAGGCCCACTATGGGCACAGGCCTACCAGAAAAATATGAAAGCTTATGCTGATTTAGGCCCAGATATTTTTATTGGGCTACATGCAAATTTCGGCCCAGAATCGTTTTTAGCCCAATTGGAATGGGCCCGACGAATGTTGGCATGTTGGGCTCCTACGAAGCTTTCGGCCAAATACATTACTAAGATAAACCTACACTATACAAAAATAGTGTCGTAATTACTGCAGCCTTTGGCAGCATCATAAATGCCATATCACAACAAAATAAATTCCAACCATCCAACAAAAGGCCTGTTGGCATAAAGTTTACAGTCCTTGCAGATAAAAGCACCATCAGATGTATAGAAGCACATATCATTTGACCTGAGTGCTTATGTTTTAGGATGTAGAACCTAATGGAGCAGCACGATCTTCCTCTTTTTCCGCCATTGGTCTCGAACAACGAAGCAAATGTCTGATAGTCTGGTTTCAAAACCATTCGCATCTTCACGACATTTGTCAACCACTATTTTTGTTTCCGACACAACGTCCATTAGGGATTGGACTTGTGTCTGGAGCACAGATATATCACTCTGTCTAGCCGAAAGATTTTGTTCAGTAGGCTATTTGGACGAGGTTACCTTGACAACCAACCCAGAATTAAGTAGGAAGGTGCTTTTTGCACTGTTAGTGGAAAGATACTGACGCACTACAGCAAGAGGTGACATTGTGCCTGTGGTAGCCTCGTCACCTTCAGGTGGTTGTGGCTGTTCAATCATTTGTTCCATAGCTTGCTGAAAGTTTGAACTTGTAGATTAGTGTACCAGATAAGTTACTAATGAGACAAAAACAAACAAAGTAGGTTTCACGTTTATACATAACTTATTTTGGTGAACTACTGTAATACATTAGCATGTATTGTAGTGCCAACTACATAATAAAATCACTTTCGGAACATATGTCCAGGTAGCATGCCTATTGTATTGTCTATTTCCTCACATTCGTTGACATCTAAGGATAAAGAGACATGGTTTAAAGTAGGATGAACATAGTATGACATCATTCATATCATGGGCAAACAGATATAAAACAAACAGGCTATTCTATCATTGTGTGCGCACGTGAACATCACAACTAGATTACAGATCAAGACCAAAAGAATATCCTTCATCTCTTTTAAACCATGTAGGGTGAAATGATACGTTAGGACAACTGTGTATAAAAGTGAACAGAGTAACTGGCATTGGCTGCAAACCAAGCAGTTAAATGAACACATCATAGTACCAATAAGTTCAAAGGCAGGAGGAGTAAGGCCTTACAACAGCGGCCTGAACTGGTGTGCTCACGCCCTTCATCTTGCTGGTGTGGCAATCCTTGAAGATTTGCACTACATTCGGTTCAGGTTCTTTTTGGTCCACACGGGTTTTCCTGTGTATTTGGAACAAGTTAATATAGATACGATAATATGGCACAGAAAAAAGAAGGAACTAGCAGCTATTTACAAGAGCCTCGCAGTGTGCAATATAGCTACGAGATCCTGTTGTCTGTTGGAATTTCACTTTAGAATGGTTGGTCTTGTTCTTCAAACAGTTAGCCTAGAAGAAGATACACTCGTAAGGCACATACATAAATACAAATTCAATATGTGGTCTGATCAAATACATATACCCTACCTGATACTTTGGATCAGACCCGTGTTTAACAATGGCTGTCCAGTCTTCATCTGTAATATATTCCACTAGAGATGTTTGGGAAATTTCATTGTTAGCCTTGCCTTCAAAGTGAGATTTTCTGAGGTGGTACCGATACTGTCACAGAGCAGACTGAAAAACATGAGTGCATGCTTGTTTAGTTGCATCATCTTTCGGATCCAACTTGAACCTCATCTGTTAAAAAAGAATGTGAGTCTTATTAGGAGGAAGCTAGAAAGTATGGCATAGAGCAAGACAATATTACAAATTGCGATGAATAACATTACTTATGAATAAATGGTCAAGGAAGGTGTTAAACTGGGTATTGTCTTTCTCATTCCTGTACTGGATCCACGTTGGGAGGATACGTGCATGACACCTAACGGCAATGGCTGCCTCTGATACTAACTTGGCTGACTCTCTGTAGCATCACATGGCCTTTCTAAACCTGCCTCAAAATGGATCTCCATTCTTCCTCCTTTAGATTTTGTTAATCTGTCAAGCATTATACCTGATGTCTATTTCCGCTTGCGCTGTGGTGCTAGTTCAACAACGAATATGGAAAGTGTTAGTGCACATCAAACTGTGAGAGTACATATAAAGGAGCATGCAACTGCAACTTGACTCGGTCAGGTACCGTCTTGGTGTTGATGCTCATGAGGTTCATCTGATCTTGCCAAGTCCTGTTGTGTCAGCACTGCTTCGGAAGTAGTGTTAGGTGTGAATGCAGCTTGGGAACTGGCCAGTTCCGGATCAAACGAACGTGTAACTCGTTGAGATGCTGGTATAGTTGAAGCAGATGCTGCAGCTGGTGGAGCAGGTGATACTGTGTTTGTAGATTTAGCCGGTGGACTTGGACCTTCTACTACACTATGAGTACCAGCAGAATCTCGAGGGCAGATCCTTTTCCGTTTCACCCAACGAGTAATACCATTCCCTACTATATTCTTTTGCTTGCTCTTTTTTGACTTTGCCATGTCAAGGCATACCCACAACACAAAAGAATAAAACCGCTCTTCAAAACTCATTGATGCATGATACAGACAAGCAATACTTTGATGTAAGACAACCGTATGCGGATGGAATATGTAAGAAAAACAGGACGGTGTGACATATTCACAGCTACGATGTGTAAACTAAGCAGAAGGATTTAAAAAAAAATAGAAGAAATGCAAGCTAGACACCATATGAAAGATGCAACCAATATCACTCTGCCTAGTTAAAAGTGTCTTGTCATAAGTGGCATTTCGAAAAATTAGAAGCAGTACAACATAGAAATCAATGCAAGACGCAACCACTATCAAACTGCCATGTTAAAAGCGTCCAATCATGAGTGACTGATGCGGGATACACAACAACAGTACTTTGATGTAAGAACATGGTATGATTGATAGATGCAGTGTATTCTAGACACAGAAAGGCATGTCATATGCACATGTATAACGTATAAACCAGCAGGTACAATTTAATCAAAATAGAAGAAATACAGGCTAGACAACATATGCAACATGAAACCAATTATCACACTGTCAACTTAGAGCGAGCACCTGCGATGGTGGAGTACGGGAGATGAACTCATCATGTAGACTTGGGACTTCAACTTCATTAGAAGTAGCAGTGGCAAATCTAGAGAGCCTCTGTTTGCGTCGGTCCGGAGGACCACCAACATCCCCTAACTTACTCTTTTCCTTCCTATTTTCTGATATTGCCTTATGAAGTCAAAACCAAAAGAAGATGAATAAAATTAGCTCTGCATAACTGGTTGATGCATGATACAGACGAACACTACTTTGATGTAAGGCAAGCGCAGGATAGGAGGATGGAATATATACAAAAAGAAGACAGCATTGCATATTCAGATGTACGATAGGAGGATGGAATATGTATGGAAAACAGGATCCCAGGAACTCGTAGAATCTCGGGTGGACCGCATCAGCGATCTACCGGACTCCGTCCTTGGGGAGATCATCTCGCTTCTCCCCGCCAAGGATTGCTGCCGCACCCAAGTTCTCTCAATTCGGTGGCGCCCTCTATGGCGCGCCGTGCCCCTTAATCTCGACTGTCGTCAGCTATCTCTCTTCAATGATTTTGAAATCCCCAGAGCGATCATCTCCTCCCACCAGGGCTCCGTTGAAAGCCTCTGGATCCCGTCATGCTACCTGAGCAAGCATACCATGCACTGCATGGTGGACGCCTGGCTGAAATCCCCTGAATTCACAGAATTACAGCTGCTTGAGTTCTACTATTCCCCTGGAAATCACCTACCAGATACCGAACTCTATCTACCTGTGCCCTCAGCACCGATGTCCATCTCGCGGTTTTCCTCCTCTCTCCACCTTTTGCGTTGTGCGACCTACTAGACAATCTGGTACTAAACCTTCGACTCCCATTTCTCAAGAAACTTTCACTTGTGCGGGTTCGTATATCGGAGGCCTCATTGCACAGCATCATCCACTCCAGTTGCCCTTCCCTGGAGTGCTTGGTGCTTGTTTTCACAGTTAGAATCGGTTGTCTCCGAATAAAGTCGCCTAACCTTGTAAGAATTGGAGTTTCTTTTGACGGAAGGCAGCTCATCATCCAAGATGCCCCTTCACTTCAAAGGTTGATCCTTGATTCTAGTTATTCACCGTCGCAAATAACCGTCCTCTCTGCGCCTAAACTGGAGACCTTGGGTGTAATACATGATCTTTGTGCTCATTTGAAGATGGTGTTTGGCTCCACAGTTCTTCAGGTACTTTATATTATCATCTACATTTGTAACCATAAGCTGCATTTTAAATTTCCGCGCATAAGTTATATATCATCTCGGAGTACACATTTTGTACTAATATTATGTTCTATGCTCAATTAAGAGTTTCTCCATGGATAGCCTATCAATGGTGCTGGATTCTGTCAAGATCTTATATATCCAAATGAATAGTTTTGATCTGAACAAGATTATTGGCTTGCTGCAATGCTTTCCATGTCTGGAGAAGTTGTATATAAAGGTCATAATTTCACGCACATTGGAAGCCCGCATATAGTGTACTAGAATTAACCGTTCAGCTGTTGCTCTTTCCACACTCTTTTTTTAGACCTTAACTGTTTTCAATCTTCATGTCTATTTAGGCAACAGGACGGGGTAAGGAAGTTATAACCAATCGGTGGATTCGTAAGCACCGGGATTTTCTCACTTCTCACGACATTCGATTGAAGACAATAACGCTTGAACGATATGTAGCCAACCATGCAAACACTAGATTTGTCACATTCTTCCTGCTGAATGCGAGGTTACTATTGTCCATCAGGCTTAAGTTTATCAGCAGCATGGTTTTGACGGATGGGTATGTCGAAGAGCAAAAAAGGAGTTTCAAGTGGGCAAAAGAGCTTCTGAACATGTCGGGCTTCTATTTACAACATATTGTGGTCATAATCCAGTAAATTTTACGACCCAGGATGTTCATTCTATGGACCTAACCGATCCATTTGACTGTGACTGCCGAAAACAGTGTTGGAGTTAGATGTCGTTGCCCTTTTCAACCTGGGTTTTGTCTAAACCTGATGAACAATTAACCCTCGTGCTTTTGTACAGTTTGTAAGATGGAGTTAGATGTTCTTGCCCTTTTCAACTCGGCTGTGACTGTCATATTTTCTTTCAAACAAGGCAAATGGCTTGCCATTCATTTAATTTAGAGTGAAATATTGTAACAAATCCCAACCAAGGGAAATAACATCACTCTCACCGGCTGCTTGAGCTCAGTGTGCATTACAGAAGCCAAGTGATTTGCCCCCACCAGCACCCACAAACTTATTTGGAACTAGCACCCCAAGTGGGCTGTAAATTTTCATAGGAAAGGCTGCATGACCGTGACAGATTTGGATTCTGACATTTGGGACCCACGAGGAAATAGCCTATCCAAGGTGGTGTCGACTTACTAGCTAGTCAACAAACATTTCTGCCTACTAGCCGTTGGATTGACATCCAACATCTGTCATGTATCTTCTATCTCTGGTCTTCTTCCTCCATCCGCCCAAACCAAACCACCCCGTCGGCTCCGCCTGCTCCCGCCTCCCATGGCTGGCTGCGCCTCCGCCGCACTACCGTACTCTCCAATGTTGGCCAGTCCCTCCCTCTATTCCCCCACACGTCCTGTTATTCTCCGGTGACGTCAGCCCCAACACACACCCGCACCCGAACTAGTCAACCCTCGTACTCCCCTCCGCCTGCGACTGGACCGGCGCATCTTCCACGGCTCCTGTTCGTTCCATCCGAGGCCTCGCCGTCGTCCTCAGCCTTGGTTCGCTCGCCGTGCGCGGTGCTCCGCCCTCTTGCGTTGTCAACGCCATCAACAACCGAGAGGAACAAGGATATGACTGTACGTGGAGAGGATGACAGTAGGGACCCACTAGCGTCATGGCAGTACGCAAGCAAGTGCTTCGTTATTACAAGCCCCAAAAAATGGTTCGTCCTAATGGTTAGACATTTGGGGCTCACGCCATTGTCAACATAGTCAATAAACGAAAGAATTACACAATGAGCGGCTAACACCAGGGACCCAGCAGGTCGCGCAGTTGTTATTTACATTTTTTTAGGAACAAGTAGTTGTTATTTATACTAGTTTTAGCAACGGATCAGGGTAATAATGGGGCTGTGCGGGGGCCGTGGCCCATCTAGCCAGGGTTTTATTTATGTTTACCACATCATGAGCCCAGTTGTGTTTTTTCTTGCTGAAAATGGCTAGCCCAGTTCTATTTTTTTAAGAAATACCCAAACAAGGCCTACTTGCTTTATCAGCCCTGCTGGGCTGCAAATCTTTCAAGACGAGGAGAGAGTTTCATTCGGTTTGCCCAGAAATGGGCTGAAATGGGATGTACATTTTAAAACACATCAAACCGGGAATTAGTTTCATTTTTTTAATTACAAGATTTTAAATTCCATTGATTTTTATGCCTGGACAATTATTTGGATTTTATATTTATAAAAATTATTTTTCAAAATAGTTTGAATGTGACTCGATATTTCGGGATTAAAAATAGTTGACCGCACCAAAATATGCAAAATTTCGTATAATTTTTAACAGTGGCCACAATATGGGGTGTAATGCTAACAAAAAGAAGATGGGCTCCAAAAAAATTCTTAAGAATTGGCAAATGGGCTGTAGATTATTAGAAATAATGGCAGATGGGTTGTATGATGTTTTCCACAGATTTGAGGCTGACTTGTGCGCCTTCTATAGGTTGACGCGTATGCTTTCCTAAAAAATTAAGGTTGACGCACATGCAACACCGTGTCAACTCAGTCAACACACAAGAGCAGTGACTGTTGGATGTCCATCCAACGGCCGTCGTGCTTCTTCAATCACTGCTCTTCCTGCTCCAGCCGCTCAAACAAGCGCCGGCGGGACTGCCTGCTCCCTCCTCCCGCGGCCGGCTATGCTGCCGCGTAGGCCTCACTACCCCATCGCTCTCCTATCGCCGGCCTAGCCATCCCTCTACTCACCCACGCCTGCTGTTATTCTCCGGCGACGGCAGACAAACCAGTAAACCCTCGCACTCCCCTGCGCGTGGGAAACAACTGCCGAGTTTTCCCTGGCTCCGTGTCATTCCCTTCCTAGGCCTCGCCGTCGTCCACCGCCCTGGTGCTCTTGGCGCAACGTGGTCAACGAACGACATGCATCAGAAGTGGACTGTACGTGGAGAGGCTGACAGCTGGGTCCACGGCTGCACACAAGGAAATGCCTCCTTATTACGCGCAAAAAAATGATTCCTCCACCTGACAGCTGGGACCCACCGGAAGGGCCTCTGTATTTCACGAAAAAACGTTCCCCCGCTGACAGGTCGGACCCATCAGCTATATCTTTGCACGCAAGGAAGTGCCTCATTATTACGCACACAAAAATGAATACCCCCCTGCTAGCTGGGACCCACCATAGTGGGAGGCTGACTTGTGGGCCTACTAAGATGACGGGGATGGAGGGCTTTGTCAACTTAGTCAATATGAACGATTCTAGCTCCAGTGACCGTACGATGTCCATCCAACGGCCGTAGTGCTTCTTAAACCTCCGGTCTTCTTGCTCCAGCCGCCCAAACAAGCGTCGGCCGTGCCGCCTGCTCCTGCCTCCCATGTCCGGCTATGCTACCACGGGTTTGTCAACATAGTTACATTTTTTTAGGTGCGTCAACATAGTTACTATAGCAGATAAATTCACAACAAAGCCGGGGAGCTGGCAGGTATCATTTATTATCACTAGGGTAGCAAGTATCAGCTGGCTTTTGGGTTGCCCCGTCTAGGATTTCTTTTTTAACATGCGCAGCCCACGACATGCCGGTTTGTCTTTTTTTGAGGGCCATCATGTATCGACCGGCCTATGGACCTCCCATCCGAGGTTTTATTTTTCCTGAAACATCGGCAGGCCAGTTTATGTATTTTTTTTGAAGAAAACGCAGAGGTCTGTTCTATTTTTCTATATAAGAATAGGAACGCCTGGTCCAACTTATGTTTCCGTTCTAACTACATTATATATATTTAAATTATTTTATATGTTATTATATATTATTGTTATTGTCATCACATATTTAACAGATACTTACATATGTAAGAAAACAATATGCCACATCTTATTAACTTATAAAAACAATTTCTTAGCAATAAAATCCTGCATTTTTTTGGCAACGAAAATCCTGGTGATTGTGTACAAAAGCTTGGTAAGATTTAAGGACCATGTAATAATAAATCACTTATTATTTAAATATATTTATAACAAAATGCTCAGCCCCTGTTTATTTATTGCCGAGGAGATCAAGAAGCTTGAAGCAGCTGGTTTAGTCAGGGGAGTTTTGCATCCAACATGGTTGGCCAACCCGGTGGTAGTGCGCAAGGCGAATGGGAAATGGAGGCTCTGCATAGACTTCACAGATCTGAACAAGGCATGCCCTAAGGACCCTTTCCCCTTGCTGTGCATCGACCAGATTGTGGATTCCACTTCCGGGTGCGATCTGCTTTCGTTTTTGGATGCATACTCCGGGTACCATCAAATATTCATGTCCAAGGAAGACGAGGAGAAGACCGCGTTCATAACCCCATGCGGCACGTACTATTTTGTACGAATTCCCTTCAGGTTAAAGAGCACTGGATCCACTTCCGCAAGGGGCAGTACAAATTGGGTTTGAGCCTCAGATGCATAGAAATATAGAAGCTTGCATGGATGATATAGTGGTCAAGACCATGGATAGATCGACGCTCATTCAGGATTTGGAAGAGACCTTTGCAAACCTGCAGTAGATCAACTTGAAGTTGAACCCTGAGAAATGTGTGTTCGGTGTTCCCTCCGGCAAGCTACTTGGATTTTTTGTGTCTCACCGAGAGATAGAGGCCAACCCCGACAAGATTAGAGTAATCGAGCAGATTCAAGCACCCAAGACAGTCAAGGATGTGAGGCGTTTAACTTGATGTGTTGCCATGCTGGGTAGATTCATTTCCAAGTCTGCCGAGCGTGCCTTGTCGTTCTTCAAGTTCTTGAAGAAGGCAGGGCCAATGAAATGGACCTCGGAGGCAGAAGCAGCGCTGTGGGACTTGAAAGCCTATCTTTCCTCTGCTCCCACCTTGGTCGCTCCTAAACCACAAGAACCGTTTCTGCTATACTTAGTGGCAACCAATCAAGTGGTTAGTGCAGCGCTGGTGGCACGACGGGAAGTAGACGACAGAGCAGCTGCAGCTACTATCCTCCCCAGGAAAGAAACTGAACCAGTCATGGCAAGATTGGGTACAAGCCAAGGAGAAGCAGGGCAAGCTAGCAGTGGCAGTCCTGAAGCCACGACAAAGAAGAAGGTAGTGCGGCGGCCAGTATACTTTGCCAATTCCCTGTTGCAAGGGGCTAGGTCAAGGTACTCTGGAGTACAAAAGCTGATCTTCGGCCTCATCATGGCCCCGAGGAAACTGCGTCACTACTTCCAAGCACACGAGATCATAGTTGTCACCTGTTTCCCCCTCCAGCGCATACTGAGGAACCTTGAAGCTACCGGCAAGATAGTTGAGTGGGCACTGGAGCTGTCAAGCTTTGGCCTAAAGTACGAAAGCACCTCAACTATTCAGAGCAGAGCACTATCAGAATTCATTGCAGAATGGACGCCCACTCCAGATGAAGAGACACCAGAGAGAGTTATCCCCGACAAGGAGGCGCCTCAAGAGTGGATCATGTATTTTGACGGTGCCTTCTCATTACAAGGTGTAGGGGCTGGCGTGCTCCTTGTCGTGCCCTTTGGAGAACACCTGAAATATGTGGTTCAGATGCATTTTCCCGAGAGAAAGCCACCAACAACACTGTCGATGAGGGGCTCCTTGCCGGGCTTAGAATTGTAATAGAGTTGGGGATCAAGAAACTGATCATTCATGGAGATTCGCAGCTTGTGTTGTGGTAGGTCAACAAGGATTACCAGAGTCCATTGATGGAGGCATACATTTAGGAAGTGAGAAAGTTGGAGGAACACTTTCATGGATTGCAAACGGAGCACGTACCACATGCAGAAAACAACATTGTTGATTATTTATCAAAGTGTGCTGCACAAAAGCTCCCTGTGGAACCATGGACTTTTGTCCTTCATCTGACTCAGCCTTCAGTATCTCCGTTGATGATGGCCAGAAAAAAGAGGAAGTTGGACTCCGACAAGCCTCTCCCGGCAGGCCTTCCCGGGGCCGCGGGTAGAGAGGCTGCCGGAAACGACCCCACTTCGCCTAGTGAGCTGCACCCCTCCACGGAACCACAAGTTCTTGCGGTCGAGGTAAGTGCTCCCATGAATGAGGAGGTGCCGTGGGTCCTAGTTGTCAAGCCTCGAGCTCTAACTTGGGCACAACACATTGTCCATTACCTTCAAACAAGAGAACTTCCCGAAGAGCAAGAAGAAGCTGAAAGAGTAGCCCGACGGTCCAGTATGTACCAGTTTGTCGATGACACTCTGTATGGAAGAAGGCCAAACAGTGTGAAATTGAAGTGCATTTGCCGGGAAGAGGGGCTGGAACTGCTGGCAGAGATACACAAGGGTGTGTGTGGCTCCCATATTAGATCAAGAGCCTTGGTTGGGAAAGCTTTCTGACAAGGATTCTACTGGCCCACAGCCCTCCAAGATGTGATTGAACTAGTCAACAGATGTGAAGCCTGCCAGTTCCACTCCAAGAACATCCATCAACCTTCTCAAGCTCTCGAGACGATCCCTTTGTCCTGGCCATTTTCAGCCTGGGGGCTCAACATCTTGGGCCCCTCTCCCCGTGTTACCGGGGGCTTTGAATTCTTGTATGTTGCAATCAACAAGTTTACAAAGTGGCCGGAAGTGGAGCCAGTGAGGGAGGTGACCGCACAATCAGCTATCAAGTTCTTGAAGGGATTGGTGTGCCGCTTTGGAGTTCCCGCTAGAGTGATCACTGATAACGACACCGAATTTACAAGTCGCGCCTTCATGCAATATGTTCAGACCCTCGGAAGCAAGGTTTCATTTGCCTCTGTTTCTCTCCCAAGGAGCAATGGACAAGCTGAGAGGATGAATGCTGAAGTGTTGCATGAGCTCAAGAACCTTTGATAGGCTGAAGAAATGCGGCAAGCGCTGGATCGACGAGCTGCCGGTGGTTCTTTGGTCCCTCCATACGACACCGAATCAAGCCACCGGCCAGACTCCCTTCTCACTAGTGTATGGGGCAGAAGCAGTGCTCCCCACGGAACTCATATATGGGTCACCTCAAGTATTTGCCTACGACGAAGTAGAGCAAGAGCAGCAACGGCATGACGATATCTTGCTCCTCGAGGAAGATCGTCTCCAGGCTGCTATGCATGTTGCACCCTACCGGCAAGCCTTGAGCCGCTATCATAGCCGCAGGGTCCATGCCCGGAGCCTTGAGGAAGGCGACCTTGGCCTTAGGCATGTTTAGTACGCCAAGGGTTCCAACAAGTTGATGCCGAAGTAGGAAGGCCCTGAGCAGGCAGTATGAGTCACCAGACCTGGCGCAGTCCGTCTGGAGACCGAAGATGGCATTAAGGTGCAAAACTCATGGAACATTGAGCATCTCCGCAAGTTCTACCCGTAAGATGCGGCTGCCGGGCCCAGTCCCGGCAACCACCTTTTGTACAAGCCTTGCTGATGTGCATGTAACCCTTTGTACAAAGCCAGGTGTAGACCCTACGCAGAGATAATAAAATGGAGCGTTGGCGCCCTGAAAACTTGCGTGCATGCCAAGTTTAAGCATATATTTTTGTTAGGATTATATCGATGCTTAGCATGAACTAGCTAATCCTTTACAAAGATACTGCATACAGCTGGTTTTCTCCCTTGTGCTTCTTTGGTTCACAGCTTCCACCGCCGGCGAACTTCCCAAAAGGAACGGCAAGGGGCGGGCCAGCGCATCAACCCCCGACAACCTATTGCTGTCGGGAATGATAAGAAGAACAACAAGCACAACTAAGTTCACTCCACCATCCATCATGTACTTCTATATGAAAAACTTGGGTATTAGTCACTCCTATCTTTATGTGCTCCCATCCTTCTTGGTCCAAAATCCTTTCGATCAGAAGATGGTTGAAGTAACAGTTGAAAATAGCCGACAAGGGCCTGCTCCTATCTTCGCTCCTACCCTAACATAAAGGCGTAGTAGTAGTAGAGGAAGGAACTGGCAAGATATGTTGTCAGGGAACATTGTTTAATTGAAAGCCTTAAGGATCCATATCTCAGCATGGACGTTGTACATGCACGAAAGTACCCGGCAAGTTCACTTTTTCATTAATACACTAGCAAACAAGTACAAATCATACAAAGTACAAGCATGGGTAGAGGACTACATATTTTTGATTAAAGAGTGGCAAATGCTTACATATTTGAGATGGAAAAAAGATAAGTGCCCCTTTATCCCTTTCTTGTCCCTCTCCTCCCAGAGGTTACAGTGGGAGGCGAAGAGGGCAAAAGGAGCGCCTGGGTAGAAGTCTAGCCTGACCCCATTAGGGACCGCGGGACACAACCTGACAAGATCGGGAGTGGCGGGGGCGAAGAAGACGGACGGAGAGAGCGGCTAGGCGATGCCCTAGTCACCACCGCCACGACTAGAGGGACACGGCAGGAAGAGCACCGGCAGGGCGGATGAAGCCGTAGCCCATGAGGAAGCCTGCCAGGGCTCAGCTGGAAGACAGCTGGAGGAGGCGGAGACATCCACATGTTGGAAATATGCCCTAGAGGCAATAATAAAATGGTTGTTATTATATTTCCTTGTTCATGATAATTGTCTATTGTTCATGCTATAATTGTGTTATCCGGAAATCGTAATACATGTGTGAATACATAGACCACAACATGTCCCTAGTGAGCCTCTAGTTGACTAGCTCGTTGATCAACAGATAGTCATGGTTTCCTGACTATGGACATTGGATGTCATTGATAACGGGACCACATCATTAGGAGAATGATGTGATGGACAAGACCCAATCCTAAGCATAGCACAAGATCGTGTAGTTCGTTTGCTAGAGCTTTCCCAAATGTCAAGTATCATTTCCTTAGACCATGAGTGTAACGCCCACGATGCGGCTATATCTCCCACGTGTCGAGGCACGACTTAGAGGCATAACCGCATTGTGGTTTTGTCGCAAGAAGGGTCATCTTCACACAATCCCATGTAATGAACAAGAATGGGATAAAGAGTTGGCTTACAATCGCCACTTCACACAAAACATAAATAAATCATACATCATTCAGAGATACACACATAGGTCCGACTACGGAACCAAAAGAAAAGAAGACAACCCAACTGCCAGATCCTTGATCGTCCCAACTGGGCACCACTACTGATCAACATGAAAAGAAACATAGTAATGAACAAGATCTTCATCGAGCTCCCACTTGATCTCAGTTGCGTCATCTGCACTAGTCTCATCGGCACCTGCAACTGTTTTGGAAGTATCTGTGAGTCACGAGGACTCAGCAATCTCACACCCGCGAGATCAAGACTATTTAAGCTTATAGGAAGGAAAGGGTAGTGAGGTGGAGCTGCAGCAAGCACTAAGCATATATGGTGGCTAACATACGCAAGTAAGAGCGAGAAGAGAAGCAACGGAACGGTCGTGAACTAGCAATGATCAAGAAGTGATCCTGAACTCCTACTTACGTCAAACATAAACCGAAACCGTGTTCACTTCCCGGACTCCGCCGAGAAAAGACCATCACAGCTACACACGCGGTTGATGCGTTTTAATTAAGGTCAAGTGTCAAGTTCTCTACAACCGGATATTAACAAATTCCCATCTGCCTCATAACCGCGGGCACGGCTCTCGAAAGTTAATACCCTGCAGGGGTGTCCCAACTTAGCCCATTATAAGCTCTCACGGTCAACGAAGGATAAACCTTCTGCCAGGAAGACCCGATCAGTCTCGGAATCCCGGTTTACAAGACATTTCGACAATGGTAAAACAAGACCAGCAAAGCCGCCCGAATGTGCCGACAAATCCCGATAGGAGCTGCACATATCTCGTTCTCAGGGCACACCGGATGAGCAGTCCGTACAACTAAAACCAGACTTCAAGTTTCCCCAAGGTGGCGCTGCAAAGGGCTCTAGTTTGGACCAGCACTCAGAGGAACACTGGCCCGGGGGTTTAAAATAAAGATGACCCTTGAGTCTGCAGAACCCAAGGGAAAAAGGCTTAGGTAGGCAAATGGTAAAACCAAGGTTGGGCCTTGCTGGAGGAGTTTTATTCAAGGCGAACTGTCGAGGGCGTCCCATAAATCACCCAACCGTGTAAGGAACGCAA
Organism: Aegilops tauschii subsp. strangulata; assembly: GCF_002575655.3. Taxonomy (NCBI): domain Eukaryota; kingdom Viridiplantae; phylum Streptophyta; class Magnoliopsida; order Poales; family Poaceae; genus Aegilops; species Aegilops tauschii. Next base: position 369,985,462 of record NC_053036.3, read on the forward strand.
AATCAAGGAACATAACACCGGTATGACGGAAACTAGGGCGGGAAGAGTGGAACAAAACACCAGGCATAAGGCCGAGCCTTCCACCCTTTACCAAGTATATAGATGCATTAATTAAATAAGAGATATTGTGATATCCCAACATAAACATAATCCAACATGGAGCAATCTTCATCTTCACCTGCAACTAGCAACGCTATAAGAGGGGCTGAGCAAAGCGGTGACATAGCCGAACAACGGTTTGCTAGGAAGGTGACAGAGGTTAGAGGTTCATGGCAATTTGGGAGGCTTGAAGAGCAAGTGAATAGGTAACGCGGCATAGCAATAGAGCGAACAACTAGCAAGCAAAGATATAAGTGATTTCGAGGGTATGGTCATCTTGCCTGAGATCCCGCAAGGAAGAAGAACGAGTCCATGAAGAAGACAAACGAATGTAGTCGAACGAATCCTCACAACCCCGGAACGAAACCGAAGCTAACGAGAGAAGCAACCCGGAAAGAAACAAACAACCTAGTAAACAACCACCACATACACATGGCATGATGCAAAAACAAATATGATGCATGTCCGGTTTAATGAGGCATGGCATGGCAAAGTGCAACAAACAACACTACAAATTAAGTGGAGCTCAATATGCAACGAGTTGCATATTGACGAAACACCACATCAATTATTTAGTTATCTCTCATTTATGTACCCAACAATATTAAATGTTGATTAACATGGCAAGAGGTGAGACATAAGTAAACTACACATTATAGGCAATTTAAATGAGGCCGGAACAACAAACAATAATTCCGGAAAATCCTCATGTCATATTTTTGATTTGGTACTGTTCTGCCATAAACGCAATTTTAATGTTGTTAAACAGCAAAATGAAGTGCACCAAGTTAATCTATGCATTTTTTCAAGCAAGTTACATATATAGTTTATTTAAATCCGAGTTACGGTTAATTAGTTATGAATTAAATCATTTTAACATGGCATTTAAGCAAATTTAATCAAACAACATTTTAAACAATTTTAACATGGGTGAAAGTGGCATATTACTAAACTACACAAAATTCTAAGCATTTTACATATTTAGTTTGTTTTAATCCGATGCACGGTTGTGGAGTTATTAAATGCATGAGGTGCAAGGGGTTTTCTGTAAAACAGTAATTCTCTGGATAATAGAGAAATTCGCAGATCCTGAAAAAAACATCACATGGGCCGAAAGTGAATAGGAAGCCCAACAGAGGAAAAACAACAAAGGGCGCTAGGGGCCTCACCATGGGCCTTGGCCCGTTCGGTGGAAGAGGCAGGCCGGCGGGGCGCTGGGCCTGGTAGCTGGCGAAGGGCGACGAAGTCAATGCGGCGGCACGGGCGTGCGCTCGATGCAGCGCTGCTGCATCTAACTGCAGAAGACTGCAGCGGCGCCATGGCGACAGGAAGCAGGGGTCGCGGGCACGGCGGTGGCTACCGACGAGCAGGCGACGGCGGATCCGGCCATGGGGCACCGGACTTGGCCGGAGAAGGGGCGGAGGCGCGCCGGGGAGGCGAGCGGCGCTGGCGAGGCGGCGGCAGCAACAGGTCCAGGAGGGGTCGCCGTGGGCACGGGGACGAGGAGGTAGGCGATGGCATCGGGAGGAGCTGCTGCGGGAGGAGTCCGGCGTGACGAGTCGTCGGCGCGATGAGGTGGATGTGAGGTCGAGGCAGGAGCTCCGGCTCGGGAAGGAGTTCGGGCACGAGTCGAGGCAGAGGCTCGCAGCAGGGGAGGAGCACGACCCAGGGGCTTGATGCGCAGGGGCGGCGAGGACGAAGCCTTGGGCGATGCGGTCGGGTCGAGCAGGAAGGAGGGTTGACGAGGCCGACGACGTTCTTGACTTGGCGGCGTAGTCCTTGCAGGAGAAACACGGCGACCATGCGATTAGCGGCAGCAGTAGGGGAAGAACAGCGAGAAATGGGGAGGAGGCGCGGTGAGGAGGACCTGCGGGTCGGAGCAGCTTGACGACGGGGCCATGGCGTGGTGCTGCTCGGGGTCGGAGGACGCTGCTCTCGATCCACCCTGGATCGAGGCACATGAGGAGGGGAGGAGGCGCGGTGCAGCCTGCTCGAGCTCGAGGGAGAGGGTGGCGCTCGGGGTTGGACATGACCAGAGGAGCTCGAACAGAGAGGTGGCTGGCTGGATCGGAAAGAGGGGATGGATGATCGAGGAAGGCTTGCTGTGGTTGGGCGGCGACGCAAAACGAGGGAGGTGGTCGCCGCGATCTGGTTGGGTGGGATGGATCCCGATGGGGATTTGGTAGAGTGGCGGCGCGGCTGGGAGGATGGGACAGGTCCCTAGATTTTAGGGTTGTCCACTATTTATACTGCAATGAGATTAGGGTAGGGGCTATCACGTCCCTACGATCGTAATCGGACGGCTGGGAATATATAGGTTAGGATGTCCAATGAAGAAAACGGTGATGTTTTGTAGATGTTAGGGGATGATCCGGACCCAACGGTAACGAAAGTCCGGTTCGGGTTCGGGACAAATTTCGGACGCGCGCGAGGGGGCGATGCACTGTGCAAATAGGGACTCCGGTTTAAGCAAGAGGGAAAACGAAGAACGAGGTTGGTCTCGGAAAGGTCAGCGGAAGCAAGGGGGGGCGCGGCCACTACGAGGGGATGCAAGTTTTAAAACATGGCGGCAACGAAGTGCCGATGCAATGCAAATGATGCGATGATGAATGCAACACACAAATAAAACACAGCTGACTCGCCAAACAAGGAAGGCAATCGGAGCGTCGGTCTCGGGGCGTTACAACACTCCACCACTACAAGAGGATCTCGTCCCGAGATCTAGGATGGCACCGGAAAAAAACGGAAGAGGAAGAGAAAAGATATAGCTAAGTTTCTTCTTTGACAAACGAGTGAAACTAAAGAACCTTGAGAGGTCGCAAAGCTTGAGGAAAAGACACAACGGAGATAAGCGAATTGAGAGAACTCCGTAGTAAACGGAAGCAAAGAACACCATGAGAACCTTGATGTTAAGTGACACGATAGATATTTAAACCACTCCGGTTGAAACAAGATAGGAAGGAATAAGAGTGATATAATTTGGGCAGCACTCCGATTGTAAATGGAAGGAATTTAACATGATCTTGACAAGATGAGAGGATACTCGATGAAATTACCAACACATTGCCTCCGGAACTAATGAAAGAATGGCACAAGGGGTAAGAAAGATTTCAGACAGCACTCCGGTTGAGGGAGGAGACAAAACTTGATAAGATGAGAGAGCTTGAATGAAAACACGACACTCCGGTTAAAAATGGATAAGCACGAAAAGAACACGGTCCTCACAAACCAAGAAGATGAGTGAAGAGAGCAACATCACAATGCCTCCGGAAGAAATAAATAATAGAAGACAGATCCTTGAAATAAGAATGGAGAAGAAAATGCCAACTTCTGCCACAAATGAGCTTGGAAAGCACCCTTCGGAGAAGGTTAGAACGGAGTTGTTGGGAAAAACCAACAACAAAAGGATATGATCCTCGTGGGCTTATGGAGACATCTGAAAACATGAGGTGAAAATTTTGCCACTAACGAAAACAATTGCTTGCTTGAGATCAACGAAGAGATGAAATCTTCTCTCGCCGAGAGGATAGTAGAAAACTTGGATCATTGATAAGCACCATAATAGCAACATTCCTTAGGGAAGGCTTTAGGTGAAACATGGCACAAGATAAATCCAACGAAGAGAATGGTGGATTTAAAATATCTCATTCTTGACAACATGTGAATCATGAAACGCGAACTCAAATTGTCAAGAATGACATAACACCACCTCAAAAGATAAGAGAGAAAGAATTGCACTTTAGAATGCAAGATGAAGAATGCTTGGACTCCACAAAACAAAACATGTGTTGAACACCATGTTTATTTTAGAGTATAGCTTGACGGATCTTGACTCCGAGAGAAATCTTAAAGAACAATTGAAGAGTGAAACGAAACCTTGATGAGCCACCATGTAGAGACTCGATGAAGAACTCCGGTAATAAAAGAATGATAACAAGAAAGAGAAGTTGACAACACAAGGTGAAGCCTTGCAATGATTAGATGAAGGTTTGAAATGATATAACTGAAATAACTTGGAGCTCCGGAAAGGAAAGATAAACAACTTGAAATCTAGAATTTGATATCATGAACAAACTCCAAAAGAAAGGATTAAACACTTGGAGGAAACAAGAATAAGAATTACATTACGCGTATCCTTCACCAATTTAAATTGATGACAAGCAACGGATTTGGCATACTACTTATTCTCGTAGAAAGGATTAAGATAGATATAACGCAAACTTGTGAAGGTCTTCATCGAAACACCAGTAGGATTGAAACAACGAATAAATTGATATGATAACGAAGGAAGAGAAAAATCTTGAGCGAACCACCGTAAGAATTGAAAATGAAAGTAGCAAAGGCACAATTCAACGGAAAGAATTAGAAAAGAATGAAGATACTTGGCAGAATTTAGACACATGAGAATGGAAGATCATGAACTGATTAGAGGATATTTGAACGATGCACCGGTAAGATTTGGAGAACGAGAATTGAATGTTGAGAACGAATAAATCTTCTGAAATGATGGTCTTCGGATGATCAAGAAATGAAAACAACTCTGGAATGCTCCGGATGGGTAAGAAAAGAATTACGCGATTGGAAACAATTTGAGAGGATGACAACAAGTAAGAACCATGAATCTTCAAGAGAACGGACCAAGATTCACGAGAAATTCTTCTTCGGTCTTCAAATGTGGAGAATGATGATGAGAAACACCACCATGAATTGTTGAGGCACTCCGGAATGAAAATTAGAAATGTTGAACCAATGACGGAAAGAATTTGGAAGATCTTGGAGAAAGACATTTGACTGATGATAAATCATTCTTACGTCAAACTTTGGAGAGAATTTGAGAATAACTCCGGAAAAATTAGAATAGTCAGGTAAGATCCTGGGAAAAGACCTGTGGGTTAGGGCCCACTCAAAAGAAACACCGTTGAAATGATTGCTTGAAAAGGAGATTGCACCGGTTGAATTAAATGGCTTGAATGAGATAGCATCCTCAAAAGAACTTGAACGGATTGGGAATGGAAATGTGAATCTTCTGAGGTATCTTGTACACTCCGGAACCAACGAATGGCGAGAAGTGGATGATTAAAAGGTACACCAGCATGAGAAAGCATTTGAAAGGAGGAAAAGATATGATCGACAAAGCTTGAATTTAATCCACCGGAGAAGAAAAAGAATGAAGAATGATAAACTTGAAGAACATCTTCATGAGAACCACCGGGTAAGAACATTGATTGAAAAGAATGAAGGGACTTCACATGAATAAAGTGGATACTTGGTTAAGACATCTGATTCCTTGAAGGAAAAGGGTGGGAGGGCGGGAAAAACAAAGGCACCTTGGGGCGGATGAAACAAACACCATTGAGAAAAGCTTAGAATTGATCTCGCGAATGTTGAAACTGATCGGATCCACTTGAAGAGAAAACGCACCGGTTGGAAATAGAATTAAGATGGCAATCTCGATGATCAAGAAGGATTAATATTCACATAGAAATATGAGAACACCGCTTAGGAAAAGTATGGAATCCACATTTGACTTCGAAGCAACTCGAATACCACAAGACAAAACAAAACAAAACAAAACAAAGGATTTGGCTTGCAGAGTAAGCCGGAACAAACATATGATAGAGATTTCGTCCGAAGTTTTCATGGTGGGGCCCACACGGGCTCGATCGTACAGCACCATCATGTACAAGGCAGTGCACATGACATACGAAGCGTCCCCGAGTCGGCATAGCCAAGGACTCTTTAAGACACTACGAGACCACTGTAAAATCAACCGTGTACAGGCGGACCACTAGACGTCGAACCCCAATCTCATATCATGCGTCTGTCGGAAAGATATCCTAAGGCTACTAGAATTCCCACTTATAAACTCCCGAAACTTTCTGGTTATGCAATCTGGTGTTGGGGATACAGGGGACAGAAAATATATCACCCAAACTAACAATACCTAGATCCAGCTGTATCCATCCGTCAACACATAACCAAGAAAACTCTGGAAATCGTTTACCTCAACCTTCGAAAAACATCCGTTATACAAGTTATGGCAATACTCCCGAACTCCCGCCCCAGTACTGGGTGGCGTCGAGGTGATCTCACCAACAACTGCATAAAAGAGATTTCGATGTCGGCGAAACTCAGGTATTCCAGAACTGCAACAATAAAATTGTGACGACAACACCTCGGAGCTCAACTCCCCGGGACACTGCCACAACCCCTAAATGTCAGGAGGCACCAAGAACAATGTTCTCGTCACAAGACCATCGGAACGATTCCAAGATACCCGCGTGATCCTAATTTTTTTTTGGTGAAATTTGAGGAGAGAATAGTCAAAACTTCTACGTCAGGAGACCTCACCAGAGCGACGAAGGGACTGAGGAGTAAAAAGAATCCTACTCTCCGATATATATAATCCTAAGACTCAAAACATTTTTGTTCTAGACTCAACAACGTCAGCGATTCGATCAAGCAGGGGGCTCCTAAGTCGGGGATGGCTCTGATTACCAACTTGTAACGCCCACGATGCGGCTATATCTCCCACGTGTCGAGGCACGACTTAGAGGCATAACTGCATTGTGGTTTTGTCACAAGAAGGGTCATCTTCACACAATCCCATGTAATGAACAAGAATGGGATAAAGAGTTGGCTTACAATCGCCACTTCACACAAAACATAAATAAATCATACATCATTCAGAGATACACACATAGGTCCGACTACGGAACCAAAAGAAAAGAAGACAACCCAACTGCCAGATCCCTGATCGTCCCAACTGGGCACCACTACTGATCAACATGAAAAGAAACATAGTAATGAACAAGATCTTCATCGAGCTCCCACTTGAGCTCAGTTGCGTCATCTGCAATGGTCTCATCAGCACCTGCAACTGTTTTGGAAGTATCTGTGAGTCACGAGGACTCAGCAATCTCACTGTAGCGACCATACCTCAAATGGTCTGTGCTGCTGTGCACCAGTGTCATCCCTGGATCAGTAATGCTGACACGCACAGTACAAATGGAGGATTTATAACAGAGTAGCAATCACACACTTATTACATCGAATATCTCCAAAGAGATTAAGTATGATAAATATGGCTTAAGGCCATCTAAAACGATAACAGCGGAAGACTTGGAAGATAAGTGAGTCCATCAACTCCAGCGGCATCACTGAGTATAAGACCACGACCTAAGGCACCTTACTCGTCGTCTGAAAAGTCTGCAACATGAAACGTTGCAGCCCGAAAACGGGTCAGCACATGGAATATGCTGGCAATGTAACACATAGAGAATAATGAACAATAATAATGCTATACTACATGCATTTATGGCTGGTGGAAAGCTCTATGGTTATGATGTTTTTGCGAAAAGCCAATTTTTCCCTACTGCAAAGGAATAAATTTTATTTAACTATCATGGTGGTTGTGAAACATTGAGATGGTTGACAGCATCTCAATCCCAATTAAGAATCATTATTAACCCAGCAAAATTAATTAAAAGTAACATGGTGATGAGATTCACATGATAATCCAAGTACTAGATACTCAAGATGTCCATAACCGGGGACACGGCTAATCATGATTAGTTTGTACACTTTGCAGAGGTTTGCGCACTTTTCCCCACAAGACTCGATCTCCTCCGTTGGATTACTCGCACTACATGATGTTTGAGTAACGGATGACCGAGACACAGTCTTTCAGAAGTGTTTGCACCTTACGTATGGGTAGACAGTTACACCTACTTTCCCCTACATCTGCTAGTCTACCACTGTAAGAGTTCACACAACTTAGTCAACTATGCTAGAGCCCATAATAGCTTGCGGCTGCACACGGAAGTTTGTAGCATGAATAATCTTATGATCCCTTTGAACCTGGGTGGCGGTCCAAAAGAAAAACAGGCAATCCTGGAATACCCAGGTACCTCAATCCACCCAGATGTGAGTTTTAGTTGCCACCTTAAGTAAACCATTAATTAACACTCTCACATCTGTCATGGAAATCTCTCAAACCCAATCCACGTCTACGAGCATAGCATGGCAATATAATAGCAACGTAGAAGTAACTCCCAAGGGTTTGATAAATAAAACAGGTAATAGGTACTACCTCAACTACTTCCCAATACCCACAATTTATTTAGATCCTAATCATGCAAGTGTTTGAGGAAAATAGATCTAATGCAATAAAAACTGGGTATGGAAGGTATATGATCAAAGTGTTACTTGCCTTGCTGATGATCCGCGAAACCTAGCGATTGGAAGTAACAAGCGGCACACTCCGGGTACTCTATCGCAAACAAACAAGCAGACAATCAGTACTCATCTAATGCACAGGTAAAACTCGAATGAAAGATCCAACCAGAAAGTTCAACTTAAGAACTCCGGTTTGCAAAAAGAATCAACTCGAACGAAGCAACGAAAGTCAAACGGTGAAAGAAACAAGCTTTGTTTACTAATCTGGATCTAGGTCAAATTTTACAGTAGCAAAAACTTGTTTGAGCAGGTTAAACGGAAAGAGAATTTTGAGACGAAACTCTAGGCGCTTGAATCGCCTGATTCCGATAAACGAGCGAAAAGTTAAACAAAAACGAAGATTCGATCAGAAATCGAATCTGAGATAATTGCGGAAAAATCCGACGAAAAAGAAAAACGGACGAACGGTTAAAGAACGGACGTTCGTTAACAGAGAAAAACCGACGAATGCGTTCGTTAAAACGAACGAGTCGGTGAACGCTCACAAAATAACAAAACCGGAAAAAAACCGATCTAGGTTTTTTTTAAACGAACGGTTTTTTTAAACAAAACCGGCAACGAGGCGAGGTGCGGCTACCTCGTCGGGGGCGTGCTCCGGCGGGGCTCCGGCGGCTCGGGGCGAGGGGCGGCGGGGTCGGGCGGCGGCTCGGCGAGGGGCGGGGCTCCGGCGGCGGCTCGACGAGCGGCGGCGGCGGTGCAAAGCGGCGGCGGCGCGGGCTTCGGTGCGGGCGGCGGCAGGTGCGATGCGGCGGCGGCGGGGTGAGGTGAGAGGAGGGGGGGCTATATATATAGGAGGGGGGGGGGGTCCGGCGACTTAGGGGAGGGGCAAGCCGGGCGGGGCGGCTCCCGTGTCCGCCATGGACACGGCGCGGCGGCGGGTGCGTCGTGCGAGGAAAGGAGACGACGGGCGTGGGCCGGCGGCCTGGCTCGGCTGGGCTCGGCCCAGGCAGGCGCAGCGCAGTTTTTTTTAAACGTTCCGCGGAAAGTAATTCGTAGAAAAATAAATAAAAGTCCAAAAAAGATAAAACAAATTTTCCCCATCTAGTTAGAAAATCTAGAATAGGGTGAACATTTTTTTGACACAAAGTAAATTTTGAAAACATGCAATATTTTTTTAATGCAATTAAAATTGCAAATAAAATCCAATAAATGATTTTAACACTTTTCCTCCAGTATTTCAATTGTTTTGGAGAAGTCATATTTTCTCCTCTCGTTTATTTTTTAAATGAAATATTTTTCCGGAGAGAAAAATAATTAAAACCAAAATCCTCGTTTTATAATTTGATGAAAATCAAATATGAAAATTCGAGAAAATCCCCAACTCTCTCCGAGGGTCCTTGAGTTGCTTAGGATTTATCGAGGATTTGTCAAAATGCAATAAAATATGATATGCAATGATGATCTATGTATAACATACCAAATTGAAAATTCGGGATGTTACACTCACACCCGCGAGATCAAGACTATTTAAGCTTATAGGAAGGAAAGGGTAGTGAGGTGGAGCTGCAGCAAGCACTAAGCATATATGGTGGCTAACATACGCAAGTAAGAGCGAGAAGAGAAGCAACGGAACGGTCGTGAACTAGCAATGATCAAGAAGTGATCCTGAACTCCTACTTACGTCAAACATAACCCGAAACCGTGTTCACTTCCCGGACTCCGCCGAGAAAAGACCATCACAGCTACACACGCGGTTGATGCGTTTTAATTAAGGTCAAGTGTCAAGTTCTCTACAACCGGATATTAACAAATTCCCATCTGCCTCATAACCGCGGGCATGGCTCTCGAAAGTTAATACCCTGCAGGGGTGTCCCAACTTAGCCCATTATAAGCTCTCACGGTCAACGAAGGATAAACCTTCTGCCAGGAAGACCCGATCAGTCTCGGAATCCCGGTTTACAAGACATTTCGACAATGGTAAAACAAGACCAGCAAAGCCGCCCGAATGTGCCGACAAATCCCGATAGGAGCTGCACATATCTCGTTCTCAGGGCACACCGGATGAGCAGTCCGTACAACTAAAACCAGACTTCAAGTTTCCCCAAGGTGGCGCTGCAAAGGGCTCTAGTTTGGACCAGCACTCAGAGGAACACTGGCCCGGGGGTTTAAAATAAAGATGACCCTTGAGTCTGCAGAACCCAAAGGAAAAAGGCTTAGGTAGGCAAATGGTAAAACCAAGGTTGGGCCTTGCTGGAGGAGTTTTATTCAAGGCGAACTGTCGAGGGGGTCCCATAAATCACCCAACCGCATAAGGAACGCAAAATCAAGGAACATAACACCGGTATGACGAAAACTAGGGCGGCAAGAGTGGAACAAAACACCAGGCATAAGGCCGAGCCTTCCACCCTTACTAAGTATATAGATGCATTAATTAAATAAGAGATATTGTGATATCCCAACATAAACATAATCCAACATGGAGCAATCTTCATCTTCACCTGCAGCTAGCAACGCTATAAGAGGGGTTGAGCAAAGCGGTAACATAGCCGAACAACGGTTTGCTAGGAAGGTGACAAAGGTTAGAGGTTCATGGCAATTTGGGAGGCTTGAAGAGCAAGTGAATAGCTAACGCGGCATAGCAATAGAGCGAACAACTAGCAAGCAAAGATAGAAGTGATTTCGAGGGTATGGTCATCTTGCCTGAGATCCCGCAAGGAAGAAGAACGAGTCCATGAAGAAGACAAACGAATGTAGTCGAACGAATCCTCACAACTCCGGAACGAAACCGAAGCTAACGAGAGAAGCAACCCGGAAAGAAACAAACAACCTAGTAAACAACCACCACATACACATGGCATGATGCAAAAACAAATATGATGCATGTCCGGTTTAATGAGGCATGGCATGGCAAAGTGCAACAAACAACACTACAAATTAAGTGGAGCTCAATATGCAACGAGTTGCATATTGACGAAACACCACATCAATTATTTAGTTCTCTCTCATTTATGTACCCAACAATATTAAATGTTGATTAACATGGCAAGAGGTGAGACATAAGTAAACTACACATTATAGGCAATTTAAATGAGGCCGGAACAACAAACAATAATTCCGGAAAATCCTCATGTCATATTTTTGATTTGGTACTGTTCTACTAGAAACGCAATTTTAATGTTGTTAAAGAGCAAAATGAAGTGCACCAAGTTAATCTATGCATTTTTTCAAGAAGGTTACATATATAGTTTATTTAAATCCGAGTTACGGTTAATTAGTTATGAATTAAATCATTTTAACATGGCATTTAAGCAAATTTAATCAAACAACATTTTAAACAATTTTAACATGGGTGAAAGTGGCATATTACTAAACTACACAAAATTCTAAGCATTTTACATATTTAGTTTGTTTTAATCCGATGCACGGCTGTGGAGTTATTAAATGCATGAGGTGCAAGGGGTTTTCTGTAAAACAGTAATTCTCTGGATAATAGAGAAATTCGCAGATCCTGAAAAAAACATCACATGGGCCGAAAGTGAATAGGAAGCCCAACAGAGGAAAAACAACAAAGGGCGCTGGGGGCCTCACCATGGGCCTTGGCCCGTTCGGTGGAAGAGGCAGGCAGGCGGGGCGCTGGGCCTGGTAGCTCGCAAAGGGCGACGAAGTCAATGCGGCGGCACGGGCGTGCGCTCGATGCAGCGCTGCTGCATCTAACTGCAGAAGACTGCAGCGGCGCCATGGCGACAGGAAGCAGGGGTCGCGGGCACGGCGGTGGCTACCGACGAGCAGGCGACGGCGGATCCGGCCATGGGGCACCGGACTTGGCCGGAGAAGGGGCAGAGGCGCGCCGGGGAGGCGAGCGGCGCTGGCGAGGTGGCGGCAGCAACAAGTCCAGGAGGGGTCGCCGGGGCTCGGGCTTCTGCTCCGCGGCTGTGGGCACCGGGACGAGGAGGTAGGCGATGGCACCGGGAGGAGCTGCTGCGGGAGGAGTCCGGCGTGACGAGTTGTCGGCGCGACGAGGTGGATGTGAGTTCGAGGCAGGAGCTCCGGCTCGGGAAGGAGTTCGGGCACGAGTCGAGGCAGAGGCTCGCAGCAGGGGAGGAGCACGGCGCAGGGGCTTGATGCGCAGGGGCGGTGAGGACGAAGCCTTGGGCGATGCGGTCGGGTCGAGCAGCAAGGAGGGTTGACGAGGCCGACGACGTTCTTGACTTGGTGGCGCAGTCCTTGCAGGAGAAACACGGCAACCATGCGATTAGTGGCAGCAGTAGGGGAAGAACAGCGAGAAACAGGGAGGAGGCGCGGTGAGGAGGACCTGCGGGTCGGAGCAGTTTGACGGCGGGGCCATGGCGTGGTGCTGCTCGGGGTCGGAGGACGCTGCTCTCGATCCACCCTGGATTGAGAAACATGAGGAGGGGAGGAGGCGCGGTGCAGCCTGCTCGAGCTCGAGGGAGAGGGTGGCGCTCGGGGTTGGACATGACCAGAGGAGCTCGAACAGAGAGGTGGCTGGCTGGATCGGAAAGAGGGGATGGATGAACGAGGAAGGCTTGCTGTGGTTGGGCGGCGACACAAAACGAGGGAGGTGGTCGCCGCGATCTGGTTGGGTGGGATGGATCCCGATGGGGATTTGGTAGAGTGGCGGCGCGGCTGGGAGGATGGGACAGGTCCCTAGATTTTAGGGTTGTCCACTATTTATACTGCAAAAGATTAGGGTAGGGGCTATCACGTCCCTACGATCGTAATCGGACGGCTGGGAAAATATAGGTTAGGATGTCCAATGAAGAAAACGGTGATGTTTTGTAGATGTTAGGGGATGATCCGGACCCAACGGTAACGAAAGTCCGGTTCGGGTTCGGGAGAAATTTCGGACGCGCGCGAGGGGGCGATGCACTGTGCAAAGAGGGACTACAGTTTAAGCAGGAGGGAAAACGAAGAACGAGGTTGGTCTCGGAAGGGTCAGCGGAAGCAAGGGGGCGGGCGGCCACTACGAGGGGATGCAAGTTTTAAAACATGGCGGCAACGAAGTGCCGATGCAATGCAAATGATGCGATGATGAATGCAACACACAAATAAAACACAGCTGACTCGCCAAACAAGGAAGGCAATCGGAGCGTCGATCTCGGGGCGTTACAATGAGATTGTGCAACTCCCGGATACCATAGGAGTGCTTTGGGTGTGCCAAACGTCACAACGTAACTGGGTGGCTATAAAGGTGCACTACGGGTATCTCCGAAAGTGTCTGTTGGGTTGGCACGAATCGAGACTTGGATTTGTCACTCCGTATGACGGAGAGGTATCTCTGGGCCCACTTGGTAATGCATCATCATAATGAGCTCACTGTGACCAAGTGTTTGGTCACGGGATCATGCATTACGGTACGAGTAAAGTGACTTGCCGGTATCGAGATTGAACAAGGTATTGGGATACCGACGATCGAATCTCGGGCAAGTAACGTACCGATTGACAAAGGGAATTGTATACGGGATTGATTGAATCCTCGACATCGTGGTTCATCCGATCAGATCATCGTGGAACATGTGGGAGCCAACATGGGTATCCAGATCCCGCTGTTGGTTATTGACCGGAGAGTCGTCTCGGTCATGTCTGCATCTCTCCCGAACCCGTAGGGTCTACACACTTAAGGTTCGGTGACGCTAGAGTTGTAGAGATATTAGTATGCGGTTAACCGAAAGTTGTTCGGAGTCCCGGATGAGATCCCAAACGTCACGAGGAGTTCCGGAATGGTCCGGAGGTAAAGATTTATATATGGGAAGTCCTATTTTGGCCACCGGAAAATGTTCGGGATTTTTCGGTATTGTACCGGGAAGGTTCTAGAAGGTTCTGAAGTGGGGCCCACCTGCATGGGGGGACCCACATGAACGTGGGTAGTGGGGGCAAGGCCCCACACCTCTGGTCAAGGCACACCAAGATCCCACCTTAGAAGGAATAAGATCATATCCCGAAGGGATAAGATCAAGATCCCTAAAAAAGGGGGATAACAATCGGTGGTGAAGGGAAATGATGGGATTTCTTTCCCCCACCTTTGCCAACACCCCAATGGACTTGGGGGGCAAGAAACCAGCCCCCTCCACCCCTATATATAGTGGGGAGGCGCATGGGAGCAGCACCCCAAGCCCCTGGCGCCTCCCTCTCCCTCCCGTGACACCTCTCCCTCTTGCCGAGCTTGGCGAAGCCCTGCCGAGATCCCCGCTGCTTCCACCACCACGCCGTCGTGCTGCTGGATCTCCATCAACCTCTCCCTCCCCTTGCTGGATCAATAAGGAGGAGACGTCTTCCCAACCGTACGTGTGTTGAACGCGGAGGTGCCGTCCGTTCGGCGCTCGGTCATCAGTGATTTGGATCACGACGAGTACGACTCCATCAACCCTGTTCACTTGAACGCTTCCGCTCGCGATCTACAAGGGTATGTAGATGCACCCTTTTCCCTCTCATTGCTAGAAGACTCCATAGATTGTTCTTGGTGATGCGTAGAAATTTTTTTAATTTCTGCAACGATCTCCAACAGTGGCATCATGAGCTAGGTCTATGCGTAGTTTCTATGCACGAGTAGAACACAAAGCAGTTGTGGGCGTTGATATTGTCAATTTACTTGCCGTTACTAGTCTTATCTTGATTCGGCGGCATCGTGGGATGAAGCGGCCCGGACCGACCTTACACGTACACTTACGTGAGACAGGTTCCACCGACTGACATGCACTAGTTGCATAAGGTGGCTAGCGGGTGTCTGTCTCTCCCACTTTAGTCGGATCGGATTCGATGAAAAGGGTCCTTATGAAGGGTAAATAGAAGTTGGCATATCATATTGTGGTTTTACGTAGGTAAGAAACGTTCTTGCTAGAAACCTATAGAAGGCACGTAAAAACATGCAACAACAATTAGAGGACGTCTAACTTGTTTTTGCAGCATATGCCTTGTGATGTGATATGGCCAAAAGGATGTGATGAATGAAATATATGTGATGTATGAGATTGATCATGTTCTTGTAATAGGAATCACGACTTGCATGTCGATGAGTATGACAACCGGCAGGAGCCATATGAGTTATCTTTATTTTTTGTATGACCTGCGTGTCATTGAATAACGCCATGTAAATTACTTTACTTTATTGCTAAACACATTAGCCATAGAAGTAGATGTAATCGTTGGCGTGACAACTTCATGAAGACACGATGATGGAGATCATGATGATGGAGATCATGGTGTCATGCCGTTGACGAAGATGATCATGGCGCCCCGAAGATGGAGATCAAAGGAGCAATATGATACTGGCCATATCATGTCACTATTTGATTGCATGTGATGTTTATCATGTTTTACATCTTATTTGCTTAGAATGACGGTAGCTTAAATAAGATGATCCCTCACAATAATTTCAAGAAAGTGTCCCCCCTAACTGTGCACCGTTGCGAAGGTTCGTTGTTTCGAAGCACCACGTGATGATCGGGTGTGATAGATTCTAACGTTCGAATACAACGGGTGTAAGCCAGATTTACACACGCAATACACTTAGGTTGACTTGACGAGCCTAGCATGTACAGACATGGCCTCGAAACACGGAAGACCGAAAGGTCGAGCATGAGTCGTATAGAAGATACGATCAACATGAAGATGTTCACCGATGTTGACTAGCCCGTCTCACGTGATGATCGGACACGGCCTAGTTGACTCGGATCATGTTTCACTTAGATGACTAGAGGGATGTCTATCTGAGTGGGAGTTCATTGAATAATTTGATTAGATGAACTTAATTATCATGAACTTAGTCTAAAATCTTTACAATATGTCTTGTAGATCAAATGGCCCACGCTAATGTTGCCCTCAACTTCAACGCGTTCCTAGAGAAAACCAAACTGAAAGATGATGGCAGCAACTATACGGACTGGCTCCGGAACCTGAGGATCATCCTCATTGCTGCCAAGAAAGATTATGTCCTAGAAGCACCGCTAGGTGACGCACCCATCCTAGAGAACCAAGACGTTATGAACGCTTGGCAGCAGGGTGCTGATGATTACTCCCTCGTTTAGTGCGGCATGCTTTACAGCTTAGAATCGAGGCTCCAAAAGCGTTTTGAGCAACACAGAGCCTATGAGATGTTCGAAGAGCTTAAAATGGTTTTCCAAGCTCATGCCCGGGTCGAGAGATATGAAGTCTCCGACAAGTTCTTCAGTTGTAAGATGGAGGAAAATAGTCCTGTCAGTGAGCACATACTCAAAATGTCTGGGTTACACAACCGCTTGACTCAGCTGGGAGTTAATCTCCCGGATGACGCGGTCATTGACAGAATCCTTTAGTCGCTTCCACCGAGCTACAAGAGCTTTGTGATGAACTTCAATATGCAGGGGATGGAAAAGACCATTCCTGAGGTATATTCAATGCTGAAATCAGCGGAGGTGGAGATCAAAGAGGAACATCAAGTGTTGATGGTGAATAAAACCACTAAGTTCAAGAAAGGCAAGGGTAAGAAGAACTTCAAGAAGGACGGCAAGGGAGTTGCCAGGAAGAAGCCAAAGAATGGACCCAAGCCTGAGACTGAGTGCTTTTATTGCAAGGGAAGTGGTCACTGGAAGCGGAACTGCCCCAAGTACTTGGCGGACAAGAAGGCCGGCAACACCAAAGGTATATGTGATATACATGTTATTGATGTGTACCTTACCAGCACTCGTAGTAGCTCCTGGGTATTTGATACCGGTGCGGTTGCTCATATTTGTAAATCAAAGCAGGAGCTACGGAATAAACGGAGACTGGCAAAGGACGAGGTGACGATGCGCGTCGGGAATGGTTCCAAGGTCGATGTGATCGCCATCGGGACGCTACCTCTACATTTACCTACGGGATTAGTTTTAAACCTCAATAATTGTTATTTAGTGCCAGCTTTGAGCATGAACATTGTATCAGGATCTCGTTTAATTCGAGATGGCTACTCATTTAAATCCGAGAATAATGGTTGTTCTATTTATATGAGAGATATGTTTTATGGTCATGCCCCACTGGTTAATGGTTTATTCTTAATGAATCTCGAACGTAGTGTTACACATATTCATAGTGTGAATACCAAAAGATGTAAGGTTGATAATGATAGTCCCACATACTTGTGGCACTGCCGTCTTGGTCACATTGGTGTCAAACGCATGAAGAAGCTCCATGCAGATGGACTTTTGGAGTCTCTTGATTACAAATCATTTGACACGTGTGAACCATGCCTCATGGGTAAGATGACCAAGACTCCGTTCTCCGGAACAATGGAGCGAGCAACCAACTTATTGGAAATCATACTTACCGATGTGTGCGGTCCAATGAGTGTTGAGGCTCGCGGTGGCTATCGTTATGTTCTCACTCTCACTGATGACTTGAGTAGATATGGGTATGTCTACCTAATGAAACACAAGTCTGAGACCTTTGAAAAGTTCAAGGAATTTCAGAGTGAGGTTGAGAATCAATGTTACAGAAAAATAAAGTTCTTACGATCAGATCGTGGAGGGGAATATTTGAGTCACGAATTTGGCACACACTTAAGGAAATGTGGAATAGTTGCACAACTCACGCCGCCTGGAACACCTCAGCGAAATGGTGTGTCCGAACGTCGTAATCGCACTCTATTGGATATGGTGCGATCTATGATGTCTCTTACCGATCTACCGCTCTCATTTTGGGGCTATGCTTTAGAGACTGCCGCATTCACTTTAAATAGGGCTCCGTCGAAATCCGTTGAGACGACACTGTATGAATTATGGTTTGGGAAGAAACCTAAACTGTCGTTTCTAAAAGTTTGGGGATGCGATGCTTATGTCAAGAAACTTCAACCTGAAAAGCTCGAACCCAAGTCGGAAAAATGCGTCTTCATAGGATACCCTAAGGAAACCATTGGGTATACCTTCTACCTCAGATCCGAAGGCAAGATCTTTGTTGCCAAGAACGGGTCCTTTCTGGAGAAAGAGTTTCTCTCGAAAGAAGTAAGTGGGAGGAAAGTGGAACTTGATGAAGTACTACCTCTTGAACCGGAAAGTAGCGCAGCTCAGGAAGATATTCCTGTGGTGTCTGCACCGACTAGAGAGGAAGTTAATGATGATGATTATCAAGGTACTTCGGATCAAGCTCCTACTGAACTTCGTAGGTCCACAAGGACACGTTCCGCGCCAGAGTGGTACGGCAACCCTGTCTTGGAAATCATGTTGTTAGACAACGGTGAACCTTCGACCTATGAAGAAGCAATGGCGGGCCCAGATTCCGACAAATGGCTTGAAGCCATGCCAATCGAGATAGGATCCATGTATGAAAACAAAGTGTGGACTTTGACAGACTTGCCCGATGATCGGCGAGCGATAGAAAACAAATGGATCTTTAAGAAGAAGACAGACGCGGATGGTAATGTTACCATCTATAAAGCTCGACTTGTCACTAAGGGTTATCGACAAGTTCAAGGGGTTGACTACGATGAGACTTTCTCACCCGTAGCGAAGCTGAAGTCCGTCCGAATCATGTTAGCAATCGCCGCATACTATGATTATGAGATATGGTAAATGGACGTCAAAACGGCATTCCTTAACGGCTTTCTTAAGGAAGAATTGTATATGATGCAGCCGGAAGGTTTTGTCGATCCTAAGAATGCTAACAAGGTATGCAAGCTCGAGCGCTCCATCTATAGGCTGGTGCAAGCATCTCGGAGTTGGAATTTTCGATTTGATGAGATGATCAAAGCGTTTGGGTTTACACAGACTTATGGAGAAGCCTGTGTTTACAAGAAAGTGAGTGGGAGCTCTGTAGCATTTCTCATATTATATGTGGATGACATACTGTTGATGGGAAATGATATAGAATTCTTGGGAAGCATAAAGGCCTACTTGAACAAGTGTTTTTCAATGAAGGACCTTGGAGAAGCTGCTTATATATTAGGCATCAAGGTCTATAGAGATAGATCAAGACGCCTCATTGGTCTTTCACAAAGTACGTACCTTGACAAGATATTGAAGAAGTTCAATATGGATCAGTCCAAGAAGGGGTTCTTGCCTGTATTGCAAGGTGTGCAATTGAGCATGGCTCAATGCCCGACCACGGCAGTAGATAGAGAAAAGATGAGTGTCGTCCCCTATGCCTCGGCCATAGGGTCTATTATGTATGCCATGCTGTGTACCAGACCTGATGTAAACCTTGCCGTAAGTTTGGTAGGAAGGTACCAAAGTAATCCCGACATGGAACACTGGACAGCGGTCAAGAATATCCTGAAGTACCTGAAGAGGACTAAGGATATGTTTCTCGTTTATGGAGGTGACGAAGAGCTCGTCGTAAAGGGTTACGTCGATGCTAGTTTCGACACAGATCTGGATGACTCTTAAGGCACAAACCGGATACGTGTATATTTTGAATGGTGGGGCAGTAAGCTGGTGCAGTTGCAAGCAAAGCGTTGTGGCAGGATCTACATGTGAAGCGGAATACATGGCGGCCTTAGAGGCAGCACAAGAAGCAATCTGGGTGAAGGAGTTCATTACCGACCTAGGAGTTATTCCCAATGCGTCGGGCCCGATGACTCTCTTCTGTGACAACACTAGAGCTATTGCCCTTGCCAAGGAGCCTAGGTTTCACAGGAAGACTAGGCATATCAAGCGTCGCTTCAACTCCATTCGTGAAAATGTTCAAAATGGAGACATAGATATTTGTAAAGTACATACGGACCTGAATGTAGCAGATCCGTTGACTAAACCTCTCCCTAGAGCAAAACATGATCAACACCAGAACTCTATGGGTGTTCGATTCATCACAATGTAACTAGATTATTGACTCTAGTGCAAGTGGGAGACTGTTGGAAATATGCCCTAGAGGAAATAATAAAATGGTTATTATTATATTTCATTTCATGCTATAATTGTGTTACCCGGAAATCGTAATACATGTGTGAATACATAGACCACAACATGTCCCTAGTGAGCCTCTAGTTGACTAGCTCGTTGATCAACAGATAGTCATGGTTTCCTGACTATGGACATTGGATGTCATTGATAACGGGATCACATCATTAGGAGAATGATGTGATGGACAAGACCCAATCCTAAGCATAGCACAAGATCGTGTAGTTCGTTTGCTAGAGCTTTTCCAAATGTCAAGTATCATTTCCTTAGACCATGAGATTGTGCAACTCCCGGATACCATAGGAGTGCTTTGGGTGTGCCAAACATCACAACGTAACTGGGTGGCTATAAAGGTGCACTACGGGTATCTCCGAAAGTGTCTGTTGGGTTGGCACGAATTGAGACTGGGATTTGTCACTCCGTATGACGGAGAGGTATCTCTGGGCCCACTCGGTAATGCATCATCATAATGAGCTCAATGTGACCAAGTGTTTGGTCACGGGATCATGCATTACGGTACGAGTAAAAAGACTTGCCGGTAACGAGATTGAACAAGGTATTGGGATACCGACGATCGAATCTCGGGCAAGTAACGTACCGATTGACAAAGGGAATTGTATACGGGATTGATTGAATCCTCGACATCGTGGTTCATCCAATGAGATCATCGTGGAACATGTGGGAGCCAACATGGGTATCCAGATCCCGCTGTTGGTTATTGACCGGAGAGTCGTCTCGGTCATGTCTGCATGTCTCCCGAACCCGTATGGTCTACACACTTAAGGTTCGGTGACGCTAGAGTTGTAGAGATATTAGTATGCGGTTAACCGAAAGTTGTTCGGAGTCCCGGATGAGATCCCAGACGTCACGAGGAGTTATGGAATGGTCCGGAGGTAAAGATTTATATATGGGAAGTCCTATTTTGGCCACCGGAAAATGTTTGGGATTTTTCGGTATTGTACCGGGAAGGTTCTAGAAGGTTCTGAAGTGGTGCCCACCTGCATGGGGGGACCCACATGAACGTGGGTAGTGGGGGCAAGGCCCCACACCCTTGGTCAAGGTGCACCGAGATCCCACCTTAGAAGGAATAAGATCATATCCCGAAGGGATAAGATCAAGATCCCTAAAAAAGGGGGATAACAATCGGTGGGGATGGGAAATGATGGGATTTCTTTCCCCCACCTTTGCCAACGCCCCAATGGACTTGGAGGGCAAGAAACCAGCCCCCTCCACCCCTATATATAGTGGGGAGGCGCATGGGAGCAGCACCCCAAGCCCCTGGCGCCTCCCTCTCCCTCCCGTGACACCTCTCCCTCTCGCTGAGCTTGGCGAAGCCCTGGCGAGATCCCCGCTGCTTTCACCACCACGCCGTCGTGCTGCTGGATCTCCATCAACCTCTCCCTCCCCTCGCTGGATCAAGAAGGAGGAGACGTCTTCCCAACCGTACGTGTGTTGCACGCGGAGGTGCCGTCCGTTCGGCGCTCGGTCATCGGTGATTTGGATCACGACGAGTACGACTCCATCAACCCCGTTCACTTGAACGCTTCCGCTCGCGATCTATAAGGGTATGTAGATGCACTCTTTTCCCTCTCGTTTCTAGAAGACTCCATAGATTGTTCTTGGTGATGCATAGAATTTTTTTTAATTTCTGCAACGATCTCCAACACCACACACCCAACACCTCGGCAAATCACTCCGCCGAGGGGGGAGAAGATGCAGTGCAGATGGTGGTGCCGCTAGCGCCTTGCTGACGACGATGGTGCGGCTGGTGTTCAGCCGGAGTCGGAGCCGCCGTCCTCCCCATCGGCTCCACCATCATCGTCGTCACTGTCCTCCTTGTCGCTGTCGCTTCAAGAGGAGCTTTCATCGTCGGTCGAGCTTTCCGTGCAGCACCCTAAGTGAGCTCCCGAACACCCGAAGACCTTGATGGAGAGCAGGGTGGCGTCCATTAGCTTAAAATGGAGAACGTGCCCTGCCTCTAGGCTATGGGCATGAGCAAAAGTCTTCCAGCCATGCCGGAGAAGCATGACATGGGGTGCGGGGAACTCCACGTCCACCCGCATGCTGCCATTACAGCAGCCCCTCATGTGCGGCCTCAATCCGGGCGGCTGTTCTTCCTCCATCACCCTCACGAAAGGAGTTGGAAGCCGCCTCCGCGCAGCTTGGTGATAATCCCCAAGTGAAAGGAATCATCATAGTAATTTCCAAACATGGAAGTGATAAGTATGGAGTGTCGAACCCACAAGGAGCTAAAGGTAAGATAAATATTCTCTCAAGTCCTATCTGCCACTGATACGACTATACGTACACCGAACGTTTGCTTCCATCTAGAAACGAGAAATAAAACTATGTTGTGGGTATGAAGAGGATAACTTTGCATGATATCGAAGAGCTAAAATATAAAAATAGGTTCTGTTAACATAAAGTTAGAATATATTATAAATAGCGAGTGTGGAATAATGATGGATTGGTGTGCGGAATTGTCCTAGGAAATTGTTAACAAGATCGGTAGTCGTCATTGCAATTTTATATGAGGGAGAGGCATAAGCTAACATACTTTCTCTTCTTGGATCATATGGACTTATGATTGGAACTCTAGCAAGCATCCACAACTACTAAAGATCATTAAGGTAAAACCCAACCATAGCATTAAAGTATCAAGTCCCCTTTATCCCATACGCAACAACTCCCTTACTCGGGTTTATGCTTCTGTCACTCAAGCAACCCACTATAAACGAATCATGAACGTATTGCAACACCCTACAGCGGGAATCCTTCATGTGTGCGCGGCACGGAAGGCACCACAGGACAGCACCAAAATAAAACATACAACTCAAACCAATCTAGATCATCAATCAACCCAAAAGACAAAAGAAATCTACTCAAAATATCATAGGATGGAACACATCATTGGATCATAATATGTGGCATAAAGCACGATGTTCAAGTAGTGGATTACAGCAGGGTGCGGGAGAGTGGACTGCCGAGAAGAGATGAGGAAGGTGATGAAGATGGTGATGTTGATGAAGATGATCACCGCGGTGATGGTTCCACCAGTGGCACTCCGGCGCCACCGAGAGAGAGGGGGAGAGAGTCTCCCCCTTGTGCTTCCTCCTCCATGGCCTCCCCCTAGATGGGAAGAGGTTCTCCCTTTGGTCCTTGGCCTCCATGGTGATAATGGCCCCCTCCGGGATCCTGCTCCATGGCCTCCGATGATGATGGGCCCCTCCGGCAGGGTGCCAGAGAGGGCCTAGATTTATTTTTCGTGGCTACAGAGGCTTGCAGCGGCAGAACTCCCGATCTAGGTTTATTTCTGGGGGTTTTGGTATTTATAGGAATTTTTGGCATCGGTCTCACGTCAAGGGGGTACACGAGGCAGCGACAAGGTCGGAGCACCCTCCCGTGGGGTAGGGCGCTCCCCCCTACCTTGTCGTCGCCTCGGGACTCTTCTGGTCCAACTCTTGTGCTTCGGGATTCTCTTTTGGTCCATAAAAAATCACCGTAAATTTTTAGCCCATTCCGAGAAATTTTATTTCTGCACAAAAAACGACACCACGGTAGTTCTGTTGAAAACAGTGTCAGTCCGGGTAAGTTCTAATCAAATCATACTAAAACCATATAGAATTGTTGTAAACATGGCATGAATACTTCATAAATTATAGATACGTCAGAAATGTACCAGCATCCCCAGCTTAATTCCTGCTCGTCCTCGAGTAGGTAAATGATAAAAGAAATAATATATGAAGTGTGAATGCTAGCAAGTGCACAACTTTGATCAATGGTAATTCCAATCACCTTTTCTAGCATCATTAGCTCATAAAACTTCTCATGATCAAGTAACAAGCTATTCACATGTTAAAGTATAGACCATAAAGTTTCTTGAAAACAAGCAAACTATGTTCTCAGTATCAAACAATTGCAATTCATCTTATTTTCAGGAAGGGTCTGTGTAAGAGCTTTGATTTAGCAAATTCCACATACTCAACTATCATATAGTCTTCCATGATTGCAAACACTCAAAGCATATTTTTAGAACAAATAGCATCTGTCAAACACAGAGAAAGATAGGGGCTTAATGTTTCGCCTCCCAAGTTATTTATCATATAGATAATTGTCAACAATAATAATTCATGATCAAATATATTTGAATGGCCATATATGCTTGGATCTTCCCCCACCACATGATGCTTGCCAACTAAAGAATAATTAAGGTTGAAATAAGAAGGAATACTATTGACTCTTGCATAAAAGTAAATACATGAAAGTAAAAGATAGGCCCTTCGCAGAGGGAAGCAGAGGTTGTCATGCGCTTTTTAATTTTGGATGTGCAAACCCTTAATGCAAAGGAACGTCACGTTGTATTGCCCTTTGTTATAGAAACCTTTATTATGCAGTCCGTCGCTTTTATTTCTTTACCATCACAAGTTCGTACAACGCTTATTTTCCCTTACAATAAACGATCATAGATATTTAGGAGCAATTATTATTGCTTTTTGCACTGATGACAACTTACTTGAAGGATCTTATTCAATCCATAGGTAGATATGGTGGACACTCATGGCATGAAACGGGGTTTAAGGGTTTTGGATGCACAAGTAGTATCTCTACTTAGTACAAAATTTTGGCAAGCAAAAGATCCTAAGCAAGCATCACATGTTAGAGGATCCATAACAATATAACTTCTATGCAAATATACCCAAACATAACTCATTACGTTGTCTTCCCTGTCCAACTTCAACTAATTTTCTCAAGTTTGAAAATAATTAATGGGGCTCACAATCATAGAAGATTTCCAAGATATTATATTTATATGTGAAATCTCTCTTCCTTCATTATTCTTTCATGAATTGTTCAAGTGACCAATGTTGAGTTTGCTAACTTTCAATAAATTTTACCACCTATACTTCTTATATGTGAATTCATACTCCCCATGGGATAAGCATATGAAGCATATATAATTTCATATTTATGATATTCAATCCATTAAACCATTTACTCATAGTATATAAGTGAAGCACGTGAGTAAATGACAAAACTACCCCGGAAAGAATATAAGTGAAGATCAATGAGTAGTCAAATAATTAACTAGCCATGGGAGGACTCTCTCTCATTCAAAATTTCAGATCCAATGATTTTATTCAAACAACAAGTAAAATGAAAATACGCTCCAAGCAAAACACATATCATGTGACAAATAAAAATATAGCTCCGAGTAAGGTATACCGATGGTTTTGAAGACGAAAGAGGGGATGCCTTCCCGGGCATCCCCAAGCTTAGGCGCTTGAGTCTTCCTTGAATATTACCTTGGGGTGCCTTGGGCATCCCCAAGCTTAGGATCTTTCCACTCCTTATTTGCCTGATATCGGCATCTCACTCAAAACTTGAAAACTTCAATCACACAAAACTTAAAGGAACTTCGTGAGATGGGTTAGTATGATAAAGACAAATCATTCACTTTGTTACTGTCAAGATAAGATTCATAATTATTCTCACACAATTCCTACTGTATCATATCATTTCTAGAATTTATATTGAGCAATATAGCCATAAAAACTAGAAAACAAGCAAACTATGCATTGAAAACAGAATCTGTCAGAAACAGAACAGTTTGTAATGATCTGAACAAAAACCATACTTACGCTACTCCAAAAATTCTGAAAATTAGGAAAACCTAGGCAATTTGTACATGAATCTTGTGCAAAATGAATCAATATTTTATCACCCTTCTGTTAAAAATGAAAATTACTTTACTGGGTGCAAAAATTTCTGTTTTTCAATAAGATCAAATCAACTATCACCGTAAGCCATCCCAAAGGTCTTACTTGGAACTTTATTGAAAAAAAGCTATAAAACATGATTACTACAGTAGCTTAATCATGTGAACACACAAAAACAGTAAGGATAAATATTGGGTTGTTTCCCAACAAGCACTTTTCTTTAATGCCTTTTTAGCTAGGCATGATATTTTAATGATACTCTTCCAAGCCCAATTCTGATGATAATTTTATTCATACTCTAAAAGATATAAGTGAAGTTCATAGAGAATTATACAAATAATATAGATTTACCAATATCCAAGATCAAAATATATAAGTGAATCACACGAAGCATTCTATAAAGCCATACTCAAAAGATTTAAGTGAAGCACATTATAAATCCATACTCAAAAGATTTAAGTGAAGCACAAAGAGCATTCTACAAATCAATTAAGGGCTATCTCATACTAGCATGGAGAATAAAGGAAAAGAAAAGAAACACAAAAGACGTATATCATGTGAACAAAACAAAAACCGAGGTATACCGATAATTGTTGAAGAAGAAAGATGGGATGCCAACCGGGGCATCGCCAAGCTTAGATGCTTGAATATCCTTGAAATTTTTAAGTAACTATTGCCTCTCCTTATTCCTCTTATATCGATAACTCCTCGATCTTCGAACACTTCATCCACACAAAACTTTACAAAACCCTCATGAGATCCGTTAGTATAATAAAGCAAATCACTACCTTAGGTACTATTGTAAACTCATTCCAATTTCATATTAGCATTATATCTACTGTATTCCAACTTCACCATGGTTCATACCTCCTGATACAACCCATAGATTCATCAAAATAAGCGAACAACACATAGAAAACAGAATCTTTCAAAAACATGACAGTCTGTAGCAATATGGAACTTTCGTATACTTCTGTAGCTCCAAAAAAATAAAAAATTAGGACAACCTAAAAATTTTGCAGCGCAGTACCGTGTAAAAATTTCAAGATTTTATCATGCTCTGGTAAAAAAAAGAAAATTCAAATACTACAGCAAAAGTTTCTGTTTTTTCTGCTGCACACACCAAACAAGCAATTTAAACATCCTAAAACCAAAACTTGGCACAATATTTTTATAATACAATGGATATATACAAGGGGATAATTATTTTTGAGAAACTTCCATGAAACATTCTACATTGTTTCGATGAGCATGAACACAAGTGTTCAAGGTCGACCCTCACTTCTCCAATGCATAACCTTCCAATCACTTCTCTTTGTGAAAAAGTTTTTAGGCATAAGAGGAAAGTAATTTTTTTGTATTTTAATTCTTCAATTTTTTTTGTTTGTTTCACCCACAACTAAAGAAAACAAAGACAAAAGGGAAAACAAGATCTACTTACTGAAGAAAGCAACAAGCATACACGAGAATACCAACTCCACGCTATTGCTTCCCGGCAACGGCGGCAGAAAAGAGCTTGATAATCCCCAAGTGCAAGGAATCACTATAGCAATTTCCAAAGATGGAAGTGATAAGTATGGAGTGTCGAACCCACAAGGAGCTAAAGGTAAGATCAATATTCTCTCGAGTCCTATCTGCCACTGATACGACTTTACGTACACCGAACGTTTGCTTCCATCTAGAAATGAGAAATAAAACTATGTTGTGGGTCTGAAGAGGATTACTTTGCATGATATCAGAGAGCTAAAATATAAAAATAGGTGTTGTTAACATAAAGTTAGAATATATTATAAATAGAGAGTGTGTAATAATGATGGATCGGTGTGCGGAATTGTCCTAGGCAATTGTTAACAAGATCGGTAGCCGTCATTGCAATTTTATATGAGGGAGAGGCATAAGCTAACATACTTTCTCTTCTTGGATCATATGCAATTATGATTGGAACTCTAGCAAGCATCCGCAACTACTAAAGATCGTTAAGGTAAAACCCAACCATAACATTAAAGTATCAAGTCCCCTTTATCCCATACGCAACAACCCCCTTACTCGGGTTGATGCTTCTGTCACTCAAGCAACCCACTATAAGCAAATCATGAACGTATTGCAACACCCTACAGTAGGAATCCTTCACGTGTGCGCGGCACGGAAGGCACCATAGGACAGCACCAAAATAAAACATACAACTCAAACCAATCTAGATCATCAATCAACCCAAAAGACAAAATAAATCTACTCAAAACATCATAGGATGGCAACAGATCATTGGATCATAATATGTGGCATAAAGCACCATGTTCAAGTAGTGGATTACAGCGGGGTGCGTGAGATTTGACCACCGAAAAGAGATGAGGAAGGTGATGAAGATGGTGACGTTGATGAAGACGATCACCGTGGTGATGGTTCCCACGGTGGCACTCCGGCGCCACCGAGAGAGAGGGTGAGAGGTTCTCCCCCTTGTGCTTCCTATTCCATGGCCTCCCCTGGATGAGAAGAGGTTCTCCCTCTAGTCCTTGGCCTCCATGGTGATGATGGCCCCTCCGGGATCCTCCTCCATGGCCTCCGATGATGATGGGCCCCTCCAGCAGGGTGCCGGAGAGGGCCTAGATTGATTTTTTTGCTACAGAGGCTTGCGGCGGGACTCCCTATCTTGGTTTATTTTTGGGGGTTTTGGTATTTATAGGAATTTTTGGCGTCGGTCTCACGTCAAGGGGGTCCACGAGGCAGTGACAAGGTAGGAGCACCCTCCCGAAGGGGTAGGGCGTGCCCCCCTACCTTGTCTGGTCCAACTCTTGTGCTTCGGGATTGTCTTTTGGTCCGTAAAACATCACCGTAAATTGTCAGCCCATTCTGAGAACTTTTATTTCTGCACAGAAAACGACACCATGGTAGTTCTGCTGAAAACAACATCAGTCCGGGTTAGTTCTAATCAAATCATACCAAAATCATATAAAATTGTTGTAAACATGGCATGAATACTTCATAAATTATGATACGTAGGTGACGTATCACTTGGCGATGAATGCCAGCGGCTGGTCTCCGGCGTGGCCTTCATTTGGGGTTGGAGCGGCTAGAGGAGGAGCAATCAGGGCGCCACCAGGCCCTTCAACACGCTGAGCGCCACGACGGCGGCGCCTCTTCGGGCACTAGACTCCCCTCCAGCATCCCCGGCAGAGGGAGGGAGGTGCTGTCGAGTAGAAGCTCTCGTCGCCGCTTCTGGAGCTCCACCGCGTCCTCTTCCCCTCACCATGTTGGGAGAAAGGTACCAGACGAAGCAGAGGGAAGTGTGTGTGAGTGAGCACCTCGCACACGTCCATTTTTATAGGAAAACGTGGCCGGGGGCGGGCTCCTCACCCAGAAGGCAACCGCCCCGCTCCACACTCCAGCTCCTCTGCGTCGATGACAAAGTACTAAATCAAGACCACCCACTTTCACCTATCCATGGCGCATGGCTTTCTGCCATGGCACTCTTTTCCACGCCATGCATGTCTGCCACTGAGGGAGTCCTGGACTAAGGGGTCCTTGAGTGTCCGTGTGGCACCCCGGCTCAGAGCAACCGGTTTACCGTGCATTGCCAGCCCAGAGACCATGTCTTCTGGCAACACACAACATCTTGGTACAGAAAACAACCACTTTATTGATGCTAGCGGATCAAAGTTTATATTACACAGGTAGCGAGGCCAAGCGGCACACACGGTGCGGCTGAACAATATGTACATTATTTAGTGAACTTGAAGGCCTCGATCATAACAACTACGCGGCAGCGGAACAACGTCGTAGTGGAACTCCATAGCACAGGGACACCGATGTGGACACGATCTAGACTCGGACAGCACTCCTTCCCAACGAGACTTTCCTGAAATCTGGCATGACATGCCAGGTCAGTACATTGAATGTACTTGCAAGCTCACAATAGACATAAACATAATGACAAACAATAACATGATAATTAACCAATTAATAATAATGCAACAATATAACCAACATGCTGTGACCATGCTCTTGTGAGGAAAAATCCCTCGGACTGGCTTACTAATGGTGATCGCTCTTGGATCACAAACGTACCAACCTCAAAGTCTTAACTATGAATATCTCGTGACCTTTCCGGCGATCACAACCACGACCAATATTTGGCTTAACGGTGTTCCTTCCAGTGAGCACAACCACGACCAACACTTGGTCTTAACAACAAGATGACCTTCCCGCCATGATCAACAGTGCAGAGTTCATAACTTAGTGTGCAAGATTTATTAAACGTTGATCCATGGTGTGACCTACTTTCGAGCGTGTCCGTAACCATGGACTCGGCTATCGATAGATTAATACACACTGCAGAGGTAGCGCACTGTACCCACACCACGAAACCCATGGCCTTGCACTCCCATTCGGGTGGACCAACGGCATTCCGACGAAACCCCTCCATTGCCATGACACTCTCCCGGCCACTCCGGCTCAGTCCCCACTGGGCTAGTCCTGGGTGGCCCCGTGTCTACCAAAGACACAACGACCACCATCGTGGACAAAACATAAACTGTCCCACACGGGGGCACGGTACCAAAAATCTCAGCAACGGGTACACAAGGTTATGTCTGCTTACCGGGCCAGGGTACCGCATGCCCATAACCTTCCCTCGTTGGAGGCACCAACCAGAGGCATGACAACTAACCGAATAAAGGCCTTCCCATAAAGGCAAATGTGGTTGCACTGGGAAAAACTCAATTAAGTGGCACCATGACCCGGTCAACGATATATTCAAGTTGAGTTATTATCAGGTTCAACTTAAAGTGAAAATAACCGGGGTCATAGCATGCCATGAAATGCAACACTAACTTATGCATCACATATCAACGGAAAAGACTGAGTCAACTATCTCCACACTAAGCATAAACATCAACAACTCATGACACTTCTCTGATTAGGATTAAACCTTACTTTAAACAGAATCTATTCTAGCAAATTTATCATTTTTCTTATGCAAGAAAAATAACTCCATATAATTACTTATATCCATAACTATATTACTCTTTCATAACAAAAATTAATTCTAGTTTCTTTACCAACTGAGTTAGCTTTAAACTTTCTATAAATCAAGCATATTGACTCAAACAAGCAACTAACAGAATGTAAGTAACACAATAGTGATTTAAATGCATGGATTAAATCATTTATTCAAGTAGGAAAATCACAAATATTGTAATGGCACCACGAAAATGTTGCTGTGGCTTGCCTTAGTGCAGATGAGGTTCACAAGCCTCTTGGTGATCCTCAAGACTAGCCTCACCCTCTGAAAATATTTATAAACACAGAAAGAAAACATCAAGAACCCTTCTGAAATTCATCAGAAAATCTAGACTGCAAGGAAAAATCCTATTTTTTTGTGAGATGCTAGATTTCTTTACAAAGAACACAATGCAAAAAGAATCAATTCATTTGGACTTATGGTTAAAGAGTTTTGGCTGTTTGAAGCTCTTTGGAAAAATATGAAATTTGAGTAAAAATAAAAATAGACTTGGGGGGTGACGTCGAAGGCGTAAAGCGTCAGGGCGCCACCACTCGTACCGCTTCGTGCGCGTACTGAGTGGCTGACTAGTGGGCCCTGCTAGTCAGGTGAGGGGGAGAGGGAGAAGGAAATAGAGGACGGCGCGGCTTCACCGGAGCACACGCCGACGGCGAGGGCTTCTTGGCCAAAACGAGAGGGGAAATCGAGAGAGGAGACGGAGGCGCACCTGCCTATACCCGTAGAGTAGCTAGGGGTGGTCGGACGGCGTCGGAATCAACCTCTCAAGCGGAGGCAGAGGGTGGAGGTCGCCGGAGACGAAGACGACGGCGAACAGAGGCAGCTCCAGGGGCTCCAACCAGGCGGAACAGCACCACCGGAGAGCGGCGGAGGCACTGGAAGGGTTGCCCAGCCCTGGGAGGGGCCGGAGCTACGGAGACGACCCGAGGGGATCACCGGCGAGCTCAAGCTCGGAGACGGCGGCCCGCGGCCTGCCCGGCCGGGCTACGGCTATCTATGAGGTTGTGGAGTGTGTGGGAGTCGGGGATGGTGCTCGAGGAGGCTGGGGAGGGCTCCATTTATAGCCGAGCGTCGAGGGGTGGGGGGTTCGGGCTCCGTCGGTGGAAACCTGGACACGGTGCCCGGTGATGAACGGCGTCAGTGAGAGGGGAGAAGGCGACGCAGCTCACGCGAGGACTGTGGGCGAACGGGGACGAGCACAGGGGCACTGGGGTGACGACGAGCATAGTGCGCACCGCACTGTTACATTGGCCGGACCGCGCCCGTGCTCGCTGCGGCGAGCTCCAGCGTCGCGAGCGCCAGTAGGGAGTTAAGAGAGCTTGGACGAAGATTGTGGCGAGGTTTGGCAAGGCTAGGCAGTCGGGGAAGCGAGCACGCGAGCAACAGAGGCTCGGGCGCGACGCAGAGCGCATCGACACGTAGGTTGGCATCGTGTACATGCGTGGTCACCGCGTGAACTCTGCCCTCAGGCCGACCTAAGTCCAAATTTCATGTTTGGCTTGTTGTTCGTGGTAGTTTTGAAGATTACCACGCTTTGGTTTGGACCCAGACGTAGTAGGATAGATTTCAACTGCCTAGTAAGTTTCTGATCAGTAACTTTGAGAGCTTACTGTGGTCAAACGGCTGGGAGTTGAGGGCTGGGCTTTGGAGGTTAGCAATCATCTACTAAGGTGATGATGCACAAGAAAAATCAGCCACAATGGAGCAAGTAAAATGGTAGTTGTTGTAGAAACCACCATTTCTGTCCAGAACAGAAAATATTTTTTGTAGCAAAAATATTCCAAAACGTTATGTAGTATTTTTGCTCCGGAAGGTGCCCTAGGGTTCAAAGAATATTTGTGAATTTTCTCAGATTTTTGTGGGCAATAAAAATTGGGGTTGCTTTGGAGCACATTGAGATAGCTAGGGTTTAAGAGAGGGAAATGAATATTTTTCATTTAAGAAAAATATTCCAATTATTATTTTGAGGTGAACCAGAGTGGGAATGGTGGTTAGAGAGGGAAATGGGACACTTGGGTGAAAGCCAAGGGGTACCCAAGTGTTTAAGTCCATATGAAAAGATTCAAAACTCCAAATTTCAAATTCAAACCAACTGAAAATCAGGCAAAGAAAAGAGGGCAAAAACCAGGCTGTCACAGACCTCCCCCACTTAGAATGAATCTCGTCCTCGAGATTCGGTTGCTTGGGAAAACCATTCTGGATAATGTGCCTTTAGAAATTCTTCCCGTTCCCATGTTGATTCTGACTCCGTGTGATGCTCCAACTGAACCTTGTAGAACTTCCTTACTTTGCTACGAGTGACCCTTTCCATCTGATCCAAAATTTAACCGGTCTCTCTTCATATGTTAAGTCCATTGCCAAATCTATTTCAGTCATAGCAGTCTTTTTCTCAGGCGGCGATATGCATCGCCTCAACTGTGAAACATGAAACACGTTGTGCACGTCCGACAATTCAGGGGGTAGTTCCAACTGATACGCAACAGTACCCACTCGTGACATAACTAGAAATGGGCCAATAAATATGGGTGCCAACTTTCCACGAGTCTGGAATCTCTTGATTCCTTTCATAGGAGTGACTAGGAGGTATACGTGTTCTCCGGGTTCAAAACTGATCTGGCGGTGCTTTGCATCATAATAACTCTTATATCGGGATTTGGCCAATTGCAATCTGTCTCTGATTTCCTTAACTTGTTTCTCAGCTTCCATCATGAGATCTGTTCCAAAGATACGGCTATCTCCAGTTTGAGACCAATTTAAAGGAGTGCGGCACTTACGGCCATACAAAGCCTCATATGGTGACATCTTTAGACTGGTCTGGAAGCTGTTGTTGTAAGAGAACTCGGCATACAGCAGGTAGTCTTCCCATTTAGGTCCTTGGGCCAAAATGCAGGCTCGCAGCATATCTTCAAGTATTTGGTTTACCCGCTCTGTCTGTCCATCACTCTGAGGATGATAAGCGGTACTGTATTTCAGCGCTGTCCCCAAGGCTTGATGGAGACGTGACCAAAAAGCGGAGGTAAAAAGTGAACCTCGGTCAGAAGTGATGGTTCAAGGTACTCCATGTAGACTGACTATTCTGGATACATACAGCTGTGCAAGTTGATCCGCTCGATATGTGGTTCTGATCGGGATAAAGTGAGCAACCTTGGTTAAGGTGTCCACTATGACCCAGATTGCATCGTTGCCTCGCTGAGTCTTAGGTAGTCCTGTGATGAAATCCATGCAGACATCATCCCATTTCCATTGTGAAACTGGCAACGGTTGGAGAAGTCCGGCTGGCTTCTGATGCTCTGCCTTCACCTTGTTGCATATGTCACAACAGGCCACAAAATAGGCAATGTATTTCTTCATTCCATCCCACCAGAATATTTGTCGAAGGTCTTCATACATTTTCGTACCTCCAGGGTGAATGGAATACGAAGATTCGTGTGCTTCTGACAGGATTTTCTGCTTTAAATCCACTTGATTGGGCACACAAATCCTTCCACGGAAGCGGAGGGTACCAAATTGATCCTTCGAGAAATCTGAAGTCTGTCCTGTCACCATATTCTTGGCACGTTTCTGCAGGACGGTGTCAGCTGGCTGGGCCTTGCGGATCTCTTCCTCAAGTGTGGGGGCAACCTCCAAAATATTAGCAAGGCCGGCATCAACTATGACCAGGTTGAGCTGAGCAATCTCCTCTTGAAGTTCAGGAGGCAAGGATTTCAATATGACATTTAGGCTGACAGGCTTTCGACTGAGTGCATCGGCAACCACATTGGCCTTACCCGGGTGGTAATTTATTCCAAGATCATAATCCTTGACTAACTCAAGCCATCTTCATTTATGGAGATTTAAATCTGGCTGAGTAAATATATACTTGAGACTTTTGTGATCGGTAAAAATTTGGCACCTCTTCCCGATAAGATAGTGTCTCCAAATTTTTAGAGCATGAACCACCGCGGCCAATTCCAGATCATGAGCAGGGTAATTTCCCTCGTGGGGTCGTAGCTGTCGCGATGCATAGGCTACTACCTTGTTGTCTTGCATAAGTACGCATCCAAGTCCTTGTCTGGAGGCGTCACAGTACACATCAAAACTGCGGTAGATATCAGGAAGAGTCAACACAGGTGCAGTCGTCAGCCGTATCTTTAGCTCATTGAAACTTTTCTCACAGTCCTCAGTCCATTCAAACTTCTTATCCTTTTTGAGCAGCTCCGTCATGGGTTTAGCAATCTTGGAAAACCCTTCAA
The DNA here is from genome assembly GCF_002575655.3 of Aegilops tauschii subsp. strangulata. Taxonomy (NCBI): domain Eukaryota; kingdom Viridiplantae; phylum Streptophyta; class Magnoliopsida; order Poales; family Poaceae; genus Aegilops; species Aegilops tauschii. The sequence goes on from NC_053036.3 coordinate 370,020,560, forward strand.
CAAAACGGCGGTAGTAACTGGCTAATCCAAGAAAACTCCGGATCTGAGATACGGTTGTGGGTGGCAACCAATCGAGCACATCCTTTACTTTGCTCGGGTCCACGGCTATACCTTCGGTAGATAGCACATGTCCAAGAAATCCAACTTGCTTGAGCCAAAACTCACACTTACTGAATTTGGCGTATAGTTGATGGTCACGGAGTCGTTGTAGCACTGCTCGGAGGTGTTCTTTGTGATCTTCTTCACTTCTTGAGTAAATGAGTATGTCATCAATGAAGACTACCACGAACTTATCGAGGAAGCCCATGAATACTTCTTTCATCATATGCATGAAGTAGGCAGGGACATTGGTGAGACCAAAGGACATAACTGAATATTCATAAAGACCGTATCGAGTGGTGAATGCGGTCTTAGGAATATCTTCCTTTTTAATCTTGAGCTGATGATATCCTGTCCGTAAATCAATCTTGGAGAATACCTTGGCCCCACTGAGCTGATCAAACAAGTCATCAATCCTTGGCAGCGGATATTTGTTTTTGATTGTGACATCATTCAGCTGACGATAATCCACACACATGCGGAGGCTACCATCCTTTTTGTCCACGAAGAAAGTAGGTGATCCCCATGGTGAAGAGCTGGGACGGATATATCCTTTCTGGAGCGTTTCATCAAGCTGTTTCTTTAGCTCCACTAATTCTGATGAGGGCATCCGGTAATTCTTCTTGTATAACGGTGCGGTTCCGGGCACAAGATCTATTGCAAACTCAAGCTCTCGATCTGGTGGCATTCCTGGCAGCTCTTCTAGAAATACATCAGGAAACTCACTGACCACAGGAATTAATTCCAATTCAGCCACAGCGGTGAAGACCATTTCTTTCTTGGGTATGCTTCTGCGAGCATAGAATTTGGTAGTCTGCCCCTTCTGACTGGTCAAAGTAACTTCTCGTGTCGCGCAATTTATGCATACTTGATATTGAGTCAGCCAATTCATACCCAAGATAACATCCAGCTTAGCAGACTCAATAATTATCAAAGAAGCTGGAAAACAGACTCTGTTGATGTTGATTTCCAGATTACGGCAGACTAGATTGCTCTTGATTAAGGATCCCGGGGTTTGTACCAGCATATTCTTGCCCAAAAGCGAACAAGGAAATTTGTTTTGGGCAACAAAACTCCGAGAAATAAAAGAGTGGGAAGCCCCAGAGTCAAATAAAATTATCGCAGGTATGTTATTAAAGAAAACATACCAATGACGACTTCGGGGTTCTCTTGGGCTTCATCGGCGGAGAGGTGATGAACGTGCCTAGTGATGTTTTGCTGGGTCGGGCATGATTCCATAAAGTTGACTTGTGGCCTGAATAGAGCATTCCCCTTGCTGTTCTTGGGACACTGTCTAGCATAATGTTCGGTTTGCCCACAACTGAAGCAAGAATTGTTGCGCTGGCGTTCCTCGTGCACTAGGTTGGTCACGACATTCTTGACTTGAGTGGTGGTCTTGTTAACATTCTGTTGCCAATTGGGCTTGTATTACACCTGAGTCTGCTTCCAGGTACGAGCCTTTTGCATGGGTTGCATTCCTTCTTTGGCTGAAACTTGCGCTTGTGGTCGTTGTTAGCAGGCCTATTATCCGATACAAGCTTGTGCTCCCTTTCAGCAATGAAAGCCTTGTTGACCAGAGTTTGGAAATCTGGGAAATCCAACATACTAAGAGTACACCGGAGTTGCGGGTTTAATCCACCAAGAAATCTGTCAATCTTTCTTTCTTCAGTGGCCACGTCATGAAGGGAGTAACGTGATAGATGATTGAATTTCTGCAAATATTCACCCACAGACTGATTTCCTTGGAGGAGCGCGAGATATTCACGCTGCTTAGTCTTCATAATTCCAGTAGGGATATGATATTTCCGGAACTGATCCTTGAATTTTGACAAGGTGATTTCTTCATCAGCAGGCCACATGGCTTTTATATTTTCCCACCATATGGCAGTAGCGCCTTCAAGATAATGAGTTGCAAATGGAACTTTATCATCTTCTTCAGTACGAGCAATCTCAAGTTTCCTCTCAATGGTTCGCAACCAATCGTCTGCATCCAAGGGGTCAATAACCTGACTGAAACTAGGAGGCTTGGTCCTTTGAAAATCTGACAGCTTGGAGTGATGACCGTTCTGATTTCCATTCTGCCCAACCATAGCTTGCACACTTCTTAAAATTTCAATCAGATCATTATTCCGCCTTTCCTCAAACATACGTAGAATTTGCTCGGTGGACGGCGGATTTGGCGGTGGAGGCGGTGGTGGAACGTATGGCTCGGGGGAGTGTCCTGCCTGTTGTGCGGAACGACGAACAGGAGTACCCTCGCGAACGTTGCTACTGCTGCCTCCCCGCGGCATCCTATTGTGTTTTTTCCCAAGACAACACAACCGAGATGAGAAACATTCAAAATAAATTGGGGAAAACCCAGCAATAAAAGCCCGAGAAAAACCGAAATAAAGAAGAAAATATGTCGAATAAAATAGAGTTCCAACGTAATTATACATAGACTCATACATGAAAGATAAACAACATGCCAGGTTCGACTACTCTCATACATGAAACGAAACCTCATGACTTGTACGACTACACTCGTACACCATCCTGACAACTGCGAATACTCAGGAGCTCTACTGCTCTGCTGGTGCTGCGGGGTCCTCTCCTGAAGCGGACTCGGATCCCAAACTAACGAGGTTAACTGAGACCTCCGGGTTAAAGGTAACACGACGACGCTGCCTTGAGGGCTCTCCCTCAGGGGCAGGTGTAGGGTGAAGCATCAGGGCTACATGAGTAGTGAGAAGTGAAACCCACTCAGCAGGAGCACTGAGAGGATTCACGATCGCGGCGCCCGAGCTACTCGGAGGAGTAACCTGTGAAACAGGGGAACTAGAACTGGCTGGAATATAAGGAGTAAATCCCAGGGAGGATGGAGTAGTAGTAGATCTAGTAGAGACTAAAGCAGAGGCTAAAGCAGTATGGGCACGAGCCAGCTCTCGAGCCAGCTCGTGGATCATAAGATAGCTAGCGGTGATATAACGAGCAAGATGGCTAGCAACACTGTCGGACTCCGAATCAATGATAGGGAAACGGACACAACCATTGTCGTGCAGAGAAGGGTAGTAGTAGAAACCTGGGTGGATCTGCATCCGGACCTTTTTGTAACGAAGCTCGACAAGGACCTCAAATGCAGCAAACTGGACAGCTTGAGAAGCGGTAGAAGCGTAACCGCTCCGAGAGGTACGAGTGTAAGTGCTGGAATCGGAACTGGTGCGCAGAGTAACCACTGTGTGATACTCATACACTGAGTCAGCTAGACGCTCCCGGTACACACGATAGACTGAATCATCACCGAGGGGGTACAGCCGATGCCACATGTTACGAAGGAGATGCGGCGACGTGAACGGCATCAGCTGCAACTGGCACGGATACGGCACCAGAGCCATCTACACTCACAACCATTAGTAGGTTAGCATAAAAATAAAACAAGTGCATGCAATGCAACAACCAGCTACAAACACTACCGGCACTCAGCTTAAACTCGTATCTAACGTCCAGTTAACACGTCGTAGTCTAGCGTGGCCTACAGTCAGCGCGGCTCAGATACCAAGCGTTGTGGCACCCCGGCTCAGAGCAACCCGTTTACCATGCATTGCCAGCCCAGAGACCATGTCTTCTGGCAACACGCAACATCTTGGTACAAAAAACTACCGCTTTATTGATGCTAGTGGATCAAAGTTTATATTACACAGGTAGCGAGGCCAAGCGACACACATGGTGCGGCTGAACAATATGTACATTATTTAGTGAACATAAAGGCCTCGATCATAACAACTACGCGGCAGCGGAACAACGTCGTAGTGGAACTCCATAGCACAGGGACACCGATGTGGACACGATCTAGACTCGGACAGCACTCATTCCCAACGAGACTTTCCTGAAATCTGGCATGACACGTCAGGTCTGTACATTGAATGTACTTGCAAGCTCACAACAGACATAAACATAATGACAAACAATATCATGATAATTAACCAATTATTAATAATGCAACAATATAACCAACATGCTGTGATCATGCTCTTGTGAGGAAAAATCCCTCGGACTGGCTTACCAACGGTGATCGCTCTTGGATCACAAACGTACCAACCTCAAAGTCTTAACTATGAATATCTCGTGATCTTTCCGGCGATCACAACCACGACCAATATTTGGCCTTAACGGTGATCCATCCGGCGATCACAGCCACGACCAACACTTGGTCTTAACAACAAGATGACCTTCCCGCCATCATCAACAGTGCAGAGTTCATAACTTAGTGTGCAAGACTTATTAAACGTTGACCCATGGTGTGACCTACTTTCGAGCGTGTCTGTAACCGTGGACTCGGCTATCGATAGAGTAATACACTCTGCATAGGTAGCACATTGTACCCACACCACGGAACCCATGGCCCCGCACTCCCATTCGGGTGGACCAACGGTATTCCGACGAAACCCCTCCATTGCCTTTACACTCTCCCGGCCACTCTGGCTCAGTCCCCACTAGGCTAGTCCTGGGTGGCCCCGTGTCTACCAATGACACAACGACCACCGTCGTGGCCAAAACATAAACTGTCCCACACGGGGACACGGTACCAAAAATCTCAACAACCGGCACACAAGGTTATGTCTCCTTACCGGGCCAGGGTACCGCACGCCCATAACCTTCCCTCGTTGGAGGCACCGACCAGAGGCATGACAACGGACCGAATAAAGGCCTTCCCGTAAAGGCAAATGTGGTTGCACTGGGAGAAACTCGATTTAGTGGCACCATGACCCGGTCAACGATATATTCAAGTTGATTTATTATCAGGTTCAACTTAAAGTGAAAATAATCGGTGTCATAGCTTGCCAGGAAATGCAACATTGACATATGCATCACATATCAACAGAAAAGACTGAGTCAACTATCTCCACACTAAGCATAAACATCAACAACTCATGACACTTCTCTGATTAGGATTAAACCTTACTTTAAACAGAATCTATTCTAGCAAATTTATCATTTTTCTTATGCAAGAAAAATAACTCCATATAATTACTGATATCCATAACTATATTACTCTTTCATAACAAAAATTAATTCTAGTTTCTTTACCAACTTAGTTAGCTTTAAACTTTCTGTAAATCAAGCATATGAACTCAAACAAGCAACTAACAGAATATAAGTAACACAATAGTGATTTAAATGCATGGATTAAATCATTTATTCAAGTAGGAAAATCACAAATATTGTAATGGCACCATGAAAATGTTGCTGTGGCTTGCCTTACTGCAGATGAGGTTCACAAGCCTCCTGGTGATCCTCAAGACAAGCCTCACCCTCTGAAAATATTTATAAACACAAAAAGAAAACATCAAGAACCCTTCTGAAATTCACCAGAAAATCTAGACAGTAGGGAAAAATCCCATTCTTGGTAAGCTGCTAGATTTCTTTACAAAGAACACAATGCAAAAAGAATCAATTCATTTGGACTTATGGTTGAAGAGTTTTGGCTGTCTGAAGCTCTCTGGAAAAATATGAAATTTGAATAAAAATAAAAACAGACTAGGGGGTGATGTCGAAGGCATAAAGCCTCACGGCGCCACCACTCGTACCGCTTCGCGTGCGTACTGAGTGGCTGACTAGCGGGCCCCGCTGGTCAGGTGAGGGGGAGAGGGAGAAGGAAACAGACGACGGAGCGGCTTTGCCGGAGCACACGCCGGCGGCAAGGGCTTCTTGGCCAACACGAGAGGGGGAATCGAGAGAGGAGACGGAGGCGCACCTGCCCGTACCCGTAGAGTAGCTAGGGGTGGTCGGACAGCGTCGGAATCAACCTCTCAAGTGGAGGCAGAGGGTGGAGGCCGCCGGAGATGAAGATGACGGCGAACAGAGGCGACTCCAGGGGTTCCAACCAGGCGGAACAGCACCACCGGAGAGAGGCGGAGGCCCTGGAAGGGTTGCCCAGGCCTGGGAGGGGCCGGAGCTACGGAGACGACCCGAGGGGATCGCCGGCAAGCTCAAGCTCGGAGACGGCGGCCCGCGGCCTACCCGGCCAGGCTACGGCTATCTATGAGTTTGTGGAGTGTGTGGGAGTTGGGGATGGTGCTCGAGGAGGCTGGGAAGGGCTCCATTTATAGCCGAGCGTCGAGGGGGGGTTCGGGCTCTGCCGGTGGACACCTGGACACGGCGCCCGGCGACGAACGGCGTCAGTGAGAGGGGGAGAAGGCGACACAGCTCACGCGGGGACTGTGGGCGAACAGGGACGAGCACAGGGGCACTGGGGTGACGACGAGCACAGTGCGCACCGCAGTGTTACGTTGGACGGACCGTGCCCGTGCTCGCTGCGGCGAGCTCCGGCATCGGCGAGCGCCAGGAGGGAGTTAAGAGAGATTGGACTTGTGGCGAGGTTTGGCAAGGCTAGGCAGTCGGGGAAGCGAGCACGCGAGCAACAGAGGCTCGGGCGCGACGCAGAGCGCGTCGACACGCAGGTTGGCATCATGTACATGCGTGGTCACCGCGTGAACTCTGCCCTCAGGTCGACCTAAGTCTAAGTTTCATGTCTGGCTTGTTGTTCGTGCTAGTTTTGAAGATTACCATGCTTTGCTTTGGACCCAGACGCAGGAGGATAGATTTCAACTGTCTAGTAAGTTTCTCATCAGTAACTTTGAGAGCTTACTGTGGTCAAACGGCTGAGAGTTGAGGGCTGGGCTTTGGAGGTTAGCAGTCATCTACTAAGGTGATGATGCACAAGAAAAATCAGCCACAATGGAGCAACTAAAAATCTGAGAAAATTCACAAATATTCTTTGAACCCTACGACACCTTCCTGAGCAACAATATTGCATAACTTTTTGGAATATTTTTGCTACAGAATTTTTTTTGTAGCACATTGAGATAGCTACGGTTTAAGAGAGGGAAATGAATATTTTTCATTTAAGAAAAGTATTCCAATTATTGTTTTGAGGTGAACCAGAGTGGGAATGATGGTTAGAGAAAGAAATGGGGCACTTGGGTGAAAGCCAAGGGCTACCCAAGTGTTTAAGTCCATATGAAAAGATTCAAAACTCCAAATTTCAAATTCAATCCAACTGAAAATCAAGCAAATAAAAGTGGGCAAAAACCAGGCTGTCATAGTCCGGCCTGTTAGCCATGGGCCGAACTGATGGGCTGTGAAGATACAAAGACCGAAGACTCTACCTATGTCCGGATGGGACTCTCCTTGGCGTGGAAGGCAAGCTTGGTGACCGAATATGAAGATTCCTTTCTCTGCAACCGACCTTATGTAACCCTAGATCCCTCCGGTGTCTATATAAACCGGAGGGCTAGGTCTGTAGAGAAGAAGACTCATAATCATAGTCATACAGATTAGACTTCTAGGGTTTTAGCCATTACGATCTCGTGGTAGATCAACTCTTGTAATACTCATATTCATCAAGATCTATCAAGCAGGAAGTAGGGTATTACCTCCATAGTTGGTGCCCGAACCTGGGTAAACATTGTGTCCCCCGTCTCCTGTTACCATCGACCTTAGACGCACAGTTCGGGACCCCCTACCCGAGATCCGCCGGTTTTGACACCGACATTGGTGCTTTCATTGAGAGTTCCAATGTGCCGTCCCCAAAAGGTTTGATGGCTCCTTCAAACGTCAACAACGATGCTGTCCAAGGGGAAACCTTCCTCCCCGGACAGATCTTCGTGTTCGGCGGCTTCGCACTACAGGCCAACTCGCATGGCCATCTAGAGCAGATCGATAGCTACGCCCCTGGCCGTCAGGTCAGATTCTAGAGCTTGAACTATGTCGCGGACATTTGCGGAGACTTGATCTTCGATGGATTTGAGACCACGGCAGTCGTTCCCCTTCACCACGATGAACATGACTTAAATCTGTCATCGGGCCATACCGAGGAAATTGCACCGGTAACCACTCTGGCCTTAGATCCGGAGCAGATCGCGCCATCCGAGGACGGGAAGCTCAACCCCGCTACGGAGGCCACAGATTTCGCGGCGTTGGAGCCGCACACAGACCTAACCTCGAGTGATGTCTGTGTCACCGGAACCTCGAACTCGTTTCTGGCAATAAGTTCTGAACCATGTGCATCCGCGTATGTCGGGCCGGATCGGTCATCGATCGCCGGATTCAGCACGGCGGACATCTTATGGCACTCGCCTTTAGGCGACGTGCTGAACTCATTAAAAAATCTATCCTTAGCGGGGAACTCACAGCTGAACTATATCCAAATCGAACTGGAGGCCGATGACGGGGAATTTTGCTTCCCACCCGCCACCCACTACATAGCCACTGTCGAGGACTTAACCGACATGCTCGATTACGGCTCTGAAGACATCGACAGTATGGACGACGATGCTGATGAGGAACAAGGCCAAAACCCGCCGTTTACCGGACGCTGGACGGCCACTTCTTCGTATGACGTATACATGGTGGATACACCTAAAGAAACTAACGATGATGACAAAGAAGATCCAACTGAGGATAAACCTCCCGAGACACAGCCCAGACGCCGGCGTCAGCGGTGCCGCTCGAAGTCACATCGTGCAAAAGTTAGCAATACCGGCACCGGAGAAAACAATACTCCGGACGATGCCGAAGACAATGAAGACCCTGTTGAGGCAACCTTCGAACAAGATGAACGGGAAGACGTGCACGTTAGCCCTGATGAACAGGCCATACACGAAGACTCGGAGGACAATAATTATCTTCCACTCTCCGAGGATGAGGAGAGCCTCGACAACGAGGATTTCATCGTGCCTGAGGAACCTCTCGAGCAGGAGCGCTTTAAACGCCGGCTAATAGCCACTTCAAGGAGCCTGAAAAAGAAGCAGCAGCAGCTTCAAGCTGACCAAGACCTGCTCAACGATTGATGGACAGATATCCTAGCAGCCGAAGAATACAGCCTCAAGCGCCCAAGCAAGGGTTATGTAACAGCCCCAAAATTGGGTTATCAATTTTTGTGCTGTTATTCTCTCCTGGCACTCATTTTCAAAATTTTCTCCTGAGTTTGCTGGATGACCCTGAGAAAATCTTGTCATTTCCAACCTTTCAAAATCCTGCTCATGTCTTTTTCAGTGGGCAAGACCTCATTTACATCAGCTCAATTCCTCTTAAACCCTAATTCCAAATTTTTGGAATTTGGATATGCCCTTGTGATTACAAAGGAGCCACCATTTTCCTTGTTCTTTTGATCCTCCCAATTGATCCCAGAGATCATCCTATCTTTCTTAACCTTGGATATGCAAAAATATTGCTAAGTCCAATGCAATATTTTTGAATTATGATTTATTCCTTTTCTTGCCTTTCTGAGGAATAAAATCCAAAGGCATATCTATCCATCTCCTAAATTCATGAGAATTGGTGGAGTTGATGCTTATGCCTAATCCAAGCTCTGGCAAGTATATTGGCCATAATTAAATAAGGAAAATTGCCTTTTCCTATTTAATGCCAATATTGCATTTCTACCAATTTCCAAAGGAACTACTATTTTTATAGCAGAGAAAATTCCCACATTTGTGGAGCTTGTCCTTGCTATATAATCACTAGTTCCATCCTAATATCATGATTCCACGGTTCAAAATTTGGCACCTGATCCAATGCAAGTTTCTGCCTTCTCTGAAATTTTGCAAAGGAAGTGCTTTATTGCTAAGTCCAATTGAGCTGGAATTTGGCAGGATGTTTAACATTGTTAAATAACCCATGGATACCAAAGATGAGCTCAATCCATTCAACCTAGCTCCCTGTGCAATTTTTCAAAGTTTCTGACCAGAACACAAGTTTGTGAAGGAAGTACCTTCATAGTGTTTCCAAATGGGATGAAACTTTTCCATCCTCTCAAGTATCTCAAATAATTATCCTCCACCCAAATTCAGTTCATTTCATTGAACTATGTGAGCACAGGAGCAATTCTTGTTTTCTGTCCAAATTTTCAGTTTGTGAAGCAAGTGTATTTTATCTTGCTCCATTATGGCTGATAATTTTTCCAGGCCTTCTCCTACTCATATAACCTATCTCCACAAGATTGTGGCTCATTTCACTTGACCAATTGCCCTGAGGATTTTTCTGAAGTTTTTGGACAGAAATGATAGCTGTGAAGGAAGTACCATTTTGGTGAGTCAATTTGGTATGAACTTTTTACAACATCATGGTATGTTCAAATCATCAGGCGTTGCCTAGTTATAGCCCAATCCATCACTCCTAGTGAGTGTTTCATCATGATTAAGTTTCTGGGTCAGTTTTGGTGGTTGTACAGCAACTATGGTAAATAGTTGTCCATTTTACCTCAAAACTCCCAGGACCGTAGTCCTTTCTACCCCAAGCCTCCCGGACATCAAGTTTACCCTTTACCCTCTCTGGTTTAATCTCTAGGATGTTGCAAAGTTTGCAACAGCAAACTTGTGGAGCTTGTTTCACTCATCTCCATTTGTCTCTGCCCGATCTTTCACCATGGTAACACTCCACGCTGGAAGGACTACGCGATAGACATGAACTTACATCAGTAAAAAAAACCAGAGCGCGCCATGCCAGTGGTGACTACGAGGGCAGCCAGCCAAAATGGTGGTCTAGCCACTATTGTCATCGGCAGCGCTGCTCCGACCGTCACTGGCCTCGCCATTAATGTCCTACAGCCCCCCTCGTCGTCGTCTTCCCTCTGGACCGCTGCCCCCCTTCGTTTTCTTCTCCGGAGAGCCATGCCAATGACCGGACTAGTGCGCTCCTGTGCATCGTCGCCTTCCTCCCTGATGTCCTCTTCCTCCGTTCGTCCGCAAGCTTTGCTCGTCTCTGTGACTCTCTGGCGCTCGTCCACTTCCCCCCGTGACTGCTGCGGCCGGCAGAGCCTCGGCCGGACGCGCTCAGCGGAAACCAGCTCAGGTGCCTTTTCCCCGGCTATAAATAGCCCGCCCTCGAGACTCTAGAGATCATCAGCAGCCTCTCCCCGCCTCTCTACGCCTCCCCCACCCCTCCTCTCGTCCCTGGAAACGCTCCTCGACCTCCACCGTCGCCATAGCTGCCGCCTCGGGTCTCCCCCGATTCTGGCGATGCCGTGCTTCCCTCTCCGTTTTCTCACCACCACCGCATCCCCCATGCTCCAGTGAGCCGCCCCATAGCCTCGGCTTCCTCTCTCCCTCACCAGAACCCCGTGTTCACCGGCGGCCGAACCCACCCTCCGCCGTGGGCCGTGCAGCTCCCTCCCCGGTGTTCCTCGGCGGAAGCTAGCACCACCCCAAGGTGCCCCTCGCCGGCCTGAGCATTTTGGGAGGTCGCACGACCCGCGAGGTGGCCGGAGTCGCCGGCGATCCTCGCCGGGGCGATCCCCTGCCTCGGCTCGTCGCACCCCCGTGCGGGGAGAAGAAGAAGGCCAGGCGGGCCCCGCCCAGCGTTGACCCTGTCTCTGGGCCCCTCCTGTCGGCCTCTGCACGCTGACGGGGCCGGCTCGGTGAGCTGGCGTAAGTGGAGACTCCCCGCGCGAAGGCGCTTTCGTTTCTCGAAAGCGTACTTCGTCGCGGCTTCAGAGAGAAATGCGTTTTCGTTTTCTTAAAACGTACTTTCTGTCGCCTGCGGTCAGTAATGCGCTTTCCTTTAGTCGAAAGCGTATTCCTCCTCTTCTTCGGGCCAGAATGCGCTTTTCTCTCTGGAAAGCGTATTTCTGAGAAAGACGCGATCTGTTTTTCTGTCAGGGGCCAGTTTGTAAGGATTTTCTTTATAGATAGGTCCCTGGTAGTTAAACGGTCATATCTTTTTACCCGTAGCTCCGAATCAGGTGATTCCAAAGCCCACGTCTTCGTTTCGTCGAGCCCGTTCCGTTGATATCATTTTCATAATATTGTCACCCAGTGAAAATGACCATTTTGCCCTTGCCCGTAAACAGCCCCCTCCGAGAGAGAACTGTTTCCGGCAAATCTTTTTGCGATCGTTTCACTCTTCTTCCCAGAGTATTTGTCGACCCCCAGGCAAGCCAACCTCTTATCATGAGCCCGAACTTGCATGTTGACTTTGCTTGCACCTTGTGTGTGTGTGTAGTTGCAGTTGTTTCATATCGTTTTCATCTGCAGTTATTCCTTTATGCCTGTCATGCATGCTTGCGTTTTCATGATATCTTTTGCCATGCTAATTAAAATGTTGTTATTGATAATGCCATGTCACTACTCTACTTTATTTGCATGTCATCGTTATACAATGTTATGAGGATTCTAATGCACCGTTGATATGCTATTACTTGGTATTGTCATGTTCTTTATGCTATAGCTGTGCACTTGAGTAGTTCAATATTTTGTTCATGCAATCGTATGCTGCATGCTCATTGTTGCATTCATGTTCATGGTGATGGAGAAGGAATTAAAATGACTTAATAATAACAAACCTCCTCCGTCATCGATGGGATCGAGTCATAGTGCCACCAAATCGAACTTTTTCAGTGCAGCCACATTTGCCTTTGTGGGAAGGCCTTAATGCGAGCTATTGTCGTGACCTGTCGCCGGTGCCTCCCACTAGGGAAGGTTATGGGCGTGCTTACCCTGATCAGGTAAGCGGACATAACCTTGTGTGCTCGTTTTTGAGATTTTTGGTACCAGTCCCCGAGTGGGAGTGTCCCCGAGTGGGAGTTGACCACGACGGTGGTCGGGGGGTGTCTTTGGTAGACACGGGGCCACCCAGGACCAGCCCATAGGGGATTGGGTCAGAGTGGCCGGGAGAGCGTCATGGCAGTAGGTTGGTTTCGTCGGAATGCCGTTGGTCCACCCGAATGGGATGACGAGGCCATGGGTTCCGTGGTGTGGGTACAGTGTGCTACCTCTACAGAGTGTATAAAGTCTATCGATAACAACAGTTCGTAGTAGGTCCCACTATCAAGTCTTGGTCGAAATGGAGGACAAACTGAAATAATTAAGTTGGTAAATAAATATGTGATAACGAGAATATGGTGACTTGGATTATGAGATAGTCATGAGAAGTCACGACGATGTTTTGATATTATCACGAGACGAGGTCTCGATGAGTGTTGGAGACCAAGTGTTGGTCATGGTTGTGATCGCCGGAAAGATCACCGTTCAGTTGCGAGGCAACCCGTTGGTAAGAGAGTCCAAGGGACTCGGTGCACAAGTTTGGTTGCATCGCATGGGTAATACGCTGCATTTAAAAACCAAGGCAGAACAGAAGACGATTACATGGAGTTAACATGCTATGTCTATTGGGGATCGTTGCAGAATTTTAAAATTTTCTACGCATCACCAAGATCCATCTATGGAGTTTACTAGCAACGAGGGGAAAGGAGTGCATCTACATACCCTTGTAGATCGCGAGCGGAAGCGTTCAAGTGAATGGGGTTGATGGAGTCGTACTCTTCGTGATCCAAATCACCGATGACCGAGCGCCGAACGGACGGCACCTCCGCGTTCAACACACGTACGGAGCAGCGACGTCTCCTCCTTCTTGATCCAGCAAGGGGTTAGGAGAGGTTGATGGAGATCCAGCAGCACGACGGCGTGGTGGTGGAAGTAGCAGGGATCCCGGCAGGGCTTCGCCAAGCGCAAGCGGGAGCGACAGGTGTTGCAGGGGGAGAGGGAGGCGCCAGGGGCTGTAGTGCTGCTGCCCTCCCCCCCACTATTTATAGGGGCCCTGGGGGGGCGCCGGCCACCCTGGAGATCCCATCTGAGGGGGGGTGGCTTGCCCCCCAAGGCAAGTGGGGCGCCCCCCACCCCTAGGGTTTCCAACCCTAGGCGCAGGGGGAGGCCCAAGGGGGGCGCCCCAGCCCACTGAGGGCTGGTTCCCTTCACACTTCAGCCCATGGGGCCCTCCGGGATAGGTGGCCCCACCCGGTGGACCCCCGGGACCCTTCCGGTGGTCCCGGTACAATACCGATAACCCCCGAAACTTTCCCGGTGGCCGAAACTGGACTTCCTATATATAATTCTTCACCTCCGGACCATTCCGGAACTCCTCGTGACGTCCGGGACCTCATCCGGGACTCCGAACAACTTTCGGATTTCCGCATACTAAAATCTCTACAACCCTAGCGTCACCGAACCTTAAGTGTGTAGACCCTACGGGTTCGGGAGACATGCAGACATGACCGAGACGCCTCTCCGGTCAATAACCAACAGCGGGATCTGGATACCCATGTTGGCTCCCACATGTTCCACGATGATCTCATCGGATGAACCACGATGTCGAGGATTCAATCAATCCCGTATACAATTCCCTTTGTCAATCGGTACGTTACTTGCCCGAGATTCGATCGTCGGTATCCCAATACCTTGTTCAATCTCGTTACCGGCAAGTCACTTTACTCGTACCGTAATGCATGATCCCGTGGCTAACTCCTTAGTCACATTGAGCTCATTATGATGATGCATTACCGAGTGGGCCCAGAGATACCTCTCCGTCATACGGAGTGACAAATCCCAGTCTCGATCCGTGCCAACTCAACAGACACTTTCGGAGATACCCGTAGTGTACCTTTATAGTCACCCAGTTACGTTGTGACGTTTGGTACACCCAAAGCACTCCTACGGTATCCGGGAGTTGCATGATCTCATGGTCTAAGGAAATGATACTTGACATTGGAAAAGCTCTAGCAAACGAACTACACGATCTTTTGTGCTATGCTTAGGATTGGGTCTTGTCCATCACATCATTCTCCTAATGATGTGATCCCGTTATCAATGACATCCAATGTCCATAGTCAGGAAACCATGACTATCTGTTGATCAACGAGCTAGTCAACTAGAGGCTTACTAGGGACACGTTGTGGTCTATGTATTCACACATGTATTACGATTTCCGGATAACACAATTATAGCATGAACAATAGACAATTATCATGAACAAGGAAATATAATAATAACCATTTATTATTGCCTCTAGGGCATATTTCCAACAATGTCTGCATTGGATATTATTGGTAGTTTATTTTCAGCATAGTTTCTTGATGCCATGCTATGCTTTGATTGACATGTTAAGTTATGCCATGATTGAGATAAAATTCTATGTTTTGCTATTACAATGTTATAATCATGTTCTGATATGCCATGTTTGTAGGTCATACCCGAATAGTTCGCTTGATCCGTCGTGCTAGGACGTAACCTTGCCAGTCCTGTGAGTTGTGGAGCCCAGCCAGAGTTGCTATGCTACCAAACCAAGACTTCCGCCGCCATTTTTATCAGACTTCCGTTGTCATTTAATAGCCTTAGGGCTATGCCAGATAATTGTATTCATCAATGATGTAATCTTATATACATGTATTTGATGAATATTCTTGTACCTGGAATGCTGTATTATGGACCTGTCGTGCGTCAGGTGTTATCCTGGGCTGACGTGCGAAGGCCCCTGCTCCATGCGGATCGGGGTGCCACAGGGCATGGTATTAGAGCAGCCAGGCTGGCATAGGTTATCCTAGCATTAGATCACCGCTACCATTAACCAGTAATGGCCCTAAGGGATTTGACCCATCCCTGCATCCGGCATGGCCACTGTTAATCAACAGGTGGCGCAGTCGGGATGGACACGTCCTCACCCCGCTGTCCCCGCCTAGTTATCCGTGGTGCGAATAGCAACCATATCCTTTCTGGTCGGCCACACCGCTCACCCTTCGCCATTAAGGGAAAGGGGCCACACCATGCGAGCATGTCCCACATAGCTGCCTATAGAAGCCTCCGTTCCGCTCGCCGTATCGCTCACCCCTCAGTCAGCCATGTCCCTGCAGAGAAGCCTAGATAGTAGCACTCCAGCCATGACTGGCACTTTCAAAGCTCCCAAGTTTCACACCCGCACCGGTGCCGTCAACCACCCCGGCTTTCCACCCCTTCTTGCTGAGATGCTCACCAAAGCCTTTGGCTGTAAGGCTAGCCCTGATTACCTGGTGTTCCAATCATCACCCGTCCCTCACCCTCATCACTTCGATGCAAGAGTATGCATCAGCCTAGCTGCGGATGGCCAGCCGTTGGTTTTTCAGGGTAGAGCTATGCCTACCTCTGATTTAGCCATTCAGGCCGCTGCTGTGGAGGCTATGCTTCACCTCCGAACCAGATACCCGCATATGGCAGCAAGGCATGATTTCTGCTTCTACCCCATTGTGACAGAGGTAGGAATGCATCCTTCTCCCGCTAGCCAAGGAGATGACCCCGCAATCGCTCGCCTGGTGCAGTATATTACCGCCCAGGGGATGATGATTTCCCACATGCTTGCCGAGTTTCGAACTCTGGACAACGATGCGGTGCGAGTCGTCAAGGAAGCTTACCGTGAGGCTCGTAAATTCGCATCTCAAGTCATTTCTCCAACGCCATCCGAACCAGTGTTGTCCTCTCAACCCGTGTTGTGGCCTAGACCCAACATCGTTACCCTCGACAAGGCTCTTTTACGGATCCACCAGCAGCATTTGCTCGGATCAATTTCAGCCACACCCCCAGCAGCCGAACCCCAACCCATAGTAGTGTCGGATGAAGAAGATGGAGATTGGCTCAGTCTTCGTCCTCCCGGAGAGCCCCAGCAAGGCAAACCCTCTGCATGACCTCAGTCAAGCAGTAAGATGATCAGTCTGTCGGTTCATCCTCGATATGAGGGTAGAACTATGTATCCCTAGATGAGTTGCTTCATTTAGCGCGTAGCGCGTTCGTGTTCTGTTGTGTGCTGGTACTGTTGTAGTCCGTATGCTGTGTTCTATGTATGTTTTTGTGCTTTTGTTTTTCTGTTGTTTTTGCTTGTCTCTCTGTCAAGCAGAAATGTTTGACAGGGTTGACACTGTGTTGCTAACAAGATTTCAATTAGTAGATCACATACACTAAAATAACATTGACTCGTCTAGAGTCTATAATAAAATGCGCGCTGGTGTAGGTATATATATGCCAGGATTATATATATACCCACTAGCATTAAAACACCTTAGAATGATTTTGCCTGGTGTGTTTTCCGTTGCATGTTTATTGCCTCTGTTTGTTTGCTAGTTTAGATTTTTCTGCATACTACACGCATACTCGGTTCACCCACGAGTACATTCGGGCAGTACTCGAGGAGATGCAAAGTCACATACCCCTATTTATCTGTGCATACACCGTGTGCCGGATTTTCAAATCCAGAACCTCGCAAAGGTATTTCCGTCTGGAAATTCCTCGTCTCTAATTCTTTCTCCCGATTTCCTTTCCGGAGAATCGCTGCCAATTTTATTTCACTCGATCCAGTACATCTACCCCGATACAGGTTTCACCCTTGATTCTACCTCGACACCTACGTTTCGTGGAGGAATCCGCGATTTTTTTCTTCTCGGTGCCCCCAACTCGTTTGAATTTAACCAAAGGGTTAAAAATTAACACCGAGGTTTTTCTCCGGAGTTGTTATTCTTTCGTTTGTGCTGTAACCCTAGGAATCTCGAGGACGAGATTTCTTTTTAAGGGGGCAAGAGTTGTAACAGCCCCAAAATTGGGTTATCAATTTTTGTGCTGTTATTCTCTCCTGGCACTCATTTTCAAAATTTTCTCCTGAGTTTGCTGGATGACCCTGAGAAATTTTGTCATTTCCAACCTTTCAAAATCCTGGTCATGTCTTTTTCAGTGGGCAAGACCTCATTTACATCAGCTCAATTCCTCTTAAACCCTAATTCCAAATTTTTGGAATTTGGATATGCCCTTGTGATTACAAAGGAGCCACCATTTTCCTTGTTCTGTTGATCCTCCCAATTGATCCTAGAGATCATCCTATCTTTCTTAACCTTGGATATGCAAAAATATTGCTAAGTCCAATGCAATATTTTTGAATTATGATTTATTCCTTTTCTTGCCTTTCTGAGGAATAAAATCCAAAGGCATATCTAGCCATCTCCTAAATTCATGAGAATTGGTGGAGTTGATGCTTATGCCTAATCCAAGCACTGGCAAGTATATTGGCCATAATTAAATAAGGAAAATTGCCTTTTCCTATTTAATGCCAATATTGCACTTCTGCCAATTTCCAAAGGAACTACTATTTTTATAGCATAGAAAATTCCCACATAACTTGTGGAGCTTGTCCTTGCTATATAATCACTAGTTCCATCCTAATATCATGATTCCACATTTCAAAATTTGGCACATGATCCAATGCAAGTTTCTGCCTTCTCTGAAATTTTGCAAAGGAAGTGCTTTATTGCTAAGTCCAATTGAGCTGCAATTTGGCAGGCTGTTTAACATTGTTAAATAACCCATGGATACTAAATATGAGATCAATCCATTCACCCTAGCTCCCTGTGCAATTTTTCAAAGTTTCTGACCAGAACACAAGTTTGTGAAGGATGTACCTTCATAGTGTTTCCAAATGGGATGAAACTTTTCCATCCTCTCAAGTATCTCAAATAATTATCCTCCACCCAAATTCAGTTCATTTCATTGAACTATGTGAGCACAGGAGCAATTCTTGTTTTCTGTCCAAATTTTCAGTTTGTGAAGCAAGTGTATTTTATCTTGCTCCATTATGGCTGATAATTTTTCCAGGCCTTCTCCAACTCATATAACCTATCTCCACAAGATTATGGCTCATTTCACTTGACCAATTGCCCTGAGGATTTTTCTGAAGTTTTCGGACAGAAATGATAGCTGTGAAGGAAGTACCATTTTGGTAAGTCCATTTGGTATGAACTTTTTACAGCATCATGGTATGTTCAAATCATCAGGCTTTGCCTAGTTATAGCCCAATCCATCACTCCTAGTGAGTGTTTCATCATGATTAAGTTTCTGGGTCAGTTTTGGTGGTTGTACAACAACTATGGTAAATAGTTGTCCATTTTACCTCAAAACTCCCAGGACCGTAGTCCTATCTACCCCAAGCCTCCCAGACATCAAGTTGACCATTTACCCTCTCTGGTTTAATCTCTAGGATGTTGCCAAGTTTGCAACAGCAAACTTGTGGAGCTTGTTTCACTCATCTCCATTTGTCTCTGCCCGATCTTTCACCATGGTAACACTCCACGCTGGAAGGACTACGCGGTAGACATGAACTTACATCAGTAAAAACCCCAGAGCGCGCCATGCCAGTGGTGACTACAAGGGCAGCCAGCCAAAACGGTGGACTAGCCACTGCTGTCGTCGGCAGCGTTGCTCCGACCGTCCCTGGCCTCGCCATTAATGTCCTACAGCTCCCCCTCGTCGTCATCTTCCCTCTAGACCGCTGCCCCCCTTCGTTTTCTTCTCCGGAGAGCCGTGCCAACGACCGGAATAGTGTGCTCCTGTGCATCGTCGTCTTCCTCCCCGATGTCCTCTTCCTCCGTTCGTCCGCAAGCTTTGCTCGTCTCTGTGACTCTCTGGCGCTCGTCCACTTCCCCCCCGTGACTGCTGCGGCCGGCAGAGCCTCGGCCGGACGCGCTCGGCGGAGACCAGCTCGGGTGCCTTTGCCCTGGCTATAAATAGCCCGCCCTCGAGCCTCTGGAGATCATCAGTAGCCTCTCCCCGCCTCTCTACGCCTCCCCCACCCCTCCTCTCGTCCCCGGAATCGCCCCTCGACCTCCTCCGTCGCCATAGCCGCCGCCTCGGGTCTCCCCCGATTCCGGCGATGCCGTGCGTCCCTCTCCATTCTCTCACCACCACCGCATCCCCCATGCTCCAGTGAGCCGCCCCATAGCCTCGGCTTCCTCTCTCCCTCACCAGAACCCCGTGTTCACCGGCGGCCGAACCCACCCTCCGCCGTGGGCCGTGCAGCTCCCTCCCCGGTGTTCCTCGGCGGAAGCTAGCACCACCCTGAGGTGCCCCTCGCCGGCCTGAGCATTTTGGTAGGTCGCACGACCCGCGAGGTGGCCGGAGTCGCCGGCGATCCTCGTCGGGGCGATCCCCTGCCTCGGCTCGTCGCGCCCCCGAGCGGGAAGAAGAAGAAGGCCACGCGGGCCCCGCCTGTCGGCCTCTGCACGCTGACTGGGACAGCTCGCTGAGCTGGCGTAAGTGGAGACACCCCGCGCGAATGCGCTTTCGTTTCTTGAAAGCATACTTCGTCGCGGTTTCAGAGAGAAATGCGTTTTCGTTTTCTGAAAACGTACTTTCTGTCGCCTGCGGTTAGTAATGCGCTTTCCTTTAGTCGAAAGCGTATTCCTCCTCTTCTTCGGGCCAGAATGCGCTTTCCTCTCTGGAAAGCATATTTCTGAGAAAGACGCGATCTGTTTTTCTGTCAGGGGCCAGTTTGTAAGGATTTTCTTTACAGATAGGTCCCTGGTAGTTAAACGGTCATATCTTTTTACCCGTAGCTCCGAATCAGGTGATTCCAAAGCCCACGTCTTCGTTTCGTCGAGCCCGTTCCATTGATATCATTTTCATAATATTGTCACCCAGTGAAAATGACTATTTTGCCCTTGCCCGTAAACATCCCCCTCCGAGAGAGAACTGTTTCCGGCAAATCTTTTTGCAATCGTTTCACACTTCTTCCCGGAGTATTTGTCGACCCCCAAGCAAGCCAACCTCTTATCATGAGCCCCGAACTTGCATGTTGACTTTGCTTGCACCTTGTGTGTGTGTAGTTGCAGTTGTTTCATATCGTTTTCATCTGCAGTTATTCCTTTATGCCTGTCATGCATGCTTGCGTTTTCATGATATCTTTTGCCATGCTAATTGAAATGTTGTTATTGATAATGCCATGTCACTACTCTACTTTATTTGCATGTCATCGTTATACAATGTTATGAGGATTGTAATGCACCGTTGATATGCTATTACTTGGTATTGTCATGTTCTTTATGCTATAGCTGTGCACTTGAGTAGTTCAATATTTTGTTCATGCAATCGTATGCTGCATGCTCATTGTTGCATTCATGTTCATGATGATGGAGAGGGAATTAAAATGACTTAATAATAACAAACCTCCTCTGTCATCGATGGGATCGAGTCATAGTGCCACCAAATCGAACTTTTTCAGTGCAGCCACATTTGCCTTTGTGGGAAGGCCTTAATGCGAGCTATTGTCGTGACCTCTCGCCGGTGCCTCCCACTAGGGAAGGTTATGGGCGTGCTTACCCTGATCAGGTAAGCGGACATAACCTTGTGTGCTCGTTTTTGAGATTCTTGGTACCAGTCCCCGAGTGGGAGTGTCCCCGAGTGGGAGTTGACCACGACGGTGGTCTGGGTGTCTTTGGTAGACACGGGGCCACCCAGGACCTGCCCGTAGGGGATTGGGTCGGAGTGGCCGGGAGAGCGTCATGGCAGTAGGTTGGTTTCGTCGGAATGCCGTTGGTCCACCCGAATGGGATGTCAAGGCCATGGGTTCCGTGGTGTGGGTACAGTGTGCTACCTCTGCAGAGTGTATAAAGTTTATCGATAGCAACAGTTCGTAGTAGGTCCCACTATCAGGTCTTGGTCGAAATGGAGGACAAACTGAAATAATTAAGTTGGTAAATAAATATGTGATAACGAGAATATGGTGACTTGGATTATGATATAGTCGTGAGAAGTCACGACGATGTTTTGATATTATCACGAGACGAGGTCTCGATGAGTGTTGGAGACCAAGTGTTGGTCATGGTTGTGATCGCCGGAAAGATCACCTATCAGTTGCGAGGCAACCCGTTGGTAAGAGAGTCCGAGGGACTCGGTGCACAAGTTTGGTTGCATCGCATGGGTAATATGCTGCATTTAAAAACCAAGGCAGAACAGATGACGATTACATGGAGTTAACATGCTATGTCTGCATTGGATATTATTGGTAGTATATTTTCAGCATAGTTTCTTGATGCCATGCTATGCTTTGATTGACATGTTAAGTTATGCCATGATTGAGATAAAATTCTATGTTTTGCTATTACAATGTTATAATCATGTTCTGATATGCCATGTCATTGCCATGTTAGTAGATGTTATGATTTTGTTCATGCTTAGTTGATTTTTATCATGCCATGTTTAGTAATTGATATGAGATAGGGTGTTGCATGCGCTCGGTTCTTGCTTTGTCTGTAGCTTGTTTGGATGCTATGTATTTGGTTGTCTTGCAAATACATTCAATGTACTGACCTGGCGTGTCATGCCAGTTTTGTAGGTCATACCCGAATAGTTCGCTTGATCCGTCGTGCTAGGACGTAACCTTGCCAGTCCTGTGAGTTGTGGAGCCCAGCCAGAGTTGCTATGCTACCAAACCAAGACTTTCGCCGCCATTTTTATCAGACTTCCGTTGTCATTTAATAGCCTTAGGGCTATGCCAGATAATTGTATTCATCAATGATGTAATCTTATATACATGTATTTGATGAATATTCTTGTACCTGGAATGCTGTATTATGGACCTGTCGTGCGTCAGGTGTTATCCTGGGCTGACGTGCGAAGGCCCCCTGCTCCATGTGGATCGGGGTGCCACAGGTTATCCGAAGCACAGATTGCTACCTCAGTTCGATGAGGAGGCAACGAAACATGTACCACGCGGTCGGGACAATGCGGCCGACCGACCACAACACGGTTGGGATAAAGCGGCAACTCAAGCCGAACAGCAACCCGCCTCACCCCAACGAAAAAACAGAAATAAAACAGCTCGGGGTCATACATACGACCCTCGGCAGGACCTGGACAGTAGAGCAGAACATACCTGATCGATCTACGGATCGCGAGGACGTGCCTCGACACGCAACGTCGGCTACCTATTCGGACGTGATAAGTCTAGTCACGCCCGGGCCGAAAACCACAGACGGACTCCATCTGAGCTACATCGTGACGTGGCCCAATATAGAGGCGCTGCACACCCACTCTGCTTCACTGACGAAGTAATGGAGCATGAATTCCCAAAAGGGTTTAAACCCGTGAATATCGAATCATACGATGGAACAACTGATCCCGCGGTGTGGATCGAGGATTTTCTTCTCCATATCCATATGGCCCGTGGAGATGACCTCCATGCCATCAAATACCTACCGTTAAAAGTCAAAGGACCAGCTTGGTACTGGTTAAACAGTCTGCCGAAAAACTCTATTGGCAGCCGGGAGGACTTGGAAGACGCCTTTCGCGACAACTTCCAAGGTACATATGTCCGGCCACCAGATTCCGATGACTTATGTCACATTGTCCAGCAGCCCGGAGAGTCAGCCAGGAAGCTCTAGACTAGGTTCTTAGTTAAAAAGAACTAAATCGTCGATTGTCCGGACGCGGAAGCCCTAGCGGCCTTCAAACACAGTGTCCGGGACGAGTGGCTCGCCCGCCACCTCGGTTAAGAAAAACCAAAATCCATGTTAGCCCTTACCACTCTAATGACCTGCTTTTGCGTGGGAGAAGACAGCTGGCTCGCTCGTAGAAGCAACAACGCCAGCGATCCGGGCACTTCCGAAGTCCGAGACGGCAATGGCAAGCCGCAATGCAGCAAGCACAAATGTCGCAATAATAATGAAAAAACGCACGACACAGCGGTCAACGCCGGATTCAGCGGTCCGAAACTCGGTCAACTGAAAAAGCCATTCAAGGAAAACAGAGACGGACCATCCAATTTAGACAAGATATTGGATCGGCCCTGCCAGATTCATGGCCACCCCGATAAACTAGCTAATCATAGGAATAGAAGTTGTTGGGTCTTCAAGCAGGCCGGCAAGCTCAACGCCGAACACAAGGGGAGGAGGCCGCCCGATGATAGCGACGACCAAGAGACTCACCAACCAAATACCAAGGGTCAGAAGCAATTTCCCCCTGAAGTAAAAATAGTGAACATGGTATACGTGACACACAACTCTACAAGGGAGCAGGAGAAGCACTCCCTCCGAACCGAGGATCATCCTACGGCAACCTTAGCCAATACAAGGAGGTCTTGTTAAACCGGATACCTTGTCGGCCATTAAGCCACCGGTGGACGTCCTTGCTCGCATCGGCGCCAAGCGCGACCCTGTCCCACCTAACATCTTTCTGGAAAGGCTTTTTAAGCCATCCGTGGAGTGGCAAGGGGAGAGCGGCAACACCACACCGGATTCGAACACAACCCCAGATTCCGAACACACCGATATCATCGGAGGCTCAGCCACCGACATAACACCGTCGACCCATCTCCTTATGGCAGTCATTGCCCCATGGACCGAACCCTTCTTGGCCTACCTTCATAGGAAAGAACTCCCTGAGGATCAGAATGAGGCCCGCCGCATTGTCCGGCGTTCGAAGGCCTACAAGGTTCACGACGGAGACCTCTACAAGAAAAGCGCTACCGGAGTCCTTCAAAGATGTATCTCCGAGGAGGAGGGGCGGCAACTCTTGACTGAAATTCATGCCGGTCTCGGCGGTCACCACGCCGCAGATCGGGCCCTTGTTAGCAAGGCCTTCCGTACAGGTTTTTATTGGCCGACGGCCCGAGCAGACGCACATGACCTTGTCCAACATTGCGTCGGATGCCAGCTTTTCGCCAACTAGAGCCATATGCCCCCCACTGCTCTGCAAACAATCCCCATCACTTGGCCTTTTGCGGTCTGGGTGCTTGATATGGTCAGACCCCTTAAAGGAGGAAGCCATAAGAAAAAATATCTGCTGGTCATGGTGGATAAATTCACTAAGTGGATAGAGGCCAAACCAGTTAAAACGGCCGAAGCCGGACCAGTGGTAGACTTTATATCTAGCGTTGTACACCGTTATGGTGTTCCACACAGCATCATCACCGATAATGGCTCCAACTTCACAGCCGATGAGATGAAAAATTGGTGCGCCAATCTGGGCATTAAGCTCGATTACGCCTTCGTCTATCACCCGCAAACAAACGGTCAAGTCGAACGGGCCAATGGTCTTATTATGAGTGGCATCAAACCTAGGCTGGTGCGGTCTTTGAAGGAATCATACAAGCACTGGGTTGAGGAGCTCGACTCCATACTCTGGGGGCTGCGGACCACGCCCAATCGCACTACCGGATACACACCTTTCTTCATGGTGTACGGCGCAGTGGCTGTGCTACCCTGCGACATTATTCATGACTCACCTCGAGTGCGCATGTACGAAGAGAGAGAAGCCGAGCTCGATTGGCAGGACAGCCTAGACGCCCTGGAGGAGGAGCGCGACATTGCAAAAGCCCGTTCCGCATTTTATCAACAACAGGCCCGCAGATATCAAAGCAGAGAAGTACGGGCCAAGACTTATAATATTGGCGAACTCGTTCTACGCTTGCCGGAGAAGAAAAAGGACAAACTCAAGCCCAAATGGGAGGGTCCCTTCATCATTGATGAAGTCCTCACTGGAGGAGCGTACCGCCTACGTGATGCGTCACACAATCGCCTAGAGTCGAACCCTTGGAACGCGGCCAAACTCCAAAGATTCTATGCCTAGCGCCGAACTCTTTGTTCGTCTCCTTCTCCCTATTGTTCCCATTGCTTTTTCCTCTCTTTTCGCTTTTTCCTTTTTTTAGCCTTAAAGCTTTTCGTGCAGCTCAACCGTGCACCTGTGACATACACATACTCAAATATGTATGTCCATTATACCTGGGGGCTTCTTTGACAGAAGCTTGTTAATGTTATTTCTCGAGCATCAAGCTCATCACATATGCGCGTTTTCCCCATATGTACCTTTTCTTCACCATTATATGCATCGATATGACTTAAGTTTTGGCCAAGCTGGGTTGCCTGGCTCCTGTGCTTATGCCCTACGTTCCCGTTAGTTCGGCTAGGGCATAAAGGGGCACCTCTGCGATTGTTACTGCCGGGTCATCCGGATGTGTACCTCAGACTGGGTGAAGCCGAAAGCTAGCGTTCTTAAGGGAATAAGCGGTTGATGGATTAAAGATGTTTTTGCATTCACCCCATTGTGAACCCCCAGATGTTACTTATACTGCGATTGTTCCAATCATAGTTCGGACATGCATTTTTACGCATGCACACCCAGGGAAAGGAACCCTTAACAAAACTATTCTCTCTGGAAGATGTTTCTTACAATCATAATGTAATATAGCATAACTAGCTGAATACAACTTGTCTGTTCAAGCAACTATGACCCCTACGCCTGGTTTCCACGCATACCCCGGTCTATTTTACCGCTCAGGTATTCGGAAACACTCTGCACCTTCCGGTCCAGAGGTCGAAGCGAAAAGGTCTGCCATGACAATCATTTTACAGTTCAGCTAGAAGGAAAGTACATAGTCACTTGGACTCAAAAATTTCCTCCTCTATCCCGTCCAGCAGGCTGTCTAACTTACAATCTTGCTGGGAATACTTGGCGGCTACTTTTACTTGGTCATATACCAAATTAACGGGAACTTCTTTCCCATCTGACCCTAGAGGTCCGACCCGAGCCATATGATTTGGATCAAGCTTGGTGTACCGTGTTTTCACCATGGCCCAGGATTCTCGTGCACCTTCCCGGCAGGCCGATATCTTCCACAATCGAAAGCGCCGCCACGCTCCCTTGAATAGCTCTATGAGCTCCTCCAACTTTCCTGGAGGGGAGGCAGATGGCCACAAGGCCTTGGCAACGCTTCGCATCACCTGCCGAGCCTGCTCGTGCATGTGCGACAGCTCTTGTAGCAGATCGCACGACAATCTGGACATCTCCTCTTCGGGACGACCGGTCAGCATACCTGCAGACATAACTCTTTCAGTCCCTTTTATATCCCAATTATTCGAAGGTAAGTTCGACGACATACTGAATATGCCTCCTCGCAGCCTCTTATTTTCCTTCATAGAATCAGCTAGCTGGGCCCGTACATCTTTCAGTTCTTTGCCCAGCTGGGTCTGGGCATCCTGCAGCTTGTTTTTCTCATCTCTGACTCGTGTCAGCACACGTTCGCCCGCAAGTCTT
Source organism: Aegilops tauschii subsp. strangulata (assembly GCF_002575655.3). Classification (NCBI taxonomy): domain Eukaryota; kingdom Viridiplantae; phylum Streptophyta; class Magnoliopsida; order Poales; family Poaceae; genus Aegilops; species Aegilops tauschii. The sequence continues at coordinate 370,047,286 of NC_053036.3, forward strand.
TTGGCTTCTTGTTCTTCTGTTCGGGTGGCTTTTAGTTGCTCCTTCAGTTGATCTGACGATCCTGCCATAAGTTGAGCAACAGTGTTAGCATTGCCGGTATCCAGCTATGTTTTGTCGATGGAGGGAACATTACCACGTGCCGCCTTCTTGGTTTTTTCCAGTTCGGCGGCAACAGCAGTTAGCTGTGACCGACACTTTTCTAGCTGTTGGTCTAGCAGGTCGTTCTTCTCCGTAAGAACCTGGTTATACAACGATCCTTAAATCATTTGTACCAACTGCTTCAAGTCTTGGGGGCTACTGGCATATGGTTATCATATTCGGACAAAGTAAACTTACCTGCACATCTTTTAAGTGTTAATTCGTGGCTCTGTTAAGCCCATCTCGAGCAGCTCGGATGTATGCATCAACCGAGCTGAAGGCATTAAACGCCTCTTCTGAAAAGCCGGGTCTCGTAAAATGGCCCTTCAGCGCCGATGATTCATGGTGCTCTCCACTTCCGAGTTGGTGACGGATACATCATCCGAATCCTCGGCTGGAGGACAATCCGGCGTCACCCCCGTATCAGCCCCCGTCTTTACGGCAGGATCTAGATCCCGGCTGTGGGGAGTATGACCGGCCGGACCCCCAGACATAGTCCAGCACACTCTTTTCCTGATACAGGACAAACATAGAAGTCACAATTGGATGTGACTACTAAAGAACATATTTGCAAAGCCATACCTCTTCGATGAATGCTCGGCCGTATCTTCGTTTGCCTTCCTCTTCGAAGGCTTGCCCGGCGTGGGGACCGCTCTCTTTGGAGATGCCCCTGGGGCAGCATGACGTGCCGTACGCCTCCCCTTTTGAGCACAGGACGGTGCGGTGGATGAGGCAGAATGAGAGAACTCTTTCGGATGAGATGTCTCCTGATTACTTACGTGTGAAGCAGGGAGAAGACCGGTAATCGACGATGATGGCCACTTCTGTGCCGTCGTAACTCGCCTGGTAAAACACCCCGTCCTCGAGCACCACGAATATATCCGGATCCTCTTCGAATCCGGGGTCAAGGTCCCGATTGTGGCCCTCGGGCTGTGGGGCGGGGTTGTGAAGCCCTTCGGAAATCTTTCGCCAGTGCTGTTATAAATGGGCGGATTAATATTCATTGAAAGTAGCTCAGGGAGTGGAGTGCATACAGCAGAGGAGTTGGGACTTACCCGGCTAGGAGGACTGTACATGGAAAATCCATCTCTGCGCTTGATACACAGAAATTCCTCTTCCTCCCCTATGAACAGTTCGGCCAATATTTTGGCCAGAGCGGCGGGGGTGTCCGGACCCTTCCTACCACAGCGGGAGGCGTCATCCTACACATTGTAGTGCCACATGGGAAGCCCTCTGTATTGGAGTGGCTGAACCCCCCGTACTATGGAAGTCGCCATTACTTCAACTATTGATTAGCCGGACTGAGCGAGCGTCCTTATCTTTCTCATGAGTTGACAAACTTCAGCACTATCTTCCTCCTCGAGGCTCTGAGGACGCCAGCTGTGGCGTTTCTTCAAAGGAATGCTTGTGAACTCGGGAAGACCCCTCCGAACTGGGTCTGGAAGTGCGACGTCCTCAATATAAAACCATTCGGACGGCCACTCTTCACATGCCTTCTTTGGTGTGCCGGATAGGTATCAGGTCTCGGCGATGCGCCATATTTCGGCTCCGCCCACTTCAAATATTGATCCCTCATGGTTGCGCAGGATGAGACAGGATAACTTTCTCCACAATTCAAAATGGGCCTCACAACCCAGGAATAGCTCGCAAAGGGCGACGTAACCCGCGATATGCAGGATGGAGGCCGGGGTAAAGTTGTGCAGTTGGAGGCCATAGTACTCCAAAAGCCCTCGGAGGAATGGATGAACACTTCTTAGCAGAGAAGGGACGAAGCACACTCGTTCCCCCTGGATGGATTGGGGAAATTTTCAGCCTGAGCCCCGCCATTGGAGAAGGTCAATCCTGCTCGAATAGGGACCAAATCCGCAGGAGGAAGAAATCCCTGTGTTTGCAACTTCTCCAGCTGACCATGGGATACGAAGCACCTCTCCCACTCGCCTTTTTCTGGGCTGCAGGGACGGGAGGAGGAGCTGGGAGGGTTAGCCATGTTGGAGTGGTCTTTCATAGCAATCTCTGAGGATTTTTCCGCATGGTGCCGAATGGATCTGAGATCCAATCTCTTTAAATATACACCCTTCCTCGCCCGGCCGGGGTGTTATCTGCAAAAATACCCTGACCTCTCGAATTCGCTTGACACGTGGAAGCTGAAGTTGTTGATACACAGAAGCCGAGGGGTACGACACTAAATGGAAGGCCGAATACATCACTTTGAAGTCATCGGAGGAGGAACCCGCCTTGCAATACCGAAGACAATCTGCACGCCGGATGAGGGAGTCCTGGATTAAGGGGTCCTCGGATAGCCGGACTATATCCTTTGGCCGGACTGTTGGACTATGATGATACAAGATTGAAGACTTCGTCCCGTGTTCGGATGGGACTTTCCTTGGCGTGGAAGGCAAGCTTGGCCATACGGATATGTAGATCTCCTCCCTTGTAACCGACTCTGTGTAACCCTAGCCCCCTCCGGTGTCTATATAAACCAGAGGGTTTAGTCCGTAGGACAACAACAATCATACCATACGCTACCTTCTAGGGTTTAGCCTCTATGATCTCGTGGTAGATCAACTCTTGTAATACTCATATCATCAAGATCAATCAAGCAGGAAGTAGGCTATTACCTCCATCGAGAGGGCCCGAACCTGGGTAAACATTATGTCCCCCGCCTCCTGTTACCATCCGCCTTAGACGCACAGTTCGGGACCACCTACCCGAGATCCGCCGGTTTTGACACCGACACCGGACACCTCGTCATTGAAGTCTGGTTCGGGGGCTACTGAAGGAGTCCTGGACTAAGGGGTCCTCGGGCGTCCGGCCAGTTAGCCATGGGCCGGACTGATGGGCTGTGAAGATACAAAGACCGAAGACTCTACCCGTGTCCGGATGGGGCTCTCCTTGGCATGGAAGGCAAGCTTGGCGACCGAATATGAAGATTCCTTTCTCTATAACCGACCTTATGTAACCCTAGATCCCTCCGGTGTCTATATAAACCGGATGGCTAGGTCTGTAGAGAAGAAGACTCATAATCATAGTCATACAGGCTAGACTTCTAGGGTTTTAGCCATTATGATCTCATGGTAGATCAACCCTTGTAATACTCATATTCATCAAGATCAATCAAGCAGGAAGTAGGGTATTACCTCCATAGAGAGGGCCCGAACCTGGGTAAACATTGTGTCCTCCGTCTCCTGTTACCATCAACCTTAGACGCAAAGTTCGGGACCCCCTACCCGAGATCCGCCGGTTTTGACACCGACAGCCACCAACCCTGCGCAATGCATGCAACATACGTGGCAGAAACGGCAGGGGTAGTGGGACGAGTAAAATTGCAGTTACCGCCCCGTGAACGTGGGAAGACCCATGAGCTAATTATATGGGTAGCCCCACGTCGTCTCGCACGACGCACAAAAAATAGGAAACTGACTCAAGCACAGTTTAATGAAGAAGCAAGGAAAATATCAAGAAGGAAGGAAATCCCGTCGCGGTTCGTCTAAAGTGTTCGCCTGTCTATTTTTTAGGGGCCTACCCCAATGATGTTCGGCGGCACGTATGGGCCAGGCCCGGGGGGCGCCTGTCAGTACAATTATCGGTGTCAAAACCGGTGGATCTCGCGTAGGGGGTCCCGAACTGTGCGTCTAAGGTCGATGGTAACAGGAGACAGGGGACACGATGTTTACCCAGGTTCGGGCCCTCTCCATGGAGGTAATACCCTACTTCCTGCTTGATTGATCTTGATGAATATGAGTATTACAAGAGTATATCTACCATGAGACCGTAATGGCTAAAACCCTAGAAGTCTAGCCTGTATGACTATGATTACCAATATCTCTATGGACTAAGCCCTCTGGTTTATATAGACACCGGAGGGGACTAGGGTTGTACAAAGTCGGTTACAGAGAAAGGAATCTTCATATCAGGGCGCCAAGCTTGCCTTCCACGCCAAGGAGAGTCCCATCCAGACACGGGAGGGAGTCTTCGGTCTTGTATCTTCATAGCCCATCAGTCCGGCCCACGTACCATAGTCCGGACGCCCGAGGACCCCTTAATCCAGGACTCCCTCTGTAGCCCCTGAACCAGGCTTCAATAAGGAGGTGTCCGGCGAGAAGATTGTCTTCGACATTGCAAGGCTTCAATAAGGGTTCCTTCTCCGAATACTCCAACACAGTCTTCGAACACAACGAACGTGTCCAGCTCTGCAAAACAACTACCACACACCACCGCAGAGAGTATAATATTTCACGAGTCCAATCTGCTGACAACTTTTTGTGGCGTGATGCCACGTCACCACCCGGTCATTATTTCGAACCGTTTTTCGGCCTGCCGCTTCACATTTCAAGATGCGGTTTCTATTGGCACGTCTTGTCGCAGCAGAGATTGTGTCCCCTCATTACGGGGTTCTCATCAATATGGGCGTGGGTAATCCAACCGTGCCGTTTCCACAGCCCTTGGGAACAGGCGAGTGGGGAGGCGCTTGATATTCACTTCCTTTATAAGGAGATAAGGATTCCTTTCTTTCACCCACGCATTCTCTCTCTCTGCCCTCCCATTCACGAGCTCCAGCACCCAAGTCCTCATCCTTTCCGCCTCAAGAAAGCACTCGACCATGTCCGGATCTGGAGCGCAAGGTAACTGGATGGCCTCCTCCGTCAAGGAGAAGGACATCACCAAGCTTCGGGAGGCGGGGTATTTGGCCAAGGAAATCGCCCATCGGCTTCCAGCCGAGGGACAGATCATCCCCACCCCGAAGCCTCATGAGAGGGCGGTGTTCATCCCCCACTTTGTCCGCGGGCTAGGATTTCCTCTCCACCCTTTCGTCCGCGGACTCAGGTTCTACTACGAGCTAGATTTCCATGATCTAACCCCAAATTCTTTCCTCAACATCTCGGCATTTATTGTCGTGTGCGAGGCTTTCCTCCGCATCCCACCCCACTTCGGACTATGGCCAACACGCTGAGTGCGGAGGCGCCATGGTGAGCAAGATGCCCAACGTCACATGGCCCAAAGGTACCTTTGTGGAGACCGTCAAAGGGTGGCATCAACTATGGTTCTATATCACAGAGCCCCGCGATGCCTCTTGGGCCGCGGCTCCTGAATTCAAGTCCGGGGCCCAATGCGGCTCACCTCCTGGCTAGAGAAGGTCCTGAATTGGGCTTCGTCAGATGAGCTGACAGCGTTGCAGACGCGCATCCAGAGCATGGTGGACAAGAACATCAAGCTCGTCAACGTGATCCAGGTGATGCTAGTTCACCGAATCCTTCCATGCCAGAGCCGGACCTGCCATCTATGGGAGTTTGATACGGCCAAGCACCAGCCCTTGCAATGATTCTTTGGCACTGTCGGTGTCAAAAGCGGCGGATCTCGGGTAGGGGGTCCCGAACTGTGCGTCTAAGGCGGATGGTAACAGGAGGCGGGGGACACGATGTTTACCCAGGTTCGGGCCCTCTCGATGGAGGTAATACCCTACTTCCTGCTTGATTGATCTTGACGATATGAGTATTACAAGAGTTGATCTATCACGAGATCGTAGAGGCTAAACCCTACAAGCTTGCCTATGATTATGATTGTTGTTCTCCTACGGACTAAACCCTCCGGTTTATATAGACACCGGAGGGGGCTAGGGTTACACAGAGTCGGTTACAAGGGAGGAGATCTACATATCCGAATTGCCAAGCTTGCCTTCCACGCCAAGGAGAGTCCCACCCGGACACGGGACAAAGTCTTCAATCTTGTATCTTCATAGTCCAAAAGTCCGGCCAAAGTATATGGTCCGCTGTTCGAGGACCCCCTAATCCAGGACTCCCTCAGTAGCCCCTGAACCAGGCTTCAATGATGACGAGTCCGACGCGCAGATTGTCTTCGGCATTGCAAGACGGGTTCTTCTCCAAATTCTGAGTACCTATTGAGTAGTGTCCGGCTTCCCATAAATGTTGCACTCCTTGGCTTCCATGCCTAATAATGGCTATCTTCCACGTGTCGAGCAAATGCGAGAAGCCAGGGCATTTTTACATTTGCCACCCTAGCCATGTGAGTAAATCGTCTATTTAAAGAGCCGGGGATCCTCAGATCTAGATCACACCTTCCTCCCACAACGAGTATCCGTCAGAGCGCGCCCAGAAAAATCCATTCCATCATGGCCGGCCATCGCAGCTCCTCCTCTCGCTCCCGTAGCCCTAAGCCAGGCAACTGGAAGAAGTGTTCCGTCTCCCACAGACAGTTAGTAGAGTTACAGACCCAGGGGTTTCTCCCTCCTGCGTATATGGTCCCCGTCCGAGCTGGACTAGCCACTTGCAATGGCGGGGAGCAAGCGGAGAGCTTTCCCAACCCATCTATGGGGGAGTGGGTATGCCTTGTCCCGTACTTATTAAGGGGACTTGGATTTCCAATCCATCCGTTCCTTCGCGGGCTCCTGGAGTTCTATGGCCTCCAGCTGCATAATTTTACTCCTGCCTCCATATTACACATCGCAGGCTATGTCGCCCTTTGCGAACTATTTTTGGGCTGTGATGCTCATTTCGAGCTATGGAAGAGGCTATTCTGCCTCGTGCCCCGTACACAGGAGGGGTCAATAGATCAAGTGGGCTGAGCCGAAATATGGCGCATCGCCGGGACCGGATATCTGTCCGGTACTCCGAAGAAGACATCCGAAGACTGGCCTTCGGAGTGGTTTTATATGGAGGACGTCCCTCTTCCAGACGCTATTCAGATGGGCCTTCCTGAGTTTGATAACGCCCCTTTGAATAAACGCCACAGCTGGCGCCCTTGGAGCCCCCAGGAGGAAGATAACAGAGAGGTCCTTTACCTGATGGGCCGGATACAAATGCTGGCCAAATCATGATTGACAATAATCGAGGTTATGTCAATATGTATAATGCGGGGGGGGGGGGGGTGCGGCCACTTCAATATCGGGGACAACCCATGTGGCACTTCAATGGAGAAGACGATGCCACCCGCTGCGGTCGTAAAGGTCCGGACTCAGTCGCTGCTCTAGCGAAAATACTGTCCTATTTATATAAAGGACAGGAAGAGGAGTTCATCCGCATTAAGCCACGGGGTGGATTCTCCATGTACAACCCCCCAAACTGGGTGAGCTGCCACTTTTTACTCCAGAACTTCCCGCATTCTTTATCGTAAATGTTTACCTTGCTATTCCATAGCAGGAACTGCGAAAAGCCGTGAGGGAGATCCACATCCCATCTCCATAGCCAGAGGACCCTGACCGGGCCCTCGACCCCGGACTCGAAGAAGATCTGGAGCCCATCGACAGGACGTTCTATCAATTGAGCTGCAACGGTGCCTTGGTGGCCATCATAGCCGATTACCCCGGACTGCTCCCTGCATCGCATGTAAGTAAAACCGGAGTCCCAACTTCCAAGAAGGATCCCGTTTTTCGCACTTCACCTACCGCACACATTCGGTGTCTTACAGGGAAGGCCCTCGGGACGCCTTGCCGAACCCATAGTGGCCCACCAACAAGGGGCACCGGAACCAGGCAGGCTTAAAAGGAAGGTGGTCAGGACTGAGACACCGTCACAGAGGTATGAAAAAGAACCTGCTCCGTGGTTGTCGTCTTGAAAATATAATGACGTCCATGGTTCCTGGCAGAAAAAATGCCCGCCGGACTATATCCGGAGGGCCTGTCGGCCACGCCTCCACTAGCCAGGCTTCAGAGCCGGACCCAGAGGCAGATGGTAATGTGAGGACAACGCGGGATGTTCCTCCTACACAGGATGCGGATAGGCTGTCCGCTACAAACTCCGAAGTGGAGAGTGCCATGAATCACAGGCGTTGCCGGGCCGTACTTCGCGACCCTGGTTTCTCTAAAGAGGCGTTTGATGCCTTCAACTTAGGAGACGCGTACATCCGAGCTGCCCAAAATGGTCTTGCCAGAGCCACGGACCAGTATGTAAAGGATATACGGGTAAGAAAATCTGATAATTATGGATATCAGTAGCCCCTGAGACTTGAAACAGTTGACACAACTGATTTAAGGATCATTATTTGTGTAGGTTCTTACGGAGAAGAATACCCGGTTGTCTCAAGAGCTGGAGGAGTGGAAAGCCCAGCTACGGGCCACAGTTGCCGCAATGAAGGAGTCCGAGAAGGCCCCCTCTGGTAACACTTGTCTCTATCAAAAAGAATGACACTTACCAGTTAGTATGCTGCATGCATGCAAATCTAACAATAGATTCTGCAGATGACCCCGGAGTTAATCCGGAGGTCGTGCAAGGGGATGAGCAACATGCTCAACGACAGTTAAAGGCTGGCGAGCGCGTGCTTAAGCAGGTTAGGCGGGAGAAAAACGATCTCCAAGATGCCAATATCCGGCTGAGTGTTGAACTGAAAGATGTTCGGGCCCAACTTGCTGACTCCGTAAAGGAGAATAAGAGGCTTCGACGTGACATTTTAGTAAGTGCTTGAACGAACTTTTATTGAGTTCGGCAAAGAAACCTGCTAACAGAGTTATATCTGTAGGTATGCTGACGGGTCACCCCGTAGAGGAGATGCTCGGGTCTGCAGGCGATCTTCTGCCCGAGCTCTCACAACTGCACGAAGAGGTTCGGCAGGTGATGCAGGGCATTGCCCAGTCCTTGTGGCCATCCGCCTCCCTCCCAGGAGGCATGGGGAGCACGTAGAGATGTTCAAGGGAGCGCGTCGGTGCTTCCGATTATGGAAGATATCCGCCTGCCGACAAGGTGCAAGGGAAGCCTGGGCCATGGTGAAGACTCGATATACCAAGGCTGACCCGAACCATATGGCCGAAGTCAGACCTATGGGGTCTGATGGGAAAGAAATCCCCGTCAGTTTGGTGTATGACCAGGTGAAATTAGCCGCAAAGTATTCCCAACAGGATTGTAGGCTAGACAGCCTATTGGATGGTATAGAAGAAGAATTTAGTCAGTCTAAGTGACTATGTACTTCAATTGACATATATTGTCCCTAGCCAGATTGTAAATCATTTGTCATGGCGGACCTTTTCGCTTCGACCTCCGGACCCGACAGTCCGGAGTGTATCCGAAAACCCACTCAGTTATATAAAAATCGGGGTACGCGTGGAAACCAGGCGTAGGGGTCATAAGTGCTTGAACAGACAAGTACCCGACTAGCTATGTTATATTACATGGATAGTAAGAAACATCTTTCAGGGAGAATAGTTCCGTTAAGGGTTCCTTTCCCTGGGTACGCATGCATTAATGTGCATGTCCGAACTGCGAAAAGAGGCGCAAGATATAAACATCTGGGGGCATGTAATACAATAAGTAAAAGTCATCTTTTGTTCACCAACCGAATATTCCCTTAGGAATGCTAGCTTTCGGCTTCACCCAGTCTGAGGTACACATCTGGCTGACCCGGCAGTAACAATCGCAGAGGTGCTCCCCTTATGCCCTAGCCGAATTAACGGGAACGTAGGGTAAAAACACAAGAGCCAGGCAACCCAGCTTGGCCAAAACTTAAGTCATATCGATGCATATAATGGCGAAGAAAAGGTACATGTGGAAAAGTAACACATGTGCGGGGGGCATAGAGCCCGGAACATAGTTATATTAAGCTTCTCTATAAGAAGCCCCCAGGTATAATGAGCACGTCTAGCGCGTCAAGGGTTTGTAATCAAGACACATTTTAACCTTTTAAGGCCGTGAAGAAAAGAAAAAAGGGAGAAAAGAAAGAAAGAAAAGACAGATAACGGATATATATAAAAAATTAACGGAGGTAAGGAGACGAACAGAGAGTCCGGCACTAGGCGTAAAACCTTCGGAGTCTGGCCGCGTTCCATGGGTTTGGCTCGAGTCGATTGTCCGATGCATCCCGCAAACGGTACGCTCCACCGGTCAGAACTTTGTCAATACTGAAGAGACCTTCCCATTTGGGCTCAAGTTTGTTCTTTTTCTTCTCTGGTAGGCGTAGAACGAGTTCGCCAACGTTATAAGTTTTGGCCCGTACTTCTCTGCTTTGATATCGTCGAGCCTGTTGCTGATAGAATGCGGAGCGGGCTTTTGCCACATCATGCTCCTCCTCCAGGGCGTCCAACTATCCTGCCGATCAAGCTCGGCCGCTTTCTCTTCGTACATGCGCACTCGAGGTGAGTCATGAATGATGTCGCAGGGCAGTACCGCCTCTGCGCCGTACACAATAAAAAACGATGTGTATCCGGTAGTGCGATTCGACGTGGTCCGCAGCCCCCATAGTACGGAGTCGAGCTCCTCGACCCAGTGCATATCTGATTCCTTCAAGGATCGCACTAATCTGGGTTTAATGCCGCTCATGATAAGACCATTTGCTCGCTCGACTTGACCGTTAGTTTGAGGGTGATAGACAGAGGCATAATCGAGCTTAATGCCCATGTTGCCGTACCAAGTTTTTACCTCGTCGGCTATAAAGTTCGAGCCATTATCGGTGATGATGCTATGGGGGACACCGTAACGGTGTACAACCCCGGATATGAAGTCTATCACTGGTCCGGACTCGGCCGTTTTAACTGGTTTGGCTTCTATCCATTTGGTGAATTTATCCACAATGACCAATAGGTATTTTTCTTGTGGCTTCCCCCATTAAGGGGTCCGACCATATCAAGCCCCTAGACCGCAAAGGGCCAAGTAATGGGGATTGTTTGGAGAGCGGTAGGTGGCATATGGTTTTGGTTTACGAAAAGCTGGAAACCGACGCAACGTTGGACGAGGTCATGTGCGTCTGCTCGGGCCGTCGGCCAGTAAAAACCAGTACGGAAGGCCTTGCTTGCAAGGGCCCGTGCTGCGGCGTGGTGGCCGCCAAGTCCAGCATGAATTTCTGCAAAAAGTTGTCATCCTTCCTCTTCGGAGATGCACCATTGAAGTACTCCAGTAGCGCTTTTCTTATAAAGCTCTCCCTCGTGGACCTTGTAGGCTTTAGACCGCCGCACAATGCAACGTGCCTCGTTTGGGTCCTCAGGGAGTTCTTGCCTAGTTAGGTAAGCCAAGAAGGGTTCTGTCCACGGGGCGATGACGGCCATAATCACGTGGGCCGAAGGTGTTATTTCGGTGGCAGAGCCTCCGATTACGTCAGAGTGTTCGGGATCTGGCGTTGCGGCCGGGTTCGGACTATTGTTGCCGGTCTCTCCTTCCTATCCCACGGATGGCTTAAACAGCCTTTCCAAGACGATATTAGGCGGGACAGGGGCGCGCTTAGCACCGATGCGGGCGAGGATATCCGCCGCTTGATTGTTTTCCCAGACCACATGGTGGAATTCAAGCCCCTCGAACCGAGCTGACATTTTGAGGACAGCGTTGCGGTAAGCCGCCATTTTCGGATCTTTGGCGTCGAAGTCTCCATTTATTTGAGATATTGCGAGGTTCGAATCCCCATGCACCTCCAGGCGTTGAATGCCCATGTAGACTGCCATCCGGAGACCATGTAACAGGGCCTCATATTCTACTGCGTTGTTGGAGTCTGTGTATAGTATTTGGAGTACGTATTGGACTGTATCTCCGGTGGGGGATGTCAGGACGACGCCTGCCCCCAGACCAGCCAGCATTTTAGAGCTGTCAAAGTGCATGATCCAATTGGAGTACGCGTCGTACTCTTTAGGGAGATCGGCTTCTGTCCATTCGGCGACAAAATCAGCCAGTACTTGTGACTTAATGGCTCGCCGTGGTTTGTATATTATGTCGAACGGGAGGAGCTCAATAGCCCATTTAGCAATCCGGCCCGTGGCATCGCGGTTATTTATTATGTCGTTGAGTGGTACATCAGAGGCCACCGTAATTGAACACTCTTGAAAGTAGTGTCATAGTTTTCGGGATGCCATGAAGACCGCGTATGCTATCTTTTTATAATGTGGGTAGCGTGATTTGCATGGAGTGAGGACAGTGGACATGTAGTATACCAGCTTTTGAAGCATAAATTTATGTTAGTCCGTCTCTCGTTCGACGACGAGCACTACGCTTACAACCTGGTGTGTTGCCGCTATGTATAGGAGCATTGGTTCGCCGATATTTGGCGCGGCCAAGATTGGGTTGCTAGCCAAGATGACCTTTATTTCTTCCAATCAGGCCGTGTCCGCATCCGTCCACTCGAAGTGTTCGGTGCGCCGAAGAAGGCGATAAAGAGGTAGTGCCTTTTCTCCTAATCGGGAGATAAAGCGGCTTAAGGCAGCCACGCATCCAGTTAATTTCTGGATTTGCTTGAGGTCTGTTGGGATAGCTAACTGTGACAGAGCTCGGATTTTAGCCAGATTTGCTTCGATTCCTCTATTGGAGACGATGAAGCCCAAGAGCTTTCCGGCGGGTATGCCAAAAACGCATTTTTCCGGATTGAGCTTGATGTCGTATGTTCGGAGATTGTCGAACATGAGCCTCAAGTCGTCTATTAAGGATTCGACGTGTCTGGTTTTAATGACCACATCGTCTATGTATGCCTCCACTGTTTTGCCGATCTGTGTTTCCAGGCATGTCTGAATCATGCGTTGATAGGTTGCACCGGCGTTTTTAAGCCCGAAAGGCATGGTGTTAAAACAAAAGGGGCCGTATGGGGTGATAAATGCCGTTGCGGCTTGATCGGACTCCGCCATCTTGATTTGATGGTATCCGGAGTATGCGTCGAGGAAACACAATGAATCGTGTCCCGTGGTAGCGTCGATAATTTGGTCGGTGCGGGGGAGGGGGAAGGGATCCTTGGGGCAAGCCTTGTTAAGGTCCTTGAAATCGACACATAGGCGCCAGGATCTGTCCTTCTTTGGTACCATCACCAGGTTTGCTAGCCAGTCCGGATGTTTTATTTCTCTAATGAATCCGGCCTCAAGTAACTTGGCTAGCTATTCTCCCATGGCTTGTCGCTTAGGCTCAGAGAAACGGCTGAGAATCTGCTTGACCGGTTTGAACCCCTTTAGAATGTTAAGGCTATGTTCGGCCAGCCTGTGCGGGATTCCTGGCATGTCTGAAGGATGCTAGGCGAATATGTCCCAATTCTCGCGCAAGAACTCCCGTAGTGCGGCGTCTGTTGTGGGGTACAGCTGTGCCCCGATGGATGTTGTTTTTGTGGGGTCCGTTGGATGGACCTGGAATTTGACTATTTCATCCGCTGGTTTAAAAGAGGTGGACTTGGATCTTTTGTCGAGTATCACGTCGTCCCTGTCCACTGTGGAGCGCAGCGCAGATAGTTCTTTGGCCGCGAGGGCTTCAGATAACGCCTCGAGGGCTAGTGCGGCGGTTTTATTTTCGGCGCAGAGTGCTATGTTCGGATCACTAGCTAGAGTGATGATTCCATTGGGCCCGGGAATTTTGAGCTTCATGTACCCGTAATGGGGTATAGCTTGGAAGATCGTGAATGCCTCCCGCCCTAAAAGGGCGTGATATCCGCTATTGAACGGGGCCACTTGGAATGTGATTTCTGCGGACCTATAATTCTCCGGCATGCCGAATACCACATCTAGTGTGATTTTTTCCGCACAATGTGCCTCCCGACTAGGGATGATTCCTCTGAAGGTCATGCTGCTTTGCTCAATGCAGCTCCTGTCTATTTCCATTTTGCTAAGAGTTTCTTCGTAGATGAGGTTTAATCCGCTGCCGCCGTCCATGAGCACTTTAGTAAGCCGGAAGCGTCCACGATTGGACTAAGGACCAAAGTGGCTGGTGCTCGGGCTGTTCGGAATTGAGGTTCGTCACTGGCATTGAAGGTTATGGCTGTGTCATTCCATGGATTTATTGCTGCAACGTGGCAGACTTCGGCAAGGCTGCGGAGTGCTCGCTTGTGCCAATTATTTGAGGCGAAGGTCTCAAAGACTGTCAATACTGTATTGGTATTGTCCATGGGATGGGGCTCTGCGGTATTGCTGATGAGGAGATCCTCACCGCTCTTGGCCACCTGCCGGAGTATCCAACATGCTCTAAGGCTATGTGTTGGCATGGTATCCGGTGTACTGTGAATTTTGCACGGCCCATTGAGCCATCCCTCCAATATAGTTCCACGCCCTGTAGTGGGCTTTGGTTTCTTTGTAATTGGATTGGGTGACTTACGGGAGTACACCCTTTTTATTCGAACGGGGCTTCTAGTGACAGCCGGGGGATCCCAGAATTTTGCTTGGGTTTTCCAGGCGCTTTCCATCGCACAGTACTTCCGTACTATGGCCGCCAAGTGAGCGAAGTGTGCTATGTCACGGCGACTTATGGCGTTGAGGATTCCCTTGTCCGTGCAATTTTTGCAAAAGAATGAAATTGCGTCTTCCTCGCGAAAGTCCTTGACCTTGTTCATTACAAGGAGGAATTTGGCCCAATAGTGATGTACTGTCTCTTGGGGCTCTTGTCTAATGTGGGAAAGATCACTTATGTCTGGGTGGGTGGGTAGATTTATGTCCAAACCATGACCTGATCTAAAACCCAGGGGCGGAGGAGTTTCCGAGCTTGGAAGTTTGGGCTCCGGGATGTTACCCAATAGTTCTGGCCCGATGCCTGATTCTAAGTTCGAAGCTCGGGCCATGTCCTCCCGTAGACGAGTATCCGGCTCGGAGAGCTCGGGAATCCGGACATAGTTCGTCCTCAAAATAGAGGAAGAATCGCTACATTGCTCGTCCACCACCGCTATCTGATGGGTGACCGGCGGAGAGTTAATCTCCCTTTGGTCGGGTTTGAGCCCGATCCGATCATTGTCCGTAGCGACTCCCAAGGCGGCGATGCGATCCAAGAGCTCGTTTAAAGAAGAGAGCTCCATTGGGTCCATCTGCTCAGCGAATTCCAAGCCGATGTGGAGGCTGTTTTTGATGACCTGAGAAGTCATCGTCGGCGCGACGGCCGAACGGGCTGTCATGACGAAGCCGCCTAGTCGGAGAGTTTGGCTTGCAGCCAGGGCTCCGCCAGAGGTAATGTTGTCCTTGACAACAAGGCGAGCCATCAAGCCTTATCGTGACAGCACAGTGGAACTCTCAATGAAAGCACCAATGTCAGTGTCAAAACCGGCGGATCTCGGGTAGGGGGTCCCGAACTGTGCGTCTAAGGCGGATGGTAACAGGAGGCGGGGGACACGATGTTTACCCAGGTTCGAGCCCTCTTGATGGAGGTAATACCCTACTTCCTGCTTGATTGATCTTGATGATATGAGTATTACAAGAGTTGATCTACCACGAGATCGTAGAGGCTAAACCCTAGAAGCTAGCCTATGATTATGATTGTTGTTCTCCTACGGACTAAACCCTCCGGTTTATATAGACACCGGAGGGGGCTAGGGTTACACAGAGTCGGTTACAAGGGAGGAGATCTACATATCCGAATTGCCAAGCTTGCCTTCCACGCCAAGGAGAGTCCCACCCGGATACGGGACGAAGTCTTCAATCTTGTATCTTCATAGTCCAATAGTCCGGCCAAAGTATATAGTCCGGCTGTCCGAGGACCCCCTAATCCAGGACTCCCTCAGGCACCACGCATGAAGGAATCTGGAAGGTGCTATTCAAGGAAAACCAGACATGGACATAGACAACCGAGGACCGTGGGCACGATCTGGAACATCCTGCCAGCCCGGTGAGTCTTTCGCGTATCAAGGTGTACCCTTTACTTGCTTACTCGCGGAAGGTGCCTAAGCCTCCCTATTTATTTTTTCAGGGCTGGACAAAGAAGGCTGAGCGGATTCAGAGTCCGGCTCCGCTGCCCGAAGAACCAGCTATCCCGCTTCTAATGAAGATGCTGGTTCCGACACCGGAGAAAAAGGCCAAGGGGACCAAAGGTGGTCTCCGCCGTAAGGGTGCTTCGGACATGACGTCCGAAGACACCAAGACTCGCTCCTCCACCGCCGAGGATGATGACGAGGAGTATGAAGAAAGCAATTACCCCCCTTGAGGGGGGAAGGAAGAAGAGGACGGGCTCCACAAATCTGGAGGCAGAAGCATCCAAGAAGGGGAAGGTCTCCCTCGCGGATAACTCCGCGTGGGACATCCACAGCAGCTCAGAGCGACGCCCCCGAAATAGGCCCCTGGCCGGATCATGAGTATTCAAAGACGCTGACACATTCATATATCCAGCCTCTTTACTTCATAGTTTTAACATGTTGAATCATGCACTTACAGTCCGGCTCATTCTGACCTCGAGCGATCCTCATCTTCGGGGAATTCGCTGGACCCGAAGGTGATGGACAACGGGTCCCTTCCGGCGGCCTCCTCTTCCAGGGCCATGGATGACACCGAGGTGTTGTCCCAAAGGATCCCAGGCCAGGGAGAGGCGCAGGAGGCCGTCAAGGTGGTGCCAGAGGGTGAAACCTCAGCTGCCGGACACGCGGGGGAGCAAATCCCCATGGATACAGGCGATGGGGGACATATCCAATTCGGCCCCCAGCCGAATACGATCCCGGAGACCTATACGACTCCGGAATCCGGCAAGCAGCCTCCTTCGCAAGAAGGACGTGTGCCTATTCCGCCGGTGACCTCTGTCCAACCAGAGGCACCGGATACTCTACTGGAAGCACTGCGAGGTGCTTCCATTGTAGAGGAAAACCATACCCTTATGGGTACAGTGGTTGAGAGGATTCAGTCCGCGAAGAGCGGACTGACCGAAGCCTACACAAGCCTTCTAACAGGCTTTGAGGTAAGCAACACAATTATATAAAAATAATGTCACAGTATAGACAGTAGCCCCTGAGACACTGTCCGGTGTTCAAAAAGAAAAGCTGGACAGAGGATCAAACAAGTTTCGCAGGTGACTAACCATATGAGTTAATGTGAATAAGCAGGCGTCGTTACTGGCAGCGACCTCTCATACTGCTGAGGTTTCCAGACTGAAGCAGAGTCTGGAGCGGGCCGAGGAAGAGCTCGGCCGTGTGAAAAAACAGCTAGAGGATAAACAAGGTATGCAATGACCTTTTGTATATCAGAAAGGATAGATTATTTGTAATGACCGTAGTGCCATTTTATTTGTAGGAGCGGCGACCGAGGTCGAGGCCCTTAAAAAAGCACTGGTCGAGGCCGAGGAGAGAGCTACCAAGGAACAAGCCGCCCGCGAAAAGCACGAGGCCAGGGTCGGTGAGGTCCAGCAAGAGCTCCAGGATGTCGTGAAGAAATGCGAGTCCTTGGAGCGCGATATTGCGGCTTAAGAGACCGAACTCGCCAAGGCTCGCCAAAGCACACAAGATGCCCGGGTTGAAGCCCAGGGCGCGCTCCAGGAGATTCAAGAGGCCAAGAAGATTGCGGCAGCTAAGGCCTTCATTAAGCAACCCGAATTTGGAGTTCTCCAGGAGCGTTTGTGGATTTGCCGCGCAGTGTTTCTGACGCTGCGGAATTTTTCCGAGCCGAAGAGGCGAGCTCGACGGAGAGTTGTTCTGGTCACAATACCTTGCGCTAGAACATCTGGTGCCCTTTAGCGACCAGCTAAAACAGCTGGTCGAACTGCATAGGGTGGCCGAACTAGCCATGAAGGATTTAATAATCCGGTTGTGGCCTGCTGAAGCTATACCCAGCAGCTACTTCGGGCTCGTGAATCGGCTGGTCAGTGCTTGCCCCTGGCTTGACGTTATCAAGCGATTGGTCTGCATCGAGAGTGCGTGGATGGCCTTCGCCCGTGTCAAGGTGCAGTGGGTGAATATGAACGCCGTCAAGCTCGCGACTGCCCGAGGGCAAAGAGCACCGCACGCCCGAGCTATATTTTGACAATGTCCTACAGGGACGCCGCATTGTGGCGGAGTAGTGTGCGAAAGATGTGATCTTTGAATCAATACATTGATATTATCTCGCCCTGTATTATGAAATAAAGTTGATTATGTAATATAATGCTTGTTAAATTTTACCTCCTGTGCGGCCTTTTTACTAAATCTGAGAGTTGGCCAGTCGTCGGCTTCAGCCCCCATCTAGGTAGTACGGGGGTGTTCGGGATGGAATCCAATTGTTTGGTCCTTGAAGGAGGTGTTTAGCGCAACGAACCAGGCAATCGGACTATGTGGCTTTATCACCCTCACTTAGCCATGTGAGTTTGACAATAAAAATTTAGGTGCAGCCCCTAGTATCCGAACTAAGGTGCTGTAAACACCTGATCGGATAAGAACCGATTCCTCTTATAATGCGGAAAAAATCGCTAAATATTTGAAACCTCTGAAGAGCTGATCGGCTCACGCCGCATCATGACAGTCAGTTTTTGGCTTTCTCTACTGAGGTGCTCATCCGAATAAACCAGGACACAATCGCAGTAGTTCTCCCTTTACTACCCTAGCCGATATAGCGGAACGTAAGGTAGTAAGCACAGGAGCCAGGCAACCCAACTATTGACCAAAGACATGATTCGGAGCCAATGCATATAATGCTAAATTCGGGGTGCCAAACTATACTGTAAAAAGTGTTCGGACTTTGTTGCCGTATTATGGGGCGCAATGAAGCCCCTGGCGGATTAAAGCGTACCAAAGTGTACGGGTGCGATTTGATAAGATTATCAAAAAAAGGTAGCAAGCTAGTGCCGCAGAAGTTGGGCCGCAAACTGTTTCCATTATAGTTTGATTAATACGTAAAAGCGTATTTGTACAAGTAGTGCAATAAGCAACATGGCTATTTAATATGCCACAACCAAGGGAGAGCTGCGTGCGTGTCCTGAAAACAGGTAGAGTGATCATTAAAGAGACCACCTAGAAATTCCTTTATACGTCAGTGCTTCTTGCCGTCTTGGTGTATCTATCCTTTCGAAAGGACCGGTGATCAGGCCGTCAGGAAAGGCCTGTGGAAAAGAAACCTGAATGATAAAAAAGGAAAAGTGAAAGTATGTGTGTCCAGGGGAGGTCGAGCCGTATTATGGACCACAATCTAGTTATGCCTCCGTCTATGCCCATGGTATTTTGAGTGCGTAGTTATGTACGCGCGGTATGAACGCCGCCACTTGGTCGGGACTGGGACGGAGGCCAAATTGCTAGTCGAGCTCTTGAAGAGCTGGGTTGTCCTGCTGCAGAGTAGTCCGGACTCGTTTGACAGTGTCCGGGAGCTCAGCCGCCGAATTAAGGTTCGACTTGAAAAGGCCGCTCTGTACTTCTGCTGCTAAAGCAGCGGTGTGCTCCTCGGTACGGAGGGAGCGATCAGTGTTTCCATTGACTGTTATGACGCCGCGTGGTCCGGGCATCTTGAGCTTGAGATAAGCATAGTGTGGCACCGCATTGAATCGAGCAAATGCGGTTCGTCCCAGCAGTGTGTGATAGCCACTGCAGAAGGGGACGATATCGAAGATCAACTCTTCGCTTTGGAAGTTGTCCGGGGATCCAAAGACAACCTCTAGTGTGATTGAGCCCGTACAGCGGGCCTCTACACCTAGTATGACACCTTTAAAGGTAGTCTTTGTGGGCTTGATCCTTGAGGGATTAATGCCCATTTTGCACACTGTATCCTGATAGAGCAAGTTCAGGCTGCTGCCACCATCCATGAGGACTCGCGTGAGATGGAATCCATAATGATTGGGTCGAGGACCAGTGCGGCTGAACCACCATGACGGATACTGGTCGGATGGTCCCTGCGATCGAAAGTGATCGGACAGGCAGACCATGGGTTGAACTTAACTGGCTCCATCGCGTAGACATCCCTGAGCGCGCATTTGCGCACCCTCTTGGGGATATGGGTAGCGTATATCATGTTCACAGTTTTAACTTGGGGGGGGGACTTCTTCTGTCCCCCTGTGTTCGGCGTACGGGACTCCTCGTCATCATCCTTGATTTGCGACCCCTTCTCCTTATTCTCGGCATTTAATTTGCTGGCCTGTTTAAAAACCCAACAGTCTCTGTTGGTATGATTGGCTGGTTTGTCTGGGGTGTCATGGATCTGGCATGGACGGTCGAGTATGCGGTCCAAGATGGATGGGCCCGGATTGTTTCTTTTATATGGCTTCTTCCGCTGGCCGGACTTGGAGCCACTGAATCCGGCGTTGACCACCGTGTCGTCGGTATTGTCACCGTTGCTTCGACGCTTGTGCCTGTTGCGTTGGGGCTTGCCGTTGCTGTTTTTGATCTCAGAGGTGCCAGCTTCGCTTGCAGTGTCATTGCTACGGGCTAGCCAACTATCCTTGCCCGCACAAAAACGGGTCATGAGTGTCGTGAGGGCTGCCATGGAGTTCGGCTTTTCTTGGCCGAGGTGACGGGCGAGCCATTCGTCGCGAATGCTATGCTTAAAGGCCGCTAGGGCTTCGGCATACGGACAGTCGACGATCTGGTTCTTTTTAGTTAGGAACCTGGTCCAGAATTTCCTGGCTGACTCTTCAAGCAGTCCAACTATGTGACTTAAGTCATCAGCATCTGGAGGTCGTACATATGTACCTTGGAAGTTGTTGCGGAAGGCGTCTAAGTCCTCCCAGCTACCAATAGAGTTTTCAGGCAGACTGTTTAACCAGTGCCGAGCTGGCCCTTTGAGTTTTAGCGGGAGGTATTTGATGGCATGAAGGTCATCACCGCGGGCCATATGAATATGGAGAAGAAAATCCTCAATCCATACCGCGGGATCTGTTGTTCCATCATATGATTCGATATTTACGGGTTTAAACCCTTCTGGGAATTCATGCTCCATTACTTCGTCAGTGAAGCAGAGGGGGTGTGCGGCGCCTCTATATCGGGCCAAGTCGCGACGTAATTCGGATGTAGTCTGTCTGCGATTTTTGGCCCAGGCGTGGTTATGTTTGTCACGTCCGGCCAAATGGTTGTCGTCGCGCGTCAGGGCATGCCCGCGCGATCCGTAGATCGATCTGATCTGACCTGTTCTGTTCTTTAGGTCCTGCCACAGGTCATATGTATAACCCCGAGCTGTTTTATCGCTGCCTTTACGATGAGGTAGGACGGGCTGGTGTTCGGCTTGAGGTGCCGCTTTATCCCGGCCACGTGGTGGTTGGTTAGCCGTATTACGCGCTGATGGTGCGGGCTCCAACGCCTCGTCATCGAATTGGGGTAACAATTTGCGCTTCGGGTAACTTTTGGTTGGGCGATCGAGGCCCTATTCCTCGGCTGCCAGGACATTAGTCCATTTGTCGTTGAGCAGGTCTTGATCAGCTTGAAGCTGCTGCTGCTTCTTTTCAGGCTCCTCGCAGTGGCTATTAGCCGGCGCTTAAAGCACTCCTGCTCGAGAGGTTCCTCAGGCACAATGAAATCCTCGTTGCCGAGGCTCACCTCATCCTCGGAGAGTGGAAGATAATTACTGTCATCCGAGTCTTCGTTTACGGCCTGTTCATCAGGGCTGACTGGCCCATCCTCCCGTTCGTCCTATTCGGAGGTTGGCTCAACGGGGTATTCCTTGTCTTCGGCATCATCCGGAGTATTGTTTTTTCTCGTGCCGGTATCACTATATTTTCCACGGCGTGATTTAGAGCGGCGCCGCTGATGTCAGTGTTTTGGCCGTATCTCAGGAGGTTGATCCTTGACTGGACCCTTCTTATTATCGCCATTGTTCTCTTTAGGTGTATCCACCATGTACACGTCGTACGAAGAAGTGGCCGTCCAGCGCCTGGTCAACGGCGGGTTTTGGCCCTGCTCCTCTTCGGCATCGTTGTCCATACCGTCAATGTCTTCGGAGCCGTAATCGAGCATGTCGGTTAAGTCTTCGACAGTTGCTATGAAGTGGGCAGTGGGTGGGAAGCGAAATTCTCCGTCATCAGCCTCCAGTTCGAACCGGATATAATTCGGCTGTGAGTCCCCCGCTAAGGAGAGTGTTTTAATGAGTTTAGCACATCGCCTAAAGGTGAGTGCCAGAAGATGTCCGCGGAGCTGAATTCGACGATTGATGTCCGATCAAGCTCGACGTATGCGGACGCATGTGGTTCGGAACCTATAGCCGGAAACGAGTCCGAGGCTCCGGTGGCGCAGATTCCACCCAAGGTTAGGTCTATGTGCGGCTCCAACACCGCTAAGTCTGCGGCTTCCGTGGCGGGGTTGAGCTTCGCGTCCTTGGATGGCGCGATATGCTCCGGATCTAGGGCCAGAGCAGTTACAGGCGCTATCTCGCGAGTGTGGTACGATGAAATATTTAAGTCATGTTCATCGCGGTGGCAGGGAGCGGCTGCCGTGGGCTCGAATCCATCGAAGATCAAGTCTCTGCGGATATCAGCGACGTAGTTCAAGCTTCCAAATCTGACCTGATGGCCTGGGGCGTAGCTGTCGATCTGCTCTAGATGGCCAAGCGAGTTGGGCCGCAGTGCGAAGCCGCCGAATACGAAGATCTGTCTGGGGAGGAAGACTTCCCCCTAGACAGCATTGTTGTAGATGATTGACGGGGCCACCGAACCTCTTGAAGACGACGCAACGGAACTCTCAATGAAAGCACCTATGTCGGTGTCAAAACCGGCGGATCTTGGGTAGGGGGTCCCGAACTGTGCGTCTAAGGTCGATGGTAACAAGAGACAGGGGAACGATGTTTACCCAGGTTTGGGCCCTCTCTATGGAGGTAATACCCTACTTCCTGCTTGATTGATCTTGATGAATATGAGTATTACAAGAGTAGATATACCACGAGATCGTAATGGCTAAAACCCTAGAAGTCTAGCCTGTATGACTATGATTACCAATATCTCTACGGACTAAGCCCTCCAGTTTATATAGACACCGGAGGGGACTAGGGTTGTACAAAGTCGGTTACAGAGAAAGGAATCTTCATATCAGGGCGCCAAGCTTGCCTTCCACGCCAAGGAGAGTCCCATCCGGACACGGGAGGGAGTCTTCGGTCTTGTATCTTCATAGCCTATCAGTCCGGCCCACGTACCATAGTCCGGATGCCCGAGGACCCCTTAATCCAGGACTCCCTCAACAACAAACATTTATATTTGTTGCCCTGACTTATACACAGGCTTCTTGGCGTCAAATAACTACGTCAACACCCAAGCCAAGCACAAGCTAGAGAAGCGGCTCTTAGTGAGGTCAAAGAGCGGATCAAGAAGACCAAGGTCACCAAGACGGAAGAATACACCTTTGGGAGGACCTCCCTTGCCGGGCTGGAGATCCTTGCTCGGTCGAGACCATCCAAGTGGCAAGTCCAAGATTTCCCCGGCAAGCTTGTCGGGTCCATCTGGCGGTGGATCCCCACCAAGACACCACCGCTCCATCACACAGCGACGCAAGTCACTTGTCAGTGAGGTGTCGAGCCCCCAAGTGATTAAGTGGCCTCTGCTAAGCATGTGGCGGCCCGTTGGAAGACAAGGATTATCCAAATGACACCCGTCCAGAGGCATGTCAAGATGATAAGCAAGAGATGGTTAAGCGGCTCGGCAGGCCTGGCGGCTTTTGCCCTCCACAAGACACCTAGTAGTGCATTTAATGCACTTTGTCCTAACTGCCAGAGTTAGGTATGAGAGCATTGTTTTCTATCTAATCAGTGGATAAAGACTGTTTTGCCATTATGGTTACCCCTTAAGCTATAAAAGGAGGTCCAAGGCAACCTAACAAAGGATTCGGACCCTGGCACACTTGTACGCGCGTAGCTGCTCTCCCCAAGGCATCCTTGCCTGGCTTGAGCATTGCGTGTCCATTGTCTTCTTCCACTCAATCCACCAAAGCAGGAGTAGAGTTTTACGCTATCCAGCGGCCCAAATCAGGGTAAAAACCACCAGTGTCATCGTCATCGTGTTGTTCCACGGCTTCTTCTCTTTGTGCGACGTGATCTCCCCCTTGCCGAACCACAAGGGGCACATGGCCCCATAGGTGATCATGAATTGCCACGACAAACTAGCTGCAATAAATGTCTCTCATAACACTCCTTGGTATGTTGACTATGCTAATTATATTGTTGCTAAATACCTACCACCTAGTTTCACTTACCAACAAAAGAAAAAAAATTCTTCTATGATTTAACACATTACTTTTGGGATAACCCACATCTTTATAAAGAAGGAGTAGATGGTATTATTAGACGTTGTGTACCAGAGCATGAACAGGAACAAATCCTACGAAAATGTCACTCTGAAGCTTATGGAGGACATCATGCGGGAGATAGAACTGCTCATAAGGTATCTGGTTTTTACTGGCCTACTCTCTTCAAGGATTCCCGTAAGTTTTTTTAATCTTGTGATGAATGTCAATGAATTGGTAATATCGGTAAGCACCAAGAAATGCCTACGGATTATTCACTTACTGTTGAACCATTTGATGTTTGGGGTTTTGATTATATGGTACCTTTTCCTTCCTCTAATGGGTATACACATATTTTCGTTGTCGTTGATTATGTTACTAAGTGGGTAGAAGCTATTCCAACTAGTAGTGCTGATCATAACACTTCCATTAAAATGCTTAAAGAAGTTAATTTCCCGAGGTTTGGAGTCCCTAGATATTTAATGTTTGATGGTGGTTCACACTTTATCCATGGTGCTTTCCATAGAATGCTTGCTAAGTATGATGTTAACCATAGAATTGCATGACCCTATCATCCTCAATCTAGTGGTCAAGTTGAACTTAGCAATAGAGAAATAAAATTAATATTACAAAAAATTGTTAATAGGTCCGGAAAGAATTGGTCTAAGAAACTAGATGATGCACTTTGGGCCTACAGAACAACTTATAAAAATCCTATGGGTATGTCTCCTTATAAAATGGTTTAGGGAGACGCTTGTCATTTGCCTCTTGAGTTAGAACATAAAGCATATTGGGCAATTAAAGAACTCAACTATGATTTCAAGCTTGCCGATGAAAAGAGGTTATTTGCTATTAGCTCACTAGATGAATGGAGAACCCAAGCCTATGAAAATGCCAAATTATTTAAAGAAAAATTTAAAAGATGGCATGAAAAAAGAATCCACAAGCGGGAATTCAAAGTTGGAGAACATGTTCTTTTGTACAACTCTTGTATTAGATTCTTTGTAGGAAAACTTCTCTCTAAATGGGAAGGACCATATATCATCGAGGACGTTTACCGCTCTAGAGTTATTAAAATAAATAATGCCGAAGGTACTAACCCGAAGGTGGTCAATGGGTAAAGAATTAAACATTATATCTCAGACACTGGAGGAACACATGGAAACCTTTTGGAACACTCCAGAATACTAAAAAAGAGGAGGTACATGATACGGTAAGTAAATGGACTCCGAAAAATCCGCAAAAATATTTTCTGTCAGTTTTGGAATATTACAAAAATTAGGAAAATAAGAAACAACCAGGAAGGCACCCGAGGGGGAGACAAGACACCAGGGCGCGCCTGGGCCCCCTGGCATGCCTAGGTGGGTTGTGCCCACCTCGGGAACCTTCCCGACTCCATTTTCCTCACGTTTGCTTGTTTCCCAAGATAAAAAAATCTTTATACACCCCCGAACATATTGACCACCATATCGAGGAGAAATCTTATGTTCTTCTTTCTTGTTGTTTTTCTGGCAGATCTGAAAATATGTCATCTCAAGACTTGGAGGGTGAAAGCTATGTTGCCGATTATATTGCAAACCCCAAGGTTTACGGAGATGTGGAACATTATGGTTGCACCACGGAGGAAGAAGAAGACTATGATCTGAAAGGGAAAGAAGAAACAAGCTCGGGTGAAGATGAAGTTCCATTACCCCAACCCGGGACATGCATGTGGAATTCAAGAAGTCAAGTCTCCCTAATAAAGCAAATAAACCTAGATCCAGTTTATCCCTTTTCATATCTTGCAAGAAAACAAGCAAGAACAAGAAGATATTAAAGCTTGAGTAGGAGATCGATGACTTGAGGGGAGAAATTCCATCCTCAAGCGTGAGCTGAGGAAGAAGAACCAACCTACTACACCACCACCTTCTTCATCACCAAAGGAGACTTGATTTCATGGTATGGACACTCCCCTTGGCTTGTGCCAAGCTTGGGGGAGGTGTCCCGGTATCATATCACCATCACTATCTTTTGCCTTTATTTATCTTAGTTCGATCTTTAGTTATCTTTTGAATTAGTTGAATAAAAGTTTAGTTCGATCCTTTTCGAGTGTTTTGCTTAGTGATCTATCTATCTTTGTAATCGTGTGCAAGATATATAATAAAGAGTAGTTTGAGTTTTTTTCTTTACCTTAAAGTTTCAATAAAAAGAAAGGAAATAAATGAAAAAGATCATATGATAATCTTATGGTAAGTAATGACACCACATAAGGAAAATAATAAGTGGTAAAATTTCTTGGAGATTGACAAACATAGCATTGGTCAATGATGCAATTCATGAAAGAATTAATAAGGGAAGAGAGGATTCACATGCAAATATACTATCTTGGACATCTTTTATGATTGTGAGCCCTCATCAAAATAGTTCATGCCAAAATTGTTGGCGTTGGACAAGGAACACAAGTAATGATTTATGCTTGTTCATATTCACATAGAAGTTATATTGTCATGGATCCTTTAACATGTGGTGCGTACCCCCTATCTTTCCTAGCCAAAAATTCCGCACTAAGTAGAGACACTACTTGTGCATCCAAAAACCCTTAAACCCTAATCTTGTTTTGAGAGTCCACCATACCTACCTATGGATTGAGTAAGATCCTTCAAGTAAGTTGTCATCGGTGCAAAAAGGCAATAAAAATTGCTTCTAAATGTGTTAGATCATTTAGTGTAAGAGAAAATTGAGCATTGTACAAACTTGTGATGGCAAAATAATACGAGCGACAGACTACATAATAAAGGTTGCTATCATAAGGGGCAATATAACGTGACGTTCTTTTGCACTAAGAGATTGAGCATACAAACCAAAAAGCGCATAACAACCTCTGCTTCCCTCTGCGAAGGGCCTATCTTCTACTTTTATGTATTTACTTTTATGCAAGAGTCAAAGTATTCTTCCCTATTCCTTTTTATTTTCTGTTTTGCAAGCATCATGTGGTGAGGAAAGATCTAGGCACATATATCCAGTTGGATATGGGTGAGCATGAGTTATTATTGTTGACATCACCCTTGAGGTGAATACGTTGGAAGGCGAGACTATAAGCCCTATCTTCCCATGTATCTAGTTGAAACTTTTTGCTCATGGGTATGCGGTGAGTGTTAGAAATCATAGAACATTATATGATGGTTGAGTATGTCGACTTGCCAAAAGGCTTCGATACGTGACACTTCCTGAAAAGATGATGAATTGTAGTTGCAAAGTTGGCTGAGAACATAGTTTGTTGGTTTTCAATAGAGTTTATGCTTTATACTTTGATGTTGTGATGAATTGTTACTTCTTCATGAGAAGCTATATGATAAGTGTTATGTAATAAAGTTATATAATAATATGCATGATGTTTCTATGTTCGTATTTTGTTTTTATCGACACATCTCTCTCTAAGCACGTGGGCATGTTTTTCGATTTTGGTTTTCGCTTGAGCGCAAGCGAGTTCTAAGCTTGGGGGAGTTGACACGTCCATTTTGCATCATGTTTTCCTACTGTTATTTATAATGTTTTTATGCATAATAATGCTTTTGGGAGTAATTCTAATGCCTTTTCTCTCATAATATGCAAGGTTTACACAAAGAGGGAGCATACCGGTAGCTGGAATTCTGGACCTGAAAAGCTACGTCTGAGTTACCTATTCTGCACATCTCCAAATGAGCTGAAAATTTACGGAGATATTTTTTGGAATATATAATAAATATTGGAGAAAATAACTACCAGAGGGAGCCCACCAGGTGAGCACAAACCACATGGGTGCGCCACAGAGCCCAGGCGCGCCCTGGTAGGTTGTGCCCTCCTCGACCCACCTCCGGTGCCCATCTTCTGGTATATAGGTCATTTTGACCTAGAAAAAATTAGGGGGTACTTTTGGGATGAAGCTCCGCCATCTCGAGGCGAAACTTGGGCAGGAGCACTTTTGCCCTCTGGCAAAGCGATTCCGCCAGGGGAACTTCCCTCCCGGAGGGGGAAATCATCGCCATCGTCATCACCAACAACTTTCCCATCTTTGGGAGGGCCATCTCCATCAACATCTTCAACAACACCATCTCCTCTCAAACCCTAGTTCGTCTCTTGTGTTTGATCTTTGTACCGGAACCTTAGATTGGTGCTTGTGGGTGACTAGTAGTGTTGATTACATCTTGTAGTTGATTACTATATGGTTTATTTGGTGGAAGATTATATGTTCAGATCCATTATGCTATTTAATACCCCTCTAATCTTGAGCATGATTATTATTTGTGAGTAGTTACTTTTGTTCTTGAGGTCACGGGAGAAATCATGTTGCAAGTAATCATGTGAACTTGATTGTGTTCGATATTTTGATCATATGTATGTTGTGATTCCCTTAGTGGTGTCATGTGAACGTCGACTACATGGCACTTCACCATATTTGGGCCAAAGGGAATGCATTGTGGAGTAGTAATTAGATGATGGGTTGCTAGAGTGACAGAAGCTTAAACCCTAGTTTATGTGCTACTTCGTAAGGGACCGATTTGGATCCAAAAGTTTAATGCTATGGTTAGATTTTATCTTAATACTTTTCTCGTAGTTGCGGATGCTTGCAAGGGGGTTAATCATAAGTAGGAGGTTTGTTCAAGTAAGAACAAAACCTAAGCACCGGTCCACCCACATATCAAATTATCAAAGTAGGGAACACAAATCAAACCAACATGGTAAAAGTGATATCATGAAATTCCTTTGTACCCTCAAGAATGCCTTGCTTATCATAAGAGACCGTTTTGGCCTGTCCTTTGTCACAAAAGGATTGGGCTACCTTGCTGCAATTTATTTACCATTACAGTTACTTATCCGTTACAAATTATCTTGCTATCAAACTACCTGTTACCGAATATTTCAGTGCTTGCAGAAAATACCTTGCTGAAAACCACTTGTCATTTCCTTCTGCTCCTCGTTGGGTTCGACACTCTTATTTATCGAAAGGACTACGATTGATCCCCTATACTTGTGGGTCATCACACCCTTATACAAGAGTCATGGTGATCTTCACCTCTCCTTATTCTTTTTCTTTTTAGCAAGCACTATATGTTGGGGAAGATCCGGATATATATATCCACTCGGATGTAGGTGTTCATAAACTATTACCGTTGACGTCTATGCTAAGTTTCCATTAATTGATGACGTTTTATGACCACGCCATCGTTTCCCACCATTTCCTCACTGGTTACCCGCCGCCACCCAGTGATATTGCACATAAACCTAGGCGGCACGTGACGCACCGAGGCAACAAGCGCAACCTGTA
Source organism: Aegilops tauschii subsp. strangulata (assembly GCF_002575655.3). Lineage (NCBI taxonomy): Eukaryota > Viridiplantae > Streptophyta > Magnoliopsida > Poales > Poaceae > Aegilops > Aegilops tauschii. The sequence continues at coordinate 370,076,432 of NC_053036.3, forward strand.
GCACATCCATCTTTTCCTAGCATGCCAACCCACTGAAGCACTGCTCTGCCATCAACCTCCTTGACGAGGAAAATGAGAAGGTAACACGGGCCGTCAAGGCTGAGGTGCTCCCCGGCAACACAATGGTGTGCCAGGGTTGAGTAGACCCTTGGTGCACGGCGCTTCAGCGCCGTGGATCAAGATAGGCATGTCAGCGCTGAGAGGCTGCAGCTCGCCGCACAATATGATTGATGGTGCAGTGCAGAGCAAGCTAGGCGCGTCCGCGCCAATAGGCTGTGGCTCGCTGCATAGCGAGACCGTTGGAGCGCCGCAGAGCGAGAGGCGCGGCGCGCCACACAGTAAGGGCGAATCCATCGGTGCTTGCCTGCTGTCAACAGGGCGTCGTAGCTGGGTACACGTCCCATCAGTACCCCCATTCCTTGCAAGGAGTGGGCAGAGGTCGTCTGCGCTGTACTTGCACTAGAGGCCGGCCGCGCCGTACTTGCACCGGATGCCTGCCGTGCCATTCGCATGGATTGTGCCGTTTGCATGGATCGCGTCGTTAACCTTGTCTGCGGCCCGCTCGATGCCAATGCACTGCTTGCTAGGCTCAACCGCCTCCTTGGCCCAGGTGTCCACCTGGGCCCAATAGAGGAACATGGTCGTCACAGCCTCAAGATGGTGATCTCCGATGAAATAGCCAACTTGGAGCTCGAGATCGCGCTCCAGATGTACTGCGAGCATGTCGACCGCTTGGATGAATGCCTGCATGAGTTCAGGCAGAGCCAAGAGCTACCATAGGCAAGGGTTGTTGGTCATGGACGCAATTTATTTTTTTGAGTCGTTTCGACGTCGATCGCTATGTATTCACAACAATCATAATGTTGCTCTGTTTCAGTGAGTATACTTTGTTTTCCATTCTTAAATGTTGTGTTTCAATGTGCGTATATATGCTTTCCATTCCATATATGTGGATGATAACAGCTAGATACAAATTAGTATACGAACACATATAGAAAAATGGAATTCATAATATATATTAATTGTTCATTAGTTCATCACAGAATATATATATATATATATACATCCGGGCTATTCTGTTACGCGTAACAGAATATTATTCTGTTACGCGTAACAGAATATTATTCTGTTACCCTTCTTGAACTGACGTAGTTCACAGGTTGGACTGACGTGGTTTTGTACTTGAACTGATCTTCCTGCGTGTACGACGGGTGGAAACAGGGGATGCAATGTGGAGCTTCCGGGCGTTCTCCGGTGTGATGTTGCGGGCCATTCGTTGCTACAGGAGACATGTAAGGGGTTCCGCACGTGCGCGCGCTTTGGTCGTGTTTTGCGATCTGTAGTCACCGGAGGTGACGGCGTGGGCATTTGGCGGTGGACGTGTTTTGGGCGTTGGTGTTTACCATGGTGTTCGTAGGCCTCAATTTACGTCCTTTTTGTTGTTTTGGATGTGAGAATTATCGGTATGTTAGAGTTTTTGGAGATTAATTTCATCTGTAATTTCTAATTACAAGTTTTGGTATTCTTGGTCGTTTTCCACGCCTGCCATGCAAATGTGTTCTTCTTTTTCTATTGTTTTACTTTCGAATTGGCGTTGCAGGGAGAGATATGAGGATTGTATGAAAAGATTTGCGTTGTCAATTTTGCTTCTTTGAGTTGTTTCTACCCCGGATTCCCATGTTATTTTGTCGTTGGCGGAGGTGGTGTATGGCGGCTGACTGTAGCCTGCGATTTCTTGTAATCTGGTCAAACTGTGTAATTAAGTTGCGTGTTTTTCAGTGTTGTTTTAATTGCTGCCGTATGTGTAGTTGGACTGATGCGTGTCAAAGTTGTCTTATTGTGCGTTGACATCGGAACTCGCTGCCTACCGATACCTCTGCACTTTGATTATAAAGCCCGAGCTGTCTGTCACTTTCATTTTACCAGCTGCAACCAAAGAAAAGCGAGATGGATCCTGAGCTGGGAGAGTCACAAAGGAGGAGGGGGATGCCGTCGATGTGAGGGCTGCAGTAGCGGAGCAGAGGAGGAGGAGGAGGCGCAAGCAGATGGCACGACGTGCTGTCGAGGAGGAACTGGAGGCGGAGTTCAACAGACGCCTTGCGCGCGAGGTGATGGATACTTGCAACTCCAATGAATTGGAGCTTCTTTTCCCAGAGGGCATGGGAAGAACCATATTCAGATCATCAGTTGAGCTAGGGCGAGAGCAGCCACGGCTCCACATCCATCCACCAGGGCCAAATGGCGTCGTTTCTTTGATCGTTATGACTGAAGTAGTGAATATTATGTTTTTAAGATTTTTGTTGTGAGGGAGCAGATGTTTGAATGACTAAATGAATTCAACTGTTTTATCTTTGAATGTGTTGTTTTATCTGCATATGTTTGACATGTGCACTTTTGAACTGCTTGTCTATCTGAAGTTGAACTGATTTGCGGTCAAATGTTGCATGGCTTGCATAATAACTATTTCCTGCCAGCTGGCTGCCCACCTGCCTATTTATTATTTTTATAATCTGCGAGTCTCCCTAGCTATAAATTCTATCCATCCATGTGTGGTGTGTGGCTCAGTCTCCCCCTCCTTTTTCTTCCTTCTTCCAGAATCAGATCTAGGTTCCTCCCTCTTCTCTCCGTTGTTTTATTCCCTGTTCCTATGTGTTCCATGGAGGATTGTTCATGCGGATGCCTGGCAAAGATGGCGTGCATAGCTGACGGCTGTGTGTACGAATCTGGTTTGGAGCTCACCAAGACTCAGCGACGTGGGTAACTTTCTTGTCTGCTGTACAACAATCATGCGTTTCTTGCACCCTATGTTTGTCGCCTAACGGTTGGTGACTTGAAGGAATCATGGGTATGTGTTTCTATTGTTTTGTTTTCTACTTTTTGTAGGTCTCTTTTTGAATCCCATGGACTGAATCTATAGTTTAGTTTTATGAATAGTTTGTCTATATTTTTTATTTGGTTTTGTCAGAATTTAACAGTAGGGATTTCTGTGTGTATTTGTTCATTACTTAAGAATATTTTATCCATTTTTGTATAATCCTTGATCTATTTTTTGGCAGATGTTTTTACTGTAGGTGTATTCATATGTATATTTCTTCAGTTTAGTCAGTTCACATGACTAGTTAGTTTTGTGTTATTGTTTTGGTTCAGATTTTTTCTTCTCAGTTTGTTATGCAAACCGTTCCTATATCTGTGTAAAAATTCAGTTATGTCAGGTGTTCACTTTGTTTTGTACTCCCATGCACATTTGCAGAAAATGTCACCCAGGATCAGGATTGTTGCTCCTAGTTCCGGTGTACTGAAGATGGAGACTTCAGAAAAATGGGTATCAGTTGATGGAAGTTGCCTACCACATCGACTTTGATGGTCGCATCAACCTAACTACTGGGTGGAAGAAGTTTGTGGCAGAGTCTGGATTTGAGGATGGTGATGTGGTTATGGTTATGTTCTCCAGGGAAGATGACTCTCTGACGTTCAGAATTTATGTGATGTAGGTTGAAATGTGGCAAATGACGCCGGTTGTGAGATTTGTGTGTGTTTGATTATGTTGCAGTATTTTTTCTTTAAAACATTTGCATGTGAGATGGTTGAATTCTATGGTATTATCAGATGGTTTGGAACAACTTATGTAATGATTTTCCTATTGTTTTGCTCAAGTATAACTGTTTTATTTGTATATTCTTTATATTAGTACTGGAACAATTCTATAGTTGAACTGATGGGCATCCTTTGTTTTGACTGGGATATTTTCATGTACATAGCTCGCAGACGGAACTATACGATGATGATGTTTGTAGAACCCCTTTTTGGGTTTTGAGTTTGCTGAACTTACATTCTGTTAATGATAGTACTGAACTATTTTAGGTTGTTAATTACCAATCAAATTTGTTTGTTGTGTAACATTTTTTCTTACTTTTTTACATGAATTTTGGAGCACATTTTTTCTTTTTACAGTTGAATAATGATAGTTCTAGTATTTTTTAAAATTAAAAGATTTTAATCTTTGCTGCACAGTACTATTTTTTTACTTGAACCTTATGAATTATAGTAGTTGAACTTTTTATAAATTTGTTTCTGAAATTTTTATTTAGAATCTTCTACCTTTAATTTTCCAAAAAATATTTTTTTATTTTTTTTTGTTCTTACAATTAAGATGTGTTTGAACTTTTCACATTATTTGTTTTCTAACTGATTTCTTGTGAGGTTTTTTTAAAATTATCTGCATTTTGTATTTTTTTGTCGTGTGTGATCGGCTGGAATTTTGTAATGGGGTGAAGTACTGTGTTGGGCCATCTGCCTGAGTCGTTGTTTTCGGCCCAGATAGCTCGTCCGCGCGGCTGTGCAGCGCGGCGTGCGCGTGCGCTATGGGTTTAGTCCCACCTCGCTAGTCGAGGGGGCTCTAGACCTGTTTATAAGCGCAGCCGAGGCTTACCGGTCGAACTCCTCTGAATACTTACCTGAGCGCTTATACACGGCGCTCGCTCTCTCTCATGACCTGTGGGCCCTCGATGGCAGCCCCTGTGTTGTGCGGATTACTAGGGATTCGCCCACGGGCTCGAGTTCAAGTATCTAGCATCATCAGGGCCTGCGCCGGTCCTTGGGCGGTCAATTTTTTATTTTTTTTGTTTGTTTGAATCTAGTACTTGACTCCACCAGTAACTTGGACTGATACTTTTTTTCTTTTTTCTCTTTTTGTTTGTTTGAAACTAGTACTTGCCCCATTATCTATCTTTTTGTGTGTGGAAACAGAATAATCGCACTGCGCCTGTCAAACGAGCGCACTGCCGCGTTAGCGCGAGGCTGAGCCGGGGGGAGGGGGGACGAGACACCCCTCCCCCATCCTGGCGAGGTCGAGCCAAGAACGAGCCGTAGCAGGCGACGACGCGGCGTGCCGCAGCGTCGCATGCGGAGGCGAGTCCGTAACATGACTTGCCCCCGCACCGCACCGCACCGAGGGGCATAGTTGTACTGACACATCTTCCTTGTATGGACTTGCCCCCATTATCTATCTTTAGGGCTGCGTGGGTGCATGTGGGGAGAACAGAATAACCGCACTGCGCCTGTCAAACGAGCGCACTGCCGCGTTAGCGCGAGGCCGAGCCAGGGGGAGGGACCCCCTCCCCCATCCCGGCGAGACCGAGCCAGGAACGAGCCGTTGCATGCGACGACGCGGCGTGCCGCGGCGTCGCATGCGGAGGCGAGTCTGTAACATGACTTGCCCCCGCACCGCACCGCACAGCACCGCACCGCACCGAGGGGCATAGTTGTACTGACACATCTTCCTTGTATGGACTTGCCCCCATTATCTATCTTTAGGGGTGTGTGGGTGCATGTGGGGGGAACAGAATAACCGCACTGCGCCTGTCAAACGAGCGCACTGCCGCGTTAGCGCGAGGCCGAGCCGGGGGGAGGGGGTCCCGACCCCCCTCCCCCATCCCGGCGAGGCCGAGCCAGGAACGAGCCGTAGCAGGCGACGATGCGGCATGCCGCGACGTCGCATGCGGAGGCGAGTCCGTAACATGACTTGCCCCCGCACAGCACCGCACCGAGGGGCATAGTTGTACTAACACATCTTCCTTGTTTGGACTTGCCCCCATTATCTATCTTTAGGGGTGTGTGGGTGCGTGTGGGGGGGACAGAATAACCGCACTGCGCCTGTCAAACGAGCGCACTGCCGCGTTAGCGCGAGGCCGAGCCGGGGGGAAGGGATCCCGGCGAGGCCGAGCCAGGAGTCGTAGCAGGCGACGACGCGGCATGCCGCGGCGTCGCATGCGGAGGCGAGTCCGTAACATGACTTGCCCCCGCACTGCACCGCACCGCACCGAGGGGCATAGTTGTACTGACACATCTTCCTTGTATGGACTTCCCCCCATTATCTATCTTTAGGGGTGTGTGGGTGCGTGTGGGGGGAAACAGTATAACCGCACTGCGCCTATCAAACGAGCGCACTACCGCGTTAGCTCGTGTCCAAGCCGGGGAGGAGGGGGGTCGGGACCCCCCTCCCCCATCTCGGCGAGGCCGAGCGAGGAATGAGCTGTAGCAGGCAACGACGCGGCGTTCCGCGGCGTCGCATGCGGAGGCGAGTCCATAACATGACTTGCCCCCGCACCGCACCGAGGGGCATAGTTGTACTGACACATCTTCCTTGTATGGACTTGCCACCATTATCTATCTTTAGGGGTGTGTGGGTGCGTGTGGGGGGGAACAGAATAACCGCACTGCGCCTGTCAAACGAGCGCACTGCCGCGTTAGCGCGAGGCCGAGCTAGGGGGGAGGGGGGAGGGACCCCCCTCCCCCATCCCGGCGAGGCCGAACTAGGAACGAGCCGTAGCAGGTGACGACGTGGCGTGCCGCGGTGTCGCATGCGGAGGCGAGTCCGTAACATGACTTGCCCCCGCACCGCACCGAGGGGTATAGTTGTACTGACACATCTTCCTTGTATGGACTTGCCCCCATTATCTATCTTTAGGGGTGTGTGGGTGCGTTTGGGGGGAACAGAATAACCGCACTCCGCCTGTCAAACAAGCGCACTGCCGCGTTAGTGCAAGGCCGAGCCGGGGGAGAGGGGGGTCGGGACCTGGGCCAATGAGGGTGGGTGATGTAATGGACTTCCTCATTGATGATTGGAAGAAACATCCCGATAGAAATGTTGATTTTGCGTCTGGGAAAAGGGTATTGCTGAGTCCATATTTCATCACGGTAATCAATCAGATCGTTTGTTTCTCTTAAACAAGACTGCCTATTGTTTTACGAATTTTAATAATACTTTGCTTGTTGATCCTTTCCCCCTGTCTATTTCTTTCTTGGATTTTTGCAGGTTGTGCTTCACTGTATGTTTTACGGTGATGAAAATAAAGTGTTTAAAGTGGAGAGTGCAGCGAGAGATTTCAAGAGCTATGTCAAAGAAAAGGAAGACTTGCTCACTGCCAACCTTGTGAGTTCTACTAGCTGATTTTTGGTTTTAATTGTTTGTTCTCATGCTGGTTTTTATTTTGAATATTTAAAATCTCTTTTTTGGTCATTTGTTTTTAAATCATGATGCCTCTATTCAAGCCTATGGTTTTATCAAAGGATGTCACGACCGGTTTTTCAATAAAATAATTATTGAGAGACCAATCCCTTTTACGGACCAGTAAGGAAGAATTCCTTCTCACTGGTAGACAATATCTTGGTCACACAAGAAAAATACCAGGAGTACTAAATATAATACAAGGTTGGGCGGAGACTGCCCAACAATTTATTACATGTACGCCGCTAAAACAAGACGGCGGATAGGCTGGCATACTACTAACTCACGATAAAAACGGTGGTGGAAATATCACCGCGAAGCGAGTGATATGACTCCTGAAGACTATAGCTCTTCGAGCGTCGGAGTGAGGCTCGAGGAGACTGATTGCGGGTGGCGGAAGCGTATATAATACAAGTGACCAATATCCGGGATCGCACAGGACTGACTGGGACTCCTCTAGGCGTCGGACGCGCTATCAAACTCTTCATCCAAGAGATCTCCTTCGTCAACATCTGGCCAAATCAAAAAGCCAGGTGAGTACTATGAAAGTACTCGCAAGACAGTTCGGACATAAGATATAACAAATGCAACCATGAAGCATATGAACAATTTATCCAGTGCGTTCAGACATAGGGATAATAAATACTGGGTGCCAAGCGAGGGTCTGAATGACGCCTCGAACGGAAACTGCAGAATAGTAATACCGGTGCCAAACGAGGGTCTGAATGACTCCTCGAGAGGAAACTGCGAGAATAATAATACTGGTGCCAAACGAGTGTCTGAAAGACTCCTCGAGAGGAAAATGCAGAATAATAATGCCACAGTCGGGCGTCGGGGCGACACCACATAAAGGGCTTATAACAAAGAAATAAAAGACGAACATGCCACAGTCGGACGTCTGAGCGACATCACATAAAGGGCTCATATTGTAGCTCAGTAATACAATAGTTCGGGAACATAAATTATCACAAGTACGAGACAAATATAAAATTAGTCCATCCACAGGAATAATAATTAAACTGGATTTACCACTTGAGCTTGTTCACCGGGGACAGTTTTCCACGCGGATAGATAGGGGTATAATGATTACACTACTTGATCATTGATACGATGAATTGGAAGGAATTGACTCTGCAGAGTTTGTACTTAACCACAGCCAACGGATTTCAGTAGTCACGGGGACTAGTTCCGTCTACGGTGTTTTGGAAGAAACACGTCTAACTAGTACACACCCAATTCAACCTTCCGAAGCCAGGGATCACCCTCGGCAACGTTCAAGAAAAACCTTGAGACGGGGAGGCTACAACCTCGCGTAGCATGGGATCAAATTTCTATACGCGCGCTCTAAGGGGGTGCCCCCCCCCCTCTCGGTCCCAACTGGAAACACCCATGCCCCCTGACCGGATGACTGGCTTTAATCCTGGGCCAAGGTACCATCATCCCGGCCTCTCTGTTTGGTGTGTACACGGAAAGAGGTTACCAACTTACTAAACCGCATGCTGGCAAATGAAACATGTGGTAGCACGGAAGGGGGGAGAACAATAACGTGACTCCGTCCACGTTAACGTCGGGGAAAGTCGGATGACGCAAGGCTGGTATGCTACAATAGTACCACCTTGCTGCCCTTCATGTCACCACATGATTAGGCCATCTCTCATCAGAGATCATCGCAACTTTGGAACATGCGGGTAGTTGCCTTACAAGCAACGAGGTATTTACCGACACTCATAGGCCACGCACAAACTTTCAAGCAAACATGCCAAACACTTATCATATCAAATGTTCAAACATGCTTGCCTGGTTCGGAGAAGTCGGAGTCTAGCTTGGCGAAGTTCGCGGCTCCGTCACCTCTTCCGGAACCTACGGCAATCACGAAAACGGGCACTAACGTGAAAACCAACGCGTGCACAGAAACTTATCCAAATATTTTTCAAATAAATCCCATAAAAAACTAGACAAAATTTGAAGATTGTCAAAAAAAGAATCACTCAAAAATCCCTTTTTATTAAAAAGTTATAAAGGTTTCTGTCCAGGGACTTATCTGTAATGAAACAAAAATGTTCCAGGGTTTTAACTGAGAAAACAGAAAACAGTTCGATTGGAAATGCGCAAGCTCAAGAGAGAAAACGTATTTTGCCCGAAGGCGCCAACAGAAAATGGTTCGCGAAAGAATAGAACAGAGGCTGACATGCGGGGTCCACATGTCAGGTTTGAAAAGCTTGCCGGCGCCCGAAGACTGCGGTGGACGCCGGCGTCGAACCACGGCGAGTTAGGAGGATCGGAGGGTACCAAGAGTTTCAGCTTGTTCTTCCGCGTCGGTGGGTGGTGGACTCGACCAACGGGGAGCACCACGTCGACGACGACATTATCTCCGGCGGACGGCGGCTCGGGTGTGGATGGGGAACTCCGGTGGAGGGCTGCAAACTTCGAATTGAAGCGCGGGTCAGAAAGAGAGGTGCATGGTGAAGCTACAGGCAAGAGAACGGAGGCGGAGGTGCACACACACGGGCGAATCGAGCTGGATCCCGTGGCGGGTCGCGGCGGCCGGAGTTGAGGAAGGAGACCTCCTCGGGGCTCTTCCAGTGGCTAGGCGTGCTCTAGGTGGAGTGCAGGGACGGTGGGTGCTCGAGTTGAAGCTCGGGGCCTCTATTTATATGCGGATCGACGGGGTGGCCGTGAACGGAGAATCTCCGGCGAGCGATTACGGCGATGCAGTGGATTGGCAGGAGGTTTGAGTGGCCAGGCAGCATCAGTGGAGGTTACTGGTGTCATTCCACAGCTAAACGGAGTTGGTCTTGGCGTAATGGCGTCGGTCCACGGTGAGGTGACTGCACGGGCTCGACGGCGGCAGAGAGCGCGCTCCGCGCCCTGCGGTTCACGACGAGAGCGGCAGCGCATTCGGGGGAGTGGAAGGCCACGCGGCGAGCTCCAGTGGCTTGGGCGGCGCTGGGTGGCGTCGTCGGCGCCGTGCCTCCCGCTGGCGGCCGCAAAGCCGCTGCTGGCGTCGGTCAAGGGGCGGCGCACCTTCTGCAGCTCGTCGCCGACGCCCGCAAGGTGCCAGGCACTCGTGCGGTGCAGGAACAAGGGGGAGGGGACGAGGAGCAAGGCGACACAGTGGCACTGGCGAGATCGACAACCATCTCTGAAGAAAACGACGGTAAGCCACTGAACTGTTCTCTGAATTTTTCTGAACTTGACAAAGACCATGCACTGCAGGTGCTCGACAGAATGATATGGCTATGAGAAAAAAAATTCTGGAGCTGGTACTTGGTGAGATGACCACTCAATGCACCCAGAGGCTGCCTGATTTTACTTGGAATTTTTGGAGAAGGTTTTGAATGAATTTCACCAAATTTGACAAATCTGGTCCAAACTTGCAGCAAGTGTAGTTTGAAAAATTTGAACTGAAGACCAGTGGATCTTCATGGATCTTGGTTGAGGCTTCAAAGGACTAGGGAGGAGAGTTGGTTTGGGGGCAAAAATCAAAATAGAAAGTAGAGTTCCTTTGTAAATCACCAATGGCTAGAATAGAGGACAAAAATTTATTTGAATAAGATTTGAATGGAAAATAAACACAGGGGAGGTTCAACTTGCTGGATTAGATGCCAAACATGATCCAAAGATGAGGGGAGGGTTAGGAGAGAGTATTTGCACTAAGGCCATGGCAAGAGGGAAATGTTGAAAGTGGTAAATGATTATTCCAAAAGCCATAGTGCAAATTTCAAAGAGATTTTCAAAGGCGTTTTCCCATGTGAAAAGCATTTTGTCTTGAGTCCAAATGAAAAGCAAGAACCTCCAAGACCAAGGACAGATCTTGGGTGAATCCAAATAAAACTTTTGCCATAAAAACAAAATATTTGAAAGGGAGAGTCCTTTTGAAAGAAAATTTTAAATCACCTCCCTCAAGTCAAATAAAATCTTTTGAAAGAATCCAGTTAAAAACTAGGGTGTCACAACACCTACCCCCTTAGGAAAAATCTCGTCCTCGAGATTTCTGCTGACCCTCAAATAGATATGGATACTCTGCCCGGAGAAAATCTTCCCTTTCCCATGTAGCTTCATCCTCAGTGTGGTTGCTCCACTGAACCCTGAAAAACTTTGTCATTTTCTGACGGGTCCTTCGTTCAGATTCTTCCAATATTTTTACTGGCCTCTCTCTGTAGGTGAGATCTGGTTGCACATCAATGTTCTCATGAGGTACCTGCTTGTCCGGGTTACTCACACATTTCCTCAACTGTGAGACGTGAAATACGTCATGGACGTCTGACAGTTCCCTGGGTAGGTCTAGTTGGTAGGCTACCGTGCCTCTTCGTGCCTTTACACAAAATGGCCCAATAAATATTGGGGCTAGCTTCCCCTTAATTTTGAACCGTTGCAGACCCCTCATAGGAGATACTCGGAGGTATACGGAATCACCGGGTTCAAAGCTGACCTCACGATGCTTCTGATCATAGTAGCTCTTTTGTCGGCTCTGTGCTGTCTTGAGTCTGTCCCTGATTTGTTTAACTTTCTCCTCGGCCTCTTTAAGCATGTCGGGGCCGAAGATACCGCTGTCACCTGTTTCTGACCTATTTAGTGGGGTACGACACCTCCGTCCGTACAATGCTTCAAAGGGTGCCATTTGTAAGCTGGCTTGGTAGCTGTTGTTGTAAGCAAATTCGGCATACGGCAAACTCTCTTCCCAACTGGATCCATAGGTGAGCACACAGGCTCTTAGCATATCCTCTAGGATTTGGTTTACACGTTCCGTTTGTCCATCAGTCTGAGGGTGGTATGCTGTACTGAAAGTTAGTTGCGTGCCCAGGGCTTGTTGTAGGTCATCCCAAAATTTGGAGACGAATTGGGTGCCTCGGTCTGATATTATAGTCTTCGGGACTGCATGCAAGCAAACTATACGGGAGAGATAAAGTTTGGCCAGTCTTTGTGTGGAGTAGGTAGTCTTCACGGGAATGAAATGAGCAACCTTGGTTAGTCGGTCTGTGATGACCCAAATGGCGTCATTCCCGCGTTGTGATCGGGGTAGCCCGACGATGAAATCCATTCCTGTTTCATCCCATTTCCACTCTGGTATCCTGTTTGGCTGGAGTAGCCCTGCTGGCTTTTGATGCTCGGCCTTGATGCGTTGACATGAATCGCAACAAGCAATAAATGTGGCTATATCTCTTTTCATACCGTGCCACCGAAATCTTTCCTGAATGTCCTTGTACATTTTGGTTCCTCCAGGATGGATCGAGTATGGAGCGGTGTGGCTTTCGATTAAGATTTGTTGCTTGAGTTCCTCAATGTTAGGTACGCAAAGTCTATCTCCGTACCATAATGTTCCTTCACTGTCCGTGATGAACTCTGAAGCCTTACCAAGGTTCATTTTCTTCCTTATGCCTTCGATGCTGGGATGTCCCTGTTGAGCCTTCTTGATTTGTTCCACCAGGGTGGGTTGTATCTCCAGATTTGATATGGTGGCCTCAGAGACTAGCATCATGTTGAGCCTAGCGAACTCTTGCTGAAACTCAGGCCTCAAGTTTTGCGGACCGTCATTGTCCGGGCTGGGGTTTCGACTAAGGGCATCTACCACTACATTTTCTTTCCCTGGATGGTAGTGAATGCCGACATCATAGTCCTTGACCAATTCCAACCAGCGTCGTTGGCGTAAATTTAGCTCTGGCTGTGTGAAAATATATTTGAGGCTCTTATGGTCCGTGTATATTTCACAGCGATTTCCCAACAGAAAGTGCCTCCACTCCTTGAGTGCATGAATAACTGCTGCTAGCTCCAAGTCATGTGTTGGGTAATTTTCCTCATGTTTTCGCAGCTGCCGTGAGGCATATGCGACTACTTTGCCATCCTGCATTAGTACACTTCCGAGACCTTTTCGGGATGCGTCACAATACACTTCAAAGCTCTTGTGTATGTCTGGCACAGTTAAGAACGGTGCGGTTGTCAGCTTCTTCTTTAGTTCTTGGAAGCTCTGCTCGCATGCTTCCGTCCATACAAATTTCTTGTCCTTCTTGAGCAACTGTGTCATAGGTTTTGCCACAGTGGAAAATCCTTCAATAAATCTTCTGTAATATCCGGCCATTCCTAGAAAACTCCGCACATCAGTAACGTTGGCGGGTGGCTTCCAGTCCAGTATGGCCTTGACTTTTTCTGGGTCTACGGCCACGCGTTCTTGGTTCAGTATATGGCCTAAGAAACCAACTTGTCTTAGCCAAAATTCGCACTTGCTAAATTTGGCGTACAACTGATGTTTCCTCAATTCTCCCAAAACAATTCTGAGGTGCTCAGCATGCTCTTCTAGTGTCCTTGAGTAAACCAGAATATCGTCAATGAATACCACAACAAATTTGTCCATGAATTTCATGAACACTTTGTTCATGAGGTGGACAAAATATGCGGGGGCGTTCGTTAGTCCAAAAGGCATCACTGTAAACGCGTATAACCCATATCTGGAAGTGAATGCTGTCTTGGGGATATCTTCTGTCCGCACTTTCAATTGGTGATATCCCGATCTCAAATCAATCTTTGAGAATACCTTGGCTTGTGCGAGCTGGTCAAACAAATCATTTATCCGTGGCATCGGATGTTTGTTTTTGATGGTGACCATATTTAGGGCTCGATAGTCTATACACAGTCTCAGTGTCCCATCCTTCTTCTTTGCGAACAACACAGGCGAACCCCAGGGTGAAGAGCTGGGTCGAATAAATCCTTTGTCCAATAACTCCTCTATCTGCTTCTTCAACTCCACCAATTCTGAGGGTGCCATTCTATAAGGCTTCTTATAGATGGGAGCGGTGCCAGGTGCTAGTTCAATGCTGAATTCTATCTCCCGGTCTGGTGGCATGCCTGGTAGTTCTTCAGGGAACACGTCAGGAAACTCGCATACCACTGGAACTTTTCTCAGTTCAGCAATGTCCATTTTGTTCAGTTTTGGTTGCTGTGACCGAGGTCTTTCTTAAGCGGAAACTCTTATTGTCCTGCCATGATGGTGAGTGAGAATCACGGTCCGATTGAAACAGTCAATGAATCCTTTGTTGGTGGTCAACCAGTCCATCCCTAAAATGACATCCAGTCCTTTACTCTCCAACACGATGAGATTCGCGTGGAATTGTAGTCCTTCGAACTCAATGACTACTCCTCGGCAGTAACCCTGAGCGATTTGCTTATTTCCGGGGGACTTGATGATCATATATTTTTCCAAGGGAAGTATCGGAAAACCATGTTGCAAAACAAAACTCTTTGAAACGAACGAATGGGAAGCTCCAGAATCAAACAAAACCGTGGTAGGTACTGTGTTGACAGGGAACGTACCGAGCACGATGTCTGGGGCATTCTGCGCCTGTTCCCTGGTCACATGGTTCAGGTGACCCTTCCTGTGGTTGTTGTTGGGGTTGAAATTGTTGCGCTTGGGGGCTGGGTTGTTCCCACCATTGTTTGGCTTGGGTGCCGAGTTCTTTGGCTTTGGGCACTGTTTAGCATAATGCCCTTCTTGACCACAAGCATAGCAGGTAACCCCTGGGCGGTAGGTGTACTCCTTATCCCTGGCATGAAACTTTCCGACAGGCCTTGGTTCAGTAGCCGTGGATCTCCTTGTGTCTGTCCGTGGAACCTCAGTCTTGCCTCGGTTGTTGCGAGCAAGAGTCGTCTTGTCCCTCTTTCGTTTACGGATATCTTCCAAGCTACGGCGCTCATTTTCCAAGGTGATGGCCTTGTCCACCAGAGTCTTAAAATCCGGAAAGGTGTGTACAATCAGTTGGCATCTTAGTGCTGGTGCCAGGCCGTCCAGGAATTTTTCCATCTTCTTATTTTCTGTCATGTGCTCGTCGTAGGCATAACGAGACAGCTGGGTAAACTGACCATTGTATTCTGTTACTGACATGCCTCTCTGCTTCAGGTCATCAAATTCCCTCTTCTTGATCTTTAGGATGCTCCTGGGGATGTGTGCCCCACAGAAGCCTTCCTTGAACTCTTCCCAGGTGATGTTGTGTTCACTGGGATGCATGTGTAGGAAATTTTCCCACCATGCTGCAGCTGCTCCAGTAAGGTAGTGTGGTGCATAAAGCACCTTCTCATGATCTGAGCACTGAGCAATAATCAGTTTCCTTTCAATGTCACGAAGCCAATCATCGGCTTCCAGCGGCCTATCGGTGTGAGCAAAAGTTGAGGGGCGAGTCTTCTGTAACTCAGATAACTTGGAATGTTGTTGATAGGGTTCACGGTGGTTTCCCATATTGATGACATGCCTCATCATCTCTTGGTGTTGTTGCTGGCTTTGCTCGAAGAGACGGCATACTTGAGACAGGGCTGCTTCGCTGTCTTGTTGGTTGGACTGACCCTGAGTGAAATTGTTGCTAGTCTGTGTCCCGTAAACCTCTTCTGGCTGATTGGGCATGGAGCGAGTCCACGGGCGAGACATTTTTCCAGTCTGGGGTATTATTGTGCAAAACCCATGAGAAAAACTGTGTAGCACAAGGAAAATCTTGCAAAGGCAACAGATTTAAAAGATCTCAAGGTTTTCAAGAAAACATAAATGATTTTGCATGGAGAAAAGACTGCTGAACACAAAACTTACACGCGAAAATACAATCACATGATACAGCACTCAGGATGCGCGTACACATCCTGACATGTTATTTAGACTAGCATACTACTCCGAGAGGCAGCAAACACACCAATACAAACTAGCGTACAGATTAAAACAGCACATCACAAGCAGGCATAACACGCGGCTACTCAGCGCTCTCAGTCGGAGATGGTGAAGATTTCCTTTCCCTTGCCGATGGCAAGACTCAGCGGTCCAGGAGAATCCACCTCCACCTCCTCTCTAGCTGGCTCCTGGCGCGTAACGCTGCGCTGCGGTGATGGTGCGGGGGCGACTGGTGGTAGAGCGGGTGCGGCAGGCGGTGCGGCTCTGATTGGAGTAGGAGCGATGACTCGGTCGAACTCCTCAGTGGTAGGCAGACGGCGAGCAGTGGCCAAAACGGCCGGTGCATACGAGGCTGAAGACGAGACATATGTCAGAGGCTGTGCCGTGTGGAGAAGCTCCTTCCTGCTGGCAGGACCGCCCCGGACTAAGTCCATGCAGGCAGCCACAAGATCGTCCACGAGGTTGTCGAAAGACTCCTCCAGAGCCTTGAGATACTCCACAACCATCTCGATGGCTTCATCTCGCTCTTCGCGATGGCAGGCGAATGCATAGTGACTGGTGTATGGCACATGGCATGGGAGGTAGCGGTAGCGACGAGTCTTCATCGTAGGAAGGATGTCCCGAAGGCGAGCTATCGCCTCACGGGCAGCCATCTGCATGGCATGCCTCTCCGTAGGCATGGCCCTTCCCACAAAACAGAAGTGGCGAGCTGCAGAACGTCCTCCCTTGAATTGCACCACAGCTTGGTGCATAGACACGTCGTCACTGAGCTTGTGCTGGTAGAGTGTGAACTCCGGGCGAGCTGCTGGCCCGATCGCGAGCTTGGTGATGGAAACGAGGAGCTTGATAAACCCCTCGGGCACGTTCGTGAACACTCGATTCTCACAGCTGCTGCCAGCCATCTACAAAAGTAGGCAAAAATTCTGAGTAGTCATGTCATAAATTTATGATGACCAACAGAAAATAGCTACAATTGCAAAAAGCTGAAAAAGCACAAAAAAACGCTAATAACCGATTAGCGATCGCACCTAGTGGCTTCCTACAGTCAACCTGGCTCTGATACCAAGCTTGTCACGACCAGTTTTTCAATAAAATAATTATTGAGAGACCAATCCCTTTTACGGACCAGTAAGGAATAATTCCTTCTCACTGGTAGACAATATCTTGGTCACAGAAGAAAAATACCAGGAGTACTAAATATAATACAAGGTTGGGCGGAGACTGCCCAACAATTTATTACATGTACGCCGCTAAAACAAGATGGCGCATAGGGTGGCATACTACTAACTCACGATAAAAACGGTGGTGGAAATATCACCGCGAAGCGAGTGATATGACTCCTGAAGACTACAGCTCTTCGAGCGTCGGAGTGAGGCTCGAGGAGACTGATTGCGGGTGGCAGAAGCGTATATAATACAGGACTGACTAGGACTCCTCTAGGCGTCGGACGCGCTATCAAACTCTTCATCCAAGAGATCGCCTTCGTCAACATCTGGCCAAATCAAAAAGCCAGGTGAGTACTATGAAAGTACTCGCAAGACAGTTCGGACATAAGATATAACAAATGCAACCATGAAGCATATGAACAATTTATCCAGTGCGTTCAGACATAGGGATAATAAATACTGGGTCCCAAGCGAGGGTCTGAATGACGCCTCGAACGGAAACTGCAGAATAGTAATACCGGTGCCAAACGAGGGTCTGAATGACTCCTCGAGAGGAAACTGCGAGAATAATAATACTGGTGCCAAACGAGTGTCTGAAAGACTCCTCGAGAGGAAAATGCAGAATAATAATGCCACAGTCGGGCGTCGGGGCGACACCACATAAAGGGCTTATAACAAAGAAATAAAAGACGAACATGCCACAGTCGGACGTCTGAGCGACATCACATAAAGGGCTCATATTGTAGCTCAGTAATACAATAGTTCGGGAACATAAATTATCACAAGTACGAGACAAATATAAAATTAGTCCATCCACAGGAATAATAATTAAACTGGATTTACCACTTGAGCTTGTTCACCGGGGACAGTTTTCCACGCGGATAGATATGGGTATACTGATTACACTACTTGATCATTGATACGATGAATTGGAAGGAATTGACTCTGCAGAGTTTGTACTTAACCACAGCCAATGGATTTCAGTAGTCACGGGGACTAGTTCTGTCTATGGTGTTTTGGAAGAAACACGTCTAACCAGTACACACCCAATTCAACCTTCCGAAGCCAGGGATCACCCTCGGCAATGTTCAAGAAAAACCTTGAGACGGGGAGGCTACAACCTCGCGTAGCATGGGATCAAATTTCTATACGCGCGCTCTAAGGGGGTGCCCCCCCTCTCGGTCCCAACCGGAAACACCCATGCCCCCTGACCGGATGACTGGCTTTAATCCTGGGCCAAGGTACCATCATCCCGGCCTCTCTGTTTGGTGTGTACACGGAAAGAGGTTACCAACTTACTAAACCGCATCCTGGCAAATGAAACATGTGGTAGCACGGAAGGGGGGAGAACGATAACGTGACTCCGTCCACGTTAACGTCGGGGAAAGTCGGATGACGCAAGGCTGGTATGCTACAACAGTACCACCTTGCTGCCCTTCATGTCACCACATGATTAGGCCATCTCTCATCAGAGATCATCGCAACTTTGGAACATGCGGGTAGTTGCCTTACAAGCAACGAGGTATTTACCGACACTCATATGCCACGCACAAACTTTCAAGCAAACATGCCAAACACTTATCATATCAAATGTTCAAACATGCTTGCCTGGTTCGGAGAAGTCGGAGTCTAGCTCGGCGAAGTTCGCGGCTCCGTCACCTCTTCCGGAACCTACGGCAATCACGAAAACAGGCACTAACGTGAAAACCAACGCGTGCATAGAAACTTTTCCAAATATTTTTCAAATAAATCCCATAAAAAACTAGACAAAATTTGAAGATTGTCAGAAAAAGAATCACTCAAAAATCCCTTTTTATTAAAAAGTTATAAAGGTTTCTGTCCAGGGACTTATCTGTAATGAAACAGAAAAGTTCCAGGGTTTTAACTAAGAAAACAGAAAACGGTTCGATTGGAAATGCGCAAGCTCAAGAGAGAAAACGTATTTTGCCCGAAGGCGCCAACAGAAAACGGTTCGCGAAAGAATAGAACAGAGGCTGACATGCGGGGTCCACATGTCAGGTTTGAAAAGCTCGCCGGCGCCCGAAGACTGCGGTGGACGCCGGCGTCGAACCACGGCGAGTTAGGAGGATCGGAGGGTACCAAGAGTTTCAGCTTGTTCTTCCACGTCGGTGGGTGGTGGACTCGATGGCACTTGTGGATCTAGCGTGAGTGGAGTGACGCTTCCTTGTTATGTAGAACTTCTTTCATATAATGTATTAGAACTGAAGTTTTTTTTGGGATTGAAATTATTTACGACCAAGTTGCTACGTGATCTCTAGCCAGATTTTATTTAAGTATAAGAAATTTAGCAAAATTTGAGAGCCAAATTTTTGTTTGAACTTCTTGAATTTTAGTAGTTGAACTTCATAGTAAAAGTTAAAGCACCGGTTTAAATTAGCTACATTTAACAGACAGACATATAAAGTTCATAATTACTTCACTAGTCAATGTGGGCTGATGCTTCTGTTGTTTGTCTTTTGTTAATTTTTGTCCTTGGTTGAACTGTAATCTATTTGGTTGAGTCTTGGCCTTCTTTCTCAAGGCATTAATTGGTATCATCATAGCACTTACCAAATAAACTAAGTTGTACTGAGATTTCAATTGTGCTGGTACTTCGATCATTTTATTTTCTTGTGTTGTTTGAAACTAGTGCCTAACTGGTCAATGTGGGCTGATGCTTCTATTGTCTTTCTTGTGATTTTTCTCCTTGGTCGAACTGATATCTTTTTGATTTAGTTTTGGCCTTCTTTTTTCTAGGCCATGGTTCTTCTCAAGGCAATGTTTGGTATGATTATAGACTAAGTTGTACTGAGATTTCAGTTGTACTATTACTGTTATTCTTTAGTGTGTCAATGTTTTATGGAATGTGAACTGAAGCTTCCCGTTCCTTTTTATATTTTGTAGAATGAATGTACCGCTTGTTCAAGTGTACCAGAACTCTCAGTCCTACCATGCTAGTGACTAGGAAATACGTACTGATTGTTCTTTGCTTTTCCTGTTGCAGTAGTCAGTAAATTTCTAACTACTATTAGCACGATGCTGTTAGTAGTGAATGTTGTCCTCGGCTGAAACTTAGTCTTTTTAGTGTTCTTCTGAAACTAAAAACTGATTTCTTAGTGTGATAGTACTACCGTAAATGTCTAAGCTGTACTGAGCGTCCAAGTCTACTATTTGCTGTTGTCCTTAGTTAGTCTGCCACTGTTTTTGTTTTTTTGTGAAAATATCCATGTGTGATTTTTGTTTCTCCATGACTAGTGCTGCGTGGCAGCCATCAAGTTTCAACTTCAACCTACTTCAACTTCAAATGATGGATCAACAAAATAGGAAGCTAGCAAACTTGTTGAACGACATAAGAAAACGATGTACTTGATAGACATAGGCAAACTTGTTCAAACCCTGACACACATAACATAAGGTAGCTGGTTCAACATAACGAAAGCAAACTACAAATCTGAAACAACAAGATTAAGGACAGGCAGAAGTGCGAGCAACACGAATGCAGACTTTCATGCATCTTCATCCCGCGAAGTTGCAGTGGTAGTAGGGGTCAGCCTCCTGCTCTTTCAAAATATCCCAACCTGTCACGATGTTGTCGATTGTCTTCCATGACTTGTACGTTGCATACGCATCTATTCCTGCGTACGTGATGAGGTTGTCTGGCAGCACGCTGGTCCCCCACAGTTTGTGGTCTGCCCTGTCCATCTTCTTCTTCATGCCGTTGTAGAATGGGTGGATTACGCCGCCTGCAACATCGGCCAAGGAGTCATAGTATTTGTCGGTTTTTGGATCTTTCCACTTGCGCTGCAGGTCGATGAAGTTGTTGGGGTTGATCTCCAAACCAAACTTGTTCAGCATCCGCTTGTCACCTCCAATGCTGAAACCGACAAATGTGTACAATTTCTCCTCCTGCAGGAAGTCTTTGAGGCGCTTGGGCCTGCAAGGGGGGAGACACACATTTAAAGATTAGTCTTCTTTTTTGAAGATTTAATTCCAAGTCTGCTTTTTGGTTTCAGCATTTTGATTTTACAAGTGATAATCCATGAGGTAGATGCTTATATAGTATAAGTCATGGATGAATGTAGTTCAGAAACTAGTACACAAAGTCCTGAAATTAAATTCAACTACACCATGTTATTTTTCTTTTTTGCTATCTTCAGTGCTTCACCAAATGCTTCACCAAATTCAAGAATCATTTTACCAGATTCAATGATATATGTGCTGCTTGATTCAAGTTTAGTTTTCTTTTTTGTTGAATAAAAGACCTATACCAGTGCTTGATACATCTTTGTGCATCAATTCTATATCAAGTTCAGAAATTAATTTGAGAAACATGTGCATCAAGATATGGACCTATACCACTTCACCAAACATCTTTTAATACATCAATTCTATAAACTATACTAGTGCATCAAGATCAGAATCTATGCTAGTACATCAAGTTCAGAAATTAATTTGGTGCATCAAGTTCAGAATTCTATAAACATTTTTTCAGATGCTAATCTGGCGAAACAATCCACTTCACAGTTTCAGAAATGCATGTAACTTGAGAAACATGTACTCGTGCATCCACTTCACAAACTATAGTAGTTCATCTAGTTGGGAAACAAGTTTAATGAAGTTTTTAGTGAGTAGTACTAGTACAACAGATGAATGAACAGTAGTATGGGTTACCATTTTGTGGTACACCAAGCAGAGTTCCTCTACGCACAACTGCAGGACTGCCGACATCTGTGGAGGTTCATTGTCGCTGGTGTACTCCACATCAACTCCGATGAAGCTCGGATACAAGCCGCCGCCCTTCATCCTGAGTCTGCTCATCACCTCGTCGGCCTTGTCTGGTTCGCTGGTGCAGACGATCTCTAGTGTCTCCTTGCCGTGGAGCCCAACCTCTGTGAGGGTTCTCGTGTGCTCGCGCTTCTCGCTGGGGATGTGAACGTCGACGAGGTTGCTGCTCTTGTCCGACAGCTCGCCATCATGACGCTTGGCGGACGGTTCCTCCGCCATCGCCTTCCTCCGGCGACTGTGGGCTTGGGAGAGAGAAGTTTTTGGTTTGTGTGCAGTGGATATTGAAGCAGCAATGGTGGTTCTGTGAATGAGGCAGAGATGGAAGACAACGGGGTATTTTGCAGTGCATCAACGGGGATGTGTGGGAGGCGGTTCGTCGGGGGTGTGGTGGTCGTGGGGGTCCCCGTTTGCAGTCTCTTGTGGCAACCGCTCAATGGGTGGCGCGGGTGGTGGCCTGGAAGAAGCAACTGTCCAAGTCAAAGGGTTTTTACTGCTGCACTGACTAGTCTTGTCAAGTTGTACTTATGATCTGCTAAATCCCACTTGCACGTCTCAGGGGTGGTGATGATGGCATTTTGCACTGTTTAGGTGACGTATGCTTTGTGATGTTTTTCCGTGTGGATGTTAAGTATTGTTTTTCCACTGAAGTCTTATAGAGTAGTTTATCTCAAAACATTTTTCAGTGCCCTGGGAGTTGTTGCTCAAAACTGGTACTTATTTTATTTTCATCTGTACTAACCTAAGTTAGGCCTTTATAGTTTTTGTATTCTCATTTTAGTGCACTTATGGTTTAGTGCTGTGTGAACTGAAATGTAATTTCATACAGCGTGCGGTTTTGAAATTTGGTGTCACAGTGGTGTGAGTGGCCTGACTGATCCTGCTTTTTTAGTACTGATGTCACATGTATGTTTGAACTGAGTTTTTTTGTTTTTTTGGTGGGTTGGGGATTGGGATTATTTTATGACCAGATCGTTCGTTGAGGTGTGGACAGATTTTATACAAATAAGAAATTTAGCAGAATTGACAAACATTGTCTATTTGAACTTGTTGCATTTTAGTAGTTGAACTTGTCAGATTTTATATAAATAGAAAATTTAGCATAATTGACAAAGAAAATCTATTTGAACTTGTTGCATTTTAGTAGTTGAACTTGTCAGATTGTACATAAATAAGAAATTTAGCATAATTGACAAACATTGTCTATTTGAACTTGTTGCATTTTAGTAGTTGAACTTGTCAGATTTTATATAAATAAGAAATTTAGCATAATTGACAAACATTGTCTATTTGAACTTGTTGCATTTTAGTAGTTGAACTTGTCAGATTGTATATAAATAAGAAATTTAGCATAATTGACAAACATTGTCTATTTGAACTTGTTGCATTTTAGTAGTTGAACTTGTCAGATTTTATATAAATAAGAAATTTAGCATAATTGACAAACATTGTCTATTTGAAATTGTTGCATTTTAGTAGTTGAACTTGTCAGATTTTATATAAATAAGAAATTTAGCATAATTGACAAACATTGTATATTTGACCTTGTTGCATTTTAGTAGTTGAACTTGTCAGATTGTATATAAATAAGAAATTTAGCATAATTGACCAACATTGTCTATTTGAACTTGTTGCATTTTAGTAGTTGAACTTGTCAGATTTTATATAAATAAGAAATTTAGCATAATTGACAAACATTGTCTATTTGAACTTGCTGCATTTTAGTAGTTGAACTTGAAAGTAATATTTCATTCGGTTTTTAAAATTATGTACATTTAACAGATAGGCTATTTAGTTCTCTTCTTTCTAGAGGTTCATTGTTTTTGTATCATATTTTCTCCTTTTTTATCATCCGTGGTGCAGAGCTAAAATTATTTTTATTTTTATTTTTGTATTTAAAGTTATTGCATGTGAACTAGTATTTGAATTTATATATTTTCAGTTTCGAACAATTTTCTTGTAGTTTATATTTCTTTGCCCCGCCCTCTGGTTTTGTTTAACTGGGCTTATTGGTGGGGTGTTTGTAGACGATGCAGGCTATTGGGCCATTTTCCGGCCCAGATAGCTCGTCCGCGCGGCTGTGCAGTGCGTCGTGCGCGTGCGCTCTGGGTTTAGTCCCACCTCGCTAGTCGAGGGGGCTCCGGACCTATTTATAAGCGCAGCTGAGGCTCACTGGTCGAACTCCTCTGAATACTTACCTGAGCGCTTATACACGGCGCTCGCTCTTTCTCATGACCTGTGGGCCCTGGTCGGCGGGCCCTGCGTTGTGCGGATTACTAGGGATTCGCCCACGGGCTCGAGTTCAAGTATCTAGCAGCGTCAGGGCCTGCGCCTGACCTTGGGTGGTCAATTTTTTCTTTTTTTTGTTTGTTTGAATCTAGTACTTGACTCCACCAGTAACTTGGACTGATACTTTTTGTTCTGGTTCTTGTCAGTTTTGTGTAAGTGTAATCTTTTTCATTCGAGTTTTTTGCCTTCTTTTTTGTGTTTGTTTTTGTGATTATTCTCAAGGGTCTGCTGGTGTCATTTTCAGAATTATGGTACTTGCGTGTAGACTAAGTTGTACTGATAGTCCATTCATAGTGCTTATGTTCTTAGTCTGACATTTTTTTTGGGTGATTACGGACTGATGCTTCTTTGTACTTTTTATTGTAGTAAGTATGTACTATCCGATCAAGTGTACTAGTACTGTCATTCTTAATCTGCAAGTGACTAACATAAGTGTGTGCTGATGCTTCTTAACTTTTTCTGTTTGTAGTACTTGTTAATTTTCTAGCAGCTACATATGAATGAGAATACTACATGAAGTACTAAGAATTTTTGCTTCAACTTTTGAAGTGTTGTTAAGCAACTCAAATTGTGCTGATTGTTTTCAACGTTATGTTTTCTATACAATACTGAATCAAAACTAGACATGGAACAATGTTGTGTGATTAGTTGCTTCATAACTAGTACTTTAGAGCAGCCACAAAGTTCCATTCAGAAGCTACTTTTGAATTTGAAATGATGGATTAACAACATACGAAGCTACCAAACTTATATAATGAGATAAGCAAAACATTGTACTTGATGACATAAGTAAACTTGTTCAACCATGACAAGCACGACATAATCATACTGGTTCAACCCAACAAGAGCAAACTACTAATTTGAAACAACAAGATAAAAGGCAAGCACAAGCGGAAGGAAAACGAAGGCAGGCTCTGATGTATCTTCATCCCATAAAGGGGCAATAGGGGCGGTTGTAGAAGTTTTCAGCCTCCCGCTCTTTTGCAAATTCTGAACCATCTGTGATGTAGTTGATTATGATCCATGACTTGTACGTGGCTTACGCATCTACTCCTACGTACTCGATGAGGTTGTCTGGCAGCGGGCTGGTCCCCCACAGTTTGTGGTCTTCCTGCGTGTTGATATTCTTCTTCATGCCTTTGTAGAATGGGTGGATGACGCTGGCTGCAACATCAGTCAAGGAGTCGTACTCTTTTCCGGTGTATGGAACTCTCCACTTGCGCTGAATGTCGATGAACTTGTTGGGGTTGATCTCCAAACCGGACAACTTCAGCTTCTCTTTGTCGCTTTCAATGCTGAAACCGGCAAATGTGAACAACCTCTCATGCTGCAGCATGTCGTTTAGGTGCTTGGGCCTGCAAGGAGAGAGACATTTTGAAAATTAGCATTACTTTGATGTTTGAATTATTCATTTTTGTTTTGTTTTACAAGCGATGAATCCATGAAGTAGTTGTTTATGTAGCATAAATAATGGATGAATGTACTTCAAAAACTAGTAAACAAAGTTCTGAAATTAAATTCAAGTACATCATGTTATTTTTCTTTTTGGATTATACATAGTTTCAGTCAATGTTGTATGTTCTGCTTTGGTACTAGTTTAGTTTACTTTTGTTGAATAGGATAACACATAACCAGTGCTTCACCAAGTCCTTAGTTTATTTTCTTATGGAAATAACATTAGATCAAATTCAGAAAATACTTCACTACATCAAGTTCAGAAACATCTTTTTAATACATTGAGTACATAAACTACACTATTGGATCAAGTTCAGAAACTACACTAGTCGATCAACTTCAGAAATTAATCTTCCGCAAGATTTTTCCAAATAGTAATCCAGTGCATCAGGTTCAAAAATACATTTATAGTGTATCTACTTGAGAAAATGCAGTAGTGCATCCACTTTTCACAAACCACACTAGTACATCTAGTTGGGAAACATGTCTGATGAAATTTTCAGGGTACGGTACTAATAAAACTGATAAACCAAACAGGGCAAATGAGTAGGATGCCTCACCATTTTGTGGACGCTGCGATGTGGTACACCAAGCAGAGCTCGTCGACGCACAACTGCAGGACTGCTGCCATCTGGGGAGGTTCATCTTCGCTGGTGTAGTGCACATGAACACCGACGATCCTACGACGCTGGCCGCAAGCCTTCTTCCAGAGCCTGGAGATCATCTCGTCGGCCTTGTCTTGTTCGCTGGTGCAGACGATCTCCAGCATCTCCTTGCCGTGGAGCTCTACCCCTGTGAGCGTTTTGGTGTACTCGCGCTTCTCGCCGGGGACGTGAACGTCGACGAGGTTACTGCTCTTGTCCGACGGCTCGCCATGATTATGCTTGGCGCACAGTTCCTCCGCCATCGCCCTCCTTCGGTGGCTGTGGGCTTGGGAGAGAGAAGTTTTTGGTTTGTGTGCAGTGGAGATGGAAGAGGCAATGGTGCTTTCTGGCAATGAGGCAGAGATGGAAGAGAAAGGGGTATTTTGTAGTGCGTCGACGGGGATGTGTGGGAGGCGGTTCGTCGGGGGCATGGGTGTGGTGGTCGTGGGGGTCCCCGTTTGCAGTCCCTTGTGGCAACCGCTCAGTGGGTGGCGCGGGTGGTGGCCTGGAAGAAGTAACCGTCCAAGTCAAATGGTTTTTACTGCTGCACTGACTAGTCTTGTCAAGTTGTACTTATGATCTGCTAAATCTCACTTGCACGTCTCAGGGGTGGTGATGACGGCATTTTACTGTCACACTGATCCGTCTTGTCAAGTTGTACTTATCAGCTGCTTATCCCACTTGCACGTGTCAGGGTTGGTGATGATGGAGGTCTGTACTCCTCTACTGTGGTACTTCGACTGGTGATTGAAGTGTAATTGAACTTTCCAAATACCAGTGAGACTATGTGTGATGCTAATGTTTTTTAAAACAATTTTTGTATTTTTTAAAGGATTGTTTATATCAAGATAATCTCTGAGTATTTTTTACAGATAAATTAGATTTTCATTAGTACAGGATGTATTATATTCGCATTTTTCTTGAGGTAATTATTTTGATGTACTGATGGTCTTTCTGAACTGGGACTGGCAGAAGCAGACATAGCTTGTTTTTTCAAACGATTTTTTTTAGGTGTTCATGGGTGTGTTTATTTTACTATGCCTTTGTACTAACGACTGAGAATTATCAGTACTGATGTACTATAAGAGTTTAAATTTTCCTTAACATTTTTTTGCTGAGGTACTGGTCGACAGTAGTGTTTGCGTCAGATAAATCCAGATAAGTTTTTTCAAATGTATTTGTGACTGCAGATTATCAAATGGTTTACATAATAATGTCACTGGTCCAGCGGGCACAAATCACAAATTATATCTTAACTATAGTACTGATCGAGAAATCGACGATAAAGCTAGGTAAGTTTTGGTAGCGACAGTGTTTCTGAAATGTTTCCTCATTGTGTACCGAGGCAACTGAGACTACAAGCTTATTTTTCAGTTGACGCAGCAGCATAACCACTATGGATTGTTCAGTCTTGAGCTTCTCCTAACTGGCCCCGAATGTTGTGCCTTGCCAGCGCCCTTTTCTGGTTGAGCCTTGGCAGCTTCATCGTCAGTTTCAGTTTCCTCGTCCCCGATACTGTCATCTTCATTGTCTTCGTCTGATTGGTTGTCATTCTCATCAAACTCTTCTTCTTCATCGTCTTCATTTGATTTTTTGGAACTCTGTACCTTGCCCTGTTTCTTTTCAGCGCCACTTACCTCCTTGCCCACTTTGCACGTGGGGCATTATGTCCGTCAGTTCCCCCACACTTGCGGCAAGTGTAGCTGTTACGTGTGTTGTCTCCATTTGTAGAAACCTGGGCGGCTCCAATATGCTTGTGCAGCGTTTGCTTGTTGACAGTGGCATTTGTGCGGAGTGGGCATGTGCGGTAGTTATGGTTGCTCACGACGTTGCAGAATCCGCATGCCCTTATCCCGAGAGGTTTGCCGTCCGGGCCAAATTCCACGCGCTTGATGGGGCGTGGCGGCTTTTTGGCTGCTGCTTTCGCTGCTTTTGTTGCTTGCGTCTTACTCTTCCTCCCCTTTGTGTTTGAGAATATGGGTGGTTTAATCACCCTTTCCTGCTGCTGCCGGTAGGATGTCTTGTTGTCATGTCGTTCGCCTGCAGCACCGTCAAGCTCATGATCTTGCATGTGAGCATGTTGCTGCTCTTGAGTGTGCACATGGGCAAGCTCTGGTTGCTGTTGCCCATCTTCCTCGTTGTCGAACGGGTCAATAGCTCCCAGATGGTTCATCTCGGATAACATTGTAGCAATATCCTGCTCAATGGCTTCATTGTCTGCGACACCTCCATTTTCAGCAGAATGCATGGCGTCGAGTTCTTGTTCAAGTTTGTCCATGACGACCCGTCACCTCACCATTTGCTCTTGGCTTCTCAAGCTCTTTCTGTGCACCCTCATGTTCAGCATCAGCAGTGAGCTTTCAATGCAGTATTGGGATGCCTTGTTTGACGCTACTTTCTGCAAGTCATTTCTGTTGAATGTTGGCTGGATGTTTGGGTGTTTGGTGTATCTCTTGAGGATGTATTTCTCTGGAACGCTGGCAGCCTTAATTGTCTGCATCATGCACAGGACATGCACGCAGAAAAGACCTGTATTTTTTTGGAAGAGGTGCATGTTTTTTGTCATTTCGTTCGAAGAAAAACTTTGCAAAAAAAGTAGTACAATATGTAACATCTTTTTTTAGTCCTCACCTGTGTGGTCCCATAGCCTGCACTCGCACTCATATGTTTCTCCCATGGGGTCTGCAACCACCTGGAACACGTGCTGAGACCACGCAGACAGTTTTTGCGGGTTGTTGTAGCGCACGGGGTACTTTGTGGGCTGTTCCGTCTCTATCGTCGTGAAGAGTGTGCTCAGTTTTAGCCTTTTCTGATCTCGCTGTACACAGCTCGTGAGTAAACCTTTGCCATCTGGGTGTCAAACCCATAGAAGGTCAGCGTGTTTTGTTCCTTCTACACATGCAAAGAATGATGACCAAATTATTAGTTTTCTTGCAGCAAAAAATTTGTCTAACTAATAAAGTTTTACTTTAGTAAGCATTTTTTTGTCTCACGACAGGTGATAGAGCTATACCCTGTTACCCATTGTCTCTTGGTTCTCTGTCTGCCTCCTGTTTCGATGCAGGAGTTTACCTAGCTGACAAACCGGTGTAGGTTTTGTCTCTCACTCACGAAGTTCCTCTTGAGCACATAGTTCATGCTCTCACTTTGTTGTGTAGATGTCATTTTGGCGCAGAAAATTTCTTTGAAGTAGGCTGATATCCATTTCTCATGCTCGTTCCACATGCCCAGCATCGTGGCATCATCATGGAGGTTGTACCTTTCCATGAGTCATTTCCAGGCAGCCTCAAACTCAGTTGGCATGAGGGGCCGGTTGAGGATTGATGTGAATTCATCCTTAAAGTCTTTGTGTAGGTAGTACAGGTATGCGAGGTGTTCCATGTACTTCTTCATAATGTGCTAGCGGCACAGCTTGTGTATTGTGTTCTTGAAAGCATCTAGGATCGCCAAAACCATTGCCAGGCACTGGTCTGGTAATGAGGAAAGAGACGTGGAGTGGTCAGCAGATGGTGGTGCATATATAGAAATAGAACTGACACAACATTTTTACTATGTTATTTTCCTTTTATTTGGGGGGGTGGTTGGGAGTGGTTTTGGCGGTTGTACCTGTGAGGATGCATGTAGGAGCCTTCCCTCTCATGCACCTTAAAAATGTCTTGAACAGCCATCTGAATGAATCTGCATCCTCGTCTCTTATCAGGGCGAAACCAAAGAATGTAGTCTGTAAGTGGTTGTTAGTACCGACAAACACCCCAAGTGGCATCTGGTACTTGTTGGTCTTATATGTGGTGTCAAACATTACGCAGTCACCAAAGTCCTGATAGGCCCCTCGGCAGCTTGCATTCACCCAGAATATGTTCTTAACTCTGTCGGACTCATCGAGTTGCATGTCGCAGAAGAATTCCCTGTTTATAGCTATCATCTCCCTAAAGAAGTTGACAGTCTTTAGGACATCGTCCACATCATCCATCCTTGAATTCTTTGCTTTCCTTCATATTAAAAGTTCATTCAAAAATGCATGTTGAACTGGCGTCAGGTCATGCGTTGCGTAATATGTTTGTATTGACAGAGGAAAAAAATGGAGGCGGTTTATGGGAGCAGAACAAGTTTGTACTTACAGGTTAATCAGGTCTTTGGCATTCATTTCGAGGAAGTAGCTACCAGGGTCATCACCGCCCAGTATGCTCATGATTTGCGCGTGTTCAATGCCTTTGAAATGCAGGTACTTGACGTACTCCAAGATTGTTTTGTCAAAGTTTTTGTGGGAGTGCAAGAAGACAAGCATTTGCGGAGTGAGCTATAGCATGTGGTTGTGTTCCCAGACTATCTCTTTTACAACAAATGTTCCATCCTTTTACCTCTTCAGCCACATTTTAGCCCCGCAGTTAGTCCTGGCTGTCGTCTTGTTCCGCTGTCTATTTGCTTCTGAGACCTTCGATTCATAGACTCCATAGCACATGCAATAAAGGTAGGCTCCGGTCTTAAACTTGGGGCCTTCCCTGACAGCAAAATCCGCGTGCTTTGCATAGACGTTGTAGAAGTCCTTTGCTTCTTCGAAAGTTTCAAAGCGCATCTCTAGCCTTGGCAGAACGTAAGCTTCAATGTTAGGTGGCTGCACGCAACAGTGAGCAAACAAAAACGCAGTTATGAAAATGTTAGATGGGGTGGTCACAGTACCATGGTATGGACTGTGCTTGTATGTTTTTTTCTATATGGATACTTACATGTGTATAGCTCTGTGCTGCCTCCGGTGTTTGCTGTTCACCCTGGTGTATGGGCGCGGGTGGTGTCACCCTTGGCACATGCAGCAATGCATCTCTCGGAGGTAGCAATGTTGACGAAGATCTCCGTCTATCATTGTACGGCCGTCTCCCCTCAGATTCATTGTGAGGTTGCTCCTGTCTATATGGCTCATATCTTGTACTTTGGAACCTGCTAGAGTGGCTAGAATTTCTGTCTCTTTGGCCTGGTCTTCCCGTCGCAACCGCTTTTGCAAAATGGATGATTGATGTTGACGGAGCGACTGGTGGAAGCCTTGTTGCAACCCATCCATGGCTCCCTGTCCTTGCCTTTCTGCATGCGCTAGGGAAGGAAAACATTTGTTGTTGGGGAAATTGTTGGCCTTGTTGCAACCCAGCAGTGGCAAAAGCTTGTATTCCCAGACATTGGTGTTTGCTGCATAGAAGAACCTGTCCGTGCTTCTGATGATTCCGGTGTATCTTGAAATCTTCCTGTATTGTTGAAGTATCCAGGTGCTATTTCTGGTGTTACCCAACTAGGCGGTGCCCCATATCTGCTTGGCTCATCAAACGCTCGCTGTGTGTGCCGCCTTGCATGCTTCTACAATGACTTTCAACAGTTTTGGGATTAATCTTTTCTGCATTTTTCTCGTATACATGCTATGGGTAACATGTCATGCACTGAAGGCAATGTACAAGTTCAACTTGCATCGCTGGCCGTTATTTAAACTTTTTTCTCTATTTTGTATTTGGTTTCGTTTTCAGTCGCACTGATGAACGTACATGTTCAACACTGATGTACTGTTTTTTAGCACTGCTTGTAAACTGAACATTGAACTTCATCTGTTATGGAAAGGTTTTTATCTTTTTCCCTATAACTGATGCATAAACATTTTGGTGCACTGCTTGCAAATTGAACATTGAACTTCAGAGATGTATGGATATGCATATATATATATATATATATATATATATATATATATATATATATATATATATATATATATATAACTGATGCATGTCTTCTCTTTTGTTCATCTATAACTTATGCAACTACACTAGAAGTACTCCTAGTTTATGTATCATTGAACTTGCTGTGTAACAAGTGTATATTTTTTTCAACAACATTCTTTCACTAGTTCGAACTGACGCAACTACACGACATGTACTATTAGAAATAACATCATACAACTTGAAGTGGTAGCTGAACCTTATATAAAGCCTAGTAGCTACTTGGACTGATGCATAAGTTTATGTTTTTTGGCTTGAACTGAAGCTAGCATATTAGAGGTACTGACAGTAACCTCGACATCCAAATTGTGCATCAAGTGGCAGGGGTGTAATGAACTGATCAAGCATTTGCAATGTACTGTCAGGTTCTTCTTCATAGCAGGACTGATGTACTGATGGACTGACACAAACGTGGGAAGCGGACATTACCTCCAGTGGACTGACTTCTTCTTCTTCCTCTCGTGGGCGGCGTACTGGCATGTTCTTGGGAGGCGGCGCCATTGATGCAGCTCCTGCTTGTGGTGGACGTCTAGCGAAGAGGTCCAGGGAGGCAGCACCTTGCGGGGATCACTGCCCCGGAGAAGGAGCCCCGGCGACGGAGGGAGGCAGGAGGCGGGGATGACAGCCCCGTCATTGGATCCGGCGACGGAGGGAGGCAGGAGGCGGGGATGACGGCCCCGTCGTTGGATCCGGCGGCAGAGGGAGGCAGGAGGCGGGGATCACGGCCTTGTCGATGGATCCTACGGCGGAGGGAGGCATGAGGCGGGGATCACGGCCATGTCCATGGATCCGGCAATGGAGGGAGGCAGGAGGCGGGGATGACGGCCCCATCGATGGATCCGGCGACGGAGGGAGGCAGGAGGCGGCGGCGGATCCGTCGCCGGCCATTCACGGCACCGCGGGCTCCCTCGCTCCGGCTGCCGCCGTCGCTCGCTCGCCCACGACGGCTGCCTCCGGCGGAAGAAGGCGGGTTGGGTTCGGGCTGGGTCGGGGGGATTCTACGGTGGTCTGCGCGTCGCGCCTATATAGGGCGGGGGGTAACAGAATAATATTCTATTACGGGTAACAGAATAGTCCAGCCCTATATATATATATATATAATATCATCACATATACGTGATGATACTTAACTACTATGTACAATGCATAAAATTGATAACGAACAATACTAAAACTAATAATCACTCCTGGGGGCAGTATTCCGGAAACCCCTCGCCAGCAGCTCCCTGGTGCGCGGCGTCTTCCCAACGTGGAGGCAGTACTCCTTCTCCTCCGCCTCGCAGCGCTTGATGTACCGATCTGCCTCTTGCTGGCGGACGAGCGCGAACGATCTTGCCATTTCGTTGTGTCAGAATCGGGGCTCCGGAGATCCAAAGAATGGTTTGAACTCTAGGGTTTGCGCAAAGAACTCCACTAGCTATGACCCGCTGCTCACTGCCTCACGGCGATGCTCCGGCGTGCTTGAGTGAGAAGGAAGAAAGGGATAACATGATGATTTACCCAGGTTTGGGCCACCTTGCGGTGTGAAACCCTACTCCTACTTTGTGGTGGATTGCCTCGTGAGGGAGGATGAATATGAACTAGTACAAGGATGTGGTGCCTTGGGAGGGATCTAGACTCGACCTCTGGCTATGGTGGAGACTAGCCTATACTTATACCGGCCTTGGTCCTCTTCCCCCAAAAACTCTAGGCGGGAAGGGATACCACAACGGCCAATTTTTATGGGGGGCAAGAGTACATCTTATCCTGGCAAAAGGTGGTCTTCGCATGCAAAGCTTCCGGGCGTGATGCATCAGTGGGCTCGGTGATGACCTCCGTCCTGCCGAGCCAGCGTCCTGGTCTTGTTGCACCAAAGAGGCAACCTTTGGGGCCGCCTTGGTAACCCGCGCGCTGGCCTTGTCCCTTTAGCACCAAATAAGATAGCCTCACCATCCGCGCCCGCTGGCACCTGTCCTGACGATACCCGTCATGGCTCGCGTCACCCATGTGCATTGCGAGGCGGGTGGCGAGCCTAGAGATGTCTGCCCCGTGAGGGGACTTGGGAGGCTAACCCAAGTGAGGGTCTTAGGAGGTCCTTGGTGATGTGCGTCTCGCGAGGCGAAGACCCTCGCGAGGGTCCAGCTTGAGGAGCCTTGGAGACGGCCCGCACTGGGCCTTCACCACGCGTTGCGTCCTGGGCCGCAGGCAGACGGGCCTGGGTACCCCCAGTCCCAGAGCCCTGATACGTTGGGCGCCCACCGGAGCTCCTCGTCGGTGGCACGCTGGAGCTTATCAGCCCACCTCCACGCAGCGATGAGGCGCCTAGCGCCTTTGACCTTCCTCGTGAAGTGCCCGTCTTTGTACACCTCCTCCGCACGATGACGCACCCGCCCCCAAAGCTCCACCGCCTCCTTTTTCCATGGGCCTCGCGGGCTTCACAGACCGCCTAGTACCTGACTTCCTCCTCCGCCATCTCCTTCTTGAACGCCACTTGCCAGGTTTTCTCAGCCGGCGGCAGCGACTTCCACAAACAAAGATTGTACTGGCCCCATGCTACTTCTTGAGCTTGCGTTGGTTTTTCCCTTGAAGAGGAAGGGGTGATACAGCAAAGTAGAGATAAGTATTTCCCTCAGTTTGAGAACCAAGGTACCAATCCAGTAGGAGGTACACGCAAGTCTCCAATCTATGCACCTGCATAAACAATCAAACACTTGCACCCAACGCGATAAAGGGGTTGTCAATCACTTCACGGTCACTTGCAAGGATGAGATCTGATAGAGATAGATATAAAAGATTACTAAAACATAAAACAAAGTAAAAACAAATAAATTGCATCAAGGTATTTTTGGGTTTTTTGGTTTATAGATCTGAAAATATATGATGGAAAATAGACCCGGGGGCCATAGGTTTCACTAGAGGCTTCTCTCTTGGAAGAAAACATACGGTGGGCGAACAAATTACTATCAAGCAATTGATAGAAAAGCACAAAGTTATGACGACATCCAAGGCAATGATTATGAATATAGGCATCACGTCTGTGTCAAGTAGACCGAAATGATTCTGCATCTACTACTATTACTCCACACATCGACCGACTCCTCCTGCATCTAGAGTATTAAGTTCATAAGAACAGAGCGACGCTTTAAGTAAGATGACATGATGTAGCGGGATAAACTCAAGCAATATGATGAAAAACCCATCTTTTTATCCTTGGTGGAAACAATACAATACGTGCCTCGCTACCCGTACTATGTCACTGGGTAAGGACACCGCAAGATTGAACCCAAAACTAAGCACCTCTCCCATTGCAAGAAGAACCAATCTAGTTGGCCAAACCAAACCGATAATTCGAAGAGAAATACGAAGATATTTAATCATGCATAAAAGAGTTCAAAAAAGACTCAAATAATATTCATATTACATCGGATAGAACTCCAAGAACATATAGGAGAACATTGTATTGAAGATCAAAGAGAGAGAGAAGAAGCCATCTAGCTACTAGCTATGGACCCGTAGGTCTGTGGTAAACTACTCAAGCTTCATCGGAAGGGCAATAGAGTTGATGTAGATGCCCTCCGTGATCGAATCCCCCTCGGGCAGGGTGCCAGAAAAGGCCCCAAGATGGGATCTCATGGGAACAGAGGCTTGGTGGACGCTTCTGGTGGTTATGGAATATTTTAGGAATTATAGAGATGAGAAGGAGGTCGGTGGACTCCCGAGGGGCCCACAAGCCAGGGGCGCCCCCCTAGGGCATGCCCTAAGGGCTTGTGGAGTCCTTGGGCTGGCCCTCTCCCCAAGTCTTCTGGGTGTCTTCTGGTCCAAGAAAAATCATTGCGAAAGTTTTAGTCCGTTTGGACTCCGTTTGATATTCCTTTTCTGTAAAACTCAAAAAAAGGAAAAAAATAGAAACTAGCACTGGGCTCTAGGTTAATGCATATAAAACATCCAAAACAGATAATATAATAGCATGGAACAATAAAAAATTCTAGATACGTCGGAGATGTATCAAGCATCCCCAAGCTTAATTCCTACTCGTCCTCGAGTAGGTAAATGATAAAAACAGAACTTTTATGTGGAATGCTACCTAACATATTTATCCATGTAATTTTATTTATTTTGGCATGAATATTTAGATCCATAAGATTCAAAACAAAAGTTTAATATTGACATAAAAACAATAATACTTCAAGCATACTAATAAAGCAATCGTGTCTTCTCAAAATAACATGGCCAACGAAAGTTATCCCTACAAAATCATATAGTCTGGCTATGCTCCATCTTCATCACACAAAGTATTTTATCATGCACAACCCCGATGACAATCCAATCAATTGTTCAATACTTTTGATGTTCTCAAACTTTTTCAACTTTCACGCAATACATGAGCGTGAGCCATGGATATAGCACTATAGGTGGAATAGAATATGGTGGTTGTGGAGAAGACAAAAATAGAGTATGGAATGCCATGCATTGGATGCACTAGAGCTATAAGTGTATGAAATCTCAAAAAGAAACTAAGTGGGTGTGCATCCAACTCGCTTGCTCACGAAGACCTAGGGCAATTTGAGGAAGCCCATCATTGGAATATACAAGCCAAGTTCTATAATGAAAAATTCCCACAAGTATATGAAAGTGACAACATAGGAGACTCTCTATCATGAAGATCATGGTGCTACTTTGAAGCACAAGTGTGGAAAAGGATAGTAACATTGTCCCTTCTCTCTTTTCTCTCATTTTTTCTTTCTTAATTTGGGCTTCTTTGGCCTCTTTTATTTTTTTGTAAAGTCTGGAGACTCATCCCAACTTGTGAGGGAATCATAGCTTCCATCATCCTTTCCTCACATGGGACAATGCTCTAATAATGATGATCATCACACTTTTATTTACTTACAACTCAAGAATTACAACTCGATACTAGAACAAGATATGACTCTATAAGAATGCCTCCGGCTGTGTACCATGATGTGCAATGATCTAGCGTAGCAATGACATCAAAAAATGGACAAGCCATGAAAACATCATGCTAGCTATCTTACGATCATGCAAAGCAATATGACAATCATGGTGTGCATCATAATAAAACGGAATGGTGGAAGTTGCATGGCAATATATCTCGGAATGGCTATGGAAATGCCATAATAGGTAGGTATGGTGGTTGTTTTGAGGAAGGTATATGGTGGGTGTAATGCACCGGCGAAAGTTGCGCGGTACTAGAGAGGCTAGCAATGGCGGAAGCGTGAGAGTGCATATAATCCATGGACTCAACATTAGTCATAAAGAACTCACATACTTATTGCAAAAATTTACTAACTATCGAAAAAAGTACTACACGCATGCTCCGAGGGGGTTAAATTGGTAGGAAAAGACCCTCGCTTGTCCCCGACCGCCACTCATAAGGAAGACAATCAAAGATTAAATCATGCTCCGACTTCATCACATAATGGTTCACCATACGTGCATGCTACGGGAATCACGAACTTTAACACAAGTATTTCTACCAATCCACAATTACTCACTAGCATGACTCTAACTGAAGGAAATATGCCCTAGAGGCAATAATAAAGTTATTATTTATTTCCTTATATCATGATAAATGTTTATTATTCATGCTAGAATTGTATTAACTGGAAACTTGATACATGTGTGAATACATAGACAAACAGAGTGTCACTAGTATGCCTCTACTTGACTAGCTCGTTGATCAAAGATGGTTATGTTTCCTAGCCATAGAGATGAGTTGTCATTTGATTAACGGGATCACATCATTAGGAGAATGATGTGATTGACTTGACCCATTCCGTTAGCTTAGCACTCGATCATTTTAGTATGTTGCTATTGCTTTCTTCATGACTTATACATGTTCCTATGACTATGAGATTATGCAACTCCCGTTTACCGGAGGAACACTTTGTGTGCTACCAAACGTCACAACGTAACTGGGTGATTATAAAGGTGCTCTACAGGTGTCTCCTAAGGTACTTGTTGGGTTGGCGTATTTCGAGATTAGGATTTATCACTCCGATTGTCGGAGGGGTATCTCTGGGCCCTCCCGGTAATGCACATCACTTAAGCCTTGCAAGCATTGCAACAAATGAGTTTGTTACGAGATGATGTATTACGGAATGAGTAAAGAGACTTGCCGGAAACGAGATTGAACTAGCTATTGAGATACCGACGATCGAATCTCGGGCAAGTAACATACCGATGACAAAGGGAACAACGTATGTTGTTATGCGGTCTGACCGATAAAGATCTTCGTAGAATATGTGGGAGCCAATATGAGCATCCAGGTTCCGCTATTGGTTATTGACCGGAGACGTGTCTCGGTCATGTCTACATAGTTCTCGAACCCGTAGGGTCCGCACGCTTAAAGTTACATGACGGTTATATTATGAGTTTATGTGTTTTGATGTACCGAAGGAGTTCGGAGTCCCGGATGAGATCAGGGACTTGACGAGGAGTCTCGAAATGGTCGAGACGTAAATATCGATATATTGGACGACTATATTCGGACATCGGAAAGGTTCCGAGTGATTCGGGTATTTTTCGGAGTACCGGAGAGTTACGGGAATTCGTATTGGGCCTTAATGGGCCATACGGGAAAGGAGAGAAAGGCCCCAAAGGGTGGCCGCACCCCTCCCCATGGACTAGTCCGAATTGGACTAGGGAGGGGGGGCGCCCCCTTCCTTCTTTCTCCTTCTCCCTTCCCTTTTCCTACTCCAACAAGAAAAGGAGGAGTCATACTCCCGGTGGGAGTAGGACTCCCCCCTTGGTGCGCCCTCCTCCTAGGCCGGCCGCCTCCCCCCTTGCTCCTTTATATACGGGGGCAGGGGGCACCCCATAGACACACAATTGATCATTGATCTCTTAGCCGTGTGCGGTGCCCCCCTCCACCATATTACACCTCGATAATATCGTAGCGGTGCTTAGGCGAAGCCCTGCGTCGGTAGAACATCATCATTGTCACCACGCCATCGTCCTGACGAAACTCTCCCTCAACACTCGGCTGGATCGGAGTTCGAGGGACGTCATCGAGCTGAACGTGTGCTGAACTCGGAGGTGCCGTGCGTTCGGTACTTGATCGGTCGGATCGTGAAGACGTACGACTACATCAACCGTGTTGTGTTAAACGCTTCCGCTTTCGGTCTACGAGGGTACGTGGACAACACTCTCCCCTCTCGTTGCTATGCATCACCATGATCTTGCGTGTGCGTAGGAATTTTTTTGAAATTACTATGTTCCCCAACAGTGGCATCCGAGCCTGGTTTTATGCGTTGATGTTATGCACGAGTAGAACACAAGTGAGTTGTGGGCGATATAAGTCATACTGCTTACCAGCATGTCATACTTTCGTTCGGCGGTATTGTGAGATGAAGCGGCCCGGACCGACATTACGCGTACGCTTACGCGAGACTGGTTTCACCGTTGCGAGCACTCGTTGCTTAAAGGTGACCGGCGGGTGTCTGTCTCTCTCACTTTAGTTGAACCAAGTGTGGCTACGCCCGGTCCTTGCGAAGGTTAAAACAGCACCAACTTGACAAACTATCGTTGTGGTTTTGATGCGTTGGTAAGAACGGTTCTTGGTAAGCCCGTAGCAGCCACGTAAAACTTGCAACAACAAACTAGAGGACGTCTAACTTGTTTTTGCAGGGCATGTTGTGATGTGATATGGTCAAGACGTGATGCTATATTTTATTGTATGAGATGATCATGTTTTGTAACCGAGTT
This sequence comes from Aegilops tauschii subsp. strangulata, assembly GCF_002575655.3. NCBI lineage: Eukaryota > Viridiplantae > Streptophyta > Magnoliopsida > Poales > Poaceae > Aegilops > Aegilops tauschii. Next base: position 370,115,872 of record NC_053036.3, read on the forward strand.
ATCGGCAACTGGCAGGAGCCATATGGTTGTCGCTTTATTGTATGCAATGCAATCGCCATGTAATTGTTTTACTTTATCACTAAGCGGTAGCAATAGTCGTAAAAGCAATAGTTGGTGAGACGACAACGATGCTACGATGGAGATCAAGGTGTCGCGCCGGTGACGATGGTGATCATGACGGTGCTTCGGAGATGGAGATCACAAGCACAAGATGATGATGGCCATATCATATCACTTATATTTGATTGCATGTGATGTTTATCTTTTATGCATCTTATCTTGCTTTGATTGACGGTAGCATTATAAGATGATCTCTCACTAAAATTTCAAGACAACAGTGTTCTCCCTGAGTATGCACCGTTGCCAAAGTTCGTCGTGCCCAGACACCACGTGATGATCGGGTGTGATAAGCTCTACGTCCATCTACAACGGGTGCAAGCCAGTTTTGCACACGCAGAATACTCAGGTTAAACTTGACGAGCCTAGCATATGCAGATATGGCCTCGGAACACTGAGACCGAAAGGTCGAGCGTGAATCATATAGTAGATATGATCAACATAGTGATGTTCACCATTGAAAACTACTCCATTTCACGTGATGATCGGTTATGGTTTAGTTGATTTGGATCACGTAATCACTTAGATGATTAGAGGGATGTCTATCTAAGTGGGAGTTCTTAAGTAATATGATTAATAGAACTTAAATTTATCATGAACTTAGTCCATATAGTATTTTGCAAATTATGTTGTAGATCAATAGCTCACGTTGTTGCTTCCCTGTGTTTATTTTTGATATGTTCCTAAAGAAAAATTATCTTGAAAGATGTTAGTAGCAAAGATGCGGATTGAATCCGTGATCTGAGGATTATCCTCATTGCTGGACAGAAAAATTATGTCCTTGATGCACCGCTAGGTGACAGACCTATTGCAGGAGCAGATGCAGACGTTATGAACGTTTGGCTAGCTCAATATGATGACTACTTGATAGTTTAGTGCACCATGCTTAACGGCTTAGAATCGGGACTTCAAAGACGTTTTGAACGTCATGGACCATATGAGATGTTCCAGGAGTTGAAGTTAATATTTCAAGCAAATACCCGAGTTGAGAGATATGAAGTCTCCAACAAGTTCTATAGCTAAAAGATGGAGGAGAATAGCTCAAGCAGTGAGCATGTGCTCAGATTGTCTGGGTACTACAATCGCTTGAATCAAGTGGGAGTTAATCTTCTAGATAAAATAGTGATTGACAGAATTCTCTAGTCACCATCACCAAGTTAGTAGAACTTCGTGATGAACTATAGTATGCAAGGGATGACGAAAGTAATTCCCGAGCTCTTCGTGATGCTGAAATCGACGAAGGTAGAAATCAAGAAAAACATCAAGTGTTGATGGTTGATGAGACCACTAGTTTCAAGAAAAGGGCAAAGGGAAGAAGGGGAACTTCAAGAAGAACGGCAAGCAAGTTGCTGCTCAAGTGAAGAAGCCTAAGTCTGGTCCTAAGCCTGAGACGAAGTGCTTCTACTACAAAGGGACTGGTCACTGGAAGCGGAACTACCCCAACTATTTGGTGGATAAGAAGGATGGCAAAGTGAACAAAGGTATATTGGATATACATGTTATTGATGTGTACTTTACTAGTGTTTATAGCAACCCCTCGCTATTTGATACTGGTTCAGTTGCTAAGAGTAGTAACTCGAAACGGGAGTTGCAGAATAAACAGAGACTAGTAAAAGGCGAGGTGACGATGTGTGTTGGAAGTAGTTCCAAGATTGATATGATCATCATCGCACACTCCCTATACTTTCGGGATTAGTGTTGAAACTAAATAAGTGTTATTTGGTGTTTGCGTTGAGCATGAATATGATTTGATCATGTTTGTTGCAATACGGTTATTCATTTAAATTAGAGAATAATTGTTGTTCTGTTTACATGAATAAAACCTTCTATGGTCATACACCCAATAAAATGGTTTTTTGGATCTCGATCGTAGTAATACACATATTCATAATAATGAAGCCAAAAGATGCAAAGCTAATAATGATAGTGCAACTTATTTGTGGCACTGCCGTTTAGGTCATATTGGTGTAAAGCGCATGAAGAAACTCCATACTGATGGGATTTTGGAATCACTTGATTATGAATCACTTGATGCTTGCGAACCGTGCCTCATGGGCAAGATGACTAAAACGCCATTCTCCGGAACTATGGAGAGAGCAACAGATTTGTTGGAAATCATACATACAGATGTATGTGGTCCGATGAATATTGAGGCTCCTAGCAGGTATCATTATTTTCTGACCTTCACAGATGATTTGAGCATATATGGGTATATCTACTTAATGAAACAGAAGTCTGAAACATTTGAAAAGTTCATATAATTTCAGAGTGAAGCAGAAAATCATCATAACAAGAAAATAAAGTTTCTACAATCTGATCGTGGAGAAGAGTATTTGAGTTACGAGTTTGTCCTTCAGTTAAAACAATGTGAAATAGTTTCACTACTCACGCCACCTGGAACACCACGGTGTAATGGTGTGTCTGAACATCGTAACCGTACTTTATTAGATATGGTGCGATATATGATGTCTCTTACCGATCTACCACTGTCGGTTTGGGGTTATGCATTAGAGACAGCTGCATTCACGTTAAATAGGGTACCATCTAAATCCGTTGAGACGACATCTTATGAACTGTGGTTTGGCAAGAAACCAAAGTTGTCGTTTCTTAAAGTTTGGGGTTGCGATGCTTATGTGAAAAGGTTTCATCCTGATAAGCTCAAACCCAAATCGGAGAAATGTGTCTTCATAGGATACCCAAAGGAGACAGTTGGGTACACCTTCTATCACAGATCCGAAGGCAAGACATTCGTTGCTAAGAATGGATCCTTTCTAGAGAAGGAGTTTCTCTCTAAAGAAGTGAGTGGGAGGAAAGTAGAACTTGATGAGGTAATTGTACCTCATCGCAGAAACCGGTTCATGTGACACCTACACCAATTAGTGAGGAAGTTAATGATGATGATCATGAAACTTCAGATCAAGTTGTTACTGAACCTCGTAGGTCAACCAGAGTAAGATCCGCACCAGAGTGGTACGGTAATCCTGTTCTGGAGGTTATGTTACTAGACCATGACGAACCTACGAACTATGAAGAAGCGATGGTGAGCCCAGATTCCGCAAAATGGCTTGAGGCCATGAAATCTGAGATGGGATCCATGTATGAGAACAAAGTATGGACTTTGATTGACTTGCCCAATGATCGGCGAGCCATAAAAAATAAATGGATCTTCAGGAGGAAGACGGACGCTGATAGTAGTGTTACTATCTACAAAGCAAGACTTGTCGGAAAAAGGTTTTTGACAAAGTTCAAAATGTTGAATACGATGAGATTTTCTTACTCGCAGCGATGCTTAAGTCTGTCCGAATCATGTTAGCAATTGCCGCATTTTATGAAATCTGGCAAATGGATAAACAAAACTGCATTCCTTAATGGATTCATTAAAGAAGAGTTGTATATGATGCAACCAGAAGGTATTGTCAATCCTAAAGGTGCTAACAAAATATGCAAACTCCAGCGATCCATCTATGGACTGGTGCAAGCATCTCGGAGTTGGAATATACGCTTTGATAAGTTGATCAAAGCATATAGTTTTATACAGACTTGCGGTGAAGCCTGTATTTACAAGAAAGTGAGTGGGAGCACTACAACATTTCTGATAAGTATATGTGAATGACATATTCTTGATCGGAAATAATGTAGAATTATTCTGCAAAGCATAAAGGAGTGTTTGAAAGGAGTTTTCAAAGAAAGACCTCAGTGAAGCTGCTTACATATTGAGCATCAAGATCTATAGAGATAGATCAAGACGCTTGATAAGTTTTTTCAATGAGTACATACCTTAACAAGATTTTGAAGTAGTTCAAAATGGAACGGTCAAAGAAAGAGTTTCTTGCCTGTGTTACAAGGTGTGAAATTGAGTAAGACTCAAAGCCCGACCACGGCAGAAGATAGAAAAAGAATGAAAGTCATTCCCTATGCCTCGGCCATAAGTTCTATAAAGTATGCCATGTTGTGTACCAGATCTATTGTATACCCTACACTGATTTTGGCAAGGGAGTACAATAGTGATCTAGGAGTAGATCACTGGATAGCGGTCAAAATTATCCTTACTGGAATAAGGATATGTTTCTCGATGATGGAAGTGACAAAAGGTTCATCGTAAAGGCTTACGTCGATGCAAGTTTTGACACTAATCTAGATGACTCTAAGTCTCGGTCCAGATACATATTGAAAGAGGGAGCAATTAGCTAGAGTAGCTCCGGGCAGAGCATTGTAGACATAGAAATTTGCAAAATACTTACGGATCTGAATGTGACAGACCCGTTGACTAAAATTATCTCACAAGCAAAACATGATCACACCTTAGTACTCTTTGGGTGTTAATCACATAAGCGATGTGAACTAGATTACTGACTCTAGTAAACCCTTTGGGTGTTGGTCACATGACGATGTGAACTATGGGTGTTAATCACATGGTGATGTGAACTATTGATCTTAAATCACATGGCGATGTGAACTAGATTATTGACTCTAGTGCAAGTGGGAGACTGAAGGAAATATGCCCTAGAGGCAATAATAAAGTTATTATTTATTTCCTTATATCATGATAAATGTTTATTATTCATGCTAGAATTGTATTAACTGGAAACTTGATACATGTGTGAATACATAGACAAACAGAGTGTCACTAGTATGCCTCTACTTGACTAGCTCGTTGATCAAACATGGTTATGTTTCCTAGCCATAGACATGAGTTGTCATTTGATTAACGGGATCACATCATTAGGAGAATGATGTGATTGACTTGACCCATTCCGTTAGCTTAGCACTCGATCGTTTTAGTATGTTGCTATTGCTTTCTTCATGACTTATACATGTTCCTATGACTATGAGATTATGCAACTCCCGTTTACCGGAGGAACACTTTGTGTGCTACCAAACGTCACAACGTAACTGGGTGATTATAAAGGTGCTCTACAGGTGTCTCCGTAGGTACTTGTTGGGTTGGCGTATTTCGAGATTAGGATTTGTCACTCCGATTGTCGGAGAGGTATCTCTGGGCCCTCTCGGTAATGCACATCACTTAAGCCTTGCGAGCATTGCAACAAATGAGTTTGTTACGAGATGATGTATTACGGAACGAGTAAAGAGACTTGCCGGAAACGAGATTGAACTAGCTATTGAGATACCGACAATCGAATCTCGGGCAAGTAACATACCGATGACAAAGGGAACAACGTATGTTGTTATGCGGTCTGACCGATAAAGATCTTTGTAGAATATGTGGGAGCCAATATGAGCATCCAGGTTCCACTATTGGTTATTGACCGGAGACGTGTCTCGGTCATGTCTACATAGTTGTCGAACCCGTAGGGTCCGCACGCTTAAAGTTAGATGACTGTTATATTATGAGTTTATGTGTTTTGATGTACCGAAGGAGTTCGGAGTCCCGGATGAGATCAGGGACTTGACAAGAAGTCTCGAAATGGTCGAGACGTAAAGATCGATATATTGGACGACTATATTCGGACATCGGAAAGGTTCCGAGTGATTCGGGTATTTTTCGGAGTACCGGAGAGTTACGGGAATTCGTATTGGGCCTTAATGGGCCATACGGGAAAGGAGAGAAAGGCCCCAAAGGGTGGCCGCACCCCTCCCCATGGACTAGTCCGAATTGGACTAGGGAGGGGGGCGCCCCCTTCCTTCTTTCTCCTTCTCCCTTCCCTTTTCCTACTCCAACAAGGAAAGGAGGAGTCCTACTCCCGGTGGGAGTAGGACTCCCCCCTTGGCGCGCCCTCCTCCTAGGCCGGCCGCCTCCCCCCGTTGCTCCTTTATATACGGGGCAGGGGGCACCCCATAGACACACAATTGATCATTGATCTCTTAGCCGTGTGCGGTGCCCCCCTCCACCATATTACACCTCGATAATATCGTAGCGGTGCTTAGGCGAAGCCCTGCGTCGGTAGAACATCATCATTGTCACCATGCCGTCGTGCTGACGTCAACACTCGGCTGGATCGGAGTTTGAGGGACGTCATCGAGCTGAACGTGTGCTGAACTCGGAGGTGCCGTGCGTTCGGTACTTGATCGGTCGGATCGTGAAGACGTACGACTACATCAACCGCGTTGTGTTAAACGCTTCCGCTTTCGGTCTACGAGGGTACGTGGACAACACTCTCCCCTCTCGTTGCTATGCATCACCATGATCTTGCGTGTGCGTAGGAATTTTTTTTAAATTACTACGTTCCCCAACACTAACATCACCATCTTTATGTCTCAAAACGATCATAAGGAATCAAACTTCATATAGTATTCAATGCTCTTTATATGAAAGTTTTTATTACATCCCTTTTGGATGCCCATCATATTAGGACTAAATTCATAACCTAAGAAAAATACCATGTTGTTTAGAGACTCTCAAAATAATATAAGTGAAGCATGAGAGTTCAACAATTTCTATAAAATAAAGCTACCACCATGCTCAAAAAAGATATAAGTGAAGCACTAGAGCAAAATTGCCTAGCTCAAAAGATATAAGTGAAGCACATAGAGTATTCTAATAAATTCACGATCCATGTGTGTCCCTCTCAAAAGGTGTGTACAGCAAGGATGATTGTGTCAAACTAAAAAGAAAAGACTCATATCATAGAAGCCGCTCCGAGCAAAATGCATATCATGTGGTGAATAAAAATATAGCCTCGAGTAAATTTACCGATGGAAAGAAGACAAAAGAGGAGATGCCATCCGGGGCATCCCCAAGCTTAGATGCTTGGTTGTCCTTGAATATTACCTTGGGGTGCCTTGGCCATCCCCAAGCTTAAGCTCTTGCCACTCCTTATTCCATAGTCCATCAAAACTTTACCCAAAACTTGAAAACTTCACAACACAAAACTCACCAGAACACACATGAGATCCGTTAGTATAAGAAAATAAATCACAACTTTTTAGTACTGTTGTGAACTCATTATTTATTTATATTGGTGTAATATCTACTGTATTCCAACTTCTCCATGGTTCATACCCCCCGATACTACCCATAGATTCATCAAAATAAGCAAACAACACAAGGAAAACAGAGTTTGTCAAAAATAGAACAGTCTGTAGTAATCTGAAAACTTCGTATACTTCTGTAACTCCAAAAATTCTGAAAAAATAGTACAATAGAGGCAATTCATATATCAATCTTGTGTAAAACATTTCAGATTTTATCACGCTTCTGTGATTTTTTTAAATTCTAGCAATGAGCGGCAAGATCAAATCAACAGTATCGCAAAGTATCCGAAAGGTCTTACTTAGCTCAAACACTAATTAAAAACACCAAAACACAATTACTATGGAGGTAATAATGTGTATTTATTCAAGAACAGAACCAAAATAGAAAACATAAAATAAAATTGGGTTGCCTCCCAACAAGCGCTATTGTTTATCGCCCCTAGCTAGGCATAAAACATAGATCTAGGTATTGTCATGCAACTCCTTCTTAATCAAATCTTCAAAACTTTTCTTAACAAATCTCTCTTTTCTTTTCTTTCCCTTCTAATAGGTGAACTTAATTCATGAAAAGGACTCTCACTAGTGATTTTGACATTCATAAACCCATAGTCTGGATCATCACCATATATATAATCATATAAAATACGTATCTCATTTTTAATGGGTTCCCTCATCATCTCTTCCAACTAATGATCATTAAATCCTACATAAATTCCCCTAGTTATCCAATCAAATTTATCATAAGTCTCAAGGTAAAGGGTTTGGGTAATTTCTGAGTAGGGAACTCTCCTCTTAAGATTGTCACTATAAGACTGATAATCTCTAGATTCCAAGCTACGCAAAGTTTCTTTATCATGGAGAATTTCTTCAATCGGAGGATGTTCAATATCTTTATTGTAGAAAACAAAATTTTCCCTAGCCTCTTGTATTAAAAAATTAAATTCCCGCATAAGGATGATAGTGGCAATCTTTTTAGCCTTAGGATAATGAATATTGGGAAGTTCATAAAACACCTTTTGCAAAGCGGGGTGGATGTGCACAAATTTTCTTTCTAATTTATCAATAAGCATGACACTGGCATCCGCATAACAATTTGTATCAAGAAGGATAGATCTCTTATTAATATGCATAGTTCCCGTACAATCACAGAATTCATGAATAACACTTTTCCCAATAATATTACCGTCTCCCACATGAAAAGTTTTTGCCTTATAATTAGGGGAGTCTCAATTTCACGATCTAAAGAACAAGACCAAAGATTTCCTCAAAATTATACTAGCAAGATCCTCAAAATTTTCAATGACAACCGCCCCAGATTCAGACATGGTGGCAAGAAACCGATCTAGCACACGAGCAAACAAAAAGGAAGCGAAAAGACGAACGGAAGAAGGACGAATAAAATGGCAAATATTTTTGTGTTTTTCTGAAAACGTTTTAGAAGTGGGGGAGAGGAAAATGAGAGGTACATGGCAAATAATGTAATGCAAGAGACGAGAGTTTATGATAGGTACTTGGTAGTCTTGATGTAGAACCTCCCCGGCAACAGCGCCAGAAACTCTTCCTGGTACTTCTTGAGCTTGCGTTGGTTTTTCCCTTGAAGAGGAAAGGGTGATGCTGCAAAGTAGAGATAAGTATTTCCCTCAGTTTGAGAACCAAGGTATCAATTCAGTAGGAGGTACACGCAAGTCTCCAATCTATGAACCTGCACAAACAATCAAACACTTGCACCCAACGCGATAAAGGGGTTGTCTATTCCTTTACGTTCACTTGCAAGGATGGGATCTGATAGAGATAGATATAAAAGATTACTAAAACGTAAAACAAAGTAAAAACAAATAAATTGCATCAAGGTATTTTTGGGTTTTTTGGTTTATAGATCTGAAAATATATGATGAAAAATAGACCCGGGGCCATAGATTTCACTAGAGGCTTCTCTCTTGAAAGAAAACATACGGTGGGGACAAATTATTGTCGAGCAATTGATAGAAAAGTGCAAAGTTATGACGACATCCAAGGCAATGATTATGAATATAGGCATCACGTCCGTGTTAAGTAGACCGAAACGATTTTGCATCTACTACTATTACTCCACACATCAACCGACTCCTGCCTGCATCTAGAGTATTAATTTCATAAGAATAGAATAACTCTTTAAGTAAGATGACATGATATAGCGGGATAAACTCAAGCAATATGATGAAAACCCCATCTTTTTATCCTTGATGGAAACAATACAATACGTGCCTCGCTACCCCTACTATGTCACTGGGTGAGGACACCGCAAGATTGAACCCAAAACTAAGCAGCTCTCCCATTGCAAGAAGAACCAATCTAGTTGGCCAACAAACCAATTATTCAAAGAGAAATATAAAGATATTTAATCATGCATAAAAGAGTTCAGAAAAGACTCAAATAATATTCATAGATAATCTGATCATAAATCCACAATTCATCGGATCTCGACAAATACACTGCAAAAGAATATTCGTCGGATAAAACTGCAAGAACATCGAGGAGAACATTGTATTGAAGATCAAAGAGAGATAAGAGCCATCTAGCTACTAGCTATGGACCCGTAGGTCTGTGGTAAACTACTCATGCTTCATCGGAAGGGAAATAGAATTGATGTAGATGCCCTTCATGATCGAATCCCCCTCCGGCAGGGTGCCAGAAAAGGCCCCAAGATGGAATCTCATGGGAATAGAGACTTGCAGCGGAAAAGTATTTTGGTGGACGCTTCTAGTGGTTATGGAATATTTTAGGATTTATAGAGCTGAGAAGGAGGTCGGTGGACTCCCGAGGAGCCCACGAGCGAGGGGCCCCTAGGGCGCACCCTGAGGGCTTGTGGAGTCCTCGGGACTCTTCACGCTCTCTCCCCAAGTCTTCTGGATGTCTTCTGGTCCAAGAAAAATCATCGCGAAAGTTTTATTCCATTTGGACTCCGTTTGATATTCCTTTTCTGTAAAACTCAAAAACAAGGAAAAAATAGACACTGGCATTGGGCTCTAGGTTAATAAATTAGTCCCAGAAATAATATGAAATAGCATATTAATGCAAATAAAACATCCAAAACAGATAATATAATAACATGGAACAATCAAAAATTATAGATACATTGGAGATGTATCAAGCAACCCCAAGCTAAATTCCTACTCGTCCTCGAGTAGGTAAATGATAAAAACAGAATTTTTGATGTGGAATGCTACCTAACATATTTATCCATGTAATTTTCTTTATTGTGGCATGAATATTCATGTCCATAAGATTCAAAACAAAAGTTTAATATTGACATAAAAACAATAATACTTCAACCATACTAATAAAGCAATCGTGTCTTCTCAAAATAACATGGCCAAAGAAAGTTATCCCTACAAAATCATATAGTCTGGCTATGCTCCATTTTCATCACACAAAGTATTTTATCATGCACAACCCCGATGAGAAGCCAAGCAATTGTTCATACTTTTGATGTTCTCAAACTTTTTCAACTTTCACGCAATACATGAGTGTGAGCCATGGATATAGCACTATAGGTGGAATAGAATATGGTGGTTGTGGAGAAGACAAAATTAAAGAGAAAGTCTCAAATCAACTAGGTAAATTAATGGGCTATGGAGATGCTCATCAATCGATTGATGCAGTGAGTAGGGATTTCCACGCAACAGATGCACTAGAGCTATAAGTGTATGAAATCTCAAAAAGAAACTAGGTGGGTGTGCATCCAACTCGCTTGCTCATGAAGACCTAGGGCAATTTGAGGAAGTCCATCATTGGAATATACTCCCTCCATTCCTAAATACTTGTCTTTCTAGGTATTTCAACAAGTGACTACATACGGAGCAAACTGAGTGAATCTACACTCTAAAATATGTCTACATACATCCGTATGTGGTAGTCATTTGAAATGTCTAGAAAGACAAATATTTAGGAACGGAGGGAGTACAAGCCAAGTTCTATAATGAAAAATTCCCACTAGTATATGAAAGTGACAACATAGGAGACTCTCTATCATGAAGATCATGGTGCTACTTTGAAGCACAAGTGTGGAAAAATGATAGTAACATTGTCCCTTCTCAAATTTGAGTTACAGTCATTAAATGGCTAGAAAATCACTTAAATGTCTTAAAAGGTCAAATGACCCCTGAAATTTTCCAAATTTTGACATGACAGTTGTATTAGTATTCGAAATTTTCTTGTACATTTAAAACACCATCTGTTGCCACTGTACTTCAAATTCGTCTTTCATCGCTAATACAAAATATCAACAACATCACACACAGTTTGTTGTAGGATCCGTTTGCGATGAAAATTTGTGGGTCTATTTAAGTCTTCCTCCATAAGCTTTATCGGCTTCGTCTGCTCTAGTGCGGTCACCCCCGAATCCACGAATCCCGATCCCCATTCCCGCAACCCCTTATTGCAAAGAATGACGCCGTGGAAACGCTTCGTGAGGACCCATACGGTGGTCGCGTCCTCCCCGAGCACCACCGCCTACGCCGAGAGGGCTGCCGCATCCACATTGAGTGCGGCCGCATCCGCGAGAGGGCGTCTGCGGCAGCTGACAAGGCAGATGCAGCAGTCGAGACGGCTGCAAACGCTAAGAGTGCTCGAACTGCCATCCATGCCGCCGATGTCGCCCTGGCCCGGGTCGAGGCCATCCACGCCAAGATCAAGGATGCACACGCCAAGATATTCCAGGCCACCTCGGAATCCAGCATGCAACCCATGTTTGAAAAGGCGGCGGGGGCCATGGAGCACCTGCTTCCTCATAAGATCGCCGAGCGGGAGCTGGAGATGCGGGAGGCGGCGGAGGTCGAGGAGCGCCGGGAGGAGGAGTTGCGCGTGGCTGAGGTCAAGGTAGAGAAGAGTCTGTCGTCGAGGAATCGATGGTGGAGTACAAACGCGAGCTCAGGCGCAGTCACTACTACGAGTACTACAACCTTGAGGATGGTGCCGAGGACGAGGACGAGGACGCGGTCCACTTCAGCCGGGGGGCGCGGAGTCCACCAACGGTGGCATGTCGCCAGGACAAGTCATCGACATCTAATCTTACACCAGCGAGCCATAGGCCGGTGGGCGGTGGCTTTGTTAAAATTATGCGTACTTAGGCTTTGTTTATAATGCTAGTATTTTGTTAGAGCAATGTTTAGGTCAACTGGCTCTGTTTAATTACTAAAATTGCTCGATTTGGTAAGTGTGGTATGTGTGCTGTAGGCTCTTTTGTGTGCCCAAATTAGCAAGCAATGTTAAATTATGCAATGACGTGGATGAGGACAGTACCCAGGGAATTTTCTACCAAAATTTGAATAATCAAACTCATCCCATGCGCGTAAAGCAGAAGAATCGCTTGCGATGCACACATTCATTCAAAGTGAATGGTGTCCGGTGGCACCGCACGCAAAGTTTCCCTCCACCTTTCGAAATTTTTGCCCTACCGCCTTTTCTCCCCGATCAAAAGTCACATTTCCCATGTATCCTCCTTCCTTCCTGTTGACACCAGATTTTGGCACGGTCAAAAACTTAATTAAGATGGCCTCAAATGAAGAAGTCTTAAACGTAAGAAAGTTTCATATTATCAAAATGAACATCTTTGAAGTTTTTGCCATCGCCATCCGATCACATCTCGTGGGCTGAAGTTGTCTTCGAAGTACTGAGATTTTGTATCCAGAACACTGTTCGGCTGATTACGCCTCCAAGACAGCCTCATATGAAAAACTAATCTATATTAGTCTCGTTGAAGCGATCGATTTTGATATAAAAATTGTCCCAATCCGAGGTCGTATGCAAAAGTTAGAGCCCACACAGCGTGACCCTGCAGTGAGCAAAATGTGACGCCCGGGACCAGACACACATGTGACTATGTCTGATGAGTTTCGTGAATAATTACTTGTTTTGCACGAGAAATTTGGCCCTGAATATGGCATCGAATCGAAAAACGTTCAACTCGAAGTCTCGTCAAAACGAGTAAATATGCTTTTGGGCACATTCTCATCACAGGCTGTTTACTGCCTCAAAAGTAACCCGTAAGGTGCAACTAGGTTATAAACCGAACAGTTTTGCAAAGTTTGGATTCCGAGTTGGAACCGAACTAGGGTTTTGAACGTGAATTCTAACCTTTCCTTGCACGGGAAGTCCATCTGCCTCTTATATACATGAGGGGTGATAGCCGATTGAAAACACAACACACAATCGATCAATTCATCTACCACTTTTATCTTTACTTGTATCTCTCTCCCTTGTTCTTCTTCTTCCTCGTTCTTCATTCCTTCTTCTTGTTGCAGGGTGGCGAGCCTCGAGGCCCTAGGGGCGATCAGGTCAACCTAGGGCAGCCCATAGCCGTCGTGAGCCCTGACGGGGTCCCTCCCGGGCAAACGGGGCTTCGGTTCTACAAAAGTATCTGCCGAATGTCCTGTGTATCGCGCCGTTGGGAAAATCTCCTTCGACGTGAGCTACGGTGCTTCACCCCCGGCGTTGAGGGTACACGGTGACGTGTTCATGTGTGAACATTTCCTTCTGAAGCTATAGCCGCTTCCTCGCTTGCTTCCTCGCTCTCGCCGTCTCGCATCAGACCATCGCAGTCGTCATGGTCTTCTTCAATGACCTCTCCAATGGTTCCTCCTTCTCTGATGACTCTTTCACCACCCAGGTATGCCTCTCTTCTCTCTCTTGGGTTATGATTTGGAATGACAGATTTTAACCTGGCGATCGATTTGAGTCATTTCTTCCTCTTGTAGCTCCCTAGGACCATCAGTTGCAACAAATGGAGCGGGGTGGCTGAAGATCTGCCTGCTCGTTCTCAACATCAATCTCCATCTGTGAAGTTAGTTGTGTTTGAATCTGTGGACAGTGGGAGGAAGTTTTATGTGAAGAGAAGATTAGCCCCGGTTTCGTTGTTACAAATCATTTGTTAGATGTGATTCAAACACTATCACTATGCTAAGTTATTCTAGATGTGATTAAGACAGTGTCACAATTTCTACCTAGTATCTAAAAATGTTGCAATCTCATCAGTGGTGCCATTAGAAAATTATTTGGCACCGCTTCAGCAGTTTGTGCAGCCAACTTTGGTCCACACATCCGAGCAGCCAAGCAGTAAAATACTAAATCTTTATGGCACGAAGGAACTAGGCATCGGAGCAACTAGGTGCTCCAAAGTCCGGTTCGCTGCTTTTTTCCTCTGCATCGGCTCGCCAGTGCAGGGCACCGGTGCCAAATATAGCAACAATTGTCTTAACACCGGTTTTGGCATACATAGTGGACGGCCTTAGTGCTATTAGTTCTATGCTACTAAATTTGTGCATGTACACTCGTGTTAGTATCAATTTGATGTCATCCAAACACTGTCGCTATGCTGTTGCAATATATTTAGCTTCCTCATAAAATGTTCAATTTGTTGTTTATAGTACATCACTAAGAACTTGTGGCGTTGTTGGAGTTAATTATAGCTTCTAATGTTTCGGAATCTGGTTGTTGTCTCGGTAGCAATTAATTGATTTGCACATTTATCTTTTTGAGACGATATTTCATAACTAACATGTTTCTTCAGTTTTTCAAAATATGTATTTGGTGATTTTCTATGTTACTAGAAACCCATTTCCCCTACAATTGTTACTGATTTAGTTTTAAATATTATAGGATGAACGGAAGTGTTCTTACCTAGAGTGGATTGATCAAGAGTGGCCACAGTCTTTAAGATGTGCCTAGCAAAGCTCTGGAGCATGTATTAGGAAGAGAACAGAGATAGGCTTAGAGACAGTGTTGTCAACGCTGAAGAATATTTCAAGATGCGGGGAAAAAAGAGGAAGATGGAGAATGAGCTCAGATTTTTAAAATTAGACTTTGCGAAGATGGTGTTGGCGAAGGAGGAGGCACGTTCCCAGTTGGTCATTGCAAAATAGGTTCTTGTTGAACTGAAAGCAGAGGTGGAAAAGACGAACCTGGCTGATCATGCATCAATCGATTAGGGAAATGAATATATTGTTCTAATATTGTTCTTATGAAGGTGAACTAGCTATATGTTGTACTATGTTGTTTTCAGGTAGCTATCGTACTGTGATGTTAAAATATATTTATGTGCCTGATATGAAATTGGCAAATAGTTGTTCGATATGAAATGTGAATTTGTGTAATACTGGAATTATTAATTGTAAACTAATAAACTTGCTAAATGGGTCATGAAACTTTGCAAACGGTTCTAGCAACAAAAGCGGTTGTGATGGATAGCCCAATGCCATACAGTTTCCTTCATCAAATCATGTGTGATGTAGTTGAATAAAAGCAAAGGGCTAACGGAGGCAGAGCATGTGTGACGTTACACCTATCACACATGAGGCTATACATAAAACTGTGTGGGATGTATATACGAACGGAAACGTTTTCCCTGGATTGACTGTGTGGGATGTACATACAAACGGAAATGTACTTCTTGGATTGACTGTGTGGGATGTACATACGAACGGAAATGTATTCCTTGGATTGACTGTGTGGAATGTACATACAAATGGAAACGTTTGTCTGGGACTGACTGTGTGGGATGTACTTACGACCAAAACCGATTGGGCCTGTATAATTATATTTGATCGATTGCCCGTCGCGCACGATCACATTTTGCCCAGCATGTGTGACCGGAGGGCCTATCCCCGGCGGTTTCTGGGTCATGTGGGAAGGACACCCCAATCGCCCACACTCACTAGGCGTCGGTTCAAAATGCCGTCGCGGAAAGGGGTTAAAAACCGTTTGTATAGCAAGTCGTTGTACCAGTGTTCATTGTTGACTCGGAAGTCAGCCAAATGAAAGTAGATCACGGTGTTGTTGTCCTCAATCTTATTCATAGCTGACTCAGTGGTCGGCCGAGTGAAGTAGACAGGGGTGTTGTTGTCCTCAATCTTCTTCATAGCTGACTCAGTGGTCGGCTGAGTGAAGTAGACAAGGGTGTTGTTGTCCTCCATCTTCTTCATAGCTGACTTAGTGGTGAGAGGGTACTTGAGGATCTGGTACTATTCAAGCTTGTTCCTCCTGGGGGTCTATGGCCGACACGGTGGTCGGCCGAGTGATAGTAGATCAGAACTTCGGTTTTACCTTCACGCTTTCCGATTGACTGTCTTTTGTATGATGCAGAGGGCCTGTGAGCTGGGATCCCACTACGCTGCTCTAGAGAAGGAGGTGATATCCCTTCGGGTGGACTTGGATGCAGAGAAACACAAGAGCGCCTGATTGGAGAAGGAGAAGAAGGCCCTGGGAGGTAAGACATTTCTTTCGGCTGGTTGTTGCACACCGCTTTTCCCCTTTGATCCGAGTAATTATGCTCCAACAGATGTTCGTAGTGAGAACACCCAACTCGTAAAGATGCTCGGGACTTCTATTTCTTTAGAAACCATGAAGCAGGCCCTGGAAAACAAAGACAAGGAGCTGGCGCTGGCCCAGAAGGAAGCCAGGACCAAGACCAAGCTTGCTGACGAGAAGCTGGCGTCAGTTGGCAAGTTGGAGGAGGAAATCAAGAACCTCAAAGCTTCTACTGCTACTGCTAAAGGTCAGTCTTCCAAATGGGAGAAGAAGTGCAAGGATCAAGCCAACGCCTTTGAGCAGGAGAAGAAGACTCTGGAGGAGAAGGTCGCACAGCTCATTGAGAAGAATGCTCTGGAGCAATACACCGAGGATTTCTGCATGGGGATGAACGAGAAGCTTGTTGGTAGGTTCTTTCTTATCCGAATGGAATCCACGTGTTGTTAAGTTTCCCACAATCATTCATTTGGGAATGGTTTCCTCTCAACAGAGCATTGCTATAACTTGGAGCTGGAGACAGAGAGGATCGAGAGGGATCTGAACCCCTCAAGGTCACTCGTCGCTGACAAGGCGACCCTTGTCGTCTTGTGACTGGAAGATCGTCTGGAGAACTCCCTGGGCTACATCACTCGGACGAGAAGTGCCGTGAGCCAGATCGACAAGGAGCTACAGCCCGGCAAGAAGACCCAGACGGGTCTAGAGTCAATCATGACACGGCTGAACGAGATCCCCGCTCGAGTGCAAGCTGGGAAGAAGTCGGCTGCTCGGAGTGGTGCTGTTGTGGCCTTGTCGCTCGTCTGAGTCCACTGCAAGGACGTCAATGAGGAGAAGCTGAAGACCTCCGAGTGGTCAACACTAAGAAGCTCAAGTTCGACGACTTCATGGAGACATTTGTTGAAGCCGCCACACGCATCGCAGACGGAATCGACCTGGAGACCTTCGTCGAGCCAGCCAGCCCCCAGGCAGATGCCTGAGAAACTCGATTAAATTTGCCTCGGAATGCCGGGTGGTAGATGTAACCGTTTACTTTGGCGAGCCTTGGGTTCGTTTTACTTTCACTTTTTCTTGGAACACTCGAACAGATCGAACCCTTTCATTCATGAACTTCTGAGTTCTTATTTGTCTCTGTGTTTTGTTTGACTTAGGCGAAAGTTGGTTCGCGTCTAAGCCCCTGAGTGTGGAGCAGATCCTCACTCGGATTATTTTTTAACTTAGGCGAAAGCTGGTTCGCGGCTAAGCCCCCAAGTGTGCAGCAGATCCTCACTCGGATTGTTTTTTAACTTAGGCGAAAGCTAGTTCGCGGCTAAGCCCCAGAGTTTGGAGTGGGTCCTCACTCAGATTATTTTCTAACTTAGGCGAAAGCTGGTTCGCAGCTAAGCCCCCGAGTGTGGAGCTTGTCCTCACTGGAATTATTTTTAACTCAGACAAAAACTGGTTCATGGATAAGTTGGTTCACCCACTGAGGGTGTGTTAGTTTCTGAATGCAGTTAGTCACCTAAGTGTAAATGCGGATCTAGGCCGAACTAGATGATATACAGGAAAAGTAAGACTTTATTCATCTAAGTTCATTCGGAAAGCTATTACAACGGGATATTTTATTCTAAGTGTAAAACTTGCGGAGCAGATCCGCGTTCCAGGCCCTGGGCTCTTCTATCTCTTTGCTGAAGTTGTAGAGCCTGTAGGCCCCATTATGCAGCACCTTTAATATAGTGAATGGCCCTTCCCATGGGGGCGCCAGTTTGTGAGGCATCTGCTGATCCACTCGGAGGACCAGATCTCCTTCCTGAAAGGCTCGCCCTCTGACGTGTCTGTTGTGGTAACGATGCAAGTCTTGTTGATACATCGTTGACCTTATGAGCGCCAATTCATGTTCCTCCTCCAAGAGGTCGAGGCCGTCCTGTCTTGCTTCTTCGGCCTCGGCTTCTGAATAAAGATCCACTCAGGGGGGAGTTGTGAAGTAAATCACTTGGCAATACTGCTTCCAAGCCGTACACCATAAAGAATGGTGTGTGCTTGGTGGACCAGTTCGGGGTCGTCTGCAAACCCTAGAGGACCGAGGGCAGCTCTATGACCCAGGCTTCTGCTGCATGTTTTGGGTCGCGCATAAGGCGAGGTTTCAACCCTTGGAGTATCAGTCCATTCACCCATTATGCCTGCCCATTCGACTACGGGTGTGCCACAAAGGCATAATTGACCCGAGTGCCTTGGGGATAGCAGAAATCGCGGAACTCATCCGAGTCAAAGTTAGACCCGTTGTCGGTGGTGATGCTGTGAGGGACCCCGAATCTGAAGATTATTTCCTTGATGAATTGAATGGCAGTTGCCGAGTCCAGCTTTTTTATGGGCTTCGCTTCGATCCACTTGGTGAACTTGTCGACTGCCACCAATAGGTGCGTAAAACCACTCACCACAGTTCGGAGAGGGACGACCATGTCGAGCCCCCAGATGGCAAACGGCCAAGTGAGGGGGATTGTCTTCAGGGCGGACGCCAGCTTGTGCGACTGATTCACGTAGAATTGGCACCCGACGCATTGATCCACTATGTCTCAGGCAACTTCATTGGCACGGGGCCAATAGTACCCAACTCTGAACGCCTTGGCAACCAGCGTCCGAGAGGACGCATGGTGCCCATAGGTTCCCGAGTGAACCTCTTGCAGAATCGGTTGCCCTTCCTCTAGTGATATGCAGCGTTGAGTGACCCCGGTAGTGCTTTTCTTATATAACTGATCCCCCATGAAAGTGGATGTCGGTGTCAAAACCGGCGGATCTCGGGTAGGGGGTCCCGAACTGTGCATCTAAGGGCGATGGTAACAGGAGACAGGGGACACGGTGTTTACCCATGTTCGGGCCCTCTCTATGGAGGTAATACCCTATTTCCTGCTTGATTGATCTTGATGAATATGAGTATTACAAGAGTTGATCTACCACGAGATCGTAATGGCTAAAACCCTAGAAGTCTAGCCTGTATGATTATGATTGCCTCTATAGACTAAACCCTCCGGTTTATATAGACACCGGAGGGGACTAGGGTTGTACAAAGTCGGTTACAGAGAAAGGAATCTTCATATCCGAATGCCAAGCTTGCCATCCATGCCAAGGAGAGTCCCATCCGGACACGGATGAGAGTCTTCGGTCTTGTATCTTCATAGCCCATCAGTCTGGCCCATGTCCAACAGGCCAGACACCCGAGGACCCCTTAATCCAGGGATCCCTCAGTAGCCCCTGAACCAAGCTTCAATGACGAGGTGTCCGGCGCGCAGATTGTCTTTGGCATTGCAAGGCGGGTTCCTTCTCCGAATACTCCAAAACAGCCTTCGAACACAAAGAACGTGTCCAGTTCTACAAAACAAGTTCCACACACGACCGCAGAGAGTTAATATTTCACGAGTCCAATCTACTGACAACTTTTGTAGCGTGACACCACGTCACCACCCGGTCATTATTTCGAACCGTTTTTCAGCCTGCCATTCCACGTTTTGAGACGCGGTTTCATTGGCATGTCTTGTCAAAGCAGAGATCGTGCCCCCTTATTGCGGGATTCTCATCAATACGGGCGTGGGTAACCCAACCGTCCCGTTGGCATAATTCCTTGGGAATAGGCAAGTTTTAAGGCTCATGAGGAGACGTTTAATATTCATTGTCTTTATAAAGGGGCACAGACCCGTCTTTCTCCTCTACACCTGCCTCTTCCTCAACCTTTCCAATCTCGAGTTCCAGCACCCAGGTTTCAACTTAATTGCTTCGAGCCTCCCATTCATGTCCGGACCCATCCCTCAAGGCCGGTGGGTGGCCTCTTCTGTCACGGAGGAGGATATTGCGAAGCTCCGGGCGGCAAGATACCTAACCGCGGAAATCCTCCACAGGCTCCCTGCTAAAGGGAAGGTTATTCCTACTCCCAGATCCGGCAAGAGGGTCGTATTCATTTCCCACTTCTTCCGGGGGCTAGGGTTCGCTCTCCGCGAACTCATGTTCTATTATGGACTAGATTTTCACGATCTAGCCCCAGACTCTTTTCTTCACATCTCGGTGTTCATCATCATGTGCGAGGCATTTCTCCGTATTCCCCCACACTTCGGCTTATGGCTCAAGACCTTTAATGTGAAGCCCAAGGTAATCGAGGGGAAGCAAGCGGAGTGTGGTGGTGCCACGGTGGGAAAGCTTACCAATACTCTTTGGCCAAAAGGCTCTTTCACGGAATCCTCCAACTTATGGCAACAGGACTGGTTTTACATCACTGAACCCGGTGGTACCAAGTGGGCAGCTACACCTGCATTCCGATCTGGC
Organism: Aegilops tauschii subsp. strangulata; assembly: GCF_002575655.3. NCBI lineage: Eukaryota > Viridiplantae > Streptophyta > Magnoliopsida > Poales > Poaceae > Aegilops > Aegilops tauschii. The sequence goes on from NC_053036.3 coordinate 370,136,488, forward strand.
CCTCCAGTAAGCTCGCATCATGGATCAGTAAGGGGTTGGACTGGGGATCAATTGACGAAGTGCATACTCTACAAAGCCGCATCCGGAGTCTCCTTGGGAAGGACACCAGTCTCATCAACATGATCTAGGTAATGCTAGTCCGCCGGGTCCTGCCGTGCCAGCGACGGCCCCTCTGCATGTGGGAGTTCAATCCGGAAGTACCGCGAACCCTTCAGCACTTCTTCGGTACGACGCACAGAGGAATGTGGAAGTTATTTTTCGGCACACGAAAACAGTGGCTGGATACCACCGAGGACATCGGCCTCGACTGCAACCATCCGGATACCTCAGTAAGCACTCGACTCCCGAACACAGCTTAGCTAAATATCCTGTAACAAGATACTGAGAAAACCATCTTCTTCCAGGGCTGGATAAATAAGGCGGAACGAATTAGGTGTTCGGCCCCTCTTCCTGAGGACTCAGCTGATCCTATGCTAACAAGGATGCTGGCTCCGGCACCATACCAAGTGCCGGCGAAAGAGGACAAGGAGGAGAGCAAGAAGGCCAAAGGTGGCCTCCATTCTGAAGGTACACCAGACACTATGTCCGGGGAGATTGGGACTCCCTCTTCCGAAGACAAAAGATAAGGAGAAGCTGAGATCCCTTCTCCCCATGGTAAGATAAGGAGCGCCTTCGAAGATTTTGAGGTAAAGACTCCCAAGCAAGGGAAGATGTCCCTTTCAGGCGGTTCGGGTTCGGAAGACGTCGTTGACGCGCAGTTCCTCCGTAAGAACAAACCTTTAGCCAAATCGTAAGTGAACAAGGGTGTCTTAAGAATATCTCGGTCTTTTCCGGTTACAAGGATAACATTTAGAATATATGTTTACAGTCCGGCACGCAGTCTTCCTCAGCATTCCTCTTCCTCGGGGGATCTTCTTCCGGAGATGATGGAAAGCGAGACGCCTCCTCTGACCTCCTCGCCCAATAGGGCGGACGACTTTGAGGTGTCATCCCGGAGGATCTCTCCCGATCAACAAGTGGTGCGAGGGACAGTGAAGACCACGTCCGAAGGTGATACTTCGGTCGTCCCGGGTCCAGGGAGTGCGGCCCCTATAGGGACCAATAGTAAAGATCCCGGACTATCCAGTTTAGAGCCGGGGATGATTCTAGGGTCGAGTAAACATATCCCTTCGAAGGGAGTCCGTACTCCTGCAGCCGCTTCCAGGAATCCGGAGGCGCCGGATACATTGATGGACATGTTGCAACATGCGTCCGTCTCTGAGGAACATCGTACCTTAATGGGTATGGTAGTTGAGAGGATTCTGGCCGCGAGGAGCGGATTGAATGAAGCCTTCACGGGCCTACTAAGAGGCTTCGAGGTACACAATGTAATATCTTCAATTGCGCTCTACGCGCAAAATGCGCCTGTGTATAGATAGTAGCCCCTGAGACTCTGGTTGGCGTCCAAAGGGAGGCAATCAGAGGATCGAAAAAGATATGCCCAGGAAATAATCTAATTAATTGGAATACAGGCTGTTACATCCATGGCCACTGCCCACGCTACAGAGGTTGTAGGTCTGAAGCAGACACTTGATGTAGCGGATGACGACATCACGCTTATTAACAGGCGGCTCGGCGAGGCGCAAAGTATGTTTTGGAGCGGGCAGTGTATGTATGTATAATAACATGAGCACGAAGCTGAAAATTATATACTGAGACATGCATAACTGCAAATAGTGCTGCCGCAGTTGAGACCCTTCGGGCTGACCTTGCCCGAGCCAAGGAGCAAGCCAGGATGAGTAATGTGGCTGCCAAGAAGGCAGCTGATGAGTTAAAGGCCGAACAGGCTGCTCGGCGCCAGTGCGAGGAGAGAATGTCTACCATGGCGCGCAAGCTAAAGGAAGCCACTGTCCGGTGCGAATTCCTCGAGAAGGATAACAAAGACAAAACACCTGATCTCGACAAGGCCTTACAAGAGGCGAGAGAAGCACGGTCCGAGTCTAGAGCGGCTCGGGAGGAGATCAGGCAAGTTGGGGAGATAGCGGCCGGTAAGCCTTTCTTATTACAGACTAAATTTGGCGATCCGAAGTATGCCCCGCTTAAGAAAATGTGGAGTTCTCCAGACGCATTCTTGGACTTGCCAAAGAGTGTTTCCAATGCGACGTGGTTCCTCCAAGCGCAAGAAGGGCATGCAACGGAGGAGCTTTTCTGGTCGCAATTCAGCATGCCAAAGCGTCCGCTATTGCTGAACGAACAGATGGCCCAGTGGGCCGAGCTCCACGGGATATCCGGATCTGCCATGAAGGACGTCGTGGTCTGGCTGTGGCCGACTGACCCAATTCCGAATAGTTATTTCGGATTGGTGCAGCGACTTATTGACGCGGTGCCGCGTATCGACGCTGTTAAGCGGTCAACGTGCATTGAAGATGCACGGATGTCCTTTGCCCGCGTCAAGACGTATTGGGCGAAGATAAAGGCCACCGACATTGCAGCAAAGAGTCCACCCGAGGGCAAGGACCATCACACGCCGGAGCATTATTTTGAGGATGTCCTAGAGGGCGCCCGCTTGATAGAGGGTCAGTGCTCAAAGGATATGATATTCGAGTGAATGTACCGAAATTGTAAAAATAATATTACGATATATTAAGGCAATGTTTTTTATATGTTTGCCTCAAAGTTTTGGTTCCTCCTGTGTGGCCGTTTTTTGTATAATCTGAAAGTTTACCAGTCGTCGGCTTCGGCCCCCTCGCATATAATACGGGGGTGTTCGGAAAAGCACTTGATCACTCTTGACCAAACGTCTTGGTCCGTTTAGGAGGTGTCAATGCGGCGAACGAGGCAATCGGACTATAGGGCTTTAACACTTTCACTTAGCCATATGAGTTTGACGGTGGGTCTACGATATAGCCCCTGGTATGTACGCGGTTATCCGAATACGGTGCGTTACATAGGTGACCAGAAAAATGGTCCTTCATGTAATACATAAGGAATCGCGAAAGATTCTGATAAGTCATCGAGTGGTTGACCAGCTCTCGCCGCATCATGACAATCAGTTTTCAGCTTTCTCTACTGAGGTGCTTGATCAGATGAACCGGAAACACAATCGCAGTAGTTCTCCCTTTACTACCCTAGTCGATAGGACGGAACGTAGTAAGCACAGGAGCCGGGCAACCCAACTATTGACCAAAGACATGATTCGGAGCTGATGCATATAAGGCCAAACTCGTGATGCCGAAGTATGCTATAAAGCTGTTCGAACTTGTCGGCAATTCATATGTTGCCATATCGCCCCTGGCAATTTTTGCCGAGGTGCGTGCGTGAAACAATCTAAGAAGCAAAATTCAGTTCTTAGAAAGAGCGAACACTGAATATGGATTATGTTCACTGGAATCTGATTGACCCGTCAAACGCAATTTTACAGATTATAACGCCACTACCCAGGCTATTTGACATGCCGGGGGTCGAAGGCTGAGGGAAAAGGCACTTTACAGGCTCGAAATAAAGAGTGCGGTCTACAAAAAATTATTTGGACCTCCTGTCGCACGTCTGCGCCGCCTTGCCTCGGCGAAATGACTCCTTAATAAGAATAGCCTTTGGATAAGTATACGCAGCTGAACTCCGAAAGAGTCCGTAAGATGACCAGCCTTTGAGTCACCTGTGGTAAAAGATAAAAAATAGTTAGAAAAAGGAAAAGAGGCTATGGGATTGCGGACCGCATTGTAGTATTGTCCGTATTGTGCCTCCGCGATGACCGGGGTATTTTAAGTGCATAATTATGTATGCGCGGTACAAACTTTGCGGCTATATGAGGCGAACGATGGAGGCCGAACTGCTAATCCAGCTCTGAGATCGATCGGTCCTGTTTAAGAGGGACCGGTGGCTTGATGGCCGATGAGATATGCGGCTTGATGAGACCGCTTCGTACTTCGGCTGTAGTAGCCGTAATATGCTCCTCTGTACGGAGGGAGCGTTCCGCGTTTCCATTTATCTGATGATGCCGCGTGGACTGGGCATCTTAAGCTTTAGATGGGCGTAATGTGGGACCGCATTGAAACGAGCAAAAGCTGCCTGGTAGCTACTGCGGAACGGGACAATATCGAAGTTCAAGCCTTCGCTTTGAAAGTTGTTCGGCGAACCGAAAACCACTTCCAATGTAATTGAGCCCGTGTAGTGAGCTTCTATGCCGGGTACTGCTCCCTTGAAGGTATTTGTGGTGGGCTTGATTCTTGAAGGATCAATGCCCATTTTGCGGACAGTGTCTTGGTAAAGTAGATTAAGGCTATTGCCGCCATCCATAAGGACTTTCGTGAGATGGAATCCATTGATAATTGGGTCGATGATCAGAGCTGCCGAACCTTCATGACGGATACTAGCTGGGTGGTCCTTGCGATCATAAGTGATCGGGCAGGCTGCCCATTGGCTAAATTTTGGGGTGACCGGCTCTATGGTGTATGTGTCCCGTAGTGCGCGCCTGCACTCCCCTGTAGGGGTGTGCGTCACGTATACCATGTTTACGGCTTTCACTTCGGGGGAAGTTGCTTCTGACCCCCGGTGTTCGGCTGGCGAGTCACTTCGTCATCGCTGTCACTGGGCGGCCCCTACCCTTGTGTTCGGCATTAAGCTTGCCGGCTTGTTTGAAGACCCAACAGCTTCTGTTGGTGTGAGTAGCTGGTTTATCGGGGGTACCGTGAATCTGGCAGGGCCGATCCAGTATCTTGTCTAAATTGGATGGTCCGTCTCTGTTTGCCTTGAATGGCTTTTTTCGTTGACCGGGTTTGGAGCCGCTGAATCCGGCGTTGACCGCCGTGTCTTGCGTTCCTTCATTATTATTTCGACGCTTGTTTTTGTTGCGTCGTGGCTTGCCGTTGCCGTCTCGAACTTCGGAAGTGCCCGGATCACTGGTGATGTTGCTTCTACGAGCGACCCAGCTGTCTTCTCCCGCGCAAAAGCAGGTGATCAGAGCGGTAAGGGCTGCCATAGATTTTGGTTTTTCTTGACCAAGGTGACGGGCGAGCCACTCATCCCAGACGCTATGTTTGAAGGCCGTGAGGGCTTCGGCGTCCGGACAGTCGACAATTTGGTTCTTTTTAATTAAGAACCTAGTCCAGAGCTTCCTGGCTGACTCTCCGGGCTGCTGGATGATGTGACTTAAGTCATCGGCGTCTGGTGGCCGGACATATGTACCTTGGAAGTTATCGTGGAAGGCGTCTTCCAAGTCCTCCCAGCTGCCAATGGAGTTCTCTAGAAGGTTGTTTAGCCAGTGCCGCGCTGCTCCCTTTAGTTTTAGTGGGAGTTATTTGATGGCGTGGAGATCATCACCGTGGGCCACGTGGATATGGAGAAGAAAATCTTCAATCCATACTGCGGGATCTGTTGGTCCATCGTATGATTCGATATTCATGGGTTGAAACCCTTCTGGGAATTCGTGCCCCATTACCTCATCGGTGAAGCATAAGGGGTGAGCGGCGCCTTTGTAACGGGCAGCGTCTCGACGGAGTTCGGCGGACGTCCCTAAACGGTTTTCACCCCGAGGGAGGTTGTGTTGGTCGCGTCGGGCCTGATAGCCATCCTCTTGTGTTGGGGCACGTCCCTTTGACCCGTAAATTGTTCTCGCCAGGCCTACCCTGGCGTCCAGGCCCTGCCATAGGTCATAGGTGTAATCCTGGGCTGCTGTCTCCCTGCCTTTACGGCGGGGTAATGTGGGCTGGTGTTTGGCTTGTGTAGCCGTTTTATTGCGGCCATGGAGTGGCCGGTCTGGTTTATCAGCTGTATTATGCGCTGGTGCTATAGGCTCGCGTGCCTCGATGTCGAATTGGGGTAGCAGTTTGCGCTTCGGATAGCTTTTTATGGGGCGCTCGAGGCCGTACTCCTCAACTGCTAGGACCTGAGTCCATCTGTCGTTGAGTGTATCCTGTTTGGCTTGAAGCCGTTGCTGCTTCCTTTTCAGGCTCCGCGATGAGCTGTTGCTTAAAGCGTTCTTACTCGAGGGGTTCTTCTGGCACGATGTAGTCTTCGTTGCCGAGGCTTATTTCGTCTTTGGAGGGTGGCATATAAATGTTGTCCTCCGAGTCGTTGTTCCCAACTGGCTCGTCGGGGTTACTCTGCCCTTCCTCCCTATCTTCCTGTTCGGAAGCTGGTTTGATGAGGGCGTCTGGGTCTTCGGCGTTCTTCGGAGTATTATTTTCTCCGGTGCCGGTATTGCTTTCTTTGTCACGACGTGATTTTGAACGGCGCCGCTGATGCCGCCGCTTCGGTGGTTTATCAGCATTATTGTCCTTGACTGGATCCCTACTGCCGTCCTTGCCATCGTCTTTGGATGTATCCACCATATATATATCGTACGTGGAGGTGGCCGCCCAGCGTCCGGTATGCGGTGGGCTTTGGGCCTGCTCCTCTCTGGCATCATCGTCCATAACGTCAATGTCTTCGGAGCCATAATCGAGCATGTCGGTTAAATCCTCGATAGTGGCTATGAAGTGGGTGGTGGGCGGGAGGCAAAATTCCTTGCTCTTAGCCCCTAGTCCGGGCTGGGCATAGTTCGTACGTTGCTCCTCTGTAATGACAAGGGATTGTATTAAGTCCAGAGCCTCACTTAAAGGCGAGGTTTTGCCAGGGAGGAGAGAGCCCGTGGAGGACGGCAGGAGGGAGGTTCCCTGGCCGAACTCACACGATGCTGGTCCCGAGAATTCGGAGCCAGTGTCCGGATAAGAGTCCGGGGCTTTGTGATGATTGCCTGCGACGATACCTCATCCAGCTCTCCCGTACTGGGTTTAGTGGCTGCAGATAGTCCGGGGGCTCAAGAAGCCCGTCTTCGGGCCTAGCGACGTGCTCCGGATCTAAGGCCGGAGCGGTGGTTGGGGTCGTGAATCCTTGGAAGATCAAGTCTCCCTGGACGTCAGCGACGTAGTTCAGGTTTCCAAAACTAATCTGGTGACCTGGGCGTAGCTGTCGATCTGCTCTAGATGGCCAAGCGAGTTGGCCCGCAGTGCGAAGCCGCCGAACACGAAGATCTGGCTGGGGAGGAAAACTTCCCCTAGGACAGCATTGTTGTAGATGATTGATGGAGCCACCGAACCTCTTGGCGATGACGCAGCGGAACTCTCAATGAAAGCACCAATGTCGGTGTCAAAACCGATGGATCTCGGGTAGGGGGTCCCGAACTATGCGTCTAAGGTCGATGGTAACAGGAGAGAGGGGACACGATGTTTACCCAGGTTCGGGCCCTCTCTATGGAGGTAATACCCTACTTCCTGCTTGATTGATCTTGATGAATATGAGTATTACAAGAGTTGATCTACCACGAGGTCGTAATGGCTAAAACCCTAGAAGTCTAGCATGTATGATTATGATTGCCTCTACGGACTAAACCCTCCGGTTTATATATACACCGGAGGGGATTAGGGTTGTAGAAAGTCGGTTACAGAGAAAGGAATCTTCATATCTGAACGCCAAGCTTGCCATCCACGCCAAGGAGAGTCCCATCCGGACACGGATGAGAGTCGTCGGTCATGTATCTTCATAGCCCATCAGTCCGGCCCATGTCCAATAGGCCGGATGCCCGAGGACCCCGTAATCCACACTACAAAAAAAAGAAACTTCTGTGATGATAGGTTTTTGTCATAGTAGGTCACGTTTTCTGTCATGCATGTACATCCATGACAAATTTATGACAGAATCAAGATAGTCATACCTATGCTATCGTAGAAGTGTTCCATGACATTACCAAAATTATCATCATGGAAGTGTCCACTTCTATGACGATAAATCACGCGTCATAGAAGTGCTTCGTCAAGGGTGACCGACACGTGGCATCGACCGTAACGGCTCGCCATTAAGCTATCAGGTCCGGTTTTGGATCAGATAACCCGTTAACAGCCCGGACCAATGGGGATTTTCCACATGTAAAATTCTCATTGGCCGACGGAACCACGTGTCAGCTCCTCGTTGGGACATATGTCATCCACTCATTGGACAGGAGGCGCCTATGATACGTCGACACGTGGCCGTCCCAATAGAGGCCCATTCCGGTGAAAAGGCCGGCCCAGCTAAAGGCCCACCATGTTTTTTCAGACACTAGTGGGCTGGGCCGTTAATAGCCTGCCATGTTTTGGGTCAAACTGAGGCCCATATTAGATCAGCCCTGTTCACAGCCTACCAAGTTTTGGGCCAAATTACGGCCCATATCGGATCAGGCCCGTTAACAGGCCATTGTACCTTTGGGCCCATTCTAAGACAGGTTTGTATTTCAGCCTGTTAAATGCCCGTGTACCAGTTCGGCCCGATAATAGTTTCGGCCTGTTAGCGGCCCGTGGAGTATCTGGGACATTGTCGGCCCGGTTTAACTTTAGGCCATTTAATGGCCCACGCAGAAACTGGGCTATTTCTTGTCCGAAGTAACTTTAGGCCTCTTAATGGCCCGTAGTCTTCGTGGATAAATTTCAGCCAACTGGCCTATCGGCCTGTTAATGGCCCGTGTAACAGTTGGGCCTAATTACAGCCTGCGTTGAATCCGGCCTGCTTATAGCCCATCTGATAATGGCCCGTGACACTTTTGGGCCTATGGCCCGCGTGGATACCGTCCTGCTTAAAGCCCATAATTTTATTGGGCCAAACGGGCCCGAGATATATTTTGTCCTGTTAACTGCTCATCCTATTTGGGCCAAACATGGGCCTTAGGCAGTTTTGGCCTGTATTGGCCCGTGAATTTTTCGGCTCAACGCTAGCTCAATCTAGGTTTTAGCCTTTTAAAAGCCCATTGTATTCTCTGGCCCAGCTGGCCAGAACTTTACTCGGCCTGTTAAAGGCGGGAAACAACCATAAGGTTTAGACCTGCTAATGGCCCAAGATGATTATAGGCCCATGTTTTGGCCCATATGAGTAACGGACCGCCCTGAAGACCGACAACACTGAGATCCGCTGAACCTTCCGGCCTAAATTACAGCATACCGACCAAGAATAAACCTAGACTATACAACAAAGAAATTATAGCATATTACATCCCCTCGGCATCAAAGTTCGCCGCCAGTGATAATAAAGGGCAACCAGACAGCATATTACATAAACTGGGCAGGTCGCCACTAGTGGAAGTTAACAGGCAGACAAAATAATAGACAGAACCGATAGCACTTCAACACAGTTCAAGAAAGATTAGCCCGGCCCAGCAGCTGCAGCGCAAGCAGCTTAGCAACCTGATGAGATTGTGCTTCTTTGGCGCTCATATCCACCAACTTAAGCTGCATAGCATCAACAAACATCCTGTACTTACGGTTAATCTTGCATAGAGATTGGAGTTCCATTCGTATTTGAGCGGAAGCATGTATTTCTGCTTGAATTTCAGACTGAAGAAGTCGAACAGATTCAGGCGGCGACTTCATCGAGCTTGTGTCACTGAGTAAGTTTGACACTACATCAAGATGTGACTTCGTGGTTGTATCCCTACCCTCAATCTGGTAATTTGGAGCGAACAGTGGAGAAGCAAGCTATAATGCACAATGATGTCACATAATCCACCAGGTATGAATGTAAGGACAATGATAGGACAATAGGTACTCACAAGAGCAAAGCAGCGACCAGCATAGTTGCGATATCCTAGGTTTTGCGGCGCTGGTTCTATCGCCAATATACGTCGGGTGCTATGTGATTTCTCCGGTAGCACCACCTTTTTCAAGGACTTTGCTTGTACTCCTTCAGGTTCTGCAATCACCCTCTTCCTTTTGGATGTCTGAAACACAAGAACAGCATTTGAATGGAAAAACATGGTATGACGACAAATGGAATAGGTGTTGATAATGGATGGGCATGGCATCTTCACATATCTCATGAGTAAACTAAGCAGATGGCGGTGCAACGAAGCAAAAGAAATGCAAGACACCTTATGCAAGATATGTGCAACCAATAAAACCTTGCCAAATTAGAACAGGCACCTTATTGGGTGAACAGGATAGGCCATCTACCTTTGACTCCTTGAGCTCAGAATAGTCATTAGGATCATATTCTAAATATGAATCTATAGGTCGGGAGCGTGTGGGTTTCATTGCATCCACAATGGACCTCAATCCCTTGATGCCAAGTTTGTTACCCATTGAACTGTTCCACAATATTTTTCTGATGTGCGCATTCTTATATTCATTGTGATTACGTACAATATCTGTAAAGCATGAAAACACAAATAGTAGTGAGATTATCTTTGTAATGCAGAGGATATTGTAATATAATAGAGGCTCCCTGTAAACCCTTGTGTGCTATCACTAGATTCTGATGAGAGAGCCCATGTGTGATGTAATATGGTGAGTAGATTAATATAATCTGGCACAACTACACACACAAAATAGGCTCCCTGTTGGGGGCCCCAGATGAAAGGATAGTTGGCAGATGATAGGTTCATAATATACCGTATAGAAAGTTTATTGCCAAACCATGATAACGAGAGCACAGAGCCAGTAGGCAGATCGTAGTGTAGATAATAGGGGTACACCATAACCACCATAAATAAATCGGGAAAGCGGAACTGGCTGGAAAACATAGGGTTTTGCCGCTACTAATATGCAGCCTATCGATCACCTACAGGCCAGCTCTATTCATCTGAAGGCGCACAGCTGTTACTATCAATTTATTCTATCAAAGACCGCGCGGCTCCCACCATTTCCGGGGTATAATGGAACTCGAAGTGCGAAATCATTTAGCATAACCGGCCCAATAGAGGTGTCGACTGCAAATGTCCCTGCTCCCCTTCCTGACAAGGAATACTGTGCTTCCCATACAGAACACCACACGGGACGCCGGCCGAACCACCGGCCCCCACCACCTGTGTTCCTCCGCCACCACCACCTCCCAGCCCTGCCCCCACCCGCGTCGACTTTTCTTTGCTCGGCGAGGCCCCACCACCGCCCCCCACAACCACCGTCCCCACCCGAGCCCCTTCCTTCGCACCGGTGAACTCCGGCGAGATCTCAAAAATCGACTGACCCAATTTTGAAATTTAGTCTACTGTCATTTAACTAGTGTGAATATAAAAGGGAAAAACCATAAGCATTGCGAGTATAGTGTTGAGCGTGCCATGGTGGATCTGAAGGTGCAAACCGGACAAAGGCAACTTCGCAACCAATGTTTGCTTTCAACTAACAAGTAAGTGATGGACAAGAAATCAGAGTAAAGCAGTGGCGATCTATTTTCTTGCTGTGATAAATAAGTTGAGCAGATACGAAAGAGTACCGCCTCTGGTGCGGCGCCGTGTATGCATCTGCTGAGAATTTGACAGTGCTGCGGTAGCGATGGCTGTTGGCGGCGTGGAAGAAGATCTAGGAGGGTAGACGGTGGCGGCGGGGCACGGTGGATGAGACAGTCGTGGGAGTGGCGCCGGCAAGGTGGACGACGGCGGGGATGAAGCGAGAGGACGGGATGCAAGGATCTCGGTCCGAAGCCATGGATAAGAGAGGTCGATCTCTTGTAATGGCCGACGGCGTCGGGGTATCAGCTCCGGCATGGTGGAGGAGGACGGCGGTGGATGGGGTGGCAGACGGAGGAGGCTGGGGTGGAGAGGATGTTTTGGCGCCCACGGAGTACGAATGGGGAAATGCAGGGAGAGAGGAAGGGGGGAACCATGTCTTTAGGGCGCGCTTGTCTCAAATGCGAGGAAATTACAAACTTAGCCCCTGTTTAAAATTTCCTCCTACATCACAGCAATATTAGTCGGTTGGGGATAGGACGGTAATCTCGCATACACCGAATATTTGCCGACGAGAGTTTGTTTTTGGCGCCCACCGTGTATGAACCGGGGAGGGAGTCGATTTTGGCCGAGGAGACACTGTGTTTTGGCGCCCACCATGTATGAATCCGGGTGATAGGCGGTTATGTCACGTTTGAGTGAAATTACAAACCTACCCCTATCGAAACCTATAGAAATCGAGCCGATAGGCTTTGCGTGGCAGGGATAGGCAGTAATTTCCATCTCGCAGATTTTGGTTTCGGGCGGTTACTGCGACTTTCCCCGCTTCGTTCAAATTTTTGCAGAGCAAGAGTGCACGTTTACCGTGCCAACTCAATTCGAATCCAGTTTGTATTCTATTTTTGTTCGGGCAGGATCCATTTTCGATTGGAATAAAATTCTATATACATCATTTTATATTTATATATATATATATATACTTTCAAAAGCACAACACCCTTTATACATAAATATGGTTTACAAATGGCATGATCTCAGATTCATAAGGTTGTATCCATCTTAATTTGGATTTTCAAATATTTGAAACCACTTTATGTTGAAATCCAATGTATGCATTCCTCGCTAACTGTCTCCAATTAATGTGTTTCATGCGGGTTTTTATTTTTTTACTTCTCAAACATGTATAATGGGTTTCACACACGCAACATATAGTGTAATCCCGTTTAGACATTAATTGCATATAAACCATGCATTGTCTCTAATTAAAGAATATATGGATCACTAATATTGATAAACTATATAACATTACACGTGTCCCCAAATTCAAATGAATATGCATGTTTGATACACCAATTTGCATTATGATATTATCGATGTCGTGATCTCCAGTTTAAATATTTGAATCCCCTTTAATCCAGATATTCGTCTCATATAGATATCACTCATGCTTATATAGGAGTATCTCTCTAGACCTATACACGTTCATCGTCTCTCGGGTATCTCTCGTGCTACCTGTATGTCGACAATGATCTTTTATCTTCATAACACACTGACGGTACTCTCTCCCTCGACCTCCATCACTCTGTCTCTCTCTAAGTATATCTCGCTCCCTGCTATGTTTCTCTAACTATGATTCTCCATGTGAAATCTCTTTCTCTCACACAAACACAAACTTCGTCTCCCGGGGTCTCATTTCTCTCTACTATTCCCCTGTGTGCCACTCGCACACACCCTCTCACACAGAGATGTCTTTCGCTCCTTAGGTATGAGAAGCTATGACTCTTCCTCTTAGATATCTCTTTCTGACACACAAACACAAACTCTGTCTCCCAGGGTCTCATATCTCTCCACCATTCTCTTGTATGTCGCTCACACACACACTCTCTCTCCCTAGAGATATCTTGCGTTCCCTCATATGTCTCTCTATCTATCACTCTCATTGTGAAATATCTTTCTCTCTCGCAGACACAAAACTCCGTCTCTCAGGATCTCATTTCTCTCCGATATTTGTTTGTATGTGAGTCACATGCACCCTTTCTTCATCTCTCTCACACCCACACACATAACTCAGCCTTCTGATCCACTCGACTCCTACCTCTAATGCACACTAGCTAGCATCTTTATCTTTATATTTATTTGTTTCTCCATCAACCTTCTTTCTCGCCCTCACTCTTGCTTCCTATCACACACACTATGTATGTTTCTCTCTACATGCAGTCAAGTGCCCTCTTTTTATCTTTCTCTCACACACACATAACTTCACCCTCTGAACCACCCGGCGATCATCTCCAACACTCAAACAAGCCGATGTCCCTCTAGCTAGCATTTCCATCTCTGTATCTATCTGTAGTTTCTCCATCAGCATTTCTTTCTCTCACGCACTCTTGCTTCCTATCACCCACACTATATATGTCTCTCCATACATGCATTTATAGGTTGATCTCTTTTGCACAATCGTTGTGTCTCACTCCCTCTTCTCTCCATAGATGCATGCTCCAGCCCACGCCACTATCTCTTAAAGACAAAAACACATGCTCAATTGTCGGGCCTTCTTCCCTGCACTCTCACATGCATGCATATTGTCATACCGATCCGTCTCTCCCATGTCGTTGATCTTATGACTTATGTCTTCTTTCTTTTATCTCGATCATGCACGCGCGCGCACACACACACATCCACATATACATGTATACCTCTCGCACGTGCACGTTCAAGGTCTCTACGTCTCCATACGTAGTTAATTACCCTCAACCCTAACGCCACATCGAATCGTTCTCTTCTTGTGTGCACATAACTTCCGTCTGGATGGGTAAAACACACACTCACACTTAAAAATCTCCTTCTAGCTACCCCCCCCTCTCACGCTTCCCCTATATCCCCGAAACTAATAAGACCATCCCTTCGTTTAATTCCCGCCTACATGCACCATTGATATATAGTAGTCTTCCTCGGTGTCTCTCGAACAAACACGTTCTCTTGATGTCGACTTATCTCATGCGCACACACCTTCTCTTCCCTCTCTACGGGCCTTTTCTCTCTCGCACCCCATCGTTGGTTGCCTCTGCCATACACATCACCTCTCTGTGATGAAGCCACGCACACTTAAATTACATCCGCCACCAAGGACCCCGCGTCACACACACACGCGCGTGCGCGCACCCCCCACCCCACACACACACGCACCCACCCACCCACCCACCCCCAAGACACACACGCACACACTAAGACTCCATCTCACACACACATGCTCTAGGTGGAGCATTTGTTCCTACCACCCTTCGTCCAACCTTACCCGTATGATAAACAATCACCTTAATTTACTTGTATAACATGGAAAAATTCCACTTTACTTTAGTAGTTAGCAAACTTATCATCTCTACTCTTATAAAAAAACCGAGTTGGTGATTATGGTGTGCCTGCCATCTTGTAATATAGACCGTCCGATCTATATCTGACGGATAGAAAGCAAACTATGATAATTTTACAAAAGATACCCGCACCTCTCTCCACAACCTTATCTCCCACAACCTCATTGCTGAGCAATTAAAAAAGGAAGTCTCTGGAACAATCTAGCATGGTGGTCGCTGCTGCCTGCCGGCGTCGTCCATCCACATGCCTCCGCCCAGTCCGACCACCAGTCACCACCACACTCCACTCCTCCTCAACTTATCTCTCATCTTTCATTTTTTCGATGAAATTCTCGAGATACCAGTTTTCTGGTAAAATTCTCGAGATATCATTAGTTTTTACACATGGGATTACTCCTGCATGGGTCAATCCCAACAGGTGTTTTGTAAAAAAAAATGCATATTGATGTTCCGTGCAATGCATGAGCATCTTGCTTGTAATTATATAACGCAAGTCACGAGCAGGAAGTGACATTTTTTTACACAACCACGTTAACATGGCCACGCAAATCACTAGCTAAAGTGTAATACCATTATACTTATATCTCGATGCAAAAGGTTGAGTACACGTCCGAAGAGTAGAGTCGCACACACGCACTCTGTCTCTCAGAATCTCACACACACACACACACCAGTTACGTGACGCCCACTTAAGCAGACACGTATGTTACAATTTGTGCACCCGCGGGTACACGTGATGGTGCCCATTTATTTAAGCCGGACGGCGAACCCAAACAGTAGCTGCATTCATTCCCCTCCCGCCGCCTCTTCTCTGGTCGCCGTCGCCCGGAAGCCATGGCCCGACCGAAGGTAACGACATACGTCATACTCCCGCGGGAGCAGCACTTTAATCTGGAAATTTTAGTGGTCATGCATGCACCTTTTTGTGCTAGCACTCCTATATAAGGGTTGACCGGTCGCTTCCCGCGGACGTGCGCGGGCGGTGGAAGAGGAAGGAGAAGGGAAGCGGGCTGTGGAGTAACGTTTTTACCATAATTTCTTAGGAAACTGAGTGCAATAATTGAGTAGTTTTGCAAACTACCAGCACTACACCTGAAACGGTTCAAAACCAATACTCCCTTGCCAGCGCTCGCTTCCCGCGTGAAACGGTCAGCATCACCCTGGAGCGTCAGTGCCGCATTAATGCCCGGCCAGAGGGGAGGCGACCTCTCACTGGCGCCGGCTTTGAAGCAGCGCGACGGCCGAGAGAGCGCCGCTTCCCCGTGCACGCGACTGCTCCGCATCGAGGCTGGCCATAGTTTGGATGAGTCTTCATCATGGGGAGCCACACTAACTGCGATGATATGGATCGTTCCATCTATGAAGAACACGTGGGACTAGAACTACGAGATGGACATGTACCCAGGAGTGGACGTACGAACCTGAGTAATGTAGCGCAGTAAGTGAAGTAGAAAGGCACAAATAGTATGAACATGCGTGGCATATAGGCATTTGTCTACTACGTACCACTAAATGTTGTACGTGCAATGCACGGTGATGTTATGGAGTGCGTGCCTAAGTACTCTACTACTACTATATTAATTGGAGGCACATATTAGGTTTTATATTTGTTTACGTGTATGCCCCGAGACCTTCCAATTAGACGTGTCTTTCTCTCCGGGTCGCACTTTGTATCGTTCATACCACTAGTACTACTAAGTGTGGTCTCCGACCCAGAAATGGAAGAAGTGGAGACGCTCTACCATGCTGTTCATGTCCCACTCCTTTCGCTGACGTGTGGGACATCCAGCACGTGCCGTGTTTGGCACTCCTTCGTCGTAAGAGTTGAAACGCTAGCATTCATCAGGAAAAAAATCAGCAGTGATACTATACCACGTGGTTTCCTTGCTCCTATATATCGGAAAGAATACTTCCGTTCGCCAACATGTGGGACATCGACCATCCTGGTCCACTTGCCGTGCACGCAAAACTCCAAGGGAGAGGCACCCCGGTCGTCGCGCCGCAATAATAATGACTAATGAGCCGTCAAATCACAGGCCCAACCTTTCCCACTGTGAAGTTGCTCGGACGAAGGAACCATCATGACTTCGTTGAATTCCGCTTCTTGAAGAAAACTACTGTACCAGCAGTACTGCTAGCTACAGTAGTTACTCCAGCAGAGGCCTCCTTTCGTCCATAGGATAGGAATTTTATAGGAATATGAAAATCATAGGAAGTGAGATGACATGCATCTCAATTCCTATAGAGAAAGAGATGCCATTTGATGCATAGGATAGGAATTTTCCATTCAGTCTAGGCTAATGTACTAGTAATTTGCTCTAAAAACTACAGTCGTAAATAGTAGTACCGGTGCATGCTCGTACTCAGACACAGACACACACACTAACTACTACTAGTACTACTACTTCTCACATGCTGGCCAGACGCCGTCGTTCTCCTTCCCGGCTTTGTCGGCGACACCCCACCGTGCTTGGATCTCCGATGACCTCTCCGCAGCAGCGCGTGCATCCTCTTCTTTCTTGCGGCGGCGGGCCTCTCTTTTCTTGAGTGCTTTCTGACTTCTCCGCTCCCTCTGTGCGGCTTTGGCCGCCTCTTGCTCTACCTCCCATTTGGCCTTGGCAGCTTCAAATTTCGCCCACGTAGGTGTGAGGTCGCGAGCGGCGTTGAACTCGGCACGGCAGGATGCATCGCATCCCTACCATTTTGTGTGTGGTCGTGGGCGGCGAGGAACTCGGCACGGCGGGATGCCATCGCTTCCTTACCGGTTAGTGTGTGGCGCAGTGGCATGAACGACGCTTGGTGAGAGCTCTGGGGTGGAGTGGTCGGACAACCGTATAGTGCATTGGTTTGTCAAGAGCTCAAGGACAGAAGACGAAGGAAATTTGGATTCCCCTTCAATCCTGGTCATTTATTACCGAGTAAAATGCATTGGCGGTCATCGAACTTGTGTTGATAGCTGACTTTGATCATTATATTATACGTGATGCACACATTAGCGCACACCGTTCATAGAGGCAAGTAACATGTACGCGTGCAGACACTCACGCTCATGCTGTCAAACCATGCTAATGCATGCACGTCGCCCTCTCAATCAAAGTCCTGCTCGTGGCGCAACGCAAACGGCGAGCCCGTCACCTGTGCACCCCGGCTTTGCCTGACATTACTGTTTAGACATTTGATGGAGGCCTCCATGAACGCCGAGCATGTATTCACCTGGCTCAACACCAACGGTCATACTCGGGACTCAGCGCCTTGCTCATTGAAAGAACATGTGGTGCCCCCATGTTTGGTTTTGGTAATTGATGACAATCTCTATGGACTAATGGTTGCCTTGAGTTATATTTGAAAGTTTTTTCCATAGGCTTTTCTTGGAGTACATGTGTTGGTTTCAAGGAGAGTTTGTGTCGACCAAGGTGCTATTCGAGGAATTATCCAAAGATTGGTCATGTGAGTGTTGAGCTTATTGCAAGCATGTCTTGAAGAAGAAGAGTGTGTGATCATTCATGATTACCTTCAAGACATCATCCAAATGAAGAGAGTTGGAAAGATTCAAGGTTGATCAAGACTAAGTCAAAGAGGTCTTGAAGAAGAAGAGTGTGTGATCATTCATGATTACCTTCAAGACATCATCCAAATGAAGAGAGTTGGAAAGATTCAAGGTTGATCAAGACTAAGTCAAAGAGTGAATCAAGTTGATCAACACACAAAGCGCACAATGTACCAAGGGATCAAGCGATCCCATGGTATGGTAAGCATTGTCAATTACGCTTTGTGTACTAACCCATGGTCTTCGTGAGAGTTCTTTGTGGGGTTAGGTTGCGGTGTTCAAGTTCAAGTGAAGCGGGCAAGTTCAAGTAAAGCATCACGAAGAGATCAAATGCTTGAAGCCATTGTGGTGACAATGGACTTGTGAAGATGTGCGGAAGGGTGGCTCACCCATAGTGGAGTATGGGGGAGCAATCAACTAGTCTTCATCGAGCCAACGCAATCAAGAAAGGTGGTCCATCTTGAGGGAGTCAAGATCGTCATCATCTAGCTCAAGTGGACCATGTGCAAGGCAAAGGTTTGCTCTTGATAGGTTTTCTATTTTACCGGTCTCATGATGGTAGTTAGGAGACCGGGTTATAGGATCGATTGTCGTACTATCAAGGGGGGCTCTCGATGAGTAGCTTGATCGTATCGTTCATAGAGAGCTCAAACCATTGCATCCTTGCATCATCTTTATTGGTTCTTGTTTGGTTCTTCTCTTTGTGAGTTTTGGAGCTTATGGGCATCTTGATGACAAGCTCGAGTTCATCGAAAACGGAGTTCTCTCGCATCTCCTATGATGTTTTCGATGTTGGAGGTTATGCCGATTCTTCTCGGTTGGAGGTTTCACTCCTCTATTTGTTGGCATACCTCCCCTGCCTCTTCTTACTATAACCAGCCGCTGTTTTGATGCTACTCGTCGTCTTGTATCCAACAAGCTTGAGTTTTCTCAATTCGGAGCTCATATGAAGAAGTTTTGGCAGTTCTGTTTTTCTCCCTGCGGTAGTACCGCGGTGGCAGCGGTAGTACCGCTTGTAGCGTCAAGCGGTAGTACCGCTCCAGTACCGCTCTACTACCGCCTCGATTTTGGGTCTGCTCTTTTCGTGTCGGGTTCAGCGGTAGTCGCGCGGCAGTAAGGCACACTAGTACTGCCTATAAGCGGTAGTACCGCTCCGGTCGAGCGGTAGTACCGCTACTGCACTACTGCCACCGTACTCTGCTCTGTCCTGCATCCTTTTGTCCCGTGTTCTGCTCCTCCAGCGGTAGTACCGCTGGGGTGAGCGGTAGTACTGCATATCGGCGGTACTACCGCCCCAAGGTTCTTGTGTTGTTGCTCCTTTTCACTGCTTCTTCCGCCCGAGCGGTAGTACCGCTCGTGTGCGGGCTGAGCACATAACGGTTGGATTTTCCCCCTCCTATAAAAGGGGGTCTTCTTCCCCAATGAACCTTATCCTTTGAGCTCGTGTTCTTCCCCCATTGTTGACCTTCTTCGAGCTTGCTAACTCTCAATCCCTCCATGGATTCTTGCTAGTTTTTGAGGGAAAAGAGAGAGGAGATCTAGATCCACATTTCCACCAATCACTTTCTCCTCTATGTGAGGGGAACCCATTGGATCTAGATCTTGGAGTTCTTGGTGTTCTCCTTCTTGTTCTTCCTCTCATTTTCCTCCCTAGCATTAGTTGCTTCGGTGGGATTTGAGAGAGAAGGACTTGGGCACTCCGTGTGCCCTTGCCATTGCATTTGGTGCATCGGTTTGAGTTCTCCACGGTGATACGTGGAAGTTACAAGTTGAGAAGCTTATTACTCTTGGGTGCTTGGTACCCTTGAGCTTGTTCCTCTTGGGTGCTTGGGCGCCCTAGACGGTTGGTGGTGTTCTGAGCTCAATCATTGTGGTGTAAAGCTCTGGGCAAGTGTCGGGGTCTCCAATTAGCTTGTGGAGATCGCCCCGAGCAATTTGACGGGTTCCGGTGACCGCCCCCAAGGGTTTCCAAAGTGTACGGGTTCGGTGACCGCCCCCAAGGGTTGCCATTTGTACGGGTTCGGTGACCGCCCTCAAGGGTCCCTTGGTGGAATCATGGCATCTTGCATTGTGCGAGGGCGTGAGGAGATTACGGTGGCCTAGTGGCTTCTTAGGGAGCATTGTGCCTCCACACCGCTCCAAACAAAGATTAGCATCCGCAAGGGTGTGAACTTCGGGATACATCGTCATCTCCGCGTGCCTCGGTTATCTCTTACCCGAGCCCTTACTTATGCACTTTACTTTGTGATAGCCATATTGTTTCTTGTCATATATCTTGCTATCACCTAAGTAGTTTTTCTTGCTTAGCATAAGTTGTTGGTGCACATAGGTGAGCCTAGTTGTTGTAGGTTTTGTGCTTGACATATTAACCGCTAGGTTTATTCCGCATTTGTTCAAGCCTCAACCGTAATTATTTTAAAGCGCCTATTCACCCCCCCTCTAGGCGACATCCACGATCTTTCACTCATGTATATCGTCCATCACAACGACAATATATAAAACAGCCTAGCTAGAGAAGGTACTATGGTATGGAGTATGTACTATCGTGAGCGACCGATCATAGTGCCACTGTACACGAGTGTGTGTCTGATCGATTCGTCCATTATTCGTAAGTTATGCATGGTTGTGTGGTGTCTAATGGTGGTCGTCGAAGGCTAGCTGGCGACAAGACCGGTTGCATGGACGCCTGGTTGTCAACACGTGCCGCATACACTTCAAAGGCTCGTCATCCATGAGTTCACATTTTACCACCACGCCAGCGTCTGACCGCCCTGGCCTACCGAAACCCCTTCCATCGCTAGCGCGCGCTTCCCGCCTGAAACGGTCACCATCTCTCCAGAACATCAATGTCGCATTCATAGGACTTAACTGCAGGTGCAGTTGGTGTGTCACTGACATGCGGGCCAGATGCCCGTTGGGCCCACATGTCAGTGACCCAACACACCTGCAGTTAAGTCACTAAAGCAGTGTCCGCATTCACGCCCGACAAACCTACTCCGGCGCCAGCCGTCCATCCGTCTGCCGCGGCTCATTGCCATTCGCCCGCTATATTAACTTGAGCCCCAGCTCCCAGCCATAGCCAAAGACCCACACTCATTCTCCTCCGGTCCCTTCCTTCTATCGGCACCACTCCAACCATGGCCTCCTGGCGCTCCAAAGCTCTCTTGGACGTACTGTCGCAGGAGCAGACGAAGGACATCGGCGGCTCCGCTCCGGGCGTGCTCCAAAGCTCTCTTGGACGTACTGTCGCGGGAGCAGACGAAGGATATCTCCGGCTCCCCCCCCCCCCCCCGGCCGCCCTCCGCCGCCACTACCACGAAGCCGGCGCGCGTGCGCGGGCATAGCCGGCAGCGAGGAAGAGTAGTACATGGTAGGTCGCCGCCGCTCTGGTCCCAGGAAGGCCACTGCTCCTCCACTCAGTCGGCACCAAGCTTGGTGGGATAAACATCGGCGGCCGATTAGCCGCTTGACGACGATGTGGAGGCGGAAATGTTCAGAGCCTTGTGCTCCGGAGGAGGAGGTTATCGGGGCGGATGAGGAGGAGGCAAAGGCAATGGCCGGCTTTCTCGGGTTCATGGCCGAACATGGTGGTCGGGCGCCGGCGATCGTTTAGATTAGGTTTACAGTAGGTTTTAGTATGGTTTGTGCGAAATATGTAATGAATTTCATCCAGTTTGTAGGAAAAGTTTTCGAAATGTAATGAATTTCATCCGGTTAATTTGAAATTTGCTTTGTTTGCACGAATTTCGTCCTGTTAGTTCATATAGTTGTCGAAAGGTATGCGGGCAGCATTGGATGGCATCCATCATGTCCTTGAATAGATGCCGGTGTAAATTTGTGGGCCAGCGCTAGAGATTAACAGTGCTCCATTATTTGGCAGGGAACAGTTATCCCTCGATCAAAATCAGATCCGTCATGTTTCGCACTCCTCCCACGTAAGAGTGTAAACTCTTGCTCACATAAAAATGGAGCAAGTGGACGGCACTATAGCACGTCATATCACTCAAACTAGCCCGCCTAACGCGCAGGAAAGCACCGCCCTCGTCATTTTGTTCTGGATTTCTATCAGTCGATCACACGAAAATGTTTCGCTTTGCAAGTTCAAAAGAAAAGGCGGCACACTTACGACTCGTACACATCGCACCCCCGACAGTCCGGCTCGCACGTCGCTCACTAGAAGGGACATGCGTTGTCTTGCAATTTCACTGACATGTGGGACTGCAATTGAATAAACCATCGATAGCCGAAATCTAATCGCTCGGCGGGCGTCGGCTGAGAAGAGAGAGACGGGGGAGGGAGAAGAGATCGCCCGCCCGCTGCGCATGGACTCCAAGAAATATATGGTGATAATGTGAGGTGGGCCATGCGGGAGTCCGGACTTCTTCCAAGCCCTCCCCCCTTAGACGCTAGCTGCCCATATTCATAGCAAGTAGTACCGGTAAAATACTGGCCTATAAGCCCGCTTATGTGGAGGAGAGAGAGGCATTGACAAAGTCAAGGAGTGGGCTCTGCAAGAGCCCGTCTCTACACGTGCTCCTAGGTATAAAAAAACTAATTCTAAAAAAAGAGGCATAAAAAACAATTGAGTCTAAAAAAAGAAAGGTAAAAAACATTTGAGAGGAAATAGATAGAGAGAAAGTGAGAAAAAGTTGTAACCTTTATAGCCAACCTTATAGTCAACACTATGGTAGTATTACATGAGGAAGGAGGGAGTGGTGCACATGCCAAGTTCACTGGGCTGCCGTGTTTCACACTCCTCCGTCGTAATAGTGGAGACAATAGCTTTCATCAAAAATAAACAATGAATACTCGTTGCTCGTCCTCTATATCGGAAAAGAATACTTTCCATTCGCCGACATGTGGGACGTTGACCATCCTGGTCCACCTGCCATGCACAAAATTATCCTGGTCCACCCCGGTCGTAGCGCAGGCCCAACCTTTCCCGCTGTAAATTGGTCGGATGAAGGAACCATCATGACTTCGTTGAATTCCGCTTCTTCAAGAAAACTTACTGTACCCGCATTACTGCTACCACATGCGAAGACTGGACGGCACTGTACCACGTCATATCACTGAAACCCACTAGGCCAAACTAGCACGCCTAGGATTTATACACCCTCCATTTCAAAGTTAGTAGTACAAAGTTGAGTCATCTATTTTGGAACGGAGGGAGTATGTCTCTGTACTGCTATGATTTTGTGTTGTACGTCTCTGTACTTTTGCTACAATTTTCCTACCCTATGAACCAAATGAGGCATGAATGTATCCGTGTCGACTATTGTCTGATCGATCGCTAAGCCTACAATTTTAGGAGCTTGGGCTATTGGCCGATCGATGACGGATAAGTATAAGCGTACCACGAGCTCATCAGCCCCAACGTTTCTCTTCGGTGAGTGTTTTGCAAGAACTATAGCTAGCACAGTAGCTAGCCTACTAACACCAAGAATCATCAAACAAGCCCTACTGATATGATAAACAGTTCAAACTTACATCTAAGCATGCGATATATTACATCAAAAGTTGGTGAGGATACATCTGTTTCCATAACTCGAAGAGGGTTCGCATGATTCACTATCGAACAAAAGTAGCAAGTACCGCCCACACAAGACAGTGTACTAGCCCTAAGATGGTTTGATAACACGCATCGTTCTGGTAATTAAACACAGGGCAATGCAAACTACCCTGAAGGATTAGCGCGACCAACTATTTCTTGTCATCGATCTCTCGGGCAATGACGACAGCACGGACAGCGGCATGGGAATCGATCTCTGGGGCGATGTCCACAGGACTGACCGCGACAACGGAATCGATCTCTGGGGCGCTATCCACAGGATGGACAGCGGCATCGGAATCGATCTCCGGGGCGATGTCAACAGGACGGACCGCGACATCGAAAACAATCTCTAGGGCGTTGTCCACGGGACGGGCCACGACATTGCAATCATCAAGGACGTCCACCGGCACCTGCACAACCCTAACATATTAGCAAGCACATTGCAAATAATCAAAAACCACAACTATGGTAAGCCATTATTTTTAACCTTGTGCAGCTCACCGGGGGATCACATCCCTCCGGGGGCCATCACCTTGCCAGGGGAATACTTCTTCTCAACGGCGACTATCTCCTCAAACTCGACCTTGAGCCTCGCATAGGTGGCCATTAGAGTTTCTGGGGTAGGCACGGTGGGGCCCTTGCTGTTCTTCCAACTTTCTTTGAGGAGTTCGTCTGCCAACGTCATCAACTCTTTGGCCAGTGCTTGTTTCTTGGAGTTCTTCGTCTCCATGGGTTCGCCCACCAACATGGTCAACTCGTTGGTCGGTGCTCGCTTCCTGAAGATCGCTGTCTCCAGTGGGTTGTCCGCCGGCAACTCTTTGACTAGTGCTCCAGGATCCATCAACGAACTGACAAACAAAAAGCAATCCAAAGGAAACCCCAATCGCAATGAAAACGGGAAAAGAATAGGCTGTGAGAATCAGTTGGTGCTTCGCAAAAAGAAGATTCTTGGAATGAAAATATAGTAGCATCACTGATTCGCCCACCTTTCCTTCGTCGGTACAGAAGAAAAATGGCAGAAGTGAGTAGCCTGGAGTGAGGTTTTCTTCAAGACAGGGGAGAAAGGGCTTCAACGAGCATTCTAGTGAAATGATGGTTGCTTCGTCCAATCCAACTTCGAGGCCACTTTACCACTACTGGTAAAGGTGGGTTTTGTGATATGACAGGTCATGACGGCCACACCGGGGTGACCGGTGAGTCTCGACTGTAGCACCTCGCTGTGATTTGGTGGATGGCACGCGGGCCCGGATGCTTTGATATCCCGGATGTAGATAGAGCGGCTAGTCATATAGGAGTGCTCAATATTGTGAACCGCGACCAAGGCGAAGAGGAAAATGAGAGAACTACGTAATTAATGCATGAGTTTAATTAGGGTAGTTTTGTAAAGTACAAGATACATTCCTCCAATCACAAAATGCCTTGGTTGATGAGATTTGAGATTTGAGCCAGTACTGCACGCGGTGAAATCTCTAGGGTCTCATTCGGTTTGGAGGATTTTTGTAGGAAAGTATAGGAACAAAGATTCCGGAGGAAAATTTCCTATATATGCATTCGGTTTGTAGGAAATGGGTACAAGAATTTCGTACGAATACTACTCATTTCCTATGTTTTTGGAGGAAATTACACATCCAGTCAAAGCTCATTTTGCGCGTAGGAACGAGGCAAGTCAATTCCTTAGGATGGAAAGTGCCATCCTATCAAATTCCTATACTACTTCTAGTTCCTACGTTTTGATTTCCTCCAAACCGAATGAGCCCTAGAAAGGAAAATACTCCTTTTCGGTTTACAGGGCTATACTAGCAAGTACTAGTACTACAATAGTGGGCTCAAATAGCAATTTTGTCTCATGCAAGAGCCTGGCTCTATGCGTGCTCCAAGGCTCCGCACCACGCCCCACCCCTACACAAAGACTACCATGCGAGCGTTCGCAACTGCCACGTTCGGGTTGCGCTTGGCTCTTCGCCTCTTCGAGAAGACGAACAATGATGTTACTACTAATTCTACAGTAGTATCGAATCCACTGATGCATGTCCGTCCACCGCGTGTGGGAGGGATAGCCACCGCGCGCATGGGCGAGGGAGATGGCGTGTAGTAGTAAAATCAAGCTTCTCCTTGTTGTACGAGTTGACGCGACACATCATAGCACTGGCCCCACATGGTTGCCTCTAAACTTGGCTGAAAGACCCGCAGTGTACAATACTCCATTTGCTGCAACCTCTAACATTTACCCCACCACAAATTAAAATATATATTCCTGTCTTGACCAGATGAGCGTGCAAACTAGAATCACCAGGATGACAGGTAGGGCCAGAAGATTATTTTAATCAAAAAAAATCATGGAGACGACCCCAACGATTTTAAGCTTACAGGCACGGTACACGCTATCCTAGACTACTCTACACATGAAACTGCCACACGAGCGTCCGGGCTACGCTTGGCTCTTCGCCTCTTCGGGAAGTCGAACAATGATGGAATACTACTGCAGTGGAGGAGTACTACAGTATGCTTCTGGCCATCTGACACCGATTGAACTGCTGCATGTCCACCGCGTGCGGGAGGGAGAGCGTGTAGCGAACGAAAGCTTCTCCTAGTCCTGCCAGCCACCACGCTCATGGGCGAGGGAGGGACGCAGCTTCATTGACTTACTGCTCCTGCCTTTGCTTCTATGACAGGTGGGCCCAACAGGTGGGTGGCCCACCTATCATGCAGCCAAAGGCAGGTGCGATTAAGGTGAGAGGGCGTTGTAGTAATCAAACTTCTCGGTCTTGTACGAGTTGACGCGACACATCAAAGCACTGCACTCGATATATTTCAATAATTTGTGTTACCGATGCATTAGTTACTCTCTCTGTTCCTAAATATAAGTCTTTTTAGATATTTCAAATGGACTACAACATACGGATGTATGTAGACATATTTTAGAGTGTAGATTCACTCATTTTGCTTCGTATGTAGTCACTTGTTGCAATCTCTAAAAAGACTTATTTTTGGAAATAAAGGGAGTACAACGCATGCATGCATGCCATGACTTTCCTTTTGATACTTGCATGTGTTGATTTGATGCACCTTGCCAAATTTTGACTATAAATTTAACTAACCAAATGTTCATGCATGTCACAAAAAATTACGGGGCTGTTTGGATTGTGACTATGTTTGTCTTATGTTGCCACATTATTTTTGCCACACTTGCCTAACTTGAGTTGCTCAAATTGTTAGACCCACTTTGGCTTGCCTAAGGGAATCTTGCCACACTTTTTGTGTCTATGACATGTGGGGTTCACTTCTAATAAAAAAATTCTTGTCTTAGGTGTGGCTAGAACCAAACACCCACCTAACTTGGTCAAATTTGCCTAAGGTGAGGTGTGGCAAAGCGTGGCAATATGTGGCTGGAAACCAAACAGCCCCTACATCATTCAAAACTATGTTCAAATATGAATCAAAGGATATGATTTTTGTTAACATGCACTAACATTTTGTCAGTTAAATCTTTGGTCAAAATTTAGCACCAGTTACAAAGGGGCCCAATAAATATTGTACTCTCGCATTTTGTTTTGAGGATACTCCCACATACTCCATTCGTTCCCAAATATAAGTCTTTTTAGAGATTCTAACAAGTGACTACATACAGAGCAAAATGAACAAATCCATACTTTAAAATATGACTACATACATCCGTATGTTGTAGTCCATTTGAAATGTCTAAAAAGACTTATATTTAGGAACGGAGGGAGTAGAAAATATAAATAATAATGCATGTTGGGGTAGCCCACGTTTCCGATAATTTTAGCCGTGGGCTTGTTCACAATTTTTATGAGGGGGTGGTTCTTCATTTAATGGAGGGTCTTGTACCAGACTTGAACGATACAAAG
This sequence comes from Aegilops tauschii subsp. strangulata, assembly GCF_002575655.3. NCBI lineage: Eukaryota > Viridiplantae > Streptophyta > Magnoliopsida > Poales > Poaceae > Aegilops > Aegilops tauschii. The sequence goes on from NC_053036.3 coordinate 370,163,969, forward strand.
CGCGACCTGGCACACCATAACACCACTTGGAGTAAGCGGGTAGCTATCTCAAAAAACAATCAACAACTAAAAGAAGGGCGACCTGGCACGCACACAATTTTAAATGATTGTTTTGATGGAGTGAAAAAGGAAAACTACCCAACTACGTATATATAGGCCGGAGCCTCCGCGCTTGCTTCCTAGGGTTGCTCTATTCACACACTCTCATCCTCTCCAGATCTAAACAAGATAGCGGTGGTAACACTGTCTTTCTCCCTTCAAAAAACACTGTCTTTCTATCCTCACCGCTGGTTACAGATCCGCACGTATCCCCCTCCGCCGATGAAGGGGAGGAGGGGTAGCGTTTAGGCCGTCGTCGACAGCAAGGGAGGAGACCCACTGCCGGCCACACCATTATCTCTGGCCGAGCGCCGGCGCGGGAGGTCCTCCGATCCCTTCGTCATTGCCCTAGTGTGGGCGGATCCGGCCTCCCGCTGCCCACCTATCCACATCCCGGCGACCTTCAAGTATATCTTCCTTCGAAACCGTCGTAGCTCTACTTCCCCAGCTTGCTACGTCGCTGCATGTGCATCATTTTCTGCCTCTCAGCCCCTCTCGATCGGATGGTCCAACGTCACCTATTTTTTTCTTCTATTGTTAGAGGTAAAGCTACGTCATGGAGTCAAATCTTGTACTTGGTTCAAACAAGAAATAAAGTGGGGGTGGGGGAATTTAGTATGTGCATTGGACTTGGTACAAACAGGAAGGATAGGGGGTGAAAGTAGTACAGACTGGTCATCCAACCGGTCTCTTGGTCGAAAAGGGAAATATAGGGGAAACGTTGTACACAGTGGTATGACCAGGACTAGATTTGCTATCGACACATAAGATGGATGCATGCATCATTATGATGCAGAGGCCGGGGGCACGCCTCCATTTCTAAAAAACATAGGAGTAGGTGGCTAGAGTGAACAAAAATGGGACCAACCCAGATATGTTTCTTGGATGTTTGTTTCTCGGGGCAACAAACTCTGAATCACCACTTTATGCCCCGGTTTAGGTACATGGTGCTGGACTGCTGGTGCACCCACTGTCCCATGCCCTTATACCAAATATTTAGATGTTATTAATCTAATGCCCCTGGTAAAATGAAGCCATGCCACTGTTATAAGCCATGACAAGTTTAGCCAAATGTTTTTGCCTGTAATTGTTTGAGACTCTAACTGTTTCCTTTGTAGCTATTTGTGCAAACAGGGATATCCATTCACTTGGTTGCTGTTGTGATCTTTTGGTGCACTGCACAAAACACTTCTTAAAAGAAGTGACTTTTGTGTTGTTTAACTGGAATGTCAGAATGGAACAGTTGGTTCATTTCGGTGGAACTGCACAAAGGGATATCTGTGTTCCAATCCTCATCATCCATATTGGCACCATAACCTTCCTTTAGGTAAGAATGATATTTAATGCATGTGTTCATCTCTATTTTGCGACTGCCATGAGAAAATAATGCTATTGTTTACTAGTACACTTGTACTCCCTCACTGACAAAACCAATTCTGAAATAGAAGGCCAATCATGCACTTGGTTTCACCAACTGGTGAGGAGAAAGAGAAACAGAGCATGAAGAGGAAGAAGAAGAAGAATAAACAGTGCCAAGGTGATATTGCTGAAGCCGAGGCCTCAGTCGAGGCCATTCAAGGGCTCCGGCAATGTCTACCTTACATGTGAGACGATCCTCCAGGGAGCCCTTCCACTTCTGCGTATTGTCCATGATGAATTTGATGCTATTGTTAGAGTAATATGCTAATGTCTTTATATCCTTTCTCACTAAGCTAATGAAGGTTTCACCTTGTTCCTACTTGTGCAAATAGGGATCATGTTGTGCCAATCATACATTTTAGTGGAACTACACAAGACAATACAATGAACTGTATCCCAGCCAGTGCTTTAACTCTGCTGGAAGTTCTTGGTAATCTTTGATATAATCTCAGCACTGGTAAACAAGAGTGATTTCAACCATACATTTGAAGTGCACAAAAATATATACTATTGAGTGATTTCAGTGAGTGCTTTATCATCTCTTCTGGGACTACATGAATAAGCTTTTTTTCTCAGGTTGGTACCGGCCTATGGCCTTCATCCATATTAGTTTGCTGTCATCTCTATTTGTATGGTGCTACTGTCATGAGAAACTCCTTTATCTTTGCACGTTAAAGTTTTGCAACCTATGATACATGGCAATGCTTTGAGTGTTGAGCTAATTGGCACTGATTAAATAAACAAATACCTCTCTTTAAGCAAGACTACTATGTTGCTAACTTTACCCATTAAGATAATGAGGGTGCTTCTAGTTGTTAGTGTATGTTTCATCAAGTAGTCCCACTATTACAGTAATCTCACTCTCTCAATATATGTGCCAACAGGGATGCTCGATTTTGGTGGAACTGCACAAAAACTTTGGGTGCTTCATTGCCTCGACAGCTTCCTTCCTTTCCTGTCAGACGCTAATCTCGGCTTGCATTCTTCCTTTGCTATCATTCGCTTGGCTTATCTCGGCTTCCAGTGAAAGGAAATAGTAATTGATATGCTACCTCACACAGGCTGGTACTGGTCTTTATCCTGATTATTGTGCTTGTCATATGTATTGGTAATTTGGTATTGTGCTACTGTTTGCCGATTTCATAAAGGAGTAACTTGGAGCCTGAACTGACAGGAAAATCATTACATTGGGTGATTTTAGTAGAACTGCACAAAAAGATCAGATGGACAGGTACTTATGCTGCTGCTATGTACTCCAAAGTTCACTTAGACAAGCATCGATGTTGACAAGAAGAAGTGCCTATATTCATTCGAGTATCAACCGGCGTCAACCAGTTGTCAAACTCCAAGTATTAGGAGAGTGAACGCCAAAAATATTGCTTGGCGCATAGCCCAGAAAAACGCAGTCCAGTCTTTGGTCCCAACTTGTGCCTTTTGGTTATCGGCACATATGGTAGCGAACTGTATGGCATGGAGTCTAAAGATTCCAGACAAGTTGGTTGACCCGTATATTCATCTGGCACCTAATCAGTCTGCACGCTAGGGATGCTCCATTTTAGTTGAACTGCACAAAAAATTTGGGTGGTTCATTTTCTCAACCGCCTCCTTTCTTGTCTGCAATGTAGAATTTTGGCGAGCTATAGGACCAAGATGAGCTAGTAAACTAGTTGGATGAAAGTAGTGGCCAAGTTGCTCAAACCTCCCTTGGCATGAGGTACCTATTTGAGGATAAACCTACAAGCAAAGTTCAGATTGTCTTATGTACTCGAAAGTTTACTCGTACAAGCATTAATTTTTGCAAGAAGTACCTCCGACTGAACACCATTTACCAGTCTGTACCCTAGGTAATTAAAGTTTGTCCATGGATGATATTTGTTGTGATCTCAATCATTTGGATGCATAAACATACTGAACATGTGTATATCTAAATCTTTTTGTGAATTATCTATGAATATTGTCGTGTGATCTATCAATCATTTGGATGCATAGACATGTTGAACTTGTGTATATATGAATCTTTTGAGTTGTTGATTGTGAATGTTGGCTATGAATATGAACATGTCCTATGAACCTGAGTTTGATACGAATGTTTACCTTTTCTGTTGTACTTGTGTGTGAACTTGTTAGTATGCCTACTGTGGGATTTGTGACATGTGGGTGTCAACGGCACACCTTCTTCCCGAGAAGAATTGCACCTGCTTTGTTAGGGTAGCAACAGCGCATCAGCTCTTTTTAATCTTTTTGCTCGGTCTTCCCCCCTCCCCCGCTCAACCCCTGACGTAATGTTTTCTGCCTCAAAACAAACATAGTACTGCGTTGTTTTGGGGGCTTGATGAAAAATCGAGTGCTGGTTTCTGTAGGTTGGCCCGCCCAGCAAATGGGCTGCTGGTCCACCACGGACTGGGAGGCTAAAAATACAAGTTGTATGGTGCAGAGGCAAGTAAAAAAACGCCATCGCGAGCCATCCACTGAAGAAAAAAAATCGCTCCTGATGTGCTTCTTCAGTCGTGCCGCCGGCCCCCTCTTTAATCCAGTTCGCTCGGGGATCTAGCTGGTATCATTTTTTTCCGGAGGGCGAACAAGTATCAGCTAGGCCTAGGTTTTGTTTTTTAACATGCGTAGCCCACGACATACGGAGAGAGTGGTTTCAACTTATTTTTTGAGGTCCATACTGGCCTATGGGCTTTTTCTTAAAGATCGGCAGCCCAATGTATTTTTCTTAGTAAAACGCAGATATTTGTTCTATTTATCTATATATAAGAATAATAATGATGTCTCCAATTTATGTTTTCCCTTCTAACCACATTATATATATTTATATTATTACAATTATCGTATATTTTATAGAGACTTATATATACATTATAAAAACACCCCACGTGTTATTAACTTATAAAAGTAAATGTTTAAGAGAAGTTGGGAAGGAAAATCCTGGTTGTTTTTGACTCACAGGCAAGGAAAATCCTGGTGATTGTGTACAAAAGCTAGCGAAGATTTTAAGGACCAATGTAATAATAACGCGGTCATTTTTATTTTGAGCAATAACTCGCTAATTTGTTAATTTTATATATATATATAATGTGTCGCTCCGTTTTATTTTTTGATATTAATTGCTCCTTCTAACCTAACATTATATATAGAACGAGCCCGGCTAATTCGTGTATTTCAAGAAAGTGCAAATGGACCGGGATTTCTTAGAAAATATAAATGGGCCGCATTGATGCGAAATTATTTGTTCACCCAGCCCAGCAAATGGACAAAACATGGGTTAAATATATGCCATATTTTTGCAGGATGACATGTGGGCCAATAGGTCGAAGCCTACGCAGGGCGTTGTCAACTTGGTCAACAAATGATTATGACATCCACAGCCATTGGATTTATATCCAACGGCCGGCATGCACCTTCAATCTCTCGTCTTCTTCCTCCTATGTCGCCGGGACCGCCTCGTCCGGCCTCCGGCGGCTAGCGGCTCTGCTTAGCACGCATCGCTGCGAAGCGCTACCCCACCGCCGGCCAGGCTATCCCTCCACCCCTCCACACCTCCTGTTATTCTCCACCGACTGCAGCCCCACACCGCACCAGAACCAGTTATAACCCTTCTCCTCGTCTCAATCTGCGACTCCACTGCCGCATCTTCCCATCTCTGACTCGTTCCCGTCCGGGGCCTCGCCGTCGTCCACCGCCTCGCTGCGCTCGGTGCGGCATGGTCACCAAACGAGAGTCATCGGAAGAGGACTGTACGTGGAGAGCCTGACGGCTGGAACCCACGAGGTCCATGGTCGCACCGAAGGAAAGTTCCTCCTTATTAAGCTGAAAAAAAATGTTTCCTCCCCCTGACAGCTGGGACCCACCGGCTGTATCTCTGCACGGAATGAAGTGCCTCCTTGTTATGCAAAAAAAATTATTCCTCCCGTTGACAGCTGGGACCCGTCAGATTTGGTGGCTGACTTGTGGGCCTACTAAGCGGACGTGTACGCGGGGCTTTGTCAACTTAATCAACAAATGATTCTAGCAGCTGGACCGTTGGATGTTAATCCAACAGCCGTGCTCCTTCTTCAACCTCTGTTCTTGCTCCTGTCTCCCGTGGGCGGCACCGCGGCAGTGCTGCCGCGCACCCGAACCAGTCAAGTTTCCCACTCCTCTCCATCTGCGACTCCACTGCCGCGTCTTCCCCATCTCCGGGTCATTCCAGTCTGGGGCCTCGCCGTCGTCCGCCGGCCTTGGTGCGCTCGGCACGGTGTGGTCAATGTGGTCAACAACCGAGAGTCATCGGAAGATGACTGTACGTGAGAGGCTAACAGTGGGGACGCACCACGCCCATGGACGCATGCATGCAACTGCATTCTTTTTACCCTAAAAATAATGTTTTCTCCCCCTGACTACTGGGACCCACCAGCTACATCTTCGCATGCAAGGAAGTGTGTCCATGTTATGGGCAAAAAAAATGATTCGCCCCCTGACTGCTGGTACCCACCAGCTACATCTTCGCATGCAAGGAAGTGCCTGACAGTCGGGACCCACCTGGTCGAAGCGTACGTAGTGTTGACATTCTGGTCATGAACGTGTACGTACATACGATCGGTCTGTCTACAGGCTGCAGCGATGAACCGTGGCCGTGCAAGGAAGGGCACGTGTCATAGTAGAGGCGCGCACGTGTGGTAGTAGAGGCGCGCACGTAGCATGTACACGTACGTACAGCGGCCAGGGTGCAAGAAAGTAAATACGGCCACCTACGTACATACGGGCGGGGTCTTGAACACCTACTCACGCATACGCACGGCCAGGCCCCGTGTACATGGCTGGGTCGGAATGGAGAAACTGCGTCGTCGTCGAGTTCATTGGGAGGCAACGGAATGCGTCGTGTTCATCGGGAGGCAACGGAACGCGTGCTGTTCATCGGGAGCCAACCGGCTTGGACGGAACAGGCGATGGAAACGAGGCCTGGCGTACCGCAGAATGGAGGAAACGGCCTTGTGTTCGACTGGCCACGGTGGAAACGGGGTCCTGTTCATCGGGAGGGGTCTGGAGTACCGCAAAAGGGAGGAAACGGACCTCCTACGGTCGAAACGGGGTCCTGTTGATCGGGAGGGTGTGGTGTACTGCAAAACGGAGGAAACGGACTTGTGTTGGAGCGCTAGGTCGAAACAGGGGTCCTGTTCATCGGGAGGGGTGTGGCGTACCGCAAAACGGGACTCCACGGGATACTGTTCATCTCCACCGTCGACCTCCTCCAGCCTCCACGGGATACTGTTCATCCACCGTCGACCTCCTCCAGCCTCCACCTGCGACTGTTCATCCATGGGCTCCTGTTCATCCAGCCTCCACCGCGCGCTCCTCCACCGGCTACTGTTTAACCAGCCCTCTCCACGGGGTCCTGTTCAACCACCCCTCCATGGGCTACTATTCATCCAGCCCATCACCGACTACTATACAACCAGCCCTCCACTGGCTACTGTTCAACCAGCCCTCCACGGGGTCCTGTTCATCCACCGGCTCGATCGATCGGGGTACTGTACATCCAGCGGCAACGGCCTCTACTACCACGGGGTCTTGTTCATCCAACCCCCACCGGGAACTGTTCATCCAAACCCCCTCTACAATGCTCACTGTTCATCAAGGGAAGGAGGCAGCAGTGTTTGATAGGCTTCAGTTAGCAGCAGTAGCGAAGGAATCACTCGGGTTCAGTTAATAGCAAGGGATCGCTCGGGTTTAGTAATACGTAGCCTGCAGTACAATCGCTCGGGTTCAGTTAGAGCCCAACGCCTCGCTCGGGTTCAGTTAGAGCGCAATGCCTCGCACACACGCACATACGTACGAGAGAAACGCGCATCACTCGGCCCCCGACCACCCACCGTAACCGGAAACTCCCCGATATTTTTCTCGCCCTCGATTCTACCATGGTTTTTTTTGTCATGGACGGCCCAAAGACGAAAAGCCCATTTTCTGTAATGATTTTCTGGCATAGAAGTAGGAGCCCACCACATCTATGATGATACCGGGTTTTGTCACAATTATCGTCATAGAAGTGTCATAAGTATGACAGGAAAAAATTCGTTCGGCCCAAAATGTCACGGATGTGTCTTTTTTTGTAGTGCCAGGACTCCCTCAGTGGAGGCTTTAGATTGACAGATGATCTGCTGAGCCTTAGCTTCATCTTCCGGGAGTTCCTGTCTAAGCAGATAAGCCAGATATGGTTCAGTCCACTCGGGAGTGATAACAAGGATCTCTTGGACTAGGTCGATCACCGCAGGGATGTCCACTTCAGCCGAATTGGAGGGACCGATTGGTTGCGGGGGCTCCTCCACGAAAGGGTCTTCTTTGATCGTGGGCAAGTGCACGTGTTCTAGGAACACATTCTTAGGTACCGCTTGAGGGAGTCCTGGATTAAGGGGTCCTCGGGCGTCCGGCCTGTTGGACATGGGCCGGACTGATGGGCTATGAAGATACAAGACCGAAGACTCTCACCCGTGTCCGGACGGGACTCTCCTTGGCGTGGATGGCAAGCTTGGCATTCGGATATGAAGATTCCTTTCTCTGTAACCGACTTTGTACAACCCTAGTCCCCTCCGGTGTCTATATAAACCGGAGGTGTTAGTCCGTAGAGGCAATCATAATCATACATGATAGACTTCTAGGGTTTTAGCCATTACGATCTCGTGGTAGATCAACTCTTGTAATACTCATATTCATCAAGATCAATCAAGCAGGAAGTAGGGTGTTACCTCCATAGAGAGGGCCCGAACCTGGGTAAACATCGTGTCCCCTGTCTCCTGTTACCATCGACCTTAGGTGCACAGTTCGGGACCCCCTACCCGAGATCCGTCGGTTTTGACACTGACATTAGTGCTTTCATTGTGAGTTCCACTGCGTCGTCGTCAAGAGGTTCGATGGCACCATCAATCATCTACAACAACGCCGTCCTGGGGGGGAGTTTTCCTCCTGGCCAGATCTTCATGTTCGGCGGCTTCGCACTGCGGGCCAACTCGCTTGGCCATCTAGAGCAGATCGACAGCTACGCCCCAGGTCACCAGATTAGTTTTGGAAACTTGGATTATGTCGCTGACGTCCGGGGAGACTTGATCTTCCAAGGATTCGCGACCCCAACTTCCGCTCTGGCCTTGTCGCCATGCCCGAAGACGGACTTCCTGAGTCCGCCGGACTGTCGGTAGCTACCAAACCCAGTACGGGAGAGTCGGGGGAGGTAGTGTCACTGGCAACCGTCGTGAAGCCGGACTCTTCTCCGGACACTGGCTCCAAATTCTCAGGGCCAGCATCATGTGAGTTCGGCCAGGGAACCTCCCTCCTGCCATACTCCACGGGCTCTCTCCTCCCTGGCAAAACCTCGCCTTTAAGCGAGGTTCTGTACTTAATGTGATCCCTTGTTATTACAGAGGAGCAACGTCCGAACTATGCCCAGCCTGGACTAGGGGCTAAGAGCAGGGAATTTTGCCTCCCACCCACCACCCACTTCATAGCCACTGTCGAGGACTTAACCGACATGCTCGATTATGGCTCCAACGACATCGACGGTATGGACGACGATGCCGGAGATGAGCAGGCCCAAAACCCGCCGTTTACTGGACGCTGGACGACCACCTCTTCGTATGATGTGTACATGGTGGATACACCCAAAAAGGACAACGACGATGACAAAGAAGACCCAGTTGAGGATAAACCTCCTGAGATACAGCCAAAGCACCGGCGTCAGCGGTGCCGCTCTAAATCACGCCGTACAAAAGATAGCAATACCGGCACAGGAGACAATAACACTCTAGACGGTGCCGAAGACGGAGAAGACCCCGACGAGCCAACTGCCGGACAGGACGATCCAGAAGATGGGCAGGTCAGCCCTGAGGAACAGGCCGCAAACGAAGACTCGGAGGACAGTAATTATCTCCCACTCTCCGAGGATGAGGTGAGCCTCGGTGACGAAGACTTTATCGTGCCTGAGGAACCTCTCGAGCAGGAGCGCTTTAAGCGCCGGCTAAATGCCACTGCAAGGAGCCTGAAAAAGAAGCAGCAGCAGGTTCAAGCTGATCAAGATCTGCTCAATGACAGATGGACCAACGTCCTGGCAGCCGAGGAATACGGCCTCGAGCGCCCGACCAAAAGTTACCCGAAGCGCAAATTGTTACCCCGATTTGATGACGAGGCGCTGGAGCCCGTGCCATCAGCGCGTAATGCGGCTGACCGACCACCATGTGGCTGGGACAAAGCGGCAACTCAAGCTGAACACCAGCCCATACTACCTCGCCGTAAAGGCAAAGACATACTGCTCGGGGTTATACATATGACCTACGGCAGGACCTGGATAGTAGAGCAGGTCAGACCAGATCGATCTACGGATCGCGGGGGCATGCGCCGACGCGCGACGACGGCCATCTAGCCGGACGTGACAAACATAACCACACCCGAGCCGAAAACCGCAGACGGACTCCATCCGAGCGACGTCGCGACTTGGCCCGATATAGAGGCGCCGTTCACCCCTTATGCTTCACCGATGAGGTAATGGAGCACGAATTCCCGGAAGGGTTTAAACCCATGAATATCGAATCATACGATGGAACAACAGATCCCGCAGTATGGATTGAAGATTTTCTTCTCCATATCCACATGGCTCGTGGTGATGATCTCCACGCCATCAAATACCTCCCACTAAAACTAAAGGAACCAGCGCGGCACTGGCTAAACAGCCTTCCAGAAAACTCCATTGGCAGCTGGGAAAACTTGGAAGACGCCTTCCGCGATAACTTCCAAGGTACATATGTCCGGCCACCAAACGCCGATGACCTAAGTCACATTATCCAGCAGCCCGGAGAGGCAGCCAGGAAGCTCTAGACTAGATTCTTAATTAAAAAGAACCAAATTGTCGATTGTCCAGACGCCTAAGCCCACCCGGCCTTCAAACATAGCGTCCGGGATGAGTGGCTCGCTCGCCACCTCGGTCAAGAAAAACCAAAATACATGGCAGCCCTTACTGCTCTGATGACCCGCTTTTGTGCGGGAGAAGACAGCTGGCTCGCTCGTAGAAGCAACAACACTAGTGATCCGAGCACTTCCGAAGTTCGAGACGGCAGCGGCAAGCCACGACGCAATAAACACAAGCGTCGAAATAATAATGAAGGAACGCAAGAAACGTCGGTCAACGCCGGATTCAGCGGCTCCAAACCCGGTCAACGGAAAAAGCCATTCAAAGCAAACAGAGACGGACCATCCAATTTAGACAAGATACTGGATCGGTCCTGCCAGATTCATGGCACCCTCAATAAAACAGCTACTCACACCAACATAAGCTGTTGGATCTTTAAACAAGCCGGAAAGCTTAATGCCGAACACAAGGGGAAGGGGCCGCCCAGTGACAGCGATGACGAAGAGACTCGCCAGCCGAACACCGGGGGTAAGAAGCAATTTCCCCCCGAAGTGAAAACCGTAAACATGTTATACGTCACGCACACCCCTACAGGGGAGCGCAGGCGCGCACTACGGGACGCATACGCCATAGAGCGGGTCACCCCAAAATTTAGCCAATGGGCGGCCTGCCCGATCACTTTTGATCGCAAGGACCACCCAGCCAGTATCCGTTACGAAGGTTCGGCAGCTCTGGTCATCGACCCAATTATCAATGGATTCCATCTCACGAAAGTCCTTATGGATGACGGCAGTAGCCTTAATCTACTTTACCAAGACACTGTCTGCAAAATGGGCATTGATCCTTCAAGAATCAAGCCTACCACAAATACCTTCAAGGGAGCAGTACCCGACATAGAAGCTCACTGCATGGGCTCAATCACATTGGAAGTCGTTTTCGGTTCACCGAACAACTTTCAAAGCGAAGGCTTGACCTTCGATATTGTCGCGTTCCGCAGTAGCTACCAGGCACTACTCGGGCGTACCTCTTTTGCTCGTTTTAATGCGGTCCCACATTACGCCTATCTAAAGCTTAAGATACCCGGTCCACACGGCATCATCACGATAAACGGAAATGCGGAACGCTCCCTCCCTCCGTATAGAGGAGCATACTATGGCTACTGCAGCCAAAGTACAAAGCGGTCTCATCAAGCCGCATATCTCATCGACCATCAAGCCACCGGTCCCTCTTAAATAGGACCGATCAATCTCAGAGCTGGATTAGCAGTTCGGCCTCCGTCGTTCGCCTCATATAGCCACAAAGTTTGTACCGCACATACATAATTATGCACTTAAAATACCCTGGTCATCGGCGGAGGCACAATACGGACAGTACTACAACGCGGTCCGCACTCCCATAGCCTTTTTCCTTTTTCTAACTATTTTTTATCTTTCACCACAGGTGACTCAAAGGCTGGTCATCTTACGGACTCTTTCGGAGTTCGGCCTCGTATATTTATCTAAAGGCTATTCCTGTTAAGGAGTCCTTTCGCCGAGGCAAGGCGGCGCAGACGTGCGACAGGAGGTCCAAATAATTTTTTGTAGACCACACTCTTTCTTTCGAGCCTGTAAGGTGCCTTTTCCCTCAGCCTTCGACCCCCAGCATGTCAAATAGCCCAGGTAGTGGCGTTATAATTAGTAAGATTGTGTTTGACTTGTCAATTAGATTCCAGTGAACATAATCCGTATTCAGCATTTGCTTTTTCTAAAAAACTGGATTTTGCTTCTTCAATTGTTTCACGCACACACCTCGGCAAAAATTGCCAGGGGCTCGATATGGTAACATACGAGTTGCTGACAAGTCCGAACAGCTTTATAGCATACTTCGGCGTCACGAGTTTGGCCTTATATGCATCAGCTCCGAATCATGTCTTTGGTCAATAGTTGGGTTGCCCGGCTCCTGTGCTTGCTACCTTACGTTCTGCCCTATCGGCTAAGGTAGTAAAAGGAGAACTACTGTGATTGTGTTTCCGGTTCATCTGGTCAAGCACCTCAGTAGAAAGCCGAAAACTGACTGTCATGATGCGGCGAGAGCTGGTCAACCACTCGATGACTTATCAGAATCTTTCGCGATTCCTTCTGTATTACATGAAGGACCGTTCTTCTGGTCACCTATGTAACGCACCGTATTCGGATAACCGCGTACATACCAGGGGCTATATCGTAGACCCACCGTCAAACTCCTATGGCTAAATGAAAGTGTTAAAGCCCTATAGTCCGATTGCCTAGTTCGCCGCATTGACACCTCCTTCACGGACCAAGACGTTGGGTCAAGAGTGATCAAGTGCTTTTCCGAACACCCCCGTATTATATGCGAGAGGGCCGAAGCCGACGACTGGTAAACTTTCAGATTATACAGAAAACGGCCGCACAGGAGGAACCAAAACTTTCAGGCAAAAGTATAACAAACATAGCCTTAATATATCATAATATTGTTTTCACAATTTTGGTACATTCACTCGAATATCATATCCTTCGAGCACTGACCCTCTATCTAGCGGGCGCCCTCTAGGACATCCTCAAAGTAATGCTCCGGCGTGTGATGGTCCTTGCCCCCGGGTGGACTCTTTGCTGCAATGTCGGTGGCCTTCATCTTCGCCAAGTACGTCTTGACACGGGCAAAGGCCATCCGTGCACCTTCAATGCACGTTGACCGCTTAACGGCGTCGATACGTGGAACCGCATCCACAAGTCGCTGCACCAAACCGAAATAACTATTCGGAATTGGCTCAGTCAGCCACAGCCGGACCACGACGTCCTTCATGGCAGATCCGGATATCTTGTGGAGCTCGGCCCACTGGGCCATCTGTTCGTTCAGCAACAGCGGACTCTTTGGCGTGCTGAATTGCGACCAGAAAAGCTTCTCTGTTGCATGCCCTTCTTTCGCTTGGAAAAACTGCGCCGCGTCGGAGACACTCTTCAGCAAGTCCAAGAATGCGTCTGGAGAACTCCACATTCGATTAAGCGGGGCATACTTCGGATCGCCGAATTTAGTCTGCAATAAGAAAGGCTTACCGGCCGCTATCTCCCCAGCTTGCCGGATCTCCTCCCGAGCCGCTCTAGACTTGGATCGTGCTTCTCTCGCCTCTTGTAAGGCCTTATTGAGATTGGCCGTTTTGGCTTTGTTATCCTTCTGGAGGAATTCGCACCGGACAGTGGCTTCCTTTAGCTCGCACGCCATGGTAGACATTCTCTCCTCGCACTGGCGCCAAGTAGCCTGTTCGGCCTTTAACTCATCAGCTGCCTTCTTGGCAGCCACATTACTCATCCTGGCTTGCTCCTTGGCTCGGGCAAGTTCAGCCCGAAGGGTCTCAACCGCGGCGGCACTATCTGCAGTTATGCATGTCTCAGTATATAATTCTTAGCTTCGTGCTCATGTTATTATACATACATATACTGACCGCCCCAAAACATACATTGCGCCTCGTCGAGCCGCCTGTTAATAAGCATGATGTCGTCATCTGCCACATCAAGTTTCTGCTTTAGACCTGCAACCTCTGTAGCGTGGGCAGTCGCCATGGATGTAACAGCCTGTGTTCTGATTAATTAGATTATTTCCTGGGCATATCTTTTCGATCCTCTGATTGCCTCCCTTTGGACGCCAACCAGTGTCTCAGGGGCTACTATCTATACACAGGTGCATTTTGCGCGTAGAGCGCAATTGAGGATATTACATTGCGTACCTCGAAGCCTCTTAGCAGGCCCATGAAGGCTTCATTCAATCTGCTCCTCGCGGACAGAATCCTTTCAACTACCGTACCCATTAAGGTACGATGTTCCTCTGAGACGGACGCATGTGGCAACATGTCCATCAATGTATTCGGCGCCTCCGGATTCCTGGAAGCGGCTGCAGGAGTACGTACTCCCTTCAAAGGATATGTTTACTCGACCCTAGAATCGTCTCCGGCCGTAAACCGGATAGTCCGGGATCTTTGTTATTGGTCCCCGTATGGGTCGCACGCCCTGGACCCGGGACGACCGAAGTATCATCTTCGGGCGTGGTCTTCATTGTCCCTCGCACCACTTGTTGATCGGGAGAGATCCTCCGGGACGACACCTCAAAGTCGTCTGCCCTAGTGGGCGAGGAGGTCAGAGGAGGCGTCCCGCTTTCCATCATCTCCGGAAGAAGATCCCCCGAGGAAGAGGACTGGAAGACTGCGTGTCAGACTGCAAACATATATTCTAGATGTTACCCTTGTAACCGAAAAAGAACGGGATGTGTTCAAGACACCCTTGTTCACTTACGATTCGGCTAAAGGCTTGTCTTTACGGAGGAACTGTGCGACAACGTCGTCTTCCGAGCCCGAACCACCTAACAGGGGCATCTTCCCTCGCTTAGGAGCCTTTACTTCCAAACCTTCGGAGGCGGCCCTTTTCTTACCATGGGGAGAAGGGATGTCAACTTCTCCGTCTCTTTTGTCTTCGGAAGAGGGAGTCCCGATCTCCCCAGACATGGTGTCTGGTGTACCTTCAGAATGGAGGCCACCTATGGCCTTCTTGCTCTCTTCCTTGTCCTCCTTCGCCGGCACTTGATATGGTGCCGGAGCCAGCATCCTTGTTAACACAGGATCAACTGAGTCTTCGGGAAGAGGGGCCGAACACCTAATTCGTTCCACCTTCTTTATCCAGCCCTGGTCGAAGATGGTTTCCTCAGTATCTTATTACGGGATATCTAACTAAGCTGTGTTCAGGAGTCGAGTGCTTACCGAGGTATCCGGATGGTTGCAGTCGAGGCCGATGTCCTCGGTGGTATCCGGCCACTATTTTCGTGTCCCGAAAAATAACTTCCACATTCCTCTGTGCGTCGTGCCAAAGAAGTGCTGAAGGGTTCCTAATCCTTCTGGGTTGAACTCCCATATTTGGAGGGGCCGTCGCTAGCACGGTAGGACCCGGCGGACTAACATTACCTGGATTACGTTGATAAGACCGGTGTCCTTCTCAAGGAGACTCTGGATGCGGCTTTGTAGAGTTTGCACTTCGTCAATTGATCCCCAGTCCAGCCCCTTATTGATCCATGATGTGAGCTGTACTGGAGGGCCAGATCGAAATGCAAGTGTAGCTGCCCACTTGGTACCACAGGGGTTCAGTGATGTAAAACCACTCCCGCTGCCATAAATTGAGGATCTCGTGAAAGAGCCTTTTGGCCACAGAGTATTGGTAAGCTTGCTCACCATGGCACCACCACACTCCGCTTGCTTCCCCTCGATTACCTTCGGCTTCACATTAAAGGTCTTGAGCCACAAGCCGAAGTGTGGGGGAATATGGAGAAAGGCCTCGCACATGACGATGAACGCCAAGATGTGAAGAAAGGAGTCCGGAGCTAGATCGTGAAAATATAGCCCGTAATAGAACATGAGTCCACGAACGAAGGGATGGAGAGCGAATCCTAGCCCCCGGAGGAAGTGGGAGATGAATACGACCCTCTCGCCGGATCTGGGAGTAGGAATAACCTGCCCTTTAGCAGGGATCCTGTGGAGGATTTTCACGGTCAGGTATCTTGCCGCCTGGAGCTTCACGATATCCTCCTCTATGACAGAGGAGGCCACCCACCGGCCTTGAGGGCTGGGTCCGGATATGACTGGGAGGCTCAGAGCAATTAAGTTGAAACCTGGATGCTGGAACTCGAGGTTGGAAAGGTTGAGGAAGAGGCAGGCGTAGAGGAGAAAGACGGGTTTGTGCCCCTTTATAAAGACGATGAATATCAAATGCCTCCTTGTAGGCCTTAAAACCTGCCTAATCCCAAGGAATCATGCCAATGGGACAGTTGGGTTAACCACGCCCATATTGATGAGAATCCTGCAATAAGGGGACACGATCTCTGCTTTGACAAGATGTGCCAATGAAACCGCGTCTCAAAACGTGGAGCGGCAGGCTAAAAACGGTTCGAAATAATGACCGGGTGGTGACGTGGTGTCACGCTACAAAAGTTGTCAGCGGATTGGACTCGTGTAATATTATACTCTCTGCGGTTGCGTGTGGAACTTGTTTTGCAGAGCCAGACACGTTCTTTGTGTTCGAAAGCTGTTTTGGAGTATTCGGAGAAGGAACCCGCCTTGCAATGCCGAAGACAATCTGCGCGCCGGACACCTCATCATTGAAGCCTGGTTCAGGGGCTACTGAGGGAGTCCTGGATTAAGGGGTCCTCGGGCGTCCGTCCTGTTGGAAATGGGCCAGACTGATGGGCTATGAAGATACAAGACCGAAGACTCTCACCCGTGTCCGGATGGGACTCTCCTTGGTGTGGATGGCAAGCTTGGCGTTCGGATATGAAGATTCCTTTCTCTATAACTGACTTTGTACAACCCTAGTCCCCTCCGGTGTCTATATAAACCGGAGGGGTTAGTCCGTAGAGGCAATCATAATCATACAGGCTAGGCTTCTAGGGTTTTAGCCATTACGATCTCATGGTAGATCAACTCTTGTAATACTCATATTCATCAAGACAATCAAGCAGGAAGTAGGGTGTTACCTCCATAGAGAGGGACCGAACCTGGGTAAACATCGTGTCCCCTGTCTCCTGTTACCATCGACCTTAGACGCACAAGTCGGGACCCCCTACCCGAGATCCGCCGGTTTTGACACCGACACCGCCTTCCGAGTGGAACCCATCTTGGCCAGATCATCAGCTGCTTGATTCTTGAGTCACGACACGTGATGGAGCTCTAGTCCTTCAAAGTGCTTCTCCAGCTTTCTGACGACATTGCAATATCCTGTCATTGCTGGACTACAGATATCCCATTCCTTCATGACTTGGTTTATCACTAGGTCTGAGTCACCGTAGACCATCAGTCGGCGAACTCCTAGAGAAATTGCCATCCGTAATCCATACAGGAGAGCTTCATAATCGGCTTCATTGTTGGAGGAGCCGAAGTGAATCTGAAGCACATAGCTGAGTCGATCGCCTTTAGGGGACACCAAGACCACTCCAGCCCCGGAGCCGTGGAGCATCT
Organism: Aegilops tauschii subsp. strangulata; assembly: GCF_002575655.3. Classification (NCBI taxonomy): domain Eukaryota; kingdom Viridiplantae; phylum Streptophyta; class Magnoliopsida; order Poales; family Poaceae; genus Aegilops; species Aegilops tauschii. The sequence goes on from NC_053036.3 coordinate 370,181,347, forward strand.
TGGAGCCATGAATAAACATCGTTCAGTGCTTAGGGAGACTCGGGATGGGCTGTTCTTGTTCCATCCACTGGGCGAGGAAATCCACTAGGGCTTGTGACTTAATGGCTTTCTTAGCTTCGAACTTGATATCCAGCGGAAGGAGCTCGATGGCCCACTTCGCCACTCGGCCCGTAGTGTCTCTGTTGTTCATGATCTTAGACAGAGGGGCGTCACTTATCACCGCGACCGAGTGCTCTTGGAAGTAATGTGCCACCTTCTTTGCAGTCAGATAGATCCCATATACTAACTTCTGGTAATGCAGATACCTTTGCTTGGAAGGGGTCAGGACTTCGGAGATGTAGTAGACTGGTCGTTGGAGCTTGAAGGTTTTGCCTTCTTCTTCCTGCTCCACACTGAGTACCGTGCTAACAACTTCGCTCGTGGCCGCGATGTATAAGAGCAGTGTCTCTTTCCTGCTCGGAGCAGCTAGCACTGGTTGGGTGGAAAGCAGGGCTTTGAGTTCCTGGAACGTAGCCTGCACTTCGGGAGTCCATTTGAACCCGTCGGACTTCTTCATCAATCGGTAAAGCGGCAGGGCTTTTTCACTGAGTCTTGATATGAACCTACTCAGGGCTGCCAGACAGCCCGTGAGGCATTATACGTCGTGGAGACGCTTTGGTTTTTTCATCCAGACGATTGCTCTGATCTTTTCGGGATTTGCGTCGATCACGCGTTCGGAAATGAGGAAACCAAGCAACTTGTCGGCAGGGACCCCGAAAGTACACTTAGCCGAGTTGAGTTTTATGCCAAAAGCGCGCAAGTTCGTGAAGGTCTCGGCGAGGACGGTTAGGAGATCGGAACCTTTCCTAGACTTGACCACGATGTTATCCATATAGGCCTCCACATTCCGACTGATCTACTTTTGCAAGCACTTCTGAACTATTCGTTGGAATATGGCCCCATCATTTTTCATCCCGAATGGCATAGTGATATAGCAAAAACACCTGAATGGGGTGATGAGGGCTGTTTTTATTTCATCGGGACCATACTTTCGGATCTGGTGGTACCCGGAGTAAGCATCCAGAAATGATAACCGCTCACACCCGGCAGTAGAATCTACTAACTGATCTATGCGAGGGAGGGAGAAATGATCTTTCGGGCAGGCCTCATTGATGTGCTAAAAATTGATGCACATTCGGAGAGAGTTATTCTTCTTCGGCACCATGACGACGTTGGCGAGCCACTCGGAGTGGCACACCTCTCGGATAAATTCGGCGGCTAAGAGCCGCACGATCTCCTCGCCAATCGCCTTGCACTTCTCGATGGAAGATCGTCGAAGGTGCTCTTTGACAGGCTTCATTTTCAGGTCGACACATAGTCTATGCTCAGCCAGTCCCCTGGGAACACCCGGCATGTCAGAAGGCTTCCATGCGAAGATGTCCCAGTTCCCACGAAGGAACTGGATGAGCGTGCCTTCCTATTTGCTGTCAAGGGTGGTGGAGATGTTGGTTGGGGCGGCATTCGGATCTTCGGGATGAACGTGCACTGGCTTCATCTCTCTGGCCGACTGGAAAGCGGATTCCACAGTCGGCTTCTTGTACTTCAACAGATCACTTGAATCCACCGCTTTCTTGTACTCGTCCAACTCAGCCATCGTGTAACGCCCACGATGCGGCTATATCTCCCACGTGTCGAGGCACGACTTAGAGGCATAACCGCATAGTGGTTTTGTCGCAAGAAGGGTCATCTTCATACAATCCCATGTAATGAACAAGAATGGGATAAAGAGTTGGCTTACAATCGCCACTTCACACAATACATAAATATCATTCACACATCATCCAAAATACAATCATATAGACCAACTACGGTCAAAATCCAGATGAAAATACGATAACCCCAAATGCTAGATCCCCGATCGTCCCAACTGGGCTCCACTACTGATCATCAGGAAAAGACACGTAGTAACGACCACGTTCCTCGTCAAACTCCCACTTGAGATCGACGCCATCATCTGCACTGGCATCGTCGGCACCTGCAACTGTTTTGGAAGTATCTGTGAGTCACGGGAACTCAGCAATCTCACACCCGCGAGATCAAGACTATTTAAGCTTATAGGACAAAGAGGTGCAAAGAGGTGGAGCTGCAGCGGCAAAAGCATATATGGTGGCTAACTTGCGCAAATGAGAGCGAGAAGAGAGCAACGGAACGGACGTCATCTAGCAATGATCAAGAAGTGATCCTGAACACCTACTTACGTCATCCATAACACAGACCGTGTTCACTTCCCGGACTCCGCCGAGAAGAGACCATCACGGTTACACACGCACTTGGTGTATTTTAATTGAGTCAAGTGACAAGTTATCTACAACCGGACATTAACAAATTCTCATCTGCCTCATAACCGCGGTCACGGCTTTCGAAAGATAATACCCTGCAGGGGTGTCCCAACTTAGCCCATCATAAGCTCTCACGGTCAATGAAGGATAAACCTTCTCCCGGAAAGACCCGATCAGTCTCGGAATCCCGGTTTACAAAACATCTCGACAATGGTAAAACAAGACCAGCAAAGCCACCCGAATGTGCCGACAAATCCCGATAGGAGCTGCACATATCTCGTTCTCAGGGCACACCGGATGAGACATCCTACGAGTAAAACCAGACCTCGAGTTTCCAGGAGGGGGCCCCGCAGTCTGCTCAGTTCGGACCAACACTCGAAGGAGCACTGGCCCGGGGGGGTTAAAATAAGATGACCCTCAGGCTCGCGAAAACCCGGGGGAAAAAGGTATAGGTCGCAAATGGTAAAACCAAGGTTGGGCCTTGCTGGAGGAGTTTTATTCAAGGCGAACTGTCAAGGGGGTCCCATAAATCACCCGACCGCGTAAGGAACGCAAACTCAAGGAACATAATCCCGGTATAACAGTAACTAGGGCGGCAAGAGTGGAACAAAACACCAGGCATAAGGCCGAGCCTTCCACCCTTTACCAAAATATATAGATGCATTAATTAAATAAGAGATATTGTGACATCCCAACATATCCATGTTCCGACATGGAACAAACTTCAACTTCACCTGCAACTATCAACGCTATAAGAGGGGCTGAGCAAAAGCGGTAACATAGCCAAACAACGGTTTGCTAGGAGAGGATGGTTAGAGGCTGACATGGCTAAAAATAGGAGACATGATATAGCAAGTGATAGGTAGCGAGCATGGCAATAGAGCGAACAACTAGCATAGCAAAGATAGAAGTGATTTCGAGGGGTGGTCATCTTGCCTGCAAGATTCTCAGAGTTGTCGAAAGCTTGATCCTCGTAAGCGTACTCGACAGGTTCCTCATTCATGAACTCGTCTCCCGGCTCTACCCAAGACAAGAACACAAACAAACGGAACCACAATCAACAACGAGAAATGCGCAAGCAACATGATGCAAAACATGTATGATATGCAAGATATGATATGCGATGCATATGCGTGCTCCGGAAGGAAAATGATGAACATGGCAGTAACTTGGCAAACCAAGAATGCCACTGGAAAGATGAGATGATTTCGGTCGAAATCGATATAAAGATCACCGGAATCGGATGCACGGTTTGCAAATGGCAAGCAAAACAAGGATGACACTAATCTGCGATAAACAGCAAGATAGCACTTAAAATGCAACAAGTAACAAAGCTACAGCACACCAACATAGCAACAAAGTATATGACAGTAATCTACAGGAGATGCTTGACAAAAGATGAACACTGAGCTACGGCTAGTTCACAACATATCAAGCTCAAACAAGCATGGCAAAAGAGCAAAAGATTACAGGTTCACAGACTTGGTGAAAAACTGGACATGGCAGAAATCAGTATCAGGTAGCCATGTTCAGAGCACGAAATCAACATGCTATAGGAACTTAACATAGCAAAACAAGGCATGGTAGTGTTCTACTAAATTCACATGACAAAAGTCCCTTACTGACCATAAGCCAAAAAGGACCATAAGATATGATGGCAAGCATGTAAACATAGCAAGTTTCGTTAACAGGTTCCAGACTTAGCAGAAAACAGAGCATGGCAGAAATATTAATATGTAGGCCTCTTTGTAAGCTTGATGCACTCACTACATAGCAATGCATGACAAACCAAGGATACCTACAGCAAGATGGCATGTCTATGAAGCTATCCATCGTAAGAACAATTGCATAGCATGTATGGATCAACTACAATAAGCTTGGCAAAAATGCATATCATGTTAAGAATCTGCCAGAAATATTTTATAGCAAAAGTAGAGCAAGCTTGAGTCATGCTATGGCATTCTAAAATTGCACAAAATTGCAGGCATGGATCAATTACAACTATATCTACAAAACATCCTTACTGAATATCTCCAAAATATGCATGGATCTTTCTGTAGCATCAAGTTTACATGGCAACAAAGTTACAGCAGACGAGGACTTAGAGAAATCACTAAGTCCCTGAAATCAGAAATATTACGGGGCCTACTTTGCATGCTTGTGCTAGTCACCACAAAGATCACAAAAAATACATGGACTACACCACTAGAAAGATGGCATGGCATACTTCAAAACACATGTAGAGCTCATGCTCAAAAGATGCACAGAATAAATGATACAAAAATGACAAATCTCCAAATTCTGCTAAGAACCAGAAAATAACAGCAACTAGCCCTCTTCCAACGAAGATTTGGGCATCAATATGACCTCTAATGAACATGGTGTAATTGAACAAAATGAAGAGCATCACGAGACGAACAATTTGACATATTACACGCGTGAATCGGAGCTACACGCACAAAGTTACGGCATCTCAAACAGGAGCACATGCTGAGCAATTTCCAGACTTAGAAAAAAAAACGAGGACGAGAAAGTCAACGGGCCTCACCAGACCTGGATCGAACGAGCTCTTCGAGCCCGAGCTCGCTCGCCGGCGGAGGAAGGAGGGAGAGGGAGCGGCGGCCGGAGGGAGGAGGAGAAGAGGGGCCCGGAGGGCGGCGGTCGCCGGCCGGAGCGGGCGGAGGAGGGCGGCGCCGGCGGGGACCGCGGCGGCGGCTGCGGTCGGCGGCGGGGCCGGCCGGCGCGGAGGAGGCGGCGGAGGCGGCGCCCGACGGCGGGGCAGGCGCGCGGCGCCCGGCGGCCGGGCGTGGGCCGCAGGGGCCGGGGTCGGGCCGGCGGGGGACGGCGGCGGCGGACGCTGACGTGGCGACGGGCGATTCGTCCGCCGGCGCGGGCGGACGTGTCCGGCGCGGGCGGACGCTGTCCGGCGGCGTTAGGGATTTTTGCTAGGGTTAGACTGCGATTCCGTTTTTCGGGATGCCCACTTATAAATAGGTAGAGGGAGCTAGGAGGCTCCAAATGAGGTGCGGTTTTCGCCCACACGATCGTGATCGAACGACCTAGAGCATGGAAGAGAGTTTTGTGGGTTTTGGGCTGGTTTTAGAGGGGCTTTTTGCTGGACACTTAAATGGACTTTGCGGATGCCCGGTTAACCGTTGGAGTATCAAACGACCTCCGAATGGAACGAAACTTGACCGGTAGTCTCCGGGTGGTATATTAAGACCACTTGACAAGCCTCGGTCCATTCCGAGAAAGTTTGACACACGCACACGAAAGAAAACAAGAGGGGTGCACCGGAGGAGATAGGAGCGCCGGATTGGAAAACGGACAACGGGGAAAATGCTCGGATGCAAGATACCAACACGTATGCGAATGCAATGCACATGATGACATGATATGAAAATGCATGACATGACAAAATACAAAACGAAAGACAAAACCCGATAACGGAGGGAAAAACATAACACATAGCCGGAAATGGCAAGAGTCGGAGTTACAAATATGGCAAGTAACATGCGGGGTGTTACAACACTCCACCACTACGAGAGGATCTCGTCCTGAGATCTAGGACTGAAAGAACTCCGGATATTCGGAACGGAGATGGTCCTCGCGTTCCCAGGTGGCTTCCCGGTCGGAATGGTGCGACCACTTCACTTTCAAGAATTTGATAGACTTGTTGCGAGTCTTGCGCTCAGTTTCTTCAAGAATAGCAACGGGGTGCTCATGATAAGACAAATCTTCTTGGAGGTCAATCTCTTCGAAGTCGATAGTGCGCTCAGGCGTCTTGAAGCACTTGCGGAGCTGTGACACGTGGAACACATCGTGCACGTTCGCGAAGTTGGAAGGAAGTTCAAGTTGATAGGCGAGGTCGCCTCTTTTGCCAATGATCTTGAAAGGACCCACGTATCTAGGGGCAAGCTTCCCTTTGATACCGAAGCGACGAGTGCCTTTCATTGGAGAGACGCGGAAGTAGACATGGTCTCCGATCTCGAAAGCCAAATCACGATGCTTACTATCATAGTAACTCTTCTGGCGCGATTGCGCGGCTTTGAGATTATCACGGATGACTTTACACATTTCTTCAGCTTCAGTGATTAAGTCATTGCCAAGAAGTTGGCGTTCACCAGTCTCTGACCAATTGAGAGGAGTACGGCACTTTCTGCCATAGAGAATCTCGAATGGGGCCTTGCCCGAACTCGCTTGGAAGCTGTTGTTGTAGGAGAATTCAGCATAAGGGAGACAATCTTCCCATTTCATGCCAAAGGAAATGACACAAGCCCTGAGCATATCTTCAAGAATTTGATTGACTTGCTCGACTTGGCCACTAGTTTGAGGGTGAAAAGCTGTGCTGAAGCGAATGTTTGTGCCCATGGCCTTCTGGAAGGAGTCCCAGAACTTAGAGGTGAAGATGCTTCCACGATCAGAAGAAATCAATTGTGGAATGCCGTGCAAAGAGACAATTCTGGAGGTGTAGAGCTCTGCCAGCTGAGCTGCTGTGATGGATTCTTTGATAGGAAGGAAATGAGCCACTTTAGAGAGCTTGTCGATGACAACAAAGATAGCATCATTTCCGCGCTTGGACTTTGGAAATCCAGTCACGAAGTCCATTTCGATATGATCAAACTTCCATTCTGGGATAGCAAGAGGTTGGAGGAGACCAGCTGGTCGTTGGTGTTCTGCTTTCACTCTTCGGCAGACATCACATTCATTCACGAATTGAGCAATTTCTCGCTTCATTCGAGTCCACCAATACGACTGCTTGAGGTCATGATACATCTTCGTACTTCCAGGATGAATGGAAAGGAGAGAATTGTGCGCCTCGTTCATTATGACTTTCCTTAGATCACCTTTAGGAACCACAATCCGGTCCTCGAAGAACAAAGTGTCTCTGTCATCAATGCGATAGCACTTGTATTTGGAAAGACCCTTGTCGATACCATGTTTCACCTTCTTCACCATGGCATCAAGGAGTTGTGCCTCGCGAATTTGATCTTCCAAAGTAGGAGATACAATGAGGTTGGCAAGAACGCCTTGAGGAACAACTTGGAGATTCAGCTTGCGGAAAGCTTCACAAAGATCCGGTTGGAAAGGCTTGAGAATTAAGCTGTTGCAATAAGCTTTCCTGCTTAAAGCATCTGCAATGACATTTGCTTTGCCTGGAGTATATTCGATACTCGGATTGTACTCTTGAATCATTTCGACCCATCGAGTCTGCCTGAGGTTGAGGTTGGGCTGAGTGAAGATATACTTGAGACTCTTGTGATCAGTGAAAATGTCCACTTGTCTCCCAACAAGAGATGTCTCCACGTAACCAATGCATGGACAACTGCCGCCAACTCAAGATCGTGAGTGGGGTAGTTCTTCTCGTTGGGCTTCAACTGCCGAGAGGTATAGGCCACAACTTTCTTCTCTTGCATTAACACAGCACCGAGACCTTGGAGAGAAGCATCACAGAAAACTTCATACGGCTTGGATTCATCAGGAGGAGTCAAGACAGGAGCTGTGACTAGTTTCTGTTTGAGAGTGTTGAAAACAACGTCACACTCAGGAGACCAGACATATTTCACATGCTTCTGTAGGAGGTTGGAAAGAGGCTTTGCAATCTTGGAAAAATTCTCAACGAATCTCCGGCAATAGCTTGCAAGACCCAGAAAACTGCGGAGCTGCTTGACATTTTGAGGAGGTTCCCAATCCAGAACTGCGGACACCTTCTCGGGGTTAACAGCGATGCCTTTGGCAGAGATGATGTGACCAAGGAAAAGAACTTCATCGAGCCAAAACTCACATTTGGAGAACTTCGCATAGAATTGATACTCTCTGAGCTTGTCGAGCACCAATCGCAAATGTTTGGCATGATCCTGCTTGTTCTTGGAGAAGACCAAGATATCATCGAGATACACCAGAACGAATTCATTGGTATAGGGGTTGAAGATGAAATTCATCATCCGAGAGAACACCGGAGGAGCATTGACAAGGCCGAAAGACACGACAGTATATTCATAAGAACCAAAGCTTGTTCTGAAAGCTGTCTTGGGAATATCTTCTTCACGAATGCGAATCTGATGATAACCCATACGAAGGTCAAGCTTCGAGAATACTTTAGCGCCTTTGAGTTGCTCAAATAGCTCATTGATGTTGGGAAGTGGATACTTGTTCTTGATTGTCTTCTTGTTCAATGGACGGTAGTCGACACAAAGTCGGTCCGTGCCATCCTTCTTCTTGACAAAAAGAACACCACAACCCCATGGAGAAGAACTCGGTCTGATCAAACCCAGACGCTCTTGTTCATCGAGCTGCTTCTTCAATTCCTTCAGCTCGTTTGGTCCAAGCTTGTATGGACGCTTGCAAACGGGTACAGTACCAGGCTCTAGTTCGATAACGAACTCAACTGGCCGGTGCGGAGGCATACCCGGAAGCTCTTCTGGAAAAACATCTTGATACTCGCAAACGACTGGAATTTGAGAGATGGCATCCAATTCGCCCTTCTCATTGAGAGAGAAAAACCGAATGGTTTTATCACGAGCGGCAAAAATAATCACATCCTCAGACGAGTGTGTCAATTGAATTTCCCTGGCAGCACAATCAAGTTGAGCCTTGTGCTTAGAAAGCCAGTCCATCCCGAGAATAAGATCAATATCCGAGTCACCAAGAACAATTGGAGAAGACTGGAATCTATAGTCGCCCATCTTGATGGAAACATCGGGAGCAGCCAAACTAGAAGACAAAAGCTTACCCGGAGAAACAACTTGCATAACTTTGGATAAAATCTCTGTGTCAACATTGTGCTTCGATGCAAATGGGTATGACAAGAAAGAATGCGATGCACCAGTATCAAAAAGAACTTTTGCAGGAATATCATTAACTGAGAGATTACCCATTATCACATCAGTAGATTCCTCCGCTTGAGCTGCATTCATCATGTTCACCTTTGCAAACTTTGGATTATGCTTGACCACTGCATTGCTGGAAGATCTGACAGGAGGAGGAGGAGGAAGACGCCTCTGGTTGAAGCACTTGTTCGCATAGTGACCTTTCTGCTGACATTTGTTGCAAGTCACCTCTGAGAGTGGACGGTGATAAGGAGCATTGGACTTTGGAGCTTGATTCTGAGACTTGTTCTGATAGCCAGAGTTGGAAGAGTTTGAAGAACCATGGCCACCTTTGTTCTTCTGCTGGTAAGGCTGACGAAACGGAGGAGGAGGAGGCAACCAGAACTTCTGTTGCTTAGCTGTCACAAGTGAGGAAGAAGAAGACTGAACTGCGTCTCTGACTCTCTTCTTAGAAGCCTCACACTTGAGCTGAGCAGCCTCTTGCTTCAGTGCCATATTGTAGAATTGATCAAACTGAGTAGGCTCAACAAGAATGAGAGCTAACTGCAGATCCTCTTTTAAGGCCACCTCTGAAGTGATAGATCATGCTCTTCTCATAAGGAACGTCTTGTTTAGCGAAGCGAGCAAGTTTCTGAAACTGAATGTTGTATTGATACACAGACATGTTTCCTTGCTTGAGATTGCGGAACTCCTCACGCTTGCTCTCAACAACACTTTGTGGAATGTGGTGCGCTTTGAAGTCCCGACAGAAGTCAGTCCAAGTGATCACACGACCTCCTCTGGAATCTTTGTATTGCTGAAACCAATCAGCAGCTTGGTCCTTGAGCTGGAAAGAAGCGAACTTGACAAAGTCCTCAGGCCTGACATTGCTATATTCAAAATGCTTGTTGATGTCCACGAGCCAATCATCGGCATCCGTGGCCTCGGCACAGTAGCTGAAAGACTTGGGCTGATTTGCGAGAAACTGGTTGAGAGTGGCAAAGTGAAACTGATTGTTGCCTTGACCTTGATTGCCTTGATTGCCTTGCCCTTGAGTACGTTCTTGCAAGAGTTGCAGAATCATCTGAGCATTGGCGTTGGTGGCTGCCATGATTGCTTGCCATGCCTCCGGAGGTGGAGGTGGTGGCGGAGGGTTCGCTTGACTCCCTTCATTGCGATCCGGATTCTGACGCGTTGGCGGAGCCATCCTGAAGAGGGTGACATCCGTTAGCATCTTGATAGACAAAAAGATAAGTAGAATCAACGGACAGAAATTGCAACATATAGTCTTCACAATAAACATTCAAACGAAAATGAACGAATGAATTCCGTAGTAAATCGTCACACTTCCATAAGTTGAGAAGCCACTTGAAAAAGATATGGAATGAACATATGAATTCGAAGCAACTCGAATACCACAATACAAAATAAAACAAAGTGTTGGCTTGCAGAATAAGCCGGAACAAACATATGATAGATATTTCGTTCGAAGTTTTCGTGGTGGGGCCCACACGGGCTCAATCGTACAGCACCATCATGTACAAGGCTGTGCACATGACATACGAAGCGTCCCCGAGTCGGCAAAGCCATGGACTCTTTAAGACACAACGAGACCACTGTAAAATCAACCGTATACAGGCGGACCACTAGACGTCGAACCCCAATCTCATATCATGCGTCTGTCGGAAAGATATCCTAAGGCTACTAGAATTCCCACTTATAAACTCCCGAAACTTTCTGGTTATGCAATCTGGTGTAGGGGATACAGGGGACACAAAATATATCACCCAAACTAACATTCCCTAGATCCAGCTGTATCCATCCGTCAACACATAACCAAGAAACCTTCGGAAATCGTTTACCTCAACCTTCGAAAAACATCCGTTATACAAGTTATGGCAATACTCCCGAACTCCCGCCCCAGTACTGGGTGGCGTCGAGGTGATCTCACCAACAACTGCATAAAAGAGATTTCGATGTCGGCGAAACTCAGGTATTCCAGAACTGCAACGATAAAATTGTGATGACAACACCTCGGAGCTCAACTCCCCGGGACACTGCCACAACCCCTAAATGACAGGAGGCACCAAGAACAATGTTCTCGTCACAAATCGATCGGAACGATTCCAAGATACCCGCGTGATCCTAAAAAAAATTTAGTGAAATTTGAGGAGAGAATAGTCAAAACTTCTACGTCAGGAGACCTCACCAGAGCGACGAAGGGACTGAGGAGTAAAAAGAATCCTACTCTCCGATATATATAATCCTAAGACTCAAAACATTTTTGTTCTAGACTCAACAACGCCAGCGATTCGATCAAGCAGGGGGCTCCTAAGTCGGGGAAGGCTCTGATTACCAACTTGTAACGCCCACGATGCGGCTATATCTCCCACGTGTCGAGGCACGACTTAGAGGCATAACCGCATAGTGGTTTTGTCGCAAGAAGGGTCATCTTCACACAATCCCATGTAATGAACAAGAATGGGATAAAGAGTTGGCTTACAATCGCCACTTCACACAATACATAAATATCATTCACACATCATCCAAAATACAATCATATAGACCGACTACGGTCAAAATCCAGATGAAAATACGATAACCCCAAATGCTAGATCCCCGATCGTCCCAACTGGGCTCCACTACTGATCATCAGGAAAAGACACATAGTAACGACCACATTCCTCGTCAAACTCCCACTTGAGATCGACGCCATCATCTGCACTGGCATCGTCGGCACCTGCAACTGTTTTGGAAGTATCTGTGAGTCACGGGGACTCAGCAATCTCACACCCACGAGATCAAGACTATTTAAGCTTATAGGACAAAGAGGTGCAAAGAGGTGGAGCTGCAGCGGCAAAAGCATATATGGTGGCTAACTTGCGCAAATGAGAGCGAGAAGAGAGCAACGGAACGGACGTCATCTAGCAATGATCAAGAAGTGATCCTGAACACCTACTTACGTCATCCATAACACAGACCGTGTTCACTTCCCGGACTCCGCCGAGAAGAGACCATCACGGTTACACACGCACTTGGTGTATTTTAATTGAGTCAAGTGACAAGTTATCTACAACCGGACATTAACAAATTCCCATCTGCCTCATAACCGCGGGCACGGCTTTCGAAAGATAATACCCTGCAGGGGTGTCCCAACTTAGCCCATCATAAGCTCTCACGGTCAACGAAGGATAAACCTTCTCCCGGAAAGACCCGATCAGTCTCGGAATCCCGGTTTACAAAACATCTCGACAATGGTAAAACAAGACCAGCAAAGCCACCCGAATGTGCCGACAAATCCCGATAGGAGCTGCACATATCTCGTTCTCAGGGCACACCGGATGAGACATCCTACGAGTAAAACCAGACCTCGAGTTTCCAGGAGGGGGCCCCGCAGTCTGCTCAGTTCGGACCAACACTCGAAGGAGCACTGGCCCGGGGGGGTTAAAATAAGATGACCCTCAGGCTCGCGAAAACCCGGGGGAAAAAGGTATAGGTCGCAAATGGTAAAACCAAGGTTGGGCCTTGCTGGAGGAGTTTTATTCAAGGCGAACTGTCAAGGGGGTCCCATAAATCACCCGACCGCGTAAGGAACGCAAACTCAAGGAACATAATCCCGGTATAACAGTAACTAGGGCGGCAAGAGTGGAACAAAACACAAGGCATAAGGCCGAGCCTTCCACCCTTTACCAAAATATATAGATGCATTAATTAAATAAGAGATATTGTGATATCCCAACATATCCATGTTCCGACATGGAACAAACTTCAACTTCACCTGCAACTATCAACGCTATAAGAGGGGCTGAGCAAAAGCAGTAACATAGCCAAACAACGGTTTGCTAGGAGAGGATGGTTAGAGGCTGACATGGCTAAAAATAGAAGACATGATATAGCAAGTGATAGGTAGCGAGCATGGCAATAGAGCGAACAACTAGCATAGCAAAGATAGAAGTGATTTCGAGGGGTGGTCATCTTGCCTGCAAGATTCTCAGAGTTGTCGAAAGCTTGATCCTCGTATGCGTACTCGACAGGTTACTCGTTCACGAACTCGTCTCCCGGCTCTACCCAAGACAAGAACACAAACAAACGGAACCACAATCAACAACGAGAAATGCGCAAGCAACATGATGCAAAACATGTATGATATGCAAGATATGATATGCGATGCATATGCGTGCTCCGGAAGGAAAATGATGAACATGGCAGTAACTTGGCAAACCAAGCATGCCACTGGAAAGATGAGATGATTTCGGTCGAAATCGATATAAAGATCACCGGAATCGGATGCACGGTTTGCAAATGGCAAGCAAAACAAGGATGGCACTAATCTGCAATAAACAGCAAGATAGCACTTAAAATGCAACAAGTAACAAAGCTAAAGCACACCAACATAGCAACAAAGCATATGACAGTAATCTACAGGAGATGCTTGACAAAAGATGAACACTGAGCTATGGCTAGTTCACAACGTATCAAGCTCAAACAAGCATGGCAAAAGAGCAAAAGATTACAGGTTCACAGACTTGGTGAAAAACTGGACATGGCAGAAATCAGTATCAGGTAGCCATGTTCAGAGCACGAAATCAACATGCTATAGGAACTTAACATAGCAAAATAAGGCATGGTAGTGTTCTACTAAATTCACATGACAAAAGTCCCTTACTGACCATAAGCCAAAAAGGACCATAAGATATGATGGCAAGCATGTAAACATAGCAAGTTTCGTTAACAGGTTCTAGACTTAGCAGAAAACAGAGCATGGCAGAAATATTAATATGTAGGCCTCTTTGTAAGCTTGATGCACTCACTACATAGCAATGCATGACAAACCAAGGATACCTACAGCAAGATGTCATGTCTATGAAGCTATCCATCGTAAGAACAATTGCATAGCATGTATGGATCAACTACAATAAGCTTGGCAAAAATGCATATCATGTTAAGAATCTGCCAGAAATATTTTATAGCAAAAGTAGAGCAAGCTTGAGTCATGCTATGGCATTCTAAAATTGCACAAAATTGCAGGCATGGATCAATTACAACTATATCTACAAAACATCCTTACTGAATATCTCCAAAATATGCATGGATCTTTCTGTAGCATCAAGTTTACATGGCAACAAAGTTACAGCAGACGAGGACTTGGAGAAATCACTAAGTCCCTGAAATCAGAAATATTACGGGGCCTACTTTGCATGCTTGTGCTAGTCACCACAAAGATCACAAAAAATACATGGACTACACCACTAGAAAGATGGCATGGCATACTTCAAAACACATGTAGAGCTCATGCTCAAAAGATGCACAGAATAAATGATACAAAAATGACAAATCTCCAAATTCTGCTAAGAACCAGAGAATAACAGCAACTAGCCCACTTCCAACGAAGATTTGGGCATCAATATGACCTCTAATGAACATGGTGTAATTGAACAAAATGAAGAGCATCACGAGGCGAACAATTTGACATATTACACGCGCGAATCAGAGCTACACGCACAAAGTTACGGCATCTCAAACAGGAGCACATGCTGAGAAATTTCCAGACTTGGAAGAAAAAACGAGGACGAGAAAGTCAACGGGCCTCACCAGATCTGGATTGAACGAGCTCTTTGAGCCCGAGCTCGCTCGCCGGCGGAGGAAGGAGGGAGAGGGAGCGGCGGCCAGAGGGAGGAGGAGAAGAGGGGCCCGGAGGGCGGCGGTCGCCGGCCGGAGCGGGCGGAGGAGGGCGGCGCCGGCGGGGACCGCGGCGGCGGCGGCGGTCGGCGGCGGGGCCGGCCGGCGCGGAGGCGGCGGCGGAGGCAACGCCCGGCGGCGGGGCAGGCGCGCGGCGGCGGGCGTGGGCCGCGGGGGCCGGGGTCGGGCCGGCGGGGGACGGCGGCGGGCCGGCGGGGGACGGCGGCGGCGGACGCTGACGTGGCGACGGGCGATTCGTTCGCCGGCGCGGGCGGACGTGTCCGGCGCGGGCGGACGCTGTCCGGCGGCGCGAGGGATTTTTGCTAGGGTTAGACTGCGATTCCGTTTTTCGGGATGCCCACTTATAAATAGGTAGAGGGAGGTAGGAGGCTCCAAATGAGGTGCGGTTTTCGCCCACACGATCGTGATCGAACGACCTAGAGCATGGGAGAGAGTTTGGTGGGTTTTGGGCTGGTTTTAGAGGGGGTTTTTGCTGGACACTCAAATGGACTTTGCGGATGCCCGGTTAACCGTTGGAGTACCAAACGACCTCCGAATGGAACGAAACTTGACCGGTAGTCTCCGGGTGGTATATTAAGACCACTTGACAAGCCTCGGTCCATTCCGAGAAAGTTTGACACACGCACACGAAAGAAAACAAGGGGGGTGCACCGGAGGAGATAGGAGCGCCGGATTGGAAAACGGACAACGGGGAAAATGCTCGGATGCAAGATACGAACACGTATGCGAATGCAATGCACATGATGACATGATATGAAAATGCATGACATGACAAAATACAAAACGAAAGACAAAACCCGACAACGGAGGGAAAAACATAACACATAGCCGGAAATGGCAAGAGTCGGAGTTACAAATATGGCAAGTAACATGCGGGGTGTTACACATCGCCATCTGCTCGTCAGCGATCTGGTAACCCTTCTGGAGGCACTCTTCGGCCAGCTTCCGGTTGCCTATGATAGTGATCACACCACTCGGCCCTGACATCTTAAGTTTAAGATACACGTAGTATGGACGGGCCATGAAACTTGTGTAGGCTAGCCTACCCAGGATGGCGTGTGATGTGGAATGCTACCTAACATATTTATCCATGTAATCTTCTTTATTGTGGCAAGAATATTCAGATCCATAAGATTCAAAACAAAAGTTTAATATTGACATAAAAACAATAATACTACAAGCATACTAATAAAGCAATCATGTCTTCTCAAAATAACATGGCCAAAGAAAGTTATCCCTACGAAATCATATAGTCTGGCTATCCTCCATCTTCATCACACAAAATATTCAAATCATGCACAACCCCGATGACAAGCCAAGCAATTGTTTCATACTTTTGATGTTCTCAAACTTTTTCAACTTTCACGCAATACATGAGCGTGAGCCATGGACATATAGCACTATAGGTGGAATAGAATATGGTGGTTGTGGAGAAGATAAAAAGAAGCAGATAGTCTCACATCAACTAGGCGTATAAATGGGCTATGGAGATGCTCATCAATAGATATCAATGTGAGTGAGTAGGGATTGTCATGTAATGGATGCACTAGAGCTATAAGTTTATGAAAGCTCAAAAAGAAACTAAGTGGGTGTGCATCCAACTCACTTGCTCACGAAGACCTAGGGCAATTTGAGGAAGCCCATCATTGGAATATACCAGCCAAGTTCTATAATGAAGAATTCCCACTAGTATATGAAAGTGACAACATAGGAGACTCTCTATCATGAAGATCACGGTGCTACTTTGAAGCACAAGTGTGGTAAAAGGATAGTAACATTGCCCCTTCTCTCTTTTCTCTCAATTTTTTATTGGGCCTTCTCTCATTTTTTGGCCTCTTTTTTTCGTCCGGAGTCTCATTCTGATTTGTGGGGGAATCATAGTCTCCATCATCCTTTCCTCACATGGGACAATGCTCTAATAATGAAGATCATCATACTTTTATTTACTTACAACTCAAGAATTACAACTCGATACGTAGAACAAAATATGACTCTATATGAATGCTTCCGGCGGTGTACCGGGATGTGCAATGACTCAAGAGTGACATGTATAAAATATGAATGGTGGCTTTGCCACAAATACGATGTCAACTAATGATCATGCAAAGCAATATGACAATGATGAAGTGTGTCATAATAAACGGAACGGTGGAAGTTGCATGGCAATATATCTCAGAATGGCTATGGAAATGCCATAATAGGTAGGTATGGTGGCTATTTTGAGGAAGGTATAAGGTGGGAGTAAGGTATCGGCAAAAGTTGCACGGTACAAGAGAGGCTAGCAATGGTGGAAGGGTGAGAGTGCGTATAATCCATGGACTCAACATTAGTCATAAAGAACTCACATACTTATTGCAAAAATCCATTAGTCATCAAAACAAAGTACTACGCACATGCTCCTAGGGGGGTAGATTGGTAGGAAAAGACCATCGCTCGTCCCCGACCGCCACTCATAAGGAAGACAATCAATAAATAAATCATGCTCCGACTTCATCACATAACGGTTCACCATACGTGCATGCTACGAGAATTTCAGATCTTAAGTACTTTATTCAAACAACAAGCAAAACAAAATAAAATGGCATTGCAAGGATAACACATATCATGTGAAGAATCAAAAACTTAGGCTCAACCAAAACCGACCGATAGTTGTTGAAGAAGAAAGGTGGGATGCCAACCGGGGCATCCCCAAGCTTAGCTGCTTGAGACTTCTTGAAATATTAATTAGGGATGCCTTGGGCATCCCCAAGCTTGAGCTTTTGTGTCTCCTTAATTGCTCTCATATCATGGTTTCCCTAATTCTTAAAAACTTCGTCCACACAAAACAAGAACTCATGAGATAAATTAGTATAAATCCATGCTAAACCTTATCATTCTCTACTGTAGAAAATCACTAAAATTATAATTTGACATTGCATACTAAATTCCTCTGCATATTTAACACTCATATCCTCAAATAGAATCATTAAACAAGCAAACATATGCAAACAATGCAATCATAACATCAATCTGTCCAAACAGGATAGTCTGTAAAGAATGCAAGAGGAATCATACTTATTTAACTCCAAAAATTCTGAAAAATTACCACACTGTAGATAATTTGTTTTTACTCATTTTGTAAAAATTTCAAGATTTTATCATGTTCTGACTATTCACCAATATTCAAAACATAACAACAAACTTTCTGTTTTCAAACAGCAACATATAGACTTGCAAAATAAGCATGGTAAAGGCTATACTTGACCTTTTTATTGAAATAAAAGATGCAAAACATTACTATAAATAATAGCAAGCAAATCCTAATAAAATAAAATGATGCTCCAAGCAAAACACATATCATGTGGTGAATAAAAATATAGCTCCAAGTAAGGTTACCGATGAACGAAGACGAAAGAGGGGATGCCATCCGGGGCATCCCCAAGCTTAGGCCCTTGGTTGTCCTTGAATATTACCTTGGGGTGCCTTGATCATCCCCAAGCTTAGGCTCTTGCCACTCCTTATTCTGTAGTCCATCAAAACTTTACCCAAAACATGAAAACTTCACAACACAAAACTCAACAGAAAACTCGTAAGCTCCGTTAGTATAAGAAAATAAACTAGAACTTTTGGCACTGTTGTGAACTCATTATTTATTTATATTGGTGTAATATCTACTGTATTGCAACTTCTACATGGTTCATACCCTCCGATACTACTCATAGATTCATCAAAATAAGCAAACAACACATGAAAAACAGAATCTGTCAAAAACAGAACAGTCTGTAGTAATCTGGAAACTTTCCATACTTCTGTAACTCCAATTTTTTTGAAACATTAGGACAATCTGAGGAATTTGTATATCAATCTTGTGCAAAAAGAATCAGTATTTTATCATGTTCCAGTAAATTTTAAAAATTCCTGGACTGAGAGTAAAGGTTTCTGTTTTTGCACAGAATCAAGTCAACTATCATCCACACTATCCCAAAGGCTTTACTTGGCACTTTATTGAAACAAAGCTATAAAACATGATTACTACAGTAGCTTAATCATGTGGACACACAAAAACAGTAGGCATAAGTATTGGGTTGTCTCCCAACAAGCGCTTTTCTTTAATGCCTTTCTAGCTAGGCATGATGATGTCAATGATGCTCACATAAAAGATAAGAATTGAAACACAATGGGAGTATCATGAAGCATATGACTATCACATTTAAGTCTAACCCACTTCTTATGCATCGGGATTTTGTGAGCAAAAAATTTATGGGAACAAGAATCAATTAGCATAGGAAGGCAAAACAAGCATAACTTCAAGATTTTCAACACATAGAGAGGAAACTTGATATTATTGCAACTCCTACCAGCATATATTCCTCCCTCATAATAATTTTCAGTAGCATCATGGATGAATTCAACAATATAGCTATCACATAAAATATTATTTTCATGATGCACAACCATAGAAATTTTACTACTTTCCACATAAGCAAATTTCTTCTTATTCATAGTAGTGGGAGGAGCAAATTCAACAAAATAACTATCATGTGAGGCATAATCCAATTGAAAACTAAAATCATGATGACAAGTTTCATAGTTATAATTATTCTTTATAGCATACGTGTCATCACAATAATCATCATAGATAGCAACTTCGTTCTCATAATCAATTGGAACCTCTTCCGGAATAGTGGAATCATCACTAAATAAAGTCATGACCTCTCCAAATCCACTTTCATGAATATTATAAGATTCAACACCCTACAAAATAGTGGGATCATTACCTAGAGTTGACACTCTTCCAAACCCACTTTCATCAATATAATCATCATAAATAGGAGGCATGCTATCATCATAATAAATTTGCTCATCAGAACTTGGGTGAAAAAAATATCATCTTCATCAAACACAGCATCCCCAGGCTTGTGACTTTGCATATCATTAGCATCATGGATATTCAAAGAATTCATACTAACAACATTACAATCATGCTCATTATTCAAATATTTTGTGCCAAACATCTTATAGACTCTTCTTCTAAGACTTGAGCACAATTTTCCTTTCCATCATTTTCACGAAAGACATTATAAAGATGAAGCATATGAGGCAACCTCAATTCCATTTTTTTTGTAGTTTCCTTTTATAGACTAAACTAGTGATAAAACAAGAAACTAAAAGATTCAATTGCAAGATCTAAAGATATACCTTCAAGCACTCACCTCCTCAGTAACGGCGCCAGAAAAGAGCTTGATGTCTACTACAAAACTTTATCCCGGTAGACGTTGTTGGGCCTCCAAGTGCAGAGTTTTGTAGGACAGTAGAAAATTTCCCTCAAGTGGATGACTTAAGGTTTATCAATCCGTGGGAGGCGTAGGATGAAGATGGTCTCTCTCAAACAACCCTGCAACCAAATAACAAAGAGTCTCTTGTGTCCCCAACGCATCCAATATAGTGGTAAATTGTATGGGTGCACTAGTTCGGCGAAGAGATGGTGATACAAGTGTAATATGGATGCTAGATATAGGTTTTTGTAATCTGAAAATATAAAAACAACAAGGTAGCAAGTAACAAAAGTGAGCAAAAACAGTATTGCAATGCTTTAAAACAAGGCCTAGGGTTCATACTTTCACTAGTGCAAGTTCTCTCAACAATGATAACATAATTGGATCATATAACAATCCCTCAACGTGCAACAAAGAATCACTCCAAAGTTTCTATCGGAGAACGTAGGACGAAAACGTGCATCAACCCCTATGCATAGATTACCCCAATGTCACCTCGGGAATCCGCGACTTGAGTGCCAAAACATACATCAAGTGAATCAATAGAACATCCCATTGTCACCACAGATATCCCATTGCAAGACATACATCAAGTGTTCTCAAATCCAATACTCAATCCAACATAACGAAACCTCAAAGAGCAAGACTCAATTCATCACAAGAAGGTAGAGGGGGAGAAACACCATATGATCCAACTACAATAACAAAGCTCGCGGTACATCAAGATCGTGCCAAATCAAGAACACGAGAGAGAGAGAGAGAGAAAGATCAAACACATAGCTACTGGTACATACCCTCATCCCCGAGGGTGAACTACTCCCTCCTCGTCATGGAGACCGCCGGGATGATGAAGATGGCCACCGGTGATGGTTTCCCCCTCTGGCAGGTGCCGGAACGGGCTCCCGATTGGTTTTTCGTGGCTACAGAGGCTTTCAGCGACGGAACTCCCGATCTAGGTTTATTTCTGGGGGTTTCTATATTTATAGGCATTTTTGGCGTCGGGAACAAGTCAGGGGGGTCCACGAGGCGACGACAAGGCTGGGAGCGCGCCCTAGGGGGCGCCCTCCACCCTTGTGGATGCCTCGTGGCTCTTCTAACCCAACTCTTTTGCTTCGATGGCTTCTTCTGGTCCATAAAAGAACACCGTAAATTTTCAGCTCATTTGGACTCCATTTGATATTCCTTTTCTGTGAAACTCAAAAACAAGGAAAAAACAAAAACTGGCACTGAGCTCTAGGTTAATAGGTTAGTCCCAAAAATCATATAAAATAGCATATAAATGCATATAAAACATCCAAGATGGATAATTGATGCCTGGTAGAACTACGTCGGTATTTCCCCAAAGAGGAAGGGATGATGCAGCACAACAACGGTAGGTATTTCCCTCAGTGATGAGACCAAGGTTATCGAACTAGTAGGAGAACCAAGCAACACTACGTAAACAACACCTGCACACAAATAACAAATACTCGCAACCCGACGTGTTAAAGGGGTTGTCAATCCCTTTCGGGCAACGGTGCCAGAAATTGGCAAACGGACGTGAGAGAGTTGTAATAGATTGATAGATCGAACGCCAAATAAAATAAATTGCAGCAAGGTATTTTTGTACTTTTGGTTTAATAGATCTGAAAATAAAATCAAAGGAAAATAGTTCACAAAGGCAAATATAATAAAGAAGAGACCCGGGGGCCGTAGATTTCACTAGTGGCTTCTCTCAAGAAAATACCAAACGATGGGTGAACAAATTACTGTTGGGCAATTGATAGAACTTCAAATAATCATGACGATATCCAGGCAATGATCATTATATAGGCATCACGTCCAAGATTAGTAGACCGACTCCTGCCTGCATCTACTACTATTACTCCACACATCGACCGCTATCCAGCATGCATCTAGTGTATTAAGTTCATGGAAAAACGGAGTAATGCAATAAGAACGATGACATGATGTAGACAAGATGTATTTATGTAGAAATAGACCCCATCCTTTTATCCTTAATAGCAATGATACATACGTGTCTGGGATCAAGCACCGTAAGATTGAACCCATTACAAAGCACCTCTTCCCATTGCAAGATAAATAGATCAAGTTGGCCAAACAAAACCCAGATATGGGAGAAGAAATACGAGGCTATAAGCAATCATGCATATAAGAGATCAAAGAAGACTCAAATAACTTTCATGGATAAAAAGATAGATCTGATCATAAACTCAAAGTTCATCTGATCCCAACAAACACACCGCAAAAAGAATTACATCATATGGATCTCCAAGAGACCATTGTATTGAGAATCAAACAAGAGAGAGGAAGCCATCTAGCTACTAACTACGGACCCGTAGGTCTACAAAGAACTACTCACGCATCATCGGAGAGGCACCAATGGACATGATGAACCCCTCCGTGATGGTGTCTAGATTGGATCTGGTGGTTCTGGAACTTGCAGTGACTGGAATTGATTTTCGTCGACTCCCCTAGGGTTTCTGGAATATTGGGGTATTTATAGAGCAAAGAGGCGGTTCAGGGGGCACACGAGGTGGGCACAACCCACCTGGGCGCGCCTGGGCCTCCAGGCGCGCCCTGGTGGGTTGTGCTCCCCTCGGAGCACCCCCCCAGGTGCTTCTCCAGCCCACTGGATGTCTTCTGGTCCAAAAAAGTCCACAAAAAGTTTCACTGCGTTTGGACTCCGTTTGGTATTGATTTCCTGTGATGTAAAAAAACATGCAGAAAACAGCAACTAGAACTTGGCACTATGTCAATAGGTTTGTACCAAAAAATGATATAAAATGACTATAAAATGATAGTAAAATACCCAAGAATGATAATATAACAGCATGGAACAATCAAAAATTATAGATACGTTGGAGACGTATCAGTAATATAATAGCATGGAACAATCAAAAATTATAGATACGTTGGAGACGTATTAGCGTGGTAAGCACTTCGAAAGTTAGCCGCTCCTTTCTGAAGTTCTTCTTTTCGCCAAATACGACGTCAAGAGAAATTTTCCCGAGTGACTTGGCCTTCTTCCCGTGGATTGCACCGTGGAACTGCATGATGCTCTTGCTGAGCCAGGGCATCGGAATGCTCATTGCCTCCAGAGTGTCGGCATAAATAATGTTGACCTCTTGGCACCGTGGGACTGCCGCCATCCATTAGGACTTTGCACAATCGGACCCCTCCAATGGCCGGGTCAACCACCAAAGCCTACTGCCCGGGGGTCGGTATGTGAGCTGGGTGATCCAACTGATCGAAGGTCATGGGCGTCTTGGCCCAGTCGAGGTATTTGGTGGCAGTCGGAACCGCCATGTTGACCTCTTGGTTTATAACCTTGAGGTGACTCTTGCTTTCGACGTCGGCGAAGATCATCAAGACTTTTTTCGATGTTGGGGTACCCGGAAGCACCCTTGCCTCCATCATCGTCATTGTCTTCGTCCTTGTCCCCAGAGGAATCCTGCCGCATCTCTTGCTTTAGGAGTCGGCACTCCCGAGTGGTGTGCTTGGGCAAAATCAAATTTCCGTCCTCGTCTTTCTTCGTATGGATCTCGCAGGGTTGATCGAGGATGTCACTCTTCGGGGTGACTTGCTTCTTCCCCTTCCAGTCTTTCTTCTGATTTTGGGAGCCTTTGCCTTGGCTGGCCAGGGCCGCCGCCTTAACAGTCCCTCCAGCCTCAGCTTTCCGCTTGAGCTTCTTGCCCTTGTTGTTGTCCGACTGATAAGCGTCGCCTGCTCGGCTTTTGCCGCTTCTCAGTCGGTCTTCCTCTTCACCATTGGCGTACCAATTGGCTATCTCCATAGGCCGACCAAGAGTTGGAGTCTCAGTTTGGCCGAACTACATGTTCAGCCCTTGGTATCTGACTCCGGCCTTGAAGGCGCAGATCGCCTGGTGCTCGATGACGTTCTCCACCGTGTTGTGTAGGGTGGTCCATCGCTTAATGTACTCATGGAGAGTCTCGTTTTGTCTCTGCACGCAGTGCTGCAACTCGGCCAAACCACCCGGTCGCTTGTAAGTGCCTTCGAAGGTCTTGACGAACACTCTCGCCAAATCATCCCAGTAGTATATGCTACCAAGCGGGAGCTGTGTGAGCCATGCCCGAGCGGAGCCTTCGAGCATCAGCGGCAGGTGTTTCATGGCCATGTTGTCTTTGCCGTCGCTGATCTGGACTACCATCCAGTAATCTTCTAACCAGATCTCTGGCTTGGACTCGCCAGTGAAGTTGCTGATCCCCGTGGCCAACCTGAAGTTGCGGGGATGTCCGTCGCCCGTATGTATTAGCTAAAACATTCAGGAGCCGAGGGTACGGAACCACTCGAAATGTCGACATCTTAGCCTTCTCGCAAGGCCTGGCCCTGTCGACCAGGTTCTGAGCGAGAACGGATCTCGCGTTGAAATGCGGGTTTTGGGTGTTCCTCATGCAATGAGAAGGACTCTGCCTACGATCAACGCCGTGTGTCCGTCTGTTGTCGTAGGGCTGGCGCCTGTACGCACCATATCGCGGTGGTGGCATCAGGGCGCAATCGTAATCGTCGTGGCGCTGCGGCGAGGCGACGCAACCCGATCATGCCTCTGATCTTCCTAGTGATCTCTCGAGGAGGATGTGACTCGGCGCCTGCCGGAGCCGAGTGGGCTGTGAGCCGACTGAACGGTCTCTGCACGCACCGATGCGCTATGGATGCGATCTCTGGACTGGGACACCGCCGCATTCTGCGACAACGCCGTCTTCAAGAGCGCCTGAATTTTCCGAATTCCCTCTACGGCTGTGGAGCCAGAGGGCTGGATGGAATCCGCGATCCGAGTGGCGGCTACCAGGTTTTGTAGCGGAGTACTGAGAACTTGATACTTACGAGGCTGGTCACTCGAGTAAAGCCCGCGCTTGTGCCGACTGGAGCTGGGTTGGCGGCGCGCACGATCATCCAACTCCCTCTGAAGCCGTTTGAGGCGATCACGCTCGGCCAGGGTGGCCAGGTGAGTCGACTCCATGGCCAGCGCTTCAGGGGTCGTCCCGGTGATTGGGGTGTTCAAGAACTGCTCGTTCTTGTGGCGAAGCTCGTCACGCTGCTCACGAGTGAGAGCCTGGGGCACGTACGGCTCATGGAGTGCGCCGGCGCCGCTAGTGTTACCATGTGACACACCTACACAGCCGTCCTGGGCATCGTGTACCCCGGGGCCGCGTGATGCTCGGAGTTGTTTCCATTAGAACTTCGGCGGTCGACTCGACACTTTCACACTCGGACTCCTCGGAGGAATCGCCGAGTGACCCGTTGGAAAGGTCGAGGGCGGGCTCATTGAATTCGAGAGCCTCCACCTTTTCTGCTGCAGCCTGGATGGCCACAACGTGCTTGATCCTGCGCTGTGATCGTGAGCGCCCGGAACGCTTGCGGCGGCGCGTAGTGGGAGGGTCATTGGTCACTCGGTATGGAGCCGAGGGCTGCCGGAGAAGGACTCCATAGGAGGATGCGCAGAAATGCACCGCGCCACAGACTGGCAGTGCCTCCACATCCAGCGGGGCCTCGCGAAGCCACGCTGAATCGTCGGTGATGAAGGAGAGCGTCCCGAAACGGATTTCGCCGTCGACTAACCTGATGATGAAGGAATCCACCTACGCCGTGAAACTTTGCTAGACGCCTCGCCCCACGGTGGGCGCCAACTATCGGGGTTACGATCCTGAGCATGAGTACTAGGAGTACGAATAAGGGGCAGAACCTAGCTACGGTGCAGGTGTAACATTCGGTGTTTAACTAGTTCAGGCCCCTCTCGGCGGAGGTAACGGCCCTACGTCTCCTGCCCCGAGGCTTGGTTTTGATTTGATGGGTATGGTTACAAAGGTTGCTCGACCCTAGGTCAGGAGGTGGAGTGCGGCTTATATAGAGTGCGCCGCAGCCCCATGTCCTCAACGTCGCCGGGGCACTTAATGACATTGACTGCGTCAGTTACAGGTGTAAAGAGCCTCTACTACAGCAGTTACAGGTAACGGTGGTCCTGACTCCGCCTTAAGGGCGACTTAGGATTCCTCGACCATTGTAGCTCCCACGTCGTCGCTTCACCTCTTTAGTCCGAGTGGTGGTTGTCCAGCCGAGTGATGGGTGGTCATCCGAGTGTTGTCGAGCTGTCCGAGTGGACTTCCTGATATATGCATCCGAATGCTGGTATGGTCAAGGGACCTACCCATGGTGGTGATGGGGCCCATGTGGCTCCTATATGATGGGTCCTTGACCCTACCTGTAATAGGTGAACTCATCAGGAGGCGCGCGCTGCGCGCCGCAAGAGGCAGCGTGCACGGGAAAGGGAGGCGACGGAGCAGTCTGTGCGCCGCTGCCGCGGGACGGAGCCGGATGCCGACGAGGACGCACGTCTCGTCGCCTGGGTGTACCGCCGCTCCGTCAAGACGGCGGAGATGGACGCTCGCCACCTCCGATGGAAGAACGCCAAGGCGCTTCGGCTAGCTATTGAGCAGACGGAGCGCGAGGAGAAGGAGGCAGCGGCGGAGAAGGCTCGAGTGGCAAGGCTGAAGCGGGAGCAGGACAGGGCGGTCTGTCAGATGAAGGGGCTCATCGTCCTCTTCGACTTCGACTCTGATGGCGGCGACAACTGCACCTCCTCGTCCGACGACCAAGACCCTCCACCAGTCGCGGACGCCTACAGCTGCGCCGGCGACCGGAAGGGCAAAGGCCCGACGAGGAAGTGGTGATTCCGGCCCCCCTCTTCCTCAATGTTTATATCGTTTTTAGTTGTACAAGTGTATGAACTTGTCCGTGAACGAACTATAATCTTTTGGATGTGGTGAAGTATGTTTATGTCCGTTTGCAGCGGATCTTGTGTTCCTTTGCAGCTCAATTTTTTTTTGTCTGTCGTCTGATCACGTAGGATAGATCAACGTGTGCCTGGGTAGTATGGATATAAGGCGCCGGATATGAGATACGCGGATGCAAAATGGCAAATATGAGGGGTGCCCGGTCAGTGCGGGCGCGTCCACGGGTGTTTGAGGGGCCGGATTTGCCAAGTCCGGTTGTAGATGCTCTAACATGTACTAGCCAACATGAAGGAGGTTTTTCCCGATGCTCTTCTTTGATATATAGTACACACTTGTGCGAGTAAAAGAAAAAAAATCTATGATTGGCAATAAAGTGCGCGCTTCCGTTTTGTGAGCCAAATTAACACTCGTGATTACAAGGATAACAAACATTTCATTGTGGATTCATACCAAACATTTTCCAAAATAATATCTATTGACATTCTCCTCACCCCGAAAATTATTTATCATCTTTGCCCCTTGCTAGTTTTGGCTTGTTGCTCAAACTTAATCAGCATCTTCTACATGCCACTATGGGAATACTTTCTCCAAGTAATCAAGGATAACGTGTGTTTTTCATTTGTTGTCTCCTTTATTCTTCCTCAGCGCCGAGCATCCCTAGTTTGTCAATCCTATTTTAATTATGCCAGAAATAAATGATTATATACGGTCAGTACCAAAGTACAAAACGAATCAAACTCCGTGTAACTGACGTGTGAAGCACCTAGCGTAGCTTTGTGTGCCTTTCAAGCATGAGAATGCAAACTCACAAGTACTCCCTCTGTCTCAGTAACGTAAGATGTTAGGCATGGCGACCCGCGAATTTCCTCTCGTATTCATCCATGGTTAGAGGACCAGCCCGTGAACACAGATATGGGAGGCCGCCATCCAACGCTGTCCGCATATATTTCAAACACTTTATGAATCAACCGTGCAAGCACGGCCAGATTTCATATAAATATGATGGATTTCATAAAAACCGGACGAATATGTTTACATTTTGGACATAATTTTAATTAAAAGCGATACCGGACTAAGATATAACTAGTCTACGGTCGGTGCAGACGGATATCCACTCCGGCGACATGGATACCCTTGATTCTACTGTAGGCCGTGACGAATCTTCATTGTCGGTCCCCATGTCCAGCACCCATGAGCCCCGGAGGTATACGCTTTAGCGCAAAGGGCGGCTCACTTCCCCACCGCTCATCGGAGTGCAGCCGCCAGCTGATGCCTTAGCCGGAGGGGAAAGGGTCCTACGGTGCATGGATGAAAATGGTTTTGGGGTAAGGGGACAACGGTGGCCTGCCAGAGGGTAAGACACTGGCTGTGTACGTCGACGTCGCCTCGGGGTGGCCTTCATGAGACCAAAGCGGTTGTGGCCTCTTGTGTTCTACTTCTCCTCAATGATGGCGGCAGGCGCGGACGTGTTGGCCGCCACCTCGTCGATGTCCGCTCAGCCGACTTCTCTCTCTACCGGTAGGGCGCGCGATGATGTCGGATGGCGCGGTCACAGGCACGGGGGGGAGGGGGGCAGTAGGACACAGCGCCGTCCACGGCAGCCACGATGCTCATGCCACTGTGCTCCCCCTGTGCCGGCCTGGAGCAACTCGCCACTCCGTCCAGCGGGTTCGCGGGCCACCCAGCCGGCTTTTATGCCGGAGAACTGATCTTCCTGCTCGTCGGATGCCATCGAAAGGGTGGAGAAAATGGAGAAAGGAAGAGATGAGGAGCGACGGAGTGGTGCGATTCTTGCCCAGTGGCTGGCCTCCTTTAAATAGCGAATGGACGGGAGGAGCTTGCCCGGCGTTGTGTTTAATATCGGCCCGCACGTGAATGGACGTGTGGCCGGAGTAGGTTTCTCGGCTTCCACGCGGATTTAATGAAGGCGTTTGAATGTGGCAAGGAGGCGTGTTCAGTCGTGCCAGCGCGCCTCTTCAATGGCAAAGACAGTGAGAGGTCGCATCCGCTCTGGCCGGCTTCAATATGGAGCGGCGCGCTCTACAATGGCATGAATGCACGCCGGCGATGACGGGCGGGAACACGCGCGGGGAAGGGGGAGGGGGTTTGGGAGGGCCAGGGCGGTCAGAATCGAGCGTGGGTGATGTTCAGACCCCCCGCAAAGCCTCCCCATTTATCTCCGGTTTGCGAGAAAAAAAACATGTCTGAACCGTCCTGCGGACTGATACAGACCCGCGTTGAATTTGATAAAGGGTTCCCCCGCTTTATATTATAAAGCAACGACCAAGCACATGATACATCAAGCACGCTGGGGCTGCGGCACAACCAAGCCCAAAGAAAAAGAGAGAAATAAAAGAGAGAAAAATGCCAACACCGACAAATCGGCGAAGAGGAAGAACACCGAAGCCGATGCGCCAATCAGAGAAGTCCCACCGCGCTCCTAGCACTCCGAAGCATTGTGTACCGAGCAACACTTTCAACAAGGAAAATGATGACAATGCCGCTGCTGCCCGGACGAGTCCGAGGGTCTCCCCTGGTACGCAGGGGCAGTGGGAAAGGGGTACACCCGAAGCCTTCCAGGAAGGAAAGGCGACACCCGTTGGCATCACCGCGTCGGTACCGGACCAACCGAAAGGGATTTCTCCCAACCCCAAAGAACCATCACCGCCCCGCCAATCCGGATTGCTCCACCCAACTTGCCGCCCATGAGCATGCGCCACCACGGCCACAACACCCTCCGCAACGCCTCACTGTGGTAACCAGCACGAGCCCTAGAGGAAAGAGGAGGGGACGGCGAAACCGGGGGCAGCAGCAACTTAGTCGAACGGGAGGGAACAGCCTCCGCCGTCCGCACGGCAACCGACCGGACGCGACGACGAGGGACACACCAGGCCCCTAATGTCCCAGCCGGGCCCGTGAAGTCCTGCCTCCGCACTGCAGAACGCCCAATGACCTCGCCGCCACTGCCCGAAGACCACCGCCGCACCACCTTGACCTCCAGGGAGCCGTGCCACCGAGGAAGAAACAGCCGGCCGGCCCCGACCCAGATGGGGCCCAGATCTGGGCCGAGCGGGCGCCGCCAGCCACGCCCGCACCAGCACACCGCCCCGCCACCAACGGAAGCGTCGCCGCACCGAGGAACCACCCAGGCCCACGGGAACCACCCCACCAAGCCGGACCGCCGCCGCCGAGCTGCATCGCCGCCATCGGGAGCCCCACGCCACCCTCCACGCGCACGGCGAAATGCCGGCCCGCCGCCGCCAACGCCGCGTGGGCAAGGCCCGGCGGACCATGCCGGCGATGGCGGGAGGGGAGAGGGAGAGGAAGGGGGTTGGAGGCGGGGAGGCGGGCTAGGGTTCGCCCGTCGCCCGCGGGGGACGAGGAGCGAACCAACACATTCTTTTGCCCTTATCCGGCCCATGTTGACTGACTTCTACAGTTCGAACAATGCGATCCGAAGTATGCGGGCGATTTAAGGATCGTCGTTGAAGATGCCCTTATTACATTCAGTTTTCAATATACTATAAAGGGAGTACCTAATTGACCGTTAAGTCATCTCAGAATTCTCACTTGGTAGTACAAGGAAACAAATCCTTCTACCTTCTCGAGGATTTTGGACGATTCATAGTACTTCTAAAGATCGATTGTTGCAACTTCAAATAGGGGAAAGGGACACGAGACGAAAGAATATTAGGGCATCTTGAACGCCAACCCTAAATTAAACTTCATGTTCATCCGTGTGAACTGGTCCAGACTAGTGTATAAACACTGATACGGGAGTCAGTCATCCAAAGCTAACCCTAAATGTCTATTTTTATTTAACTAAAAAAATAACACAACACCTTCTGCCATCACACATGCATGCACACGCACCTTCCGTCATAGACATCAAGCATGCATGCACACACACCTTCCGCCATCAAGCGTACACCTACACATGAGCTTTCGCCAGATAAAATTAGCTTTCCACCAAATAAAATCAACGTTCGGACAAATAACAACGGATGTGGGTATGTGGTGTCTTTTGGTTGGCCGGCGAGACGGATGTCCGGACTCCTGCATAGCCGCTTTTTGTTTGGTTCCGATTTGCCAGAAAACGAACATTTGGACGCATCGACCGATGCGTGACTGCGTTGGATGGCAAACTCCGTCCAGACAACGCGTACTGGGCGCTTGTCTGAGGTTTAAGGGTCTACTTTGAAGATGCTCTTACCACTTTCACTTTACCCACATCATCCGGCCAGTAGTGCAAAAGAAAAAAAAATGCCATCCATGATTGATTTGCAAGAATGGTTCCAGGTTATTCCTCCCATGGAACTAATTCCACATCAACCTTTCCACAAAGTTCATTCCTTTAACTGGGACACAAGCTAATCGACTCCTTTCATAATTATTCTTGTCCCGTTGGGTTCACTAGTCCCTAGCTGATCGAGATGTACGTGTCCTTGCATTTTGAAGCTAATTTTCTAATGCAACGTATACATGTCGCTATCTATCTTTGCCAGATCAGCAGCACAAGAACTCGGTAATCTCTTGTTTTTATGCCAGTTCTTCCACAAGAGGGGAAGCTCTAACCCTAATCCTGAGATTCTTGGCTTCTTTTGGCATGAACTTTTAAGCAATATAGGGCGTTGCAACGCGGCTTAAAACTAAACCACATGCACATGCAGCAAGTGCTCTAGTTTGTCGTATTAGTTGACATCACACATGCACGAACCACTCTACTATATATATGTGCTTGCATCTTATAGGAATCTTCTTTTAGCTTTGCGCCGCATTGGCTCGTGAAGAGTGCATGAACCTATTCTCTAATCTAGCTACGTGTCCCTCATTGTGGAATAATTCCACACTGCAGCACCTACCATCATTAGAGTTTCATTACATATAACTCATTAAGGCCCCCTCTTTAGGCCTCTTTTGGTTCATAGGATAGGATTATCGTAGGAATGGGAATTTTGTAGGAAATGAGATGACATGTATCTCAAATCCTATGAGTAGGAATAGGAAACGAGATGTCATTTGGTTGACACCAAAGGAATTTTTCCATTGAGTCTAGGCTCATTTTTATTTTTCTATGAAATGTGAAGGATAGGAACCAATCCTATGTAGGAATAGGAATCCATTCCTATAAACCAAAGGGCTCTAAATGAAAAAAATACTATAAGAATCCTATCCTCTAGAATTCTTAAGAGATTCCTCCAAACCAAAGGAGTTTTTTTCTCTATCTAGAAGTGGAATAGAATAACCCGGTTGAAGGGTAATGATCCCCCCCCCTAAATATAAGGGGAACACTTACCTATAGACGTCTGATGCAAAAGCATTTGTCAGACCAGTTGTATGCCGTCTATTCCTATTTTGAAACAACACCTCCACTGACGAACGATACATTGAGCGGGCGGAGCGCCCTAAGGCTCATAGATTGTACTGCTCATCCATGACACATTGCTTCTTTTTTTGAGAAGGAAGTTGAAACCCTGACCTTTGCATCATTGCAATGCACACATCCATCTTCATTAAAGTTGATGAAAGCAACAAGGCTAAAATCATGAATGAAAGGAGTACAAAGCATAGACAACTATGGTAGAAAAATATAAGATATAAAGTTAATACCTACAACTAAGTCAACTTCTTACGCAACAACGCCTCTAGGAAGGGATAAACGCCCTTGCGCCACGGTTGTCACGACCAACCGGAGACGGTCAGGACATGGGATTTCATCATAGCTAATTGCGGCGACCAACCACTGAAGACCATCACCAGCAAGGAGAGAGCGCCTTCAACAAAGTACCGACTCAAGGTCATATGTTCCACACTTAGAGCATCTCTAGCAGACCCCGTATACCGCCGCGACCCGCAAAATAACCGCCAAAATAAGGGTCCGCGCGAAAAATCCTGCCCGACCCGACCCGCAAACGAGTCCGACCCGTAATTTTTTGCGGGGGGCGGCATAATTCCCGTCCCAACCCGCGAAAACGCGCCCCCCCCCCCCCCCGGCCCGTCGGCACCCTGTATATAGCGGGAGCGGTTGGGGGGGGACATTTCAGCCCGCGCTTTCCCCACCCACCGCCGCCCCTCTCCCCCTCTCCCCGTGCTTTTTCACACCCCCCGCCGCCTACCATTCCGGCCAAACTAGCCGGCAGGATCACGCCGAAGGGCCGCCACACGCCCGAGCTTGCTCTCCGCCACTTCCTCCTGCGTCGGCGGGCCGGATTTTGCGTTTCTGGCCATCGAAGGCTGCGCCAAGCCATAGATTGGTCAAGGAGCACCCCGCGCTGTCCCGGCAAAGCCCCAGCGCCGCATGCAGGTACGGGTTCGTCCTGTAGCCGCCACCGTCGGTTTGCCGACAAGGATTCGGTCGGCCGTCCGCCAGGCTCGGCGCTCGCGCAGCGGCTCGTTGATGCCGCTCATACAGTGCGACAACTGCACGCGGACAGTGCTGCGGCTAACTTCTGGCACGCCGAAGCACCCCGCATGGGTGTTCTTCAAATGCGAAAACGACGGGGTATGTGTTGCTTCCATTCGGCTTTGTCACCGTATTCTTCGGTTCAATTGCGATAGCTCATTTTGAGTTAGATATGTATTAGAAAAATGTTGTTGGCATATACATAAAATGTAGAATGAAAATCAAAAGAACAAATAAAACCTAAAAAATGAAAACTAGAAAAGAAACAGAATAAACCAAAAATAAAGAAAATGTAAAATAGGACCGAAGAAACAAATGCAAAAAGGAATGAAAAAGAATGAAAAAAACAGAGAAAAGAAAAGAAAAATAGAAATAAAGAAGAAGAAAAAACCCGGAGGAAACCGGCTCGAAATCGCCTCAAGTAGGACGCACCCCTACTACTTACCACGAGTGGGACGCTGGCGGAGTGGCTAGCAACTCTAGCTATCTCCCTAGAGACCAGGGATGATGAATGTGTGCTTCTCGCCTTTCCCTGCTCTTTTTACTTTAATTGTGAGCGTGCAAATGTGTCGACCCGATTACTACAGAACCTTCAGCGAGACTCATTAAGATATAGTCGGCGCGACAGGGATCGGGGGGTAGGCGCTAGGGAAGCCTCGCGTGAAGGCGGGCGCGATATGGGCCGACCCAGGCGTGCGGAAGGCCACAACCTCTTTTTGGGTATTTTTTGCATAATTTTTGTTCTCACTTTTTTGCCTTTATTACTTTCGTTTATACTTCCAGATGTTCTAAAAAATATATTTTAAAAGCATTTTACATTAAACATTTTAAAAACAATTGTTACCCAAGCGATTGAAATTTTCTAAATGTGTATAGAGAAAATATTATTTCTCATGTAGTTGAATAATGTATACAAAAAATATACAATGTGTGTGAAAAATTGATCATATTTTAAAAATAATCAAGCATTTGAAAAACATTGTTAAACAAGTATTTCAAAAATGTTAATCCAGCATTTGAAAATGTTAAATGCGTATAGAAAAAATACTTACCATGTATTCAGAAAATGTTAATGTTGTATTTGAAAAAATGTAACCAGACATTTGCAAAAATTTAAACATGTATAGAAAAATGCTGAACACATATTAAAATGTGAAATGTGTATAGAAAAATGTTGACCATGTATTCAAAAAAATTATCTTGTAGTGTTAAAAATGTATTAGACATATACCAAAAATATATAATATATATATATGAAAAAGTAGATATAAAAAATATAAGTTCTTAAAAAATGTTAATCATATATTTCAAAATGTTAAACATGTATATAAAATTGTTATTGGTGTACATTAAAATGTTGAATGTATACTGAAAACACAGTTAACATGTGTTGAAAAGAAGGAACCGATGACAATCGACAAAAAAAAAAAAGAAACTCAATAAAAACAAAATAAGAAAATAGAAGAAAACAAAACAAAGAAATGAAAAAAAGAAATGAAAAAAAGAAATGAATGCAAAAAGAATGAAAACAGTGAAATTTGAGACAGAAGCAAAGGAAACCGATGAAAAACGAGAAAGAAAGAAAAAGGAAGGAAAAAATGAAAGGAAAAAAACCCAAGAAAGAAACAAAGAAAGAAACAAAGAAAACAGAAGAAAAAAGAAATAAAAAAGCCTAGTAAAACAGAGAAAGAAACGAAGAAAACTGATAAAAAATAAAACAAAAACAAAAATTTTAAACCAGTGGAATACCGGTTCTTTTCTTCAAGTTAGTCGCACCTCCTTTTTTTACCAAAAAACTGAGTGTCTCAAGGGCTAGCAGCGCTACCCAGAGCCGAGGAGACTCGGAATTGATCTCGGGTGCTCTTTTTATTTGGGGTTTTATAAGTGTGTGCTAATGGGCTGCGGACGCAAGAGTTTCTTTCGTCTCGCTGTAAGTGAGATATAGCTCTCGAGCTATTTGGCGACCTACCACCAAATAGGACGTGTGGCATACACTTTTTTCATTCTTTTTTGGGAAATGCTTGCCATCAACCGATCGATCCTAGTGAGCGTCCGCCGCCTCCATATTTGTCGAATGGACTCTTCATCGGGCGGTGGAGAGCCAACCTCCATATACTTCACATTTCTGCAACTCAACCATTGTTTCAGAACGGTCCCGCAGTTAGACCCTTGTTGTAAAACAGCTCAACCGTATTGCGTGTACGTCACGCGTTCGTGGTCCTTCGCCCGTGTTTGTACTAGACTGGTCAACGCATGCCCAACCCTTCATCCACCGCTTATTCTTTTCTTCCTCACAACAATCCAATCATGGCCATTGTTACTCCGTCGCGTATCTTTTTCTCGCGTGCTTGTGCTGCAAGATAGACGGCCGCTGATGCAAGCCGGCCACCATGGCCTATGTTGGAGGCTGCATGATAGACGAGCGTCGTCGTGTGTTAGCCGACGCAACCCGCCTTACCGGTGTTGTAGAGCTTGCCGGTCGCAACCGGCGTCTGTTGCAAGCTTGCCCGAGCGGAGCGGACGAAAGAGGCACGCTGCCATCGAGGCGCCACCGGGCCCGCATCCGCCGTCGTCCATGGCTTCCACCTCCTCGAGGTGTTGCAGCAGCAACAATTCCCGCAAAATGATTTGTGTTTCAACAATTTGTACAACATAATCTTTATTGCAAAAAAATCGGCGAACATTTCTGCAACGTGATCTTTGTTGTAAAAATTTCTGCAACATCACCTTCGTTTGTTTGCAAAGGTTTCTGCAACACAGCCTATATTACAAATATTTCTGTAAGAGCATCTCCAGCCGCGCCCCCAACAAGGCCCCCCAGGTGACTTTTCAGCCGCCGGCGCCGAAAAATCGGCCTAGTCGCGCACCCAGGGGCCATTTTTCGCCGGCTCGGGCCGAAATTGGCGCCGGCGGACCCAGCCCGAACCCGGCGCGCTGTTGTTGGGGAACGTGGTAATTTCAAAAAAATTCCTACGCACACACAAGATCATGGTGATCCATAGCAACGAGAGGGGAGAGTGTGTCCACGTACCCTCGTAGATCGAAAGCGGAAGCGTTAGCACAACGCGGTTGATGTAGTCGTACGTCTTCATGATCCGACCGATCAAGCACCGAACGCATGGCACCTCCGAGTTCTGCACACGTTCAACTCAATGACGTCCCTCGAACTCTGATCCAGCCGAGCTTTGAGGGAGAGTTCCGTCAGCACGACGGCGTGGTGACGATGATGATGTTCTACCGATGCAGAGCTTCGCCTAAGCACCACAACGATATGACCGAGGTGGATTATGGTGGAGGGGGGCACCGCACACGGCTAAAAGATCAATGATCAATTGTTGTGTCTATGGGGTGCCCCCTGGCCACGTATATAAAGGAGTGGAGGGGGGAGAGGGTCGGCCCCGATGGCGCGCCCTGGAGGAGTCCTACTCCCACCGGGAGTAGGATTCCTCCCCTTTCAAGTAGTAGGAGTAGGAGACAAGGAAGGGGAAGGGGGCGCCGCCCCTCCCCCTAGTCCAATTCGGACTAGTCATTGGGGGGGCCTGCTTATCTCTCTCCCCTAAAGCCCAATAAGGCCCATATACTTCTTCCCCCTATTCCCGTAACTCTCCGGTACTCCGAAAAATACCCGAACCACTCGGAACCTTTCCGATGTCCGAATATACTCGTCCAATATATCGATCTTTACGTCTCGACTATTTTGAGACTCCTCGTCATGTCCCCGATCTCATCCAGGACTCCGAACTACCTTCGGTACATCAAATCACAAAACTCATAATACAATCGTCACCGAAACTTTAAGCGTGCGGACCCTACGGGTTCGAGAACTATGTAGACATGACCGAGACACGTCTCCGGCCAATAACCAATAGCGGAACCTGGATGCTCATATTGGTTCCCACATATTCTACGAAGATCTTTATCGGTCAAACCGCATAACAACATACGTTGTTCCCTTTGTCATCGGTATGTTACTTGCCCGAGATTCGATCGTCGGTATCTCAATACCTAGTTCAATCTTGTTACCGGCAAGTGTCTTTACTCGTTCCGTAACACATCATCCCGTAACTATCACATTAGTTACAATGCTTGCAAGGCTTATAGTGATGTGCATTACCGAGTGGGCCCAGAGATACCTCTCCGACAATCGGAGTGACAAATCCTAATCTCGAAATACGCCAACCCAACAAGTACCTTTGGAGACACCTGTAGAGCACCTTTATAATCACCCTGTTACGTTGTGATGTTTGGTAGCACACAAAGTGTTCCTCCGGTAAACGGGAGTTGCACAATCTCGTAGTCATAGGAACATGTATAAGTCATAAAGAAAGCAATAGCAACATACTAAACGATCAAGTGCTAAGCTAACGAAATGGGTCAAGTCAATCACATCATTCTCCTAATAATGTGATCCCATTAATCAAATGACAACTCATGTCTATGGCTAGGAAACATAACCATCTTTGATCAACGAGCTAGTCAAGTAGAGGCATACTAGTGACACTCTGTTTGTCTATGTATTCACACATGTACCATGTTTCCGGTTAATACAATTCTAGCATGAATAATAAACATTTATCATGATATAAGGAAATAAATAATAACTTTATTATTGCCTCTAGGGCATATTTCCTTCAGTCTCCCACTTGCACTAGAGTCAATAATCTAGTTCACATCGCCATGTGATTTAACACCAATAGTTCACATCACCATGTGATTAACACCCATAGTTCACATCGTCATGTGACCAACACCCAAAGGGTTTACTAGAGTCAGTAATCTAGTTCACATCGCTATGTGATTAACACCCAAAGAGTACTAAGGTGTGATCATGTTTTGCTTGTGAGATAATTTTAGTCAGCGGGTCTGTCACATTCAGATCCTAAGTATTTTGAAAATTTCTATGTCTACAATGCTCTGCACGGAGCTACTCTAGCTAATAGCTCCCACTTTCAATATGTATCTAGATCAAGACTTAGAGTCATCCAGATCGGTGTCAAAGCTTGCATCGACGTAACTCTTTACGACAAACTCTTTATCACCTCCATAACCGAGAAATATTTCCTTATTCCACTATGGATAATTTTTGACCGTTGTCCAGTGATCTACTCCTAGATCACTATTGTACCCTCTTGCCAAACTCTTGGTGAGGTACACAATAGGTCTGGTACACAACATAGCATACTTTATAGAACCTATGACTGAGGCATAGGGAATGACTTTTCATTCTCTTTCTATTTTCTGCCGTCGTCGGGTTTTGAGTCTTTACTCAACTTCACACCTTGCAACATAGGCAAGAACTCCTTCTTTGACTTTTCCATTTTGAACTACTTCAAAAATCTTGTCAAGGTATGTACTTATTGAAAAACATATCAAGCGTCTTGATCTATCTCTATAGATCTTGATGCTCAATATGTAAGTAGTTTCACCGAGGTATTTCTTTGAAAAACTCCTTTCAAATACTCCTTTATGCTTTCCAGAAAATTCTACATCATTTCCGATCAACAATATGTTATTCACATATACTTATCAGAAAGGCTGTAGTGCTCCCACTCACTTTCTTGTAAATACAGGCTTCACCGCAAGTCTGTATAAAACTATATGCTTTGATCACACTATCAAAACGTACATTCCAACTTCGAGATGCTTGCACCAGTCCATAAATGGATCACTGGTGCTTACACACTTTGTTAGCATCTTTTGGATTGACAAAACCTTCTGGTTGCATCATATACAACTCTTCTTTAAGAAATCCATTAAGGAATGCAGTTTTGACATTCATTTTCCAAATTTCATAAAATGCGGCAATTGCTAACATGATTCGGACAGACTTAAGCATCGCTACGAGTGAGAAAATCTCATCATAGTCAACACCTTGAACTTTGTCAAAACCTTTTTCAACAAGTCTAGCTTTGTAGATAGTAACACTACTATCAGCGTCCGTCTTCCTCTTGAAAATTAATTCATTTTCTATGGCTTGCCGATCATCGGGCAAGTCAACCAAAGTCCACACTTTGTTCTCATACATGGATCCCATCTCAGATTTCATGGCCTCAAGCCATTTCGCGGAATCTGGGCTCATCATCGCTTCCTCATAGTTCGTAGGTTCGTCATGGTCAAGTAACATGACCTCCAGAACACGATTACCGTACCACTCTAGTGCGGATCTCACTCTGATTGACCTACGAGGTTCGGCAGTAACTTGATCTGAAGTTACATGATCATCATCATTAGCTTCCTCACTAATTGGTGTAGGAGTCACATGAACAAATTTATGTGATGAACTACTTTCCAATAAGGGAGCAGGTACAGTTACCTCATCAAGTTCTACTTTTCTCCCACTCACTTCTTTCGAGAGAAACTCCTTCTCTAGAAAGGATCCATTCTTAGCAACGAATGTCTTGCCTTCGGATCTGTGATAGAAGGTGTACCCAACTGTCTCCTTTGGATATCCTATGAAGACACATTTCTCCGATTTGGGTTTGAGCTTATTAGGAGGAAACTTTTTCACATAAGCATTGCAACCCCAAACTTTAAGAAATGACAACTTGGGTTTCTTGCCAAACCACAGTTCATAAGGTGTCGTCTCAATGGATTTAGATGGTGCGTTATTTAACGTGAATGCAGCTGTCTCTAATGCATAACCCCAAAACGATAGTGGTAAATCAGTAAGAGACATCATAGATTGCACTATATCCAATAAAGTACGATTATGACGTTCGGACACACCATTACACTGTGGTGTTCCAGGTGGTGTGAGTAGTGAAACTATTTCACATTGTTTTAACTGAAGACCAAACTCGTAACTCAAATGTTCGTCTCCGTGATCAAATCGTGGAAACTTTATTTTTCTTGTTACGATGATTTTCCACTTCACTCTGAAATTCTTTGAATTTTTCAAATGTTTCAGACTTATGTTTCATCAAGTAGATATACCCATATCTGATCAAATCATCTGTGAAGGTCAGAAAATAACGATACCTGCCGCGAGCCTCAACACTCATCGGACTGCATACATCAATATGTATTATTTCCAACAAGTCTGTTGTTCGCTCCATTGTTCTGGAGAACGGCGTTTTAGTCATCTTGCCAAGAGGCATGGTTCACAAGCATCAATTGATTCATAATCAAGTGATTCCAAAAGCCCATCAGCATGGAGTTTCTTCATGCGCTTTACACCAATATGACCTAAACGGCAGTGCCACAAATAAGTTGCACTATCATTATTAACTTTGCATCTTTTGGCTTCAATATTATGAAAATGTGTATCACCACGATCGAGATCCAACAAACCATTTTCATTGGGTGTATGACCATAGAAGGTTGAAGGAAATATGCCCTAGAGGCAATAATAAAGTTATTATATATTTCCTTATATCATGATAAATGTTTATTATTCATGCTAGAATTGTATTAACCGGAAACATAATACTTGTGTGAATACATAGACAAACAGAGTGTCACTAGTATGCCTCTACTTGACTAGCTCGTTGATCAAAGATGGTATGTTTCCTAGCCATAGACATGAGTTGTCATTTGATTAACGGGGTCACATCATTAGGAGAATGATGTGATTGACTTGACCCATTCCGTTAGCTTAGCACTCGATCGTTTAGTATGTTGCTATTGCTTTTTTCATGACTTATACATGTTCCTATGACTATGAGATTATGCAACTCCCGTTTACTGGAGGAACACTTTGTGTGCTACCAAACGTCACAACGTAACAGGGTGATTATAAAGGTGCTCTACAGGTGTCTCCAAAGGTACTTGTTGGGTTGGCGTATTTCGAGATTAGGATTTGTCACTCCGATTGTCGGAAAGGTATCTCTGGGCCCTCTCGGTAATGCACATCACTTAAGCCTTGCAAGCATTGCAACTAATGAGTTTGTTGCGGGATGATGTATTACGGAACGAGTAAAGAGACTTGCCGGTAACGAGATTGAACTAGGTATTGAGATACCGACGATCGAATCTCGGGCAAGTAACATACCGATGACAAAGGGAACAACGTATGTTGTTATGCGGTCTGACCGATAAAGATCTTCGTAGAATATGTAGGAGCCAATATGGGCATCCAGGTCCCGCTATTGGTTATTGACCAGAGAGGTGTCTCGGTCATGTCTACACAGTTCTCGAACCCGTAGGGTCCGCACGCTTAACGTTCGTTGACGATATAGTACTATGAGTTATGTATGTTGGTGACCGAATGTTGTTCGGAGTTTTGGATGAGATCACGGATATGACGAGGAACTCCGGAATGGTCCGGAAGTAAAGATTGATATGTGGATAGTAGTGTTTGATCTCTGGAAAGGTTCCAGAATCCATCGGAAGGGGTTCCGGATGTTTCCCGAAATGTTTGGGCACAAGAATACTTTATCTGGGCCAAAGGGGAAAGCCCATGAGGTTTTTGGAAATAGCAAAAGGAAGTTTTGCGGAGTCCAGGGCCAGACGCCAGGAACCCTGGCGTCTGGCCCTGGAGTCCAAGAAGGACTCTTGCCTTTCGGGTGAAACCGACTTTGTGGAGGCTTTTACTCCAAGTTTCGACCCCAAGGCTCAACATATAAATAGAGGGGTAGGGCTAGCACCCAAGACAGATCAAGAAACACCAAGCCGTGTGCCGGCAACCCCGTCTCCTCTAGTTTATCCTCCGTCATAGTTTTCATAGTGCTTAGGCGAAGCCCTGCGAAGATTGTTCTTCACCAACACCGTCACCACGCCATCGTGCTGCCGGAACTCATCTACTACTTCGCCCCTCTTGTTGGATCGAGAAGGCGAGGACGTCACCGAGCCGAACGTGTGCAGAACTCGGAGGTGTCGTGCTTTCGGTGCTTGGATCGGTCGGATCGTGAAGACATACGACTACATCAACCGCGTTGATATAACGCTTCCGCTTACGGTCTACGAGGGTACGTAGACAACACTCTCCCCTCTCGTTGCTATGCATCACCATGATCTTGCGTGTGCATAGGAAATTTTGAAATTACTACGTTCCCCAACAGTGGCATCCGAGCCAGGTTTCATGCGTAGATGTCATATGCACGAGTAGAACACAAGTGAGTTGTGGGCGATATAAGTCATACTGCTTACCAGCATGTCATACTTTGGTTCGGCGGTATTGTTGGATGAAGCGGCCCAGACCGACATTACGCGTACGCTTACGCGAGACTAGTTCTACCGACGTGCTTTGCACACAGGTGGCTGGCGGGTGTCAGTTTCTCCAACTTTAGTTGAACCGAGTGTGGCTACGCCCGGTCCTTGCGAAGGTTAAAACAACACCAACTTGACAAACTATCGTTGTGGTTTTGATGCGTAGGTAAGAACGGTTCTTGCTAAGCCCGTAGCAGCCACGTAAAATTTGCAACAACAAAGTAGAGGACGTCTAACTTGTTTTTTGAGGGCATGTTGTGATGTGATATGGTCAAGACATGATGCTAAATTTTATTGTATGAGATGATCATGTTTTGTAACCGAGTTACCGGCAACTGGCAGGAGCCATATGGTTGTCGCTTTATTGTATGCAATGCAATCGCCCTGTAATGCTTTACTTTATCACTAAGCGGTAGCGATAGTCGTAGAAGCATAAGATTGGCGAGACGACAACGATGCTACGATGGAGATCAAGGTGTCGCGCCGGTGACGATGGTGATCATGACGGTGCTTCGGAGATGGAGATCACAAGCACAAGATGATGATGGCCATATCATATCACTTATATTGATTGCATGTGATGTTTATCTTTTATGCATCTTATCTTGCTTTGATTGACGGTAGCATTATAAGATGATCCCTCACTAAATTATCAAAGTATAAGTGTTCTCCCTGAGTATGCACCGTTGCGAAAGTTC
Source organism: Aegilops tauschii subsp. strangulata (assembly GCF_002575655.3). NCBI lineage: Eukaryota > Viridiplantae > Streptophyta > Magnoliopsida > Poales > Poaceae > Aegilops > Aegilops tauschii. The sequence continues at coordinate 370,224,429 of NC_053036.3, forward strand.
TTCGTGCTGAGACACCACGTGATGATCGGGTGTGATAGGCTCTACGTTCAAATACAACGGGTGCAAAACAGTTGCACAAGCGGAATACTCAGGGTAAACTTGACGAGCCTAGCATATAACAGATATGGCCTCGGAACACGGAGACCGAAAGGTCGAGCGTGAATCATATAGTAGATATGATCAACATAGTGATGTTCACCGTTGAAACTACTCCATCTCACGTGATGATCGGACATGGTTTAGTTGATATGGATCACGTGATCACTTAGAGGATTAGAGGGGTGTCTATCTAAGTGGGAGTTCTTAAGTAATATAATTAATTGTACTTAAATTTATCATGAACTTAGTCCTGATAGTATTTTGCAAATTATGTTGTAGATCAATAGCTCGCGTTGTTGCTTCCCTGTGTTTATTTTTGATATGTTCCTAGAGAAAAATTATGTTGAAAGATGTTAGTAGCAAAGATGCGGATTGGATCCGTGATCTGAGGATTATCCTCATTGCTGCACAGAAGAATTATGTCCTTGATGCACCGCTAGGTGACAGACCTATTGGAGGAGCAGATGCAGACGTTATGAATGTTTGGCTAGCTCAATATGATGACTACTTGATAGTTTAGTGCACCATGCTTAACGGCTTAGAATCGGGACTTCAAAGACGTTTTGAACGTCATGGACCATATGAGATGTTCCAGGAGTTGAAGTTAATATTTCAAGCAAATACCCGAGTTGAGAGATATGAAGTCTCCAACAAGTTCTATAGCTAAAAGATGGAGGAGAATAGCTCAAGCAGTGAGCATGTGCTCCGATTGTCTGGGTACTACAATCGCTTGAATCAAGTGGGAGTTAATCTTCCAGATAAAATAGTGATTGACAGAATTCTCTAGTCACCATCACCAAGTTAGTAGAACTTCGTGATGAACTATAGTATGCAAGGGATGACGAAAGTAATTCCCGAGCTCTTCGTAATGCTGAAATCGACGAAGGTAGAAATCAAGAAAAACATCAAGTGTTGATGGTTGACGAGACCACTAGTTTCAAGAAAAGGGTAAAGGGAAGAAGGGGAACTTCAAGAAGAACGGCAAGCAAGTTGCTTCTCAAGTGAAGAATCCCAAGTCTGGTCCTAAGCCTGAGACTAAGTGCTTCTACTGCAAAAGGACTGGTCACTGGAAGCGGAACTACCCCAAGTATTTGGTGGATAAGAAGGATGGCAAAGTGAACAAAGGTATATTGGATATACATGTTATTGATGTGTACTTTACTAGTGTTTAGAGCAACCCCTCGGCATTTGATACTGGTTCAGTTGCTAAGAGTAGTAACTCGAAACGGGAGTTGTAGAATAAACAGAGACTAGTAAAAGGCGAGGTGACGATGTGTGTTGGAAGTAGTTCCAAGATTGATATGATCATCATCGCACACTCCCTATACTTTCGGGATTAGTGTTGAAACTAAATAAGTGTTATTTGGTGTTTGCGTTGAGCATGAATATGATTTGATCATGTTTGTTGCAATACGGTTATTTATTTAAATTAGAGAATAATTGTTGTTCTGTTTACATGAATAAAACCTTCTATGGTCATACACCCAATAAAATGGTTTGTTGGATCTCGATCGTAGTGATACACATATTCATAATAATGAAGCCAAAAGATGCAAAGTTAATAATGATAGTGCAACTTATTTGTGGCACTGCCGTTTAGGTCATATTGGTGTAAAGCGCATGAAGAAACTCCATGCTGATGGGATTTTGGAATCACTTGATTATGAATCACTTGATGCTTGCGAACCGTGCCTCTTGGGAAAGATGACTAAAACGCCGTTCTCCGGAACTATGGAGAGAGCAACAGATTTGTTGGAAATCATACATACAGATGTATGTGGTCCGATGAATGTTGAGGCTCGTGGCGGATATCGATATTTTCTCACCTTCACAGATGATTTAAGCAGATATGGGTATATCTACTTAATGAAACACAAGTCTGAAACATTTGAAACGTTCAAAGAACTTCAGAGTGAAGTGAAGAATCATCGTAACAAGAAAATAAAAGTTTCTACGATATGATCGCAGAGGTAAAATATTTGAGTTACGAGTTTGGCCTTCAATTAAAACAATGTGGAATAGTTTCACAAACTCATGCCACCTGGAACACCACGGCATAATGGTGTGTCCGAACGTCATAACCGTACTTTATTGAATATAGTACAATCTATGATGTCTCTTACCGATTTGCCACTATCGTTTTGGGGTTATGCATTAGAGACAGCTACATTCACGTTAAAACGACACCATCTAAATCCGTTGAGACGACACCATATGAAGTGTGGTTTGGCAAGAAACCAAAGTTGTCATTTCTTAAAGTTTGGGGTTGCGATGCTTATGTGAAAAAGTTTCATCCTGATAAGCTCAAACCCAAATCGGAGAAATGTGTCTTCATAGGATACCCAAAGGAGACAGTTGGGTACACCTTCTATCACAGATCCGAAGGCAAGACATTCGTTGCTAAGAATGGATCCTTTCTAGAGAAGGAGTTTCTCTCAAAAGAAGTGAGTGGGAGGAAAGTAGAACTTGATGAGGTAATTTTACCTGCTCCCTTATTGGAAAGTAGTTCATCACAGAAATCTGTTCCTGTGACTACTACACCAATTAGTGAGGAAGCTAATGATGATGATCATGTAACTTCGAATTAAGTTAGTACCAAACCTCGTAGGTAAACCAGAGTGAGATCCGCACCAGAGTGGTACGGTAATCGTGTTCTGGAGGTCATGTTACTTGACCATGACGAACCTACGAACTATGAGGAAGCGATGGTGAGCCCAGATTCCGCAAAATGGCTTGAGGCCATGAAATCTGAGATGGGATCCATGTATGAGAACAAAGTGTGGACTTTGGTTGACTTGCCCAATGATTGGCAAGCCATAGAAAATAAATGGATCTTCAAGAGGAAGACGGACACTGATAGTAGTGTTACTATCTACAAAGCTAGACTTGTCGAAAAAGGTTTTTGACAAAGTTCAAGGTGTTGACTACGATGAGATTTTCTCACTCGCAGCGATGCTTAAGTCTGTCCGAATCATGTTAGCAATTGCCGCATTTTATGAAATCTGGCAAATGGATAAACAAAACTGCATTCCTTAATGGATTTATTAAAGAAGAGTTGTATATGATGCAACAAGAAGGTTTTGTCAATCCTAAAGGTGCTAACAAATATGCAAGCTCCAGCGATCCATCTATGGACTGGTACAAGCATCTCGGAGTTGGAATATACGCTTTGATAAGTTGATCAAAGGATATAGTTTTATACAGACTTGCGGTGAAGCCTGTATTTACAAGAAAGTGAGTGGGAGCACTACAACATTTCTGATAAGTTAATGTGAATAACATATTGTTGATCGGAAATAATGTAGAATTATTCTGCAAAGCGTAAAGGAGTATTTGAAAGGAGTTTTTCAAAGAAGGACCTCGGTGAAGCTGCTTACATATTGAGCATCAAGATCTATAGAGATAGATCAAGACGCTTGATAAGTTTTTCAATGAGTACATACCTTGACAAGATTTTGAAGTAGTTCAAAATGGAACAGTCAAAGAAAGAGTTTCTTGCCTGTGTTACAAGGTGTGAAATTAAGTAAGACTCAAAGCCTGACCACGGCAGAAGATAGAAAGAGAATGAAAGTCATTCCCTATGCCTCGGCCATAGGTTCTATAAAGTATGACATGTTGTGTACCAGATCTATTGTATACCCTACACTGATTTTGGCAAGGGAGTACAATAGTGATCTAGGAGTAGATCACTGGACAGCGGTCAAAAATTATCCTTAGTGGAATAAGCATATGTTTCTCGATTATGGAAGTGACAAAAGGTTCGTCGTAAAGGGTTACGTCGATGCAAGTTTTGACACCAATCTAGATTACTCTAAGTCTCGGTCTAGATACATATTGAAAGTGGGAGTAATTAGCTAGAGTAGGTCCGTGCAGAGCATTGTAGACATAGAAAAATTGCAAAATACTTACGGATCTGAATATGACAGACCCGTTGACTAAAATTATCTCACAAGCAAAACATGATCACACCTTAGTACTCTTTGGGTGTTAATCACATAGCGATGTGAACTAGATTATTGACTCTAGTAAACCCTTTGGGTGTTGGTCACATGACGATGTGAACTATGGGTGTTAATCACATGGTGATGTGAACTATTGATGTTAAATCACATGGCGATGTGAACTAGATTATTGACTCTAGTGCAAGTGGGAGACTGAAGGAAATATGCCCTAGAGGCAATAATAAAGTTATTATTTATTTCCTTATATCATGATAAATGTTTATTATTCATGCTAGAATTGTATTAACCGGAAACATAATACTTGTGTGAATACATAGACAAACAGAGTGTCACTAGTATGCCTCTACTTGACTAGCTCGTTGATCAAAGATGGTTATGTTTCCTAGCCATAGACATGAGTTGTCATTTGATTAACGGGGTCACATCATTAGGAGAATGATGTGATTGACTTGACCCATTCCGTTAGCTTAGCACTCGATCGTTTAGTATGTTGCTATTGCTTTTTTCATGACTTATACATGTTCCTATGACTATGAGATTATGCAACTCCCGTTTACCAGAGGAACACTTTGTGTGCTACCAAACGTCACAACGTAACTGGGTGATTATAAAGGTGCTCTACAGGTGTCTCCAAAGGTACTTGTTGGGTTGGCGTATTTCGAGATTAGGATTTGTCACTCCGATTGTCGGAGAGGTATATCTGGGCCCTCTCGGTAATGCACATCACTTAAGCCTTGCAAGCATTGCAACTAATGAGTTTGTTGCGGGATGATGTATTATGGAACGAGTAAAGAGACTTGCCGGTAACGAGATTGAACTAGGTATTGAGATACCGATGATCGAATCTCGGGCAAGTAACATACCGATGACAAAGGGAACAACGTATGTTGTTATGCGGTCTGACCAATAAAGATCTTCGTAGAATATGTAGGAGCCAATATGGGCATCCAGGTCCCGCTATTGGTTATTGACCAGAGAGCTGTCTCGGTCATGTCTACATAGTTCTCGAACCCGTAGGGTCCGCACGCTTAACGTTCGTTGACGATATAGTACTATGAGTTATGTATGTTGGTGACCGAATGTTGTTCGGAGTTTTGGATGAGATCACGAATATGGCGAGGAACTCCGGAATGGTCCGGAAGTAAAGATTGATATGTGGATAGTAGTGTTTGATCTCCGGAAAGGTTCCGGAATCCATCGGAAGGGGTTCCGGATGTTTCCCGAAATGTTTGGGCACAAGAATACTTTATCTGGGCCAAAGGGGAAAGCCCATGAGGTTTTTGGAAAGCGCAAAAGGAAGTTTTGCTGAGTCCAGGGGCCAGACGCCAGGGTCCCTGGCGTCTGGGTCCAGACGCCGGGAACCCTGGCGTTTGGCCCTGGAGTCCGAGAAGGACTCTTGCCTTTCGGGTGAAACCGACTTTGTGGAAGCTTTTACTCCAAGTTTCGACCGAGGGCTCAACATATAAATAGAGGGGTAGGGCTAGCACCCAAGACAGATCAAGAAACACCAAGCCGTGTGCCGGCAACCCCGTCTCCTCTAGTTTATCCTCCGTCATAGTTTTCGTAGTGCTTAGGCGAAGCCCTGCGAAGATTGTTCTTCACCAACACCGTCACCACGCCGTCGTGCTGCCGGAACTCATCTACTACTTTGCCCCTCTTGCTGGATCGAGAAGGCGAGGACGTCACCGAGCCGAACATGTGCAGAACTCGGAGGTGCCGTGCTTTCGGTACTTGGATCGGTCGGATCGTGAAGACATACGACTACATCAACCGCGTTGATACAACGCTTCTGCTTACGGTCTACGAGGGTACGTAGACAACACTCTCCCCTCTCGTTGCTATGCATCACCATGATCTTGCGTGTGCGTAGGAAATTTTTGAAATTACTATGTTCCCCAACAAAGGTTTTATTCATGCAAACAGAACAACAATTATTCTCTAGCTTACATGAATAACATTATTGCAATAAACATGACCCAATCATATTCATGCTCAACGCAAACACTAAATAACATTTATTTTAGGTTCAACACTAATCCCGAAAGTATAGGGAGTGTGCGATAATGATCATATCAATCTTGGAAACACTTCCAACTCACCTCGTCACTTCACCCTTAACTAGTCTTTGTTCATTCTGCAATTCCCGTTTCGAGTTACTACTCTTAGCAACTGAACCAGTATCAAATACCTAGGGGTTGCTATAAACACTAGTAAACTACACATCAATAACATGTATATCAAATATACTTTTGTTCACTTTGCCATCCTTCTTATCCGCCAAATACTTGGGGTGGTTCCGCTTCTAGTGACCAGTCCCTTTGCAGTAGAAGCACTTAGTCTCAGGCTTAGGTCCAGACTTGGGCTTCTTCACTTGAGCAGCAACTTGCTTACCGTTCTTCTTGAATTTCCCCTTCTATCCCTTTGCCCTTTTTCTTGAAACTAGTGATCTTGTTAACCATCAACACTTGATGCTCTTTCTTGATTTCTACCTTCGTCGATTTCAGTATCGCGAAGAGCTTGGGAATTACTTTCGTCATCCCTTGCATATTATAGTTTATCACGAAGTTCTAATAACTTGGTGATGGTGACTAGAGAATTCTGTCAATCACTATTTTATCTGGAAGATTAACTCCCACTTGATTCAAGCGATTGTAGTATCCAGACAATCTGAGCACATGCTCACTGCTTGAGCTATTCTCCTCCATCTTTTAGCTATAGAACTTGTTGGAGACTTCATATCTCTCAACTCGGGTATTTGCTTGAAATATTAACTTCAACTCCTGGAACATCTCATATGGTCCATGACGTTCAAAACATCTTTGAGGTCCCGATTCTAGGTTGTTAAGCATGGTGCACTAAACTATCAAGTAGTCATCATATTGAGTTAGCCAAACGTTCATAACGCCTGCATCTTCTCCTGCAATAGGTCTGTCACCTAGCGGTGCATCAAGGACATAATTCTTCTGTGCAGCAATGGGGATAAACCTCAGATCACGGACCCAGTCCACATCATTGCTACTAACATCTTTCAACTCAGTTTTCTCTAGGAACATATCAAAATAAAACAGGGGAGCTAAACGCGAGCTATTGATCTACAACATAGATATGCTAATACTACCAGGACTAAGTTCATGATAAATTAAAGTTCAATTAATCATATTACTTAAGAACTCCCACTTAGATAGACATCCCTCTAATCATCTAAGTGATCACGTGATCCATATCAACTAAACCATGTCCGATCATCACGTGAGATGGAGTAGTTTCAATGGTGAACATCACTATGTTGATCATATCTACTATATGATTCACGCTCGACCTTTCGGTCTTAGTGTTCTGAGGCCATATCTGCATATGCTAGGCTCGTCAAGTTTAACTTGAGTATTCCGCGTGTGCAACTGTTTTGCACCCGTTGTATTTGAACGTAGAGCCTATCACACCCGATCATCACATGGCGTCTCAGCACGAAGAACTTTCGCAACGGTGCATACTCAGGGAGAACACTTATACCTTGAAATTTAGTGAGAGATCATCTTATAATGCTACCGTCGATCTAAGCAAAATAAGATGCATAAAAGATAAACATCACATGCAATCAATATAAGTGATATGATATGGCCATCATCATCTTGTGCTTGTGATCTCCATCTCCGAAGCACCGTCATGATCACCATCGTCACCGGCGCGACACCTTGATCTCCATCATAGCATCGTTGTCGTCTCGCCAACTATTGCTTCTACGACTATCGCTACCGCTTAGTGATAAAGTAAAGCTATTACAGGGCGATTGTATTGCATACAATAAAGCGACAACCATAAGGCTCCTGCCAGTTGCCGATAACTCGGTTACAAAACATGATCATCTCATTCAATAAAATATAGCATCATGTCTTGACCATATCACATCACAACATGCCCTGCAAAAGCAAGTTAGACGTCCTCTACTTTGTTGTTGCAAGTTTTACGTGGCTGCTACGGGCTGAGCAAGAACCGTTCTTACCTACGCATCAAAACCACAACGATAGTTTGTCAAGTTAGTGCTGTTTTAACCTTCTCAAGGACCGGGCGTAGCCACACTCGGTTCAACTAAAGTTGGAGAAACTGACACCCGCCAGCCACCTGTGTGCAAAGCACGTCGGTAGAACCAGTCTCGCGTAAGCGTACGCATAATGTCGGTCTGGGCCGCTTCATCCAACAATACCGCCGAACCAAAGTATGACATGCTGGTAAGCAGTATGACTTGTATCGCCCACAACTCACTTGTGTTCTACTCGTGCATATAACATCTACGCATAAAACCTGGCTCGGATGCCACTGTTGGGGAACGTAGTAATTTCAAAAAAATTCCTACGCACACACAAGATCATGGTGATGCATAGCAACGAGAGGGGAGAGTGTGTCCACGTACACTACTGGAATCAGGGATTTTGCCGTCTGCCAGTTCTTTGCCGTCCGCTAGCAGACGGCAAAGAAGGTCTTTGCCATCAGCTACCAAAAAGCAGACGGCCAACAACTGGCAGACGGCAAAGAAGGTCTTTGCCATCTGTCACTTCTTTGCCGTCTGCTGGCTGACGGCAAAGAGAGAGGTGGCCCCCACTAACGAGCCGATTAGAAAAACTTAACGGCCCCCCTCTTTGCCTTCTGCTAGCAGACGGCAAAGATAAAAAAAGCGGACGGCAAAGGCTTGGCCGTCGGCAAAGGCTAACTAACCTAACCTAACTAACGGCCGATCGAGCCCCCCCCGCCCATTACTCCTCTCTGTTTCTCTCCCTCTCTCCTCCCCGACGCCACGCCACCAGATCCACCCACCGCCGCCCCCTCCGCGCGCCGCCGCCCCCGCCACCGCCCCCGCTTGCCCCGTCGCCCCACCACCCCGCCGTCCCCACCCCACCCGCCGATGCCCCATCGCCCCACCATCCCGCCGCCCGGCGCCGCCCCCGCCCCCACCCCCGCTTGCCCCGTCGCCCCACCACCCCGCCGCCCCCACCCCACCCGCCGACGCCCCGTCGCTCCACCATCCCGGCGCCCCGACGCGCCACCGCGTCGCCGGCCCACCCGCCCCACTGCCCCGACCGTCCCATTGTTCCGGTGAGTTATTTTTTTTTCTGTTTTTTCATTTTTTGCTGTTTAATTGTTAGTGATAGATTTAGTGCTAGATATGTGTTACATAGTGTTAGTGTTATAAGAAAAGAAGAAAAGAAGTAGAAGAAAAAAGAATATGTAGAAGAAAAGAAGAAGAAGAAGAAGAAAAGAAGTAGAAGAAGTAGAAGAAGAAGAAAAGAAAAGAAGTAGAAAAAAGATGAAAAAAGAAGAAGAAGAAAAGAAGTAGAAGAAGAAGAAAGGAAGAAAAGAAAAGAAGTAGAAAAAAGATGAAAAAAGAAGAAGAAGAAAAGAAGTAGAAGAAGTAGAAGAAGAAGAAAAGAAGAAACGAAAAGAAGTAGAAAAAAGATGAAAGAAGAAGAAGAAGAAAGGAAAGAAGAAGAAGAAGAGAAAGAAAAAAGAAGAAGGATAGAAGGAAACACCCCGACCCCCTGACCCCGACACCACACCTCGACACCCCGACCCCCTGACCCCGACACCCCGACCTCGACACCACACCCCGACCCCGACACCACACCCCGACCCCCTGACCCCCTAACCCCGACCCTGACACCACACCCCGACACCCCGACCCCCTGACCCCCTAACCCCGACACCCCGACCCCGACACCACACCCCGACACCCCGACCCCGACACGACACCCCGACACCCCGACCCCCTGACCCCGACACCCCGACACCGACACCACACCCCGACACGACACCCCGACCCCCTGACCCCGACACGCCGACCCCGACACCAGACCCCGACACCCCGACCCCGACACGACACCCCGACCCCGAAACAGCACCCCAACCCCGACACGGCACCCCGACACCGACACGACACCCCGACCCCCGACACCTCCCGAAAAGGTGCTCTTTGGCCGTCCAGAGGCCGACGGGGTCATATACTTGTGAATTATGAGTTAGGTCATATATTTTTCGATTTTGTTATGAAAAACATCATATATAATTGTGTTGATCGGATAGATTTAAATGTGCAGTTGTTTCATCGCTATGAGGTTTGGTGTTCGACGACCTCGCCGTGCGTTTGACGAGCTCTGCCCCTTCGTTCGTGGGTGAGCACAAATGACATGTCCTCCTCCCCCATTAATTATTTGCTCTGTTCCGGTGTTCGTGCCGATGAAACTTGATAGCTAGCTATATATGTGTCTTGAATCATCAGTATGCGTAACCAATATGTGTCTCCCGTTCGAAAGTGTTATAGTTATAAATATGCATGCATTTGCATATTTATAACCTTGATTCTTTCGAATTTTATGTTGTACTAATTTCGTTTACTCTTTGTCATGGCAGGTGTTGAAAGATGGTGGGCGCTGGTAAGTTTCTTCTAGTGTTTTGCTTAACAAATGCATAAAGACCTAGACTTAGCCTTATTTCCTCCAATATGCTTACCACAATGACCTAGAGTTAGCTTCTTTTCCTCCAAAATGACTTAATAAGCTTACCGACCTCCAAAACCATCCATTTTACCTAAGTTAGCTCTAAAACGATCTATACTTAGCTTTGTTTCCTCCAAAATGACCTAAGTTAGCTCTAGTATGCTTAGTTAACTAGGTTTGCTCAATAATGACATGTACTTAGCTTACTTATGTAAAAAAATGGCATAATTAGCTTAGTTAGCTCATAAACAATCTATTTTACCTAAGTTAGCTCTAAAATGACCCATTATACCTTAGTTAGCTCATAAATGATCCATTTTACCCAAGTTAGCTCTAAAATGACCCATTTTACCTAGACTAACTCCAAAATGATCCATTTTACCTATGTTAGCTCTAAAATGACCCATTTTACCTAGGTTAGCTCCAAAATGACCCATCTTACCTAGGTTAGCTCCAAAATGATGCATTTTACCCAAGTTAGCTCTAAAATGACCCATTTTACCTAGATTAGCTCATAAACGATCCATTTCACCTAGGTTAGCTCACAAACGATCCATTTTACCTAGTTTAGCTCCAAAATGACCCATCACACCTAGGTTAGCTATAAAATGATGCATTTTACCAAAGTTAGCTCATAAACGATCTATTTCACCTAGGTTAGCTCATAAACGATCCATTTCACCTAACTTAGCTAAAAAACGATCCATTTCACCTAGGTTAGCTCCAAAATGACCCATCTTACCTAGGTTAGCTCTAAAATGATGCATTATACCTAAGCTAGCTCATAAACGATCTATTTCACCTAGGTTAGCTCATAAACGATCCATTTCAACTAAGTTAGCTCATAAATGATCCATTTCACCTAAGTTAGCTCATAAATGGCATATACTTCTTCTTCTAGTCACCTTTTTCTAACTTTCTTATTTGCCTTTTTGCAGATTTCATTCACTTCACGGAAGCTAGCTTGCTATGATGGAGTGCTTGTTTTTTCTTTCATTCTCCTCTAGTATTCTTCTAGCTTGTTATGATGGAACTTGCTATCTTGATGAAACTTTGCATTGTAATATGTATGAATGGAACAATGTGTATGTGCAACTTGCTATGTATGAATGGATGGAACTATATATGTATGCACGATGAAACTTATGTGCTGGATATGTCATATGTTTGCTGTTAAATAGCCCTGTGAAATATATATATATATGTCATATATTTGCTGTGAAAATTGCTGGATTTAAAAAAAACAGAAAAAAGAGGCACCTTTGCCGTCAGCCGCTGATGGCAAAGGCGCCTTTGCCGTCCGCCGCGGACGGCAAAGAAGCCACGCGGCGGCCACCTGTGCTCCCTAGGAGCTGATCCATTTGGTCAGTTTGCCTACAGCGGCGGACGGCAAAGGCTTTGCCTACAGTGGCAGACGGCAAAGACTTGTCCCGCAGTGACGTCCAGCTGACGTCATTCGGCGGACGGCAAAGGCCGGATGCTCTTTGCCGTCAGCGCCGGACGGCAAAGGCTGCCGTTAGCCGCCTAACGGACTAACAGCACATTTATTGCCGTCGGCTTTCTTTGCCGTCCGCCGCTGATGGCAAAGGCCCCTTTGCCGTCCGCTTCAGAAAGCAGACGGCAAAGAAGCTCTTTACCATAGCCTACTTTGCCGGAGCCTTTTACCGTCCGCAGCAGACGGCAAAGGCCTTTGCCGTCCGCCATCCTTGCCTTTGCCGTCTGCCGTGGCAGACGGCAAAGTAGCTGATTCCTGTAGTGGTACCCTCGTAGACCGAAAGCGGAAGCGTTAGCACAACGCGGTTGATGTAGTCTTACGTCTTCACGATCCGACCGATCAAGCACCGAACGCACGGCACCTCCGAGTTCTGCACACGTTCAACTCGATGACGTCCCTCGAACTCCGATCCAGCCGAGCTTTGAGGAAGAGTTCCGTCAGCACGACGGCGTGGTGACGATGATGATGTTCTACCGATGCAGGGGTTCGCCTAAGCACCGCAACAATATGATCGAGGTGGATTATGGTGGAGGGGGCACCGCACACGGCTAAAAGATCAATGATCAATTGTTGTGTCTATGGGGTGCCCCCTGGCCACGTATATAAAGGAGTGGAGGAGGGGGAGAGGGCCGGCCCCTATGGCGCGCCCTGGAGGAGTCCTACTCCCACCGGGAGTAGGATTCCTCCCGTTCCAAGTAGTAGGAGTAGGAGACAAGGAAGGGGAAGAGGGAAGAGAAGGAAGGAGGGGGCACCGCCCCTCCCCCTAGTCCAATTCGGACTAGTCATTGGGGGGGGCTGCCTCTCTCTCTCCCCTAAAGCCCAATAAGGCCCATATACTTCTTCCCCCGTATTCCCGTAACTCCCCGGTACTCCGAAAAATACCCGAACCACTCGGAACCTTTCTGATGTCCGAATATAGTCGTCCAATATGTCGATCTTTACGTCTCGACCATTTTGAGACTCCTCGTCATGACCCCGATCTCATTCAGGACTCCGAACTACCTTTGGTACATCAAATCACAAAACTCATAATACAATCGTCACCGAAACTTTAAGCGTGCGGACCCTATGGGTTCGAGAACTATGTAGACATGACCGAGACACGTCTCCGGCCAATAACCAATAGCGGAACCTGGATGCTCATATTGGTTCCCACATATTCTACGAAGATCTTTATCGGTCAAACCGCATAACAACATATGTTGTTCCCTTTGTCATCGGTATGTTACTTGCCTGAGATTCGATCGTCGGTATCTCAATACCTAGTTCAATCTCGTTACCGGCAAGTCTCTTTACTCGTTCCGTAACACATCATCCCATAACTATCTCATTAGTTACAATGCTTGCAAGGCTTATAGTGATGTGCATTACCGAGTGGGCCTAGAGATACCTCTCCAACAATCGGAGTGACAAATCCTAATCTCGAAATACGCCAACCCAAAAAGTACCTTTGGAGACACCTGTAGAGCACCTTTATAATCACCCTGTTACGTTGTGATGTTTGGTAGCACACAAAGTGTTCCTCCGGTAAACGGGAGTTGCATGATCTCATAGTCATAGGAACATGTATAAGTCATGAAGAAAGCAATAACAACATACTAAACGATCAAGTGCTAAGCTAACGGAATGGGTCAAGTCAATCACATCATTCTCCTAATAATGTGATCCATTAATCAAATGACAACTCATGTCTATGGCTAGGAAACATGACCATCTTTGATCAACGCGCTAGTCAAGTAGAGGCATACTAGTGACACTCGTTTGTCTATGTATTCACACATGTACCATGTTTCCGGTTAATACAATTCTAGCATGAATAATAAACATTTATCATGATATAAGGAAATAAATACTAACTTTATTATTGCCTCTAGGGCATATTTCCTTCAGTCTCCCACTTGCACTAGAGTCAATAATCTAGTTCACATCGCCATGTGATTTAACACCAATAGTTCACATCACCATGTGATTAACACCCATAGTTCACATCGTCATGTGACCAACACCCAAAGGGTTTACTAGAGTCAGTAATCTAGTAAAACATATAAACTCATAATATAACTGTCATCGAAACGTTAAGCGTGCGGACCCTACGGGTTCGAGAACTATGCAGACATGACCAAGACACGTCTCCGGTCAATAACCAATAGCGGAACCTGGATGCTCATATTGGCTCTCATATATTCTACGAAGATCTTTATCGGTCAGACCGCATAACAACATACGTTGTTCCCTTTGTCATCGGTATGTTACTTACCCGAGATTCGATCGTCGGTATCTCAATACCTAGTTCAATCTCGTTACCGGCAAGTCTCTTTACTCGTTCCGTAATACATCATCCCGCAACTAACTCATTAGTTGCAATGCTTGCAAGGCTTATAGTGATGTGCATTACCGAGTGGGCCCAGAGATACCTCTCCAACAATCGGAGTGACAAATCCTAATCTCGAAATACGCCAACCCAACAAGTACCTTTGGAGACACCTGTAGAGCACATTTATAATCACCCAGTTACGTTGTGACATTTGGTAGCACACAAAGTGTTCCTCCGGTAAACGGGAGTTGCATAATCTCATAGTCATAGGAACATGTATAAGTCATGAAGAAAGCAATAGCAGAATACTAAACGATCGTGTGCTAAGCTAACGGAATGGGTCAAGTCAATCACATCATTCTTCTAATGATGTGATCCCGTTAATCAAATGACAACTCATGTCTATGGCTAGGAAACATAACCATCTTTGATCAACGAGCTAGTCAAGTAGAGGCATACTAGTGACACTCTGTTTGTCTATGTATTCACACATGTACCATGTTTCCGGTTAATACAATTCTAGCATGAATAATAAACATTTATCATGATATAAGGAAATAAATAATAACTTTATTATTGCCTCTAGGGCATATTTCCTTCAGGTGGGGGGCGCCGGGCGAATCGTTTTTGGCGCGAAAGAGCCGCGGGCCCTCCTTGCCAGCGACTCGTCTCTCCTCTCGCCGCTTCGTCGTCCTCATCGCCTCGCTTCCCGTGGCGAATCAATGCCAAAGCTGCCGCGCCGGTCAGCCTCCTCCATTGATGCCTCACGGGCGGCGCAGTGAAGACCGGACGCCGCGCGTCCCTCGCCCGCCACGCGTACACACGGCGGCCACGCGTACGCGCGGCGCCCCCGCCTATATAAACCGACCCACAGCGCGCCGGTGACACACAGACGCGCCATTTCTCCCCCATTCCTCCCTCTCCTCTCGCCGTCTCCAGTTCACCATGGCCGAGCGCTTCCCAGGTGACGGCGCGGCGGCGAACGGCTTCGGCCGCCGCCACCTTCACGAGGACGAAGCGAGGCTCCTCTACGAGGTCGAGTACCCGGTCCCGCCGGACATGCGGGTGCCCGGGACGTGGAGGATCAGCGCCGGCGGGGTCCCGGTGCCACCACCGCCCACCGGGGCGGCGCGGCGTGCGGAGATCGCGCGTATCCGTGCCTCCCTGCCGCGGGCGGCGAGGGAAGGTCCACGGTACGTCCCCGGCAGCCCGTTGTGGGAGCCGTACTTCCGCCGCCGCCACGCCGAGTAGCTCGAGGCCACCAACGGCGTCGTGCCCTCCGGAAGGCTCAACTCCGAAGGCCGGCGCCGATGGTGGGGCGTGCCCGGCCGCACGCTGAAGGCCGTCCTCGAGTACATTGAGGGCGGCAACATGCCGAGGCTGGAGTACCCCGCTCCCCCGTCCTTCTCTCGCCGGCGTGGGAGCTCGTGGACGCCGAGGAGCATGGACCCGGGGGCGTCCTCCTCCTCGTCCGGCCGGTCGTCCGGCTCCCCTGCCTCCGCCTCGTCAAGCCGGAGCCCCAGGACACGCCTGTCAGCGCGCGCACCCGCAGCTCCGGCGTCTGCATCGACGACTCTACCCCCGCCTCTGGCCGCCTCGTCCTCGTCAGGCCCAAGCCGGAGCCCGACCTCCCCGCGGAATACGAGGAGATAGCTCGGCGCGGCTTCTCCGACGAGAACGCCCTACAGTGGGCGCGGGACGACTACCTCCGCAACGAGATGGTCCGGCAGCGCCGGGCCCTGGAGGAGATAGCCGCCCGCAAGCGTGGGCGCGAGGACGAGCACGGCGTGGTGATCCTCGACACCGGCGACGACGAGGACGCCCCCGGACCGTCCAACCCGCCGCGCCAACCTGGGGAGGGTTGCAGCAGGGACGGCGGCCGCGGAGGAGGCGACGACGACGATGGCGGCGACGACTACACGCGGTTCTACAACCTCCTCGGCATGTAGAGCTGCAAGGGCGGCGGGCGGTGAGGAGCGGCGAGGGAGACGGCGGGCCTAGTAGTTTTTTTTCCTTTTTTGTAAAATATTTTAAATATGTATGAACTCGCCGAAGTTTGGTTGAATTTGCCGTGTTTGTGCCAGAATTTAATTTTCAAAAAAAAAAAAACGTGGGCGCCGCGACTGGGGGCCATCACGCCCCCAGCACGCGGTTTTGCGCCGGTGCGCCCCCAGGGGGCGATTTTCAGCGCCTCCTGGGGGGCCAACGGCTGGAGATGCTCTAACACCGCTCTTGTTGCAAGTGAGGTTGCACACGTGGATGGGTAGATCGAACGCCCCGCGTCCATCCAACGGTCAACCAGGCGACGGATGTTTTCTATGGCCGTCCTTCTTTTTTCGACTTCATTAGGCCTTGTACAATGGGAGGTGCTTAGAGAAATAAACCAGTTTTTCTTAAGCACCGGTGCTTATTTGTACATGATATACGCTTCACTAAGCGTCTCTTCTGTAGAAATAGGCACCGGTGCTTCAGAAACGCCCGGTTTTTTTTAAGCATCTCTCTAAGCACCCCATTGTACAAGGCCTTATTATCCAGGCCTATAGCTTGTGAATCATCTGTCACCACACGCTGCTAGCGGGCCCCAGACGTCGGCGTCTCGCTGCCCGCGTCGCATCTCCAACCCCGCACGACCCATCTCTCCATGCTCCTCCGCCTCCTCTCGTCCGCCTCTCGCGCCATCGCAGCAAAACCTCACCCACCCCAAACCCTAGCAGCTGCTGCAGCTGGCGCCACCTCAACAACCCGGAAGCTCGCAGCCATGGCGGGTAACCGGGAGGCGTTCCGCGTGGCGGTGGGGAACACGCTCGAGCGGCGCCTCTTCTACGTGCCGTCCTTCAAGATCTACGGAGGCGTCGCGGGGCTCTATGACTACGGGCCGCCGGGGTGCGCCGTCAAGGCAAACGTCCTCGCCTTCTGGCGCCAGGTTGCCTGACATGCCTCTTTTCTACTACTTCGCGAGCTTGTAGAGTCCTGGTTTGACGAGATTCTTGATTGGGGGCGAGTCCTCGTGGGTTTCGAGGGGAATGTGGCCCCTTTCGCCTTTTTTGGTTATGAATTGTGGCGAGAGAGGCTCCAGTTGGTGCTACTTATACTGGGTGATCAGTTTTGGTCTCGACTTGCCGTGTTTGTTTTGCATTTGTATTACTTGTGGTGTCGTGTAGCATGTGCCCGTTGCTGAAATTGGCTAGCTTCCAATCAAGAAATGTGGCCACTTTGACACTTTAGAGCTAAATTTTCCTCCTGTAATGTAAATTGGAGCGATCGTCTTTCTAGTTAAATCATTTTGTTGATCAGCAGCAAACTAGCCTGGTTTCCTCAACTTGTAAACTTTAGCTTTGTGAATATAGGAGATTAGGAGGAACTGATCACCTTATACTGAACTTGCTGCCTTAAATTCTACTACTTCCAAGCCATACTGTAGGTCTCCAAGGTGAAACCTTGACCATCAATTTATATGAAAGTATACCGTGTTCAGTAAAAACTTAAGTATACATTATTAAGCTATATTTCATGGTACATCTAGTAATATCAACTTAGTCGTAAGGATGTTGGTTCTTTTTGTATGCTGATGGTGAAACCTAATGCTGTTTGACTAGCAGAAATTCTAGAATGATCCACACTGTGACTCAGAGGGTCTAGAAAGTTGCAAATGTTGCTAGCTAATTTACTACCCCCTCTTAGTTACAGAAGGAATAGCAACCAACTTGGGCGCTCTGGTCAATGAGTCCACTTGCGCTGCCGAACCACTCACTGCTAGTCAGTTCATTCTGCCCCACACCGGAATCGATGGGAAGTCTCTTTGGGCCTATGGCGATAAATAAGAAAGAAAATGGGTACACAGAAAGCAAAATGATGGTAGACGTTTATTTTGTTGGCTTCCTCAGTATGCAACCCACACCTGTACAACTAGTACACTTGGAGTCAACCAACTCAGACACTCATATGACATTTGCACAAATGCCGGGTACACTGGTGATCCAGTTTGACCTGTGTGTGTGTGGGTGGGGGGGGGGGGGGGGGGCGGTGCCTCTTTCCTCTCTGTTCTGTATATCTCAACTGCTGGCTGGGCGCCTGCTCAGGGCCTAGTGACTGCTGGATTACTGCTATACTAGCTCCTAAGTTGATTTTGTTGATGCCCTGGAAAAAACAACCTATTTCAGTAACAAATAATTAGAAACCGCAATATTCATTAATGTTAGTGACAGACAAAAGTCACAATTCAGTGTTATTGAGATGTGCACTGAACGTTACCCCTATGATAACAAGAAAATGAGAAACGTTCCAAATCCATGCATTTAAATCTCGATGTATACATAAGGTATCATTCTAGTAATCTTTAGCATAGTATTATTTGATATATTTTCTTATGTAAATTCTGAGAACACAGTATTTATATTTTATGCATAGATAACCAACTTATCATCTACTTGTGTTTTTCTCCTCCTTAGCATTTCGTGTTGGAGGAAGGGATGCTTGAGGTGGACTGTCCATGTGTGACACCAGAAGTTGTCTTGAAGGCCTCTGGCCATGTCGAAAAGTTTACGGACTTGATGGTTAAAGATGAAAAGACAGGCAGCTGTTATCGTGCTGATCACTTACTCAAGGACTTCTGTAAGGAGAAGCTCGAGAATGACAATACATTGTCACCACAGAAGGAAGAAGAATTAAACCATATTCTTGCTGTCTTGGATGATCTGTCAGCAGAACAATTAGGCGCTAAGATTAAGGAGTATGGGATTGCTGCTCCTGACACAAAGAATCCATTGTCAGATCCATACCCCTTTAATCTCATGTTTCAGACTTCCATTGGACCATCAGGTTTGAGCACAGGGTGAGATTGAAAACAGCTTAGTATGTTCTCTTTTGTTCAATATAGTTTTAGCTCATGTGCTACATCTGTTTTTCAGGTATATGAGGCCAGAGACAGCACAGGGTATCTTTGTGAACTTCAAAGACTTGTATTACTACAATGGCAACAAACTACCCTTCGCTGCAGCCCAAATCGGCCAGGCTTTCCGCAACGAGGCATGACTTAACTGCTTAATCTTCTGTTGGGATCTTTACTTTTATTATCAATTTTTCTTGGGTTTAGATCCTCTACTCATTGACACCTTTACAAGGGTTTATATTGATTACTCATTAACATATTTGCCGGTGTTTAATTTGCAATCTACCATGTGATGTAAAACATATGAAAAACTCTTTTTGATGGCATTGTTCATGTTTGGTACATAAAACAGTTTGTTTGTCGGGTATTCGGATTCAACATACAAGGAGCTCCTCTGTTTTTTGCCACTGGTTCAAGCTATCTTCTCCTTTCCACCATCAACAAAATGTACTTATTTATCTTGCTGCTGTTCCTTCAACACCCTGTTCTCTTTTGCCGTCCCGTCTGGGATTATTTTTTCCAAAGAAACCTTATGCTCTTACGAGACTGACAATGATCTTTTGGGGCCAAAACTAGCAGTGAGACAGTCAAAGCTAGTTGACCTGATGAAAATGACAAAAGAAGTTGTATTTTAACGAAGGTTATATGAATAATGTAACTCAATGGTAAAAATATGTTTTTACCAACGACTTATTATCCAGTTACTGTTGAGATGAACTGGAGTGGTTGTGGTGGAAACCGGTGCAATAACTACTAATAACTGTAGGGCATTGCTTAATAACCTCTGTGGTCTAAGACGAATTTGTTTCACTAGATATCTCCCCGTCAAGGCCTTCTAAGAGTCCGTGAATTTACGTTGGCGGAGATTGAGCACTTTGTGGACCCAGAGGACAAGTCTCATCCAAAGTTTAGTGATGTTTCTGATCTAGAGTTCCTGATGTTTCCGAGAGAAGATCAACTGACAGGAAGATCCGCCACTAGAGTTAGGCTCGGTGAAGCTGTTTCTGAGGTACTATTTTGTATACTTCTAGTATTGTCTAATTCCACTAATTTTGATGTATGTCTAAGTAACACTTGCTGCAACCGGCAGGGAACTGTGAACAATGAGACCCTTGGCTTCTTTATTGGAAGGGTCTATCTCTTCTTGACGCAGCTTGGGATTGACAAAGACCGTCTACGGTTCCGGCAGCATCTGCCAAATGAAATGGCTCACTATGCTGCTGATTGTTGGGATGCAGAGATTGAATGCTCTTATGGATGGATCGAGTGTGTTGGAATTGCTGATAGGTCAGCGTATGACTTGCGTGCCCACTCGGTATGTATCATCATTCGGTAGAACTGCGAGTAGAATGTTTTCTGTACTATACAACTGCGAAAGCTATCCGTCGGTATCAAACTCGAGAGCTGGATATTTCTTGTTGGAAAACCACTTGTACGGAATCGCAACCCTTCACCATTTCTTTTAGGTTAATGAGTTACTTTATGGATAATTGGAATTATATTGTCAAACATGTTTTGTTAGCTCAACTACTCTCCCATTAGAGTTTTTGAAAGTATTCGTCCCTTTTATTAAGAGATAAGTGCATTTTTCATCCACTAACTGTCGCCTCTTTGGTACTCCTTTGTTCTATAGTTCTAGACCAAAAAATAGTGGAGTGCTGACGTATTCCTGTGTGAAGTGTATTTTGCACATGACTATCCTAATAGAACTAATACTATCCTACTCTCTACATTGAGCAGGATAAAAGTGGTGTTCCACTCGAAGCTCATGAAAAATTCGCAGAGCCCAGAGAAGTGGAGGTGAGGCTTATTTATGATACAAGTTTCTCATTGTACACTGAATAATTGAATTATTACTACTGAAACATTTGCAGTTTGATGCTTTGGTGAGTTTCTCGAATTATCTTCTTTGCTAATGATAAGTTTCTTCTTGGCACATTCAGAAGTTAGTTATAACCCCATCAAAGAAGGAGCTTGGTCTTGCATTCAAAGGGGACCAAAAGATGGTTCTCGAAGCATTGGAAGTAAGTTTCGTCTCCACATTGACTTGTCATATCTTATTGCTGTTGTGTTGGCCAACACTTAAGTTTCTCCGCTGACAGGCCATGGGTGAAACTGAAGCTCTGGGTATGAAAGCAGCTTTAGAGTCTAAAGGGGATGTTGAGTTTAAGGTTTGTACCCTTGGGAAGGATGTTACCATAAAGAGAAATATGGTTTCAATTAACATGGAGAAGAAAAAGGAACATCAAAGGAAGTTCACTCCTTCTGTCATAGAGCCATCATTTGGCATAGGGAGAATTATTTACTGCTTGTTCGAACATTGCTTCTATCAAAGGACTGGCAAGACAGATGATGAGCAGTTGAATGTGTTTCGTTTTCCCCCTCTTGTTGCTCCAATTAAGTGTACTGTGTTTCCGCTGGTCAAGGTTGAGAAATTTGATGTTGTTGCCAAGAAAATTTCAAAAGCTTTGACAACAGCAGGGATTTCTCACATTATCGACATCACAGGTACCACTGAACTTATAGAAAACCATCGCGTTTATTTCTATTCTAGCCATATGAAGCGTTGCAATTTGCATATTATGATTGGTTCTCCATTTACACCTAAATTTTGCTTTTGATCTTTGGTTCACCTTACTGATATTTTCTCCTTCCAGAGTGAGATGGATGAGAACTAGTTCTTGATATTTTGTCGATTGACTGTAAACTGCTTGTGGTCGCTTGTAGGTCCAAAGTTCCACTAGGCATTCTTTGGTAAAATAGGTTAAATATCAAAACATTTAGTTAAAATGTTGATATTTACCGCATGAGATATCATCAATTTCTTAAACTTCTGTCCAGTTTGCTGCCTTGGTGAACTTCGATATTTGTTGCACTATTTCAGTGGATTATTTTATTGGAACCTGGTTTCTGTTTTCTTTTCAACATGTTTCTATTGAATGAATCATGCAACAGAATTCGTTCTTCAAAATAGGCTATTATGTCAATTTCCATACTAGACTATTTTTTTAGGACCCGAATATCCAGCAAACATCAGATTTTTAGGCAATGGCAAATTGAATATTTTTCATGGCAATTTGTGTTCGTCGAGGATGGCAAGTTTAGTTGGCGAGCATCGCAAATTCGCCTCAGTTCATTTTTTGCCAGGAGGGGAAACACTATCTTGTACATTTGGCAAGTAATTTGTGCCTCTGGTACTACTTGTTGCAGGCACTTCGATTGGTAAGCGGTATGCAAGGACAGACGAAATCGGCGTCCCCCTGGCGATCACAGTCGACTCAACTACAAGTGTGACTGTTCGTGACCGGGACAGCAAGGATCAGATCCGTGTGGAGGTCGACGAGGTGGCTTTGGTTGTGAAGGAAGTGACCGATGGGCAGAGCACCTGGGCAGACATCATGTGGAGATACCCAGCACATACCGCCTTGGCCACCGATGAGGAAGAAGCTTCAGAAACCTGAAGGGTACAGTCGAAGAGTCTTCCATGGGTTGAATGATGTTTGGCTTCCTGAGTTTCCGATGTGTGTCCTGTTAACAGAAATACTAATAGAGCGTTGCCCTGTAATCCTAGTCCTGTTTTCCCTTCACGTATGGTTTTCATCCGTTCCCTGTCAATATTTACTGTATCTACATGCTCATCTCGTGTGATTAAATGGAAGAGACGTGTGCATGATTTTCTTTTGGTCGGATTGATATTGTTTGTCATGTGTGTTAGAGTTGTGTCGAATATTGTGTACAAGGTAGGTTACAGTTAGACTATGAGTTGTATTGTGTTTACATAGGATATGGAGTCGTGTCCTAGTAGGACACTTGTATTCTAGGCCTCTCATATATAGCGAGGGTAGACACACGATATAACTTATGCCAACATAATAGCACAGATGCGCAAGGGAGAGCCGGCGGCGTGTGCCGGCGCCCGGGTGGCCGGTGTGCGGTATTGTGATGGTGTCACGGGGAGGAGCGCCCGTAGTCAGGTCTCGGAGATGTAGCCATATCGGTGAATCTCGTTAACAAATCTTGATGTCGTGCTCGTGTGATTGCTTGGTCCTCGGATGATCGACGGTATGCCTCGGATTTACTCTAACAAGTGGTATCATGAGCAAGGTTTGAGATCGATGCGGATCGTGTTGATCTAGAGGAAGTATCGAGTTTGAGAAGTAGCTGGCTGCGGTGGCCGGTGTGGTTCTCGACGAAATTGGATCAGCGGAGCGTGTGCAAGAAGCAGTCGCGTGGTTGGATGCTTTGCAGTGAGTTGCGGCCTTGTAGCAGCAGGTCGTGCAGTCGATTCGGCAGATCGGGCGAGTTCTTGGTGAGATCGGTCATCGGTTCATGCGTTGACTCGGCGAGATGCGAGCGACAGTAGCGCGTGGCGGCGGTACAGACGGCTAGCGCGTGGAGGCCTGTTTGTTCGTGTGGCCCATACGTGGGCAGGGCCCAATAGCAGCGGCGGCTTGGCATACACGGAGAGTTGGACTCACAGCTGGAAAGGTTTCATACGAGATTTGTTTTGGACCAAAAAGAGGACCGGGTCCTCGTGTACGGCACGGACGAAGGCAACAGATCAAATCAGCAAAAGAAATCCATCAAGCGATACGTACTAGCTGGGACATTGACAAGGCAAAAGCTAGCATTCGGAGTTGGGCTTATGAGCTACGCCACGTGAGAAGACCAGAGGGTGTTTTGCGTTGATAGCTTGGATTATTTTTCACACAGTCAATCGTACAAAGAACTATGGCACCAATGGGTATCTGATTTAAGGTGGAGAAGTTCATGGAACTGAAAACCTTGGGTTATGGCAGACAAGAGTGAAAGATTTGTTGGCATAACAAAGATGCTTAAAGGCGTTGCGGGAAGTCAATTCAGCTAGGATGGAGTTGTGATGTGATGGATGAAAATTCGCGGAAGACGATTTGGGAGCCTCGAGCGTGTCATGCAGCCGGACTACTTCGGCTGGGTTGGACTGTACAGTCTGACGGATCGATGCAAGTCGGTTGGTACAGAAGACGGTGGTGGGATCGGCAACGACGACATAGGAGCGTGATGCTGATGGTGACCGACTTCTGGGACGTGGAAACACGTGGCGCAGGCCCGAGGGCTTGTGCGGCTTCGACAAGACTATGGCGCGGGATTGATTCAAGGTGGTGTGTAGACGGAGCTTGAAGTCGACGAGGCGCAGGGGTGGACTGATCATCTACCATGGAGTCATGTTGAAGGTGGAGCTGGAGTCTGGCGGACTTCACTCGATGCTGATTGAGGGGTTACGGCGTAAGTGCATAGAGAGTCGAAGCCTATTCAGCGGGAAAAGCGAGGGACACTTAGTTCAGACTGGAGGCCAGTGGTCTGATGGAAGCGTGAAACTCGTCATCGGTCGGTGATGATCGGTGGTACTCTGCAGTGGGGGGTGAGTGGTGTGGGTCCGCGACCCTTGAGACTCGACCGGGACAGTGGAGGCTCGGCGTGGTAATAGCGGCGAGGCGTGCGGTATGCACGGACATGGAGACGGGCCAGGGCTCTGATGGTCATACATGTGATGAGACAACTGCGAATTTGACTTGGGATGACTAAAAACAATGGTGAAATTCCTTCAAGTTTCAGACAGGCAGTCAAGAAAGGAGCGGTGATGTTGAGTTCAGGTAACTCTTATATGCGACACCAATATGTGAGTTGTTCACTGTCATGCAGGTTAGTGATCGTGTGTGATGGCGTGTGATGGTGTTGACGGATACTCTGAAAGTTGGGAGCACAAACTAGAGTAACAAGGAACTTAATTTTGCTCGAGTGTTGGCTGTGGTCAAGAAAAGAAGGGACTACAAGTTGCAGGTGGAGTCATATGGAGTCTTTGGAGTAGCAACGGTTCTCATGGGATAAGCTCAAGTCTAATGTACATGGAAGTTTGACGCGTTGACGAATTCAAGGTGGTCGAGAATATTCGCCAAGGTGGAGTTTGTTAGAGTTGTGTCGAATATTGTGTACAAGGTAGGTTACAGTTAGACTATGAGTTGTATTGTGTTTACATAGGATATGGAGTCGTGTCCTAGTAGGACACTTGTATCCTAGGCCTCTCATATATAGCGAGGGTAGACACACGATGTAAACTATGCCAACATAATAGCACATGCGCGCAAGGGGGAGCCGGCGGCGTGTGCCGGCGCCTGGGTGGCCGGTGTGCGGTATTGTGACGGTGTCACGGGGAGGAGCGCCCGTAGTCAGGCCCTGGGGTGTTGGGTAACGTAGTAATTTCAAAAAAATTCCTACGCACACGCAAGATCATGGTGATGCATAGCAACGAGAGGGGAGAGTGCTGTCCACGTACCCTCGTAGACCGAAAGCGGAAGCGTTAGCACAACGCGGTTGATGTAGTCGTACGTCTTCACGATCTGACCGATCAAGTACCGAACGCACGGCACCTCCGAGTTCAGCACATGTTCAGCCCGATAATGTCCCTCGAACTCCGATCCAGCCGAGTGTTGAGGGAGAGTTTCGTCAGCACGACGGCGTGGTGACGATGATGATGTTCTACCGACGCAGGGCTTCGCCTAAGCATCGCTACGGTATTGTCGAGGTGGACTATGGTGGAGGGGGGCACCGCACACGGCTAAAAGATCAAACGATCAATTATTGTATCTCTAGGGTGCCCCCTGCCCCCGTATATAAAGGAGCAAGGGGGGAGGTGCGGCCGGCCAGGAGGGGGCGCGCCAGGAGGAGTCCTACTCCCACCGGGAGTAGGACTCCCTCCCTTTTCCTTGTTGGATTAGGAGTGGAGGGGGAAAGAGGAGGGAGAGAGGAAGGAAAGGGGGGGGGCGCCCCCCTCTCCTTGTCCTATTCGGACTAGGGGGGGAGGGGCGCACGGCCCTGCCCTGGCCGCCTCTCCTCTTCTCCACTAAGGCCCACTATGGCCCATTAAGGCCCCGCGGGTTCCGGTAACCTCCCGGTACTCCGGTAAAATCCCGATTTCACCCGGAACACTTCCGATATCCAAACATAGGCTTCCAATATATCAATCTTCATGTCTCGACCATTTCGAGGCTCCTCGTCATGTCCGTGATCACATCTGGGACTCCGAACAACCTTAGGTACATCAAAACATATAAACTCATAATATAACTGTCATCGAAACGTTAAGCGTGCGGACCCTACGGGTTCGAGAACTATGCAGACATGACCGAGACACATCTCCGGTCAATAACCAATAGCGGAACCTGGATGCTCATATTGGCTCCCACATATTCTACGAAGATCTTTATCGGTCAGACCGCATAACAACATACGTTGTTCCCTTTGTCATCGGTATGTTACTTACCCGAGATTCGATCGTCGGTATCTCAATACCTAGTTCAATCTCGTTACCGGCAAGTCTCTTTACTCGTTCCGTAATACATCATCCCACAACTAACTCATTAGCTGCAATGCTTGCAAGGCTTATAGTGATGTGCATTACCGAGTGGGCCCAGAGATACCTCTCCAACAATCGGAGTGACAAATCCTAATCTCGAAATACGCCAACCCAACAAGTACCTTTGGAGACACCTGTAGAGCACATTTATAATTACCCAGTTACGTTGTGACGTTTGGTAGCACACAAAGTGTTCCTCCGGTAAACGGGAATTGCATAATCTCATAGTCATAGGAACATGTATAAGTCATGAAGAAAGCAATAGCAGAATACTAAACGATCGAGTGCTAAGATAACGGAATGGGTCAAGTCAATCACATCATTCTCCTAATGATGTGATCCCGTTAATCAAATGACAACTCATGTCCATGGCTAGGAAACTCAACCATCTTTGATTAACGAGCTAGTCAAGTAGAGGCATACTAGTGACACTCTGTTTGTCTATGTATTCACACATGTATTATGTTTCCGGTTAATACAATTCTAGCATGAATAATAAACATTTATCATGAAATAAGGAAATAAATAATAACTTTATTATTGCCTCTAGAGCATATTTCCTTCACGGGGATGTAGCCATATCGGTGAACCTCGTTAACAAATCTCGGTGTCGTGCTCATGTGATTGCTTGGTCCTCGGATGATCGACGGTATGCCTCGGATTTACTCTAACAATGTGAGTTATCTTGATCCGACAATAGAAGTATTCCTAGATATTCTTTTTTGGGTTAACACCACAATTAGTACATAAAATTGTCCTGGTGGGAACAGAGTCATACAGAACTTAAAACCCCCACTAAAGTCATTAACTATATTGTTGAAACTGTTTCGTACTACAAAACAGTTCGAATCACTGCTGCGTGGTGTGCCACATTGACAGTGTAGGGCCGCAGCCACAATTATGCAGAAAACCCCTTGTGTTGCACTAAAATTCCTTGTAGGCCCTCAACTGCACGGTCGGCATGGGAAAATTAGAAAAATGCCCCTACCACAAACTGGAACCAAAGCCAGGGGCTCTTCGTGTCCTTCGTGTCCTTGATGTCTCCGAGGCGACCCCGGGTGACGCCATTGTGGACCTCGACGCCGATGATCGAGAACGGCATGGAGCCGTGGCTTCGGGAACCACCAGAGTTCCCTCCTTAGTGTGGTACAAACCCAACCCATGGCCGCATTAGGTTGGTTAGGTTTTGAGCCGTCGATGATTAGTCCAGTTCTTGACGATTTTGACTGATATTTAGGTGGTTCTTGTGTGTATCCGTAGTACTAGTCATGAGGAAGTGGTAGTAGGTAATGGCTTGGAGGATTGAGGCTAGGGTTATGTGATGCTTTGAGGGGATTTTGGGGAAAAAGTGGGCGCATTTAGAAGATGGGATTTTGGGGGAACAAGAGGGTAGTTTTGAATGCATCGATGCAGGTGATGTTTTGATGGGATTTTGGGGGAAAAGTTATTGTGTGCAGATTATGTGGGTACATTTCTGCGTTGTTGTGTGTTGCGGATGCAAGTTCAGAGAATGGGCTAACATTTATTCTGTTATATGCATATTGGTACTGCGTGGATTATGATTTTACCTACTGTAATATGAGAAAAGAATAGATTTTAGCTACTGTAATATGAGAAAAGAGTGCATTAGGTGATGTTCAATGCATAATTCAGTTTAATGCTCTTGTTGTGCATATGGTTGGTACATTTTAGTTATGAGATGTGCAGTTCATATCCTAATTGGATTTTGATTTATATATTTGTTGAATGCATTGTCAGTTCTAATAATTTGTAGCTCATATGTTTGAATAGTGTTTGGTGCATTTTCATATGTTATATGTTGTAGTGGTTTACAGTAGATGTTGCAGTACATTGTGAGTTCAAATGTTCATCAATTAAATTGGCATTTGTTGTAGTGATCTACAGTGTACATGTTGCACTTAGAAGAAATTCTTCTATGAACTAAGAAGTGCATCTTCCAAATTGTGCAGTGACTAATGGAGAAGAAATTCAACTATTGAGCACAATGAAATTTTTGTAAAACAAGGCACAAACAGATCATATATTGGCTGCACACATGATGTGTTTGACTACTGTCATGCTGAGCCATGGTCAATGGGGATGGTCAAGTGCTTCTTGTCTAGGCTAGACTATGACCCTACAGATCCTTAATCAAGGTGTAATGGTGCTTGCTAGGGAGAATATAGTGGATAGTCCAGTTTGTGTGGACAGTGCTGAAGCAATAACTGCAATGATGAGTGCAAGCAAAGAAGCCAAGACATTGGATGTACTAGATGAGAAGAACAAGATCATGACATTGTATGATGATGTCATACTAAATGGATGCCCACCACTTCCAAGGTCTTGGTAGTCTGGAGAGGGAACTTTTGGTGGCAATGTTGCAAATGCAAATGAGACAGAAGAAGCAGGGGATGCACATGTAACCAGGGGAGGAGGAGAATCAGAGGGAACATGGGAAGGAAAAGATGACATTGAAAATGTGTCACGCCCAATATGCGACCCTATCCGAGAGGAACTCGAAGGTCCCACCAAGGATAGACCCGCATATTGAAACGCTTTTGCAAGGTGGATATCATTACGTCAACATTACATAATAGATGGGGAAACATACAAAAGGCACAAACGCCCCAAGAATACATCAATACATCATACATAAGATCAACATCCGACTACGGATGAAACACAAACAGAAGCTCAAATGACATCCACCCTGCTAGCCCAGACTGTCGACCTGGAACCTATCCCCTGATCGAAGAAGAAGCAGAAGAAGAAGAACTCCAAAACAAGTAACATCGCTCTCGCGTCATGATCATCGCAAAACCTGTACCTGCAACTGGTGTTGTAGTAATCTGTGAGCCACGAGGACTCAGCAATCCCATTACCATGGGTATCAAGACTAGCAAAGTTTAATGGGTAAGGAAGGGGGTAAAGTGGTGAGGTTGCAGCAGCGACTAAGCATGATATGGTGGCTAACCTACGCAAATAAGAGCGAGAAGAGAAGCAATGGAACGGTCGTGAAACTAGCAATGATCAAGAAGTGATCCTGAACTCCTACTTACGTCACACATAACCCAGAAACCGTGTTCACTTCCCGGACTCCGCCGAAAAGAGACCATCACGGCTACACACGCGGTTGATGCGTTTTAGTTAAGTCAAGTGTCAAGTTCTCTACAACCGGACATTAACAAATTCCCATCTGCCACATAACCGCGGGCACGGCTCTCGAAAGTTTATACCCTGTAGGGGTGTCCCAACTTAGCCCATTATAAGCTCTCACGGTCAACGAAGGATATTCCTTCTCCCGGGAAGACCCGATCAGTCTCGGAATCCCGGTTTACAAGACATTTCGACAATGATAAAACAAGACCAGCAAAGCCGCCCGAATGTGCCGACAAATCCCGATAGGAGCGGCACATATCTCGTTCTCAGGGCACACCGGATGAGCAATCCGTACAACTAAAACCAAGCCTCAAGTTTCCCCGAGGTGGCGCTGCAAAGGGCTCTAGTTTGGACCAACACTCAGAGGAGCACTGGCCCGGGGGGGGGGGGTAAAATAAAGATGACCCTCGAGAGCGCGACTCCCAAGGGAAAAAGGCTTAGGTAGGCAAATGGTAAAACCAAGGTTGGGCCTTGCTGGACGAGTTATATTCAAAGCAAACTGTCAAGGGGGTCCCATAAATCACCCAACCGCGTAAGGGACGCAAAATCAAGGAACATAACACCGGCATGACAGAAACTAGGGCGGCAAGAGTGGAACAAAACGCCAGGCATAAGGCCGAGCCTTCCACCCTTTACCAAGTATATAGATGCATTAATAATATAAGAGATATTGTGATATCCCAACATCAACATAAACCAACATGGAGCAATCTTCATCTTCACCTGCAACTAGCAACGCTATAAGAGGGGCTGAGCAAAAGCAGTAACATAGCCAAACAACGGTTTGCTAGGAAGGGTGACAAAGGTTAGAGGCTGACATGGCAATTTGGGAGGCTTGAAGAGCAAGTGATAGGTAGCGCAGCATAGCGATAGAACGAAGTAACTAGCATAGCAATGATAGTAGTGAGATCCAAGGTGACGGTCATCTTGCAAGCATCAAAACAATATGCTACAACATCCTATCATGAGAGCAAAAGGCATGGACATGATGTATAGGTAAAGCATTGCAAAACATGCACACTGAGCTATCTCTAGAAATCACTAGAACATGCTCAAAAGGACATGGCAAGATTGCAAATAATACCAGATTCACAGACTTAGCAGAAATCACTGGGCATGGCAGAAATAACATCAGGTTGCAAAGTTTGGAGCTATCAAACAACATGCTACAGGAACATATCATAGCAAACAAAGGCATGGCATGAATCTACTAATTGCATAGAACAAAAGTCCCTTACTGATCACGAGCCAAAAAGGCACAGAAGATATGATGGCACCCATGTAAACATAGCAAGTTTCATAAACAGATTCAGA
This sequence comes from Aegilops tauschii subsp. strangulata, assembly GCF_002575655.3. Taxonomy (NCBI): domain Eukaryota; kingdom Viridiplantae; phylum Streptophyta; class Magnoliopsida; order Poales; family Poaceae; genus Aegilops; species Aegilops tauschii. The sequence continues at coordinate 370,255,538 of NC_053036.3, forward strand.
CTTAGCAGAAAAACTGAGCATGGCATAAACATAATTATGAAGGCATCTTTGCGAGCTCAAATCACTCATCACAAAGCATTTCATGGCATGACAAGGTAACCAACAGTAAGAAGGCATATTCATGAATCTAAGAATGGCAAGAGAAAGTTCATAGGATGCATGGATCACTAGCAAAACACATGTCAAAACTGAACTTCATGTTAACAGGCTGACAGCAACATTATTTAGCAATTTTAGAGCATGATTACAACAAGCTACATCAGGCTATCAATGCATCCAAGGGCATGGATGGATAGCACATAACATGTATAACAAAACATCCTTAATGAACATCTCCAGATTATGCATAAAACTCATGGTGACAGCAGGTTTATATAGCAACAAAATATAACAGACTCAGACTTAGCAGAAATGACTAAGTCACAGAAATCAGCAACATCATTGAGGCTACTTTGCATGCTTGTGCTAGTCACCACATAGATCACAAAAATATAAGACAATCACCCCTGTAAACATGACATGATGTAGTACAAGACCCATGTAGATCTCATGCTCATCGGATGCACACACAAAATGCAATGAAAAAGACAAATCACCAAGTTCTGATAACAGACAGCAGTTAACATCATGTAGCACTCTTGCAACGATTATTAGGGCATCAAGATGAGCTCAAACAAACATGGCTCAATGGAACAAAATAAATAGAATCTCGTGAGGAACATTTTGGTATATTATGCGTGCAAATCGGAGCAGCGAGCACGAAGTTACAGCAGGTCAAAGTATGCAACATAATATGATTTCTCAGGGACTTAGCAGAAATATACCCTCCGAAAAATTGGACGGGGAGGACCCTGGACGGCGCGAAGCGGGACGGGGAAGCGCGTTTGGTTCCGGGACAGGTGGATCTCATCCCACCCGTCCGGATCCGGCGACGGCGGCGGAGGCGGCCGGCGACGACGAAGACGAGGGGACGGGGCGGAGGCGCAGCGCCGGCGGGCGGCAACCGGCGGCGGAGCGCGGAGGCGGATGGCGCGGGGTCCGGCGGCGGTCGGCCAGGCAGCGCGCGGGGTCGCGGCGGCGGGGCGCGGACGGCCGACGAGGTCCGGCGTGCGCGGGGCGGCGGAGGCCGGACCGGGCGGCGGGGCGTTGACTCGGCGGGGAGCGGGCGAGGCGACGGGCCGGGGAGGGCCGGATCTGGGCCCGCGGCGGGCCTACGGCGGCGGGGACGGCTAGGGGCGACGTGGCGGGTCCTGGTTGGCTGCGGGCGACGGCGGGATCTGTCCGGCGCGGGGCGGGCGTGTCCGGCGGCGCAAGGAGGACGAAGGCTAAGGTTTGGACTGCGAGATTTCGGGGGAGGCACATATTTATAGGTAGAGGGAGGTAGGAGAGTCCAAATGGGGTGCGGTTTTCGCCCACACGATCGTGATCGAACGATCGAGAGCATGGAGGGGGTTAGGATGGGATAGGTGGGCTGTGTGAAGAGGTGCTGGGCTGCAAAGAGAAGGGATTTTCGGGGTACGCGGTTAACTGTTGGGGCATCAAACGACCTCCAAATGGAACGAAATTTGACAGGCGGCCTGCCGGTGATATAGCAAGGCCACTCGGCAAATCTCGGCCTATTCCAAGAACATTTTTCTCCCGCTCACGAAACAAGGTCTGAGAGGGGCGACGGGCGCGTGTGGGAGTGTCGGATCGCGAAACGGACAACGGGGAAAAGGACCGGATGCAAGTTTCGAAAAACATGCAGATGATGACATGGCAAAGTGCAACACGCAAGCGAATGACATGGCAACGACGGCGAATAACTGGAAGACACCTGGCGCATCGAATCCGGGGCGTTACAAAATGACTCGGATTTCTATGAGAGTAACTACGATTATGAACATGGAGATGATGACTTGTTTGCTTAGAATGCGGATGCAACACTGAATGACAACAATGAACAGGAGGAAGAGATTTTTGAGGAAGATGGTCCCTTGGATGATGATGACTTAAACCTTTCCAAAGAAGAACTTGAGAAGTAGTGGTACAGACTAAGGGTATTAAATCCAGAGATGGCTAGCAGCAACCCATATTATTTGGAGAACTGAGAGAGTTGCATACATAGTGAAAATAAGAGTGAAGATCTACAAACTTAGAAATGAGGCAGAGAAATTGAAAGTTGTGTGTCAAGTAGATTGTCCTTGGAAGTTGAAAACTTCAAAAGACAACATAACTTGAAACATTGGTACAAGAGAGTACAATGGCACACTTGTCATAAAACATGGGACTCCAAGTGCTTGATAGTTAAGTATCTAACATAGATATTCCTAGAAGAATTCAGAGACAATAAGAGCATGGATTTGGGAACATTTGGAAGGAAAGTTCAGAAGCAGTTTAAGCTCCGTCCTGTATGAATGAACTAGCTAGGGCTAGGAGAGCAACACTTAATATCGTACATGGAGATGAGGCAACATGATATGATATGCTACGGGATTATGGACAAGAATTGAGGAGAAGAAATCCAGGGAGCAAATTCACTATTTGTGCAACCAAGGTTAAGGAAAAGGATGGCCTAATTCCCTAGGATCACTTGTTATCATTATAATGGTCCTATGATGCTTGCAAGAGATGTTTTTTAATGGATGCATGCTAATTATTTTTGTTTGATGGTTGTCACCTGAAGAGCAAGTATAAAGATGTGTTGCTTATAGCTGTTGGGATAGACCCAAATGATTGCATCTTCCGAATTGCAATGGGTATGGTAGAGGTTGAGTCCACATTTTCTCGGGAATGGTTTCTCACTACTCTCAAGAATGACTTGAACATCATTAACACATCACCATTTACTAACATGAGTGATAAGCAAAAGGTGTGTGCCACTTGTGTCTAGATCATTACATCGTTTTTTTGCGTTAATTCATGCATGCTAAGTTCAATGTTTAACAATTGTTTCACTAAAAATTGCAAGGTTTAATCAAAGCTTTTGAGAAAATCTGGTTAGCGCAGAACACATATTTTGTGTTAGACACCTATATCAAAACTTCCACCCAAAGTTCAAAGGTGAGACATCCAGTGAGCGAGTTCATCAAATCCAACATTGACACGGGAAATTTGACACGAGCCTTACAAGAATCAACATCCATGTAGCGCACCTCGCCGCTGATCTTCGTCCACGACTCATCATCCGTCGTCCTGTCAGTGTCAGTGAAGTCACATTCGAGGAGTGGGCGAGGTTGGCTTGACGATGACGCGCCCTATATTATGACGTCCTGCGTGTTGCTTCCCGCCCAACGGTGTGGAGCCCTTCATGACACAATAGTGCTGCTGGCAGTGAGGGTTGGCGATAGTGAGGGTTATCTGTTGGAAATATGCCCTAGAGGCAATAATAAAATGGTTATTATTGTATTTCCTTGTTCATGATAATTGTCTGTTGTTCATGCTATAATTGTATTAACTGGAAACCGTAATACATGTGTGAATACATAGACCACAACATGTCCCTAGTAAGCCTCTAGTTGATTAGCTCGTTGATCAATAGATGGTTATGGTTTCCTGACCATGGACATTGGATGTCATTGATAACGGGATCACATCATTAGGAGAATGATGTGATGGACAAGACCCAATCCTAAGCATAGCACAAGATCGTGTAGTTCGTTTGCTAGAGCTTTTCTAATGTCAAGTATCATTTCCTTAGACCATGAGATTGTGCAACTCCCGGATACCGTAGGAATGCTTTGGGTGTACCAAACGTCACAACGTAACTGGGTGGCTATAAAGGTGCACTACAGGTATCTCCGAAAGTGTCTGTTGGGTTGGCACGAATCGAGACTGGAATTTTTCACTCCGTATGACGGAGAGGTATCTCTGGGCCCACTCGGTAATGCATCATCATAATGAGCTCAATGTGGCTAAGGAGTTAGCCACGGGATCATGCGTTACGGTACGAGTAAAGTGACTTGCCGGTAAGGTATTGGGATACCGACGATCGAATCTCGGGCAAGTAACGTACCGATTGACAAAGGGAATTGTATACGGGATTGATTGAATCCTCGACATCGTGGTTCATCTGATGAGATCATCGTGGAACATGTGGGAGCCAACATGGGTATCCAGATCCCGCTGTTGGTTATTGACCGGAGAGTTGTCTCGGTCATGTTTGCATGTCTCCCGAACCCGTAGGGTCTACACACTTAAGGTTCGGTGACGCTAGAGTTGTAGAGATATTAGTATGCGGTTAACCGAAAGTTGTTCGGAGTCCCGGATGAGATCCCGGACGTCACGAGGAGTTCCGGAATGGTCCGGAGGTAAAGATTTATATATGGGAAGTCCTATTTTGGCCACCGGAAAATGGTCGGAATTTTTCGGTATTGTACCGGGAAGGTTCTAGAAGGTTCCGAAGTGGGGCCGGCCTGTATGGGGGGACCCACATGAACGTGGGTAGTGGGGTCAAGTCCCCACAACCCTGATCAAGGCGCACCAAGATCCCACCTTAGAAGGAATAAGATCATATCCCGAAGGGATAAGATCAAGATCCCTAAAAAGGGGGATAACAATCGGTGGGGAAGGGAAATGATGGGATTTCTTTCCCCCACCTTTGCCAACGCCCCAATGGACTTGGAGGGCAAGAAACCAGCCCCCTCCACCCCTATATATAGTGGGGAGGCGCATGGGAGCAGCACCCTAAGCCCTGGCGCCTCCCTCCCTCCCGTGACACCTCTTCCTCCCCGCTTGCGCTTGGCGAAGCCCTGCCGGGATCCCGCTACTTCCACCACCACGCCGTCGTGCTGCTGGATCTCCATCAACTTCTCCTACCCCCTTGCTGGACCAAGAAGGAGGAGACGTCCCCGCTCCGTACGTGTGTTGAACGCGGAGGTGCCGTCCGTTCGGCGCTAGGATCATCGGTGATTTGGATCACGAGGAGTACGACTCCATCTGTTGGGGATCGTAGCAGAATTTTAAAATTGCCTACGCATCACCAAGATCCATCTATGGAGTATACTAGCAACGAGGGGAAAGGAGTGCATCTACATACCCTTGTAGATCGCGAGCGGAAGCGTTCCAATGAACGGGGTTGATGGAGTCGTACTCGCCGTGATCCAAATCACCGATGACCGAGTGCCGAACGGACGGCACCTCCGCGTTCAACACACGTACGGAGCAGCGACGTCTCCTCCTTCTTGATCCAGCAAGGGGGAAGGAGAGGTTGATGGAGATCCAGCAGCACGACGGTGTGGTGGTGGAAGTAGCGGGATATCGGCAGGGCTTCGCCAAGCTTCTGCGAGAGGGAGAGGTGTTGCAGGGGGAGAGGGAGGCGCCAAGGGCTGTGGTGCTGCTGCCCTCCCTCTCCCCACTATATATAGCCCCCCTGGAGGGGGGGCGCCGGCCCTGGAACCCATCTACAAGGGGGGGCGGCGGCCAGGGGGGAAACTTCCCCCCCAAGTCAAGTGGGGCGCCCCCCACCCCTAGGGTTTCCAACCCTAGGCGCAGAGGGAGGCCCATGGGGGGCGCCCCAGCCCACTAAGGGCTGGTTCCCTTCCCACTTCAGCCCATGGGGCCCTCCGGGATAGGTGGCCCCACCCGGTGGACCCCCGGGATCCTTCCGGTGGTCCCGGTACAATACCGATAACCCCCGAAACTTTCCCGTGGCCGAAACTGGACTTCCTATATATAATTCTTCACCTCCGGACCATTCCGGAACTCCTTGTGACATCCGGGATCTCATCCGGGACTCTGAACAACTTTCGGGTTTCCGCATACTAATATCTCTACAACCCTAGCGTCACCGAACCTTAAGTGTGTAGACCCTACGGGTTCGGGAGACATGCAGACATGACCGAGACGCCTCTCCGGTCAATAACCAACAGCGGGATCTGGATACCCATGTTGGCTCCCACATGTTCCACGATGATCTCATCGGATGAACCACGATGTCGAGGATTCAATCAATCCCGTATACAATTCCCTTTGTCAATCGGTACGTTACTTGCCCGAGATTCAATCGTCGGTATCCCAATACCTTGTTCAATCTCGTTACCGGCAAGTCACTTTACTCGTACCGTAATGCATGATCTCGTGGCTAACTCCTTAGTCACCTTGAGCTCATTATGATGATGCATTACCGAGTGGGCCCAGAGATACATCTCCGTCATACGGAGTGACAAATCCCAGTCTCGATCCGTGTCAACCCAACAGACACTTTCAGAGATACCCGTAGTGTACCTTTATAGTCACCCAGTTACGTTGTGACGTTGGGTACACCCAAAGCACTCCTACGGCATCCGGGAGTTACACGATCTCATGGTCTAAGGAAAAGATACTTGACATTGGAAAAGCTCTAACAAACGAACTACACGATCTTTTATGCTATGCTTAGGATTGGGTCTTGTCCATCACATCATTCTCCTAATGATGTGATCCTGTTATCAATGACATCCAATGTCCATAGTCAGGAAACCATGACTATCTCTTGATCAACGAGCTAGTCAACTAGAGGCTTACTAGGGACACGTTGTGGTCTATATATTCACACATGTATTACGATTTCCGGATAACACAATTATAGCATGAACAATAGACAATTATCATGAACAAAGAAATATAATAATAACCATTTATTATTGCCTCTAGGGCATATTTCCAACAGTCTCGCACTTGCACTAGAGTCAATAATCTAGTTACATTGTGATGAATCGAACACCCATAGCGTTCTGGTGTTGATCATGTTTTGCTCTAGGGAGAGGTTTTGCGACACCCCAAAATTTTGACCTTGTTTTATTGATTAAAATTTTGACAGGAAATTAAACTTTTCCATTTGTCTAGATTTTTCCCTTTTATTTTAAGGGTTTTTACCTCAAGCGAAAACTTTCCAAAAATATTGTTGGACTTGCATGCTCTCTCTATAAAACAATTCTTATTCAGTGGATTTAATTGCAAGATTTGCCTTTCCCTGAGCTTTATTCTTTTAAAATGATTTTTCATGAAATTGGAGCCTGTTTTGCACTGCAACCATTTGACAACTACTTTTAAAAATTTCACCGAAATTTGGGGATGTCATGTGAGGTTTCCACATCACTTTTATGCAAAGATATCTTTTGGTTATTGGAGATTTTGAGCTCTACATCAACTTTTCAAATCTGGTCCAGTAGGCATTTTTGCACTACAACCTATTTAAAAATTCTTTTAAAAATTCTTTCAAGTGTTTGGAGATGTCAGTAGATGCATACAATTCATCTTCATGCAAAAACCCAGTGGTGTTCTTTGAAACATTTGAGTGTATCAACCTCTTTTTCATTCTGGTCCAATTTGATGATTTGTACTGCAACCCTATTTTATTTTGCTCTAGTGCCCATGAACTTTTTCCTGCTTGTAGCCCTCCCTACAAAACCCTTAAGTCCAGGAGAATGGACCCATTGGAGGATTTTAAGTGCATGCAATGAGACCTCTTTCTTTCTGTCCAAAACTGTAGTTTTGCAAAACTTGCACTAGCAAGTTTCTGGTCTTTCTCAAATGAGCTTGCCATCATCATCTACATCTAAAGAGACCTTGGTCTGAAGATTTTGGCCACTCCAAGAGTTGCCTAAATGCACTTGGCATTCGGTCGAACACTTGGTGTGCACAGTCAGTTTGGACATGAGTTTTTGTTTGCACTGTGATCTTGATCCACTGACCCAGCAACCATGTCCACTAAGCTCCTAGCCATCCCTAGCCTAGTCCTGTTAATTGCCAGCCTAACTCTCGCACTCTAAGCTGCCCTAGCATTTCGTCGAGCATGTCCCGTGCGTGCTCTGGGCGCGCCCAGAGCGCACGTTTTGCACGCGCGCGCACTGAGCCGCCGCGTCGCACTGCCGCCCTCGTCGCGTCCCGTCCCTGGCCCCTGCTCGCCTGCTGAACCACGCACTACACTCGCCCACTCTCCACGCCACCCCTGGCGCACTACCGCGCCGCTGGCAGAGCTTTTGGCGGCACGCCGGCGTCGGCAGCGAGCCCCTGCCATGGTCGGCGCCGCCCAAGCCACCCACGCGCGCCAGCTGCCCCTGTGGCCAGCTCAAGCTTATCCTGAAGCCCGTCGGCACGCGCTCGTCGCCGCCACGTCGCCCTGCAGCTACAGCACCGCGGTCGCCGGCGTTCTTATCCACAATCGCCGCGGTCCAGCCTCGAGCACCTATTTAGGGGATCCCCGAACTCGGTCAAGACCTCAGGCGACCTCAGGCTTTCCCCCTAGTGCTCCCCTAGCCGGGGATTGGCCGGGAGAGGCCATCTTCCCCAACTCCGGCCGGTTCGGCCGCCGCTGCCTTCCGGTGCCATCCGTCGCAACCAGTCACTCCCTCGCCCATCCAGCGCCACCAATCGCTCCCCCTTGTTCTTGCGGAGCTGCCCAGCGTCTCAGCCTCGATCGGAGACCACCGGAGCCCAAAACTCACTTCACTCCCGTAGCCCTCTCCGCCGCGGAGCTCGCCGCCGGCGACTCCTCCCACCACCGTCGACCCAACGACCACCAAGAGGACCGCCCCGGTCTGGCCGGTCCATCCCTGCCCTCTGGTGCCCTCGAGGAACCGCCGTTCGTCGACGGCGATCGTCGGAGCCCCGCCCCGTTCGGGCAGAGAAGAGGAGGGAGAGGGAGGAATGGTCAAACCTGACCAGTGGGCCCCCTGGACCCACTGTCAGCGACCCAACCCCGCCGACGCGTGTTTTAAGTGGAAACGTGTTTCGCAAAATACGTTTTCGCTGAACAGAAAGCGTAAGCGCCCCGAAACGTTTTCTTTTTCTGTTTTATTTAAAAAACAGAACTTTACCAAACTTTGACTGGCTATATCTTTTAAAATAAAACTCCAAATGAGTTGATTCTTTTTCCTACCTCCCTCAAATTTCATCTAGTTTATTTTAAGATTTATTTCAAAAATATTTGGGGCAACTTTTTACTGGTTTTGAGATATTTGTTATTTGAATATTTTTTTCAAAATAGGAAATGGAGAGAAGAGAAAGCTTTCAAAAAGTGCATCCTTTGCATACTCTTGAAGGCAAGCATTCTGAACTCTGGCATAATATTTTTGTGTGTGGTGTTTTGATACGGTTGCGACACCACTTCGGCCTGGAGCATGCGTTATTTCTATGTATCGATTCAGTCACACGCATAAGTGCGTTTCGGAGATGCTTTACTGTTGGTAATGGATATGCTGGTGATAGTAATCATCCTCGCGAGCTTTTCATGCATACCGGCAGGAAGACGGGAGAGTCGTGGTCTTGGGTAGACACGAGCTTGTCCCTAGTTCCTCGTCGAGACGAGTGTGTCCGGTATGGCATGATGAGGTTTGATGAGCAGTGATTATGTCTGTTGAGTGGAAACATTTTTGGAAATGCTAATCATTCGGAGAATACTTGGACCACCTGAGTCGGTCGTAGGTCGAGCCCTGATCAGTAACTCCCCTAATTGTTTGTACTACCACTTGTCCCTGTCGCAGACAGGGTACGGTTCAGTAAGTTGTCAACCCCTTACCAAAGCACACACCGTACAGAGAGGCCATGGTGGAAGATACCGGAGGCCTCCGGTAGGCATGCCACCTGGTCCGGGGGCATGGGTGTTTCCGGTTGGGACCGAGAGGGGGGCATCCCTTAGAGCGCGCGTATATAAATTTGATCCCATGCTACGTCGAGGTTGTAGCCTCCCCACTTAGAGTTTGGCTTGACAGGTGTTGTGGGTGATTCCAGACACCGGTAAGTTAAGCTGGTGTGTGCAGGTCAGGCGTGTTTTCAATTAAAAGGCCGTAGGCGGAATTAGTCCCGATGGACTAAATAAATCCGTTACTCGTGGGAAAAGAGTACACCCTCTGCAGAGGTCATATCTTTTTGGATAGCCATGTTCATGGGTAAGGATTTCAGTCCGAGATGGATCTAGTGACGGTTTTCGGATGGAGACACGGTTAACTATATCTTAGTAAGGGTATTCGGATGGAAAACGGCTAAACTGGATCATAGCAGCGGTCTTCGGATGGAGAAATGGCTAGACTAGATTTTGTTTATGACCTGTGACATATGAGGATTATGTTTATTATTATTGTGGACTAACCAGTTACTTTGTTTGAATTATTGAGTATCCCTGGACGGTTCTACCTCCTGGATATTCACTGTGATTATTCTTTTATAAACCCTTTATGTGGTGTCGCTCAGACGCCCGACTGCGGCATGTTTGTTATTTATTTATCCTTTATAAGCCCTTTATGTGGTGTCGCTCAGACACCCGACTGCGGCATGTTTGTTATTTATTTATCCTTTATAAGCCCTTTATGTGGTGTCGCTCAGACGCCCGACTGCAGCATGTTTGTTATTTATTTATCCTTTATAAGCCCTTTATGTGGTGTCGCTCAGACGCCCGACTGCGGCATTGTTATTTTATATGCAACTCTTCGAGGAGTCATTTCAGACACTCGGTCCGTGCATTCTATTTTTACTCCCGTATTGCATGTTCATATGTTTCCTGCATGCGTGCATCACAGAGTTTTGTTTAATTCGTGACAGACGTTATCATCATGAAAAAATTTCGAAGCATGATTATCTCTTATTACATTATACCCGTGTTCTTAATGTTTGCGAGTACATTCAAACGTACTCATTGGCTTGTCCCTGGCTATTGTCTTGGCCAGGTTTCCTTGCTTGGAAATAAGCATTGCGATGACAACCCCGGAACCTACGCTATGACGATAGCAGCCGCGCGAAGATAGGAGTTATCCTGGTCAGCTGTTCTTGTGGGAAATGGAGTCCCATAGACGCAGATGTACCACAAACCGCTTCGGCCATCAACCACTAGAAACCAAGTGTTGTACTCCTAGGCCACAATGGTCTTGTACTACATATTTTGTACTTTGCTTGGAATTCTTGTATCAAGTTGGTGCCTCATCAGCTAACAGTAATCCTGGGGCTGGTGAGCACAAAGGCCGTTTTTCTGGGAAATTATTATCCCGAAAACCCGGTCGTGACAGACTTGGTATCAGAGCCAGGCTGACCATTGGCTAATCCTATCTTAGCCAGGTCAATAAACCTAGGTTAACCAAACCACCAGACCTTAACCTAATCCCGGCCAAGCTTCTCGCGTAAGATAGCCCCATAGTGACCCGGCGCCTTTCAGCAGACGGTGCCCAATCTATCAGCCTAGCCCATCGATCGCGCGCCAGAGACCGGCACCTAACACGTCTCAATCGCAAGCATGCGAAGGAAGACTCCGTCCCCTTTTCCTATAAAAAGGGCACGCTAGCCTCAACCCAGCACAGCACAGCCCCTTTCCCAAACCAAGCCACGATGCCTGGCCCCATTGTTCACAATGAGACCACAGCGACCAACCTTGGAGGTTTTGTGACCGTGCTCGCAAACCTCACCCGCCGTGCCTATCCTTTAGAAGAGCCTCCTGAATATGTTGTGTACCAAGGACCCATGTACGGTGAGAACCGTCAGTACTGGGCCACTGTGCACATCTATGGTAGGGGTCTGTCGCCAGAACGCCCCTACAGGTTCACTGGAAGGACAACTTCCTTTGAGCCACAAGCCATCCAACTGGCAGCCCGAGAAGCTATAGTCCAACTCCGGCACTTGTCACCCAGAGTTAACTGTCGCTCGTTCTACTACTACCCCAGTCGTGACGGGTATGGTAGGCCGCCCCAGGTTGCCAACGGAGATCACGAGACAGATCCTGCACTATTGCATCTGGTACGCTATGTAAGCACACTAGAGCAACTGTTCGATCAGGTCACCCTTGATCTGATCGCGGCTCGTGGAGAACTGGTTCGCCGAGCCCCGACGAGAGGAGAAACGGAGCCCGACGCCGACAACCCAGTCGTGCTGTTCGGACACCCGATCGATCCCTTGAGGTCTCCCCCAGCCATCAACCAGAGTGCTTTGGTGTCCCCAGAAGCGCTTCGTCGCCTTTTGGGAACCCGTTCCAACGGGATTGTGGCCAGCCACCCCCGCGATGGTCATCACCACTTCCCCGACCCTGTAGCCCCTCAACCTCAACCAGCAAATCCCGAAGGTGAAACCCGTGGAGAAACCTCGGCGCCCACCAGGCCAGCCCACTTGGACATTAACGAAGTAGACTAAGTCGCTCGAGTAGTATCAAGCCTTAGTTTTCCTACGCTTTGTAATGGTGTGATCGTGTATCCTCATTATTAAATGTTTCTGCTTGAGCGCCCCTATTTTTGGAGTAGTAGCTATGCATATGTACGTTGGCGTACAGTTGCAATTTTTAGAATTTCGGGCGCAGCTACCAAGACCAACCCCGACGGCACCCACAGTAATGCGTCACATTTATGTGATATGTATATCTGTGGCTTTGACCCAAGAACAGGATCGACAACCAGTTACCCTTCGCCTCGGTAGATAACCCAGCCCCAATGCTATATAAAGGCCACCTCGTGACCTTGCCAAGTACCCCTCACCTTGTGCACTACTCTCACAGCCATTTCTTTGCCATGCCGACCCCCAGTATTTACCTGAGAACCCCAGACGCAACCCCGGGTAGTTTTGTTAAATTATTGTGGGACTTTACCTGCAGTACCATGAGTGCCACCCATCCACCCCAGTACGAGTTGCTCAAATCGAGGATCACTCCATCCACCTCGAAGTATTGGGCAGTGGTGCACATCCCTCCTGCATACCCAAACCAAGACCCAATGGAAGTTTCCTTCGTGGGAAAATCCATGCCAACTCCGCATATGGCCATAGAAGCTGCTGCGTACGAGGCGCTCGCTCGTCTTCGATTCGCGGTACCCTATGCCAGCGAATGAGGATATTATTATTTTCCGAGTCGTGCAGCACCCGGAGAAGTTGCATCTTTTCCCGGTGGACGAATTGAGAGAGATCCAGTACTGGCCAACCTTGCCCAGTACGTTATCGCTCAGGAGCGTTTGACTCAGCGGGTGATGGGTTATCTCCAGAGCCTCGCTGATTTAAATCCTCGGATCGCTATTGGCAGACCACTAAGGCCTGACCAGGAGAGGCGCATCCATTGACTGGTCAACCCGCTTCCCCCGATAGAAGAGGAGTGTGCCCCCGTACCAGAGATGTTTTCTCAGGACCCCGTCCTTTTGCCGTTTTCGTTGTAAACGTCACCGCTGTGTTTATTATCCCAGTATTTATTTATGTGTTGAAATTTGTGCGACGGATCAGATTTTTGGTTTCATTTATGTGAGCAGTTTTACTGCTGTTAATTTTGATTTAACTAATTTATTTCCTCGCGGTAAATTTCATAATGAGTTTTCTTTCCCCGAGTTGCTGCAGCGTATATATCTTCTCGACATGGATTTTTATTCGCGCAGCACCGTAACAGCAGACTCACAACCTCAACCACTCGACCTCGTACGCTAATTCCAGATTCTCGTACACATTTTTTGCACCTAACTGATCACACCCGAGGACACCACAGTCTCAGTAAGAGAGATTTATGAGTAATCATTCGGGCGCGAGTTGCCCCAGCACACCGACAGCGGTCAGCACTCGACGCCGCACCTAATCCTCGTGATCGTCGCCACCGCGAAGAGCTAGAACTCGCGCGGCAGCATCACGACGATCATCCAGGATCATCGCGCACAAGAGCACGGATAACCCCAGCAGCACCGCCAAACCTCCACACACCAGGACCACGTACCAGTCCGGCATCGCCTCCGCCATTAGAGCCTCGTCTCGAGCTCCTGCTAACAGCAATGGAAGAGAAGGAAGGAGAAGTAGAAGCGAGGCCAGGTGTGAGGAAGAAGAGAGGAGCACCGCGATCGTTTTATAGCTCGAGATCGGTGTACGGTGGGTGAGGTCCACCAGCGCCACTCGTCGCCCGATCGCCGGTGTTCGGAGGCGAGTCCGTGAGCAGTGCCGACAATGCACTGGCCCGCGAGGTGAGTGCACGCTGCACCGGCAGCTAGCACGCCACGCACTACCGCAGTACGGCCTAGATGCCCTACGCGCTAGGCGTCGCCGGTGGAGGGAGCGCGGGAGAGCACGCGAGAGAGAGGAGAGAACCATAGGTAGAAGAAGAGGCCGACAGTGGACCCCGGGTCCACCTGTCAGCCAGAGAGAGCACTGTGCTCTCGGGTACGACCAACGTGTTTTAGTAATTTAGAATTTATTCTAAATTACTGTATCCGCGTAGAAATATCTCGTTTTCCCCGACCTTAGATTTTTCCACGCAACGCCAGTTTACCACACTGTGGTTTTGCACCACTTATTACCCTCTCACCGTAGCCACATTTTTTGTTGCACAGCAGAATGTTTTCTTTTGGTAAGAGCAATGTTTGTTCAAAACAGCTTTTAACAAATCTCGAGGACGAGATTTTTCTTAAGGGGGGTAGTGTTGTGACACCCCAAAATTTCGACCTTGTTTTATTGATTAAAATTTTGACAGGAAATTAAACTTTTCCATTTGTCTAGATTTTCCCCTTTTATTTTAAGGGTTTTTACCTCAAGCGAAACTTTCCAAAAATATTGTTGGACTTGCATGCTCTCTCTATAAAACAATTCTTATTCAGTGGATTTAATTGCAAGATTTGCCTTTCCCTGAGCTTTATTCTTTTAAAATGATTTTTCATGAAATTGGAGCCTGTTTTGCACTGCAACCATTTGACAACTACTTTTAAAAATTTCACCAAAATTTGGGGATGTCATGTGTGGTTTCCACATCACTTTTATGCAAAGATATCTTTTGGTTATTGGAGATTTTGAGCTCTACATCAACTTTTCAAATCTGGTCCAGTAGGCATTTTTGCACTACAACCTATTTAAAAATTCTTTTAAAAATTCTTCCAAGTGTTTGGAGATGTCAGTAGATGCATACAATTCATCTTCATGCAAAAACCCAGTGGTGTTCTTTGAAACATTTGAGTGTATCAACCTCTTTTTCATTCTGGTCCAATTTGATGATTTGTACTGCAACCCTATTTTATTTTGCTCTAGTGCCCATGAACTTTTTCCTGCTTGTAGCCCTCCCTACAAAACCCTTAAGTCCAGGAGAATGGACCCATTGGAGGATTTTAAGTGCATGCAATGAGACCTCTTTCTTTCTGTCCAAAACTGTAGTTTTGCAAAACTTGCACTAGCAAGTTTCTGGTCTTTCTCAAATGAGCTTGCCATCATCATCTACATCTAAAGAGACCTTGGTCTGAAGATTTTGGCCACTCCAAGAGTTGCCTAAATGCACTTGGCATTCGGTCGAACACTTGGTGTGCACAGTCAGTTTGGACATGAGTTTTTGTTTGCACTGTGATCTTGATCCACTGACCCAGCAACCATGTCCACTAAGCTCCTAGCCATCCCTAGCCTAGTCCTGTTAATTGCCAGCCTCACTCTCGCACTCTAAGCTGCCCTAGCATTTCGTCGAGCATGTCCCGTGCGTGCTCTGGGCGCGCCCAGAGCGCACGTTTTGCACGCGCGCGCACTGAGCCGCCGCGTCGCACTGCCGCCCTCGTCGCGTCCCGTCCCTGGCCCCTGCTCGCCTGCTGAACCACGCACTACACTCGCCCACTCTCCACGCCACCCCTGGCGCACTACTGCGCCGCTGGCAGAGCTTTTGGCGGCACGCCGGCGTCGGCAGCGAGCCCCTGCCATGGTCGGCGCCGCCCAAGCCACCCACGCGCGCCAGCTGCCCCTGTGGCCAGCTCAAGCTTATCCTGAAGCCCGTCGGCACGCGCTCGTCGCCGCCACGTCGCCCTGCAGCTATAGCACCGCGGTCGCCGGCGTTCTTATCCACAGCCGCCGCGGTCCAGCCTCGAGCACCTATTTAAGGGATCCCCGAACTCGTTCAAGACCTCAGGCGACCTCAGGCTTTCCCCCTAGTGCTCCCCTAGCCGGGGATTGGCCGGGAGAGGCCATCTTCCCCAACTCCGGCCGGTTCGGCCGCCGCTGCCTTCCGGTGCCATCCGTCGCAACCAGTCACTCCCTCGCCCATCCAGCGCCACCAATCGCTCCCCCTTGTTCTTGCGGAGCTGCCCAGCGTCTCAGCCTCGATCGGAGACCACCGGAGCCCAAAACTCACTTCACTCCCGTAGCCCTCTCCGCCGCGGAGCTCGCCGCCGGCGACTCCTCCCACCACCGTCGACCCAACGACCACCAAGAGGACCGCCCCGGTCTGGCCGGTCCATCCCTGCCCTCTGGTGCCCTCGAGGAGCCGCCGTTCGTCGACGACGATCGCCAGAGCCCCGCCCCGTTCGGGCAGAGAAGAGGAGGGAGAGGGAGGAATGGTCAAACCTGACCAGTGGGCCCCCTGGACCCACTGTCAGCGACCCAACCCCGCCGACGCGTGTTTTAAGTGGAAACGTGTTTCGCAAAATACGTTTTCGCTGAACAGAAAGCGTAAGCGCCCCGAAACATTTCCTTTTTCTGTTTTATTTAAAAACAGAACTTTGACCAAACTTTGACTGGCTATATCTTTTAAAATAAAACTCCAAATGAGTTGATTCTTTTTCCTACCTCCCTCAAATTTCATCTAGTTTATTTTAAGATTTATTTCAAAAATATTTGGGGCAACTTTTTGTACTGGTTTTGAGATATTTGTTATTTGAATATTTTTTTCAAAATAGGAAATGGAGAGAAGAGAAAGCTTTCAAAAAGTGCATCCTTTGCATACTCTTGAAGGCAAGCATTCTGAACTCTGGCATAATATTTTTGTGTGTGCTGTTTTGATACAGTTGCGACACCACTTCGGCCTGGAGCATGCGTTATTTCTATGTATCGATTCAGTCACACGCATAAGTGCGTTTTGGAGATGCTTTACTGTTGGTAATGGATATGCTGGTGATAGTAATCATCCTCGCGAGCTTTTCATGCATACCGGCAGGAAGACGGGAGAGTCGTGGTCTTGGGTAGACACGAGCTTGTCCCTAATTCCTCGTCGAGACGAGTGTGTCCGGTATGACATGATGAGGTTTGATGAGCAGTGATTCTGTCTGTTGAGTGGAAACATTTTTGGATATGCTAATCATTCGGAGAATACTTGGACCACCTGAGTCGGTCGTAGGTCGAGCCCTGATCAGTAACTCCCCTGATTGTTTTGTACTACCACTTGTCCCTGTCGCAGACAGGGTACGGTTCAGTAAGTTGTCAACCCCTTACCAAAGCACACACCGTACAGAGAGGCCATGGTGGAAGATACCGGAGGCCTCCGGTAGGCATGCCACCTGGTCCGGGGGCATGGGTGTTTCCGGTTGGGACCGAGAGGGGGGCACCCCTTAGAGCGCGCGTATATAAATTTGATCCCATGCTACGTCGAGGTTGTAGCCTCCCCACTTAGAGTTTGGCTTGACAGGTGTTGTGGGTGATTCCAGACACCGGTAAGTTAAGCTGGTGTGTGCAGGTCAGGCGTGTTTTCAATTAAAAGGCCATAGGCGGAATTAGTCCCGATGGACTAAATAAATCCGTTACTCATGGGAAAAGAGTACACCCTCTGCAGAGGTCATATCTTTTTGGATAGCCATGTTCATGGGTAAGGATTTCAGTCCGAGATGGATCTAGTGACGGTTTTCGGATGGAGACACGGTTAACTATATCTTAGTAACGGTATTCGGATGGAAAACGGCTAAACTGGATCATAGCAGCGGTCTTCGGATGGAGAAACGGCTAGACTAGATTTTGTTTATGACATGTGACATATGAGGATTATGTTTATTATTATTGTGGACTAACCAGTTACTATGTTTGAATTATTGAGTATCCCTGGGACGGTTCTACCTCCTGGATATTCACTGTGATTATTCTTTTATAAACCCTTTATGTGGTGTCGCTCAGACGCCCGACTGCGGCATGTTTGTTATTTATTTATCCTTTATAAGCCCTTTATGTGGTGTCGCTCAGACGCCCGACTGCGGCATGTTTGTTATTTATTTATCTTTTATAAGCCCTTTATGTGGTGTCGCTCAGACGCCCGATTGCGGCATGTTTGTTATTTATTTATCCTTTATAAGCCCTTTATGTGGTGTCGCTCAGACGCCCGACTGCGGCATTGTTATTTTATATGCAACTCTTCGAGGAGTCATTTCAGACACTCGGTCCGTGCATTCTATTTTTACTCCCGTATTGCATGTTCATATGTTTCCTGCATGCGTGCATCACAGAGTTTTGTTTAATTCGTGACAGACGTTATCATCATGAAATTTTTTCGTAGCATGATTATCTCTTATTACATTATACCCGTTTTCTTAATGTATGCGAGTACATTCAAACGTACTCATTGGCTTGTCCCTGGCTATTGTCTTGGCCAGGTTTCCTTGCTTGGAGATAAGCATTGCGATGACAGCCCCGGAACCTACGCTATGACGATAGCAGCCGCGCGAAGATAGGAGTTATCCTGGTCAGCTGTTCTTGTGGGAAATGGAGTCCCATAGACGTAGATGTACCACAAACCGCTTCCGCCATCAACCACTAGAAACCAAGTGTTGTACTCCTAGGCCACAATGATCTTGTACTACATATTTTGTACTTTGCTTGGAATTCTTGTATCAAGTTGGTGCCTCATGAGCTAACAGTAATCCTGGGGCTGGTGAGCACAAAGGCCGTTTTTCTGGGAAATTATTATCCCGAAAACCCGGTCGTGACAGGTTTAGTCAACGGATCTGCTACATTCAGGTTCGTATGTACTTTACAAATATCTATGTCTCCATTTTGAACACTTTCACGATTGAAGTTGAAGCGACGCTTGATATGCCTGGTCTTCCTATGAAACCTGGGCTCCTTGGCAAGGGCAATAGCTCCAGTGTTGTCACAGAAGAGAGTCATCGGACCCGACGCATTGGGAATCACCCCTAGGTCGGTAATGAACTCCTTCATCCAGATTGCTTCTTGCGCTGCCTCTGAGGCTGCCATGTACTCCGCTTCACATGTAGATCCTGCCACGACGCTTTGCTTGCAACTGCACCAGCTTACTGCTCCTCCATTCAAAATATACACGTATCCGGTTTGTGACTTCGAGTCATCCAGATCTGTGTCGAAGCTAGCGTCGACGTAACCCTTTACGACGAGCTCTTCGTCACCTCCATAAACGAGAAACATATCCTTAGTCCTCTTCAGGTACTTCAGTATATTCTTGACCGCTGTCCAGTGTTCCATGCTGGGATTACTTTGGTACCTTCCTACCAAACTTACGGCAAGGTTTACATCAGGTCTGGTACACAGCATGGCATACATAATAGACCCTATGGCCGAGGCATAGGGGATGACACTCATCTTTTCTCTATCTTCTGCCGTGGTCGGGCATTGAGCCGTGCTCAATTGCACACCTTGCAATACAGACAAGAACCCCTTCTTGGACTGATCCATATTGAACTTCTTCAATATCTTGTCAAGGTACGTACTCTGTGAAAGACCAATGAGGCGTCTTGATCTATCTCTATAGTCTTGATGCCTAATATATAAGCAGCTTCTCCAAGGTCCTTCATTGAAAAACACTTATTCAAATAGGCCTTTATACTTTCCAAGAATTCTATATCATCTCCCATCAATAGTATGTCATCCACATATAATAAGAGAAATGCTACAGAGCTCCCACTCACTTTCTTGTAAACACAGGCTTCTCCATAAGTCTGTGTAAACCCAAACGCTTTGATCATCTCATCAAAACGAATGTTCCAACTCCGAGATGCTTGCACCAGCCCATAGATGGAGCGCTGGAGCTTGCATACCTTGTTAGCATTCTTAGGATTGACAAAACCTTCTGGCTGCATCATATACAATTCTTCCTTAAGAAAGCCGTTAAGGAATGCCGTTTTGACGTCCATTTGCCATATCTCATAATCATAGAATGCGGCAATTGCTAACATGATTCGGACGGACTTCAGCTTCGCTACGGGTGAGAAAGTCTCATCGTAGTCAACCCCTTGAACTTGTCGATAACCCTTAGCGACAAGTCGAGCCTTATAGATGGTCACATTACCATCTGCGTCTGTCTTCTTCTTAAAGATCCATTTATTTTCTATGGCTCGCCGATCATCGGGCAAGTCAGTCAAAGTCCATACTTCGTTTTCATACATGGATCCTATCTCGGATTTCATGGCTTCTAGCCATTTGTCGGAATCCGGGCCCGCCATCGCTTCTTCATAGTTCGAAGGTTCACCGTTGTCTAACAACACGATTTCCAGGACAGGGTTGCCGTACCACTCTGGTGCGGAACGTGTCCTTGTGGACCTACGAAGTTCAGCAGTAACTTGATCTGAAGCTTCATGATCATCATCATTAACTTCCTCCCCAGTTGGTGTAGGCACCACAGGAACATCTTCCCGCGCTGCGCTACTTTCCGGTTCGGAAGGGGTGACTATCACCTCATCAAGTTCCACTTTCCTCCCACTTAATTCTTTCGAGAGAAACTCTTTCTCCAGAAAGGACCCGTTCTTGGCAACAAAGATCTTGCCTTCGGATCTGAGGTAGAAGGTATACCCAATGGTTTCCTTAGGGTATCCTATGAAGACGCATTTTTCCGACTTGGGTTCGAGCTTTTCAGGTTGAAGTTTCTTGACATAAGCATCGCATCCCCAAACTTTTAGAAACGACAGCTTAGGTTTCTTCCCAAACCATAATTCATACGGTGTCGTCTCAACGGATTTCGACGGAGCCCTATTTAAAGTGAATGCAGCAGTCTCTAAAGCATAGCCCAAAAATGAGAGCGGTAGATCGGTAAGAGACATCATAGATCGCACCATATCCAATAGAGTGCGATTACGACGTTCGGACACACCGTTTCGCTGAGGTGTTCCAGGCGGCGTGAGTTGTGAAACGATTCCACATTTCCTTAAGTGCGTACCAAATTCGTGACTTAAATATTCTCCACCATGATCTGATCGTAAGAACTTTATTTTCCTGTCACGTTGATTCTCAACCTCACTCTGAAATTCCTTAAACTTTTCAAAGGTTTCAGACTTGTGTTTCATTAGGTAGACATACCCATATCTACTTAAGTCATCAGTGAGAGTGAGAAGATAACGATATCCTCCGCGAGCCTCAACACTCATTGGACCGCACACATCGGTATGTATGATTTCCAATAAATTGGTTGCTCGCTCCATTGTTCCGGAGAACGGAGTCTCCAAAAGTCCATCTGCATGGAGCTTCTTCATGCGCTTGATACCAATGTGACCAAGGCGGCAGTGCCACAAGTATGTGGGACTATCGTTATCAACTTTACATCTTTTGGTATTCACACTATGAATATGTGTAACATCACGTTCGAGATTCATCAAGAAAAAACCATTGACCAGCGGGGCATGACCATAAAACATATCTCTCATATAAATAGAACAACCATTATTCTCGGATTTAAATAAGTAGCCATCTCGAATTAAACGAGATCCAGATACAATGTTCATGCTCAAAGCTGGCACTAAATAACAATTATTGAGGTTTAAAACTAATCCCGTAGGTAAATGTAGAGGCAGCGTGCCGACGGCGATCACATCGACCTTGGAACCATTCCCGACGCGCATCGTCACCTCGTCCTTTGCCAGTCTCCGCTTATTCCGCAGTTCCTGTTTTGAGTTACAAATATGAGCAACCGCACCGGTATCAAATACCCAGGAGCTACTACGAGTACTGGTAAGGTACACATCAATTACATGTATATCACATATACCTTTGGTGTTGCCGGCCTTCTTGTCCGCTAAGTATTTGGGGCAGTTCCGCTTCCAGTGACCACTTCCCTTGCAATAAAAGCACTCAGTCTCAGGCTTGGGTCCATTCTTCGACTTCTTCCCGGCAACTGGCTTACCGGGCGCGGCAACTCCCTTGCCGTCCTTCTTGAAGTTCTTCTTGCCCTTGCCTTTCTTGAACTTAGTGGTTTTATTCACCATCAACACTTGATGTTCCTTTCTGATCTCCACCTCCGCTGATTTCAGCATTGAATATACCTTAGGAATGGTCTTTTCCATTCCCTGCATATTGAAGTTCATCACAAAGCTCTTGTAGCTTGGTGGAAGCGACTGAAGGATTCTGTCAATGACCGCGTCATCCGGGAGATTAACTCCCAGCTGAGACAAGCGGTTGTGTAACCCAGACATTCTAAGTATGTGCTCACTAACAGAACTATTTTCCTCCATTTTACAGCTGAAGAACTTGTTGGAGACTTCATATCTCTCGACCCGGGCATGAGCTTGGAAAACCATTTTCAGCTATTCGAACATCTCATATGCTCCATGTTTCTCAAAAAGCTTTTGGAGACCCGGTTCTAAGCTGTAAAGCATGCCGCACTGAACGAGGGAGTAATCATCAGCACGTGATTGCCAAGCGTTCATAACGTATTGGTTCTCTGGGATTGGTGCTTCACCTAGCGGTGCTTCTAGGACATAATCTTTCTTGGCAGCTATGAGGATGATCCTCAGGTTCCGGACCCAGTCCGTATAGTTACTGCCATCATCTTTCAGCTTGGTTTTCTCTAGGAATGCGTTGAAGTTGAGGACAACGTGGGCCATTTGATCTACAAGACATATTGTAAAGATTTTAGACTAAGTTCATGATAATTAAGTTCATCTAATCAAATTACTCAATGAACTCCCACTCAGATAGACATCCCTCCAGTCATCTAAGTGAAAAACATGATCCGAGTTAACTAGGCCGTGTCCGATCATCACGTGAGACGGACTAGTCAAGATCGGTGAACATCTCCATGTTGATCGTATCTTCTATACAACTCATGCTCGACCTTTCGGTCCTCCGTGTTCCGAGGCCATGTCTGTACATGCTAGGCCCGTCAAGTCAACCTAAGTGTATTGCGTGTGTTCCGAGGCCATGTCTGTACAGGCTAGGCTCGTCAACACCCGTTGTATGCGAACGTTAGAATCTATCACACCCGATCATCATGTGG
Organism: Aegilops tauschii subsp. strangulata; assembly: GCF_002575655.3. NCBI lineage: Eukaryota > Viridiplantae > Streptophyta > Magnoliopsida > Poales > Poaceae > Aegilops > Aegilops tauschii. Next base: position 370,278,330 of record NC_053036.3, read on the forward strand.
TGCTTCGAAACAACGAACCTTCGCAACGGTGCACAGTTAGGGGGAACACTTTCTTGAAATTATTATATGGGATCATCTTACTTACTACCGTCGTTCTAAGCAAATAAGATGCAAAACATGATAAACATCACATGCAATCAAATAGTGACATGATATGGCCAATATCATTCTGCTCCTTTGATCTCCATCTTCGGGGCGTCATGATCATCTTCGTCACCGGCATGACACCATGATCTCCATCATTGTGTCTTCATGAAGTTGTCACGCCAACGATTACTTCTACTTCTATGGCAACGCGTTTAGCAATAAAGTAAAGTAATTTACATGGCGTTATTCAATGACACGCAGGTCATACAAAAAATAAAGACAACTCCTATGGCTCCTGCCGGTTGTCATACTCATCGACATGCAAGTCGTGATTCCTATTACAAGAATATGATCAATATCATACATCACATATATCATTCATCACATCTTCTGGCCATATCACATCACAAGGCACATGCTGCAAAAACAAGTTAGACGTCCTCTAATTGTTGTTGCAAGTTTTTACGTGGCTTGTATAGGTTTCTAGCAAGAACGTTTCTTACCTACGTAAAACCACAACGTGATATGCCAATTTCTATTTACCCTTCATAAGGACCCTTTTCATCGAATCCGTTCCGACTAAAGTGGGAGAGACAGACACCCGCTAGCCACCTTATGCAACTAGTGCATGTCAGTCGGTGAAACCTGTCTCACGTAAGCGTACGTGTAAGGTCGGTCCGGGCCGCTTCATCCCACAATACCGCCGAAACAAGATAAGACTAGTAGCGGCAAGAAGAATTGGCAACATCTACGCCCACAACTGCTTTGTGTTCTACTCGTGCATAGTAACTACGCATAGGCCTGACTCATGATGCCACTGTTGGGGATCGTAGCAGAATTTTAAAATTTCCTACGCATCACCAAGATCCATCTATGGAGTATACTAGCAACGAGGGGAAAGGAGTGCATCTACATACCCTTGTAGATCGCGAGCGGAAGCATTCCAATGAACGGGGTTGATGGAGTCGTACTCGCCGTGATCCAAATCACCGATGACCGAGTGCCGAACGGACGGCACCTCCGCGTTCAACACACGTACGGAGCAGCGACGTCTCCTCCTTCTTGATCCAGCAAGGGGGAAGGAGAGGTTGATGGAGATCCAGCAGCACGACGGCGTGGTGGTGGAAGTAGCGGGATCTCGGCAGGGCTTCGCCAAGCTTCTGCGAGAGGGAGAGGTGTTGCAGGGGGAGAGGGAGGCGCCAAGGGCTGTGGTGCTGCTGCCCTCCCTCCCCCCCACTATATATAGGCCCCCTGGAGGGGGGGCGCCGGCCCTGGAACCCATCTACAAGGGGGGGCGGCGGCCAGGGGGGGGAACTTCCCCCCCAAGTCAAGTGGGGCGCCCCCACCCCTAGGGTTTCCAACCCTAGGCGCAGGGGGAGGCCCATGGGGGGCGCCCCAGCCCACTAAGGGCTGGTTCCCTTCCCACTTCAGCCCATGGGGCCCTCCGGGATAGGTGGCCCCACCCGGTGGACCCCCGGGACCCTTCCGGTGGTCCCGGTACAATACCGATAACCCCCGAAACTTTCCCGGTGGCCGAAACTGGACTTCCTATATATAATTCTTCACCTCCGGACCATTCCGGAACTCCTCGTGACGTCCGGGATATCATCCGGGACTCTGAACAACTTTCGGGTTTCCGCATACTAATATCTCTACAACCCTAGCGTCACCGAACCTTAAGTGTGTAGACCCTACGGGTTCGGGAGACATGCAGACATGACCGAGACGCCTCTCCGGTCAATAACCAACAGCGGGATCTGGATACCCATGTTAGCTCCCACATGTTCCACGATGATCTCATCGGATGAACCACGATGTCGAGGATTCAATCAATCCCGTATACAATTCCCTTTGTCAATCGGTACGTTACTTGCCCGAGATTCGATCGTCGGTATCCCAATACCTTGTTCAATCTCGTTACCGGCAAGTCACTTTACTCGTACCGTAATGCATGATCCCGTGGCTAACTCCTTAGTCACATTGAGCTCATTATGATGATGCATTACCGAGTGGGCCCAGAGATACCTCTCCGTCATACGGAGTGACAAATTCCAGTCTCGATCCGTGTCAACCCAACAGACACTTTCAGAGATACCCGTAGTGTACCTTTATAGTCACCCAGTTACGTTGTGACGTTGGGTACACCCAAAGCACTCCTACGGCATCCGGGAGTTACATGATCTCATGGTCTAAGGAAAATATACTTGACATTGGAAAAGCTCTAGCAAACGAACTACACGATCTTTTATGCTATGCTTAGGATTGGGTCTTGTCCATCACATCATTCTCCTAATGATGTGATCCCGTTATCAATGACATCCAATGTCCATAGTCAGGAAACCATGACTATCTGTTGATCAACGAGCTAGTCAACTAGAGGCTTACTAGGGACACGTTGTGGTCTATATATTCACACATGTATTACGATTTCCGGATAACACAATTGTAGCATGAACAATAGACAATTATCACGAACAAAGAAATATAATAATAACCATTTATTATTGCCTCTAGGGCATATTTCCAACACCATCAACCCCGTTCTCTTGAACGCTTCCGCGCGCGATCTACAAGGGTATGTAGATGCACTCCCCTCTCTCTCGTTGCTAGATGACTCCATAGATTGATCTTGGTGATACGTAGAAAATTTTAAATTTCTGCTACGTTCCCCAACAGTGGCATCATGAGCCAGGTTTATGCGTAGATTCTATGCACGAGTAGAACACAAAGTAGTTGTGGGCGACGATTTGTTCAATTTGCTTACCGTTACTAGTCTTATCTTGATTCGGCAGCATTGTGGGATGAAGCGGTCCGGACCGACCTTACACGTACTCTTACGTGAGACAGGTTCCACCGACTGACATGCACTTGATGCATAAGGTGGCTAGCGGGTGTCTGTCTCTCCCAGTTTAGTCGGATCGGATTCGATGAAAAGGGTCCTTATGAAGGGTAAATAGCAATTGGCATATCACCGTTGTGGCTTTTGCGTAGGTAAGAAACGTTCTTGCTAGAAACCCATAGCAGCCACGTAAAACATGCAAAAACAATTAGAGGACGTCTAACTTGTTTTTGCAGGGTATGATATGTGATGTGATATGGACAAAAGGATGTGATGAATTATATATGTGATGTATGATATTGATCATGTTCTTGTAATAGGAATCACGACTTGCATGTCGATGAGTATGCCAACCGGCAGGAGCCATAGGAGTTGTCTTAATTTATTGTATGACCTGCGTGTCAATGAAAAATGCCATGTAATTACTTTACTTTATGGCTAACCGTTAGCCATAGTAGTAGAAGTAATAGTTGGCGAGACAACTTCATGAAGACACGATGATGGAGATCATGATGATGGAGATCATGGTGTCATGCCGGTGATGAAGGTGATCATGCCGCGCCTCCAAGATGGAGATCAAAAGGCGCAAGATGATATTGGCCATATCATGTCACTTTATGATTTGCATGTGATGTTTGTCATGTTTACATCTTATTTTCTTAGAACGACGGTAGCATAAATAAGATGATCCCTCACTAAAATTTCAAGAGAGGTGTTCCCCCTAACTGTGCACCGTTGCGAAGGTTCGTTGTTTCGAAGCACCACGTGATGATCGGGTGTGATAGATTCTAACGTTCGCATACAACGGGTGTTGACGAGCCTAGCATGTACAGACATGGCCTCGGAACACAAGCAAAACACTTAGGTTGACTTGACGAGCCTAGCATGTACAGACATGGCCTCGGAACACAAGACACCGAAAGGTCGAACATGAGTCGTATAGTAGATACGATCAACATGGAGATGTTCACCGATGATGACTAGTCCGTCTCACGTGATGATCGGACACGGCCTAGTCGATTCGGATCATGTATCACTTAGATGACTAGAGGGATGTCTATCTAAGTGGGAGTTCATTAAATAATCAGATGAACTTAATTATCATGAACATAGTCAAAAGGTCTTTGCAAATAATGTCGTAGCTTACGCTTTAGTTCTACTAAGATATGTTCCTAGAGAAAATTTAGTTGAAAGTTGATAGTAGCAATTATGCGGACTGGGTCCGTAAACTGAGGATTGTCCTCATTGCTGCACAGAAGGCTTATGCCCTTAATGCACCGCTCGGTGTGCTGAACCTCGAGCGTCATCTGTAGATGTTACGAAACATCTGACATACACGTTTTGATGACTACATGATAGTTCAGTGTGTGATGCTAACGGTTTAAAATTGTGGCACCAAAGACGGTTTTGAAACGTCGCAGAACATATGAGATGTTCCAAAGACTGAAATTGGGATTTCAGACTAATGCCCATGTCAAGAGGTATGAGACCTCTGACAAGTTTCTTAAGCCTGCAAACTAAGGGAGAAAAGCTCAATCGTTGAGCATGTGCTCAGATTGTCTGAGTACTACAATCACTTGAATCGAGTGGGAGTTAATCTTCCAGATGAGATAGTGATGGTTCTCCATAGTCACTGCCACCAAGCTATTAGAGCTTCATGATGAACTATAACATATCAGGGATAGACATGATGATCCTTGAGCAACTCGCGATGTTTGACACCGCGAAAGTAGAAATCAAGAAGGAGCATCAATTGTTGATGGTTAGTAAAACCACTAGTTTCTAGAAGGGCAAGGGCAAGAAGGGATTCTTCATGAAACGGCAAATCAGTTGCTGCTCTAGTGAAGAAACCCAAGGTTGAACCCAAACCCGAGACTAAGTGCTTCTGAAATGAGGGGAACGGTCACTGAAGCAGAACTACCCTAGATACTTCGTAGATGAGAAGGCTGGCAAGGTCGACAGAAGTATATTGGATATACATTATATTAATGTGTACTTTACTAGTACTCCTAGTAGCACCAGGGTATTAGATACCGGTTCGGTTGCTAAGTGTTAGTAACTCGAAATAAAAGCTGCGGAATAAATGAAGACTAGCTAAAGGTGAGATGACGATATGTGTTGGAAGTGTTTCCAAGGTTGATGTGATCAAGCATCGCATGCTCCCTCTACCATCGAGATTGGGGTTAAACCTGAATAATAATTATTTGGTGTTTGCGTTGAGCATAGAAATGATTGGATTATGTTTATCGCAATACGGTTATTCATTAAAGGAGAATAATGGTTACTCTGTCTATTTGAATAATACCTTCAATGGTCTTGCACCTAAAATGAATGGTTTATTGAATCTCGGTCGTAGTGATACACATGTTCATGCCAAAAGATATAAGATAGTAATGATAGTACCACATACTTGTGGCACTGCCACTTGAGTCATATTGGTATAAACGCAGGAAGAAGCTCCATGTTGATGGATCTTTGGAATCACTCGTTTTTGAGAAGATTGAGACATGCGAACCATGTCTATTAGTATATATGCATGAAGAAGTCCCTACAGATGGATCATTTGGACTCACTTGATTTTGAATCACTTGAGACATGCAAATCATACCACATGGGCAAGATGACTGAAAGGCCTCGTTTTCAGTAAGATGGAACAAGAGAGCAACTTGTTGGAAGTAATACATTTGATGTGTGCAGTCCAATGAGTGCTGAGGCACGCAGTGGATATCGTTATGTTCTTACTTCACAGATGATTTGAGTAGATGCTGAGAATATTTACTTGATGAAACACAAGTCTGAATTATTGAAAGGTTCAAGTAATTTCAGAGTGAAGTTGAAGATCGTCGTGACAAGAGGATAAAATGTCTGTGATATGATCATAGAGATGAATATCTGAGTTACGAGTTTGGCACACAATTAAGAAATTGTGGAAATTGTTTCACGACTAATACCGCCTGGAACACCATAGTGTGATGGTGTGTCCGAACATCATAACTGCACCCTATTGGATATGGTGCATACCATGATGTCTCTTATCGAATTACAACTATCGTTTATGGGTTAGGCATTAGAGACAACCCCATTCACTTTAAATAGGGCACCACGCAATTCCGTTGAGACGACACCGTATGAACTATGGTTTAGAGAAACCTAAGCTGTCGTTTCTTAAAAGTTTGGGGCTGCGACGCTTATGTGAAAAAGTTTCAGGCTGATAAGCTCGAACCCAAAGCGGATAAATGCATCTTCATAGAATACCCAAAACAGTTGGGTATACCTCCTATTTCAGATCTGGAAGCAAAAGTGATTGTTTTTAGAAACGGGTCCTTTCTTGAGGAAAAGTTTCTCTCGAAAGAATTGAGTGGGAGGATGGTGGAGACTTGATGAGGTCATTGAACCGTCACTTCAACTAATGTGTAGCAGGGCACAGGAAGTTGTTCCTATGGCACCTACACCAATTGAAGTGGAAGCTTATGATAGTGATCATGAAACTTCAGATCAAGTCACCACCAAACCTTATAGGACGACGAGGATGCGTACTACTTCAGAGTGGTACGTAATCCTGTCTTGGAAGTCATGTTGCTAGACAACAATGAACCTACGAGCTATGGAGAAGCGATGGTGGGCCCGGATTCCGACGACTGGCTCGAGGCCATAAAATCCGAGAGGATCCATGTATGAAAACAAAGTATAGACTTTGAAAGAACTACTTGATGGTCGTAAGGCTGTTGGGTACAGATGAATTTTAAAGGGAAGACAGACAATGATGGTAAGTGTCACCATTAAGAAAGCTCGACTTGTCGTTAAGATGTTTTCCGGCAAGTTCAAGGAGTTGACTGCGATGAGACTTTCTCACTCGTAGCGATGCTAAGAGTCTGTTAGAATTATATTAGCAGTTACTGCATTATTTATGAAATCTTGCAGATAGGATGTCAAAACATTGTTTCCTCGACGATTTTCTTGAGGAAAGGTTGTATGTGATACAACCAGAAGGTTTTGTCAATCCTGAAAGATGCTAACAAGTATGCAAAGCTCCAGCAATCCTTCTAAGGATTGGAGTAAGCATCTCGGAGTTGGAATGAGCGCTTTGATGAGATGATCAAAGAATTTGGGTTTATACAAAGTTCATGAGAACCTTGTATTTCCAAACAAGTGAGTGGGAGCACTATAGAATTTTTGATGAGTATATGTTGTTAACATATTGTTGATCAGAAATGATGTAGAATTTCTGGAAAGCATTCAGGGTTATTTGAAAAGTGTTTTTAATGGAAAACCTGGATTAAGCTACTTGAACATTGAGCATCAAGATCTATAAGGATAGATCAAAAACGCTTAATAGTACTTTGAAATGAATACATATCGTGACAAGATTTTGAAGGAGTTCAAAATAGATCAGCAAAGAAGGAGTTCTTGGCTGTGTTACAAGGTGTGAGTATTGAGTAAGACTCAAGACCTGACCACGGCAGAAGAAAGAGAAAGGACGAAGGTCGTCCCCTATGCTTTAGACGTAGGCTCTACAATATGCTATGTTGTGTACCGCACCTGAAGTGTGCCTTGCCATGAGTTAGTCAAGGGGTACAATAGTGATCCAGGAAGGGATCACATGACAGCGGTCGAACTTATCCTTAGTATCTAGTGGACTAAGGAATTTTCTCGATTATGGAGGTGGAAAGGGGGTTCGTCGTAAAGGGTTACGTCGATGCAAACTTTGACACTAATCCGGATGACTCTGAGTAGTGAACCGGATTCGTATAGTAGAGCAGTTATTTGGAATAGCTCCAAGTAGCGCGTGGTAGCTGCATCTACAAGATGACATAGAGATTTGTAAAGCACACACGGATCTGAATGTTGCAGACCCGTTGACTAAAACCTCTCTCGTAAGCATAACATGATCAAACCCTAGAACTCATTGAGTGTTAATCACATGGTGATGTGAACTAGATTATTGACTCTAGTAAACTCTTGGGTATTAGTCACATGGCGATGTGAACTTTGAGTGTTAATCACATGATGATGTGAACTAGATTATTGACTCTACTGCAAGTGGGAGACTGTTGGAAATATGCCCTAGAGGCAATAATAAAATGGTTATTATTGTATTTCCTTGTTCATGCTATAATTGTATTAACTGGAAACCGTAATACATGTGTGAATACATAGACCACAACATGTCCCTAGTAAGCCTCTAGTTGACTAGCTCGTTGATCAATAAATGGTTATGGTTTCCTGACCATGGAGATTGGATGTCATTGATAACGGGATCACATCATTAGGAGAATGATGTGATGGACAAGACCCAATCCTAAGCATAGCACAAGATCGTGTAGTTCGTTTGCTAGAGCTTTTCTAATGTCAAGTATCATTTCCTTAGACCATGAGATTGTGCAACTCCCGGATACCGTAGGAATGCTTTGGGTGTACCAAACGTCACAACGTAACTGGGTGGCTATAAAGGTGCACTACAGGTATCTCCGAAAGTGTCTGTTGGGTTGGCACGAATCGAGACTGGGATTTGTCACTCCGTATGACGGAGAGGTATCTCTGGGCCCACTCGGTAATGCATCATCATAATGAGCTCAATGTGACTAAGGAGTTAGCCACGGGATCATGCGTTACGGTACGAGTAAAGTGACTTGCCGGTAACGAGATTGAACAAGGTATTGGGATACCGACGATCGAATCTCGGGCAAGTAACGTACCGATTGATAAAGGGAATTGTATACGGGATTGATTGAATCCTCGACATCGTGGTTCATCCGATGAGATCATCGTGGAACATGTGGGAGCCAACATGGGTATCCAGATCCCGCTGTTGGTTATTGACCGGAGAGTCGTCTTGGTCATGTCTGCATGTCTCCCGAACCCGTAGGGTCTACACACTTAAGGTTCGGTGACGCTAGAGTTGTAGAGATATTAGTATGCGGTTAACCGAAAGTTGTTCGGAGTCCCGGATGAGATCCCGGATGTTACGAGGAGTTCTGGAATGGTCCGGAGGTAAAGATTTATATATGAGAAGTCCTATTTTGGCCACCGGAAAATGTTCGGGATTTTTCGGTATTGTACCGGGAAGGTTCTAGAAGGTTCCGAAGTGGGGCCCACCTGCATGGGGGGCCCACATGAACGTGGGTAGTGGGGGCAAGGCCCCACACCCCTGGTCAAGGCGCACCAAGATCCCACCTTAGAAGGAATAAGATCATATCCCGAAGGGATAAGATCAAGATCCCTAAAAAGGGGATAATAATCGGTGGGGAAGGGAAATGATGGGATTTCTTTCCCCCACCTTTGCCAACGCCCCAATGGACTTGGAGGGCAAGAAACCAGCCCCCTCCACCCTTATATATAGGGAGCAGCACCCCAAGCCCTGGCGCCTCCCTCCCTCCCGTGACACCTCTTCCTTCCCGCTTGCGCTTGGCGAAGCCCTGCCGGGATCCCGCTACTTCCACCACCACGCCGTCATGCTGCTGGATCTCCATCAACTTCTCCTCCCCTTTGCTGGATCAAGAAGGAGGAGACGTCCCCACTCCGTACGTGTGTTGAACGCGGAGGTGCCGTCCGTTCGGCGCTAGGATCATCGGTGATTTGGATCACGACGAGTACGACTCCATCAACCCCGTTCTCTTGAACGCTTCCGCGCGCGATTTACAAGGGTATGTAGATGCACTCCCCTCTCTCTCGTTGCTAGATGACTCCATAGATTGATCTTGGTGATACGTAGAAAATTTTAAATTTCTGCTACGTTCCCCAACATTATCAGCGGGCTATAGATTATGACATGGGAGGAAATGGGGGAATTGATGCTGCAGCTAGGGATTTGGTTGGGCAGCTAGGGACCACGTAACATAAATATGGAAGACCATGGGGGGTTTTCTACAAAAATACCAGCAAACGGGTGCGTGCCACATTCGACGTGGCATGCCAAGTGTCGCATCTCGAGCAATTTGTATGAAACTAAATCTTCAATTTGTATGAAACTAAATCTTCATTATAGTCAATGGGCCAATTTAGTGGGGTTTTAAGTTCTTGTATGACTCCATTTCCACGAGGACTATTTGTGTACTAACTATGGTATTAACTCTTTCGTTTTTAGAACATTCCTAAATATTCTTTCTTGCGTCACAGAGCCGAAGTTGTCAGAAGACGTAATTGTATTAGATATAAAGTATGTAAGATGACACATAAACAATCAAAATAACAAAGATCGCTTATTGATACATCCATTTTGCATGATGTTTTTCCACTATTATTTATAGTGTTTTTAGTTAAAATTTCACTTTATGTTGCAATTCTAATGCATTTCCTCTCTTAATATGCAAGATCTACATGAAGAGGGAAACTGCCGACAGTTGGAATTCTGGACCCAAAAGAGGCACAACAGAGATAACTATTCTCTCGAGCTCCAAATGACCTGGAATTTCACGGAGAATTATTTTGAAATATATAAAAATACTGGAAGCAGGAAGTACTAGAGGGGAGTAGCCATGGCCCACAAGGCAACAGGGCATGCCCTGATGTCTTGTGGGGCCCATAGAGGCCCTCCGGTGCTCTTCTTCTGCTATATGAGGCCATTTGCCCTAGAAAAAAAGAACACTTTCGGGATGAAGCACCGTCGTCTCGAGGTGGAACCTGGGTAGGAGCACTTTTGCTCTCTGGTGGAGCGATTTCGCCGGGGATACTTCCCTCCGGGAGGGGAAATTGAAGCCATCGTTATCATCAACAATCCTCTCATCGTGGGAGGACTCATCTCCATCAACATCTTCACCAGCACCATCTCATCTCAAACCCTAGATCATCTCTTGTATACAATATTTGTCCCAAAACCTCAGATTGATACATGTGGGTTGCTAGTAGTGTTGACTACATCTCGTAGTTGATGCTAGTTGGTTTAATTGGTGGAAGATCATATATTCAGATCCTTCATCATATATTATACTCCTCTGATTTTGAACATGAATATGATTTGTGAGTAGCTTCGTTTGTTCTTGAGGACATTAGAGAAGTCTTGTTATAAGTAATTATATAAAGTTGGTATTCATTAAATATTTGATGATATGTATGTTGTTCTTCCTTTAGTGGTGTCGTGTGAACATCGACTACATGACATTTTACCATGTTTGGGCATAGGGGAAGGAATTGGGGAGTATGATGAAATACCGACTAGCGAGATGCTAAATCGTGCGAGTCGTGGCCCGATCTTTCACAATACTATTGTCGTAAACGATCAAGGTAGAAAGAGATTCGGCCCTTGCTATTATTTAACAAGAACAGAAACTAATCTGTAGCAAGATTGACAAAGATCAAACTCAACACATTAGCATACGATCCATCACAAAGGGTCGCAGAAAACGCAGCAACTTGATGTCCCGGACCTAGAACCTTTTTCTCTGTCTATTAACACTTGATAAAAAAATTAATCTCAAAACAACCACCTCTGTACACGGCTGTAGCCGGCCTTTTATATAGGCGATGCGTACATAGCAAACCGACTTGCGTACCAGACCTATCTAATTTGGACTCTCTCTCTTTCCTATCCCAACAAATCAAGGAATTAAACAATAAATTATCTGGCACGCCGATCACCTATAGTAACTAACTTTGAACTCCTAAGAAAACTAGTACGTAACTAGTATTAGATCAAACGACTTGACCCTCTCGTATCAATTGACTGACACAGGCCCTGCAATAATTTATGTAGCACATGGAGTTCTGAAGGTGGGCTTAACTTCATCCTTCTTCGGTTCAATTGGTGGAACTTCAAAGTTAAAAGAACCAACTTGTAAAACATTCCAAAGATTATCTCTTGCACTAGCGGCCACATCATCCCCTCCTCCTTGAAACGAAGCCGTCCGCGGTTTCATGGTATCTTTGGAGACCCTCTTTTGAACTGAAAAAATATCATCTTTAATAGCATTGGCAAACATTGGCCGCAATATACATCGCCTTCCAGCATCCCAAAAAGAATAAGTATTGGACCTCCCATCATGTGTGGCATGATGATCATATTGCCATGACCTCCCCAATAACAAGTGGCATGCATTCATTGGTAAGACATCACAAATTACTGTGTCTTTGTAGTCACCAATTGAAAAATTCACACGCACCTTGTGAGTAACTTTGAGTTTGCCAGACTGATATAACCACTCGATGCAATGTGGTTGCGGGTGTTTCCACATAGGTAACACTAAAGCATGCACCAATTCCTTGCTGATAGCATTAGTGTAGCTTCCACCATCTATGATCAACTTACAATTGGTGTTGTTGACCTTGCACTGAGTTTGAAAAATATTCCAACGTTGCCCCTTATCTTCAATGCGATCCTCTTGCACACGTTGCACCACTAAGGACGGATATGATTCAACAACTTCAAAACTAGCAGTCACCTTCTCAGCATCTTCCAAATTTTCACTAGAAGTGTTAGAAACTGCCTCTTCATCACTCGCGGATGCATAGCCATCTTTTGTGAGCAATACTCTCTTCTCATTAGGACATTCACCCTTCATATGTCCCCTTCCTCCACACTTGAAACACTCTATGTCACTGAAACGATTGGTCGACTGTGCAGTAGAATCAACCCTCGACGGTCCTGATTTTAAAGCGTTCTTTTGCACGGAACCATGAAGGCGATTTGATGTTGCCATCCTGGAGCTAGGACCGGTATCCTCACTCTGATGCTGCGAGTGTCGCCATGTGTTCAAAGTGGTACTGGGAGCTGTGTTGACTTGGCGTCGCTTAATCTGTTGTTCCGCACGCACAGCTTGGTGCACAAGATCTTGTATGTTGTAATAGACCACCATCTCAACACGATCCTGCACCTCGATATAGCCCGTTAAAGAAACGTGCCATGGTCGCCTCCGGATCCTCCGTTGTCCCTGTACGTATCATGAGCAATTCCATCTCCTTGTAATATTCGTCAACACTCATATTACCTTGAAAGAGCCGTTGCAATTTGTTGTACAGGAACAAAACGTCACCTCATGAATTCTTTCATCCCTCGCCAAGTCGTCAGGCGATGTCTTGAACGACAAATTTGATTCCACCAAATTAGCGTGTAACCGGTGAACTCAATTCCAGTAAGTTGAACTTTCTTCTCCTCGCTATAATGATGGGCATCAAAAATTTGATCAACACGCATCTCCCACTCCAAATAGCTTCTGGTTCGCACTTGCCGGAGAACGAAGGGATTGAAATTTTTATGCACCCAATTCCATCATCCAAAGGCACACGCACAGCTTGACCAACTCGGTCATGCACTCCACCATGAACGGAAGTTTCAGGACGAGGCTCATAGTGTCGTGGCCGTGGAGCGTACCCTGTTGCCTGGTCAACGTCGTCATCAAGACCATCATCTCCAACATGAGGTTGTGCCGCCAAACGGTGATCATGTACGCCGGCATGTCCGTCGCGAGCCGGTGGTGCATAACGCAGTGGAGCAGCCGAAGCAGTATGTGGTGGTGCAGAATTCGTTGTCGGCATATTGATGATGTCTGCCAAACCATCGAACCGAGTGATCAGGACATCTATCCTTTTGCCGAGCGCATCATGACATTGCTTGATGTAGTTGCATGTGTGGTCAAAACCATCCCGAATATTTTGCGGAATATCATCCGCATACACTGGACGTACTATTTCCTCAGAATCGGTAGCAACCCACTGGTACGCGTCGGTGCTATACAAACGGTTTTTAACCCCTTTCCACGACAGCATTTGGGACCGTCGCCAAGTGAGTGGGCGATACGGTGTCCTTCCTACACAACCCAGAAACCGTCGGGGATATGGAGCAGTGATCCAGAGGCCTTCCAAAATGTAATCGTGTGCGATGCAGCACACACTAAATTCTTTCGCACGTGTGGTATCGGTGATTAAACGTTTCTAATGACGCAGTGAAACCATACGGTTTGTCGTAATGAACCGTTTGAGAAACAGTATGTAAGGCACACGGGCCAACACGGCGCACCATCATCCCGGCTCCTTCTCTCCCGACGCCCCTCCCATCGAATACAGCGTGAGCTCTGCCCTGTTGGTGTCCGATCCAGCGCCGCCGGTGGCTCCATGGAGTGCCTGGGGTTCTATCCTAGGTCGCTCGCTGGTCACGAGCTCTCCCTGCCCTGTGCGACTCCTCCGCAGCGTGGTCCTCCTCCAGCACGAGCGCGGGTGTGTGCCGCCGTCGTCGAGATGAACCGGCGCCGCCTTCGGTCGCTGGTGCGTTCCCCCGCTAATAAGGTTGATGGCTTTCTCCCCCTGCCTCTTTCCTACTCATCTACCAATTTTTTCCTTTCCTTGCAGCCGCAGCAGGTAGCGGCAGCAGGGACGCATTAGGAGCGGGCGCCTCTTTTTACCACGGGAATCAAATGCTGCTGGCCCCTGATCTAGATGACCAGACCTGCAGCCAACTCTTGATATGGAAGCATGAAACCACCGTGGGAAGGGAGTTATTTACCCAAAACCACCACATTATGGGCTAGGATAACAAATCGGTACCACATTTGAGGCAGGGCACAAAAAACCACCAACAATAGGGCTAATCTGTAACGCGGAGCACTGATTGTCTCATTTACTCGCGAAAACAGCGAAACCGACAGGTCGGACCCACCGGTCAGGCTGACGTGGCAAAGACCAAGCACAAAAAAAAACAGTAAACAGCTGAGTTGGCAAATGATATGCGGACCCCGCATGTCAGTGACTACATTATCATCTTCTTCCTATCTGCCTTTCTATGGGGCATTACATCGAGCAGCTTGCGGGCAGCCGGACTCCAGCGACCAGAGGCACCGGCGATTCAGCGGCGAGCACCATGGTGGTGGTGGGGGTGGGGGGCGCCGTGAGTCATCGAAGGCCGATGTTGCTCCCGTCGGCATGGATGCCCAAGTCATCTGCATCCATGCGAGCCGAGAGCTCCATGACCACCGTTGCCATGGCAGCCGTGCCCCTGCTCGAGCTAGCCCCTGACAGCCTCGCCCTGTAGCCCGCACGCCTAGCCGTCGCGAGTCACGCACGCATCCAGACGCGCCGGCGAGATTCGGCAGCCGCTCGTCCCGCTCACGTCCGAGGTCGTCGGCCATGGCACACACACGCAGATGCAATCGCAACAGGGAGTAGCTCGAGCGGAGCCATGGTGTTCTTCTGCGGTTGTGGAGGCGCGCGACAAACGCGTTGGCGGCACACGACCGGAGCAATGGCGAGACGAGGGGTGGTCTGTGCGGCGGCCGTGGGCTCGTCCGGCGACTGGCGGAGCAGTTCGGGGCGACGTCGTCTGCAGAGCTTCGGGAGGATAAGGTGGGCGGCGGGCTGCCTTGGCCTACGGTGGCCCAGGCGGAGCTCCTCGACGAGCCGGTGCGCGAAGGCCTCGGGTCGTCGGCGATGGCGACCCTGGTGGGATAGGATGGGGAGAGAGAGATAAGATGAGGAGGAAGAAAAAGAAAACAAGGGAAAAAATATATGAGGCTGACATGTGGGACATCCCTCCAACTCAGCATATTGTCCACACAAGCACGCCACATCAGCCCGACAGGTGGGCCTAACTTATCAGTTTCGCTGTTTTCTCGACCAAATCTGAGCATCAGTGCTCCGCGTTACAGATTAGCCCCATTGTCGATGGTTTTTGTGCCCTGCCTCAAATGTGGTACCGATCTGTTACCTTAGCCCATAATGTGATGGTTTTGGGTAAATAACTCGTGGGAAGGTGAAAGCACAAATAGAAGCTGCTCTTTCTTCCTCGCCGAGTATGGATCAAGCGTCTCGGTCATTGGCTTGGCAGCGATGCAACATGCCGTCTCGCCAGCACAACTTCTCCCCATCAGCACAGGTTCAGCGACGCCCCCCTTTCCATGTCCTCTCGATGGCGGGATTACCTCCGTCTCTGGTGCAGCGGTGGCGTTCTGGTTCTTCTTTCTCGCTTGCAAAAGATAAGCTTTCTAAGCACAAGACTCTTCAGCTTACTGAAAACTTTCTTACCCACAAAACTTCTTGCTGATATCTAAAAACGAACTGATAGGACAACTTCATAATCTTACACGTTTATAACTCAGGACCTGCTATTTGTCTCACTTCATTCGTCTGCATGCGAGTTGCATTTAGGCCTCCTGAGAGCCAATTAATGAATGCATAGGCTTTCATTTCGATTCCCACTGACTAATGTTTCTTGGCCTGTGTTTCTTTTCTCATGTTGGCTGGTTGCATGACAATTGGTCTTAGTGACTTTCTTTAGTTTAAGTTTGATTTAGTATTTGTAGGGATAGATCTGTATGAGGAGTTTCATCATTAATTGCTGGTTTGGTTCAGAAAAAAATATGACAAGTGTGCATGCGACAATGGGTGGACTATGCAGGATTTTTTTGTTTTGTTTTGTTTTATTTATTGCCAATGAGGACTGTTGATTGCTGCTACTGATCCGGGTGGTGACAACACTCATGCATGGTTGTGAGCTATGCAGTAGTATATGTGTATTCTCAGTGTATGTAAGCAGCTGCATGTTGAACACTCGGTCTGTAGTCGGAGCAGCTAATTTCTAAATGTAAAAAAAATGCAGTGTCATTTTTTCTAAGAGTAAATGAGTACTTTGTGACAATGCCACTAGACTCCCTTGAACTATGGGTGATCTGTTCTGTTCTGTTGAACTAGAGTAAATATTTTTGATTTAAGAGTAACGCTGCTCTGTTCCAGTTATTACTGAATTTAGGAACTTTTGGTTTAAGAGTACAGAGTGACGCTGATATGTTTCAGTTATTACTGAATTTAGGAACAATTTTGTATGTCCCTGTTGTTCATAAAAGAAGGCCTGGTATAGTGGAATGTTTCAATATATTCCAATATTTTACATGGTGCTCTTGTACTATTGGTGCAAGATACTGATGATAATTTCAGGCTTATGCGTCGCTATATTTTCTTTTGACGTCGTGGACTGAAGAAAAATTGATGAACTTTCTATAGCCAAGAGTATACTTGCTTCAGGACTAAAATTTATTGGATTGTATCCTTTTTCCTTTGCACTCAAGGACCAAGACACAGGGTCTGAGTGCTAACATGGGAGCAAACGTGCTAACTGAAGCACATGTATGCAATACCAATCTGTATTTGTATATGACAAGCATTGACATGAAGCAGGCACCTAACAAAACACAGACTACTATTATTGCTCCTCTATTACCTTTTGGGCTGCTCAAATGTAGTTGGTTTTCACTGATCTCAATTTCAACTGCGAAGATGGAAGTAGTGTGCAATGTGCACTGTATCCACTTAACACCTGCAACGAATCAATCCATTGATCATAGAACTGTATGGGCCAAAAAGTACCTCAGTAAACAAGTACAGTAAACAAGTGCTCCCTCCGTCCGAAAATACTTGTCATCAAAATGAATAAAAAGAGATGCATCTAGTTGTCCGTCCGAAAATACTTGTCATCAAAATGGATAAAAAGAGATGCATCTTCAACTAGATACATCCTCTTTTATTCATTTTGATGACAAGAATTTCCGGACGGGAGGGAGTAAAAAATTTCTTCAACCGGCTTCTCCTCGAAGTTCTCCACCTTTTTCCTCGGGTACGGCTCCATGTCTTGAGAAAAACAGCAGAATCGACACAATAACTTCGATCTGGAAGATGGAATGTGTTTGCTCAGATCGATGGAGGATCCTGATCTTTCTGAGACACAGGACGGTTGCCTTGGTACAATAGCTCCTTCACCGAACTCCCTTGCTCCATGGTCAGAGGCACCGGGACTGGGTCGCCACGAGCTGATTCAGGGCAAGCCATTGGTTAGCTCGGGCTACAAACTCACGGCGCGCGGGAGGGGGATGGGGCTAGCTGACCTCGGTTTCGCGGCGGCGGTTGAGCAGAACCTGGCGGTACTCCGACTTGAGGTCTCCGGCGGCAGCCATTGGGGCTCCGGTGGTGGATTTTTAAGTCTGGAGGAGTGGCAGCCGAGCCCCACACTCACGAGGCGTTTCTTTGAGTGGCCGCTCAATGGGGCACGCGGCCAGCAGCGGAGGCGCGCCTGTGGCTGGAGCGGCGGTGGGGGCCACGAGGCACGCAGTGCTTTTTCATCGATTAATCACAGCTTCGTGATTGTTCTTGCCTACACATAATGTGATTACGTGTATGCGTTGCAACGTTGCCTCGTAATCCATTGTTTCTCGATCATGTCGCTCTAGAGATTGTGAGTTTTGTAACTAAAACTATGGATAATTTTTTTTCCCTCAAAAACACAAGTATGTGTGTTTGGCATCCTTGTTTACTGGTTTGGCATAACAAGTGTTTAACTCTGTTATAGTTTTCCTATAGAATATTACTATTATGTTGTGTGTGGTATATATATTTCTCAGTGAAGTCTCTAAAAAAATAGGATGGGTTTTATAAAATTAAATTAAATTATAATAGCTCATTGGCAATTGAATTGGTAGTTGTGCATGTATGAAAGGAGGGATTTTTGCACCGTTGTGCTGGTCTGTGTGATTAGATGCATGTATGGTCTGTGCGACTAGATGCATGTATGAAAGGAGGGATTTTTGCACTGTTGGGCTGGTTTGTGCTATTAGATATTGGACGCGTAGTATTTCAGCTGTATTTTACTCGTGCACATGTAAAAGTAATTTTGCATGGATGCATCAATTTATCAAAGTGGACATTCTTTGTTAGTAAAATCCATAGTGATCCCTCCATTAGCTATATCTGGAGTATATTTTTCTGCAGGCCAATGAGACCCCAACCAAGTAAAGCTCTCTCGCGAGAAAACCAAGAAACAACAGGAAGAAATATGTTGTCACACAACATTATGGAAAGTCTCGCCTTGACAAACAGGAACCTATAGTTAATGTAAAATCCAGTGAAATATCATAGTACAAGTTTTGGTAGCTTTAAAGAGTGATCAACTTGATGAGGTAAATCTCGCTTCACCACCAAAACGGCTAAACCTCTACGGGATCACGAATCATGATGCGCTCAACACGATGACCAACAATTGTTTCATGTCCTAGGAGTGGCATACAAGATGTGGTAGTCCAAGATGGACCACCAACATGCTCTCTCCCTCCAGAAATACAAGGGTCCTAAGAAAGACCTACCTGCAGTATTCTAATTTCATTCCGCCATGAGCTAGGAAGCGTCTACCCTAACCTGACAAGGCGTCAACCGTAATTACCTTGATCATCTACGCTTGAAACATGCCCGCGAAAGACAAAAGGAATTGGCCTCTACTCCGCCACTACATCCCTGAGACCAGTTCTATGTATCGCAATATAAAGACTCTATCTAGATATAACTATAGCAGAACTATTCTCCCACTCACTATAAAGATACGCACATACACAATGTACAACGAGTTCTGAAAAACTCAACAAAACCATATCACACACGAATCAATAGGGCGCGGCGTGCCGCCGCGCACTACCTGCTAATATGAACTGTGTGCGATTTATGCCCCATCGCACACGAGCTTTCTGCGTAGCCCGTCTGCCATGCAAGACTCCATCGCACACGTTTCCCAACAATTACCGTCTGCGATAATGTTTTATCACAAATGGTTCAGGAGCCCCTTCACACACATACAAGTGCTGCAGACCGTTTGTGATTTGTTGGGTATCACCGACGGTTGTCGCAAGAGTGATGTGTGCTTTTCGTTTGGGATCCCGCATGTTTCCTAAAAAAATTACGACTGGGATTCTATTTTACATTGGGCACGGTTTACTCCGAGCTCTCGTGTGCGATAACGCGATATCACAAACGGTTCCGGAGACCCTACGCGCACGTAGTAGCGCTACAAATCGTTTGCGATCTGCTGTGTATCACCGACGGTTCCGCTACGATTGACGTATGCTTTCCGATGTGGATTGCACACACTCATTTAGTTGAACCGTGTGCAGAGCAATTGCCAGGTTAAAACAAAAATATACCATTTTGAATCGACATGCAAAAGGCAAATTCGCCACAATATTCAATTGAACAAATAAACAAAAATATCACATTTTGAATCGGCACGCAAAAAGAAAATTCGCCACAATATTCAATTGAACAAATAAAGAAAAATATCCCATTTTGAATTGGCACGCAAAAAGCAAATTCGCCAGAGTATTCAATTGAACAAATAGTGTCCACAGGAAGAACATTCATCAGATTTCGCAATAATTGCAATTGAACATATGTTAGCTAAATTCTAATGATTTGTCGACACATATATGCATTACATAATTAATCATAGTGTACGAAATACGAAGACCTCATCAGATGGAAAACAATGGATCCATGTGTATATGTTTAGCGGCTAACTCTTACTCAATGTTTTAGGAGAAGGCATGCTGAAATCTTCATTATCACCAGTGGGATTGATGTAGTGATCCAGGAAGAAGTCGCTGATAAATCTCCGAACCATCAGCAATTCATCAGCCGGGAGCGATTCAGGGGTCCTCGGTTTTAAGATGAGCTGCAGTATTTTTAAGATCAAAATGTGCCATATGAGTGGAGTAGAAGATACTAATTAAGATAGACTTACTGGTACTAATTCGCGAGGATCGTCACAACTATCAGCAGATTTGCAGATGGAGATCATGTGTCTGCAAACATAGTATCCACAAAGGTTGGTCCCTGCTTCTTGCTGAGGACACTGAAATTTTTTGTACATAATTACTCATGTATTTGTCCTGTTAGGAACAACCAAACCGGTGTTAGATGTATTATTTTTTCTTTGGAAAAAATAGAAAGAGGTTTATTTAGAAGCTTGAACATTTGACTAGCGTAAGGAAAGGTATTTGCAGATTGTTGGATAAATTTCCTGAAAATAACGGATTTTGGTGTGTTACCGGAGAAACGATCTCGTGCTGCAGAGGAAGTTCCCTCTTGAACAGGTTCCCTGGTTTAGTTTTCCACAATGCGAGCACACTACAAATGATGATGAATTTTGACAACATCAATTATTGAACCAGATATGAATGCAAATTAATTTCAATATCATAGAATTCAATACCTATCCATGAATTGTTGAAGATGCGTCAGATCCTGAGCGTTTGTTGACTCTCTGAGAGAATCGATGTAGTAAACTGTGTTCTTGTTTGGAACAATGAATACTAATATCCGGTGATTGGTACATATTAAGAAAGTCATGAACTTACGAATTATGTCGAAATCTGAAAGACAATAAGTGTATGTGTGGTTGTTTACTTGACTTACCGTTCATGATATGGCCAGAGAAATGATTCCGCATGGGACGTGTTTTCGAAGGGAAGGACGACCGTGTTAACGGCCCAGTCCCGTAGGTCCTTACCATGTATTGTTGTGCCATTTGCTAATTCAGGATCTATGAAATACACACTCTCCCTTTTTCTTCTCTGTGCGTTCAATCCCCTGAGAGGAATAAAATGCAGTTAGTTGTTTATCATTTACAACCTTGTATGGAGAAGTTGATCAGAGTTTGTTAAGTACTTACAAAATCGGGCATCTAACAAGAGTGGCATCGAGCACATTGAAGTTGAAGAAGAGATGTAAGTCCTCGAAACTCACATCGATGGAACCAGCATCGTGTCGGAAATGATCTCTGTTGTAGTGGACTAGCAAACCATGATGACCTGATGACATTAGATCCATGCAATATTCATGTAACTCGCGGCAACTAGAGATGCACTCATCAAAGTATTCGCCAACAAGAAATGGCTGGTCATGGATGTAATAGCGTGCTTGAAGTACGTCTGCTTTAATTTTAGCAAGCAACAAATGTACTTCTTCGTCATCCATGGCGTCAGAAATAATATTACTCCCCGATTCGAACAAGCTGCTGTCAATTTGGTTCTGGGCGATGAGTGCTATAAGTAAGAGGCAATCGTTCTCTTTCCTCTTCACTTTCCCACGCGCTTCCTCGGGAGTGTAGCCTTTTTGGCCACTTCCTTCTTGGTACTTGAAGCATTTCTGGCAGAACGTCTGGTTGCCTGCAAGGTAGACTGCCGAGCAGACGGTGAAGCTTGGACAGACTGCTTACTAGACGGTGAAAGGACCGATATAGTTGACTAGAGGGGGGGGGGGGTGAATAGGCAACTAACAATTTTTAGCTTTTCTTTACCAAATTAAACTTTGCATCAAAGTAGGTTATCTAGATATGCAACTAGGTGAGCAACCTATATGATGCGACAACAACAAGCACACAAGCAAGCAAGGGATATAACACAAATAAGCTTGCACAAGTAAGGCACGAGATAACCAAGAGTGGAGCCGGTGAAGACGAGGATGTGTTACCGAAGTTCCTTCCTTTTGAGGGGAACTACGTCTCCGTTGGAGCGGTGTGGAGGCACAATGCTCCCCAAGAAGCCACTAGGGCCACCGTATTCTCCTCACGCCCTCACACAATGCGAGATGCCGTGATTCCACTATTGGTGCCCTTGGAGGCGGCTACCGGACCTTTACAAACAAGGTTGGGGCAATCTCCACAACTTAATTGGAGGCTCCCAACGACACCACGAAGCTTCACCACAATGGACTATGGCTCCGCGGTGACCTCAACCGTCTAGGGTGCTCAAACACCCAAGAGTAACAAGATCCGCAAGGGATTAGTGGGGGGAATCAAAAATCTCTTGGTGGAAGTGTAGATCGGAGCCTTCTCAACCAATCCCTAAAAAATCAACAAGTTTGATTGGCTAGGGAGAGAGATCGGGCGAAAATGGAGCTAGGAGCAACAATGGAGCTTAGGGTTGGAAGAGGTAGTCCACACGGAGAAGAAGACACCCCTTATATAGTGGAGAGACAAATCCAACCATTATCCACTTAACCAGCCCGCGACCTGCGGTACTACTGCACCAAACAAGCGGTACTACCGCAGAGGCTCACGGTACTACCGCGGCGACCCGCGGTACTACCGCAGCCATGGAAGGAGCTAGCCCAGGCCTGTAGCACAGAAGCTGAGAGCGGTACTGCCGCTGGCGCGGTACTACCGCTCTCCCTTGCGGTACTACCGCAAGGCAGGATTGGACTAGCCTGGGAAGGGCGCGGACAAATAAAAATATATCCGTGCCAACTTACGCTGAGTTTCAAACAATGCAAAAATCCGACACGGTACTACCGCACTTGGCACGCGGTACTACCACGCAGGGAGTGGATGTAAAAAAAATTACATCCGCCCCTACTTCCGCTCATGTTGCTGTGCCAGACCAGGACTCACGGTACTACCGCGCGCATGGGGCGGTACTACCGCGTAGGGCGCGTATGTAAAAAATTACATTCGCCCCTACAGCCGCACGAGCGGCTGAGCCTGACCGGAGGCCACTGTACTACCCCTCCTGAGGAGCGGTACTACCGTGAGCACCTGCGGTACTACCGCAAGGACCTGTGGTACTACCGCAGGGGCCTGCGGTAGTACCGCTCCCAAGAGCAGTACTACCGCATGCCCTCAGAACAGCAACACTAGGAATTCTTCTTTTTGCATAATCATGAAGAAACGGATGATGCTCCAAAGTGCTAAGGGAAAGGCGGTGCAAAAGAAGTAAACGTGTACGTGATGATTCCACCCAAGCCTTTCCAAAGCGGACCCCCTCTTAATAGTACGGCCTTCCTACGACTCAAATCCACCGAAAAGAAATGTAGAGAAACGCCATCTTCAAAAGTCTTCGAGGGGCACCAAACCATCTTGTGCCTAGTGATGAAAAGTCTGAAATACTAAGGCACACGATTAGTCCGCAAAAGCATTGTCATCAATCACCAAAACACCTTAGGGATAAATATGCCCTTACAATCTCCCCCTTTTTTGGTGGATTGATGACAATACAGGATTTGCACAAGGGAGAAAATTTAGAGCAAGAGCAAACCCCACATCTCTAAAATACAGACGGGCTCCCCCTAGATGTGTGCAATCTAGATAAGTGCTTTGGACTGCACGGCACACAAACTAGGATCAACACTCCCCCTATATTTTATAGACAAGGCATATCTTGCAACACAAAGGCTAACACTAAGCAAGATAGTAAACAAGAGCATAATATAAGTAGCACAAGATATGATAAGCTCAATAAGGTACGATAGAGTGCATATGTCTTACACCATATGATAGAAAGGTCTCACAAGCGCAAACCAAACCAAAGCAAACAAGGTTCAACGGAAACAAAGGCAAGCAAAGCACGACACACGACTCGCAAATCCCTAAACTCTCTCCCTCTTTGGCATCGAGACGCCAAAAAGGCAGAGAGGACACCTATAACACAAGTGGTGGCTCAAGCGGAGTAATCACTCGCACGCTCCTCGTCAGACTCGGCAGCAGGGATGGCCTCCTCCTCAGAATCAGTCCACTTGTAGCCTTGTTTTGCCATCCACTCAGCCTCTGGAGTGATGTGCTCCTCGGAACCGCTAGACACTTCCTCTCCAAAAACCCTCATAATCTTCTTGTCGCGGCAACGACTCTCCTTGGAGGCAACATGAGTCCTGTACTGCCCCTTTGCCTGCATGCAGAACAAGGCCTTCATCTTGGCCTTCAGCTTCTTAGCCCATGAGGGCTCAGAAGAGGGAGGGGCAAACCCAGCAGAGCGGTCCTCATCTACATCCTCCTCCTCACTCTCCTCCCCATCAACAGCCATCTTAGCAGCTGCCGCCTCGGCACGAGTAGTAGTGTTAGTCCACTGGGGCTTGATGCAGAGTCTGATGTGGTCATGACGGATCCAGTCAGGGGCCAAAAACTCATCCTGAGGGAATAGCTTCTCCCACGTCTTCGAGATCAAAAGAAACAAGTAAGGTCCATAGATGGGGACCTTACGGTTGAACACCGCAAACCGAAGCTCGCACCACATGATGTGAGAGACGTCCAAAGGCTGAGACTGAGAGAGACGCGCCTCCTCACAGAGAAGCAGCATGTCCACAAGATAAGCATGCACCTTGTCCTTGCCCCCAATGCGTGGGAAAAGAGAGTTGTGGAAGATCTGGTGCATGATGTCAAGGAAAGGGTTCAGAACCCACGCCTTATTGCCACTGGGAAGGAGCTTCTCAACATAATATTGCATGAGCTTGTTCTTGTTGGCAGACTCGGAGTTGGCGTGAGGGCGAACTCCAACAGGCGAGTTGAGCCCCTCATCAGGTATACGGAGCAAATCCATGAACTCCTTCCATGTAGCAGTCAGCTGACGTCCATTAGTCATCTAGGTCATCCTCCGTTCCTCCCTAGTGTGAAAGTGTACCGAAGCAAAGAACCGGGCCACAAGCTCGGGATCAAAGTCCAGGTGAAAGGAGATCACATCCTCAATGGCAAACTGCTCCACGAGATCCAAGGCCTCACCAAAGTAGGCACGGTGCTTCTCCTCCCTCATGTGAATCATATCAATCCAGTGCACGTCCACATAAGTGTTCTGCTTGCCCTTGATCACATCCAAATAGATGAGATTCTGCTGCTTGGTCGAGAATAGATCATTGCCTCTAATGTTGGCACGAGGATTCACATAAGGATTGATCTTCCTTCGAGAGATAAACTCAGCCAGTGGGATCTCATCCATGCCCATGGTGGGCTCCTTCTGCTTGGTGGCGGTGGTCTTGGTCCTGCGTTGGGGGGCATTGGAGCCCTCTGGAGCTTCATCTTGGTTGCCCAGACGCTTGGAACCCGTGTCACGGCTGGGATTGGAACAACGAGCGGGTGCACCGGAGCCACCACCTAAGACACAAAACACAAACACACACGAAAATCGAGAAGGATCAATGCAAAGACCACAGCAAAACAGGTGAAACAAGTAGAATTAGCACGTGATAATTGCCACATGAGGGATTTGAGGCAACGGTAGTACCGCAGTGCTGCGCGGTACTAAATTTTTAGTGCTGCTCCTAGTCACGGTAGTACCGCGCCAGGGAGGCACGGTAGTACCGTGTCTTGGAGCGGCAGTAAAATTTTAGTGCCGTACCTCACGCGGTAGTACCGCTCCTGAGGAGCGGTAGTACCGCACCGGAGATGCGGTAGTACCGCATGGTTGCAAATCCGAAACCACAACATAGATCTGAGCACAACCGTGACATCAACGCGGTACTATGGTCGATCAAATCCACCACGGGGCAACATAGCAAGTACCATCTCTACGCATTACTACTCTCCTACATCCTACTCTTGCAAAGATTTAGCCTAAACTCTCAAGAACAACATGCATCTCCCCAAAACCTAGAAGCAAAAGAACAAACCAAAGAGAGAGGGATTTGGGGAGAGACCTTGTTCCATGGCAAGAGGAAGTGGTGGGGAACGATTCCACCGGTCGGAATCCGAGGAGAGCGGCCAGAGACGGAGATCCGGCGAGGGCCTCCGGCGCCGTTCTTGGGCAGGAGAGAGAGAGGCGGCGTGGGGGAGGAAGAGTGAATGGGTATGGGGGAGTTGGAACTTCCCCTGCCCGCTCATAACCCCCACGCGCTCGCTTCAATGCGGTAGTACCGCATGTCATTGCGGTAGTACCGCGCCGTGGGCGGTAGTACGGCTCTACCAGCGGTAGTAAAAAATTACTGCCGTGCTGGTTGCGGTAGTACCGTGGTTGGCCACGGTAGTACCGTGATCCCAAGAAAATGTAATTTCAAAAAGAGAAGAAAGGGGCCTTGGTAAGCAACCTTCAAGCGAACGAACACACCAACGAGCTAACAAACGAGACACCACAAGCGCAAGCTCGGCACGAAGAAAGAAAGGCAAGAGACAACAAGGACCAAACACGAGACACAACCTCTCCAAGGAGAGGGCGGTGGCCGGAGCCACCTATGTTTGAGTCTATTGGTATGGCACCGCGAAGAATTATCCTTGGGCCCATGACCAAAACTCGTCTTTGAAGCACAAGTACCATCAACAATGGCTAATGTGAAAGAGTTGATCAATTTATGCATAATGGGGGGGAGGAAGAGTTCATTGAGAGAACAGTACTCCCCCTATGTCCATGCCTACACCTAAACAAGATAACAAGTTGAGTATGGTGAGGTGTGCAAGGGTTCAAGCAACATTGCTCGAATCAATGATATTTAGCTCATGCCTTAACTCACGAAATCTTGCTTCATCCAAGGGCTTCGTGAAAATATCTGCAAGGTTATCATGAGTGTTGACATAGTTGAGCTCGATCTCCCCTCGCCTAATGTGATCCCGGATGAAGTGATACCGAATCTCAATATTCTTCGTCTTGAAGTGTTGCACCGGGTTGAGAGAAATCTTGATGGCGCTTTCATTGTCACACCAAAGAGGCACTTTGTCACAAATGACACCGTAATCCTTTAAAGTTTGCCTCATCCATAGGAGTTGTGCACAACAACTACCAGCCGCCACATACTCCGCTTCGGTGGACGAGAGAGACACACAACTTTGCTTCTTAGAAGACCAACTTACCAAAGAGCAACCAAGGAATTGGCACCCTCCGAAAGTGGACTTCCTATCCACTTTGTCTCCCGCCCAATCTGAGTCCGAATAACCTACAAGCTTGAAGTTTGCTCCTCTTGGGTACCATAGGCCAAAGTTTGGGGTATGAGCCAAATATCGAAAGATTCGCTTGACCGCCACAAAGTGGCTTTCCTTAGGTGTGGCTTGAAACCATGCACAAATTCCCACACTCAACATGATATCCGATCTAGATGCACAAAGGTAAAGCAAGGAGCCAATCATGGAGCGATATACCTTTTGATCCACCGCTTTACAATTGGGATCAATGTCAAGTTGGCACTTGGTGGGCATTGGAGTGGAAGCCGGCTTGACATCACTTAGCTTGAATCTCTTTAGCATGTCTTGAGTGTATTTGGCTTGGTTGATGAAGGTTCGTTCTCTTCTTTGCTTCACTTCGAACCCGAGAAAGAACTTCAACTCTCCCATGGAAGACATCTTGAACTTTGAGGTCATGAGAGCGGCAAATTCCTCATTGAAAGCTTTGTTAGGGGAACCAAAGATAATATCATCAACATATAGTTGGCACACAAACAACTCCCCTTTGACCTTCTTAGTAAAAAGAGTGGGGTCGATTTGCCCAACTTCAAATCCACGGTCTTGCAATAACTCGGAAGGTGGTCATACCACGCACGTGGGGCTTGTTTAAGGCCATAGAGTGCCTTATCGAGTTGATACACATGATCGGGGAAGTAGGGATCCTCGAACCCAGGGGGTTGCTTGACATGTACCAACTCATTAATAGGACCATTAAGAAAAGCACTCTTCACATCCATTTGTTGCAACTTAAAGTTGTGATGAGAAGCATAAGCAATCAACAAACGAATGGATTCAAGGCGAGCAATGGGAGCAAAGGTTTCACCGTAGTCGATACCCTTGACTTGGGAGTAGCCTTGTGCTACCAATCTTGCCTTGTTGCGAACGATGGTCCCATGAGCATCTTGCTTGTTCTTGAATATCCACTTGGTTCCGATGACATTGTGGTTCCCCGTTGGCCTTAGCACCAATATCCACACCTTGTTGTATTCGAAGTTGTTGAGTTCTTCATGCATGGCATTAAGCCAATCCGGATCTTCGAGCGCCTCATAGACCTTTTGGGGTTCTACATAAGAGACAAACGTGTGATGTTCACAATAGTTTGCCAATTGTCTACGAGTGCTTACCCCCTTTTGAATGCTTCCAAGCACATTCTTCATGAGATGACCCTTGGTGGAGAGCTTGGAAGCAATCTTGGCGGCACGACACTCCAATTCCTCCTCGGGGGTGAGTCGAGGAGCGGTCACTTGATCATCTTGAGCGCCGTCTTGGGCTTGTTCTTGATCTTGAACTTGCTCGGAGGAGAGAACTTGACCTTGGGCATCATTCGGTGTTTCAACACCGTCTTGAGCTTGTTCTTGCCCTTGGTCTTGTTCATGAGGTTGAGGGCCTTCACTTTGTTCTTCGGAAGCGTGTGGGCCTTGGGTTGGTGATGGCTCCACTTGAGTGGAGCATTGTCCTTCTCCTTCGGCCACAAGGGGTTCCTCAATGGGTAGGATAAAACCAACTCCCATTCTTCTTATGGCTTGAGGAGGAATTTCATCACCTACATCACAAGTGCCACTTTGCTCCACTTGGAAGTCATTATTCTCATCAAACTCCATGTTACACGTCCCCTCAATAAGTCCCGTGGACTTATTGAGGACACGGTAAGCATGAGAGTTTGTAGCATAACCAACAAATATGCCCTCATAAGCTCTAGCCTCAAATTTAGACAAACGAACACCTTTCTTGAGAATGAAACACTTACACCCGAACACCCGAAAGTACTTGAGGTTGGGCTTGTTACCGGTGAGTATCTCATAAGGAGTCTTGTTCAAGCCCTTGTGGAGGTAGAGCCGATTGGATGCATGACAAGCGGTGTTGATGGCTTCGGCCGAAAAGTTGTATGGAGACTTGAACTCCGCCATCATGGTCCTTGCCGCATCCATCAACGTTCGGTTCTTCCTCTCCGCTACACCATTTTGTTGAGGGGTGTATGGTGCGGAATATTGATGCTTGATCCCCTCATCACTAAGAAACTCATCCAAGGTGTAGTTCTTGAACTCGGTGCCGTTGTCACTTCTTATTGTCAAGATCTTTGCATTGTGTTGACGTTGGGCTTCATTTGCAAAGTCAATGACGGTTTGTTGGGTCTCGCTCTTCCTCTTGAAGAAATATACCCAAGGGTATCTTGAATAGTCATCCACAATCACCAAGCAATACTTTCTACCTCCAAGACTATCAAAGGATGGAGGCCGAAAGAGATCCAAATGAAGGAGCTCCAAAGGCCTCTTCGAGTAGATGATAGTCGTGGGAGGGTGAGTCTTTTCATGTAGCTTTCCTTCGATACAAGCACTGCAAGCACGATCTTTAGCAAAACTAACATTTGTTAGTCCACGAATATGGTCCCCCTTGAGAAGATTTTGCAAAGATCTCATATTGACATGGGCTAGACGGCGATGCCAAAGCCATCCCACGTCAACTTTAGCCATTAGGCATGTCGCGGTCTTAGTGGGTCGCTCCGAAAAGTTAATCACATAGAGACCGTTCTCGACATGCCCAACAAAGGCTACTTTAAGAGTCTTGCTCCACAAGAGGGACACGGTATCAATATCAAAGAAAGTGGCAAAGCCCATGAGTGCAAGTTGACGAACGGAAAGTAAATTGTATGCAAGGGACTCAATAAGCATGACATTCTCGATCATGAGATCATGAGAAATGACAACCTTGCCAAGCCCCAATACCTTAGAGGACGAGGCATCACCCCACTCGACATTGGTGGGCATAGATGGAATCTTGTGAACGTCCACCACCAAGTCCTTGCTTCCGGTCATATGATTAGTGGCTCCACTATCGAGCAACCATGATCCCCCACCGGAAGCAAACACCTACAAGAGATCAATGCTTGGTTTTAGGTACCCATTTTGTAATGGGTCCTTTGATGTTAGTGACAAGGGTCTTAGGAACCCAAATAGATCATTCAATGTACTCATAAGGAGAACCAACAAATTTGGCATAAACGTGCCCATCACTAGCACGACACAACACATAGGAAGGGTTAAAGTCACCGGCTTTGTTGGAAGGGGTGACATTGCTTTTCTTGGCACCACCACCCTTCACATAGTTTTTCTTCTCCTTGGAAGCACCCTCTCCCTCCTTCACAAAGGTTTGCTTGAGAGGGGGAGGTCGTTTGGTCTTGTCATTCTTCTTCTTGTTCTTGGGCATGGGTGCGAACCCAATCCCTTCCTTGGCCACAACTTCCTTTTGATTGCTCAAGGTCGTTGAGGTTCTTCTCACCTTGTATGCACGACACAAGGCTTTTCTCAAGTTGCTCCTTCAACTTAGCATTCTCCTCAACAAGATGCACATGCTCACAACAAGGGTTAGTAGCATTTGCATTATCAATTAACACCATATGAGGAAAGGTAGCTTTCTCCTTGGTTAGCTTTACTTGAAGTTGGTCATGAGACTCTTTGAGATTAGCATGAATACCCTTCAAGGCCTTGTGAGCCTTGTCAAGTATATCAAACTCCTCCTTGAGTCTAGCAAGATCAACCCCAAGTTTGGCCTTCTCGGAGGTTAGCACACGAGAGACAACAAGAGCATGATCAAGATCTTTCTTTAATTTAGCATGATCATCGTTGTGTGACTCCTCAAGAGCCAAACGAAGACCACGTTCTTCCTCAAGAGCATTGTAAAGATTCTAAATCTCATTGGCATAGTCACGACTATGCCCCTCCATCTTAGAGATGGTATCTTCGTGAGCCTCGATCATGTCATTGGCTTCACCAAGTTGTTCCAAGAGAGCAACGAAGTGCTTCTTGGATTTACCCTTGAGTTTACTCATAAAAGACTCAAACTCATTTTCCTCCACATTAGAGCCCTCATGTTCATTAATGCAATCCGTCAAAGAAGGATTATTAATGATGGTAGTTTTGATGTTGGGGGTTACCTTGTTGGTGGCTTTAGCCATGAGGCACTTGGCGGTGATGCTCTCATTGGGTGAGTCGAAGAGAGACACCCGTGGAGTTGTCGCAATGGCAACGGAGGGCATGGCAACTGACTCACCATCTTCATCATCATCATCATCATCCTCATTATATTCTTTGTACCACCAACGCCTTGGGAGGAGTCTTCTTGGTGAAGTTGCTCTTGTTGGGGAAAGACTTGGCCTTGTATTTTCGGATGAGCTTGCCACCATTGTCCTCCCTCTTCTCGTAAGGACATTCCGCAACAAAATGGCTCACATTGCCACAATTATAGCAAGTCCTCACTCGTTGCTTAACCTTCGCGCCACTTGAGTTGCTCTTGTTGAAGTTGGGCCTTGTGTTCTTCTTGCTCCAAAATTGCCTTGAAGCAAGAGCCATGTGTTCATGATAGGCATACTTTGTATCTTCGGGGTTGCTTTCCTCTTCTTCCTCTTCTTATTCTTCTTCAACACTAACCTTGGCCTTCAATGCAAGGTTGGGCTTCTTTGCCCTTTGAGAGCGTAGCACCGCATTGTCGGCGGTCTTGTCCAAGATGCTCATAGCCGCAAACTCATCCAACACTTCACTTGAGGACAAGGTGTGGAAGTCCGACCTTTGACGAATGACGGAGGACATGGCCTTGTGGTAAGGCATCATTTCCTTGAGAAATTTGCGCTTGATCCAATTGTCATCCGTGTCCTTGCTCCCATGATCTCGGAGTGAGACAGCGAGTTTGGTTACTCTCCGATAAAGCTCACGAGGTTCTTCATCTTCTTTCATTGCAAACTCATCGGCTTCATATTGCACCACTTCATAGTTGGAGCGTTGAATGCTTGCGCTTCCCCGGTAGAGGGAGACAACACAATGCCATGCATCTTTGGCCATGGCGAAGGGCCGAAGATGAGGGAGATCTTCGGGTGGAATTGCATCTTGGATGATGAAGAGAGCATTCTCATTGAATTGATTATCCGCGGCTTCTCTAGGGGTGAAGTTGCTTCGGTCATGCGGATAGAAACCTTCTTCAATGATTCTCCAAAGATTAGTATTCAAATGATTTAAATGACGCTTAAAGCGATAAACCCAAGAATCAAAGTCCTCATTTTTCACAATCTTAGGGGGAGGACCGACATGATTCAAATGAGTAGACGGAATCGGTCCACCATAAACAAGTGGAGGTTCCACGTGGGCAAAGATGTCGGTGACATTCTTACCACTAGAAGAAGGAGCTTTTTCACTAGTAGCTTCCCCCTTATCGGAGTTAGCATCCGTCACCTTTTTAGTGGGATTACCCACTTTCAACGGTGCGGTGGATAGTTTAAGCTCTTCAATGAATTTATTAAACATGCTTTCAACCTCGGTCGTCATGGAGGTTTTCAATGTGTCCAAAGCCACATTGAATTCCTCACGAGAGACCGCGGGTCCCCCATCGCCCGTAAACGAGACCGGATTCGCACCGGAGTGCTCCTCCACACTGTCTACGGTGTCAACCATACTCTTCGGACGGCAAAGTCCTTAATAAAGAGACGAGGCTCTGATACCAATTGAAAGGATCGATATAGTTGACTAGAGGGGGGGGGGGTGAATAGGCAACTAACAATTTTTAGCTTTTCTTTACCAAATTAAACTTTGCATCAAAGTAGGTTATCTAGATATGCAACTAGGTGAGCAACCTATATGATGCGACAACAACAAGCACACAAGCAAGCAAGGGATATAACACAAATAAGCTTGCACAAGTAAGGCACGAGATAACCAAGAGTGGAGCCGGTGAAGACGAGGATGTGTTACCGAAGTTCCTTCCTTTTGAGGGGAACTACGTCTCCGTTGGAGCGGTGTGGAGGCACAATGCTCCCCAAGAAGCCACTAGGGCCACCGTATTCTCCTCACGCCCTCACACAATGCGAGATGCCGTGATTCCACTATTGGTGCCCTTGGAGGCGGCTACCGGACCTTTACAAACAAGGTTGGGGCAATCTCCACAACTTAATTGGAGGCTCCCAACGACACCACGAAGCTTCACCACAATGGACTATGGCTCCGCGGTGACCTCAACCGTCTAGGGTGCTCAAACACCCAAGAGTAACAAGATCCGCAAGGGATTAGTGGGGGGAATCAAAAATCTCTTGGTGGAAGTGTAGATCGGAGCCTTCTCAACCAATCCCTAAAAAATCAACAAGTTTGATTGGCTAGGGAGAGAGATCGGGCGAAAATGGAGCTAGGAGCAACAATGGAGCTTAGGGTTGGAAGAGGTAGTCCACACGGAGAAGAAGACACCCCTTATATAGTGGAGAGACAAATCCAACCGTTATCCACTTAACCAGCCCGCGACCTGCGGTACTACCGCACCAAACAAGCGGTACTACCGCAGAGGCTCACGGTACTACCGTGGCGACCCGCGGTACTACCGCAGCAACGGCAGGAGCTAGCCCAGGCCTGTAGCACAGAAGCTGAGAGCGGTACTGCCGCTGGCGCGGTACTACCGCTCTCCCTTGCGGTACTACCGCAAGGCAGGATTGGACTAGCTTGGGAAGGGCGCGGACAAATAAAAATATATCCGTGCCAACTTCCGCTGAGTTTCAAACAATGCAAAAATCCGACACGGTACTACCACACTTGGCACGCGGTACTACCTGTGACGCCCGGATAATTAAGCTACAGTAATCCCCTGCTAATGATGCCAAGTCATCATATTACGGTTGCTAATCCTCGCTTGATCCAAATCTTAGTTCAAACTCAAATTCAAATTAAAGCCCAGGATTCAAATTTCTCAAACGTAAAATAAAATGTTCAAAGTGTGGCCAATATTCCATATCTAATTATGGTGGTGGCCCAACACTTTTGTAAAGTATTTTAATGCTCTTTTGTGAATATAACATTGGCTAAAAATTATTATTAAATGCTTTTCGAATTATAAAAATACTAGACTATTTTATTTGAACCTCAAACTAAATGTGGCAGTGGTATAATTAGTAAAACCAATTTAGGTGTTGTTCCTATATTTTATAAAGCTAATTGCTATTCAAAAACAAAAGAAAACTAAAACTGTAATTGATAAAATAAAATAAAAGGGGAAAGGCCCCTCTCCTCCCCCTGGGCCACTTGGCCCAGTTGGCCGGCTGAACCGGCAGCCCACCTCCACCCCTCCTGCTACCTCGCTACAGTGAAGGCAGAGGGCGTGGAGGCCATCCGCCGGCCGACCGTCGCCGTGGAGGCCATCCGCGACCTCCCGCTCGCCTATATCTCCCTCCCTCTCCAACCCTAGGACGCCCCTCTACTTTCCCCTTCCCCTCACTCGCCCCCATCCCTCTCTGGCCTTGCTCCCCCCAGATCCCCTTCTCTGCCCGCTCACCGAAAGGCCTCACCGCTGTAACCGACGCGGCCACCATCGTCCTCCCGCCATTCCAAGGAGTCCGGTGGCCTCCCTACGCTCACCCTCATCGACCTCGCCTTTGGATCGAGCCGCTGGAGCACCAACGACGTCGCCTCGGCCTCTTCTTCCTCGGCGTCGTCCGCCACTGCCGCCTTCGATTCGGTCAGCTCCGGCTCCGGCTAGCCGTCCCCGAGCCCACTGTGCACCCCTACGGGATCACTGTGAGCCCCGCTCCTCCTTCCCCCTCTCTCCCCTGCCGCCCGTAGCCCGATCCCCACGTCGCACCACCATTACCGGAGCTCAGCTCCGCCGCCGTGCTCCCTGTCGTCGCTGCCGTCGTGGTCGTGGCCACCTAAGCACAGGAACGTGCTCATGCCACTCCTTTGGTGCGGCCAAAGCCGTTCATTCGCCCGCACACGCGTCGTAGCACCGTCCCCGTCGACACCCAACTCCGGCCGCCGCCTCTGCTAGATGCCGTCGTCGTTGTACGCAACCTGCGCCGCCGCTGCTTGCTTCGTTAGATGCACGCCGTTGGGCCTGTTCGTCCGTCGTCCGTTTGGTCGCCGGAGATGCCCGTTCGATCCTCCCGCGCCGCCCGTGACGAACGCGCCTGCCACTCCCGCGCTCACCTCCTGCGCTGCTGCAGCCCGCCGCCACTTGCTGCCGTTGCCCTGCACTGCTGCCACTACGCCGCTGCCGCCCTCGTCGTAGCCGCCCGGCCATGCCCGCCGTCGCTAGCCGGCGCCGTCCGCGCGCGCGACGCCGCACCCGGCGCTGCTCGCTGCTCCCCGCGCTGATGCTTTGCTTGCTGTCGCACTCGCGCTGCTTCTTTCCTTGTCAGCGCTGCTCTACCTATACTACTGCTAGTACTGTAGCAGCGCTAGCTAGCCTTTTAATTTCTACATCAAGTAACCCCCTGGACTGCCCCTAAACTGCGGCTAAACAACTACTAACAGGGCAAAAGAAAATATGAGTAGAAAGTATACTTGACAAACTCCATTTTATCCCACTGGACCAAACCCTTTTGATGCATAGATTAAATCCTATGAAAATCGCAAAAGGCTATGTTCTGTTAACAGAAAAACTGAAAACAGCTTTATTTCCGTAGCTACTTTAGAGCTGTTGATGATCAAGCTAATGAACCCTAACATGGATGTAATTGGTACTAACATGTAGATCACAGCAAAATGCTTAAAATTGATATAAGGCACAAAATCATAGGAGGTAGAGATCCATAGTTGTAGCCTTTTGAAAATAGCCAAGTGATGTTTAAAACTGTCAAATTCTTAGACTTAGCAAAATTTCAGGGATTTTCAGAATATTGCTAAAACTTTGATAAATCATAGAAAATAATCCGCAACTCGGATAAAAAAGTTTTATACATGAAAGTTGCTCAGAACGACGAGACGAATCCGAATACGCGGTCCCTTCGTATGTCGCATGCCCCTAGCATAGCGAACATGCAACCTTTCCACTCCGTTTCATTTGTCCGAAAATGCCAGACTTCGGGAAAACTTTCCCGGATGCTAACCCCTTCGCCGATATCGTGTAGTACCGCGTTAGGACACATCTAGCGCCGCGTTTCGTCATGTCATGCATAGTATTGCATCTGTGTGCCTTATATTTACTGTTTCTTCCCCCTCTTCTTCTCTCTGATGCTGCCCCAATGATCGACTACGTCGACGACGACCCTTCTTCCCTTTCAGCGGAGCTTCCAGGCAAGCCCCCCCTTTGATCATCCCGATATCGCACATTCCATTCTCTCATGCTTGTATTAGATTTTGCTACTGTTATTGATTGCTCCTATTCTGATGCATAGCCTGCTTTTGTAACCTGCTCATTGTACCTTACCTGCTTATCCTAACCTGCTTAGTATAGGTTGGTTAGAGATCCATCAGTGACCCCCACCTTGTCCTTGTTGCCCCTGCTTCATCATTGATGACTCGATCAACGTGATCGACGACCAGAGCCCGACACCTCGCATCACATCACGCCCCTTTAGTTGCTCGACTCTGCAGAGCTACTATCGAGTGCCGAGGGTGATCCCTCATAACGCACTCCTGATGATAATTCTGTAGTGTAGCTATTCAGTTGTGGTCATCGAGGGTGATTTCCTCCTTAAGCACTTCCGATACGGCTCTGTCGTGCAACATCTCAAGTGTGAACCTCAAGGGTGGTTCCTCTTACGTTCACCTTGATGATTACATCGAGTGGAATCCACTGGGGGTGATTCCTTGGGTTTTCCCCTTGATGTCTGGACACACGGTTACCTTGACTTTACTTGAGACCTTTGGGAAAGTCGGGCGGGCCCGGAGAGCACCCGCAAGATAGTTACGAGGCACGGCCGGGCCGGCAGGCCGCCCCCGAGTGGGCTGGGCTAGCCCTTGCCGTATTTCCTCGAGACGGGGCGACGGGGTCACATTAACGTGAGTCTCTGCTCGTCTCCGCAAACTAATAATACACTATGGTTTGGGTATTTGTTCTGAATTGGCCTTTGGCCTTTACGCACCAACCACCACGCGAGAATAGTTATGGGCCTCAACGTCGCAGTATCAGCCGAAGCTTTGTCAGACGTCCAGTTCAGCATTGCGGCACGGCTGGGCCGGCACCATCCTGTAGTGGTGGAGCCTGGACCCGCCCTACACGTAACGACCCGGAGTGCAACGGGCGATGTGCCCAGACCCCGAAGTGCTTAGGATGTAGACCGGGGGGACCTCTCCACTGGCCTAGGTAGGGTTACGACGTGTTGATCTTCCGAGGCCGGGCATTGACCCAGAAAAGTGTGTCCGGTCAGAGTAATCAAGCGTGTTGGAAAACGTGGTGCACCCCTGCAGGGAAGATTATCTATTAATAGCCGTGTCCACGGTAACGGACGTTCGGACTTATATTTACAACTACAAATGGATACTTTGGATATGTGGCTCCGGGATTGCTTTCTCGCAGGGAGTCGAGGAAGGATCTTTGGGCATTAATGTTACAACATGCTTGTTAATTAAACTGCTATTCTTTACTCTTCTACATGCTGCAAGATGCTTCGAGCGGCTTGAAGATGCTAGTCTCCGATAGGCTAGGCCTTCCCCTCTATTCTCGCATTCTGCAGTTCAGTCCACAGATACAGCCCTTCCATTTGATACCAATGCATACTTAGTATAGATCTGATGCTTGCGAGTACTTTGGATGAGTACTCACGGTTGCTTTGCTACCCCTTTTCCCCTTTCTTCCTTATTTCCGGTTGTTGCAACCAGATGGTGGATCCTTGGAGCCAGATGCCACCGCCGATGGATACTACTACATGGAGGCCGCCGAAGATCAGGAGTAGTTAGGAGGTCCCAGGCAGGAGGCCTTGCCTATTCGATCGTTGCTTCTTTTGTGCTTGCCTTCTTAAGGCAGTCTTGTCTAACTTATGTCTGTACTCAGATATTGTTGCTTCCCTGACTCTTGTGTATCGAGCTTGTATTCGAGCCCTCGGGGCCCCTGGCTTGTAATATGAAGCTTGTATTATTTTACTTGTGTCTAGAGTTGTGTTGTGATATCTTCCCATGAGTCCCTGATCTTGATCGTACACATTTGCGTGTATGATTAGTGTACGGTTGAATCGGGGGCGTCACACTACCGCGCAGGGAGCGGATGTAAAAAAAATTACATCCGTCCCTACTTTCGCTCATGTTGCTGTGCCAGACCAGGACTCACGGTACTACCGCGCGCATGGGGCGGTACTACCGCGTAGGGCGCGGATGTAAAAAATTACATCCACCCCTGCAGCCGCACGAGCAGTTGAGCCTGACCGGAGGCCACGGTACTACCCCTCCTGAGGAGGGGTACTACCGTGAGCACCTGCGGTACTACCGCTCCCAAGAGCAGCTACCGCATGCCCTCAGAACAACAACACTAGGAATTCTTCTTTTTGCATAATCATGAAGAAACGGATGATGCTCCAAAGTGCTAAGGGAAAGGCGGTGCAAAAGAAGTAAACGTGTACGTGATGATTCCACCCAAGCCTTTTCAAAGCGG
Organism: Aegilops tauschii subsp. strangulata; assembly: GCF_002575655.3. NCBI lineage: Eukaryota > Viridiplantae > Streptophyta > Magnoliopsida > Poales > Poaceae > Aegilops > Aegilops tauschii. Next base: position 370,316,945 of record NC_053036.3, read on the forward strand.
ACCCCCTCTTAATAGTACGGCCTTCCTATGACTCAAATCCATCGAAAAGAAACGTAGAGAAACGCCGTCTTCAAAAGTCTTCGAGGGGCACCAAACCGTCTTGTGCCTAGTGATGAAAAGTCTGAAATACTAAGGCACACGATTAGTTCGCAAAAGCATTTTCATCAATCACCAAAACACCTTAGGGATAAATATGCCCTTACAAACGGTTTATCTATGCCGGACCGCTGAGCTGGCGGTGCTGTTGTGACGGACTGCTGGGCTGTAGGAGCAGAGGCAGCGGACTACTGACCATGCGTTGAAGCTATGTCGGGTTTCTGCGCAGGTGGTGCCAACTTGGCGGTGTGCTGAGGAGGCCGTGCCAACGCGTTGGTTTGCTGAGCAGGAAGTGCTGACGCATTGGTATGCTAATCACGCGACTGTGGACCGACAGACTGATGAGCAGTCGGTTCTGGACCTACAGATTTCTTAGCAGGCGGTTCCGAAGCATCAGACTGCTTAGCAGTCCGTTCCACTAGGTTGGTCTGTTGAGCATGTGCTGCAGCTGGGTCTCCCCCCGCTGCTTCAGCGGTCGGCATCTGAACAGGTGGTGCGTCTTCAGCAGTTGTAGGCCTTTCCACTGGCTGCTTTGGGGCGGAGGATGACATGGCCTGTACGCCACAATGTCGGGCCGGCTGATCATATGTTGATGCATTAGCCCGCGAGAGCTGCTGTGGCAAGGAGAGCATCACCGGTTGAGGGGCGACAGTGGTTGCTCTTGGCGGGGCTTCAGGGATCTCATCGATGAACTCTATTTCCTTTCGTGGCCACTGGATGTGATGTAACAGTGTTTCTCCCAAGGTCCTTTGCTCATCGAAGTCTCCTAGGACATTCTTCAGGGCAAATTCATTGAATCCAGGCTTTACTTCAGTCACGTAACACTTCACACAGCCCAGCTTTAATGGCACATTGTTCAACAAGAGGCCATCTTCCAAGAAGGGTGGGCAAACCCAGGTTGTTGCACATTTTAATGTACCTTCATAATGTGTAAGCACGCACTTCAGTCTGTCTTTCATTCCAGATAGATCAGATATAGCATCATCACGAGCAGGTGCAGTCTCAGTGTCGCTGGGGTCAGCTGATGCACAACTACTCTTGTGCAGTGTTGTCGCGCAATAAGAAGCATCCTCCATGCCCGCCTTCCCTCCCATCTGCTGGCTATCTGTCAGTGTTAGAGTCTTCTACATCATCATCGACTCCTCAACATCCTTTCGAACAGCCGGATAAATCTCCTTCCTCAACCTTTCATACAATGCATTCTGCTTCATTTCACGCCTCGCTTTTTCATGCTAAGTCTCTTCTTTGCTGAGTGTGAAAGCCCTCTTGTGCGGGACATTAACACCTATACCCCTTGCACGGCTAGGCGGCTCTTTTGTTTCCAGAGCAACGGACCGAATGTCACATGGCCCTGAGTTCCTGTAGAACCTTCCAGGGATCTTGGAAGCCTCTAACATCACTTGATACAGTTCGGCGTCACGTGAGTTTTCAAAGTAACAAGTTCCGTCATCATGCCTCTTTGCATGTGGCCGCAAGTAGTCTCTGGCGCGTTCGCCCCTGATTTCACTAAAGGCCGGATTCCCACCCACCGCTACTGCTTCTTTGTCCTCATGGTCCCATATCAGTTTCATGCCATAGTATCCTGCCACACCCATATGGTGGGGGTGTATGTTCTTCTTCTGAAGTTCCGATTGCTTGTAACTCTTCTCAGCAAACTCTTTAGTTGCCCTGACCCTTTTGAATTCTGCCCAGTCTGCCTTTGTAATTTGGGGGTATGCGGGGATTGGGTCCTTGCCTTCACTCAAGTACTTCTTGTACAGCACGTGCTTCCAGTTTCTCCAAGCATCCCTAGCCTTCTTCAGTGCAGCGTGCTCCACCTGCATTCTCCACTGCTGTAGAACGTTGAAGTGATCCATGATCTCCCGGACTATCCTTCGCCGTGTTTCTGTGTCAGCCTTCCTACACCCCGGCAGATTAATGTTGAGCCTTGCCCTGCCAACAAATCCACACACACTCCTGAACCTCGTGCGTGCTTTATCTGGTTTAGTTGGAGCCCAAGACTTTAAATCAATCTCGGTTACTTCATATACACCTTTAGGCTGGTGTGTGGGCTTCCTTGGAGCGTTCCTCCGTCTCCTGGCCGGAAGGGTAATTTCTGCAGATCTATCCCCTTCAAGATTACTTGATCCCTCACAATCTGCTGAAGACCTAGGGTTGTCCGAATCAGATGAAGATACATCGCCTGAAGCATGAGTGTTGTCGCTGCTACTCGGCATCTACAGAGAACACATGCGAAACTCAGGAAAGGAGGATAAGCATAAAACTAACAACTTGGTATCAAGCTTTCTAAACATGTCATGCAATAATAAAAAAATGTACGGCTAATTTGTTAAGTTTGTGTGACTCGGGCACCCGCGATCTGTAAATAGGCAGTAACTTATTGGAACAAATACAGCTTATATGTAGTAAGGAAGGTAGATAATGAACATATATACGCTCTCCATTATTTTATAGCCAATTTGGGAACATACAAAACGAAATTGGAAGAGGGATTGCGAGGAAATATGCCTCACCGCGATGGAGAGCAGTAACTAACAGGCTTCTTAATGCAAATCTGGCCTGGCCACAGGAGAGGCGAGGGTTACTTCATCGATATGCTCGAGGGTGGCTGGCGAGCAAACGAAGACAGCGAGGCGCGGGCCGCCGCGTGTTGGGAACGGCAGTGGAGGTAGGCTTGACGCCGAAGAGCGGGCACATGGCCGGGGTGAGCACGGCGGCGTCGGAGAGGGTTCTGTTGTGGATCTGGGGGAGGGGGTGCTACCTCTTGAGCATGCGTTGGTTTTTCCTTCAAGAGGAAAGGGTATCAAGAGGAAAGTAGCGTAAGTATTTCCCTCAGTTTTTGAGAACCAAGGTATCAATCCAGTAGGAGACTACATGCAAATCCCTAGTACCTGCACAAACAATTAAGAACCTTGCAACCAACGCGATAAAGGGGTTGTCAATCCCTTCATGGCCACTTGCAAAAGTGAGATCTGATAAAGATAATAAGATAAATATTTTTGGTATTTTGTTGTATAGATTGAAAAGTAAAGATTGCAAAATAAACGGCGACAGAATAAAACGTTGGTGGGAGATTAATATGATGGAAAATAGACCCGGGGGCCATAGGTTTCACTAGTGGCTTCTCTCATGATAGCATATTCTACGGTAGGTGAACAAATTACTGTCGAGCAATTGATAGAAAAGCGCATAGTTATGAGAATATCTAGGCATGATCATGAATATAGACATCATGTCCGTGTCAAGTACACCGAAACGATTCTGCATCTACTACTATTACTCCACACATCGACCGCTATCCAGCATGAATCTATTAAGTTCATAAGAACAGAGTAACGCATTAAGCAAGATGACATGATGTAGAGGGATAAACTCAAGCAATATGATATAAACCCCATCTATTTATCCTCGATGGCAACAATGCAATACGTGCCTTGCTGCCCCTGCTATCACTGGGAAAGGACACCGCAAGATTGAACCCAAAGCGAAGCACTTCTCCCATTGCAAGAAAGATCAATCTAGTAGGCCAAACTAAACTGATAATCCGAAGAGACTTGCAAAGATACCAAATCATGCATATAAGAATTCAGAGAAGAATCAAATATTGTTCATAGATAATCTTGATCATAAACCCACAATTCATCGGATCTCGACAAACACACCGCAAAAAGTATTACATCGAATAGATCACCAAGAGAATCGAGGAGAACTTTTTATTGAGATCCAAAGAGAGAGAAGAAGCCATCTAGCTAATAACTATGGACCCGAAGGTCTGTGGTAAACTACTCACACATCATTGGAGAGGCTATGGTGTTGATGTAGAAGCCCTCCGTGATCGATTCCCCCTCCGGTGGAGCATCGGAAAAGGCCCCAAGATGAGATCTCACAGGTACAGAAGGTTGTGGCAGTGGAAAAAGTGTTTCGTGGCTCCCCTGGGTGTTTTCAGGGTATAAGAGTATATATAGGCGAAAGAAGTAGGTCGATGGAGCTACGAGGGGCCCACGAGGATGGGGGGCGCGCCTCCCTGCCTCGTGGCCGCCTCGTTGCTTCCTTGACGTCCACTCCAAGTCTCCTGGATTGCGTTTGTTCCAAAAAGATCCTCGCGAAGGTTTCATTCCGTTTGGATTCCGTTTGATATTCCTTTTCTACGAAACACTGAAATAGGCAAAAAACAGCAATTTGCACTGGGCCTTCGGTTAATAGGTTAGTCCCAAAAATAATATAAAAGGTATATTAAAGCCCATTAAACATCCAAAACAGATAATATAATAGCATGGAACAATAAAAAATTATAGATACGTTGGAGACGTATCAAGCATCCCCAAGCTTAATTACTGCTCGTCCTCGAGTAGGTAAATGATAAAAACAGAATTTTTGATGTGGAATGCTACCTAACATAATTTTCAATGTAATTCTCTTTATTATGGCATGAATGTTCAGATCCAAAGGATTCTAGATAAAGTTTTGTTATTGACATAAAAATAGTAATACTTGAAGCGTACTAACCAAGCAATTATGTCTTATCAAAATAACATAGCCAAAGAAAGCTTATCCCTACAAAATTATATAGTTTGGCCATGCTTCATTTTCATCACACAAAATGCTCCCATCATGCACAACCCCGATGACAAGCCGAGCAATTGGTTCATACTTTTTAACGCGCTTCAGCCTTTTCAACCCTCACACAATACATGAGCGCAAGGCATGGATATAGCACTATGTGTGGAGTAGAGTATGATGATAGGGGTTATGTGAGAAGACAAAAAAGGACAAAGTCTCACATTGACGCGGCTAATCAACGGGCTATGGAGATGCCCATCAATTGATGTCAATGCGAGGGGTAGGGATTACCATGCAATGGATGCACTAGAGCTATGTATGAAAGCTCATCAAAAAGAAACTAAGTGGGTGTGCATCCAACTTGCTTGCTCACGAAGACCTAGGGCATTTTGAGGAAGCCCATCATTGGAATATAGAAGCCAAGTTCTATGATGAAAAATTCCCACTAGTATATGAAAGTGACAAAATAAGAAACTCTCTATCATGAAGATCATGGTGCTATTTTGAAGCACAAGTGTGAAAAAGGATAGTAATATTGTCCCTTCTCTCTTTTTCTCTCATCATTTTCATTTTTTTTCATTTGGGCTTCTTTGGCCTCTCTTTTTTCGTCCAGAGTCTCTTCCCGACTTGTGGGGGAATCATAGTCTCCATCATCCTTTCCTCACATGGGACAATGCTCTAATAATGAAAATCATCACACTTCTATTTACTTACAACTCAAGAATTACAACTCGATACTTAGAACAAAATATGACTCTATGTGAATGCCTCCGGCGGTGTACCGGGATATGCAATGAATCAAGAGCGACATGTATGAAAGAATTATGAAGGTGGCTTTGCCACACAAATACGATGTCAACTACATGATCATGCAAAGCAATATGACAATGATGGAGCGTGTCATAATAAACGGAACGGTGGAAAGTTGCATGGCAATATATCTCGGAATGGCTATGGAAATGCCATAATAGGTAGGTATGGTGGCTGTTTTGAGGAAGATATAAGGAGGCTTATGTGTGATAGAGCGTATCATATCATGGGGTTTGGATGCACCGGCGAAGTTTGCACCAACTGTCAAGGTGAGAAAGGGCAATGCACGGTACCGTAGAGGCTAGCAAATTGCGGAAAGGTAAGAGCGCGTATAATCCATGGACTCACATTAGTCATAAAGAACTCATATACTTATTGCAAAAGTTTATTAGCCCTCGAAGCAAAGTACTACTACGCATGCCTTTAGGGGGATAGATTGGTAGGAAAAGACCATCACTCGTCCCCAACCGCCACTCATAAGGAAAGCAATCAAAGAACACCCCATGATTCAAATTTGTCACACAACGTTCACCATACGTGCATGCTACGGGACTTGCCAACCTCAACACAAGTATTTCTCAATTTCATAATTACCCAACTAGCATGACTCTAACATTACCACCTTTATATCTCAAAACAATTATCAAGTATCAAATTTATCATATTATTTAATGCACTCTATATGAAAGTTTTTATTATACCCATCTTGGATGCCTATCATATTAGGACTAATTTTATAGCCAAAGCAAATTACCATGCTGTTCTAAAAGACTCTCAAAATAATATAAGTGAAGCATGAGAGACCAATAATTTCTATAAAATAAAACCATCACCGTGCTCTAAAAGATATAAGCGAAGCATTAGAGCAAAATTATCTAGCTCAAAAGATATAAGTGAAGCACATGGAATATTCTAATAAATTCTGATTCATGTGTGTCTCTCCAAAAGGTGTGTACAGAAAGGATGATTGTGGTAAACTAAAAAAAAGCAAAGACTCAAATCGTACAAGACACTCCAAGCAAAACACATATCATGTGGTGAATAAAAATATAGCATCGAGTAAAGTTACCGATAGACGAAGACGAAAGAGGGGATGCCTTCCGGGGCATCCCCAAACTTAGGCTTTTGGTTGTCCTTGAATTTTAACTTGGGGTGCCTTGGGCATCCCCAAGCTTAGGCTCTTGCCACTCCTTGTTCCAAAATCCATCAAATCTTTACCCAAAAACTTGAAAACTTCACAACACAAAACTCAACAGAAAATCTCATGAGCTCCGTTAGTGTAAGAAAACAAACCACCACTTTAAGGTACTGTGATGAACTCATTCTTTATTTATATTGGTGTTAAGACTACTGTATTCCAACTTCTCTATGGTTCATACCCCCCGATACTAGCCATAGATTCATCAAAATAAGAAAACAAGACACGAAAAACAGAATCTGTCAAAAACAGAACAGCCTGTAGTAATCTGTATCAAACGAAAACTTCTGTAACTCATAAAAATCTGAAACAATAGGACGACCTAGATAATTTGGTTATTGATCTACTGCAATTGGAATATTAGTATTTTATCACTTCCTGGTGATTTTTAACAATTGTTTCCGTGAGCAGAAAGTTTCTGTCTTTTTCAGCAAGATACAATAATTATCACCCAAGAAGGTCCTATAGGTTTTACTTGGCACAAACACTAATTAAAACATAAAACCACATCTAACCAGAGGCTAAATAAAATATTTATTACCAAACAGGAACAAAAAGAAAGGAACGAAAATAAAATTGGGTTGCCTCCCAACAAGCGCTATCGTTTAACGCCCCTAGCTAGGCATAAGATTTCAACGATGCTCACACGAAAGATAATAATTGAAACACAAAGAGAGCGTCATGAAACATGTGACAAACACATTTATGTCTAACATACTTCCTATGCATAGGCATTTTATAAGCAAACAAATTATCAAGGCAAGCAAAAACTACCATATGCAAGGAAGAAGAGAGAAACAATAGCAATCTCAACATAACGAGAGGTAATTTAGTAACATGAAAATTTCTACAACCATATTTTCCTCTCTCATGAAAATTACATGTAGAATCATAAGCAAACTCAACAATATAGCTATCAAAAACATATTCTTAACACTATCCACATGTATGCAAAGTTGACACTCTTCCAAAATAGTGGGATTAACATTAACTAAAGTCATGACCTCTCCAAACCCACTTTTATCAAAAACTTCATAAGATTGAACATTCTCCAAATATGTGGGATCTAAAGTTGACACTCTTACAAACCCACTTTAAATATTATTTCAAACATTATTATCAATCTCATATTCATCATGGGGCTTAACTAAATTTTCAAGATCATAAGAAGAATCACCCCAATCATGATCATTGCAACAAGTAGTAGACATAGCAAAACTAGCATCCCCAAGCTTAGGGTTTTGCATATTATTAACACAATTGACATCAAGAGAATTTATAGTAAAATCATTGCAATCATGATTTTTATTCAAGGAGCTATCGTGAATCTCTTCATAAATTTCTTCATCACAATTTTCAGATTCACGAATATCAAGCAAAAACCCATAAAGATAATCTAGTGCACTCAAATCACTAGAAATTGGTTCATCATAATTGGATCTCTTAAAAAGATTATCAAGGGGATGAGAATCCATAAAACTTTTAGCAAGCGAAGATGCAAGAAAAAAGAAGGCACATGATAACACAAGCAAACAATAGATCTGGCGAGAAAAAGGCAAACGAAAAAGAAAGTGATTAAAACGGCAAAGGTGAAGTGGGGGAGAGGAAAACGAGAGGCAAATGGCAAATAATGTAATGCAAGGGATAAGAGTTTGTGATGGGTACTTGGTATGTTGACTTGTGCGTAGATCTCCCCGGCAACGGCACCAGAAATCCTTCTTGCTACCTCTTGAGCATGCGTTGGTTTTCCCTTGAAGAGGAAAGGGTGATGCAGCAAAGTAGCGTAAGTATTTCCCTTAGTTTTTGAGAACCAAGGTATCAATCCAGTAGGAGACTACACGCAAATCCCTAGTACCTGCACAAACAATTAAGAACCTTGCAACCAATGCGATAAAGGGGTTGTCAATCCCTTCACGGCCACTTGCAAAAGTGAGATCTGATAAAGATAATAAGATAAATATTTTTGCTATTTTTGTTGTATAGATTGAAAAGTAAAGATTGCAAAATAAACGGCGACAGAAATAACACGTTGGCGGGAGATTAATATGATGGAAAATAGACCCCGGGGCCATAGGTTTCACTAGTGGCTTCTCTCATGATAGCATATTCTACGGTGGGTGAACAAATTACTGTCGAGCAATTGATAGAAAAGCGCATAGTTATGAGAATATCTAGGCATGATCATGAATATTGGCATCACGTCCATGTCAAGTAGACCGAAGCAATTCTGCATCTACTACTATTACTCCACACATCGATCGCTATCCAGCATGCATCTAGAGTATTAAGTTTATAAGAACAGAGTAACGCATTAAGCAAGATGACATGATGTAGAGGGATAAACTCAAGCAATATGATATAAACCCCATCTTTTTATCCTTGATGGCAACAATACAATACTTGCCTTGCTGCCCCTGCTGTCACTGGGAAAGGACACCGCAAGATTGAACCCAAAGCTAAGCACTTCTCCCATTGCAAGAAAGATCAATCTAGTAGGCCAAACTAAACCGATAATTTGAAGAGACTTGCAAAGATATCAAATAATGCATATAAGAATTCAGAGAAGAATCAAATATTGTTCATAGATAATCTTGATCATAAACCCACAATTCATCGGATCTCGACAAACACACCGCAAAAAGTATTGCATCGAATAGATCTCCAAGAAAATCGAGGAGAACTTTGTATTGAGATCCAAAGAGAGAGAAGAAGCCATCTAGCTAATAACTATGGAGCCGAAGGTCTGTGGTAAACTACTCACACATCATCGGAGAGGCTATGGTGTTGATGTAGAAGCCCTCCATGATCGATTCCCCCTCCGGCGGAGCGCCGGAAAAGGCCCCAAGATGGGATCTCGCGGGTACAGAAGATTGCGGCGGTGGAAAAAGTGTTTCGTGGCTCCCCTGGATGTTTCCAGGGTATAATAGTATATATAGGCGAAAGAAGTAGGTCGGTGGACCTACGAGGGGCCCACGAGGGTGGGGGGCACGCCTACCCCCGTGGGCTCGCCTCCCTGCCTCGTGGCCGCCTCGTTGCTTCCTTGACGTCGACTCCAAGTCTCCTGGATTGCGTTTGTTCCAAAAACGATCCTCGCGAAGGTTTCATTCCGTTTGGATTCCGTTTGATATTCCTTTTCTGCAAAACACTGAAATAGGCAAAAAAACAACAATGTGCGTTCGGCCTTCGGTTAATAGGTTAGTCCCAAAAATAATATAAAAAGGTATATTAAAGCCCATTAAACATCCAAAACAGATAATATAATAGCATGGAACAATCAAAAATTATAGATACGTTGGAGACGTATGAGGGGGAGCTGGCGATGGAGATTGGGTGGACTAGTTGAGTGAAACGCGGGCGGACGGTGGGGGGGGGGGTGTTGGCGGCCTAGGTGAAAAGGGTGGAAAATATCCCCGGTCGCCGCGCGCGTGGAAAGTCCTATGCAAACGGTTGCCTCTAAGCGCTCGTGTGCACGAACAGAATAATTTCGTTTGAAATGAAGATGTACGAATTTTGAAATGAAGACGTGACTTCATCGTTTCGCCTCTAAATTTTTCCCACGTAAAGAAATCACAATTATACCACGGGTTTGATTTGTTGGCGCATTTCAGGTCTCGTGTGCTATATCTAAGACTTTTTTGCCATTTACCATGCATTTTGGCATATAAATCAATTCCTAGCCGGACTGCATTTCATGTCGAAAGGGATGAGGATTGTCGTTCGATCTGGGAGCATCCAATGGTGCAGATGTACGATCCTTGGGGTTTGGGTTCTGGCCAATCAGAACGCCCGACTCAGATCACGCGCACAGCAAAGGGGGGGCATCGGCCACGGTTTGGTAGGCACACAATTTTTGTGAGTGAACCATGTGCTATTTGAAAACATTTTTTGGGAGGGACTATTTGAAAACATTTACATGTGCTGTCGAAAGGGATGAGGAGTGTCGTTCGATCAAGGAGAATCTAACAATGCAGACATACGATCCGTGGGGTTTGGGTTCTGGCCAATCAGAACGCATGACTCAGATAGCGCGCGTGGCAGAGGGGGGGCATCAGCCACGGTTTAGTGGACACACGGCTTTCGTGAGTGAACCGTGTGCTATTTGAAAATATTTACATTACCTAACATCATATTTTTGTTCGAATGAAAACATGAGTTCATCATTTCGCCTCTAATTTTTTTCCACGGTAAGAAATCACGATTGTACCCTACGGTTTGATTTTCTGGTACATTTTACCAGGCAGCAGGCCTCGCTAGCAATCTCAAACTTTGAATATGCAAAAAAAAGATATCGTTTGTATGTATATATTATATATATAGTCGCAACTACACGTGCGTGTTAGCAACATCATTTGTGTGTCGCTTTGCGAGTTTTCATTCATTGTGCGAGAAACGGGAAAAACCTTCAAACAGTTCGGCTGCAGGGTGCGGCCAGAGGCGTAGGCCTTGTTGGTATTTTAATTTCAGGAAATGCATATAGAGTCCAAAAATAATGAAAATCATTGTGTCATTGTCGCGTGCTCTCACGATCGCATGGAAAAATTTTGGTAAAGTTTGGCACAAGTTTTGGTGCTCGGACCTTCCATACCGGAGCATCTCACAAGAAGGATCATAGTTTCCAAAAGGAGATGCAGTACTTCGGACTACAAATCGTCTGTTACTAGCTACATCGTTCCGGCCCATTTCAGGTCGTCTACTATGTTTAAGTCATTCTTTGCACTTACCTTGCATTGCATTTTAGTGCATATAATTAATTAAAGTCAAAAACCCTACTACAACTACATGTGGGTATTTTAGTTAGGCTATATATACTTTGGCTACTCATAGTGGAGAGTGTCATATACTAGTATCATGCATATATATATGATACTAGTGTATGATACTACCTTTCATTAATTATAGCGCATAGTATAATACATAGAGTATAGTATCATAGATCATATTTATTGTCATGCATGCCACAAATTAGCATCGCATTTAACATGATACGGCATCTACCTATGTTACTCTAACCCTCTCTATATATATTTAATTCTTTGCCACATCAGCATACTTGCTATTTCCGAGTGCATGACATCGTCGGCTATGATACCACCACTATGGCCAGCCTTATATAGTGGGGAGTATCATATACTATATATAGTATCATGCATATGATAATAGTGTATGATACTACGTACGTACCTTCATAGTGCATATATAGTACCATAGAGTAGTATATATCATAGATGACCGTATTTATGGCCATGCATGACACAAAGTAGTATACTCCCTCCCTCCCGGTTTATAGGGCTTATCTCAAAATTTTAGTTTTTTCATTTTATAAGGCTCAATTTGGTTGTTCCCCATCACATGTTCAGATTATAGGTGCATTAAATCATTGCATGCAAGTATTAAGAGAAAATTGACCAATGCATGTACTTTATGCATGCATGCATTGCAATTAATACATTGGTAAACATCTTTTTTTGAGGAAAACAAGAGCATTAATTGGGTGCTTTTGCAAAGTACAAAAAGTATTCCACCACTCACCATCTACCTTGGTTGGTGAGATTTTTGCATTCAGCCATATATATGTTACGACATCTGCCTATGTTACTGCTTCTTTGCCACATCATCATGTTTGCTATTCCTGAGTGCATGATACCGGCTATAATACCCCCACTATGGCCACCCTAAGGCTGGTCGTAATATGGGAGTATCAAGCGGTATCATGCATGCCAATTAGACTTTTTGGATGATGTAGCACACAGTTAAATAAGGAAAGAGAGCGTGTGGTATCATATCATGATACCGTATCATATTAAATGTTGTACTACTTTGTGTCATGCATGGCAATTAATAAGGCAACCTAAGATACTAACTTAGGCTAGTCATAGTGGGAGTAACTTAGCTAGTAAAATAGCGCACTTCGAGAAAATTCTGCTTATGTGGCAAGTAATTAATGAGAGGTGGTAACATAATATGTTACTGTAACATAGTGCTTTCCAAGACAAAATGAGTCTACGAGCTAATAAATGAAGCCATATATGATACTACTATTATGTTACTTTGCATCATGAAGGTAGTAACTTAGACTAGTGTCATATGCATGACACTAGTCTAAGTTACTCCCCACTATGACCAGCCTTATGATACTATGCATGCACGCATTACGGAGGTATTACAGATCATATACTAGTATCATGCATAAATACTCCCTCCTTTCCGGTTTATAGGCTTATCTCAAAATTTTAGTTTTTCCATTTTATAAGGCTCAATTTGGTTGTTCCCCATCACATGTTCAGATTCTAAGGTGCATTAAATCATTGCATGCAAGTATTAAGAGAAAATTGACCAAGGCATGTACATTATGCATGCATGTATTGAAATTAATACATTGGTAAAATTTTTTTTTGAGGAAAACAAAAGCATTAATTGGGTATTTTTGCAAACTAGAAAAAACATTCCACCAGTCACCATCTACCTTGGTTGGTGAGATTTTTGAACTGAGCCCTATAAACCGGAAAGGAGGGAGTATGATACTAGCTAGTCTATATATGATATACTAGCTACCTCACTAAGAGCATGGTTAATAATACAGCCAACGGTCGGCTATAAGAAGTTGCCATGTCATATACAGCCAACCTCTTAGCCGGCATGTACAATAACAAGTTTTAAATACATACTAGTTTATCAATAGTTGGACCACCTTACATCCTCACAAAGTGTCTTGGGTCTCGTGTTGCAGCTGGCTCTACTAACCAACAACCCGTTTCTCTTCTCTCTCCTCTTCTCTTTCCTCCAACTAATAAGCACATATATATTATTCTATTCCTTATATCCTGCTTATGTCACTCTATTGTACTTGCTCTAAGGCTAGTGAAAGTGCTAGTTATTGACTAGAGGGGGGTGAATAGTCGATTTTTATGTAAGTCTTCAAAACACGGGGGCTTTGAAGACAAACACTACAAATGAACCTATGGATATGCAGCGGAAGGCAGACTACACTAGACAAGCCATAGTCAAGTAAGTAATGAAGTGAAAGCACGAAGGCTATTAGCAGTTAGGTAGTATGGATCAGGATGGAAGATAGTATGAAGCCAAACAACAACAGTCTTCACACAGTGAAGCCAATCAGATCAAGCAAGCAAGCAATCACTTCACGAAGGCATACTGTAAGTAAGGAGAGGTAAAGGATAGAACCAGTTGCTTGGTGAGGACAAGGATTTGTTGGACCAGTTCCAGTTGCTGTGACAACTGTACATCTGGTTAGGGAGGCTGAGATTGAACTCGGAAGACCGCGTCTTCACCTTATCCCCCTTGAGCTAAGAACACTTAGTACTCGCCCAATCACTCTGGTAAGTCTTCAAGGTAGACTTCCAAACCTTCACAGACTTTGTTCACCGGCAATCCACAATGACTCTTGGATGCTCAGAACGCGACACCTAACCGGCTGGAGGATTCACAGTCCTCAAGTGTAACAAGTCTTCAGGTCACGCGGACAGAAAGACTTCAGTGATGCCTAACACTCTTTGGCTCTGGGTGTTTTGGGCTTTGTCCTCGCAAGGATCTCTCTCTCAAATGTTTCGGAGGTGGGTTGCTCTCAAACGACAAAATCCGTGCACTAACTCTGAGCAGCCACCAATTTATGGTGTAGGGGGTGGGCTATTTATAGCCAGGAGGCAACCCGACCTGATTTGTCCAAAATGACCCTGGGTCACTAAGGAACTGACACGTGTCCAACGGTCAGATTTCAAACACACGCGGCAGCTTGACTTGGACTACAAGTAAAGCTGACTCATCCAGCTCTGGATAAGATTTGATCTCATTGTCTTCGCTCAAAAACATAGGATTTGGTTGAGCATCACTTCAGTCACTCTGACTTTGTTCACTTGGACCCCACTTAATAGTACGGTGGTTCCTATGACTCAACAAAGAAGAAAAGGAAACTACAAAACAACTATGTCTTCGCACTCCATAGTCTTCACGTGAATGTCTTCTCAAGTCATAATCTTCGTTGTGAATATCTTCACAGACCACCATTGTCTTCAATGTCTTCACACATTTTTAGGGGTCATCTCTGGTAGGTAAACCAAATCAATGTGGGACTACTACATGTGTTATCTTGCAATTCTCACAAACACATTAGTCCCTCAACCAAGTTTGTTGTCAATACTCCAAAACCAACTAGGGGTGGCACTAGATGCACTTACAATCTCCCCCTTTTTGGTGATTGATGACAAACTGGTTGAAGTTTCAACGGGGATAAAAGTATGTGAAAGTGTAAGGATTAAGGCATTGTCTTCATAAGTAGCAAAAGGCTCCCCCTGAAGATGTGCATCTAAGTAGTTTGCTTTTGAATGCAAATGCACATGGCAGGTTTTACTTACAATTCATCATGCATATAAAGATATAACGAAGATAATGACATGCATAATGAAAAATGGACGTCTGCGGAATGACTTCATGCGGAATTTATCATCGCATCACAGAACAGCTGACAAAGTAGCGGACGACCATCAAGTTTAAGTGTTACAACCGAAAGAACCAAATGTATCAAAAACGAGAGTTGTAACCACTTGGCAAAAATATAGCAACCACCCATATGGACCCGCTTGAAGACTATCAACTCATATGCTTCTCCCCCTTTTGTCAGTAAGGACCAAAAAGGTTTGAAGACATAGAGCATCTACTCGTTCCCATCAGGAGTAGAAGAAGGTGCAGGGTCGACGTTGGAGTTCGGTGGTGCAGAAGGGCCTGGTGCAGTGTCGAGATGCAGTGAAGCCATAGTTGGTGAAGTGGCGTCGTCTTCTTCATCAACGACTCTTGCAACAACAGTTGCAGCCGAAGATGAATACTCAGAATCTTCTATTGATGGAGTGCGGCGCCACCTTGCATTGCGGGGAGGTCTGGAGTCAAATTTGAAACCCTCATTGAAGCCATCTTCGCGAAGATCTTCTTCAGGGCATAACAGTGTCAGACTCTTCCAAGACCGCTGACAGGCTTCATGGGCTACGAACGAGTTCTTGGTGGCCAAGTTTCTGATGTGATTGACGTCCACCATGATACTCTGCATCTGACGCTTTAGCCAGTCATGATGCTTATCCTGCTTCTGATGTAAGGCAACGAGAAGCTCTCGGTCATTGAGAATGCGAGATCGCTTCCGCGGCCTTTGAGCGATTGTACTGGCAGTGGCTTCAGTGTTGGCACGATGTGGCTCACGCACATTGCCAGCCAGCGGATAAGCAGGAGTAGCAGCATTTGGAACATGAATCCCTTCAAGTGGTTGCGTGAAGCTTTGACGATCAACATTGTGAAGATATAGAGGTTCTTTGTCAGGCTCTGGTAGATGGCTTCAAGTGACAAATCAACCTTAGGCATAAATATAAGATGGTTGCGCGCTGAGGGCTGATAGTCAACACATGAATGGTGTTTGATCAGGCGCATCACCCATGGAGCATAAAACTTCAAGCCGAATAGATCAATTCCTGATGCAACAAGTTGTCTGATGAAGAAATCCTGGGTATTGAAGCTAATGTCATTAAGAATATAGAACACAAAGTCTTCATGGTGCCTTCAAGTTTGGCTTCAGAAGAATATCCCTTGACTGGCCATAGAGTATGCCTCACAATGTGATAAATTGTACGAGGGGGGGGGGTACTCGAGGTCCTTGATGAAAAATTCCTTGGGATATTCAACATCTGCGGCAATGGCTTCATCATGCTGAGCATCTGACTCATATTGGGCTCTGGCTTCTGAAATATACTCTACAGCGCATTCCTATGTAGCTGACAACCAGGTTCATAGAGCTCACCTGGAGTGGGCTGGGAAGTAAGCTCAATGATATCTTGAGCTTTAGCTTCATGATGCACATCACCTGTCATCCACTCAAGGACCCAAGTCTTCGGATCCCTGTTGTAGCCACGAATGTGAAGAGTGGCATAGAACTGCAGCAGAAGCTCTTCATTCCAGTGCAATTTGTTAGTGACGAATTGCAAAAGACCAGCATCTCTAAAACAGTCCAGAGCTTCTTCAAGGCAGGCCAGACTAGCAATGGCTTCATAATCCAGACGCATGTGAGGAAAGATTCGCTCTTGATTGTATAAGACACATGAATAATAGTTGTGCTGCTGATAGCTCCAGAAGCGATCAGAAGAGATCTTTGGCTTCGCGTAGGGATTCTTGGCACTGTCAAAGAATGTGTTGTGTGCCCTGAAGCTATTCAGACTGAACGATCCTGGCGATGTTGCAGCACCTGGAAACCTTAGCAGTCTGGGCTTTGGCTTCTAGACCTGAGGCCTTTGCTCCACATGGTAATCATACTGTGGTCCAAGAGCTGCAGGAGGAATCAAAAGGGGCCAACGTACAGTGACAGGTTGGCCGCGATCATAGGCCTGTTCAATAGTGTGAGGCCTTGGGGGTGGAACATTGGCTTCAGCATTGACTGTGGCTTTAGGTTGCACATTTGCTTCAGGCTCCACATTGTCTTCAGTGGTGACAACGTCATTGGCGTCAGCAGTGTTGTTTGTGGCAGCCTCGGTATTTTCAACCTCCGTTTCAGTAGCAGGAGGGTCGGGCATAGTCACATTCTCCTCGAGAATGACTTCATCAGTGGCAGGTGGTGTGGCAACTCTCTCTTCTGCTTTTCTTGGTTCTTGATTTTCTTCGGCTGATGCAGCCGGAATGTCTTCAGCTGTCTTCGCTTCAGACTCGGAGACATTTGTAGAAGGGGTGGCTTCAGGAAACACTTGACGTGCTACTGAGCTTTGTTGCGCTTCCCCTTCCGGAATGCTCGACATGGTGACATGTGGCCTTGGGCCTTTGCGAAGCCTGCGGAATGCGGGCGACGCCTTTGGTGATGGAGTGGTCTGCACCATGTAATTGTCGTCGTCAAGTCCCGGAGTGGTGACTTGAGGTGGTGGAGTTTGGGGTGACTCATCTTGAATGGGGGTGTCTTGTTGAGGGCAATCAGCCCACGAATCATCCTGAGCAATTGGCGTCAAAGGACGACCAATGCTGATGAGTTCGTTGTTCGTAAGAACAGGCGATGATACCAGTTGGTGCTCGAGTTGAGGAAGGACTTCATCATCTTCTACATTGTCATCACGACCAATGTCTTCAGCTGTGATGGGGTCGACAGCTGGAACTTCTTCATCTTCAGGAGCCTCTGTGTAAGCAGGCTCGTGAATCACAAGGCAACGTTCTTGGTTGGTGAAGGCTGGATGGGCAACAGAAATGGGCTCAACAACAAGGGGCTCAGAGGCCGCAGCACGCTCTTTCTTTGAAGACTTCTTCAATTTCTTCTTTGATGGTGCATCATCAGAAGCATTCTTGTGCTTGCGCTTCTTGGCTTCGGCTTCAGCTGCCCTTGTCTTCTTCAGTTTTGAAGCTGCTGAGGGGACCTTAGGCTTCGAGCCAGTCATGCTGGCAGGGAAGACAATGCAAGGGGCTTCCTGCCTTGACGCTTCAGCTTGGACCACAGCATGCTTCTTCTTTTGTTTGGCAGCCATCTTGGGGTCAATGGCAGGACGCCCAAGAGCCTTGCGCTTCTCAGCCTCATTGTGTGCTTGAACACATTTCTGCGCGAAGTACTTCATGTGCTCTCTTGAACCTTTTGTTTCTTCACGCTTCTTGTGAAACTCTTCCTTGATGTCATGCAGCATCTTCTTGAAAATCTGAACATCTGCCACGCTGAGCTTGGCCATGTTCTTCTCGAAGTGAGCCTTTTCATAACCAATTTTGTTCTTGAGCTCGACTATTTTCTGAGCCAAGGCCAACTCATTAGCAATGGCTCCGTGGAATGTGACACTGATGTCCACAGGAAGCTGAAGATCATCAATACTGATAGTCTGGTCATCAAACCACTCGTCGATGAAGTTGTTTAGAATGCCCACATCAAAGAGGGGCAGATCGTTGAAGATCTCCGCCACTTGCTTGCTCGTGATCAGTTATTCAAGGGCATCATCACCAAGATCTTCATCGCTGGACAGATCAATGGTTCCATCTTCTTTCCGTAGAATGGCAGCTGGAGTAAGTTCATGCCCAGAAATCTTCATGGGCTTCTTCTTCTTCTTGGACTTCTCGGTCTTCTTGGAGACACGAGATAAGTCTTCAGATTTCACACTGGCTTCAGGAGGTGCAGTGGCCAATGGCTTCACAACGGAAGCTCTTGGTGCGGCAGAGGGCTTCGAAGCCTTTGTCTTCTTCATTTTTTGAGACTTTGGTGGTGCTGGCGCTTCTTCAGAGTCAGCGTCGTCAGCAGATTGATCCACTGTGGCCCTCTGAGCAGCGATATGAGAGAGGAGGCCATAAAAGTTGTCGAAGGGGTCGATGACATTGGGATTGGCATCGTGTGTGCCATCAGCCCTTGGAGCAGACGGCCCAGGGTTGAAGTTGAGGCCCAGATCCTTCTTGTTCTTCACAGCAGAATCTCTTGCAAACTGATAATTGCACTTGAACAGATTGTCTTCACGACACCATAACATAGATGATGGGTCGGCATTCTCTGGCTTCGGTCCTCGGACCATGCATGGGTAGAAGCCCTAAGCAATGGCTTCAGACTTGGTCTTGGGCTGAAGATTTATGTATAGAATATCTCCCCATGGGCGCTTGATTGCATTCTTCTCTGCGTATTCAGGGGTCACAAATCTGTATTTGAACCACTCCTCTGCCCAATATCTTCGAATCCATTGGAGTCGAGTCTTGCGCTGGCCATGGCTCTCTTCAGGGTTTGTCTTGTACATTTTAAACAGATCTGGAGGCAGATCCTTAGCTGTATCTCCAGGGCGCTGCCTGCCGCCCTTTCTAGCTGACTTGTCAGTTGCCATAATATTCGGACTGAATGGCTTCAATACAGTGAATGGCTTCCTTTTGCTGGTCAGACAGGAACTGGCTTCTGGTGAGTGAATATGACGCTGTAGGAACTCTGCAAACTGAATGCAGACTATGAGAACCAAGGGATTCTCCCACGGACATGTACCTGTGATAGCATTAGAGATGCGAGGGAAGGGGAAGAGGTTATATGCATTCTCAGAAGATTTTGAAGATAAATCAGTTTGAAGACATTGACCTCATAGCGTGAAGAAATTCACTTATTTGATGAGAGTTGGTTCCATATTTGTACGAATCCATGAATGAGTACAAGTGAGGAATCTAACTAGTTGTGAAGCATAAGTGAATATTCTTAGCAAGATATGAGATGCATAAGAAGACAGATCCAGATTTGGGAGTTAAGAAACCACTTTTGGGTGAAGTGGATGGATCTGATGGATCAAAAAGGCAGTAAAAAGTAAGTTTTAATTACCGCACGACGAACTGCTAGACGAGGTTGAGAGGGAGGCCGAGCAGTTCAATCTCCCGCGCCGTAACTCGGCGGCGGAAGACACCTACGGCGGTGGCGGAGAGGACAAGGTCCGCGGCCAGCGTGAGGATGGCGTCGAAGAAGTCACGGCAGCTAAGCGCTTTGTCTCCGGCGTCGACGCGAGCTAGCGGAGGCGCTAGGGTTTGTGCGAGGTGGCGAGGTGGAAGAAGAGATAATGACCGCGGAGAGTTGTGTATATATAAGGAAAGGGACAGCACAGCGTAATTACGTAGGTGCCCCTGGCGGTTCACATCTGAAGGACACGTGGCATGCATGCAACACGTTGGAAGTTGTTCCATGTTCCCACGCACGCGTGGATTGTCGGGTGGTCGTTCCAGCTTCTCCGGGTTTCAGGCAATAAGGATACAACATTAATACAGATTTAACTTTTGTCTCTATGTCTTCTGTTGACAAGGACTCAGAGAAGACAATTGACAGTTTCAATAGAATGCATATGACTTGGATAGATAGAATCTGAGGTAGAAGCATAGAAGGGGTTAGGGTCCGATCACATTCACTTAGATCAAAAAGATTCAAACATGAAGACATAGCTATAAGTGAATGTTGTAGAGGACAGAACACAAATATATGTATATATCAGTATAAGACCAAATCAACATCATGAAGATAAACATGAAGTCAAATCAATGTCGAAGATAAATCAAATGTGAAGACTTTGACGCCAATTGAAACACTTCAAACAAGAATTTGGTGGTGGCGTTACCCACCGTATAGGAAGTATTAGACCCAGACACGGCGCACAATTATCGTGGCGCTCCGAAGTCAAATTCCACATTAATGTATTCACACTTAGAGAGTATGTCTTCATTGATTGAAGATATACTTTACTTTGTGTGTTGCACATCTAAGTCATCAACATGCATAAGCGTTAGGATGTGTGTCCAATCACATGACATTTGAGGATTCCAAGATATTTAGCTCACACCGCAACTTGCAAAACCTTTTCTCATCCAAGGGCTTTGTGAAGACATCTGCCAATTGCTCTTCAGTGTTGACGTGAATGATATCAATATCTTCCTTCATGACATGATCTCTAAGAAAGTGATGACGGATCTGAATGTGCTTTGTCTTCGAGTGCTGAACTGGGTTGTTGGCAATCTTGATGGCGCTTTCATTGTCGAAGTAGAGTGGCACTTTCTTCAGATGGATGCCATAGTCCTTGAGAGTTTGCTTCATCCATAGAAGCTGAGCGCAGCAAGATCCAGTAGCAATGTATTCAGATTCAGCAGTGGAGAGAGATACACAGTTCCACTTCTTCGAAGACCAATAGACAAGAGATCGTCAAAGAAAATGACATGTGCCTGATGTGGACTTACGATCAACCTTGTCACTAGCATAATCAGCATCTGAGAATCCAAATAGATCAAACTCTGAGCCCTTTGGATACCATAATCCTAGTGTTGGGGTGTAAGCCAAATATCGAAGAATTCGCTTCACAGCTAAGTGATGCGATTCCTTTGGTGCCGCTTGGAATCGGGCACACATGCAAACGCTAAGCATGATATTTGGCCTAGATGCACATAAATAGAGTAAGGAACCAACCATGGAGCGGTATACCTTTTGATCGAACTCTTTACCATTGTCGTCGGGACCCAATTGACCTTTGGTTGGCATTGGCGTCGTGTATCCTTTGCAGTCTTGCATTCCAAACTTCTTCAGGCAATCTTTGAGGTATTTCTCTTGAGATATGAAGATGTCGTTGCTCTGCTGATGGATTTGAAGACCGAGGAAGAACTTCAGCTCACCCATCATGGACATCTGATATTGCTCTTGCATCATGTGCCCAAACTCATCACTGTATCTTTTGTCAGTGCAGCCGAAGATAATGTCATCCACATAGATCTGGTACACAAACAGTTCACCATCGTATGTCTTCATGAAGAGAGTGGGATCCAGGGAACCAAGTTTGAAGCCTTTGCTCTTCAAGAAGTCTTTGAGTGTGTCATACCAAGCACGAGGGGCTTGTTTGAGGCCATACAATGCCTTATTTGGCTTGTATACCATGTCAGGATGTTTTGGATCTTCAAAGCCAGGAGGTTGTGCAACATACACTTCTTCTTCAATATTCCCATTGAGAAAAGCACTCTTCACATCCATTTGGTATAGGAGGATGTTGTGATGGTTGGCATAGGCTAATAGTATGCGAACGGCTTCAAGCCTAGCCGCTGGGGCAAATGTTTCATCGAAGTCAATCCCTTTAATTTGAGTGTATCCTTGAGCAACGAGACGAGCCTTGTTTCTGACAACTTGACCATGCTCATCTTGTTTGTTGCGATAGATCCATTTTGTGCCAATGATATTGTGCTTGCGAGGGTCAGGACGCTTAACCAATTCCCACACATTGTTCATCTCGAACTGTTGAAGCTCTTCTTGCATAGCTTGAATCCATTCAGGTTCCATGAAGGCTTCAGCAACTTTCTTGGGTTCAGATATAGAGACAAATGCAAAGTGTCCACAGAAATTTGCCAGCTGTGTTGCTCTTGAACGAGTGAGTGGACCAGGTGCATTGATGTTATCAATTGTCTTCTCAATCTGTACTTCATTTGCAACACAAGGATGAACCGGACGAAGATTTTGCCCTTGCTGATCATTGTCTTCATCTTCAGCATTGGCTTCAGGCTGAGCAGTGTCCTCAGGTGGATTAGGTGCAGAAATGATAAGCTCCTCTTCAGCCTGTGCCTCTGAAGGTATGATTCCTCCAGTACCCATAAGCTTGATTGATTCACTAGGAGGGACTTCATCTAGCACATTTGGCAGGTGCTCTCTTTGCGAGCCGTTAGTCTCATCGAACGACACATCCACAGTTTCAACCACTTTATAGTGAAAGAGGTTGAAGACTCTGTAGGAGTGCGAATCCTTTCCGTAACCAAGCAGAAAACCTTCATGTGGTTTCGGTGCAAATTTTGAAGTGTGATGTGGATCCTTGATCCAGTACCTTGCACCAAATACTCTGAAGTAACTGACGTTTGGCTTCTTACCAGTCAGCAGCTCATAGGTTGTCTTCTTAGAAGCTTATGAAGATAAACATGGTTGATGACGTGGCATGTAGTATCAATGGCTTCAGGCCAGGACTTTCTTGGAGTCTTGTACTCATCAAGCATTGTCCGAGCCATCTCAATGAGTGTTCTGTTCTTGCGTTCCACGATGCCATTCTGCTGAGGTGTGTATGGAGGAGAGAACTCATGAGTGATGCCCAATGTATCAAGATAAGTGTCGAGGCTAGTGTTCTTGAACTCTGTGCCGTTGTCACTTCTGATGTGCTTGATCTTGATGCCATAGTTCGTCATGGCACGATTGGCAAACCGTCTGAAGACATCCTGCACTTCATTCTTGTAGAGGATTATATGCACCCATGTATATCTTGAATAGTAATCAACAATGACGATGCCATAGAGACAAGCAGTGGTAGTAAGAGTAGAGTAGTGAGTAGGGCCAAATAGGTCTATGTGTAGCAGCTCGAAGGGACGAGATGTCGTCATGATTGTCTTCGAGGGATGCTTGGCCCTAGTCATCTTTCCAGCTTCGCAGGCACCACACAGATGATCCTTCTTGAACTTGATGCCCTCGATGCCTATGACGTGTTTCTTCTTCGCGAGTGTGTACAAGTTCCTCATGCCAGCATGCCCTAGCCTCCGATGCCAGAGCCAGCACTCTGAAGCTTTTGCTAGAAGACATACGACCAACTGTGGTCCTGCTGAGAAATCTACCATATACAGATCATCTTTCCGATACCCTTCAAAGACCAGAGACTTGTCAGATTCCATTAGAACAAGGCAACGATATTTTCCAAATATCACAATCATGTTCAAATCACAAAGCATTGAAGCAGACATTAAGTTGAAACCAAGGGATTCAACAAGCATCACTTTATCCATGTGCTGATCCTTTGAGATTGCAACTCTACCTAGACCCAATACCTTGCTTTTACCAGTGTCAGCAAATGTGATGTGACTCTTGTCAGATGGACGTAAGGTTGAGTCTATGAGAAGACTTCGATCACCAATCATGTGGTTAGTGCATCCACTGTCCATAATCCACTCAGAAGCCTTTGGTATCGTACCCTACAGTGCAGTTAGGGGGATAGGCTTCACCAAGGGAGATGTGAAGCATAAACATTTGACGAACAAGCATATTATCAAAGTTCAGATCCTGGTTAGGGCAGATAGGATGATTGTCAAGGAATCCAGGAACAAAATACATAGTAAGACCATTTGGGCATTTTATCTTGCGCCCCACAAGATGTTTTAGGTCCCCAGCAATAGCATCAGACGCCTTTGATTTCCGGCCGGAGACCTTTCCCTGCAAAAGAGAGTTAAGTTTTCTTAACCTCCCACATCTTCAGGGGTGGCTTAGAAGCAATGAGTCTAAGTGCAACATCTGAGAACTTCGGCTTTGAAGCTCTAGCAAATAGCCTTGCAGGAGGAGAATAATACTCATAAGAATAAGCAGAATAGTTCTTGGTCTTATGAACATAGCAGTTTGAAGAAACACGCTCATATTCAAAAGTCTGAGTATGGTTTCCCTGCAAAACGTTGGCGTTAGGGTGACCCTGGTGAGTCCTCTGTCTGTATGAAGCCTTTGGACCATATGAAGCCTTTGGTCTGGGGTTTGTCTTCTTCCCAGGTGGTGTCATGATGACATTCACAGGAAGATTCTCAAGACAACTTTTGGGTACCCAGATCTTCTTCATAGATGGTCCATTCCTGCAGTTAGTACCAATATACCTGGCAAACACTTCACCATTCTGATTCTTTAAAAGTTTGTAGTTTGCATCAAAGGATTCATCAATGATAATCGGGTTAGCACAAGTGAAGCCAGATAAGGTGGATGGATCCACTGAAGGTCCCTTTGCAGCAACCCATGTGGTTTTGGGGTACTGCTCAGGCTTCCAGTAAGAACCATCAACATTCATTTTCCTCTCGAACCCAACACCCTCTTTCCTACGGTTTCGGTTCAGAATCTGCTTCTTGAGGACATCACATAGTGTCTGATGCCCTTTGAGACTTTTGTACATCCCTGTCTCAAGCAATGTCATCAACCTGGCATTCTCATCAGCAATAGTAGTGGTATCCTCAAAAGAGGGGTTAGTTACCACATCAGCAGTTGAAGATATTGCAACAGTAGCAGCAGTAGAACATTCAACAATAGAGACAGTGTTATCACGCTCAAGACATTTTAGACATGGTAATTCAAGTCCTTCCTGAGCGGAACTGATCTGTTGAGCGCGAAGTGACTCGTTTTCTTTTTGAAGATCTTCATGAGCCGCTCTCAAGTTCTCAAGTTCTTGCTTCCTTTGAAGATAATCACAGGAGAGCTTTTCATGAGTAGTTGAGAGCGCTTCATGACGACTTTCAAGTTCCTCGTACTTAACATGAAGATTTTTGATGTCTTCAATTAAGGACTGAGATCGGGTCATTTCCATGTCCAACAGGTCATCGCTTTTGTCTAGCAATTTTTGAATATGTTCCATAGCTTTCTGTTGCTGAGTTGCAATTTTAGCAAGTGTTGTGTAGCTAGGTTTGGATTCACAATCAGAGTCATCTTCAATTGATGTTTGAAAGTAAGCAGTGCGTGAGTTTACCTTGGCACCACATGCCATGAAGCAGTAGGTGGGAGCAGAGTCATCCTCATCATTAGCATCAGTGTTGGTGACGAGGCCATTGTCTTCAGTGTTGAAGATGGACTTGGCGACATACGCTGAAGCTAGAGCCAGGTTTGCCACGCCTGAATCGGACTCCTCCTCAGACTCCACCTCCGCCTCCTCAAAAGCAGACTCCTCCTCTGAATCCATCTCCTTGCGGACAAATGCACGAGCCTTGCTTGATGAGCTCTTCTTGTGTGTTGAAGACTTCGACGAAGACTTGGAAGAAGACTTTGAGGATTTCTTCTTCTTCTTGTCATTAGAATGATATTCCTTGCTCTTCTTCTTCTTGTTGTTCTCATTGTCCCACTGTGGACACTCAGAGATGTAGTGACCATGTTTCTTGCACTTGTGGCATGTTCTCTTCTTGTGGTCATGAGTAGAGGCTTCATCATTTCTCAAGCTGGATCTTGAAGACTTTCTGAAGCCTTTCTTCTTAGTGAATTTCTGGAACTTCTTCACAAGCATAGCAAGCTCCTTTCCAATGTCTCCAGGATCCCCAGAACTGCAGTCAGATTCTTCTTCAGATGAGGAAACAACCTTTGCCTTCAAAGCGTGAGTTCGGCCATAGTTGGGACCATAGATATCTCTTTTCTCAGATAACTGGAACTCATGTGTGTTGAGCCTCTCAAGTATGTCATACGGATCGAGAGTCTTGAAGTCAGGGCATTCTTGAATCATCAGGGCCAGGGTGTCAAATGAGCTGTCGAGCGATCTCAAGAGTGTCTTGACAATTTCATGCTTGGTGATCTCAGTGGCGCCGAGTGCATGAAGCTCATTTGTGATATCAGTGAGGCGGTCAAATGTGAGCTGGACATTCTCATTGTCATTTCTCTTAAAGCAGTTGAAGGGGTTGCGAAGAACAATGATCCTTGAGTTTCTCTGGGTTGAGACGGCTTCGTTGACCTTGGAGAGCCAGTCCCAGACTAGCTTCACAGTTTCCAGAGCACTCACACGACCATATTGTCCTTTGGTCAGATGACCACAGGTGATGTTCTTGGCAGTCGAGTCCAGTTGAATGAATCTCTTGACATCAGCAGGGGTGACACCTTCACCGGCCTTGGGAACGTCGTTCTTGACAACATACCAGAGGTCGACATCAATGGCTTCAAGATGCATGCGCATCTTATTCTTCCAGTAGGGGTAACCAGTGCCATCGAAGATAGGGCACGCAGCGGAGACTTTGATTATCCCTACAGTCGACATAGCTAAAACTGCAGGTGGTTAAACCGAATCACACAGAACAAGGGAGCACCTTGCTCTGATACCAATTGAAAGTGCTAGTTATCGACTAGAGGGGGGTGAATAGGCGATTTTTATGAAAGTCTTCAAAACACGGGGGCTTTGAAGACAAACACTACAAATGACCCTATGGATATGCAGCGGAAGGCAGACTACACTAGACAAGCCATAGTCAAGTAAGTAATGAAGTGAAAGCACGAAGACTATTAGCAGCTAGGTAGTATGGATCAGGATGGAAGATAGTATGAAGCCAAACAACAACAGTCTTCACACAGTGAAGCCAATCAGATCAAGCAAGCAAGCAATGACTTCACGAAGGCATACTGTAAGTAAGGAGAGGCAAAGGATAGAACCAGTTGCTTGGTGAGGACAAGGATTTGTTGGACCAGTTCCAGTTGCTGTGACAATTGTACGTATGGTTAGGGAGGCTGAGATTGAACTCAAAAGACCGCGTCTTCACCTTATTCCCCTTGAGCTAAGAACACATAGTCCTCGCCCAATCACTCTGGTAAGTCTCCAAGGTAGACTTCCAAACCTTCATAGACTTCGTTCACCGGCAATCCACAATGACTCTTGGATGCTCAGAACGTGATGCCTAACCGGCTGGAGGATTCACAGTCCTCAAGTGTAACAAGTCTTCAGGTCACGTGGACAGAAAGACTTCAGTGATGCCTAACACTCTTTGGCTCTGGGTGTTTTGGGCTTTGTCCTTGCAAGGATCTCTCTCTCTCAAATGCTTCGGAGGTGGGTTGCTCTCAAATGACAAAAGCCGTGCATTAACTCTGAGCAGCCACCAATTTATGGTGTAGGGGGTGGGCTATTTATAGCCAGGAGGCAACCCGACCTGATTTGTCCAAAATGACCCTGGGTCACTAAGGAACTGACACGTGTCCAACGGTCAGATTTCAAACACACGCGGCAGCTTGACTTGGGCTACAAGTAAAGCTGACTCATCCAGCTCTGGATAAGATTTGCTCTCATTGTCTTCGCTCGAAGACATAGGATTTGGTTGAGCATCACTTCATTCACTCTCACTTTGTTCACTTGGACCCCACTTAACAGTACGGTGGTTCCTATGACTCAACAAAGAAGAAAAGGAAACTACAAAACAACTATGTCTTCGCACTCCAAAGTCTTCATGTGAATGTCTTCTCAAGTCATAATCTTCGTTGTGAATATCTTCACAGACCACCATTGTCTTCAATGTCTTCACACATTTTTAGGGGTCATCTCTGGTAGGTAAACCAAATCAATGTGGGACTACTACCTGTGTTATCCTGCAATTCTCACAAACACATTAGTCCCTTGATACGTCTCCAACGTATCTATAATTTTTGATTGCTCCATGCTATATTATATTCTGTTTTGGACATTATTGGGCTTTATTATACACTTTTATATTATTTTCGGGACTAACCTATTAACCGGAGGCCCAGCCCAGAATTGCTGTTTTTTGCCTATTTCAGAGTTTCGCACAAAAAGAATATCAAACGGAGTCCAAACGGAATGAAACCTTCGGGGACGTGATTTTCGGAACGAACGTAATCCAGAGGACTTGGACCCTACGTCAAGAAAGCTACCAGGAAGGCACGAGGCAGGGGGCGCGCCTACCCCCCTGGGCGTGCCCTCCACCCTCGTGGGCCCCACGTTGCTCCACCGACGTACTTCTTCCTCCTATATATACCTACGTACCCCCAAACTACCAGATACGGAGCCAAAAACCTAATTCCACCGCCGCAACCTTCTGTACCCGTGAGATCCCATCTTGGGGCCTTTTCCGGAGCTTCGTCGGAGGGGGCATCGATCACGGAGGGCTTCTACATCAACACCATAGCCTCTCCGATGATGTGTGGAGTAATAGTAGTAGATGCAGGCAGGAGTCGGTCTACTAGTCTCGGACGTGATGCCTATATACATGACCATACCTAGATATTCTCATAACTATGCTCAATTCTGTCAATTGCTCAACAGTAATTTGTTCACCCACCGTAATACTTATGCTCTTGAGAGAAGCCACTAGTGAAACCTATGGCCCCCGGGTCTATTTTCCATCATATTAATCTCCCAACAACAAGATATTTCTGGCGCCGTTTTTATTTTACTTTCTGTACTTTGCATCTTTATCATAAAAATACCAAAAATATTATCTTATCATATCTATCAGATCTCACTCTCGTAAGTGACCGTGTAGGGATTGATAACCCCTTATCGCGTTGGTTGCGATGATTTATTTGTTTGTGTAGGTGCAAGGGACTCGTGCGTGGCCTCCTACTGGATTGATACCTTGGTTCTCAAAAACTGAGGGAAATACTTACGCTACTTTGCTGCATCACCCTTTCCTCTTCAAGGGAAAACCAACGCAGTGCTCAAGAGGTAGCAAGAAGGATTTCTGGCACCGTTGCCGGGGAGTCTACGCAAAAGTCAACATACCAAGTACCCATCACAAACCCTTATCTCCCGCATTACATTATTTGTCATTTGCCTCTCGTTTTCCTCTCCACCACTTCACCCTTGCCGTTTTATTCGCCCCCTCTTTTCCGTTTGCCTCTTTTTGCCCGTCTCTTGTTTGCTCGTGTGTTGGATTGCTTGCTTGTCACGATGGCTCTACCTAGATTTGGAGATCTTCACCTTAAAAGGTTGGAAGAGATCGAAAGCAACGCAGGAGTTTTATGGTTTTACAATTTGAGCACAATAATTTATTTAGAAATGAGCTTAAAGAACAAAAAAGCTTTATGAGTTATATGAATAAAGAGCTCGATGATATGTCTAAAGAATTTGATGGTTTGAAATCTCAGACTGCTTGCCTCGAGAAATTGATAGCTGAAATTTCGGATAAGCAGGCCACCCTAGTTAATAGGATGGCCGCTAAACCGAAGAAGTTCTATGAAAATAAAGATGAAGATCTAAAAGTTATTGATGTGTCCCCTATTAAATCTTTGTTTTGCAATATGAATCTTGATAATGATGGGACCGAATATGATCCACCTTTACCTATAAGGCGTTCCAAAAATTCTGAGTTTTTAGATCTTGATGCTAAAATTGATAAAAGTGGGATTGAAGAGATCAAAAATCTAGATATTAATGAACCCACTATTTTGGATTTCAAGGAATTTAATTATGATAATTGATCTTTGATAGATTGTATTTCCTTGTTGCAATCCGTGCTAAATTCTCCACATGCTTATAGCCAAAATAAAGCTTTTACTAAACATATCGTTGATGCTTTGATGCAATCTTATGAAGAAAAACTTGAGTTGGAAGTTTCTATCCCTAGAAAACTTTATGATGAGTGGGAACCTACTATTAAAATTAAAATTAAAGATCATGAATTCTATGCTTTGTGTGATTTGGGTGCTAGTGTTTCCATGATTCCAAAGACTTTGTGTGATTTATTAGGTTTCCGTGAACTTGATGATTGCTCTTTAAACTTGCACCTTGCGGATTCCACTATTAAGAAACCTATGGAAAGAATTAATGATGTTCTTATTGTTGCAAATAGGAACTATGTGCCCGTAGATTTTATTGTTCTTGATATAGATTGCAATCCTTCAGGTCCTATTATTCTTGGTAGACCTTTCCTTAGAACGATTGGTGCAATTATTGATATGAAGGAAGGGAATATTAGATTCCAATTTCCGTTAAGGAAAGGAATGGAACACTTCCCTAGAAAGAAAATAAAATTACCTTATGAATCTATTATGAGAGCCACTTATGGATTGCCTACCAAAGATGGCAATACCTAGATCTATCCTTGCTATTATGCCTAGCTAGGGGCGTTGAACGACAACGCTTGTTGGGAGGCAACCCAATTTTTTTTATTTTTTTTTGCCTTTTGCTTCTGTTTAGGAATAAATATTTGATCTAGCCTCTGGTTAGATGTGTTTTTATGTTTTAATTAGTGTTTGTGCCAAGTTAAACCTATAGGATCTTCTTGGATGATAGTTATTTGATCTTGCTGAAAATTCCAGAAACTTTCTGTTCACGAAAATAATTGTTAAAAATCACCAGAACGTGATAAAATATTGATTCCAATTGCTGATGATCAATAAACAAATTTTCTAGGTCGTACTATTTTGGCTGAATTTTTGGAGTTCCAGAAGTTTGCGTTAGTTACAGATTACTACAAACTGTTCTGTTTTTGACAGATTCTGTTTTTCGTGTGTTGTTTGCTTATTTTGATGAATCTGGGGCTAGTAAAATAGTTTATAAACCATAGAGAAGTTGGAATACTGTAGTTTTAACACCAATATAAATAAAGACTGAGTTTATTACAGTACCTTGAAGTGGTCTTTTGTTTTCTTTCGCTAACGGAGCTCACGAGATTTTCTGTTGAGTTTTGTGTTGTGAAGTTTTCAAGTTTAGGGTGAAAGATTTGATGGATTATGGAACAAGGAGTGGCAAGAGCCTAAGCTTGGGGATACCCATGGCACCCCAAGATAATCTAAGGACACCTAAAAGCCAAAGCTTGGGGATGCCCCGGAAGGCATCCCCTCTTTCGTCTACTTCCATCGGTAACTTTACTTGGAGCTATATTTTTATTCACCACATGATATGTGTTTTGCTTGGAGCGTCTTGTATGATTTGAGTATTTGCTTTTTAGTTTACCACAATCATCCTTGCTGTACACACCTTTGAGAGAGTCACACTTGATTCGGAAATTATTAGAATACTCTATGTGCTTCACTTATATCTTTTGAGTTATATAGTTTTTACTCTAGTGCTTCACTTATATCTTTTAGAGCACGGTGGTGGATTTGTTTTATAGAAACTATTGGTCTCTCATGCTTCACTTATATTATTTTGAGGGTCCTACAAAACAGCATGGTAGTTTGCTTTAATTGTAATAGGCATCCAATTTTTTTTTTCTTATGAGTGTTGAATACTATGAGAAGTTAGATGCTTGATAATTGTTTTGAGATATAGAGATGGTGATATTAGAGTCATGCTAGTTGAGTAGTTTTGAATTTGAGAAATACTTGTGTTAAAGTTTGTGATTCCCGTAGCATGCACGTATGGTGAACCATTATGTGATGAAGTCGGAGCATGATTTATTTATTGATTGTCTTCCTTATGAGTGGCGGTCGGGGACGAGCGATGGTCTTTTCCTACAAATCTATCCCCCTAGGAGCATGCGCGTAATACTTTGCTTTGATAACTTGTAGATTTTTGCAATAAGTATATGAGTTCTTTAAGACTAATGTTGAGTCCATGGATTATACACACTTTTCTTCCTTCCACCATTGCTAGCCTCTCTAATATCGCACACTTTTCGCCGGTATCATACATCCACCATATACCTTCCTCAAAATAGCCACCATACCTAACTATCATGGCATTTCCATAGCCATTCCGAGATATATTGCCATGCAACTTTCCACCGTTCAGTTTATTATGACACGATCCATCATTGCCATACTGCTTTGCATGATCATGTAGTTGACATTGTATTTGTGGCAAAGCCACCATTCATAATTATTTCATACATGCCGCTCTTGATTCATTGCATATCCTGGTACACCGCCGAAGGCATCCACATAGAGTCATATTTTGTTCTAAGTATTGAGTTGTAATTCATGAGTTGTAAGTAAATAAAAGTGTGATGATCATCATTATTAGAGCATTGTCCCAAGTGAGGAAAGGATGATGGAGACTATGATTCCCCCACAAGTCGGGATGAGACTCCGGACTAAATAAAAAAAAGAGGCCATAAAAAAAAGGAGAAAAGGCCCAAATAAAAAAATGATGAGAGAAAAAGAGAGAAGGGACAATGTTACTATCCTTTTACCACACTTGTGCTTCAAAGTAGCACCGTGATCTTCATAATAGAGAGTCTCTCATTTTGTCACTTTCATATACTAGTGGGAATTTTTCATTATAGAACTTGGCTTGTATATTCCAATGACGGGCTTCCTCAAAATGCCCTAGGTCTTCGTGAGCAAGCGAGTTGGATGCACACCCACTTAGTTTCTTTTGTTGAGCTTTCATATACTTATAGCTCTAGTGCATCCGTTGCATGGCAATCCCTACTCACTCACATTGATATCTATTAATGGGCATCTCCATAGCTCGTTGATACGCCTAGTTGATGTGAGACTATCTTCTCCTTTTTGTCTTCTCCACAACCACCATTCTATTCCACATATACTGTTATATCCATGGCTCACGCTCATGTATTGCGTGAAGATTGAAAAAGTTTGAGAACATCAAAAGTATGAAACAATTTCTTGGCTTGTCATCTGGGTTGTGCATGATTTAAATACTTTGTGTGGTGAAGATAGAGCATAGCCAGACTATATGATTTTGTAGGGATAACTTTCTTTGGCCATGTTATTTTGAGAAGACATAATTGCTTAGTTAGTATGCTTGAAATATTATTATTTTTATGTCAATATTAAACTTTTGTCTTGAATCTTTCGGATCTGAACATTCATGCCACAAATAAGAAGATATTACATTGAAATTATGCCAAGTA
Organism: Aegilops tauschii subsp. strangulata; assembly: GCF_002575655.3. NCBI lineage: Eukaryota > Viridiplantae > Streptophyta > Magnoliopsida > Poales > Poaceae > Aegilops > Aegilops tauschii. Next base: position 370,350,324 of record NC_053036.3, read on the forward strand.
GCATTCCACATCAAAAATTCTGTTTTTATCATTTACCTACTCGAGGACGAGCAGGAATTAAGCTTGGGGATGCTTGATACGTCTCCAACGTATCTATAATTTTCATTGCTCCATGCTATATTATATTCTGTTTTGGACATTATTGGGCTTTATTATACACTTTTATATTATTTTTGGGACTAACCTATTAACCGGAGGCCCAGCCCAGAATTGCTGTTTTTGCCTATTTCAGAGTTTCGCAGAAAAAGAATATCAAACGGAGTCCAAACGGAATGAAACCTTCGGGGACGTGATTTTTGGAACGAACGTGATCCAGAAGACTTCGACCCTACGTCAAGAAAGCTACCAGGAAGGCACAAGGTAGGGGGCACGCCTACCCCCCTGGGCGCGCCCTCCACCCTCGTGGGCCCCACGTTGCTCCACCGACGTACTTCTTCCTCCTATATATACCTACGTACCCCCAAACTACCAGATACGGAGCCAAAACCTAATTCCACCGCCGCAACCTTCTGTACCAGTGAGATCCCATCTTGGGGCCTTTTTTGGAGCTCCGCCGGAGGGGGTATCGATCATGGAGGGCTTCTACATCAACACCGATCATACCTAGATATTCTCATAGCTATGCTCAATTCTGTCAATTGCTCAACAGTAATTTGTTCACCCACCGTAATACTTATGCTCTTGAGAGAAGCCACTAGTGAAACCTATGGCACCCGGGTCTATTTTCCATCATATTAATCTCCCGACAACAAGTTATTTCTGGCCCCGTTTTTATTTTACTTTCTTTACTTTGCATCTTTATCATAAAAATACCAAAAATATTATCTTATCATATCTATCAGATCTCACTCTCGTAAGTGACCGTGTAGGGATTGACAACCCCTTATCGCGTTGGTTGCGAGGATTTATTTGTTTGTGTAGGTGCAGGGGACTCGTGCGTGGCCTCCTACTGGATTGATACCTTGGTTCTCAAAAACTGAGGGAAATACTTACGCTACTTTGCTGCATCACCCTTTCCTCTTCAAGGGAAAACCAACGCAGTGCCCAAGAGGTAGCATCCCTCAACCAACTTTGTCGTCAATACTCCAAAACCAACTAGGGGTGGCACTAGATGCACTTACAACTAGCCACAATGGAGAGTAACATACACTAGTAACATACACATATCCCTAGACTATGTTACTACCTTTCATATAGTGGGTAGTCTTATAAGTATGGTAACATGCAAAGCCTCATTTATTAGGTTATAGACTCATATTGCATTGGGACATGTGATGTTACAGTAACTAGCTAAGTTACTCAAACTACCTCTCTCCTCATTAACTCATTGCCACATAAGCAAATTTGTTGAGTTGGACTCAATGTTACTGCTAAAGTTACTCCCACTGTGGCTAGTCCAATGCATAGTATCATAGAGCAATATCATATGTAGTACTTTATTTATTTTCATGCATGACACATAGTAGCATAGCATTTATTATGATATGGTTTCATGATATTATACTTAACCCTCTCTTTCTTCATTTGATTCTATGACAGCTCATCAAAATTGCCTAGTTGGCATGCATGATACTAGCTATGATACCCCCTTACTATTAGCCTAGCAAAGAAGGTGTACAGATCATTTGTGGGTCGCTTTGTGAGTTTTCATCCGTTTGTTCGAGAAGCGGGGAGAAGTTTCAAACATTTCGGTCGCGAGGTGCGGCCACTAGCGTAGGCCTAGTTGGTATTTTAATTACAAGAAATTTAGATGGAGTTTGGACATCATCAAAATTGATGTGTGTGCCCGTGGCGTGCTCTCACGACCCTGTGGATTTTTTTTGTAAAGTTTGGCACAAGTTTTGATGACCGCTCCTTCCAAACCGGAGCATCTCACATGAAGGATCATGTTTTCCAAAAGGAGACGTGTCAATTCAAACTCCTGTGGCCGCTGACTTCATCATTTGGCCTCATAAAATTTCGACGGTACGCAATCACCATTATACCACGGGTTTGATTTTCTGGCGCATTTCAGGTCTCGTTAGCTATATTTAAGACATTTTTTGAGATTAATGTGCATTTTGTGCATAAAAATTAAATTACAACCGGATCTGCACGTGCAGTCGAAAGGGATGAGGATCGCCGTTCAATCTGGGAGCATCCAACGGTGCAGACGTATGATCCGTGGGGTTTGGGTTCTGGCCAATCAGAAAGCACGACTCAGATCATGGGCGGGGTTTGGTCGGCACACGACTTTCATCAACGAACTGTGTGCTATTCGCAAACCAGATTGCATATTTTTGTTCACACATACTGTAGTGAGATCAATTGAGTGTGATACCTCTATGATATAATAATAATAACAACAAAAAACAGTTCATATTCATTGCCTGAGCTGACAGCATATCAAGGTCAACATATTAACGGTTCTTACATCAACAGAAAACCGAGCATAACTCACAAATTCAGTACACACGACAGTTCTAAATTGAACGAATTAAGTTGCAGGGTAGGCATAAAGACCAGTCTTACGGCTTAATTCCCATGTACATGGGGGAACTGGGATCGTTACGTTGACCCCGAATGAACTTGGGCTTTATGATGATTTTACGCTTCTCTATTACACGGGTGCGTGATCCCTTGGCTGGCAACTCATCAAATTCATCGTACTCGTCCTCATCGGCAACATCGTCGACACCCAGTACCCTTATCTTCCCATGCATCACTAAATGACAGTTCTTATGCAAGGGGTCTTCCACAAAGAAAATATGGGTAGCATCGCTGGCAAGAATGAATGGGTCAGCGTGATATGCCATCGTTGTCCTATTAACACAGGTCTTCCTGTACTCATCAATACTTACCTGACCAAGAGGGATCCATGCTCACCTGAATAATGCCACCTTAACTTTCACATAGCCAAGCTCCCAAATCTCTTTGATGGTTCCATAATATACCCTTTTACCAGCTTCATTTACAATCATGCATTCTATTCGAACACAACTGTTCTGATATGAGGTCTTCTGATCACGTTCCTCAGTGTAAAACGTGTATCCATTTATGTCATATGCTTGGTATGTCAACACCGTATGTGATGGCTTTTGTGCCAACCACGTAGCAATGTCATCGATGGATCCTTGTGCCAAACGATTCTTCAGCCATTCGGCGTAGTTCTTAGTGTGCTCCTTCATCTCCACATCTGATGAAGGCACCATTGGTAAGAAGCTTTGGCATATCTCCGCAAGTGTTCTTCGGCATAAGCGCTGAGAACTGGGTTGTTAAGCAGTACCGTCAAATGGGCTTTCTCTGCCAAATCTCCGGGTGCAGCCATTTGCGTGCCAGCAAGTACCGGCTTACCTTTCAGCCTTCCCTCATGGTGAGAGAGGGGCAAACCTATAGGTCTTTGTTTCATGTATTTGGTGCAAAACTCAACCACCTCCTCCGAGGTATAACCTTGTAGGATGCTTGCCTCTGGATGGTTTCGGTTCCGACAAAAGCGCTTCAGTATTCACATGAACCGCTCGAAGGGATACATGTTGCGAAGAAACACAAGACCACAATACTTTATCTCAACGACAAGGTGCACAGTGAGATGGACCATGACATCAAAGAATGACGGTGGGAAAAACATATATAGGTTGGACAATATTCTTGCAATATCATCTTGCATATGATCCAACTCTTCAAGATCTACAACTTTCTGCCAGGTTGAAGAAATCAGAGAGGTCAATGAGTGTGTTTCTTATATCTTTGTCCATCAGATTCCTGATGGCCACCGGGAGGATTTGTGTCAACATTACGTGGCAATCATGTGACTTCATGTGTCCCAACTTCATTTTACTTGAGCTCACATCCACGACTTCTGATGTTTGCGTAGTAGGAAGAGGGTGTCTTAACTGACAACAAATAGGTGAAGAATTGTGTTGCTTCTTTTGTACTGAAATTGTAACTCTGGCGAGCTTTGATGAATTTGTCATCATCTTCTGCTTCACTCTTGCGTTTTGATTGATCAACAAGCATATCGAGCCGTGAACCGTCACCATCCTTTCTTTTACCTTTAATCTTGAGCAGAGTACCAAGGATGCTTTCACATACGTTCTTCTCTACGTGCATGACATCAATGCAGTGACGTACACGCAAAATCTCCCAGTAAGGTAATTTCCAGAACACCGATTTCTTCTTAAACACTTCACCCTTGGGTGTTTGTTTCACCGTCAAAGGGTGGTTCTTGCCAAGCACAACATTATTATTTTTAGCCATGTTGTGGACCACCTCCCCTTCATAGGGTCTTGGGCCCACACCTGCCTCTGCCGTACTGTAACATACCAAAATTCTAAATTTTGGAATGTTATAATAAACAGATAGATTTGGATTGATTGTTTGATTGATTGACTGAAAGTGAGTGAATTCAAAATCTTTTGAAAGTTAAATGAGAGGGAATAAAAGGACTTTCCCAAACTTTCATTTTGCTTTTATGATCTCCATGGATTCAAATTCTTTTCATCACAAAACCCTGGAGAGAAGATGACATGACTTCTTCCATTTATTTAAATGACAAGGGGTGTTGAAAATATTTGAATTTCATTTGAAAATATTTCCATTTCAGAAACTTTATGCAACTCAATGATTTTCACGAGAGAAGATAAAATGACTTCTTCAAAACATATGAAATATGAGTTGGGAGTTTCAAAGGATTAAATTCAAAGTCCCATTGATATTATTTTTCAATATTGGAGTTATTTGAGTTTTATTCAAATTATTTTTCTCCAAAATAAAAATATACAGAAAATAGGGTAACATGATTCCCTACATCAGAAAATTGGAGAGAAATAAATTTGAAATCATTTTGGTATTTTTAAAATTATTTTTATTGGATTTTATTAAGGCAGTAGCACTGTTTGATTTATTTAAATTTGTGTGGATTTTATTTGACTTTACAAAAATGTTCATGTTGTAGAAAATCTTTTTCTGAAAATTTTGATATAGTATATGCCTATATAATATTTTTTTATTTCCTTTGTTTTATTTATTTTGTTTGTCTATGTTTTAAAAAAAGGGAACTTTCCCCCGCGGACCGAACTGGGCCGGCCCAGCTCCCAGCCAAGCCACGGCCCAGCCAGCCCACCGCCTCGTCTTCCAGGTTGGGACGGAGTCCCGAGCGAGCACGCGTCGCCGCCGCCGTGCCCGACCCGGCCTCGCCCGCGCTTGGCCCCTCCTCCACGCCACCGCCTTCCCCCTCCTCCTATAAATCCCGCAGCCCCGACCCCCTCTCCACTCCTCCCGTTTTCGCTGCCGCCGCTGCACACAACTGCCGCCGCCCGACAAGATCCGCCGCCGCCGCCTCCTCACCTCCCGCGCTGAAGCCGTCGCCTCACGCCTAGCTCGCGCCCCTCCGCCGCCTCGCCGCGCGCTCGCCTCCGCGCCGTGCCGCTCGCCCGCCGAAGCCGCTTCGCCGTCGTTGCCGCAGTCGCCGGAGACGCCCGCCCCACCGCCGGAGTTGACCGAACCGGTAAGACCGCCGTCGACCGGTCCAGATCGGTTTAAAAAAAACCGTTTTGTTTCATTATGCAGCGGATGTTTTCCGTTTAGACCTCCTTAGCGAACGGTTTTTGTTAGTAAGCGTTCGGCAGCGAACGTTCGCTCGGTAGAGTTTTTCTTTTCTTTTTAAAGTCGGACAGGGGCTTATCCGTGAATATTTTATTTACATATTAGTCCCTAATTTTCAAACGGCTACAACTTTTTACTCGTTTGTCCAAATCCAACGAAACCAACGCCCACTTCTTCGTTATGATCCCCTCTATCCAGTAAAACAATTTACACATGTTTTTGAAAGTTTTAAAATTTGAATTCAAACAGATTTGTATACAAACTTCGTTTGATCGTAACTTGAGTTTCGTAGCTCCGTTTGAGTTGATTCTTTTTGCTAATCGAAGCTCTTGACCTAAAATTTCTGATAAGGCCAAATTCACATAATTTTGGTACTGTTAGAATTTTTTTTATGTTGCAAGAGTTATTTTCTTGGTTTTAATGATTTCCGAATCGTCTTCTTCGATCTTTCTAATCTTTTGAGTGATTGCTTATGTGTGGTTACTATTGCTTGCTTACGATAGATTGACGGAGTGTGACGAGTAGATCTATCAAGAGTTTTGAGTGCGAATCATCTTCATCAACATTGCAGGCAAGTAACACTTTGATCATACTCTTCCATACCCAGTTTTTATTGCATTAGATCAATCCTCAAACACTGCATGGTTAGGATCTAATTAAACTGTGGGTATTGGGAAGTAGATGAGGTAGTACCTATTACCTGTTTTATTATCAAACCCTTGGGAGTTACTTCTACGTTTGCTATTATATCGCTATGCTATGCTTGTAGACGTGGATTGGGTTTGAGAGATATTCATGACAGATGTGAGATTGTTAATTAGTGGTTTACCTAAGGTGGCAACTAAAACTCACATCTGGGTGGATTGAGGCACCTGGAGAACCCAGTGTTGCCTGTATTTTTGGATATCCCGGAGTACCCGTGTGATTATCCTATGGACCGCCACCCAGGCTCAAAGGGATCATGAGATTATTCATGCTAGAAACTTCCATGTGCAGCCACAAGCTATTATGGGCTCTAGCATAGTTGATTAAGTTGTGTGAGCTCTTGAAGAGGTAGACTAGCAGATGTAGGGGATGTAGGTGGTACGGTCTACCCAGAGTAGAGAGTTTACACTTCTGAAAGACTGTGTCTCGGTCATCCGTTTCTCAAACATCATGCAGTGCGAGAATCAAGCAGAGGCGATCGAGTCTTGTGGGGAAAAGTGCACAAACCTCTGCAGAGTGTACAAACTAATCATGGTTAGCCGTGTCCCCGGTTATGGACATCTTGAGTATCTAGTACTTGGATTATCCCGTTGATCTCATCATGTTACTTTAATTAATTTTGTTGGGTTAATGATGTTACTTAATTGGGATTGAGTTGGAGGTACCTTCTCAATGTTTAACAACCACCATGATAGTTAAATAAAATTTATTCCTTTGCAGTAGGGAAAAATTGGCCTTTTGCAAAAACATTATAACCATAGAGCTTTTCCACCAGCCATATATGCATGTAGTGATAGCCTTTGTTCATCCTTTCTCTATGGTGTGAATTTGCCAGCATATTCCATGTGCTGACCCGTTTTCGGGCTGCAACGTTTCATGTTGCAGGATTCTTACGACGAGTAAGTGATACGTTAGGGTTACGATTTCTACACTCAACTTTGCCGTTGGTGTTGATGGGAATCCGCAACCTTGTTACTTCCGCTATTTGGATTGAGGTAATAGTATTTACGTTACTTTATACATGTGATTTACCTCTGTTATAAATCCTCGAGTACCGTGTGTGTCAGCATACCGATCCAGGGATGACACTTAAGCACAGAGACTTGATCCATTCGGGTCGGGTCGCTACAAGATGGTATCAGAGCACATGTTGACTGTAGGACGTGACCCTAGAAACTGGCAAGCCCATAGGAAGGATTTTCTCAAAAACTTTTCTTTTCAAAAAAATCTTTTACCTCTCTTCTCTTCTGAGTTAATTCAAATATTCCCTTTTAGTGAGACCATACCCTTTTTCCCTTTGGACCACTCGAAGATTCGACGGATGAGACCACTTCAAGAAGTACAAGATATCGGACAACTAAGACCATTCGAAATGAAGAGGATTTTACCGTGCATTATGATAATGGAAACTACAACGGTTGAAGACTCCGAAGACTGGGAGAATTTGAAGGCTCTGAAGAATTGCCAGATGTGTATGACCTAGGAAGGTTACCCTTATGGAACTTGGCAGACTATGGAAGCCGTCAATACTCGAGATCAAGGTGTATCGGAGAAAGACCGGAACATGGAGCATTAGAACTCAAAGTTTTTGTTAAGAAAACCCTAAGGTAGGAGATATCAACTATGGAGTAATAGCTCATGGAAATGACAAGCGCAGAAACCCGGCTATCCATGATGTTATCGCCCGCTTATGCTATTGTCACCGTGCGGAGTTAAGCATGCAGATGCATGGAAGGATTGGATGGTAGAAAGCTGATGGAGCACCTATCAACAAAAGATGAAGTTTTAACTTTAGACCGATGTATCACCAGGATCTGGAGCATTACATCAGGAAGTTTAAAGATGAACCTTCAGGAAGCAGTATTCGACAAGTAAGCATTTCGTGAAGAACTCAGAACCCAGAAACTGAAAGTAGCCAAGCTGGGAAAGCAAAACCTCGAGATAACGGAGACTCGTCAGGAACTGAAGGACAGTAGTACCATGGTTCATGCCAAGGATGTTGAGACCCAGAAGTTTGGAGCGCAACTCCAGAAATATTAAAGGACGTCACGAGAGACTTCGCGTCAACAGAGATGATTTGGCAAAAGAACTTGAGAAGGACAAGCATGATTGGAAGAAGCCATCAGAGACATGAACAAGACTTGAAGAGTTTGGCGACGTTGAAGATTTATGGACCTTTAGAAGACCAAACCCCTGTTATACACTTACGTTAGATGCGACGTTTGTGAGCTATCATTTGTTTGATGTTTTTCCGACAGCCACAAAATAAAATCTTTCTTTTCAAATCTTTTGTTTGTATTGTGTGCATCCCTCTCGACCTCTCTTATCTCACCCCAAACCCATGGACCCAATAGAGGATGAATGGAGATGAGCTTGTATTTTCTGGACCGATGAGTCAATTGGAGACAGACCAATGGATTCAGAACCTGGAGGATCACATGAAGAATAACCCTATAGTCGGAAAGGATATGACCCGGCATGCTCTTCAAGGTTTTGAAAGAGGTGCTGCTACTTGGTGAAGGATGTACCAAACCATCAATGGATGGCAAGGAGTAACCACTTGGAAAGAATTTAAGTGGACTCTACAAAGATCTCGTCTTGTGTCCCAGAAATTGAAGCCTTATGGAAAGGATATGAAGAAACCTTGTGCATACAAGCCTTGTGGAGAAATAGGACACAACCATAAGGAACACAAGGATGAATGCCCAAATTGTGAAGGAAGTCACCCAGTTGAAGAATGCCCAACTAGGCAGAACACTTGTTTCTTGTGTGAAGGGACTACCCACTACCCTGCTCAATGTCACATCTACCCCATGGTACAAAGGACCGTCCAGCAGAAGAAAGAGGCAATGAAAAGAGCCCTCATGGAAATTTTAGAGGAATCTGTGATGAAGGAAGAGGTGGAGGACACACCCAAAGAAGAACCAATTAAACCCTGCACCAAGTCATGCTATTCATGTGGAGAAGAAGGACACATCTCCCAAAATTGTCTGAATGAGGATTTAGTAGAATTCCCGACAGAGGAAGTAGAGTATGACCCACAGGAAATAGAATCCCTAATTGGAACGGAAAAGTCCAGGAAGAGAAGTAGATTGGATCCCAGGAACAACCCAATTTCTACAAAAAAGACCTGAGTCATATCACATGTTTCAGGTGCAAAAATTCAGGACACTACTTCAATGATTGCCCAAAAGGGAAGATGAGGACCCCAGGAGGCTATATAATCACAAGGAAACCTCGAGATATGTCAGAAGTAATATGTTTCCGTTGTGATGAAGCAGGGCACTTTGCCAGAGAATGCCCCAAGGAGACGGAGACGTGTGACAAATAGTTGAGTGCAACGAGAAATATAGTAGTAGTAGTGTGGACATTTCTTTTATTAGTGAGGTGTCGGATTGAGGCATGTAATGGAATGCAGGAGATTGTAATAATTTGAGAATCAATAAAGTTAGCATCATTGGTATTGATTTGGATTTTATGAGTTGTTACTCTATGAAGAAAGATTTTGACCATTTTCGAGGATATGAGAAATATGGTCTATGGAAGATTGTGCATTTTAAAGGTGGTAGTACCCTGTGAGGAAACTTGACCCTTGGAAAAGGTAATGATATTCCACGAAGTGGATTTCGAACAAAATAAGTATGAGTTTTATCTCGATATGTTGGATACCCCAAGAATATGAGGGTATGGAGTATTATTGGATGTAAAGGAGGTAGTCTATGAAATTGGAGACAGAGCATATCTTCGTGTGTCCCCTCTGCGAGGAGTTAAACTATTTGGAGTTAAGGGAAAGTTAGCCCCGAGATTTGTAGGACCATATCGAGTTTTGGAGCGTATGGGAGAAGTGGCCAACAAGCTGGAGTCACCCGAAGGACTGTCAGGAGTTCATGATGTGTTTCACGTTTCCCAGTTGAAGAAGTGCCATGCAGAGATGGCCAATATTCCCCTGTAAGGATGCTTGACCCTTGAAAGGATAATGATGTTCCACGAAGTGGAGTATGGACTTCATAAGTATAAGTTTTTTTTTATCTCGGTATGTGGGATATCCCACGAGAATGAAGAGATGAATTACTATTGGATATAAAGGAGGTATGATGTTGGAAATAAGGATCAATGGAATTCCATGATGAGTCTGAGTAATCATGTCCTAGTTTGGTGCCAATATAAGGAAGGAAGACAGTACAATTGGATGGATTTAAGAATACCAGGAAGTTGGAAGTTGGAGTAATAATCAGTTGCTCGATGATAAGTTCAAGGATTACAAGTGATGAGATGGGCCATAACCCACAGGCCCCAGGACCTGCCAAGAAGCAAGCACATTCTTGCTGAAGGAAAAACCCTGGAAGAAGTTACGATTTTATCAGCAGACGATTTTATAGGAGTAACGCAAAACCTGAGAGTTGGGAAGGAACGATAGATGTTTGTTTGGCTTGCAGAATCCATGGATTTATCCGAACCTAGTTCGTTGACAAGAGAAATTCTGCAATGCTTGCGAGGATGACCGAGTGTTAGAATGCGAGATTCGCTAAACCATATACAGGGTAATGATTTGGGTGCGGGATGGATTGATCACCATACTGACTTACTCTTATTATTCGCCTTGCTATACGGGATGGTAAATCTGAGTGACTTGCCTATAGTAGAGAGACGACGGTATTAAACCTTGCTTGAACCTTAGAATGGTATAAGAATGTTTCCCTTGTACATGGCAGTTGTTGCCAATCGTAGGTTATACGGTGAGGATCAACCAGACCCATTTCCTGCAGGAGAAACCATAAATTGTTGACCACCAGGAGATGTCGATAGTTGTTTAGTATTGGCGCTTGACCCGTCAGCTAAGAAGACCCAGTCATGGAATAACCTTACCAAGATGAAAGGACAGAAGAATTGTGGTAAAGGTTATGCCACTACCGGAAGAGCCCATTATCCTTACGATCTGAGAAGACCGACACTGTCAACAATAAGGATGGAGTATACGAGTTTTGGTGGAACCGTAACAATTCTTCTAAGGGTGGTAGCACCCCAGACCCCTGAGATGATCGATGGATTTTGAGAAGACCCCCAAACCCTAACATATTTCTTGCTAGCCTCTCCGAATCTCGAGGACGAGATTCATTTTAAGGGTGGTAGTTTGTAACATCCCAAAATTCTAAATTTTGGAATGTTATAATAAACATATAGATTTGGATTGATTGTTTGATTGATTGACTGAAAGTGAGTGAATTCGAAATCTTTTGAAAGTTAAATGAGAGGGAATAAAAGGACTTTCCCAAACTTTCATTTTGCTTTTATGATCTCCATGGATTCAAATTCTTTTCATCACAAAACCCTGGAGAGAAGATGACATGACTTCTTCCATTTATTTAAATGACAAGGGGTGTTGAAAATATTTGAATTTCATTTGAAAATATTTCCATTTCAGAAACTTTATGCAACTCAATGATTTTCACGAGAGAAGATAAAATGACTTCTTCAAAACATATGAAATATGAGTTGGGAGTTTCAAAGGATTAAATTCAAAGTCCCATTGACATTATTTTTCAATATTGGAGTTATTTGAGTTTTATTCAAATTATTTTTCTCCAAAATAAAAATATACAGAAAATAGGGTAACATGATTACCTACATCAAAAAATTGGAGAGAAATAAATTTGAAATCATTTTGGTATTTTTAAAATTATTTTTATTGGATTTTATTAAGGCAGTAGCACTGTTTGATTTATTTAAATTTGTGTGGATTTTATTTGACTTTACAAAAATGTTCATGTTGTAGAAAATCATTTTCTGAAAATTTTGATATAGTATATGCCTATATAATTTTTTTTATTTCCTTTGTTTTATTTATTTTGTTTGTCTGTGTTTTTAAAAAAGGGAACTTTTCCCCGCTGACCGAACTGGGCCGGCCCAGCTCCCAGCCAAGCCACGACCCAGCCGGCCCACCGCCTCGTCTTCCAGGTTGGGACGGAGTCCCGAGCGAGCACGCGTCGCCGCCGCCGTGCCCGACCCGGCCTCGCCCGCGCTTGGCCCCTCCTCCACGCCACCGCCTTCCCCCTCCTCCTATAAATCCCGCAGCCCCGACCCCCTCTCCACTCCTCCCGTTTTCGCCGCCGCCGCTGCACACAACTGCCGCCGCCCGACAAGATCCGCCGCCGCCGCCTCCTCACCTCCTGCGCTGCAGCCGTCGCCTCGCGCCTAGCCCGCGCCCCTCCGCCGCCTCGCCGCGCGCTCGCCTCCGCGCCGCGCCGCTCGCCCGCCGAAGCCGCTTCGCCGTCGTTGCCGCAGTCGCCGGAGACGCCCGCCCCACCGCCGGAGTTGACCGAACCGGCCGAACCGGTAAGACCGCCGTCGACCGGTCCAGATCGGTTTAAAAAAAAACGTTTTGTTTCATTATGCAGCGGATGTTTTCCGTTTAGACCTCCTTAGCGAACGGTTTTTGTTAGTAAGCGTTCGGCAGCGAACGTTCGTTCGGTAGAGTTTTTCTTTTCTTTTCTTTTTAAATTCGGCCAGGGGCTTATCCGTGAATATTTTATTTACATATTAGTCCCTAATCTTCAAACGGCTACAACTTTTTACTCGTTTGTCCAAATCCAACGAAACCAACGCCCACTTCTTCGTTATGATCCCCTCTATCCAGTAAAACAACTTAAACATGTTTTTGAAAGTTTTAAAATTTGAATTCAAACAGATTTGTATACAAACTTTGTTTGATCGTAACTTGAGTTTCGTAGCTCCGTTTGAGTTGATTCTTTTTGCTAATCGAAACTCTTGACCTAAACTTTCTGATAAGGCCAAATTCACATAATTTTGGTACTGTTAGAAATTGTTTTATGTTGCAAGAGTTATTTTCTTGGTTTTAATGATTTCCGAATTGTCTTCTTTGATCTTTCTAATCTTTTGAGTGATTGCTTATGTGTGGTTACTATTGCTTGCTTACGATAGATTGACGGAGTGTGACGAGTAGATCTATCAAGAGTTTTGAGTGCGAATCATCTTCATCAACATTGCAGGCAAGTAACACTTTGATCATACTCTTCCATACCCAGTTTTTATTGCATTAGATCAATCCTCAAACACTGCATGGTTAGGATCTAATTAAACTGTGGGTATTGGGAAGTAGATGAGGTAGTACCTATTACCTGTTTTATTATCAAACCCTTGGGAGTTACTTCTACGTTTGCTATTATATCGCTATGCTATGCTTGTAGACGTGGATTGGGTTTGAGAGATATTCATGACAGATGTGAGATTGTTAATTAGTGGTTTACCTAAGGTGGCAACTAAAACTCACATCTGGGTGGATTGAGGCACCTGGAGAACCCAGTGTTGCCTGTATTTTTGGATATCCCGGAGTACCCGTGTGATTATCCTATGGACCGCCACCCAGGCTCAAAGGGATCATGAGATTATTCATGCTAGAAACTTCCGTGTGCAGCCACAAGCTATTATGGGCTCTAGCATAGTTGATTAAGTTGTGTGAGCTCTTGAAGAGGTAGACTAGCAGATGTAGGGGATGTAGGTGGTACGGTCTACCCAGAGTAGAGAGTTTACACTTCTGAAAGACTGTGTCTCGGTCATCCGTTTCTCAAACATCATGCAGTGCGAGAATCAAGCGGAGGCGATCGAGTCTTGTGGGGAAAAGTGCACAAACCTCTGCAGAGTGTACAAACTAATCATGGTTAGCCGTGTCCCCGGTTATGGACATCTTGAGTATCTAGTACTTGGATTATCCCGTTGATCTCATCATGTTACTTTAATTAATTTTGTTGGGTTAATGATGTTACTTAATTGGGATTGAGTTGGAGGTACCTTCTCAATGTTTAACAACCACCATGATAGTTAAATAAAATTTATTCCTTTGCAGTAGGGAAAAATTGGCTTTTCGCAAAAACATTATAACCATAGAGCTTTTCCACCAGCCATATATGCATGTAGTGATAGCCTTTGTTCATCCTTTCTCTATGGTGTGAATTTGCCAGCATATTCCATGTGCTGACCCGTTTTCGGGCTGCAACGTTTCATGTTGCAGGATTCTTACGACGAGTAAGTGATACGTTAGGGTTACGATTTCTACACTCAACTTTGCCGTTGGTGTTGATGGGAATCCGCAACCTTGTTACTTCCGCTATTTGGATTGAGGTAATAGTATTTACGTTACTTTATACATGTGATTTACCTCTGTTATAAATCCTCGAGTACTGTGTGTGTCAGCATACCGATCCAGGGATGACACTTAAGCACAGAGACTTGACCCATTCGGGTCGGGTCGCTACACGTACCATCAAATTCAGCTTTCATCTTTCGGTATGGGTGAGTTTTCCGTAAGAACCTACGATGACGCAAATACACGGTTTCGTGCGAGTTGGGAAATCTTCTGCTAGCTGTCCTATCCATGCATGTGACATGCTACCTCTTGAGCATGCGTTGGTTTTCCCTTGAAGAGGAAAGGGTGATGCAGCAAAGTAGCGTAAGTATTTCCCTCAGTTTTTGAGAACCAAGGTATCAATCCAGTACGAGACTACATGCAAATCCCTAGTACCTGCACAAACAATTAAGAACCTTCCAACCAATGCGATAAAGGGGTTGTCAATCCCTTCACGCCACTTGCAAAAGTGAGATCTGATAAAGATAATAAGGTAAATATTTTTGGTATTTTTGTTGTATAGAATGCAAAGTAAAGAATGCAAAATAAACAATGACAGAAATAGCAAGTTGACGGGAGATTAATATAATGGAAAATAGACCCGGGGGCCATAGGTTTCACTAGTGGCTTCTCTGAAGATAGCATATTCTACGGTGGGTGAACAAATTACTGTCAAGCAATTGATAGAAAAGCGCATAGTTATGAGAATATATAGGCATGATCATGTATATAGGCATCACGTCTGTGACAAGTAGACCGAAACGATTCGGCATCTACTACTATTACTCCACACATCGACCGCTATCCAGCATGCATCTAGAGTATTAAGTTCATAAGAACAGAGTAACGCATTAGGCAAGATGACATGATGTAGAGGGATAAGCTCAAGCAATATGATATAAACCCCATCTTTTTATCCTCGATGACAACAATACAATACGTGCCTTGCTGTCACTGGGAAAGGACACCGCAAGATTGAACCCAAAGCTAAGCACTTCTCCCATTGCAAGAAAGATCAATCTAGTAGGCCAAACTAAACCGATAATTCGAAGAGACTTGCAAAGATATCAAATCATGCATATAAGAATTCAGAGAAGAATCAAATATCGTTGATAGATAAACTTGATCATAAACCCACAATTCATCGGATCTCGACAAACACACCGCAAAAAGTATTACATCGAATAGATCTCCAAGAAGATCGAGGAGAACTTTGTATTGAGATCCAAAGAGAGAGAAGAAGCCATCTAGCTAATAACTATGGACCCGAAGGTCTGTGGTAAACTACTCACACATCATCGGAGAGGCCATGGTGTTGATGTAGAGGCCCTCCGTGATCGATTCCCCCTCCGGCGGAGCGCCGGAAAAGGCCCCAAGATGGGATCTCACGGGTACAGAAGGTTGCGGCGGTGGAAAAAGTGTTTCGTGGCTCCCCTAGATGTTTTCAGGGTATAAGAGTATATATAGGCGAAGGAAGTAGGTCGGTGGAGCTACGAGGGGCCCACGAGGGTGGGGGCGTGCCTACCCCCCTGGGCGTGCCTCCCTGCCTCGTGGCCGCCTCATTGCTTCCTTGACGTCCACTCCAAGTCTCCTGGATTGCGTTTGTTCCAAAAACGATCCGCGCGAAGGTTTCATTTTCCGTTTGGATTCCGTTTGATATTCCTTTTCTGCGAAACACTGAAATAGGCAAAAAAAACAGCAATATGCACTGGGCCTTCGATTAATAGGTTAGTCCCAAAATATAAAAGTGCATAATGAAGCCCATTAGACATCCAAAACAGATAATATAATAGCATGGAACAATCAAAAATTATAGATACGTTGGAGACGTATCAAGCATCCCCAAGCTTAATTCATGTTCGTCCTCGAGTAGGTAAATGATAAAAACAGAATTTTTGATGTGGAATGCTACCTAACATAATTTTCAATGTAATTCTCTTTATTGTGGCATGAATGTTCAGATCGAAAAGATTCAAGATAAAATTTTAATATTGACATAAAAATAGTAATACTTCAAGCATACTAACCAAGCAATTATGTCTTATCAAAATAACATAGCCAAAGAAAGTTATCCCTACAAAATCATATAGTGTGGCTATGCTCTATCTTCATCACACAAAGTATTTAATCATGCACAACCCCGATGACAACCCAAGCAATTGTTTCATACTTTTGATGTTCTCAAACTTTTTCAACTTTCACGCAATACATGAGCGTGAGCCATGGACATAGAACTATAGGTGGAATAGATTGGTGGTTGTGGAGAAGACAAAAAGGAGAAGATAGTCTCACATCAACTAGGCGTATCAACGGGCTATGGAGATGCCCATCAATAAATATGAATGTGAGTGAGTAGGGATTGCCATGCAACAGATGCACTTAGAGCTATAAGTGTATGAAAGCTCAAAAAGAAACTAAGTGGGTGTGCATCCAACTTGCTTGCTCATGAAGACCTAGGGCATTTTGAGGAAGCCCATCATTGGAATATACAAGCCAAGTTCTATAATGAAAAATTCCCACTAGTATATGAAAGTGACAAAATAAGAAACTCTCTATCATGAAGATCATGGTGCTATTTTGAAGCACAAGTGTGGAAAAAGGATAGTAACATTGTCCCTTCTCTCTTTTTCTCTCATTTTTTTTCCTTTTTTTATTTGGGCTTCTTTGGCCTCTTTTTTTATTTGGGCTTCTTTGGCCTCTCTTTTTTATAGTCCGGAGTCTCATCCCGACTTGTGGGGGAATCATAGTCTCCATCAGCCTTTCCTCACATGGGACAATGTTCTAATAATGAAAATCATCACACTTCCATTAACTTACAACTCAAGAATTACAACTCAATACTTAGAACAAAATATGACTCTATGTGAATGCCTCCGGCGGTGTACTGGGATATGCAATGAATCAAGAGTGACATGTATGAAAGAATTATAAAGGTGGCTTTGCCACAAATACGATGTCAACTACATAATCATGCAAAGCAATATGACAATGATGGAGCGTGTCATAATAAACAGAACGATGGAAAGTTGCATGGCAATATATCTCGGAATGGCTATGGAAATGCCATAATAGGTAGGTATGGTGGCTGTTTTGAGGAAGTTATATGGTGGGTGTATGATACCGGCGAAAGTTGCGCGGTATTAGAGAGGCTAGCAATGGTGGAAGGGTGAGAG
Organism: Aegilops tauschii subsp. strangulata; assembly: GCF_002575655.3. Classification (NCBI taxonomy): domain Eukaryota; kingdom Viridiplantae; phylum Streptophyta; class Magnoliopsida; order Poales; family Poaceae; genus Aegilops; species Aegilops tauschii. The sequence continues at coordinate 370,367,925 of NC_053036.3, forward strand.
TGCGTATAATCCATGGACTCATCATTAGTCATAAAGAACTCACATACTTATTGCAAAAATCTATTAGTTATTGAAACGAAGTACTATGCGCATGCTCCTAGGGGGATAGATTGGTAGGAAAAGACCATCGCTCGTCCTCGACTGCCACTCATAAGGAAGACAATCGGTAAATAAATCATGCTCCGACTTCATCACATAACGGTTCACCATACGTGCATGCTACGGGAATCACAAACTTTAACACAAGTAGCTCTCCGATTCACAATTACTCAACTAGCATGACTCTAATATCACCATCTTCATATCTCAAAACAATCATAAATAATCAAACTTCTCATAGTATTCAATGCACTCTATATGAAAGTTTTTATTATACCCATCTTGGATGTCTATCATATTAGGACTAAATTCATAACCAAAAGCAAATTACCATGCTGTTATAAAAGAATCTCAAAATAATATAAGTGAAGCATGAGAGATCAATAATTTCTACAAAATAAAACCACCACCGTGCTCTAAAAAGGTATAAGTTAAGCACTAGTGCAAAATTATCTAGCTCAAAAGATATAAGTGAAGCACATAGAGTATTCTAATAAATTCCGATTCATGTGTGTCTCTCCAAAAAGGTGTGTACAGCAAGGATGATTGTGGTAAACTAAAAATCAAAGACTCAAATACTACAAGACGCTCCAAGCAAAACACATATCATGTGGTGAATAAAAATATAGCATCGAGTAAAGTTACCGATAGACGAAGACGAAAGAGGGGACGCCTTCCGGGGCATCCCCAAGCTTAGGCTTTTGGTTGTCCTTGAATTTTACCTTGGAGTGCCTTGGGCATCCCCAAGCTTAGGCTCTTGCCACTCCTTGTTCCAAAATCCATCAAATCTTTACCCAAAAACTTGAAAACTTCACAACACAAAACTCAACAGAAAATCTCATGAGCTCCATTAGCGAAATAAAACAAACCACCACTTTAAGGTACTGTAATGAACTCATTATTTATTTATATTGGTGTTAAACCTACTGTATTCCAACTTCTCTATGGTTCATACCCCCCGATACTAGCCATAGATTTATCAAAATAAGCAAACAACACACGAAAAACAGAATCTGTCAAAAACAGAACAATCTGCAGTAATCTGTATCAAACGCAAACTTCCGTAACTCAGAAAATTCTACCAAAATAGGAATACCTAGATAATTTGATTATTGATCTACTGCAATTCGAATCAGTATTTTATCACTTTCTGGTAATTTTTAACGATTGTTTTCGTGAGCAGAAAGTTTCTGTCTTTTTCAGAAAAATCAAATAATTATCACCCAAGAAGATCCTATAGGTTTTACTTGGCACAAATACTAATTAAAACATAAAACCACATCTAACAAGAGGCTAGATGAAATATTTATTACTAAACAGGAACAAAAATAAAATTGGGTTGCCTCCCAACAAGCGCTATCGTTTAACGCCCCTAGCTAGGCATTGATAATTTTAATGATGCTCACATGAAAGATAGCAATTTGAAACACAAAGAGAGCATCATAAAACACGTGACAAACAAATCTAAGTCTAAAATTCTTCCTATGCCTAGGAATTTTATAAGCAAACAAATTATCATAGCAAGCAAAAATTAGCATATGCAAGGAAGAAGAAAGAGACAATAGCAATCTCAACATGACGAGAGGTAATTTAGTAAGATAAAAATTTCTACAACCATATTTTCCCCTCTCATAATAATTTCATGTAAGATCATAGGCAAATTCAACAAAATAGCTATCACATGACATATTCTCAACACGATCCACATGCATGCGAAGTTGACACTCTTCCAAAATAGTGGGATTATCATTAACTAAAGTCATGACCTCTCCAAACCCACTTTTATCAAAAATACCATGAGATTGAACATACTCCAAATATGTGGGATCTAAAGTTGACACTCTTCCGAACCCACTTTCAATATTATTGCAAACACTATTATCAATCTCATATTCATTATGGGGCTTAAATAAATTTTCAAGATCATAAGAAGAATCACCCCAATCATGATCATTGCAACAAGTAGTAGACATAGCAAAACTAGCATCCCCAAGCTTAGGGTTTTGCATATTATTAGCACAATTGACATCAAGAGAATTTATAGTAAAATCATTGCAATCATGTTTTTTATTCAAGGAGCTATCGTGAATCTCTTCATAAATTTCTTCATCACAATTTTCAGATTCAAGAATTTCAAACAAAACCTCATAAAGATAATCTAGTGCACTCAAATCACTACAAATTGGATCATCATAACTGGATCTCTTAAAAAGTTTAGCAACGGGATGAGGATCCATAAACTTTTAGCAAGCGAAGATGCAAGCAAAGAAGAAGGCACATGGAAGAGGGCGAATAAAACGGCAAGGGTGAATTGGGGGAGAGGAAAACGAGAGGCAAATGGCAAATAATGTAATGCGAGGGATAAGAGTTTGTGATGGGTACTTGGTATGTATTGACCTGTGCATAGATCTCCCCGGCAACAGTGCCATAAATCCTTCTTGCTACCTCTTGAGCATGCGTTGGTTTTCCCTTGAAGAGGAAAGGGTGATGCAGCAAAGTAGCGTAAGTATTTCCCTTAGTTTTTGAGAACCAAGGAATCAATCCAGTAGGAGACTACACGCAAATCCCTAGTACCTGCACGAACAATTAAGAACCTTGCAACCAACGCGATAAAGGGGTTGTCAATCCCTTCACGCCCACTTGCAAAAGTGAGATCTGGTAAAGGTAATAGGGTAAATATTTTTTGTATTTTTGTTGTATAGAATGAAAAGTAAATAATGCAAAATAAACGGTGACAGAAATAACAAGTTGACGGGAGATTAATATAATGGAAAATAGACCGGGGGGCCATAGGTTTCACTAGTGGCTTCTCTCAAGATAGCATATTCTACGGTGGGTGAACAAATTACTGTCGAGCAATTGATAGAAAAGCGCATAGTTATGAGAATATATAGGCATGATCATGTATATAGGCATCACGTCTGTGACAAGTAGACCAAAACGATTCTGCATCTACTACTATTACTTCACACGTCGACCGCTATCCAGCATGCATCTAGAGTATTAAGTTCATAAGAACAGAGTAATGCATTAGGCAAGATGACATGATGTAGAGGGATAAACTCAAGCAATATGATATAAACCCCATCTTTTTATCCTCGATGGCAACAATACAATACGTGCCTTGCTGCCCCTGCTGTCACTGGGAAAGGACACCGCAAGATTGAACCCAAAGCTAAGCACTTCTCCCATTGCAAGAAAGATCAATCTAGTAGGCCAAACTAAACCGATAATTCAAAGAGACTTGCAAAGATATCAAATCATGCATATAAGAATTCAGAGAAGAATCAAATATTGTTCATAGATAATCTTGATCATAAACCCACAATTCATCGGACCTCGACAAACACACCACAAAAAGTATTGCATCGAATAGATCTCCAAGAAGATCGAGAAGAACTTTGTATTGAGATCCAAAGAGAGAGAAGAAGCCATCTAGCTAATAACTATGGACCCGAAGGTCTGTGGTAAACTACTCACACATCATCGGAGAGGCCATGGTGTTGATGTAGAGGCCCTCCGTGATTGATCCCCCTCCGGCGGAGCGCAGGAAAAGGCCCCAAGATGGGATATCACGGGTACAGAAGGTTGCGGCGGTGGAAAAAGTGTTTCGTGGCTCCCGTGGATGTTTTCAGGGTATAAGAGTATATATAGGCGAAAAAAGTAGGTCGATGGAGCTACGAGGGGCCCACGAGGGTGGGGGCGCGCCTACCCTCCGAGCGCGCCTCTGTGCCTCGTGGCCGCCTCGTTGCTTCCTTGACGTCCACTCCAAGTCTCCTGGATTGCGTTTGTTCCAAAAACGATCCTCGCGAAGGTTTCATTCCGTTTGGATTCCGTTTGATATCCCTTTTCTGCGAAACACTGAAATAGGCAAGAAAACAACAATTTGCACTGGGCCTTCGGTTAATAGGTTAGTCCCAAAAATAATATAAAAAGGTATATTAAAGCCCATTAAACATCCAAAACAGATAATATAATAGCATGGAACAATCAAAAATTATAGATACGTTGGAGACGTATCAAGCATCCCCAAGCTTAATTCCTGCTCGTCCTCGAGTAGGTAAATGATAAAAACAGAAAATGGGCTTTTCGTCCTGGGCGGGCTGGAGACACAGCTGCATGACATTCTTTGGGCCGTCCATGACAGAAAAAACCGTGGTAGAAGCGAGGGCGAGGGATATATCGGGGTGTTCCCAGTTACGGTGGGTGGTCGGGGCCGAGCGATGCACAGAGGTTTGCGCGTTTCTCTCATACATGCACGCGCGTGGGTGCGAGGCGTTGGGCTCTAACTGAACCCGAGCGAGGCGTTCGCCTACTGAACCCGAGCGATTGCACTGCAGGCTACGCGTTACTGAACCCGAGCGATCGATCGATGGCTGTTAACTAAACCCGATCGAGCGATTCCTTCGCTACTGCTGCTAACTGAAGCCGATCGTTGCTGCCTCTGGATGAACAGTGAGCGTTGCTAGGGGGGTTTGGATGAACAGTTCCCGGTGGGGGTGGATGAACAGGACCCTGTGGTGTTGCCTCTGGATGAACAGGACCCCGATTAATCGAGCCGGTTGGGGCTGGATGAACAGGACCCCGTGGAGGGCTGGATGAACAGGACCACCCCGTGGAGGGCTGGATGAACAGTAGACGGTGGAGGGCTGGATGAACAGTAGCCCGTGGAGGGGTGGTTGAACAGGAGCCCGTGGAGAGGGCTGGTTGAACACTAGCCAGTGGAGTAGCGCGCGGTGGAGGCTGGATGAACAGGAGCCCGTGGATAAACAGTCGCAGGTGGAGGCTGGAGGAGGTCGACGATGGATGAACAGTAGCCTGTGGAGGCTGGAGGGGGTCGACGGTGGAGATGAACGGTATCTCGTGGAGTCCCGTTTTGTGGTACGCCACACCCCTCCGATGAACAGGACCCCCGTTTCGACCGTAGCGCTCCAACACAAGTCTGTTTCCTCCGTTTTGGGGTACGCCACACCCCTCCCGATCAACAGGACCCCGTTTCGACCGTAGGAGGTCCAACACAAGTCCGTTTCCTCTATTTTGCGGTACGCCAGACCCCTCTCGATGAACAGGATCCCGTTTCGAACGTGGCCGGTCAAACACAAGGCCGTTTCCTCTATTTTGCGGTACGCCAGGCCTCGTTTCCATCGGCTGTTCCGTCCAAGCCCTCCCGATGAACACGACGACGCTTTCCGTTCCGACCCAGCCGGTTGGCTCCCCATGAACACGACGACGACGTAGTTTCTCTATTCTGACCCAGCCATGTACACGAGCCCTGGCTGTACGTATGTGCGGGTAGGTGTTCGAGACCCCACCCGTATGTACGTACGTGGCCGTATTTTCTTTCTTGCACCCTGGCCGTTGTACGTACGCGTACATGCTACGTGCGCGCCTCTACTACGACACGTGCGCGTCTACATCGACCAGTATGTACATACACGTTCGCGACCAGAATGACAACGCTATGTACGCTTTGACCAGGTGGGTCCCGACTGTCACGCACTTCCTTGCATGCGAAGATGTAGCTGGTGGGTCCCAGCAGTCAGGGGGCGAATCGTTTTTTTGCCCGGACGCACTTCCTTGCGTGCGAAGATGTAGCTGGTGGGTCCCAGCAGTCAGGGGCGAAACATTTTTTTCACGAAATACGGTGGCCCGTCCGATGGGTCCCTGCCGTCAGGTGGAGGAATAATTATTTTGCACGTTATAAGGAGGCACTTCCTTGCGGCCGCCGTGGACCCAGCTGTCAGCCTCTCCACGTACAGTACTCTTCCGATGGAAGTCGTTCCTTGACCATGTTGACCATGCCGCGCCGAGAGCACCAGGGCGGTGGACGACGGCGAGGCCTAGGAAGGGGACGACGCGGAGCCGGGGAAGACGCGGCAGTGGAAGCCCGCGCGGAGAGGAGTACGAGGGTTCACTAGTTCGGCTGCGGTGTGAGGCTGCCGTCGCCGCAGAATAATAGGGGGTGTGGGTGAGTGGAGGGATGGCCTGGCCAGCGGTGGGAGTAGTAGGGGCGGTGAGGCCTCCGCGGCAGCACAGCCGGCAACGGGAGGCAAGAGCAGGCGGCACGACCAGCGCTGGTTTGGGCGGCTGGAGCAAGAAGACCAGAGGTTGAAGAAGCACTACGACCGTTGGATGGACATCGTACGGTCACTGGAGCTTGAATCGTTTATATTGACTAAGTTGACAAAGCCCTTGGTACGTGTCAACTTAGTAGGCCCACAGGTCAGCCTCCGAAACGGTGCGCCCCAGATGTCAGGGGAAGGAATCATTTTTTGGGCGGCCGAAGTTAGGATATCCGAGATTGAAGAAGAAGCATGACATCCGGTGGATAGACATCCAACGGCCACTGCTTCTAGAACCGTGTGTTGACTATAATAAGTTGACAAAGCCTTGCATACGCGTCAACTTTTTTTTAGGGGACGCATCAACTTAGTAGGCCCACAAGTGTGTGGCAGAGAACTTATAGCCCATTTGCGATTTGTAAGAATGTACAGCCCATTTTTGAATTCTAATGGAATTTACTACAACCCATTTACAGTTTGTTAAAAGTACAACCCATTTTCTAGCTAGGACAACGATTAATAATTTCAACCAACCGTTCAAGACAGAATTCAATAGGATTTCCCACATTTTGATGGGATCCGAAATATTTTTATCCCGAAATTTCTAGTGAGATTAAATATAAATTTGTATTACGTAAAAATCCAACGAAACATTGCGCGCGCAACAATTAAAAGTTAAGATTTTCAAAATCCATAAATAATATTTTATAAACTAATTTCGTGTTTGGTGCATTTTTTTATAGTTACAGCCCATTTTTTATAATTACATCCCATTTATTATTTTTTAAAGCCCATTTTCCTATTAAGCCTAATGCATCCCTCCTAGGAAAAATTTGCAGCCCAGCGGGGCGGAGAATAACAAGTTGACCTTGCCTAGGTATTCCTCAAAAAAAAAAACGTATAGCTGGGCTAGCCATTTTCATCTTGAAAAAAAATTAATATCCGGGCTAGATATCTGTCCTGGGCTAGACGGGCCACAGCCCGCCCAGTTAATACCCTGCTCTCCTCTGAACAACAACGAAAACATCGCCAAGAAAAACTCTGCAGTGCTCACGCCTCAAAAACACAAATACTGCTCGAGCTGCTTGGTCCCAGTTATCGGCCGCACATTGTGCAATTCTCTCGTTTATATTGACTACATAGGTTGACAATGGTGTGGGATCGTGATGTCAGGAAACCAGGAGGAAGCAAAAAAATATAGTTGTACATAATAAGGAGGCACTTGCGTACGTACGGCTATGGCCCTCGTGGGTCCCTACTATCATCCAGTCAAAATAAAGTCATCTCCTGAATCCTCATGTTCATTGACCATGTTAACAATGCTCGGCGCCACGGCGAGCGCAACAACTTGAAGGATGACGGAGAGGGCCTCGCGGGCCCTACGGATGGTCTGATACAGCGCCCGCTGCTCATTCAGGAAGCCATGATCATCGGACACCTATGAGCACCTTCGAGAGACTGAGACGGCATGAAACGGTAAGGCTGCGCTTGGGAGCTCTAGTTTACTTCACACCTGTATTAAGATACAAGTGTAATTTACTCGTCATCGGAAACAACGCGTAAAATACAGGCGTAATGAAACCGAGGGCCCGAGGTCTGTAAGTAAAACCGATGGGTTACGCGTGTAATTTGAGAGACCAGTGTATATTTTACTAGTCGAAATCGACCAACCAAGCGCTTCGCCCGAGACCATCTGCTTTTACAAACGTCAGTTTTACAAGCGGTTTTGATTGGAAAACGACGATCCAATCACGGCCTAAGATGATGAGTTGGTCGGAAGATCATATGGTTTCACGTCTAACCTACCCAACTTGTCGTATAGGCTATGAATGAAACATAAGTCGATGAACTTCTTAAGCACGGAAACAACAGAAGAGGATGATCTTCTTAACAAGCAAATCACTGGCATTAGATCGGCATGCAAAACAATACGAAGCATTATTCTCAGGAGGCACAGTGAACAGCTCGTGATGCCGCATGCCACAACATTCCAAGCTCAACTTTGCAATCAAACACAAGGCCTGGCATTACATAGACAATATTCAGAACAAACTCTTAGAATATCTTACATAAATCAACGTTCATGTGACTATGCATCTCAGCAGAGTAAATATTTACTTCTGAACTGAAGACATGAATAGGAAAAAACGATCGACGTTGCTCACAGCAAAGGGCGTCCCACTCAAAAATACCAAATGCATGTCTTCTGGCTAACATCAATGAGCAAAAATTGACAAGGTTTTCCAATTCCAATATATTAAACTAATGTCAAATTTGACAAGCTTTTCCCATTCAAAATATGTAATGCCTATGATTGTGGAACGGGCAGGGTTTGTCATTAGTTTGTCATCTGATAGTCCGGTGGCTCAAGGTGACGATGAATGATTAGAGAACCATTCGATGTATTGTGCATGATGAAGTATTATGGAGGACACGAACCATCTGAACATTTTGTGCAGTTCCACTAAAATCAAGCTGAGCATCCCTGTGGATTTCATATTTATATGTTGCCAAAAAAAAGACACATCAGCACACACATGAATATTGGCCCCAGTGTCAACCCACCAATTGGTGGACTAACAAACTGAAAGTACGGTAAACAGATTACCATACCCAGATGCCCCATCATTGTTGCTTAGAGTGACATTGACGGACTTGGAGTCCTGTCCTGGCTTCTTGGTACTTGTTTGGGCACTTGTTTGCCTAGTCTTCCTCCGAACCACAAGTAAAGCAGCCATCTCTCTTTTTGTCTTTGTTCTTACCCTTCTTAATGGCCGACGCTGGCAACACCATTCAAACATATAGTCTGGTGGCTCAAGGTGACGACGAATGATTAGAGAACCATTCGATGTATTGTGCATGATGAAGTATTATGGAGGACACAAACCATCTGGACATTTTGTGCAGTTCCACTAAAATCAAGTTGAGCATCCCTGTGGATATCATATTTATATGCTGCAAGAAAACAAAGACACAGCAGCACACACATGAATATTGGCCCCAGTGTCAACCCACCAATCGGTGGACTAACAAACTGAAAGTACGGTAAACAGATTACATACCCAGATGCCCCATCATTGTTGCTTAGAATGACATTGACAGATTTGGAGTCCTGTCCTGGCTTCCTGTACTTGTTTGGGCACTTTTTTGCCCAGTGCACTCCACGTGTTGTAGAGTTTCCTATGCTCTCTGCAGACTAGTCATGTCACCAGCGTCTACTAATACTCTGTAAAGCTTCTCGATCATTCCTTGTGTAATGTAGCGCAAACAGTGACTGCTTCTTTTTGCAAAGTGGTAGGACCAACTGGACCAACTAATGCAGCAGTTTGCCTTAGACACATTGGCTCCTTTTGTGCAGTTCGACTAAAATCAAAGTCGGAATAAAATCGAGCTTTAATTTTGATATCCCTGTAAGCAACAATAGGTATAAGGGAAACAATTACTGAGAAATAATGGTTGATGACTTGTACTCCCAGAAGAAAAACATCTACTGATCTACCTTATTTTAATGGGAAACAAAACAGGAGAGTAGCAATTCTCAATCAGTGTGATTCATTCATATTAACTAAGACATTATCTTAACAATGCCTTGTTTCAACATGTATAAAGAACGACAAAGCAGAAAAGTATCATTCCTAAAACAATGCGACTGATTCATTTTAACAGAGACATTATCTTAACAATACCTTGGTTAAACATGTAGAAAGAACTACAAAGCAGGATAATACCATTTATAAAACACTGTAACTGATATATAATAACAGAGAAATTATCTGAACAATACATTTCTTAAACATGTACTCCGGCCCATCCCTAACAGAAATGGTACTCCCGCTGATCCCTAACAAGTGTTGCAGTTTTGAACTAAGATTTGGTAGTTAATTCTGAGGAAAGTAGGTACTGACCTTTCAAGACCAAGATTTAAAACAACTCGTGAGGAAGATCTAAAAGAGACCTCAACACATATATGGAAATCCGGTCTCATTTTGTGCAATTCCACCAAAATTAAGCGAAGCAAAATGTCGCAATAGCAACAAGTTGAATAGATATCCCTGTTTTAACAGAGGCAAAAAAGGAATCAATTACTGGCCAATAAAGGAGGATGAAACATGCGGCCACAAAAATGGTAATCCCGCCAATCCCTAACAAGTGTTGCAGTTTTGAAATAAGATTCAGTAGTTAATTCTGAGAGTGGCATTGCTTAATTTTACCAGCGGCATTAGATTAAGAAAAGCATAAACAGTTCCAGGGGAGAGTGGGCGCAACAACAACATGCGCTTCCATCTACTTATAAAGGGGGTGATGAAGAGTTTGTTGTAACAAAGCAACAAGCATAATGTCTGGGTTGGTCCCATTTTTGTTCACTACTTAATGGGAAAAGACAGCAATACAATAGCTCCAATTCAACATTTATTTAAAACAGTACCAATACAAGTAGCACAACATCTCAAAACACACTGCACGATCATGTGGATGAAGGCAAGTACCAACCTATCATGACGCACACAAGATCACGTACGAATCTGCCAACACGAATAGGAAATCCAATCTCGTTTTGTGCAGTTGCACTGAAATCAAGTAAAGTCGCCGGTGTGACATTTAAGTTTGCTATAGCAACAAGTTGAATAGATATCCCTGATTTAATAGAGGCAAAAAAGGAAACAATTACTGCCAATAAAGGAGGATGAAACATGCGGCCACAAAAAGAAGCATCTACCTTATCTTGATGGAAAACAAAGTATAGGACAGTAACATTTCTAAAATGGTTGCATTGATTCATATTAACAGAGAAATTCTCTTAAAATAGTTCAGTAGTTAATTCTGAGAGTGGCATTGCTTAATTTTACCATCAGCATTAGATTAAGAAAAAGCATAAACAGTTCTAGGGGCGAGTGGGCGCAACACCACCATGTGCTTCCATCTACTTATAAAGGGGGTGATGCAGAGTTTGTTGTAACAAAGTAACAAGCATCATGTCTGGGTTGGTACCCTTTTTGTTCACTACTTAATGGGAAAAGAGAGCAATACAATAGCTTCAATTCAACATTTATTTAAAACAGTACCAATACAAGTAGCACAACATCTCAAAACACACTGCACGATCATGTGGATGAAGGCAAGTACCAACCTGTCATGACGCACACAAGATCACCTACGAATCCGCCAACACAAATAGGAAATCCAATCTCGTTTTGTGCAGTTGCACTGAAATCAAGCAAAGTCACCGGTGTGACGTTTAAGTTTGCTAGGCAACAAGTTGAATAGATATCCCCATTTTAACAGAGGAAAAAAATGAAACAATTACTGGCCAATAAAGGAGGATGAAACAAACGTCGACAAAAAGATGCATCTAGCTTATCTTGATGGAAAACAAAGTAGGACAGTAGCATTTCTAAAACAGTTGCATTGATTCATATTAAAAGAGACATTCTCTTAAAACAACATTCGTTAAGAATGTAATTTACTTTTAACAGTGGCATTGCTTCAATTTTCCAGCAGCATTCTTAGATTAACAACCGCAAAATAGTTGTATGGGACATGACATGGGACATGGGACATGCCAGCACCATGTGCGTCCACACGTATAAATGGGTGATGCAGAGTATGTAGCCAAGCAGCATATCTGCGTTGGTCCCATATTTGTTCTCTTTGAAACTTTTTCCTATGTAAGGGCAGCAAATCTAGTCCTGCACAAACTACCTGACCCCCCAGTTTCTTTCCCTTTTCAACAAAGAGTTCGGTTCCTTACAGATGTGTGTACTGGGTTACCCCCTTTTTCCCTTTTCGACCAACAAAGCGGCTGGATAGCTAGTCTATACTACTTTCCGTCCCTCCTTTCCTCATTGAACCACGTCCTAGATTCATGCTCCACCCCACCGCACCCTTCTTTCCTCTTTGAACCAAGACCTATATTCGACTACAAAATCGAAAAAGATCCGCATGCAGCTAGACCAATGATGGTTTCAAAGAAACTTATACCTTAGGGTCGTCGGGATGTGGCAAGGCGTGTAGCGGGAGGTCGGATCTGCCCACACTACGTACGGCAACGAGGAAGAAGGGGTCGGTGGCCCTCCCGCACAGGCGCTGGGTGAAAGAGAAAAGCGCAGCCGGCAGTGGATTGCCTCCCTCGCCGAAGGCGATAGAGTGAACGCTGCACCTCCTCCCCTTCCTGGTGCGACGGGATCCGGACGCCTCCTTCGCCAGCTGTGAGGGGGTGAGAGAGACAGAGGCCACAACGCAGTCTTGTTTAGATCTAGTGAAGAGGGTGAGAGACTGTGAATATAGCAAACCCTAGCAAAGGAACGCTGAGCCTCCAGCATGTATATATATATGTAGTGCGGCAAGAGTGTGGAGAGTGCAAACCCTAGCGGACAAGCGCTGAGGCTCCAGCTTATATATATACTGTAGTACGGATTGAGCTCCGGTGCCTTAACTGCACCTGCTTTTGGCTGTATGACAGGTGGGCCAACCACATTTTGGGCCCACCTGTCATAAACGCAAAGGCAGGTGCACTAAACTCAATGAAGTTGCGTCCATATAGTACTCGTGTATACGACTAATATATAGTGGAGTGGTTTTCTTATTCTCTCCATAACAATCGTTTTAAATTGTGTAAGTACGAAACGGAACTCTTTATTTAACGTACCAGTGAAGAAAACTACTAGACTTCCTATGAACTAACGATCCACGCGTCCTGGTCGCACTTCCTGTCCTTCACGTGCGGTACACTACCCTCCCTTAAGTGAACAACCACACATGCGCCAAATTATCGGAAACGTGTGAGAGTGTGTACAAATAAAGAATTTTAATTTCAATTATCGGAAAGGTTTGAGAGTATGTACAGTTTGCCCTCTCTAATAATTATGGTTTGTTGTGTTCGGCCTAAACTTGGTCAAACTTTACAAAGTTTGACTTCAGTCAAATCTAATATGTGAAGTAAATAAAAATGGAGGGCTACTACGTCCATCCGGGTTTTTAGTCCACACCATTTTTTAATCAAAGTTAATAGCTGGACAAATAAAATTACGGGGGAGCTGGAGACAAAGTTGTGAGAAGGCTTAGAAATCAATGCAAAACTTATGCTCTTAGTACCAACGTCGATCCTTCTTCGAGGAAACATTTGGTTCATAGCCAATTGTGTGATAAAATTGCACCATCGTGAAAGACGACTGCGTCTCCAAAGCAACCAAGGTGAACTGACGAAGGATATCATCTTTGTGGGTAACAAGCAAAGAGCACTGATGGAAGACAACTTGTTTTTCCTTGAAAATTGATCAGCTTCACCAGCTGACGCAACCATGAGGCGCAACCATGAGCATCGATAGGTCATCGTGGTGATGCATCATCCATTTGGCATCAAGGTTGGGTGAGGCACCTATGAAGTTCGACAAATCCTCACTGTGGTCTGTTTCTTCTCAGTAATCAAGCTTGAGGAAGGAAGAACCACGTGTGTCGGTGTACAAAAAGAGGGGTGCGTTTTTGTACCCCTATACCTGTGCACGGGCAGTCAGAGCCGCGCCTATGGTCACGCCAAGCAGAGCAGGGGAGGTAAGCCAAGATAAGACCGAAACCCAAGGTAATCAGAGCAACACCAAGGCCAAGACCACAAAGAGCAGAGGGACGAAGCAGGTTCCCCCGGCAAGACCCTTGCCGGGGCAGCTCGCCCCACACCAACAGAGCGAGCCACCATTGAGCCCACGGTCCCCAACGCCATCATCCATGTGGGGCCAGGGCTCGGGAAGGCACCTCTGTGGTGGCATGCAGATCTTTGTGAAGACATATTCAAGATCAGATGAGGACTAGAAGACGACGATCCTCGGCAAGATCCTTGCCGAGGGAGGCCACCAGACCCCCGGCAAGGCCCTTGCCGGGGACGCCAGCACGCCACGGCAAGACCCTTGCCGGGCCACCCGGCGAGACCCTCACCAAGGACGCCAGCAGGGCCACCGCCAGGCCCACGCCAACCAAGCTTCCACCGCCGTTCACATGCAGCTGCCAGCCCAACCAGCTGGGCGGGCGCCTGCGTGGCAACATGCAGCTCCCAGGCCAACTCATCGAGTGCCTGCGTGGCGGCATGCAAATCTTCGTGAAGGCTCCACCACCGCGCCACCTCAGCTTCCTGCCTGCCTACATGGCACCGCACGCATCGCTGGCCAGGGCGCGTGTCGAAGCGATGGGGAGCGGCGACGGACGGGATGGGCCTCGCCCCGTCCCCGATAAAGCAAGAGGTCGCCTAAGCTACGCATTAAATGTGTCTTGTCCTGTAATACGGGCGATAAGCTCAGGGCACTGTACGCCTTTCCACCTCCTGTGTGCCACTGTGGCAGCCCCTTTCGACTATAAAAGGAGGCCCATGGCATACTGGAGAAGGATTCGGCTCTTTCGAACCACGCACTAACCACAGCTAGTTCGAGAGCTCAAGAACTCTCTGAAATACACCCACCAAAGTAGGACTAGGGTTTTACGCATCCTCGCGGCCCGAACCTGGGTAAATGATCCTTGTGCTATCTACTAGCCCTGCTCTCCTCGCAACCCCGCGCCCCGGCAACTGTAGTAGGGATTCTCATGATCCCATAGGTGTCATTCCACACCGACATCTTTGGCGCGCCAGGTAGGGGTGGCGCAAGTTGTGAGAATCTGGTCTAGTAGTTATCCTAGCAGTTCTTCATCGCCCTTGGCTCCTGAGAAGAAGGCGGCCGGGGAAACAACGCCGGCTCGGCAACAGAAAAGCTAAGTCATTCAGGGCTTTGAGTTATTTCCTCCTATATATATAAGGTTATCGTCCTTGGAGATCTCGCCTATGTATGAGAAACCTGCACGCAAAGGGGCCCTCCCGCAATTGGCAACGCCCTTGTTCTGTTTCGAGTCCGCTCAACAGCTCAAAGCGGCCGCGTCGAAAGTGGCGGGGTAGCCTTCCGCACTTGGCAACGCTCCCGACTCTGACTCGAGTCCAGCTCGACAGTTCGGGCGGCCGTGCTAAAGGAGGCAAGGTGGTTCGCCCGGCAGCAAGCACACTCGGCAGGCCAATGGGGATCCGTCCCCAAGACGCCGCCTTGGGTTTACGCGCTGGCGAGCCTACCCAGTAACGTAGGGGGGACATACAAAGGAAAATCGAACAAGAAAATAACATGCATAATACTGAAAGTGCTGCAGAGTTATATTACATCAAATTGTTGCTGCGGTTCTAACTAGAGATAGCAATTGTCTTGGTTGTGAACCTGCAGCGGCGATAAAGAACGGGATGCCTAATCCCGGCGCTAGCCCTCCACCCTCAGAATTCCACCGACACGGCTGATGATGGGCTTGATGCGCTCCCTGACTGGCGCGAGGTCAGTACCCTCGGGCAAGCTCTCCAGCGCGGCGTCGAAGTCGAGGTCGGGGTACTAGTGCGCCACCTTGGTGAGAACCTTGGTCATGGCACCCTGGCAAAGCCTCCGGGACTCGTCGGCCAGTGAGGCCGCCCGGTTGGCGTGGAGCTGCTCCAGAGCGGCGACGACCTTCTCAAAGAACATGGTTAGGCTGCAATTGGCGCTCACGCTCCGCTCCGGGAAATACCTCACGTCCGGCATCCCCATGATGGCCAGCTGCGCGGCGGCCTGGTTGGCGACGGTGGCGAGGCGATCGAGCCAACGGTTCTCGCCCGCCACGTGATCCGCGAAGTTGAGGCCCTCGTTCGCCTGCAACTGCTTCTCGGCCTCTAGCTCCTTGGCCAGGGTCCCCTCTCGGGTTTTGGCCTCCGACAGCACCTTCTCGAGACCCTCCAGCTTCAGCTTGAGGTCTTTGATGGAGTTGTTGGCCTCGGAGAGCTCCCCAGCCTTGCTGACGACCGCGCCCTGCGCCTCTGTTAGGGCACTGTTGAGCGTGTCCCTCTCTTGGGACAGCTTCAGGGCCTGCTCCTTCAGCCCGTCGCGCTCCGCCTCCAACTCCTCCACCTTGCCGGCGTGAACCTGGGCCTGGGCATCGAGTGCCTCTTTGTGCCTCTGCTCTAGCTCACTGGTCCGCTGCAAGACAAGCTTCTCCACTTCTTCATCCTTGCCGCGAAGCGTGGCGGCAAGCTTCTCCTCGCGCGTGGCAAGGTCCTCCTCCTGGGAGTTCAGTGCAGCCTGGTGCTGAGTCCGGGCGGCCTCGGCTGCCGCGGCCAAAGCCTTCGCCTTTTCCTGGGCCTTCTTGATGTCGGCCAGCTTCATGGTGAGCTCCACGTTGCGTTTGGCCAGCTCGCCCTGGGCGGCCTTCAGTTCCTCATAAGCCTCGTGGAACCAGTCCTTCGTCTCGGCAACGTGCTTCTGGAGGTCCGCCTCCGCCTTCTGCACCACCGCCGTCCTGGACTTAGCCTTGTCCAGGCGGGCGCGGTGGAGCGCCTGGAGCTTCCGGAAGCTGGCGCCCATGGCGTGGAGGAGCCGCTCTTCCTTCGAGCCGTCGCCGCCAACGCTCGGCTCGTCGACGACCACGAGCCCGGCGGCGGCAAGCACTTCGTCGTCGAACACCTCTCCCTCGACAGGCGTCCTGGTGCTCGACGCGCCTGGAAGGTGGACGAACAAGTCATCACTCACCCTCAGGTACTTGCCGGAGCCGGAAGCAGCAGAGGAGGAGGGCTGGTCATCAGCCACCTCCTCCTCCTCCCCGGCAGGCCCCTTGCCGGCCTCCTCAGCAGTAGCCTTGCCGGCCTCCCCGGCAGGCCCCTTGGCGGCCTCCCCGGCAGGCCCCTTGGCGGCCTCCCCGGCAGGCCCCTTGGCGGCCTCCTCGGCGGCGGTCCTCTCAGCGTCCGCCTCGGCGGCCCTGGCGGCGTCCTCGGAAGCGTCCTTGGCAGCTTCCTCGGCGGCGATCTTCTCAGCGTCTGCCTCGGCGGCCTTAGCGACGTCCTCGATGACGGCGTCCACGTCCTCTGGGTTCACCGAGGAGGAATCTGGATGCCGAAGAAGGGGGTGAGGCAAGGCCAAGACCAAAGGTCAGCCGGAAAGAAAAAGAAGCAGGGACGAACGATGAACGACTTACCTGTACCTGGCTGGGAAACGGAAGCCCCCTCCCTGCCAACATTTGGCATCGAGGCAAAGCCGCCGGCGCCCTAGTTCTCCTCCTCCTCCTCCTCCTCCTCCATGTGCGTAGGCTCGGTGCTTGGCACCCTTGCCGGGGACGCCCCTCTGGGCGGCGTGGTCGATGGGGGCGGCGTGTTGGGAGTAGCCCTCTGCGGCTCCTCCTACTGCTGCTCTCCTCCTGCATGCCTGGCAAGGTCAACACCAAAGTGTCGTTCCCCTGACACATGTCGATGGGGGAAGAGTGATGAACTTACGTTGGGGGCTATGCCGGGGGCTGCTGTTCGGGCTGCTCAACACCAGCAGTGGCGCCCTCGAAGTACCAGCCGGGGGCTGGCCGCCCGCCGAGACCTTGGCCCTCTTCACTCTCTGGGCCAGCGTCTCCACGTCCCTGCGAAGACGAAGACAAGTCAAGACGAGCGACACGGATTGAGGGGGGCAGAGATGACGAAAAGGGACCAGATACTTACTCGTCGTCCGCCTCCTCCTCTGCTGTCTTCCTCTTCCTCCTCGGGCTGAGGGATCTATAATCAAAAGTGACCTCCACGTCAACATCCGTCGGAGGAGGAGAAGGAGGTGGTGTCTGGGCACGCATGGATGAAGAAGGGGCGGCTGTCTTCTTCTTCACCGCGACCTTCGCCGGCTTCTTCGCCGCCGCGGCCCTCGTGTGGCGCCCGGACCCCTCCAAGGTCAGCTGTGGCCGCACAGCCCTGCCGGGCCGGACCGGCTCGCCGGAACTGGCCTGCCGCAGGACTCGCCATCTCCCCATAGCCGGCGTCGGGCCTGTGGGCTCGGCCTCCTCCGACGATGACTCGCCGGTCACATCCTCAACCAGAGGAGCCTTGGTGCCGGCGCTGCTGGCTCCCCCGGCGGCCGCCGCCCACCGGGCGAGCTCCTCCTCCTCCGCGGTCGTCGCGGCCTTGTCCTCCACACTGCCGACACTGCCGGCCTCCTTGGCAAGTTGTGCCTCCCTCGCCCTGGTGGCGATGTAGTCCAACTCCGCCTGGGTTGTGTCTTGGACAAGCAGCCGCTCGGCGTCGGCGTTGACGTACCCTTCGTGCAGAGTGTCAAAGAACTGCTGCACCTCGGCGTCCTCCGGCTCCTTCCAGCTCGGGTCGGGGCCATGCGCGTTGCAGTCCAGCATCATGGCAATGATATCGGACCGGCGCGAGTTATTGCACAACGGGACCACCCCCGTCGACAGCTTGAACAGAGGCCCCTTGAGGACCTTGCCGGCCTTCGCGGCGGCCCTCGCGACCTTGCCAGTCTGCTCGACCTCGCCGTCACGGCCCACATCAAGCTGGAAGAGCCGCTGGCAGAAACGGGCGTGCCCCATCACTGTGAAGTTGTGGTCGAGGCCGGGGCGAAGCCGCATGATGTCGGCGGGGTTCGTGAAGAGCCAGGCTGGCCTCCCCTTGTTATGCAGTGGAGCGATCCAGCGGCGGATGAAGTCCGCCCCGATCATCTCAAGGGTGAGGCCGGCCTCGGTGAGCCGGAGGATCCTGGTGGTGGCGACCGTGAGCTTCTCATCATCAGCATCGACGTCACTCCAATCACTTCTGCAGACCGGCGGCACCCGGCGAACTTCTCAGAACGCCGGCGGGTCCTCCTCCTCGATCCAGCACCACCGGCCCCGCCATTCTTCCCACCTCTCCTTCATGGTGCCCTCCGGATATGCCCCCTTGGATCTTGAGACCCAGGCAATGCAACCGGAGATGGCGCCCCCTGGTTGGATCTGAGGGGAGAAGTAATGGCGAAAGAGCGCCGTGTTGGGGTGCACCCCGGCGAAGCCCTCGCATAGATGCGCGAAAAGGGCCATGCACGCCACCGCGTTCGGAGTAAAATCCAGGAGGCGGAAGCCAAAGGTATGCATGACGTCGCTGAAGAAATCGGAGAAGGGAGGACAGAGCCCGCAGGAAAAATAATCGACAAAGAAGGGGTACCGATTTGGGGCAGCCTCGGCGTAGTCGGCGGGGATGACGCGCGTGGCTGGATGCCCCGAATTCCCCCCCCCCCCGTCTTCACTCCCCACAGGGGCCTGAAGGAGTCCCGAAGCTCGAACACATCAATTGTCGAGGGGAAGAAGGCGGACTGCGTCCGCTGCACCGCCAACGCACTCTCCAGCGGTTCCGCGGCTCCGGCGTCCTTGGCCACTCCCTTGCCCTTGGTGGATTTTGGCGCCATGGCGGCTGGGGGAGGAGGGCAGGACAAAGGGCGGCAGAAGCGCAACGGCGGCGAGCAGGAACGAAGCTTGGAGAAGAAGAGGAAGACAAGCGGAGGTTTCCAAGATTGGGGTTGCGCGAAGGGTAAAAGGAACAGTGCGCCCACGGTTATCCCTTTTTATGGGGAGGCCGCGGGTCGCGCTGTCCATTTACTACGATGTGATGCATGTAGGAACCGCCCCACGCATGCCGCCCACGTCACGCACACCCCTCCACGCCGCGCCGCGCGCAGGGTCGTGGGAAGCGAAGCGCGCGAAGAGTTTTACCGCGGTAAAAACCGCCCCGCCTGCCCGCGCACCGTTTTGGGCCTGGCCCAACAACGTGTCGCGCTTATGTGTGGCCCAGGCCCGGGGGCTCCTGTCGGTGTACAAAAAGAGGGGTGCGTTTTTGTACCCCTATACCTGTGCACGGGCAGTCAGAGTCGCGCCTACGGTCACGCGTAGCAGAGCAGGGAAGGTAAGCCAAGGTAAGACCGAAGCCCAAGGTAATCAGAGCAACGCCAAGGCCAAGACCACAAAGAGCAGAGGGACGAAGCAGGTTCCCCCGGCAAGACCCTTGCCGGGGCAGCCTCAGCAGCCCCGGCAAGACCCTTGTCGGGGCAGCTCGCCCCACACCAACAGAGCGAGCCACCCTTGAGCCCACGGTCCCCAACGCCATCATCCACGTGGGGCCAGGGCTCGGGAAGGCACCTCTGTGGTGGCATGCGGATCTTTGTGAAGACATATTCAAGATCAGATGAGGACTAGAAGACGACGATCCTCGGCAAGATCCTTGCGGAGGGAGGCCACCAGACCCCCGGCAAGGCCCTTGCCGGGGACGCCAGCACGCCATGGCAAGACCCTTGCCGGGCCACCTGGCGAGACCCTCACCAAGGACGCCAGCAGGGCCACCGCCAGTCCCACGCCAACCAAGCTTCCACCACCATTCACATGCAGCTGCCAGCCCAACCAGCTGGGCGGGCGCCTGCGTGGCAACATGCAGCTCCCAGGCCAACTCATCGAGCGCCTGCGTGGCGGCATGCAGATCTTCGTGAAGCTCCACCACCGCGCCACCTCAGCTGCCTGCCTGCCTAGATGGCGCCGCACGCATCACTTGCCAGGGCGCGTGTCAAAGCGATGGGGAGCGGCGACGGACGGGACGGGCCTCGCCCCCGTCCCCGATAAAGCAAGAGGACACCTAAGCTACGCATTAAATGCGTCTTGTCCTGTAATACGGGCGATAAGCTCAGGGCACTGTACGCCTTTCCACCTCCTGTGTGCCACTGTGGCAGCCCCTTTCGACTATAAAAGGAGGCTCATGGCATACTGGAGAAGGATTCGGCTCTTTCGAACCACGCACTGACCACAGCTAGTTCGAGAGCTCAAGAACTCTCTGAAATACACCCACCAAAGGAGGACTAGGGTTTTACGCATCCTCGCGGCCCGAACCTGGGTAACGATCCTTGTGCTGTCTACTAGCCCTGCTCTCCTCGCAACCCCGCGCCCCGGCAACCGTTGTAGGGATTCTCATGATCCCATAGGTGTCGTTCCACACCGACAACGTGGCAGAGGACAGTGAGGCGGAACAACAATGGCCATCCAATTTTGTGCAGTTACACTAAAATTGAGGAAGACATGCCCGGGTATGGAGATACGCATCGCTGTTTCCAAAAATATAAACAAGGGATATAGTGTTGTTACTTTGTTTTACAAGACTAACAACGACATCTCAATTGTCAATAAGAATTATGAAAAGTACACCAACAAACAGAAGCATCATGATTATCTTGATGGGAACTAAACTAGGATACCCGAGAAACAAAAGCATTTCTTCATTTAACGAGTGATAGTATTAGATTAGCTGCAGCAATAGGAGCATATGGACAATGACCGCACAACCACCATGTACTTTTTGTCGAAACAACATGTATACCTCCACCGAGGCATAAATCAGGACAACTTTTTGAGTGACATTTCCTCTAGAATAGTAGGTGATGTTGGACCAACCGACGAACCCTAGCTACTATACATGGGGAGCTGGGGAGTAGTCGCATAGAAGAAAACCCGCATGCAGCGACCTGGGGAGCTGGACCAGTACAACAAGTTATACCTCAGGTGGGCGAGATGTCGCTTAGGCGGGCGGGCGGGATCTGACCACACGACGGCAGTGAACAAGGGCACGGAGGACCTTCATCTGCGCCAGCGCCAGCTACGAGAGGACGGTGCGCATCGGCTTCCTCCATCGCCGACGGCGACAACGTCAACGCTGCACCTCCTCACCTCCCGCAGCGAACGAGATTCGGCCGGATCTGTGACCACCGATGAGGAGAGAGATAGTGTGGACACTGTCATCTTGTTTTGATATGGAGAGGGTGAGAGAGCGAGACGCGAGAAACTCTATCAAACAAGAGGCTATAATGGAGTAAAAAAATCTCTCCATAGCAGTGGTTTTAAATAGAATACGCGCGTTCCTGGAAAAAAGAAACGAAAACTGGCGGACAATTTTTTAACGTACCAAGAAAGAAAACTCGATCAAAAACATGCCCCCGCTTCCAGGTCGCGAGAGTCGTCGCGCACACACACATAGACATAGACATGCATATCCGTGTTTGTCCAACTGGCACATTATTTACGTTGTTAATTATATACGCGGCAATATTAACGTACAACATCTCTTGTTTGCGGGCGTCCGAACCGCTGCCACGGCCGCTCCTGACCAACCCGAACCCTCTTCATCACCCGTGCGTGCTTCCCGCCCGAAACGGTCAGTGCCGCATTCATGCCCGGCCAGAGCGGACGCGACCTCTCACTGGCGCCGGCATTGAAGCGGCGCGCCGGCCGAGAGAGCGTCGCCCACGCCGCTTCCTGGTGCACGCGACTGCTCCGCGTTCAAAGGTCGCAATAGCCGGCCACAACATGCATGTAAAAAGTTCTTGGGAGTCCGTGCTACAGCTAGATGTCCTCCCCCAACTCATCAATCTCTTCCAGTAGTGCTAGTACTCCACGGCGCAATCCATCGACAAGCAGGCGGGAAAGTTACCGTATACTCGGTTTGCGGTGAGTGGCATGCCGAGCGACCGTGTGGGGTCGAGCCATGGAGGAGGGTGAGACACGAACGTGACGGACGTGATTTAAACGTTGGTTTTGCTCGATGGCGCGATCCAACAAAACGAAACGTTGGTTTCTCTCCGTTTCCATTTTTTCTCCGGAAAACGGAAACTTTCCGCTCCATTTTCATTCCTACTCCAAGGTTGCCCCGTTACAACATTCCATCAATACAAAGGAAAACTAACACGCATGCTGATGCATCTCAATGATTCACAGATCATAGCCAATATTTACTTCACAACTAAAGACAAAAGTTGTGAGAGCGTGTACGAAAGAAAAACTATTGATGGGGTCACTATGACTTAAACCCTAAACAGGATTTAATTTCCTGGCCAGGTAGAACCTGTCGAAGGAAAGACGGCTAGCACCCTCGGATCATACGATGCTTTTGTGCAGTTCCACTAAAATCGAGCTGAGCATCCCTGATGGCAAAGATATTGAAGAAGTGTTATTAGAATAATAGTACTGGCACTAGTTCATGAGACATAAACTCATCACAAGTAGTAGCCGGTAGAAATAGAGAAAGATCGACATGGAGATGGAGCTATGTGGGGAGCTGCGGCAGTGGAGCAAGCCGGCTCCAAAAGGAAGATGGACTACCTGGGACGTCGGGCTGTAGCTAGAAGGGCGGTTGGGACGCGGCATCGGCCCATACCACGGTGACCCCCGATTGGGACGCAACGACTATGGATTTTCTCCCTCGCCGATGTTGACCGCGTCTACGTAGAACATTGTTCCCTTCCCCCAGCTGCGGGACCAGGCCGGATATGTGACGAGCGGTGTGGCCACCGTCGTTCTATGCTTGTGAAGAGAGCAACTCAAGCAAGCAGGCTTGTAGCTTAGGCTCCTGCTAGTGTATATATAGTGATTTTCTTTTTCTCTCCATATCAACCATTTTATATTGTGTACGTGTCATTGAATAGTGAAATGATGGTTGCTGCTTCCGACTAACTTACTGTGTGATTTGACTGCTCCTTTAGTGGCCCCTACACGTCCTCCCCCTACGTGTATGCAACAGTCACACGTACACATGGATGCAAAAACGCGCGCGACGCCCTAATGCATGCATGTCCGAGCACACGACGGAACACACAGTGTCACGCTCAAGTGCTCAACCTGCACGTGCATGCACACACATACAAAGCCAGGGTGAGCTAGTGACCGTATAAACATCGGAAAATGTATATATTGAGCGCAAATGAGCGTATTATGAAGTCCACTGGCCGTATTTTTACAAATATACACTGACAGACAGTGTATTTATCTCGTTTGAAATTAAGCCATATTAACCGGAGAGGAGGCAGTATGGACTAGCATTACTTTGCTGTGTCCCGTCAACTTGCCAAACGAGGGCTTGCAGGACGGGAGAAGCTTGCGCGCGGTGGCTCGCAGGACAAGGAGAAACCTTTGACTAATGCAAGCTCTCCCTCGCTCAGGCGGTGGACGTGCAACAGTTAATTCGGTGTCAGATTGCCAGAAGCATACACTATACTAGTACTATTATTGTTCGACTTCCCGAAGAGGCAACAGCCAAGCGCAAAGTTTACTAGTACTAGTACTACTACTATAGTCTATAGAGGTATGTACTATATTAGTACTAGGAACCGGATGGAGGAGCGTCTGCACTCTTATTATATTTTTAATATGTGATAAAGCAATCTTCAACACATTTGGTTCTCTTCGAGGGTTCTCGCATGTGATAATGGAAGTTGATTGCATGGAACACTCGCCACAATTCTCTCTTAATTCTGGCTCATATCCTGTTACAAATAGGAGCGCTCGGTAATATTTCCTCTTTTTTTGTTATTCAGCATGTAAACAGGTCAGCAAACCTTGCGGCACATCTTTGTGCGAACCGTGCTTGCTGCACTTTGAATGTGGCCGAGAGCTGGCTTGATGAAACACCTCGCTTCCTACTTGTTTTTTTGCGGGGTACCTCGCTTCCTAGTGACCAGTGTCTTGGCGGATCGTCCTAAGAATGCTTATATATGAATAAAGCTCTCTCATTTACCCGCAAAAAAGATTAAGCCATATTAACCGGAAAGGAAGGAGTATGGACTAGCACTACTTTTTGGTGTGTCCCGTCAACTCGCAGAATGAGGAGAAGCTTGCAGGACAAGGTGAAGCTCGCTTACGCCTTTTGACTAATGCAACCTACCCTCGCCCAGGCAGTGGACATGCATCAGTTCATTCAGTGTCAGATTGCCAGAGGCATACACTGTAGTACCGAACATGCGGAGTACCATCATTGTTCGACTTCACGAAGAGGCGAAGAGACAAGCGCAAGGTTTAGTAGTACGAGTAGTACTACTACTAGAACCGCATGGTGGAGCGTCTGTACTCTTATTTTTTTAATCTCTGATAAAGTACACATTTATTCTGGAGAAGGGCGGAAAATGGCAGCCCAACATGTAATGATGATATCGATCAACCATGCTCGAATATATCTTGGCCTCCGTGCGAGCCCGTGTGTGTGTTCTCGCTCCTCGTCTCTCTCAAGGAACGGCGGGTTGGCCATTTTGCCGTCAATTGAGATCGGTTTGCTCACACTCCGGTCCCACATGTCAGTGATATGCCAAGAGGAGGTGCGTTGACCGACTGGCCATACGCGTACTTGGTTTTGCACCTTCATACTACTCCTCCCTCCGTCACAGTTTACAGGGCGCGCTTCATTATGATGCATTTCTCTCAATGCATTTCCACCACCAGAGAGACTTTAGACGCCTTTGGTTTAATGCTCAATTAATTAGGGCGTGGTAACCGCAATCAAGTCCACAATTTTCTCTCGATGTACTACGGAGTGGAGTAAGTGCATGCATGTGTGTACCCGGGGTGGAAGCACTGCATGCATGTGTGTACGCATTATTTCCTCTAGTAATAGACGCCGTGCTATAACTACCAATGCTATTTTTCAGGCCGATCGCTAGTCGCCTTGGTCCCAGAGATTTTTTCTTTTTCTGAAGCGTGCTCTATAAACAGTGATGGATGGAGTAGTATGAGAGGATTCAAAGAAGAGCGTATTGATGGTTGCTTCTTCCGAGCAACTTACAGTGGGAAAGGTGGGGCTTATGATTTGACTGCTCATTACTCACTATTAATGCGGCGCAACGACTGGGCTGAGTTTCCCATGCGGCTGTGCACTACCCCCTCGGTTCTTAAATATACTCCGGAGTATTTGTCTTTCTAGAGATTTCAATGAGTGACTACTCAAATATTTGTCTTTTTAGAGATTCAAATGGACTACTACATACGGATGTATATAGACATATTTTAGAGTGTAGATTCACTCATTTTGCTCCGTATGTAGTCACTTGTTGAAATCTCTAGAAAGACAAATATTTAGGAACGGAGGGAGTACACATACGAAGCAAAATGAGTGAATCTACACTCTAAAATATGCCCATTTGAAATTTGTAAAAAGACAAATATTTAGGAGCGAAGGAGTATAATTTTGTGCATGGCACATGGATCCGGATGCCGAAGAGGCTTCTGGCAATGCTATCAAGCTTCCAGCATTTGTTTACATAATTGACGTACTATACAAATAATTTTCCAGCGGCATGAAATTGTACAATGGTGTGAGCTTTCAGCTTTTGTTTCGTGTGTCTTGCCATCGATGCTCTTTCGGAAACAATAAAAAACTAACTTCCTTGCTAATGCATCTCAATTATTAGCATATTAGAGCTAATATTTACATCAGAACTGAAGACAAAGTTGTGAGAAGGTGTTAAATTGAAATTGATCCATGCTTTCATTGGCAGCAACGTCCCCCCAGCTCTGTCTAAATCAACAAGGCATGTTGGGAAAAAAAGTAGCTGTCTGGAGCATGCAACATTCCGATCATTTTGTGCAGTTCCACTAAAATAGAGCTGAGCATCCCTGTTCCAAAGATATTAAGTGTGATTACGATAATAGAGGACTGCTGGTGAAATAATAAACACATAAATAGAAGTCGGTCACCTTTGCAGTCTCTCTTAAGATTAGGCTCGGAGTTGGATGAGGAGGATAGAGCAAAACCAATCTCCCTTTGAGCAGTCGCACTGAAATGTAGAGACGTTGCCCGTGTGACATTTTAGTACAACTGCACAAAACACTCTTAAGAAAAAAGTGATTTGTGCAGTTCACCAAAAGGTCGCAATAGCAACGAGGTGAAATGGATAGCCCTGTTTGCAAAAAAGAGGTAGAAAGGAAACAATTACTGGCCAATAACAGTTGATGACACATGCGACGAAAAAAAAGAAGCATATTCCTTGTCCTAAGGGAAGATAACAACACGGTTGTGTTTGTCTAAAACGGTGTGAGGACGAGATTGCAATATGGAAAGTACGCCGGATGAGCTACGTTTTGGGCAAAGAACTATGGAAGATCCACATGCAGCGACGTGGGAAGACGGGCAGTGGAGCAAGGCCGGAGGGGATACCTGGAGGTCGTCGAGATGTAACTAGGTGAGCGGCGGCGGGCGGAATCTGCCCATACTGCGCCAGCGAGCAGGTGGCGTAGGCCCTACCGCGTCGGAGCTTTGTCAGAGAGAATGACGTGTACCGCAGATCGGGACGTGCTGCCTCGGCACCGTCGAAGGGAGAAACGATGCACATCCTCCCTTTCCGCCGGCGGACGGGATGCGGCCGGATCAGTGACCAACGGTGAGAGAGAGAGAGAGAAGCCACCGCAGCCTTGTGTGAGTTACTCTAAAGAGAGACAAACCAGGCAGGCGGGCTCCATTGTATATAGTGGAGCCGACTACCTTTTTCTCCATAAAAATTGTTTTATATTCTGTGTACGTGCCATTGAGCGATATAACTTTATTTAAAAATAACGCGCCAACGCATCAAGTCGAACGTTGTTTCGTGCACGCGTGGTACACGACCTCCGTAGGTAAACAACCGCTACACGCGTTCAAATTAGCACGTGGCTGCCATTTCGTACAGAAATGAGCTCCACCATGTACCCGCGCGGGTGCGGCTGGGCACGAAGCGTGAGTACATGCACGGTGCACCTATTCTCTTCTTGTATACGTACACCACCTACGTGGGGTTGTGTGAGAGAGATACAAACGTAGAGAGATATAGTGTGTGGGTTCGTGAGAGTTTTTTGGGGGGGGGGGTCAATCAAAAAATGTAACATATGAAATGTGTGTGAAATAGAGTCCTGGATATATCATATATATAGAGGGGGCGATCCACGAGAAGAGAGTGGAGGTATCATCGGCTTGAGGTGTCCATAGAATCGAAGAGAGGGATGATGTGTGTGTGTGCGCGCGCGATCGATAAAGAGTGCCATCGAATTTGTGTGTGCCCACGTCAAAGATATAGAGTGGCTGGTCTACTGGAACATGAGAGGGGACAGGTGCAATTTGTCTCTGTGGCATGGATACCTACCTACAGCGCTCGACTATCGGTGTGTGGTGGGGGGAGGGAGGCCTAATTAACTATAGAGGTACAATGGCTGGTATATGTGTAGAGGAGGAGAGAGGCCTACCTCATGTATTAAGGGAGATCGATCTACCTCATGTATTAAGGGAGATCGATCGGCATCCATGCATATGTGTAGGAGAGGAATAAGGTTAGGAGAGAGACAGAGCTAGAGTGTTGGAGGGGGTGGTAGTGGAGTTGCTTCTAACAAATGGTGGAATAGGCTTGCTAGAAAAACGGAGGGCACGCCTGCAATATCAATAAGAGAGGGGATGACTGCCTGTCTGTGCACGTGCGTGTGAGAGACGGGTCAGGAGGCATGCACGAATGATGAGGGGGGACGATATGGCTGTGGTAAGCAGACGTAACTACATAGGAAGATCAATCATCCTTTGTCAGAGAAAGGAGAGACATAACTTGTGAGGTACATCGATCGATGGGGGGGATAGTTAAAGTCGACCTAGGTATATGTTGGGAGATCGATCGGTATACATGCATGTGTGTGTTAGAAGCAAATGAGGCACAGGGAGAAGGATAGAGAGAGAGGGATGCATCTAGGAGGTGGTGCGAGAGTCATACTATATCGAGGGGGAAGGAGTGTGCGAGTACGAGATCGATGAAAAGAGTGGTGGGAGTGAGGCATGGACGGTGATAAGAGAAGAGGGGAAGCTTGTGTTTGTGCTAGGCACACCTGGCTAGAGAGGCATATCGATCGATGTGTGCCGTAAAGAAGGAGCTGGGGGGCTTACACACACCGTGGGTGAACGACCTAAAGTGAAAAGACGAATTTGCGCGATGGAGCTAGAGAATGCTGAGTGAGGGTGAGAGGGATGCGGGCATGTGCATGCATGAGAGAAAGTTAGCGCTAGCTACAAAGATAAGAGGATTGTGTGGGTGTAAAAGACGAATAGAGATCATACTTCATTATAAAAAGTGAATTCGGATATGTGAAGAATTTATCATAGTGTTTTAAACCGACGCATGTGTGAATATATATAACGGTGATACACATGGTGTGGTTATGAACATGTTATACTACATATAATATATTTTATCTCTACTCTTATAAAAAATGGAGTTGTTGATGATGGTGTGCCTGCCATCCTGTAATATAGGCCGTCCGATTTATATCTGACGGATAGGAAGGAAACTATGGCAATTTTGAAAAAAGATACCCACACCCCTCTCCATATTTGCAAATTAGGCCTCCCCTTGATCATGTTGATGTTCTGTGGAACACATGGGCATCTTGCTAGTACTACGTATAATATATAGAACATTGATTATAATTTGGGCTAATGTGTGGCTTTTGCAGCTCAGGTCTAAATACTTATCATAATGTAGGGGGCGGGGCACTATACTATGTGTGATAAACACGGTGTACGTATAGAACATGGTTTAGATTATGAATATATAGTTAGTACATCAAATGTGCTATTATTTGGAATCAACATCAAGTGTATTCAAAAAATAGAATTCGAGTTCATGTAGTACACATAGTTCATATCTATCTCTATAGTAATCATGTGGTGTGTTATTAAGGTAATACACAAATGATGGTTGAAGTTGGCAACAATCATTATTGTAGATTCTTATTGAATAGAGAAACGAATTCAAATTCAGTTCGAATTGCAGCGGTAGTATAGACATTTGGAATGCACTAAAATGTTGGTATGAGTAGGTTACATGCATTATACAGCAAGCAAAAAACTTTAATTGGACATAACATGGATTCATACTCCCTCCTTCAATCTATATAGGGCGTAATGCGTTTTTAAGACCGCCTTTGACTATTGACAAGATTAATAGTACATGACCTGCACAATGTGAAAATTATATCATTGAAAGAACCTTTCACAGACGAATTTAACGGTGTGCTTTACGTAAGTTGCATGTCATATATTATTGCTCTAATATTTGGTCAAAGTTAGCATCGAAAAACGCATTAGGCCCTATATAGATGGAAGGAGGGAGTAGCTTTGAATAGCATTTTTATAGTAAAACGGGGCAAGACTCTCTCTTTGTGTGGTGTGAATAGTTATATTTTTTCGTTTTCTTTTTGGTTGAGGGAAGTGCGAATTGATTTGGTACATACAAGTACAATATTGCACGGTAGGCTTGTCCCTAAAATTCAACCTGCGCCTTGTTACATCCCAAAAATTCAGATATCGTGCTCCCAAAATTGGCGCCTTCACAACCCGCGCCTTGCTATCCCGAAATTACAATGCGCGCGAAAACTCCCTCCAGCTGCCAAATCCCGACACATGAAATCCCCCTTCTAACCCTGAGCCGAAAGGGCCGCTGGTTCAAATCGGTGGGGGGTACTTTTCTAACACACCCTACATTTTCGACAAGCGTGTCCCTAAGTCATGGTTCACCCCCTCTCATCGCCTCCTTTTTGCCATTCAAAATCCCAGGCCGCCATAACCTCTCCGCTCTAGCCGCGAAACCCCACCCTCCTCCGTCCGCCACCTCACTGCTGCCCAGCCGGAGCCTCTTCCCCGACGATGTCGTCCACCGCAACAGCTCGTCGTCCCTCGTCCACCTCCCTAGATGAGGATCCGTCGTCCATCTCGTCGTCATGCCGGTTCAGCCACCCCGTCCTCCACCTCCAAGGAGCTGCTCTGATGATCGCCTCGTCTATCGCGGCTATTCCATCCCCACAACGCTGCCTTAACCAGCTCCACCGGAACCGCAGCATCCTCACCGACTCCTCGGACGAAGCCGAGGCCTACTCGGCACCACCACAGAGGTTGTACACTCATCGCATCGCACCTTCTCCTTAACTCGACCTCCCGGCGCCGACGGTGCTCCATCCCGCACCCCCATGGAGCGGCTACCTTGAAGCCAGCGTTGTGGGCGACATCTCCACGGCGGCTCTCCCCCTGTGCGAGGCCCCTTTGGCGGCAGCGTCCATACCACCTCGATCTGCTGCTGCTGCTCCGGCTCTCGCTTGACCGCTCGCTCGCCCAGCTGTTGCTGCTCCGGCTCTCGCTCGCGCTGCTTCTGCTCTCCCCCTCGCTCGTGCTGCTGCTCTGCTCCGATTTAGCTACACTTCAGTCGACTGAATAGACTTTTGGGTCAGTCGATTTTCAGGGGGTGGGGGGGCTCGCCGGAGTTAAGGAAGAACCACCCGCAGCGGGGACGGGGGCTCGCCGGAGAGGTACCCCACTATCTATCTTAGGGTTCAGGGTGGGGGCGGGGGGCCTAGAGGGCTGGCCGGGGCGGCGGCGGACCGCAGTGGGGAGTTGTTTTGGGGCGGCATGGCGGCGCTGGGGCCGGCGGTTCGGCCGGTGGTGGCTGGCGGCTCAGGGGGTGTAGGTTGAAGATGAACTACAGGCCCTCCCTAAACTACATGTCAAGTGCCTCTCTGCTACCATTTCGTTCAGTTTCGACAGTAACATTCAGATTCCACAGTAAATTTCAGTTTCTACAGTTAAAGTTCAGAGTCAACAGTTTTTACCTCATCTGTTGTAGTCAGGTGGTTTTTGGTGATGTAAATTTTACATCTATTTTACATCATCTATTGGAGATGCTATTAGAATCCCACTTGAGATTGACGATGTCTGTCTTATGCTGCTTCAGCCTTGACGTCTTATGGCTCACCGGAGCTGCTCCAACGACAGAACGATCCATCACAACAGAGTAGTGCCCTGGACGCCGTCTACAGATTCCTTAGATCTTCCTCCACACCTCCGACAGCCACCTCTGCCTCAACCGCTTCAGCGACCAACCCAATGATGCTGAGGTTGACACGGCTACGGCAAAGAGGTTGTACACTTGTTGCATCACTTATTACTATACATTCATGTCGATCCATTAGGGCTATTTTGGTTCAACAGAAAAACATAGCACAACACTTATTACTATACATTCATGTCGATCCATTAGGGCTATTTTGGTTCAACAGAAAAACATAGCAATAGGGAATTTTCCAATGGCACTCTACTATTCAATTATTCGTGTATTTTTTTGAAAGGAATGAAGCAAAACATCCACCTGGACCTACTTTTCAAAATCCTATGCATGAAAACAAGACCAAGTGCATTAGTGGCAGAATAACATTCTAACTGTACATGCTTTCATATGGCTTCGCTTTATTTTGGCCATGTATCCTTGCATTCCTCTGCTCTTCCAATTCCTGTAAACCAAACACCCAAGTTGACAGAAATCCTGTGTTTACAGATGCTCTGTTTACCATGTGCATTCCTATCCTATTCCGGTGTTTTTCCTATCCCTGCGTTTTTAGAATCATGCAAGCCAAATGAGCCCTTACAGAATTACTTCAGTTACAGGTAGGTGTTGAAGGGAACTTTGTGTGGTTTGTCCTGCTCCTGCCGCGATGTCGTCCACCTCACCTGAGCATCTCCATCGACAGAAACATCCACCAAACCAGACATCACGACTCCTGACCGTCTTTCGCCGCCTCAGATCTCCTTCCCTTCCGCCGGCACCCACCGCAACGGCATCACCATCATTGACTCAGTAGATGAACCTGAGGAGTACACGGGTCCACAAGAGAGGTTGCACTCTTTTGTTTCTGCTTATGTTATGCATTGCTTAAAAGTACCTGCTACTTTATCGTCCTGTTCACTTCTTGGACTCCAAGTCAGGTCCAAATTAATGTTCAAACTTGAGTTCTAAATTAGTTGTGGGGCACATATCGAGGAAGCAATGAATAGTATCTTTGTCTAATATCTGGTTCACCTAGGGTATGCCTATATTGTTCATCTTGGGTGGGAAACAAATAGTAAAGCAGTCATCATCTGTCTTTTTATTAAATTAAAGCAATCATCAGCCTGCTATCATTATTTTTGGATCCATCCACTGGTTGTTACCATCACTCTAAATTTTTGCATGCTCTCCTTACATAATCTCACCATATTTTTTTCGTATGCGTGTCAGATATTGTACACAGTCATGCTGAACATGTAGAGAAAAAGAGAAGAGTTTTGCGCGGCAATACAATGTCATGCAGACATCGCTCCATGGTGGGTTCAATGGCAAACCCTCCCCACCCCTCTCCAGATTGTAATCCAGAGGAAGATATCTGTTCTGAGGTGGATTCAGACGCCGCTGACCACTCCTATTTACCCCCCAAGGTGTTTGCTCTACCTTGGCATGATGATGTTAGTCATATCATGCATATGTTTCCTTGCAGTGCCTACTTTTGACATCATATATGTCATCTGCTCAGTTTAGACATGTTCTGTAATGCCACTTGTTTAGTTTCTACATCATATATGGGAATTATGCAGTCTCATGTCTTTTAGCCGGCCATAATATATGTGAAATGTGCAATGCCATCCTGTTTAACCAGGCATCATATAATTGAATGATATCTTGCCCATCCTTTTCTTCATTACATTTCCATTTGTCGACAATGTTTGTACATTAAACTACTCTTCCTGTGAATCAGCCATTTGGGTGGGAGATGGAAAAATCTAGAGTGAAAACAAGGCCTTCAGAGCAGACAGTGCTACCTGTCGAAGCAGATCTCTTGTTGGGTTCCGATAGCTCCTCAGAGATGGATTCAGAGATAGATGACCAGTCCTATTCCCCCACCGAGGTGTATGCTCTAACTTGGCACGGTTATACTGCTCATATCATGCATATGGTGTCTTGCATTGCATAGTTTAGACATCATATACACAATATTCAACACCATGTTCTTAGTTCAGACATCATATCGAATGCCCTCTGTTTAGCATATAAATCACATATGTGAATTAAATGATGCGATCATGATTACTTAGATAACATGTAGGTGAATTATGTCATGCGATCCTGTTTAGTTATTCATCATATATTTGAATTATATTATGCTATGCTATCCAGTTTAGATAGACATCATATATGTGAAATTATGTCATGCTATCCGTTTTAGTTAAACAATATACATGTCAACTATTTCATGCCCTCTTTTTTCCACACTATCTATTGCATTTGTCTCTCATACAATGTCTGTACATTCAACTATGTTTCCTGTTTATCAGCCATTTGAATTGGAGCGGGTGATGCCAGTATAGCGGACTAAAAACACGGTCTTCAAATAAAATAGTGCTGCCTCTTGGTGGAGATAGCACCCCGGTTGTACATGCACGAGAACCCGCCCTACCACACATAACCCAGAGACTCGCAGATTGTACCCCTATTGCGATGGACAGAGAACCAGCTTCACCCAATCTAACCCCAACCCCAGCAGATAGTAACCCAGTTCCTGTTGACACAGCACCATCTCCACCACAGAGCTCCCAAACATGAGCAGTTGTAAGGCAGCTCCAGTGCCCAAAGGGCCAGTACTGCCACGGCGAACCCCAACTCCACCAGTTAGTACGCCTATTCCGTGGAGGAAGCACAACCAGCTAGTCGTAGTTTAGCATCTATCGCATTTGATGTTGTAAAATCGTATGTGCGTATCTTCCCATCTTGGAAATATTATACTGAAGATGAAGGAAAATGCCAGTTGCAGGTGTTTGTCCAGGAGTTATGTGTAAGTAATGTTATTCATGGCAATTACTTTGCTTTGTCCCATACATCCTACCTCCATGATGGTTATAATACAACAAATTTTCCCATTTTTCTCTATAGAGAAGGACCGATTTGGAACTCAGGATGAGGTAACCTGTGCTAATACCTCTGCTATCTTCAAGAATGCTTGGTGGTTGTATCGGAATTACCTGAAGAAAACGTACTTCACCAGCAAAGAAACTCATCAAATTCCCTTACGTTCTCCTGAGACACATTTACTGGATGATGACTGGGAACGCCTTGTTCTGTACTGGTCCCGAACCAAGAATGTGGTAAGGTCTATGAGCTCATTTTCTATTTTTAAGTACTATATTCTTGCGTCTTACTGTACTCTGTTCATGTGGAACAAGTGCCTAAAACTGAAGAACAACTGTTCTAATTTAAAATTCCATTGCTATCATAGTTCAAAAAAGCGCTAGGCGTTAATTGTGTGTTTTGCCACCGCCTTGCGCTTTACTGACCAAAGCGCATGCTTATGAGCAGTTATGCACAAATTAAGCGTAGTTATGCGCAATGCGTTTTGCCAACACCTAGAGCCTAGGCGCGCTTAAGCGCTCGCTTAGGCGCGCCTTTTTTAACTATGATTGCTATCGTGAATACTGCTTTGCTCTTGTATCACTTTATTTACTCATACAAACTTATTTTTAAATTGAAGGATCCAATCGAAACTCCAATGGCACAGCAGGTATGTTCACACATGTTTCTTTAACAGGTTTGCTCTTATCAATAGCTCTGTTGATTTCAATTTCAATTGTGTATACAGTTGACTTCTCATATCATGCACATTACTAGCATCACAACATGCCAATAGTGTTGTTGTACATGTAGACCCGTGGTACCCATCTGAAATCTTGTTGTGCCCTGTAGTTTCCCACGCTTTGTATTCTTTCACTGCTGCTTTGTCTTGAACTGATATGATTTGAACCGTGTCTCTATTTTGATTTGGCAAGACAATGCAGTGACCATAGGACATAGATATATGTTTGTTTGATGCTTTTATTATGTACTAGTACTTGGCAATAGAAGACTTGGTAGTTTAATCCTGTCCACCTTACAAATGAACTAGTTCACCGAAATGAGTTTCATATACTAGTACATGCTAAACCTGTTATGTGTCTGCTTGTTTCTTCTTTTAGAATGCTGACAGAATATTGGGGAAGAGTGCCTTATTAAGCAATGGTAAAGGAAGTAATGCAGATAAGGTTTAGGATAGTGACACATTCTTGTTGGTCTCCAACAAAGGTGATAAAACAGCTAAGGAAGACTATCTCGAAGACAGTGAGACAACCCCAAAGTCCTGTCTTGGTTTAGTGTTCGAGTTACTGGCCACTACCGCTTGCACAAGCTATTCAAACTCACTGTCTACATCAGTTCGATTTCTTGAGTCTCAACTACAAGCTGAAAGACATCGATCAGCTGTGCTGCGACAAAAAGCGGAAGGACTGTGGAAGTCCCTGGAGCATTCAGATGCATGCTTTCTGGTGCAACAGCAAGCGTTGGAGGATTTTAGCGCCAAATAGGACAAAGCTAATAAGCTTATTGCCAGCATGGTGGATACCCAGGATAACGTTTCTTGAGCTCTTCTGAAGTAGTTTCAGTTATGCTCTTGTTTTGCTGCCGCGTTTATTTGCACTAGTGGCCAATTTTGACGGCCAGTGTATGTAATATGCTGCTTTGTTCCCTATATTTGCACTGGTGGCGAACTTTGATGACCAGTGGATGTAATATGTGTAATAGCAGTAATAGGCTAGCGTTAATTGCTTGCTTATTTATTTCCTTATTGTCTTGTTTAGTTGTTTGCTTGTAGTCACTGCAGTTCTTTTTCTGTGTTTTTCTAGTGGCCACAATAACCTATTTTTGGAAACTAGGCCAAAATAATCATGGCAACACACGGACTGTTGTAACCATGGGCCTCCTGCGGGTCGTATGATCCATGGGCCTTCTACGGGCCGTAGGATCCATTGGCCTTCTATACGGGTCGTAGGATCCATGGGCCTTCTACGGGTCATACGATCCATGGGCCTTTTACGGGGCGTAGGATCCATGGGCCTTCTGCGGGGCGTATCATCATTTCGCTAATCATGGGTCGTACTATTTGTGGACCATAACGGGCCATTAATAGGCTGTATTTGATAACTCTATGAACGGTTTTTTTTACATGAAGACGGCCCAACGTATTAACGGGCCACAAAGGGCCGACTGTAACCACGGGCTGAATTTGGCCCACAAGCAGAAAATGACAGTAACGGGCCGTAAGTAACCGAATGCTGGAAATGAGCCCAAGAATAAATGGGCCCTGAGAAGGCCGAAAGATAACATGGGCTGGAAATGGCCCAATGGAATAATGGGCCGTTAATGGGTATGAAGTGATACACTGTTCATTACGGGCCAGTTTCACCATGGGCCGTTAATGGGCTAAGAGTTACAAAGGGCCTCATATGGGCCGAAAGACTTCATGGGCCATACATGGGCCGTAAGTTAAAACGGGCTGGAATCATATTGGACGGCCCAGATGATTGTACTGGGCCTAATTCGGAGAGGTCGTAACAGGCCCTGGGTTAGCGGGCTGTAAATGGGCTATATGCGAACAGACCGTTAACAAGCTTTCCGTGGGCCGGCCCGCCACCTTTTGACCAAGTCAAACGGGCCGACCTTTTCACAGGAATGGGCCTCTCTTGGGCCATGCCACGTGTCGACGTATCATAGGCGCCTTGGGTCCAATGAGTGGATGATATCTATCCCAATGGTGAGCCGACACGTGTTTCCTCCAGCCAATGATGATTTTACACGTGGAAAATCCCCATTGGTCGGGGCTGTTAACGGGTTATCGGATCCAAAACCGGACCCGATGGCTTAACGGCGTTCCGTTACGGTGGATGCCACGTGTCGGTCACCCTTGACGAAAGCACTTCTGTGACGCGCGATTTATCGTCATGGAAGTGGACACTTCCGTGATGATAATTTTGGTAATGTCATGGAACACTTCTACGACAGCACGGGTATGACTATCTTGATTCTGTCATAAAATCGTCATGGATGTACATGCATGACAAAAACATGACCTACTGTGGCAAACACGTATCATCACGGAAGTGTATTTTTTTGTAGTGTCATGACACACCCTACATCTCACTTTGTTTTCTGCCCTGATGTGTTGCCTAATGCCGGCATATCTTGAATGGTGTGCACCAGCATCACATGTAGATCGAAAATGTCCTTTCTGTAAGCATCATAACATTTTACAGCAAGCGCATCTATCCACACCATCAGCAGTTCTTCTACCAGTAGGTGAAAGTAAATGTCGATGTCATTTCCAGGTTGCTTCGGGCCTTGGATAATCATTGACATCATAATGTATTTTTTCTTCATGCACAACCAAGGAGCTAGGTTATATATGCACAAAAGCACCGGCCATGTGCTGTGATTGGTGCGCATATCGCCAAAAGGATTCATCCCGTCAGTACACTCCCCGAGCCTTATACTTCTAGGATCCTTGGCAAATTTTCAAACTTGTTGTCGATTAATTCCCACTGAGCTCCATCTATCGGGTGCCTCATAAACTTATCCACAATTTGCTCATCATGATGCCACCGCAACCTCTTTACCTCTCTAGGGTTTGCAAACAAATGCCTCAACCTTGGAATTAAAGGCAAGTACCAAACAACCTTGAACAGGATTCCTGTCTTGATCTCGTCGTCCAATTTGTACTTGTCCTTTGCTCTCCTGCACTTGTATCGTGCATGCTTTCATGTGGGACATGCACGCAAATCTTTGTACTCACCATGGTACAATATACAATCATTC
The DNA here is from genome assembly GCF_002575655.3 of Aegilops tauschii subsp. strangulata. Classification (NCBI taxonomy): domain Eukaryota; kingdom Viridiplantae; phylum Streptophyta; class Magnoliopsida; order Poales; family Poaceae; genus Aegilops; species Aegilops tauschii. The sequence goes on from NC_053036.3 coordinate 370,406,170, forward strand.
ACACAAGCGTGTATCTTCTGTACTTCAAGTGTCAATGGGCAAACAATTTTCTTCCCTTCATTCGTGCTTCTGGGGAGCACATTATCTTCTCGAAGAATTTCTTTGAAAAGACCTAACATCTCTGTGAAGCCCTTGTTTGATAGACCATTTGCTGCTTTAAATCTGAGAAGCGCCAGGGTGGCACTCAACTTGGAATATTTCTTTTTGCAACCTGGATACAATTCTTTCTTGGAGTCCGCATCAATGGTGGTAGATCCTTGTACCCAATCATATCCTTTTTTGGGCCCTCGAAATCTGCAATCATAGCAGCAGAATCTGGCATATCAAGATCGTCGTCATCTGCATCGGCGTCTTGGTTTTCCAGTGGGCATTTCGGCTTTCCGGTGTTCCATTGGTAGCTTGATGCCTCTGCCCCGATGTTAGATTCAACATCCATGTGACACTGATCGGGGTTTGGCATCTCGCTGCCCTGGGTATCTTCATCCATGACCTCCTCTTCACAGTGTCTGGTCCAACATGTATATCCATCTATGAATCCCCTAGAGACTAAATGCAACTGGACATCTACAACTTCATGTGACTCTGTATTGGCACAATCAGTACATGGACACAGGATGTAATCCGCATCACCAATTCTCCTCTTTGTACTTTCAGCCAAATTCATGAACTCTGTCACACCACTGATAAAATCTGCGGTTTTCCGATTCTTCATCCATCGATACCGTTCCATCTGCATCACACGAATGGTAATTAAAAACAAAACAACAACATTAATACACGGATTAACTGCTGCCCAAATATGCGTGCATAAATCACAAGGTTTTATTTTCAGAATTACTGAGGGTGCTCCATGTTGTTATCCAGACGTGCAATGACAAAAATTAATGGCCAGTCAATTTACACACAGAGTACTAGTACAATACCACCCTTTGGAATTGAATACCTTAATTAAGCCACTCACAAAAAGAATACCTTAATTAATTAGCCGCGCGGCGACCTCCACCCAGCAGATAGAGAAGCGTGATGCGGCGGCACGCTGAGATAGCAGGGTCGAGGAGCAAAGCTTAGTGCGGTTGCCGCCTAAAGTTCGACCTCCACTATCCCGCCATCGACCGCGATGGATGTGCTTGAATCACGCCGCCGCTGACCTCGATGGTTGAGCTCCTCCTATCTCCTGCCGCAGACTGAGGATTGACCTCCTATGACGCCGCCACCGCCCACCGACCGAGGATTGACCTCTTCTCCGGTAGCCGCTGCCTAGGACACCGCCGCCATCTCTATATGCAGAGCGGCTGTTTTTTTATGGATATCCGCAGAGCGGCTGTTTACATGGTATCACTGTAACTCAATTATATGGACAGGGTAGTACATCACATACGGTTATGTAACGGCAACCGTGTCTAACCTACGTTGTCTTCTCACACGGTTTGGTGCGGAAATCGTGTGTGACGTTGTAATACCTAACACAAACGACATGTATAAAAAGTGTGTCGTATACAACATATAGTGCCATAAGTAGTTCCCAACCGTTAGCTTATCCCCACAGTTTCCCCATTTCCCCCAAATCCCTACATAGCCTCCAAATTCCCTCGCGTGGCGCTGACATTGGGGGAATGCGGACGAGTAGTGCTGATGGTTTCGGTGCGGCTGCTCCTACTCGTATCGCCGCCACGACGGTGGTCGCAGCCGAGCACTTACCTAAGGTCATCGGAAGGCAGGTGTGCTATGGATCCGAATCGTCCTGTCAGGTTCCAATCTATCCCGATCTATTTTAGCATCTCCAAAGTATAGCTCCTTGCTGAATCTGTCCTGAATGACACCCCCTCACCCCCAGGAAAGCGATATGCCGCCGGATCCGGAGCATGACTCTAGACTCCCGCAACACGAGTTTGACTCCGAGTTTTGCGCCACCGAGAAGTACCAAAAGCTGAGTTGTGTGCACGGGCACACTCCCGCTCGACGTGTATGCATGGAGGGATTCGACATTGGCAGGCGGTTTCTCAGTTGCCCCTTAGAGGTTAGTGCTAAGTTCATCATTTTACTTGAGTTAATGCCACCGCTCATCCTGAATACTATTTAAAATTGGCAGGGATATGAGGCTTGTGCCTTTGTTAACTGGCTGGATGAAGAATGGCATGGCAGGGCTCGGAGTGTTATCACCAAGCTCACAGAAGATAACTTAAAGCTGAAGAAGAAACTGGCTGATCTGGAATGTACAATCGGTACGATGAAGCAAGAAAGAATCAATCACAGGCAACAGATGAAAGCAAGAGACAAAAAGGAACTCACATGTGTAGTTCTGGTTGTCGCATTAGCCATGTTCTATGCGTTGTTTGCAATGATGATTAGGGGTTTTGTTTAACAGTATTGCTAAAGCACATCTAGATGTGCTCTAAGTAATGCACATCTAGGTCCTATGCCATTGATGTTACGCGAAGATTCGTGCAACTATTTTCCATTGTCTTTTTTCTTTTCCTTTGTAGTTTGATTATTACTGGCTTTATCAATAAGAAGAGCTCAATGTATTGCTTGCCAACTGTCCTACTCCATTCGTACCGGTACCGGTGCATAATCCTTTCTTTTTGTCCTGAAAAAATAAACCAGCCAATAGGAGTCTTGCGCAACCCTGGGAATTTGGAGCGATTGGGTACAAATAATTGCGGTTGATTATAGCAGCGGTTAGATAATACATCAACCCCCGCTTCAATTGGCATTTCCTCTTCTCTGCACACTGAAAGTGCTAGTTATTGACTAGAGGGGGGGTGAATAGGCGATTTTTATGAAAGTCTTCAAAACATGGGGCTTTGAATACAAACAGTAGATATGAACCTATAGATATGCAACGGAAGGTAGACTACACTAGACAAGCCATAGTCAAGTAAGCAATGAAGTGAAAGCACGAAGACTATTAGCAGCAAGGTAGTATGGATCAGGATGGAATATAGTATGAAGCCAAACAACAATAGTCGTCACACAGTGCAGTCAATCAGATCAAACAAGCAAGCAATGACTTCACGAAGACAAACTGTAAGTAAAGAGAGGTAAGAGATAGAACCAGTTGTTTAGTGAGGACAGGGACTTGTTGGACCAGTTCCAGTTGCTGTGACAACTGTACGCCTGGTTAGGGAGGCTGAGATTTAACTCAGAAGACCGCGTCTTCACCTTATTCCCCTTGAGCTAAGGACACTTAGTCCTCGCCCAATCACTCTGTCAAGTCTTCAAGGTAGACTTCCAAACCTTCACAAACTTCGTTCACCGGCAATCCACAATGACTCTTGGATGCTCAGAACACGGCGCCTAACTGGCTGGAGGATTCACAGTCCTCAAGTGTAACAAGTCTTCAGGTCACGCAGACAGAAAGACTTCAGTGATGCCTAACACTCTTTGGCTCTGGGTGTTTTGGGCTTTGTCCTCGCAAGGATCTCTCTCTCAAATGCTTCGGAGGTGGGTGTTGGAGATATGCCCTAGAGGCAATCATGTGATGATGATATTTCCATATGTATTCATGAGTCCTTTGTATTGTCCTTGAACATCATCAATGATATGTATCAATAAGTATGTGACTTGTTTGTGGAACTATGTATTGTATGATGATTGTTTTAATGGTCCCTAGTTGATAAGGTTATGCGGACACATATCCTTGACTAGTATACGACTCGGTTGATGACTATGTTTCACAAGTCATGTGCATGGAGGTGCTAAACCGATAGTATGGGCTCGGGGATGGAGATCACCGAGCCGGACAGACCCACTTTGAGACGCAGCAAGATATAGTCATATGTTAGTCTCAAGTGCAATGTCTATGCCATGTCCTAGACCTGAGGTCCTTGCATGTTCTCGGGATGAGGATCGACTCACTTAGGGTCTATCAAACGCTACTCCGTAACTGGGTAGTTATAAAGGTAGCTTTCGGGTGAGTCGTGAGACATGCCGCGAGACATGGTTGACCAAGATGGAATTTGCCCCTCCTATTTGGAGAGATATTCTCTGGGCCCTCTCGAGTGATCAGATTCGGAAAGCATGGCCATGCGACTTGGGTTAAGTGTTAACCCAGTTCGGGAATCTATATCATGGTTTCGAGAAGAGAGGTCGAGCTAACACAAGGGTGACAAGTACTCACCTTGAGCTCGACAACAAATATCGTGAGGCAAAAGGAATGTTGCATATGCCACATTGTTGAGGTTCGTCAAACGACTTTACGCCCACATGGGAGTTGGCACGTTCTGCTAGGAGCCGCTACCAACTATCGACTCTGGTCGTGTCCATGTGTACGTGAACCTATAGGGTCGCACACTTAAGGGGCTGCAGCCCATTCGGATTGGATCTGAGTGGAAAATGGATGTGGACTCCTAGTGGGCTCAAGTGTTGAGCCCACCTCGGAGGTCTATATAAAGGGGAGTGGGCACACCACTTAGGGTTGATCGATTTGAACCCTGGTTAGCCACCGCCACTCCCCACGCCCATGCCGTGCGACCGGACCTAGCAGTCCGCCACTCGACGTTGCTCCCCGTACGGGTGGATACCTTGGAGGCATCTCATCTGCGGTGCTTGGACGAACCGTTCGAGGGAACCGCGAGGTGCTGTTCGCGGGAGATCACCGTTCACGGGTCTTCGTTGTTCGCGGGAGATCGGCAACGCGAGGAGGAGACAGTCCGGGAGATCGGCTACACGCATCACCAACTCTACTTCCGCTGCGGTGACTGCGCGTCTAGTGGTAAACTCGATCCCGTGATCTATTTCCAGCAGCATGATCTTGGGTGCGCGGTAGAAAATTTTATTTGGCGCTAGCGTAGCGTACCGCATGTTCCAACAGTGGTATCAGAGCCTCCACTGCGTGGTAATAGATTCGATGATATGCATATGAGATATGTAGATCGATTCAGGTGCGGGTCGATGAGATCGGTCGCACATGTCAGTGTTGAAGGTTGGTTTCGTGATCTTGTTTCCGTGATCGTGATGCAGAGGTCGTGACACGACTTACCCCTACCGGTCAGTTGTCCGCCATCGGGGTAGACAATGGAACGTAAATCCGGATGCAGCACGCGAAGATCAATGAGACTGATCGAATCGGAACATATATCAACACCTTGGAAATGTGATTTCCACGGTGCTGAAATCTGTTGGAGGCGTCTCGGTAAAACGGCTGTAACTTTTGCATACGAACTCCGATTTTGCTCCACGACCTGTCAAACTGAAGCTAACGAAAAGTTGGATTAGCGGCGAAATACTAGAACAGAATTTTGGTGCTTCTGGCTAGGCCAAAATCCGCTTGGAATATAGAGTTTTAGGAGGTTTTATCTTTGGCGGTAGAACGTCTGACTCATTTTTGCAGGGAATGACTGTGATTTGGTATAGCCCATGTATGTTGCTTGTATATTATTGTTTCATGACCTGCGTGTCATGAGTGTGGCAACCGGAAGGAGCCATATGGTTGTCCCATTATTGTATTAATGACCTGCGTGTCAACATGAGAAGCCATGTAATGTAATTTACTTTCAGTAGCTATTAGTTTTTAATAGCATAGTATCTTATGTAACACTTGGCGGTTGACACCATGGCGTGGAGATGGAGATCACCACGAGGACAACCATGCATGGGCAGACCGCGCACGTGGAGATGGAGATCACCACGCGCTGTGAAAAGGGGCTATACCATATCACACATACATAAACTGCTTGTGAAAGTTTATCCCTTTTATGCACCCTTCCTTTTGCATGGTAGATGTTTTAAGTAGGGTGATCCCTCAAAGAATGTCAAGTACAAATGCCTCCCCAATTGTTGCACCTTCACATGTCAAGTATATTTAGTGGCGGGCATATGAAATTAGGGTGCCACTAGATCTCCTTGAAGTGATGGGTTTGTGTCGGACACTTACACATGGAGCATTGGTTGACTTGTCGTGGCTATCAAAACAGTTTTGGGCTACAAGGCATAGGAGTTGGCGAGGCATGAGATGTCCCCAACAACAAGAGTCGTATGGAGATACGATTAACAAGAGTTGCTTGCCGAGTGATCTTGTCCTCTAGCGGTGATGCAAAAGCTCACTAGTTGACATGTTGATCTTGGATCTTGAATCACTAAGTATCAACCGAGGGATGTTGATTTTAGTGGGAGTAATGATCTTATTAAAATGTTTAATATGAATTACTCTTCATGAATACATGTCTTAGTGTTTTGCATATTTCTGTTGTAGATAAATGGCACCACCTGCTCAAGTTACCCCTTTTGCGTTGAAATCAATCCTGGAAAAAGATAAATTGAATGGAACAAACTTTACCACCTGGTATAGAAACCTGAGAATTATTCTTAGGCATGAGAAAAAGGAACAAGTTCTAGAGAATCCGCTTCCAGAGGAACCTGCCGATAATGCGAATGCCACAGCCAGAAATGCCTACCAGAAACTCGTTGATGAATCAAACGAGATCAGCTATCTCATGCTGGCTTCTATGGAGCCCGATCTGCAGCAGCAGTTCGAAAATATTGAGGCTTTTGATATGATCGAGAACCTTAAGAGCATGTTTCAAATGCAGGCTAGGACCGAAAGGTTCAACGTCTGGCGATCCTTGATGGATTGTAAGCTGAAAGAGGGTGATCCACTGAGCCCGCATGTGATCAAGATGATCGGGTACATGCAAGCTCTGGATAGCCTGGGCTTCCCACTTGGGGATGAGTTGTCCACAGATACAATTCTGGGTTCTCTTCCGGACAGCTATGGGCCGTTCATCTCGAACTACCATATGCATGGGATGGAAAAGAAGCTCACTGAATTGCATGGGATGCTCAAAGTGGCAGAGCAGGATATCAAGAAAGGTACACATCGTCAAGTATTGATGGTGCAGAACTCGGCTAAGTTCAAGAAGAGTTGGTCCAAGAAAAAGGCTAAGGCAAAGGGCAAAGAGAAGGAGGCAACTCCAACTGCCACCGCCACTCCCCACGCCCATGCCGCGCGACCGGACCTAGCAGTCCGCCGCTCGACGCTCCTTCCCGTACGTGTGGATACCTTGGAGGCATCGCATCTGCGGTGCTTGGACGAACCATTCGAGGGAACCGCGAAGTGCCGTTCGCGAGAGATCACCGTTCACGGGTCTTCGCTGTTCGCGGGAGATCGGCAACGCGAGGAGGAGACGGCCCGGGAGATCGGCTACACGCATCACCAACTCTACTTCCACTGCGGTGACTGCGCGTCTAGTGGTAAACCCGGTCCCGTGATCTATTTCCAGCAGCATGATCTTGGGTGCGCGGTAGAAAATTTTATTTGGCGCTAGCGTAGTGTACTGCGTGTTCCAACAGTGGGTTGCTCTCAAACGACAGAAGCCGTGTACTAACTCTGAGCAGCCACCAATTTATGGTGTAGGGGGTGGGCTATTTATAGCCAGGAGGCAACCCGACCTGATTTGTCCAAAATGACCCTGGGTCACTAAGGAACTGACACGTGTCCAATGGTCAGATTTCAAACACACGCGACAGCTTGACTTGGGCTACAAGTAAAGGTGACTCATCCAGCTCTGGATAAGATTTGCTCTTGTCTTTGCTCGAAGACATAGGATTTGGTTGAGCATCACTTTAGTCACTCTGACTTTGTTCACTTGGACCCCACTCAACAGTACGGTGGTTCCTATGACTCAACAAAGAAGAAAAGGAAACTATGAAACAACTATGTCTCCGCACTCCATAGTCTTCACGTGAATGTCTTCTCAAGTCATAGTCTTCGTTGTGAATATCTTCACAGACCACCATTGTCTTCAAAGTCTTCACACATTTTGAGGGGTCATCTCTGGTAGGTAAACTGAATCAATGTGGGACTACTACCTGTGTTATCCTGCAATTCTCACAAACACGTTAGTCCCTCAACAAAGTTTGTCGTCAATACTCCAAAACCAACTAGGGGTGGAACTAGATGCACTTACAATCTCCCCCTTTTTGGTGATTGATGACAAACTGGTTGAAGTTTTCAACGGGGATAAAAGTATGTGAGAGTTTAAGGATTAAGGCATTGTCTTCATAAGTAGCAAAAGGCTCCCCCTGAAGATGTGCATATAAGTAGTTTGCTTTTGAATGCAAATGCACATGGCAGGTTTTACTTGCGGAGATCCTCTTCAACTTATGAAGACAATTCATCGTGCATATAAAGATATAACGAAGATAATGACATGCATAATGAAAAATGGAAGTCTGCGGAATGACTTCATGCGGAATTTATCATCGCATCACAGAATAGCAGAAACGTAGCAGACAACCATCAAATTTAAGTGTTACAACCCAAGGAACCAAATGTATCAAAAGACGAGAGTTGTAAACACTTGGCAAAAATATAGCAACCACCCATAAGGACCCGCTTGAAGACTATCAACTCATATGCTTCTCCCCCTTTTGTTAGTAATGACCAAAAAGGTTTGAAGACATAGAGCATCTACTCGTTCCCATCAAGAGTAGAGGAAGGTGCAGGGTCGACGTTGGAGTTTGGTGGTGCAGAAGGGCCTGACGCGGTGTCGAGATGCAGGGAAGCCATGGTTGGGGAAGTGACGTCGTCTTCTTCATCAACGAATCGTGCAACAACAGTTGCAGCCGAAGATGAATACTCGGTCCGATGTATCGGTCAGCTATACCTAATCCTTCACTCAAAAACGCATCACACCCTTTGTAGGTTCAAGCCGAAGTCAAGCATGATCACCTACTGCAAACTCCAAATATCGTGGTCGGCGTACCTGGTCCTGAACTACTTTTAATCTCGAATAAGTGGAATCTTCTCGGCACTCTCCTTCATCTTCTGTGGAAATCTTCTATTGAGGGAGTGCGGCGCCAACTTGCATTGCATGGAGGTCTTGAGTCAAATTTGAAGCCTTCTGTGAAGCCATCTTCACGAAGATCTTCTTGAGGGCATAACAGTGTCAGACTCTTCCAAGACCGCCGACAGGCTTCATGAGCTATGAATGAGTTCTTGGTGGCCAAGTTTCTGATGTGATTGACGTCCACCATGATACTCTGCATATGACGCTTTAGCCAGTCATGATGCTTATCCTGCTTCTGATGTAAGGCAACAAGAAGCTCTCGGTCATTGAGAACGCGAGAACGCTTCTGAGGCCTTTGAGCGATTGTACTGGCAGTGGCTTCAGTGTTGGCACGATGTGGCTCTCGCATATTGCCAGCCAGAGGATAAGCAGGAGTCGCAGCATTTGGAACATGAATCCCTTCTATGGGTTCCGTGAAGCTTTGACGATCAACATTGTGAGGGGTTCTTTGGCAGGCTCAGGGTAGATGGCTTCAACTGATAGATCAGCCTCAGGCAAAAATACAAGATGGTTGCGCGCTGAGGGTTGATAGTCAACAGATGAATGGAGTTTGATCAGGCGCATCACCCATGGAGCATAAAACTTCAAGCTAAATAGATCAATCCCAGATGCTGCAAGTTGCCTCATGAAGAAATCTTGGGTATTGAAGTTGATGCCATGGAGAATATAGAATACCAAAGTCTTCATGGTGCCTTCAAGTTTGACTTCAGAAGAATATCCCTTGACTGGCCAGAGAGTACGCCTCAGAATGTGATAAATCGTGCGGGGTAAGTACTCGAGGTCCTTGACGAAGAAGGCCTTGGGATATTCAGCATCTTGTGGCAATGGCTCCATCATGCTGAGCATCTGACTCATATTTGGCTCTGGCTTCTGAAATATACTATGCAGTGCATTCCTGTGTAGCTGACAACCAGGTTCATAGAGCTCACCTGGAGTGGGTAGGGAAGTAAGCTCGATGATATCTTGAGCTTTAGCTTCATGATGCACATCACCTGTCATCCACTCAAGGATCCAAGTCTTCGGATCCCTGTTGTAGCCACGGATGTGAAGTGTGGCATAGAACTGCAGCAGAAGCTCTTCATTCCAGTGCTATTTGTCAGTGACGAATTGCAGAAGACCAGCATCTCTAAAACAGTCCAGAGCTTCTTCAAGGCAGGGCAGACCAGCAATGGCTTCACAATCCAGACGCATATGAGGAAAGATTCGCTCTTGATTGTATAAGACACATGAGTAATAGCTGCGCTGCTGATAGCTCCAGAAGCGATCAGAAAGATCTTTGGCTTCGAGTAAGGATTCTTAGCACTGTCAAAGAATGTGTTGTGTGCCCTGAAGCTATTGACGCTGTAAGATCATGGCGATGTAGCAGCACCTGGAAGCCTTGGCAGCCTTGGTTTCAACTTCTGAACTTGTGGCCTCTGCTCCACATGGTAATCATACTGAGGTCCGGGAGGAGTGGGAGGCACCATGATGGGCCACCGAACTATGACAAGTTCACCACGATTGTAAGCCTGTTCCAAGGTGTGAGGCCTTGAAGGGGGAACAATGTCTTCAGCATGCATAGTGGCTTCAGGTTGCACATGAGCTTCAGGCACAACATTGGCTTAAGGCTCCACATTGTCTTCAGCCATGACAGTGTCATTGGTGTCAGTAGCATTGTTTGTGGCAGCCGCAGTAGTTTCAACCTCCGTTTCAGTAGCAGGAGGGTTGGGCATAGTCAAATTCTCCTCAAGAATGACTTCATCAGTGGCAGGTGGTGTGGCAGCTCTTTCTTCTTCTTGTCTTGGTTCTTGATTTTCTTTGGCTGATGCAGCCGGAATGTCTATAGCAGTTTTCGCTTCAGACTCGAAGACATTCGTAGAGGGGGTGGCTTCGGGAAACACTTGACGTGCTACTGAGCTTTGTTGCGCTTCCCCTTCTGGAATGCTCGACATGGTGACCTGCGGCCTAGGGCATTTGCGAAGCCTGCGGAAAGCGGGCAACGCCTGTGGTGATGGAGTGGTCTGCACCATGTAATTGTCGTCGTCAAGCACCGGAGTGGTGGCTTGAGGTGGTGGAGTTCTGGGTGTCTCATCATCAATGGGGGTGTCTTGTTGAGGGCGATCGGCCCACGAATCATCCTGAGCAATTGGCGTCAAAGGACGACCCATGCTGATGAGTTCGATGTTCGTAAGAACAGGTGATGATACCAGTTGGTGCTCGAGTTGAGGAAGGACTTCATCATCTTCAACATTGTCTTCACGACCAATGTCTTCAGCTGTGACGGGGTTGACAGCTAGAACTTCTTCATCTTCAGGAGCCTCTGTGAAAGCAGGCTCGTGGATCACAAGGCGACGTTCTTGGTTGGTAGAGGCTGGACGGGCAACAGAAATGGGCTCAACAACAAGGGGCTCAGAGGCCGCAACACGCTCTTTCTTTGAAGACTTCTTCAATTTCTTATTTGATGGTGCATCATCAGAAGCATTCTTGTGCTTGCGCTTCTTGGCTTTGGCTTCAGCTGCCCTTGTCTTCTTCAGTTCTGAAGCTGCTGAGGGGACCTTAGGCTTCGAGCTAGTCATGCTGGCAGGGAAGACAATGCGAGGGGCTTCCTGCCTTGATGCTTCAGCTTGGGCCACAGCAGGCTTCTTCTTTTGTTTGGCAGCCATCTTGGGGTCGATGCTAGGACGCCCAAGAGCCTTGCGCTTCTCAGCCTCATTGTGTGCTTGAACACATTTCTGCGTGAAGTACTTCATGCGCTCTAACCTTTTGCTTCTTCACGCTTCTTGTGAAACTCTTCCTTGAGGTCATGCAGCATCTTCTTGAAGATCTGAACATCTGCCACGCTGAGCTTGGCCATGTTCTTCTTGAAGTGAGCCTTTTCATAATCAATTTTGTTCTTGAGCTCGACTATTTTCTGAGCCAAGGCCAACTCATTAGCAATGGCTCCGTGGAATGTGACGCTGATGTCCACCGGAAGCTGAAGATCATCAATATTGATAGTCTGGTCATCAAACCACTCGTCGATGAAGTTGTTCAGAATGTCCACATCAAAGAGGGGAAGATCGTTGAAGATCTCCGCCTCTTGCTTGCTCTTGATAAGCATTTCAAGAGCTTCATCACCAAGATCTTCATCGCTAGACAGATCAATGGTTTCATTTTCGTTCCTCAGAACGGCAGCTGGAGTAAGTTCATGCCCAGAACTCTTCATGGGCTTCTTCTTCTTCTTGGACTTATCGGTCTTCTTGGAGGCACGAGATAAGTCTTCAGATTGCACACTGGCTTCAGGAGGTGTAGTGGACAATGGCTTCACAACGGAAGCTCTTGGTGCGGCAGAGGGCTTCAAAGCCTTTGTCTTCTTCTTCGTCTGAGGCTTTGGTGGTGCTGGCGCTTCTTCAGAGTCAGCATCGTCAGCAGATTGATCCACTGTGGCCCTCTGAGCAGCGATATGAGAAAGGAGGCCATCAAAGTTGTCGAAGGGGCCGATGACATTGGGATTGGCATCGCGTGTGCCATCAGCCCTTGGAGCAGATGGCCCAGGGTTGAAGTTGAGGCCCAGATCCTTCTTGTTCTTCACAGCAGAATCTCGTGCAAACTGATAGTTGCGCTTGAAAAGATTATCTTCACGACACCATAACATAGATGATGGGTCGGCATTCTCTGGCTTCGGTCCTCGGACCATGCATGGGTAGAAGCCTTGAGCAATGGCTTCGGACTTGGACTTGGGCTGCAGATTTCTATATAGAATATCTCCCCATGGGTGCTTGATTGCGTTCTTCTTTGCATATTCAGGGGTCACAAATTTGTATTTGAACCACTCTTCTGCCCAATATCTTCGAATCCATTGGATGCGAGTCTTGCGCTGGCCATAGCTCACTTCAGGGTCTGTCTTGTACATTTCAAATAGATCAGGAGGTAAATCCTTAGTAGTATCTCCACGGCGCTGCCTGCCGCCCTTCCTAGCAGATTTGTCAGTTGCCATAATATTCAGACTGAATGGCTTCAATACAGTGAATGGCTTCCTTTTGTTGGTCAGACAGGAACTGGCTTCTAGTGAGTGAATATGACGATGTAAGAACTCTGCAAATGAATGCAGATTATGAGAACCAAGGGATTCTCCCACGGACATGTACCTGTGACAGCACTAGAGGTGCGAGGGAAGGGGAAGACGTCATATCCATTCTCATAAGATTTTGAAGATAAATCAGTTTGAAGACATTGACCTCATAGTGCGAAGACATTCACTTATTTGATGAGAGTTGGTTCCAGATTTGTACGAATCCATGAATAAGTACAAGTGAGGAATCTAACTAGTTGTGAAGCATAAGTGAATATACTTGGCAAGATATGAGATGCATAAGAAGACAGATCCAGATTTGGAAGTTAAGAAACCACTTTTGGTTGAAGTGGATGGATCTGACGGATCAAAAAGGTAGTAAAAAGTAAGTTTAAATTACCGCTTGACGAACTGCTAGACGAGGCGAAGAGAGAGGCCGAGCAGTTCAATCTCCCGCGCCCTAACTCGGCGGCGGAAGACACCTACGGTGGCGGCGGAGAGGACAAGGTCCGCAGCCGGCGTGAGGACGACGTCGAAGAAGTCGCGGAAGCTAAGCGCTTCGTCTCCGGCGTCGTCGCGAGCTAGCGGAGGCGCTAGGGTTTGTGCAAGGTGGCGAGGTGGAAGAAGAGATAATGACCGCGGTGCGTTGTGTTTTTATAAGGAAAGGGACAGCACAGCGTAATTACGCAGGTGCCCCTAGCGGTTCACATCTGAAAGACACGTGGCATGCATGCAACACATTGGAAGTATGTTCCCACGCATGCGTGGATTGTCGGGTGGTCGTTCCGGCTTCTCGGGTATTCAGGCAATCAGGATATGGCATTAAAAATAGATTTAAACTTTTGTCCCTTTGTCTTCTGCTGACAAGGATTCAGAGAAGACAATCGACAGGTTTCAATTGAATGCATATGATTTGGATAGATAGAAAGGTAGAAGCACAGAAAGGGTTAGGGTCCGATCACATTCACTTAGATCAAGAAAATGCAAACATGAAGACATAGCTATAAGTGAATGCTGTAGAGGACATAACACGAATATATGTATATACCAGCATAAGACCAAATCAACATTGTGAAGATAAACAAGAAGTCAAAACATTGTTGAAGACAAACCAAATGAGAAGACTTTGCAGTTATGACGCCAATTGAAACACTTCAAACAAGAATTTGGTGGTGGCGTTACCCACCGTATAGGAAGTATTAGACCCAGACACGGCGCACAATTATTGTGGCGCTCCGAAGTCAAATTCCGCGTTAATGTATTCACACTTAGAGTGTATGTATTCATTGATTGAAGATATACGTTACTTCGTGTGTTGCACATCTAAGTCATCAACATGCATAAGCGTTAGGATGTGTGTCCAATCACAGGACATTTGAGGATTCTAAGATATTTAGCTCACACCGCAACTTGCAAAACCTTTTCTCATCCAAGGGCTTTGTGAAGATATCTGCCAATTGCTCTTTAGTGTTGATGTGAATGATATCAATATCTTTCTTCATGACATGATCTCTGAGAAAGTGATGACGGATCTAAATGTGCTTTGCCTTCGAGTGCTGAACTGGGTTGTTGGCAATCTTGATGGCACTTTCATTGTCGCAGTAAAGTGGCACTTGCTTCAGATGGATGCCATAGTCCTTGAGAGTTTGCTTCATCCATAGAAGCTGAGCACAACAGGATCCAGCAGCAATGTATTTAGATTCATCAGTGGAGAGAGACACACAGTTCTGCTTCTTTGAAGACCAACAGGCAAGAGATCGTCCAAGAAAGTGACATGTGCCTGATGTGGACTTGCGATCAACCTTGTCGCCAGCATAATCAGCATATGAGAATCCAACTAGATCAAACTCTGAGCCCTTTGGATACCATAATCCAAGTGTTGGGGTGTAAGCCAAATATCGAAGAATTTGCTTCACACCTAAGTGGTGCGATTCCTTTGGTGCCGCTTGGAATCGGGCACACATGCAAACGCTAAGCATTATATCTAGCCTAGATGCACATAAATAGAGTAAAGAACCAATCATGGAGCGGTATACCTTTTGATCGAACTCTTTACCATTGTCGTTGGGTCCCAGGTGACTTTTGGTTGGCATTGGCGTTGTGTAACCTTGGCAGTCTTGCATGCCAAACTTCTTCAGGAAATCTTTGAGGTATTTCTCTTGTGATATGAAGATGCCGCTGCTTTGCTGACGAATTTGAAGACCGAGGAAGAACTTCAGCTCACCCATCATGGACATCTAATATTGCTCTTGAATCATGTGCCCAAACTCATCACTGTATCTCTTGTCAGTGCAGCCGAAGATAATATCAACCACATAGATTTGGCACACAAACAGTTCACCATCATATGTCTTCGTGAAGAGTGTAGGATCTAGAGAACCAGGTTTGAAGCCTTTGCTCTTCAGGAAGTCTTTGAGTGTGTCATACCAAGCGCGAGGAGCTTGTTTGAGGCCATACAGTGCCTTATTGAGCTTGTATACCATATCAGGATGTTTTGGATCTTCAAAGCCAGGTGGTTGTGCAACATACACTTCTTCTTCAATCTTGCCATTGAGAAGCACTCTTTACATCCATTTGGTACAGGAGGATGTTGTGGTGGTTGGCATAGGCTTGCAATATGCAAATGGCTTCAAGCCTAACCACCGGACCAAATGTTTCATCGAAGTCAATCCCTTCAACTTGAGTGTATCCTTGAGTACCGAGACGAGCCTTGTTTCTGAAAACTTGACCATGCTCATCTTGTTTGTTGCGATAGATCCATTAGGTGCCTATGCTATTGTGCTTGCAAGGATCAGGACACTTGACCAATTCCCATACATTGTTCAGCTCGAACTGTTAAAGCTCTTCTTGAATAGCTTGAATCCATTTAGGTTCCATGAAGGCTTCATGTAAGTGCATCTAGTGCCACCCCTAGTTGGTTTTGGAGTATTGACGACAAACCTGGTTGAGGGACTAATGTGTTTGTGAGAATTGCAGGATAACACGGGTAGTAGTCCCTCATTGATTCGGTTTACCTACCGGAGATGACCCCTAAAAATGTATGAAGACATTGAAGACAATGGTGGTATGTGAAGATATTCACATTGAAGACTATGACAAGAGAAGACATCGCGTGAAGACTATGGAGCGCGAAGAGTTAGTTGTTCTGTTGTTTCCTTTTCTTCTTTGTTGAGTCATAGGAACCACCGTACTGTTAACTGGGGTCCCAGTGAACAAAGTCAGAGTGACTGAAGTGATGCTCAACCAAATCCTATGTCTTCGAGCGAAGACAATGAGAGTAAATCTTATCCAGAGCTGGATGAGTCCGCTTTACTTGTAGCCCAAGTCAAGCTGCCGCGTGTGTTTGAAATCTGACCGTTGGAACACGTGTCAGTTCCTTAGTGACCCAGGGTCATTTCGGACAAATCAGGTCAGGTTGCCTAGTGGCTATAAATAGCCCACCCCCTACACCATAAATTGGTGGCTGCTCAGAGTTAGTGCACGGCTTTTGTCGTTTGAGAGCAACCCACCTCCGAAGCTTTTGAGAGAGAGAAATCCTTGCGAGGACAAAGCCCAAACACCCAGAGCCAAAGAGTGTTAGGCATCACTGAAGTCTTTCTGTCCGCGTGACCTAAAGACTTGTTACACTCGAGGACTGTGAATCCTCCAGCCGGTTAGGCGTCGCGTTCTGAGAATCCAAGAGTCATTGTGGATCGCCGGTGAACGAAGTCTGTGATGGTTTGGAAGTCTACCTTGAAGACTTACCGGAGTGATTGGGCGAGGACTGGGTGTCCTTAGCACAAGGGGAATAAGGTGAAGACACGGTCTTCTAAGTTAAATCTCAGCCTCCCTAACCAGACGTACAGTTGTCACAGCAACTGGAACTAGTCCATCAAATCCTTGTCCTCACCAAGTGACTGGTTCTATCTTCTCCCTCTCTTTATTTACAGTTTGTCTTCGTGAAGTCATTGCCTGCCTATGTTACCTGTTTGACTTCACTGTGTGACTTCTATTGTTGTTTGGCTTCATACTATCTTCCATCCTGATCATTACTACCTAGCTGCTATTAATCTTCGTGCTTTCACTTCATTGAATACTTGACTATGGCTTGCCTAGTGTAGTCTACCTTCCGCTGCATGTCAATAGGTTCATTTCTATTGTTTGTCTTTGAAACTCCAATGTATTGAAGACGTTCATAAAAATCGCCTGTTCACCCCCCTCTAGTCGATAACTAGCACTTTCAATTGGTACCAGAGGATGGTACTCTCTTGTTCTATGTGATTTGGTTTAACCACCTGGAGTTTAGCTATGTCGACTGCAGGGATAATCAAAGTCTCCGCTGCGTGCCCCGTCTTTGATGGAACTGAATATCCCTACTGGAAGAATAAGATGCGCATGCATCTTGAAGCCATTGATGTCGACCTCTGGTATGTCGTCAAGAATGGTGTTCCCAAGACTGGTGAAGGTGTCACCCCTGCTGATGTCAAGAAGTTCATTCAACTGGATTCTACTACCAAGAACATCATCTGTGGTCATCTGACCAAAGGACAGTATGGCCGTGTGAGTGCTATGGAAACGTCGAAGCTAGTCTGGGACTGGCTCTCCAAGGTCAACGAAGGCGTCTCAACCCAGAGAGATCAAAGGATCAGTGTTCTTCGCAACCGCTTCAAGAGAAACGACAATGAGAATGTCCAGCTCACGTTTGATCGCCTCACTGACATCACAAATGAGCTTCGTGCTCTCGGCGCCACTGAGATCACCAAGCATGAAATCGTCAAGACACTCCTTAGATCACTTGACAGCTCGTTCGACACCCTTGCCCTGATGATACAAGAATGCCCTGACTTCAAGACACTCGATCCGTCTGACATACTTGAGAGGCTCAACACACATGAGTTCCAACTATCTGAGAAAAGAGACATCTATGGTCCAAACTATGGCCGAACTCGCGCTTTGAAGGCAAAAGCTGTTTCCTCATCTGAAGAAGAATCTGACTGCAGTTCTGGTGATCCTGAAGACATTGGAAAGGAGCTTCCTATGCTTGTGAAGAAGTTCCAGAAGTTCACTAAGAAGAAGGGCTTCAGAAAGTCTTCATGATCCAGCTCTAGAAATGATGAAGCTTCCACTCATGATTACAAGAAGAGAACATGTCACAAGTGTAAGAAACCTGGACACTACATCTCTAAGTGTCCATAGTGGGACAATGAGAACAAGAAGAAGAAGAAGAAGAGCAAGGAATATGATTCTGATGACAAGAAGAAGAAATCCTCAAAGTCTTCTTCCAAGTCTTCGTCCAAGTCTTCATCACACAAGAAGAGCTCATCTGGCAAGGCTCGTGCTTTTGTTGGCAAGGAGATGGATTCAGAGGAGGAGTCTGCTTCTGAGGAGGCGGAGGTGAAGTCCGACTCTGGCATTGCAAGTCTGGCTCTAGCTACAGCCTACGTTGCCAAGTCCATCTTCAACACTGAAGACAATGGCCCCGTCACCAACGCTGATGCTAATGACAAGGACGACTCTGCTCCCACCTACTTCTTCATGGCACGTGGTGCCAAGGTAAAATTACGCGATGCTTACTTTCAAACATCAAGTGAAGATGACTCTGATTGTGAATCCAAACCCAGCTACAAAACACTTGCTAAAATTGCAACTGAACAACAGAAAGCTATGGAACATACTCAAAAACTGTTAGACAAAAGCGATGACCTGTTGGACGCGGAAATGACCCGATCCTAGTCCTTAACTGAAGACATAAAAAATCTTCATGTTAAGTACCAGGAACTTGAAAGTCGTCATGAAACGCTCTCAACGACTCATGAAAAGCTTTCCTATGATTATCTTCAAAGGAAGCAAGAACTTGAGAAAATGAGAGCGGCTCATGAAGATATTCAAAAGGAGAATGAGTCACTTCGCGCTCAACAGATCAGTCCCACTCAGGAGGGATTTGAACCACCATGTCTAAAATGCCTTGAGCGTGATAACGCTACTTCTGTTGCTGAATGTTCTACTGCTGCTACTGTTGCAATATCTTCAACTGTTGATGTGGTAACTAACCCCTCTGCTGAGGATACCACTACTATTGCTGATGAAAATGCTAGGTTGAAGACATTGCTTGAAACAGGGATGTACAAAAGTCTCAAAGGGCATCAGACACTGTGCGATGTCCTCAAAAAGCAGATTCTGAACCGAAACCCTAGGAAAGAGGGTGTTGGGTTCGAGAGGAAAATGAATGTTGATGGTTCCTACTGGAAGCCTGAGCAGTACCCCAAAACCACATGGGTTGCTGCAAAGGGACCTTCAGTGGATCCACCCACTTTATCTGGCTTCACTTGTGCTAACCTAGTTATCATTGATGAATCCTTTGATGCAAACTATAAACTGTTTAAGAATCAGAATGGTGAAGTGTTCGCCAGGTATATTGGTACTAACTGCAGGAATGGGCCACCTATGAAGAAGATCTGGGTTCCCAAAAGTTGTCTTGAGAATCTTCCTGTGAATGTCATCATGACACCGCCTGGGAAGAAGACAAATCCAGACCAAAAGCTTCATATGGTACAAAGGCTTCATACAGATACAAGACTCACTTGAGTCACCCTAACACCAATGTTTTGCAGGGAAATCATACTCAAACTTATGAATATGAGCGTGTTTCTTCAAACCGCTATGTTCATAAAACTAAGAACTTTTCCGCTTATTCATATGAGTATCATTCATCTCCTGCAAGGCTATTTGCTAGGGCTCCAAAGTCGAAGTTCTCAGATGCCGCACTTAGACTCATTGCTTCTAAGCCACCCCTGAAGATGTGGGTGGTTAAGAAGAATTAACTTTCTTTTGCAGGGAAAGGTCTCCAGCCGGAAATCAAAGGCGTCTGATGCTATTGCTGGGGACCTAAAACATCTTGTAGGGCACAAGATAAAATGCCCAAATGGTCTCACTATGTATTTTGTTCCTGAATTGCTTGCCAATCATCCTATCAGTCCTAACCTTGATCTGAGCTTTGATAATCCTCTTGTCCGTCAAATGTTTATGCTTCACAATACTCTTGGTGAATCCTATCCCCCTAACTGTACTGTAGGGTATGACACCTCATGCTTCAGAATGGATTATGGACAGCGGATGCACTAATCATATGACAGGTGATCGAAGTCTTCTCATGGACTCAACCTTACGTCCATCTGACAAGAGTCACATCACATTTGCTGACACTGGTAAAAGCAAGGTATTGGGTCTAGGTAGAGTTGCAATCTCAAAGGATCAGCACATGGATAAAGTGATGCTTGTTGAATCCCTTGGTTTCAACTTAATTTCTGTCTCAATGCTTTGTGACTTGAACATGATTGTGATATTTGGAAAATATCGTTGCCTTGTACTAATGGAATCTGACAAGTCTCTAGTCTTTGAAGGGTATCAGAAAGATGATTTGTACATGGTAGATTTCTCAGCAGGACCACAGCTTGCCGTATGTCTTCTAGCAAAAGCTTCAGAGTGCTGGCTCTGGCATCGGAGGCTAGGGCATGCTGGCATGAGGAACCTGTACACTCTCACAAAGAAGAAGCACGTCATAGGCATCGAGGGCGTCAAGTTCAAGAATCACTTATGCGGTGCCTGTGAAGCTGGAAAGATGACAAGGGCCAAGCATCCCTCGAAGAAAATCTTGATGACGTCTCAACCCTTCGAGCTGCTACACATGGACCTATTTGGCCCTACTCACTACTCTACTCTCACTACTACTGCTTTTTTTATAGAAAGACTGTAAGGGAACCCCCTACAGTATAATTGGTGCAACAAACCCAAATTGCAAGTACCATGCCTTGAACCTGGGTGGGTGGGAAGGCATCAACCCCTCCCCACCACTAGGCTATGCCTTAGTCTGCCACTACTACTGCTTGTCTCTATGGTTTCGTCATTGTTGATGATTATTCAAGATATACTTGGGTGCACATAATCCTCTACAAGACTGAAGTGCAGGATGTATTCAAACGCTTCGCCAACCGTGCCATGAACAACTATGGCGTCAAGATCAAGCATATCAGAAGTGACAACGGCACAGAGTTCAAGAACACCGGTCTCGACCTTTACTTGGATACATTGGGAATCACTCATGAGTTCTCAGCTCCGTACACACCTCAGCAAAATGGCATCGTGGAGCGCAAGAACAGAACACTCATTGAGATGGCTCGGACGATGTTTGATGAATACAAAACTCCAAGAAAGTTCTGGCCTGAAGCCATTGATACTGCATGCCATGTCATCAACCGTGTTTATCTTCGCAAGCTTCTGAAGAAGACATCCTATGAACTCCTGACTGGTAAGAAGCCAAATGTCAGTTACTTCAGAGTATTTGGTGCTAGGTGCTGGATCAAGGATCCACATCACACTTCAAAATTTGCACCGAAAGCACATGAAGGTTTTATGCTTGGTTACGGAAAGGATTCGCACTCCTACAGAGTCTTCAACCTCTTTCACTATAAAGTGGTTGAAACTGTAGATGTGCGGTTCGATGAAACTAACGGCTCACAAAGAGAGCACCTACCAAATGTGCTAGATGAAGTTCCACCTAGTGAATCCATCAAGCTTATGGGAACTGGAGAAATCATACCGTCTGAAGCTCAGCCTGAAGAGGAACTTATCATTTCTGTACCTAATCAACCTGAAGACAATGCTCAGCCTGAAGACAATCCTCCTAACGATGACAATGATCAGCAAGAGCAAAATCTTCGTCCAGTTCATCCTCGTGTTGCAAATGAAGTACAGATTGAGAAGATAATTGATAGCATCAATGCGCCTGGCCGCTCACTCATTCAAGAGCAACACAGCTAGCAAATTTCTGTGGGCACTTTGCATTTGTCTCAATATCAGAACCCAAGAAAGTTGCCGAAGCATTCATGGAACCTGAATGGATTCAAGCTATGCAAGAAGAGCTTCAACAGTTCGAGCTGAACAATGTGTGGGAATTGGTCAAGCGTCCTGATCCTCGTAAGCACAATATCATAGGCACTAAATGGATATATCGCAATAAGCAAGATGAGCATGGTCAAGTCGTCAGAAACAAGGCCCGTCTCGTTGCTCAAGGATACACTCAAGTTGAAGGGATTGACTTCGATGAAACATTTGCTCCCGTGGCTAGGCTTGAAGCCATTCGCATACTGCTAGCCAGCGCAAATCATCATAACATCCTTCTGTATCAAATGGATGTGAAGAGTGCCTTTCTCAATGGCAAGATTGAAGAAGAAGTGTATGTTGCACAACCGCCTGGCTTTGAAGATCCAAAACATCCTGATATGGTATACAAGCTCAATAAGGCTCTGTGTGGCCTCAAACAAGCCCCTCGCGCTTGGTATCACACACTCAAAGACTTCCTGAAGAGCAAAGGCTTCAAACCTGGTTCCTTGGATCCCACACTCTTCACGAAGACATATGATGGTGAACTGTTTGTGTGCCAAATATATGTGGATGACATTATCTTCGGCTGCACCAACCAGAAATACAGTGATGAGTTTGGACACATGATGCAAGAGCAATATCAGATGTCCATGATGGGTGAGCTGAAGTTCTTCCTTGGTCTTCAAATTCGTCAACAAAGCAATGGCATCTTTATATCTTTTTTCTCAAGAAAAATACCTCAAAGACTGCCTGAAGAAGTTTGGAATGCAAGACTGCAAAGGTTACACGATGCCAATGCCAACTAAAAGTCATCTGGGTCCTGACGCCAATGGTAAAGAGTTCGATCAAAAGGTATACCGCTCCATGATTGGTTCTTTACTTTATTTATGTGCATCTAGGCCAGATATCATGCTTAGTGTTTGCATGTGTGCTCGATTCCAAGTGGCACCAAAGGAATCGCATCACTTAGCTGTGAAGCAAATTCTTCGATATTTGGCTTACACTCCAACACTAAGATTATGGTATCCAAAGGGCTCAGAGTTTGATCTAGTTGGATTCTCAGATGCGGATTATGCTGGTGACAAGGTGGATCGCAAGTCTACATCAGGCACATGTCACTTTCTGGGACGATCACTTGTCTGTTGGTCTTCAAAGAAGCAGAACTGTGTATCACTCTCCACTGCTGAATCTGAATACATTGCTGCTAGATCTTGCTGCGCTCAGCTTCTATGGATGAAGCAAACTCTCAAGGACTATGGCATCCATCTGAAGTAAGTACCACTCTACTGCGACAATGAAAGCGCCATCAAGATTGCCAACAACCCAGTTCAGCACTCGAAGACAAAGCACATTGAAATTCGTTATTACTTTCTCAGAGATCATGTTATGAAGGAAGATATTGATATCATTCATGTCAACACTGAAGAGCAATTGGCAGATATCTTCACAAAGCCCTTGGATGAGAAAAGGTTTTGCAAGTTGCGGTGTGAGCTAAATATCTTGGAATCCTCGAATGTCCTGTGATCAGGCACACATCCTAACACTTATGCATGTTGATGACTTAGATGTGCAACACACGAAGTAATGTATATCTTCAATAAATGAAGTCTTACACTCTGAGTGTGAATACATTAATGCGGAATTTGACTTCGGAGCGCCACGATAATTGTGCGCCGTGTCTGGGTCTAATACTTCCTATACGATGGGTAACGCCACCATCAAAATCTTGTTTGAAGTCTTTCTCTTGGCGTTACAATTTGCTAAGTCTTCGCATTTGTCTTATCTTCGACATTGATTTGTCTTCTTGATGATTTTCACCTTATTGTTTTAGCTTACTAAGATATATACTTATACTTGTGTTCTGTCCTCTACAACATTCACTTATGGCTATGTCTTCTCGTTTGAATCTTTTGGACTAAGTGAATGTGATCGGACCCTAACCTCTCTATGCTTCTACCTCAAACTCTATCTATCCAAATCATATGCATTCTGTTGAAACTGTCGAATGTCTTCTCTGCGTCCTTGTCAGTAGAAGATACAGAGACAAACATTAAATCTATTTTAAATGCTCAGTCCTTATTGCCTGAAACCCGGAGAAGCCGGAACGACCACCCGACAGTCCAGGCGTGCGTGGGAAAGTGGAACATCTTCAAACGTGTTGCATGTTCGCCACGTGTCCCTCAGATGTGAACCGCCAGGGGCACCTGCGTAATTGCGCTGTGTCGTCCCTCTCCTTATAAATACACATCACATCATGGTCCAAATACTTCTTCCACCTCTCCACCTCAGACAAACCCTAGCGCCACCGCTAGCTCTCGACGACGCCGGCGATGAAGCACTTAGCTGCCGTGACCTCACCGACGCCGTCTTCACGCCGGCCGCGAACATCGTCTTCTCTGCCGCCGCCGTAGGTGTCCTCCGTCGCCAAGTTAGGGCACGGAAGATCGAACTGCTCGGCCTCCTCTTCTGCTCCGTCTAGCAGTTCATTGTGTGGTAAATTAAAACTCTCTTTTTACTGTCTTTTTGATCCGATAGATTCATCCTTCCTACCAATAGCGGTTTCTGCCTCCACAAATTTGGATCTATCCTGTTCTGCATCTCATATTATGCCTAGTATATTCACTTATGCTTCACACGTAGTTAGATTCCTCACTTGTACCTATTCTTGGATTCGTACAAATTTGGAACCAACTCTTAACATATAAGTGAATGTCTTCGCGCTATGAGGTCAATGTCTTCTAAACTAATTTATCTTCAAAATCTTCTGAGAATGCATATGACCTCTTCCCCTTCCCTCGCATCTCTAATGCTGCCACAGGTACATGTCCGTGGGAGAATCCCTTGGTTCTCATAGTCTGCATTCATTTGCAGAATTCTTACAGCATCATATCAACTCTCCCGAAGCTAGTTCCTGTCTGACCAACAGACGGAAGCCTTTGACAGTTTTGAAGCCATTCAGTCTGAACTACATGGCCACAGATAAGTCAGCAAGGAAGGGAGGCAGACAAAACCGTGGGGGAACATCAAGAGATTTGCCACCTGACCTCTATGAGCTATACAAGACAGATCCAGAGGAGGATTACAATCAGCGCAAAACACGAATCCAATGGATTCGAAGATATTGGGCAGAGCAATGGTTCAAGTACAGGTTCGTGACCCAGGAATATGCTGAAAAGAATGCCATCAAGCGACCCTGGGGAGATATCTTGTACAAAAATCTTCCACCCAGGTCCAGAACTGAAGCCATTGCTCAGGGTTTCTTCCCCTGTATGGTTCGCGGACCACAGCAAGAGAATGCTGACCCATCTTCTCTGCTATGGTGTCGTGACGACAATCTGTTCAAGCGCAACTTCAAGTTTGCCAAGGACTCTGCTGCGAAGAACAAGAAGACACTGGGATTAGACTTCAACCCCGGTCCCTCTGCTCCTCGTGCCGATGGCACACGCGATGCTGAACCCAATATCGTCGGGCCCTTCTACAACCTTGAAGGTCTCATCACTCACATTATGGTTCAAGGGGCAGAGGTGGAGCACTCTGCTGATGACGCTGACTCTGATGAAGCGCCAGCTCTGCCAAAACCACTAAAGCAGAAGAAACCCAAGGCTTTGAAGCCCTCCACCGCACCAAGAGCTTCGCGAGCGAAGCCTCTGGCCACTGCTCCTCCTGCACCAAGTGTGCATTCTGAAGATCTCTCACGCATCTCCAAGTCTAAGAAGAAGAAGAAGCCCATGCAGACTACTGGTCAAGCACTGACCCTTGCTGCTGTTCTAAGGAATGAGAACGAAGCCATTGATCTGCCTAGTGACGACGATCTTGCCGATGATGCTCTTGAGCTGCTAATAAAGAGCAAGCAAGAGGCGGAAATCTTCAATGATCTTCCCCTCTTCGATGTGGACATCCTGAACAAATTCATTGGCGAATGATTTGACAGCCCAAACCTCAGTTTTGATGATCTTCAACTCCCCATTGGCCTCAGCGTCTCCTTCCATGGAGCCATTGCTCCTGAGCTGGCTCTAGCTTAGAAAATTGTTGAACTGAAGCACAAGATTGACTATGAAAAGGCCCAGTTCAAGAAGCACATGGCCCAGCTCAGTGTGACAGACGTCACAAACTTCAAACTAATGATGCATGAACTCAAGGAAGCGTTTCACAGGAAACGTGATGAAGCTAAAGGCTCTCGAGAGCGCATGAAACACCTGGCTGCCAAATGTGTTCAAGCCTACAATGAAGCTGAGAAGCGCAAGGCACTTGGGCGTCCTGGCATCGACCCCAAGATGGCTGCCAAGAAGAAGCCTGCTGTGGACCAAGCTGAAGCATCCAGGCGGGAAGAACCTGACATTGTCTTCCCCGCCAGTATGACAGGCGTGAAGCCTAAGGTCCCCACAGTGGCTTCGGAGCTCAAGAAAACAAGGGCAGCTGAAGCCGAAGCCAGAAAGCGCAAGACCAAGAACACCACTGATGAGGCTCCACCAACCAAGAAGAGAAAAACCAAGAAGAAAGATCGGGATGCTCCCACAGAGCCCTTGTCGTCGAGCCGATCTCAGTTGCTCGTCCTGCGTCAGAACACCGAGAGCGTCAGTTGATTGTTCACGAGCCTGCTACCACATAGGCTCCTGAAGTTGAAGATATTCCAGCTATTGACCCCACCGCAGCTGAATACATTGGTCACCAAGACAATGTAGAAGATGATGAAGTCCTTCCTCAGATCGAGCACAACATGGTATCATCGCCTGTTCTCACGAACAACGAACTCATCAGCATTGGTCGTCCTTTGACGCCAATTGCTCAGGATGATTCATGGGCTGATCACCCTCAAGACTCCCCCCCCCCCCCCCGTGAAGAAGAAACACCAACTACTCCCCCAACTCAAGTCACCACTCTGGTACTTGAAGATGAAGACTTTGTGGCCCAGACAACTCCATCTCCACAAGCGTCGCCAGCGTTTCGCAGGCTTCGCAACGGACCAAGGCCACAAGTCACACTTTTGAGTGTTCCAGAAGGAGAAGAGCACCACTCCGTATCACGTCAAGTATTTCCTGAAGCCTCTCCTACTGCGAACATCTCCGAGTCTGAAGCCAAAGCGGCTGAAGACATTCCGGCTGCATCTGCCGATGAACGAGAAGAGCCAAGAGTAGAAGAAGAACGTGTTGCTACACCCCCGTCCAACCCTAAAGTTGTTCTCGAGGAGAACATGTCCGACCCTCCAACTACTCAAGTGGAGGTTAACAATACTGCGGCGGCCACAAACACCTCAACTGAAGCCAATGACATTGTCATGGCCGAAGCTAATGTGGCGCCTGAAGCTAATGTGGTGCCAGAATTTCATGCACCTGAAGCCAATGCTGCACGTGATGCAAATCTGCAGCCTGAAGTCAATGCCACTGCCACTGCCACTGCTCCTGTACCGCCTCCAAGGCCACACACCATCGAGCAAGCATTTGATCGTGGTCAGCTGGTTACTGTCAGATGGCCCATTCTGGTTCCTCCACCTGCTGCCGGTCCACAATTTGACTATCATGTCGAGCACAGGCCTCAGGTCCAGAAGCCTAAGCCAAGACTGCCAAGGTTTCCAGGTACTGCAACTTCACCAGGGTCCTTCAATGCAAATGGCTTCATTGCGCACAACACTTTCTTTGATAGTGCCAAGAACCCCTACTCCAAGCCAAGAATTTCATCTGATCGGTTCTGGAGCTATCAGCAGCGCAGTTACTATTCCTATGTTATCTATGATCAAGGGCGCATCTTTCCACATATGTGTCTCAACTGTGAAGCCATTGCTGGTCTGCCCTGCTTAGAAGAAGCCCTTGACTGCTTCCGTGATGCTGGTCTTCTGAACTTTGTGACTGATAAAGAGCATTGGAATGAAGAGCTTCTGCTACAATTCTATGCAACCCTCCACATTCGCGGCTACAACAGGGATCCGAAGACATGGATCCTTGAGTGGATGACAGGCAATGTCCATCATGAAGCTAAAGCTCTTGATATCATTGAGCTAACTGGCCTACCCACTCCAGGTGAACTCTTCGAGCCTGGTTGTCAGCTTCACCACAATGCCTTGGAGAGCATCTTTCAGAAGCCAGAGCCCAACATGAGCCAAATGTTGAGCATGATGAAGCCTCTGCCATGCGACGCTGAATACCCAAAAGAATTCTTTGTTGAAGACCTAGAGTATCTGCCCCAAACGATCTATCATACCATAAGGCGAACTCTATGGCCCATCAAGGGACATTCTTCTACAGCGAAGCTTGAAGGAGCAATGAAGACATTGGTCTTTTATATCTTCAATGGCATCAGCTTCAACGCTCAAGACTTCTTCATCAGGCAATTGGCTGCATCTGGCTCTGACCTCTTTGGTCTAAAATTCTATGCTCCATGGGTTATGCGCCTTATCAAGCTTCATTCAGCTGTCAACTATCAGCCTTCTGCACGCAACCATCTGATATTTTTGCCCGAGGTTGATATGTCAGTTAAAGCCATATACCCAGAGCCTGCCAAGGAGCCTGTTTGTCTTCACAATGCTGATCACCAAAGCTTCACACAGCCCATTGAAGGAGTTCAGGCCGTCACTTGTGTTTATCCTTTGGCTGGCAATACATGCTTACCTCACCGTGCCCATACTGAAGCCACTGAAAGCACTATTGCTCAAAGGCCTCGGAAGCGATCTCGTGTTCTCAATGACCGAGAGCTTCTCGTCGCCCTGCATCAGAAAAAGGATAAGCATCACTACTGGCTGAAGCGGCAGATGCAAAGCCTCTTGGTGGACGTCAATCGCATTCGCAACCTTGCCACCAAGAATGCATTTGTCACTCATGAAACCTGTCGGAGATCATGGAAGAGTTTGACTTTGCTCAGTGCTGAAGCAGATCTTCAAGACGATGGCTTCACTGGAAGATTCAAGTTTGATTTCACTCCTCCCAGGAATGCTTTCTTGCGTCGGACTCCCTCTCTTAAAGACTCTGACTATTCCTCCTCAGCTTCAACGGTGAATGCCAGAGTCATTTATGACCAAGATGATGCTACTTCACCAACTCCAACCTCGGCGCGTATCGACACTGCACCAAGTTCTTCCGCACCACCTAACCTCAACGACGACCCTGCTGCTTCACCTCCTACTCTTCATGGGAACGAGTAGAGACTCTGTGTCTTCAAACCTTTTTGGTCCTTACTGACAAAAGGGGGAGAAGCATATGAGTTGATAGTCTTCAAGCGGGTCCATATGGGTGGTTGCTTTATATTTTGCCAAGTGTTTACAACTCTCGCTTTTGATACATTTGGTTCTTTGAGTTGTAACACTTAAACTTGATGGTCGTCTGCTACTTGTTTGCTATTCAGTGATGCGATGATAAATTCCGCATGTGCGATGATAAATCCCGCACGAAGTCATATTGCAGACGTCCATTTTTCATTATGCATGTCACTATCTTCGTTATATCAAATCATGCATGATGAACTGTCTTCATAAGTTGAAGAGGATCTCCACAAGTACAACCTGCCCTGTGCATTTGCATTCCAAAAGCAAATTACTTATATGCACATCTTCACGGGGAGCCTTTTCTACTTATGAAGACAATACCTTAATCCTTTACAATTTCACATACTTTTATCCCCGTTGAAAACTTCAACCAGTTTGTCATCAATCACCAAAAAGGGGGAGATTGTAAGTGCATCTAGTGCCATCCCTAGTTGGTTTTGGAGTATTGACGACAAACCTGGTTGAGGGACTAGTGTGTTTGTGAGAATTGCGGGATAACACAGGTAGTAGTCCCTCATTGATTCGGTTTACCTACCGGAGATGACCCCTAAAAATGTATGAAGACAGTGAAGACAATGGTGGTATGTGAAGATATTCACATTGAAGACTATGACAAGAGAAGACATCGCGTGAAGACTATGGAGCGTGAAGACTTAGTTGTTTCGTTGTTTCCTTTTCTTCTTTGTTGAGTCATAGGAACCACCGTACTGTTAAGTGGAGTCCCAGTGAACAAAGTCAGAGTGACTGAAGTGCTGCTCAACCAAATCCTATGTCTTCGAGCGAAGACAATGAGAGCAAATCTTATCCAGAGCTGGATGAGTCAGCTTTACTTGTAGCCCAGGTCAAGCTGCCGCGTGTGTTTGAAATCTCAACCAAATTCTTGTGTGATGAAGACTTCGACGAAGACTTGGAAGAAGACTTTGAGGATTTCTTCTTCTTCTTGTCATGAGAATCATATTCCTTGCTCTTCTTCTTCTTGTTCTCATTGTCCCACTGTGGACACTCAGAGATGTAGTGACCATGTTTCTTGCACTTGTGGCATGTTCTCTTCTTATGGTCATGAGTGGAGGCTTCATCATTTCTCGAGCTGGATCTTGAAGACTTTCTGAATCCTTTCTTCTTAGTGAATTTCTGGAACTTCTTCACAAGCATGGCAAGCTCCTTTCCAATGTCTTCAGGATCCCCAGAACTGCAGTCAAATTCTTCGTCAGATGAGGAAACAACCTTTGCCTTCAAAGCGCGAGTTCGGCCATAGTTGGGACCATAGATATCTCTTTTCTAAGATAACTGGAACTCATGTGTGTTGAGCCTCTCAAGTATGTCAGACGGGTCAAGAGTCTTGAAGTCAGGGCGTTCTTGAATCATCAGGGCCAGGGTGTCAAATGAGATGTCGAGCGATCTCAAGAGTGTCTTGACGATTTCATGCTTGGTGATCTCAGTGGCGCCGAGTGCATGAAGCTAATTTGTGATATCAGTGAGGCGGTCAAATGTGAGCTGGACATTCTCATTGTCATTTCTCTTGAAACGGTTGAACAGGTTGCGAAGAACACTGATCCTTGAATCTCTCTAGGTTGAGACGCCTTCGTTGACCTTGGAGAGCCAGTCCCTGACTAGCTTCGCAGTTTCCAGAGCACTCACACAACCATACTGTCCTTTGGTCAGATGACCACAGATGATGTTCTTGGCAGTAGAATTCAGTTGAATGAACCTCTTGACATCAGCGGGGGTGACACCTTCACCGGCCTTGGGAACGCCGTTCTTGACGACATACCAGAGGTCGACATCAATGGCTTCAAGATGCATGCGCATCTTATTCTTCGAGTAGGGGTAATCAGTGCCATCGAAGACAGGGCACGCAGCGGAGACTTTGATTATCCCTGCAGTCAACATAGCTAAAACTCCAGGTGGTTAAACCGAATCGCACAGAACAAGGGAGCACCTTGCTCTGATACCAATTGAAAGTGCTAGTTATCGACTAGAGGGGGGGCGAATAGGTGATTTTTATGAAAGTCTTCAAAACACGGGGGCTTTGAATACAAACAGTAGATATGAGCCTATAGATATGTAGCGGAAGGTAGACTACACTAGACAAGCCATAGTCAAGTAAGCAATGAAGTGAAAGCACGAAGACTATTAGCAGCTAGGTAGTATGGATCAGGATGGAAGATAGTATGAAGCCAAACAACAATAGTCGTCACACAGTGAAGTCAATCAGATCAAACAAGCAGGCAATGACTTCATGAAGACAAACTGTAAGTAAAGAGAGGTAAGAGATAGAACCAGTTGTTTGGTGAGGACGGGGATTTGTTGGACCAGTTCCAGTTGCTGTGACAACTGTACGTCTGGTTAGGGAGGCTGAGATTTAACTCAGAAGACCGCGTCTTCACCTTATTCCCCTTGAGCTAAGGACACGTAGTCCTCACCCAATCACTCTGGTAAGTCTTCAAGGTAGACTTCCAAACCTTCACAGACTTCGTTCACCGGCAATCCACAATGACTCTTGGATGCTCAGAACGCGACGCCTAACCGGCTGGAGGATTCACAGTCCTCAAGTGTAATAAGTCTTCAGGTCACACGGACAGAAAGACTTCAGTGATGCCTAACACTCTTTGGCTCTGGGTGTTTTGGGCTTTGTCCTCGCAAGGATCTCTCTCTCAAATGCTTTGGAGGTGGGTTTCTCTCAAACGACAGAAGCCGTGTACTAACTCTGAGCAGCCACCAATTTATGGTATAGGGGGTGGGCTATTTATAGCCAGGAGGCAACCCGACCTGATTTGTCCAAAATGACCCTGGTCACTAAGGAACTGACATGTGTCCAACGGTCAGATTTCAAACACACGCGACAGCTTGACTTGGGCTACAAGTAAAGCTGACTCATCCAGCTCTGGATAAGATTTGCTCTCATTGTCTTCGCTCGAAGACATAGGATTTGGTTGAGCATCACTTTAGTCACTCTGACTTTGTTCACTTGGACCCCACTTAACAGTACGGTGGTTCCTATGACTCAACAAAGAAGAAAAGGAAACTACGAAACAACTATGTCTCTGCACTCCATAGTCTTCACGTGAATGTCTTCTCAAGTCATAGTCTTTGTTGTGAATATCTTCACAGACCATCATTGTCTTCATTGTCTTCACACATTTTTAGGGGTCATCTCTGGTAGGTAAACTGAATGAATGTGGGACTACTACCCGTGTTATCCTGCAATTCTCACAAACACATTAGTCCCTCAACCAAGTTTGTCGTCAATACTCCAAAACGAACTAGGGATGGCACTAGATGCACTTACACATACCCCGCTTAAGTGTCCACCATCTTCATCGTCCCCGGCAGGCCGCACTACATACTGGCACACACTCAGCAGCCATGTCGAGCGACAGCGAGGACGACAGTTCGGGCAGCAGTCTAGCGTCCGATGATAGGTCAACATCGGAATCATCCCGCTCGTCTTCCATGAGTCCGGCGTCGAGCCCAGACCTCGATTATATCCGGATCATGGAAGGGACGCCGCCTTCGGAGGCGTCAGACGACAACCAGATGGACGAGGAGCCGTCAGAGGACGGAGAAGAGGACGACGATGATGAGGAGGAGGAATGGTCAAACAAGGAGGAGGAGGACGACGACAACAATGACAATGACGACGGCGGCGGCGATGAAAAGCCAACCGTCAGCGGCAAGAAGCGTCCTCGCCAAGACGATGTCGCGGGGCCATCCAACAACAACAACAACAACAATGACTAAATTAAGCAGACTGTACATATCTCTATTTCCGTTCGCTCATATTAATTTGTTATCTCTTTTTATCCTCTCAATCTCATCGCAGACGGTTAGTAATAAGTATTCAATAGAGATCTTCTACATTATCGCCCACAGGTTGGTTTGTTGAACTGTGTGCCCTGATGAGCACACAATTTACAAAAAAGTCCGTATGGGCTGTCTATAGTGACCGCACACAATTCTGATTATCGACCTGTTTGCCGGGTATCACACACATCTTGTTACGCCGATTGTGTTCACCTCGATCATCGCAAACAGTTCATCGGAGCAAACTGTATGCTGTATATCGCACACACATTGATATGGCTGCCCGTTTCTATTGTTCTGTCTAATCGCAAACAGTTCGTATGGATCAACCATATGCCCTGCATCGCACGCGCAACTACAATCTGAACCGTGTTTGATGCATCCTCCATCACAAACGGTTTGCACATTTTTTGACGGTTATTTTACACCACCATTTGTGATTATTGCATCGCACACAGTTTCGTCGAAGGGTCTCTGATCGTAGTGTCGCGTTAGCAGCATCCTGCAGTAGTGACCTCATCACCCTTGTTGACCGAGATTGACATCTTGATCAACACAGTACCGTGAACAACCTAAGCTCTGAATACCACTTGATAAAACACCGACTAGCGAGATGCTAAATCGTGCGAGCCGTGGCTCAATCTTTCACAGTATTGTTGTCGTAAACGATCGAGGTAGAAAGAGATTCGGCCCTTGCTATTATTTAACAAGAACAGAAACTAATCTGCGGCAAGATTGACAAAGATCAAACTCAACACAGCAGCATACGATCCATCACAAAGGGTCGCAGAAAAGGCAGCAACTTGATGTCCCAGACCTGGAACCTTTTTCTCTGTCTATTAACACTCGATGAAAAAATCAATCTCAAAACAACCAGCCCCGTACACGGCTGTAGCCGGCCTTTTATATAGGCGGCGCGTACATAGTAAACCGAGTTGCGTACAAGACCTATCTTATTTGGACTCTCTCTCTTTCCTATCCCAACAAATCAAGGAATTAAACAATAAATTATCTGGCACGCTGATCACCTATAGTAACGAACTTTGGACTCCTATGAAAACTAGTACGTAACTAGTATTAGATCAAATGACTTGACCCTCTCGTATCGATTGACAGACACAGGCCATGCGATAATTTATGTAGCACATGGAGTTCTGAAGGTGGGCTTAACTTCATCCTTCTTCGGTTTAGTTGGTGGAACTTCAAACCTAAAAGAACCAACTTGTAAAACATTCCGAAGATTATCTCTTGCACTAGCGGCCACATCAGAGTAGTAAGTAGATGATGGGTTGCGAGAGTGACAGAAGCTTAAACCCTAGTTTATGCGTTATTTCATAAGGTTTCGATTTGGATCCATATGTTTCATGCTATGATTATATTTATCTTAATTCTTCTTTTGTACTTGTGGATGCTTGCGAGAGGGGGTAATCATAAGTGGGTTGCTTGTTTCAAGTAAGAACAATACCCTAGCACCGGTCCACCCACATATCAAATTATCAAAATAGTTAACGCGAATCGACTAAACATGATGAAAGTTAACCAGACAATATTCCCATGTGTCCTCGAGAACGCTTTACTGACTATAAGAAGTACTTTCGGCTTATCCTTTGTTATAAAAAAGATCGAGCCACCATGTTGCAGCTTTGTTATTTTTGTTACTTGCTACTTATTACGAATTACCTTGCTATTAAACTATCCGTTACTACTATTTACAACACTTGCAGAGAATACCTTGCTGAAAACCAATTGTCAATTCCTTCTGCTCCTCGCTAGGTTAGATACTCTTACTTATCGAAAGGACTACGATTGATCCCCTATACTTGTGGGTCATCACTTATCAACAACAACAACAACAAAGCACGGGTTGACAGGTTCGGGAATGATTCTAAGAGACGAAGGGAGTGGTAATATTTTTTTTGCATATTGTCGCACATTCCATTGCAACGAGGCACTCGAAGGAGAGCTACATGTGGCCATGGAGGGTGTTAGCCTTACTTTAGTGCTCGGACCCACCAATGTTGATTCAAGGTGATTGCGCGGTGGCACTGGCGGCGCTCCAAGATGGACCCATGGATAGGTCTGCTTATGGTCACAATATTGCCGAGGTGAAGGAATTGTTGAAGAAGAGAGTGCTTAATCCGGTTAAGATATCTCGCGAACAAAGTAGGGTTGCACATTGCTTAATGAGCTATGGTCGTAGTCGTAGTGGGATAACACTACATGCTAGCTTAACCAATCCTCCTCTTTTGTTGCTGAACTTGTCGCGAACAATGGTAACCCTGTAATTTTAGAATAAGTACCTTATATTTCCCGCAAAACAACAACAACAACAACAAAGCTTTTTGGTTCCAACCAAGTTGAGGCAGGCTAAGTGTAACGCCCCGGATCCGTTGCGCCAGGTGTCTGCCAGTTATTCACTGTCGTTGCCATGTCATCTGCTTGCGTGTTGCATTTTGCCATGTCATCATCTGCATTTCATATCATGTCATCATGTGCATTGCATTTGCATACGTGTTCGTCTCATGCATCCGAGCATTTTCCCCGTTGTCCGTTTTGCAATCCGGCACTCCTATGTCACCCGGCGCCCCCTTTTGTCTTCTTCTCGTGTGCGAGTGTCAAACTTTCTCGGAATGGGCCGAGGCTTGTCAAGTGGCCTTGGTATACCACCCGGAGACCACCGGTCAAGTTTCGTTCCATTCGGAGGTCGTTTGGTACTCCAACGGTTAACCGGGCCTCCGCAATGTCCATTTGAGTATCCAGCAAAAACCCCCTCCAAACCAGCCCAAAGCCCACCAAACTCTCTCCCATGCTCTCGGTCGTTCGATCACGATCGCGTGGGCGAAAACCGCTCCTCATTTGGACTCTCCTAGCTCCCTCTACCTATATATGTGTGTCTCTCCCGAGATTTTCGCGCAGATGAACCCTAAAAATCCTCCCCTCTCCACGCCGGACATGTCCGACCCGCCGCCGCTCCCGGCCAATCCGGAGGCGACACGTCACCCGCACCGCCTCTCTCTCTCCTCCCCGCCGCCGCGGCCCGCGGAGCCCATCCCGGGCCCGCGCGGGCCCGAGCCGCCGCCGCTCCGAGGCGCCCGCCTCGCGCCTCCGCCCCGCCGCCGCGGTGCCGCCGCGCCCCGCCTCCGGCGACCCGCCAACCCCGCCGCCGCTGCAGCTCCTCCCGTCGCCGCCTTCTGCCGTCGCCGGCGCCGCCCCGCCGAGTCCCGCCGGCGCCGCGCCACCCCGCCTCCGCCGCCCGTGCCACGGCGCCTCGCCGGCCTCCTTCTCGCCGGCCGGAGCCCGAGCTCCTCCGGGTCTCCCCGCCGGCGCGCCTCTGCCGCCGAGCTCGGCTCGATCTGGATCCCCGAGCCCGCGTTGACTTCGCCCCCCCCCCCCCCCCCCCCGAGGTTGTTTTTTTGCCCAAGTCCTCAATAATTCTCAGTATCTTGCTCTGTTCGAGATGCCGTAACTTTGTGCATGTAGCTCCGATTTGCGCGTATAGTATGTCAAATTGTTCGTCTCGCGATGCTCTTCATTTTGTTCAATTCAATCATTTTCATTAGAGGTCATCTTGATGCCCAAATCTTCGTTGGAAGAGGGCTAGTTGCTGTTATTCTCTGGTTCTTATCAGAACTTGGAGATTTGTCATTTTTGTATCATTTATTCTGTGCATCTTTTGAGCATGAGCTCTACATGTGTTTTGAATTATGCCATGCCATCTTTCCAGTGGTATAGCCTTTGTATTTTTTTGATCTCTGTGGTGACTAGCACAAGCATGCAAAGTAGATCCCGTAATAATTCTGTTTTCAGGGACTTAGTGATTTCTCTAAGTCTTTGTCTGCTGTAATTTTGTTGCCATGTAAACTTGATGCTACAGAGAGATCCATGCATATTTTGGAGATGTTCAGTAAGGATGTTTTGTAGCTATAGTTGTAATTGATCCATTCCTGCAATTGTTTGCAATTTTAGAGTACCATAGCATGACTCAATCTTGCTCTACTTTTGCTACAAAATATTTCTGGCAGATTCTTAACATGATATGCATTTTTCCCAAGCTTATTGTAGTTGATCCATACATGCTATGCAATTGTTTTTGCCATGGATAGCTTCATAAACATGCCATCTTGCTGTAGGTATGCTTGGTTTGTCATGCATTGCTCTGTAGTGAGTGCATCAAGCTCACAAAGAGGCCTACATATTAATACTTCTGCCATGCTCTGTTTTCTGCTAAGTCTGAAACCTGATAACGAAACTTGCTATGGTTACATGCTTGCCATCATATCTTAGGGTCCTTTTTTGCTTATGGTCAGTAAGGGACTTTTGTCATGTGCATTTAGTAGAACACTACCATGCCTTGTTTTGCTATGTTAAGTTCCTGTAGCTTGTTGATTTCGTGCTCTGAACATTGCTACCTGATGCTGATTTTTGCAATGTCCAGTTTTTTCACCAAGTCTGTGAACCTCTTATTATTTGCAATCTTGCCATGCCCTTTTGAGCTTGTTCTAGTGATTTCTGGAGATAGCTCAGTGTTCATGTTTCGTTGTGCTTTACCTGTACATCATGCCCATGCCTTTTGTTTTCATGTTGAGTTACCGTAGCATACTGTTTTGATGCTTGCTAGATGCCTAGTTGCTGTTTCGTCAGATTGTTGCTATGTATTGTTTGGAGTGTATGTGTTGCACCGTTGCTCCGTTTTGAGCATGCTCTATATGAAACTTGCTTAGAATTATATGTAGTTACATATTATCATGTTGCATCCTTGTTTTGAGGTGTTTGCTTGATGTTTGTATGCATTTTGCGTCAATGCCATGTTTAACTTGTTTTGATCATATCTTCTAGACCGTAGCTCCGAATCTAATGAACTTTATATGTAACTTGACTAGATTTTCGTGTAGATCATCTTGGTGCTCTTTAACTTGCTGTTTAACAACTTCGACTTAATGCTTATTCAGTTCTGGACCAATTTCGAAATTGGCATATGAGGACTTACCGGAATTGTTATGTGTTGTTTCCGGCCTCATTTAAACTTGCTGTGATGTGTTGTTCTTGTATGCATCATCTCTTGTCATGAGTAGCTTCGTTTAGCTTTGTCATGCATCATTCTTGTTGAGCATCATGCCTTGTTCTTGTGCGGTGTGTTTACCTTGTTGTGTGCTTCTTCTCGATAGTTTCCCGAGTCGTTGCGATCGTGAGGATTCGTTCGTCTTCGTGGCTCCATCTTCTTCATGGATTCGTTCTTCTTCCTAGCGTGATTTCAGGCAAGATGACCGTCACCTTGGATCTCATTACTATCATTGCTATGCTAGTTGCTTCGTTCTAACGCTTTGCTGCGCTACCTATTCACTTGCTCCTCAAGCCTCCCAAATTGCCATGAACCTCTAACCTTTGTCACCCTTCCTAGCAAACTGTTGTTTGGCTATGTTACCGCTTTGCTCAGCCCCTCTTATAGCGTTGCTAGCTGCAGGTGAAGATGAAGTTTGCTCCTTGTTGGATTATGTTTATGTTGGGATATCACAATATCTCTTATATTATTAATGCATCTATATATTTGGTAAAGGGTGGAAGGCTCGGCCTTATGCCTGGTGTTTTGTTCCACTCTCGCCGCCCTAGTTACTGATATACCGGTGTTATGTTCCCGGATTTTGCGTTCCTTACACGGTTGGGTGATTTATGGGACCCCCTTGACAGTTCGCCTTGAATAAAACTCTTCCAGCAAGGCCCAACCTTGGTTTTACCATTTGTCCATCCTATTTCTTTTCCCTAGGGAGTCGCTCTCTCGAGGGTCATCTTATTTTAACCCCCCCCCGGGCCAGTGCTTCTCTAAGTGTTGGTCCAACCTGTCAGTCGCCGGTGGCCACCAGGGGCAACTCTGGTCTGGCCTACCGGAAGCTTGGACAATCCAGTGTGCCCTGAGAACGAGATATGTGCAGCTCCTATCAGGATTTGTCGGCACATTCGGGCGGCTTTGCTGGTTTTGTTTTACCATTGTCGAAATGTCTTGTAACCGGGATTCCGAGACTAATCGGGTCTTCCCGGGAGAAGGAATATCCTTCGTTGACCGTGAGAGCTTATCATGGGCTAAGTTGGGACACCCCTGCAGGGTATTATCTTTCGGAAGCCGTGCCCGCGGTTATGTGGCAGATGGGAATTTGTTAATATCCGGTTGTAGATAACTTATCACTTGACCTTATTTAAAACGCATCAACCGCGTGTGTAGCCGTGATGGTCTCTTCTCGGCGGAGTCCGGGAAGTGAACACGGTTTCTGGGTTATGTTTGACGTAAGTAGGAGTTCAGGATCACTTCTTGATCATTGCTAGTTCACGACCGTTCCTTTGCTTCTCTTCTCGCTCTTCTTTGCGTAAGTTAGCCACCATATCATGCTTAGTCGCTGCTGCAATATCACCACTTTACCCCTTCCTTTCCCATTAAGCTTTGCTAGTCTTGATACCCATGGTAATGGGATTGCTGAGTCCTCGTGGCTCACAGATTACTACACCACCAGTTGCAGGTACAGGTTGTGCGATGATCATGACGCGAGAGCGATGTCGTTTGTTTGGAGTTCTTCTTCTGCTTCTTCTTCGATCAGGGGATAGGTTCCAGGTCGGCAGCCTGGGTTAGCAGGGTGGATGTCGTTTGAGTTTCTGTTTATGTTTCATCCGTAGTCGGATGTTGATCTTATGTATGATGTATTGATGTATTCTTGCGGCATTTGTATGCCTTGTATGTATCCCCAAATATTATGTAATGTTGATGTAATGATATCCACCTTGCAAAAGCGTTTCAATATGCGGTTCTATCCTTGGTGGGGCCTTCGGGTCTCTTTAGGATAGTATCGCATATTGGGCGTGACACTAAGAGGCCCTGTTTGTTTGGGCTTTTTGTAACGCCCCGGATCCGATGCGCCAGGTGTCTGCCAGTTATTCGCTGCCGTTGCCATGTCATCTGCTTGCGTGTTGCATTTTTCAATGTCATCATCTGCATTTCATATCATGTCATCATGTGCATCGCATTTGCATACGTGTTCGTCTCTTGCATCCGAGCATTTTCCCCGTTGTCCGTTTTGCAATCCGGCGCTCCTATCTCCTCCGGTGCACCCCTCTTGTTTTCTTTCGTGTGCGGGTGTCAAACTTTCTCGGAATGGACCGAGTCTTGTCAAGTGGCCTTGGTATACCACCCGGAGACCACCGGTCAAGTTTCGTTCCATTTGGAGGTCGTTTGGTACTCCAACGGTTAACCGGGTAACCGCGAAGTCCGTTTTGGCATTGCAGCAAAACCCCCTTTCAAACAGCCCCAAAACCCCTCTAAGTCTCCGTCATGCTCTCGGTCGTTCGATCACGATCGCGTGGGCGAAAACCGCACCTCATTTGGACTCTCCTAGCTCCCTCTACCTATAAATATGCCTCTTCTCCGAAATCCCGCAGTCCAAACCCTAAAAATCCTCTCCTCACCGCACCGGACATGTCCGCCCGCCGCCGGACGCCGTCCGCCGCCGCCCCGACCAATCACAGCATGCCACGTGTCCTCCGCCGCCGTCTCGCCCGCGCCCCGCCGCCGCGCCCCGCGAGCCCACGGCCGGCCCGCCCCGGGCCGCACCGGGCCCGCGCGCCCCGCCTCCCGCGCCGTCGCGCCGCCGCCTCGACCGCCGCCTCGCCGGCCACCGCATCGCCGCCGCGCGCCTCGCCGGCCGGCCGCGCCTCGCCTCCGCCGGGCCGCGCCCCGCGCCGCCTCCGGCCACCCGCCGCCTCGTCGCCGGCGCGCCTCCCCTTCTCCTCCGGCCCCGTCCTTCCCCTCCTCCCTCGGCCATGGCGCCGCCCCGCGCCGTCCGGTGAGCTCCCCGCCGGAGCACTGCCGCCTCTGCCCCGAGCTCGAGCAGCCCATCCTCGATCCCGATCCAGATTTTCTGTACGTTGACTTTTCCCCTCCCCCTCGAAATCTCTGTCCCTGAATTTTGTTAATATGTGTGCATGTTCAACTGTGTGTAACTTCTTGCATGTAGCTTCGATTTGTGCGTGTAATATGTCAAATTATTCGCCTCGTGATGCTCTACATTTTGTTCAATTGCACCATGTTCATTTGAGTCCATCTTGATGCCCTAATCATCGTTGGAAGAGGGCTAGTTGCTGTTATTCTCTGGTTCTTATCAGAACTTGGAGATTTGTCATTTTTGTATCATTTATTCTGTGCATCTTTTGAGCATGAGCTCTACATGTGTTTTGAATTATGCCATGCCATCTTTCCAGTGGTGTAGCCCATGTATTTTTGTGATCTCTGTGGTGACTAGCGCAAGCATGCAAAGTAGGCTCCGTAATGTTTCTGATTTCAGAGACAGTGATTTCTCTAAGTCCTTGTCTACTGTTATTTTGTTGCCATGTAAACTTGATCCTACAGTGAGATCCATGCATATTTTGGAGATGTTCAGTAAGGATTTTTTGTAGCTATAGTTATAATTGATCCATTCCTGTCCTTGTTTGCAATTATGGAGTGCCATAGCATGACTCAATCTTGCTATACTTTTGCTATAAAATATTTCTGGCAGATTCTTAACTTGATATGCAATTTTGCCAAGCTTGTTGTAGTTGATCCATACATGCTATGTACTTTTTCTTGCCATGGTTAGCTTCTTAAACATGCCATCTTGCTGTAGGTATGCTTGTCTTGTCATGCATTGCTCTGTAGTGAGTGCATCAAGCTCACAAAGAGGCCTACATATTATTATTTCTGCCATGCTCTGTTTTCTGCTAAGTCTGAAACCTGATAACGAAACTTGCTATGTTTACATGCTTGCCATCATATCTTCTGGTCCTTTTTGACTTATGGTCAATAAGGGACTTTTGTTTTATGCTTTGAGTAGATTCATGCCATGCTTTGTTTTGCCATGTTAAGTTCCTGTAGCATATTGTTTTCGTGCTCTGAACATTGCAACCTGATGTTATTTCTGCCATGTCCAGTAATTCTGCTAAGTCTGTGAACCTGTTATTATTTTGCAATCTTGCCATGTCCTTTTGAGCATGTTCTAGTGAATTCTGGAGATAGATCAGTGTTCATGTTTTGTTGTGCTTTACCTGTACTTCATGTCCATGCCTTTTGTTTTCATGTTGAGTTGCTGTAGCATATTGTTTTGATGCTTGCATTATGCCTAGTTGCTGTTTTGGTCAGATTGTTGCTATGTCTTGTTTGGAGTGTATGTGTTGCACCGTTGCTCCGTTTTGAGCATGCTCTATATGAAACTTGCTTAGAATTGTATGTAGTTCCATATTATCATGTTGCACCCTTGTTTTGAGGTGTTTGCCTGATGTTTGTATGCATTTTGCATGAATGCCATGTTTAACTTGTTTCGCTCATATCTTCTAGGCCGTAGCTCCGAATCTAATGAACTTTATATGTAACTTGACTAGAATTTCGTGTAGATCATCATGGTGCTCTTTAACTTGCTGTTTAACAACCTCAACTTAATGCTTGTTCAGTTCTGGACCTATTTCGAAATTTGCATATGAGGACTTACCGGAATTGTTATATGTTGTTTCCGGCCTCATTTAAACTTGCCTTGATGTGTTGTTCTTGTATGCATCATCTCTTGCCACGAGTAGCTTCATATAGACTCGTCATGCATCATTCTTGTTTGAGCATCATGCCTTGTTCATGCGTGGTGTGTTTACCTTGTTGTGTGCTTCTTCTCGATAGTTCCCGTGTCGTTGCGATCGTGAGGATTCGTTCGTCTTCGTGGCTTCATCTTCTTCATGGATTCGTTCTTCTTCCTAGCGGGATTTCAGGCAAGATGACCGTCACCTTGGATCTCATTACTATCATTGCTATGCTAGTTGCCTCGTTCTATCGCTTTGCTGCGCTACCTATTCACTTGTTTCTCAAGCCTCCCATTTTGCCATGAACCTCCAACCTTTGTCACCCTTCCTAGCAAACCGTTGTTTGGCTATGTTACCGCTTTGCTCAGCCCCTCTTATAGCGTTGCTAGTTGCAGGTGAAGATGAAGATTGCTCCATGTTGGATTATGTTTATGTTGGGATATCACAATATCTCTTATTTTATTAATGCATCTATATATTTGGTAAAGGGTGGAAGGCTCGGCCTTATGCCTGGTGTTTTGTTCCACTCTTGCCGCCCTAGTTTTGTCATACCGGTGTTATGTTCCTTGATTTTGCGTCCCTCACACGGTTGGGTGATTTATGGGACCCCCTTGACAGTTCGCCTTGAATAAAACTCTTCCAGCAAGGCCCAACCTTGGTTTTACCATTTGTCCATCCTATTTCTTTTCCCTAGGGAGTCGCTCTCTCGAGGGTCATCTTATTTTAACCCCCCCCGGGCCAGTGCTTCTCTAAGTGTTGGTCCGAACTGAGTAGACTGCGGGGCCACCTCGTGGAAACTCGAGGTCTGGTTTTACTCGTAGGATGTCTCATCCGGTGTTGCCCTGAGAACGAGATATGTGCAGCTCCTATCGGGATGTCGGCGCATCGGGCGGCTTTGCTGGTTTTGTTTTACCATTGTCGAAATGTCTTGTAACCGGGATTCCGAGACTGATCGGGTCTTCCCGGGAGAAGGAATATCCTTCGTTGACCGTGAGAGCTTATCATGGGCTAAGTTGGGACACCCCTGCAGGGTATTATCTTTCGGAAGCCGTGCCCGCGGTTATGTGGCAGATGGGAATTTGTTAATATCCGGTTGTAGAGAACTTGACACTTGACCTTAATTAAAACGCATCAACTGCATGTGTAGCCGTGATGGTCCCTTCTCGGCGGAGTCCGGGAAGTGAACACGGTTTCTGGGTTATGTTTGACGTAAGTAGGAGTTCAGGATCACTTTGATCACTGCTAGTTTCACGACCGTTCCTTTGCTTCTCTTCTCGCTCTCATCTGCGTAAGTCAGCCACCTTACATGCTTAGTCACTGCTGCAACCTCACCACCTTATCCATTCCTTTCCCTTTAAGCTTTGCTAGTCTTGATACCCATGGTA
This sequence comes from Aegilops tauschii subsp. strangulata, assembly GCF_002575655.3. Taxonomy (NCBI): domain Eukaryota; kingdom Viridiplantae; phylum Streptophyta; class Magnoliopsida; order Poales; family Poaceae; genus Aegilops; species Aegilops tauschii. Next base: position 370,449,868 of record NC_053036.3, read on the forward strand.
ATGGGATTGCTGAGTCCTCGTGACTCACAGATTACTACACCACCAGTTGCAGGTACAGGTTTTGCGATGATCATGACGCGAGAGCGATGTTTACCTTGTTCGGAGTTCTTCTTCTGCTTCTTCTTCGATCAGGGGATAGGTTCCAGGTCGGCAGCCTGGGCTAGCAGGGTGGATGTCGTTTGAGTTTCTGTTTATGTTTCATCCGTAGTCGGATGTCGATCTCATGTATGATATATTGATGTATTCTTGCGGCACTTGTATGCCTTGTATGTATCCTCAAATATTATGTAATGTTGATGTAATGATATCCACCTTGCAAAAGCGTTTCAATATGCGGTTCTATCCTTGGTGGGGCCTTCGAGTCTCTTTAGGATAGTATCGCATATTGGGCATATTGGGCGTGACACTTTTGCTTCTGCTTTTGCAGCCTTTTCACTTTGAACAAAAAGCCATAAAAGCTCCCAAATAGGTGCTCCAAAAGCTCCAAAAGCACCTATTTAGGGGCCTTTATGGCTTTTTGTTCAACGTGAAAAGGCTGCAAAAGCAGAAGCAAAAGCCCAAACAAACAGGGCCAGAGTTGTTATCTTTTTTTTTTTTTGAGAAGTTACATTAAAGTTTTCAACCTCTAGTGAATAACGTGCACAAACGAGAATAACCTCGAAAGGTTGAAAGAGTTACAATAGGATTTTCCATTTTTCTTTTTGAGTTTTTTACGAGTGGCCATTTTCTTTTTGAGTAAAAGATGACACTGTTCTGGGCCCAATAAACCGTACAGGGCCAGAGAAGCCGATCCCGAAGAGGCCCACCACTCCCACAATATTTGCTCCGCCTCTCGTTCTCTCCCCTCTCTCTCTCTCTCTAGCCTCTCCATTCCGTGTGGCGACCGAGCGAACCCTAGCCGAGATTAGACTACCATCCCCAATCTACCGGAGGAGGACGAGGACGACGCCGACGAGATGCTGAGGGTTGCGAGGAGGAGGCTCTCGTCTTCGCTCTCCTGGCGCCCCGTGGCGACCGTCGGAGCCAGGGGCCCGCTCGCTGGCGCCGGCGGCCCTGGGAGAGACGACGACGACGGTTCGGCCTACCAGCGGCGGTTCGCCATCGAGTCCCCCTTCTTCACCGCCGCGAGAGGTATCTGCGGTCTTGCCCCCACCCCACCTCCCGCATCCTCGGCTTCCTTCTCTCCCGGATCTCCCTCGCATCCGTAGATTTCGATTGGGCTTTGAATTGGGTCGCCTGGATTTGAGTGATCCGTGATGCTAGATTGACATCGTCTTTGATTGATCTCTTAGGGTGCTGCAATTCCATTCGATCTCTGTGCCTAACTGTTGACTATTGATTTCTATGACGTCGTATGATCATTCTAGCGGATCAGATCTGTGGATGTCATAGTTACGTGCGAAGCTGAGCGATTAAATACGTGCATATGTTTATCTGTTGGCTGGCTTGGTAATTTGAGTCACTTGTGCTTGCAAACTCCTTCGAATGAATGCCCAATGGGCTATACTTGCATAGTTCATAACGAAATGGATTGCTAACCGTGCTGAGCGATTATGTTCCTGTATGTGTTTGCTGGCTTAACAATTGAGCCACACGTTTGCTAGCAAACACCTTCAGATGAATGGGCAGTGTGCTGAATCTGTCTAGTTCATAATGAAATGGATTGCTAACGCTGCAATGCTGCGTGGGAACATAAATTGCATCGTAACAGTTAATTGACATTTTTCTACTGTACCTGCTGTTAAAGATGTTTTGTTTTACAGGACCTGCTGGATGTTGACAAAACTTGGTCATAGAACTGTAATCATCTGATTGCTTTATAATCCAATGCCCATAGCATATTCCCATTGTTAGTAAGAATGATATCTGTACCAAACCAATGGTTTACTCAAATAGCAGTACTTGTAGTTCTCTGAATTCCACATGTGAAGAGCCATTTACTACTCAACATTGTTTAGTTTGTGCAATGAAATTCTTGCTATGGTGATCTTATTCATATCATTGCCAACTTCTGCAAGTTGTTTTACCCTTTGTCCTTGCTGGTGGATTAATACAGAAGTTTTTTGTGTGTTAGCAGTTTGCAATCTGTCATACTGTTTCTGCTGTTTATTGATGCCTAAATATGGGCTCTGCAACAGTTTACTGTTATTTAAACTATACTATTTGTAATTCTGATGCAGGCTTTTCTTCGGCTGAAACACTTGTTCCACGGAACCAAGATGCTGGGTTGGCTGAACTCCCAGCCACTGTTGCTGCACTGAAGAACCCCAACTCAAAAATCCTTTATGACCAGTACAACCATGAAAGATATCCTCCTGGAGATCCCAGCAAGCGTGCCTTTGCCTACTTTGTTCTGAGTGGTGGGAGATTCGTATATGCATCACTGCTGCGTCTCCTTGTCTTGAAGTTTGTCTTGAGCATGTCAGCAAGTAAGGATGTGCTTGCACTTGCTTCCCTTGAGGTTGATCTATCCAGCATTGAACCCGGTAGCACAGTGACTGTCAAGTGGCGTGGAAAGCCAGTCTTCATCAGGCGACGGACAGACGATGACATCAAGCTGGCCAACAGCGTGGATGTTGCATCCCTGCGCCACCCAGAGCAAGACGCTGAGCGTGTGAAGAACCCAGAGTGGCTGGTGGTTATTGGTGTCTGCACTCATCTTGGTTGCATTCCCCTTCCCAACTCTGGAGACTTTGGTGGCTGGTTCTGCCCGTGCCATGGCTCCCACTATGACATCTCTGGCAGAATCCGCAAGGGCCCTGCCCCGTACAACCTTGAGGTGCCCACCTACAGTTTCTTGGAAGATAACAAGATGCTCATAGGCTAAGAGCCTAAAACCAGTACCTACCGACATATATTATCCACAGGAGTGAATTCCTGTTGCGCTGTTATTTTGTTTTCAATGTGGCTAGGAGTTTTTGTTTCAGGACTATCGCAACGGTGATCCACTGTTACCTACTGAAGTTCATTTGCAGTGCGAAATAATTATTTCTCCTATGTTGCTACTGGATTGCAAGTTGTTTTGTACTGATTTTCTGAGACCCTATCGGAAGGATATTGTATACCTCTTCTGGTCCTTGCTCCCTATATATTTGATAAATAAGCAAACATACTATTCTTCATCTTGTGTCTATAACAATGTTATTCATTCAAGTGCTCGAATGTTGTACTTATGTGTGATCTAACTTCAGGAACTTCTATGTTGATTCTAATGATCCTTGACATTGTGATGTGCTGATGCTGCAATTGGCTGCTGACGGTATGCCTGTCGGGGAGGCAAGGTAGTCCGACCGGCATGGCACACGCTTTAATGAACGTTCTATAGGTTATGTACGGCGCCCCCCTAAGGCCTTGTTTGGAGTTTTCCCAGCCTAAGGGATTCGTTTTCCCAGCCTCAAAAGGGATATTGGGTGAGAAGGGATCAGGTGAGCCCCTTCCCTTCACCTAATCCCCATCCCCATCAATCCTTCGCTAACAATACTCGCTCGGCAGCAGCATTACGCTCGGGAAGAGAATACACGAGGTGAAGGAGCCGCAAGAGCCTACGTAAGCTTAGGGATGCCCAAGGCATCCTAATCTATACCTAATATTAAAGGCCCAATCTATCTGACGCGGAGTTTTTGCTCCCGGGCTCATTTGCACCCGCGTTTAGAAAAAAAATCAAAACGAATACTAGAATTTTTTTTAAAAAAATCTATTTTTTTGTGTGGTAGATAATTTGATGCGCGAGGTCCCCTCCAAATTCAACTCATTTGGACGTCTGAGCAATTCTCGGCAAAAAAGACAAATTCAGGTTCTGTAAAGAAGTTAAATGTTCACACACTGTTCTGACCCAATTTGTTCTGAGTGGTGGGAGATTCGTATATGCATCACTGCTGCGTCTCCTTGTCTTGAAGTTTGTCTTGAGCATGTCAGCAAGTAAGGATGTGCTTGCACTTGCTTCCCTTGAGGTTGATCTATCCAGCATTGAACCCGGTAGCACAGTGACTGTCAAGTGGCGTGGAAAGCCAGTCTTCATCAGGCGACGGACAGACGATGACATCAAGCTGGCCAACAGCGTGGATGTTGCATCCCTGCGCCACCCAGAGCAAGACGCTGAGCGTGTGAAGAACCCAGAGTGGCTGGTGGTTATTGGTGTCTGCACTCATCTTGGTTGCATTCCCCTTCCCAACTCTGGAGACTTTGGTGGCTGGTTCTGCCCGTGCCATGGCTCCCACTATGACATCTCTGGCAGAATCCGCAAGGGCCCTGCCCCGTACAACCTTGAGGTGCCCACCTACAGTTTCTTGGAAGATAACAAGATGCTCATAGGCTAAGAGCCTAAAACCAGTACCTACCGACATATATTATCCACAGGAGTGAATTCCTGTTGCGCTGTTATTTTGTTTTCAATGTGGCTAGGAGTTTTTGTTTCAGGACTATCGCAACGGTGATCCACTGTTACCTACTGAAGTTCATTTGCAGTGCGAAATAATTATTTCTCCTATGTTGCTACTGGATTGCAAGTTGTTTTGTACTGATTTTCTGAGACCCTATCGGAAGGATATTGTATACCTCTTCTGGTCCTTGCTCCCTATATATTTGATAAATAAGCAAACATACTATTCTTCATCTTGTGTCTATAACAATGTTATTCATTCAAGTGCTCGAATGTTGTACTTATGTGTGATCTAACTTCAGGAACTTCTATGTTGATTCTAATGATCCTTGACATTGTGATGTGCTGATGCTGCAATTGGCTGCTGACGGTATGCCTGTCGGGGAGGCAAGGTAGTCCGACCGGCATGGCACACGCTTTAATGAACGTTCTATAGGTTATGTACGGCGCCCCCCTAAGGCCTTGTTTGGAGTTTTCCCAGCCTAAGGGATTCGTTTTCCCAGCCTCAAAAGGGATATTGGGTGAGAAGGGATCAGGTGAGCCCCTTCCCTTCACCTAATCCCCATCCCCATCAATCCTTCGCTAACAATACTCGCTCGGCAGCAGCATTACGCTCGGGAAGAGAATACACGAGGTGAAGGAGCCGCAAGAGCCTACGTAAGCTTAGGGATGCCCAAGGCATCCTAATCTATACCTAATATTAAAGGCCCAATCTATCTGACGCGGAGTTTTTGCTCCCGGGCTCATTTGCACCCGCGTTTAGAAAAAAAATCAAAACGAATACTAGAATTTTTTTTTAAAAAATCTATTTTTTTGTGTGGTAGATAATTTGATGCGCGAGGTCCCCTCCAAATTCAACTCATTTGGACGTCTGAGCAATTCTCGGCAAAAAAGACAAATTCAGGTTCTGTAAAGAAGTTAAATGTTCACACACTGTTCTGACCCAATTTGTTCTGAGTGGTGGGAGATTCGTATATGCATCACTGCTGCGTCTCCTTGTCTTGAAGTTTGTCTTGAGCATGTCAGCAAGTAAGGATGTGCTTGCACTTGCTTCCCTTGAGGTTGATCTATCCAGCATTGAACCCGGTAGCACAGTGACTGTCAAGTGGCGTGGAAAGCCAGTCTTCATCAGGCGACGGACAGACGATGACATCAAGCTGGCCAACAGCGTGGATGTTGCATCCCTGCGCCACCCAGAGCAAGACGCTGAGCGTGTGAAGAACCCAGAGTGGCTGGTGGTTATTGGTGTCTGCACTCATCTTGGTTGCATTCCCCTTCCCAACTCTGGAGACTTTGGTGGCTGGTTCTGCCCGTGCCATGGCTCCCACTATGACATCTCTGGCAGAATCCGCAAGGGCCCTGCCCCGTACAACCTTGAGGTGCCCACCTACAGTTTCTTGGAAGATAACAAGATGTTCATAGGCTAAGAGCCTAAAACCAGTACCTACCGACATATATTATCCACAGGAGTGAATTCCTGTTGCGTTGTTATTTTGTTTTCAATGTGGCTAGGAGTTTTTGTTTCAGGACTATCGCAACGGTGATCCACTGTTACCTACTGAAGTTCATTTGCAGTGCGAAATAATTATTTCTCCTATGTTGCTACTGGATTGCAAGTTGTTTTGTACTGATTTTCTGAGACCCTATCGGAAGGATATTGTATACCTCTTCTGGTCCTTGCTCCCTATATATTTGATAAATAAGCAAACATACTATTCTTCATCTTGTGTCTATAACAATGTTATTCATTCAAGTGCTCAAATGTTGTACTTATGTGTGATCTAACTTCAGGAACTTCTATGTTGATTCTAATGATCCTTGACATTGTGATGTGCTGATGCTGCAATTGGCTGCTGACGGTATGCCTGTCGGGGAGGCAAGGTAGTCCGACCGGCATGGCACACGCTTTAATGAACGTTCTATAGGTTATGTACGGCGCCCCCCTAAGGCCTTGTTTGGAGTTTTCCCAGCCTAAGGGATTCGTTTTCCCAGCCTCAAAAGGGATATTGGGTGAGAAGGGATCAGGTGAGCCCCTTCCCTTCACCTAATCCCCATCCCCATCAATCCTTCGCTAACAATACTCGCTCGGCAGCAGCATTACGCTCGGGAAGAGAATACACGAGGTGAAGGAGCCGCAAGAGCCTACGTAAGCTTAGGGATGCCCAAGGCATCCTAATCTATACCTAATATTAAAGGCCCAATCTATCTGACGCGGAGTTTTTGCTCCCGGGCTCATTTGCACCCGCGTTTAGAAAAAAAATCAAAACGAATACTAGAATTTTTTTAAAAAAATCTATTTTTTTGTGTGGTAGATAATTTGATGCGCGAGGTCCCCTCCAAATTCAACTCATTTGGACGTCTGAGCAATTCTCGGCAAAAAAGACAAATTCAGGTTCTGTAAAGAAGTTAAATGTTCACACACTGTTCTGACCCAATTTGTTCTGAGTGGTGGGAGATTCGTATATGCATCACTGCTGCGTCTCCTTGTCTTGAAGTTTGTCTTGAGCATGTCAGCAAGTAAGGATGTGCTTGCACTTGCTTCCCTTGAGGTTGATCTATCCAGCATTGAACCCGGTAGCACAGTGACTGTCAAGTGGCGTGGAAAGCCAGTCTTCATCAGGCGACGGACAGACGATGACATCAAGCTGGCCAACAGCGTGGATGTTGCATCCCTGCGCCACCCAGAGCAAGACGCTGAGCGTGTGAAGAACCCAGAGTGGCTGGTGGTTATTGGTGTCTGCACTCATCTTGGTTGCATTCCCCTTCCCAACTCTGGAGACTTTGGTGGCTGGTTCTGCCCGTGCCATGGCTCCCACTATGACATCTCTGGCAGAATCCGCAAGGGCCCTGCCCCGTACAACCTTGAGGTGCCCACCTACAGTTTCTTGGAAGATAACAAGATGCTCATAGGCTAAGAGCCTAAAACCAGTACCTACCGACATATATTATCCACAGGAGTGAATTCCTGTTGCGCTGTTATTTTGTTTTCAATGTGGCTAGGAGTTTTTGTTTCAGGACTATCGCAACGGTGATCCACTGTTACCTACTGAAGTTCATTTGCAGTGCGAAATAATTATTTCTCCTATGTTGCTACTGGATTGCAAGTTGTTTTGTACTGATTTTCTGAGACCCTATCGGAAGGATATTGTATACCTCTTCTGGTCCTTGCTCCCTATATATTTGATAAATAAGCAAACATACTATTCTTCATCTTGTGTCTATAACAATGTTATTCATTCAAGTGCTCGAATGTTGTACTTATGTGTGATCTAACTTCAGGAACTTCTATGTTGATTCTAATGATCCTTGACATTGTGATGTGCTGATGCTGCAATTGGCTGCTGACGGTATGCCTGTCGGGGAGGCAAGGTAGTCCGACCGGCATGGCACACGCTTTAATGAACGTTCTATAGGTTATGTACGGCGCCCCCCTAAGGCCTTGTTTGGAGTTTTCCCAGCCTAAGGGATTCGTTTTCCCAGCCTCAAAAGGGATATTGGGTGAGAAGGGATCAGGTGAGCCCCTTCCCTTCACCTAATCCCCATCCCCATCAATCCTTCGCTAACAATACTCGCTCGGCAGCAGCATTACGCTCGGGAAGAGAATACACGAGGTGAAGGAGCCGCAAGAGCCTACGTAAGCTTAGGGATGCCCAAGGCATCCTAATCTATACCTAATATTAAAGGCCCAATCTATCTGACGCGGAGTTTTTGCTCCCGGGCTCATTTGCACCCGCGTTTAGAAAAAAAATCAAAACGAATACTAGAATTTTTTTTTAAAAAATCTATTTTTTTGTGTGGTAGATAATTTGATGCGCGAGGTCCCCTCCAAATTCAACTCATTTGGACGTCTGAGCAATTCTCGGCAAAAAAGACAAATTCAGGTTCTGTAAAGAAGTTAAATGTTCACACACTGTTCTGACCCAATTTGTTCTGAGTGGTGGGAGATTCGTATATGCATCACTGCTGCGTCTCCTTGTCTTGAAGTTTGTCTTGAGCATGTCAGCAAGTAAGGATGTGCTTGCACTTGCTTCCCTTGAGGTTGATCTATCCAGCATTGAACCCGGTAGCACAGTGACTGTCAAGTGGCGTGGAAAGCCAGTCTTCATCAGGTGACGGACAGACGATGACATCAAGCTGGCCAACAGCGTGGATGTTGCATCCCTGCGCCACCCAGAGCAAGACGCTGAGCGTGTGAAGAACCCAGAGTGGCTGGTGGTTATTGGTGTCTGCACTCATCTTGGTTGCATTCCCCTTCCCAACTCTGGAGACTTTGGTGGCTGGTTCTACCCGTGCCATGGCTCCCACTATGACATCTCTGGCAGAATCCGCAAGGGCCCTGCCCCGTACAACCTTGAGGTGCCCACCTACAGTTTCTTGGAAGATAACAAGATGCTCATAGGCTAAGAGCCTAAAACCAGTACCTACCGACATATATTATCCACAGGAGTGAATTCCTGTTGCGCTGTTATTTTGTTTTCAATGTGGCTAGGAGTTTTTGTTTCAGGACTATCGCAACGGTGATCCACTGTTACCTACTGAAGTTCATTTGCAGTGCGAAATAATTATTTCTCCTATGTTGCTACTGGATTGCAAGTTGTTTTGTACTGATTTTCTGAGACCCTATCGGAAGGATATTGTATACCTCTTCTGGTCCTTGCTCCCTATATATTTGATAAATAAGCAAACATACTATTCTTCATCTTGTGTCTATAACAATGTTATTCATTCAAGTGCTCGAATGTTGTACTTATGTGTGATCTAACTTCAGGAACTTCTATGTTGATTCTAATGATCCTTGACATTGTGATGTGCTGATGCTGCAATTGGCTGCTGACGGTATGCCTGTCGGGGAGGCAAGGTAGTCCGACCGGCATGGCACACGCTTTAATGAACGTTCTATAGGTTATGTACGGCGCCCCCCTAAGGCCTTGTTTGGAGTTTTCCCAGCCTAAGGGATTCGTTTTCCCAGCCTCAAAAGGGATATTGGGTGAGAAGGGATCAGGTGAGCCCCTTCCCTTCACCTAATCCCCATCCCCATCAATCCTTCGCTAACAATACTCGCTCGGCAGCAGCATTACGCTCGGGAAGAGAATACACGAGGTGAAGGAGCCGCAAGAGCCTACGTAAGCTTAGGGATGCCCAAGGCATCCTATTCTATACCTAATATTAAAGGCCCAATCTATCTGACACGGAGTTTTTGCTCCCGGGCTCATTTGCACCCGCGTTTAGAAAAAAATCAAAACGAATACTAGAATTTTTTTTAAAAAATCTATTTTTTTGTGTGGTAGATAATTTGATGCGCGAGGTCCCCTCCAAATTCAACTCATTTGGACGTCTGAGCAATTCTCGGCAAAAAAGACAAATTCAGGTTCTGTAAAGAAGTTAAATGTTCACACACTGTTCTGACCCAATTTGTCTTTTTTGCCGAAGAGCTGCTCAGATGTCCAGATGAGTTGAAATTTGGAGCGGACCTCATGCATCAAATTATCTACCACATAAAAAAATTGGATTTTTTTTGATTTTTTCTAGTATTTGTTTTTTTTTCTGAGTGGGAGCAGATGAGTCTGGGCACCGAGTTGGATTTCCGCAATCTATATCTTTCCCTATATATATATAGCACGGATTAACTTTGTCGGGTTCACTGTCACAATACGCTTTTTTCTCATGTCATACTACGCTTTTATGATTACGTTTTGGAATTAACCGAACATTTCATTTTTGCGTCCGTGGTAGCACAATGGCGGACTTGGGCTTGCTTTAGTCCAGCCCATACACGTATATTAAAAAAACAGGGGAAAAATTGTGACACTGGGATTTGATCCCTGGTCTACCTGATGTATGCCCACAGAGCAGACCACTCCGGCTAGGCTAACGTTTTTGCTAATGTAGGCGTTCGGCCTTTAAGAATAGAGTATGAGGCGTACACGGGCTGAGGAAATGAGCACGGGCGTGCTGGGCCGGGCCGACTGCTGCGGCGCACGAGACGGACAAAGGGAGCCGGCTGGACCGCTGGAGGCAGTTTTTCATATTTGTTTACTTACTAGATAGTCCCACCTTGCTATTTTACATAATTTTTTATCAGTTTATATACGTTCTTAGGTTGTCTAGCATCAAGGAGCTGCTTTGGAAATTAAGCAAAGAATATGAGTGAATAAGATTTGTCCTTAATGGAACAAATGAGGGGCAGAGCAATAGGAGAGAGAGGAAGGAAATAGACATTGCATGACAAATAAAAAAGGAAGGAGAAAGGAAAGAGAGGAAGGAAATAGACGGCAATTATGCAGATCCATAAAGAAAGGCAATAGACATTACATGAAAAATAAAGAAGTAAAGAGAGAGGTAGGAAATAGACGGTAATTATTGTGGGCGCCATATTAATCGCAGAAGTAATTAACGGTAATTATAAGGAAAGAAAAAGAAATAAAATACATTTCTTATGAGAAATAAAGAAGGAAAGAGAGGGGAAGTAAAATAGATGGTAATTAAGGACGTGCGGGAATCGATGGCAGGCGGCCCTCATCTTACGAAGGAAATAGACGACAATTATGCAGATCCATAAAGAAAGGCAATAGACATGAAAAATAAAGAAGTAAAGAGAGAGGTAGGAAATAGACGGTAATTATTGTGGGCGCCATATTAATCGCAGGAGTAATTAACGGTAATTATAAGGAAAGAAAAAGAAATAAAATACATTTCTTATGAGAAATAAAGAAGGAAAGAGAGGGGAAGTAAAATAGATGGTAATTAAGGACGTGCGGGAATCGATGGCAGGCGGCCCTCATCTTACGAATAAAAATGAAGTGTCATTCTTATATACTATTTTTTTTTTATAAATGGAGGTATAATATTATTGGTCCTCCCATTTCATATGACCATGGCGTTTCTTCATACTGAGCTAGGCTATTCTACTGATCGTCTATGCTGGGCCACTAGGCCTCTACCCCGTTCGCCCGCGTAACATTTCACCAATAAAAAACAGTGCCCTCCCAACAGGTCCGTGCGACCCGGCCCAACCATCCCATTTAGGAGATGAGTCAAAAATAGTTGACGGTGACTGGAATCAAACGCGCAATCTCCACTGTTTTTGGTGCTGATCATGTTATCCCGCAAAAAAGGTGTTGATCGTTTTCAACTAAAGTTGAATTTGGTGGTTGTTTGTGTCCTTCACGGACTGGTACTAAACTACTACGATGTAAAATCCAGATCACACAAACACAAGGCGCAAGCATTAGATTATGCAGATTTGACCGGGATCTCAAACGCGACCGTTCGCTTATCTGTCCATGCGGGGGATGCAATTCTTTATTGGATCCAAGTTTAGATGGAACGTTCGCTGTGTAGTGGACATCGTGACCGACATTGATGACAAAGAAAAGAAGAGGTAACAGGTATTTCATTATGATGATGTTCCATACTGCTCCTATGGAGTCCCTCTTTGGACTGTTGGATGCGTATATCCAATGAGACTACTTTTCCGGTTGTTGGCTGGAGCTATCACTATGACTGCAAAATTCTTTTCAGCCAAGTAAATTTATATGCTCACCAGAAACCAACGACAGGTCAACACTTATCAGCAGTTTGCAATCTTTATTAGACTATGCCTAAGCCAAATGTTGATTTTAGTTAGGCAATGTAGAAAACATGGTCGTGATTTATGTAGATTGGATAGTCCCTTCAAAATGCATTTTTCAATCTTGAGTGGACGATTATATGTTTTCTTATAGAAATTGACTATATGTTTGATGGATTGACTAATTATTTTTGCCCCATCAGATTAAACTAGGTCTTAATTTGAAGGTACAATTTAGGCTGCTGGTGCTGGTTTGTTTATTGTACTAATTATGCTCTTTAGACAGAGATATGTTGTCTTCCTCATTCCTCAGTCGTTATGAGCTGGGCATAGATGGGTGACCCGGTTAATCCTGATTTATTGCAACATATGTTTTCTCCACACAGGTCTAAATAATGCAACCTCTTCTTAGGCTGTGGAAATATGATTCGGATGGAGGTTGATGGACTAGAGCAATTAAAGGGATGTGATATTTTCTTCTCCCGTTGCAACGCACGGGCATATGTGCTAGTAATAATAAAGCACGGATTGACTTTGTCGGGTTCACCGTCACAATACGCTTCTTCCCGTGAATTTACGCTTTCAGTTTGATTTTAAAACATATACACGAGGTGGTACTAATTCGGGGAATAATAAAGCTTGTCGGGTTCACCGTCACAATACGCTTCTTCCCGTGAATTTATGCTTCCAGTTTGATTTTAAAACATATACACGCGATGGTACTAATTCGGGGAATAATAAAGCACGTGGTCCGTCTTCGTTTCATGTTTCATATGTAGTCCGTCGTATGTCACCGAGCCTGGCCCAAAGAACAAACCAGGCCGTCGTATGGCCCAGTGAATCCGGCCCACGGGAGGCAAAAATTCTGCTCGCGAGGGGTATCGAACTAATACCTTCAGTATCTCTACGTAATGTCATGACCAACAGAGCAAGTCCTGATTCATGTAGAATTGAAGGTTGACTCATATATAGTCCCACCTCGCTCCTTTATATCTAATCTATCTGATTTATATACGTTTTTATTTTTCTGGGCATCAAGAATCCTTCTTGAAGATCATGAGATATAAACGAGGAAGGAAAGAGATTCTAATTACATGTGAAGAAAAGAGGTGCTAATTATACCAGAAAAAAAGGAAAGAGGGCTAACGCTTTCCATAGGTGAGGGGGTGGGCTATTAAACGGATGCCTGTAGACATGCATCCTGCACAATTTGAGGACGACTTGACAGAAACAAGGAGGAAATGATGCGCTACTTGAGGTCAATTTGTGCGTACGAACACGCCTCTGCAGCCCAAAAATAAAAGGAAAAGGTTTGTTTTAATCCGGCTGAAAACAACGAGACACAAGCCTCCTCCAGCGATTGACACGCGTCCCTGGCTGGACCCACGTTCTCCGTCTTATCCACACACATGGAAGCCACAACTGCACATTCCTGTCGATTTGGTTGCTCCGTTACAGCTTTTGCCATGGCGCCGCGCTTCCTCGCACACCTACCATCTACGACACTGCGGGCCGCCGGCGCTGCACAACAGCATCCCTCCCGCCCTGCATCGCAGCTTTCGCTGTTGTCGCCACGCACTGCATCGGGGAGCTTCCCCATGGGCCATGGGCACCGCACTGCATCGTAGCACCCATCGCCGCCAATGCGGGCCGCCGAAGCTGCATCGCAGTTCTCCCTGTCGTTGCCGACCACTGCGTCGGGGAGCTTCCGCCATGGCCGCCGTGCTGCATCGAAGCACCATCGCCGGCAACGCTGCATCAGCCATGGCCGTGGGCGCTGCATCTCAGCTTTCGCCGTTGTCGCCACGCGCTACGTCACAACACCCGTCACCGCCAATGGAGCTTCGCCGGGGGGCACCGGTGCTGCAATGGAGCTTCGTCGATGGCCGTCGGGGTTGCGTTGGAGCACCGCGTGCCGGTGTTGCAGCTGCAATGAAGCAGGGTCGGAGCTGCGACGGGCCGCCGGCGCTGCGTTGGAGCACCACGTGCCGGTGTTGGCGCTGCAATGGCACATGGCCGGAGTTGCTACGGGTCGCAGGAGCTGCGTTGGAGCACCCCCGCGCCGGTTTGGGCGCTGCAATGGCGCATGGCCGGAGTTGCTACGGGTCGCCGGAGCTGCGTTGGAGCACCACCGCGCCGGTTTTGGCGCTGCAATGGCGCATCACCGTGCCGCCGTTGCTGCTGAACACCCAGCTCCGCCGACCGCCGTTGAGGGGGGTGCGGCTCCTGCTTGCGAAGCCGTGCAGAGCTCTGCTTCCGCAGCTACTCTTGTTGTTTCTTCACTACGAATCCAACGGCTGCCAGGGAAAGATCAAACGGCCGTACAGGCGGATGATTTCTCTAGGAAATTATCCGGCTGATCCGTAGCAGCGCCCAAAATAAAAGACTTTAAATCAAAATCATGGTGATAAAAAAGGAGGAGAAGAGTGTGCTTCATCTTTACTGGTCCAAATTTCAGGTAATGACAACAAGTCGTTATAGTCTGTCTTCAATACAGTACTACTCTTATGTTCTTTCGAGTGCAAACCCACTAACAACTGAGCTGACTACACATAACACCGAAGGTATCACCATTGGCATCCACTGTCGTGTGCATTCCTCTCCTCCTTACCTGGGTGTCGTGGCGTGGCAGAAACCTTCTTCGTGTGTCTTTCACCAACGCACGAGGAGGACTTGGATCAATTTGATTCAGGCACATGGGATGAAGGCAGGGAAACATGACGCAGCCATGCTGCACCAACCAACTGGATGCTGGTAAGTTCATGTCGTGTGAAGGGAACATATGGTTGATCTGCTTTCTATAGTTTACTTACACTGAGTAGCTGGAAATATAATTAAGCACGAAGAATATTATAACCGTTCTTTTAGTTGGGTTGTTGGCTATAGGAGGGCTAGCCAGATTTGTTTCTCCGTATTAGAAGCTCATCATGGGCTCGCTTCCTGAAGGGAGCCGGGAGAACTAACCCTAGCCGCCGCCCCCGCGCCATCTCCTCCTCCGCGCGCAATTACGGCGCCGTCGTGCCGCCGGCCACGCCCAACCCCTCACCATCCTCCCTTCCACCCCTACAACCTACGGTCTAAGCCTGGTAGGACCCTAGCTCCTACCGGTTTGCATTTTTCCCATTTTTACCTGTTGCAACGCACGGGCTTTTTGCTAGCCTATACCTAATATTAAAGGGAGGAGCCTTTCATAGTTCTCCATACGTCATCCTTTTCTATCCAATTTCATGTTAATAAACGACTGAGATTTAGAAGTAGATCTCTTCTAACGGATCGGACCAAAATAGAAAAACAAAGAAGATTTCTTGGCACTCCCTCTTGATAGAAGAAAATGGAAAATAAATGCTGCGCATAGGAAGGAAACCAAACGTTGCATGTAGGATGAAATAAACCAAAAACAAAGCACACACACGTACTATCTCCGAAAAAAAAATCCTACACAATCGAATCTACTTCCTAGCCCCTGTGCACGAGACCCAAAAGGCCTCCAGGCCGGCCTATCCCAACACGAGCGACACGGGGCTCCCACCGGTCTCGGACACTCCTGGTGGGCTGAGGCGACGGTGACAAGCGACTTTTCTTGAGGGGAAGAGGTGCTCGGGACGAAGGAGCCACATGAGGTGGGAGGTCGAAACCAACCCGGTCCAGCGAGGCGGGAGCTCCGGGCGGCGGTGTCGTGGTATTCTCACGGGGAAGGTGTGAGGCGACAGATGCCACAAGGGCTTAGTGTGAAGATAAGACTGCTGCTAATAGGCCCGGGAGAGGGTATGCGAGTAGCACGCGCTAGTTTATCCAGGTTCGGGGCTCTCCGGAGAGATAATACCCCTACTCCTGGATGTCTGTATGTATGTGGCATATCTCAGTACAGAGTGCTCCTAGAGCTATATCATTGGTCAGTGCCATAGGCATCTGACTTTGTATATGTGGATGGCCGGATAGGCAAAGATGCTCTAGTGGCCGTATGGCTTATGGCCATGAGTGTGTGCGTGAGCATGCTAGTCTCAGTCCATCCCCTGATGGATGGATAGAGTTAGCTATATATAGTGTGTAGTGGGCATGGGACATGGCGTTGGTTGTAAGCTACCTTGGGTAGCTTACAAGCCAAGCCATGTATAGGGCATGGTGCATGTCATGCTTGTCCCCTGGGTCACTTCATAAATAGTGCCCAGGGACAAGTGACACTGTACATGATGGCTGGGGTGACACGTGAATAGTGCTTGGGTACGGCCGTCTCGTCGGTGTCTTGTCGGTGTCGGATCGGGCTGCAGCCGGCAGCCGGCTGGTTGGCGCAGTCAGCAGCCGGCCGGGCATAGCAGTCGGACGGGGAGCCGGCAGGAGCGGCCGGGCAGTCGGACCGAGGGGATTTGCTAGCCCCGATGTCTTGAATTATCGTCTTGCCGTCTTCGAGGTACCCGTGGTCAATTACTCCGTCAGTAGCCTCCAAGCCTCCGGGCAACTTGGCAAAGTTGGGCGGAGATTTTTTGGCGGGTGTTGATGTAGAAAATGTCGATGACGGCCGGCTGCAGGCCGCAGCCGGCGTACCTTGCTTCGGGCGGGGGCGCGCCAGCGCACCCGCTGGGTGTAGCCTCCGAGCCTCCGGGCAACATGGAAAAGTTGGGCGGAGGCTTTTCGCGTTTGTTGGTGCAGACGATGGCGTCGAGGGTGCCGGGCGCGGACACGAAATCCGCCGGCCGGTGCTGTCGGGCGCGGACGCGGGGTCCGCCGACTGATGGTGTCGGGCGCGGACACGAGGTCCGACGACTGATGCTGTTGCTGACAGCCGGCTGCGGGCTGCAGCCGGCGCGGTTTGCTTCCAGTGGGGGCGTGCCAGCTTACCCACTGGGCGTAGCCTCCGAGCCTCCGAGTGAGGAGGCGGGTTTCCCACGGAAATGATCATGCAAAAAACAAAGTTAGTCCGCGCAGATATATCAAATGTTTGCTTTTAGCATTGAAAATTTTATGCGGAGGGTGCCGACTCGGTGTCGTCCGAGCCCCCTTCAATCTCTTTCATGTTCCCTTCGCTATTTGGCTTATGCTCTCGCTTGCCGGACAGCCGCTCTGCGGTCTGTGGATGAGAGTGGGCCGTGGAGTGGAGTGTACAATACTCAGACTCTGGGAGTGAATTTAACCGAGCAGATACTCATAAAGAAAACGACCGGGTCACCCGAACCGTTTTTCTTCCCGAACGTTTTTCACGTGGGTGGCCTCCAGCGTTTGCTCTCGCTAGCCGAACAGCCGCTCTGCGGTCTGTGGCTGAGAGTGAGCCTTTGGTACCGCGCACGCTACTAAGCTGTCTGCGGGAACGAACGTCTCAGGCCAAGCGGCCAGCCTCCGGGCCAACTCTGGCTGGCGCTGGGGCGAACAGTGGTGCAACTGTAATGAAAGCGGAGGTGGTCCCCGAGCGTCGCTCGGGGTTATCCGTGTTTGCGTGGTGCGAAAATATGTGCGTGAGGAGCTCACATTGCTTTGACGCAGATGAGACGAAGGTTGCCGAAGATAGTCAGCGCGACTCAACGCTTGCTGAGCGCGTCGGCGCACCCGCTGGGTGCAGCCTTCGAGCCTCCGGGTGCTCGAAGGGCGTCTCGGCCGGTCAGGCTCGACCAGCCAGACGGCGGAGCGGGACGCGACCGAGCCTGCTTGGCACAGCCGGCCAGGCGTCGGAGCAGGAGGCGGTCCAGCCGGCAGCGCGTGTCGTGACTGACCGTCCGAGTGGCGAAGCAGGCGGACGGGCCATCCGGACGTAGACTTTTTCTTTGTCTCTTCGGCCGGCTGCCGGCAGCCAGACAAAACTTTTCTTAAATTTTTTCTTTTTCAGCCGGATGCCTGTTTCTTTTATCCGACTGTTGGCAGGCGGACGTTTTATCCGGCCTTTGACTTTTCTCGGGCAGACTAAGCAGGCAGTCGGCCTCTTTTTTTTTAGCCGGCTAGCGGGGAGTCGGCCCTTAGCTTTTTCCTCCAGCCGAGTTCAACTTCTTTTTTCACTGTATCTTTCTTCAGAACGAGACTCGGCCGAAGCGGAGCAGGGGAGCGAGCGCTCGTGCGCGGGGCGAGCCGGCCGCGGGGGGAGCCGGAGCCGGCCACGGGCGGAGCGGAGAGCGCGGCAGCGGCCTGGCGGAGCCAGAGGCGGAGCGAGGCCGCGCGGGGATGCTGGACCCGGCGGGCGCGCGGACCCGGCCGCGGGCTGAGCCGGAGTCGGAGCCGGCGGGCGCGGGGCCGCAGGAGCCAAGGGCGGATCCGGCCGGGGTGTGGGCGTGAGACGGCAGGGCCGAGCCGCAGGCGTGAGCCGGCGGGCGCTGGTCGGGGCGCGCGGAGCCGACGCAGAGGGCGTGGCGGAGCGAGGCGGTCGGGTGGCGACTCGGCGGCGACGAGGGCACGAGCCGGCGGGAGGCACAGGCGACCCGGAGCCGGCCCAGGCCGGGCGCGCGGAGGCGGGGGAAGCCGGCCGCGGGACGGGGCGAGGCGGCCCACGCAGGAGCCAGCGAGGGCGCTGGCGCGGAGACGGTACGGAGGCGCGGGAGGCCGGACCCGGCGCTGCGGGCGGGGCCGGCGCGAGGCGCGATGGAACCGGCGAGGCGGAGCCGGCCAGGGGCGGGAGGCGGAGGGGCTCTGGAGGCCAGCGGGGCGGCGAGGGGAGGTCGGGCTCGGGGCCGGCGTGCTGGTGGAGCCGTCCAGCGGAGGAGACGCCCGCGAGGAGGGAGCCGGACCCGGCGCTGACCGGCCGGGCGTCGCGATGCAGGGCCGCCGCGGTACATCTGGAGGAGCGTGGGCGCGGCGTCGCTCGGGGGCCAGCCGGAGGACGCGATGACGCGTGCGGAGGCAGGAGGCAGCGAGGCCGTGCACAGACCGAGCGAGGACCATGGCCAGGCGGAGAGCACAGCAGCCGGGCCGTGGAGCGCGACAACTGCGGTCGAGCGGAGCTGCAGAGGCGGTCGGGGATGGCTGTACGGAGGTCCTGCTCGCGCACGCAGCAGGCAGCCACACACCCGGTTCGCTCCAGGAAATCGAGAGGAGGGAGAGCCGCAGCGGAGAAGTGTAACGAGCCAGTGTTTGGGCAACGTACGGGCAACGTCTGGCCATTGTTTGATGCGTGTCTGGCTAATGGTTTGACTATGGTTTGACTTGCATCTAGCTAGCTTGCATAGATGGTATACGGAGGAGTGAGCGCGCGTTTTGACCGGAGCAAGGCGCAACGCGGAGGGGAGCAGACGCGTGCGGCGCGTGGATGGATGCGGCCGACCGAAACGGGGCCCCGCGCGCGGCGCGCGCGGTCGGTTGGCCGGCGTCGCGACGGTGGTGAAGAAGGCGAGGCCGACGGCGAGGAGGTGCCGCCCCTCGCGGCCATTCCGGGGGCATGTCGATAACGAGCCCCCGACCGCTACCGGAGAGACGACGGCGACACCGCGGTGACGGTGAATATGGCAAGGCCGACGGCGAGGACGCGCCGCCCCTCGCGGCCATTCCGGGGCGTGTCGATGTCGAGCCCCCGACCGCTGCTGGAGAGACGGCGCGACGCCGCGGCAGTGAAGACGAAAATGGTCCCGCCCGGACTGCGAAACCAGCAGCAGCGTGGTAGCATGGTAGTAGTACCACACCATGGTGGGCGCCAACTGTCGTGGTATTCTCACGGGGGAGGTGTGAGGCGACAGATGCCACAAGGGCTTAGTGTGAGGGTAAGACTGCTGCTGATAGGCCCGGGAGCGGGTATGCGAGTAGCACGCGCTAGTTTACCCAGGTTCGGGGCTCTCCGGAGAGATAATACCCCTACTCCTGCATGTCTGTATGTATGTGGCATATCTCAGTACAGAGTGCTCCTAGAGCTGTATCATTGGTCAGTGCCATAGGCATCTGACTTTGTATATGCGGATGGCCGGATAGGCAAGGATGCTCTAGTGGCCGTATGGCTTATGGCCATGAGTGTGTGCGTGAGCATGCTAGTCTCAGTCCATCCCCTGATGGATGGATAGAGTTAGCTATATATAGTGTGTAGTGGGCATGGGACATGGCGTTGGTTGTAAGCTACCTTGGGTAGCTTACAAGCCAAGCCATGTATAGGGCATGGTGCATGTCATGCTTGTCCCCTGGGTCACTTCATAAATAGTGCCCAGGGACAAGTGACACTGTACATGATGGCTGGGGTGACACGTGAATAGTGCTAGGGTACGGCCGTCTCGTCGGTGTCTTGTCGGTATCGGATCGGGCTGCAGTTGGCAGCCGGCTGGTTGGCGCAGTCAGCAGCCGGCAGCCGGCCGGGCATAGCAGTCGGACGGGGAGCCGGCAGGAGCGGCCCGGGCAGTCGGACTGAGGGGCTTTGCTAGCCCCAATGTCTTGAATTATCGTCTCGCCGTCTTCAAGGTACCCGTGGTCAATTACTCCGTCAGGCGGCATCACCTTAATTGTTGCTTTGTGGGGAAAGGAGGGGTGGAGGAGCCGGTGCGGTCACTGCTGGCACATTCACCCTACCTCTACCACCACCTACGCTGCCATAGCTCATCGGGGGAGGATCCCAATCTCCTCTATTTTGGTCACAACGAGATCCATAGGGAAGAGATGCTCGGGTTGGAGGAGGCCACAAGACGTGGGAGATCGAGATCGATGCTGTCCAGGAGGCGGGAGGTCCGGGCAGCGGCATCGCCTCGTTTGTTGCCGTGTTGGGAATAGGAGGGGTGGAGGAGCCGGCACTGCATCTTTCTCTGCTGGTGATGGAAGTGATGGCGCCGATGCTCGCCGTGTCCACCGTCACCTTTATCTTGATGAGGTGCACTATGATTGTAATCTCCAGCGCTCTGCACATTAGATCGTTGCCCATCGCCATAGGCGTGCCTGGGAGCAGTTAGTCGGCAAACCACGACGCCGCCAGTGGCTGCTGCTCCTGCTACTGCATCACCAGCCACGACCACTGCGTGAAGTACAACATGAGTTCCTTGACCCATCCTTCTCCTTCTCCCTCCCCGTTCCCTTCGCCCGGGGTTCAAACTTGGAAGTATTTTATTCTGCTATTAGTTTGGTTCAACTTGTTGTTGGGCATATGACGTGATTTGTGAATTCTGCCCCTAAAGATAATTTTGTGAGCTAAAGTTGTTGTGTGATTCCCGAGTCTATGTTCCTGTCAAAGGGAATATCTAGGTGGGATTAGATTTGTGGAGATATCAGCTTATCAGTGGCTGCTTCGTTGTTGAACCCACTTGCTATATGATTATAATTTTGCTAAATAGTACTTGTTGGGAAATGTAGCATGCAATTTTAAAAAATTTCCTACATCCACGCAAGATCTATCTAGGAGATGTATAGCAACTAGAGGGGGAGAGTGTGTCTACATACCCTCGTAGACCGAAAGCGGAAGCGTTTGACAATGCGGTTGATGTAGTCGAACTTCTTCCTGTTCTGACCGATCAAGTACCGAACGTACGGCACCTCCGAGTTCTGCATACGTTCATCTCGATGACGTCCCTCGAACTCTTGATCCAGCAAAGTGTCGAGGAAGTAGATGAGTTTCGTCAGCATGACGGCGTGGTGATGGTGATGGTGAAGTGATCCGCGCAGGGCTTCGCCTAAGCACTGCGATAATATGACCGAGGGTGTAATCTATGGAGGGGGGCGTTGCACACGGCTAACAGATGTTGTTGTGTGTTCTAGGCGCCCCCTCCCCACATATATATAGGTGGGAGGGGGAGGGGAGCAACAAGGGGGCTCCCCAAGTAGGAGGAATCCTACTTGGGGGCCACCTCCAATTCGGCCCCCCCTTCCTTGTATACGGAAGGGGGAAGGAAAGAGGGGAGAGGGGGGAAGGAAGGGGGAATCCTATTCCCTCTCTTTCCTTTCCTCCTCCCCTTTTCTTTCTCCACTTAGGCCGACCCATAGGGGAGCTACAACGCGAGCTATTGATCTACAACATAATTTGCAAATACTATCAGGACTAAGTTCATGATAAATTAAAATTCAATTAATCAAATTACTTAAGAACTCCCACTTAGATTGATATCCCTCAAGTCATCTAAATGATACGTGATCCAAATCAACTAAACCATGTCCGATCATCACGTGAGATGGAGTAGTCATCAATGGTGAACATCTCTATGTTGATCATATCTACTATATGATTCACGTTCGACCTTTCGGTCTCTAGTGTTCCGAGGCCATGTCTGTACATGCTAGGCTCGTCAAGTTTAACCCGAGTATTCCGCATGTGCAAAATTGTCTTGCACCCGTTGTATGTGAACGTAGAGCCTATCACACCCGATCATCACGTGGTGTCTCAGCACGACGAACTATCGTAATGGTGCATACTCAGGGAGAACACTTAATACCTTGAAATTTTAGTAAGGGATCATCTTATAATGCTACCGCCATACTAAGAAAATAAGATGCATAAAAGATAAACATCATATGCAATCAAAATATGTGACATGATATGGCCATCATCATCTTGTGCTTTTGATCTCCATCTCCAAAGAACCGTCATGATCTCCATCTTCACCGGCTTGACACCTTGATCTCCATCGTAGCGTCGTGGTCGTCTCGCCAACTATTGCTTCTACAACTATCGCTAACGCATAGTGATAAAGTAAATAAATTACATGGCGTTTGCATTTCATACAATAAAGCGACAACCATAAGGCTCCTGCCAGTTGCCGATAACTTCTACAAAACATGATCATCTCATACAACAACGTATATCACATCATGTCTTGACCATATCACATCACAACATGCCCTGCAAAAACAAGTTAGACGTCCTCTACTTTGTTGTTGCAAGTTTTACGTGGCTACTATGGGCTTCTAGTAAGAACCGTTCTTACCTACGCATCAAAACCACAACGGTGATTTATCAAGTTTGCTGTTTTAACCTTCAACAAGGACCGGCCACAGTCAAATTCGATTCAACTAAAGTTGGAGAAACAGACACCCGCCAACCACCTTTATGCAAAACTAGTTGCATGTCTGTCGGTGGAACCGGTCTCATGAACGTGGTCATGTAAGGTTGGTCCGGGCCGCTTCATCCAACAATACCGCCGAATCAAAATAAGACATTGGTGGTAAGTAGTATGACGATCACCGCCCACAACTCTTTGTGTTCTACTCGTGCATATCATCTACGCATAGACCTGGCTCGGATGCCACTGTTGGGAAACGTAGCATGCAATTTCCAAAAAAATTCCTACGTCCATGCAAGATCTATCTAGGAGATGTATAGCAACGAGAGGGGGAGAGTGTATCTACATACCCTCGTAGACCGAAAGAAGAAGTGTTTGACAACGTGGTTGATGTAGTCGAACTTCTTCCCGTTCCGACCGATCAAGTACCGAACGTAAGATCTATCTAGGAGATGTATAGCAACGAGAGGGGGAGAGTGTGTCTACATACCCTCGTAGACCGAAAGCGGAAGCGTTTGACAACGCGGTTGTTGTAGTCGAACTTCTTCCTGTTCTGACCGATCAAGTACCGAACGTACGGCACCTCCGAGTTCTGCATACGTTCAGCTCGATGACGTCCCTCGAACTCTTGATCCAGCAAAGTGTCGAGGAAGTAGATGAGTTCCGTCAGCACGACGGCGTGGTGACGGTGATGGTGAAGTGATCCATGCAGGGCTTCGCCTAAGCACCGCGAGAATATGACCGAGGGTGTAATCTGTGTGTGTGTAGGGGGGGGGGGGGCGCACACGGTTAACAGATGTTGTTTTGTGTTCTAGGCGCCCCCTCACCACATATATATAGGTGGGAGGGGGAGGGGAGCAGCAAGGGGGCGCCCCAAGTAGGAGGAATCCTACTTGGGGGCCACCTCCAATTCGGCCTCCCCCCTTCCTTGTATACGGAAGGGGGAAGGAAAGAGGGAAGAGGGAGGAAGGAAGGGGGAATCCTATTCCCTCTCTTTCCTTTCCTCCTCCCCTTTTCTTTCTCCAATTAGGCCGGCCCATATGGGGGGCGCACCAGCCCCTTGCGGCTGGTGTGTTTCCCCTCTTGGCCCATAAGGCCCATATCTTTTGCTGGGGGTGCCCGGAACCCCTTCTGGTGACCCGATATGTACCCGGTACCCTCCGGAACACTTCCGGTGTCCGAATACCATCGTCCTATATATCAATCTTTAGCTCTCGACCATTTTGAGACTACTCGTCATGTCCGTGATATCATCCAGGACTCCAAAAAACATTCGGTCACCAAATCACATAACTCATATAATTCAAAATCGGCATCGAACGTTAAGCGTGCGGACCGTACGAGTTCGATAACTATGTAGACATGACCGAGACACCTCTCCGGTCAATAACCAATAGTAGAACCTGGATGCTCATATTGGCTCCTACATATTCTATGAAGATCTTTATCGGTCGAACCATTATGACAACATACGTTATTCCCTTTGTCCATCGGTATGTTACTTGCCCGAGTTTCGATCGTCGGTATCTTCATACCTAGTTCAATCTCATCACCGGCAAGTCTTTTTACTCGTTTCATAATACATCATCCTATAACTAACTCATAAGTCACTTTGCTTGCAAGGCTTCTTATGATGTGCATTAGCGAGAGGGCCCAGAGATACCTCTCTGATACTCGGAGTGACAAATCCTAATCTCGATCTATGCCAACTCAACAAACACCTTCGGAGATACCTGTAGAGCATCTTTATGATCACCCAGTTATGTTGTGACGTTTGATAGCACACAAGGTATTCCTCCGTTATTCAGGAGTTGCACAATCTCATAGCCGAAGGGATATGTATTTGACTTGAAGAAAACAATAGCAATAAAACTGAACGATCAATATGCTGAGCTAACAGATGGGTCTTGTCCATCACATCATTCTCCTAATGATGTGATCCCGTTATCAAATGACAACTCATGTCTATGGTTAGGAAGCTTAACCATCTTTGATTAACGAGCTAGTCTAGTAGAGGCTTACTAGGGACACGGTGTTTTGTCTATGTAACACATGTGTCAAGTTTCCGGTTAATACAATTCTAACATGAATAATAAACATTTATCATGATATAAGGAAATATAAAATAACAAATTTATTATTGCCTCTAGGGCATATTTCCTTCAGTACTCCCTACTTTAGTAATCTAAACGCTCTTATATTAGTTTACAGAGGGAGTTCTGTTCAACTAGATAACTATAGGCACAACTTTGATGATAAAAGATTCATATAAAAACTGTGTGAAATATTGTGATCATTAATTTCTTGAGAACTATTCAATTATAATTTTTACCCACTACATTAGCCTTTAGATTTTGGTTGGCCTTGAGTTTCTTCAGTAATGTTTTCAGTCTCATCCTTCTCCAGTTTTACCCCGCTGGTGCTCCAGGCTAGGACACGAGCTCACAGGGGTTGCTGCCGCTTCCGAGGACATGGAAGCCTCCATAGCCAACGAGTATGTGGGCGCACTCAGGGACCATGGCTTTCGAGGATGCAAGAGATCTCTCAGCTATAGAGGATGCACAAACCATCTCCAGGTATCTAGCACTAGTTCTTTACCTAGCATACTCACCCAGCCTTGAACAACATCTCTCCCTTACCCAAAAAACTTGAATATCTCTCCGTAACCCCACTCTGATTTCTAGCATTTTCTGCTCTCCTATTGTGAGGTTGCAGTGTGTGTGATACGTCTCCAACGTATTTATAATATTTTATTGTTCCATGCTATTATATTATCTGTTTTGGATGTTTAATGGGCTTTATTATGCACTTTTATATTATTTTTGGGACTAACCAACTAACCGGAGGCCTAGTGCAAATTGTTGTTTTTTGCCCATTTCAGTGTTTCGCAGAAAAGGAATATCAAACGGAATGAAACCTTTGAGAGAGTTATTTTTGGAACAAACGTGATCCAGGAGACTTGGAGTGGACGTCAAGGAAGCAACGAGGCGACCACGAGGCAGGGAGGCGCGCCCCCACCCTCGTGGGCCCTTCGTGGCTCCATCGACCTACTTCCTTCGCCTATATATACTCATATACCCCGAAAACATCCGGGAGCACCATGAAACCCTATTTCCACCGCCGCAACCTTCTGTACCCGTGAGATCCCATCTTGGGGCCTTTTCCGGCGCTCCGCCGGAGGGGCAATCGATCACGGAGGGCTTCTACATCAACACCATAGCCTCTCCGATGATGTGTGAGTAGTTTAACACAGACCTTCGGGTCCATAGTTATTAGCTAGATGGCTTCTTCTCTCTCTTTGGATCTCAATACGAAGTTCTCCTCGATTCTCTTGGAGATCTATTCGATGTAATTATTTTTGCGGTGTGTTTGTCGAGATCCGATGAATTGTGGGTTTATGATCAATATTATCTATGAACAATATTTGGTCCTTCTCTGAATTCTTATATGTATGATTTGATATCTTTGCAAGTCTCATCGAATTATCAGTTTGGTTTGGCCTACTAGATTGATCTTTCTTGCAATAGGAGAAGTGCTTAGCTTTGGGTTCAATCTTGCGGTGTCCTTTCCCAGTGACAGCAGGGGCAGCAAGGCACGTATTGTATTGTTGCCATCGAGGATAAAAAGATGGGGTTTATATCATATTGCTTGAGTTTATCCCTCTACATCATGTCATCTTGCCTAATGCGTTACTCTGTTCTTATGAACTTAATACTCTAGATGCATGCTGGATAGCGGTCGATGTGTGGAGTAATAGTAGTAGATGCAGAATCATTTTGGCCTACTTGTTGCGGACGTGATGCCTATATACATGATCATGCCTAGATATTCTCATAACTATGCGCTTTTCTATCAATTGCTCGACAGTAATTTGTTCACCCACCGTAGATTATGCTATCTTGAGAGAAGCCACTAGTGAAACCTATGCCCCCCGGGTCTATTTTCCATCATATAAGTTTCCGATCTATTTTATTCTGCAATCTTTACTTTCCAGTCTATATCATAAAAATACCAAAAATATTTATCTTATTATCTCTATCAGATCTCACTTTCGCAAGTGGTCGTGAAGGGATTGACAACCCCTTTATCGCGTTGGTTGCAAGGTTCTTATTTGTTTGTGCAGGTACAAGACGACTTACGTGTAACCTCCTACTGGATTGATACCTTTGTTCTCAAAAACTGAGGGAAATACTTACACTACTTTGCTACATCACCCTTTCCTCTTCAAGGGAAAACCAACGCATGCTCAAGAGGTAGCAAGAAGGATTTCTGGCGCCGTTGCCGGGGAGGCTTACGCCAAGTCAAGTCAAGATTTGATCTCCCAGCAACTAGCCATTTCTGGCGCCGTTGCCGGGGAGATCTACGCACAAGTCAAGACATACCAAGTACCCATCACAAACTCTTATCCCTCGCATTACATTATTTGCCATTTGCCTCTCGTTTTCCTCTCCCCCACTTCACCTTTGCCGTTTTATTCGCCCTCTTCCATTCAATCTTGTGTTACCATGTGCCTTCTTTTTGCTTGCATATTCGCTTGATAAAAGTTTATGGATCCTCATACCCTTGCTAATCTTTTTAAGAGATCCAATTATGATGAACCAATTTCTAGTGATTTGAGTGCACTAGATTATCTTTATGAGGTTTTGCTTGAAATTCATGAATCTGAAAATTGTGGTGAAGAAATTTATGAAGAGATTCATGATAGCTCCTTGAATAAAAAGCATGATTGCAATGATTTTACTATAAATTCTCTTGATGTAAATTGTGCTAATAATATGAAAAACCCTAAGCTTGGGGATGCTAGTTTTGCTATGTCTACTACTTGTTGGAATGATCATGATTGGGGTGATTCTTCTTATGATCTTGAAAATTTATTTAAGCTCCATGATGAATATGAGATTGATAATAATGTTTGCAATAATATTGAAAGTGGGTTTGGAAGAGTGTCAACTTTAGATCCCATATATTTGGAGAATATTCAATCTTATGAAGTTTTTGATAGAAGTGGGTTTGGAGAGGTCATGACTTTAGTTAATGTTAATCCCACTATTTTGGAAGAGTGTCAACTTTGCATCCATGTGGATCATGTTGAAAATATGTTATGTGATAGCTATTTTTTTGAATTTGCCTATGATCCTACATGTAATTATTATGAGAGAGGAAAATATGGTTGTAGAAATTTTTATCTTACTAAATTACCTCTCGTTATGTTGAGATTGCTATTGTTTCTTTCGGCTTCCTTGCATATGCTAGTTTTTGCTTGCCTTGATAATTTGTTTGCCTATAAGATGCCTATGCATAGGAAGTATGTTAAACTTAGATGTTTTGTCACATGTCTTATGATGCTCTTTGTGTTTCAATTATTATCATCCTTGTGAGCATCAATAAAAATTATGCCTACCTAGGGGCGTTAAACGATAGCGCTTGTTGCGAGGCAACCCAATTTTATTTTTGTTCCTTGCTTTTTGTTTCTGCTTAGTAATAAATATTTGATGTATCCTCTGGTTAGATGTGGTTTTATATTTTAATTAGTGTTTTTGCCAAGTAAAACCTATAGGATCTTCTTGGATGATAATTATTTGATCTTGCTGAAAAAGACAGAAACTTTCTGCTCACGAAAACAATTGTTAAAAATCACCAGAAAGTGATAAAATACTGATTCCAATTGAAGTAGATCAATAATCAAATTATCTAGGTCTTCCTGTTTAGGTAGAATTTTTGAGTTACAGAAAGTTTGCGTTTGGTACAGATTACTACAGACTGTTCTGTTTTTGACAGATTCTGTTTTTCGTGTGTTGTTTGCTTATTTTGATGAATCTATGGCTAGTATCGGGGGGTATGAACCATAGAGAAGTTGTAACACAGTAGGTTTAACACCAATATAAATAAAGAATGAGTTCATTACAATACCTTAAAGTGGTGGTTTGTTTTATTTCGCTAACAGAGCTCATGAGATTTTCTGTTGAGTTTTGTGTTGTGAAGTTTTCAAGTTTTTGGGTAAAGATTTAATGATTATGGAATAAGGAGTGGCAAGAGCCTAAGCTTGGGGATGCCCAAGGCACCCCGAGGTAAAATTCAAGTACAACCAAAAGCCTAAGCTTGGGGATGCCCCGGAAGGCATCCCCTCTTTCGTCTTCGTCTATCGGTAACTTTACTTGAGGCTATATTTTTATTCACCACAGGATATGTGTTTTGCTTGGAGCGTCTTGTATGATTTGAGTCTTTGCTTTTTAGTTTACCACAATCATCCTTGCTGTACACACCTTTTGGGAGAGACACACATGAATCGGAATTTATTAGAATACTCTATGTGCTTCACTTATATCTTTTGAGCTAGATAATTTTGCTCTAGTGCTTCGCTTATATCTTTTAGAGCACGGTGGTGGTTTTCTTTTATAGAAATTATTGATCTCTCATGCTTCACTTATATTATTTTGAGAGTCCTATAAAACTGCATGGTAATTTGCTTTGGCTATAAAATTAGTCCTAATATGATGAACATCCAAGATGGGTATAATAAAAACTATCATATAAAGTGCATCGAATACTATGAGAAGTTTGATACTTGATAATTGTTTTGAGATATGAAGATGGTGATATTAGAGTCATGCTAGTTGAGTAGTTGTGAATTTGAGAAATACTTGTTCTAAAGTTTGTGATTCCCGTAGCATGCACGTATGGTGAACCGTTATGTGATGAAGTCGGAGCATGATTTATTTATTGATTGTCTTCCTTATGGCGGTCGGGGACGAGCGATGGTATTTTCCTACCAATCTACCCCCCTAGGAGCATGCGCGTAGTACTTCATTTCGATAACTAATATATTTTTGCAATAAGTATGTGAGTTCTTTATGACTAATGTTGAGTCCATGGATTATACGCACTCTCACCCTTCCATCATTGCTAGCCTCTCTAATACTGCGCACCTTTCGCCGGTATCATACACCCACCATATACCTTCCTCGAAACAGCCACCATACCTACCTATTATGGCATTTCCATAGCCATTCCGAGATATATTGCCATGCAACTTTCCACCGTTCCCTTTATTATGGCACGTTTCATCATTGTCATATTGCTTTGCATGATCATGTAGTTGACATCGTATTTGTGGCAAAGCCACCTTTATAATTCTTTCATACATGTCACTCTTGAGTCATTGCATATCCCGGTACACCGCCGGAGGCATTCACATAGAGTCATATTTTGTTCTAAGTATAGATTTGTAATTTTTGGGTTGTAAGTAAATAAAAGTGTGATGATCATCATTATTAGAGCATTGTCCCAAGTGAGGAAAGGATGATGGTGAAGGAAATATGCCCTAGAGGCAATAATAAAGTATTATATATTTCCTTATATCATGATAAATGTTTATTATTCATGCTAGAATTGTATTAACCGGAAACATAATACATGTGTGAATACATAGACAAACAGAGTGTCACTAGTATGCCTCTACTTGACTAGCTCGTTAATCAAAGATGGTTATGTTTCCTAGCCATAGACATGTGTTATCATTTGATTAACGGGATCACCTCATTAGGAGAATGACGTGATTGACTTGACCCATTCCGTTAGCTTAGCTCTCGATCGTTTAGTATGTTGCTATTGCTTTCTTCATGACTTATACATGTTCCTATGACTATGAGATTATGCAACTCCCGTTTACCGGAGGAACACTTTGTGTGCTACCAAACGTCACAACGTAAATGGGTGATTATAAAGGTACTCTACAGGTGTCTCCAAAGGTACTTGTTGGGTTGGCGTATTTCGAGATTAGGATTTGTCACTCCAATTGGGAGAGGTATCTCTGGGCCCACTCGGTAATGCACATCACTATAAGCCTTGCAAGCATTGTGACTAATGAGTTAGTTGCGGGATGATGTGTTACGGAACGGGTAAAGGGACTTGCCGGTAACGAGATTGAACTAGGTATCGAGATACCGACGATCAAATCTCGGGCAAGTAACATACCGGTGACAAAGGGAACAACGTATGTTGTTATGCGGTCTGACCGATAAAGATCTTCGTAGAATATGTGGGAGCCAATATGGGCATCCAGGTCCCGCTATTGGTTATTGACCGGAGACGTGTCTCGGTCATGTCTACATAGTTCTCGAACCCGTAGGGTCCGCATGCTTAACGTTACGATGACAGTTTTATTGAGTTTTGATGTACCGAAGGAGTTCGGGGTCCCGGATGAGATCGGGGATATGACGAGGAGTCTCGAAATGGTCGATACGTAAAAATCGATATATTGGACGACTATATTCGGACTTCGGAAAGGTTCCGAGTGATTCGGGTATTTTTCGGAGTACCGGAGAGTTACGGGAATACGTATTGGGCCTTATTGGGCCATACGCGAAAGAAGAAAAAGGGCCTCAAGGGTGGCCGCACCCCTCCCCTTGGTCTGGTCCGAATTGGACTAGGGAAGGGGGGCGCCCCCTTCCTTCCTTCTCTTTTTCCCTTCCTCTTTTCCTATTCCATATGGGAGGGGGAATCCTACTAGGACTAGGGAGTCCTAGTAGGACTCCACACTTGGTGCGCCCCCTCCTACGGCCGGCCTCCTCCTCCCTTGCTCCTTTATATACGGGGGCAGGGGGGCACCCCAGAGATACAACAATTGATCCTTGAGATCTCTTAGCCGTGTGCGGTGCCCCCCTCCACCATATTACACCTCGATAATACCGTTGCGGAGCTTAGGCGAAGCCCTGCGTCGGTGGAATATCATCATCGTCACCACGCCGTCGTGCTGACGAAACTCTCCCTCAACACTCGGCTAGATCGGAGTTCGAGGGACGTCATCGAGCTGAACGTGTGTAGAACTCGGAGGTGCCGTACGTTCGGTACTTGATCGGTCGGATCGTGAAGACGTACGACTACACCAACCGCGTTGTGATAACGCTTCCGCTGTCGGTCTACGAGGGTACGTGGACAACACTCTCCCCTCTCGTTGCTATGCATCACCATGATCTTGCGTGTGCGTAGGAAAATTTTGAAATTACTACGTTCCCCAACAGATGGAGACTATGATTCCCCCACAAGTCGGGATGAGACTCCGGACGAAAAAAGGAAAAAAAAGAGGCCATAAAAAAAGAAGAGAAAAGGCCCAAATAAAAAAATAAAAAATGAGAGAAAAGAGAGAAGGGACAATGTTACTATCCTTTTACCACACTTGTGATTCAAAGTAGCACCATGATCTTCATGATAGAGAGTTTCCTATGTTGTCACCTTCATATACTAGTGGGAATTTTACATTACAGAACTTGGCTTGTATATTCCAATGATGGGCTTCCTCAAATTGCCCTAGGTCTTCGTGAGCAAGCGAGTTGGATGCACACCCACTTAGTTTCTTTTGTTGAGCTTTCATACACTTATAGCTCTAGTGCATCCGTTGCATGGCAATCCCTACTCACTGACATTGATATTTATTGATGGGCATCTCCATAGCCCGTTGATACGCCTAGTTGATGTGAGACTATCTTCTTCTTTTTGTCTTCTCCACAACCACCATTCTATTCCACATATAGTGCTATGTCCATGGCTCACGCTCATGTATTGTGTGAAGACTGAAAAAGTTTGAGAACATCAAAAGTATGAAACAATTGCTTGGCTTGTCATCGGGGTTGTGCATGATTTAAATATTTTGTGTGATGAAGATAGAGCATAGCCAGGCTATATGATTTTGTAGGGATAACTTTCTTTGGCCATGTTATTTTGAGAAGACATGATTGCTTGGTTAGTATGCTTAAAGTATTATTATTTTTATGTCAATATTAAACTTTTATCTTGAATCTTTCAGATCTGAACATTCATGCAACAATAAAGAAAATTACATTGAGAATTATGCTAGGTAGCATTCCACATGAAAAATTCTGTTTTTATCATTTACCTACTCGAGGACGAGCATGAATTAAGCTTGGGGATGCTTGATACGTCTCCAACGTATCTATAATTTTTGATTGTTCCATGCTATTATATTATCTGTGTTGGATGTTTAATGGGCTTTATTATGCACTTTTATATTATTTTTGGGACTAACCTACTAATCGGAGGCCCAGTGCAAATTGCTGTTTTTTGCCTATTTCAGTGTTTCGTAGAAAATGAATATCAAACGGAATCCAAACGGAATGAAACCTTCGGAAGAGTTATTTTTGGAACAAACATGATCCAGGAGACTTGGAGTGGACGTCAAGGAAGCAACGAGGTGGCCACGAGGCAGGGAGGCGTGCCCAGGGGGGGGGGTAGGCGCGCCCCCACCCTCATGGGCCCCTCGTGGTTCCATCGACCTACTTCCTTCGCCTATATATACTCATATACCCCGAAAACATCCGGGTGCACCATGAAACCCTGTTTCCACCGCCGCAACCTTCTGTACCCGTGAGATCCCATCTTGGGGCCTTTTCCGGCGCTCCGCTGGAGGGGGAATCGATCACGGAGGGCTTCTACATCAACACCATAGCCTCTCTGATGATGTGTGAGTAGTTTACCACAGACCTTCGGGTCCATAGTTATTAGCTAGATGGCTTCTTCTCTCTCTTTGGATCTCAATACAAAGTTCTCCTTGATTCTCTTGGAGATCTATTCGATGTAATTCTTTTTGTGGTGTGTTTGTCGAGATCCGATGAATTGTGGGTTTATGATCAAGATTATCTATGAACAATATTTGGTCCTTTTCTGAATTCTTATATGTATGATTTGATATCTTTGCAAGTCTCTTCGAATTATCAGTTTGGTTTGGCCTACTAGATTGATCTTTCTTGCAATAGGAGAAGTGCTTAGCTTCGGGTTCAATCTTGCGGTGTCCTTTCCCAGTGACAGCATGGGCAGCAAGGCACGTATTGTATTGTTGCCATCGAGGATAAAAAGATGGGGTTTATATCATATTGCTTGAGTTTATCCCTCTACATCATGTCATCTTGCCTAATGTGTTACTCTGTTCTTATGAACTTAATACTCTAAATGCATGCTGGATAGCGGTCGATGTGTGAAGTAATAGTAGTAGATGCAGAATCGTTTCGGTCTAGTTGTCGCGGACATGATTCCTATATACATGATCATGCCTAGATATTCTCGTAACTATGCGCTTTTCTATCAATTGCTCGACAGTAATTTTTTCACCCACCGTAGATTATGCTATCTTGAGAGAAGCCACTAGTGAAACCTATGCCCCCCGGGTCTATTTTCCATCATATAAGTTTCCGATCTATTTTATTTTGCAATCTTTACTTTCCAGTCTATATCATAAAAATACCAAAAATATTTACTTATTATCTCTATCAGATCTCACTTTTGCAAGTGGCCGTGAAGGGATTGACAACCCCTTTATCGCGTTGGTTGCAAGGTTCTTATTTGTTTGTGCAGGTACAAGGCGACTTGCGTGTAACCTCCTACTGGATTGATACCTTGGTTCTCAAAAACTGAGGGAAATACTTGCGCTACTTTGCTGCATCACCCTTTCCTCTTCAAGGGAAAACCAACGCATGCTCAAGAGGTAGCAGTGTGCAACAAGTGTTCTTGTAAATTTGTAAGCGTAAAGACTGCTCTGAGGAGATGCCTCTATGACCAGACCGCTATGTATGTTCTTTGCGAGCTGCTTTCCTATTAAATACTATATTGTCATTGCCATATTAATTGTGTACTACACTATTAGAAAATTACAAGGTAGTTTCAGCGTTGTTCTCAACCATGTTACCCTTAATTGCAAGACATCAGTTGTGATGCCCCCGATTCAATCGTACACTAATAATACACGCAAATGTGTACGATCAAGATCAGGGACTCATGAGAAGATATCACAACACAACTCTAGGCACCAATAAGAATAATACAAGCTTCATATTACAAGCCAGGGGCCTCGAGGGCTTGAATACAGAAGCTCAAAAGCACAAGAGTCAGCGGAAGCAACAATATCTGAGTACAGACATAAGTTAGACAAGACTGCCTTAAGAAGGCTAGCACAAAAGTAACATCGATCGAAAAGGCAAGGCCTCCTACCTGGGACCTCCTAACTACTCCTGGTCGTCAGCAGTCTCCACGTAGAAGTAGGCACCCTCTGGGTAGTAGAAGCCGTCGGTGGTGGCAACTCGCTCCTGGGATCCGCCATCTGGTCGCAACAACCGGAAAGATGAAAGAAGGGCGGAAAAGGGTAGCAAAGCAACCGTGAGTACTCATCCAAAGTACTCGCAAGCATCAGATCTATACTAAGTATGCATTGGTATCAAAGGAAGGGATGTATCTGTGGACTATACTGCAGAATGCCAAAGGAGAAGGGAATGCCTAGCCTATCGAAGACTAGCATCTTCAAGCATCTTGCAACATTTAGAAGAGTACAAAATAGATTATTATAATTAACAAGCATGTTATAGTATTAAAGCACAGAGATCCTTCCTCGACTCCCCGCGAGAAAGCAATCCCGGAGCCAACATATCCATCTCATGTCTCAAGTATCCACTTCTAGTTGTAATAGATCTGGATACAACTCCGAGCGTCCGTTACCGTGGACACGGCTATTTGAATAAAGAATTTCCCTGCAGGGTGCACCACATTACCCAACACGCTTGATTACTCTGGTCAGACACACTTTCTTGGCTTATGCCCGGCCTCGGAAGATCAACATGTCGTAGTCCTACCTAGACTCTGCAGAGAGGCCCCTCCAGTCTACATCCTAAGCACTCCACGGTCTTGGGCTCATCACCCTTTGCACTTCGGGTCATTGTGTGCAGGGCGGGTACAGGCACCACCTCTGTCATGGATGGCGCCGGCCTAGCTGTGCCGCAATGCTGAACTGGAGGTCTGACAGAGTTTTCAGAAGAAACATACGACGCCGAGTGCCCATAATTGTTCCCGCGTGACGGTTAGTGCGTATAGTCCAGTGGCCAACTCAGAACAAATACCCAAACCCTTAGTGTGTTGGGAGCTCACAGAGACGAATAGAGACTCATGATCATGTGACCCCGTCGCTTCATCTCGAGGAAATACAGCAAGGGATAGCCCCAACCCTCTCACTAGGGTAGTCTACCTGCCCAGCCGTGCCTCATAATTATCTTGCAGGTACCCTCCAAGTCAACCCGACTATCGAGAGACTGTCGGGAACTCAGGTCCACCTCTACCGGGCTGGTACCGCCTGTCCCTTCAGTCCCGCCGTAACAGTAACTCTCGCGGGTACCCCCACGGTTAACCCGACTTCACATATCTCGCGGGTACCCCTCAGGGCCGACCCGTCCTTAACATGGGTGAAAGTGCAATCATGCCCTTAATCATATTTTGATAGTTGTTGACAACATACATATAGGGAACTAATCAATTCTGTCAAGTGCATATCAGGTTTTGTTCCCGAAAGATATTAGTGTGGTTCAAAACTAACATATTCAAGATACTCAAAGGAAGGTGAAACAAGACACAAAGCTTTAGATCCTTCTCTGTTTTCCTTTTATTTGAGTATAGGGATCCCGCACTATTAAGAGGGGATCACTGGTTCTCGCAAAAGACTTGATCAAAATCTAGGATAAAATCTCTTAGAAAGTGTTCCTATCTTAGCTATCCTATTTGGCCTCTGTTTTCGTCCGGACGACCGAAGGTCTCCGAACGTCCGGTGCTTCCCAGTCCTCCGGATGTCCAGTGCTCTTCGAATGTCCGATGGCATGCCACAAAATAGAAACTCTTGGATTTCTGGTCCTTTCGGACAACCGACTTCTGGACGTCCGGGGGTGACTGGTCATCCGGTGCCACTTCACAGAGTCGAAATTAACGGAAGTCTGTTCCCTCTAGATGACCGTGCACCGGACGACTGACACTCTCGGACGTCCGCTCGTTGTGCGTCTTCCCTCTCTACTATTGCACTAGATCACTGTTTTCTCTGTGTGCCAGACTACCGGTGCTTGTCGGACGTCCGGTCCAACTTTTCTGACCGGACGATCGGTACCTGTCGGACGTCCGGCGTCTGTGCAGCATAAGTGACCCCCAACGACCACTTTTGCATTATGACTATAAATATTCTCTTCCCACCCCGTGGGGGAGGGGTCCAACACAGTGCAAAGATTCCAAGAACACCTTTCTCTCTCACTCTCTCTTGCTTTCACCAAATCCTAGATCCCAAGAGCATTTGTGAGGATTCTTGAGTGTTGTTCCAATCTAAAGATAGATCGTCCCTCTCTCCTCCTCTCAACCAAAGGAATTCATGATTTGAGCAAGTTTTGAGCAGTTCCCTTGATCTTGTTACTCTTGGAGGTTGGTGACTCCTAGGCGGTAGGAGTCATTCGGTGAGGAGTCAAACCATTGTGATTTCCCCCGGAGAGTTTGTGAGGGTTTGGAGACCACCCCAAGGTCTAC
The DNA here is from genome assembly GCF_002575655.3 of Aegilops tauschii subsp. strangulata. NCBI lineage: Eukaryota > Viridiplantae > Streptophyta > Magnoliopsida > Poales > Poaceae > Aegilops > Aegilops tauschii. Next base: position 370,487,018 of record NC_053036.3, read on the forward strand.
CACTAGTGGTTGAGAATCGACTTCGTGGTGATATCTCAAAGAGAGAATAGGGTGAGCCTTTGTGGCATTGGTGTGCCTTCGTGGTAATTATACGTCTCCAACGTATCTATAATTTTTTATTGGTCTATGCTATTATATTATCTGTTTTGGATGTCTTATATGCATTAAGATGCTATTTTATATGATTTTTGGGACTAACCTATTTACCTAGAGCCCAGTGCCAGTTCCAGTTTTTTCCTTGTTTTAGAGTTTCGCAGAAAAGGAATACCAAACGGAATGAAACTTTCGCGATGATTTTTGTTGGACCAGAAGACATCCAGAGGGCTTGGAGTGCACGTCAGGAAAGCCACGAGGCGGCCACAAGGTCGGGAGGCGCGCCCGGGGGCTAGGGCACGCCCCCACCCTTATGGGCCCCTCGTGACTCCACCGAGCTATTTCTTCCGCCTATATATTCTCAAATATCCCAAAACCTTCCAGGGGAGCCACGAAACCACTTTTCCAGCACCGCAACCTTCTGTACCCATGAGATCCCATCTATGGGCCTTTTTCGGTGTCCTGTCGGAGGGGGATTCGATCACGGAGGGCTTCTACATCAACACCATTGCCTCTCTGATGAAGCGTGAGTAGTTTACCACAGACCTATGGGTCCATAGCTAGTAGCGAGATGGCTTCTTCTCTCTCTTTGATTCTCAATACCATGTTCTCCTCGTTGTTCTTGGAGATCTATTCGATGTAATACTCTTTTACGGTGTGTTTGCCGAGATACGATGAATTATTGATTTATGATCAGCTTATCTATGAATATTATTTGAATCTTCTCTGGATTCTTATATGCATGATTTGATATCTTTTCAAGCCACTTCGAACTATCGATTTGGTTTGGCCAACTAGATTGGTTTTTCTTGCAATAGGAGAAGTGCTTAGCTTTGGGTTCAATCTTGCGGTGCTCGATCCTAGTGACAGAAGGGGAACCGACACGTATTGTATTGTTGCCATTGAGGATAACAAGATGGGGTTTTCATCATATTGCTTGAGTTCATCCCGCTACATCATGTCATCTTACTTAATGCGTTACTCTATTCTTATGAACTTAATACTCTAGATGCAGGCAGGAGTCAGTCGATGTGTGGAGTAATAGTAGTAGATGCAGGCAGGAGTCGGTCTACTTGATACGGATGTGATGCCTATATTCATGATCATTGCCTTAGATATCGTCATAACTTTGCGCTTTTCTATCAATTGCTCGGCAGTAATTTGTTCACCCACCGTAACATTTTCTATCTTGAGAGAAGCCTCTAGTGAAACCTATGGGCCCCGGGTCTATTTTCCATCATATAAGTTTCCGATCTACAATTTTAGTTTCCTATTTACTTTCTTTGCAATCTTTTACTTTCCCTTCCATAAACCAAAAATACCAGAAATATTACTTTACTGTTTATCCATCTCTATCAGATCTCACTTTGCAAATAACCGTGAAGGGATTGACAACCCCTTTGTCGCGTTGGGTGCAAGTTGGTATTTGTTTGTGCAGGTATTCGGTGGCTTGCGCGTTATCTCCTACTAGATTGATACCTTGGTTCACAAAAGCTGAGGGAAGTACTTACTCTACTTTGCTGCATCACCCTTTCCTCTTCAAGGGAAAAAACCAATGCAAGCTCAAGAGGTGGCAGGAATAATTTCTGGCACCATTGCCGGGGAGATCTACGCCAAGCCGAGACATACCAAGTACCCATCATAAACTCTCATCCCTTGCATTACATTATTCGCCATTCGCCTCTCGTTTTCCTCTCCCCCACTTCTAAAACGATTTTTGAAAATATTTGCCTTTTCTTCACCCCTCTTCCGTTTGTCTTCTTCGCTTGCTTTTGTGTGCTCGTGTGTTAGAATGTTTGTCTTGCTCTTATGGCTAGCCCTTTTTCCCTTCCTTTGTCTCCTGACTTTGAGGTTCTTCACTTCAAACAAATACAAGGAGAAAATTTAAAAGATGCTTGGTATACGATGATAGAATTATATCATAATTGCACTATAGAGGGGGATTTTAAGATTTTACTTCGTAATTTTTATGTTGGGCTAAACATGTCCCATAGGCAACTCTTGGATTTCGTGGCTAAGGGGAATTTTATTGAAATTGATCTTGCGTATGAAATTATAGAGGGAATAGTAGGAATACTACCCCCACAAAAGGGATTAGATCACACTCAAGAAGGGACGCAAGTTTTTGAGAAACTATGTGAAGTAACGAAAATTTTGCAAAAATCGCTTGAACCCCTAAAAAATGTTAGTGGAAACCTTCACCGCATGAATATGTTGATCACTCTTTGGAATAAGCGGTTGGATGCTCTAGATCTAAAGATTTCTGAATATGAAGGGAAACACAAAGAACCTCCCAGATTCGAGCATAATTCCATTAAAAAGATAAACGCCAAAGATGATAATACTTAGATCTATTCGTGTTTTATGCCTAGCTAAGGGCGTTAAACAATAGCGCTTGTTGGGAGGCAACCCAATTTTATTTTTATTTTTTATTTTTAGGTTCTGTTTTGCAATAAATATTTCATCTAGCCTCTGGTTAGATGTGGTTTTGTGTTTTAATTAGTGTTTGTGCCAAGTAAGACCTTTGGGATAGCTTACGGTGATAGTTGATTTGATCTTGCTGAAAAACAGAAACTTTTGCGCCCAGGAAAATAATTTTCATAATTCACAGAAGCGTGCTTTTGAGTTGATTCTTTTTTTATAAGATTAATAAACAAATTTCTTAAGTCGTCCTAAATTTTGAGGATTTTTGGAGTTACAGAAGTATGCGAACTATCTAGATTACTACATGCTGTTCTGTTTTTGACAGATTCTGTTTTTCGCGTGTTGTTTGCTTATTTTGATGCATCTATGGGTAGTATCGGGGGGTATGAACCATGGAAAAGTTGGAATACAGTAGATTTACACCAATATAAATAAAGAATGAGTTCACGACAGTACCAAAAGTGGTGATTTATTCTCTTATACTAACGGAGCTTATGAGATTTTCTGTTGAGTTTTGTGTTGTGAAGTTTTCAAGTTTTGGGTAAGGATTTGATGGACTATGGAATAAAGAGTGGCAAGAGCCTAAGCTTGGGTATGCCCAAGGCACCCCAAGGTAATATTCAAGGACAACCAAGAGCCTAATCTTGGGGATGCCCCGGAAGGCATCCCCTCTTTCGTCTTCGTCTATCGGTAACTTTACTTGAGGCTATATTTTTATTCACCACATGATATGTGTTTTGCTTGGAGCATCTTGTATGATTTGAGTATTTGCTTTTTAGTTTGCCACAATCATCCTTGATGTACACACCTTTTGAGAGAGACACGCATGAATCGTGATTTATTAGAATACTCTATGTGCTTCACTTATATCTTTTGAGCTAGGCAAATTTGCTCTAGTGCTTCACTTATATCTTTTTAGAGCACGGCTGTGGTTTCATTTTATAGAAATTGATGAACTCTCGCACTTCACTTATATTATATTGAGAGTCTTTAAAACATCATGGTAATTTGCTTTGGTTATAAAATTAGTCCTAATATGATAGGCATCCAAGAGGGATATAATAAAAACTTTCATATAAATTGCATTGAATACTATGAGAAGTTTGATTCCTTATGATTGTTTTGAGATATGAAGATGGTGATATTAGATTCATGCTAGTAAGTAGTTGTGAATTTGAGAAATACTTTTGTTAAAGTTTGTGAGTCACGTAGCATGCACGTATGGTGAACCGTTATGTAACGAAGTTGGAGCATGAGATATTTTTTGATTGTCTTCCTTATGAGTGGCGGCCGGGGACAAGCGATGGTCTTTTCCTACCAATCTATCCCCCTAGGAGCATGCACGTAGTACTTTGTTTCGATGACTAATAGTTTTTTTAATAAGTATGTGAGTTCTTTATGACTGATGTTGAGTCCATGGATTATACACACTCTCACCTTTCCGCCATTGCTAGCCTCTCTTGTACCGCGCAACTTTCGCCGGTAGCATACACCCACCTTACCTTCCTCAAAACAGCCACCGTACCTACCTATTATGGCATTTCCATAGCCATTCCGAGATATATTGCCATGTAACTTTCCATCGTTCCGTTTATTATGACACGCATCATCATTGTCATATTGCTTTGCATGATCATGTAGTTGACATCGTGTTTGTGGCAAAGCCACCATTCGTCATTTTTTATACATGTCGCTGTTGATTCATTGCACATCCTGGTACACCGCCGGAGGCATTCACATAGAGTCATATTTTGTTCTAGTATCGAGTTGTAATTTTTGAGTTTTAAGTAAATAAAAGTGTGATGATCTTCATTATTAGAGCATTGTCCCATGTGAGGAAATAAAAAAGGGAGAGAAAGGCCAAATAAAAAAAGAGAAGGCCCCAAAAATGAGAGAAAAAGAGAGGAGGGACAACGTTACTATCCTTTAACCACACTTGTGCTTCAAAGTAGCAACATGATCTTCATGATAGAGAGTCTCCTATGATATCACTTTCATACACTAGTGGGAATTTTCATTATAGAACTTGGCTTGTATATTCCAATGATGGGCTTCTCAAAATGCCCTAGGTCTTCATGAGCAAGCAAGTTGGATGCACACCCCCTTAGTTTTATTTTTTGAGCTTTCATAAACTTATAGCTCTAGTGCATCCGTTGCATGGCAATCCCTACTCACTCACATTGATATCTATTGATGGGCATATCCATATCCCGTTGATACGCCTAGTTGATGTGAGACTATCTCCTTCTTTTTGTCTTCTCCACAACCACCGTCTATACCACCTATAGTGCTATGTCCAGGGCTCACGCTCATGTATTGCGTGAAAGTTGAAAAAGTTTGAGAACGTCGAAAGTATGAAACAATTGTTTGGCTTGTCATCGGGGTTGTGCATGATTTAAATGTTTTGTGTGATGAAGATGGAGCATAGCCAGACTATACGATTTTGTAGGGATAAGCTTTCTTTGGCCATGTTATTTTGAGAAGACATAATTATTTTGTTAGTATGCTTGAAGTATTATTGTTTTTATGTAAATATTAAACTTTTGTTTTGAATCATACGGTCTGAACATTCATGCCACAATAAAGAGAATTACATGGATAAATATGTTAGGTAGCATTCCACATCAAAAATTCTGTTTTTATCGTTTACCTACTCGAGGACGAGCAAGAATTAAGCTTGGGGATGCTTGATACGTCTCCAACATATCTATAATTTTTGATTGTTCCATGCTATTATATTATCTGTTTTCGATGTTTTATATGCATTAAGATACTATTTTATATGATTTTTGGGACTAACCTATTAACCTAGAGCCCAGTGCCAGTTCCTGTTTTTTCCTTGTTTTAGAGTTTCGCTGAAAAGGAATACCAAACGGAATGAAACTTCCGCGATGATTTTTCTTGGACCAGAAGACATCCGGACAGCTTGGAGTGCACGTCAGGAAAGCCACGAGGCGGCCACAAGGTCGGGAGGCGCGCCCAGGGGGGTAGGTGTCGGGGGAAATCGACACCTATGGAATCACTGGGATCCCTTCTACGGTTGGCGGGCGCGAGGTTGTGCAAAGAGTGGGTCTGATAGGAAGCACACAGATCGTTTACCCAGGTTCGGGCCGCGAGGATGCGTAAAACCCTTGTCCTGCTTTGGTGGATGTATTGAGTGTTCTTGTGTTCTTGAGCTAGCTACGGGGTGTAATCTGCCCAAAAGATCCGAATCCTTCTCCTAGTCGCCTCGGGCCTCCTTTTATAGGAAAAAGGGTTGCCACAGTGGCACACAAGAAGTGGAAAGGTCTACAGTGGATGAGTCTATCCTCTGGCGTCGTCGGACAAGCGCATTAAATGCGCTGCCGACATGCCCCTCTCGCTTTATCGGCGATGGCAAGGAAGCACGTCCCAGCTATCGCCGCCCCACCTGGCTTCGACACGCGTCCGAGCTGACGAGGCGTCGTGGCGCCACGTTGGCTGGCTGCTGGGCTGGCGCGGTGGTGGAGTCTTCCCGAAGATCTGCATGCCACCACACAGGTGCTTGCTGGGTCGGTGTAGAGGCTGCTCGTCGCCACGCAGGTGCCTGCCAAGCTGGTTGAGCTAGCAGCTGCATGGGGACGGCGGTGGCATCTTGGCAGACGTGGGCCTGGCTGCAGCCCCGCTGGTGTCCTCGGCAAGGGTCTTGCCGGGGCCCCGGCAAGGGTCTTGCCATGGCGCCTTGGTCGTCCCCGGCAAGGATCTTGCCGGGGGTCTTGTGGATTTCCTCGGCTAGGATCCCGCCGAGGGTCGTCGTCTTCTGGTTCTCATCTGATCTCATGTATTCATGATCTTGACAAAGATCTGCATGCCACCGCAGAGGTGCCTCCCGAGCCCTGGGTCCAATGTAGTTGTTGGCGGCGTTTGGAACCCTTGGGCTCAAGGGTGGCTCGCTCTGCTGGTGTTGGGCAAGCTGCCCTGGCAAGGATCTTGCCGGGGCCGCGGAGGCCGCCCCGGCAAGGGTCTTGCCGGGGGAGTCCACCTCGCCCCTTTGCTCTTTTATGCTTCTGGTCTTGGCGTCGCCTTGTTTGTCTTGTGCTTAGGTTTCCCTCCGGCTTCCCTCCTCTGCCTTGTTAAGTGTGACCACGGGCGCGGCTCTGACTGCCCGTGCACAAGTAAAGGGGTTAAAAGGAGAGCCCCTACTTTTGTACACCGACAGGAGCCCCCGGGCCTGGGCCACACATAAGCGCGACGCGTTGTTGGGCTAGGCCCAGAACGGTGCGCGGGCAGGTGGGGCGGATTTTACCGCAGTAACTTTTCGTCCGCTGTGCTCCCCCACGACCCGTGTTGAACGCGCGACATGGAGGGTCGTGTGTGACGTGGGGGTCATGCGTGGGGTGGTTCCCGCATGCATGCATCACATCGTGGTAAAGAGGCAGCTCGCGCCTTCCCCATAAAAAGAGGGAGGCGCAGAGGCGCGGCTCATTTACTTGGGCGGACTCGGGTCGTGGTCTTCAAGGCGTCCGTGCCCCACGATCATGGGGTGGGGGAACGGTCGCCTCACCCGTCCCCTCGATTCTGCTTGCCCGCCACGTGTCCCCCATGCAGGTGGCAGGCGGTGGAGGCAGGAAACCGGGCCGTCGCTGATTGGGGCAGCGGGTCGGTCTTGATTCCCTGCGCCCCCGATGGCTGGATTGGCCGAGTGGGGCGGCCGAGCCCCGACCCCGCCCCTTTATAAGAAGGGGGAGGGGGATGGCATCCCACATCCTTCCATCATCTGTCTCCATTCACTTCGGCTCCTTTCTTCCATCTGCCATGGCGAGAGGAGGCGCCGACCCTTCAACAGTGGCGGCGAGGGTTGCTGCTCGACAGCGTGTCCCTCCTTCCCAAGAGCTCATGGCGGAGGAGCCGGCCACAAGAGGAAGGGGGAGGGGGCGAGGCCGAGGTCGCCGTGGCTCTCGGGGAAGAGGGGGACGGGGCGGCACACCGGCCTCGCCTCCGCCAGTGATGCCTCCCCCGATGGAGGGCCACGTCGGGGACCAGCCCCACGAGTTCTTCATCAGGCTGCGCCGGCCACCGCGTCACCGTCTCCGTCTCCCTACCCCATTTTCTCGGGAGATGGAGCTCGATCCACCCCAGACCCTCAGGTTGCACATGAGGGGCTGCGGGAATGGCGGCACGTGGGTTGACGTCGAGTTCCTCGCTCCTCACGTCATGTACCTCCGTCACGGATGGAAGACGTTTGCTCGCGTCCACAGCCTGACGGCGGGGCTCGTTCTCTACTTCATTTTAATGGAGAACGGCCTGCTCTCTGTCAAGGTCTTTGGAGATCTTGGAACTCACCTGAAGTGCTGCATGGAGAGCTCCTCCGACGATGAAGATTCCTCCTCAAGCGGGAGTGACGAGGAGGACAGCGACAGCGACGACGAGGGCGTCGAGCGGCGGGACGCCGACCCCGACTCCGACTGACCGCGTCGCCCCTCCCTCGGCCACGCGCCCTGCCGAGGGCCTTCCTCGTCAAGCTCTCCATCAGCGCATTCCTCGTCGCCTCCTTGGGCGGCTAGCGTAGGAGGGGCGAGGAAGGCGAAAAGGCGGGTGGCGGCCATCAAGTCGGAGTACGCGGGCACCGACGCCTTCATCGCGTATTGTCGGCCCGCAGCCTCATCTTCCAGCTCCTCTCCCGGCACCGGGACGTTCTCTTGGTGCCTTCTGCTTCTCGCACCTCGCCTAGGCACTCCTTTCGCCCTCCTGCTACCTTGTTCCATCTTCTGAGGATAGGGACAAGAAAGGGATTACGGGCATCTTATCTCTTTTTAGTTTGTAAGCCTACGGGCACTTGTTAGATTTAAAACTTGTAATCCCCTTGCTCATGTTTTTCATCCCGTATGAGCTGTACCTGTATGGGACGTTTTTAATGAAAAAGGGTGCTTGCCGGGTTCTTTGTGCATGAGCGAGGCCCATGCCAAGGAGTGAATCCTCGTTATTTTTAAGATAAACATCGACGCCCAGCAGCAGGCCTTGCCGCCCCCCTTAATTTAGCCGACCATTCTCACGCTCTTGGCGGAGGCAGGGGCGAAGTAGAGTTAGGCCCCTCGTTTATTTCCTCGCCAGCACGACTACGACCCGGTTCCGACCCAGGGACTTGGGTACAGGAAAGAGGGGGAGCATGGTGGTCTAGGAGCAAAACGAGGCTTCATACGCCCCAACTCCATACGAAAATGCACAACAGAGGATAAAAGACTTATCTGAATCTGCAGCCCTTGGCAGCCTTGGCTTGCCGTGGTTGGATTCCTTGTATCTGTAGCCTCTGGCAACCTTGGCTTGCCGGGGCCGGAGCGCCGGCTCGTTCTCTTCCTTCCAAACAGCTCAGCAGAAACATCCATGTACCCTGCGAACCAAAGAGGATGGAAAGGAACAAAGAAACGCACACTCGACCTCTATGCTAGGGGTTAGTCGCCGCTAAGCACTATCAACCCTAACCGAGGGAGAGACTTAACCTAGCATGCATGCTAAAACTTAGGGCGCCAGCGCTTCATTTATTTATGCTCAGGGTCTGCGCATGGCTTTGTACAGAGGGTTACATGCCTTGTCGGCAAGGCTTGTACAAAAGGTGGTTTGCCGGGGGGCCCGGCAACCGCACCTTATGGGTAGAACTTACGAAGATGCTCGATGTTCCAGGAGTTGCTCACTGGAATAGCATCTTCGGTCTCCAGGCGGATTGCGCCAGGCCTGGTGACTCATATTACCCGATAAGGGCCTTCCCACTTCGGCGTCAACTTGTTGGAATTCTTACCCGACTGAACGCGTCGAAGAACAAGGTAGCCTTCCTCAAAGCTCCGGGCATGGACCTTGCGGCTATGGTAGCGGCGCAAGGCTTGCTGGTAGCGTGCTGCTCTCACAGCCGCCCGAAAACGATCTTCCTCAAGGAGCGTTGCGTCATCTTGCCACAATTGCTCTTGCTCAAGCTCGTCGTAGGCGAGCACTTGAGGTGACCCTTATATGAGTTCCGTGGGGAGAACTGCTTCTACCCTGTATACCAGGGCAAAGGGTGTCTGGCCGGTGGCTCGATTTGGCGTCGTCCTGATCGACCAAAGAACCGCCGGCAACTCATCAATCCAACGCCTTCCGCTCTTGTGCAGCCTGTCAAAAGTCTTTGTCCTCAGGCCTCGCAACACTTCAACATTTGCCCTCTCCGCCTGGCCGTTGCTCCGTGGGTGTGCCACGGAAGCGAAACAGACCTTGCTGCCGAGGTCTTGGATGTATTGCATGAAGGTGTGGCTTGTGAACTGCGTGCCGTTGTCGGTAATGACTCTGTTTGGCACACCAAAACGGCAAACTAGCCCCTTAAAGAACTTGACGGCTGACTGTGCTGTCACCTTCCTCACTGCTTCCACCTCCGGCCACTTTGTGAACTTGTCGATCGCAACGTACAAGTACTCAAAGCCCCTGACAGCGCGGGGGAAAGGGCCCAGTATGTCGAGCCCCCAGACCGGAAATGGCCAGGAGAGGGGAATTGTTTGAAGGGCTTGAGCTGGTTGATGAAGCTTCTTCGAATGGAACTGGCACGCTTCACACCTGGTTACTAGTGCCGTTGCATCTTGGAGGGCAGTGGGCCAGAAGAAGCCTTGCCTGCAAGGGCCCTTGACCCTATGTGGGAGCCACATATGCCTCCATGTATCTCTGCCAACAGCTCTAGTCCTTCCTCTTGGGGGATGCACTTTAATTTCACACCATTCGGTCTTTTTCTGTACAGGACGTCGTCGACGAACTGGTACATGGCAGACCGACGCGCTACTTTCTCTGCTTCTTCCTGCTCCTCAGGAAGTTCCCCCGTCTGGAGGAAACGGACGGTATGATGTGCCCATGCCGGAGCCTGGGGCTCGACGGCAAGGACCAAAGGCATTTCTTCTGCCATGGGAGCGGCCGTCTCTACGGCCAGGGCTTGACGGCCTGCCGGAGTCAGTCGCTCCTCGGCAGGCTCAGAATCCATGGCAACACCCTTGCCGGCGGCCCCCGGGGGCTCAGCGGGAAAGTACTTGCCAGGGCCTGATTTCCTCCGTTTGTTCTGCTCCGTTGATGGTTCGACGGTTGGTTGAGTTAACCGAAGCAAAAAAGTACCTGGTTCCACAGGTAGCTTGAATGCAGCGCGCTTTGACAGGTAATCAACGATGTCGTTCTCCGCTCGGGGAACGTGCTCCGCTTGTATACCGTCAAAGCGCTCCTCCAGCTTCCTCACCTCATCTACGTAGGCCTCCATCAACGGGCTCTAATAATCTTTGTTGACTTGTCTAACGACAAGCTGCGAATCACCCCTGACGATGAGCTTCTTAACCCCGACGTCTGCTGCGATCCTGAGACCGGCAAGCAACCCCTCGTACTCAGCAGTGTTGTTGGTGGACATCTCCCTAGGAAAGTGCATCTGGATTATATACTTGAGGTGCTCTCCGGTGGGTGCGACGGGCAGCACACCAGCACCGGCGCCTTGCAGCGAGAAAGCCCTGTCAAAGTACATGATCCAGTTGTGACTTGCTTCCTTGCCGGGGACAGTGGTCTCCTGGATCTCCTCGTCAGGCATTGAGGTCCATTCTGCAATGAACTCTGCCAAGACTCTGCTTTGGATTGTCGAAGTACTTTCAAACTTCAACCCAAAGCTTGATAACTCCAAGGCCCACTCCACAATCCTTCCGATTGCGTCTGGGTTGTGCAGTATCCGTTGCAACGGGAGGCGGGTGATGACGGTGATTTCGTGTGCTTGGAAGTAGTGAAGCAGCTTCCTCGAGGCCATAAGGAGGCCGAAGAGCAATTTCTGCACACCAGAGTACCTTGACCTAGCCCCCTGCAGGAGGGAGCTGACAAAGTAAACCGGGTGCTGCATCATCTTCTTCTTTTGCACCACTTCATTTGATTGCATGGGCCCTGTCTTGATGGCGTCAGACTCTGCCGGGGCCCTTGCCTTGCCGGCATCGGGCCCTGCCGGGGGAATCTCTGGCTTGCCATCCGCCAGTCCCGCCGTCGCCACTGCCTCTTTGTCGACCTCCCTCCGCGCCACTAGCGCGGCACTGACCACTTGATTCGTCGCCACCAGATACAGCAGCAACGACTCTTGTGGTTTAGGCGCAACCAGTATTGGTGTAGAGGAGAGGTATTTCTTCAGATCCTGCAGCGCCGCTTCGGCCTCCGGGGTCCACTCCATTGGGCCCGCCTTTTTCAAGATTTTGAAAAAGGGAAGGGCGCGCTCGGCAGACTTGGAGATGAATCGGCTCATGGCGGCAACGCAGCCGGTGAGCGGACGCACATCCTTCATCCGCTTGGGCGCCTCAATCTCTCGATAGCCTTGATCTTGTCTGGGTTCGCCTCGATCCCACGCTGTGACACAAAGAACCCGAGAAGTTTGCCGGACGGAACTCCGAAGCCACACTTCTCAGGGTTCAACTTGAGGTTGATCTTGCGTAGATTTGCAAACGTCTCCTCCAGATCTTGCACAAGTGTTGCCCTATCCTTGGTCTTGACCACTATGTCATCCATATATGCTTCAATATTTCTATGTAGCTGGTGCTCAAAACCAATTTGGACTGCTCTTGCAAACATTGAGCCAGCACTCTTCAACCCGAAAGGCATTCGTAAAAAGCAATACGTACCACATGCGGTGATGAATGCTGTCTTCTCTTCGTCCTATCTTGTCATGAAGATCTGATGGTACCCTGAGTATGCGTCAAGGAACGGTAACAGATCACACCCGGCCGTGGAGTCAACAATCTGGTCGATGCGCGGCAACCAGAAAGGGTCCTTGGGACAAGCCTTATTGATATCTGTGTAGTCAATACACAGCCTCCACTTCCCATTTGCCTTGCGCACCACCACCGGATTGGCCAACCACGTCGAATGGAGTACTCCTCTCACCAAGCCTGCCGCTTCCAACTTCCCGATCTCCTCTGTGATGAACTCATGCCTTTCCAAAGCCTGCTTCCTGACCTTCTGCTTGACGGGCCGCGCATGAGGACAGACAGCAAGGTGGTGCTCAATCACCTCCCTGGGAACGCCGGGGATGTCTGATGATTGCCACGCAAACACATCAACATTCGCCCGTAGGAAGGTGACGAGCACACCTTCCTATTTGCTATCGAGGGTGGATCTTATGGTGAAAGCCCCTACCGTGCCGTCCTCCTTGACGGACACCTTCTTGGTCTCTGGTAGTGCAGCTCTAGATTTCTTGCTCTTGCCGGTGGAGTTCTCTGGCACGTCCTCGACGGTAGCACAACACTCCGAAGAGGTGCGCTTGCCGGAGTGGGTGCGAGAGGTCTTGCCGGTCTTCTTCTTCCCTCCCGGGGCTTCAGCGGCAGGAGCAAGTGCCTTGGTGGCACCTGCTTCCCGGTAGAGTAGGTCAGCGCAGATCAGCGCGTCCTTCTTCTCGCAGGGGACGATGATGATGGCCATCGGCCCAGGCATCTTCAGCATGTTGTAGGCGTAATGCGCCGCCGCCATGAACTTGGCTAGTGCCGGGCGGCTGAGGATCCCATTGTAGGGCAAGGGGATCTCGGCTACATCGAAGACGATCCTCTCCTTCCTGTAGTTCAACTCGCCTCCAAACGTCACAGGCAATGTGACCTTCCCCTTCGGCTGGCTCCTTCCCGGGTTGACCCCTTGAAACGTGCCCGTCTCCTCGAGGTCTCCATCAGGAATTTGCAGCCTCTTGATCACAACGGGTGAGATCAAGTTCAGGCCGGCCCCGCCGTCAACCAGCATCTTGTTCACCTTGAGGTTGCGTATCGTTGGTGAAACCAACAATGGCAAACACCCGACCGCAGTCGTGCGATCAGGGTGGTCCTCGGTGTCAAAGATGATAAGCATGTTGGACCACTTCAGCGGCTTCTGAGCGTCGAACGATGGCTCCACCGCTGCTATCTCACACGCCCACTGCTTGAGCTGGCGGTGAGAAGTATGCAGCGAGGCGCCGCCATCAACGCACATGGCCTCTGTAGCCTTCTGGAACTCATGCTCGCCGGACTCATCATCCTCGTCATGATCGTCGTCTTCCTGCTTCTTGTCGCGGCCCCGAGCGGGCCTCTCTTGCTGGTTATCCTTGCCGCAGCGGCCTCCCTGGCCGCCACGCTGCTTGCCGGATCCTTCGGCACCATCCCGACCCTTCTCCTTGTCCCGCCTCTCATACTCGCCTTTTTTCTTCTTAGCAAGCAGCTCAACTTGTCGGCAGTTCTGGAGGTCATGGCCTTTGGTGCGGTGGATCTTGCAGTACTGCTTGTCGGAGCCTCCTGGCTTGTCGGCAGCTGCCAAGGCCCGGCAAGCGGCGCACCCAGCAATCTCCTTGCCGGGGCCGTCTGCCTTGGCCTTCTTGGCAACGCCGGTGTCGTCAAATCCCTCGACGGCAAGCACGGCCTTGCCCTTGCGTTTCCTGTTGCGACGCCGACCCTTCTTCGTCGGGGCGGCGGTATCTTCATCCGTAGAGTCGGTCTCCGCACCGGCGTCCTCGCTGGGGTACTTCCTCCCCTCTTCAGCCCGGGCGCACCTGTCGGCCAGAACATAAAGCTCGGCCACATCTTTAACCTTTTTCATCGCCAGCTCTTCATGCATCTTGCGGTTGCACACATTCTGATGGAATGCGCTGATCACGGCGGCGGGATGAACATCTGGGATGTTGTATTGCACTCGGCTGAACCTCTGTATGTACTTGCGCAGGTTTTCACCTTCCTTCTAGGGAATGATATGCAAATCACTCGCCTGGCCATGAGCTTGGTGACCTCCAGTGAAGGCACCAATGAACTCATGACACAGGTCTGACCAAGAAGAAATGGAATCTGCCGGCAAGTGCATCAACCAAGACATGACATTGGGTTTCAGGGCCAACGGGAAGTAATTGGCAAGCTCCTTGTCGTCACGAGCTCCAGCGGCTTGCATCCCGATGGTGTAGATGCTGTGGAACTCTGACGGATGGGTCTTGCCATTGTACTTCTCGCTGACATCGGGCTTGAACGTGCGGCGGGACGGCCACTGGAACCGCCGCAGCTCACGAGTAAAGGCTGGGCAACCCACATCATAAGGTAGGCCGCCGGAGCCTCCCGGTGCTGGGTGGTCCATAGCGGGTCCCGCCCGCTTATCTGACTGGTGGCGTGTATCGCGCTGACGCTCGATGGTGGTTCGAGCATCTTCATGGGCTCGCTCCCGAAGAACTTGGTGCTGGTCGCGGTGGGTCCGTGGGTCGGACGACGCTACGGAAATGTTATCGCAAGCGTCGTCACGACGGATCGACACCCGCGGTGGCTGGCGTGGAGGAGGAGAGTGCACCGTGGCTGCAGCACCTCCGGTCCTTCCACCGCTGGCATGCGGTGGCTCGACAGAGCGTCGGCCCGAGGGCCCCGCTGGTCGCGATTCATCTTGGTTGGCGACACCGACGAGGCTCTGGATGGTGGCTCTCCACTCGTCGAACTTTTTCGCAACAGGAGGGAAGTCGAGGAGCAACTGCGCGCGTGCCAAAGCTTCTGCCGGCGTGGGCGGCGGCGGAAGCTACGTGGACCGTGGCGCGCTCCAACTCCTAACCACGTTAGAAGGAGCTCCACCACGGCCCTGCGGCTGTACTCCATTTCCGCCAGCACTTCGGCGGGCATGTTGACTTCCTCAGTGCCACGGCGGTGCCCAGGGTCCCCAGCATGGTGGCGCTGCTCATCGCACGCACCCTGGGAAGAGCGCGTCGTGGGCGCTGGCGTAGGCGACTTGGAGGCACGGCGCCGCCCTTGGAGGGCCCCGCGCCGCCTGCGAGGGCCCCGGCTCCGTCTTTGGATTTGGCGGCGGGCGGCCCGTCATCTCACGCACGGACGACGCCGCTCGCTAGGCTCTGGCTGCCAGAGCGACGTTGGTGCTCGCAGGCCGCGCCTCAGGTTCTGTCTGCGGCCGGCCCGCTGCTCGCGCGCACCTGGGTGGGCCGTCCGGCTCCGGATGAACCGATCACCGTGATCGTCTTCTTCTTGGGAGCCATGGCGATGAAGAACTGCTAGGCTAACCGCTAGACCGGATTTTCACAACTGCGCCCCCCTACCTGGCGCGCCAAAGATGTTGGGGGAAATCGACACCTATGGAATCACTGGGATCCCTTCTACGTTTGGCAGGCGCGAGGTTGTGCAAAGAGCGGGTCTGACAGGAAGCACACGGATCGTTTACCCAGGTTCGGGCCACGAGGATGCGTAAAACCCTAGTCCTGCTTTGGTGGATGTATTGAGTGTTCTTGTGTTCTTGAGCTAGCTATGGGGTGTAATCTGCCCAAAAGATCCGAATCCTTCTCCTGGTCGCCTCGGGCCTCCTTTATAGGAAAAAGGGGTTGCCACAGTGGCACACAGGAGGTGGAAAGGTCTACAGTGGATGAGTCTATACTCTGGCGCCGTCGGACAAGCGCATTTAATGCGCTGCCGACGTGCCCCTCTTGCTTTATCGGTGACGGCAAGGAAGCACGTCCCAGCTATCGCCGCCCCGCCTGGCTTTGACACGCGTCCGAGCTGACGAGGCGTCGTGGCGCCACGTTGGCTGGCTGCTGGGCTGGCGCGGTGGTGGCGTCTTCACGAAGATCTTCATGCCACCACACAGGTGCTTGCTGGGTCGGTGTAGAGGCCGCTCGTCGCCACGCAGGTGCCTGCCCAGCTGGTTGAGCTAGCAGCTGCATGGGGACGGCGGTGGCATCTTGGCAGACGTGGGCCTGGCTGCGGCCCCGCTGGTGTCCTTGGCAAGGGTCTTGCCGGGGCCCCGGCAAGGGTCTTGCCGTGGTCGTCCTCGGCAAGGATCTTGCCGGGGGTCTTGTGGATTTCCTCGGCTAGGATCCCGCCGAGGGTCGTCGTCTTCTGGTTCTCGTCTGATCTCATGTATTCATGATCTTGACAAAGATCTGCATGCCACCGCAGAGGTGCCTCCCGAGCCCTGGGTCCAATGTAGTTGTTGGCGGCGTTTGGAACCCTTGGGATCAAGGGTGGCTCGCTCTGCTGATGTTGGGCAAGCTGCCCCGGCAAGGCTCTTGCCGGGGCCGCGGAGGCCTCCCCGGCAAGGGTCTTGCCGGGGGAGTCCACCTCGCCCCTTTGCTCTTTTAGGCTTCGGGTCTTGGCGTCACCTTGTTTGTCTTGTGCTTTGGTTTCCCTCCGGCTTCAGTGTGGCCGCGGGCGTGGCTCTGACTGCCCGTGCACAAGTAAAGGGGTTAAAAGGAGAGCCCCTACTTTTGTACACCGATAGTAGGGCGCGCCCTCACCCTTGTGGTCCCCTCGTGACTCCACCGACCTATTTCTTCCGCCTATATATTCTCAAATATCCCAAAACCTTCCAGGGGAGCCACGAAAGCACTTTTCCACCGCCGCAACCTTCTGTACCCGTGAGATCCCATCTAGGGGCCTTTTCCAGCGTCCTGCCGGAGGGGGATTCGATCACGGAGGGCTTCTACATCAACACCATTGCCTCTTCGATGAAGCGTGAGTAGTTTACCACAGACCTACGGGTCCATAGCTAGTAGCTAGATGGCTTCTTCTCTCTCTTTGATTCTCGATACCATGTTCTCCTAGATGTTCTTGGAGATCTATGCAATGTAATACTCTTTTGCAGTGTGTTTGCCGAGATCCGATGAATTGTGGATTTATGATCAGCTTATCTATGAATATTACTGAATCTTCTATGAATTATTATATGCATAATTTGATATCTTTGCAAGTCTCTTCGAACTATCGATTTGGTTTGGCCAACTAGATTGGTTTTTCTTGCAATGGGAGAAGTGCTTAGCTTTGGGTTCAATTTTGCGGTGCTCGATCCTAGTGACAGAAGGGGAACCAACACATATTGTATTGTTGCCATTGAGGATAACAAGATGGGGTTTTCATCATATTGCTTGAGTTTATCCCGCTACATCATGTCATCTTACTTAATGTGTTACTCTATTCTTATGAACTTAATACTCTAGATGCAGGCAGGAGTCGGTCTACTTGATACGAACGTGATGCATATATTCATGATCATTGCCTTAGATATCGTCATCACTTTGTTCACCCACCGTAACATTTTCTATCAATTGCTTGGCAGTAATTTGTTCACCCACCGTAACATTTTCTATCTTGAGAGAAGCCTCTAGTGAAACCTATGTCCCCCAGGTCTATTTTCGATCATATAAGTTTCCGATCTACAATTTTAGTTTCCTATTTACTTTCTTTGCAATCTTTTACTTTCCGTTCCATAAACCAAAAATACCAAAAATATTACTTTACCGTTTATCCATCTCTATCAGATCTCACTTTGCAAATAACCGTGAAGGGATTGACAACCCCTTTGTCGTGTTGGGTGCAAGTTGGTGTTTGTTTGTGCAGGTATTTGGTGGCTTGCGCGTTGTCTCCTACTGGACTGATACCTTGGTTCTCAAATGCTGAGGGAAATACTTACTCTAGTTTGCTGCATCACCCTTTCCTCTTCAAGGGAAAAACCAACATAAGCTCAAGAGGTAGCAGGTAAGATCCACCTCTCCAAACGGTGACGTAGCTTCCCTCCATGGAAGTGAACATCGGCATACATCCTCGTCTCTCGGAGTCGGTTATTTCTAACCCTAGCTCCCTACTTGTGGTCACTTGTCTCTTAGTCTTTATTTGCTCATATTGTGCTTACTTACTCACATACTTGTGGTACTTGCTTATCTTGCTTAGCTCTTAGCATCATACTTGCAATTGTTAGGCTCTCTTCATATTCCGCATTATTGCCTAAAAATTGCTAAGTAAGAACTAAAATTTGTAATTGTACCTATTCACCCCCCCTTAGGTACATCTCAATCCTTTCAATTGGTATCAGAGCCTCGTGCTCTATTCTTGTGGGTTAACCGCCCTAGAGCGAGATGAACCCCGATGGGACTCCCCTTGTTGCAGATCCGAAGGAGAAGGGCACTGCTTCTTCAGAAGTCAAGTCCTTCACTTCTGAGGATCTGGAACGGGCCCTTGCTAAGCAAAAGGAGGAGCATGATGCTTCTCTTGAGGCCTTGGTTCAAATGAGGTTAGCCACATTAACCATGATGCTTGCACCACTTTCGGGTGGTGCGGCCTCGAGGCCAACCGTGCCTACTCCTTCACTTGGCCAACAACGTCCTAGCAATGACCAATCTAGTGTTCCATGGCTTTATGCTAGACCTCAAGTTGAGAAACCTAAGTATAATACTGGCGGAAAACCAATCCTTTGCTTGATGACAGTTCCGATTTTGCTTTGTGGAGAGTTGGTATGCAGGACCATCTTAGGTACGCCAATGATGAAATTTTGGACATCCTGGAGCATGACTACAATCCCGTCAACCCAAAGAATCTCACTCCAAGAGAAACTTATGACAAGCATCTCAATGACACCGCAATCATGTGCATAAGAAAAGGAATGAATGGTAAGCAAAGGAGACCTTACATACACATTACAAGTGCCAAGGAATTATGGGACAACATTGTAAGGACCAAGACCGGTACCTCCACTCTCCGGTTTGCTCGGTATGAAATTGCCAAGGGTCAATTGCAAAACTTTTGTATGGAGAAAGGTGAATCCCCCAAGCAACTCCTTGAGCGTCTCATGACTCTCACCGCCGACATTGAATCCTGTGATTGTGACAAGACACAAGATGGATTCAACTTGACTAAGCGGTTTCTTGTGGATAAGTTACTTCATGCTCTTGCTCCATATCATCACCAAATGGTGTGGGACATAACAAAACATCATGGATTCAAGGAAATGACTCCGGATGACATCATATCCACTTTCCAACTATTCGAAGAGTCAAAGCAAATGCCACAAAACATCTTGCCATGCATGGTACCTCAACGTCAAAGATCAATCTTGCTTTGAAGGCCAAGCATGTATGTGAGGAAGAGCAAAGTGAAGAAGAACAAGATGATGATGATGAAGATGGTGATGAGATTGACTCCGATAAGAGCCCCTCATATGAAGACATTGCCCTCTTTGTCAATAAGTTTAACGCGGGAAAATTCAAGGGAAGATTCCAGAAGAAGAAAGTGAGAAAATGCTACAATTGTGAAGAAACCAACCACTTCTCCAATGATTGCCCTTATGAGAAGAGATAAGATAGACCAAGGTTTCCCAAGACCTTTCCCAAGAAGAAGTTGCCAAATCCTTTGAACTCCAAGCTCAAGAAGAGAGATGGGAAAGCAATGGTTGCCCATGAAGAATCCGATCCAGATGATGTTAGTGGTGTTTCTGGAGTAGCTCAAGATTCTCAAAACACCTTGAGGCTAGTCAACAAGAGTGGTTATTGAAGGAAATATGCCCTAGAGGCAATAATAAAGTATTATTTATTTCCTTATATCATGATAAATGTTTATTATTCATGCTAGAATTGTATTAATCGGAAACATAATACATGTGTGAATACATAGACAAACAGAGTGTCACTAGTATGCCTCTACTTGACTAGCTCGTTAATCAAAGATGGTTATGTTTCCTAGCCATACACATGAGTTGTCATTTGATTAACGGGATCACTTCATTAGGAGAATGACGTGATTGACTTGACCCATTCCGTTAGCTTAGCACTCGATCGTTTAGTATGTTGCTATTGCTTTCTTCATGACTTATACATGTTCCTATGACTATGAGATTATGCAACTCCTGTTTACCGGAGGAACACTTTGTGTGTTACCAAACGTCACAACGTAACTGGGTGATTATAAAGGTGCTCTACAGGTGTCTCCAAAGGTACTTGTTGGGTTGGCGTATTTCGAGATTAGGATTTGTCACTCCGATTGTCGGAGAGGTATCTCTGGGCCCACTCGGTAATGCACATCACTATAAGCCTTGCAAGCATTGTAACTAATGAGTTAGTTGCGGGATGATGTATTACGGAACGAGTAAAGAGAATTGCCGGTAACGAGATTGAACTAGGTATCGAGATACCGACGATCGAATCTCGGGCAAGTAACATACCGATGACAAAGGGAACAACGTATGTTGTTATGCGGTCTGACCGATAAAGATCTTCGTAGAATATGTGGGAACCAATATGAGCATCCAGGTTCCGCTATTGGTTATTGACCGGAGAGGTGTCTCGGTCATGTCTACATAGTTCTCGAACCCGTAGGGTCCGCACGCTTAAAGTTACAATGACAGTTATATTATGAGTTTATATGTTTTGATGTACCGAAGGTTGTTCGGAGTCCCGGATGTGATCACGGACATGACGAGGAGTCTCGAAATGGTTGAGACATAAAGATTGATATATTGGAAGCCTATGTTTGGACATCGGAAGTGTTCCGGGTGAAATCGGGATTTTTCCGGAGTACCGGGAGGTTACCGGAACCCCCCGGTAACTTAATGGGCCTTATTGGGCCTAGGTGGAAGAGAGGAGAGGAGGCTAGGGCAGGGCCGCGCCCCCCTTCCCCCCCAGTCCGAATAGGACAAGGAGAGGGGGGCAGCGCCCCCCTTCCTTCCTCCCCTCCACCTCTTCCTCCTTCCACTCCTAGTCCAACATGGAAAGGGGGGAGTCCTACTCCCGGTAGGAGTAGGACTCCTCCTGGCGCGCCTCTACCTCCTAGGCCGGCGGCCTCCCCCTTGCACCTTTATATACGGGGGCAAGGGGGCACCTCTCTACAGACAATTGATCTACGATCTTTTAGCCGTGTGCGGTGCCCCCCTCCACCATATTACACATCGATAATATCGTAGCGGAGCTTAGGCGAAGCTCTGCGTCGGTAGAACATCATCATCGTCACCACGCCGTCGTGCTGACAAAACTCTCCCTCAACACTCGGCTGGATCGGAGTTCGAGGGACCTCATCGAGCTGAACGTGTGCTGAACTCGGAGGTGCCGTACGTTCGGTACTTGATCGGTCGGATTGTGAAGACGTACGACTACATCAACCGCGTTGTGTTAACGCTTCCGCTTTCGGTCTACGAGGGTACGTGGACAACACTCTCCCCTCTCGTTGCTATGCATCACCATGATCTTGCGTGTGCGTAGGATTTTTTTTGAAATTACTACGTTCCCCAACAGTTATGTTGTCACCTACAACTATATGAAAGACTACAAGGGCAACGCTCACAAGTGCATAATGGAAAAGGCCGTGGTAGAAGATGAAGAGGGCCAAAACTCTCCTGACAAGGTTAAGGTAACCCCACATTCAAATCCTCCACTTTTCACTCCTACTCCTTGTGATGAGTATCTTGATGTGGAGGATAATTATGATGATGATATAGATGATCCTATGCTTGCTAAACTAAATAAGTTCATGTGCTCCCTTAAAGGAAAAAAAGCTCACTATGTTTCGTATGCTTATGGAGAGGGTGAGTAAGCACACCATCACCATTAAGGAACTCGAAACCCTCGTCACCGAGGAAAAGGAAAAGTATGAAATCCTTGAGCAGAAAGTCCAATATGAGGAAGCACGAAATGATGAACAATGCTTAAAAGTTGGTGCAAACATTGATGTTGATGCTAAAAAACTTGCCTCCTTGAAAAAGGCCAAGAACTCTTGCAAGGAGTTGATGAATGATAAAAGTAAGATTGTGGAACCTCATGCTTCTCTCTCTAAGGATTGTGAGGTTCTATCCGTGTCTCTCAAGACTAAGGAAGAGGAGCTCACCCTTCTTACAAAGAGCTTTGATACGCTCAAGCTTACTTATCTTGAAACTCTAGCCAAGGCTTACTCTTCACCTATTATCAATGTTGATGGTTGTACTACTAACTCTAGTGGTGACCTAGCATATATTCTTGAGGAAAACCGCTTTATAAAGGCACAACTCAAGAGAGGACTCATGACATGTGCTCAAGGACAAAAGAACCTCAATGAGGTATTGAGCCAACACAATGAGGTGTTTGCCAAGGAAGGGCTCGGGTTTGACCCAAGCACAAGCAAGAAGAAGACGTCTTCTCAAAAGTGCACCACCCCTCTCAAAGAAACATTTGTATGAGAAGGGCACAAGGAGAAAGGTAAGGTTGTGAGTGGGAAGGCCACTAGGGGAATGCCCACTCTCAACAAGCCAAAAGAGTTCATGCCTCCATCCTATGTACTTCGTAAAACTAAGGATGGAGAAGTTTATGCGAAATTTTTTGGTCCTCGTAATGCATCCCGATTCTATGCTATTTGGGTCCCTAAGACCCTTGTGACTAACTTGAGAGGTCCCATTGAAAAATGGGTGCCTCTAACCAAGTCGTAAATTGTGTGTAGGTTGCTTTCTCTGGTGGAGTCAAATGGGTGATCGATAGTGGATGTACCAACCATATGACCGGAAATAGCAAATTGCTTTTCGATTTCATGGAAGCTATTCAACAATTTATGAGCATTATGTTTGGTGGAGGATCAAAAGGACAGGTACTCAGGTTGGGCAAGGTGGCTATCACAAATGACATGTCTCTTGCAAATGTCATGCTTGTCCAATCCCTTAAATACCATTTGCTCTCCATTTGCCAATTGGCTTCTGTTGGTTATGATACACTATTTGGACTAATGGATGTGAAATTCTTTAAGAGAGATACTCTCGAAGTGGCCTTTGTTGGAGAGTTGGATGGCAAACTTTACACAGTTGATTTCTCGAAAGAGAGCACATTCCATGCAACTTTTCTAATGGCCAAGGCCGACAACGGGTGGCTATGCCATCGCCGACTAGCCCATGTCGGCATGAGAAATCTTCAAGATCTCTTAAAGGGTAATCACATCCTTGGACTAACCAATGTCTCTTTTGAGAAAGATCGTGTGTGTAGTGCATGCATAGCCGGGAAGCAACATCAATCAAAGCACCCACCCAAGAATATTGTATCTACTTCAAGGCCTTTGGAGCTCCTTCATGTGGATCTTTTTGGGCCTCATTCATGGGATAGTCTTGGTGGTAAAAAGTATGGACTTGTCATTGTTGATGATTACTCAAGATATACATGGGTGTTTTTCCTCAAGTCCAAGGACGAGACAAAGATCAACTTCATTGATTTTGCCAAGCAAGCACAACACAAGTTTGACAAAGAAATCTTGGCAATAAGAAGTGATACTGGCTCCGAGTTCAAGAACTACACCTTGGAAGAATTTCTTAGTGATGAAGGGATTGAGCATCAATATTCCGCACCATACACTCCTCAACAAAATGGTGTAGCCGAAAGGAAGAACCATACACTTGTGGAAATGGCAAGGTCCATGTTGGACGAGTACAAGTCACCACATAGTTTTTGGGCCGAGGCTGTCAACACTGCATGCCATGCATCAAACCGGCTCTTCCTCCGTACGATATTAGAGAAGACTCCATATGAACTCCTAACCGGGAGCAAGCCAAATGTCAAGTACTTTCGTGTATTTGGGTGCAAATGTTTCATCCTCAACAAGAGAGGACGGTTAGGAAAATTTCAATCCAAAACAATTGAGGGCATATTTGTTGGTTATGGATCAAACTCTCATGCCTATAGAGTCTACAACAAATCCAATGGATGTGTTGTAGAAACTTGTGACGTGGTGTTTGATAAATTTAATGGCTCCCATGGGGAGCAAGTTGATCTAAGTGATGTAGATGAAGAAGATCCTTCTCAAGATATTTTTACCATGGGTGTTGGTACTCTTCTTCCAATGGAACAAAAACCTCATGATGATGAAGAAGATGGAAGTTTCACACATCATCAAGCCATTTCAACACCCATACCACCACAAGCTCCTATTGCTCAAACAATGCCAGTTGTTCAAGTACAAGAAGAAGATCAAGTCCCTCACCATGACCATCTTCAAGAACAAGATCGTCACCAAGAGAAAGAATAAGAAAGTGCAATCATTGATGATGAACCTCAACAAATGCAATATGAAGAAGAAGATCTTCCAGCACACATTAATGATCCATATGTTGAGGATGTGGATGATGGAAATGAAGTTGAACCTCGTGAAACCCTAACCTCCATCATGCCCCGAGTGGCCGGTCGTGTTGATGTTGATCAAATTCTTATCGGCATATCGGAAGGTAGAGTCACTCATAAACAATTGACAAACTTTTGTGCTCACTTTTCATTTGTCTCTAGTGTTGAGCCACTCAAGGTACAAGATGCATTAATGGACAATGACGGGCTCTTTGCTATGCAAGAAGAGTTGAACAGTGTTGAAGGCAACAAAGTGTGGTCATTAGTCAAGAGACCAACTAAGGAACACAACGTCATTGGAACAAAATGGATTTTCAAGAACAAGCAAGATGAGAATGGGTAATCATCCGCAAAAAGGCAAGGTTAGTGGCACAAGGGTACTCACAAGTTGAAGGTTTGGACTTTGGTGAGACCTTTGCTCCCGTTGCCCGTCTTGAATCTATTCGCATCTTACTTGCCTATGCTGCTTTCAATGGTTTTACATTACATCAAATGGATGTGAAGAGTGCTTTCCTTAATGGCCCTCTACAAGAAGAAGTATATGTATCACAACCACCTGGGTTCGTTGATCCCGATCACAAAGACTATGTGTATAAACTTCACAAGGCTTTGTATGGCCTCAAACAAGCACCTCGTGCTTGGTATGACCATCTTAAGAAGTTTCTACTCGATGATGGTTTTGTGAGAGGGGTGATCAATCCCACTCTTTTTACTAAGAGGGAAAAGGGTGATCTGATCTTATGCCAAATCTATGTAGATGACATCATTTTTGTTCTCCTAACATTCATTTGTGCAAGAAGTTTGCGGCCTCCATGACCAAGACCTTTGAAATGTCACTCAATGCGGACTTGAAGTATTTTATCGAATTTCAAATTCAACAATTTCAAGAAGGAATTTTCTTGTCTCAAACAAAATACCTCAAGGATATTCTAGAGAAGTTTGACATGACAAATGCTAGCCCATGTAAGACACCCATGACAACAAAAATTGTACTCACTGAAGACACAAACGGTATCCCTTTCGACCCATCTCTTTACCGCTCTATGATTGGTTCACTGCTTTGTCTTTGTGCATCTAGACCAGACATCATGTTTAGTGTAGGCATATGTGCTAGATTTCAAGTTTCCCCTAGGGAAAGTCATCATAAGGCGGTTAAGCATATTCTTAGATACGTTGTTCACACCCCAAAGTTGGGTCTATGGTACCCCAAGGATGCCATGTTTGATCTCATTGGGTACATGGATGCGGATTGGGCTAGAGACAAAGTGGGACAGAAGTCCACCTCCGGTGCATGTCAATTTCTTGGACGCTCCTTGGTAAGTTGGTCCTCGAAGAAGCAAAATTGTGTCTCCCTCTCCACCGCCGAAGCCGAATACATTGCGACCGCCAGTTTTGCAAATCAATTACTATGGACGAGGCAAACTTTGAAGGCTTATGGTGTCACCTATAGACATGTGGATCTTCTATGTGATAATGAAAGTGCCATCAAGATTGCTGAGAATCCCATTGATCATCTTCGCACCAAGCACATTGATATTAGGTATCACTTCTTGAGAGACCATGTGCAAAAAGGTGACATTGACATTGCTCATGTTGGTATAGATATGCAACTTGCACACACTTTCACCAAACCATTGGATGAAGCAAGTTTTTGTCAACTTAGGCGTAAACTTGGTATCTTGGAGCTTGACAACATTATGTGAAGTCTAGTACCCATGCATGCATTTACTTCATCTCTTGTCTTGATGTAGGCATGTATTTAGGGGGAGACGTTCAACTCATGAGTTCTCTCACCCTATATGATGCAGAAATAAACCAAACACTCTCAAAGTCACTATGTCATCACTATGTGACCATGGTACTTTAAATGATGGAGTTGTGACGATGGGCTCAAGTATCTTATCCTTGCAGCACCATACCACAGTTACTCAAACATGGTGGACTAGGCCACCACCCAATATTTAGAGCAGCCTACTTAGTTTATCTCGGGTCATCATTTCTTTGTTATATGATCATGTTCTTTGTGCTCTTTGTGCCACATCTTATAATCAAAACACTATTTGCGTGTCTAGCTAAAAACTATGTGAGATTCATCATATATAAATATATAATTTCAGTTATGTGAGTTTCATTCGACACCAGATTTCAATATATCCTTCTGTCGTCATTGTCATTTGACACCGGATTTCTGACATATGTCAGACGTCCGGTGACCCACAGCAACCGGTCGAGCGGCACCACTCAGATGTCCGGTCGTTGTGCAGATTTCCTCGTCGTTCCTCAGTAGTCATCCTGCTCTCAGACGTCCGGGGGTCTCCGGTCATCCGTTACCTAACTTATCTGGCGCACTCATCAGCTCCCGGACGTCTGACATCTGTTGGTCATCCGGTAAAATCCGCGACCCATATAAAAACGGGGAAGGGGATTGACCGGGCCGTTACCCTACCTTTCTCCCCTTTCCCATCCCTTTCCTCTGTCCGCCGCCGTGCCGCCTGGGGGCGGATTCGTCGCGCCGCTGCTTGGGAGCCTAGCCGTCGCCATAGTCTGGCGCTGCCGGACAGATCCTCCGCCGATCTGGTCCTCCCTCACCTCGATCCAGCTCGGTACTTCCCCTGTCCCCCGTCTCCTCCCATCGTTCGTTCTTGCGCATTGTGGTGATCCCCTTTTCACTATTGGACTTCTCTGTAGGTGGCTGACCAAACCATGCTGAAATTCAAGCACACCACTCACAAAAAACCTGGGGCTCGTCGGCTCGCGGTAATATTATTACCCTATTCATATCCTTGTGGTCTCTCATTTACCCGATTCCTCGTTTCCTTGTGATAATGAGTATCCCCTGTTCCTGCTGATTTTCAACATCTCGTCGCAGTGGCTCAGATGACTTGCGAGCGCGTCTTCGTCCGTGCAAGCAGGCTGGGAAACAACCTATCTACAAGGATACTTCTTCACCTGAAGGATCTGACTAAGAAGAGGAGATGCAATACAAAGAACCGATAGAGTATGTTGTTGTTCGGGCAAATGTTCCCAAGCCTGGAACACGGAAGCCCTCCTACATGCCTCCTCCACCTCCAAATCAGCCTCCCGGTGATGCTCGCCACATTTCTTTTGAGCCTCCTCCATCTCTAGGTCACAAAATCAAGGATTTCACTTTAGTCTCCAAACCTGCCTACCTTAAGTTTCATCGCGATGTTGACCAATTTTGTGTTGAGCATGACTCGATGGATTCTCGTTTTTGTACAAATGTTCAGGAAGACATTTTCACCACAGTCATTGTTCCTAAGGGGTTGTCTGTTCATCACTATGTTGACTTAGAGCATATCCGTTCTCACCCCATGAAATATCCAGGAGCCATTGAACTCGTTGAGTCCTCTGGTCTTGCTGCTCCGTTTGCTCTTCACCATGATTACAATCATGCGGCTATTCATCAGTTTTGTGCCACGTGTTTCTTTGGTCCTGACAAGACCATCACCTGGATGACCTCTGACACCAAGCTCACCGCCTCTTATGCTCAGTTTGTTGCCGCTCTTGGGTTTCCTGACACTGGGTTCAAAATCCATAAGTCTGACCGAAATCATGCACCCAAAAACATTGAGGCCAGTGGCTATCTTCTCAAACCTCGTAGTGAGCTTGATGAAGTGGAAAAGGGCAGAGATCTCAATCAAGTATCTATTTGGCGATCTCCCTTTTTCATTATCTATCAGTGTGTCATTTTCACCATCTATCCGAAGATGGGTGACAAAGGGTCCTATAATGGGTATTGTACTGATCTCATGTATTATCTCTTTGAGCATCCCAACGGAAAGATCAATGTTCCTCACTTCCTGTGGCATGAGATTCGTCTTGCTAGTCTTTAGTACAAGCGGGCCTTTCCTCATGCTCCTTTTCTTCAGGCCTTCACTGAGAGTATTGCTCCTTTTCCCATTGCTCGGACTCATGTCCATCCGCGGTGGGTCATTCCACCTCATATGGTGGATGATTGGGCTCCCAAGAAATCCACATCTGCTCGACGGTCTGCTGCCCAGTCTCACCCTACTCCCCCTAGCTCGGGGTGTTTCGGCCGCATTGCTCGCTTTCTCGGGAAGGCCCATTCAGCCATGATGAAGGCCTTCTCCTTCCACTATTCACAAAACTACGATGTGGTCACTCGCATGGTCTCTTCTAAGAATGCTTTGAAGGCTCGTCTGAGAGCCTCCGGAGCCACAGATGTGAGTTAGGATGAGCGTATTCCTGAGGCTCCTCCTTCCGACTTTGGTTTTCCTTCTGGCCCTGAATGGGCTGATTTCTTTGACGAGGCAGGAGGCAGTGGTGCCCACGGCGACGACGATGACAGTGATGATCTCTGACGGTGTGGTGGCTTTCTCGGTGCTTTCCCCTTTTCGGTACTTGATGCCAAGGGGGAGGAAATTTATCATAGAATTGTTTTACCTCTCTACTATTTATGTATGATGAGCCATTATGTTACGATGAACCAATATGTTGAGCTCGTTGGACCATTATGTTTTATGTTTTAAGTTGAACCACTATGCTGTGATATATGTGTTCTTAACATTATGCTATCTATGTATGTTGAGATGAGATCTATTGTGTATTATTTGTATGATGCCATTCTATGCTATGAAATGTTCTATGTGCCCTTTTATCAAGTAATTATGAGCTCATGACCATATTCAGTTTCACTATGCATACAATAAGGGGGAGTTCTGTTACAAATCTCTCATAAGCTTCATAAGTCTATTTATTTTGAGAGCTATATGTATGTTGTCATCAACTACCAAAAGGAGGATATTGAAAGTGTAATCATGCCCTTAATCATATTTTGATAGTTGTTGACAACATACATATAGGGAACTAATCAATTCTGTCAAGTGCATCTCAGGTTTTGTTCCCGAAAGATATTAGTGTGGTTCAAAACTGACATATTCAAGATACTCAAAGGAAGGTGTACGTAAAACAAGACACAAAGCTTTAGATCCATATCTGTTTTCCTTTCATTTGAGTATAGGGATTTAGCACTATTAAGAGGGGATCACTGGTTCTCGCAAAAAACTTGCTCAAAATCTAGGATAAGATCTCTTAAAAAGTGTTCCTATCTTAGCTATGCTATTTGGCCTCTGTTTTCATTCGGACGATCGAAGGTCTCTGGACGTCCGGTGCTTCCCAGTCCTCCGGATATCCGGTGCTCTCCGGATGTCCGGTGGCATGCACAGAATAGAAACTCTCAGATTTCGGGTCCTTTAGGACGACCGGCTTCCGGACGTCCTGTGGTGACCGGTCATCCGGTGCCACTTCACAGAGCCAAAATTAACGGAAGTTTGTTCCCTCCGGACGACCGTGCATCGGACGACCGACACTCTCGGACGTCCGCTCCTTGTGCGTCTTCCCTCTATACTACTGCACTAGATCACTGTTTTGTCTTTGTGGACCGGTCGTACGTTTGGTCCAACTTTTCTGACTAGACGACTGGTACCTGTCGGACGTCCGGCGTCTGTGCAGCATAAGTGACCCCCAACGGCCACTTTTGCACTATGACTATAAATATTATCTTCCCACCCCGTGGGGGAAGGGTCCAACACAGTGCAAAGATTCCAAGAGCACCTTTCTCTCTCACTCTCTCTTCTTTCACCAAATCCTAGATCCCAAGAGCCTTTGTGAGGATTCTTGAGTGTTGTTCCAATCTATAGATTGATCGTCCCTCTCTCCTCCTCTCAACCAAAGGAATTCGTGATTTGAGCAAGTTTTGAGCGGTTCCCTTGATCTTGTTACTCTTTGAGGTTGGTGACTCATAGGCGTAGGAGTCATTCGGTGAGGAATCAAACCATTGTGATTTCCCCCTGAAAGTTTGTGAGGGTTTGGAGACCACCCCAAGGTCTACCACTAGTGGTTGAGAAACGCCTTCGTGGTGATATCTCAAAGAGAGAATATGGTTAGCCTTCGTGGCGTTGGTGTGCCTTTGTGGTAACATCCACCTCTCTAAATGGTGACGTAGCTTCCCTCCAAGGAAGTGAACATCGGCATACATCCTCGTCTCTCGGAGTTGCGGTTATTTCTAACCCTAACTCCCTACTTGTGGTCACTTGTCTCTTAGTCTTTATTTGCTCATATTGTGCTTACTTACTCACATACTTGTGGTACTTGCTTATCTTGCTTAGCTCTTAGCATCATAATTGCAATTGTTAGGCTCTCTTCATATTCCGCATTATTGCCTAAAAATTGCTAAGTAAGAATTAAAATTTGTAATTATACCTATTCACCCCTTCTAGGTCCATCTTGATCCTTTCAATGGGCCTGGGGTAAAGCCAAGTTAACTGTGTGTCCATAACATCAAGGGGGAATCCGAGGAATCTCCCACTCGATGAAATAGTCGAGGTGAACTTAGGAGGAACCACCCTCGAGGTTCACACTTGAGGTGTTGCACGACAGAGTCGCCATCAGGAGTGGTGAAGTAGGAATCACCCTCGATAGAACACGACCAATTAGCTACACTATAGAGTTATCATCAGGAGCGCGTTATGAGGTATCACCCTCAACACTCGATAGTAGCTCTGGAGAGTCGTACAACTAAAGGGGGGTGAGGTGATGTGTCGGGCTCTGCCCGTCGATCACGCTGATTGAGTCATCGGTGATGAAGCAAGAGCAACATGGACAAGGTGAGGGGTCACTGATGGATCACTATCCAACCTTTACTAAACAGTTTAGGATAAGCATGTAAGGTACAACAGTAGGTTACAAAAGCAGGCTATGCATCAGAATAGGAGCAAGCATTACAGTGGCAAAATCTAATGCAAGCATCAGAAAGAATGGAATGGGCAATATCAAAATGATCAAAGGGGGTTTGCTTTCCTGGAAGCTCTGCTGAAAAGGAAGAAGGGTCGTCGGTGACATAGTCGATCACAGGGGCAATATCAGTCTCGGGGTCTACCGGAGAGAAGAGAGGGAAGAAAAAATAAATATAAAGCAAACAAGGCATCACAAAGAATGACATGACGATTTGCGGTGCTAGGTGTGACCTAACATAGTGCTACGCGATACCGGAGAAGGGGAAAAACATCAGGGAATGTTTTCCCGAAGTTTGGCATTTTCGGACAGATGAAACGGAGGGGGGGGGAGCGATTCCATGTTCAGCATGCTAGGGCATGTGACGGATGAACGGATTGCATAAGCGGATTCGATAGACTTTTCTGAGCAACTTTCATGTATAAATTATTTTCGTCCGAGTTACGGATTATTTTATATTAATTTTCAAAGTTTTAAATATTTTTTGAATTTGTTTTAATTATTTAATTCGAATTTGAACAGTGCAATTATTTTTTATACACAGGCAGAGTGATACGTCTCCGACGTATCTATAATTTATGAAGTGAGTATTCATGCCATGTTAACAACAATTTTATATAGTTTTGGTATGATTTGGATGGAACTAACCCGGACTGACACTATTTTCAGCACAACTACCGTGGTGTTGTTTTTTGTGCAGAAATAAAAATTCTTCAAATGCAACGAAACTTTTTGACGATTTTTTTGGAATAAAAGAGGCACTAGAAGCTTTATGGGAGGACCAGAAGGTGAAGGAGGTGCGCGCCCAGGTGGGTTATGCCCACCTCGAGGCCCATCTTCGCGTGATTCCAACACTGAAAAATCTTATAAATAGATAAACTCCCAGCAATAGCCCTAGATCAGAAGTTCCACCACCGCAAGCCTCTGTAGCCACGAAAAACCAATCTAGACCCTGTTCTGGCACCCCGCCGGAGGGGGAAATCATCACCGGTGGCCATCTTCATCATCCCGGCGGCCACCACGATGAGGACGGAGTAGTCCACCCTTGTCTATCCCACCATGGCCATCGCCCACGAAGGACTTGCCTCACTCGGGTAAATCTTCACGAAGTAGGGGATCTCCTTTCCCTTACAAACTTCTTGGTTCAACTCCAGAACTTAACGAAGGCTCCCAAGCGACACCTAAGCAATCTAGGAGATACCACTCTCCAAAAGGTAATAGATGGTGTGTTGATGATGAACTCCTTGCTCTTGTGCTTCAGATGATAGTCTCCCCAACACTCAACTCTCTCTCACAGATTTGGATATAGTGGAAAGATGTTTTGAGTGTAAAGCAACTTGGGGAAGGCTAGAAATCAAGATTCTTGTGGTAGGATTGATATATCTTGATCTCAACACATGAGTAGGTGGTTCTCTCTTAGAAAATGAATGGTGGAAGTGTAGGCACGTTTTGATGGCTCTCTCACATATGGAGATGGGGGTGAAGGGTATATATAGCCTCCACACAAAATCCAACCGTTCCACACATTTGACAAAACTCGGTGAGACCGAATAGATGAACTCGGTTTGACCGATTAGTTCAAAATGTGAACGTTAGGAATCTTGGTGGGACCGACTGGAACAACTCGGTGGGACTGATGTGCTAGGGCTTAGGGAAAACCTTATCTCGGTGGCGCCAATTGCATCAAATCGGTGAGACCGAAGTGAAGCAATAAGGCAACAGAGATTTGATCAAGCCAACTCGGTGAGACCGATTGCAATTTCGGTGAGACCGAAATAATTGCAACAAGTCACAGAGTGTTGGCAAGGCCATCTCGGTGAGACCGAGATCCATATCGGTGTGACTGAACTATTAGGGTTTCTGGCTGTGGCTATGCCATATGAACTCGGTGGCGCCGGGTAGAAAGAATCGGTGGGGCCGAGTGGGAGTTTAGGGTTTTGACATATTTGGAATGAGAAAGTGGTTGAGGGCTTTGGAGCAATATCACTAAGCATTTTGAGCAAGCAAGCCATTAAGCAACACCTCATCCCCTTTTAATAGTATTGGCTTTCCTATGGACTCAATGTGATCTTGGAACACTAAAACAAATATGAAGAGTCTTGAGCTTTTTCCAATGCATGTCCTTGACACCTTGAAGGGGTTCCACATCCTCTTGTGCTTTCCACGCCATTGTTGAACTTGTCTGAAATATACTAGATAAAAGCATTAGTCCAACAAGAGATATGTTTACATTAATTACCAAAATCACCCAGGGAGCACTTGTGCTTTTAGAAGTCATGTTGCAAGTAATCATGTGAACTTGATATGTGTTCGATATTTTGATGATATGTATGTTGTGATTACCTTAGTGGTGTCATGTGAACATAGACTACATGGCACTTCACCGTATTTGGGCCTAAGGGAAGGCATTGTGGAGTAGTTGTTAGATGATGGGTTGCTAGAGTGACAAAAGTTTAAGCCCTAGTTTATGCGCTACTTAGTAAGGGACCAATTTGGAGCCAAAAGTTTAATTCCATAGTTAGATTTTATCTTAATACTTTTCTCGTAGTTGCGGATGCTTGCGAGGGGGTTAATCATAAGTAGGAGGTTTGTTCAAGTAAGAAGAACACCTAAGCACTGGTCCACCCACATATCAAATTATCAAAGTAGCGAACACGAATCAAACCAACATGGTGAAAGTGATATGGTGAAATTCCCGTGTACCCTCAAGAACGCTTTGCTTATTATAAGAGATGTTTTGGCCTGTCCTTTGCCTCAAAAGTATTGGGCTACCTTGCTGCACTTAATTACCGTTACCGTTACTTACTCGTTACAAATTATCTTGCTATCAAACTACTTGTTACCGACTATTTCAGTGCTTGCAGAAAATACTTTGCTGAAAACCACTTGTCATTTCCTTCTGCTCCTCGTTGGGTTCGACACTCTTACTTATTGAAAGGACTACGATTGATCCCCTATACTTGTGGGTCATCAAGGCTCTTTTCTGGCGCCGTTGCCGGGGAGTGAAGCGCTCTTGGTAAGTGGAAATCGGTAAGGAAAAATTATTACGACATGCTGAAATTTATTGTCACTTGTTACTATGGAGAACCATCCTTTGAGGGGTTTGTTCGGGGTATCTTCACCTCGTCCGGAACCACAATTAGTTTCCCCTCAACCTACTGCACCTACTGAAAATATTTGTTATGAAATCCCTTCGGGTATGATAGAACAACTGCTAGCTAATCCTTATGCAGGAGATGGAACTGAACATCCTGATATGCACTTAATATATGTGGATGAAATTTGTGGATTATTTAAGCTTGCAGGTTTATCTGGAGATGAAGCTAAGAAGAAGGTTTTCCCTTTATCTTTGAAGGAAAAATCATTGACATGGTATAGGCTATGCGATGATATTGGATCTTGGAACTGGAATCGATTGAAATTGGAATTTCACCAAAAAAATATCCTATGCATCTAGTTCATCGTGATCGGTATTATATATATATATAATGTTTGGCCTCGTGAAGGAGAAAATATTGCTCTAGCCCGGGGGAGGCTTAAGTAAATGTTATATTCATGCCCCAATCATGAGCTCTCTAGAGAAATTATTATTCAGAATTTTTATGTACGACTTTCTCGTGATGATCAATCCATGCTCGATACTTCTTGTACTGGTTCTTTTATGAAGAATATTATTGTATTCAAATGGGATTTATTGGAAAGAATTAAACACAACTCTGAATATTGGGAACTTGATGAAGGTAAAGAGTCAGGTATTAAGCTTAAGTTTGATTGTGTTAAATCTTTTATGAATCCTGATGCTTTTCAGAATATTAGCACTAAATATGGACTTGCCTCTGAGATAGTAGCCTCTTTTGGTGAATCATTTGCTACTCATGTTGATCTCCCTAAGGAGAAGTGGTTTAAATATCATCCCCCTATTAAATAAGAAATTAAAGAACCGGTCATAGTTAAAGATGAAACTATTATTTACAATGTTTATATAGTTGTGCCTACTGCTTATATAAAAACCACCTTTCATGCTAAGGTTTCAACCGTGGTTCGCAAAAGTAATATTAGAGCACCTAAACCTGCTGAACAAATTAAAGTAGAACCTAGTGTTGCTATGGTTAAAGATCTCCTGGTAGAAAATATTGACGATAATGTTATTTACTTTTGCGATGAAGCTGCTAGAATTGCCAAACCCGATGAAAAATATAAACATAGACCTGTTGTTGGCATGCCTGTTGTCTCAGTTAAAATAGGAGATCATTGTTATCATGGTTTATGTGACTTAGGTGGTAGCATGAGTGCTATTCCTTTTATCTTATACCACGAAATTATGAATGACATAACACCCGCTGAAATAGAAGACATAGATGTTACTATTAAACTTGCTAACAGAGACACCATCACACCACTTGAGATTGTTAGAGAT
Organism: Aegilops tauschii subsp. strangulata; assembly: GCF_002575655.3. Taxonomy (NCBI): domain Eukaryota; kingdom Viridiplantae; phylum Streptophyta; class Magnoliopsida; order Poales; family Poaceae; genus Aegilops; species Aegilops tauschii. Next base: position 370,522,510 of record NC_053036.3, read on the forward strand.
GTTGAAGTATTGCATGAGAAAATAAAATACCCTATTGATTTTCTAGTTCTTGGTTCCCACAAGATGATTTTGTCCCATTATCTTTGGTAGACCTTTCTTGAACACCGTTAATGCTAAACTAGATTGTGACAAACAAACTGTCGGTGTTAGCTTTGGTGATGAGTCTCATGAGTTTAATTTCACCAAGTTTAGTACACAACCTCATAAGAAAGAATTACCTAGTAACGATGAAATAATTGGTCTTGCTTCTATTGCCGTGCCTCCTACTGATCCACTAGAACAATATTTGCTAGACCATGAAAATGATATGCATATGCATGAAAGAAATGAAATAGATAAAAATTTCTTTGAACAACGATCTCTGCTCAAACACAATTTGCCTATTGAAACTCTAGGAGGTCCTCCTCCACCTAAAGGTGATTCTGTGTTTGAATTTAAATAATTGCCTGACACTTTGAAATATGCTTATCTTGATGAGAAAAAGATATATCCTATTATTACTAGTGCTAACCTTTCAGAACATGAAGAAGAAAGATTACTGAAAATTCTGAAGAAGCACCATGTTACCATTGGATATACTCTTGATGATCTTAAGTGCATTAGTCCCACTCTCTGTCAGCACAAGATTAATATGGAACCTATTGCTAAACCCGTTGTTGATCATCAACGATGTTTGAATCCTAAGATGAAAGAAGTGGTAAGAACTAAAATATTAAAGCTTTTGGAAGCAGGTATAATCTATCCCATAGCTGATAGTAGATGGGTATGTCCCGTTCATTGTTTCCCTAAGAAGGGAGGTATTACTGTTGTTCCTAATGATAAAACTGAACTTATTCCACAAAGAATTATTACTGGCTATAGGATGGTAATTGATTTCAGAAAATTAGATAAAGCAACAAGAAAAGATCATTACCCTTTGCCTTTTATCAATCAAATGTTGGAAATATTATCTAAGCACACACACTTTTGTTTTCTTGATGGATATTCTGATTTTTCTCAAATACCTGTTTCACAACCTGATCAAGAGAAAACCACCTTTACTTGCCCTTTTGGAACTTATGCTTATAGACATATGTCTTTCAGTTTATGCAATGCACCTGCTACCTTTCAAAGATGTATGACTGCTATATTCTCTGATTTTTGTGAAAAGATTGTTGAGGTTTTCATGGATGATTTTTCTGTTTATGGAACTTCTTTTTATGATTGCTTAAGCAACCTTGATCGAGTTTTGCGGAGATGTGAGCAAACTAATCTTGTCCTGAATTGGGAGAAGTGCTACTTTATGGTTAATGAAGGTATTGTCTTGGGGCATAAAATTCTTGAACGAGGTACTGAGGTGGATAAAGCTAAAGTTGATGCAATTGAGAAAATGCCATGTCCTAAAGATATTAAAGGTATTCGTAGTTTCCTTGGTCATGTTGGTTTCTATAGGAGGTTTATTAAAGACTTCTCTCAAATTTCTAGGCCTCTTACAAATATTTTACAAAAGTTTGTTCCATTTGTTTTTTATGATGATTGTGTAGAAGCCTTTGAAACACTTAAGAAAGCCTTAACTTCTGACGTATTGTTCAACCACCTCATTGGAACTTGCCTTTTGAAATTATGTGTGATGCTAGTGATTATGTTGTTGGCGTTGTTCTAGGACAAAGATTTGATAAGAAATTAAATGTTATTCATTATACTAGAAAAACTCTAGATAGTGCCCAGAGAAATTAGGCTACTACTAAAAAAGAATTTTTAGCTGTTGTGTTTGCTTGTGACAAATTGAGATCTTACATTGCTGATTCCAAAGTAACTGTTCACACCGATCATGCTGCTATTAAATATTTTATGGAAAATAAAGATGCTAAACTAGACTCATTAGGTGGGTTCTTTTGCTACAAGAATTTGATTTACATATTACTGATAGGAAAGGAGCTGAGAACCCCGTAGCTAATAACTTGTCTAGGTTAGAGAATATTCTTGATGACCCAATACCTATTGATGATAGCTTTCCTGATGAACAATTAGCTCCAACAAATGTTTCTCATGACACTCCTTGGTATGCTGACTATGCTAATTATATTGTTGCTAAATACAAACCATTCTTCTATGATTTAAGACATTACTTTTGGGATGACCCACATCTTTATAAAGGAGTAGATGGTATTATTAGACGTTGTGTGCCCGAGCATGAACAGGAACAAATCCTATGGAAATGTCACTCCGAAGCTTATGGAGGGCATCATGCGGAGATAGAACTGCTCATAAGGTATTGCAATCTGGTTTTTAATTGTCTTACTCTCTTCAAGGATGTCCATAAGTTTGTTTTATCTTGTGATGAATGTCAAAGAATTGGTAATATTGGTAAGCGTCAAGAAATGCCTATGAATTATTCTCTTGCTGTTGAACCATTTGATGTTTGGGGTTTTGATTATATGGGTCCTTTTCCTTCCTCTAATGGGTATACACATATTTTGGTTGTTGTTGATTATGTTACTAAGTGGGTTGAAGCTATTCCTACTAGTAGTGTTGATCATAACACTTCCATTAAAATGCTTAAAGAAGTTATTTTCCCGTGGTTTGGAGTTGATACGTCCATTTTGCATCATGCTTTTATATTGTTATTTATTGCACTATGGGCCATTATTACACATTAGAGCACAATAATTATGCCTTTTCTCTCTTATTTTACAAGGTTTACATGAAGAGGGAGAATGCTGGCAGCTGGAATTCTGGACTGGAAAAGGAGCAAATCTGAGAGACCTATTCTGCACAACTCCAAAAGTCCTAAAACTTCACCGAGAATTATTTTGGAATATATAAGAAATACTGGGCGAAGAAAGCACCAGAGAGGACCCACCAGCCATCCACAAGGGTGGGGGGCGCGCCCTGATGGTAGTTGAAACTACGTCGGTATTTCCCCGGAGAGGAAGGGATGATGTATTACAGCGACGGTAGGTATTTCCCTCAGTTATAGAACCAAGGTATCAAACCAGTAGGAGAACCAAGCAACACAACGTAAACAGCACCTGCGCACAAACAACAACACCTCACAACCCGACGTGTTAAAGGGGTCGTCAATCCCTTCCGGGGTACGGCGCCTCAAGATAGGCAAGCGGATGTGAGATAAATTGTAGTAGATTGATAGATCGAACGCCAAATAAAATAAATAAAGATAAAACGCAACAAGATATTTTTTGTGTTTTTGGTTTAATAGATCTGAATAAAAATGCAAAGAAAAAGTAGATCGCAAGGCAAATATATGAGAAAGAAGACCCGGGGGCCGCAGGTTTCACTAGTGGCTTCTCTCGAGAAAAATAGCAAATAGTGGTTAAACAAATTACTGTTGGGCAATTGATAGAACTTCAAATAATTATGACAATACCCAGGCAATGATCATTACATAGGCATCACGTCCAAGATTAGTAGACCGACTCCTGCATGCATCTACTACTATTACTCCGCACATCGACCGCTATCCAGCATGCATCTAGTGTATTAAGTTCATGGAAAAACGGAGTAATGCAATAAGAACGATGACATGATGTAGACAAGATACGTTTATCTATATGGCGGTAGATATAGATCTCGTCTTTATCCTTAGTCGCAACGATACATACGTGTCGGTTCCCTTTCTGTCACTGGGATCAAGCACCGTAAGATCGAACCCACTACCAGGCACCTCTTCCCATTGCAAAATAAATAGATCAAGTTGGCCAAACAAAACCCAAATATCAGAGAAGAAATACGAGGCTATAAGAGATCATGCATATAAGAGATCAAATAAACTCAAATAACTTTCATGGATATAAAAACATATAACTGATCATAAACTCGAATTTCATCAGATCCCAACAAACACACCGCAAAAGAGTTATATCATATGGATCTCCAAGAGACCATTGTATTGAGAATTCAGCGAGAGAGAGAAAGCCATCTAGCTACTAACTACGGACCCGAAGGTCTACAAAGAACTACTCACGCATCATCGGAGAGGCACCAATGGAAGTGGTGAACCCCTCCGTGATGGTGTCTAGATTGGATCTGGTGGTTCTGGACTCTGCGGCAGCTGGATGAATATTTCGTCAATGCTTCTAGGATTCTGGTATTTTTGGGGTATTTATAGAGCAAAGAGGCGGTCCGGGGGGCACCCGAGGTGGGCACAACCCACCAGGGCGCGCCTGGGCCTCCTGGCGCTCCCTGGTGGGGTTGTGCCCCCCTCGGGCACCCCCAGGTGCAACCAGGGCCCATTGCCTTCCTTTTGGCCCATAAAAAATCATCGTGGAGTTTTGTGGCATTTGGACTCCGTTTGATATTGATTTCCTGCGATGTAGAAAACATGGAAAAAACAGCAACTAGCACTGGCACTATGTCAATAGGTGAGTACCAAAAAATGATATAAAATGACTATGAAATGATTATAAAACATCCAAGATTGATAATAAAACAACATGGAACAATCAAAAATTATAGATACGTTGGAGACGTATCAGCATCCCCAAGCTTAACTCCTGCTCGTCCTCGAGTAGGTAAGTGATAAAAATAGAATTTTTGATGTGGAGTGTTGTTCATCAAGTCATATCATATTCTTTTATTTATAGCATGGACAATTGGACTTTTATGTGATTCAAAGCAATAGTCTAGTTTTGACATAATAATTTAGATACTTAAGCATATCAACAAGCAATCGTGTCTTTCAAAACATCAACGCTAAAATAAGTTATCCCTAGCCCATCATGCTCAAACATTGATCCATTCATGAAACACACTCGAATATTAACTACACCCAATACTTGAGCATGATCATATTGCCTCCTAGTTGGTGCTTTTATAAGAGAAGATGGAGACTCAAATTCAAAATAAAAATTGCATAAAGTAAAAGAAATGCCCTTCGCAGAGGGAAGTAGGGATTTGTAGAGGTGCCAGAGCTCAAAGCGAAAAATTTGAGATAAACACATTTTGGGAGGTGTATCCATCCCACCAACGAAAACGACTCAGAGCTATGAACACTTTCCATGCTAGATATGCCATAGGCGATTCCCAAATAGAAAATAAAGTTTATTCCTTTTTCCACCATTCTTTCACTTTCCATGGCTAGCCATATCCACGGGTGCCCTCCATACCAACACTTTCCAAGGAATTTATTATTTGACAACATAAAGTAAATTTTTTTTGCATTCAGAACTGGGCATCCCTAAAACCTTTGCCTTACTCTCGTGCAATGACAAGTGAATAAACACTCATCTTGAGAATAACACATCTAGCATGGAAAATATTAGCCACCCATTACCGTTCTGCAAGCGAAAGAAACACACAAAAGAGAAGTCTATTTTGAAAATTAGAGATGGCACATGAAAATTTGCTTAGAACGGCAAAAGAATACCACATATAGGTTGATATAGTGTACTCATGTGGCAAAACTGGTTTAAAGGATTTTGGATGCACAAGTAGAGGTCATACTTAGTGCAAAATGAAGGCTAGCAAAAAGATTGAGAAGCGACCAACCAAGAAACGAATAATCTCATAAGCAAGCATTAAGCATAATTAACACCAAATAATGCACCACAAGTAGGATATAATTTTCATTGCATGATTATTGACTTTCGTGCATGCATAGGGAATCACCAATCTTAACACCAATATTCTTACTAGAGCACAATTACTCATCAACATAACTCACATATGACATCATCATATCTCAAAACTATTACTAAGAATCAAGTTTATTTTGTCCAATGATCTTCATGACATTTTCTTTTTCTTTATCCTTCTTGGACTAACTTTTATGTGTTGCTTTTCAATAAGCTCAAACAAATATAAGTGAAGATCATGAGCATAACAAATTTTTCTTTATCTCAAAATAATTTAAGTGAAGCAAGAGAGAATTTCTTCAAAATTTTACTAACTCTCAAATAAATATAAGTGAAGCAAGAGAGCATTTCTTCAAAAATAACAAAGCACACCGTGCTCAAAAAGATATAAGTGAAGCACTAGAGCAAGTCCTAGCTCATAAAAGATTTAAGCGAAGGATATAGAGCAATTCTAACAAGTCATGATATATAATTTTGGCTCTCTCAAACAAGTGTGTCCAGCAAGGATTGATGACTTAAAACACAAAATAAAACAAGCAAAGACTCATATCATACAATACGCTCCAAGCACAACACATATCATGTGACGAATAAAAATATAGCCTCGAGTAAAATACCGATAGTTGTTGGAAGAAAGCGGGGATGCCACTCGGGGGCATCCCCAAGCTTAGTTGGTTGCTCATACTTGTATAATAGCTTGGGATGACGGGGCATCCCCAGGCTTAGGCTCTTACATCCTTCCTTCATCCATCGTAAGATAACTCAAAACTTGAAAACTTCAATCACACAAAACTCAACAAAACCTTCGTGAGATTCGTTAGTGTAAGAAAAATAAATCACTACTATAAGTGCTGTATCAAACCAATTCATATTTTGTTTTTGTAGTATATCTACTGTATTCCAACTTTTCTATGGCAAAAACTCATCAAAGAAAACCATAGAGCCATCAAAATAAGCACACAACACAAAGAAAACAGAATCTGTCAAAACAGAACAGTCTCTAGTAATCTGACTTTAGCGAATACTTCTGGAACTCCAAAAATTCTACCAAAATAGGACGACCTGGGCAATTTGTATATTAATCTTCTGCATAAAGAGTCAGAGCAAAAGCTATTTTCTGTGAATTATGAAAATTATTTTCGTGAGTACAAAGTTTCTGTCTTTTTCAGCAAGATCAAACAATTATCACCCAAGAAGATCCTATAGGCTTTACTTGGCACAAACACTAATTAAAACATAAAAAACACACTCATACCAGAGGCATAATTGTGCTAACACACAAGAACAACAAGCAAAAAGCAAACATAAATTTTATTCATTGGGTTGCCTCCCAACAAGCGCTATAGTTTTACGCCCTTAGCTAGGCGTAAGATAAGGATCTAAGTTTTGTCATCTTTGGTTTGAGATCCAGAAGATGCCCTCATGATTGATTCGTAAGGTGGCTTAATTTTGTTCTAGGAAAATTTTCCATACTTTTCCTCAAAGGAAATTGGAACTTAATATTGCCTTCTTTCATATCATTCACGGCACCGATAGTGCGTAAAAACGGTCTACCAAGAATAATTGGACAAGACGGATTGCAATCAATATGAAGAACAATAAAATCTATGGGCACATAGTTCCTGTTTGCAATAATAAGAACATCATTAGTTCTTCCCATAGGCTTTTTAATAGTAGAATCCGCCAAGTGCAAATTCAAGGAACATTCTTCAAGATTGGTAAGACCAAGCACATCACATAAAGATTTCGGAATTGTAGAAACACTAGCACCCAAGTCACACAAAGAAAAACACTCATAATTTTTAATCTTGACTTTGATAGTAGGTTCCCACTCATCATGAAATTTTCTAGGAATTGATACTTCTAATTCCAATTTTTCTTCCAAAGCTTTCATCATAGCATCAACAATATGTTTAGTAAAAGCTTTGTTTTGTTCATAAGCATGGGGTGAATTTAGCATGGATTGCAACAAAGAAATACAATCAATCAAAGATCAACTGTCATAATTAAAGTCTTTGTAATCCAAAAGAGTGGGTGCATCACTAGCTAAAGTTTTGACCTCTCCAAACCCACTTTCATCAATTTTCTTAACAAGATTTTCACCCTCCGAAATATTGGGACGCCTTCTACCTAAAGTTGACTCTTCTCCAGTCCCTTTTTCATCATTCTTAACTTTACTAAACAAGGAATCAACAGACGAAACACCAATCATTTTAAGATCTTCATCTTTTTTGTCTTCTAACGAGATTGGTTAGGCAGCCGTTTGATTTACTAAGGTGGCTTGTGCATCGGATATTTTTCCCAACAAACTTTTAGCAAAAGCATACTTAAATTGGAGATTGCAAACTTCTCTACTAATATCATCAAGTTGTTTTGTGATAGCATCTAGCACAACGGAGTGCTCCTTAAGTTCTTCAGTAAAATACTTATTATGCTCGAATTGTGTAGTCATATATTCCTTGATACTTTTCTCAATTTCAAGCAAAATATTTGGGTAAGGAACATCATACTATTTTATTTGAGGCATCATGACTACGCAAACAAGAAAGCACAGAAAAAAACAGATCCGGCAAGAAAACGTCGAATGGAAAAAGAGAGGCGAATAAAACGACAAATTTTTGTGAAGTGGGGGAGAGGAAAACCAGAGGCAAATGGAAAATAATAATATAAATTGCAAAGAGATGAGATTTGTGATTAGGAACCAGGTTATGTTGAAAATCCTCCCCGGATGCGGCGCCAGAAATTCTCCTTGATGGTAGCTGAAACTACGTCGGTATTTCCCCGGAGAGGGAGGGGTGATGTAGCACAGCAACGGTAGGTATTTCCCTCAGTTATGAAACCAAGGTATTGAACTAGTAGGAGAACCAAGCAACACAATGTAAACAACACCTGCACACAAACAGCAACACCTCACAACCCGACGTGTTAAAGGGGTTGTCAATCCCTTCCGGGGTACGGCGCCTCAAGATAGGCAAGGACGTGAGATAAATTATAGTAGATTGATAGATCGAACGCCAAATAAAATAAATAAAGATAAAACACAGGAAGGTATGTTTGTGTTTTTTGGTTTAATAGATCTGAATAAAAATGCAAAGGAAAAGTAGATCGCAAGGCAAATATATGAGAAAGAAGACCCGGGGGCCGTAGGTTTCACTAGTGGCTTCTCTCGAGAAAAATAGCAAACAACGGGTAAACAAATTACTGTTGGGCAATTGATAGAACTTCAAATAATTATGACGATATCCAGGCAATGATCATTACATAGGCAGCACATCCAAGATTAGTAGACCGACTCCTGCCTGCATCTACTACTATTACTTCACACATCGACCGCTATCCAGCATGCATCTAGTGTATTAAGTTCATGGAAAAACGGAGTAATGCAATAAGAATGATGACATGATGTAGACAAGATCCGTTTATCTATATGGCGGTAGATATGGATCTGGTCTTTTTATCCTTAGTAGCAACGATACATACGTGTCAGTTCCCTTTCTGTCAGTCACTAGTACAGCGAGCTAATAAACAAACGGTTTTTAACCCCTTTCCGCGACGACATTTGGAACCGTCGCCAAGTGAGTGTGGGCGATAGGGGGGTCCTTCCCACACGACCCAGAAACCGTCGGGGATATGCCCTCCTAGCACACACGTTCGGCAAAATGAGGTCGTGTGCGACCGGCGAGCGCTCAAATACGGAAATACGTACAGTAGAGCTAAAAAAATACAATTATACGGTGAAATTGTTCCCGGTCGCAAGTACACCCCACACAGTCAGTCCACGCTAAACGTTTCCGTTCGTATGTACATCCCACACAGTCGCTCCAAGGAAAACGTTTCCGTTCACAGGTACATCAGACACAATTTTCCCGTTAAATCGCTTGCGTTATTGAATATATCACACACGGTCCGTGGAAGAAACCGTGTGGCAAAGGCTGTCCATCACACACAGTTTTCATGTGGTATTGCGCAAGGTGGCCTAACACAAATACTTTTCAAGAGAAAGTCGTGTGTGATTGTTCATTGATCCAACACGGTTTATTTCTAGAAACTGTGTGCGTTGCCTAAGGTCATCGCCCACGGTATTTTTTTCAACAACCGTTTGCAATAGCAAAACCCAATTAGCAGGCTAATTCGCCACTAGCAGGCTAATTATCTGATTATTCATATTCCATTTATTAATCTAATTGACAGTTCATATTAAGCACACAATATATTTCATTTTCATAATTGTAATACATCAGAGTACAACATCACATAGCTTCAGCACTCAGCTACCCCATTACACAAGTACACCAAGACCAAGTTTCACATGCAACATCTATAACCTTTTGAAATTAGCATCATAGACGGTACATAGACAGATGTATCCATCTGGAAAACTGCTGAAGCAGAAGGCGAATATTGATCCTTCATTGATGTTGAAGGTCTTTGTAACTTTAGGCCAATGCCTGTGGATGATTGACCGTCCATCCTTCGTCCTCTTCAGGAACACTTCTATATTGAACTGTGGGTGTTGTATGAATACCTTCCTCGCCTCCTGACCATACGGGTGGTTTGAGAGGTAATCATCAGTGAACTGCTTTGGAAAGGCCTGAAAACAAGGATGTGCATAAATATCTTCTCTATATTGGAAATGGGGCAAAGGAATAAAAAAATTCAAGGTATAATAGTTAGTACCATCCTGTAGTGAACTGATGTCTTCTTCATTGTGCAGACAAAGATCTTGTTGTTTTTTGTCACTAATTTCTTTACCCTAACAATCTTTCTGAGTTTCTTGACTTGACTGATATTCATGGACAACTCATTTCCCCATATGCAAAAAGGGTCGAACAGTGGGTCAAAACCTCTGACAGCAGGACCTACATGTGCAAGACCAAATTGTTAAAAACCTAAATATTAGAATGGTTCCTAGAATTGCACAATAATGTGCTATTTGTAAGACCCCGGATGTAACTTTCCATATTTGTAACTCCAACTCTTGCCATTTTCGGCTATGTGTATGATATTTCCCTCCGTGGTCGGGTGTTTGTCTTTCGTTTTGCATTTTGTTCTTGTCATGCATCTCATACCATGTCATCATGTGCATTGCATTTTCATACGTGTTCGTCTCATGCATCTGAGCATTTTCCCCGTTGTCCGTTTTGCAATCCGGCGCTCCCACCTCCTCCTGTGCACCCCTCTTGTTTCTTTTCGTGAGCGGGTGTTGAACGTTCTCGGAATGGACCGAGGCTTGTCAAGTGGCCTTGTTATACCACCGGTAGACCACCGGTCAAGTTTCGTTCCATTTGGAGGTCGTTTGGTACTCCAACGGTTAACCGGGCATCCGTAAAGTCCGTTTGTGTGTTGCAGAAAACCCCCCTCTCTAAACAGCCCAAAACCCACCAAACCCTCTTCCATGCTCTAGGTCATTCGATCACGATCGTGTGGACGAAAACCGCACCTCATTTGGAGTCTCCTAGCTCCCTCTACCTATATATTTGCACCCCTCCCGAAATAATCCGCAGTCCAAAACCCTAAAAATCGCCCTCCGGCGCCGCCGGACGTGTCCGTACCACGCCGGACAAAGCCGCCGCCGCCCCGCAGCCAGTCCGCCGCCGCCACGTGTCCCGCGCCTCCCACCTCCGCCGCCGGCCCGCCAGGCCCGCGCGAGCCCGCGCGATCCCGCCGCCGCCCGACCGCCCGTGCCTCCCTCCAGCCGCGCCGGCCTCCAGCACCCCCGCCGCCTTCGCCTCCCACCGGTGCCGCCGCGCCCGGCACCGGTCGCCGCCGCCACGGACGCCGCACCCGTGGCCCCCGTGCCCCGACGCCGCTCCCCTCGCCGCCGCCGTCCTCCTCTCCCTCCGACCCGCGCCTCGCCGTCCTCCTCTTCCTCCGCCGCCTGGTCGCCGTCGTCTCCTCCCGCAGCTCCAGCGCCGGCGACGAGCCCGGGATCTCGATCCAGTCAACGCGAGGGGTTGACTTTCTTCCTCCCCCGTTTTTCTCTAAGTTTTTTTATCTTCAGAGTATATTGCCATGTTCATTGCATCATAACTCTATGAATATAGCTCCGTTTCGCGCGTGTAATATATCGATTTGTTCGTCTCATGATGCTCTTCATTTTGTTCCATTGCACCATGTTAATTAGAGTCCATATTGATGCCCAAATCTCTGGTGCAAGAGTGCTAGTTGCTGTTATCTGCTGGTACTTATCAGTACTTAGGGATTTGTTATTTTTGTTGCATTTAATCTGTGCATATTTTGGGCATGAGTTCTACATGTGTTTTGTTGTATGCCATGCCATATTTACAGAGGTGTATGCCATGTATTTTTGTGATCTCTGTGGTGACTAGCACAAGCATGCAAACTAGGCTCCGTAATGTTTCTGATTTCAGGGACTTGGTGATTTCTCTAAGTCTGTGACTGCTGTTATTTTGTTGCTATGTATCCATGTGGCTACAGAGAGATCCATGCTTATTTTGGAGATATTCAGTAAGGATGTTTTGTAGATATTGTTGTAGTTGATCTATTCCTGCCCTTGTTTGCAATTATCCAGTGCCATAGCATGACTCAATATTGCTATACTTTTGCTATAAAATATTTCTGGCAGATTGTTTACATGTTATTCAATTTTGCCAAGCTTGTTGTAGTTGTTCCATACATGGTATGTACTTTCTCTTGACATGGATAGCTTCATAAACATGCCATCTTGCTGTAGGTATGCTTTTTTTGTCATGCGTTGCTTTGTGGTGAGTGCATCAAGCTCACCAAGATGCCTTCATATTATTGTTTCTGCCATGCTCTGTTTTCTGCAGTCTGAAACCTGTTAACGAAACTTGCTATGTTTACATGGTTGCCATCATATCTTCTGGTCCTTTTTGGCTTATGGTCAGTAAGGGACTTTTGTCATATGCATTTAGTAGAATACTTCCATGCCTTGTGTTGCCATGTTAAGTTTCTGTAGCATGTTGAGTTTATGCTCTAAACATTGCTACCTGATGCTGTTTCTGCCATGTCCAGTAATTTCACCAAATCTGTGAACCTGTTATCTTTTGCACTTTTGCCATGCTTGTTTGAACCTGCTATTGTGTGATCTAGCCGTAGCTTAGTGTTCATCTTTTGTCAAGCATCTCCTGTAGATTGCTTCCATATGCTTTGTTGCTATGTTGGACTACTGTAGCATTGTTTCTTGTTGCATTTTAAGTGCTATCATGCTGTTAATCGCAGATTCGTGTCATTCTTGTTTTACTTGCCATTTGCAAACCGTGCATCCGTTTCCGGTGATCTTTATATCGATTTCGACCGAAATCATCTCATCTTTCCAGTGGAATGCTTGGTTGCCAAGTTACTGCCTTGTTCATCATTTTCCTTCCAGAGCACGCATATGCATCGCATATCATATCTCGCATATCATACATGTATTGCATCATATTGCTCGTGCATTTTCCGTGATTGATTGTGGTTCCATTGCTTGTGTTCTTGTCTTGGGTAGAGCCGGGAGACGAGTTCGTGAACGAGGAACCTGTTGAGGATATAAACCTTAGAGTCACCCGCCAGAAGAGGCCGGGTTACTCGTAAGGGTCATCACCTGAAGCCCGGCGCCAAGCTTAAAGACGGTGGGCCAAAGATGGGCTTAAGACCCGGAGATGGCTTAAGGCCCGTAGTGATAAACCGTTGTATGGCGAGACTTGTAGTATAAGGCAAGAATAGTTGAGAGTCCGAGCCAGACACTTTTATGAGCCGGCCGGGACTCTGAGAGCCGCTGGGCGTCAACCTCTTTATATAAAGGGACGACCCGGCAGCGGCTTAGGGAGAGAAAAAGATCTCATCGAGAGCCAGGCATAGCAGTTAAGCTCCCTGGTCATCAAAACCCTAATCAATACCACCTCAACTGGACGTAGGCTTTTACCTTCACCGTAAGGGGCCGAACCAGTATAAACCCTCGTGTTCCTTGTCCCGTTAACCCCTTCAAGCTTCCTAGCGGCGATGGCTCCACGACTAAGTCCTAGCTTGAGGACATCTGCCGTGACAATTCCACGACAGTTGGCGCCCACCGTGGGGCTAGCGCACGGTGGATTTGAGTTCTTGAAGGGCAGCTTCGAAGGGCTCAAGGGATACGCTGTGGGCCGGATGACCAAGAGTCGTCGCGGCAAGCTCTACATCGACGATGCAAGCTGGGGCCCCGACGCCGGCTCAATCGAGTACGGATACCGGGTCCCCTTCGGCGGAATTCATGTTTTCATTGGCAAGATTGGCGAGCCGGGCCCTGAGCCGGATCTCGGCGCCGATCTCATCGAGACGGCTCATCGCGCACGACCCGCCCGGGCCCTGCCTGCCTTGAGGCATGCTTTTGTGGGATGTGTCCATGGAGGGCACTCTGACAGATCTGGATCTGGTGATGAGACGGCCGCCGGCTCTGATGGCGAGTCGTCCACAGATGAGTCAAACTCGTTGTATCAACTTCAAGATGGTAGGCTCATGGGTTGTTCCGATGGTGACAGTATTCCGGACCCGTTTGAGCCGCCGAGCCGGGTCGGAATCTTCATGGCCGGCGCACAGCCTGTTCAGAACCCTGCTGCTGGGGCAGGAAACCCGGTGCCCTCGCCGGCTCAGGTGCTGATGGATCTCACGGACAAGATGACGGCCCTGTTGACCGCCGCGGTTGACCCGACGGATCAAGCTCAGCATTACGCGGAGGTGGCGCAGGTAAAGTTAGATCTAGTGAAAGCCAAAGAGGATCTGGCAGCGGAAGGGATCAGGATGGCTGCGGAGAGGGCGGCTCTCGACGCCCAAACCCAGTTGAGTCAGGCGCAGTCCTTCCGGCTCACGATGGATCAAAACACGTCCAATGAGGTCATGAGAAGGAGGCATCAAAAAGCCCAATCTCGACTCCCTCCGGTTTACGATCCTCGAAACCTCTTCAACACGCCAGGTGCAGGGTCTAGTAACCCGGCAGGGATCATAGTGCCCGGGTCTGGGACCCCTGTTCAGCCACAAGTGATGGGGCCTCCCCGGGTGAACCCTGCCCCGCCTCAGTATGTGCCAATACCACCGGGTCATTATGCTAACCCGCTGGAGAACATGGTTGCCGCAGCAGCACGGCTGGCGGCCCTCCCAATTGACGGCGACTCTCCGACGGCTATTGAAACCCGCCGGGTCAGGGAACTCCTTCAGACAGCACTGGCGCAGCAAGAGGCGTACTCTTACAGCCGGGACAGGATCCACTCGACCCCTCGTCCAGGCCGGAGCCCGAGTTATAGCAGACACATGGTCTCAGCGACCGGCTCAAGTAATGTCCGACGCCATGACCCGCCCCCTGGCCATGGCCCGGCTCATAACGGAGCCTTTCACGCAGCAGACCAAGACAGAGCGCGGCAAGAGGCGGAGCAGGTGCCTCAGTTGACGGCTTACCAGACCCCCCCGGCTTATCCGACGACTTCCGTCGACGTGGGTATCCCTACCAGGACTGGAGGTGTCCCTTGTTTAGTGCCAGCTCTTCGCAATGAGCATCTACCCAAGGATTTCAAAGGCCCTAGGAAGGTGCCTAATTACACGGTTGACTTACAACCCGCAGCCTGGATCGAGAGTTACGAGATGGCCATGGAACTGCTGGAAGTCAGTGAAGCGGCAATGGCCAAGTACTTCACCATGATGTTAGATGGGACTGCTCGCACTTGGTTGAAAGGGCTACCACCGAATTCCATCGGGTCTTGGGCTGAGCTGAAAGCCCGGTTCATCCAAAATTTCAAGGATACCTGTAGGCAGTCTATGTCAATTGTGGATTTGACTAACTGTAAGCAGCAGGAGGGTGAATCTACGACGCATTGGGTTCGCCGGGTTAAGGAGATAATACATTCATCTGATAAGATGGATGCCGGCTCTGCAGTCTTAATGTTGGAACAGAATTGTCGCTTCGTGCCCCTGAAGATGAAACTCGGGCGGCTTAAGCGCGACTGCAATGATATGGGTACACTGATGGCGGCTCTCGTCAAGTATGCCGATTCTGATAGTACCAAGGACCCCGCTTCAGATGATGAAAGGACAAGGAAGGGAAAGAAGAACGGCAATGGCAAGGGTCCTCAGCATAACCCGGGGAACCAAGGGGGTGGCAAGCACAAGGCCGACGGCAGCCTAGAGTTCGTAGCCAACGCTAGCTCACAGGGTACTAACCAACAACGCAAGGGGAGGCCCCCTCCCCGAGCCGGCGGGTCAGGCCCGACGCTGGAGCAGCTATTGAATGAGCCTTGTCCAAGGCATGGCTCTAGAGAGAAGCCAGCTACTCATCTATGGAAGGATTGTGCAATCATGAAGGCCTTTAAGAATTCCAACGCCTTTAACGGCAACAATGGCTCGGGCGGTGGCTCAGGCGCCGGCGGTTTTCATGGCCTGGGCGGCGGCTCAAATTCTAATCCTCAGAATGGTTAAGGGGGCTTTAATCAGCAGTCTGGCCAGGGTCATCAACAGCAGCAGGGGGGTTATCAGACCAATCCAAAGCAGCTTAGCGGTGGATAGTATCATGTGTTTACCACCAGTCTGTGTAAGCGAGATCAGAAGCTTCATAAGAGGGCTGTGAATGCTGTTGAGCCGGCGGTTCCACGCTATTTGCGGTGGTCTGAGCAGCCTATAGTGTGGAGTAGGGAGGATCACCCTCCCCGGGTGGATAATCCGGGTCACTTGGCCTTGGTGGTGGCTCCTCAGGTGGGAGGATATAAGTTCACTAAGGTGCTCATGGATGGAGGCAGCAGCATCAACATCCTCTATTATGAGACGTTCCGTCGTATGGGGTTGATTGATAAGAACCTCAGCCAGTCAAACACTATTTTCCATGGTGTGGTACCTGGTAAGTCGGCTTATCCAGTCGGCAAGATCGAGTTGGAAGTGGCCTTTGGAGATGAGCACAACTACAGGGTGGAAAAATTGACCTTTGAGGTGGTCAAGATAAGAAGTCCGTACCATGCCATATTTGGGCGGCCGGCTTACGCCAAGTTCATGGCACGGCCGTGTTACGTGTATTTACAGCTCAAGATGCCGGGTCATAATGGGACCATTACGGTTCACGGCAGCCGGAAGGTGGCCCTGGAGTGTGAGGAAGGCGATGCAGCCTATGCAGAATCTGTTTGCGCAACAGAGGAGTTGAAGTTTTACAAAGACAACGTTGACCCAACAGATATGACCTCTCTGAAAAAGCCGACTACGGAGCATGAGCCGGCAATAAAATTTAAGTCGGCTGATGAGACTAAACTTGTTGATTTCGTTCCAGGAGATTCATCTCAGCAGTTTAGCATCAGTGCCAATCTGGATCCAAAATAGGAAAGCGCGCTCATCGAGTTCATCCGTGAGAATAGGGACATTTTTGCATGGAAGCCGTCTGACATGCCAGGTGTACCTAGAGAACTCGTTGAGCACACTCTCAATGTTGATCCGAAATTTAAGCCGGTCAGGCAATTCCTTCGGCGGTTTAATGAAGAGAGGCGGAAAGCTATTGGTGAAGAGGTGGCCCGGCTCTCGGCGGCCGGGTTTATTCTTGAAGTCTTTCACCCAGAATGGTTAGCTAACCCGGTGCTCGTACTCAAGAAGAACGGCACCTGGCGGATGTGTGTGGACTACACGGACTTGAACAAGGCGTGTCCGGCTGATCCTTTCGCCCTTCCCCGTATTGATCAAATCATTGATGCTACGGCGGGTTGTGAGCGCCTAAGTTTCTTGGATGCTTATTCTGGATATCATCAGATTAAAATGGCAGTTAAGGACCAGGAGAAGACGGCGTTCATCACTCCCTTTGGAGCCTTCTGCTATGTGTCTATGCCCTTTGGACTCAAGAGTGCACAGGCGACTTATCAGCGCTGCATGCAGAACTGTCTTCATAACCAGATTGGGCGCAATGTTCATGCTTATGTGGATGATATTGTGGTTAAATCCTGGAAGGAGGAAACCTTGATAGATGATCTGAGGGAAACCTTTGATAATCTCCGGGTCTACAAGATGATGCTTAACCCGGCCAAATGTGTTTTCGGTGTTCCTGCAGGCAAGCTCTTGGGTTTCTTGGTTTCTAACAGAGGCATTGAAGCTAACCCAGAGAAGATCAAGGCCATCACCTCCCTGGTTAAGCCGGCGTGTATAAACGACGTCCAGCGCCTGGCGGGTCGTATCGCTGCTTTAAGCCGTTTTATAAGCCGTTTGGGGGAGAAGGCCATGCCATTATATCAGTTGATGAAGAAAACTGATGACTTTGTCTGGAATGATGCAGCTAATACTGCTTTTGAGGATTTGAAGAGACAGCTGGCCGAGCCCCCAGTCCTTGCTGCTCCGGTTGACAAGGAGCCTTTATTGTTGTATGTGGCTGCTAACACCCGAGCCGTCAGTGTGGCCGTGGTGGTGGAGCGCAAGGAAGAGGGTAAGGAGCATCTGGTTCAGAGGCCGGTTTATTATGTCAGCGAAGTACTCATTGAGTCCAAGCAGCGGTATCCGCATTGGCAGAAACTTGTTTATGGTGTGTTCATGGCAAGCCAGAAGCTTAAGCATTATTTCCAGGGTCACCCCATCACTGTGGTTAGTTCTGCCCCCCTTGGAGATATCATTCAGAACAGGGAGGCCACAGGGAGAGTGGCTAAGTGGGCTATAGAGCTCGGACCTCATGGTCTGAAGTATGTGCCACGCACTGCTGTTAAATCGCAGGCTTTGGTGGATTTCATCAATGATTGGACAGAGCTACAAGTGCCCGAACAAAAGCCGGATAACACATATTGGACTATTCACTTTGATGGGTCCAGGCAGTTGGAGGGCTCGGGGGCTGGAGTCGTATTGGCTTCCCCTAAGGGTGACAAGTTCCATTATGTGCTACAATTGATGTTTCCTTGTACCAACAATGCAGCTGAGTATGAGGCCTTGCTCCACGGTCTTCGGATGGCTAAGGAGATGAGCTTGAGCCGGGTAAGGTGCTTCGGCGACTCAGACTTGGTGGCTCAACAAGTATCAGGAAAGTGGGACTCCAAGGACCCTCTCATGGCGGCTTATCGCCGCGAAGTTGATGCCATTGCTGGGCACTTTCAGGGTTACCAAGTAGAGCACATCGATCGCAGGAAGAACGAGGCGGCTGATGCTTTAAGCCGGCTGGGCTCTCAGCGAAAACCGGTGCCGCCTAATATTTTCCTGGACGTCCTGCATAACCCTTCTGTTAAGTTGCCTACAGAGGAAGACTTGGCTGTCCCTGACCTGGAGGCACGACTGGTGGCGGCTCTCCACATCATACCGGACTGGACAATGCCCTATCTGGCTTACATGACCCGGGGAGATTTGCCTGAGGATGAAACTTTGGCCAGACAAATTACCCGGCGGTCTAAGTCAATGATTGTTATCAATGGTGAGTTGCATCGCCGCAGTGTTACGGGAGCGTTCCAGCGTTGTGTCTCCCCTGAGGAAGGTCAAGAGATCTTGCGTGAGATTCATGAAGGGGATTGTGGCCATCACGCCGGCTCAAAGTCTCTTGTGGCCAAGGCTTTTCGTCATGGTTTTTATTGGCTGACGGCTCATGCTGATGCGGAGGACTTGGTCAGTAAATGTGATGGTTGCCAAAGTTTCTCGCGATGGGCTCATGTGCCGGCTCAGGAGCTGAGGATGATCCCAATTACTTGGCCCTTTGCGGTCTGGGGGCTTGATATGGTTGGGCCTTTTAAAAGGTCCAAGGATAAGAAGACCCACCTCTTGGTGGCAGTTGACAAATTTACCAAGTGGGTTGAAGCGGAGCCAGTTAGCAAGTGTGATGCAGCCACGGCAGTTCAGTTTATGAAAAAGGTGATCTTTCGCTTTGGCTTTCCACACAGCATTATAACTGACAATGGTACCAATTTATCCAAAGGCGCCATGGAGGAGTTTTGTCAACGAGAGCATATTAGACTTGATGTTTCATCAGTGGCTCACCCTCAGTCCAATGGTCAAGCTGAGAGGGCTAATCAGGAGATTCTGAAAGGCATCAAACCCCGGCTTTTGGTCCCTTTACAACGGACGCCGGGTTGTTGGGTAGAGGAGTTACCCTCCGTGTTGTGGAGCATCAACACTACTCCTAACAGGTCTATAGGTTTCACGCCTTTCTTCATGGTTTATGGAGCGGAAGTAGTCCTCCCCAGTGACATCCGTCATGACTCGCCTTGAGTGGCGGCTTATGTTGAGGTGGATAATGAACAGGCGCGCCAAGATGCTCTTGACTTGTTGGACGAACAGCATGATGTGGCAGCAGGTCGCTCAGCGATTTACCAACAGGACCTGCGCCGTTATCATAGTCGCCGGGTTAAATCCCGGGTCTTCCAGGAAGGCGATCTGGTGCTCTGGCTCATCCAAGATCAAACAGATGCGCACAAGCTATCCCCGCCTTGGGAAGGGCCCTTTGTGGTCAGCAAGAATTTGCACAACGGGTCATATTACCTCATTGACGTTCGGGAACACAAAGATTCACGTAAGTCGGAGGAAGAGACCCGTCGGCCGTGGAACGTAGCTCAGCTTCGGCCTTATTACACTTGAGCCACCGGCTCTCATAATGTACATATTTCTCTAAGCCATGTATATATTATGATAAGCAATAAAGCAGGACCTTTGTCCTTTTTTCTCCTCCAAATATAAAAGTGTTGCTTTCATTACAAGATCATGTGATAACTTGAAGGAGGATCCGGCTTATGATCGTATTCGAATCTAGCCATACACAATAAGGTCACTTGGGGGCTTCCTGTTCAAACATGGGTCGTATTCGAACCAAAGAGAACATAGCTGTCGATACTTTGATTGGCAAAGTGCCGAGCTCATTGGGGAGTTTTCTTTGATCATATTTGAATCATAGTTTAACCCCTTTGGGAACCGACGTGGATCGTATTCGAATCAGCGTCGTTAAACAATTCTTAAGGTCATTTGGGGGCTTCCTGTTCAAACATGGGTCGTATTCGAACCAAAGAGAACATAGCTGTCGGTACCCTCTTGATTGGCATCGCCACACCCGCTGGGGGCTATATGATCGCATTTGAATCCTAGCATAACCCCTTTGGGACGGGTTTCTGGTCATATTTGAACCGGAAGCCCCTAAGTTCTTCTGATTTATAGTGAGTTCTTCTGATTATTTCAAGTGTGCACGGCGGGTCTCACTTTGCCGGCTTAACTTTGATTTATAGTACTAGTCGAATACAATCGGTGTTATTAAGACTGGTAAACCGGAATTGAGGTACCAACCTTATTACCCGGGTTATATAAGCCGGAAGTGTGCTTGCAGGCCGTTAAGTGTGTTATTACGGCTATATCAAGGACATAATTGAGGACCAGTCTTTTTTGATTCATATTCCGGGTTATATGTCTAAAACTATGATTCTCAGTGCGGTAAGCCGCCTAGAGACTTGTGATTTGTCCTTCTAGGCAGGATAGTTAAAGGCGACTATTTGAGCTTAAGGAAAATGAATGATCAATTATGACCCGGAGAAGTATAAAGGAGACAACTTCAATGGAATTCAGCATTCAACGCGTGCACGGTGGCACGGCAAAGGTAAAGTGTTGGTCCTACTCTATTACAAGACTCATCGAGTCCGAAAGGGTGAAGCATTGTTTAATAAGCCGCCTGCAGAGTTACGACACTTGCTGGGTTGAAGTTTCCGGCTCATCCCTCTCCGCTCCTCCGGCTGTTCCCAAGACCTGGAAAGTTGACGACTTCCAGTCAATGCCGCTCAGAGCTTCAAATTGAGCTTCCTCGTCAATTAACCCGGCCGGGTCAATCTCCGGGGCGAAGGTGTGCTTACGAGCTGGCGGGACTAAGCTGATAGCTTCATAACACGGAGTGGGGATCCTCTGATTTTCTGCATTGTAACCCGGCTGGTACTTGGTCAGATCCGTGTCGTTTCCAATGAGGGTGGCCACCGGGCGCACGATCTTCACGCAGGCTGCAAAGTCCCTTTGGTCGAAGGGTGTGCCGTCTTCCTTCAAACTGGGATAGCCGAGGGCAATGTCCGCCGGGTCTAATTCTGGAAGGAACGCCTTGGCCCGGCTCAGAGCGGCGATAGCTCCGGCTCTTGCAGAGGCCCGCCGCAGCTCTTGGACACGTTGGGGAAGAACGGCAAGCCGGCGAAGAACTTCCGCCAGATGAGTCGGCACCTCATTGGATAGGGCCACCACGGCCAAGGCGCGCTGTGACCCGGTGTAGAGTTGCTCCACCAGGGTGTACACGGCCTTCAACTTGGTCACCACACTTTGGTTGAGGTTGGCGCTTCTGGGACCTGTGTAACAGAGTAAGATAAGCCGCCGACAATGATGGGTTATGAGACATAAAAATTATAAATTGGACGAAAGCCGGTGGAATGACTTACCGAAGATTGCGGCAACCATCTGGGACACTTGGCGCTTTAAGCCGGAGAGTTCGGCGGTCTTCTCTGTCAGAGCCTTCTCCGCCTGTTCGGCCCAGTTCACTAGAGTAGCCTTCTCTTTGACCCAAGCTTTCCATTCAGCATCAAAGTCCGTCTTCAGCTTTTCTTGCGCAGCAATATTGGACACAAATTTGGCATTGGCCTTCCGGGTCTCAGTTTCTTGCGTCCTCAGGCGGGTCTTCAGATCGGAGATGTCAGCTTCAAACTTCTTGCAAGCCGCCTGCATAATTTTCGGGTTATAGGATGAATAGTTATTATGCAATTTTAAAGTCCCAAGCACTTTCCAAGCAAAGACACTTGGCACTTGGGGGCTAATGCATATCGAACATTTCTATTTACAAATTGCCGGTTCAAGCGAGTAAGCCGGAACTTAAGTCTACAACATATTCTATCATAAGTCGTAGACTTGGGGGCTAGAATATGGTAAGAATAACAAGATAGCTATGCAGTAAGCAAGAAGAAAGAAGAGTAGTACCTCAGACTTCTGCTGAATCTCGTTCACCATGCCGATCTCTACATCCCGGCTCTTGTGCACTTGGCTGACATAGCCGGTGACGATCTCTCCGATGTTCAGATTGGCGTAGTCGGTGAGGTCCAGATTAACCCGGCGGTGCTGTAGCAATTCCTCCTTGGCGGAGCACTTGGCCAGTGCAGTAGGTCTCCCCGGCTCAACAAACTCTGTCCGGGTGATTACCACGTCCGGGTCATTGACCGGCTGAGCCGAGCTGGAGGTCTCCGGGTTAGCAGAAGCTTCTGCAATTGCCTTGTCGGTTGGAGCGGTGGCTTCGGGAGCGGAGGCAGCTGGCGGTTCTTGAGCTGCTACCTCCGGTTCAGGCAAGTCCAGCTCTTCGACCGGCTTGTTCTTCTTCGCCTTCTTGGTGAGCTTTGCCTGGGCACTGAAAGGACAAAAAGGTTAGTACAAAGGTATGAGCAAAGATAAGCACAACAAGAGATGGTCATCATTACCCGGGTACGGTCTTGAAGGCCGGCAGGCTTGATTGCATCGAGTCACCAGAGGAGGGTGAGGTTTCCTGATAGTTTGAATCAGAAGAATTGAGCGGTTGACGTATAACACCCGCCAAAGGATGAAAAGGGTACAAGTTGGAGATAACCTCGGTTCGGCGTTTCCTCGATGCATCGGGTAAGCCGGAGGAGAGGTCAGCGTCCTTGTTGGTCCGGGTGTGCCGCCGGCTCTCATGAGTCTGTTGCTTCAAAAGAAATTGAGGATCTTGATAAGCTAAAGGATGAGAAAATCTTACTTTCCGGGTTACCCTTCGGACTTTCAGCCTTGGCAAGGGCTCCGAGTCGGAGGAAAGTATCGTTACCTCTTCAACCACCGGGTTACTTGCTCCGGTATCATCCTATTGATGAACAGTATTGATAAGGTGGACAGAAATAAACAATAAATACAACAAGAGATTACAGGTTCAGGGGTTACCTCTAACTCGGAGCTGTCGCTTAGTTGCAGCAGCTCTGAAGCAGTAGGCCTACTTCCCTTCTTGCGGGGAGCGGCTCTCTTGGCGGCTTTCTTAGCCTTCCTGGCCTTCTTGGCTGCCTCATGGTCATATTTGACCTTCCAGAATTTGTCATCAGCCTGAAAAATACAATGATGATTTCTTAAAGATTCATATGAAGGATGTCTACGGAAGAAGATAAGATGTTCAGACCAGCGGCTTACCGCTGGGGCTGGGTTGGTCTTGCAGAAGGGGGCTAACCCGGTCCTCCCGCAGTCTGCCAAGCTCTCATTTAAAAGGGCCTTGGTCATGTCTTCAGCAACGTCTTCAGGAAGATCGTTGCGGCTATGTCGCAGGGGGTCATCTTTCCGGCCTGTGTATTCACACATTAAGCCGGGGCGGCGGCTCAAGGGGATCACCCGCCACGAGATCCAGACCCGGACCAGATCAATTCCGTTGAGACCATTGCCCAGGAGAGCCTTGATCTTGTTGATGGTGGGGAGCAGAGGTTGGCGCTCCGCTTGAGTTAACTTGTCAGACAGAGGGTGAGTTGGTTCCAGACGTGAAGGGCGAAAGCCGGGCAGCGGGCTCTCATCAGCCGGCGACGTGTCTTGGCAATAGAACCATGTCTGGTTCCAGTCCTTTGGGTGACTTGGCGGCTCGGCGTAAGGGAAAAGGCAGTCTCTCCGTCGCTGAATGGAGATGCCGCCAAGTTCCAAGCTTGGCCCGTTGGCGCACTCGTTCTGACGGTTTAGGAAGAAGATCTCTCTGAAGAGCAGCAGGCTGGGCTCCTCTCCAAGGTAGACTTCGCGGAACACTTGGAAGTTGCATATATTGGACACAGAATTGGGTCCTATGTCTTGTGGCCACAGGTCAAAGAAATTCAACACGTCTCTAAAGAACTTTGAGCCGGGCAGTGCGAAGCCCCGGCTCATATGATCCACAAAAACTACCACCTCCCCGTCCTTTGGCTGTGGTCTCTCTTCTGACGGGTCAGGGGCACGGTACGACATGACGTCCTTCTTAGGCGGGTAACCCGACTTCATGAAATCTATTAAAGTCTCATCGGTGACGTTGGACCTCATCCAATTGCATGTGATGGGAGCTTTGGGAGCTTTGGGAGGCATGGTGAAAGTCGGAAGCCTATGATAAAGGAAAATGTCCGGTTTAATTGTAAGCCGGAGGAAATTTACAGTTCAGTGTTTAAAGTGGCGGCTTATGGAGGGGCCTAATGACATATATCTAAGTGCATCGGGATATCTAAGCCGCTGGTGAGCTTGAGAGTAATTCAAATCGTCTACAGCCTTGTTGTAAGTGAGCCGGAAAATTTTACGGCGTGTGGCTTCCTTTGAGCCGGAAGGTTCTACGGTGCGTGGTTTCTTTAAACCGGAAATGTAAACCGCCATGACTTAACGGGTGCAGTTTTTTACTAAGTGTGGTGAAAACAGGTTTCACACGTTGCAGTAAATAATTTGGATCAAAACGGTCGGCTAAAAGAAAAGTTTCTAGACCTAAAAACAGATGCAAAGGAAGTTCTTGGGCTCGAACAGAGCCTTTAGGCAGTGAAAAGAGATCTATTTGCATTTGAAATGGGTGCTAAACAGCCGCCGCGTTGGTTCTATACTATCTTAAGATCAAGAAGAGGCAGTAAAAATGAAAACTACCAAGAACTCGTGGGCGACGGCGAAGAACGTGGAAGAACAGCAGGAGCTTAAACGTAGATCCATTCTACGAGAAGTAAGGAACTTACATATGCAAATGTGCTGCGAGAGTTCGCCGCGTTTCTCTGGACGTTTCAGGGTGATGCAGCGGCCAAGGTTGATGAGGACGTGGAGCTCTGTTGCGGCGGCGGAGCTCGAGCAGCACGGGAGCAGCGAGAGGAAGAGGACGACAGAAGGGGGAGAATGGAAAGACCCGAGGGTCGGGCTATTTATAAGGCCAGTCTCATAAGTGGGCGCGAGAAACGAGGAGGCCACGGCGCGGTTATCTCGCCCGAGAGGCGCCTCGATTTTCGGGATGGCAGTAAAGATAAGATCCGTTGCGGATTTGGTGGAGTAAAAAATGGACTTAATGGAAGATGACGTCACGGTGGATTACCCGGAGTCCAGAGGATGACGTCATGCCGGGTTATGGCCTTCACACAATTGTAAGCCGGAGATTTTCTGTCGAAAGAATTGAAGATTGACATGAGCCGGCTCAAATCAATCTGGGGCCTAATGTTGAGGATATAAACCTTAGAGTCACCCGCCAGAAGAGGCCGGGTTACTCGTAAGGGTCATCACCTGAAGCCCGGCGCCAAGCTTGAAGACGGTGGGCCGAAGATGGGCTTAAGACCCGGAGATGGCTTAAGGCCCGTAGTGATAAACCGTTGTATGGCGAGACTTGTAGTATAAGGCAAGAATAGTTGAGAGTCCGAGCCGGATACTTTTATGAGCCGGCTGGGACTCTGAGAGCCGCTGGGCGTCAACCTCTTTATATAAAGGGACGACCCGGCAGCGGCTTAGGGAGAGAAAAAGATCTCATCGAGAGCCAGGCATAGCAGTTAAGCTCCCTGGTCTTCGAAACCCTAATCAATACCACCTCAACTGGACGTAGGCTTTTACCTTCACCGTAAGGGGCCGAACCAGTATAAACCCTCGTGTTCCTTGTCCCGTTAACCCCTTCAAGCTTCCCAGCGGCGATGGCTCCACGACTAAGTCCTAGCTTGAGGACATCTGCCGTGACAATTCCACGACAGTTGGCGCCCACCGTGGGGCTAGCGCACGGTGGATTTGAGTTCTTGAAGGGCAGCTTCGAAGGGCTCAAGGGATACGCTGTGGGCCGGATGACCAAGAGTCGTCGCGGCAAGCTCTACATCGACGATGCAAGCTGGGGCCCCGACGCCGGCTCAATCGAGTACGGATACCGGGTCCCCTTCGGCGGAATTCATGTTTTCATTGGCGAGGATCAAGCTTTCGACAACTCTGAGAACCTTGCAGGCAAGATGACCATACCCTCGAAATCACTTCTATCTTTGCTTTGCTAGTTGTTCGTTCTATTGCCATGCTGCGCTACCTACCACTTGCTATATCATGCCTCCCATATTGCCATGCAGCCTCTAACCATCCTTTCCTAGCAAACCGTTGTTTGGCTAAGTTACCGCTTTTGCTCAGCCCTTCTTATAGCGTTGCTAGTTGCAGGTGAAGATGAAGTTGGTTCCATGTTGGAACATGGATATTTTGGATATCACAATATCTCTTATTATATTAATGCATCTATATATATTTGGTAAAGGGTGGAAGGCTCGGCCTTATGCCTGGTGTTTTGTTCCACTCTTGCCGCCCTAGTTTCTGTCATACCGGTATTATGTTCCTTGAGTTTGCGTTCCTTACGCGGTTGGGTGATTTATGGGACCCCTTTGACAGTTCGCCTTGAATAAAACTCCTCCAGCAAGGCCCAACTTTGGTTTTACCATTTGCCACCTAAGCCTTTGTTGGGAATCGTAGCTTAATTATAAAATTTTCCTACGCTCACCAAGATGCATCTATGGAGTCTACTAGCAACGAGGGGAAAGGAGTGCATCTACATACCCTTGTAGATCGCCGAACGGACGGCACCTCCGCGCTCAACACACGTACGGTGCAGCGACGTCTCCTCCTTCTTGATCCAGCAAGGGGGAAGGAGAGGTTGATGGAGATCCAGCAGCACGACGGCATGGTGGTGGATGTAGCGGGTCTCCGGCAGGGCTTCGCCAAGCTTCTGCGAGAGAGAGAGAGGTGTTGCAGGGGAGGAGGGAGGCGCCCAAGGCTGTAGGTTGCTGCCCTCCCTCCCCCCCTTTATATAGGCCCCCTTGGGAGGGGGGGCCGGCCAAATCCCATCTAGGGTTGGGGGGCGGCGGCCAAGGGGTGGAAAGGGGTGCCTTGCCCCCCAAGGCAAGGGGGAAGTCCCCCCACCCTAGGGTTCCCAACCCTAGGCGCATGGGGGGAGGCCAAAGGGGGGTGCCCCAGCCCACGAAGGGCTGGTTCCCTTCCACTTTCAGCCCACGGGGCCCTCCGGGATAGGTGGCCCCACCCGGTGGACCCCCGGGACCCTTCCGATGGTCCCGGTACAATACCGGTAACCCCCAAAACTTTCCCGGTGGCCGAAACTTGACTTCCTATATATAATTCTTCACCTCCGGACCATTCCGGAACCTCTCGTGACATTCGGGATCTCATCCGGGACTCCGAACAACTTTCGGGTTTCCGCATACATATATCTCTACAACCCTAGCGTCACCAGACCTTAAGTGTGTAGACCCTACGGGTTCGGGAGACATGCAGACATGACCGAGACGCCTCTCCGGTCAATAACCAACAGCGGGATCTGGATACCCATGTTGGCTCCCACATGTTCCACGATGATCTCATCGGATGAACCACGGTGTCGAGGATTCAATCAATCTGTATGCAATTCCCTTTGTCAATCGGTATGTTACTTGCCCGAGATTCGATCGTCGGTATCCCAATACCTTGTTCAATCTCGTTACCGGCAAGTCTCTTTACTCGTACCGCAATGCATGATCCCGTGACTAACGCCTTAGTCACATTGAGCTCATTATGATGATGCATTACCGAGTGGGCCCAGAGATACCTCTCCGTCACACGGAGTGACAAATCCCAGTCTCGATCCGTGCCAACCCAACAGACACTTTCGGAGATACCCGTAGTGCACCTTTATAGTCACCCAGTTACGTTGTGACGTTTGGCACACCCAAAGCACTCTTATGGTATCCGGGAGTTGCACGATCTCATGGTCTAAGGAAAAGATACTTGACATTGGAAAAGCTCTAGCAAACGAAACTACACGTTCTTTTATGCTATGCTTAGGATTGGGTCTTGTCCATCACATCATTCTCCTAATGATGTGATCCCGTTATCAATGACATCCCATGTCCATAGTCAGGAAACCATGACTATCTGTTGATCAACGAGCTAGTCAACTAGAGGCTTACTAGGGACACTTTGTGGTCTATGTATTCACACATGTATTACGATTTCCGGACAATACAATTATAGCATGAACAATAGACGATTATCATGAACAAAGAAATATAATAATAACCTTTTATTATTGCCTCTAGGGCATATTTCCAACAGTCTCCCACTTGCACTAGAGTCAATAATCTAGTTACATTGTGATGAATTGAACACCCATTGCGTCCTGGTGTTGATCATGTTTTGCTCTAGGGAGAGGTTTAGTCAACGGATCTGCTACATTCAGGTCCGTATGCACTTTACAAATATCTATGTCTCCATTTTGAACACTTTCACGAATGGAGTTGAAGCGACGCTTGATATGCCTGGTCTTCCTGTGAAACCTGGGCTCCTTCGCAAGGGCAATAGCTCCAGTGTTGTCACAGAAGAGAGTCATTGGGCCCGACGCATTGGGAATCACCCCTAGGTCGGTAATGAACTCCTTCATCCAGACTGCTTCCTGTGCTGCCTCTGAGGCTGCCATGTACTCCACTTCACATGTAGATCCCGCCACGACGCTTTGCTTGCAACTGCACCAGCTTACTACTCCTCCATTCGAAATATACACGTATCCAGTCGGTGACTTCGAGTCATCCAGATCTGTATCGAAGCTAGCGTCGACGTAACCCTTTACGACGAGCTCTTCGTCACCTCCATAAACGAGAAACATATCCTTAGTCCTCTTCAGGTACTTCAGGATATTCTTGACCGCTGTCCAGTGTTCCTTGCCGGGATTACATTGGTACCTTCCTGCCAAACTTACGGCAAGGTTTACATCAGGTCTGGTACACAGCATGGCATACATAATAGACCCTATGGCCGAGGCATAGGGGATGACACTCATCTCTTCTATATCTTCTGCCGTGGTCGGGCATTGAGCCGTGCTCAATTGCACACCTTGCAATACAGGCAAGAACCCCTTCTTGGACTGATCCATACTGAACTTCTTCAATATCTTGTCAAGGTATGTACTCTGTGAAAGACCAATGAGGCGTCTTGATCTATCTCTATAGATCTTGATGCCTAATATATAAGCAGCTTCTCCAAGGTCCTTCATTGAAAAACACTTATTCAAATAGGCCTTTATACTTTCCAAGAATTCTATATCATTTCCCATCAATAGTATGTCATCCACATATAATATGAGAAATGCTACAGAGCTCCCACTCACTTTCTTGTAAACACAGGCTTCTCCATAAGTCTGTGTAAACCCAAACGCTTTGATCATCTCATCAAAGCGAATGTTCCAACTCCGAGATGCTTGCACCAGCCCATAGATTGAGCGCTGGAGCTTGCACACTTTGTTAGCATTCTTAGGATCGACAAAACCTTCCGGCTGCATCATATACAACTCTTCCTTAAGGAAGCCATTAAGGAATGCCGTTTTGACGTCCATCTGCCATATCTCATAATCATAGTATGCGGCAATTGCTAACATGATTCGGACGGACTTCAGCTTCGCTACGGGTGAGAAAGTCTCATCGTAGTCAACCCCTTGAACTTGTCGATAACCCTTAGCGACAAGTCGAGCTTTGTAGATGGTCACATTACCATCCGCGTCCGTCTTCTTCTTAAAGATCCATTTGTTTTCTATGGCTCGCCGCTCATCGGGCAAGTCAGTCAAAGTCCATACTTTGTTTTCATACATGGATTCTATCTCGGATTTCATGGCTTCTAGCCATTTGTCGGAATCCGGGCCCGCCATCGCTTCTTCATAGTTCGAAGGTTCACCGTTGTCTAACAACATGATTTCCAGGACAGGGTTGCCGTGCCACTCTGGTGCGGAACGTGTCCTTGTGGACCTACGAAGTTCAGTAACTTGATCTGAAGCTTCATGATCATCATCATTAATTTCCTCCCCAGTCGGTGTAGGCACCACAGGAACATTTTCCCGCGCTGCGCTACTTTCCGGTTCGGAAGGGGTGACTATCACCTCATCAAGTTCCACTTTCCTCCCACTCAATTCTTTCGAGAGAAACTCCTTCTCCAGAAAGGACCCGTTCTTGGCAACGAAGATCTTGCCTTCGGATCTGAGGTAGAAGGTATACCCAATAGTTTCCTTAGGGTATCCTATGAAGACGCATTTTTTCCGATTTGGGTTCGAGCTTTTCAGGTTGAAGTTTCTTGACATAAGCATCGCATCCCCAAACTTTTAGAAATGACAGCTTAGGTTTCTTCCCAAACCATAATTCATACGGTGTCGTCTCAACGGATTTCGACGGAGCCCTATTTAAAGTGAATGCGGCAGTCTCTAAAGCATAACCCCAAAATGAGAGCGGTAAATCGGTAAGAGACATCATAGATCGCACCATATCCAATAGAGTGCGATTACGACGTTCGGACACACCATTTCTCTGAGGTGTTCCAGGCGGCGTGAGTTGTGAAACTATTCCACATTTCCTTAAGTGTGCACCAAACTCGTGACTTAAATATTCTCCACCACGATCTGATCGTAGGAATTTTATTCTCCTGTCACGTTGATTCTCAACCTCACTCTGAAATTCTTTGAACTTTTCAAAGGTTTCAGACTTGTGTTTCATCAGGTAGACATATCCATATCTACTTAAATCATCAGTGAGAGTGAGAACATAACGATATCCTCCGCGAGCCTCAACACTCATTGGACCACACACATCGGTATGTATGATTTCCAATAAGTTGGTTGCTCGCTCCATTGTTCCGGAGAACGGAGTCTTGGTCATCTTACCCATGAGGCATGGTTCGCATGTGTCAAATGATTCGTAATCAAGAGACTCCAAAAGTCCATCTGCATGGAGCTTCTTCATGCGCTTGACACCAATGTGACCAAGGCGGCAGTGCCACAAGTATGTGGGACTATCGTTATCAACTTTACATCTTTTGGTATTCACACTATGAACATGTGTAACATCATGTTCGAGATTCATCAAAAATAAACCATTGACCAGCGGGGCATGACCATAAAACATATCTCTCAAAGAAATAGAACAACCATTATTCTCGGATTTAAATGAGTAGCCATCTCGAATAAAACGAGATCCAGACATAATGTTCATGCTCAAAGCTGGCACTAAATAACAATTATTGAGGTTTAAAATTAATCCCGTGGGTAGATGCAGAGGTAGCGTGCCGACGGCGATCACATCGACCTTGGAACCATTCCCGACGCGCATCGTCACCTCGTCCTTTGCCAGTCTCTGTTTATTCCGTAGTTCCTGCTTTGAGTTACAAATATGAGCAACCGCACCGGTATCAAATACCCAGGAGCTACTACGAGTACTGGTAAGGTACACATCAATTACTTGTATATCACATATACCTTGGGTGTTGCCGGCCTTCTTCTTGTCCGCTAAATATTTGGGGCAGTTCCGCTTCCAGTGACCACTTCCCTTGCAATAAAAGCACTCAGTCCCGGGTTTGGGTCCATTCTTTGACTTCTTCCCAGTAACTGGTTTACCAGGCGCGGCAACTCCCTTGCCGTCCTTCTTGAAGTTCTTCTTACCCTTGCCCTTCTTGAACTTGGTGGTTTTATTCACCATCAACACTTGATGTTCTTTTCTGATCTCCCCTTCCGCTGATTTCAGCATTGAATATACCTCGGGAATGGTCTTTTCCACCCCCTGCATATTGTAGTTCATCACAAAGCTCTTGTAGCTTGGTGGAAGCGACTGGAGGATTCTGTCAATGACCGCGTCATCCGGGAGATTAACTCCCAGCTGAGACAAGCGGTTGTGCAACCCAGACATTCTGAGTATGTGCTCACCAACAGAACTGTTCTCCTCCATTTTATAGCTGAAGAACTTGTCGGAGACATCATATCTCTCGACCCGGGCATGATCTTGAAAAACCAGTTTCAGCTCCTCGAACATCTCATATGCTCCATGTTTCTCAAAACGCTTTTGGAGACCCGGTTCTAAGCTGTAAAGCATGCCGCACTGAACGAGGGAGTAATCATCAGCACGTGATTGCCAAGCGTTCATAACGTCTTGGTTCTGTGGGATTGGTGCATCACCTAGCGGTGCTTCTAAGACATAATCTTTCTTGGCTACTATAAGGATGAGCCTCAGGTTCCGGACCCAGTCCGTATAGTTGCTGCCATCATCTTTCAGCTTGGTTTTCTCTAGGAACGTGTTGAAATTGAGGACAACGTTGGCCATTTGATCTACAAGACATAGTGTAAAGATTTTAGACTAAGTTCATGATAATTGAGTTCATCTAATCAAATTATTTAATGAACTCCCACTCAGATAGACATCCCTCTAGTCATCTAAGTGAAACATGATCTGAGTTTAACTAGGCCGTGTCCGATCATCACGTGAGACGGACTAGTCAAGATCGGTGAACATCTTCATGTTGATCGTATCTTCTATACAACTCATGCTCGACGTTTCGGTCCTCCATGTTCTGAGGCCATGTCTGTACATGCTAGGCTCGTCAAGTCAACCTAAGTGTATTGCGTGTGTTCCGAGGCCATGTCTGTACATGCTAGGCTCGTCAACACCCGTTGTATTCGAACGTTAGAATCTATCACACCCGATCATCACGTGGTGCTTCGAAACAACGAACCTTCGCAACGGTGCACAGTTAGGGTGAACACTTTCTTGAAATTATTATAAGGGATCATCCTACTTGCTACCGTCGTTCTAAGCAAATAAGATGCAAAAACATGATAAACATCACATGCAATCAAATAGTGACATGATATGGCCAATATCATTATGCTCCTTTGATCTCCATCTTCGGGGCACCATGATCATCTTTGTCACCGGCATGACACCATGATCTCCATCATCATGATCTCCATCATTGTGTCTTCATGAAGTCGTCACGCCAACGATTACTTCTACTTCTATGGCTAACGCGTTTAGCAACAAAGTAAAGTAATTTACATGGCGTTATTCAATGACACGCAGGTCATACAAAATAATAAAGACAACTCCTATGGCTCCTGCCGGTTGTCATACTCATCGACATGCAAGTCGTGATTCCTATTACAACAATATGATCAATCTCATACATCACATATATCATTCATCACATCTTCTGGCCATATCACATCACATAGCACTTGCTGCAAAAACAAGTTAGACGTCCTCTAATTGTTGTTGCAAGTTTTTACGTGGTTTGTAGGTTTCTAGCAAGAACGTTTCTTACCTACGTATGACCACAACGTGATTTGCCAATTTCTATTTACCCTTCATAAGGACCCTTTTCATCGAATCCGTTCCGACTAAGGTAGGAGAGACAGACACCCGCTAGCCACCTTATGCATCTAGTGCATGTCAGTCGGTGGAACCTATCTCACGTAAGTGTACGTGTAAGGTCGGTCCGGGCCGCTTCATCCTACAATGCCGCCGAAACAAGAAAAGACTAGTAGCGGCAAGAAAGAATTGGCAAACTCAACGCCCACAACTGCTTTGTGTTCTACTCGTGCATAGTAACTACGCATAGACCTGGCTCATGATGCCACTGTTGGGAATCGTAGCTTAATTATAAAATTTTCCTACGCTCACCAAGATGCATCTATGGAGTCTACTAGCAACGAGGGGAAAGGAGTGCATCTACATACCCTTGTAGATCGCGAGCGGAAGAGTTCCAATGAACGTGGATGACGGGGTCATACTCGCCGTGATCCAAATCACCGATGACCGAGTGCCGAACGGACGGCACCTCCGCGTTCAACACATGTACGGTGCAGCGACGTCTCCTCCTTCCTGATCCAGCAAGGGGGAAGGAGAGGTTGATGGAGATCCAGCAGCACGATGGCGTGGTGGTGGATGTAGCGGGTCTCCGGCAGGGCTTCGCCAAGCTTCTGCGAGAGAGAGAGGTGTTGCAGGGGAGGAGGGAGGCGCCCAAGGCTGTAGGTTGCTGCCCTCCCTCCCCCCCTTTATATAGGCCCCCTTGGGAGGGGAGGCCGGCCAAAACCCATCTAGGGTTGGGGGGGCGGCGGCCAAGGGGTGGAAAGGGGTGCCTTGCCTCCCAAGGCAAGGGGGAAGTCCCCCCACCCTAGGGTTCCCAACCCTAGGCGCATGGGGGGAGGCCCAAGGGGGGCGCCCCAGCCCACTAAGGGCTGGTTCCCTTCCACTTTCAGCCCACGGGGCCCTCCGGGATAGGTGGCCCCACCCGGTGGACCCCCGGGACCCTTCCGGTGGTCCCGGTACAATACCGGTAACCCCCGAAACTTTCCCGGTGGCCGAAACTTGACTTCCTATATATAATTCTTCACCTCCGGACCATTCCGGAACCTCTCGTGATGTCCGGGATCTCATCCGGGACTCCGAACAACTTTCGGGTTTCCGCATACATATATCTCTACAACCCTAGCGTCACCGGACCTTAAGTGTGTAGACCCTACGGGTTCGGGAGACATGCAGACATGACCGAGACGCCTCTCCGGTCAATAACCAACAGCGGGATCTGGATACCCATGTTGGCTCCCACATGTTCCACGATGATCTCATCGGATGAACCACGGTGTCGAGGATTCAATCAATCCGTATGCAATTCCCTTTGTCAATCGGTATGTTACTTGCCCGAGATTCGATCGTCGGTATCCCAATACCTTGTTCAATCTCGTTACCGGCAAGTCTCTTTACTCGTACCGCAATGCATGATCCCGTGACTAACGCCTTAGTCACATTGAGCTCATTATGATGATGCATTACCGAGTGGGCCCAGAGATACCTCTCCGTCACACGGAGTGACAAATCCCAGTCTCGATCCATGCCAACCCAACAGACACTTTCGGAGATACCCGTAGTGCACCTTTATAGTCACCCAGTTACGTTGTGACGTTTGGCACACCCAAAGCACTCTTACGGTATCCGGGAGTTGCACGATCTCATGGTCTAAGGAAAAGATACTTGACATTGGAAAAGCTCTAGCAAACGAAACTACACGATCTTTTATGCTATGCTTAGGATTGGGTCTTGTCCATCACATCATTCTCCTAATGATGTGAT
The DNA here is from genome assembly GCF_002575655.3 of Aegilops tauschii subsp. strangulata. Taxonomy (NCBI): domain Eukaryota; kingdom Viridiplantae; phylum Streptophyta; class Magnoliopsida; order Poales; family Poaceae; genus Aegilops; species Aegilops tauschii. The sequence continues at coordinate 370,557,836 of NC_053036.3, forward strand.
CCCGTTATCAATGACATCCCATGTCCATAGTCAGGAAACCATGACTATCTGTTGATCAACGAGCTAGTCAACTAGAGGCTTACTAGGGACACTTTGTGGTCTATGTATTCACACATGTATTACGATTTCCGGACAATACAATTATAGCATGAACAATAGACGATTATCATGAACAAAGAAATATAATAATAACCTTTTATTATTGCCTCTAGGGCATATTTCCAACAGCCTTTTCCCCCGGGTTTTCGCGAGCCCGAGGGTCATCTTTATTTAAACCCCCGGGCCAGTGCTCCTCTGAGTATTGGTCCAACCTGTCAGTCGCCGGTGGCCACCAGGGGCAACTCTGGGCTCGCCTATCGGAAGCTTGGACAATCGGGTGTGCCCTGAGAACGAGATATGTGCAGCTCCTATCGGGATTTGTCGGCACATTCGGGTGGCTTTGCTGGTCTTGTTTTACCATTGTCGAAATGTCTTGTAAACCGGGATTCCGAGACTGATCGGGTCTTTCCGGGAGAAGGTTTATCCTTCGTTGACCGTGATAGCTTATGATGGGCTAAGTTGGGACACCCCTGCAGGGTATTATCTTTTGAAAGCCGTGCCCGCGGTTATGAGGCAGATGGGAATTTGTTAATGTCTGGTTATAGAGAACTTGTCACTTGACCCAATTAAAATACATCAACTGCGTGTGTAGCCGTGATGGTCTCTTCTCGGCGGAGTCCGGGAAGTGAACACGGTTTGAGTTATGAATGACATAACTAGGAGTTCAGGATCACTTCTTGGTCATTACTAGATGACGACCATTCCGTTGCTTCTCTTCTCGCTCTCTTTTGCGTATGTTAGCCACCATATATGCTTAGTGCCTGCTGCAGCTCCACCTCTTTACACCATCCTTTCCTATAAGCTTAAATAGTCTTGATCTCGCGGGTGTGAGATTGCTGAGTCCTCGTGACTCACAGATTCTACCAAAACAGTTGCAGGTGCCGACGATGCCAGTGCAGATGTTGGGATCGACCTCAAGTGGGAGTTCGACGAGGAACGTGGTCGTTACTATGTGTCTTTTCCTGATGATCAGTAGTGGAGTCCAGTTGGGACGATCAGGGATCTAGCATTTGGGGTTATCTTATTTTCTTATGGATCTTGACCGTAGTCGGTCTATGTGTGTATTTTGGATGATGTATGAATTATATTTATGTATTGTGTGAAGTGGCGATTGTAAGCCAACTCTCGTTATCCCATTCTTGTTCACTACATGGGATTGTGTGAAGATGACCCTTCTTGCGACAAAACCACAATGCGGTTATGCCTCTAAGTCGTGCCTCGACACGTGGGAGATATAGCCGCATCGTGGGCGTTACAAGTTGGTAATCAGAGCCATCCCCGACTTAGGAGCCCCCTGCTTGATCGAATCGCTGGCGTTGTTGAGTCTAGAACAAAAATGTTTTGAGTCTTAGGATTATATATATATCGGAGAGTAGGATTCTTTTTACTCCTCAGTCCCTTCGTCGCTCTGGTGAGGTCTCCTGACGTAGAAGTTTTGACTCTTCTCTCCTCAAGTTTCACTAAAAAAATTTAGGATCACGCGGGTATCTTAGAATCGTTCCGATGGTTTTGTGACGAGAACATTGTTCTTGGTGCCTCCTGACATTAAGGGGTTGTGGCAGTGTCCCGGGGAGTTGAGCTCCGAGGTGTTGTCGTCACAATTTTATCGTTGCAGTTCTGGAATACCTGAGTTTCGCCGACATCGAAATCTCTTTTATGCAGTTGTTGGTGAGATCACCTCGATGCCACCCAGTACTGGGGCGGGAGTTCGGGAGTATTGCCATAACTCGTATGACGGATGTTTTTCGAAGGTTGAGGTACACGATTTCCGAAGGTTTCTTGGTTATGTGTTGACGGATGGATACAGCTGGATCTAGGGATTGCTAGTTTGGGTGATATATTTTGTGTCCCCTGTATCCCCTACACCAGATTGCATAACCAGAAAGTTTCGGGAGTTTATAAGTGGGAATTCAAGTAGCTCCTACGATATCTTTCCGACAGACGCATGATATGAGATTGGGGTTCGACGTCTAGTGGTCCGCCTTTCCACGGTTGGTTTTACAGTGGTCTCGTAGTGTCTTAAAGAGTCCTTGGCTATGCCGACTCGGGGACGCTTCGTATGTCATGTGCACTGCCTTGTACATGATGGTGCTGTACGATCGAGCCCGTGTGGGCCCCACCACGAAAACTTCGGACGAAATTTCTATCATATGTTTGTTCCGGCTTATTCTGCAAGCCAATACTTTGTTTTGTTTTGAATTGTGGTATTCGAGTTGCTTCGAAGTCAAATGTTGATTCCATACCTTTTTCTAAGTGGCTTCTCAACTTAATGGAAGTGTGATGATTTACTATGGAATTCATTCGTTCATCTTCGTTCGAATGTTTATTGTGAAGACTATATGTTGCAATTTCTATCCGTTGATTCTACTTGTCTATTTGTCTATCAAGATGCTAACGGATGTCACCCTCTTCAGGATGGCTCCACCAACGCGTCAGAATCCGGATCGCAATGAAGGGAGTCAAGCGAACCCTCCGCCACCACCTCCGCCTCCGGAGGCATGGCAAGCTATCATGGCAGCCACCAACGCCAATGCTCAGATGATTCTACAACTCTTGCAAGAACGCACCCAAGGGCAAGGCAATCAAGGAAATCAAGGTCAAGGCAACAATCAGCCTCACTTCGCTACCCTCAACCAGTTTCTCGCAAATCAGCCCAAGTCTTTCAGCTACTGTGCCGAGGCCACGGATGCCGATGATTGGCTCGTGGACATCAACAAGCATTTTGAATGTAGCAATGTCAGGCCTGAGGACTATGTCAAGTTCGCTTCTTTTCAGCTCAAGGACCAAGCTGCTGATTGGTATCAACAATACAAAGATTCCAGAGGAGGTCGTGTGATCACTTGGACTGACTTCTGTCGGGATTTCAAAGCGCACCACATTCCACAAAGTGTTGTTGAGAGCAAGCGTGAGGAGTTCCGCAATCTCAAGCAAGGCAACATGTCTGTGTATCAATTCAACATCCAGTTTCAGAAACTTGCTCGCTTCGCTAAACAAGACGTTCCTGATGAAAAGAGCATGATCTATCACTTCAGAGGTGGCCTTAGAGAGGATCTGCGGTTGGCTCTCGTTCTTGTTGAGCCTACTCAGTTTGATCAATTCTATAACATGGCACTGAAGCAAGAGGCTGCTCAGCTCAAGTGTGAGGCTTCTAAGAAGAGAGTCAGGGACACAGTTCAGTCTTCTTCTTCCTCACTTGTGGCAGCTAAGCAACAGAAGTTCTGGTTGCCTCCTCCTCCGTTTCGTCAGCCTTACCAGCAGAAGAACAAAGGTGGCCATGGTTCTTCCCACTCTTCCAACCCTGGCTATCAGAACAAGTCTCAGAATCAAGCTCCAAAGTCGAATGCTCCTTATCATCGTCCACTCTCAGAGGTGACTTGCAACAAGTGTCAGCAGAAAGGTCACTATGCTAACAAGTGCTTCAACCAAAGGCGCCTTCCGCCTCCTCCTCCTGTCAGATCTTCCAGCAATGCAGTGGTCAAGCATAATCCAAAGTCTGCAAAGGTGAACATGATGAATGCAGCTCAAGCGGAGGAATCTACTGATGTGATAATAGGTAATCTTCCTGTTAATGATATTCCTGCAAAAGTTCTTTTTGATACTGGTGCATCGCTTTCTTTCATATCAAGACCATTTGCATCCAAGCATGAGTTGGTTTTTCAAGGTTTGCCTAGACCGTTAGCAGTTGTCTCTCCGGGCAAATGCATGAATGCAAGCTCCATGGTTCCGGATGTTTCCATCAAGATGGGAAACTATAAATTTCTGTCTTCTCCAGTTGTTCTTGGTGACTCGGATATTGATCTAATTCTCGGGATGGACTGGCTTTCTAAGCACAAGGCTCAACTTGATTGTGCTGCCAGGGAAATTCAATTGACACACTCTTCTGAGGATGTTATCATTTATGCCGCTCGTGATGAAACCATTCGGTTATTTTCTCTCAATGAGAAGGGCGAATTGAATGCCATCTCTCAAATTCCAGTCGTTTGTGAGTACCAAGATGTTTTTCTAGAAGAGCTTCCGGGTATGCCTCCTCACTGGCCAGTTGAGTTCATTATCGATCTTGAGCCAGGCACTGAACCCGTTTGCAAGCGTCCTTACAAGCTTGGACCCAAGGAGCTGAAGGAATTGAAGAAACAGCTCGATGAACAAAAGCGTCTGGGTTTGATCAGACCGAGTTCATCTCCATGGGGTTGTGGTGTTCTTTTCGTCCAGAAGAAGGATGGCACGGACCGACTTTGTGTCGACTGCCGTCCATTGAACAAGAAGACAATCAAGAACAAGTATCCACTTCCCAACATCAATGAGTTATTCGAGAAACTCAAAGGTGCTAAAGTATTCTCCAAGCTTGACCTTCGTATGGGTTATCATCAGATTCGCATTCGTGAAGAGGATATTCCCAAGACAGCATTCAGAACAAGCTTTGGTTCTTATGAATATACTGTCATGTCTTTCGGCCTAGTCAATGCTCCTCCAACATTCTCTCATATGATGAATTTCATCTTCAACCCCTATACCAATGAATTCGTTCTGGTGTATGTCGATGATATCTTGGTCTTCTCCAAGAATAAGAAGGATCATTCCAAACATTTGCGATTGGTGCTCGACAAGATCACAGAGTATCAATTCTATGCGAAGTTTTCAAAATGTGAGTTTTGGCTTGATGAAGTTCTTTACCTTGGTCACATCATCTCTGCCAAGGGCATCGCTTTTAATCCCGAGAAGGTGTCCGCAATTGTGAATTGGGAACCTCCTCAGAATGTCAAGCAGCTCCGCAGTTTTCTTGGTCTTGCAAGCTATTGCCGAAGATTCGTTGAGAATTTCTCTAAGATTGCAAAGCCTCTTTCCAACCTCCTCCAGAAGCATGTGAAGTATGTCTGGTCTCCTGAGTGTGACGTTGCTTTCAACACTCTCAAAGAGAAACTAGTCACAGCTCCTGTCTTGACTCCTCCTGACGAATCCAAGCCATTTGAAGTTTTCTGTGATGCTTCTCTCCAAGGTCTCGGTGCTGTGTTAATGCAAGAGAAGAAAGTTGTGGCCTATACCTCTCGTCAGTTTAAGCCCAATGATAAGAACTACCCCACTCACGATCTTGAGTTGGCGGCAGTTGTCCATGCATTAATAACGTGGAGACATCTCTTGTTGGGAAGAAAAGTGGACATATTCACCGATCACAAGAGTCTCAAGTACATCTTCACTCAGCCCAACCTCAACCTCAGGCAGACTCGATGGGTCGAAATGATTCAAGAGTACAATCCGAGTATTGAATATACTCCAGGCAAGGCCAATGTCATTGCAGATGCTTTAAGCAGGAAGGCTTATTGCAACAGCTTAATTCTCAAGTCATTCCAACCGGATCTTTGTGAAGCTTTCTGCAAGCTGAATCTCCAAGTTGTTCCTCAAGGCTTTCTTGCCAACCTCATAGTCTCTCCTACTTTGGAAGATCAAATTCGTGAGGCACAACTCCTGGATACCATGGTGAAGAAGGTGAAACGTGGTATCGACAAGGGTCTTTCCAAATACAAGTGCTATCACATTGATGACAGAGACATTTTATTCTTCGAGGACCGGATTGTGGTTCCTAAAGGTGATCTAAGGAAAGACATTATGAACGAGGCACACAATTCTCTTCTGTCCATTCATCCTGGAAATACGAAGATGTACCATGACCTCAAGCAGTCGTATTGGTGGCTCGAATGAAGCGAGAAATCACTCAATTCGTGAATGAATGTGATGTCTGTCGAAGAGTGAAAGCAGAACACCAACGACCAGCTGGTCTCCTCCAACCTCTTGCTATCCCAGAGTGGAAGTTTGATCATATCGAAATGGACTTCGTGACTGGTTTTCCCAAGTCCAAGCGTGAAAATGATGCTATCTTCGTTGTCATCGACAAGCTTTCTAAAGTGGCTCATTTCCTTCCAATCAAAGAGTCTATCACAGTAGCTCAGTTGGCAGAGCTATACACCTCCAGGATTGTCTCCTTGCACGGCATTCCACAATTGATTTCTTTAGATTGTGGAAGCATCTTCACCTCTAAGTTCTGGGACTCCTTCCAGAAGGCCATGGGCACCAACATTCGCTTCAGCACAGCTTTCCATCCTCAAACTAGTGGCCAAGTCGAGCGAGTCAATCAAATTCTTGAAGATATGCTCAGGGCTTGTGTCATTTACTTTGGCATGAAATGGGAAGATTGTCTTCCATATGCCGAATTCTCCTACAACAACAACTTCCAAGCGAGTTCGGGCAAGGCCCCATTCGAGATTCTCTATGGCAGAAAGTGTCGTACCCCTCTCAATTGGTCAGAGACTGGTGAACGCCAACTTCTTGGCAATGACTTAATCACAGAGGCTGAAGAAATGTGTAAAGTCATCCGTGCAAATCTCAAAGCCGCGCAATCGCGACAGAAGAGTTACTATGATAGTAAGCACCGTGATGTGGCTTTCGAGATCGGAGACCATGTCTACCTCCGCGTCTCTCCAATGAAAGGCACTCGTCGCTTCGGTATCAAAGGGAATCTTGCCCCTAGATACGTGGGTCCTTTCAAGATCATTGGCAAAAGAGGCGACCTCGCCTATCGACATGAGCTTCCTTCCAACTTCGCAAACGTGCACGATGTGTTCCATGTGTCACAGCTTCGCAAGTGCTTCAAGACGCCTGAGCGCACCATCAACTTCGAAGAGATTGACCTCCAAGAAGATTTGTCTTATCATGAGCACCCCGTTGATATTCTTGAAGAAACTGAGCGCAAGACTCGCAACAAGTCAATCAAATTCCTGAAAGTGAAGTGGTCGCACCATTCCGACCGGGAAGCCACCTGGGAACGCGAGGACCATCTCCGTTCCGAATATCTGGAGTTCTTTCAGTCCTAGATCTCGGGACGAGATCCTCTCGTAGTGGTGGAGTATTGTAACACCCCGGATGTAACTTTCCATATTTGTAACTCCAACTCTTGCCATTTTCGGCTATGTGTATGATATTTCCCTCCGTGGTCGGGTTTTGTCTTTCGTTTTGCATTTTGTTCTTGTCATGCATCTCATACCATGTCATCATGTGCATTGCATTTGCATACGTGTTCGTCTCATGCATCCGAGCATTTTCCCCGTTGTCCGTTTTGCAATCCGGCGCTCCCACCTCCTCCTGTGCACCCCTCTTGTTTCTTTTCGTGAGCGGGTGTTGAATGTTCTCGGAATGGACCGAGGCTTGTCAAGTGGCCTTGGTATACCACCGGTCAAGTTTCGCTCCATTTGGAGGTCGTTTGGTACTCCAACGGTTAACTGGGCAACCGTAAAGTCTGTTTGTGTGTTGCAGCAAAACCCCCTCTCTAAACAGCCCAAAACCCACCAAACTCTCTTCCATGCTCTAGGTCGTTCGATCACGATCGTGTGGGCGAAAACCGCACCTCATTTGGAGTCTCCTAGCTCCCTCTACCTATATATTTGCACCCCTCCCGAAATAATCCGCAGTCCAAAACCCTAAAAATCGCCCTCCGGCGCCGCCGGACGTGTCCGTACCACGCCGGACAAAGCCGCCGCCGCCCTGCAGCCAGTCCGCCGCCGCCACGTGTCCCGCGCCTCCCACCTCCGCCGCCGGCCCGCCAGGCCCGCGCGAGGCCCGCGCGAGCCCGCGGGATCCCGCTGCCGCCCGACCGCCCCTGCCTCCCTCCAGCCGCGCCGGCCTCCAGCGCCCCCGCCGCCTTCGCCTCCCGCCGGCGCCGCCGCGCCCGGCACCGGTCGCCGCCGCCACGGACGCCGCACCCGTGGCCCCCGTGCCCCGACGCCGCTCCCCTCGCCGCCGCCGTCCTCCTCTCCCTCCGACCCGCGCCTCGCCGTCCTCCTCTTCCTCCGCCGCCTGGTCGCCGTCGTCCCGCAGCTCCAGCGCCGGCGACGAGCCCGGGATCTCGATCCAGTCAACGCGAGGGGTTGACTTTCTTCCTCCCCCGTTTTTCTCGAAGTTTTTTTATCTTCACAGTATATTGCCATGTTCATTGCATCATAACTCTCTGAATATAGCTCCGTTTCGCACGTGTAATATATCGATTTGTTCGTCTCATGATGCTCTTCATTTTGTTCCATTGCACCATGTTTATTAGAGTCCATATTGATGCCCAAATCTCTGGTGCAAGAATGCTAGTTGCTGTTATCTGCTGGTACTTATCAGTACTTAGGGATTTGTTATTTTTGTTGCATTTAATCTGTGCATCTTTTGGGCATGAGCTCTACATGTGTTTTGTTGTATGCCATGCCATATTTACAGAGGTGTATGCCATGTATTTTTGTGATCTCTGTGGTGACTAGCACAAGCATGTAAACTAGGCTCCGTAATGTTTCTGATTTCAGGGACTTGGTGATTTCTCTAAGTCTGTGACTGCTGTTATTTTGTTGCTATGTATCCATGTGGCTATAGAGAGATCCATGCTTATTTTGGAGATATTCAGTAAGGATGTTTTGTAGATATTGTTGTAATTGATCCATTCCTGCTCTTGTTTGCAATTATGGAGTGCCATAGAATGACTCAATATTGCTCTACTTTTGCTATAAAATATTTCTGGCAGATTGTTTACGTGTTATTCAATTTTGCCAAGCTTGTTGTAGTTGTTCCATACATGGTATGTACTTTATCTTGACATGGATATCTTCATAAACATGCCATCTTGCTGTAGGTATGCTTTTTTTGTCATGCATTGCTTTGTGGTGAGTGCATCAAGCTCACAAAGATGCCTTCATATTATTGTTTCTGCCATGCTCTGTTTTCTGCAAGTCTGGAACCTGTTAACGAAACTTGCTATGTTTACATGGTTGCCATCATATCTTCTGCTCCTTTTTGGCTTATGGTCAGTAAGGGCCTTTTGTCTTATGCATTTATTAGAATATTGCCATGCCTTGTTTTGCCATGTTAAGTTTCTATAGCATGTTGATTTTGTGCTCTAAACATTGCTACCTGATGCTGTTTCTGCCATGTCCAGTAATTTCAGCAAGTCTGTGAACCTGTTATCTTTTTCACTTTTGCCATGCTTGTTTGAACCTGCTATTTTGTGATCTAGCCGTAGTTCAGTGTTCATCTTTTGTCAAGCATCTCCTGTAGATTGCTTCCATATGCTTTGTTGCTATGTTGGAGTGTCGTAGCATTGTTTCTTGTTGCATTTTAAGTGCTATGATGCTGTTAATCGCAGATTCGTGTCATTCTTGTTTTGCTTGCCATTTGCAAACCGTGCATCCGTTTCCGGTGATCTTTATATCGATTTCGACCGAAATCATCTCAACTTTCCAGTGGCATGCTTGGTTGCCAAGTTACTGCCTTGTTCATCATTTTCCTTCCAGAGCACGCATATGCATCGCATATCATATCTCGCATATCATACATGTATTGCATCATATTACTCGTGCATTTCCCGTGATTGATTGTGGTTCCATTGCTTGTGTTCTTGTCTTGGGTAGAGCCGGGAGACGAGTTCGTGAATGAGGAACCTGTTGAGTACGCTTACGAGGATCAAGCTTTCGACAACTCTGAGAACCTTGCAGGCAAGATGACCATACCCTCGAAATCACTTCTATCTTTGCTTTGCTAGTTGTTCGTTCTATTGCCATGCTGCGCTACCTACCACTTGCTATATCATGCCTCCCATATTGCCATGTCAGCCTCTAACCATCCTTTCCTAGCAAACCGTTGTTTGGCTAAGTTACCGCTTTTGCTCAGCCCTTCTTATAGCGTTGCTAGTTGCAGGTGAAGATGAAGTTGGTTCCATGTTGGAACATGGATATTTTGGATATCACAATATCTCTTATTATATTAATGCATCTATATATATTTGGTAAAGGGTGGAAGGCTTGGCCTTATGCCTGGTGTTTTGTTCCACTCTTGCCGCCCTAGTTTCTGTCATACCGGTATTATGTTCCTTGAGTTTGCGTTCCTTACGCGGTTGGGTGATTTATGGGACCCCCTTGACAGTTAGCCTTGAATAAAACTCCTCCAGCAAGGCCCAACTTTGGTTTTACCATTTTCCACCTAAGCCTTTTCCCCCGGGTTTTCGCGAGCCCGAGGGTCATCTTTATTTAAACCCCCGGGCCAGTGCTCCTCTGAGTATTGGTCCAACCTGTCAGTCGTCGGTGGCCACCAGGGGCAACTCTGGGCTCGCCTATCGGAAGCTTGGACAATCCGGTGTGCCCTGAGAACGAGATATGTGCAGCTCCTATCGGGATTTGTCGGCACATTCGGGTGGCTTTGCTGGTCTTGTTTTACCATTGTCGAAATGTCTTGTAAACCGGGATTCCGAGACTGATCGGGTCTTTTCGGGAGAAGGTTTATCCTTCGTTGACCGTGAGAGCTTATGATGGGCTAAGTTGGGACACCCCTGCAGGGTATTATCTTTCGAAAGCCATGCCCGCGGTTATGAGGCAGATGGGAATTTGTTAATGTCTGGTTATAGAGAACTTGTCACTTGACCCAATTAAAATACATCAACTGCGTGTGTAGCCGTGATGGTCTCTTCTCGGCGGAGTCTGGGAAGTGAACACGGGTTGAGTTATGAATGACGTAAGTAGGAGTTCAGGATCACTTCTTGGTCATTACTAGATGACGACCGTTCCGTTGCTTCTCTTCTCGCTCTCTTTTGCGTATGTTAGCCACCATATATGCTTAGTGCCTGCTGCAGCTCCACCTCTTTACACCATCCTTTCCTATAAGCTTAAATAGTCTTGATCTCGCGGGTGTGAGATTGCTGAGTCCTCGTGACTCACAGATTCTACCAAAACAGTTGCAGGTGCATATGTTGGGATCGACCTCAAGTGGGAGTTCGACGAGGAACGTGGTCGTTACTATGTGTCTTTTCCTGATGATCAGTAGTGGAGTCCAGTTGGGACGATCGGGAATCTAGCATTTGGGGTTATCTTATTTTCTTATGGATCTTGACCGTAGTCGGTCTATGTGTGTATTTTGGATGATGTATGAATTATATTTATGTATTGTGTGAAGTGGCGATTGTAAGCCAACTCTCGTTATCCCATTCTTGTTCACTACATGGGATTGTGTGAAGATGACCCTTCTTGCGACAAAACCACAATGCGGTTATGCCTCTAAGTCGTGCCTCGACATGTGGGAGATATAGCCGCATCGTGGGCGTTACACTATTAGACAACGGACCATACACGTGCTAACCTCGATTGTAAACCTCAGTGCTTCCCATTGTTTCCCTGCAACACATATAAGGTAGTTAGTCATCAGGTTAAGTAAGGGTTCGCATGCTATCAGTAAAATATGTTGATGAAAAATAATCACATTGCAGATTCATCAGATTAATTCAAGCCACAGGGAAAACCCATTTATCCAAACCAAGCATGATTAAGAACTAGGAAATATAGCACTTGTATATGTTTCTCATGTATTAAGTGCAGCCAAATTCGATTTATTCCTCACATGCACAACAATACAAAATTCTACCCACAACAATTGGACATCGCATTGCAGAATTGAACCAAGCAGTTAACTAAACACCACAACAAATGAACCAAACATTAACTGAGCACCATATTGCACAATATAACATACTCCTAATAGAAGATCAGACAGATAACCAAACAGTTAACTACAACCAATTGTAGCAATTGTATTTGTTTCTCATGTATTTACTACAACTTCAATTTATTCCTCACATGGTATACAATAACAGAATGCACCCATAATTTTGTAAAGATAAATTCGATTTATTTCTCACATGGAAGACAATACAAAATTGCAGCCTGAAGAATTGAACATCACATTTGCAGAATTGAACCAAGCTGTGAACTGAAGACGACAACTAATTAACAAAATAGTTAATAAGTGAGCACCACACTGCACGACATATAGAACATATACACTTGAGAAACATATTGCATGGTAAAATTAGATAGCACAATTCACGAGAATTTGTGAAGGAAAGGCAGGAGCAGCACACGCAACGGGTAAATCGAGCATGCTTAACCGGCGTAGCTAGCAAATGGCAAGGTGCTCCTTCAAGATCAGGGGGTCGGCACGAATGGCAGCCATCGCGACATCATCCATGCGTGCGGCCGCGATTTGCTTCTCCGCTGCCAAATGCTCCTTGAGGTCCTGGCTATACTGCGTGCACCATGGCATAGGCCGGCGCTTATTTGGTGGAGGGGTCGGTGATTTGGGTGGAAGGCGTCGCGCTCGCGCCGGCGGTAGGGGCATGTGGGATGTGGAAGGAGGAGGAGGATGGGGGTCGGGTGTGGATTACCTTCCTAGATAGGCGAGGCCGAGGAGCGTGAAGGAGGGTCGCCGGCGAGGAGGTGGCGGCGCTGCAAGCAAGGAGTGAAGGTTTCAACTTGGAAAGGAAGGCGGAAAGAGGGGAAATGTGGCTTTTGGTAAAGGGGAGGGGGCGGGGAGGTAGATATTTCCGCGGAAGCCGAAAATTTGGAATTGCTTCAGCCAAAAAACTGGCACGCAAAGTGTAATCAGACACGGTCCCTTATTCAGAACTGTGTACGATATGTGAACATCACAAACGATTCAAATAGCTTAACCCGTGTGTGTTGAGTTTGAAAGTCAAAAAATTTGGTTCGAATTTCCCTGGTTACAGTGGCCATCCACGTCATTGCATAATTTGGGTACACAAAGGAGACTAACTTCTTAATCGAGCAAGTTCAGCAATTAAACAGAGCTAGCTGACCTAAACATTACTCTAACAAATTAAAGACCGGTGCTCTTAATTAAACAAAACAAAGAGTACTACTACGGCTTGTGCTTGTCGATCTCCGCCGCTGCCTCCATGTCCAGCTCGCGCCCGACGGTCTCCTGGGGAAGGGGCTCCATGGCATCAATTGCACCATACTCGGCAAGCATCTCGCCATCCGCGTCCGCCATATCTTTGGAATAGACCGCCATGAGCTGGGCGTGGGCGGCGGCGATCTGGGCTCTGGCGGGCTCCGTCGTGGCAAGGTATGCCGCGCAGGAACAGACGGCTGCTCGAACTCTCTCGGCGATTGCCAGCTCTTCGGCCGTGGGTTGCCGACCGTTGTCGGAGAAGCTTCGTTCGATTTGTGCAGTGACCGCCACGAGCTGGGCATGGACGGCCTCGACATGGTAGTGGGCGGCCTCCAACAAGGCTAAGGCCGCCGCTGCGGAATGGACAACTGTTGTGCCGCTCTCGCCAGTTGCTATCCTCAAGGCAGATGCTGCTACCGCCGCCTGAGAAGCAACAGCGGCCATTTGGGCTGCCTTGGCCGCCCGGACGCAGACTACGGTCGCCCTCACGAAGCTTGTTAGCACGCGCCTGGCGGCTGCGGCCGCACTCTCGCCGGAGTGGGCCGCCGAAGTTGCCCTCACGACGTGGGTCCACGTCCCCATCTTACACCGGCGATGAATGAACAGTGAAATGATATTTTGGGAGTGAGCTAGTGTGCTTGACATGCCGGCTGTGGACTGTAGCCGACGCACCTTCTCTCGTAAGCCATGGGCGTACTATACACCGACGGTGCTCCAAGATATTTTCTGCTGCATCTCACATGGTTGATGATAATAAATTGTGTGCGATCTACTTGATTTATCGTCTTGATCATTTGAATTACGTAATGGGGTCACAACTACAAAGGATGGTGTTTGAATTGTTAGAACTTTTATCTGCAGTGAACATGCAACTATAGGTGTGTCGTCAAAAAAATTGGAATTATTCATGGTTCGTTTGTACATTTTTATACATTAACTGGGTTTTCCAGGCATTTTATGCGCATAATTCAAATTTGAACTACATGCACATGCTCCAGTGCATATAAACTTATTGAAAAATCAAATATGTGTCCTTGCTTGCATGCTTAGGTCCCATGCAAGAAATGGGAATGAATTCAAACACCCTGCCACCGTCACTCGGCCGCAAACATTGAGATACCTGGTTTTTAAATTCTAGTAAATCCAAAACTCGTCTGAAATTCATGAAACTTGGCATGCTATCATGTAGCGGCATCAACATGCCGTGGTAAAAATTTTGTCCCAGTTAGGGCAGGTTTGGGTATAAGCTTCTCACAAACCAGAGCTTCTCACAACAAGCATGATGGTTTTGGTAGGGAACTGCCACCTATGGGGACGAAACGATATCCGTTGCCTCTTATTACTTTCAAAAAATTTCAAGTGTAAACATAGAGCAACAAGAGTGTTGTGTTCAATTTTGGAATTTTTCGGGGTTCGTTTGCACATTTTTATGCATTAACTGAGTTTTCAATGCATTTACGTGCATAATTCAAATTTGAACTACATGCACATGCTCCAGTGCATATAAATTGGTTGAAAAATCAAATCTCTATCCTTGGGTGCATGCTTAGGTCCCATGCAAGAAATGGGAATGAATTTCAAACACCAGGGCACCGTTGATTGCCGGCAAAACATTGAGATGCCTGGTTTTTAAATTATAGTAAATCCAAAACTCGTCTCAAATTCATGAAACTTGGCATGCTATCATGGAGCGGCATCAACATGTTGTGGTACAAATTTTGTCCCATTTGGGGCAGGTTTTGGTATATGCTTCTCACAAACCGGAGCTTCTCACAACAAGCATGATGGTTTTCGGTTGGGAATGTCCCACCTTTGGGGACGAAACGACAACCATTGCCTCTTATTGCTTTCAATTTTTTTTCTCGTGTCAACATAGAACAACAGGAGTGTTGTGTAAATTTTTGTGATTTTTCGGGGTTCGTTTGGACATTTTTATGCATTAACTGAGTTTTCAATGCATTTATGTGCATAATTCAAACTTGAACTACATGCAGATGCTCCAGTGCATATGAATTGGTTGAAAAATCAAATCTCTGTCCTTGGGTGCATGCTTAGGTCCCATGCAAGAAATGGGAATGAATTTCCAACACCAGGGCACCGTTGATTGCCGGCAAAACATTGAGCTGCCTGGTTTTTAAATTCTAGTAAATCCAAAACTCATCTGAAATTCATGAAACTTGGAATGCTATCATGGAGCAGCATCAAAATGCCGTGGTATAAATTTTGTCCCATTTGGGGCAGGTTTGGTTATATGCTTCTCACAAACCGGAGCTTCTCACAACAACCATGATGGTTTTCGGTAGGGAACGTCCCACCTTTGGGGACGAAACGATATCCACTTCCTCTTATTGCTTTCAAATTTTTTTCTCGTGCCAACATAGAACAACAGGAGTGTTGTGTTAATTTTTGTGATTTTTTGGGGTTCGTTTGGACATTTTTATGCATTAACTGAGTTTTCAATGCATTTATGTGCATAATTAAAATTTGAACTACATGCACATGCTCCAGCGCATATAAATTGGTTGAAAAATCAAATCTGTGTCCTTGGGTGCATGCTTAGGTCCCATGTAAGAAATGGGAATGAATTTCAAACACTAGGGCACCGTTGATTGCCGGCAAAACATTGAGATGCCTGGTTTTTAAATTCTAGTAAATCCAAAACTCGTCTGAAATTCATGAAACTTGGCATGCTATCATGGAGTGGCATCAACATGTCGTGGTACAAATTTTGTCCCATTTGGGGCAGGTTTGGGTATATGCTTCTCACAAACCGGAGCTTCTCACAACAAGCATGATGGTTTTCAGTAGGGAACGTCCCACCTTTGGGGACGAAACGATATCCATTGCCTCTTATTTCTTTCAATTTTTTTTCTTCTGTCAACATAGAACAACAGGAGTGTTGTGTGAATTTTTGTGATTTTTCGGGGTTCGTTTGGACATTTTTATGCATTAACTGAGTTTTCAATGCATTTATGTGCATAATTCAAATTTCAACTACATGCACATGCTCCAGTGCATATAAATTGGTTGAAAAATCAAATCTGTGTCCTAGGGTGCATGCTTAGGTCCCATGCAAGAAATGGGAATGAATTTCAAACACGAGGGCACTGTTCATTGCCAGCAAAACATTGAGATGCCTGGTTTTTAAATTCTAGTAAATCCAAAACACGTATTAAATTCATGAAACTTGGCATGCTATCATGGAGCGGCATCAACATGCCGTGGTACAAATTTTGTCCCATTTGGGGCAGGTTTGAGTATATGCTTCTCACAAACCGGAGCTTCTCACAACAAGCATGATGGTTTTCAGTAGGGAACGTCCCACCTTTGGGGACGAGACGATATACATTGCCTCTTATTGCTTTCAATTTTTTTTCTTGTGTCAGCATAGAACAACAGGAGTGTTGTGTGAATTTTTGTGATTTTTTGGGGTTAGTTTGGACATTTTTATGCATTAACTGAGTTTTCAATGCATTTATGTGCATAATTCAAATTTGAACTAAATGCACATGCTCCAGCGCATATAAATTGGTTGAAAAATGAAATCTGTGTCCTTGGGTGCATGCTTAGGTCCCATGCAAGAAATGGGAATGAATTTCAAACACCAGGGCACCGTTGATTGCCGGCAAAATATTGAGATGCCTGGTTTTTAAATTCTAGTAAATCCAAAATTCTGTTAACCATTCACGTGATGCCACGTGTCTTGGTTTTAATGGCTGTAGGAGGTGCCGTGCGGACAGCTGCTTGACCTTGACTGAACCGGAGGCGTGCGAGCGCCGTCCGGTGCGCAGGCTGACCAAGAGGCGTGCAAGCTGTCCTCGAGTGCGCAAGCTCACCGGGAAGCCTGTGAGTTGTATGCTGCGCAGGCTCACTGGGAAGCGAGCCCTTTGACTTCCATGGCCGCCCGCCTTGCTCGCATCCTCTCCATTAATGGTGCCCAAGCCGCAGTTTAATTCGCTTTTTAAATATAAAACACTCGTCGCAAACGTTTTAGTTAGAACACTTGTATGCAAATCGACAGCTTCCCCAGGAAGCCAAGAGAAAATGTGCCGAGCAGGATTTCTGCAGCTCTTGATCGCAAACGATTTAGATAGAACACCCGTGCGCAAAGTGAGAGTAGCGCAGGATTTGTGCATCCCTTCAACTCAAACGGTTGTTTTGGATGACCCGTGTGCAACCACGTACAAATAATTTGGTAAGATTTGCAGCTGTCATATTGGGTACGTTGCCATTTGTCAAACTGGAAAGATTTACATTTGTTGATCTAGTAACGTTGCCATTTGTCAATCCTTGTAACACTGCGATTTGTCAAAATATGCAGCTACAAATCATTAGGACTATCTAATTTTTGCAACTAAAATTCAGTAATTACACTACTGGAATCAGCTTCTTTGCCGTCCGCCATGGCGGACGGCAAACTGTCCGTCTGAACACGTGCCAGCAAAGGCCTTCTTTGCCGTCCGCTTCCTGGAAACGGACGGCAAAGGATTTTGCCGTCCGCCATCCGAGGCCAGCAGACGGCAAAAACAACGGACGGCAGTGCGGGGCGTGAGTGCCGTTAGGGGGTTAACGGCGCTCTTTGCCGTCTGCCAGCGAACGGCAAAGAGTCAAAGCTCTTTGCCATCCGCTGACAAACGGCAAAGATCTCAGCTAGGCATTACTGGGAACCTACCACGTGGCCAGCTATGTCGTCCGTTGGCAGACGGCAAAGTGATTTGAATCTTTGCCGTCCGCTGGCAGACAACAAAGTGACCAAATAGGCAGCCAGTGTTCCCAGGTAGTACAGGTAGCTGCCACGTGTCTTCTTTGCTGTCTGCTAGCAGACGGCGAAGCTCTTTGCCGTCTGCTAGCAGACGGCAAACAGGCTACATATCCCCTATTTTTATTGGAATCCATTTAATTTCACAGGAATTCACACACAGATATACATATATTTTTTTTCACATGCACAATAGACATATGATGTATCCAACACATAGCTCCATCCATGACAACATACATACATAATAGGAAACAGAGTTCCATCCATACATATTACAGTAACATCACAATGTTCATCCAACACATTGTTCCATGCATGCATCCATATAACAAAGTTCCACATTTTTTATCGATACAAACGAAAAAATAAAAGGGAAACAAGCACTCCGTCCATGCAAGCTTCCATATAGTGAATTAAATCTGCAAAATGGGAAACAAGAAAGTTAGAAGAAGAAGACTAGAATCAGAAGAAGAAGAAGAAGAAGAAGTAAGCATACTTAGGTAAAATGGAGCTAACCTAGCTAATTGTGCCATTTTTGAGTGAACTAAGCATATTAGGCCATTTTTTATATAACTTAGAGCTAACTTAATTTTGGAGAAGAAGAAGAAAACTAGAAGAAGAAGAAGACTAGAAGAAGAACTTCTTCTTCTTCTTTTCTTCTTCTTCTTTTTCTTCTTTTTCTTTTCTTCCTATTCCTTCTTTTCTTCCTCTTCCTGGATTTTCTTCATCTTATTATGTCATTTGTGGACGAAATAGTCTAAATCATGTCATAAATGGACTAAATAGGCTAAATAAGAAGAAAAATGCCATTTTTGAGCTTACCTAGCTAATTATGCCATTTTTGACCTAACTAAGCATATTATGAGATATAACTTAGAGCTTACTTCATTTTGGAGAAGAAGAAGAAAACTAGAAGAAGAAGAAGAAGAAGAAGACTAGAAGAAGAAGAAGACTGGATGAAGAAGAAGAAGTCATCTTATTATGTCATTTGTGGACTGAATAGGCTAAATTATGTCATAAATGGACTAAATAGGCTAAATAAGAAGAAAAATTCCATTTTTGAGCTTACCTAGCTAATTATGCCATTTTTGACCTAACTAAGCATATTATGCCATTTTTGATATAACTTAGAGCTAACTTCATTTTGGAGAAGAAGAAGAAGAAAACTAGAAGAAGAAGAAGGAGAAGAAGACTAGAAGAAGAAGATCTTCTTCTTCTAGTCTTCTTCTCCTCCTCCTCCTCCTCCTCCTCCTTCTTCTTCTTCTTCTTCTTCTTCTTTTCTTCCTATTCCTTCTTTCCTTCCTCTTCCTTGATTTTCTTCATATTATTATGCCATTTGTGGACTAAATAGGCTAAATTATGTCATAAATGGACTAAACACGCTAAATAAGAAGAAAAACACCATTATCACGGAGGTGTAGGAATGGTCGGGGCTGTGCCAGTGCTAGACGGAGGTGAAGGACCGGTCGGGGTTCCGGCGTTGGCAGAAGGAGTGGTCGATGCTTGTCGGGAGCCATGCTGCACCAAAGATCATTTCCAATAATGTCTCGTTAGCAAGTTCGCAAACTGAAATGTGAATAGTAGTAAGCAACGACCATTCAAATCAAACTCACCGTGTTCGCCGAAGCAATCTGGGGCATCGGCGGAGGGGCCTGACCCTTTTTCTCGCGCATGGTCTACACATTTGGTTCTCACGAGTCAGTCATATTAGATAGTAATGCGAACATTATGTGCATGATTGGGCTAATATGCATGAGAAACGTACCACGATGAGCTCGTATAGGGCCCGGTTAGCAAGGTCGTTCCGGTTCCTCTCCTCCTCCAACAACTTAGCCATTTTCTCCTCCATCTCCTTTTGTGCGTCCCTTTTTGCCTCCTCCACAAGCTCCTTCGTCTTCAATCTCTCTTTCTCAACAATAGCCTGCAACACACCACTCCTCGTTAGCATTGTAATCATCGACGAACGCACACACAATGTAATGGAGGAAAGGTGAGAGAGTCCGTATAACTAACCGCCATGGCGATCTCCGCGGGCCGTGCACGAGGCGTTATCTCAGGATCAGAGCTACTCAGGCGCTTCTTGATCTGCGGGAGAGTCTTAGGACAACGTATTAGTCCATCGCCAATGGCTAGAGAGCCATGGGACCTCCCGCCAGATATCATCACCAACTCTGTATCAAAAGGATCCTGGCTCGGGTTAAAGTCCTCCCCTTTCCTTGCCTTCCCCTCGTGTCTGTACTTCACAAGCTTGTGGTGGGAGGTCTTGTTGGTGAAGCTCTCTGGATCATCTAGGTCAGACTCCGTGAATGGCTTGGCCTTCTTGTACGGGGCCATATGGGCCATGCCATAGAGGTCGAACAGACTTGGCACAAGCTTCTTGTGGTGGTGCGCCTTAGAGAGAGGAACAAAATATTAGTTAAGGGCTCAAGGTAGCATGAAGAATGATATTTCTATGTAAATAGGTCATTTTGGAGCTAAGAAAGGTTATTATGTCATTTTCGAGGAAAATAAGCTAAGTTTAGGTCATTTTCGAGGTAACCAAGATTATTATGCCATTTTGACCAAAGTATGCTAATTATGTCATTATTGAGCTATCCAAGGTTATTATGTCATTTTAGAGCTAACTATAGCATATTTAGGCATTCTATATAGCTATCTAAGGTTATTATGTCATTTTAGAGCTAATTATGTCATGAATGAACTAGCTAAGATTAGTTTAGGTCGTTATTGAGCTATCGAAGCTAGTTATGCCATTTTTAACTGACTAAAGCATATTAAGTCATTTTATAGAGCTATCTAAGGTTATTATGTCATTTTAGAGCTAAATATGTCATAAATGAACTATCTAGCATGAAGAATGAATTGCATGAATCATGTAGCAAACCACATACCCAGTTCTCCCCGTACTCAAATAGGTTGGAGCTCCCTTGATGGTGTGGCACACCTTCCATTTGGTCGCGCTTATCCTTGGCCCTTTGGTGTTCGACTTTCCATTGGGCAGAGCACCACGCATCCACCAACGCCTCCCAATAGTCCATCTTATCCACACACCATCTCGGGGGCACCTAAGTGAGTCAAGAGAAATTTCAGCGCTACGCCTATGAATCAAATCAAGAAAACTAAGTTCAAGGCCTTAAGAATAGGTAATTACCTGCATGTATTTCTCCTTACTCAGAAACTTGTCGCGACACTTCTGCTTGCCCCTCCTAATACCCTTCGAGGCGTAGTAGTCTCGAACGGCCTGCACCCGAGCCTCGTGCCTTAAGTTCTGAAGTAGGCGCTTGCACTCGTTTTCGACAACCATACACGCGGCCTCCTGCTCTCCCTCTGAAACCCTGTAGAAGGTCTGCAATCAAACAAGACAACACTGATTAGTACAATCACTAGGTAGTGTTGATTTTTAATTTCGTAAAGGAGAAATTACCCAAAACCGACGGAACACAATGTCGGCCACCGTCTCGCACAAGACACCGTCGACCCTCTCCTCCGGCGGGGCCGGGGCAACCGAGTACAGCTCCCAGGTCAGTGCTAGCTGTGGAACCTGACCCTCACCGGGCAACGTGACCCACCCAGGGAAGTGCTGCCGGCAAAGCACACCAAGGACCTGGTTGGGCCTACAGGAACCACGGGGGCATACCCAGCCCCTGCAGTATGACAAGGCCAAGGCATTATATATTAATTTGAAGGAACATGAAGGCAAAAGGTTAAAAATAGTAAATGCACTTACTTCAACCCTTTAGGCGCAATCAACCACCTCTGGTCGGGGGTCATCGGCACGGGCGGGAGCTTTGTACAGCCACGCTTGTAGACCTTCTTGCCCTTCTCAACCAGCTCGTCGTCGTTGTAGCTATCATCTGAAAAGGTGTCCTCGCTACCATCCTCTGAGCCACTAGCCTCCGGAGTCTCGTAGGCCGAAGACCCCGTGACCGGAGTCTTCTGGGACGAAGACCCCATGACCGGAGTCTTCTGAGACAAAGACTTTGGGACCGGACTCACGTGGGGCGAAGGATCGGCGACCCGAGTCTGGTCGGGGGAAGGATCAGCGACCGGAGGCTCATGGACCGGAGTCCAAGACGGGTCCACGTCAGACGGAGCACTCCTGTGGTCGGGTGAATCAGCTGAGGGTGGCGGCAAGGAAGGCGTAACAGCCTTCCTACCTCTCCCGCTGCCACGTCCACCTCTAGCAGGCATCTTCGTCCTCCCCCGACCTCTCCCAGCCAAAGAAGAAGCGCCCGCCACAGTTGTCTTCATACTGTCTAGCAGCGCTCTCCGGAGGGGCTGGGCTGGAATAATGGAACCACCCCTCCCAGTAGCGCTCACAGGAGGATCGGGGCGCTCTGGACCCTTGCCCACCATCCTGTCAACACCTGCAATGACAAAAAGTAAACGAAATTAGTACAACATAAAAAATTTGGATACCTGACATGAACATAATAATATGTATATAATTTAAGTGTATCATAATAAAAATACACCCGATCAACACAAATATATATGGGGTCGGGGTGTGGTGTCAGGGTGTCGGGGGTCGGGGTCGGGGTGTCGTGCCGAGGTGTCGAGGTGTCGGGGTGTAGGTCGGGGTGTCGTGCCGAGGTGTTGGGGTCGGGGTGTGGGTCGGGGTGTGGTGTCAGGGTGTCGGTTGGTCGGGGGTCGGGGGTCGGGGTGTCGTGCCGAGGTGTCCGGGTGTCGGGTGTCGGGGGTCGGGTCGGGGTCGGGGTCTCTTTTGTCCTTTTCTGCTTCTCTTCTTCTTCTTCTTCGTCTCCTCCTCTCCTCTTTCTTCTTCTTCTTCTTCTTCTTCTCCTCCTCTTCTCTTTCTTCTTCTTCTTCTTCCTCTCCTCCTCTCCTCTTTCTTCTTCTTCTTCTTCTTCTTCTTCTTCTTCTTCTTCTTCTTCTTATCCTCCTCTTCTCTTTCTTCTTCTTCTTCTTCTTCTTCTTCTTCTTCTTCTTCTTATCCTCCTCTTCTCTTTCTTCTTCTTCCTCTTCTTCTTCTTCTTCTTCTTCTTCTTCTTCTTCTTCTTCTTCTTCTTCTTCTTCTTCTTTTTCTTCTTCTTTCTTCTCCTCCTCCTCCTCCTCCTCTTCTTCTTCTTCTTCTTCTTCTTCTTCTTCTTCTTCTTCTTCTTCTTCTTCTTCTTCTTCTTCTTCTTCTTCTTCTTCTTCTTCTTCTCCTTTTTCCTCTTCTTAAACCTAGCACTAATTAACCTAAAACAAAACAGGAAAAAACTACACCTAAACCTAGCTATTCTTCTTCTCCTCTTCTTCTAATTATTCTTAGTTTTTTCATGACTAAACATAAACCTAAAACTAAACTAAACCTAAGACCAAACTAAAAGTAATCTAAACTAAACTAAATTAAGAACCAAACTAACAGTAATCTAAACTAAACTAAATCTAAAACAAAACTAAAAGTAATCTAAACTAAAAAACAGAAAAAACAAAAAAAAGAGGAGAAGAGGGGTGCGGCCGGGGCTCACCTGCGGCAGGCCCAGGGGCGCCGGGCGGCGGGGTTGCTCGGCGGCGAAGGGGCGCTGGACGGGCGGAGGGGCGCCGGGCGGTGGTGGCGACGGGGCCGCTGGGCTTCGGGGCGGCGGGGTGGCGTTGGCCGGGCGGAGGGGGCGCCAGGCGGTGGTGGCGACGAGGCCGCAGGGCTCCGGGGCGGCGGGGTGGTGCTGCGGCGGGGTGGGGCGGCGGCAGCGTGGGGGCGGCGCTGGCCGAGCGGAGGGGGCGCCGGGCGATGGTGGCGACGGGGCCGCAGGGCTCCTGGGCGGCGGGGTAGTGCTGTGGCGGGGTGGGGTGGCGGCAGCGGCGGTGTTCGACGGCGGCGTTGCGGGCGCGGGTGCGGTTGAGTTGGGGGCGCGAGCGCGGTTGAGTTGGGAGAGAGGGGAGAGAGAGGGGGTGGGGCCGGAGAGATAGCGGTGAGCATAGGAGGGGGAGACGGCCGTTAGCTGGGCCATTTCTTTGCCGTCCGCCAGCGGACGGCAAAGGTCCGGAAGGCAGACGGCAAAGACCAGGCAGACGGCAAAGAAGCTAAGCTAGCCACGTCGTGCCCTGTGGGGCCCACCTGGCCCTTTGCCGTCTGCCTTCTAGCTCTTTGCCGTCAGCCAGCGGATGACAAAGAAGAAGCGGACGGGAAATAGACTTTTTGCCATCTGCCCATTCTTTGCCGTCTGCTTTGTGGAAGTGGACGGCAAAGAGTTGGCAGACGGCAAATTACCAGATTCCAGTAGTGTTAAGCATAGATTTCATTCATAGATTAAGCAGTCGTTCTTAATTTATACAAACAGTTCAACTCGACAGCTGAACCAACCAAACTTCTCCCCAATTGTTGCCAACCACGTACTGAAATAGCTAGTCCAACTATATACACTAGCTAATTTTAAGTACGTTGTACAGTTCGACCACACATCTATAGTCAGATGAACTGAACAAAATAGCCCCTAAATACTACTACTACCACGGAGGGGCTTTGTGCTACTTCTGGCAGCCTCTCCTCTGCCGAGCGCGCTCTGTAAGAGGCAGAGGAGGAGGAGGAGGAGGAGCCTACCGACGAGCTGGAAAAATGCAATACGGTGCCTGCCGCTGATGCACGTTCAGCGACGCTCGCCAGCTCGAACACCCACTGCCGCTCCAGACGATCCCTCTCAAAGCGGCCGGACTGCTCGTAGATCTCCTGATTCCTCGCCTCTGCGTCGGCGTGTGCTGCGGCCACGGCTGCGGTAAGGCTCTTTGCGTGCTCGACGAGGCGCTCCTCCTCCTCCCGCAGGAACTCGACGTAGCGCGCAAGGTCGCTGACGCACGTGCGGGCCTCCGCCTCCGCCTCCCTCCTTCGGGCGGCGGTGGCGGAGCGGGTGATGATCCCAGCGGTCGACGGTGGGCTGGCGGCCACGGCGGCCAACGACGGGGTGGCGGCCACGACCACCACCTCCCGCCTTCGGGCCGCGGTGGCGGAGCGGGTGATGGCCACGGTGGCCGACAGTGGGGTGGCGGCCACCTCCCACCTTCGGGCCGCGACGGCGGAGCGGGAGATAGCCCTGGCTTTCGACGGTGGTGTGGCGGCTGGCAATAGCTGCCGACGGGCAGCGGCGGCGGAGCGTGTGGTGGGTGTTCCACGCACACCCAACAGGGATGCCACGCGCACTACACTACGCCGGGGACTGCGCCGCCGCGGTGTAGCCTCCCAGCTGGAGCTGTCATCTGATGACGGCGGAGTGGCTGAGCGACAACGACGGACTGGTGCCATTGGCGATTGTGGGAGAAGCAGACGAGATAAGCTACAGGGAGGGAGGGGAAAATGCGATGCAGGACTCGCCGGTCGTGAGGGTTTTTAGAGCAGGCCGGTAAGCATAGGGATTTTGGGGGATTTCATCGAGTCGGGCGGGAAGCTTGCGCGGGAACCTGCGAGGTTGCGTGGGAACGGGCTCACGGACAGTTCATTGGCGCCACCGTTTGGCCAAAAGAACGCCCCGCGCGCTGCGCAAGCTTGCGTTGTAAGCCGTCTACGGCAGTGGCGTGACAAGACATGCGAGAGGAGGACAAGAGGACGAGTACACAACAGTTAATAAAAAAACGTTTGCGATTTAATTACCTATACCCCCGTCCTGGTTTATAAGTAGGATTTAACTAATAAAATATGAATGCATGTCGCCATAGATTATATCGTTGGAGACGTATTTGAACATAGTTTATAGCTATACAATTTTTGTAACATGCATTAACACTTTTTTGGTTAGTTTTAAGGTTATACACCAGCAAGCGTTTGCCCGCAACACACACGGCTTATTCCATCACAAACAGGTCTGATGGATCAACTGTCTGTCACGTATCGCACATCACAAACAGTTCATCTTATTTGCCACGTATCACTGTGTCGTCCTCTGCTCACGTCCCTCAGCAAGCTCTACTCGCCGTTAGGCGCCGCAGCGCGCTGTGCTCGGCGTTAGGCACCGCGGCATGCTCTGTCGCGTCCGTTGGCGCACTCTGCTCACGTCCGTCGGCACGCTCGGCTTGTGGAAAAAATTTCCTTGAGGCGACCGTGGAGCGCTCTGCTCGCGTCCCTCTGCGCCCGCTCTGCTAGCGTTTGGGCGTGCGCACGATCACGTCGGGGGCCCATATGCATGCGGTTGTGCGGCGCGTGTTGCCACGCGATGCAGTTACGTGCAGCACGATGGAGTTACGCGCTGCAAATTAGAACTGTCATCAGGGCCTGCTGATATTCCTGGCCGTCCGGCTTCCCCTTTAATTCCCGCGGCCATTATAACCCTATTCTCTTCAACCTTTCGATCGCGCCCCACAACACAACAAGCACACCCACGACGACACATAGAGAGGGGATGTCCGGCG
The DNA here is from genome assembly GCF_002575655.3 of Aegilops tauschii subsp. strangulata. Lineage (NCBI taxonomy): Eukaryota > Viridiplantae > Streptophyta > Magnoliopsida > Poales > Poaceae > Aegilops > Aegilops tauschii. Next base: position 370,583,787 of record NC_053036.3, read on the forward strand.
GCGCTCCAATGGAATTCGGCGAGCATAGAGTGGAGACCCACGAGAGGGAGACAGGTCTCTCGGTGGTGTACACCATCGACCCGGCCGTGGTGGACGACTACATCAACAGCGTTGAGCAGTTGCTTGCTGGAGACAAGTACAAGGTGGTCGGCATCGACCTCCTGTACACCGCCGGTCGTCCCGGCATAGATCAGAAGGTTGCCGTCGCCCAGTTGTGCGTGCGCCATCATGTCCTCATCTACCACTACTGCATGGCCATAGAGCCTTGTGACTGTTTCAACAGGTTTGTCAACAGCACTGACTATAAGTTCACCATGGTGGATACCACCAACGATGTAAAAGCGCTCAGTGTTACAGGCTTGGCCTGCAAGAACCTTGTCGAAATCCGTGACCACTACACGGTCTGGGGCAGCACGAAGAAGGACTCCCTGGTCGAACTCGCCTCGGCCATCATCGACCCCTACTATGAAAAGATGAAGCAGGATGCCCAGAGAACAAGTCCCGTATCCTGGCACGGGGCCTGGATGCGGCAACTGGATGAACCTCACCTCAGGTTTGCGGCCAAGAGCGTGTACACATGCTACGAGATGCACAGGCGGATCGTTGACATGAGGAAGTGCCTCGTTACCCAAATCGAGGAGCTCGGATCGAGCCACAAGCAGAGCAAGCGTCACAAGAAGTAGATGATGATCAGATGATCGTTTATGCTAGTTAATCATGCATGTAATATATAGTTTACTTTATTGGTGTTTGGAAATGTCATGTGTGTAGTAGCCACCTATGTAATTATGCATGTAATGGTTTACTTTGGTGTGTGCAAATGCCATGGTTGTAGTAGCCACCTATGTAAGTGGATGTTTAATTTTGTTATGCAAGCATGTCCTTATAAGTGTGTGTGTATATATATGTTGTTGTTCTGTATGCAATCCCATCGCACAACACACACGTCTTATTAGCAACAACCGTCTGTGTTATTATCGGTCTTCACACACATTTCTGATTACAAACATGTTTGCCGCGTATCACACACATCTTGTTAAGTTGAACCATTTCTGTTCTCATGTCTCAACGCAAACAGTTCATCCGAGTGAACTGCATGCCGTATATCGCACACACCTTGATCTGGCTGACCGTTTCTTTTGTGTTGCCTAATCACAAACAGTTCATCCGAGTGAACCGTATGCCGTGTATCGCACACGCCTTCATCGGGCTGCTCGTTTCTTTTGTTCCACCTCATCGCAAACAGTTAATTGAACTGAACCGTATGCCCTTCACCGCACACGCAACTAAAACCTGAACCGTGTTTGATGCATCCGTCATCGCAAATGTTTTATACATTTCTGATGATTTTCATACAGCATCGTTTGCGATTATTGCATTGCACACAGTTTCTTGAAGGGTCTCCGATCGTAGTGTCGCGTTAGCAGCATCCTGCAGTAGTGACTGGGATCAAGCACCGTAAGATCGAACCCACTACCGGGCACCTCTTCCCATCGCAAGATAAATAGATCAAGTTGGCCAAACAAAACCCAAATATCGGAGAAGAAATACGAGGCTATAAGAGATCAAAGAAACTCAAATAACTTTCATGTACATAAAAACATATAACCGATCATAAACTCGCAGTTCATCAGATCCCCACAAACACACCGCAAAAGAGTTACATCATATGGATCTCCAAGAGACCATTGTATTGAGAATTCAGCGAGAGAGAGAAAGCCATCTAGCTACTAACTACGGACCTGAAGGTCTACAAAGAACTACTCACGCATCATCGGAGAGGCACCAATGGAAGTGGTGAACCCCTCCGTGATGGTGTCTAGATTGGATCTGGTGGTTCTGGACTCTGCGGCGGCTAGATGAATATTTCGTCGATGCTTCTAGGGTTCTAGAATTTTTGGGGTATTTACAGAGCAAAGAGGCGGTCCGGGGGGCACCCGAGGTGGGCACAACCCACCAGGGCGCGCCTGGGCCTCCTGGCGCGCCCTGGTGGGTTGTGCCCCCCTTGGGGCACCCCCAAGTGCAACCAGGGCCCATTGCCTTCCTTCTGGCCCATCAAAAAATCATCGTGGAGTTTCGTGGCATTTGGACTCCGTTTGATATTGATTTCCTGTGATGTAAAAAACATAAAAAATTAGCAACTGGCACTTGGCACTATATCAATAGTTTAGTACCAACAAATGATATAAAATGACTATAAAATGATTATAAAACATCCAAGATTGATAATAAAATAGCATGGAACAATCAAAAATTATAGATACGTTGGAGACGTATCACGCCCTACCCCGCTGGGCGCGCCCCCTGCCTTGTGGGCCACCCGACAGACCCCCGGTGCCCATCTTCTGCTATATGAAGGGTTTTTACCTGGAAAAAATCAAGAGGAAGCTTTCGGGACGAAGCGCCACCGTCTCGAGGCAGAACTTGGGTAGAACCAATCTAGGGTTTCGACGGAGCTGTTCTGCCGGGGAAACTTCCCTCCCGGAGGGGGAAATCATCGCCATCGTCATCACGAACGATCCTCTCATCGAGAGGGGTTAATATCCACCAACATCTTCACCAGCACCATCTCCTCTCAAACCCTAGTTCATCTCTTGTATCCGATCTTTGTCTCAAAACCTCAGATTGGTACCTATGGGTTGCTAGTAGTGTTGATTACTCCTTGTAGTTGATGCATTGCTTCGTAAGGGGCTGATTTGGATCCATATGTTTCATTATATGGTTAGATTTATCTTAATTTTTCTTTCATAGTTGCGGATGCTTGCGAGAGGGGTTAATCATAAGTGGGAGGCTTGTCCAAGTAAGGACATCACCCAAGCACCGGTCCACCCACATATCAAATTATCAAAGTAACGAACGCGAATCATATGAGCATGATGAAAACTAGCGTGACAGTAATTCCCATGTGTCCTCGGGAGCGCTTTGCATTATATAAGAGTTCGTCCAGGCTTGTCCTTTGCAACAAAAAGGATTGTGCCACCTTGCTACACCTTAGTTACTTTTGTTACTTGTTACCCGTTATGAATTATCTTATCACACAACTATCTGTTACCGATAATTTCAGTGGTTGCAGAGAATACCGTGCTGAAAACCGCTTGTCATTTCCTTCTGCTCCTCGTTGGGTTCGACACTCTTACTTATCGAAAGGACTATGATAGATCCCCTATACTTGTGGGTCATCAAGACTCTTTTTTGGCGCCGTTGCCGGGGAGTGAAGCGCCTTTGGTGAGTGGAATTTGGTAAGGAAACATTTATATTACGTGCTGAAATTTACTACCACATGTCACTATGGAAAATAATCCTTTGAGGGGCTTGTTCAGGGTATCTTCACCTCAACCACTAGAGCAAAGAGTTGCTCCTCAACCTACTGAACCTACTAAAAATATTTATTATGAAATTCCTTCAGGTATGGATAGAGAAACTGCTGGCTAATCCTTATGCAGGAGATGGAACATTACATCCTGATAGGCATCTAATCTATGTGGATGAAGTTTGTGGATTATTTAAGCTTGCAGGTTTGCCCCAGGTTGATGTCAAGAAGAAGGTATTACCTTTATCTTTGAAGGGAAAGGCATTGACATGGTATAAGATATGTGATGATATTGGATCTTGGAATTACAACCGATTGAAATTGGAATTTCATCAAAAGTTTTATCCTATGCATCTGGTTCATCGTGATCGGAATTATATATATAATTAATTTTTGGCCTCGTGAAGGAGAAAGTATCGCTCAAGCTTGGGGGAGGCTTAAGTCAATGTTATATTCATGCCCCAATCATGAGCTCTCAACAAAAATTATTATTTAGAATTTTTATGCTCGGCTTTCTCGTAATGATCAATCCATGGTCGATACTTCTTGTACTAGTTCTTTTATGAAGAAGACTATTGTATTAAATGGATTTATTGGAAAGAATTAAATGCAACTCTGAATATTGGGAACTCGACGAAGATAATGAGTCAGGTATAAACCTTAAGTTTGATTATGTTAAATCTTTTATGGATACCGATGCTTTTCGTGAATTGAGCACTAAATATGGACTTGACTCAGAGATAGTAGCTTCTTTCTGTGAATCTTTTGCTACTCATGTTGATCTCCCTAAGGAGAAGTGGTTTAAATATCATCCTCCCATTGAAGTGAAAGTAGTAGAACCTATTAAAGTTGAAGAGGAAACTGTTACTTATAATGTTGATCCTATTGTTCCTACTGCTTATATTGAGAAACCACCTTTTCCTGTTAGGATAAAGGATCGTGCTAGAGCTTCAGCTGTGGTTCGTAAGAGTTATACTACAACACCTACACCCCTGAACAAATTAAAGTTGAACCTAGTATTGCTATGGTTAAAGATCTCTTGGTTGATAATATTGATGGGCATGTTATTTATTTCTGTGATGAAGCTGCTAGAATTGCTAAACCCAATATTAAAGATAAACATAGACCTATTGTTGGCATGCCTGTTGTTTCCATTAAAATAGGAGATCATTGTTATCATGGCTTATGTGATGTGGGTGCTAGTGTGAGTGCAATTCCTTTTACCTTATATCAAGAAATTATGAATGACATTGCACCTGCTGAGATAGAAGATATTGATGTTACTATTAAGCTTGCCAATAGTATCACCAATTGGGATTGTTAGAGATGTTGAAGTCTTGTGTGGGAAAATAAAATACCCTACTGATTTTCTTGTCCTTGGTTCCCCACAAGATAGTTTTTGTCCCATTATATTTGGTAAACCTTTCTTGAATACTGTTAATGCTAGGATAGACTGTGAGAAAGAAATTGTTACTGTAAGTTTTGGGGATGCGTCTCATGATCTTAATTTCTCTAAATTTCGTAGACAATCCCATGATAAAGAATTGCCTAGCAAGGATGAAATTATTTGTCTTGCTTCTATTGCCGTGCCACCTACTAATCCTTTAGAACAATATTTTCTAGACCATGAAAATGATATGTTTATCAATGAAAGAAAGGAATTCGATGAAATATTCTTTAACCAAATGCCTGTTTTGAAACACAATTTTCCTGTTGAAATCCTCCTCCACCCAAGGGTGATCGCGTGTTTGAGCTTAAACAATTACCTGACACTCTGAAATATGCTTATCTTGATGAAAAGAAGATATATCCTGTTATTATTAGTGCTAACCTTTCAGAGCATGGAGCAAGGAAATGATTGAAAACTCCGAAGCACCACGCCGCTATTGGATATACTCTTGATGATCTTAAGGGCATTAGTCCCACTCTATGTCAGCACAAAATTAATATGGAGGCTGACGCTAAACTAGTTGTTGATCATCAACGACGGCTAAATCCTAAGATGAAAGAAGTGGTAAGAAATGAAATACTAAAGCTGCTGGAGGCAGGTATAATTTATCCCATCGCTGATCGTATATGGGTAAGTCCCGTTCATTGTGTCCCTAAGAAAGGAGGTATTATTGTTGTTCCTAATGATAAGAATGAATTGATCCCACAAAGAATTGTTACAGGTTATAGAATGGTAATTGATTTTCGCAAATTAAACAAATCTACTAGGAAAGATCATTACCCTCTACCTTTTATTGATTAGATGCTAGAAAGACTGTCCAAACATACACATTTTTGCTTTCTAGATGGTTATTCTGGTTTTTATCAAATACCTGTGTCAAAAGAGGACCAAGAAAAGACCACTTTTACTTGCCCTTTAGGTACTTTTGCTTATAGACATATGCCTTTTGGATTATGCAATGCACCTGCTACCTTTCAAAGATTGTTGAGGTTTTAATAGATGATTTCTCCGTTTACGAAACTTCTTTTGATGATTGCTTAAGCAACCTTGATCAAGTTTTGCAGAGATGTGAAGAAACTAATCTTGTCTTGAATTGGGAGAAGTGCCACTTTATGGTTAATGAGGGCATTGTCTTGGGGCATAAAATTTCTGAAAGAGGTATTGAAGTTGATAAAACTAAACTAGATGCTATTGAAAAGATGTCGTGTCCTAAAGATATCAAGGGTATAAGAAATTTCCTTGGTCATGCTGGTTTATATAGGAGGTTTATTAAAGACTTCTCTAAAATTTCTAGGCCTCTCACTAATCTCTTACAAAAATATGTTCCTTTTGTTTTTGATGATGATATTGTAGAAGCATTTGAAATACTTAAGAAAGCCTTGATTTCTGCACCTATTGTTCAACCACCTGATTGGAATTTACCCTTTGAAATTATGTGTGATGCTAGTGATTATATTGTGTTGGTGCTATTCTAGGACAAAGAGTTGATAAGAAATTGAATGTTATTCATTATGCTAGTAAAACTCTAGACAGTGCCCAGAGAAATTACGCTACTACTGAAAAAGAATTTTTAGTAGTTGTTTTTGCTTGTGACAAGTTCAGATCTTATATTGTTGATTCCAAAGTAACTGTTCACACTGATCATGCTGCTATTAAATATCTTATTTAAAAGAAAGATGTTAAACCTAGACTTATTATATGGGTTCTCTTACTGCAAGAATTTGATTTGCATATTATTGATAGAAAGGGAGCTGAGAACCCCGTTGCAGACAACTTGTCTAGGTTAGAAAATGTTCTTGATGACCCACTACCTATTGATGATAGCTTTCCTGTTGAGCAATTAGCTTTCATAAATGCTTCTCGTAATACTCCATGGTATGCTGATTATGCTAATTACATTGTTGCTAAATTTATATCACCAAGTTTCACATACCAGCAAAAGAAAAAGTTTTTCTATGATTTAAGACATTACTTTTGGGATGACCCACACCTTTATAAAGTAGGAGTAGATGGTGTTATTAGACGTTGTGTACCTGGGCATGAATAGGAACAGATCCTACGCAAGTGCCACTTCGAGGCCTACGGAGGACACCATGCTGGACATAGAACTGCACATAAGGTATTACAATCTAGTTTTTATTGGCCTATTCTCTTCAAGGATGCTCGTAAGTTTGTCTTGTCTTGTGATGAATGCCAGAGAATTGGCAATATTAGTAGACGTTAGGAAATGCCTATGAATTATTCACTCGTTATTGAACCATTTGATGTTTGGGGCTTTGATTATATGGGTCCTTTTCCTTCATCTAATAGGTATACACATATTTTAGTTGTGGTTGATTACGTAACTAAGTGGGTCGAAGCTATTCCAACTTGTAGTGCTGATCATAATGATACGTCTCCAACGTATCTACTTTTTCTCACGCTTTTCCTCTTGTTTTGGACTCTAATTTGCATGGTTTGAATGAAACTAACCCCGGACTGACGCTGTTTTCAGCAGAACTACCATGGTGTTGTTTTTGTGCAGAAATAAAATTTCTCGGAATGGAACGAAACTTTGCGAGGATTTTTTATATCAATAATAAGAATTTCTGGAGCCAAGACCTACCGGAGAGGGGCACCTGGGTTGGCACAACCCACCAGGGCGCGCCCCCCTCTCCTGGCGCGCCCACGTGGGTTTTACCCACCTGGTGGCGCCGCAGACCTCAACCCTGACATTATAAATTCCTATTTTCAGAGAAAATAATCAGGGAGAAAGAATTATCGTGTTCCACGAGACGGAGCCGCCGCCAAGCCCTATTCTTCCTCAGGAGGGCAGATCTGGAGTCCGTTTGGGGCTCCGGAGAGGGAGGTCTTCGTTCTTCGTCAATACCAACCCATCTCCATCGCCAATTCCATGATGCTCCCCACCGGGAGTGAGTAATTCCTTTGTAGGCTCACTGGTCGGTGAGGAGTTGGATGAGATTCATCATGTAATCGAGTTAGTTTTGTTAGGGCCTAATCCCTAGTATCCACTATGTTCTTAGATTGATGTTGCTATGACTTTGCTATGCTTAATGCTTGTCACTTTGGGCCTGGGTGCCATGAACTCGGATCTGAACCGTTTATGTATTCATCATTATATCCATGTTTTAGATCCAATCTTGCAAGTTATAGTCACCTACTACGGTTATTATCCGACAACCCCGGAGTGACAACAACCGGGCCCACTCTCGGTGATGACCGTAGTTTGAGGAGTTCATGTATTCACTATGTGTTAATGCTTTATTCCGGTTCTCTATTAAAAGGAGGCCTTAATATCCCTTAGTTTCCAATATGGACCCCACTGCCATGGGAGGGTAGGACAAAAGATGTCATGCAAGTTCTTTTAATAAAGCACGTATGACTATTTATGGAATACATGCCTACATTATATTGATGAACTAGAGCTAGTGCCGTATCGCCCTAGGTTATAACTGTCACATGATGAATATCATTCAACAAGTCACTGATCCAATGCCTACGAATTTATCTTATATTGTTCTTGCTAAGTTACTACTACTATCATCACTGTTACACTTGCTACAAAATTACTGCTACCACTGTTACTGTTACCGTTGCTGCTGTCACTATTATCAAAACTATCATATTACTGTGCTACTGATTACTTGCTGCAGATAATTAATCTCTAGGTGTGGTTGAATTGACAACTCACCTACTAATACCTTGAAATATTCTTTGGCTCCCCTTGTGTCGAATCTACAAATTTAGGTTGAATACTCTACCCTCAAAAACTGTTGCGGTCCCCTATACTTGTGGGTTATCACATAACACATCTATTAAAATGCTGAAAGAAGTTATTTTTTCTGAGGTTTGGAGTCCCTAGATATTTGATGACTGATGGTGGTTCACATTTTATTCATGGTTCTTTCCGTAAAATGCTTGCTAAATATGATGTCAACCATAGAATTGCATCCCCATATCACCCTTAGTCTAGTGGTCAAGTAGAATTGAACAATAGAGAGATTAAATTGATTTTGCAAAAGACTGTTAATAGATCTAGAAAGAATTGGTCTAAGAAACTTGATGATGCATTATGGGCTTATAGAACTGCTTATAAAAACCCTATGGGTATGTCTCCGTATAAAATGGTTTATGGAAAAGCATGTCATCTACCTCTTGAACTAGAACATAAAGCTTATTGGGCAATAAAAGAGCTCAACTATGATTTCAAACTTGCCGGTGAGAAGAGGTTATTTGACATTAGCTCACTTGATGAATGGAGAACCCAAGCCTATGAGAACGCCAAGTTGTTTAAAGAAAAAGTTAAAAGATGGCATGAAAAAAGGATACAAAAGCATGAGTTTAATGTAGGTGATCATGTTTCGCTATACAACTCTCGTTTAAGAATTTTTGCAGGAAAGCTTCTCTCTAAATGGGAAGGTCCTTACATTATTGAGGAGGTTTATCGTTCCGGTGCCATCAAGATCAAGAACGCCAAAGGCACTAACCCGAAGGTGGTAAATGGTCAAAGAATCAAACATTATATCTCAGGTACTCCCATAAATGTTGAGACCAATATAATTAATACTGTAACACCGGAGGAGTACATAAGGGATACTTTCCAGAACGTCTAAGACTCCGAAAAGGAATAGGTATGTGGTACGGTAAGTAAACCGACTCCAAAACTGTTCTAATGGCATTTTTTCTCCGTTTTGGAATATTTAGAAAATTAGGAAAATTAAAAGCAGTCCGAAGAGTGCACGAGGAAGCAGCAAGGTAGGGGGCATGCCCTGCCCCCCTGGGCGCACCCCTGTACCTTGTCGCCACCTCGTGTGCCCTCTGGACTCCGTTTTCTTGCACAATACTTATTTTGGTCGGTAAAAATTCATTATATAATCTCCCGAAGGTTTTGACCACCGTACCATGGCAATATCTCCTGTTTTCGTTTTGAGTTGTTTCTGCAACAGATTTAGAGCAAGATGTATTCGCAAGAGTCGGTCGGGGAGAGTCGTGTCTCTCATCCGGCACCGGGCCCAAGAGCAAATAGCAGAGCTGACCACTTCGGGCAATCAATGGAGGAAGAGATGGAGGCTGACTTGAAGAGGGTGGATGCCATGGAGGAGGATCAAGAAGCTACCTCTCATCTTCAACCTGGAGCCATGTTGGAGGAACTTCAGAGCTCAGCAATACCAAATTCGTTCATCCCTCCCAATTCTAGATTTCTCTCATATGAAAATATGAAAAAGAGTGTTGCTTTTTCCACCGCAGCTACGAAACATCCATGGGTGATTGGAGATCTAGCCGTCACGGGTAAACTTCGCAAGGAAATAATGGATCTTAAGCAGCAAAATAATAAGCTTGAGGAGGATAATCGCATCCTAAGGGGCATCATCGCCAAGAATATCACATCACCACCTCCGAAGAAAGAGACATAATATATGAGTATGGGCACTCCCTTTGGCAACTGCCAAGCTTGGGGGAGGTGCCCCGGTATCGTATCACCATCACACCTTTACCTTTATCATTTTTCTTAGTTCGATCCTTTTGGTTATATCTTGATCTAGTAGAATAAAGTTTTAGTATGATCTAGCTTTGAGTTTAGCTTTGAGATCTATCTATGTAATCGAGTATGTGAGTTATATATAATAAAGAGTAGTTTTGAGTTGAGGGCTTTGCTTTCTTGCTATGATCTTGAGGGAATAAAATAAAATAGAGAATAAAGGAAATAAAAAGATCATATATTGATCTTATGGAGAGTGATGACTTCACATATAAAGATTATGATGAATAAAAGTTGTTGAGAGTTGACAAACATAGTTTTGGTCATTGTTGCAATTAATAGGAGGTAATAAAGAAAGAGAGGCTTCACATATAAATATACTATCTTGGACATCTTTTGTAATTGTGAGCACTCATTAAAATATGACATGCCAAAAGGTTGATGTTGGACAAGGAAGACAACATAATGGGTTATGTTTTCTTATATCCGAATAGAAGTTATATTGTCATGGATCCTCCAACAAGTTGAGCTTGCCTTTTCTCTCTTATGCTAGCCAAATCCTTTGCACCAAGTACAGATACTACTTATGCTTCCAAACATCCCTTAAACCAGTTTTTCTATGAGAGTCCACCATACCTACCTATGGATTAAGTAAGATCCTTCAAGTAAGTTGTCATCGGTGCAAGCAATAAAAAATTCTCTCTAAATTTGTATGATCTATTAGTGTGAATAAAATAAGCTTTATACGAACTTGTGTTATGGGAGAAGTAAAAGAGACAAACTACATAATAAAGTTCTTTATCACAAGCAGCAATATAAAGTGACGTTCTTTTGCATTAAGATTTTGTGCATCCAACCATAAAAGCGCATGACAACCTCTGCTTCCCTCTGTGAAGGGCCTATCTTTACTTTTATCTTCCACCCTTATACAAGAGTCATGGTGATCTTCACTTGTCCTTTTTACACCTTTTCTTTTGGCAAGCACTATGTGTTGGAGAAAGATCCAGATATATATATCCACTCGGATGTAGATTATCATAAAGTATTATTTTTTACATTACCCTTGAGGTAAAAGGTTGGGAGGCGAAACTATAAGCCCCTATCTTTCTTTGTGTCCAACTGAGGCTTTGAACCCATAAGTATCGCGTGAGTGTTAGCAATTGTGAAAGACTAAATGATAGTTGAGTATGTGGACTTGCTGAAAAGCTCTTGAATTGACTCTTTCCGATGTTATGAGATCATAGTTTGTTAGTTTTCAATGAAGTTTTTATTCATACTTTACCTTGTGAATGAATTGTTACTTTAGCATAAGAAATTATATGACAATATATGTTGCAGTTCTAAAGATGATCATGATGCCCTCATGTCCGTATTTTATTTTATCGACACCTCCATCTCTAAACATGTGGACATATTTTTTGATTTCGGCTTTTGCTTAAGGACAAGCGAGGTCTAAGCTTGGGGGAGTTGATACGTCCATTTTTCACCATGCTTCTATATTGTTATTTATTGCATTATGGGCTGTTATTACACATTATAGCACAATACTTATGCCTTTTCTCTCTTATTTTACAAGGTTTACACAAAGAGGGAGAACGTTGGCAGCTAGAATTCTGGACTGGAAAAGTAGCAAATCTCAGAGACCTATTCTGCACAACTCCAAAAAGTCCTAAAACTTCACGGAGGATTATTTTGGAATATATAAAAAATATTGGGCGAAGAAAGCACCAGAGGGGACCCACCAACCATGACAAGGGTGGGGGCGCCCTACCCCCTGGGCGGCCCCCAACCTCCGGTGCCCATCTTCTGCTATATGAAGGATTTTTACATGGAAAAAATCAAGACGAAGCTTTCGGGACGAAGCGCCGCCGTCTCGAGGCGGAACTTGGGCAGAACCAATCTAGGGCTCCGGCGGAGCTGTTATGCCGGGGAAACTTCCCTCCCAGAGGGGGAAATCATCGCCATCGTCATCACCAACGATCCTATCATTGAGAGGGGGTCAATATCCATCAACATCTTCACCAGCACCATCTCCTCTCAAATCTAGTTCATCTCTTGTATCCGATCTTTGTCTCAAAACCTCAGATTGGTACCTGTGGGTTGCTAGTAGTGTTGATTACTCCTTGTAGTTGATGCTAGCTGGTTTATCCGGTGGAAGATCATATGTTTAGATCCTTAATGATAATTATTATTCCTCTAATTATGAACATTAATATGCTTTGTGAGTAGTTACGTTTGTTCCTGAGGACATGGGACAGGTCTTGCTATAAGTAATCATGTGAATTCGGTATTCGTTCGATATTTTGATGAGATGTATGTTGTCTCTCCTCTAGTGCTGTTATGTGAACGTCGACTACATGACACTTCACCATTGTTTGGGCCTAGGGGAAGGCATTGGGAAGTAATAAGTAGATGATGGGTTGCTAGAGTGACAGAAGCTTAAACCCTAGTTTATGCATTGCTTCGTAAGGGGCTGATTTGGATCCGTATGTTTCATGCTATGGTTAGATTTATCTTAATTCTTCTTTCATAGTTGTGGATGCTTGCGAGAGGGGTTAATCATAAGTGGAGGCTTGTCCAAGTAAGGACAACACCCAAGCACCGGTGCACACACATATGGAATTATCAAAGTAACAAATGTGAATCATATGAGCATGATGACAACTAGCTTGACAGTAATTCCCATGTGTCCTCGGGAGCGCTTTGCATTATATAAGAGTTCGTCCAGGCTTGTCCCCTGCTACAAAAAGTATCGGGCCACCTTGCTGCACCTTAGTTACTTTCGTTACTTGTTACCCGTTATGAATTATCTTATCACACAACTATCTGTTACCGATAATTTCAGTGCTTGCACTTGCTAAAAACCGCTTGTCATTTCCTTATGCTCCTTGTTGGGTTCGACACTCTTACTTATCGAAAGGACTATGATAGATCCCCTATACTTGTGGGTCATCAGGAGTCCCTAGATATTTAAGGACTGATGGTAGTTCACACTTTATTCATGGTGCTTTCCGTAAAATGCTTGCTAAATATGATGTTAACCATAGAATTGCATCACCCTATCATCCTCAATCTAGTGGTCAAGTTGAACTTAGCAATAGAGAAATAAAACTAATATTACAAAAAACTGTTAATAAGTCTCGAAAGAATTGGTCTAAGAAATTGGATGATGTACTTTGGGCCTGCAGAACAACATTAAAAATTCTATGGGTATGTCTCCCTATAAAATGGTTTATGGAAAAGCTTGTCATTTGCCTCTTGAGTTAGAACATAAAGCATATTGGGCAATTAAAGAACTCAAATATGATTTCAAACTTGCCGGTGAAAAGAGGTTATTTGATATTAGCTCTAGATGAATGGAGAACCCTAGCTTATGAAAATGCCAAGTTATTTAAAGAAAAATTTAAAAGATGGCATGACAAAAGAATCCAAAAGCGGAAATCCAAAGTTGGAGAATATGTTATTTTGTACAACTCTCGTTTCAGATTATTTGCAGGAAAACTTCTCTGTAAATGAGAAGGACCATATATTATCGAGGAGGTTTATCGCTCTGGAGCTATCAAAATTAATAATGCCGAAGGTACTAATCCGAAGGTGCTCAATGGGCAAAGAATTAAACACTATATCTTAGGTATGCCTATTAATGTTGAAAGTAATATCATTCAAACCATGACACCGGAGGAACACATAAAAGAAACCTTCCGGAACACTCCAGAATACTAAAAAAAGGAGGTACGTGATATGGTAAGTAAACGGACTCCGAAAAATCCACAAAAATATTTTTTTGTCAGTTTTGGAATATTACAAAAATTAGGAAACTAAGAAACAACCAGGAAGTCAACCAAGGTGGGCACAAGACAGCAGGGCGCGCCTGGCTTGCCTAGCGCGCCCAGGTGGGTTGTGCCCACCTCGGGAACCTTCCGACTCCGTTATTCTCTCATTTTCTTGTTTCCCAAGATAAAAGAATCTTTATATACCCCCGAACGTATTGACCACCGTATCGCGGAGAAATCTTCTGTTCTTCTTTCTTGCTGTTTTTCTGACAAATCTAGATCACCATGGCCGCTTCAACCTCCTCCAAGGACAAGTTCTTCGAGAACGTCAATGGTGATGCAGCACCCTCAAGCCATTGAGATGCGTGAGGGGGTGCTCCACGTCCGGGACGTCCAGTGGCCCAAGAGGACGGGAACCATGGAGGCTAGGCTCGAAGCTATGGAGCATGAGGTTTTCAAGTGCAAGGGGATGGTGGAGCGTGGACTCAATGCCAATCACCTCATGATCGCGGATTTCACTCGTGATCTCAAGGTGGATGGCCAGTCCATGAAGGACATCGTTTCACCCTCAACAAGAAAATCAATCTTCTACAAGGCCAAATCTATTATCTCCAAAATCAAGTCTTTGAATATGAGGCAAGATTTAAAGGTATGAGTTTAGATGCCAGTTGCAGGACTCGTGAGACTTGCGCTTCTTCTTATGATGGTGAGCCGCAGCCATGGAAGCCGGAGGATAAGCCCGCTAGTACTTCACCACCACCATCATCATCCTCCCCACCAAAGGAGACTTGAGTTCATGGTATGGGCACTCCCCTTGGCTTGTTCCAAGCTTGCGGGAGGTGCCCCGGTGTAACATCCCAGATTTTCAATTTGGAATGTTATACATTAGATCATCATGCAAAACATATTTTATTGCATTTTGTTTTGCGATCCTAGAAATTCTACGCAACTCAAGGACCCACGGAGAGAGTTGGGGATTTCGTTATTTTCATATTTGGGTTTTCTCAAATTTTGAAAATAGGATCATTTGTTTTAATTATTTTCTCTCCGAAAATATTTCATATCAAATATATGAGAGGGGATAATATGACTTCTCCAAAAATAATGAAATATTGGAGGAAAAATATTAAAAACAAATATTTGATTTTATTTGGATTTTATTTGATTTTATTTTAATTAGGAAAATACGCGTTTTTCAAAATTGCATTTTAGGCCCAACTAAATGTTCATCTTGTCCGGCTTATTTTTAGAGGACGGGGAAAATTTATTTCGGGATTTTTGGAGTCCGTTTAGTATTTCTTTTATTTCTTTTTCTGCACGTCCGGAAAAAAAATGAACCGACCTACCGGGCCGTGTCCGGCTAGGACTCTTGCCCGGCCGGCCTTTATAAGCCGGGAGGCCGAGCCCCGCAGCCCAGCCCGAGCCGCCATCGCCCGCCCCGCGAAACCCTAGCCGCCGCCCCGCGCCGCCGCCGGAGCCGCCGTCGCCGGAGCTCCGCCGCCCCTCGCCGGACCTCGCCGCCGCCGGAGGTAGCCACCCGCGCCGTCGTCGGTTTTCTTCGGAAAACCGTGGTTTTTTTGGGAAACCACGTTTTTTATGGATCGGTTTAGTTTTTTTCCGGTTTATTTATTTATTTTGCGGACGTTCGTCCGTACGTTTGTTTTAACGAACGGTTTTCGTAGTTTAACCGCAGACAGCGAACGTTCGTTCGTTAGCCTGTTCGTCAGTTTTTCTTTTTCTCGGATTTTTCACGGTTATTTTTGATCGCGATTTCCGATCAGTTTTTCGTTTTAGTATAACTTTTCGCTCGTTTATCGGAATCAGACGATTCAAGCGCCTAGTGTTTCGTCTCGAAGCCCTCTTTCTATTTAACCAACTCAAACAAGTTTTTGCTACTGTAAAATTTGACTTAGGTCCAGATTAGTAAAGGAAGCTTGTTTCTTTCGCCGTTTGAGTTTCGTTGCTTCGTTTGACTTGATTCTTTTTGCAAACCGGAGTTCTTAAGTTGAACTTTCTGGTTAGATCTTTTATTATGAGTTTTACCCGTGCACCCTTGCTTGACTGCTTATATATGTATTGTTTGTTTACGATAGAGTACCCGGAGTGCGAAGCGTGCTACTACGAGTCTCTAGGTTTCACGAATCATCAGCAAGGCAAGTAACACTTTGATCATACCTCTTTACCACCCAGTTTTATTGCATTAGATCAATCCTCAAACTATTGCATGATTAGGATCTGATTAAAATGTGGGTTTTGGGAAGTAGATGAGGTAGTACCTATTGCCCTGTTTATATCAAACCATTGGGAGTTACTTCTACGTTTGCTTATATTGCTATGCTATGCTCGTAGACGTGGATTGGGTTTGAGAGTTTTCCATGACAGATGTGAGATTGTTAATTAATGGTTAAACTTAAGATGGCTACTTTAATTTACATCTGGGTGGATTGAGGCACCTGGAGAACCCAATGTTGCCTGTATTTTTGGATATCCCGGAGTACCCGTGTGATCATCCTATGGACCGCCACCCAGACTCAAAGGGATCATGAGATTATTCATGCTAGAAACTTCCGTGTGCAGCCACAAGCTATTATGGTCTCTAGCATAGTTGAGTAGGTTACATGACCTCTTGAAGAGGTGGGCTAGCAGATGTAGGGGAAAGTAGGTGTAACTGTCCACCCGGAGTAAAGAGTATTGTTTCTGAAAGACTGTCTCTCGGTCATCCGTTTCTCAAACACCATGTAGTGTGAGAAATCAAGCGGAGGCGATCGAGTCTTGTGGGGAAAAGTGCGCAAACCTCTGCAGAGTGTACAATCTAATCATGGTTAGCCGTGTCCCCGGTTATGGACATCTTGAGTATCTAGTTCTTGGATTATCATGTGAATCTCATCATCATGTTACTTAATTTAATTTGATTGGGTTAATCACGTTCTTAATTGGGATTGAGTTGGAGGTACCTTCTCAATGTTTAACAACCACCATGATAGTTAAATAAAATTTATTCCTTTGTGGTAGGGAAAAATTGGCTTTTCGCAAAACTGTAACCATAGAGCTTTCCACCAGCCAAACATGCATGTAGTGATAGCATTATTCTGTTCATTACTCTCTATGTGTTACATTGCCAGCATATTCCATGTGCTGACCCGTTTTCGGGCTGCAACGTATCATGTTGCAGACTTTTCAGACGACGAGTAAGGTGCCATAGGTCGTGGTCTTATACTCAGTGATGTCGTTGGAGTTGATGGACTCACTTTATCTTCCAAGCCTTCCGATGTTATCGTTTTCAGATGGCCTTAAGCTGTATTTATTGTAATAAGTTCTCTTTTTGAGACATTCGATGTAATAAGTGTGTGATTGCTACTCTGTTATAAATCCTTCAAGTACTGTGCGTGTCAGCATTACCGATCCAGGGATGACACTAATGCACAGAGACTAGACTGTTTGAGGTCTGGTCGCTACAAAGATGGTATCAGAGCACACGCTGACTGTAGGACACGACCACTAAGCTAAAGCCCTAGATTACTACTCTCTTCTCATTTCTGACTCCTCTCCTCTCTTACACTCTTTTAGGATGGCGGATGCAAGGAACAAGTTCGCGCAACCGGATGAGGATACACCTTTTGGACGACACTTGAAGGAAGTTACTAAGTGCCTGAACATCGGAATACCAAGCTTCACTGGAACCTACAATGCCACACTACCAGAAGAGGAGCGCTGGATGATTCAAGTTCAAGTTCCAGGAAGGACGTTCATGCCAGTCACTGAGCCCATAGAGTTTTCCTTTGATGCACCAACCTGGAGTCTAGGAAAGAGCATGGCAGCCCACATCACCATGGGACGCATTGGAGAAGTGTACCACAATGATCTCAAGGATACTATCTATCAGATTTGTGGGCGCCGAGACGAGCAATGGGAGATGATCAGCACCAGGAAGGATAGATCTATTGCAGCTTTCATTCAGGAGTTAAACCAGCACATTCGTCGCTAGGAGAACCAGATGTGCGCAGACATGATAGAACTGAAGAAGGCAAAGACAAGGATCATGGAACTGGAGGAAGAACTCAAGGCTACACGTGATGGATATGAGGTGGAAATCGCAACACTGTTGGAGAAGAATGACGACCTGATAAAGAAGCTAGGAGTTTTCATGGGAGACCCAGCACCAGGAGGAGATGATGACGAATCTACTTGCCCGGAGAACTACATCATCATCGACGACACTGACTCGGACCCCAGTGATGATGATTGGGAGGATGAAGCCGGAGCAGATATCATGGAGTCTTCGACTGAGCAATTTTTCTAGTAGACCACCAAATTAGTAGTAGTATTCCACCACATATATAGTATAGTCCAAGCACTTTGTAATGATAGTTAGATCGATTGTATGCCTTGTTTGAATTGATTGGAGTGATATGATTGTGTTTGTCTCATGTGCATATGGGTAGTGTTTTCCCTCTAGACCTCATTCTATCCTATTTTCTCATCTTTTCTAAACCCATCAGATGCCTCTGAGACGCGACACCGGATTTGTTTTCCCACCGGACATCACTCAATTGATTCAGCAGCAGAATGCCTTGATGCAAGTGCTAGTTCAGAACCAAGGCAACAACAATAACAACAACAACAACCCACCACCACCACCACCTGTTGATCACTTAGCCCGTTTTCTTAGGCTGAATCCGCCGGTGTTCTCCAGTAGCACCGAGCCGATTGTGGCAGATGATTAGCTCCGCAAGGTTGGAAGGGAGCTGACCACCGCAGGATGCACAGATGCGGAGAAAGTGCATTTTGCCGCACATCAGCTTGATGGACCCGCATCATCATGGTGGGAGAATTACACAGCCACTCACCCCATTGACACTGTCACATGGGACCAGTTTCAGCAAGCTTTCCGTACTGCCCACGTTTTAGCAGGAGCTATGGCCATGAAGAAGCGGGAGTTTCGCAACTTATGCCAAGGAGGACGTACCGTTGGCCAGTACGTGGAGGATTTCAGTAAGTTAGCACGTTATGCCCCAGATGACATTGCTACAGATGCAGCTAAGCAGGAGAAGTTTCTGGAAGGACTAAATGATGAGCTGAGCATGCAGTTGATGGTGGCAACTTTTAACAACTACCAGGAGTTGGTAGATAGAGCTCTCATGATTGAAGGGAAGCAGCAGCAGATTGAGAGTCGTAAGAGGAAGTATGGACAAGGAAAGTACAGTACAGGAGCTCACCAGAAGCCTCGTTTTACCCCGAACTCGGGAGGACACCTTTAGCATAACCATGGAGGTCACAATCACAATGGAGGGAGCTCGCACAATCATAGTGGCCCCAAGAATGGCAATGGGAACGGAGGTAGCAACGGACAGAACCGTACCAACCCATCAACCCCAGCCAAGAGGGATCTAAGTCACGTTACTTGTTTCAAGTGCCAGAAGACTGGACATTATGCCACTGATTTTCCGGAAGCTAAGAATGGAAATGGCAATGGAATCCTGGGGAAGAAGCCGAACCCTTTCAATAGAGGACAAGTGAACCACGTTAATGTGGAGGAGGTTGAAGCACAGCCTGATGCAGTAATAGGTAAGTTTTTGGTTAAGTCATTTACTGCAATCGTTCATTTTGATACTGGTGCATCGCATTCATACATATCAAGGGGATTTGTGGATAAGTTTAAGTTGCCCACCAAAGTTCTTAGAACACCTATGTCAGTAACCTCGCTAGGAGCAGAGTATATGGCAAGCCAAGGATGTTTTCAGATGCCATTGGCCATAGGTAGGCATGTTTTCCCCTCAGACCTAATAGTTTTGGAGTCGCAAGGTTTGGATGTGATTTTGGGAATGGATTGGCTATCGATGTATGGAGGAAACATCGATTGCACTAGTAAGACGATTTTGCTTACTACCCCAGAAGGAAGAAGGATTAAGTATGTATCCCGGCATGTGCCGAAGAGGACTCAAGTGAATTCCTTATCAGGAGTTGTACAGGAGGAAGTGCCAGTGGTGAAGGATTTCCCTGACGTATTTCCAGAGGAGTTGCCAGGCATGCCACCGGATAGAGACATCGAATTTTGATTGAGCTTTTGCCAGGCACTGGGCCAATATCTAAGAGACCGTACAGGATGCCCGCTAAGGATTTGGAAGAAATTAAGAAGCAGATTAAGGAGTTACTGGATAAAGGATATATTCGCCCAAGTTCGTCACCTTGGGGATCACCCGTACTTCTAGTGGAGAAGAAAGATGGATCATTGAGGATGGTTGTTAATTATCGTGGATTGAATGAAGTAACAATCAAGAACAAGTACCCACTGCCGATGATCAATGATCTGTTTGACCGACTACAAGGAGCTAAAGTATTTTCCAAGATTGATTTGCGATCAGGATACCACCAGTTGAAGATTCGAGAGCAGGATATACCCAAGACAGCTTTTACCACAAGGTATGGGCTATATGAGTACACCGTTATGTCATTTGGCCTGACTAACGCACCCGCCTATTTCATGAACATGATGAACAAAGTGTTTATGGAGTTTTTGGATAAGTTCGTCGTAGTGTTCATTGATGATATTCTGGTCTATTCGAAGAATGAAGAAGAGCATAAGGAGCATTTGCGTTTGGTACTTGGAAAGCTCAGAGAACATCAGTTATATGCCAAGTTCAGCAAGTGCGAGTTTTGGTTAAAGGAAGTTGGATTCCTTGGACATGTTATATCCGGAGAAGGAATAGCAGTAGATCCCACCAAGGTTAACACTGTGACAAATTGGGAGTCACCCACGACAGTTGGAGAAATCCGGAGTTTTCTTGGACTCGCAGGATATTACCGGAGATTCATCGAGAATTTCTCGAAGATTGCAAAGCCTATGACGGAGTTGTTGAAGAAGGACACCAAATTCAATTGGACTGAGGAATGTGAGGCTAGTTTCCAGGAGTTGAAGAAACGTTTGGTTACAGCGCCAGTGTTGATTCTGCCAGATCAACGCAAGGATTATGAAGTATATTGTGATGCTTCTCGTCGAGGACTTGGAGCAGTGCTAATGCAGGAGGGAAGAGTTGTTTCATATGCCTCACGACAGCTTAAACCCCATGAGTTGAATTATGCTACACATGACTTGGAGTTAGCAGCCGTAGTGCATGCGTTGAAGACATGGAGGCATTTTCTCATCGGAAACCATTGTGAGGTGTACACGGATCACAAGAGTTTGAAGTACATTTTCACGCAGAAGGAGTTGAATCTCAGGCAAAGGAGATGGTTGGAGCTCGTTAAGGATTATGATATGAGATTGCATTATCACCCAGGGAAGGCTAACGTAGTAGCCGATGCGTTGAGCCGCAAGAGCCATGTCAACACACTCATGACCGGAGAGTTACCCAAGGAGTTAGCAGAGGATCTTCGCGAACTATGTTTGGAAATAGTTCCGAGAGGCTATGTAGCAGCATTGGAGATTCAGTCTACTTTGATGGATAAGATCAGAGAAGCTCAGAAGACAGACAAGGAAATTGCCGAGATAAAGGAAAGGATGAGTAAAGGAAAAGCCAAGGGATTTCGTGAGGATGAGCACGATACCTTATGGCTTGAGGACCGCGTTTATGTGCCCAATGATCCGGAGATCAGGAAGTTGATCTTGCAAGAGGCCCATGATTCACCATATTCGATTCACCCAGGAAATACCAAGATGTACCTGGATTTAAAGGACACTTTCTGGTGGACCGGAATGAAGAAGGATATTGCGGAGTATGTAGCAGTTTGTGATGTATGTCAAAGAGTAAAGGCAGAGCATCAGAAGCCAGCAGGATTGCTACAACCATTGCCGATACCCGAATGGAAGTGGGATAAGCTAGGCATGGATTTTATCACAGGATTGCCCAGGACTCGTTCAGGCTATGACTCGATATGGGTTGTAGTCCATCGTTTGACGAAGGTAGCTCATTTCATCCCAGTAAAGACCACTTATACAAGTGCTAAGTTGGCAAAGATATACATGACTAGGATTGTATGTCTGCATGGAGTTCCGAGGACCATTGTATCAGATAGAGGAACCCAGTTTACTTCAAAGTTTTGGAATCAATTGCAAGAAACTTTGGGTACCAGGCTAGAGTTCAGTACAGCAGTACAGCCTTTCATCCACAGACAGAAGGACAGACCGAGAGAGTCAATCAGATTTTGGAGGACATGCTGAGAGCTTGTGCGCTAGATTATGGATCTAGTTGGGACGACAATTTGCCGTATGCAGAGTTCTCTTACAACAACATTTATCAATCCAGTTTGAAGATGGCCCCTTTCGAAGCTCTGTACGGAAGGAGGTGCAGGACATCGTTGTTGTGGAATGAAGTTGGAGAGCGCCAGTTGTTTGGACCAGATTTGATTAAAGAGTCTGAACAGAAGGTGAAGTTGATTCGCGATAGGCTCAAGGTAGCCCAGTCCAGGCAGAAGAGTTATGCAGATTCTAAATGCAAGGAGATAGTTTACGAAGTCGGAGACAGAGTGTATCTTCGAATATCACCACTTCGAGGAGTGAAGCGCTTTGGGGTTAAGGGAAAGTTAGCGCCACGTTTTGTAGGACCATACAAAGTTTTGGAGCATATGGGAGAAGTTGCTTACAAGTTGAAATTACCCGAAGGATTGTCAGGAGTTCACAATGTGTTCCATGTTTCTCAGCTGAAGAAGTGCCACGCAGAGATGGCTGAGATACCACTGAGAGATACAGTGCCACTAGAAGCGATTTAGCTGGATAGCGATTTGACCTATGAGGAGAAACCAGTCAAGATTCTCGAATATGCCAGCCGAGTCACCCGCAACAAGGTTATCAAGTTTTGCAAAGTTTAGTGGAGTCACCATACCGAGGATGAAGCCACCTGGGAGCGAGAGGAAGATCTACGGAAGGACCACTCTCACCTATTTTCTAGCCAACCCGAATCTCGAGGGCGAGATTCATCTTAAGGGGGGTAGGTTTGTAACATCCCAAATTTTCAATTTGGAATGTTATACATTAGATCATCATGCATAACATATTTTATTGCATTTTGTTTTGCGATCCTAGAAATTCTACGCAACTCAAGGACCCACGGAGAGAGTTGGGGATTTCGTTATTTTCATATTTGTGTTTTCTCAAATTTTGACAATAGGATCATTTGTTTTAATTATTTTCTCTCCAAAAATATTTCATATCAAATATATGAGAGGGGATAATATGACTTCTCCAAAAATAATGAAATATTGGAGGAAAAATATTAAAAACAAATATTTTATTTTATTTGGATTTTATTTGATTTTATTTGAATTAGAAAAAATACGCGTTTTTCAAAATTGCATTTTAGGCCTAAATAAATGTTCATCTTGTCCGGCCTATTTCTAGAGGATGGGGAAAATTTATTTCAGGATTTTTGGAGTTCGTTTAGTATTTCTTTTCTTTCTTTTTCTGCACGTCCGAAAAAAAAACGAACCGACCTACCGGGCCGTGTCCGGCTAGGACTCTGGCCCGGGGATCCGGGCGGTCCGGGGGGGGCCACCACGGCTAGGCCGAGCCCCGCAGCCCAGCCCGAGCCGCCGTCGCCCGCCCCGCGAAACCCTAGCCGCCGCCGCCCGTCCCGCCGCCGCCTGTAGCCGCCGTCGCCGGAGCTCCGCCCCTCGCCGGACCTCGCCGCCGCCGGAGGTAGCCACCCGCGCCGCCGCCGGTTTTCTTCGGAAAATCGTGGTTTTTTTTTGGAAACCACGGTTTGTTTTTTTATGGATCGGTTTAGTTTTTTCCGGTTTATTTATTTATTTTGCGGACGTTCGTCCGTACGTTCGTTTTAACGAATGGTTTTCGTCGTTTAACCGCAGACAGCGAACGTTCGTTCATTAGCCTGTTCGTCAGTTTTTCTTTTTCTCGGATTTTTCACGATTATTTTCGATCGCGATTTCCGATCAGTTTTTCGTTTTAGTATAACTTTTCGCTCATTTATCGGAATCAGACGATTCAAGCGCCTAGTGTTTCGTATCGAAACCCTCTTTCTGTTTAACCAACTCAAACAAGTTTTTGCTACCGTAAAATTTGACTTAGGTCCAGATTAGTAAAGGAAGCTTGTTTCTTTCACCGTTTGAGTTCCGTTGCTTCGTTCGATTTGATTCTTTTTGCAAACCGGAGTTCTTAAGTTGAACTTTCTGGTTAGATCTTTTATTATGAGTTTTACCCGTGCACCCTTGCTTGATTGCTTATGTATGTATTGTTTGTTTACGATAGAGTACCCGGAGTGCAAAACGTGCTACTACGAGTCTCTAGGTTTCACGGATCATCAGCAAGGCAAGTAACACTTTGATCATACCTATTTACCACCCATTTTTATTGCATTAGATCAATCCTCAAACTATTGCATGATTAGGATCTGATTAAAATGTGGGTTTTGGGAAGTAGATGAGGTAGTACCTATTGCCCTGTTTATATCAAACCACTGGGAGTTACTTCTATGTTTGCTTATATTGCTATGCTATGCTCGTAGACGTGGATTGGGTTTGAGAGTTTTCCATGACAGATGTGAGATTGTTAATTAATGGTTCAACTTAAGGTGGCTACTTTAATTTACATCTGGGTGGATTGAGGCACCTGGAGAACCCAGTGTTGCCTGTATTTTTGGATATCCCGGAGTACCCGTGTGATCATCCTATGGACCGCCACCCAGACTCAAAGGGATCATGAGATTATTCATGCTAGAAACTTCCGTGTGCAGCCACAAGCTATTATGGGCTCTAGCATAGTTGAGTAGGTTGCATGACCTCTTGAAGAGGTGGGCTAGCAGATGTAGGGGAAAGTAGGTGTAACTGTCCACCCGGAGTAAAGAGTATTGTTTCTGAAAGACTGTGTCTCGGTCATCCGTTTCTCAAACACCATGTAGTGCGAGAAATCAAGCGGAGGCGATCGAGTCTTGTGGGGAAAAGTGCGCAAACCTCTGCAGAGTGTACAATCTAATCATGGTTAGCCGTGTCCTCGGTTATGGACATCTTGAGTATCTAGTTCTTGGATTATCATGTGAATCTCATCATCATGTTACTTAATTTAATTTGATTGGGTTAATCACGTTCTTAATTGGGATTGAGTTGGAGGTACCTTCTCAATGTTTAACAACCACCATGATAGTTAAATAAAATTTATTCCTTTGTGGTAGGGAAAAATTGGCTTTTCGCAAAACTGTAACCATAGAGCTTTCCACCAGCCAAACATGCATGTAGTGATAGCATTATTCTGTTCATTACTCTCTATGTGTTACATTGCCAGCATATTCCATGTGCTGACCCGTTTTCGGGCTGCAACGTATCATGTTGCAGACTTTTCAGACGACGAGTAAGGTGCCATAGGTCGTGGTCTTATACTCAGTGATGTCGTTGGAGTTGATGGACTCACTTTATCTTCCAAGCCTTCCGATGTTATCGTTTTCAGATGGCCTTAAGCTGTATTTATTGTAATAAGTTCTCTTTTTGAGACATTCGATGTAATAAGTGTGTGATTGCTACTCTGTTATAAATCCTTCAAGTACTGTGCGTGTCAGCATTACTGATCCAGGGATGACACTGATGCACAGAGACTAGACTGTTTGAGGTCTGGTCGCTACACCCGGTATCGTATCACCTCCACTATCTTTGCCTTTATCTGTTTTAGTTCGGTCTTTAGTTATCCTTTGATTTAGTTGAATAAGAGTTTAGTTCGATCCTTTCTTTTTGAGTGATTTCTTAATGATCTATCTATCTATGCAATCGCGTGCGAGATATATAATAAACAGTAGTTTGAGTTTTGTTTCTTTACTCTTTTGTTTCAATAAAAAGAAAGGAAAATAAATGAAAAAGATATATGCTAATCTTATGGTAAGTAATGATATCACATAAGGAAAAGTATAAGTGGTAAAATTTATTGGAGATTGACAAACATAGCATTGGTCAATGATGCAATTCATAAAAGAATTAGTAAGGGAAGAGAAGATTCACATGCAAATACACTATCATGGACATCTTTTATGATTGTGAGCCCCCATTAAATATTATGTGTCAAAATTGTTGACATTGGACAAGGAAGACAACATAATGGTTTATGTTTGTTCATATTCACATAGAATATATATTGTCATAGATCCTTGAACATGTGGTGCTTGCTCAGTATCTTTGCTAGCCAAAAACTCCACACTAAGTAGAGATACTACTTGTGCATCCAAAAACCGTAAACCCGAAATCTTATTTTGAGAGTCCACCATACCTACCTATGGATTGAGTAAGATCCTTCAAGTAAATTGTCATCGGTGCAATAAGGCAATAAAAATTGCTTCTAAATGTGTTGGATCATTTAGTGTAAGAGAAAATTGAGCGTTGTACGAACTTGTGATGGCAAAGTAATAAAAGCGAGAGACTGCATAATAAAGGTTGCTATCATAAGGGCAATATAACGTGACATTCTTTTGAATTAAGGGATTTGGCATACAAACAAAAAGCACATGGCAACCTTTGCATCCCTCTGCGAAGGGCCTATCTTTTACTTTTATGCATTTACTTTTATATAAGAGTCAAAGTATTCTTCCCTATTCGTTTTTATTTTCTATTTTTGCAAGAAGCATGTGGTGAGGAAAGATCTAGGCACATATATCCAGTTGGATATGGGTGGGCATGAGTTATTATTGTTGACATCACCCTTGAGGTGAATACGCTGGGAGGCAAAACTATAAGCCCCTATCTTTCTATGTGTCCGGTTGAAACTTTTTATTCATGGGTATGTTGTGAGTGTTAGCAATCATAGAAGGTTAAATGATGGTTGAGTATGTGGACTTGCCTAAGGGCTCCGATACGTGACCCTTCCTGAAAATATGATGAATTATAGTTGCAAAGTTGACTGAGAACATAGTTTGTTGGTTTTCAATAAGGTTTATGCTTTATACTTCAATGTTGTGATGAATTGTTACTAGTTCATGAGAAGTTATATGATAAAAGTTGTGTGATAAAGTTTTATGTTAAAGTTCTTTGCTGTTATAATAATAAGCATGATGCTTCTATGTCCATATTTTGTTTTTATCGACACCTTTCTCTCTAAGCATGTGGGCATGTTTTTCGATTTCAGTTTTTCTCTTGGGGACAAGCGAGGTCTAAGCTTGGGGGAGTTGATACGTCCATTTTGCATCATGTTTTTGTACTATTTATAATGCTTTTATGCATAATAATTCTTTATGGAGTAATTCTAATGCTTTTTCTCTCATAATATGCAAGGTTTACACAAAGAGGGAGAATGCCAGCAACTGGAATTCTGGACCTAAAAAAGCTACGTCAGACTTACCTATTCTGCACATCTCCAAATGAGCTAAAAATTTATGGAGTATTGTTTTGGAATATAAAAAAACTACTGGAGCAAATAACTACCGGAGGGGGCCACCCTGGTGAGCACAAGACACTAGGGCGCGCCTGGGCCCCCAGGCGCACTCTGGTGGGTTGTGCCCTCCTCGGCCCGCTTCTAGTGCCCATCTTCTTAGGGCATTTTGACATAGAAAAAAATCAGAGGGGGACTTTTGGGACGAAGCACCGCCGTCTCGAGGCGGAACTTGGGCAGGAGCACTTTTGCCATCCAGTGGAGCGATTCCGCCGAGGGAACTTCCCTCCCGGAGGGGGAAATCATCGTCATCGTCATCACCAACAACCCTCTCATCTTTGGGAGGGCCATCTCCATCGACATCTTCAACAACACCATCTCCTCTCAAACCCTAGTTCATCTCTTGTGTTCAATCTTTGTACCAGAACCTCAGATTGGTACCTGCGGGTGACTAGTAGTGTTGATTACTATATGGTTTATTTGGTAGAAGATTATATGTTCAGATCCACTATGCTATTTAATACCCCTCTGATCTTGAGCATGATTGTTATCTGTGTGTAGTTACTTTTGTTCTTGAGGTTACGGGAGAAGTTGATACGTCTTCAACGTATCTATAATTTTTGATTGTTCCATGCTATTATATTATCCATCTAGGATGTTTTATATGCATTTATATGCTATTTTATATGATTTTTGGGACTAACCTATTAACCTAGAGCCCAGTGCCAGTTTCTGTTTTTTTCCTTGTTTTTGAGTATCGCAGAAAAGGAAAACCAAACGGAGTCCAATTGACCTGAAACTTCACGGAACTTATTTTTGGACCAGAAGAAGCCCACGGAGCATCGGAGATGGACCAGAAGAGTCCCGGGCTGCCCACGATGGTGGGAGGCACGCCCACCCCCCTGGGCGCGCCCCCCTGCCTCGTGGACAGCCCGGAGACCCCCCTTGACCTGTTCTCGGCGCCAAAACCTCATATATATATATATATATATACAGAAACCCCCAGAACATAACCTAGATCGGGAGTTCCACCGCTGCAAGCCTCAGTAGCCACCGAAAACCAATCTAGACCCGTTTTGGCACCCTGCCGAAGGGGGGAATCCCTCTCCGGTGGCCATCTTCATCATCCCGGCGCTCTCCATGACGAGGAGGGAGTAGTTCACCCTCGGGGCTGAGGGTATGTACCAGTAGCTATGTGTTTGATCTCTCTCTCTCGTGTTCTTGATTTGGCACGATCTTGATGTATCGCGAGCTTTGCTATTATAGTTGGATCTTATGATGTTTCTCCCCCTCTACTCTCTTGTAATGGATTGAGTTTTCCCTTTGAAGTTATCTTATCGGATTGAGTCTTTAAGGATTTGAGAACACTTGATGTATGTCTTGCATGTGCTTATCTGTGGTGACAATGGGATATTCACGTGATCCACTTGATGTATGTTTTGGTGATCAACTTGCGGGTTCCGTAACATTGTGAACTTATGCATAGGGGTTGGCACACGTTTTCGTCTTGACTCTCCGGTAGAAACTTTGGGGCACTCTTTGAAGTTCTTTGTGTTGGTTGAATAGATGAATCTGAGATTGTGTGATGCATATCGTATAATCATACCCACGGATACTAGAGGTGACATTGGAGTATCTAGGTGACATTAGGGTTTTGGTTGATTTGTATCTTAAGGTGTTATTCTAGTACAAACTCTATGATAGATCGAACGAAAAGAATAGCTTCATGTTATTTTACTACGGACTCTTGAATAGATTGATCAGAAAGAATAACTTTGAGGTGGTTTCGTGCCCTACCATAATCTCTTCGTTTGTTCTCCGCTATTAGTGACTTTGGAGTGACTCTTTGTTGCATGTTGAGGGATTGTTATATGATCTAATTATGCTATTATTGTTGAGAGAACTTGCACTAGTGAAAGTATGAACCTTAGGCCTTGTTTCAACGCATTGCAATACCGTTTGTGCTCAATTTTATCATTAGTTACCTAGATGTTTTTATATTTTCATATTACAAATACCTATATCTACCATCCATATTGCACTTGTATCACCATCTCTTCGCCGAACTAGTGCACCTATACAATTTACCATTGTATTGGGTGTGTTGGGGACACAAGAGACTCTTTGTTATTTGGTTGCGGGGTTGCTTGAGAGAGACCATCTTCATCCTACGCCTCCCACGGATTGATAAACCTTAGGTCATCCACTTGAGGGAAATTTTCTACTGTCCTACAAACCTCTGCACTTCGAGGCCCAACAACATCTACAAGAAGAAGGTTGCGTAGTAGACATCAAGCTCTTTTATGGCGCCGTTGCTGGGGAGGTGAGTGCTTGAAGGTATATCTTTAGATCTTGCAATCGAATCTTTTTGTTTCTTGTTTTATCACTAGTTTAGTCTATAAAAGAAAACTAAAAAAATGGAATTAAGTGTGCCTCATATGCTTCATCTTTTTAATGTCTTTCGTGAAAATTATGGGAAGGAAAATTGTGCTCAAGTACTAGAAGAAGGATTACATAGAATGCTTGGCATAAATATGCGAATGATGAGCATGATTGCAATGTTGTTAGTATGGATTCTATGAATACCCATGATGCTAATGATATGCAAAGCCGCAAGCTTGGGGATGCTATGTTTGATGAAGATGATATGTTTAGTCCCCCAAGTTTTGATGAGCAAATTTATTATGATGAAAGCATGCCTCCTATTTATGATGATTATTGTGATGACACGTATGCTATGAACAATAAAGATAACCATGAAACTTGTCATCATGATTTTAATTTTAAATTGGATTATGCTTCACATGATAGTTATTTTGTTGAGTTTGCTCCCACTACTATTCATGAGAACAAATTTGCTTTTGTGGAGAGTAATAAAATTTCTATGCTTGTAGATCATGAAAAGAATGCTATATGTCCTGGTTATATTGTTGAATTCATTCATGATGCTACTGAAAATTATTATGAGGGAGGAACATATGCTTGTAGGAATTGCAATAATATCAAGTTTCCTCTCTATGTGCTTAAAGTTTTGAAGTTATGCTTGTTTTGCCTTCCTATGCTAGTTGATTACTGTTCCCATAAGTTGTTTGCTTACAAAATACCTAGGCATAGGAAGTGGGTTAGGCTTAAATGTGCTAGTCATATTGTTCATGATGCTCTCTGTATGTTTCAATTCTTATCTTTTATGTGAGCATCATTGAAATCATCATGCCTAGCTAGGGGCGTTAAACGATAGCGCTTGTTGGGAGGCAGCACAATTTTATTTTTGTTCCTTTATTTTTGTTCCTGTTTAGTAGTAAATATTTCATCTAGCCTCTGTTTAGATGTGGTTTTATGTTTTAATTAGTGTTTGTGCCAAGTAGAACCTTTGGGAAGACTTGGGTGAAGTCTATGCGATCTTGCTGTAAAAAACAGAAACTTTGCGCTCACGAGTTTAGCTGTCATTTTTTACAGAAGAGTGCTTTTAAGTTGATTCTTTTTTCAGAAGATTAATAGACAAATTCCTCAGGTACACCAACTTATTTCAGAATTTTTGGAGTTCCAGAAGTATACGTTTGATACAGATTACTACAGACTGTTCTGTTTTTGACATATTCTGTTTTCTATGTGTTGTTTGCTTATTTTGATGAATCTATGAGTAGTATCCGAGGGTATGAACCATAGAGAAGTTGTAATACATTAGATATTACACCAATATGAATTTAGAATGAGTTCACAACAGTACCTAAGTGCTGATTTATTTTCTTATACTAACGGAGCTTACGAGTTTTCTGTTAAGTTTTGTGTTGTGAAGTTTTCAAGTTTTGGGTAAAGATTCGATGGACTATGGAATAAGGAGTGGCAAGAGCCTAAGCTTGGGCATGCCCAAGGCACCCCAAGGTAATATTCAAGGACAACCAAGAGCCTAAGCTTCGGGATGCCCCGGATGGAATCCCCTCTTTCGTCTTCGTTCATCGGTAACTTTCCTTTGAGCTATATTTTTATTCACCACATGATATGTGTTTTGCTTGGAGCGTCATTTTATTTTCTTTTGTTTTGCTTGTTGTTTGAATAAAATACCAAGATCTGAAATTCTTAAATGTTAGAGAGTATTCACATTGGTGCATAATTATTCGACTACTCATTGATCTTCACTTATATCTTTCGGAGTAGTTTGTCATTTGCTCTAGTGCTTCACTTATATCTTTTTAGAGCACGGCGGTGGTTTTATTTTGAAGAAATATAACTCATGCTTCACTTATATTATTTTGAGAGTCTTAAACAGCATGGTAATTTTCTTAGGTTATGAATTTAGTCCTAATATAATAGGCATCCAAGAGGTATATAATAAAAAATCTCATATGAAGTGCATTGAATACTATGAGAAGTTTGATTCCTTATGATTGTTTTGAGATATGAAGATGGTGATATTAGAGTCATGCTAGTGGAGTAGTTGTGAATTTGAGAGATACTTGTGTTAAAGTTTGTGATTCCCGTAGCATGCACGTATGGTGAACCGTTATGTGATGAAGTCGGAGCATGATTTTTTTTTGATTGTCTTCCTTATGAGTGGCGGTCGGGGACGAGCGATGGTCTTTTCCTACCAATCTATCCCCCTAGGAGCATGCGCGTAGTACTTTGTTTCGATAACTGATAGATTTTTGCAATAAGTATGTGAGTTCTTTATGACTAATGTTGAGTCCATGGATTATACGCACTCTCACCCTTCCACCATTGCTAGCCTCTCTTGTGCCGCACAACTCTCGCCGGTACCATAAACCCACCATATACCTTCCTCAAAACAGCCACCATACCTACCTATTATGGCATTTCCATAGCCATTCCGAGATATATTGCCATGCAACTTTCCACCGTTTCGTTTATTATGACACGCTTCATCATTGTCATATCGCTTTGCATGATCATGTAGTTGATATCGTATTTGTGGCAAAGCCACCTTTATAATTCTTTCATACATGTCACTCTTGATTCATTGCATATCCCGGTACGCCGCCGGAGGCATTCACATAGAGTCATATTTTGTTCCAAGTATTGAGTTGTAATTCTTGAGTTGTAAGTAAATAAAAGTGTGATGATGATCATTATTAGAGCATTGTCCCAAGTGAGGAAAGGATTATGGAGACTGTGATTCCCCCACAAGTCGGGATGAGACTCCGGACTAAAAAAATAAAGAAAGAAAAGAGGCCATAAAAAAGAGGGAAGGGACAATGTTACTATCCTTTTACCACACTTGTGCTTCAAAGTGGCACCATGATCTTCATGATAGAGTCTCGTATATTGTCACTTTCATATACTAGTGGGAACTTTACATTATAGAACTTGGCTTGTATATTCCAATGATGGGCTTCCTCAAAATGCCCTAGGTCTTCGTGAGCAAGCGAGTTGGATGCACACCCACTTAGTTTCTTTTTGAGCTTTCATACACTTATAGCTCTAGTGCATCCGTTGCATGGTAATCCCTACTCACTCACATTGATATCTGTTGATGGGCAACTTCATAGCCCACTAATACGCCTAGTTGATGTGAGACTATCTTCTTCCTCTTTTTGTCTTCTCCAAAACCACCATTCTATTCCACCTATATGAAGGGGAACGCGACAGAAAACAAAAAAATTCCGACCTACGCACCAGCCCAGGACCACTATGGAGACTACATACATGGTTTGATCTTTTTCGTTACCGACTCGTAGCGCAGCGGGAAGTAGAGTCGATGACGATCGGCGGTGCAGATCCCCGCAGCTAGGATTTACAACCTCCCAACCGCGAGGATGTATACCCTCATCTACTCCTCAGACAGCCCTCCGGGAGGCGGTCGAACAGCCCCCCGGACGGTGTCGCGGACAGCCCTTCGCGAGGACCTTCGAAACTCGAACGGTCACTCGGACAGCCCTTCGGGAGGACCTTCGAAACTCGGACGGTCACACGGACAGCCCTTCGGGAGGCACTCACGAACTAAGACCGAAACTATGATCTCTCTACAGAGTTGCACACATACGGTGTCATCTATCCGGCAGGGCTTCGCCGTCCAGAACTAGTTCCTGCCGGAACCCAGACAGCCTTACGGCTCTACGAAACTCTTTTCGTGGGAGGGAGAGAAGAAGCCAGATAATGCATGGCATGTGTATGAGAGCAAGGGATGAGTATGGAGGGCTGACCCTCCACCTCTATTTATAGGAAATCCCAAGGGGGTAGGGTAGTTTCACAAAAAACCCAAAATGCACATGAATGAAGTCCTTCCACAAGGACCTAGGAGTGAAACCAAGGAACAAGAGGGTCCCCAAGGGGGGATACCCCATGTGGCCGGCCACACCCCCATGAGGGGCCCAAAAAATGGCTCCTATCCATCCATGTCATCCCCAAGATCTTTTGGAGCAAAGCCCCAAAAGGTGGCTTTCCATAAAGTAACCATAAAGCTGATTTTCACTATTCACGACGACATTTTTCAGCGTCTGATCGAACTGAAAATATTTATGTGGGCTAAGAACATTTCCAGTACCCACTAAAATGATTTTCAACGCGTTCCGAAACAATTCCGGTTTTAGTGATTTTCATCTGCGAAACGCATCTGAAGTGGCTCCGGCAGCTCCGGAACATTTTCGGTTTTTATCTCAGAAAATTCCAAAAAGCTTCCAGAATGATTCTGGCATCCTCCAAGAATTATCAGGCATGTGCCGAAACCAATTTGACTTAATGGTGTATCCCGAAACAACTTTTCGGTATCATCGAAACTTATCCGATGACCTCTCTCTGCGGTACGATTCCGCTGTCCGAAACTTTTCGGTGTCCGAAACTTTTCGGTGTCCGAAACTTTTTCGGTGATTTTCTCTCAGACTCCCTGTCTAGTATTCAGCAGATAGATGACCCTTAAGCGTGTGACCCTATAGGTTCGGTGAAGTATAGACATGACCCGGAACCCCTTCCGATCAATGATCAACATCGGAGCCGTGGACACCCATATTGACCCCTATACCCACACGAATAAATATTCGAGTGAACCTCCAGTTGCCGTGTGCTATTCCTGTTGCTTCGCGATATGTTACAAATACCCGAGGTGAGACATGTTGGCATTCCCGTGGATCAACAACTTGTCCACTATGCTAGTTACCTCATTACCGGTATTGTTCTCTTTTCTCGTTATCGTGTTCTGGCATCCCCGTGATCAAATCACAAAGTGTCTGGCCAGACGATGATGGATACCGTAACACCGAGAGGGCCCAGAGATATCTCTCCATCGTCGGAGGAGCAAATCCCAATCTTGAGCTATCAAGTTACTTGACACACTTTTCCATGAACCCGTAAGCCGCCGTAATAGCCACCCATTTACGGATGACGTTTAACAAACCCCAAAGTTCATGAAGCAAGCATGAAGAAACTCGATACTCTCATGGTCTAAGGAATCATGCAAACGTTAACCATCTCTGTGTTATGTACCAATAAACTTGTGACGAATGAATCTCATAGCATAACATCAATCCGGGTCGATTCAACACAAATGTTCTCTTAACATTGTGCCCTCAAAGTTGCTGGCATGGACATGCCCTTGACCAGGAAAACAGAATCATCATGCAACACTTGAGCTAGTCTTAGAGGCCAGACTAGGAATACTTCTTACCGTTTATTATTCCACACGTGCATTTGAGTCTTCCTCCGAGCCTCGTGGATATTGCAGACTCGAGAATCATTGCAGTTATAGCATGGAACATAAACATAATTATGAACTCGGAGATAAATAATATCATTTATTATTGCCTCTAGGGCATATCTCCTACAGACTCCCACTTGCACTAGAGTCAATAATCTAGCTTATGCTAATGCACTTCACACCTGTGGCACACCGGTGTAAATATGCTTCGCTTGTGGTATAGCCTGATGTCCAACGGATCTGACGACTTCAGTTCCGTGTGTATCTTTGCATGTCCTCGCGTTTTCACGTTTTCACAAAATTCATATTTTGTGTGGACTTGGCTTTGTATGTATGTGAATCACAGGTCGAACCTGGATTCCTCAGACTGAGTTATGGAGCAACTACCTGCAGTAGTGTCCCATTGTCAAAAGCCATCTTGGAACTATACTAAGTTCATGAATGAACTATATGATTCAACATCTTCTTTGTCGCTTCTAAAGCGTCAACATACTTAGCCCTTGTTATAGAATTCGCCACAGTAACTAGTTTGAACAAATTCCAACTAACTGTGCCACCACATTGTGTGTTACACAAAACCCTTAATTTAAATGGAAAATCGCATGGAGAAAAGATGAAGACTCTATGGATGTAACAATTTACAACGAACTCTTCATGATCTCTGCTTGTGAGAAAACCATGTCATCAGTACTTACTCTAGTACTCTGTGACATCTTTCAC
The DNA here is from genome assembly GCF_002575655.3 of Aegilops tauschii subsp. strangulata. NCBI lineage: Eukaryota > Viridiplantae > Streptophyta > Magnoliopsida > Poales > Poaceae > Aegilops > Aegilops tauschii. The sequence goes on from NC_053036.3 coordinate 370,619,458, forward strand.
TGTTGTCCCATGATCAGTAATTTGATCACTTTGGTATCCATACTCGCAACACCTTGGGAGTATCGGACATATCTGGTTGTTTTACATACCATGGAATACATGATTAATCCAAACACAAAAGTGTGTGCAATCTGCATCATGTATTTTACTCATCAGTGTTTTGGGACACCGAGTCTTGCAAAAACTCTTTCCATGTGACTTTGGCAAGAATCACTCCTTGGCGTTTTAAATGGTAAAAGGTTTTAGCATCTTGTCAATATGTATTCATTGCTTAGCCCCATTAGGTAAATCTATCTCCATAGATCATCATGCCTAATATTGAGGCTATTTAGCCTAAGCACTTCATCGAAAAACTATTTTCAAATGAAGTCCTAATTTGTGTCAAGAAATTTATTTCCAATTACCAATGTGCCAAGCACATAAGGTTTTTAGAAATATTATTACGCTCCCACTTACTTTCTTGAATTACAAGCATCTTCGTTACCCATTGATGAAGTCAAAACCCCTTTGACCATTTCATCAAAACACAAAGATTCCAACTCCATTTTGCTCTCTTCTATCCATTGCTGGAACTCTGAAGTTTGCATACCTGCTAGCATCCTCTGGATCGACAAATTACTTTGGACTGTATCAAATACAAGTCCTAGCTTTCATTTCCATCAGATGGAAATCCTTTTATCATCCATGTTTCATATCTCATGATTGAAATATGTATTAATTGCTAGTTCAACCCGAACCGACTTTAAGCATCGCTACGATGGAAACAACCTCATCGTATTATTTCAACAAGTCGAGCTTTATGGATAAAACATTTTATCCGTATCAGTTTTAAGTTCCATAAATATTCGTTAGACTCTAAGTCTTCCGAAAGGTGTATCAAGGTTTTAATCTTGAATCACTTATATGGAAACTAACTCGGGTTGTATTGGCATTTAGCCAATTCCGGAGTCAGGGCCCATCAACGCTTCCTTGTGTATCATAGGTATAATGTTGTCTAACAACAATATCTCGTTTGCGCACCTGAGAGGTTTGCACGAGCCTTGCCTACGTGGTTCAGCTGCAAGTTCGACCGAAGTTCATACATTTTATTGTAGAGACTTCTGTATCAGTCGCAGTAGGAAACTCTGGAATTTCTTCCAAGGTCTCTTTCCTTTGATCTGATGAAGATACTGTTTATCTCGTCGAGTTGCACTATTCTCCCACTCACCTTTTAGAAAGAACCATTCTCTTTAAAAGCACACCGTTTCGCGGCAAAACTATTTGCCTCGGTATAGTGAGGGAGGAATACCCAACATTTTGGTATAACCTACAAAGTAGCACTTGTCTGATTTGGAATAGGTTTGTAAGCTTTTACACAAGCCCCATATTCCAAATGTTAAGAAAAGATATAACATGGTTGGGCGTACCATACCATGGCTTCATTTCAATAGACCCGATGTAGCTCTTTTCAGTGTAAAAGCCGCAGTCTCTAAAGCATCACTTTAAAAGGGATAATGGCAAATTTATTTATGTCATCTTTGACCTTACCATGTCATAAATGGTTTGATTACATCTCCACGGACTTTCCACTTGCAGTGGTGTTCCGGGAGGTGCAAGTTTATGAAACCCCTTTCACAACTCATCAGACATTCGCTAAACATGTAACTCAAATATTCCTTTGTGCAATCAAATTGCAGAAACATAATTTTCTTGTTACAATAACTTCTACTTCATTTTTGAGAACCTTTCGAATGATTTCAAAAGATCCAGACTTAGGTCTCATCAAGTAAATATCCATATATCTACTTGAGTCATTTCTGAAGATAAATAAATCCACCACTAACCACACTTATCGGACTACACACATCAAATGTATGATCACTAATAAGTTTGTTATTCGTTCCTTATGGCCTGTGAACGGTATTTTAGTCACTTCACTTTTTGGAGGAAAGTTGCAAGTGTCAGATGATTCAAAATCAAAAAGACTTCAAAATCCATCATAATGGAATTTTCCATGCGGGTTTCTCCAATGTGACCAAATGTAGTGCCACACTTGTGTGGTATTCTTTTAGTCTTGCGACATTTAGCATCAGTGTTATGGATGTATCATATTACCCTCAATATTCATAACATACGTCCCATCGATGATGGAAGTATGGCCCTTATGTTATTCATAATACTTAACAACAATTGTTGTTTTTATGAACAACTCTTTTGCAACAAACATTGTGCAATGGGCTAGAGTGTATGAAACTCTAAAATGAATTATGAAAGTAAACCCAGAGGTATTGTATTATTATCAATATTCATAACATACATCTCATTCATAATGAAAGTATGGCCCTTGTGTTATTCATAACATCGAACATAAAAAGTTCTCTTATGAACAACCTTCTTGCAAGATGCCTTATGCAATGGGATAGAGTTTGTAAAACTCTAAATGAATTATGAAAATAAATACAGACGGCAATACACCGATGGAAGGTATAGTAACATTTACTATGTTCCCTGTGTATACCTTAACCTCATTTCTAGCTAGTCTTTCAGGCCATAGTAGTTCTTACATCGAGTTGCAACAGAATGCAATCGAGCGGGCATTTTTGTGATGAACTCACAATACCCAAGAATTAGTGATTAACATGTTTAACCATAATTCGCAAGAACTATATCTTTGACCAGCCTTCTATACATCAAAAACTTGTATGACATTCATACATGAGCTGGATATTCCAGTCTTCTTTCCTTTTGCCTTTATACTTCTAGCAGTTTAACTTTTAGTATTTCTCCTACTCTCAGAAGAAGCACCCAACTTAAGAGTGGCATTAGCCCCGGACTTCCTAGGCGTGTAAGTCATACTAACACCCTTTGGACACTTCCTTTCTCTTTAAGTTGTTGTTTTATTCACCTTTCATTATATGACAGGCGTTCTTCTGGATCCCTTTCCCAACAGTCAAATGCATAGTAAACACTTTTACTAATACTTGCAAACAAACATTGCTTTGTTTGTATCTGAAAATAATTTTCAGTTCCATGAATATCATATAACTATCCCAACTTTCGAAGTTTGGGTTTCATGGAAGCAAACATATTCCACTTGACCGTAACAGAATTCTAGCTTTTGGATCAAAGGACGAGAGTCACATGATCCATAGCATTAGCGGGAGGATACGGAAAGCATGCGATAGGACAAAGTCCTTCTCGGCACTTTTGAGGACAATCCTCATATTACGGTACCAATCGTAAAGTTTTAACCAGATATTTAACAGCTATTCAATTTTAACAGGGAAGGTGGAAACGCGAGCCATTATTCTACAACTATTTTGCATATAACACTTAGACAATGTTCATAATTAATTGCACTAAGAATTAAACATGTTAATTCAACAGTGTGCTCCCACTCAAATCAATATCTCTCAAAATTGATTGTGAGTGATACAAGACCCACATTTCAATTGTTCGCCATTGGTGTAACACCACTGATGATGAAAAATCTCAACCGGTAGGCCAACTTCCCAATCACATCTCTATGTGACTCTTGTTCATCTTTCGATGCGTGTGTTCCGAGCTCATGACGGTCATGCCTGAACGTCAAGACAACCAAGTGATCTCGCTGCGAGGTCTCAACTCACCCGCCTCACACTTCTCTAATCGTTCGTACCCGTGTGACACGGCGCACCCCGAAAAGATAGGTGCCGTGACGGTGCTACACTTGGGAGAACACTAACTACTTGGTATTTTAAGTGAGAGATCACCCTAATAAAAGCGACTACCGCGCAATCAAGAAGGGTGCATCATAAGGGATAAACATCTTAGGCAATTCATAATAGCATGATATGGTATAGCCCTTTCTGACGGATAAGTCTTTCATTTCTTCGTCTTCGGCATTCGCGTCGGTGTTCACCTTCGCGAAGATTGCCACCACCTTGTCGATGCACCAGATAATATTGCTATCTCTATAGCTAACAAAATAATGCATTACAACAAGGCTGACACGCAGGTCATTAAAGTGCAATCATATGGCTCCAACCATCATGCCGAATCATGACACGCAGGTCATGTTAATCAAATTACATCATATAGTCATCTCATACATAATCGAATTAGTATGAGCACTGCTATACCACATCATATGCACATCCTGCAAAACCAAGTTAGACGCCTCTAATCGGTTTATGCAAAATTTATTTTACGTGGCTTCTAAGGTTTTGACTTAAACCGCAGCGACCAACGTTTTATCATCAAGTATGATTATTCAAGTTGCTAGATTAACATCTCGGGGTGTATGAAACACGGGATAATTAAATCTCGAGCCCCATACTAAACTTCGTCATACGCATGACCCCCGTGCAGATCATATCTGCAATGCCCTTTCATCTGCGAATTTCATCTTTCTTTTGACTACGGTAGAACCCAAAGAACTGATAGCACTTCCATGATCAATTAGGATCACGGATTGCCAGAACTTTGTCAAATTCCACCATGCTGTCTCGAGATTGAGCAAACGCAAATTCTAGGGAAGCAACAAGAACCTCGGGTAACAGATTTCATCTGTCACCCGCATAAATAATTTTCAGCAATAGATCTCATCTACTACCTAATTATATTATGCAATACCCATACATCTCCATGTATTCTAGATCGAAACCTACATCTACGCATAGCACGGCTCTTGATGCCACTGAAGGGGAACGCGACAGAAAACAAAAAAATTCCGACCTACGCACCAGCCCAGGACCACTATGGAGACTACATACATGGTTTGATCTTTTTCGTTACCGACTCGTAGCGCAGCGGGAAGTAGAGTCGATGACGATCGGCGGTGCAGATCCCCGCAGCTAGGATTTACAACCTCCCAACCGCGAGGATGTATACCCTCATCTACTCCTCAGACAGCCCTCCGGGAGGCGGTCGAATAGCCCCCCAGACGGTGTCGCGGACAGCCCTTCGCGAGGACCTTCGAAACTCGAACGGTCACTCGGACAGCCCTTCGGGAGGACCTTCGAAACTCGGACGGTCACATGGACAGCCCTTCGGGAGGCACTCACGAACTAAGACCGAAACTACGATCTCTCTACAGAGTTGCACACATACGGTGTCATCTATCCGGCAGGGCTTCGCCGTACAGAACTAGTTCCTTCCGGAACCCAGACAGCCTTACGGCTCTACGAAACTCTTTTCGTGGGAGGGAGAGAAGAAGCCAGATAATGCATGGCATGTGTATGAGAGCAAGGGATGAGTGTGGAGGGCTGCCCCTCCACCTCTATTTATAGGAAATCCCAAGGGGGTAGGGTAGTTTCACAAAAAACCCAAAATGCACATGAATGAAGTCCTTCCACAAGGACCTAGGAGTGAAACCAAGGAACAAGAGGGTCCCCAAGGGGGGATACCCCATGTGGCCGGCCACACCCCCATGAGGGGCCCAAAAAATGGCTCCTATCCATCCATGTCATCCCCAAGATCTTTTGGAGCAAAGCCCCAAAAGGTGGCTTTCCATAAAGTAACCATAAAGCTGATTTTCACTATTCACGACGACATTTTTCAGCGTCTGATCGAACTGAAAATATTTATGTGGGCTAAGAACATTTCCAGTACCCACTAAAATTATTTTCAACGCGTTCCAAAACAATTCCGGTTTCAGTGATTTTCATCTGCGAAACGCATCTGAAGTGGCTCTGGCAGCTCCGGAACATTTTTGGTTTTTATCTCAGAAAATTCCAAAAAGCTTCCAGAATGATTCTGGCATCCTCCAAGAATTATCAGGCATGTGCCGAAACCAATTTGACTTAATGGTGTATCCCGAAACAACTTTTCGGTATCATCGAAACTTATCCGATGACCTCTCTCTGCGGTACGATTCCGTTGTCCGAAACTTTTTCGGTGATTTTCTCTCAGACTCCCTGTCTAGTATTCAGCAGATAGATGACCCTTAAGCGTGTGACCCTATAGGTTCGGTGAAGTATAGACATGACCCGGAACCCCTTCCGATCAATGATCAACATCGGAGCCGTGGACACCCATATTGACCCCTATACCCACACGAATAAATATTCGAGTGAACCTCCAGTTGCCGTGTGCTATTCCTGTTGCTTCGCGATATGTTACAAATACCCGAGGTGAGACATGTTGGCATTCCCGTGGATCAACAACTTGTCCACTATGCTAGTTACCTCGTTACCGGTATTGTTCTCTTTTCTCGTTATCGTGTTCTGGCATCCCCGTGATCAAATCACAAAGTGTCTGGCCAGACGATGATGGATACCGTAACACCGAGAGGGCCCAGAGATATCTCTCCATCGTCGGAGGAGCAAATCCCAATCTTGAGCTATCAAGTTACTTGACACACTTTTCCATGAACCCGTAAGCCGCCGTAATAGCCACCCATTTACGGATGACGTTTAACAAACCCCAAAGTTCATGAAGCAAGCATGAAGAAACTCGATACTCTCATGGTCTAAGGAATCATGCAAACGTTAACCATCTCTGTGTTATGTACCAATAAACTTGTGACGAATGAATCTCATAGCATAACATCAATCCGGGTCGATTCAACACAAATGTTCTCTTAACATTGTGCCCTCAAAGTTGCTGGCATGGACATGCCCTTGACCAGGAAAACAGAATCATCATGCAACACTTGAGCTAGTCTTAGAGGCCAGACTAGGAATACTTCTTACCGTTTATTATTCCACACGTGCATTTGAGTCTTCCTCCGAGCCTCGTGGATATTGCAGACTCGAGAATCATTGCAGTTATAGCATGGAACATAAACATAATTATGAACTCGGAGATAAATAATATCATTTATTATTGCCTCTAGGGCATATCTCCTACACTATAGTGCTATGTCCATGGCTCACGCTCATGTATTGCGTGAAGATTGAAAAAGTTTGAGAATACTAAAGTGTGAAACAATTGCTTGGCTGAAACCGGGGTTGTGCATGATTTAAATATTTTGTGTGATGAAGATAGAGCATAGCCAGACTATATGATTTTGTAGGGATAGCTTGCTTTGGCCATGTTATTTGAGAAGACATGATTGCTTTGTTAGTATGCTTGAAGTATTATTGTTTTTATGTCAATATTAAACTTTTGTTTTGAATCTTATGGATCTGAATATCTTGCCACAATAGAGAAAATTTCATTGATAAATATGTTAGGTAGCATTCCACATCAAAAATTCTATTTTTATCATTTACCTACTCGAGGACGAGCAGGAATTAAGCTTGGGGATGCTTGATACGTCTTCAACGTATCTATAACTTTTGATTGTCCCATGCTATTATATTATCCATCTAGGATGTTTTATATGCATTTATATGCTATTTTATATGATTTTTGGGACTAACCTATTAACCTAGAGCCCAGTGCCAGTTTCTGTTTTTTCCTTGTTTTTGAGTATCGTAGAAAAGGAAAACCAAACGGAGTCCAATTGACCTGAAACTTCACGGAACTTATTTTTGGACCAGAAGAAGCCCACGGAGCATCGGAGATGGACCAAAAGAGTCCCGGGCTGCCCACGAGGGTGGGTGGCGCACCCACCCCCCTGGGCGCGCCCCCTGCCTCGTGGACAGCCCGGAGACCCCCCTGACTTGTTCTCGACGCCAAAACCTCTTATATATACAGAAACCCCCAGAACATAACCTAGATCGGGAGTTCCGCCGCCGCAAGCCTCTATAGCCACCGAAAACCAATCTAGACCCGTTCCGGCACCCTGCCGGAGGGGGGAATCCCTCTCCGCTGGCCATCTTCATCATCCCGGCGCTCTCCATGACGAGGAGGGAGTAGTTCACCCTCGGGGCTGAGGGTATGTACCAGTAGCTATGTGTTTGATCTCTCTCTCTCGTGTTCTTGATTTGGCACGATCTTGATGTATCGTGAGCTTTGCTATTATAGTTGGATCTTATGATGTTTCTCCCCCTCTACTCTCTTGTAATAGATTGATTTTTCCCTTTGAAGTTATCTTATCGGATTGAGTCTTTAAGGATTTGAGAACACTTGATGTATGTCTTGCATGTGCTTATCTGTGGTGACAATGGGATATTCACGTGATCCACTTGATGTATGTTTTGGTGATCAACTTGCGGGTTCTGTAACATTGTGAACTTATGCATAGGGGTTGGCACACGTCTTTGTCTTGACTCCCCGGTAGAAACTTTGGGGCACTCTTTGAAGTTCTTTGTGTTGGTTGAATAGATGAATCCGAGATTGTGTGATGCATATCGTATAATCATACCCACAGATACTTGAGGTGACATTGGAGTATCTAGGTGACATTAGGGTTTTGGTTGATTTGTATCTTAAGGTGTTATTCTAGTACGAACTCTATGATAGATCGAACGGAAAGAATAGCTTCGTGTTATTTTACTACAGACTCTTGAATAGATTGATCAGAAAGAATAACTTTGAGGTGGTTTCGTACCCTACCATAATCTCTTCGTTTGTTCTCCGCTATTAGTGACTTTGGAGTGACTCTTTGTTGCATGTTGAGGGATTGTTATATGATCTAATTATGCTATTATTGTTGAGAGAACTTGCACTAGTGAAAGTATGAACCTTAGGCCTTGTTTCAACGCATTGCAATACCGTTTGTGCTCACTTTTATCATTAGTTACCTAGCTGTTTTTATATTTTCATATTACAAATACCTATATCTACCATCCATATTGCACTTGTATCACCATCTCTTCGCCGAACTAGTGCACCTATACAATTTACCATTGTATTGGGTGTGTTGGGGACACAAGAGACTCTTTGTTATTTGGTTGCAGGGTTGCTTGAGAGAGACCGTCTTCATCCTACGCCTCCCACGGATTGATAAACCTTAGGTCATCCACTTGAGGGAAATTTGCTACTGTCCTACAAACCTCTGCACTTGGAGGCCCAACAACGTCTACAAGAAGAAGGTTGCGTAGTAGACATCAGAAGTCATGTTGCAAGTAATCATGTGAACTTGATATGTGTTTGATATTTTGATGGTATGTATGTTGTGATTCCCTTATTGGTGTCATGTGAACGTCGACTACATGGCACTTCACCATATTTGGGCCTAAGGGAAGGCAATGTGGAGTAGTTATTAGATGATGGGTTGCTAGAGTGACAGAAGCTTAAACCCTAGTTTATGCGTTACTTCGTAAGGGACCGATTTGGATCCAAAAGTTTAATGCTATGGTTAGGTTTTATCTTGATACTTTTCTCGTAGTTGCGGATGCTTTTGAGGGGGTTAATCATAAGTAGGAGGTTTGTTCAAGTAAGAACAGCACCTAAGCACCGGTCCACCCACATATCAAATTATCAAAGTAGCGAACACAAATCAAACCAACACGATGAAAGTGATATGGTGAAATTCCCTTGTATCCTCAAGAACGCTTTGCTTATTATAAGAGACCGTTTTGGCCCATCCTTTGCCTCAAAAGGATTGGGCTACCTTGCTGCACTTTATTTACCGTTACTATTACTTGCTCGTTACAAATTATCTTGCTATCAAACTACTTGTTACCGACTATTTCAGTGCTTGCAAAAAATACTTTGCTGAAAACCACTTGTCCTTTCCTTCTGCTCCTCGTTGGGTTCGACACTCTTACTTATCAAAAGGACTACGATTGATCCCCTATACTTGTGTGTCATCAGTAGCAGACAAGGCAGCTGCAGCAGCCGAGATGACGGCTGCAAACTCTGAGAGCGTTCGAGCAGCCGTCCGTGCCGCGAATGTCACCCTGGCCCGAGTCGAGGCAATCCATGCCAAGATTGAGGATGCCCACGCCAAGATATTCCAGGCCTCCTCGGAATCCAGCATGCATCCCACATATGAAAAGGCGGAGGAGGCCATGGAGCACCTACTTCCTCATGAGATCGCCGAGTAGGAGCTAGAGTGCAGGAGGCGGCGGAGATCGAGGAGCGCCGGGAGGAGGAGTTGCGCATGGCTAAGGAGGAGGTAGAGAAGTGCATGTCCATTGAGGAATCAGCGGTGGAGTACCAACATGAGCTCTGGCACAGCCACTAATATGAGTATTACAACCTTGAGTGCGGCGCCGAGGACGAGGACGACGACACGGAGTCCACCACCAGCGGCACGTCGCCAGGATAAGTCATCCACATCTCATCTTACACCGGCGAGGCATAGGGCGGCGCGTCGACGGCTTTGTTAAAATTATGCATACTTAGCCTTTGTTTATAACACCGGTCTTTTGTTAGAGCAATGTTTAGGTCAACTGGCTCTATTTAATTACTATAATTGCTCGATTCACTAAGTGTGGTCTGTGTGCTATAAGCTCTTTTGTGTACCCAAATTAGCAAGCGATGTTAAATTATGAAATACCATGGATGAGCACTGTATCCAGGGAAATTTGACCAAAATTTGAATGCTCAAACTCATTGCATGCGCGTAAAGCAGAAGAATTGTCTGCGATGCACACATTTGTTCAAAGTGAATGGTGTCCGATGGCACCTCGCTCCAAGTTTCCCTCCACCTTTCGATTTTTTTTGCCTACCGCCCAAATATCTAACTCTTCCCCCTCCCCACCCCCCTTTCTCCTTGACCATAAGCCACATTTACCATGTTTCCTCATTTCTTCCTTCCCAAGCTATAGCCGCTTCCTCGCTTGCTTCCTCGCTCTCGCCGTCTCGCATCCAACCGCCGCAGACGCCGTGGTCTTCTTCAATGGCCTCTCCAGCGGTTCCTCCTCTAACGACGACTCTTTCACTAGCCGGGTATGCCTCTCTCCTCTATCTCGCCCCCTAGGCTTAGGGTTATAATTTGGAATAAAGGATTTTAACTCGGCGGCCGATTTGAGCCATTTCTTCCTCTTGTAGCTCCCTCGGACCATCACTTGCAAGGAATGGAGCGTGCTGGCTGAAGATCTGCCTGCTCATTGTCAGCATCAATCTCCATGCGTGAAGTTAGTTGCTTTTGAATCTGTGGATAGTGGAAGGAAGTTTCTGGCATGTGTAGAGAAGGTTAGCCCCACTTTCGTTGTTACAAATCATTTGATAGATGTGTTTCAGACACTGTCACTGTGCTATGTTATTCTGAATGTGATTAAGACATTGTCACAGTTTCTACCTAGTATGTAAAAATGTTGCCATCTCATCAGCGGTGCCCTAAGAGATTGTTTGGCACCGCTTCAGCAGTTTGTGCAACCAACTTTGCTCAACACATCAAAGCAGCCAATCAGTAAAATACTAATACTTTATGGCACGAAAGAACTGGGCATCGGAGCAAGGTGTTCCAGAGTCTGGTTCCCTGAATTTTTCCTCTAGCATCAGCTCGGCAGTGCGAGGCGCCGGTGCCAAATGTAGTAACAGTTGTTTTGACACCGGTTTTGGCCTACATAGTGGAGGGCCATAGTGCTATTAGTTCTATGGTACTAAATTTGTGCATGTACATACCTATTAGTATTAATTTGATGACATCCAAATACTATTGCTATGCTGTTGCAGTTATATTTAGCTTCCTCATAAAAATGTACAATTTGTTATTTATGGTACATGACTAAGTACTTGTAGCATTGTTGTAGTTAATTATAGCTTGTGATGTTCCTGAATTTGTTTGTTGTCTTAGTAGCAATTATTTCATTTGCACATTGATCTTTTTGAGAAGATATGTCATAATTAATGAGTTTCTTCAAATTTTCAAAATATGTAGATGGTGATTTTCTATGTTGCTAGAAACCCATTTTTCCTACAATTATAACTGATTTAGTTTTAAATATGATAGAATGAACGGAAGTGTTCTTGCCTGGAGTGGGTTGATCAAGAGTGGCCACAGTCTTTGAAGATGTGCCTAGCAAAGCTCTGGAGCATGTATGCGGAAGAGAACATAGATAAGCTTAGAGAAAATGTCGTCAACGCTGAAGAATATTTTAAGATACGAAAAAAAGAGGAAGATGGAGAATGAGCTCAGGCATTATTAATTAGACTTTGCTAAGATGGTGTTTGCGAAGGAGGAGACACTTTCCCAGTTGGTCAGTGCAAAACAGGTTCTTACTGAACTGAAAGCAGAGTTGGAGAAGACAAATTGGCTGATCATGCATCAGTCGGTTAGGGAATATATTGTTCTGATATTGTGCTCAACATACTTTGTGCTTGAAGGTGAACTAGCTATATGTTGTACTGTGTTGTTTTCACTTAGCTATCGTACTGTGATGTTAAAGTATATTTGTGTGCCTGATATGAAAATGGCAAACAGCTGTTCGATATGAAATGTGAATTTGCTTAATACTGGAAGTATTAATAGTAAACTAATAAATTTGCTAAATGAGTCATGGAACTTTACAAACGTTTCTAGCAGTAAAAGCGTGTGTGATGAATAGCCCGATGTCATAGGTTTTCTTCATCGAATCGTGTGTGATATACTTGAATAACACAAACGGTTAACGGAGGCAGAGTGTCTGTGATCGTTACACCTATCACATACGGCGCTATACAGAAAACTGTGTGAGATGGCAAGACGATTTCCCACAACCTGTCCTATGGAAGCGTCTGCATTATCTCTCTCGATTGCACACAAACGAAAAATTATGTGTGATGTACATACGAGCGGAAATATTTGTCTGGGATTCACTGTGTGGGATGTACATACGAACATAAACGTTTGTCTAGGATTCACTGTGTGGACGTACATACGAACGGAAACGTTTGTCTATGATTCACCATGTGGAATGTACATACGAATAGAAACGATTGGGCATGTATAATTGTATGCGATGGCTCGTCCGATCGCACAGGAGCTTATTTTGCCACGCGTGTGTGAGCGGAGGACCTATCGCCGGCGGTTTTTGATTCGTGTGGGAAGGATCCCCCATCGAACACGCAGACAAGGCGGCGGTTTAAAACTTCATCGTGGAAAGGGGATAAAAACCGTTTGTATAGCACGTCGCTGCACCAGTGTAAATTTTATTATGAGATACGTTAACATGTAAGCTAAAAAAATTGTAGATCCATTGATGATTTTTTTTCTAGCTCACCTATGCCGCTTGGTCCAGGTCATTCAGCAATACGCTAGACATAGCCAATTGGATGCGCTACCTGTTGGATCGACGGACAGCTCATGTTGTGTTGCGTGTTTGGACAGAGACACATAAAATACATGTACATGTGGAATTTTCATATTTTGTTTGAAACTTTATAATCCAATTTATATTTTTACTTTTTCGTAAAATGCCCCTTTGGAGCCTGAGGTCCCAAACGCCTCTCTCGTGAATAAGCATTGAGAATGTTAGGGACATTGGATTCCCATGATTCGGACTTACAAATACTAAAACAGTGTTTTCCCAAGCAATCAACTAGACAATTACCATATTTGCTTCTCTACTGCAGTGGACAAAACGATGCTAGCAAACTGCATGGCCATGAGAGAACACTCTGCAATGATTGGAACATCAGTTCTCATATAAGCATTTGAGTCAGAGATAGCCGCCAATGTCACTATATTGTCAGACTCGATGATAAGTTTGACCCCTATGTAAACGACCTTGATATTATTTGATGAATAAAGCTGTTATGATAATAAAAGTATTGAGAAAGTTGTTCCTTCTTTTGCTTAATTTAGATCTTCTCTCATCCTAGCTAAAAGGCTCTATGGCGTCATCTAAAATCAACTCCAACGGGGCGACCCATTTTGTCCGCCGGCGTCCGTTTGGGTCGGCGCAGACACAAAAGGCGCCCCAACGCGCCGACCCAAACGGACTCGCGTTCGCTTGGCGTCGGCATGGCGACCCATTCCCGGCCCATTTTTGAGTCGGATTTGCGTCGGCGCAGACACAAGACGAACGCGCGCGCGCCTACTCATCTCCCCGGGCCCGCCGGTCGGTGGCAGCCATCACCATTTCCCCCCATTTTCCCCAAAACCCTCCCGCCCACGCGCGCTCCCGACCCACACCCGCCATGGACGACGACCTCGACCTCGACGCCGCTGCCGGCCTCGCTGTCGGATCACGGGTTCCGGCAAAACCCTCAAGGTTCGAACACTGGGGTGCGCACGGAGATCTCCCCCTACCGATCCACGTCCTAGCTTCGCTAAGATCTCAAAGGCTAACTCGACGAACTCGCAACACAAGGGACACAAGATTTATACTGGTTCGGGCCACCGTCGTGTTGTAATACCCTACTCCAGTGTGGTGGTGGTGGATTGCCTCTCGGGCTGAGGATGAACAGTACAAGGGGAAAAACAGCCTCCTGAGGCAAGGTGTTCTTGTGTTTGGTGGGTGCGAGGATGAACTGAATGAGTTCGAGACCAGTTGCCTCCGAATGAGTTGTCTCCTACGGTGGTGGCTAGTCCTATTTATATAGGCCCTCGTCCTCTCCCCAAATATTGAGCGGGAAGGGAGCCAACAACGGCCAATTTGAAAGGGGACAACTAGTACAGCTTATCCTGGCAAAAGCAGTCTTCGCCTGCAAAAGGCTCTGGGGTGACGCCGCCTTGGGCTCCATGGTGACCTCCATCTTGCCGTCCTGCTGGTCTTGGTCTCCTTGCACTGATATGGAAACCTTTGCTTGACGCCTCGGTACTCCGCGCCTGCGCTTGCTTCCTTAGCACCAAAGAGGAAACAAGGACACTGTGCGCGCTGGCGCCCGCCTGACGCCCGCCTGATCTTGATCGTCATGGCTCACGTCACGAGAACCTCGCGAGGTTTGCCTTGCCTTGATCTCTCCGCCCCTCGCGAGCCACCCTGGTGAGGATGCTCCCGAGGAGGTCTTGTGTCATCCGCCTCACGAGGCTTGGCCCCTCGCGAGGGTCTTGAGTGTTTGCTGGTGAAGATGGGCCGTACGGGCCCACTCGCAGAGCCATGCCGTGGGCCGCAGGTAGGCAAGTCTGGGGACCCCTGTTCCCAGAACACCGACAGTAGCCCCCGGGCCCAAGGCGCACTCGGGCTTGGCTTCGAGGCGAAGCCAAAGGTCAAGTGCGGAGCACCGCTGGCCCCAATAGCCTGCGGCCTTGGTCGACGTGTGGCGGTTGATTGGACGTGGGCGTCTCCGCTTCCCCACACTGCCTTGGAATCCGCCTAGCTATGCGGCCACCGCAACCTACACAGTTGTTCTTTCATCGCCCGCGCCATACTTACCCAATTCCTCTGCTTCCCCGGGACTCCGCTCCTCTTTCCAATCTGACCTGAGCTCTGCATACTCCATCGCTATGGCACCGAAACAAGCGGATAAGGGGAAGAAACCTCTATCTTTGGCCAGTGCGCCTCCGGCCGTCGAGCCCGCAGTTGGCCGATCGCTGGTGCTCAACGATGAGGCCATGGGCAAGGTGTGTCCCATGCTCGCCTCCAGTTTCAATGAGTGTGGAAAGACGGTGGCTTGGCCCGCGTCTCGTGCTCGCATTGACTGGGCTGCCACCGAGGTCCCAATCTTCATCGATGCCCTTTGGGCCGGCCTGGTCCCTCCTTTCTCCGCCTTCTTCAACGCAGTGCTTGAGCACTATCAGATCCACATGCTGCATCTTGATCCTCAATCCGTGACCCTTCTTGCCGTCTTCGCCTTCGTGTGTGAGGCCATGGTGGGCATTGCCCCTTCCGTGGCCCTTCTTCGCCACTTCTTCTCATTGCATCTGATTGACCCCCAGCAGAGCTCGGGATGCCTGAGCTTCCAGGCTGTGGCTGCGACGGCAGGCGCAGGGATCGACTTCGACCTTCCTCCATCCATGAGCGGGTTTCGGACACGGTGGGTATTTGTTGATGTCGGAGTGCTCAGCCGTCTGCTCCATTCTTCGTCGGCGCCTGCCCTCCCCAACTCCGGTTGGGGCCACGAGAAGCTCGCGAGCCCCTGCCTTGTCTCCGTCTGGCTCAGGCTGAAGAGGCTGAAGGACAGTGGCGTAACTGAGCCTATGGTGGTGAAGGAGTTTGTCCGGCGCCGAGTCGCTCCGCTTCAGCGCCATTCTCGGCCGATGTGGGCCTTGCTCAACAGCAAGGACCATATGAGGCTTCAGGAGTCCGGGCTCCCTCTTGAGACGCGGCAGACGGTGCTTGGGGTCTTGGCGGGCGCGCCATTGCCGGACGACATGCCTGGGAAGAGCTGTTTGTTGTACCATTGCTCGAACAAGGAGGAATTTTTGGAGCACATGCCTTCCTTTGACGAGAGGGGGCTGCGCCCAGACGGCCTGGTGGGGCCCCGCGAGAACCCCGTCAACGTGGTTCCCCTCTTCGCTGCCCGTGCCGAGCTCACCCCGAGTGTGGATGCAGGGAGGCGAGCACCGTCCGAGGCCGATGGCCCTAGTACCGGGGTGCTGATGCCGCCTGGGGCTCCCGAGGCGTCTTCCTCGGGAGCCCGTGATTCTTGTCCTGGCGCGGCAGCTGCGGGGGTGACGCAGCGCGCGACTCCTGAGGCCGAAGCTCCTGAGACCTCGGCAGGTTGCTGCGAGATGGCGCCCGACGGCTCTCCTCTGCTTGGCGCCCCTGAGGCTGTCCCTTCAAGCGCTTCTCCTGCTGCACCTCGTACTGGCTGCCATGTCCAATGCTTTGGTCGGCTCTGCGTGGACTTCGAGGAGCTCCGGAAGAGGAAGGGGTCCCCGAGCGGCAGCGGTGGCATCTTCGGGCCGTTGAAGCGGAGGAAGTACATCACCATTAACGAGTAAGTATCGTATCTTTGTGGCTTCTTGAGTGCTGCTTTCCTCCCTGACGTTGGCTCTTCAGGGTCCCTTCCGCCATAGCCGCTGGGTCTCCCGAGAAGCAGTCTCCTCTCTCCTCGTCTCCCCCGCTGACCTTGAGCGCCCCTAGCCTGCACGCCGCCTTTGGCGCGGGGTCGGTTGCAGGGGCGTGCTCGCCTCCATGGCGCCTTGAGCTTACGCTCCCGTCGTCCCTCCTCGACGGCCTTGCTTGGAGCTCAGCGAGCGTGCCGAGGGCTCCTCCTCTGATCATGGACGGCGGCTGGATGGCTTCAGTCTCGGGCGCCTCCTCTAGCAGCGAGCCCCGATTCATCCGGGCCCCTTGCGAGGCCTGGCTGGCCTCCTGGCGTGCGCCAGCCCCCAGCCCCCTGCTGGGAGTGGGCGTGCCGCTTCGGGCCCCGCCTGCAGCCCCCGCGGTGGAGGACAAGATGGGCCGTGCGCTTGAGTTCGAGCACGGACGGAGCATTGTTCATCAGGAGCTCTTCCAGCAGGCAATGGGCGCGATGAACCGGCTCGGTGAAGAACTCGCAGGTGTCGACGCACGCCTCGAGGCCGAGGGTCTTCGGTTGGCGGAGGAGTGGCATAAGTTGAAGGTGGCCATCAACCTCGGGCGTCTCCAGCGCGAGCTTGATAACGCGAAGGCTGAAGCTTCTCTCGCAACCTCACGTGAAGCCTGCTCCCGAGCTCTGGAAGAGGCCCGAGAAGCTGACCGCCGCCGTGAGGCCGCGGAGAAGCGCGCGTGGGAGCTCCAAGCCTGGAGCGCCTCCTTGGAGCGGCAAGTGGAGGCACATAGAGCCGCCCTTGCGTCACTGAGGGGGACGCCCGCCGAAGAAGAAGAGATCCGGAGACGCGAGGAGGCATTGGCACTGGAAGCCGTGGAGGGTAGCCTCGAGCTTGAGCGACTGGAGACGAGGGAGCGTCAAGTTGCCCAAGCGGAAGATGCTGTTGGTGCTCGTGAGGCCAAGGCCCAGGAGGAGGTCGATTGCCGGGTGGCCGAGGTTCGTGCGGGTCTTGAGGGTAGGCATGACCTGAAGTTGAAGCTTGCGGAGGCGGAGGCTGCGGGTAGGGCCGCTGCCCTTAGGCCTAGGCTAGCTGAGATGGAGAGGCGCGAGGAGGCCACGGCAGCCGCCCTGGTCACGGTGTAGGCGGAATTGGCCTCCGGCCTTGCCGAGCTGCTCTCTCTTCAAAAACGGATTGCTGACACCGAGTCTGTCGCGCGGCAGAACAGGGAGGAAGTGCTTCAGTGGCGGACGCTGGAGCGCGTGCATGCTCCCATGCTTCAGGACCTTCGGAACAGGGCCAATACTGCCCTGGGCCACATCTGTGATGAGAACGCCCCTCACCCCCACGTGAACGACTACGCCAGCCACCTCCGCTTCTTCGCCGATGTGGTGACGCGCCTGGAGAACTGCTCTGAGAGAGCTCACCTGCTTGTCGAAGAGAGGAGCCACAGCCTGCTGGGGCGCGCATTCTCCCATGTCTTCAGCCATCTTCAGAACACCTACCAGGACTTCGACTTTGACGCCGCCATTGCTCCAGTCCCGTTGGCCATCCGGGGCGACCTGGCGCGGTGGGTGGAGGATAACGTGGACGCGCTGGTCAGGGCCTTCTCTTCTGACAACGACGCGGTGGTGGTCGCGGCGGATGAAGGCGACGTGGTCCATAATGATGCTGACGGCGCCGGAGGAGGCGATGGTGGTGCTAGCGACGGTGGCAGCGATGCCAGCGGCACGTCTGAAGGCGATGCGACGAGCGACATGTCCGACTAATCCCCGCGCTTTCCAGCTGTTTGTCCTGCACGCAGAGGCTTGGGCGTGGCCCTAGAGGTTGTAAGAGCATTTTGAGAGGGGGAGCCCCTCGTGTAAACAGGCCGCTGCCTTTATTCTTTTATGTCAAGCTAAGTGTGCGCCTTTGTGAATCCATGAGTCTGGTGGCAAGTTTGCTGTTACGGCTTACCTTAGCCGGGGTAAGCCCCGAACTGGATCGTGAGGTCGCGAGCTCCCGAGGAACTCCTGAAGGGTCTGCTGATTCGCCCAAGAGGGCCTCACGAGAATCAGGTGCCGATCATGGTATCGACGCGCGCGGTGCGTATGCTGCGCCCAGCCCCGCTCGCAAGGGGCCCGCGAGGGGGAGGCAGCGAGCGCGAGCTTCGGAATAAGGCAAGAACCAGATAGCAAGAAATCGCTTGAAGGAGAAAAGGCACCCCCCGTGCGCATCAATGAAAATTCAACTTCAACTTAAATCCAAATCCAGAAGGCAAGGCTACAGAAAAGGGATCCAAAGCAAATGGCCGCGTCCGGCACCTAGTCTAGTCTTCTTGTCTTCGAGTCTTCTCACCAGCGCGGAGCTAAGTGCTGCCACTAGGACGTGGGAGGGAGCCCCCGAGGCCCGAGGGCGGCACTCCTGAGACTCCGGGGCGTGTACAGCCCCACTCATTATTACGTGAGAGTTTCACGGGCGGAGACCTTCACAGGCGTGAGCCTTACTTCATATCGCCAGACGAGGGCCCCGCCTTGCGCCTCCCTCGGCCACCGTTGGGGGCGACCAAAAACCAGGACGACACCAAAGGGGCAAAGGGGACGCCAGCGGCACCATCGGCGACCACGGGTCCTCTGCCGGGGGTAGGCTCTGCAGCACCTCCCCGGCAGAGGGCCTACCTCCGGGGGACGCCTTGCTCCACGCGGCGCTGGGGCGGGCCTTCGTCCCGGCTTCCTTCCTGCAGTCCCCAGCGTGCCCCTCCTCGCGGGAGGGAGGCTGTCGTGGAATTGTCATGGCAGATGTCCTCGAGCTTGGACTTAGTCGTGGAGCCATCGCAGCTAGGAAGCTTGAAGGGGTTAATGCGGGACAAGGAACACGAGGGTTTATACTGGTTCGGCCCCTTACGGTGAAGGTAAAAGCCTACGTCCAGTTTGAGGTGGTATTGATTAAGGTTACGATCACCAGGGAGCTAAACTGCTATGCCCGGCTCTCGATGAGATTGTTCTCTGCCTTAAACCGCTGCCGGGTCGTCCCTTTATATAGGGAGGCGGACGCCCTGCAGCTCTCAGAGTCCCGGCCGGCTCATAAGAGTGTCCGGCTCGGACTCTCAACTATTCTTGCCTTACACTACAAGTTCTACCATGATAAAGATTGCAACTACGGGCCTTAAGCCGTATCCGGGTCTTAGCCCATCTCCGGCCCACCGTCTTCAAGCTTGGCGCCGGGCTTCTGGCAATGACCATTATGAGTAACCCGGCCCCTCCTGGCGGGTGACTCTAAGGTCTATATCCTCAACATTAGGCCCCAGATTGATTTGAGCCGGCTCATGTCAATCTTCCATTCCTTCGACAGAAAACCTCCGGCTTACAATTGTGTGAAGGCCATAACCCGGCGTGACGTCATCCTCTGGACTCTGGATAATCCGCCGTGACGTCATCTTCCATTAAGCCCGTTTTTTACTCCGCCAGATCCGCAACGGATCTTTACCTTTACTGTCATCCCGAAAATCGAGGCGTTTCGTGGGGAGATAACCACGCCGTGGTCTCCTTGATTCTCGCGCCCACTTATGAGCTTCGCCTTATAAATAGGCCGGCCCGACGGGCTTTCAGCCACTTCTCTCTCCTTCATCTTCTTCCTCGCGCTACTGCTCCCCTGCCCGAGCTCTGCTACTGCCACCGCCGTCGCGCCCCCGGACTTCGTCAACCTTGGCCGCTGCATCACCCTGACTCGGTCCAGACAAACGACGGCAACCTCCGCTCCTCTTCAGCTCCGGTGAGTCCTCGCCACTCCATAAGGCAGATCCGCACTAGGGCTTCATAGTTCTTCCTCTGTTCTTCGTAGATCATCGCGGCTCTCAATAGATTTGAATTTTACTGCCCCTTTTTGATCTTAGCTCTGTATAGACTTACTGCGGTAGACGTTGAAGACCCATTTCACATGCAAATATCCCTCTTTTTACTGCATAAGAGCCTTGTTCAAGCTCAAGAACCTCCTCCCGTCTGTTTCTAGGTCTAGAAACTTTTCTTTTACCCGACCATTTTGATCCAAAATTTTTACTGCGATGTGTGAAACCTGTTTTACCACACTTAGTAAAAAACTGCAATCATTGAATCTCGGCGGTTTACAGTTCCGGGTTAAAGAAACCACGCGCCGTAGAACATTCCGGCTTAAAGAAAACCATGCGCCATAAAATTTCCGGCTTAGCTGTGATAAGGCCTGTAGACAATCAAATTACTCTCAATCCCTCAGCGGCTTAAACAGCCCGATGCACTTAAATGTATACCATTAGTCCCCTTCATAAGCCGCCACCTTGACATTGAACTGTAGATTTCTTCCGGCTTATAATTAACCCGGACGTTTTTCCTTTTATCATAGACTGCCGACTTTCACCATGCCTCCCAAAGCTCCCAAAGCCTCCATTACTTGCAACTGGATGAGGTCCAATGTCACCAATGAGACCCTAGCGGATTTTGTTAAGTCTGGATATCTGCCCAAAAAGGACGTCATGTCCTACCATGCCCCTGACCTGTCAGAAGAGAGACCACAGCCAAAGGACGGGGAGGTAGTGATTTTTGCGGATCATATGAGCCGGGGCTTCGCACCGCCAGGTTCAAAGTTTTTCAGAGACGTTCTGAATTTCTTCGATCTACGGCCTCAGGACATAGGACCCAACTCAGTGTCCAATATCTGCAACTTCCAAGTGTTCTGCGAGGTTTACCTTGGAGAAGAACCTAGTCTGCTGCTCTTCAGAGAGCTTTTTTACTTGAACCGTCAGAATGAGTGCGCCAATGGGCCAAGTCTAGAGCTAGGTGGCATCTCCATTCAGCGGCGAAGGGACTGCCTTTTCCCTTACGCAGAGCCGCCCAGCCACCCCAAGGACTGGAATCTGACATGGTTTTACTGCCAAGACACGTCACCGGCTGATGAAAGTCCGCTGCCCGGCTTTCGCCCATCGCGTCTGGAATCAACACACCCACTGTCAGACAAGCTGACTCCGACGGAGCGCCAGCCTCTGCTCCCCACCATAAACAAGATCAAGGCTCTCCTGGGCAATGGTCTCAACGGAATCGATTTGGTCCGGGTCTGGATCTCCTGGCGGGTGATCCCATTGAGCCGCCGCCCCGACTTAATGTGCGAGTATACGGGCCAAAAGGATGACCCTCAGAGACACAGCCGCAACGATCTTCCTGAAGATGTTGCAGAGGAGATGACCAAGGCTCTTTTAAACGAGAGCCTGGCAGACTGCGGAAGGACCGGGTTAGCCCCCTTCTGCAAGACCAACCCAGCCCCAGCGGTAAGCCGCCAATCTGAACATCCTATCTTCTTCTGTATATAACTTTCATCTGAATCGTTTGAAGAAATCATCATTGTATTTTTCAGGCTGACGACAAGTTCTGGCGGGTCAAATATGACCATGAGGCGGCCAAGAAGGCCAGAAAGGTGAAGAAAGCCGCCAAAAAAGCCGCTCCCCATAAGAAGGGAAGTAGGCCAACTGCTTCGGAGCTGATGCAACTAAGCGACAGCTCCGAGTCAGAGGTAACCCCTGAACCTGTAAGCTCTTTGTTATGTTTTATTGTTTATTTCTGTCTGCCTTACCAACACTTGTTCATCAACAGGATGACACCGGAGCCAGTAACCCGGTGGTTGAAGAGGTAATGTCACTTTCCTCCGACTCGGAGCCCTTGCCAAGGCTGAAAGTCCGAAGGGTAGCCCGGAAAGTAAGCTTTTCACATCCTTTAGCTTATCAAGATCCTCAATTTATTTTGAAGCGACAGGTTCATGAGAGCCGGCATCACACCCGGACCAACAAGGACACCGACCTCTCCTCCGGGTTACCTGACGCATCAAGGAAGCGCCGAACTGAGGTTATTTCTCACTTGTACCCTTTTCATCCGTTAGCGGGTGTTATACGTCAGCCACTCAATTCTTCTGACTCAAATTATCAGGAGACCTCCCCCTCTTCCGGCGACTCTATGCAGTCAAGTCTGCCGGCTTTCAAGACCGTGCCCGGGTAATGATAACCATCTCATGTTGTACTTTTGCCTTCACTTACCCTATTGTGTTTAATCTTTTTGTCCTTTCAGTGCCCAGGCCAAGATCACCAAGAGGGCGAAGAAGTCCAAGCCAGTCGATGAGCCGGACTTGCCTGAGCCAGAGGCAGCCGCTCAAGAGCCGCCAGCCGCCTCTGCACCTGAAGCCGCTGCCCCAACTACCAAGGCAACTACAGAAGCTTCTGTTAACCCGGAGGCCTCCAGCTCGGCTCCACAGCAGACGACCCGGACGTGGTAATCACCCGGACGGAGTTTGTTGAGCCGGGGAGACCTACCGTGCTGGCCAAGTGCTCCGCCAAAGGGGAGCTGCTAGAGTCGCACCGGGTTAACCTGGACCTCACCGACTACTCCAACTTGAACATTGGAGAGATCGTCTCCGGCTTCGTCAGCCAAGTCTACAAGAGCCGGGACGCAGAGATTGCTATGGTGACCCAGATCCAGCAAAAATCTGAGGTAACATCCTTTTGTCCTCTTATTTACTGCTTAGTTACCTGTACCATGCTAGCCCCCAAGTCGATGACTTATGATTGAGTATGTTGTAGACTTAGGTTCCGGCTTACTCCATTGAACCGGCAATGTGTAAATAGAAACGTTCAATATGCATTAGCCCCCAAGTGCCAAGTGTCTTTGCTTGGAAAACGCTTGGGACTTTACATTTGCATAGTAACTGTTCATGCCATAACCCGGAAATCTATACGGGCTGCTGGCAAGAAGCTTGAGGCTGACCTTACCGATCTCAAGAACCGGCTGAAGATGCAAGAAATGGAGACCCAGAAGGCAAACGCCAAGTTTGTGTCTAGCATCGCCGCTCAAGAGAAGCTGAAGACGGAGTTTGACGCTGAGCGGAAGGCGTGGGCCGAAGAGAAGGCCGCATTGATGAACCGGGCTGAA
This sequence comes from Aegilops tauschii subsp. strangulata, assembly GCF_002575655.3. Taxonomy (NCBI): domain Eukaryota; kingdom Viridiplantae; phylum Streptophyta; class Magnoliopsida; order Poales; family Poaceae; genus Aegilops; species Aegilops tauschii. Next base: position 370,642,957 of record NC_053036.3, read on the forward strand.
CAGGCGGAGAAGGCTCTCTCCAAGAAAACCGCAGAGCTCTCCGGCCTAAAGCGCCAAGTGTCCCAGATGGTGGCCACAATCTTCGGTAAGTCATCTCACCGGCTTTCATTAAGTTTAGAATTTTATATCTCCTAATTCATCCTTGTCGGTGGCTTATCTGACTCTGTTAAACAGGCCCCAGAAGTGCCAACCTGAATCAGAGTGTGGTGACCAAGCTGAAGGCCGTATATACTCTGGTGGAGCAACTCTACACCGGGTCACAACGTGCCTTGGCTGTGGTGGCCCTCTCCAACGAGGTGCCGACTCACCTGGCGGAAGTCCTTCGCCATCTCGCCGTTCTGCCTCAGCGGATCCAAGAGCTGCGACGGGCCTCTGCAAGAGCCGGAGCAATCGCTGCGCTGAGCCGGGCCAAGGCGTTCTTGCCAGAGTTAGACCCAGCGGACATCGCCCTCAGCTACCCAAGTCTGAAGGAAGACGGAACCGCCTTTGATCAGAAGGACTTCGCAGCTTGCGTGAAGACTGTACGCCCGGTGGCCACTCTTATTGGCAATGATACAGATCTGACCAAGTATCAGCCGGGCTACGACGCAGAAAATCAGAGGATCCCTACTCCGCGCTATGAAGCCCTCAACTTGATCCCGCCGGCTCGTCAGCACACTTTTGCCCCGGAGATTGACCCGGCCGGGTTAATTGACGAGGAAGCCCAATTCGAAGCTCTCAGCGGCATCGACTGGAAGTCATCAACTTTCCAGGTCTTGGGATCAGCCGGAGGAGAAGATAGGAACGAGCCGGAGACTTCAACTCAGCAAGCGTCGTAACTCGGCTGGCGGTTTACCAAACAATGCCTCACCCTTTTGGACTCAACGAGTCTTGATAGAGTAGGACCAATACTTTATCTTTGTCGTGCCATCGTGCACGCCTTGAATTCTGAAGTCCGTTGAAATTGCCTCCTTTATGTTTCTCCGGGTCATAATTAATCATTTGTTTTCCTTACTCTCAAAATAGTTGCATGTAACTATCCTACAGAGAAAGACAAATCACAAGCCTCGAGGAGGCTGACCGCCCTGAGAATCATAGGTTTTCGATAACCCGGAATATTAAAAAAAAAGGACTGGTCTTCAATAATATCCTGAAGGCAGCCGTAATAACACTCAGCCGGAAAAGTTAAGCCGGCAAAGGTTTTAGATAACCCGGAAAGGAAGGTTGGTACCGAAATTCCGGTTTACCTGTCTTAATAACACCCATTATGTTCAGCTAATACTGTAAACCAAAGTTAAGCCGGCAAAGTGAGTCCCGGCCGTATACACTTGGAAAGAAACAGGCGGAACTTGCTATAAAGCAGAGGAACTTAGGGGCTTCCGGTTCGGATACGACCAGAGACCCGGCCCAAAGGGGTTATGCTAGGATTCGAATACGATCATATAGCCCCCAGTGGGTGTGGCGATGCCAATCAAGAGGGTATCGACAGCTATGTTCTCTTTGGTTCGAATACGACCCATGTTTGAACAGGAAGCCCCCAAGTGATTTTAAGAATTGTTTAACGACGCTGATTCGAATACGATCCACGTCGGTTCTCAAAGGGGTTAAACTATGATTCAAATATGACCAAAGAAAACCTCCCAATGAGCTCGGCACTTTGCCAATCAAATGGGTATCGACAGCTATGTTCTCTTTGGTTCGAATACGACCCATGTTTGAACAGGAAGCCCCCAAGTGACCTTATCGCCTACGGCTAGATTCGAATACGATCATAAGCCAGATCCTCCTTCAAGTTATCATGTAATCTGGCAATGAAAACAACACGTGCACATTTGGAGGAGAAAAAAGGACAAAGGTCCTGATTTATTACTTATCATAATATATACATGGTTTAGAGAAGTATGTACATCATGAGAGCCGGTGGCTCAAGTGTAGTAAGGCCGAAGCTGAGCTATGTTCCACGGCCGTCGGGTCACTTCCTCCGACTTACGTGAATCTTTGTGCTCCCGAATGTCAATGAGGTAATATGACCCGTTGTGCAAATTCTTGCTGACCACAAAGGGCCCTTCCCAAGGTGGGGATAGCTTGTGTGCATCTGTTTGATCCTGGATGAGCCGGAGCACGAGATCACCTTCCTGGAAGACCCGGGATTTAACCCGGCGGCTATGATAACGGCGCAGGTCTTGTTGGTAAATCGCTGAACGGGCTGCTGCCACATCACGCTGTTCGTCCAACAAGTCAAGAGCATCTTGGCGCGCCTGTTCATTATCCGCCTCAACGTAAGCCGCCACGCGAGGTGAGTCATGACGGATGTCACTGGGGAGGACTGCTTCCGCCCCATAAACCATGAAGAAAGGCGTAAAACCTGTAGACCTGTTAGGAGTAGTGTTGATGCTCCATAACACGGAGGGCAACTCCTCCACCCAACAACCCGGCGTCCGTTGCAAAGGGACCAAAAGCCGGGGCTTGATGCCCTTCAGAATCTCCTGATTAGCTATCTCAGCTTGACCATTGGATTGAGGATGAGCCACTGAGGAAACATCAAGTCGGATATGCTCTCGTTGACAAAACTCTTCCATGGCGCCTTTGGAAAGATTAGTGCCATTGTCAGTGATAATGCTGTGTGGAAAACCAAAGCGAAAGATCACCTTTTTCATAAACTGAACCGCCGTGGCTGCATCACACTTGCTAACTGGCTCCGCTTCAATCCACTTGGTAAACTTGTCAACTGCCACCAAAAGATGGGTCTTCTTATCCTTGGATCTTTTGAAAGGCCCAACCATATCCAGCCCCCAGACCGCAAAGGGCCAAGTAATTGGGATCATCCTCAGCTCTTGAGCCGGTACATGAGCCCGTCGCGAGAACCTTTGGCAACCATCACACTTACTGACCAAGTCCTCTGCATCAGCATGAGCCGTCAACCAATAAAAACCATGACGAAAAGCCTTAGCCATAAGGGACTTTGAGCCGGCGTGATGGCCACAATCCCCTGCATGGATCTCACGCAAGATCTCTTGCCCTTCCTCAGGGGAAACACAACGCTGAAACGCTCCCGTAACACTGCGGTGGTGCAACTCACCATTGATAACAATCATTGACTTAGCCCGCCGGGTTATTGCTGGCCAAAGTTTCATCCTCAGGCAACTCCCCCGGGTCATGTAAGCCAGATAGGGCATTGTCCAGTCTGGTATGATATGGAGAGCCGCCACCAGCCGTGCCTCCGGGTCGGGGACAGCCAAGTTTTCCTCTGTAGGCAACTTAACAGAAGGATTATACAGGACATCCAGGAAAGTATTAGGCGGCATCGGCTTTCGCTGAGAGCCTAGCCGGCTTAAAGCATCAGCCGCCTCGTTCTTCCAGCGATCAATGTGCTCTACTTGGTAGCCCTGAAAGTGCCCAGCAATGGCATCAACTTCGCGGCGATAAGCCGCCATGAGAGGGTCCTTAGAGTCCCACTTGCCTGATACTTGTTGAGCCACCAAGTCTGAGTCACCGAAACACCTTACCCGGCTCAAGCTCATCTCCTTAGCCATCCGAAGACCGTGGAGCAAGGCCTCGTACTCAGCCGCATTGTTAGTGCAAGGAAACATCAACTGTAGCACATAATGGAACTTGTCACCTTTAGGGGAAGCCAATACAACTCCAGCCCCCGAGCCCTCCAACTGCCTGGACCCATCGAAGTGAATAGTCCAATACGTGTTATCCGGCTTTTGCTCGGGCACTTGTGACTCTGTCCAATCATTGATGAAATCCACCAGGGCCTGAGATTTAACAGCAGTGCGTGGCACATATTTGAGACCATGAGGTCCGAGCTCGATAGCCCACTTAGCCACTCTCCCTGTGGCCTCTCTGTTTTGAATGATATCACCAAGAGGGGCAGAACTGACCACGGTTATGGGATGACCCTGGAAATAATGCTTAAGCTTCCGGCTTGCCATGAACACACCATAAACAAGCTTCTGCCAATGTGGATACCGCTGTTTGGACTCAATAAGCACTTCGCTGACATAATAAACCGGCCGCTGAACCGGATGCTCCTTACCCTCTTCCTTGCGTTCCACCACCACAGCCACACTGACGGCTCGTGTGTTTGCCGCCACGTACAGTAATAAGGGCTCCTTATCGACCGGAGCAGCAAGGACTGGGGGCTCTGCCAGCTGCTTCTTCAAATCCTCAAAAGCGGTATTAGCTGCATCATTCCAGACAAAGTTATCAGTTTTCTTCATCAACTGATATAATGGCATGGCCTTCTCACCCAAACGGCTTATAACCCGGCTTAAAGCAGCGATGCGACCCGCCAAACGCTGAACGTCATTTATACACGCCGGCTTAGCCAGGGAGGTGATGGCCTTGATCTTCTCCGGGTTAGCCTCAATGCCTCTGTCAGAAACCAAAAAACCCAAGAGCTTGCCTGCAGGGACACCAAAGACACACTTGGCCGGGTTAAGCATCATCTTGTAGACCCGGAGATTATCAAAGGTTTCTCTCAAATCATCTATCAGGGTTTCCTCTTTTATGGATTTAACCACAATATCATCCACATAAGCATGAACATTACGCCCAATCTGTTTACGAAGACAGTTCTGCACGCAACGCTGATAAGTCGCCTGTGCACACTTGAGTCCAAAGGGCATGGATACATAGCAGAAGGCTCCAAAGGGAGTGATGAACGCCGTCTTCTCCTGGTCCTTAACTGCCATTTTAATCTGATGATATCCAGAATAAGCGTCCAGGAAACTTAAGCGCGCACAACCGGCCGTAGCATCAATAATTTGATCAATACGGGGAAGGGCAAAAGGATCAGCCGGACACGCTTTTATTTAAGTCCGTGTAGTCCACACACATCCGCCAAGTGCCGTTCTTCTTGAGTACGAGCACCGGGTTAGCTAACCATTCTGGGTGGAAGACTTCAACAATAAACCCGGCCGCCAAGAGCCGGGCCACCTCTTCGCCAATGGCTTTCCGCCTCTCTTCATTAAACCGCCGAAGGAACTGTCTAACCGGCTTAAATTTCAGATCAACATTGAGAGTGTGCTTAGCGAGTTCTCTAGGTACACCTGGCATGTCAGAAGGTTTCCATGTGAAGATGTCCCTATTCTCACGGATGAACTCGATGAGCGCGCTTTCCTATTTTGGATCCAGATTGGTACTGATGCTGAATTGCTGAGATGAATCTCCTGGAACGAAATCAACAAGTTTAGTCTCATCAGCCGACTTAAATTTCATTGCCGGCTCATGCTCCGTAGTCGGCTTTTTTAGAGAGGTCATATCTGTTGGGTCAACGTTGTCTTTGTAAAACTTCAACTCCTCTGTTGCACAAACAGATTCTGCATAAGCTGCATCGCCTTCCTCACATTCCAAGGCCACCTTCCGGCTGTCGTGAACCGTAATGGTCCCATTATGACCCAGCATCTTGAGCTGTAAATATACGTAACACGGCCGTGCCATGAACTTGGCGTAAGCCGGCCGCCCAAATATGGCATGGTACGGACTTCTTATCTTGACCACCTCAAAGGTCAATTTTTCCACCCAGTAGTTGTTCTCATCTCCGAAGGCCACTTCCAACTCGATCTTGCCGACTGGGTAAGCCGACTTACCAGGTACCACACCGTGGAAAACAGTATTTGATTGGCTGAGATTCTTATCAATCAACCCCATACGACGAAATGTCTCATAGTAGAGGATGTTGATGCTGCTGCCCCCATCCATGAGTACCTTAGTGAACTTATATCCTCCCACCTGAGGAGCCACCACCAGGGCCAAGTGACCCGGATTATCCACCCGGGGAGGGTGATCCTCCCTACTCCACACTATAGGTTGCTCTGACCACCGCAAGTAGCGTGGAACCGCCGGCTCAACAGCGTTCACAGCCCTCTTATGAAGCTTCTGATCTCGCTTACACAGACTGGTGGTAAACACATGATACTGTCCACCGCTAAGCTGCTTTGGATTGGTCTGATAACCCCCCTACTGCTGTTGGTGACCCTGGCCAGACTGCTGATTAAAGCCCCCTTGACCGTTCGGAGGATTGGAATTTGAGCCGCCGCCCGGGCCATGAAAACCGCCGGCGCCTGAGCCGCCGCCCGGGCCATTGTAATTCTTAAAGGCCTTCATGATTGCACAATCCTTCCATAGATGAGTTGCTGGCTTCTCTCTAGAGCCATGCCTTGGACAAGGCTCATTCAACAGTTGTTCCAGCGTCGGACCGGACCCGCCGCCTCGGGGAGGGGGCCTCCCCTTGCGTCGCTAGTTACTACCTTGCGAGCTGGCGTTGGCTACAAACTCTAGGCTGCCATCGGCCTTGCGCTTGCCTCCTCCTTGGCTTCCCGGGTTATGCTGAGGACCCTTGCCATTGCCGTTCTTCTTTCCCTTCCCTGTCCTTTCATCATCTGAAGCGGGGTCCTTGGTACCATCAGAATCGACGTACTTGATAAGAGCCGCCATCAGTGTACCCATATCATTGCAGTCGCACTTAAGCCGCCCGAGTTTCATCTTCAGAGGCACAAAACGACAGTTCTGCTCCAACATTAAGACTGCAGAGCCGGCATCCATTTTATCCGAGGAATGTATTATCTCCTTAACCCGGCGAACCCAATGTGTCGTAGACTCACCCTCTTGCTGCTTGCAGTTAGTCAAATCCACGATTGACATAGACTGCCTACAGGTATCCTTGAAGTTTTGGATGAACCGGGCCTTCAGCTCAGCCCAAGACCCAATGGAATTCGGTGGTAGCCCTTTCAACCAAGTGCGGGCCGTCCCATCTAACATCATGGTGAAGTACTTAGCCATGGCCGCCTCACCGACCTCCAGTAGTTCCATAGCCATCTCGTAACTCTCGATCCAGGCTGCGGGTTGTAAGTCTGCTGTGTAATTAGGCACCTTCCTAGGGCCTTTGAAGTCCTTGGGTAGACGTTCGTTGCGGATAGCTGGCACTAAACAAGGGACACCCCAGTCCTGGTAGGGATACCCACGTCGACGGAAGCCGTCGGATAAGCTAGGGGAGTCTGGTAAGCCGTCAGCTGGGGCACCTGCTCCGCCTCCCGTCGTGCTCTGTCTTGGTCTGCTGCGTGAAAGGCTCCGTTATGAGCCGGGCCATGGCCAGGGGGCAGGTCATGGCGTCGGACGTTACTTGAGCCGGTCGCTGAGACCATGTGCCTGCTATAACTTGGGCTCCGGCCTGGGCGAGGGGTCGAGTAGATCCTGTCCCGGCTATAGGAGTACGCCTCTTGCTGCGCCAGTGCTGTCTGAAGGAGTTCCCTGACCCGGCGGGTTTCAATAGCCGTCGGAGAGTCGCCGTCAACCGGGAGAGCCGCCAGCCGTGCCGCCGCGGCGACCATGTTCTCCAGCAGGTTATTATAATGACCCGGGGGTATTGGCACGTACTGAGGCGGGTCTGGGGGCACCTGGGGAGGCCCCATCACTTGTGGCTGAATAGGGGTCCCAGACCCGGGCACTATGACCCCTGGCGGGTTACTAGATCCTGCACCCGGCGTGTTGAAGAGGTTTCGTGGATCGTAAACCGGAGGGAGTCGGGATTGGGCCTTTTGATGCCTCCTTCTCAGGACCTCATTGGACGCGTTTTGATCCATCGTGAGCTGGAAGGACTGCGCTTGAATCAACTGGGGTTGGGCGTCGACAGCCGCCCTTTCCGCAGCCATCCTTATCCCTTCTGCTGCCAGATCCTCCTTAGCTTTTACTAGATCCAATTTTAACTGCGCCACCTCCACATCATGCTGAGCTTGATCTGCCGGGTCAACCGTGGCGGTTAACAGAGCCGTCATCTTGTCCGTGAGATCCATTAGTACCTGAGCCGGCGAGGGCACCGGGTTTCCCGCTCCAGCAGCGGGGTTCTGAACAGACTGTGCACCGGCCATGAAGACTGCAACCTGACTTGGCGGCTCAAACGGGTCCGGAATACTGTCACCATCGGAACAACCCATGAGCCTGCCATCTTGAAGTTGATACAACGAGTTTGACTCGTCGGTGGATGACTCGCCGTCAGAGCCGGCGGCCGCCTCATCACCAGATCCAGATCGATCAGAGGGCCCTCCATGGATACATCCCACAAAAGCATGCCTTAAGGCAGGCCGGGCCCGGGCGGGTCGTGCACGCTGAGCCGTCTCGACGGGATCGGCGCAGAGACCCGGCTCAGGGCCCGGCTCACCAATCTTGCCAATGAAAACATGAATTCCGCCGAAGCGGACCCGGTACCCGTACTCAATTGAGCCGGCGTCGGGGCCCCAGTTTGCATCGTCGATGTAGAGCTTGCCGCGACGACCCTTGGTCATCCGGCCCACAGCGTATCCCTTGAGCCCTTCGAAGCCGCCCTTCAAGAACTCAAATCCACCGTGCGCTGGCCCCACGGTGGGCGCCAACTGTCGTGGAATTGTCACGGCAGATGTCCTCGAGCTTGGACTTAGTCGTGGAGCCATCGCAGCTAGGAAGCTTGAAGGGGTTAATGCGGGACAAGGAACACGAGGGTTTATACTGGTTCGGCCCCTTACGGTGAAGGTAAAAGCCTACGTCCAGTTTGAGGTGGTATTGATTAAGGTTACGATCACCAGGGAGCTAAACTGCTATGCCCGGCTCTCGATGAGATTGTTCTCTGCCTTAAACCGCTGCCGGGTCGTCCCTTTATATAGGGAGGCGGACGCCCTGCAGCTCTCAGAGTCCCGGCCGACTCATAAGAGTGTCCGGCTCGAACTCTCAACTATTCTTGCCTTACACTACAAGTTCTACCATGATAAAGATTGCAACTACGGGCCTTAAGCCGTATCCGGGTCTTAGCCCATCTCCGGCCCACCGTCTTCAAGCTTGGCGCCGGGCTTCTAGCAATGACCATTATGAGTAACCCGGCCCCTCCTGGCGGGTGACTCTAAGGTCTATATCCTCAACAGAGGCCGACGAGCTGGGACCGCCGTCTGCTGCCGCGACCTGATCCTCCTGCGCACCATGGTTAGCGTAAGCCTGCTCCTGAGGAATTAGTGGTACCCTGTAGTCGTTGTCGCCGGCGCGGTTGGTGAGGCTTCCGGATGGCTCCCGAAAGGTGCCGGCTTCTAGCGCCTCCTCCTCCCAGCCCGGCTCGAGGAACGAGCCAGGGTCGTCTTCCAGCATGTACTCCTGGTCCACCATGCGGGGCACATAGGCCTCCGGGGCCGCCGCCTCGAAGACCTCGCCGTAGTGCCCCACGCTCCATGTCGCCCGTCCTAGCGTGCCACCTCGAGGATGGTAGGGTTGCATCCCGCCCGGACCGTAGGTGGCGGCGCTCGTGCCCGCGCCGGGCGGAGGTGGCGCGGGCGCGGGCGGGCGTACAGCTCCGTTGGTTGCGCCGGTGTCGATGAAGCCTGGTGGTGCGCCTGCGGGCACGCAGGCGCGGCGTGGTCCGCCATGCGACCCGGGCGCAGCTTGTGGCGTGAGCGGAGTACAGAAGGGTGGCGCTCCTGAAGCCGCGACGTCCAAGAGCTCGGCGACGCGCTCTAGCAAAGCATCCCGACCGCTCTTCATTAACTGGCATCACAGCAGCTCTCGAGCCACTGTGAGCGCGGCCCTCATGTTCGCCTGCTCCCGCCGGGTGTGCGGCGCCGTGGTGGCAGCGTGGCTTGAGGCCCTCGCGACCGCTCGCACTTGTCGTGGAGTAAGAGCAGAGGGTGAGTGACCGCGCCGCCCGCGCCCCGCGGTGTTTGGCGGCGCGCGTGCTGCCTGAGGCGCGGGGTTGACGTCTTCTTGGGTAGACGGCGCCGCCCGGGTCGGCCAGGCCGCCCGGGTCGGCCAGTGGTCGGTATTGGCTCTTGAGTCGCCGAACATCGGAGCCGCGGAGCGCCGAAGGATCAACGAGCGGATCGGCTGGTGGAAGAAGAGCTCCGGCGCACCCCTACCTGGCGCACCAAATATCGGATCACGGGTTCCGGCAAAACCCTCATGGTTCGAACACTGGGGTGCGCACGAAGATCTCCCCCTACCGATCTACATCCTAGCTTCGCTAAGATCTCAAAGGCTAACTCGACGAACTCGCAACACAAGGGGCACAAGATTTATACTGGTTCGGGCCACCGTCGTGGTGTAATACCCTACTCCAGTGTGGTGGTGGTGGATTGCCTCTCGGGCTGAGGATGAACAGTACAAGGGGAAGAACAACCTCCTGAGGCGAGGTGTTCTTGTGTTTGGTGGGTGCGAGGATGAACCGAATGAGTTCGAGACCAGTTGCCTCCGAATGAGTTGTCTCCTACGGTGGTGGCTAGTCCTATTTATATAGGCCCTGGTCCTCTCCTCAAATATTGAGCGGGAAGGGAGCCAACAATGGCCAATTTGAAAGGGGACAACTAGTACAACTTATCCTGGCAAAAGCAGTCTTCGCCTGCAAAAGGCTCTGGTGGTGACGCCGCCTTGAGCTCCATGGTGACCTCCGTCTTGCCGTCCTGCTGGTCTTGGTCTCGTTGCACTGGTATGGAAACCTTTGCTTGACGCCTCGGTACTCCGCGCCTGCGCTTGCTTCCTTAGCACCAAAGAGGAAACAAGGACACTGTGCGCGCTGGCGCCCGCCTGATCTTGATCATCATGGCTCACGTCACTAGAACCTCGTGAGGTTTCCCTTGCCTTGATCTCTCCGCCCCTCGCGAGCCACCCTGGCGAGGATGCTCCCGAGGAGGTCTTCTGTCGTTCGCCTCGCGAGGCTTGGCCCCTCGCAAGGGTCTTGAGTGCTTGCTGGTGAAGATGGGCCGTACGGGCCCGCTCGCAGAGCCACGCCGTGGGCCGCAGACAGGCAAGTCTGGGGACCCCCGTTCCCAGAACGCCGACACTCGCCTCCCTCGCCTCGTCCGGCATGACGACCGCCCCCTCCATCAAAGGCAAGCCTCGTGCCCCGCGCAAGACCGCCGCCACGCCCAAGCCAAAGAAGGCGCTAACGCTCGAACAACGGGCAAGGGAGTCGGCCAAGAGGAAGGTCTGGCGGCACGCCACGGACGCGAGAGATGAAGCTGTCATGGCTGCCGCCGTCGCCGCCACCGTGCAGCAGGAGGTCACCAACGCCCGCGTCGCGGCGACAACAAGGGAGGCGCTCTATATGCTAGGGTTAAACCCTAGCCAGCATGGCCTCGTCAACGCCGCCGTCACCGCGGCCAGCACTAGCTCATCGGCGTTCCCTCGGATGGTGCTGCCCGACTCGCCCCGCACGTCGGCTTGCACCCCGATGCCCGGCTTCCACGTGTACCCGCAGGCCTCCCGCCTCTCCGGGGAGTGCTCGCCCGATGTGAGCGTGGTGGCGCCTTCCACGCCCGCGCCCGCGCCCATCGACCTCAACGCCACACCGGTGGCCGGTGGCTCATCATCCGGAGGCGCGAGGAAACGCGTGCGGCAGATGCCGGCCGGCGTGCTCCCGGACGCCCGCAACCTATTCGAGGGAATGCCGGCCGGCGGCGGCGAGGACTACATGCAGAACCTCATCTTCGAGGGCGGTGCGCCCGCCGCTGGCTATGGTCCCGACGAGACAGAAAGCCAGGATGGCCGTGGGGCATTCACGCCGGCCGCTGACTATGATCCCGATCAGGCGACCTTCATGCGTGATCAGGTCGGCATGGACCTGGACAGCTTCCCACTTGACCACGAGTTTCCAGATGACTACGGGCAAGAGGAAGAGGAGGAGTGCGACATCGACGTGGAGCCTTTGTTTGAGGACGAGCTCGCCAACCAAGCCGTCGGTCCGAAGCCGAAGCGCAAGAGCAAGCGCACGAAGGCATACACGGCGGCCGAGGACAAGCTTCTTTGCGAGTGTTGGCGAGACATTGGATAAGACCCCAAGACGGGTGCCGAACAAAAGCATTCAACTTTTTGGATTCGTGTCCACCGGGAGTTTCATGAGCGCAAGAAGTTTTCGCCTTACCAAATTGTGAGCACGCGCGGGTGGGTGTCCATTTCAAAGCGATGGAGGGTGATCCAACAAGAGTGCAACAAGTTTTGTGCCACTCTTGAGAGTGTCAAGGCCCGCCCCGTGAGCGGCATCGGCATGCAAGACATGGTATGCTAGCAAGCCGCCCTCTTTTGTGTTATTAAGTTTATGCTTGCGTGTTCATTCGCATACCATTTGCCAATATGCTTGCATGAAAACATTTATAGGCATTTCAAGCTTTGGAGGCATTCAAGGTCCAACACAATGGCAAGTGCTTCAACCTCTCCCATTGCTTCAGGGTCATCAAAAGACGAGGAGAAGTTCAAGGCGCAATATGCCGCCCTCAAGTCGCGTGGGGGAAGCAAGCCATGGAGGATGTTGGGGACGGCGAGCCGGCACGGCCGCGGGGGAAGACCAACTCCAAAAAGGAGGACAAGCGGGATGCGGCATCAAAGGCCTTGATCGCAAGCGTGGAGGGCATGATGAATAAGAAGGACTCAAGGGAGGAGGAGCGCCGACATTTCAAAGAAGAGCAAATGAATGCCTTCATGGAGATCCAAAGGAGGAGGCTTGAGATGGACGCGGAGAAGCAAGCCAAGATGCTTGAGCTGGAGGCAGAGAAGCAAGCCAAGATGCTAGAGATCGAGGCCGCCAACGCCAAGACCAAGGCGAAAGAAGTGGCTCTCGCGAGCATGATGACCGGGGTGGAGATCATGAAGGTGGATCCCAACACCGTGTCGCCAAGGAAGAGGCCGTGGTTCGAGAAGATGCAGGCCGAAATGCTCAACTTCACCGACGAGTGATCTCGTGGCCGCGAGCGCCTTCCTTTTTGTATGCCGGCTTGTGTGCTGGCATGACCATGAGGCCGTGATGGCGTGGTCGAACTCAAGTCACACCCCTTTTTGTGTGCTGGCATGTGTGCCAGCCAGCGTGAACTGTGTGGTGATATTTTGTATCCCCTTTTCTTTTGAGTTGGCAGTAATCTTTATTTGTTTGCACACAAATTAGTTCATAGAAACTGTTGAAGTTTGAGACAAGATACCATACAATCTTTATTTCTTTCTTCAGAAATTGCTCTTATGATGGAGTATTATGACTACCCTTATTATCCAGTGCCAGTGCTTTTGGGCCCTCTCCTTATATGGCACTAGATAAGTAAGCCATCATGATTTCCTGAAAAAAGTGAAGCCAGCATTAATAACAACAATGATTTTCAACCAAACAGACAACAGTGTTTTTTTCGGAGATCAGATAACACAGTGATTAGTACCTCTAATTAAGCCCCATCTTTTACTTCATAACTGGTCAAGGAAAGTGGTTTTGTACGCTTACTGCAGACTTTTTATCTCATTCTCTCTCCTCTCTCCAATCTCCATTTCTCCTAACAAAATCTTCTTGACCTCCTCCTTCCTTGCTTCGCTCTGCTACCCAATCTGCTCCCTTTATCGAATTCCCAAATCCAATCTCATAGTTAATTAAACTCGGCTCTGGGTGCCTGAGACCCGGCAGGGCGGTGCCGTCCACGATGGGATCGAAGGCGGTATGGCTCCCCGTGGCCCTGCTCCTGGCGGCAGTGGCCCTCTCGTCCGTCCTGACGCCGCCGGCCGCCGCGGCCGCTACGGAGTCCGGCGAGGCCGACCACGCCGTTCAGCAGCACAGCGAGCGCATCTCAGGTCCGGCCATATCTCCAAATCTCTTCCTTTTTTGTTTCTTCCTTCTCAAAAGTTTGATGTTTTCAGAAACTAGGATTTCTTCGCTCCTGTTCCACCTGTTGAGACGCTTTAAACTGCGAGTTAGTATGATTGTAATTTGGTTCTATCTGTGGAGATGATTGGTTCTCCTGCTGTTTTTCGAGTTGTGGACTAGGTCATCTTTTGAGGGCCGCTGAGTCCAGATTGGTTCTGGTTCAGTTCCTCCGTTCAGTTGATACGCCTTTTTTTTCTGCCTTTCGTGTTGGATATTGTGCCAAGATTATGTTTATGCGTCTGTACACAAATATATTTGGTTGAGATAGAATTGATCAATTATAATCACAAAGGTTCAGTTTACCATTCTCAAGTAGTTTAAATAAACTTGATATAATCTCACAATTTTTGATAGAGATAGTCGTATGCTTTGCTGTTGCACAACCTAATTACTTCAAATTTTGTTCAGATAATTCGCTCATCTGTTTGCTGAATTTGCGATTATTTAACTTGTAGGAAGTGCTGGTGATGTGCTAGAAGACAATCCTGTGGGAAAGTTAAAGGTTTTCATATATGACTTGCCAAGAAAGTATAACAAGAAGATGGTCACCAAGGATCCCCGGTGCCTCAATCACATGTTTGCTGCGGAAATTTTCATGCATCGTTTCTTGCTCTCAAGTGCTGTGCGGACACTCAAACCCAAAGAGGCTGATTGGTTCTACATACCAGTTTATACTACATGTGACCTAACTCCTGCTGGTCTTCCCTTGCCATTCAAGTCACCACGGGTGATGAGGAGTTCGATCCAGTATATTTCGAATAAGTGGCCCTTTTGGAACCGAACTGATGGCGCAGATCACTTCTTTGTTGTCCCACATGATTTTGGAGCTTGTTTCCATTATCAGGTGAATTCACTAGTCCCTCGGACCCACATATTCACTAAGGGTTTCCTTATGCCTGACTTTGTTATTTCTTCTAGTACAACTTGTAACTAAAGGAGGGCAGTAGGTCATACTCCCTCTGTAAACAAATATAAGACGTCTGCAAAGGTTGTCTTATATTTGTTTACAAAGGTAGTAATTAGGAATATATCTTCCTTTATTTTGCGTTTTGCTCAAAAGTTCTCTGTGTAATAGTTACGCTGGTATTTGCAGGAAGAAAAAGCTATTGAACGTGGCATTCTCCCATTGCTGCGACGTGCTACATTGGTGCAAACTTTTGGACAGGAGAATCATGTTTGCCTGAAGGAGGGGTCTATCATCATTCCACCCTTTGCTCCTCCTCAGAAAATGCAGGCTCACCTTATTCCCCGGGACACACCACGGTCAATCTTCGTTTACTTTAGGGGTCTGTTCTATGACACCGGAAATGACCCTGAGGGTGGTTACTATGCAAGGTATCAATGCTTCTAAAATTTGACCAATCTGAACTCTTCCTCATGGTTTGGTTCCATTTATTTACTCACTTCAGTGGTGGTGTTGTACAGAGGTGCGCGGGCTTCCCTGTGGGAGAACTTCAAGAACAATCCTCTGTTTGACATTTCCACCGACCACCCTGCCACTTACTATGAAGACATGCAGCGTGCGGTCTTCTGCCTGTGCCCGTTGGGCTGGGCACCATGGAGCCCTAGGTTGGTTGAGGCTGTGGTCTTTGGCTGCATTCCAGTCATCATAGCTGACGATATTGTGCTGCCATTTGCTGATGCTATCCCATGGGAAGAAATTGGTGTCTTTGTGGAGGAGAAGGATGTCCCAAAGTTGGACACAATCCTGACATCAATGCCCATCGAGGATATTCTAAGAAAGCAAAGATTGCTCGCAAATCCATCAATGAAGCAGGCCATGTTGTTCCCACAGCCAGCCCAACCACGAGATGCATTCCACCAGATCTTGAATGGCCTTGCTCGTAAGCTCCCACACCCTGAGGGTGTATACTTGCCACCCAGCGAGAAGCATCTCAACTGGACTGCTGGACCTGTTGGAGATCTGAAACCATGGTAGGGAAGAGTCAAGAGCTTCCCATCCTCTTTGCCACATAAGCCCCATAGAAATAGTTCATACTTCCTCTTATGTGATGTAATAGAAACACAGTGCCACGGGTGTAAATTACACCCAAGGCGTTATCTAACATGAGCGATTTCTGAAGTTGGTAATTTAGAAAGAAATGAAATGGCATTGTTCTTATCAGGTTAGGTGGATGGTGACTTTTGTTGACAAGATTTGTTACAGCTTGCAGAAGAAGAATCGATGGCAAGATCTGGTACTCCCTCTGTAAACTAATATAAGAGCATTTAGATTACTAAAGTAGTGATCTAAACGCTCTTATATTAGTTTACGGAGGGAGTACATCACAAGGCTGTAAGTAGCATTAGAGACAGCTATGCATTGATGCTGTACTCTGCTGATACAACCATGCTATTTGCATGCCAGATAACAGATTTATTGGTGTGGTGCAGCAGCCTCTCCAGTGGTACCATGTTGGCGGTCTGCCTGCTCTGCTCAGTGATCATCATCAGTAGTAAGGTTGAACGTCTTGAGCAGGTCAGGGCAGACGGGCAGCGGCTTGTCCTTGAGGTAGCCGAGCGGGTTGGCCATGCGGATGTTGTCGCTGATGCCAACGTTCCTGCTGAGGACTATCTCGGCGCGGTCCCTGAGTTCCTGAATCTCGTTGCAGTTTGGGAGGGGGCTCTGGACAAGAACCATCTCGCAGATATCCTCCGGATGGCTGTCCTTGAGCTCGATTTTGTAAGTGCCAGTCTCGTCGGTTACGCCGTCGATCGAGCGCTCAACTTTCTCAGTGCCGAAGCGCTTGCACTCCAGCCTCACCTTGGCACCTGCAGTCCATCAACAAATTAAGTACCACTGAGTGCAGCATGTCCTGTTTCAGCTGTTCACAGGTTCAGAGATGTGTAGTAATAGTATGGGTCAGAGATGCCTTGCTTACCCTTGATGTACTCGGTCACATTTGTCTCGAACCCGGCACGGCACGTGTCGCAGTAGACCCGTCCCTGAACAATGTAGTCGGGGAGGTCATTGGCGACGGCGGTGCCGGCGAGGGCAAAGATGGCGACCACAGCGATCACTGAAAGGATACGGAGCGAGGCCATGGCTGTTGCGCGTTTCCCCTCTACCTCCGGTGAATGTTCTGCCTCGGCGGAGGCTGAATGGCCTGGGGGTGAATGCAGAGAGGAGGGCAAAGAAACTCACCGGTTTCTGCATGCCACCTACTGCGCTTAAATAACCAAGGTGGCAGGAGGGTTTCCATGGTTGCGCATGGATGTAGGACGGATGTGAGCAGGGCAACCGTCCGTCGACCCAACGGAGGAGGAAATTTGACTCGGGTTTCCTTGAGGTTTGTGTGGTCCACAAAACTCTTAGGCAATATCCCTCCTCTTCCTTTGAAGCGTTTCATTGTTACCCTTGTTTCTCGAACAAAGACATGCATTTGGAGTGCAGAGCTCTGCTAGAAAAGGCTTCTAGTGTGGTGGTTAGCTAGAAAATGTCTACTCGCGTAAAAGTCTAATGACATACTCCCCCTGTCCCACAATATAAGACGTTAATATAAGACGTTTTACATGAGGCTAAGTGAGAATAAGCAAATCCGTTCTACAGTACTAAAGGTATCATGTACACTATCCAGCTCGTCCCAGAGGGGTTTGAGTGATCGGCAGTGGAACAAAAGATGGCCAATACTCTCCTGCTCGCTACAGTATCTGAGGAAGCAATGTTTCTTTTGAAGCGTCTTTCGTTTGTGAGCACTGACAAATAAAGTCAGATCCTCGGTTATTTTGGGATCCGCTGGAATATTTGGAAACGCACAAACACCAAGGTTTTTCCGAATGAAACCCAAGGAATCCACATCAATGCTCGGTCTGCTGCTGCCGACCTCGTGCTCTGGTCAAGCCGTTGCCCCAACAATGAAACTATGATCTCTTCTTTGTAATGGTTACAATGTTTTGGTAATATATGCTTCAGGCAGGCGTAAGCCCGCCGTTGACACGTCAAAAAAAGTACTAAAGGTATCGGGAAGTCGGAGCATGAAATACATCATGATACGAGTTGCGACGAAGCTTGACTGGATGTGGTGTCGCGGTGAAGAAGCGGTGCAAACAGAGCAAGATGATTTCTCAATCATTTCTTCTACCGTAATACACAATAGAGGAGCCCTACATTCATTTTATCTGATAGAAAAGATTGTTTAGTGGACTAACAAATATGTCTATGGACAATTAACGTGGTACTGTTGTTGTAATTATTGAGCTCTAGCCTATTTAATATTTCCGGTAATTCCTAGAAAAATCCAGAGGTCCTATGTCCTATTCATACATGACAAGGGTGTGTGAAAAGTTTAGTCCTAT
Source organism: Aegilops tauschii subsp. strangulata (assembly GCF_002575655.3). Lineage (NCBI taxonomy): Eukaryota > Viridiplantae > Streptophyta > Magnoliopsida > Poales > Poaceae > Aegilops > Aegilops tauschii. The sequence goes on from NC_053036.3 coordinate 370,660,859, forward strand.
CCTGATTGTGGAGGATGTGTTGGACCGACATATAAGGTTGGTCAACTCACATACTAGTAAGAGCTTGAGAAGATGACACACACGCGCTCCTCTGCCAACCGCCACGCATCGCACGCGTGTCGTGTATCGTGATCGAGCGGAGCTAGGGCCTATGCCACGTGTACGCATTGGTTTCTTTTTGTCATGTAGGAAAATAGAAGTCGGAACATATTTTGCACTAACAATTATTGGGTTGCTTGTCTCCTCGTTAGTCCCTTCAGTTTCATTTCCTGTCTATTAGAGGCTGTTTCTCTTTCATAGACGATTTCACCTCAGCTCCTATGCATTTTGCCTCGTTCCAGAGCTTTGTTTCGTTTACAACTTTCCCATCAAGCTTCTTGGTGTGCACCGCCAAGTGAGACAATGAGCCTTCAAAATCTCGCCTCATGTGATCCTGTGCGGGAGACGTGCTATCATGTTTTTAGGGAGCGCTCTCGCGCGATTGTTGGATTCTTCTCCATCGTGCAACACATGACTTCTCCCCCACCATGACTACTTCCCCGCCGCCGCCGATCCATTCAGCGACATGGCGACTAATGTGCCCGACTCTTCTTCCACCGCACCGTATGTGTTCCCGCCCCTTTTGTTAGTGATCATGTTTGAAATACTGGCAGTAGCAATCGATATGAATATCAAGTTTTATCTACCAATTTTTTGGATTAACCTTAATGGAAAATTGTTCAAATATTCATCAAACCAAAAACCTGATGGATGTAGGCATTTTTCTCCAATTTCTTTTCATGCGACTCTCAAGCCTCCTGTGATTGAGGGTGTGAATTACAAGAGGTGCCATGAAAGGGTAGTTCTTTGGCTTACCACTATAATTTTTTTTCATGCCTCCAAGGGCAAGCTAGTGGGGCCAGTTACTCCTAAACATGAGCAAACTTTACATACATTCTCTTTCGAGTTGTTGTTTTGAGTGCTCTTGGCGTCAAGATTGTTGATCCCTTCATGACCATTATGGTCGGCAAAGATATGTGGAATGCGCTCAAGGCCAAAATTGGGGTCTCTCGGACGCATGTAGCGAATTATATGTCATGGAACGAATATGACTAAAAGATGACTGATGACCACTCTGTGGTTGAGCAGGCTCATGAGATACAATCACTCGCTAAGTCACTTGAGCATTTTAACTGTGAGTTGCTAGACAAGTTTATTGATGAACCCATCATTGCCAAGCTTCCTCCTGTGTGGTGATTTTTTGTCACTTTTCTAAAACCAACAGACATGATTCTTTGTTGTTAATCTCATTGGCACTCTTTATTTGAAAGAGAAGGCGAGGGTGAAAGACAGACGTGCTCGCTTCTATGAAGGGAGCTCTAGTGCCAACTTGGTACACAAGAAGAATTTTCAATCCCACAAATTCAAGAACAAGAACAACTATTAGGGTAAAGGAAAATTTGAAGGCAAGAGAAATGCCTCAAGTCTGCCAACTTCAATAAGAACAAGGAGACCTTTTATGAGAAAAAACAAGGAGACCTTTAAGAAGAAATGAATTGCCATGTCCGTGGTAAGGAAGGACAATGGGCTCCCGATTGCGAAAACCGCTATGACATGTGTTAGCCTCAAAACAACAACAAGAATACTAATGCTTTTATTGGTGATATTGTGATGAAAGATGTCAGGTATGCTAGATTTCCTATTGTTCTTTTCGTATGTCATTCTCCTGGTTGGTGGATTGACACAGGTGATAATATACATGTGTGTGTGTGTGTTTTGATTTCTCAATGTTTTCTTCTCATCAGGTCGCACGGACTACATTCGTTCTGATGGGAAGCATGACAATGCTTTTATTCATGGTGTTGGTATGGTCGATCTGAGGTTTACTTTAGGAAAGACCGTGTGCCTGAAGAGCGTGCAACATGTCCCTACGATAAATAAATGTTTTGTAAGCGACTCTCTCTTATGCATAGATGGTGTAGGATCGAAAGTATGTCTAGAGGGGGGGGGGGGGTGATTAGACTACTTGACTAAATAAATATCTTTCCTTTTCCCAATTTTAGTTGTGGGCAGATTTTAGCAATTATGACAAGTCAAGCAATCAACCTACACATGCAATTCTAAGAGTATAGCAGCGGAATGTAAAACATGGCATATGAAGGTAAATGGAAGGGTTTGGAGAAGGCAAACGCAATGGAGACATGAATATTTTTGGCGTGGTTCCGATAGGTGGTGCTATCGTACATCCACGTTGATGGAGACTTCAACCCACAAAGGATAACGGTTGCGCAAGTCCACGGAGGGCTCCACCCACGAAGTGTCTGCGAAGAAGCAACATTGTCTATCCCACCATGGCCATCGCCCACGAAGGACTTGCCTCACTCGGGTAGATCTTCATGAAGTAGGCGATCTCCTTGCCCTTACAAACTTCTTGGTTCAACTCCACATCATGTCAGAGGCTCCCAAGCGACACCTAACCAATAGGTAATAGACGGTGTGTTGATGATGAACTCCTTGCTCCTGTGCTTCAAATGATAGTCTTCCCAACACACAACTATCTCTCACAAATTTGGTTATGGTGGAAGAAGGATTTGAATGGAAAGCAACTTGGGGAAGGCTAGAAATCAAGGTTCCAATGATAGGAATGGAATGTCTTTATCTCAACACATGAGTAGGTGGTTCTCTCTCAGAAAATGAATGATGGAAGTGTAGGCACATTCTGATGGCTCTCTCTTATGAGAAGAGGGGGTGGTGGTGGTGGTGGTGGTGGTGGAGGGGTATATATAGCCTCCACACAAAAACCAACCGTTACACACTTTTGACCCATCTCGGTGGCACCAAACAGAAAACTCGGTGGCACCGATTTGTTCAAAAAATATGAACGTTAGGAATCTTGGTGGGATCGACGGGAATAACTCGGTGGAACTGATGTGTTAGGGCTTAGGGAAAACCTCGTCTCGGTGGCGCCGATCACTACAAAAAAAAAAAGACACATCCGTGACATTTTGGGCCGAACGAATTTTTTTCTGTCATGCTTATGAGACTTCTATGACGATAATTGTGACAAAACCCGGTATCATCATAGATATGATGGGCTCCTATTTCTACTAGTAGAACGCCCGTAGTGCTACGGGCTACCATGCACATTAAATGATTAAGGTCATCTATAAGGTCGAAGTTCATTTCTTGCTCATACGTTCGAACGTGTTCGGACATCAAACAAGACCCAGACTTCCCAAAATTCAACTGTCTGGATAATCTATGCTCCCCTAAATAGTGGCAGCAACAATACCGTAGAGTAAAGAATCTCATCTCATCTCTCTTTTTCTGTCAAACATCTCTCAATGTAGCAGCAGGGGCACGAACATGAACAATAGCGTAGGAGTAGTGCCGCCCCTACCATTCCCGACTCGAGCAATGCTATTTCCTACTTTTCCTGCCGCATTTGCTTGGCACTGCGCTCCCTCTGCTTTTCCTCCTCTATTCCATGTATCATAAATAATAGCAAAGGATGAAGAGATTTAGAATGTCTGAAAGTCTAAAATATTTTGATGTCTACCAACCGGAAGCACCGATAACTACATTTAAAAATAGGAACATATGCTATCTTCATCGGTAAATAAGCAGTTAAAAAGCATAGGACCAAAACCAAATAATTCAGAATGAATGTTACAGATCATTTAGAAGCACAATGTCAATGTGTGCAAACCATTGTACTGCTACCACTTGCAAAAATTTAACAATTCTCAACTCAACCAGCATGCAGTACATCTATTACTATAGGATACTGGATACAAATGGCTTTGTAAAGGGTTTCATACACTCTTTTTAATGTGCAAGTACATCAAACATGTTCCAACAAGCAGGAATGGTGAGGCGAAATTAAACCATGGATATAGCCTTATAGCACCAGCATGCCTGTCTATGTTACTCCGCAAGCCAAACTATAGAACTTCTCTCTACCGGCAACCTTCCCAAAAAGACACTTTGCCTCAAGGTAGCACCATTCCCCCACAAATATGCACAGGCATGCATCATCGAAGATGCATGCCTGATGCGGCCTTCCTCTTTGGTCTTCTTATCCGCCTGACCGTCGGCGGCATTGCCCGCCATGCATGCTCACGTCTAATTGCTCCTTGTCAAGTACATCCACCCGTCCAACTCGCACCTCAAGACCATGCTCCATGCTCGCTGATGCCTATGTCAAGTCCAGCAAGGACTTCATGTTTCTTTGTGTTTTATGCTTCCTATCAAACAAAAAATCTTTTGATCTATTGGTCGCCGTTCCCTGATAAGATACAGAGGCAGAAAAAAATGTGTAATCAAACATAATTTGAAGAAACAAAGTAAAAATCGCTACTTGTAAAAGATATGAAGTGAAGCCCGAGTTCCCAAAAAGGAAGTCCTGAATTCTTTCTATGAGGTTGCAAGGAATCTCATTATATTTAAACAGTGTCCGGTATCCTTAATAAAAAAATACACATTAATTCTGATCAGTTACTAAGTTTACCTAGTCAATTATCCATGTATTGCCACAGAAACAAATGGATACATATAGAGACTAATGATACCACCAGAAGGCCATGTGCTCCAGTCTTAGGGTGTGTCATTGCTTTCCTTCGGCGACATCACCTTACCTCTATCAGGCCACCTCTTTTAGCCACCACCCCACCCCTCCTTTCTCCTCCTCACTTTCTTCTCTCCTCTTGGCTATTGGATTATAATTGACTGTTGGTAGACAACAAGCAAAGGCAATTCATAATGATCATGATAATACTCTGCACTCAGTATACCTTGGATGCTCTGAAATCAACTTCTGATCATTGCTGATATATAGATCGGCTGCAATCATCATTGATCATGATCCTCATAATCTTGTTGTTGAACGCCTTGATTCTCAAAAGAATGTCATGCTGCATCGTTATTTCACCCAGGTTAAGGCTATCGAGATAAAATACCTGCACAAATAATGCACTTGATCATTATGTATAAATGCAATGCAGCTCAGACCAATAATTTTCGAGATACTGGCTTATACATGAAGGAACAGTAAACACCCAGTTATGTTGTTCGTGGATTTCTTCCTCGTGATATCACACTTTAGCTTGTTATCCGCTTCTAGTATGCCTTCAATGACATATTAACCCCAATTGTAATTCAAAATATTGCCAGGACCCATAAGCGCTGGCCAATATGTTAGGCTTGAATAATCATATTTTGCCATCGGTGCCATCATGTGTCCCACAAGGAAAACAATAAGTATTGTCTTGGAATCATGCACCTCCTTCTCTGTCATTGGTGAGTTATAATTCTTTTCCAGTACTGCTTGAGCTTCTTTCAAACTTCTTCCTTCTTCTGATCCTATACAATCCCTAAACGACTTCTAATCTCCTTGGCTGCTGACTGAATGCAGTCATTCTTTTTGTTAGCAATGCAAGCGCATGTGCAGGGGATCCCGAATACCATCCCAATGTCCATGCCATCAAATGGGTATTCTATCATCGTGGATTACAATTGCCCTCTTATCTATGTCCACATGTGTAAGCAAGAACACATCCAACTTTAGATTTAGCTTGTTCAGCTCAGGGATGTGCAGGGTGCCTCTCCATCCTGTAGAAACCACAAAGCCGCGCTTCTTCTGATTGAACTTTGAAACGCCGCTATGAATCAGTTTAACAGAACTTCTTGATGTTGCCCCAGTGCCTCCTTCCAGATGGTGTGATTCACCGTCCTCACCGTCTGTTCTGCATTCACGTACTGATCTTTTCAATCTTCCCGCACAAAAATTAATCCTCAATACTAATTAACAATCGCAGAAAGGACAACATGTCATCATCGTGCACGCCGCGCCCATCCCTAATCTGTTCAAGATGCGCATCCTATCTTGTCGGGCTCGGCGGCGTACCTGTCTTGCGAGCGCGGACGCGGATGGAGACGGCGGCCAGCACACGATGCACTTGGGAACACAACCTTCTTCCGCCACCATGCCATCACCGCGCGCACGGACGCCGGTTCCTCATGGCGGCGGCCAGCCTCGACGCCCCCCTCTTGCTCTTCCTTCCACCATCATGGGGTCTGCTGTCCAAGATACGTCCGTGATGGTGGTGTCCGTGGAGGGCCTCGGGTGGTGGCATTGCAAGGGAGGCGGCAGCTTCTGGAGAAGAGGATCGGGTGTGGCGTCGCACGAGGAGGCGGAATCGGCGACGTCGTGCGGCCCGGAGCGTAGGGGAGGAGAGATGTGATCGGGTGGCAGCAGAGAAGCGGCGGCGGGTGAGAACCCTAGCTGGGTTAGGGGAAGAAATCAGGGGGACGTGGTGAAGCAAGCCTGAGCGCGGCGTACGTTTTTTTGTTCCCTTTTGTAGTTTTTACAAAGAGATTAAAACTAGTGGGATGAGGGGGAAGGGTGGAACAAAAGCCCGGATGAAAATAAAACCGGAGTACCAGGCTACCAACTGCTTCATTAGGCCTTGTACAATGGAAGATGCTTAGGGTGGTGCTTCAGAAAAATAAGTCTATCCTGTACAAATAAGCACCGGTGCTTAAGAAATCTTGGTTTATTTCTCTAAGCACCTCCCATTGTACAAGGCCTTAGGAGTAGAGAAGATGACAAAAAATCATGACAGAAAATGGGCTTTTCATCCTGGGCGGGCCGGAGACACAGCTGCATGACATTTTTTGGGCCGTCAAAAATAGTGGTAGAAGCGAGGGCGAGGAAAATGTCGGGGAGTTCCCGGTTACAGTGGGTGGTCGGGGTCGAGCGATGCACGGAGGGATTGCGGGTTTCTCTCGTACACGTACGTGTGTGGGTGCGAGGCGTTGGGCACTAACTGAACCCGAGCGAGGCATTCGCCTACTGAACCCGAGCGATTGCACTGGCTACGCGTTACTGAACCCGATCGATCGATCGATCCCTGGCTGTTAACTGAACCCGATAGAGCGATTCCTTTGCTACTGCTGCTAACTGAAGACGATCGAACCTGCTGCCTCTTGATAAACAGTGAGCGTTGTTGGGGGTTGGATGAACAGTTCCCGGTGGGGGTTGGATGAACAGGACCCCGTGGTAGTAGAGGCCGTTGCCGCTGGATGAACAGGACCCAGTGGAGGACTGGTTGAACAGTCACTGGTACGCGTCGGTCCTAAAGAAACGGTTTTTAACCCCTTTCCGCGACGCCATTTGGAACCGTCGCCAAGTGAGTGTGTGCGATAGGGTGTCCTTCCCACTGAAGGAAATATGCCCTAGAGGCAATAATAAAGTTATTATTTATTTCCTTATTCTCATGATAAATGTTTATTATTCATGCTAGAATTGTATTAACCGGAAACGTAATACATGTGTGAATACATAGACAAACAGAGTGTCACTAGTATGCCTATACTTGACTAGCTCGTTGATCAAAGATGGTTATGTTTCCTAGCCATAGACATGGGTTGTCATTTGATTAACGGGATCACACCATTACGAGAATGATGTGATTGACTTGACCCATTCCGTTAGCTTAGCACTCGATCGTTTAGTATGTTGCTATTGCTTTCTTCATGACTTATACATGTTCCTATGACTATGAGATTATGCAACTCCCGTTTACCGGAGGAACACTTTGTGTGCTACCAAACGTCACAACGTAACTGGGTGATTATAAAGGTGCTCTACAGGTGTCTCCGAAGGTACTTGTTGGGTTGGCGTATTTTGAGATTAGGATTTGTCACTCCGATTGTTGGAGAGGTATCTCTGGGCCCACTCGGTAATGCACATCACTATAAGCCTTGCAAGCATTGCAACTAATGAGTTAGTTGCGGGATGATGTATTACGGAATGAGTAAAGAGACTTGCCGGTAACGAGATTGAACTAGGTATTGAGATACCGACGATCGAATCTCGGGCAAGTAACATACCGATGACAAAGGGAACAACGTATGTTGTTATGCGGTCTGACCGATAAAGATCTTCGTAGAATATGTGGGAGCCAATATGAGCATACAGGTTCCGCTATTGGTTATTGACCGGAGACGTGTCTCGGTCATGTCTGCATAGTTCTCGAACCCGTAGGGTCCGCACGCTTAACGTTTCGATGACCGTTATATTATGAGTTTATATGTTTTGATGTACCGAAGGTTGTTCGGAGTCCCGGATGTGATCACGGACATGACGAGGAGTCTCGAAATGGTCGAGACATGAAGATTGATATATTGGAAGCCTATGTTTGGATATCGGAAGTGTTCCGGGTGAAATCGGGATTTTACCGGAGTACCGGGAGGTTACCGGAACCCCCCCGGGGCTTAATGGGCCATAGTGGGCCTTAGTGGAGAAGAGGAGAGGCGGCTAGGGCAGGGCCGCGCGCCCCTCCCCCCTAGTCCGAATAGGACAATGAGAGGGGGGCGCCCCCCCTTTCCTTCCTCTCTCCGTCCTCTTTCCCCCTCCACTCCTAATCCAACAAGGAAAAGGGAGGGAGTCCTACTCCCGGTGGGAGTAGGACTCCTCCTGGCGCGCCCCCTCCTGGCCGGCCGCACCTCCCCCCTTGCTCCTTTATATACGGGGGCAGGGGGCACCCTAGAGACACAACAATTGATCGTTTGATCTTTTAGCCGTGTGCGGTGCCCCCTCCACCATAGTCCACCTCGATAATACTGTAGCGGTGCTTAGGCGAAGCCCTGCGTCGGTAGAACATCATCATCGTCACCACGCCGTCGTGCTGACGAAACTCTCCCTCAACACTCGGCTGGATCGGAGTTCGAGGGACGTCATCGGGCTGAACGTGTGCTGAACTCGGAGGTGCCGTGCGTTCGGTACTTGATCGGTCGGATCGTGAAGACGTACGACTACATTAACCGCGTTGTGCTAATGCTTCCGCTTTCGGTCTACGAGGGTACGTAGACAACACTCTCCCCTCTCGTTGCTATGCATCACCATGATCTTGCGTGTGCGTAGGATTTTTTTTTAAATTACTACGTTCCCCAACAGTGGCATCCGAGCCTAGTTTTATGCGTTGATGTTATATGCACGAGTAGAACACAAGTGAGTTGTGGACGATACAAGTCATACTGCTTACCAGCATGTCATACTTTGGTTCGGCGGTATTGTTGGATGAAGCGGCCCGGACCGACATTACGCGTACGCTTACGCGAGACTGGTTTTACCGCCGTGCTATGCACACAGGTGACTAGCCGGTGTCAGTTTCTGCAACTTTAGTTGAACCGAGTGTGGCTACGCCCGGTCCTTGTGAAGGTTAAAACAACACCAACTTGACAAACTATTATTGTGGTTTTGATGCGTATGTAAGAACGGTTCTTGCTAAGCCCGTAGCAGCCACGTAAAATTTGCAACAACAAAGTAGAGGACGTCCAACTTGTTTTTGCAGGGCATGTTGTGATGTGATATGGTCAAGATGTGATGAGATATAAGTTGTTGTATGAGATGATCATGTTTTGTTGAAGTTATCGGCAACTGGCAAAAGCCTTATGGTTGTCTCTCTATTGCATAAGATGCAAGCGCCAAATAATTGCTTTACTTTATCGCTATGCGATAGCAATAGTTGCAAGAGCAATAGTTGGCGAGACGACCATGTGACGACACATTGATATAGATCAAGATGATGGAGATCATGGTGTCATGCCGGTGACGATGGAGATCATGACGATGCTTTGGAGATGGAGATTAAAGGCACAAGATGATGATGGCCATATCATGTCACATATTATGATTGCATGTGATGTTTATCTTTTATACATCTTATTTTGCTTAGTTCGGTGGTAGCATTATAAGATGATCTCTCACTAAATTTCAAGATAAAAGTGTTCTCCCTGAGTATGCACCGTTGCCAAAGTTCGTCGTGCCCAGACACCACGTGATGATCGGGTGTGATAAGCTCTACGTCCATCTACAACGGGTGCAAGCCAGTTTTGCACACGCATAATACTCAGGTTAAACTTGACGAGCCTAGCATATGCAGATATGGCCTCGGGACACTGAGACCGAAAGGTCGAGCGTGAATCATATAGTAGATATGATCAACATAGTGATGTTCACCATTGAAAACTACTCCATTTCACGTGATGATCGGTTATGGTTTAGTTGATTTGGATCACGTGATCACTTAGATGATTAGAGGGATGTCTATCTAAGTGGAAGTTCTTAAGTAATATGATTAATTGAACTTAAATTTATCATGAACTTAGTCCTGGTAGTATTAGCATATCTATGTTGTAGATCAATAGTTCGCGTTTAGCTCCCCTGTTTTATTTTTTGATATGTTCCTAGAGAAAACTAAGTTGAAAAATGTTAGTAGCAATGATGCGGATTGGATCCGTGATCTGAGGATTATCCTCATTGCTGCACAGAAGAATTATGTCCTTGATGCACTGCTAGGTGACAGACCTATTGCAGGAGCAGATGCAGACGTTATGAACGTTTGGCTAGCTCAATATGATGACTACTTGATAGTTTAGTGCACCATGCTTAACGGCTTAGAATCGGGACTTCAAAGACGTTTTGAACGTCATGGACCATATGAGATGTTCCAGGAGTTGAAGTTAATATTTCAAGAAAATACCCGAGTTGAGAGATATGAAGTCTCCAACAAGTTCTATAGCTAAAAGATGGAGGAGAATAGCTCAAGCAGTGAGCATGTGCTCAGATTGTCTGGGTACTACAATCGCTTGAATCAAGTGGGAGTTAATCTTCCAGATAAAATAGTGATTGACAGAATTCTCTAGTCACCATCACCAAGTTAGTAGAACTTCGTGATGAACGATAGTATGCAAGGGATGACGAAAACGATTCCCGAGCTTTTCATGATGATGAAATCGATGAAGGTAGAAATCAAGAAAGAGCATCAAGTGTTGATGATTAACAAGACCACTAGTTTCAAGAAAAGGGGTAAAGGGAAGAAGGGGAACTTCAAGAAGAACGGCAAGCAAGTTGCTGCTCGAGTGAAGAAGCCCAAGTCTGGACCTAAGCCTGAGACTAAGTGCATCTACTGCAAAGGGACTGGTCACTGGAAGCGGAACTACCCCAAGTGATTGGCGGATAAGAAGGATGGCAAAGTGAACATAAGTATATTTGATATTCATGTTATTGATGTGTACTTTACTAGTGTTTATAGCAACCCCTCAGTATTTGATACTAGTTCAGTTGCTAAGATTAGTAACTCGAAACGGGAGTTGCAGAATGAACAGAGACTAGTTAAGGGTGAAGTGACGATGTGTGTTGGAAGTGGTTCCAAGATTGATATGATCATCATCGCACACTCCCTATACTTTCGGGATTAGTGTTGAACCTAAATAAGTGTTATTTGGTGTTTGCGTTGAGCATGAATATGATTTGATCATGTTTATTGCAATACGGTTATTCATTTAAGATAGAGAACAATTGTTGTTCTGTTTACATGAATAAAACCTTATATGGTTACACACCCAATGAAAATGGTTCGTTGGATCTCGATCATAGTGATACACATATTCATAATATTGAAACCAAAAGATGCAAAGTTAATTATGATAGTGCAACTTATTGGTGGCACTGCCGTTTAGGTCATATTGGTGTAAAGCGCATGAAGAAACTCCATGCTGATGGGCTTTTGGAATCACTTGATTATGAATCACTTGATGCTTGCGAACCATGCCTTATGGGCAAGATGACTAAGACTCCATTCTCCGGAACAATGGAGCGAGCAACTGACTTATTGGAAATAATACATACTGATGTATGCGATCCGATGAGTGTTGAGGCTCGCGGCAGGTATCGTTATTTTCTGACCTTCACAGATGATTTGAGCAGATATGGGTATATCTACTTGATGAAACATAAGTCTGAAATATTTGAAAAGTTCAAAGAATTTCAGAGTGAAGTGGAAAATCATCGTGACAAGAAGATAAGGTTTCTATGATCTGATCGCGGAGACAAATATTTGAGTTACGAGTTTGGTCTTCAAATTAAAACAATGTGGAATAGTTTCACAAATTCGTGCCACCTGGAACACCACAACATAATGGTGTGTCTGAACATCATAACTGTACTTTATTGGATATAGTGCAATCTATGATGTTTCTTACCGATTTACCACTATAGTTTTGGGGTTATGCATTAGAGACAGCTGCATTCACGTAAAAAGGGCACCATCTAAATTCGTTTGAGACGACACCGTATGAACTGTGGTTTGGCAAGAAACCAAAGTTTTCGTTTCTTAAAGTTTGAGGTTGCGATGCTTATAAGGAAAAGTTTCATCCTGATAAGCTCAAACCCAAATCGGAGAAATGTTTCTTCATAGGATACCCAAAGGAGACAGTTGGGTACACCTTCTATCACAGATCCGAAGGCAAGATATTCGTTGCTAAGAATGGATCCTTTCTAGAGAAGGGGTTTCTCTCGAAAGAAGTAGTGGGAGGAAAGTAGAACTTGATGAGGTAACTGTACCTGCTCCCTTATTGGAAAGTAGTTCATCACAGAAATCTGTTCCTGTGACTACTACACCAATTAGTGAGGAAGCTAATGATGATGATCATGTAACTTCAGATCAAGTTACTACCGAACCTCGTAGGTAAACCAGAGTGAGATCCGCACCAGAGTGGTACGGTAATCCTGTTCTGGAGGTCATGTTACTTGACCATGACGAACCTACGAACTATGAGGAAGCGATGGTGAGCCCAGATTCCGCAAAATGGCTTGAGGCCATGAAATCTGAGATGGGATCCATGTATGAGAACAAAGTGTGGACTTTGGTTGACTTGCGCGATGATCGGCAGGCCATCGAGAATAAATGGATCTTCAAGAGGAAGACGGACGCTGATAGTAGTGTTACTATCTACAAAGCTAGAATTGTCGCAAAAGGTTTTTCGACAAGTTCAAGGTGTTGACTACGATGAGAGTTTCTCACTCGTATCTATGCTTAAGTCTGTCGGAATCACGTTAGCAATTGCCGCATTTTATGAAATCTGGCAAATGGATAAACAAAACTGCACTCCTTAATGGATTTATTAAAGAAGAGTTGTATATGATGCAACCAAAAGGTTTTGTCAATCCTAAAGGTGCTAACAAAATATGCAAGCTCCAGCGATCCATCTATGGACTGGTGCAAGCATCTCGGAGTTGGAATATACACTTTGATAAGTTGATCAAAGGATATAGTTTTATACAGACTTGCGGTGAAGCCTGTATTTACAAGAAAGTGAGTGGGAGCACTACAGCATTTCTGATAAGTATATGTGAATGACATATTCTTGATCGAAAATAATGTAGAATTATTCTGCAAAGCATAAAGGAGTGTTTGAAAGGAGTTTTTCAAAGAAAGACCTCGGTGAAGCTGCTTACATATTGAGCATCAAGATCTGTAGAGACAGATCAAGACGCTTGATAAGTTTTTCAATGAGAACATACCTTGACAAGTTTTTGAAGTAGTTCAAAATGGAACAGTCAAAGAAAGAGTTCTTGCCTGTGTTACAAGGTGTGAAATTGAGTAAGACTCAAATCCCGACCACGGCAGAAGATAGAACGAGAATGAAAGTCATTCCCTATGCCTCAGCCATAGGTTCTATAAAGTATGCCATGCTGTGTACCAGATCTATTGTATACCCTACACTGAGTTTTGCAAGGGACTACAATAGTGATCTAGGAGTAGATCACTGGACAGCGGTCAAAATTATCCTTAGTGGAATAAGGATATGTTTCTCGATTATGGAGGTGACAAAAGGTTCGTCGTAAAGGGTTACGTCGATGCAAGTTTTTGACACTGATCCAGATGACTCTAAGTCTCAATCTGGATACATATTGAAAGTGGGAGCAATTAGCTAGAGTAGCTCCGTGCAGAGCATTGTTGACATAGAAATTTGCAAAATACATACGGATCTGAATGTGGCAGACCCGTTGACTATACTTCTCTCACAAGCAAAACATGATCACACCTTAGTACTCTTGGGGTGTTAATCACATAGCAATGTGAACTAGATTATTGACTCTAGTAAACCCTTTGGGTGTTGGTCACATGACGATGTGAACTATGGGTGTTAATCACATGGTGATGTGAACTATTGGTGCTAAATCACATGGCGATGTGAACTAGATTATTGACTCTAGTGCAAGTGGGAGACTGAAGGAAATATGCCCTAGAGACAATAATAAAGTTATTATTTATTTCCTTATTCTCATGATAAATGTTTATTATTCATGCTAGAATTGTATTAACCGGAAACGTAATACATGTGTGAATAAATAGACAAACAGAGTGTCACTAGTATGCCTCTACTTGACTAGCTCGTTGATCAAAGATGGTTATGTTTCCTAGCCATAGACATGAGTTGTCATTTGATTAACGGGATCACACCATTAGGAGAATGATGTGATTGACTTGACCCATTCCGTTAGCTTAGCACTCGATCGTTTAGTATGTTGATATTGCTTTCTTCATGACTTATACATGTTCCTATGACTATGAGATTATGCAACTCCCGTTTACCGGAGGAACACTTTGTGTGCTACCAAACGTCACAACGTAATTGGGTGATTATAAAGGTGCTCTACAGGTGTCTCCGAAGGTACTTGTTGGGTTGGCGTATTTCGAGATTAGGATTTGTCACTCCGGTCGGAGAGGTATCTCTAGGCCCACTCGGTAATGCACATCACTATAAGCCTTGCAAGCATTGCAACTAATGAGTTAGTTGCGGGATGATGTATTATGGAATGAGTGAAGAGACTTGCCGGTAACGAGATTGAACTAGGTATTGAGATACCGACGATCGAATCTCGGGCAAGTAACATACCGATGACAAAGGGAACAACGTATGTTGTTATGCGGTCTGACCGATAAAGATCTTCGTAGAATATGTGGGAGCCAATATGAGCATCCAGGTTCCGCTATTAGTTATTGACCGGAGACGTGTCTCGGTTATGTCTGCATAGTTCTCAAACCCGTAGGGTCCGCACGCTTAACGTTTCGATGACAGTTATATTATGAGTTTATATGTTTTTATGTACTGAAGGTTGTTCGGAGTCCCGGATGTGATCACGGACATGACGAGGAGTCTCGAAATGGTCGAGACATGAAGATTGATATATTGGAAGCCTATGTTTGGATATCGGAAGTGTTCCGGGTGAAATCAGGATTTTACCTGTGACGCCCGGATAATCAAGCTACAGTAAACCTCTGCTAATGGTGCCACGTCACCTCGGTTACTGTTGATAAACTCGAGTTAGTTCAAAAACGATTCAAGTTAAAATTTAAAATATAGGCAAACAATAAAAGTTTTCAAATATTAAAACTAAAATGTTCGGAGTGAACCAAATATTGCATAGATAATAATGGTGGAGAAATCTAAATTTAATAAAATGCTGAAGTGTTCAAAATAATTAAAATAGAGGTTTAAATGTTAAAATAAATGCCTTTTGAATTTTATAAAATATTAAACTATTTTAAGTTGGGTTGAGGATTAATGTGGCGATAGTATATTTAAAAGTATTAATTTAAGTGCTAGTGATAATTTTTATAAAACTAAAATAAAAGAAAACTAAAAGTAAAACAATAAAAGAAAGATAAATAAAAAGAAAAGAAACAAAACAGAAAATTAACTAAAAAAAAAGAAGAAGAAAAGAACCCCCGGGCTCCGGCCCAGCAGGCCTGGCCCAACCAACTGGCCGGCCCACTCCCTCTCTTTATCCCCCCCGGAACCCTAGCCCGATCCCCATTCCCCCCCTCGCAATCCTCTCTCTCCCTCCTCTGCCCGATCTGGATCGGGGCAAACCCCCCGATCCCTTCGAGCCGACGCCGCCGTCGATCCCCGCGGCCACTACGCCGGTGCCCCCCTCGCCGGCCCCGCCCTCGTCCTCGTTTACCTGACGGCGTCGCCGGCGCCGCCCTGTCGCACACCGTCGCTGCCTCGTCCCGCACTGCTTCGTCGGAGCCACCCACCGTCATCGTCGCCTCCTCGTCCTCCTCGAGCCACACCGCCCGCACCTCTACAACGGGGGTGAGGAACACCTCCCCGCCTTCCCCACCTCTCTGTCACGCACGCGCTCCGGCGCCCACTCGCAGCCACCACCGCCCCGCACGCGCTCCGGCCGCGCGCACGCATCTCGCCGCCGGCCCACGCGCGCCTGCGTTCGGCCACCACATCCCGCGCCCCCCACTCGCACTAGCACCCCGCCTGCGACCCCGTCGCCGCCCACTGCGCCGCTTCACGTCGCCTGCGGCCGCGACCGTGCCCCGCCTCTGCTCCGCCATCGCTGGCTTCTGCCGCTCGCACCCGTCGCCACACGCGTTGCGAGGCCGAGCCCTGGCGCTTCTCCACTCAACGCCGGCGCCTCCCGCAGCCCACCTCCGACAACCCCACGGCCATCCTCCGGAGCGCCTCGTCGCGTTGCGTCTGCCGAGCCCACTCACGGATCCAGCCGTCGCCGGAGATGGCCGGCCGGCGAGCACCTCCCTCTCTCCCCGTCCTCGTCGCCCGCTTCCCCCCGCTTCGCCCAGCCGAGCCCACGGCCACCCCCCTCCGTCGACGCTCCGTCTTCGGCCGCTGCGGCCTGGGTCTCCCCTGACCAGCGCCGTGGCCGCCGGCCCTGCTGCGCTGGGTCGTGGCCTCCACCCGTTAGCGGGCACCCGCACGCCAGCACCCTGCGCCCGCAAACCCACTAGGCCCCCGGGGCCACAGACATGTGGGGCCCGACCCCAGAACGTTTAATAAAAAAAAGAATTAAAAAAAAAATAAAAAAATAATAATAAATTAATTAATAAATAAATAAATAAAGAAAATAAAAAATAAAAATAAGAATAATTAATTAAGTTAATTAACCCTGTTTAGACTAATCTAATTAATTAGTTAATTTAATTAATAGTTAATTAATTAGTTAACCCTAATTACCCTAATCAGTCTATGACATGTGGGACCCACGTGTCAGATGACTGCTGACGTCAGCATGATGTCATGCTGATGTCATCACAACACTGTTTCGGATAATGTATATATTAAATAATTAAATAAATTCCAGAAATTAATTTAAATCTTTTAAAATTCATATAAAATAAACCGTAGCTCGGATCGAAAAACTTTGTACATGAAAGTTGCTTAGAACGACGAGACGAATCCGGATACGCAGCCCGTTCATCCACCACACCTCCCTAACCTATCGAACACACAACTTTCCCCCTCCGGTCCGTCTGTCCGAAAACACGAAACATCAGGAATACTTGCCCTTGCTTATACTATTGTTACCTTTACCTGCAATCCTACATGCTTAGTATAGGATGCTAGTTTTCCATCAGTGGCCCTACATTCTTGTCCGTCTGCTGTGCTATACTATCGGGCCGTGATCACTTGGGCGGTGATCACGGGTATATACTTATATACTATATACATGATACCTGTGGTGACTAAAGTCGGGTTGGCTCGTAGGAGTACTCGCAAGTGGATCTTTGTGGCGGAGCGACAGGGCAGGTTGAGACCGCCTAGGTGAGAGGTGGGCCTGGCCCTGGTCGACGTTCGCGGATACTTAACACGCTTAACGAGATCTTGGTATTTGATCTGAGTCTGGCCATTTGGTCTATACGCACTAGCCATCTACGCGGGAGTAGTTATGGGTATCCCGGCGTTGTGGTATCAGCCGAAGCTCTTCTTGACGTCAGCGACGGAGCGGCGCGCGCCGGATTGGACTGGAACGCCACTAGGCTAGGTCTGCTTCCGGCCGCCCTCGCAACGTGCAGGTGTGCAATGGGCGATGGGCCCAGACCCCTGCGCGCATAGGATTTAGACCAGCGTGTTGACCTCTCCGTGGAGCCTAGGTGGGGTTGCGACGTGTTGATCTTCCGAAGCCGGGCATGACCCAGAAAAGTGTGTCCGGCCAAATGGGATCGAGCGTGTTGGGTTATGTGGTGCACCCCTGCAGGGAAGTTTATCTATTCGAATAGCCGTGTCCCTCGGTAAAAGGACGACCCGGAGTTGTACCTTGACCTTATGACAACTAGAACCGGATACTGAATAAAATACACCCTTCCAAGTGCCAGATACAACCCGGTGATCGCTCTCTAACAGGGCGACAAGGAGGGGATCGCCGGGTAGGATTATGCTATGCGATGCTACTTGGAGGACTTCAATCTACTCTCTTCTACATGCTGCAAGATGGAGATGGCCAGAAGCGTAGTCTTCGACAGGACTAGCTATCCCCCTTTTATTCTGGCATTCTGCAGCTCAGTCCACTGATATGCCCCTTTACACATATACCCATGCATATGTAGTGTAGCTCCTTGCTTGCGAGTACTTTGGATGAGTACTCACGGTTGCTTCTCTCCCTCTTTCCCCCTTTTTCTTTCTATCTGGTTGCCGCAACCAGATGCTGGAGTCCAGGAGCCAGACGCCACCGTCGTCGACGACACCTACGACACTGGAGGTGCCTACTACTACGTGCAGCCCGCTGACGACGACCAGGAGTAGTTAGGAGGATCCCAGGCAGGAGGCCTGCGCCTCGTTCGATCTGTATCCCAGTTTGTGCTAGCCTTCTTAAGGCAAACTTGTTTAACTTATGTCTGTACTCAGATATTGTTGCTTCCGCTGACTCGTCTATGATCGAGCACTTGTATTCGAGCCCTCGAGGCCCCTGGCTTGTATTATGATGCTTGTATGACTTATTTATGTTGTAGAGTTGTGTTGTGATATCTTCCCGTGAGTCCCTGATCTTGATCGTACACATTTGCGTGCATGATTAGTGTACGGTCAAATCAGGGGCGTCACAAGTTGGTATCAGAGCCAACTGCCTGTAGGAATCCCCTTCCAAACTCCTTGGCCGAAGTTGAGTCTAGTCATTGCTAAACTTTTACTGACATGGCTGTGTGGCTTACGGGCCCACGTCGCCATTGGGTGGTATTAGGATCTTTTACTCCTTGTCTATACTCTGGGACTCTGATCTCTCTTCTATTCGGGTTAAGTGAATTTTACTAAATCTAACATTAGGATCTCGTTATCACTTTCACCGGGAGAGCCCCTTATTACTGATGATCATCTGCTGCACGTGAAGACCCTGAAGATACTCTCCGCTGATAACCCGAGAACTTGTGTTCATTGCTTTTGCAATTCCCTTCCATCGATAAACCCCTGTGGATAACCACGTATACTCGCCATTCCTACAATGCTTCCCAGTTGATCTTGTTATTACAAGATACCCCAAAATTCTCTTTGCTGCTCCGAGAATCCTTTGAGCTTACTGCCTTGCTGTTCTTTGCCACATGAATACCACTATGGATAATTTCTAGCACTTACCGAGTATCCGGTCATCCCCTGTTGATTCAAGTATTTCACAAAAGTGTTCAAAATATCATTCGATCTTCCGAAAATCTTCAGGAGCCTTTTTGCTCTTGAAATTCTTGCTTACTTGCATTATGATTAATCTTAAGTCTCGTAATCTTATTGGCATCTCTTGACATTATCTTTTTGAGTCCATTGATTCAATATGTTGCGAATGCTCGCAATCCTCAATCAGATCCTAGAATTCATCCTTTCGGCTGAGGCATCTTTAACATGAGCTGGATCTCGACCAATCAAATCGTCATCGATTGTACCCCTAAGGCTATTCAACTTATCCACCCCTAATCAGAGCATTGCTTCTGATCCCTTGACTTGGAATTCATAATTCCTTTGCATTTGAGCTTGTGAGTTAGTCAGTTGTTTCTATAGTCTGATCTCCTTGCATTCTTTCTTCCTCTGGTTGAGTACTGATGCTCACATCAGATCCCTTGTGGACCACCAGACCCTTTTGTCGGATTTTATCCGACAATGACCTCCATATTAAATAAGCTGGTGAGCTTTTCCTCGGATACATAATGCCTTTGGTAAATTGTATCCTCTGCTTTGTCAACCATGCTCTACTTCTGAGCTTGTGTTATTTACTCCTGAAGTTTGTAGTATATCTTTCTACGATGCCCCAATGGGTTGAACCTATGCCTCCCTTAATCTGTGTGAACCCGAAAGATTTCGCGGGACATACTTATCTGGTATTGCACCAGGTAAAACTTTCGACAACTAATGTCATTATCAAAATACGAGAGGCGAATGGAAGGTTATGCATTGAAGAAGTGGGAGTCGACCTTGCACCTTTGTGTTCATGCCCATGGGCACGATGTAGATCCTATCATGGAAGCTTCTCTTATAATAATTACCCCCTTGTAATAAGTTCATCTGGTATCCGTGGACGTGGTTCCGACCATGTTTCTCCTTGATTCCGTTTCTCGTGCAAGTTTGAGCACTTGTCTTCTGCAGGGCAATACCCTAGTCCAACCTTTACCTTGATCTGTCGTCGAGTATTACCCCCTGGTATCTCGAGATTATCATGGAACTGCATAACTTCTTATGAGTTTTTCATCAAGTGCTACATTCTCACTGATTCCAATTTTCCACGGGCTCTGAGTTATTAGCCACTCGAGAACACCGAGAAGCGAATCGATTCCGCACTCAGATTCAATAACTCTAAGTAATTCTTGTTACTTACGAGTGTAATAATCCTTCAAGTAATTCCTAGCCTTATCGGCTATATCATTATCGTGCAAACTTTTAACTGTGCTACCCGGTCCTTCCCGGAACACAACTTTCGGTGATGAGCTAAGCTTACGTCGATCTTCCTCGTCATATCACTTCTCCTTGAATAGCAAACTTGATTTCAAGTTTGTGCCCTACCCGTGGTTCCAATAACCTTTCGCTTTCATCATTCCTTTGACTTGATGTCATCGTCGATCAATTACATCTTCTTGAAAACCTCTCGACAAATTTGTCGTGATCATTGTCAACAATTTGATTTCTTCCAAGTTGTGTGTCGAAATTCAGGATGAGAAATACCATCCTTGGCCCTCGATGAATTGTGTTATCATCGACAACATTCTTGCCTCCCCTCAACACAAACTTGACCATGTTATGGAGCTCCTTGCTAACCAGCTTATGTTATGTTCTACCTTGGAGTATTACCATATTTTATGTCAAGGATATTGTGAGAATTTCTCCACCTCTTGAGAATTCTTGATATAGTAATACTTCTCGCCATCTCCAATTGTTTTCTGATCCCCGTGTTGTTTCTAACCGGAAAACCGACGATTGAACTATGATGTGCGACTTCAAAACTTCTAGCAACCCTATTGCTTTGAAGTTAATGGTCGATATTTCATTCTTAGACCAATGGTTATCGAATCACCGTTCTAACATTGATCATTCTACCTAAGCCCATATTCGGGTGCACCTTTCAACCAATGTTTAGTTGTGTATGTTTTCCTCGAGCATACCTCATTAAGTCATTCAATCTAGCTAAATGTTATCTCCTTGTTCACATAGTTGTGGAAATCCATCTTTTGGAAATCTCAATGGATTGTCGCTGCGTCAATCAGTCACCTCCTCACCTCTCCTTGATTTAATGATGAACCCTTGTTCGGGACTCGCTTCCATAGTTCATCTCCCAAGAATCTTCGATGTTGTTTCGACAATTTGTGTTGCACCTTTTCTTCTCAGGCATCCTGAGTCTGAGTTATCCTGACACCAATCAGATCTGAATCTCGGTCAGATATGATGGTTGGAACATATTTCCAAGAGTTATAACATTGGCCTATTTATGACCCGGTAAGGTGATGTCATTCCCAACACACCTGGCCGGAGGACCTATTGTTATAGTTTTCTTTTTGGCAAGGTTAGTCATTCTTCCGTAAGGAAATTGTAAGACTTATTCTATAAGTTGTTTCCGATGGATCCTTTGTATCCAAAGTCTGACCTTTGCTTGAAGACCATGCCAATGTTATCTCGAAGCATGTCTGTGGTACTCCGATTTTCAATAAGAGCATTTGACGAACAATGCAACATTTTCTTTGTCCATTATCCAAACACCGTTGTATGGGTGATGTCATGAAATTTCTCTCACCTTACCTAAAGAGTTTTCTACATTATATCCTGTCCTGGATATCATGCTCTGCTTGTCCTTGGGAAGGATACACCCTTGAAATATGTGTTTAAACACATTTTCCTTTCCATTCTTCTGTTTAATCTGATAATCATATTTTCCTTTCCATTGTTTGGTTTAACCTTTCTGGTGATCTATATGATCTAAGCAGTAATATTCTCCTGCTTATGTAAACACCTCGGTGTACAATTCTGTCAGCAAGACCCTCTTACTATTGTTGATGACATCCCGGTAGCCACCGATGGACGAGAACTTTGCCTTATGGTCCGCCTCGTTTCAACGAGCAGGAAAATGGTTCTCTTCGTCCCTCGCCCTTGGTACCAACGTGTTGCCGACATAACTGACAGGGTACTCTCTGACATGCCTTGCTATCATGACCGTGCAACATGTCACTGCTCCTATAAAAAAAAACCCCCACATGGTGGGCCCAAAACCCACAGTTCCACAGGATCGAAAACTGACTCTCCTGTACACCGTGTTGTCAGAGTTATTCCTCGCTCTTGACTTTGTATGTAATTCACGGGCCACCTGCCTAGTGATCTATACTCGTATTAGATGCAATGCTTATTCACATTGCTCTAAACCCCTTCAACACTTTGTTTCAAGCAACGAACGATTGCCTATGCGCTTGAAAACTTCTATTTTTGTACCTTCTTACTTTGCTCTCGATAATTTCTTAAGTTGAAATTCAAGAGTTACTTCCGCCACCTTCGCCGATGTTATCGACCAGATAGTCAACCTTACGGAGGTCCGTTCTCCCGGAATACCCACCCTTCATTCCTTCGTAAGTACGATGGAGTTCCCGAAGAAAGGACGACAACTTTATCATGATGACCTGAAACAGCAGAATGAAGACATCAATGTAATGGATCAACCTCTTCGAGAAGAACAACCAAGACGAAGAACACTCCCTAGAATTTCGTAACCCGAACCTTCACCCTTTACTTCCCTCTTAAATCTTGGGACGAGATTTCTTGTAGTGGAGGAGTATTGTGACGCCCGGATAATCAAGCTATAGTAAACCTCTACTAATGGTGCCACGTCACCTCGGTTACTGTTGATAAACACGAGTTAGTTCAAAAACGATTCAAGTTAAAATTTAAAATATAGGCAAACAATAAAAGTTTTCAAATATTAAAACTAAAATGTTCGGAGTGAACCAAATATTGCATAGATAATAATGGTGGAGAAATCTAAATTTAATAAAATGCTTAAGTGTTCAAAATAATTAAAATAGAGGTTTAAATGTTAAAATAAATGCCTTTTGAATTTTATAAAATATTAAACTATTTTAATTTGGGTTGAGGATTAATGTGGCGATAGTATATTTAAAAGTATTAATTTAAGTGCTAGTGATAATTTTTATAAAACTAAAATAAAAGAAAACTAAAAGTAAAACAGTAAAAGAAAGATAAATAAAAAGAAAAGAAACAAAACAGAAAATTAACTAACAAAAAAAGAAGAAGAAAAGAATCCCCGGGCTCTGGCCCAGCAGGCCTGGCCCAACCAACTGGCCGGCCCACTCCCTCTCCTTATCCCCCCCGGAACCCTAGCCCGATCCCCATTCCCCCCTCGCACTCCTCTCTCTCCCTCCTCTGCCCGATCTGGATCGGGGCAAACCCCCCGATCCCTTCGAGCCGACGCCGCCGTCGATCCCCGCGGCCACTACGTCGGTGCCCCCCCTCGCCAGCCCCGCCCTCGTCCTCGTTCACCTGACGGCGTCGCCGGCGCCGCCCCGTCGCACATCGTCGCTGCCTCGTCCCGCACTGCTTCGCCGGAGCCACCCACCGTCATTGTCGCCTCCTCGTCCTCCTCCTCGAGCCACACCGCCCGCACCTCTACAACGGGGGTGAGGAACACCTCCCCGCCTTCCCCTCCTCTCTGTCGCGCACGCGCTCCGGCGCCCACTCGCAGCCACCACCGCCCCGCACGTGCTCCGGCCGCGCGCACGCATCTCGCCGCCGGCCCACGCGCGCCTGCGTTCGGCCACCACATCCTGCGCCCCCCACTCGCACTAGCACCCCGCCTGCGACCCCGTCGCCGCCCACTGCGCCGCTTCACGTCGCCTGCGGCCGCGACCGTGCCCCGCCTCTGCTCCGCCATCGCTGGCTTCTGCCGCTCGCACCCGTCGCCACACGCGCTGCGAGGCCGAGCCCTGGCGCTTCTCCACTCAACGCCGGCGCCTCCCGCAGCCCACCTCCGACAACCCCACGGCCATCCTCCGGAGCGCCTCGTCGCGTTGCGTCTGCCGAGCCCACTCACGGATCCAGCCGTCGCCGGAGATGGCCGGCCGGCGAGCACCTCCCTCTCTCCCCGTCCTCGTCGCCCGCTTCCCCCCGCTTCGCCCAGCCGAGCCCACGGCCACCCCCTCCGTCGACGCTCCGTCTTCGGCCGCTGCGGCCTGGGTCTCCCCTGACCAGCGCCGTGGCCGCCGGCGCCCTGCTGCGCTGGGTCGTGGCCTCCACCCGTTAGCGGGCACCCTGCGCCCGCACCCTGCGCCCGCAAACGCACTAGGCCCCCGGGGCCACAGACATGTGGGGCCCGACCCCAGAACGTTTAATAAAAAAAGAATTAAAATAATAATAATAATAAAAATAATAAATTAATTAATTAATAAATAAATAAAGAAAATAAAAAATAAAAATAAAAATAAGAATAATTAATTAATTAAGTTAATTAACCCTGTTTAGACTAATCTAATTAATTAGTTAATTTAATTAATAGTTAATTAATTAGTTAACCCTAATTACCCTAATCAGTCTATGACATGTGGGACCTACGTGTCAGATGACTGCTGACGTCAGCATGATGTCATGCTGATGTCATCACAACACTGTTTCGGATAATGTATATATTAAATAATTAAATAAATTCTAGAAATTAATTTAAATCTTTTAAAATTCATATAAAATAAACCGTAGCTCGGATCGAAAAACTTTGTACATGAAAGTTGCTCAGGACGACGAGACGAATCCGGATACGCAGCCCGTTCGTCCACCACACCTCCCTAACCTATCGAACACGCAACTTTCCCCCTCCGGTCCGTCTGTCCGAAAACACGAAACATCGGGAATACTTTCCCGGATGTTCCCCCCCTTCGCCGGTACCACCTACTGTCGCGTTAGGACACACCTCGCACTGCTCATTGTCATGTCACGCATCGTCATGTTTATGTTTGCATTGTATTTACTGTTTCTTCCCCCTCTTCTCTCCGGTAGACTACGAGACCGACACTGCTGCTGCCAGTTCGACTACGGAGTTGACGACCCCTCCTACTTGCTAGAGCAACCAGGCAAGCCCCCCCCTTGATCACCAGATATCGCCTATTCTTCTCTATACTGCTTGCATTAGAGTAGTGTAGCATGTTACTGCTTTCCGTTAATCCTATGCTGATGCATAGCCTGCCCTTGCTTCTACTATTGTTACCTTCACCTGCAATCCTACATGCTTAGTATAGGATGCTAGTTTTCCATCAGTGGCCCTACATTCTTGTCCGTCTGCTGTGCTATACTATCGGGCCGTGATCACTTGGGCGGTGATCACGGGTATATACTTATATACTATATACATGATACCTGTGGTGACTAAAGTCGGGTCGGCTCGTAGGAGTACTCGCAAGTGGATCTTTGTGGCGGAGCGACAGGGCAGGTTGAGACCGCCTAGGTGAGAGGTGGGCCTGGCCCTGGTCGACGTTCGCGGATACTTAACACGCTTAACGAGATCTTGGTATTTGATCTGAGTCTGGCCATTTGGTCTATACGCACTAGCCATCTACGTGGGAGTAGTTATGGGTATCCCGGCGTCGTGGTATCAGCCGAAGCTCTTTTTGACGTCAGCGACGGAGCGGCGCGCGCCGGATTGGACTGGAACGCCACTAGGCTAGGTCTGCTTCCGGCCGCCCTCGCAACGTGCAGGTGTGCAATGGGCGATGGGCCCAGACCCCTGCGCGCATAGGATTTAGACCGGCGTGTTGACCTCTCCGTGGAGCCTAGGTGGGGCTGCGACGTGTTGATCTTCCGAGGCCGGGCATGACCCAGAAAAGTGTGTCCGGCCAAATGGGATCGAGCGTGTTGGGTTATGTGGTGCACCTCTGCAGGGAAGTTTATCTATTCGAATAGCCGTGTCCCTCGGTAAAAGGACGACCCGGAGTTGTACCTTGACCTTATGACAACTAGAACCGGATACTGAATAAAATACACCCTTCCAAGTGCCAGATACAACCCGGTGATCGCTCTCTAACAGGGCGACGAGGAGGGGATCGCCGGGTAGGATTATGCTATGCGATGCTACTTGGAGGACTTCAATCTAATCTCTTCTACATGCTGCAAGATGGAGATGGCCAGAAGCGTAGTCTTCGATAGGACTAGCTATCCCCCTTTTATTCTGGCATTCTGCAGTTCAGTCCACTGATATGCCCCTTTACACATATACCCATGCATATGTAGTGTAGCTCCTTGCTTGCGAGTACTTTGGATGAGTACTCACGGTTGCTTCTCTCCCTCTTTTCCCCTTTTCCTTTCTATCTGGTTGTCGCAACCAGATGCTGGAGTCCAGGAGCCAGACGCCACCGTCGACGACGACACCTACGACACTGGAGGTGCCTACTACTACGTGCAGCCCGCTGACGACGACCAGGAGTAGTTAGGAGGATCCCAGGCAGGAGGCCTGCGCCTCGTTCGATCTGTATCCCAGTTTGTGCTAGCCTTCTTAAGGCAAACTTGTTTAACTTATGTCTGTACTCAGATATTGTTGCTTCCGTTGACTCGTCTATGATCGAGCACTTGTATTCGAGCCCTCGAGGCCCCTGGCTTGTATTATGATGCTTGTATGACTTATTTATGTTGTAGAGTTGTGTTGTGATATCTTCCCGTGAGTCCCTGATCTAGATCGTACACATTTGCGTGCATGATTAGTGTACGGTCAAATCGGGGGCGTCACATTACCGGAGTACCGGGAGGTTACCGGAACCCCCCGGGGGCTTATTGGGCCATAGTGGGCCTTAGTGGAGAAGAGGAGAGGCGGCCAGGGCAGGGCTGAGCCCCTCCCCCCCAGTCCGAATAGGACAAGGAGAGGGGGGGCGACGCCCCCCTTTCCTTCCTCTCTCCCTCCTCTTTCCCCCTCCACTCCTAATCCAACAAGGAAAAGGGAGGGGGAGTAGGACTCCTCCTGGCGCGCCCCCTCCTAGTCGGCCGCACCTCCCCCCTTGCTCCTTTATATACGGGGGCAGGGGGCACCCTAGAGACACAACAATTGATCGTTTGATCTTTTAGCCGTGTGCGGTGCCCCCCTCCACCATAGTCCACCTCGATAATACTGTAGCGGTGCTTAGGCGAAGCCCTGCGTCGGTAGAACATCATCATCGTCACCATGCCGTCGTGCTGACGAAACTCTCCCTCAACACTCGGCTGGATCGGAGTTCGAGGGATGTCATCGGGCTGAACGTGTGCTGAACTCGGAGGTGCCGTGCGTTCTGTACTTGATTGGTCGGATCGTGAAGACGTACGACTACATCAACCGCGTTGTGTTAACGCTTCCGCTTTCGGTCTACGAGGGTACGTAGACAACACTCTCCCCTCTCGTTGCTATGCATCACGATGATCTTGCGTGTGTGTAGGAATTTTTTTGAAATTACTACGTTCCCCAACACCCACACGACCCAGAAATTTTCGGGGATAGGCCCTCCTAGTGTCGGTGTCAAAACCGGCGGATCTCGGGTAGGGGGTCCCGAACTGTGCGTCTAAGGTCGATGGTAATAGGAGACAGGGGACACGATGTTTACCCAGGTTCGGGCCCTCTCTATGGAGGTAATTCCCTACTTCCTGCTTGATTGATCTTGATGAATATGAGTATTACAAGAGTTGATCTACCACGAGATCGTAACGGCTAAACCCTAGAAGTCTAGCCTGTATGACTATGGTAATGAGTATATCCTCTGGACTAAGTCCTCCGGTTTATATAGACACCGGGAGGATCTAGGGTTACACAAGGTCGGTTACAAAGAAAGGAATCTACCTGTTTGGTCGCCAAGCTTGCCTTCCACGCCAAGGAGAGTCCCATCCGGACACGGGCAAAGTCTTCGGTCTTTGTATCTTCACAGCCCATCAGTCCGGCCCATGGCTAACAGGCCGGATGCCCGAGGACCCCTTAGTCCAGGACTCCCTCAGTAGCCCCTGAACCTGGCTTCAATGATGAGGTATCCGGCACGCAGATTTGTCTTCGGCATTGCAAGGCGGGTTCCTCCTTCCGAACTCCAAGATAGTCTTCGGACGTATTGATCGTGTCTGGACCTGTAACACACACACCACACACAACCGTCGAGAATATAATATTCCACAAGTCCAATCCGCTGACAACTTTTTGCAACATGACTCACGCCCGCCCGGTCATAATTTCGAACCATTTTTCGACTGTCGCTCCATGTTTTGAGACGCGGTTGCCATTGGCACGTCTTGTCGAAGCAGAGATCGTGTCCCCTTATTGCGGGATTCTGATCAATACGGGCGTGGGTAACCCAACCGTGCCGTTTACACATCCCTTGGGAACAGGCGAGTTTTAAGGCGAGTGGGGAGGCGTTCAATATTCACTGCCTTTATAGGGAGATAAGAATCCCCTTTCTTCACCCACGCCTCCTCTTCCTCTCCGTCCTTCCATTCTCGAGCTCCAGCACCCAAGTTCCCATCTTCTCCACCTGAAGGAAGCATTCAATCATGTCCGGATCCGGAGGCCAAGGCAAGTGGATGGTCTCCTCCGTCAAGGAGAAGGACATCACCTAGCTTCGGGCGGCCGGGTACCTGGCGAAAGGAATCGCCCACCGTCTGCCCTCTAAGGGGCAAGTCATCCCCACCCCGAAGCCTACTGAGAGGGTAGTTTTCCTCCCTCACTTCTTCCGCGGATTGGGGTTTCCACTTCACCCCTTCGTCCGCGGACTGATGTACTATTACGGGCTAGATTTCCATGATCTAGCCCCAAACTCCTTCCTGAACATCTCGGCATTCATTGTTGTGTGCGAGGCCTTCCTCCGCATCCATCCCCATTTCGGCCTATGGCTCAAGGTCTTCAACATGAAGCCGAAGGTGGTGGACGGTCAGCACGCGGAGTGCGAAGGTGCCATGGTGAGCAAGATGCCCAACGTCACTTGGCCCACAGGCACTTTTGTGGAGACTGTCAAGGAGTGGCAGAAGCAGTGGTTCTACATTACAGAGCCACGCGGCGCCACTTGGGCGGCGGCTCCCGAATTTAAGGCCGGAGCTCCAATGCGGCTCACCTCCTGGAAAGAGAAGGGCCCCAACTGGTCGGCGTCAGATGAGCTGATAGCGCTACAAACGCAAATTCGGAGTATGGTGGATAAAAACATCAAGCTCGACGACGTGATCTAGGTGATGCTGGTTCGCCGGATTCTCCCCTGCCAAAGCTGAAGCTTCCCTTTATGGGAATTCGATCCGGAGAAGCACCAGACCCCGGGAGGGCTCTTCGGAACTACTCACGAAGATGCCTGGAAGTTGCTCTTCAAGGGCAACGAGAAGCCGCCGGTCATAGATTCGGACCGTGGGCACGATCACACCCATCCCGCCAATGAGTAAGTTCTCCTTTTCTTAAGGTGTACCTTCTACTTGTTTGGTCAAGGAGGATGCCTAACCTTTGCTATATTTTTTCAGGTGTGGACGGAGAGGGCGGAGCGGATCCATAGTTTGGCTCCGCTGCCCGAAGAGCCAATCATCCCGCCCCTGGCGAAGATGCTGGTTCTGGCGCCCTATAGGCCACCGGAAAAGAAGGCCAAGAAGAAGGCCAAGGGGGCCAAAGGTGGCCCCTGTCGCATGGGTGCTTCGGATGTGACGTCCGAAGATGAAGTGACCCTTTCCTCCGCCGCTGAGGACGACGACGAGGAGGAGGAGGAGAACAACCCTCCCCCTGACGAGGGAAAGGAGAAGAGGGCGGCCTCCACGAACCTGGCGGAGACATCCAAGAAGGGGAAGGGCTCCCTCGCGGATAACTCCGTGTGGGACGTCGACAGCAGTCCGGAGCGACGCCCCCGCACTAAGCCTCGGGCTGCATCATAAGTGCTAAGACTCATACATACCCATAAATCTAGCCTCTCCTCTTCGATGTATTGACATGATTAATTATGCTATTGCAGTCCGACCCACGACAGCTCCCAGCGATCCACATCAGGAGGTTCGTTGGATTCAAAGGCGATGGCCAGTGAGTCACCGCCGATCGCTCACTCCCCCAAGGCCAAGGGCGACGGTGAGGTGCTGTCCCGAAGGACTTTCCCAGGCCAGGGGGAGGTTCAGGAGGCGCCAGAAGGTGAAACCTCTGTCGCCAGACACCAGGGGGGCCAATCCCCATGGAGACTGGTGATGAGGGCCGTATTCAGTTCGGCCCTCAGCCGGACTCGATTCCGGAGACCGATACGGCTCCGGAATCCGGCACGCAACCTCCTTCGAAAGAAGGGGGTATGCCTATTCCGCCGGTGACCCCCGTCCAACCAGGGGCACCAGATAATCTGCTGGAAGCGCTGTGAAGTGCTTCCATTGTGGATGAGCACCGTGTTCTTATGGGCATGGTAATTGAAAGGGTTCAGTCCGCCAAGAGCGGGCTAACCAAAGCCTGCAGCAGCCTGCTGACAGGTTTTGAGGTAAGCGACGAAAAAAGAGAAGATCCTAATACAGGCAGTAGCCCCTGAGACACTATCCGGTGTTCGGAAAGAAAAAGCCGGACAGAGGATCAATCCCTTATTGCAGGAAACTAACTAGATATGTCTGAAATGAATACGCAGGCGTCGCTGTTGGCCGCAGCCGCGCATACTGCCGAAGTCTCCGGACTGAAGCAGAGACTGGAGCAGGCCGAGGAGGAGCTCGGCCAAGTGAGGAGGCAGCTCCAAGAAAAACAAGGTATGTAATAACCCGTTATATATTCGAAAAGAGTAAAATGATGTATATTGACCGAAGTGTCATGATATGTATAGAAGCGACGACCGAGGTCGAGGCCCTGAAAAAGGCCCTGGCCGAAGCCGAGGGGAAGGCTGTCAAGGAGCAGGCCGCCCGTAAGAAGCTCAAGGCCCGGGTCAACGAGGTCCAACAAGAGCTCCAGGATGCGGTGAGGAAGTGCGAGACCTTGGAGCGCGATGCGTCGGCTCGAGAGACCGAACTCGCCAAGGCTCGACAGAGCGCGGAGACGGCCCGGAATGAGGCCCAGGGCGCCTTCCGGGAGATCCAGGAGGCCAGGAAGATCGCGGCGGGTAAGGCATTTAGTATGCAAAGCAAGTATGTGAAGAGGAAGTATCTTTTACTAACCCGGATTCAGAGTTCTCCAGGGGCTTTTGCTGATCTGCCACGCAGTGTGTCCGACGCCGCGGAGTTCTTCCCAGCCGAAGAAGGGAGCTCCACGGAGAAGCTGTTCTGGTCGCAATATCTTGCGCCAGGACATCCGGTGCCCTTCAGTGATCAGCTAAAACAGCTGGTCGAGCTGCACAGGGTGGCCGAACTGGCCATGAAGGATTTAATAATCTGGCTGTGGCCAGCCGAAGCTATACCCAGCAGTTACTTCGGCCTCGTGAAGCGGCTGGTGGATGCCTGTCCTCGGCTGGACGCCGTCAAGCGGTCCGTCTGCATCGAGGGCGCGCGTATGGCCTTCGCCCGTGTCAAGGTCTGGTGGGCGAAGATGGACGCCATCAAGCTTGTGACCGAGGGGCCACCCGAGGGCAATGAGCACCGCACACCCGAGCGGTATTTTGGAGACGTCCTAGAGGGGTCTCGTATTGTGGCGACGCAGTGTTCACAAGACATTATCTTTGAATGAATGCATTCAAGTTGCCTCTACCTTGTATGATAAAATAAAGCGAGTTTGTAATATAATGTTTGTTATGTTAAAAATTTACCTCCTGTGCGGCCATGTTGTATGAAATCTGAGGGTTGGCCAGTCGTCGGCTTCTGCCCCCACAAGGTAGTACGGCGGTGTTCGGGATGGAATCTAAACACTCTTGATCCAATTATATGGTCCTTGAAGGAGTTGTTTAGCGCAACGAACTAGGCAATCAGACTATGCGGCTTTAACGCCCTCACTTAGCCATAGGAGTTTGACAATAAAAATGTTGGCGCAGCCCCTAGTATCCGAAAGAGAGTGCTATAAGCGCCTGATTGGGAAGTACCGATCCTTCGCGTAATGCGGAAGAAATCTCCAACGATTTGCAACCTCCGAAGAGCTGACCGGCTCTCGCCGCATCATGACTGTCAGTTTTCGGCTTTCTCTACTGAGGTGCTCATTTGGATAAACCAAGGCACAATCGCAGTAGTTCTCCCTTTACTACCTTAGCCGATATAGCGGAACGTAAGGTAGCAAGCACAGGAGCCGGGCAACCCAACTATTGACCAAAGACATGATTCGGAGCCAATGCATATAGTGCTAAATTCGGGGTGCCGAACTGTACTATAAAAAGTGTTCGAACTTTTGTTGCCGTAGTGCGGGGTGCTATGAAGCCCCTGGCAAATATGAAACGTACCAAAGTGTACGGGTGCTATCTGATAAGGTTACCCACAGGAGGGGAAGAGGAAAAAAAGAAAAGAAAGGAAAAAAAGAGGGTGCAAAGATAATAAGCTAGGGCCCTAAAGATCGGGCCGCGAGCTGTTTCCATTGTAATTTGATTAATACGTCAAGGCGCATTTGGTACAAGTAGTGCGATAAGCAACAGGCTATTTAACATGCCAAAACCAAGGGAGAGTCTGCATGTGGGTCCTGAAAAATAGGTAGAATGGTTGTTAACGAAACCACATAGAAAGTCCCCCATATGTCTGTGTTTCTTGCCGTCTTGGTGTGTTTATCCTTCAAGAGGACCAGTGATCAGGCCGTCAGATGGGGCCTGCGGGATTGAAACCTGAAAAGGAAACGAATAAAAGTGAAAGTATGTGTGTATCCGGTGCCGGTTGAGCCGCACTGTGGATCAGAAGCTAGCTATGCCTCCGTCGATGCCCATGGAATTTTGAGGGCGTAGTTATGTACGCGTGGCACGAATGCCGTCACTTGATCGGGACTGAGACGGAGGCTGAATTGCTAGTCGAGCTCCCGACGAGCCGAGCTATCCTGCTGCAGGTTGGTTCAGTCCTTTTTACTGGTGTCCGAGGGCTCGACAGCTGAATTAAGGTTCTGCTTGAGAAGGACGCTCTGTACTTCTGCTGCTAAGGCAGCTGTGTGCTCTTCTGTACGGAGAGAGCGTTCCGTATTTCCATTGACCGTTATGACGCCGCGTGGACCGGGCATCTTGAGCTTGAGATAAGCATAGTGTGGCACTGCATTGAATCGAGCGAATGCGGTCCGTCCGAGCAGCGCGTGATAGCCGCTGCAAAAGGGGACGATGTCAAAGATTAACTCCTCTCTTCGGAAGTTGTCCGGAGATCCGAAGACAACCTCTAGTGTGATTGAGACCGTACAGCGGGCCTCTACACCTAGTATGACTCCTTTGAAGGTAGTCTTTGTGGGTTTGATCCGTGATGGATTAATGCCCATTTTGCGCCCTGTATCCTGATACAGCAGATTGAGGCTGCTACCCCCGTCCATAAGGACGCGCGTCAGGTGAAATCTATCAATGATTGGGTCGAGGACTAGTGCGGCTGAACCGCCATGCCGGATACTAGTCGGATGATCCCGATGATCAAAGGTGATCGGGAATGACGACCATGGATTGAATTTTGGGGCGACTGGCCCTATCGCGTAGACATCCCTGAGCGCTCCCTTTTGGGGATGTGTGTAGCATATATCATGTTTACTGTTTTGACTTGAGGGGGAAACTTCTTCTGACCCCTGTGTTCGGTTACCGGGGCTCCTCATCATCGTCCTTGCTTTGCGATCCCTTTTCCTTGTTCTCAGTGTTTAATTTGCCGGCCTGTTTGAAAACCCAACAATCTCTGTTGGTATGATTGGCTGGTTTGTCTTGGGTGCCATTTATCTGGCACGGATGATCGAGTATGCGGTCCAGTCTGGATGGTCCTTGATTGTTTCTTTTGTACGGTTTCTTCCGCTGGCTGGACTTGGAGCCGCCGAATCTGGCGTTGACTGTAGTGTCGTCGGTATTATCACCATTGCTTCGGCGTTTGTGTCTGTTACGTCGGAGCTTGCCGCTGCTGTTTTTGACCTCGGAGGGGCCTGCCTCGCTTGCTGTGTTTTTACTACGAGCCAGCCAACTATCCTCACCCGCACAAAAGCGGGTCATGAGTGCCGTAAGGGCTGCCATAGATTTTGGCTTTTCTTAGCCGAGGTGGCGGGCGAGCCATTCGTCGCGGATGCTATGCTTAAAGGCCGCTAGGGCTTCAGTATCCGGACAGTCGACGATCTGGTTCTTTTTGGTTAGGAACCTAGTCCAGAATTTCCTGGCTGACTCTCCAGGCTGTTGAACTATGTGGCTTAAGTCATCGGCGTCTGGTGGCCGGACATATGTACCTTGGAAGTTGTCGAGGAAGGCTTCTTCCAAGTCCTCCCAGCTGCCAATAGAATTTTCAGGCAGGTTGTTTAACCAGTGCCGAGCTGGTCCTTTAAGCTTTACTGGGAGGTATTTGATAGCGTGGAGGTCATCTCCGCGGGCCATGTGGATGTGGAGGATAAAGTCCTCGATCCATACCGCAGGATCAGTTGTCCTGTCGTATGATTCAATATTCACGGGTTTGAACCCTTCGGGGAATTCATGATCCATTACTTCATCAGTGAAGCAAAGAGGGTGTGCGGCGCCTCTATATCTAGCCGCATCGCAACGTAGCTCCGACGAAGTCCGTCTGCGGTTGTCGGCCCGGGCATTACTAGGTTTGTCACGTCCGAATAGGTAGCCATCATCGCGTGTCGAGGAACATCCTCGCGATCCGTAAATCGATCTGGTATATCCTGCTCTACTATCCAGGTCCTGCCGAAGGTCGTATGTATGACCCCGAACTATTTTGTCTCTGTGTTTACATGGCGGTGGGGTAGGCTGCTGTTCGGCCTGAGTTGCCGCTCTATCCCGTCCACGTGGTGGTCGGTCCGCCGCACTGCCCCAACCGCGTAGTGGTCGATCGGCCGCATTACGCGAGGGAGGTATGGGCTCCGGCGCCTCTTCATCGAACTGAGGTAACAACATCTTCGCTTCAGGTAACTCTTGGCTGGGCGTGTGAGGCCATATTCCTCGGCTGCCCGAACATCAGTCCACCTGTCGACGAGCAGATCTTGGTCAGCTTGAAGCTGCTGCTGCTTCTTTTTCAGGCTCCTTGCGGTGGCTATTAGCTAGCGCTTGAAGCGCTCTTGCTCGAGAGGTTCCTCAGGCACAATGAAATCTTCGTTGTCGAGGCTTTCCTCATCCTCGGAGAGCGGATGATAACTACCATCCTCCGAGTCGTTGTGCCTGGCCTGTTCATCGGGGCTAGCTTGCCCGTTTTCTTGTTCCTCCTGTTCGGATGTTACCTCAGCAGGGTCTTCATTTTTTTGGTATCGTCCGGAGTATTATTTTCTCCGGTGCCTGTATTGCTGTCTTTGGAAGAACGTGACTTAGAGCGGCGCCGAG
Source organism: Aegilops tauschii subsp. strangulata (assembly GCF_002575655.3). Lineage (NCBI taxonomy): Eukaryota > Viridiplantae > Streptophyta > Magnoliopsida > Poales > Poaceae > Aegilops > Aegilops tauschii. The sequence continues at coordinate 370,696,255 of NC_053036.3, forward strand.
GACGCCGGCGTTTGTACTGTGTCTCAGGAGGTTTATTCTCAACTGGATTTTCTTTGTCATCGTCGTTGGTTGCTTTGGGTGTATCCACCATGTACACATCGTACGAAGAGGTGGCCGTCCATCGTCCAGTGAATGGCGAGTTTTGGTTTTGCTCCTCATCGGCATCGTCGTCCATACTGTCGATGTCTTCGGAGCCGTAATCAAGCGTGTCGATTAAGTCCTCGACAGTGGCTATGAAGTGGGTGGCAGGTGGGAAGCAAAATTCTCCCCCAACATCAGCCTCCAGTTCAAACCGGACATAATTCGGCTGTGAGTCCCTCGCCAAGGACAGGTTCTTTAATGACTTCAGCACATCGCCGAGGGCAAGTTCCGGAAGATGTCTGCGGCGCTGAATTCGAAGATCGATAACTGATCAAGCTCGGCGTCCGCGGACGCACATGGTTCGGAACTTATGGCCAGAGACGAGTCCGGAGTTCCGGTGACACAGATATCGTGCGAGGTCAAGTCTATGTGTGGCTCCATAGCCGCGGAACCGGTGGCCTCCGTGGCGGGGTTGAGCTTCCCGTCCTCAGATGGCACGATCTACTCCGGATCTAAGGCCAGAGCAGTTATGGGAGCAATCTCCTAAGTGTGGTCCAACGACAGATTTAGGTCATGTTCATCGGGGCGACAGGGAGCGGTCGCGCGGTCTCGAATCCGGCGAAGATCAAGTCTGCACAGACGTCCGCGGCGTAGTTCAAGCTTCCGAATCTGACCTGGTGGCCAGGGGCGTAGCTATCGATCTGCTCCAGATGGCCAAGCGAGTTGGCCGGCAGTGCGAAGCCGCCGAACACCAAGATCTGTCCAGGGAGGAAGGTTTCTCCTTGGACAGCATCGTTGATGATGGAAGGGGCCATCAAACCTTTAGGGGACGACACAGTGGAACTCTCAATGAAAGCACCAATGTCGGTGTCAAAATCGGCGGATCTCGGGTAGGGGGTCCCAAACTGTGCGTCTAAGGTCGATGGTAACAGGATACAGGGGACACGATGTTTACCCAGGTTTGGGCCCTCTCTATGGAGGTAATACCCTACTTCCTGCTTGATTGATCTTGATGAATATGAGTATTACAAGAGTTGATCTACCACGCGATCGTAACGGCTAAACCCTAGAAGTCTAGCCTGTATGACTATGGTAATGAGTATATCCTCCAGACTAAGTCCTCCGGTTTATATAGACACCGAGAGGATCTAGGGTTACACAAGGTCGGTTACAAAGAAAGGAATCTACATGTTTGATCGCCAAGCTTGCCTTCCACGCCAAGGAGAGTGCCATCTGGACACGGGCAAAGTCTTTGGTCTTTGTATCTTCACAACCCATCAGTCCGGCCCATGGCTAATAGGCCGGACGCCCGAGGACCCCTTAGTCCAGGACCCCCTCACCTGGGACCCAGGCTGGGGCCGTGTGCGATCGGGCAAGGCATCGAAACCCAATCATTTCCGTAGGTATGTACATCCCACACGGTAATCCGAGAAAATCATTTCCATAGGTATGTACATCCCACACGGTGAATCCCAGAAAAACATTTCCGTTCGTATGTATATCACACACAGTCAATCAAAGGAATACGTTTCCGTTCTTATGTACATCCCACATAGTCAATCCAGGGAAAACGTTTCCGTTCGAATGTACATCCCACAAAGTTTTATGTATACGCTCGTGTGTGAAAGGTGTAACTACCACACACGCTCTGTCTTGGTTAACTGTTTGCTTTCATTAACTACGTCACACATGATTTGATGTACAAAACTGTGTGGCATTGGGCTATCCATCACCAAGCGCTTTTACTGCCAGAACCGTTTGCAAAGTTCCATGACCGTCTGTTCTCTTTTTATTTTTGCCTATAATTTATTATTCTAATTGGAAATTTTGAAATATGAAACGTGCAATTCAAATTCTCAGCACAATGGTTCAACAACGAATCCATAAATAAAATTGCCAGTACAATATGTTCAGTAATTACAGGATTAGGTAGCAATTAACTATGATGAACCACAATATTTAAAGGCGGTAAAGGTGAAGAGACAAGTGTAAATCATTTTGACTGCCGACGGTGTTGAAGAAGCGGAATGCCCATAATGTGCCTTCCTGCATGCCATAGGCACGAACCACTTTTGTCCAATCCCTGGTGACGATCGCCCGCCCATCCTTCACCGCCTTCAGGAAGACTTCTAGAGCATTATCATGGTAGCATGAATTATATACTTTAACCTTACTTGCCTCCACTCTGGTCATGTAGTTTGCAAGGTAATCATCAGTAAATAGCTTCGAAAACCACTGAAAAGAGAAAAATATCAGATATTGAGGTCTAAAAGAGTAACTCGTTGTGAGAAGAGGGAAAAGGCAACACATTACTTACCATCCTAAAGTTCACTGTTGTCTTCGACAAAGTGTAAATAAAGAGCTTAATTCCAATCACCCGTTTCTTTTGCCTAACAATCTTTCTTAGTTTCCTCACTTGATGCTTGTTCATGAATATCTCATTGCCCCATACGCAAAAGGGATCGAAGCGTGGATCAGTACCACTCATATATGTACCTACAAGCAACCAGTAAATGTTAGAAGCTAAACTGAGATTGCACAAATGATGTAAAATACAACTACCTATGTTCCTAAGTACAAGTATTTTTTTTGAGATTTCAATATGAACTACATACGGATGTATATAGAATTATAGATATAGTTTAGATTAGAATCTAGATTCACTCATTTTTCTCCTTATGTAGTCTATATTGGAATCTCTGAAAATACTTATATTTAGGAATAGATGGTGTATAAGACATGGGATGCAGCTAACCTCAACGGCAAACAACATCATCGCCCATTGTAGCCCTGTGTAAGAACATGGAAAGCCAATGTTAACTACAACAGGGTTAACATCCACCAAAATAGCAAATGGTAATAAAACGGAAGCATCTGTAGTGATATCTTCATTTCGAAAGAGTAGCACGGTAGCAAAGGGACGGATTAAAAAATGGATACAACTGTTAATTGCAACAGGCTTAACAACATCCTAATTCATGTTTTGTAAGTTTGTAGCCATTGAAATACAACTCTTTAAAAATGGATACAACTGTTAATTGCAACATGCTTAATGGCCATTGAAACCGGTACTGATAAAAATGCAATTGGCAGAGTTAAACATCATAGGGCAGGTGCTGCCAGAGCAGATAATGGCCCAGTTGCCTATAAAAAGGTAGGGAAAATAGCTCAAACGTGTTAGGCATGTTTACTACAACATGCTTAATACATCAACAGTACAAAACATAGCCACTAATTGCAACTGGTATTGGTAAGATTAAACTGGTGGGTACATACTTGATAAGTCCTGAGAGGTAGTTGCTGGGGCACTTCATCTTGGCCAGAGCCCGCCCAAAGTCAGCGGCGGCGGAGGCGAGCTGTTCCTCCGGGTCGAAGCATGGATCAGTGCCACTAACATGTGTACATACAGGCAACCAGTAAATGGTAGAAGTTAAACTGCAATTGCACAAATGATGTGAAACACTGTAAGACATGGGATGCAGCTAACCTCGACGGCAAACAACAACATCAGCCGTTATGACCCTGCGTAAGTACATGGACAAGCATGTTAAGTACAACAGGGTTAGCATCCACCAAAAATAGCAAATGGAGCAGCGTCTCTAGTATATCTTCATTGCGGAGAGTAGCATGGTAGCAAATGGACAGATTAAAAAAATAGATACAACTATTAATTGCAACAGGCTTAACAACATCTTAAGTCATGTTTAGTAAGTTTGTAGCCATTGAAATACAACTATTTAAAAATGGATTCAACTGTTAATTGCAACAGGCTTAATAGACATTGAAACCGGTACTGATAAAAATGCAATTGACATAGTTAAACATCACAAGGCAGGTGCTGCCAGAGCAGAGAATGGCCCAGATGTCTATAAAAAGGTAGGGAAAGTAGCAAAAACGTGTTAGGCATGTTTACTAGAACATGCTTAATACATCGGCCATACAGAACATAGCCATTAATTGCAACTGGTATTGGTAAGATTGAACTGGTGAGTACATACTTGGTAAGTCCTGAGAGGTAGTTGCTGGGGCACTTCATCTTGGCCAGAGCTTGCCCAAATTCAGCGACGGCGGAGGCGAGCTGTTCCTCCGGGTCGAAGCATGGATCAGTGCCACTGACATGTGTACCTACAGGCAACCAGTAAATGACAGAAGTTAAACTGCAATTGCACAATTTATGTGAAATATTGTAAGACATGGGATGCAGCTCACCTCGACGGCAAACAAAAGCATCGGCCGTTATGACCCTGCGTAAGTACATGGACAAGCATGTTAAGTACAACAGGGTTAGCATCCACTAAAAATAGCAAATGGGCAGCATCTCTAGTGATATCCTGAGTCATGTATTGTAAGTTTGTTGCTGGTATTGGTGAAATTGAGCTGGACACGGTAATATTTGAACATCACACAGTGTGCAGTACTGAAATAAACAAGACATGAACATGCTTAATACATCAACCGTACAAATCATAGCCGTTGCAAGTGGTATTGGTAAGACTTTGCTGGTCAGATCTTACCTGTTAAGTCCTGGGGGGTAGTCGCTGGGGGACTTCATCTGGGCCAGAGCCTGCACCATGTCGTTGGCGGTAGTGGAGGTGAGGTGTTCCTCCTGGTCAACACGCAGAACGGCCATCGCGCCATGGACCACCATCAGCTCCTGGCGGGGGGGGGGGGGGGATTTGGAGGCATGAGGATGTTTCGCAGGCGCCATTTAAGCAATCAGGCCGGGGACGTGATAGAGATCGGTTGGTTACCTGACTGGATCCGAGCAGAACGTAGATGTGGTTGAAGCTATGGTTGCGGTGGCGGCGGTTTGAAATGCCGGTAGGGGGAGGCGCGAGGGATGGGGGGATACGGAGGGGAAGGGGATGTGGTTGGAGGAATAAATTCTGAAATCGCGCGCCTAATGAAAATTTCGGTGCGAAACTTGAAACTTGGGCCGGGGAAACACACAACGCAGACAAAGCGTGTAAAATACTCGTGTGTGAAGAAAAAAAGTTGGCAGATCCCGTCTCCAAAAAATGTACATGTGTACTTGATTTTTTTCGGTCAATGGTACGCCTGGTTTATTAGGAAATATTGCACAGGTACTGACTTATGGGTCATTAACGCAAAAAACGCAGACGGGTACGACATAGAAACCGTGTGTTTGTGATCTTATAAAGATTAACGCAAAAAACGCACACATGCACACATGCTAATCAACGCTCAAAGCCCTCAAAGGATGCTCTTACCGACATTGTACGTTAATACTACAAACTTAAAGTACTACTGATAATTTGCTCTAATACTACAAACTTAAACTACTTCTCACATGCTGCCATCAGGGCATGCTGGCCAGATGCCGGCGTTCTCCTTCCCGGCCTTGTAGGCGGCATCCCACAATGCTTCGATCTCCGCCAAGCTCTCCTCACCATGGCGTGCGACCTCTTTTTTCTTGCGGCGGCGGGACTCTCTTTTCTTGACTGCTTTCTGCCTTTTTCGCTCCTTCTGTGCGGCTTTGGCCGCCTCTAGATCCACCACCCATTCAACCATGGCAGCCTCAAAGTCCGCCCATGTAACTGTCTGGCCACCGGCGGCGATGAACTCGGGGCGGCGCGATGCCATCGCTTCCTTACCATGTGTGCGGTCGCGGGCGGCGAGGAACGCGGCGCGGCGGGATGCCATCGCTTCCTTGCCAGTTACTGTGCGCCGCGGTGCCATGGACGACGCCTGGAGAGAGCTCTGGGACGGAGGGGCCGGGCAGCCGTACGAGCTCAACGACAAACGACAACAGAAATTTGGCTTCCCTTACAATTTTGCTCGTTCATTATCGCACACGGTTCATCTCCGTCGCTTCCGGAAACAGTGTGCGTAGTGTGTTGCGTTATGATTGGCCAGAACCCCAGCCACGCGGATCTCGTGTGTGCACCGTTGGATGCGCCGCGACGAACGGCAATCCACGTCCCTCACATCACACCCATGCACCTGTAGCTGGCTTGGATTTATATGCGCTAAATGCCTAGAAAATGTACATAATCCCCTAAATATGGTAAATGAGCCCGGAAAAATGCCAAATTTGAACACGGTGATTTGCAGGGTGTATGTTCGTCGTAGAAAAAACTCTAGGGCAAAGAATGAAGAAAATTTGGATTCCCCTTCAATCTTGGGGATTTCCCTCTCGAAAGCATGGAACTTCCTCGGTGATGGTTCGATTTATGAAGGGCGTGCATGATGACATAAGCCAAACCTTCTCAAATTTTTACCAGGGCATGGTGAGGTCATACCATGGCACCATGCCAGGCGTCATGTTTTTTAAGAATTTATTTCATTTTTTCTATAGTTGAAAACCCAACAAACAAACATTTGTGGTTCACTATTGCCACACATTTCATTGAAATGTCTGTCCATTCCTTGTAAAAGGCATGAGAATTTACTAAATGGCACGAGCATGGTTTTCTAGGCCGTTCTTGTGGACCCTTTCATGCATCGATTGTTTGAACTTGAATTATGCGCATTAATGCTTAGGAAATGCACATAATCTCCTAAATATGGCAAATGAACCCGGAAAAGTGCCAAATTTGAACACGGTGATTTGCAGGTTGTATGTTCATCGTAGAAAAAAACTCGTGGACAAAGGACAAAGGAAATTTGGACCCCTTCAATCTTGGTGATTTCCCCCTCGAAACCATGAAACTTCCTCGGTGATGGTCCGATTTATGAAAGGCGTGCATCACGACATAAGGAAAACATTCTCCAATTTTTACCAGGGTGTGGTGAGGCCATACCATGGCACCACGCCAGGCATCATGTTTTCCAACCATGTGTTTCATTTTTTGTATAGTTGTTAACCGAGTAAACGACGCTTTTAGGTTGACTATTGCCACACATTTCCTTGAAATAGCTGCCCATTCCTTGTAAAAGGCATGAAAATGTACTAAATAACACGAGCATGGTTTTCCAGACCGTTCTTGTGCACCTTTTCATGCACCGATTGTTCGAATTTGAATTATGTCCATTAATGCCTAGAAATGCACATAATCCCCTAAATATGGTAAATGAGCCCGGGAAAATGTCAAATTTGAACACGTCGCATTTGAGGTGGTATGTTGATCGTTGGAAAAAAAACTGAATGACAAACTAGGATGAAAATTTGGATTCCCCTTCAATCTTGGGGATTTTCCCTCTCGAAAGCATGGAACTTCCTGGGTGATGGTTTGATTTATGAAGGGCGTGCATGACGACATAAGCCAAACCTTCTCAAATTTTTACCAGGGCATGGTGAGGTCATTCCATGGCGCCATGTCAGGCGTCATGTTTTTTAAGCATTTATTTCATTTTTTCTATAGTTGAAAACCCAACAAACAAACATTTGTGGTTGACTATTGCCACACATTTCATCGAAATATCTATCCATTATTTCTTGTAAAAGGCATGAGAATTTACTAAATGGCACGAGCATGGTTTTCCAGGCCGTTCTTGTGGACCCTTTCATGCACCAATTGTTTGAACTTGAATTATGTGCATTAATGCCTAGGAAATGCACATAATCCCCTAAATATGGCAAATGAACCCGGAAAAGTGCCAAATTTGAACACGGTGATTTGCAGGTTGTATGTTCATCATAGAAAAAACCTCGTGGACAAAGGACAAAGGAAATTTGGACCCCCCTTCAATCTTGGTGATTTCCCCCTTGAAACCATGAAACTTCCTCGGTGATGGTTCGTTTTATGAAAGGCGTGCATGACGACATTTTTACCATGGCACGGTGAGGTCATACCATGGCACCACACCAGGCGTCATGTTTTTCCAAGCATGTATTTCATTTTTGTATAGTTGTTACCCAGTAAACGACGTGTTTATGGTTGACTATTGCCACACCTTTCCTGAAATATCTGCCCATTCCTTGTAAAAGGCATGAGAATGTACTAAATAGCACGAGCATGATTTTCCAGACCGTTCTTGTGCACCTTTTCATGCACCGATTGTTCGAATTTGAATTATGTGCATAATTAATGCCTAGAAAATGCACATAATCCCCTAAATATGGTAAATGAGTTCAGAAAAATGTCAAATTTGAACACGTTGCATTTGAGGCGGTATGTTGATTGTTAGAAAAAAAACTGAATGACAAACTAGGACGGAAATTTAGATTCCCCTTTAATCTTGGTGATTTCCCTCTCGAAAGCATTGAACTTCCTCGGTGATGGTTCGATTTATGAAGGGCGTGCATGACGACATAAATCAAACCTTCTCAGCTTTTAACCAGAGCACGGTGAGGCCATACCATGGCACCATGCCAGCCGTCATGTTTTTCAAGCACATATTTCATTGTTCTATAGTTGATAACCCAGTAAATGACGCGTTTGTGGTTGACTATTGCCACGCATTCCATTGAAATCTCTGCCCATTCCTTGTAAAAGGCTTGAGAAATTACTAAATACCACGAGTATGGTTTTTCCACACCATTATTGTGCACCCTTTCATGCACCGATTGTTTGAATTTGAATTACGTGCATTAATGCCTACAAAATGCACAAAACCCCCTAAATATTGTAAATGAACCTGGAAATGTGTCAAATTTGAACACGGTGATTAGCAGGGTTTATGTTCATCGTAGAAAAAACTCATGGATGAAGGACAAAGGAAATTTGGATTCCCATTCAATCTCGGTGATTTACTATCGCACACAATTCATCTCCGTTGCCTCGGCGAACCATGTGTGTTCACTCACACATGAAAAAGGAAAAGAAAACCCTTGCCCACTTCGTCCCCACTCACTCGCCGTGGACTCCTCCGCAACTCTGCAACCTAAGCTCGACGGCTGTTGGCGGCGGGCGTAGGTCACGCTCCAAACGGCACCGGATTTCGCCTCCATCGCTTTCCGCTGCCTATCTGCACTAACATTCTAGACTCTGGTCGACTGGGTTTACTGCGGGATTGGGCCGGGATTTTTTCTCATGGAGAACGTAATCAACTTAATTAGTGAAATATTCACTCATCTCTTATCGCAGTCCGTCCGTCGTTGTTAATCAACCGGCGGAAATTGCCGTGGAATCATTTTTGTTCTAGCTGATTCGTTGGTGTTCATTCATGTGTCCACAATGCGAGCACAAATCGGGCAACTGTGGTCATGGCCAGTCGGAAACAAAGTTCTATCTCACCATTCTGGATGACTTCAGGGAGCGCTCGGTATGTTCAATCTCAACTTACCATGGTCGGCATGGCCTAAATTTGTGAACATATACCGTCTGTTGCTACATTATCTATATATTTGCATCAAATCTTTGTTACATTATCTATTTTTAATTCTATATTTTTGTACTTTGCTTTCATCTCTCTCTCTCTCTATATATATATATGGATCTGTTCTATCAGTTACTCCCATATTTGCATCTTGCTATGTTATTTCAATATATCTAATTTACGATCTTAATTTTCATTTCAAGCAGTACATCCCTTGCTTTGCAAGAACAGGAGTAGAAGGAAATCTTGGGCTTTACTTTGCTGATGACTCCTAGGACTTTATATTGACAACACATCATGGATTTACAATGACGGTTAGCGTAAAACTTGATAAAGATGGTCACTCCTATTTTAATGCGGGCCTTTGGAGAAAAATGTCTAAGTGTTATGAACTGAAAGCTGGCAATAAAATTCTAGTGCGTGCACCACAGCCTGGTCTAATTAACATGGATGTTTACTTCCCCAACGTCATCAGCCGATCAAAGTCTGATCGAGGTTAGTGTCCTTTCAACTTTCTCCTTGCTGTCAAGCAACCAATTGATCACTATTTAAGCAACCAATTGTGATATCATATTCTGACTCCGTTCCTAGGCAGTAACAAATTCTATTTACCAATTTATGCGCACTATATATTCTTCTGCCATGTTCTGAATAAATAATACCTTTCCACCTTTTAAGCAGGATATGTTGGATGCATAGTGAACGATCTGTATGTTACTAAGCGTACCAAATTTCACTGGAAGGACTTGAAGCATGTCATAAACTTTGTTGATAATCTGACAGAGATAGCACAGCGTATGAATGCTGGATTTTGGATGGGAATAATTAGACCTATGGTGCACACACTGAAAAAGACCAATTGTGTGCACAAAACGCTGGTAAAAAGTCTTATTTTAATGTTGATGCTCATAAACTATATATATCTTCAACGATATGTTACAATTCTTTTTTATTCTACATGTCAATAGAAATTGCCCCCCATAGCAGTTCCTGGATCGATTTCCCGGCGTGGTCGAATTACATTTGTGCCTGCTAACAACGCCAAAGTGATTGCAAGGTACTACATTTCCCGCAGAAATGGAACCATTCAAATTAACAAGTTCTCGCTGCTCGTGGCAATGCATCCATATTGGAAAATTGGAGACACTGTTCTACTCATGATCTACTAAGGCACAAGAGGGCTCTTCCTTTTCATTGACAAGATGCCGAGTCACCGTGATCAAGCTGCTTCCAGTGGATAGTTGTGGTTGTTGGCCCTCAGCCTCTTAAAATGTGCTAGCTATTACTATATATGTTACGTATGTAGATATGGACCATATGGTTGTTGGCCCTTAGCCTCTTAAAATGTGATAGTTATTACTATGTTAAGTATGTAGATATGGACCATATGGTTGTCAAAACCGTGTTACGAAGATCCTCCTTTTGTCAAATAGTGTAACCCACTATATATATGTTACTCAAATGCTATTACCCAAGTTCATAAATTTTCATGGAAAGTATTAGTATCGTACATAATTCATTGAGTTTAAGCGTGTGCCCAATGACCAGAAGGCATTTGCATATTAACTGTCCATATTGCAAATTCACACACATGTTAACATAAGGAAACGTATGTGTGACATACTAATCATCGCACACGAGTACTCGCAGACGCATCGTGTGCGATACTCCGCCACCGCAAGTAACTAGTTTGCATTTTTCAAAGTTTTTTGTACACACAGAATCACACACGAAGTAACTGCATTGACCGTTTGTGTTGTAATTTCTCATCGCAAACAGTTCATCCGAGTCGGCTGTTTGCCACGTATCACACACATCTTGTTTACACGACTCGTTTGTGTTCTTTTGGCTCATCGCCAATAGTTCCATGTGAACTGTATGCCGCATATCACACACATCTTGTTAAGTTGAACCATTTCTATTGTGTTCCCTAATCGAAAACAGTTCGTTCGAGTTAACCGTATGCCGTATATCGCACACACATTGATATGGCTGCCCGTTTCTGTTGTTCTACCTCATCGCAAACAGTTGAAATGGATTAACCGTGTGTCCTGCATCGCACACACATTGTTATAGTTGCCCGTTTCTGTTGTTCTGCCTCATCGCAGACAGTTTGAATGGATTAACCGTGTGTCCTGCATCACACACGCGACTAAAATCTGAACCATGTTTGATCGCTCCGCCATTGCAAACGTTTTGCACCTTTTTTGACGGTTTTTACACCACCGTTTGCGATTATTGCATCAGACACAATTTCGGCAAAGGGTCTCTGATCGTAGTGTCGCGTTAGCAGTATCCTACAATAGTGAGTAGCCGGTGGAGGGCTGGATGAACAGTAGCCCATGGAGGGCTGGTTGAACAGTAGCCGGTGGAGGCTAGATGAACAGGAGCCCGTGGATGAACATTAGCTGCTGGAGGTAGGAGGGAGACGCCGTGGATGAACAGTCGCAGGTGGAGGTTGGAGGAGGTCGACGGTGGATGAACAATAGCCCGTGGAGGCTGGAGCGAGGCAGTATAGACGGTGGATGAACAGTAGCTCGTGGAGTCTCGTTTTGTGGTACGCCACACCCCTCCCGATGAACAGGACCCCCGTTTCGACCGTAGGAGGTCGAAGAGAAGTCCGTTTCCTCTGTTTTGCGGTACGCCACACCCCTCCCGATCAACAGGACCCCGTTTTGATCGTAGGAGGGCGAAGAGAAGTCCGTTTCCTCCGTTTTGCGGTATGCCAAACCCCTCCCGGTGAACAGGATCCCGTTTCGACCGTAGGCGGTCAAACAGAAGGCCGTTTCCTCCATTCTGCGGTACGCCAGGCCTCGTTTCGGCTGTTCCGTCCAAGCCTGTTGGCTCCCGATGAACAGGACGCATTCCGTTGCCTCCCGATGAACACTACGCAGTTTCTCCGTTCTGACCTAGCCGGTTGGCTGCCGATGAACAGGACGCCGTCGCTGTACGCGTTCGAGACCCCGCCCATATGTACATACGTAGCCGTATTTACTTTCTTGCAGTGTGGTTGTACGTACAAGTACATGATATAGAAGGGAATATGTGACATGCTACATCCGCGCCTCTACTAAGACACGTGTCGCTCCTTACTCGGTCACGGTTCATCGCTCCAGAGAGACCGATCGACCAGTATGTACGTACACGTTTGCGACCAGACAGACAACCCTATGTACGGTTCGACCGGGTGGGTCCCAGCTGTCAGGGAGCATAAGGAGGCACTTCCTTGCGTGCGAAGTTATAGCTGGTGGGTCCCAGCTGTCAGGAGGAAGAATCATTTTTTTCGTAATATGGACACACTTCCTTGCGTGCGAAGATGTAGCTGGTGGGTCCCAGCTGTCAGTCGCAGGAATAAGGAGGCACTTCCTTTCGTGTGAAGATATACGTGGTGGGTCCCAACTTTCAGGGGGAGGAATAATTTTATTTTCGCGTAATAAGGAGGCGGTTGCATGCGTGCGTCCATGGACCTCGTGCGTCCCCACTGTCAGTCTCTCCACGTACAGTCCTCTTCCGATGACTCTCGTTTGTTAACCACACCACGCCGAGCGCATCCAAGGTGGTGGAGGACGACGAGGCCCCGAACAGCAATGAGCCGGAGAAGGGAAGATGCGGGAGTGGAGTCGCAGACGGAGAGGCGTACGAGGGTTAACTGGTTCTGGTGCGCCGTGGTTCGGCGGTCGGTGGAGAAGAACATGAGGTGTGGAGGGGTGGAGGGATGGCCTGGCCAGCGGTGGGGTAGCGTTTCATAGCGAAGCATGCTAAGCAGAGCTGCTAGCAGCAGGAGGTGGGAGTAGGTGGTCCCGGCGGCACTGGAGGAAGAAGACGAGAGATTGAAGATGGATGTCGGTCGTTGAATGTAAATCCAACGGCTATCGATGTCAGAATCATTTGTTGACTAAGTTGACAATGACTTGCGTTGGCTTCGACCTATTGGCCCACATTTCAGCCTCCAAAAATGTGGCACATATTCAACCCATTTTTTCAGAATTTATAGTCCATTTGATATATTTTTGAGAATTACAATCCATTTGCTGGGCTGGGTGAACAAATAATGTAGCGTCCATGCGGCCCATTTTTTTAAAACTACAGCCCATTTTCACTTTCTCGACATACACAAATTTGCTGGGCTGGCTGAACAAATAATATAGCGTCCATGCGGCCCATTTATTTTTTCCTAAAAAGTTACAGCCCATTTGCACTTTCTCGAAATACATGATTTTGGTGGGCGGGTTCTAATTATAATGTTGGGCTGGGCGCATCAATGTTATCAAAAAATAAACAGGGGCTGAGCATTTTGTTATAAATTTAGTTAAATAATAAGTGCTTTATCATTACATTGGTCCTTAAATCTTACCAAGCTTTCGTACACAATCACCAGGATTTTCGTTGCCTTAATGTAAAAAAATCCAGGATTTTATTGTTAAAAAATTATTTTTATAAGTTAATAAGACGTGGGATATTGTTTTCTTATATATGTAAGTATCTGTTAAATATATGATGACAATAACAATAATATATAATAACATATTAAATAATATAAATTTATATAATATAGTTAGAAGGGAAACATAAGTTGGACCTGGCGTTCCTATTCTTATATAGAAAAATAGAATAGACCTCTGCGTTTTCTTCAAAAAAAAAATACATAAGTTGGGCTGCGGATGTTTCAGGAAAAAAAAACCTAGGATGGGAGGTCCATAGGCCGGTCGATACATGACGCCCCTCAAGAAAATACAAACTGGCATGTCGTGGGCTGCGCATGTTAAAAAACAAAGCCTAGACGGGGCAGCCCAAAACCCAGCTGATACTTGCTGGCCCACTAATAATAAATGATACATGCCAGCTCCCCGGCTTCGTTGTAAATTTATCTCCTTTAGTAACTACGTTGAAGCACCTCAAAAAAAGTAACTATGTTGACAAACCCGAGGGCCCCAACATCAGTATAACATTAAGAGGAAGTATTTTTTCAAAGAGGCACTTGCTTGCGTACGGCCATAGACCTGGTGGGTCCCAACTGTCCGCCTCTCCACGTACAGTCCTCTCCAGTTCCTCTCGTTTGTTCAGCATGTTCACAATGGCAGACAGCGGCGCCGCGGTGAGCGCACAAAGGCGGAGGACGAGAACGAACTGGAGCCGGGGAAGGCATGCTACAGTAATGGTAGATGTTGTGCCTTATTTCTAGCGAAACTACTGAATTAGCCCAGTGGCCAAGTGACACTACCCGACCGCTCTTCCGCCCGGGTTCGATTCCACCTGATGCAGTCAAAATATCTCCAATTTTTTTGCCTCTGCCATTATTGACATGTGGGTCCCCATTGTCATCTACGCACACCACGTCCAACACTTGCCAAAACTTCGTCCCTCATTTTCTCTGTTTTTTGCACACTCAACATTGTGTGGGCATTTTGAAAATAGCACATCTTTTTGACTGTGCATCATATGGAGATGTGCTATGCATGAATGTTGATTAGCATGATGTTAACTGGATGGTAGTTCCATTTTTGACCATGAATAAAACTTCCAACATGATGTTATCCCTGTTTGAAAAGGGCGTGTTAATATAAATGCTCTGCCTCTAAAACTTGCAGTTTCTTATCTGAAACTGAAACTTGCAGTTTCTTCTCAGAGAATCACATTGTCTGCACTTTTATATGAAACAACATTTTTTAAGTGCTAAAAATAGATCTCTAGAATTCATAAAATACTTCATATGCTCAATACCGCAAATCTAAAATTCAAAAGACATTCATATCTGAAAGTACTCTCAAAATACATAACATAAAACACAATTCACAAACTGTAAATACTGACAACCCTAAGCTCCTCCCGACAATTCAAAACCTGCCCGACTATTGGGTTGGTGGGCAGTCCCCTCCTATTCCTCGGCGGCAGACAGCCGCCCCGTGAGACGATGTGAACGGCGAGGGAGAAGATGGCGGGGAAGCGTCGTCGGGCCAACTGCTTTTCTCCTCTTGCAGTTGGGTTCGGTCGACGAAGACTCCAAAGGCTCGCTATGACACAACACCCTGTAGATGCGCGATCCTTCAATCTCTGGTGGATGCTCCATCGTGGATTCGATACTCCCACCACCGCTGCCTCACGAACGGATTCGGTGAATCTGTTTGCTCCTTGGCCTAGAGGAGCAGCTCTATGTACTCCCGCGCGACTCCCTTTGGGAGTATCGCCGCCTTTTCGCTCTGTTTCAGATATTTGGCCATGGATGTGGCCGTCGCCACTAGTTGGTCCTTGTTGTCAAACCAAGACTGTATCTCCAACATCCTAGCTAGCTTCACAGGGTCGCCGTCTGTGATCCTCACGTATCGGTTGTACTCCTCCATCGATCTACTTCTCCACAACACCTTCACTCGCCGGCGGTGGTTTTTGAATGGAAGAGGAGAGGAGCGGCGCTGGTTTTGGATTAGAACAGGAGAGGAGCGGCGCTGGTTTTGGATTGGAATAGGAGAGGAGGGGCGGTGGTTTTGAAATGGAAGAGGAGAGGAGCGGCGCTGGATTTAGATTGGAACATGGGAGGAGCGGCGGTGGTTTAAGAGGAGAAGAGCGACGCTGGTATTGGAAGTATTTTTTGTTTTGCGTATTTTGGGTCAAAGTTTGACTACGTGTTGTATTTGACAAGCAAAATGTGAATGCATGTCACCAAAATTGTATCATTTGGTTCGTATCTGAATGTACTTTCAAATTATATTATTTTTGCAACGTATAACATATATTTTATTTGTGAAAATCATGGTCAATTATGACCCAGAATAAATGGGAGACTAGTTAACGTGAGGTCGCTTTCTTAATTGAAGGGTAAATTGATTTTGATTTTGATCCAGTCACAGCGCGCCGGCCCTCTCGTGCAATCCGAAATCGCTGCTGCCCGCTCCTCTCCCTCTTCTCCATTGCAAAACCACCTCCTCTCCTCTCCATCAACTCCATTGCAAAACCACCATCTCGCCTCTCCCTCTTCTCCATAACAAAACCACCCCCGCCCCTCTCCATCTTCTCCATTGCAAAACCACTGTCTCGCCTCTCCCTCTTCTCCACAGCAAGACCACCATCTTGCCTTTCCCTCTTCTCCATTGCAAAACCACCCCCTCTCCTCTCCATCTTCTCCATTGCAAAACCACCTTCTCGCCTCTCCCTCTTCTCCATTGCAAGACCACCGTCTCTCCTCCCATCTTCCAAAGCTAGCACCGGACCTCTCAGAAGGACATCTATGGAGAGGATGCAGCAGTGAAACAGGCAGATCGCTGGCGGCGACCAGGCGAAGTTAGCAAGGTTGAAGGAGATCCTTACTTGGTTTGACAACGAGTGGGAGATTTCGAGGACGGTGAGGGCCATGTGGCAATGTATGTGAAAGAGTTAGACGACGGTGATGTACTCCTCGGCGATAGTCACGCCGCAGTCCTTTGAGTTCATCGAGTATCTCCTCTGGGTGATGGAGCAGATAGATTCGCCCGAGGCAAAAGTCAGGCGGAGGTGGTGGGTGTACAGGTCGAAGGTCGAGCATCCAGAGGATAACGAATCGATCGAGAATGGTGTGCCGTTCGTGAGGGTGCGGAGCCAGCCAGAGCCACAGGAGTACTCGTTCTCCCACCACAAGAGGAGGCCGGATGGCGCGACATCGCTTCCCCGCCATTCTCCACGGTTCCCTCGCCGCTCGCCTCGTTTCAACGGCGGTGGTAGGGTTTAACGTAAGCTTCGCACTAACCTAATCTTCCATCTGCTCATGCTTACAATCAATGTGACGGCTAATGAAAATCATGCTTACAATCAGTCTCCGAGTACTATGACAATCACCCTAAAATAGCTCTGGACCAAAAAAAAGTTGTGACACTGTGTACAAATAATGAAAAATAGATTGGTGCTTCTTTCAGAAAAGAGTACTCCTTAGAAAAGTTCCAATATAAGCTACTAGTATTTGGTTAGGGGATTTGCCGGCGAGAAAGATTCGTCCATAGAGAGCGCCACACATCCCACTGGTGGTGGTGGATGCCAATGCTTAGATGGAGCATGCTTGGTGTCGGTAATTTTTACTTGGCACACCTCGCACTCGCATATATGTCGGTTCCATCCATACATTTGTGCAGTTCCACCAAAATGCAGCTGAATAACCCTGTTTGCACAGATAATGAAAAAGTGTGATTACATTATAGTGGCACTAGTTGATGAAACATACACTAATAAATAGAAGAAAATATTGCGATAGTATCATAGTATGCCATGCCGCGAGGGCGAGATGGGCCCTGCGACGCCTCATACGGTAGGCCTCATACTAGAAATCGACCCAATTCTCCCTATACTCCTTCTGCTAGTGATGAACATCAGTGTACAGTGGTAGTACAAGGAGGGCCTTGAGACATTCCAATCTCTATTTTTGTGCAGATTAACTAAAATTAAGCACCCCAGTTTGCAGAAACACTTAAACATTAACAATGGGACTAGTTGATGAAACATATACTAACAAAGAGAAGCACTTTCTTTATCTACATTGGAAATGAAATGATAGAGAGGACACTCACTCTATTTTAACTGAATTATTACTTCATTTTATCAGTGGCACTAGGTCGAGCAGGTGGCAAGCGAGGTGTACCGTGCGTCACAATGATGGAGGCCGGGGGTGCTTAGACTGGGATGCTGAAGCTGGCTCTTTCAGTCCCTATCTTCCCCCCTGATGTTTCTGTGGTAGCATTTGGGTTGTAATCCAAACTTGGTCGAGCTGGTGCTGCGTCCCCCTACCTGCCTAGCTTATGTGGCGAACTTTGTCTCCTGCTAGTACTCAGTCCGTTCTAGTAGTAGTTGCATAACTGCCCGTTTACACTGAGATGTTGTCGGATAATGGTTCTCTATGGTTGGGTTTCTTTAATAAAATCGGAGGAAACCCCCTCTTTCGATATATACAAAAAATCAGTGGCACTAGTGATGTGAAAACATTGCCTCAAATTAATAGTGCCACTAGATTAAGGTGCAAAATAATAACATTACTACTTTATCATGGCAGTGCCAAAACAGTAGCACAAGAGCAGACTCAACATGTAGGATCTTTGGCAAACGGTCGGACCAAAAAGGAACATACCTCATGATGGGAACCATATCTGCATTCAATGCCATCGTAGAAGGGATGACACCAGTCACTAACATGGATGATTCAATTCATGGGACCTTTTTGTGCAGTTCACCTAAAATGAAGCAATGTCCTATGAGCTAGCAACTTCTTCTTCATTAGTTGCAATAAAATTGAGCAACATCAAGGTTGGTTGTGAAGCTCGTGGAATGTTAAACTATAACTTGGATATCATTTGTGTAGTTCAACTAAGATCAAGCGTGAAATGTATATCTCTGTTTGCACAAAAAGGTGGAAAGGAGGGTGACTAACAAGTGATGAAACATACATGAAATGAAAATAAGCATGTTCCTTATCTGAATGGCAATCCTACAAGGACAGTTGCAATTTCTAAAGCAGCAGAATTGCTAGATATTAGTGTGGGCATTAGGATTAACTATGACAACTATTAAATACGACATTACTTTAATGGTGCCATTGCCTCATTTTACCTGCAACATTACATTAACAGCTGCTAAAGAGTTGGTATTTGGGCCCGGGAGAGTAGGCGGACCAGGACAGTTGCATTTATAACGAAAAGAAGCAACTTATCTTAATGGGAAATTTAGCAGGACATAAAAAACAGTGCCATTGATTCATATTATTAGAGGCATTACATTGAAACAACATTGGTTTAATGTGTCCTTACTTTTAATAGTGCGACTGCTACATTTTACTAGTGGCATTACATAAGAGGGGCTCGGGGAAACAAACATCAGAACAAGATATCTGGGTTGGTCCCATTTTTGATCGGTATAGCCACCTTATACTGTGTGAGGCTAGCAAATCTAGTGCTGGACATACTCTGTTGACTTGTCCCCCAGTCCCCACTTTCTTTACTTTTTCAACGAATAGATCGGTTTATATTGAGTTTGTACTGCGTTTCCCTTTATTTCCCTATTAGGCCAAGAGACCAGTTGGATAGCCAGTCTCTGCTACTTTTCGCCCCCATTAGTTCTTCTTTCGACCAAGTCCTAGATTCAGGTAACAAATCTTCCCCCACCCCACCCCCTTTCTTCCCTGTTTGAACCAAGTAGTACTAGATTCGACTGCATGAACTAGTTTTACCTCTTAACAGTAAAAATTTCGGTGGCTTTCAAACAGCCGATCGATCCTATCTACGAGGGGGCCTGAGAAATAGTAAAAGATACAAATGCAGCGACGTCAGGAGCTGGGGAAGTAGAGCAAGGCCGATTTCGAAGGAAGTTATACCTGAGGGTCGCCGGGATGTCGCTAGGTGGGCGGCGGGAGGCCAGATCTACCCACACTACGACAGCGAGGAAGAAGGGGTCGGAGGCCCTCCCTAGTCGGTGCTGCGTGGGAGAGAACAGCAAGGCACACTGATCGGGATGCGCCGGCAGTGGGTAAGAGCCGTCGCAAAGGACGACCGCATGAACATTGCACCTTCTCACCTTCCCCGGCGGAGGGGATCCGGCTGGATCTGTGACCAGCGGTGAGTAGAGAGAGAGTGTGGCCACCGCTATCATGTTTAGATCTAGAGAGGACGAGACAGTGTGAAGAGAGCAACACTAGCAAGCAAGCGTAGAGGCTCCTGCCTATATAGTGGAGTAATTTTCTTTTATCTACCGGAGATGGCTTGACCTCGTCAATGACTGTCGAGAAGTCTTCATGCACGTGCCCCGGAGGCACATTTGTCGTCATTTTGATCTGAAGCACCGGATTAACATATAACACGAAAAGATGCCACATGACAAGAAACCATAACCTCATTGCCCCAAGGAGACAACATGAATCCCGACGGACAAACTAGACGAGGATCAAAGCTCATATTAAAGATAAACTCGTAGAAAGGGGTCCATCAATAGATGTCCTAATTAACATAGCCGGCTTGACCTAGATGCCAGCCGAGTAGTCTTCGTGCATGTGCCCCCAATGAACAACGCCTTGGAGGAACTCAGTTGTCGCTGTTTAACCCTCGCAGTGATCCGAAGCATATGACACCTAATATTGCAAGATGACAAGAAACCTTTTTTTAGATTTCTCATCGGAACTACAGCCCTGTACAACATAGCCTGCACGATATGTAGATGATAGCCAATCCAGCCGTCTGCTGGAGTCTGGTCACATGCATGGATGAACTGATCTTCCGTGTCATGCAGGGATCGTCCAGGCACCGACGCATGTACAACACTACTCCAGCACTATCGCTCGCCTATCTTTTCTATTAACTCAGCCGACTTGCGGGGCCGGGGAGTGTGCCTATGGTCGGTTCTCAATTGCGGTCCCACATGTCTGTGCAAACGCGATATGACGCGCGTTCCATTCGGAGAGCAGCGTGCCAGACTGACCAACCGTCTGGGGTGCGACGCGAACCCGACGGGCGTACTGTATACATGTGTACCGCCGTTTTCTTGTGGCATTGCTCCATGGCGCAATCCATGGATACAGAATTATATTTAGAAGTCGAGGGCGGGGCTTTTCCCGCACGGTAGGCGGGGCAGTTTTGCCTAGTCGGTTCGACAGAGAGGCGAGAAGATGAGGGAGTAGGCTGCTGCAAACGTAGGGCTGTGTGATTTGACGGCGAGTTACTGCTGGACAGGTGGGGCTCTATGATTTGACTTGCCATTATCATTTTAACTACGGCGCTACGACTGGCACGAGTCTCCCGATTCCTGACCACCTCCATGGTATACATGTGCCAAGTACTATACTCCTTGGCAAATGCAATAAATACTACGAAGAAAGAGATATAGAGAAGTAAAAAATACTCTTATAGCGAACCTTACAGCTAACCTTGTTGTATGAGTGACTAAGTGATGACTATGTATGGCATGCCAACATCAGATAGCCTAACACACCTGGACGGAGGAAGTAGTTTCATGCATGCGAAGTAGGCAAAAAATGCTCATTTATAGCCGTCTGAAATCTCCAAGGGCACGACCGCGCGAGCGAGGCGACGGTCGTGGTAGGCGCGACCATGATACGGGCTGCTGATAGCCCTTGGATCTGAAACGGCCGCATGCTAAGTTGCTGAAAATTTGCAGAATAACCCTCCAGGATAGGATATTCACCCATAGATCTAGAATCACGCCATGCAACCGTTCGATCTCAGATCCAAGGGCTCTCGGAAGCCCGTATCATGGGAGCATGGAAAGCTTCGTATCACCTATAATTTTCCCGACGCTTGACGTGCGAACACGCAGATGCATGAAGCCATTTAATTGGGCGTCTAGTAGACATGACATCTAATTGGGCCCCCATAGTATTGTGCATGAATCCATTTATCCACCGGGCAAGCCACTACCCCGCCGTTCGCATGCCCCACTCAGCATTTTTACAATCGGAAAACCGCCAGCAGTTTGCTCCTACTCGTCCCCAGCTGTCCTTTAACATTACGATAGTTCTCTCCTAGTCGTCCCGTCCTTTCACATTATAGAAGTTCCACTAATCCTAACCCTCCTCCCAAATCCATGGCGTCCCAAATCTCCATGATCAGCGGTGAGTACAAGGTTAGAACCATCACCGGCGATGAGTTCGACATCATCTACACCCGTTCTTCCGCGACGGTGAAAGGATGCCTTGCTCGCTTCAGACGTATGTTCGAAAAGTCAAAGGGTGATGAGTGGGTCGCTGGGATAGATGTTGAGTACACCACAGTCCTGGGAAAAGAGAAGAATCTAAAGGAGGAAGAGAAGAAGAAGGCCGCCGTGATCCAAGTTTGCATGCATAACTTGTGTTGGTCTACCACATATGCCATGCCGACGTTGAGTGCGAGGATTTTAAGAACTTCCTCGGGGGAGGCAAAGTCAAATTCATTTTTGTAGAATTTACGACCGACAAAGAAGTCATGGGTCAGATAGGCCTTGTTGTAGGCCAGCCCTTCGACCTCCAGAGGAATGTGCTGGTGTCCTCCCGTTAGTCTTCAATGTTGACCCTGGCAGCAGCCATGGTTGATCCTTCGTACGGTAAACTGATGAAACCTCCACCCAAGTTTCATCTTGCATGGCAGTGGAATGTACTAGATAGAGACCACATCCATTACGCTGCAATGGATGCCTACCTTTGTTTCAATATCTACAAGGGTTGGATGAAGAGCGAGAGCCAAGTGTGCGGTTCAAGCAAAGAAGTATCGGCCAAGAGGAAGAGGGACACGGAAAAAGTCAAGCACGTGGACGAGGAGTCCGAGTAAGGTGGCAGCGTCGTTGCTCATGGTGGTTGTAATGCAGTGTCTAGCGGATTAGTTGCTTAGTTTAATTTCAGGGTGCTTAGTTTTATTTGAGGGGTGTGTTGTGCTGAGCCCCCAGCAGAACTATGTTATGTTCCTTCTCATTACTTTAACTCTTTAGTACGTACATACTAGTATTTCTTATAGTTCATCTTGTAGTTGGTAGTACTACCACTCATTTCTTCGCATTATATACGTACAATATATATGGCCAACATCATATAGCCAGCAGTTTAGTTGTCAAAGAATTAAGAGTTTTTATCATTTATGCCACCGGTTGTCTCCCACTATTCAGTTTTGCCACTAGGAATTTCAACCGCTCAAAAATGCCATCGCTTCATTAGACACATGCTCAAAAATGTCACTGGACACCATTATTGTGACTCAAATCTCTTTTGCCATGTTATAATGACATAAATACCTATGGACCAACATGCCAGCTCTCCCTCTATCTCACTACAATAAAGTGTGGAGCCTACTTGATCCCAACAGCATTCTTATTTTCCTGTAAAATTATTCACTTGGTTACTCCTGACAAGCGGGGCCACACTTATCATTGTGAGATAGAGAGAAACGACATGTGGGTCTAGGCTTATTTTTGTCATATAACATGGTCAACGGGTTTCACGTGAAAATAACAATGTCTAATGGCATTTTTGAGCAAACATCTAATGGAACGATAACATTTTTTAGATATCTAATGGCATTTTTGAGCAAGCATCTCATGGATCGATGGCATTTTTGAGTAGTTGTAACTTCTAATGGCAAAGCTGAGTAGTGAGATACAACAAGTGGCATAAATAATAAAAACCCAAGAATTAAATAGGTATGCTAGTTTCTTTAATAGAATTTAGCACTCCATCTAAGCACGTACTAGCTTTTTTAATAGTACTATATGCATAATTTGGCGATGAGCACTCTCTATATGTACCACCTTTTTTTATTTAATTTCATCTTGTTAGTTTTGCTCCATGGCGCAATCCATCGATACTGCTACTGTACAAAAGTATACATTTAAAAGGCTAGAGGGCGGGGCAGTCTCGCTTGATCGGCTTCACGAGAGGCGAGGGCTTTTGTGATTTGACGGCTCATTACTGCTGGAAGGTGGGGCCTTGTGATTTGTTTGCTCGTATAAATGTTGCCGATGACCTGAGAGGAGCAAAGAACCATGTGGTATACTCAAGTTTTCCACTGGAGTACTAGTACGACGGAGGAGCACGAAACACGGCAGCCCAGTGCGATATGGCGATAAAAAATGATCTAATTTGCTAGTCATCGATCCCATGGTGCCGCTCATCATTAGCATTGTTCTATTCATGCCTCGCAAAGAACGTGACACATGCGGCGAAACACCCGAAGCAAAAGAAACACAGGAGCAAAAGAAGAAGGAAGATTATCCCCCCCCAAAAAGAAGGAAGACGCACATACAAGTCTGGGGCCCTGCTCTCTACTACATGAAGGGTTGCTGGCCGCAGAGTCGTAACTGCTTCTCCATCACCTCCATGACCTCCATCTGCTTGCGCATCTCCTCCGCCATCTTCTTCATTCTATCCATGACGCGGGATTTCTCGACACGAGCCTTCATCATCTCTTCCACGGCCGCATTACGTACCTTTGACAGCAGCCGGGTGCTCGATGCGGAGCTTCGCCAACTCCTCCTTCTGTTCCATGACGAGGGCGTGCAGCATCTTCACCGAGGAACTACTCTTCTCATGCAGCTTCTTCCAACCAGCGTTCTCCTCCTTCAGCAGGTCGAGCTCGTGGCGGAGCTTCGCATTGTCCTCCTGAAGTTACAGGATTTCATCGGTCGCCTTCTTATCCGAGGCAATGCTCTTCTTCAGTAGCATCACCAAGCCGGCGGTCAACCCCCCTGCTCATTGAGCTCAGTGGGCATTTCATCGAGGCTCTCCTTCAGCAGCTCCACCAAGCCGTCGATGAACTCCTTCTACTTATTGAGCTGATCGGGCATGTCGTTAAGGGATAACGACCCCAGCGCCGCCAGCTCGGCATATTTGCTTCCGCGGCTAGGGTGCTCCTGGGAGCCCTCGCCTGCTCGTGAGAGATCTTTGGAGGTCTCTGCGAGGCGGTGAGCCCTCTTTTTTTCCGCCGCCTTGGTCGCCACTGCCTTGTTACGAGTAGTACTCGACCTAGAGCTCTGCACACCGGCCATGGCAAGGACAGACGAATAAGAAAGACTTATGAGGAGGAAGGTAGAGTAATTTTCGTCTAGGTAGTTCCCCTTTTTATAACCTAGTACTAGCACTAGTACTAAAACCTGCATAGTGGGAACACGTTCAGGTTTGATACGTACTAGGTGTGAGCAGGTTTGCACTTAATTATAGCATGGTAGTACTACTTTGGAATGTGATGGGAACAAGCTAAAGATTAATTGATGGTTTTGGTTTCGAGGCCCGAAATGGCTCCCAATGAGTTTAGTGGAACATAAATTGCAAGTACTACTGCTCAAATGCGGTCGCACAAGTCAGGGATGTAACTGGTCGTACATGTCAACCCAAGCCGATGCGTGTCCCTTCTGAGACGCGGGTCCGACCGACCATCTGTTGGTGCGACCGACCGTAAATATTACACGATGGAGACTTCTGGTTGTGGCTTCGGGTGATTGTCACGACCAAGCATTCAAAAAACTAGTGATAAATCAATTACCATCTTTTTCCAAATGACCAAGTATTTTCACAGGAATACAATACATATAGATGGAGTGATTGTGAAGGTTGCAAATCCGACATGGTGTTGCAAGTTCACTGTAGCAGCAACCGAGTAGGTCACTGCATCGCTGGCGGCGAAGGATGGCAGCTCACCTCGCCTACGATGCATGCCCAACAGCGCCGCCGCAGCTGGTCCCGTGATTTGGCTTCTCCTACCGCCCATTTGAACAGTTGCACCGGCTGCTCATGCTATTCCGCAGGCATGCATGTTCTTTCCTCCGCAGTCGAATCCGTGAATATGATCTCTGCCATTAGCCCCAGCTCGAAATCAACGCAATGCTTCCAGATGCTGACATCCCTCAGCATCTCTCCCTTGAGATGTACTTGCGCCTCTGCCTTGTGCTTCGCCAGGCGCAGCTCCTTCAAACTTGTCTCCAATCGACGCGACGCTTCCTTGATCCGATTTGCCCTTGCTGCCCACCACCTGTAACGCAGGCCTGGCATGTCCTCCGACGCCACCGATTTGTGATTCTAGAGCAATGGATCCCCTTTGAAACACATGTGAGTCTCGCTCAAAGGCGGCAGTGCTGCGGGCCGCAGCTAGAGGGCAGCCCGCGGGATCCTGGGATCTAAGGGATTATCCATGGCGGATTCCGGTGGGCGAGGCGAGGAGGCGAGCGTAGGCGTTGGGAGAGCCCTACGAGGCTAAGATAAAGATAGTACTACTCCACTCCGCCCATATTTAAATACAAAGGCCACCAACAGTAGCCCAGGAAAAAATTGATCATCCTGCCTGCGTCCTGGTTTATTGGCCCCCTTTTTATTTTGTGCCAATTTTGACCAAAAATTTAATTAACAAAATGTTAATGCATGTCACCAAAAATTATATCATTGGAATCACATTTGAAAGTAGTTTTTGATGACATTAATTTTTATGACATGCATAATTATTGTGTTACTTAAAATTATGGTAAAAAATTGGCACAAAATACAAAGGAGACCAATGGAAATAGCAACCCATTATTTAACTACTCACATGCACGCAGTGGAGTAGTAATGTCTTTCTCAACTACTTCCTCCCTCACGTCCACTCCAATTTGCATGCACTGTATTAATTGGCCATCGATGAAGTGAACGACTTTACAGGCGTCAAGTTATCACATGGCGTGGATCTTCGTACAAAAAAGTGTCCCATAATGTACCCGCGTGTGCGTGCGAGGGAATGAGTGCGTGCGTGCACATCTTCGCTTCGTGCATGTCTTGCCAGTGTGTGTGAGAGAGGACGAGTACATTCTTCTTGAACCAGCAGCACATCACTGTGATCAATCCACACAAGGAGGTCGCGACAACGCCTCCACATGTGCCACATGGCTTCATGGATGCCCCCACATCATTTTAATCATAATATATTAACTGAAAAGGAAGTACTAGTAAGGTACACATGAATTGCACGCATGAGATTTGGCAACCAAATTATGAATAAATACCACACTATAGCATGTAAGCTTTGAGTCATATATGCATGATGTAGACGTTCGTTTAATTCTTGTAGTTCATCTCATTCAAAATCAATTAGTTTTTATAAAAAAAGTTAATCTATTTTACTATTTTATGATTCATGGAATTGTGTGTTGTAAACCATAAAGTAAAAACAAATAATGGCAATTCAACTAGAAAAAAAGTTTGGGATGTGTTGTAAAGCATAAAGTAAAAACAAATAATGGCAATTCAACTAGAAAAAAAGTTTGGGCAGTTATGATACGGAAGATTCTAGAACAAAGGAGAAGTACTTGTGTTTTGAGGTTTGTGCATTATGCTTAAGTTCGACCATGGAGTCTTCTAGATTGTTCGTGTGGTAGAATCTAGTGGAATGTAGATGGTATTCAATGGCCAGTAGTGCTCGGATTTGCCATCTCTACACCGTCTAATTAACTACAAAAAAATACACTTCCGTGATGATACGTGTTTGTCACAATAGGTCACATTTTTTGTCATGCATGTACATCCATGATGATTTTATGACAGAATCAAGATAGTCATACCTGTGCTGCCGTAGAAGTGTTCCATGACATTACCGAAATTATCATCACGGAAGTGTCCACTTCCGTGACGATAAATCGCGCGTCACAGAAGTGCTTTCGTCAAGGGTGACCGACACGTGGCATCCACCGTAACGGAACGCCGTTAAGCTATCGGGTCCGGTTTTGGATCCGATAACCCATTAACAGCCCCGACCAATGGGGATTTTCCACGTGTAAAATCATCATTGGCTGGAGGAAATACGTGTCGACTCACCGTTGGGACAGATGTCATCCACTCATTGGACCCAGGGCGCCTATGATACGTCCACATGTGGCACGGCCCAAGAGAGGCCCATTTCTATGAAAAGGCCGACCCGTTTGACTTGGTCAAAAGGTGGCGGGCCGGCCCACAGAAAGCCTGTTAACGGTCTATTCGCATATAGCCCATTTACAGCCCGCTAACCCAGGGCCCGTTACGACCTCTCCGAATTAGGCCCAGTACTGTCATCTGGGCCGTCCAATATGATTCCAGCCCGTTTTAAATTCCGGCCCATGTATGGCCCATGACGTCTTTCAGCCCATATGAGGCCCTTTGTAACTCTTGGCCCATGAACGACCCGTGGTGAAACTGGCCCGTAATGAACAGTGTATCACTTCATACCCATTAACGGCCCATTATTCCATTGGGCCATTTCCAGCCCATGTTATCTTTCGGCCTTCTCAGGGCCCATTTATTCTTGGGCTCATTTCTAGCATTCGGTTACTTACGGCCTGTTACTGCCATTTTGTGCTTGTGGGCCAAATTCAGCCCGTGGTTACAGTCGGCCCGTTAATACGTTGGGCCGTTTTCATGTCAAAAAAACCCGTTGGGCTGTTTTCATAGAGTTATCAAATACGGCCTATTAACGGCCTGTTATGGTCCACGAATAGTACGGCCCATGATTGGCGAAATGATGATACGCCCCGTAGAAGGCCCATGGATCCTACGGCCCGTAAAAGGCCCATGGATCGTACGGCCCGTAGAAGGCCCATGTATCCTACGGCCCGTATAGTAGGCCAATGGATCCTACGGCCCGTAGAAGGCCCATGGATCATACGGCCCGCAGGAGGCCCATGGTTACAACAGTCCGTGTGTTGCCATGATTATTTAGGCCTAGTTTCCAAAAATAGGTTATTGTGGCCACTAGAAAAACACAGAAAAAGAACTGTAGTGACTACAAGCAAACAACTAAACAAGACAATAAGGAAATAAATAAGCAAGCAATTAACGCTAGCCTATTACCGCTATTACACATATTACATCAACTTGGCATCAAAAGTTCGCCACCAGTGCAAATATAGGGAACAAAGCAGCATATTACATACACTGGCCGTCAAAATTGGACACCAGTGCAAATAAACACGGCAGCAAAACAAGAGCATAACTGAAACAACTTCAGAAGAGCTCAAGAAACGTTATCCTGGGTATCCACCATGCTGGCAATAAGCTTAGCAAGCTTATTAGCTTTGTCCCGTTTGGCGCTAAAATCCTCCAACGCTTGCTATTGCACCAGAAAGTATGCATCTGAATGCTCCAGGGACTTCTGCAGTCCTTCCGCTTCTTGTCGCAGCATAGCTGATCGATGTCTTTCAGCTTGTAGTTGAGACTCAAGAAACTGAACTGATTTAGACAGTGAGTTTGAATAGCTTGTGCAAGCGGTAGTGGCCAGTAACTCAAACACTAAACCAAGACAGGACTTTGGGGTTGTCTCACTGTCTTCGAGATAGTCTTCCTTAGCTGTTTTATGAGCTTTGTTGGAGACCAACAAGGATGTGTCACTATCCTGAACCTTATCTGCATTACTTCCTTTACCATTGCTTAATAAGGCACTCTTCCCCAATATTCTGTCAGCATTCTAAAAGAAGAAACAAGCAGACACATAACAGGTTTAGCATGTACTAGTATATGAAACTCATTTCGGTGAACCAGTTCATTAGTAAGGTGGACAGGATTAAACTACCAAGTCTTCTATTGGCAAGTACTAGTACATAATAAAAGCATCAAACAAACATATATCTATGTCCTATGGTCACTGCATTGTCTTGCCGAATCAAAAGAGACAGGGTTCAAATCATATCAGTTCAAGACAAAGCAGCAGTGAAAGCATACAAAGCGTGGGAAACTACACATCACAACAAGATTTCAGATGGGTACCACGGGTCTACATGTACAACAACACTATTGGCTCTGTTGTGATGCTAGTAATGTGCATGATATGAGAAGTCCACTGTATACACAATTGAAATTGAAATCAACATAGCTATTGATAAGAGAAAACCTGTTAAAGAAACATGCGTGAACATACCTGCTGTGCCATTGGAGTTTCGATTGGATCCTTCAATTTAAAAATAAGTTTGTATGAGTAAATACGGTGATACAAGAGCAAAGTAGTATGCATGATAGCAATCATAGTTAAAAAAGGCACGCCTAAGCGAGCGCTTAAGCACGCCTAGGCTCTAGGCGTTGGCAAAATGCATTGCGCATAACCACACTTAATCTATGCATAACTGCGTGTAAGCATGCACTTTGGTCAGTAAAGCGCAAGGCGGTGGCAAAATGCACAATTAACGCCTAGCGCTTTTTTGAACTATGATAGCAATGGAATCTTAAATTAGAACAGTTGTTCTTCAGGTTTAGGCACTTGTTCTACATGAACAGAGTACAGTAAGACGCAAGAATACAGTACTTCAAAATAGAAAATGAGCTCATAGACCTTACCACATTCTTGGTTCGGGACCAGTATAGAACAAGGCGTTCCCAGTCATCGTCCAGTAAATGTGTCTCAGGAGAACGTAAGGGAATTTGATGAATTTCTTTGCCGATGAAGTACGTTTTCTTTAGGTAATTCCGATACTGCCACCAAGCATTCTTGAAGATAGCAGAGGTATTAGCACAGGTTACCTCATCCTGAGATTCCAAATCGGTCCTTCTCTATAGAGAAAAATGGGAAAATTTGCTGTATTATAACCATCATGGAGGTAGGATGTATGGGACAAAGCAAAGTAATCACCATGAAAACATTACTTACACATAACTCCTGGACAAACACCTGCAATTGGCATTTTCCTTCATCTTCAGTATAATATTTCCAAGATGGGAAGATACGCACATACGATTTAACAACATCAAATGCGATAGATGCTAAACTACGACTAGCTGGTTGTGCTTCCTCCACAGGAATAGGCGTACTAACTGGTGGAGTTGGGGTTCACCGTGGTAGTACTGGCCCTTTGGGCACTGGAGCTGCCTTACTAACTGCTCTTGTTTGGGTGCTCTCTGGTGGAGATGGTGCTGTGTCAACAGGAACTGGGTTACTATCTGCTGGGGTTGGGGTTAGGTTGGGTGAAGCTGGTTCTCCGTCCATCGCAGAGGGGTACAATCTGCGAGAGTTTGGGTTATGTGTGGTAGGGCTGGTTCTCGTGCATGTACAACCGGGGTGCTATCTCCACCAAGAGGTAGCACTGTTTTATTTGAAGACCGTGTTTTTAGTCCGCTAGATACTGGCATCACCCGCTCCAATTCAAATGGCTGATAAACAGGAAACATAGTTGAATGTACAGACATTGTATGAGAGACAGATGCAATAGATAGTGTGGAAAAGAGAGGACATGCAATAGATGACATGTATATTGTTTAACTAAAACGGATAGCATGACATAATTTCACATATATGATGTCTATCTAAACTGGATAGCATAACATAACATAATTCAAAGATATGATGAATACCTAAATAGGATCGCATGACATAATTCACCTACATGTTATCTAAGTAATCAGGATCGCATCATTTAATTCACATATGTGATTTATATGCTAAACAGAGGGCATTCGATATGATGTCTGAACTAAGAACTTGGTGTTGAATATTGTGTATATGATGTCTAAACTATGCAATGCAAGACACCATATGCATGATATGAGCAGTATAACCGTGCCAAGTTAGAGCATACACCTCGGTCGGGGAATAGGACTGGTCATCTGTCTCTGAATCCATCTCTGAGGAGCTATTGGGACCCAACAAGAGATCTGCTTCGACAGGTAGCACTGTCTACTCTGAAGGCCTTGTTTTCACTCCAGATTTTTCAATCTCCCACCCAAATGGCTGATTCACAGGAAGAGTAGTTTAATGTACAAACATTGTCGACAAATGGAAATGTAATGAAGAAAAGGATGGGCAAGATATCATTCAAATATATGATGCCTGGTTAAACAGGATGGCATTGCACATTTCACATATATTATGGCTGGCTAAAAGACATGAGACTGCATAATTCCCATATATGATATAGAAACTAAACAGGTGGCATTACAGAACATGTCTAAACTAAGCAGATGACATATATGATGTCAAAAGTAGGCACTGCAAGGCAACATATGCATGATATGACTAACATCATCATGCCAACGTAGAGCAAACACCTTGGGGGGTAAATAGGAGTGGTTAGCGGCGTCTGAATCCGCCTCAGAACAGATATCTTCCTCTGGATTACAATCTGGAGAGGGGTGGGGAGGGTTTGCCATTGAACCCACCATGGAGGCGATGTCTGCATGACATTGTATTGCCGCGCAAAGCTCTTCTCTTTTTCTCTACATGTTCAACATGACTGTGTACAATATCTGACATGCATACGAAAAAAATATGGTGAGATTATGTAAGGAGAGCATGCAGAAATTTAGAGTGATGGTAACAACCAGTGGATGGATCCAAAAATAATGATAGCAGGCTGATGATTGCTTTAATTTAATAAAAAGACAGATGATGATTGCTTTACTATTTGTTTCCCACCCAAGATGAACAACATAGGCATACCCTAGGTGAACCAGATATTAGACAGAGATACTATTCATTGTTTCCTCGATATGTGCCCCACAACTAATTTAGAACTCAAGTTTGAACATTAATTTGGACCTGACTTGGAGTCCAAGAGGTGAACAGGACGATAAAGTAGTAGGTAATTTTAAGCAATGCATAAGATAAGCAGAAACAAAAGAGCGCGACCTCTCTTGTGGACCTGTGTACTCCTCAGGTTCATCTGCTGAGTCGATGATGGTGATGCCGTTGCGGTGGGTGCCGGTGGCAGGGAAGGAGATCTGAGGCAGCGAAAGACGGTCAGGAGTCGTGATGTCTGGTTTGGTGGATGTTTCTGTCGATGGAGCAGCTCAGGTGAGGTGGACGACGTCGCGGCAGGAGCAGGACAAACCACACAAAGTTCCCTTCGACACCTACCTGTAACTGAAGTAATTCTGTAAGGGCTCATTTGGCTTGCATGATTCTAAAAACGCAGGGATAGGAAAAACACCGGAATAGGATAGGAATGCACATGGTAAACAGAGCATTTGTAAACACAATATTTCTGTCAACTTGGATGTTTGGTTTACAGGAATTGGAAGAGCAGAGGAATGCAAAGAAACATGGCCAAAATAAAGTGAAACCATATGAAAGCGTGTACAGTTAGAATGTTTTTCTGCCACTAATGCACTTGGTCTTGTTTTCATGCATAGGATTTTGAAAAGTAGGTCCAGGTGGATGTTTTGCTTCATTCCTTTCAACAAAATGCATGAATAATTGAATAGTAGAGTGCCATTGAAAAATTCCCTATTGCTTTGTTTTTTCGTTGAACCAAAATAGCCCTAATGGATCGACATGAATGTATAGTAATAAGTGATGCAACAAGTGTACAACCTCTTTGCCGTAGCCGTGTCGACCTCAGCATCATTGGGTTGGTCGCTGAAGCAGTTGAGGCAGAGGTGGCTGTCGGAGGTGTGGAGGAAGATCTGAGGAATCTGTAGACGGCATCCAGGGCACTGCTCTGTTGTGATGGATCGTTTTCTCGTTGGAGCAGCTCCGGTGAGCCGTAAGACGTCAAGGCTGAAGCAGCACAAGACAGACATCGTCAATCTCAAGTGGGATTCTAATAGCATCTCCAATAGATGATGTAAAATTTACATCACCAAAAACCACCTGACTACAACAGATGAGGTAAAAACTGTTGACTCTGAACTTAACTGTCGAAACTGAAATTTACTATGGAATCTGAATGTTACTGTCGAAACTGAACGCAATGGTAGCAGAGAGGCACTTGACATGTAGTTTAGGGAGGGCCTGCAGTTCATCTTCAACCTGCACCCCCCTGAGCCGCCAGCCGCCAGCCACCACTGACCGAACCGCCGGCCCCAGCGCCACCTCGCCGCCCCGAAACAACTCCCCACCGCCGGTCCGCTGCCGCCCCGGCCAGCCCTCTAGCCCCCCGCCCCCACCCTGAACCCTAAGATAGATAGTGGGGTACCTCTCCTGCGAGCCCCCGCCCCCGCTACGGGTGGTTCTTCCTTAACTCCGGCGAGCCCCCCACCCCCTGAAAATCGACTGACCCAAAAGTCGATTCAGTCGACTAAAGTGTAACTAAATCGGAGCAGAGCAGCGGCACGAGCGAGGGGGAGAGCAGCAGCAGCGCGAGCGAGCGAGAGCCGAAGCAGCAGCAGCTGGGCGAGCGAGCGATCGAGCGAGAGCCGGAGCAGCAGCAGCAGATCCGGCTGGTATGGACGCCGCCGCCGAAGGGGCCTTGCACTGGAGGAGAGCCACAGTGAAGATGTCGCCCGCGGTGCCGGCTTCAAGGTAGCCGCTCCATGGGGGTGCGGGATGGAGCACCGTCGGCGCCGGGAGGTCGAGTTAAGGAGAAGGTGCGATGCGATGAGTGTACAACCTCTTTGGTGGCGCCGAGTAGGCCTAGGCTTCGTCCGAGGAGTCGGTGAGGATGCTGTGGTTCCGGTGGAGCAGGTTAAGGCGGCGCTGTGGGGATGGAGCAGCCGCGATAGACGAGGTGATCGTCGGAGCAGCTCCTTGGAGGTGGAGGACGGGGCAGCTGAACCGGCGGGACGACGAGATGGACGACGGATCCTCATCCAGGGAGGTGGACGAGGGACGTCGAGCTGTTGCGGTGGACGACGTCGTCGGGGAAGAGGCTCCGGCTGGGCAGCGGTGAGGTGGCGGATGGAGGAGGGTGGGGTTTCGCGGCTGGAGCGGAGAGGTTATGGCGGCCTGGGATTTCGAATGGCAAAAAGGAGGCGATGGGAGGGGGTGAACCATGACTTAGGGACGCGCTTGTCCAAAATGTAGGGTGTGTTACAAAAGTACCCCCACCGATTTGAACTAGCGGCCCTTCCGGCTCAGGTTTAGAAGGGGGATTTCGCGTGTCGGGATTTGGCAGCTGGAGGGAGTTTTCGCGCGCGTTGTAATTTCTGGATAGCAAGGCGCGGGTTGTGAAGGCGCCAGTTTTGGGAGCACGATATCTGAATTTTCGGGATATAACAAGGCGCGGGTTGAATTTTAGGGACAAGCCTAACGTGTAATATTGTACTTGTATGTACCAAATCAATTAGCACTTCCCTCAACCAAAAAGAAAACGAAAAAAAATAAAACTATTCACACCACACAAAGAGAGAGTCTTGCTCTGTTTTACTATGAAAATGCTATTCAAAGCTACTCCCTCCTTCCATCTATATATGGCCTAATGCGTTTTTCGATGCTAACTTTGACCAAATATTAGAGCAATAATATATGACATGCAACTTACATAAAGCACATCGTTAAATTCTTCTGTGAAAGGTTCTTTCAATGATATAATTTTCACATTGTGCATGTCATGTACTATTAATCTTGTCAATAGTCAAAGGCAGTCTTAAAAAACGCATTACGCCCTATATAGATGGAAGGAGGGAGTATGAATCCATGTTATGTCCAATTAAATTTTTTCGCTTGCTGTATAATGCATGTAACATAGTCATACCAACATTTTAGTGCATTCCAAATATCTATACTACCGCTGCAATTCGAACTGAATTTGAATTCGTTTATCTATTTCAATAAGAATCTACAATCATGATTGTTGCCAACTTCAACCATCATTCGTGTATTACCTTAATAACACACCACATGGTTACTATAGAGATTGATATGAACTATGTGTACTACATGAACTCGAATTCTATTTTTTGAATACACTTGATGTTGATTCCAAATAATAGTACATTTCATGTACTAACTATATATTCATAATCTAAACCATGTTCCATACGTACACCGTGTTTATCACACATAGTATAGTGCCCCGCCCCCTACATTATGACAAGTATTTAGACCTAAGCTGCAAAAGCCACACATTAGCCCAAATTATGATCAATGTTCTATATATTATACGTAGTACTAGCAAGATGCCCATGCGTTCCACAGAACATCAACATGATCAAGGGGAGGCCTAATTTGCAAATATGGAGAGGGGTGTGGGTATCTTTTTTCAAAATTGACATAGTTTCCTTCCTATCCATCAGATATAAATCGGACGGCCTATATTGCAGGATGGCAGGCACACCATCATCAACAACTCTGTTTTTTATAAGAGTAGAGATAAAATATATTATATGTAGTATAACATGTTCAAAACCACACCATGTGTATCACCATTATATATATTCACACATGCGTGGGTTTAAAACACTATGATAAATTCTTCAAATATCTGAATTTGCTTTTTATAATGAAGTATGATCTCTATTCGTCTTTTACACCCACACAATCCTCTTATCTTTGTGGCTAGCGCTAACTTTCTCTCGTGCATGCACACGCCCGCATCCCTGTCACCCTCCCTCTGCATTCTATAGCTCCATCGCACAAATTCATCTTTTCACTTTAGGTCGTTCACCCATGGTGTGTGTAGGCCCCCCAGTTCCTTCTTTACGGCACACCTCGATCGATATGCCTCTCTAGCCAGGTGTGTCTAGCACAAACACAAGCTTCCCCTCTTCTCTTATCACCGTCCATGCCTCACTCCCACCACTCTTTTCATCGATCTCGTACTCGCACACTCCTTCCCCCTTGATATAGTATGACTCTCGCACCACCTCCTAGATGCATCCCTCTCTCTCTATCCTTCTCCCCGTGCCTCTTTTGCTTCTAACACACACATGCATGTATACCGATCGATCTCCCAACATATACCTAGGTCGACTTTAACTATCCCCCCCATCGATCGACGTACCTCACAAGTCATGTCTCTCCTTTCTCTGACAAAGGACGATTGATCTTCCTATGTAGTTACATCTGCTTACCACAGCCATATCGTCCCCCCTCATCATTCGTGCATGCCTCCTGACCCGTCTCTCACACGCACGTGCACAGACAGGCAACCATCCCCTCTCTTAAACTCCACTACCACCCCCTCCAACCCTCTAGCTTTGTCTCTCTCCCAAACTTATTCCTCTCCTACACATATGCATGGATGCCGATCGATCTCCCTTAATACATGAGGTAGATCGATCTCCCTTAATACATGAGGTAGGCCTCTCTCCTCCTCCACACATATACCAGCCATTGTACCTCTATAGTTAATTAGGCCTCCCTCCCCCCCACCACACACCGATAGTCGAGCGCTGTATGTAGGTATCCATGCCACAGAGACAAACTGCACCTGTCCCCTCTCATGTTCCAGTAGGCCAGCCACTCTATATCTTTGACGTGGGCACACACTAATTTGATGGCACTCTTTATCGATCACGCGCGCACACACACACACATCATCCCTCTCTTCGATTCTATGGACACCTCAAGCCGATGATACCTCCACTCTCTTCTCGTGGATCGCCCCTCTATATATATGATATATCCAGGACTCTATTTCACACACATTGCATATGTTATATTTTTTGATTGAACCCCCCCACCCCAAAAAAACTCTCACGAATCCACACACTATATCTCTCTACCTTTGTATCTATCTCACACAACCCCACGTAGGTGGTGTACATATACAAGAAGAGAACAGGTGCACCGTGCACGTACTCACGCTTCGTGCCCAGCCACACCCGCGTGGGTACATGGTGGAGCTCATTTTTGTATGAAATGGCAGCCCACATGCTAATTTGAACGCGTGTAGCGGTTGTTTACCTACGGAGGTCGTGTACCACGCGTGCACGAAACAAAGTTCGACTTGATGCATTGGCGCGTTATTTTTAAATAAATTTATATCGCTCAATGGCACGTACACAAAATAAAAAATGATTTTTATGGAGAAAAAGGTAGTCCGCTCCACTATATACAATGGAGCCTGCCTGCCTGGTTTGTCTCTCTTCAGAGTATCTCACACAAGGCTGCGGTGGCCTCTCTCTCTCTCACCGTTGGTCACTGATCCGGCCGCATCCCGCCCGCTGGCGGAAAGGGAGGATGCGCATCGTTTCTCCGTTCGACGGTGCTGAGGCAGCACGTCCGGTACACGCCGTTCTCTCTGACCAAGCTCCGGCGTGGTAGGGTCTACGCCACCTGCTCGCTGCCGCAGTATGGGTAGATTCCGCCCGCCGCCGCTCACCTAGTTACATCCCGACGACCTCCAGGTATCCCCTACGGCCTTGCTCCACTGCCCGTCTTCCCACGTCGCTGCATGTGGATCTTCCATAGTTCTTTGCCCAAAACGTAGCTCGTCTGGCGTACTTTCTATATTGCAATCTCATCCTCACACCGTTTTAGACAAACACAACCGTGTTGTTATCTTCCCTTAGGACAAGGAATATGCTTCTTTTTTCTCGTCGCATGTGTCATCAACCATTATTGGCCAGTAATTGTTTCCTTTCTACCTCTTTTTTGCAAACAGGGCTATCCATTTCACTCGTTGCTATTGCGACCTTTTGGTGAACTGCACAAATCACTTTTTTCTTAAGAGTGTTTTGTGCAGTTGTACTAAAATGTCACACGGGCAACGTCTCTACATTTCAGTGCGACTGCATAAAGGGAGATTGGTTTTGCTCTATCCTCCTCATCCAACTCCGAGCCTAATCTTCTCCAACTAGTTAGTCTTAAGAGAGACTGCAAAGGTGACCGGCTTCTATTTCTGTGTTTATTGTTTGATTAGTTGTCCTCTATTATCGTAATCACACTTAATATCTTTGGAACAGGGACGCTCGGCTCTATTTTAGTGGAACTGCACAAAATGATCGGAATGTTGCATGCTCCAGACAACTACCTTTTCCCCCAACATGCCTTGTTGATTTAGACAAAGCTAGGGGGACGTTGCTGCTAATGAAAGCATGGATCCATTTTAATTTAACACCTTCTCACAACTTTGTCTTCAGTTGTGATGTAAATATTAGCTCTGATCTTCTAATAATTGAGATGCATTAGCAAGGAAGTTAGTTTTTTATTGCTTCCGAAAGAGCATCGATGGCAAGACACACGAAACAAAAGCTGAAAGCTCACACCATTATACAATTTCATGTCGCTGGAAAATTATTTGTATAGTACGTCAATTATGTAAACAAATGCTGGAAGCTTGATAGCATTGCCAGAAGCCTCTTCGGCATCCAGGTCCATGTGCCATGCACAAAATTATAATCCTTCATTCCTAAATATTTTGCTTCGTATGTGTACTCCCTCCGTTCCTAAATATTTGTCTTTCTAGAGGTTTCAACAAGTGACTACATACGGAGAAAAATGAGTGAATCTACACTCTAAAATATGTCTGTATTCATCCGTATGTAGTAGTCCATTTGAATCTCTAAAAAGACAAATATTTGAGTAGTCACTCGTTGAAATCTTTAGAAAGAGAAATACTTTGGAGTATATTTAAGAACCGAGGGGGTAGTGCACAGCCGCAGGGAGACTCTTCCCGGTCGTTGCGCCGCATTAATAGTGAGTAATGAGCAGTCAAATCATAAGCCCCACCTTTCCCACTGTAAGTTGCTCGGAAGAAGCAACCATCAATACGCTCTTCGTTGAATCCGCTCAAACTACTCCATCCCTCACTGTTTATAGAGCGCGCTTCAGAAAAAGAAAAAATCTCTGGGACCAAGGCGACTAGCGATCGGCCTGAAAAATAGCATTGGTAGTTATAGCATGTCGTCTCTTACTAGAGGAAATAATGCGTACACACATGCATGTAGTGCTTCCACCCCGGGTACAGACATGCATGCACTTACTCCACTCGTAGTACATCGAGAGAAAATTGTGGCCTTGATTAAGGTTACCACGCCCTAATTAATTGAGCATTAAACCAAATGCGTCTAAAGTCTCTCTGGTGGTGGAAATGCATTGAGAGAAATGCATCATAATGAAGCGCGCCCTGTAAACTGTGACGGAGGGAGGAGTAGTATGAAGGTGCAAAACCAAGTACGCGTATGGCCAGTCAGTCAACGCACCTCCTCTTGGCATATCACTGACATGTGGGACCGGAGTGTGAGCAAACCGATCTCAATTGACGGCAAAATGGCCAACCCGCCGTTCCTTGAGAGAGACGAGGAGCGAGAACACACAGACGGGCTCGCATGGAGGCCAAGATATATTCGAGCATGGTTGATCGATATCATCATTACATGTTGGGCTGCCGTTTTCCGCCCTTCTCCGGAATAAATGTGTACTTTATCAGAGATTAAAAAAATAAGAGTACAGACGCTCCACCATGCGGTTCTAGTAGTAGTACTACTCGTACTACTAAACCTTGTGCTTGGCTCTTTGCCTCTTCGTGAAGTCGAACAATGATGGTACTCCGCATGTTCGGTACTACAGTGTATGCCTCTGGCAATTTGACACCGAATGAACTGATGCATGTCCACCGCCTGGGTGAGGGTAGGTTGCATTAGTCAAAAGGCGTAAGCGAGCTTCACCTTGTCCTGCAAGCTTCTCCTCGTTCTGCAAGTTGATGGGACACACCAAAAAGTAGTGCTAGTCCATACTCCCTCCTTTCCGGTTAATATGGCTTAATATTTTTTGCAGGTAAATGAGAGAGCTTTATTCATATATAAGCATTCTTAGGACGATTAGCCAAGACACTGGTCACTAGGAAGCGAGGTACCCTGCAAAAAAGAAGTAGGAAGCGAGGTGTTTCATCAAGCCAGCTCTCGGCCACATTCAAAGTGTAGCAAGCACGGTTCGCACAAAGATGCGCCGCAAGGTTTGCTGACCTGTTTACATGCTGAATAACAAAAAAAGAGGAAATATTACTGAGCGCTCCTATTTGTAATAGGATATGAGCCAGAATTAAGCAAGAATTGTGGCGAGTGTTCCATGCAATCAACTTCCATTATCACATGCGAGAACCCTCGAAGAGAACCAAATGTGTTGAAGATTGCTGTATCACATTTTAAAAATATAATAAGAGTGCAGACGCTCCTCCATTCGGTTCCTAGTACTAGTATAGTACATACCTCTATAGACTATAGTAGTAGTACTAGTACTAGTAAAACTTTGCGCTTGGCTGTTCGCCTCTTCGGGAAGTCGAACAATAATAGTACTAGTATAGTGTATGCTTCTGGCAATCTGACACCGAATTAACTGTTACACGTCCACCGCCTGAGCGAGGGAGAGCTTGCATTAGTCAAAAGTTTCTCTTTGTCCTGCGAGCCATCGCGCGCAAGCTTCTCCCGTCCTGCAAGCTTCTCTTCGTTCGACAAGTTGACGGGAGACAGCAAAGTAATGCTAGTCCATACTGCCTCCTCTCCGGTTAATATGGCTTAATTTCAAATGAGATAAATACACTATCTGTCACTGTATATTTGTAAAAATATGGTCAGTGGACTTCATAATACGCTCATTGCGCTCAATATATACATTTTCCGGTGTTTATACGGTCACTAGCTCACCCTGACTGAGTATGTGTGTGCATGCACGTGTAGGTTGAGCACTTGAGCGTGACCGTGTGTGTTCCGTCGTGTGCTTGGACATGCATGCATTAGGGCGCCGCGCGCGTTTTTGCATCCATGTGTACCTGTGTCTGTTGCATACACGTAGGGGGAGTACGTGTAGGGGCCACTAAAGGAGCAGTCAAATCACACAGTAAGTTAGTCGGAAGAAGCAACCATCATTTCACTCTTCAATGACACGTACACAATATAAAATTGTTGATATGGAGAGAAAAAGAAAACCACTATATATACACTAGCAGGAGCCTAAGCTACAAGCCTGCTTGCTTGGGTTGCTCTCTTGACAAGCATAGAACGACGGTGGCCACACCGCTGGTCACATATCCGGCCTGATCCCGCAGCTGGGGGAAGGGAACAATGTTCTGGGTAGACATGGTCGACATCGGCGAGGGAGAAAATCCACAGTCGGTGCGTCCCAATCGGGGGTCACCACGGTATAGGCCGATGTCGTGTCCCAACCGCCCTTCTAGCTACAGCCCGACGTCCCAGGTAGTCCATCTTCCTTTTGGAGCCGGCTTGCCCACTGCCGCAGCTCCCCACGTAGCTCCGTCTCCATGTCGATCTTTCTCTACTTCTACCGGCTTCTACTTGTGATGAGTTTATGTCTCATGAACTAGTGCCAGTACTATTATTCTAATCACACTTCTTCAATATCTTTGCCATCAGGGATGCTCAGCTCGATTTTAGTGGAACTGCACAAAAGCATCATATGATCCGAGGGTGCCAGCTGTCTTTCCTTCGACAGGTTCTACCTGGCCAGGAAATTAAATCCTGTTTAGGGTTTAGGGTTTAAGTTGTAGTGACCCCATCAGTAGTTTTTCTTTCGTACACGCTCTCACAACTTTTGTCTTTAGTTGTGAAGTAAATATTGGCTATGATCTTTGAATCATTGAGATGCATCAGCATGCGTGTTAGTTTTCCTTTGTATTTGATGGAATGTTGTAACTGGGCAACCTTGGAGTAGGAATGAAAATGGAGTGTAAAGTTTCCGTTTTTCCGGAGAAAAAATGGAAACGGAGAGACACCAACGTTTCGTTTTGTTGGATCGCGCCATTGAGCAAAACCAACGTTTAAATCACGTCTATCATGTTCGTGTCTCACCCTCCTCCACGGCTCGACCCCACACGGTCGCTCAGCATGCCACTCACCGCAAACCGAGTATACGATAACTTTCCAGCCTGCTTGTCGATGGATCGCGCCATGGACTACTAGTACTAGTGGAAGAGATTGACGAGTTGGGGGAGGACAGCTAGCTGTAGCACGGACTCCCAAGAACTTTTTACATGCATGTTGTGGCCGGCTATTGCGACCTTTGAACGCGGAGCAGTCGCGTGCACCAGGAAGCGGCGCGGGCAACGCTCTCTCGGCCGGCGCGCCGCTTCAATGCTGGTGCCAGTGAGAGGTCGCGTCCGCTCTGGTCGGGCATGAATGCGGCACTGACCGTTTCGGGCGGGAAGCATGCGTGGGTGATGAAGAGGGTTCGGGTTGG
This sequence comes from Aegilops tauschii subsp. strangulata, assembly GCF_002575655.3. Classification (NCBI taxonomy): domain Eukaryota; kingdom Viridiplantae; phylum Streptophyta; class Magnoliopsida; order Poales; family Poaceae; genus Aegilops; species Aegilops tauschii. The sequence continues at coordinate 370,738,746 of NC_053036.3, forward strand.
TCAGGAGCGGCCGTGGCAGCGGTCCGGACGCCCGCAAACAAGAGATGATGTACGTTAATATTGTCGCATATATAATTAACAACGTAAATAATGTGCCAGTTGGACAAATATGATTTGAGATGGAGATGGAAATGGAATTTTACGGAAACATGGATATGCATGTCTATGTCTATGTGTGTGTGCGTGACGACTCTTGCGACCTGGAAGCGGGGGCGTGTTTTTATCGAGTTTTCTTTCTTGATACGTTAAAAAATTGTCTGCCAGTTTTCTTTTCTTTTTTTCGAGAACGCGCATATTCTATTTAAAACCACTGCTATGGAGAGATTTTTTTACTCCATTATAGCCTCTTGTTTGATAGAGTTTCTCGCGTTTCGCTCTCTCACCCTCTCCACATCAAAACAAGATGACAATGTCCACACTATCTCTCTCCTCACCGATGGTCACAGATCCGGCCGAATCCCGTCCGCTGCGGGAGGTGAGGAGGTGCAGCGTTGACGTTGTCACCGTCGGCGATGGAGGAAGCCGATGCGCACCGTCCTCTCGGAGCCGGCGCTGGCGCGGACGAAGGTCCTCCGTGCCCTTGTTCGCTGCCGTCGTGTGGGCAGATCCCGCCTGCCCGCCTAAGCGACATCTCGCCCACCTGAGGTATAACTTCTTGTACTGGTCTAGCTCCCCAGGTCACTGCATGCGGGTTTTCTTCTATGCGACTACTCCCCAGCTCCCCATGTATAGTAGCTAGGGTTCGTCGGCTGGTCCAACATCACCTACTATTATAGAGGAAATGCCACTCGAAAAGTTGTCCTGATTTATGCCTTGGTGGAGGTATACATGTTGTTTCGACAAAAAGTACATGGTGGTTGTGCAGTCATTGTCCATATGCTCCTATTGCTGCTGCTAATCTAATACTATCACTGGTTAAATGAAGAAATGCTTTTTTTCTCGGGTATCCTGGTTTAGTTCCCATCAAGATAATCATGATGCTTCTGTTTGTTGGTGTACTTTTCATAATTCTTATTGACAATTGAGATGTCGTTGTTAATCTTGTAAAACAAAGTAACAACACTATATCCCTTTTTTATATTTTTGGAAACAACGATGCGTATCTCCATACCCGGGCATGTCTTCTCAATTTTAGTGGAACTGCACAAAATTGGATGGCCATTGTTGTTCCGCCTCACTGTCCTCTGCCATGTGGTTCTTCCTTCCTCGAGCTTGATTACTGAGAAGAAACAGACCACAGTGAGGATTTGTCGAACTTCATAGGTGCCTCACCCAAACTTGATGCCAAATGATGATGCATGACCACGATGACCTATCGATGCTCATGGTTGCGCCTCATGGTTGCATCGGCTGGTGAAGCTGATCGGTTTTCAGTGAAAAACAAGCTATCTTCCATCAGTGCTCTTTGCTTGTTACCCACAAAGATGATATCCTTCGTCAGTTCACCTTGGTTGCGTTGGAGACACAGTCGCCTTTCACGTTGGTGCAATTTTATCACACAATTGGCTATGAACCAAATGTTTCCTCGAAGAAGGATCGATGTTGGTACTAAGAGCATAAGTTTTGTATTGATTTCTAAGCCTTCTCACAACGTTTCCGATAATTTGGCGCATGTGTGGTTGTTCACTTAAGGGAGGGTAGTGTACCGCACGTGAAGGACAGGAAGTGCAACCAAGACGCGTGGATCGTTAGTTCATCGGAAGTAGTAGTTTTCTTCACTAGTACGTTAAATAAAGAGTTTCGTTTCGTACTTACACAATTTAAAACGATTGTTATGGAGAGAATAAGAAAACCACTCCGCTATATATTACTAGTATACACGAGTACTATATGGACGCAGCTTCATTGACTTAGTGCACCTGCCTTTGGGTGTATGATAGGTGGGCCCAAAATGTGGCTGGCCCACCTGTCAAACAGCCAAAGGCAGGTGCAGTTAAGGCATCGAAGTTCAGTCCGTAATACAGTATATATGTAGTACACTATATAAGTTGGAGCCTTAGCGCTTGTTCGCTAGGGTTTGCACTCTCCACAATCTCACCGCACTACATATATATACACGCTGGAGGCTCAGCGTTCCTTTGCTAGGGTTTGCTATATTCACAGTCTCTCATCCTCTTCACTAGATCTAAACAAGACTGTGTTGTGGTCTCTGTCTCTCTCTCCCCCCTCACAGCTAGTGAAGGAGGCGTCCGGATCCCGTCGCACCGGGAAGGGGAGGAGGTGCAGCGTTCACTCTATCGCCTTTGGCGAGGGAGGCAATCCACTGCCGGCTGCGCTGTTCACTTTCACCCAGCGCCTGTGCTGGAGGGCCACCGACCCCTTCTTCCTCGTTGTCGTACGTAGTGTGGGCAGATCCGGCCTCCCGCCGCACGCCTTGCCACATCCCGACGACCCTAAGGTATAGGTTTCTTTGAAACCATCATTGCTCTAGCTGCATGCAGATATTTTCGATTCTGTAGTCGAATCTAGGTCTTGGTTCAAAGAGGAAAGAAGGGTGCGGTGGGGTGGAGCATGAATCTAGGACATGGTTCAATGAGGAAAGGAGGGAGGGAAAGTAGTATAGACTGGCTATCCAGCCGCTTTGTTGGTCGAAAAGGGAAAAAGGGGGTAACCCAGTACACACATCTGTAAGGAACCAATCTCTTTGTTGAAAAGGGAAAGAAACTGGGGAGTCGGGTAGTTTGTGCAGGACTAGGTTTGGTGCCCTCACATAGGAAAAAGTTTCAAAGAGAACAAATATGGGACCAACGCAGATATGCTGCTTGGCTACATACTCTGCATCACCCATTTATACGTGTGGCCGCACATGGTGCTGGCATGTCCCATGTCCCATGTCCCATACAACTATATTGTTGTTGTTAATCTAAGAATGCTGCTGGAAAATTGAAGCAATGCCACTGTTAAAAGTAAATTACATTCTTAACGAATGCTGTTTTAAGAGAATGTCTCTGTTAATATGAATCAATGCAACCGTTTTAGAAATACTACTGTCCTACTTTGTTTTCCATCAAGATAAGTTAGATGATTCTTTTTGTCGCCGTTTGTTTCATCCTCCTTTATTGGCAAATAATAGTTTCCTTTTTTGCCTCTATTAAAACAGGGATATCTATTCAACTTGTTGCTATAGCAAACTTAAATGTCACACCGGCGACTTTGCTTGATTTTAGCGCAACTACACAAAACGAGATTGGATTTCGTATTTGTGTTGGCAGATTTGTATTTTATCTTTGTCGTCTCATGAAAGGTCAGTACAGGCCTTTATCCACATGATTGTGCAGTGAGATGCCACTGTTAAAAGTAAATTATATTCTTAACAAACAGTTGCATTCTTAACGGTTGCATTGATTCATATTAACTACTGAATCAATGTTAAGCAATGCCACTCTCAGAATTAACTACTGAATCTTAGTTCAAAACTGCAACACTTGTTAGGGATTGGCGGGATTACCATTTTTGTGGCCACATGTTTCATCCTCCTTTATTGGCCAGTAATTGATTCCTTTTTTGCCTCTGTTAAAACAGGGATATCTATTCAACTTGTTGCTATTGCGACATTTTGCTTCGCTTAATTTTGGTGGAACTGCACAAAAGGAGACCGGATTTCCATATATGTGTTGAAATCTTTTTTAGGTCTTCCTCATGAATTGTTTCAAATCTTGGCCTTGAAAGGTCAGTACCGACTTTCCTCAGAATTAACTACCGAATCTTAGTTCAAAACTACAACACTTGTTAGGGATCGGCGGGAGTACCATTTCTGTTAGGGATAGGCCGGAGTACATGTTTAAGAAATGTATTGTTCAGATAATGTCTCTGTTAATATATATCAGTTACAGTGTTTTACAAATGTGTCGGATCACGGGTTCCAGCAAAACCCTTAAGGTTCGAACACTGGGGTGCGCGCGGAGATTTTCTCCCTACCGATCTACGCCCTAGCTCGCTAAGATCTCGCGGACGAACTCGACGAACTCACAACACAAAGACACAAGATTTATACTGGTTCGGGCCACCGTTGTGGTGTACTACCCTACTCCAGTGTGGTGGTGGTGGATTGCCTCTTGGGCTGATGATGAACAGATACAAGGGGAAGAACAGCCTCCTGAGGTTGAGGTGTTCTTGTGCTCGGTGTGTGGCTAAGGATTGGCTCCAGATCAGATCCCCTCTACTATGGTGGTTAGTCCTACTTATATAGGCCTTGGTCCTCTTCCCAAATATTGAGCAGGAAGGGAGCCAACAACGGCCAATTTGAAAGGGGACAGCTAGTACAACTTATCCTAACAAAAGCGGTCTTCGCCTGCGAAAGGCTCTGGTGATGATGCCGTCTTGGGCTCCATGGTGACCTTCGTCCTGCCGTCCTGCTGGTCTTGGTCTCGTTGCACTGATATGGAAACCTTTGCTTGATGCCTCGGTACTCCGCGCCTGCGCTTGCCTCCTTAGCACCGAAGAGGAAACAAGTACACTGCACGCGCTGGCGCCCACCTGGTCTTGATCGTCACGGCTCACGTCACGAGAGCCTCGCGAGGTTTGCCCTGCCTTGATTTCTCCGCTCCTCGCGAGGTAGCCTGGTGAGGCCGCTCTTGAGGAGGTCTTGTGTCGTCCACCCCGCGAGGCTTGGTCCCTCGCGAGGGTCTTGAATGCCTTGCTGGTGAAGATGGGCCGTACAGGCTTGCTAGCATAGCCACGCCGTGGGCCGTAGACAGGCAAGTCTGGGGACCCCCGTTCCCAGAACGCCGACAGTAGCCCCCGGACCCAAGGCACGCTCGGGCTTGGCTTCGAGGCGAAGCCAAAGGTCAAGCGCGGAGCGCCGCGGGCCCCAAAAGCGTGCGGCCTTGGTTGATGCATGGCGGTTGATTGGACGTGGGCGTCTCCGCTTCCCCACGCTGCCTCAGCAACTACTCGACTTGACAAAAGGCTGGCACGGACAACGCTTGCCTTCATTGTTCCCTTTCTCCTTGCCTCAGATCCCCTTTCTCGCTCCTTGTTGCCGAAGCCTCCAGATCTGCTCCAATCTTGCTCCGCATCTGCGACCAATGGCGCCGCGCAAGGTCAAGCCCTCCTCGGCACTGACTTGGTACGAGCCAGCTCTTGAGGCGCCCAACGTCACAGAGAAGAGCCTCGCCTCCACGCCCTTGCTGTCGGGGTCGTCGATTGCTGCAGCTTGGAAGGCACGCTCGAGGGAGCATACCGCATCTCTTTCTTCGCATGGGACCGTGATGATTCCGCCGCTTCCCGGCATCTTGAGGACGTTGTAGCCGTGATGGGTCACCGCCATGAACTTGGCCAGGGATGGATACCCAAGGATGGCATTGTACGGCAGACGGATGTGCGCGACATCGAAGTCGATGAGCTCGGTATGGCAGTTCTTGCATTCCCCGAAGGTGACAGGGAGGCGGACCTGCCCTATCGGTGTGGTGGAACCGTCGGTCACTCCTGAGAAAGGCTTGGTAGGCTGAAGCTGGTCATATGGCACTTGGAGGTTGTCGAACGTTTCGACGGACAGGACGTTGAGCCCTGCGCCGCCGTCGATGAGGGTCTTGGTAACTTGCACGTTGCTGATGACTGGGGAACAAAGCATCGAGAGGGCGCCAGCGGTCGCTGCGCACTTGAGCTGATCTGCCGAGTCGAAGGTGATGGCGCACACAGATACAAGGGGAAGAACAGCCTCCTGAGGTTGAGGTGTTCTTGTGCTCAGTGTGTGGCTAAGGATTGGCTCTAGATCAGATCCCCTCTACTATGGTGGCTAGTCCTACTTATATAGGCCCTGGTCCTCTTCCCAAATATTGAGCAGGAAGGGAGCCAACAACGGCCAATTTGAAAGGGGACAGCTAGTACAGCTTATCCTAACAAAAGCGGTCTTCGCCTGCGAAAGGCTCTGGTGATGACACTCGCAGCGGAGCCGGACACCAAGCAAGGCCGGTGGGCAGTCACGAGTGCCCTGGAAGTTGGCGACGAAGCTGTCGCGCATCTCGTCCCAGGAGGAGATCGAGCCGGGAGGCAGGTTCAGGAGCCACGAACGGGCGCCGTCTTTGAGTGCCATAGGGAACCAGTTCGCCATGACTTTCTCGTCGCCGTTGGCCGCCTCGATGCTCAGCTCGTAGAGCTGCAAGAACTCCACGGGGTCGGGGGTGCCGTCCTAACGAGGAGGCAAATCTGGCTTGAACTTGCCCGGCCAGGCAACGCTACGCAGCTCGGGGGTGAAGGCGCGGTAGCTGGCCGTGGTCGCCAGGGCTCGTCTTGGAGGTGGAGCTTGGTCTTGACGCCCACGTGCCGCCATGGCAAGCGGCGCGGGGCCATGCCGCGGCGGACGATCCTGGCGCGGCGGTGCGAGGAGCGGCAAAGCGTTCTCTTACGGCGGAGGGACTTCTTGACAGCTTCTTTCTTCACGCGCGGGCCCGGGACGCGGAGGGTCGCGTCATGGGGCCGCACGCCTTGGCGCCAGGGCGCCGTCTTGGGGCAGAGGTGGTGGAGGCACTCCATGAGCTACGTCGCCCGTAGCTGGCGGAGGGTGAGGCGGAGAGAGGGACGGCGCAGGGGAGCCCCCTGCGGCGCGGACGAGCTCGGTGATGCGGTCGAGCCAGTCCTCGTAGAGGTCGTCGACCGGGCGGTAGCGCAGGAGCTCGTGCACCATGAGGAGTGCGGCCCGTGCGTCCATGGGAGCGCGACGAGCATGGGACGAGGAACCGGCCGGGGTCAGCGATGGAGTGGCGGTGCAGCCATCCCGCCACACCGAGGGGTGCAACGAGGACGCTTGCTGCTCGTTCCCCGCCGGACCGGTGGTGGCGTTGGCGGCAGGAGACGAAGAACGACAAGGTGACCCACCGACGGGAGCCGTCTGAGCGACGCTGGTGGCTAGGGCAGCCCGGCGCTCAGCACTAACACGGCGAGCGTCGGCCATGGAGCCGACGGAGCAACTGGATGCGAGAGGACGGAAAGGAAACTCCGGCGCACCCCTACCTGGCGCGCCAAATGTCGGATCACGGGTTCCGGCAAAACCCTTAAGGTTTGAACACTGGGGTGCGCGCAGAGATTTTCTCCCTACCGATCTACGCCCTAGCTCGCTAAGATCTCGCGGACGAACTCGACGAACTCACAACACAAAGACACAAGATTTATACTAGTTTAGGCCACCATTGTGGTGTAATACCCTACTCCAGTGTGGTGGTGGTGGATTGCCTCTTGGGCTGATGATGAACAGATACAAGGGGAAGAACAGCCTCGTGAGGTTGAGGTGTTCTTGTGCTCGGTGTGTGGCTAAGGATTGGCTCCAGATCAGATCCCCTCTACTATGGTGGCTAGTCCTACTTATATAGGCCCTGGTCCTCTTCCCAAATATTGAGCAGGAAGGGAGCCAACAACGGCCAATTTGAAAGGGGACAGCTAGTAAAGCTTATCCTAATAAAAGCGGTCTTCGCCTGCGAAAGGCTCTGGTGATGCCGCCGTCTTGGGCTCCATGGCGACCTCCGTCCTGTCGTCCTGCTGGTCTTGGTCTCGTTGCACTGATATGGAAACCTTTGCTTGATGCCTCGGTACTCCGCGCCTGCGCTTGCCTCCTTAGCACCGAAGAGGAAACAAGGACGCTGCGCGCGGTGGCGCTCGCCTGGTCTTGATCGTCACGACTCACGTCACGAGAGCCTCGCGAGGTTTGCCCTGCCTTGATTTCTCTGCTCCTCGTGAGGCAGCCTGGTGAGGCCGCTCCTGAGGAGGTCTTGTGTCGTCCGCCCCGCGAGGCTTGGTCCCTCGCGAGGGTCTTGAATGCCTTGTTGGTGAAGATGGTCCGTACAGGCCTGCTAGCATAGCCACGCCGTGGGCCGCAGGCAGGCAAGTCTGGGGACCCCCGTTCCCAGAACGCCGACAAAATGGTACTATCCTGCTTTGTAGTTCTTTCTACATGTTTAACCAAGGTATTGTTAAGATAATGTCTCTGTTAAAATGAATCAGTCGCATTGTTTTAGGAATGGTACTTTTCTGCTTTGTCGTTCTTTATACATGTTGAAACAAGGCATTGTTAAGATAATGTCTCAGTTAATATGAATGAATCACACTGATTGAGAATTGCTACTCTCCTGCTTTGTTTCCCATTAAGATAAGGTAGATTGGTAGATGTTTTTCTTCTGGGAGTACAAGTCATCAATCGTTATTTCTGAGTAATTGTTCCCCTTATACCTATTGTTGCTTACAGGGATATCAAAATTAAAGCTCGGTTTTATTCCGACTTTGATTTTAGTTGAACTGCACAAAATTATGGCTGCTTTACTTGTGGTTCGGAGGAACACTGGGCAAACAAGTGCCCAAACAAGTACCAAGAAGCCAGGACAGGACTGCAAGTATGTCAATGTCACTCTAAGCAACAATGATGGGGCATCTGGGTATGGTAATCTGTTTACTGTACTTTCAGTTTGTTAGTCCACCGATTGGTGGGTTGACACTGGGGCCAATATTCATGTGTGTGCTGATGTGTCTTTGTTTTCTGGTAGCATATAAATACGAAATCCACAGGGATGCTCTGCTTGATTTTAGTGGAACTGCACAAAATGTTCAGATGGTTCGTGTCCTCCATAATACTTCATCATGCACAATACATCGAATGGTTCTCTAATCATTCGTCGTCACCTTGAGCCACCGGACTATCAGATGACAAACTGATGACATACCCAGACACTTCCACAATCATAGGCATTACATATTTTGAATGGGAAAAGCTTGTCAAAGTTGACATTAGTTTAATATATTGGAATTGGAAAACCTTGTCAATTTTTGCTCATTGATGTTAGCTAGAAGACATGCATTTGATATTTTTGAGTGGGACGCCCTTTGGTGTGAGCAACGTCGATCGTTTTTTCCTATTCCTGTCTTCAGTTCAGAAGTAAATATTTACTCTGCTGAGATGCATAGTCACATGAATGTTGACTTATGTAAGATATTTTAAGAGTTTGTTCTAAATATTGTCTATGTAATGCCAGGCCTTGTGTTTGATTGCAAAGTTGAGCTTGGAATGTTGTGGCATACGGCATCACGAGCTGTTCACCTTGCCTCCTGAGAATAATGCATCGTATTGTTTTGCATGTCGATCTAATGCCCGTGATTTGCTTGTTAAGAAGATCATCCTCTTCTGTTGTTTCCGTGCTTAAGAAGTTCATCGTCTTATGTTTCATTCATAGCCTATACGACAAGTTGGGTAGGTTAGACGTGAAACCATATGATCTTCCGACCAACTCATCATCTTAGGCCATGATTGGATCGTCGTTTTCGAACCAAAACCGCTTGTAAAATTGACGCTTGTATATAAAAGCAAATGGTCTCGGGCGAAGCGCTTGGTTGGTCGATTTCGACTAGTAAAATATACACTCGTCTCTCAAATTACACGCGTAACCCGCCGGTTTTACTTACAGACCTCGGGCCCTGGGTTTCATTACGCCTGTATTTTACGCGTTGTTTCCGATGACGAGTAAATTACACTTGTATCTTAATACATGTGTGAAATAAACCAGAGCTCCCAAGCGCAGCCTTACCGTTTCATGCCATCTCAGTCTCTCAAAGGTGCTCATAGGTGTCCGATGATCCTGGCTTCCTGAATGAGCAGCGGGTGCTATATCAGACCATTCGTAGGGCCCGCGAGGCCCTCTCCGTCGTCCTTCGAGTTGTTGCGCTCGCCGTGGCGCCGAGCATTGTTAACATGGTCAATGAACATGAAGATTCAGGAGATGACTTTATTTTGACTGGATGACAGTAGGGACCCACTAGGGCCATAGCCGTACGTACGCAAGTGCCTCCTTATTATGTACAACTATATTTTTTTGCTTCCTCCTGGTTTCCTGACATCACGGTCCCACACCATTGTCAACCTATGTAGTCAATATAAACGAGAGAATTGCACAAGGTGCAGCCGATAACTGGGACCAAGCAGCTCGAGCAGTATTTGTGTTTTTGAGGCGTGAGCACTGCATAGTTTTTCTTGGCGATGTTTTCGTTGTTGTTCAGAGGAGAGCATGGTATTAACTGGACGGGCTGTGGCCCGTCTAGCCCAGGACAGATATCCAGCCCAGATATTAATTTTTTTCAAGATGAAAATGGCTAGCCAGCTATATGTTTTTTAATACCCAGGCAAGGTCAACTTGGTATTCTCCGTCCCGCTGGGCTGCAAATCTTTCCTACGAGGGATGCATTAGGCTTAACAGGAAAATGGGCTTTAAAAATAATAAATGGGATGTAATTATAAAAACTGGGCAGTAACTATAAAAAATGCAGCAAACACGAAATTAGTTTATAAAATATTATTTATGGATTTTGAAAATCTTAATTTTTAATTGTTGCGCGCGCAATGTTTCGTTGGATTTTTACGTAATACAAATTTATATTTAATCTGACTAGAAATTTCGGGATAAAAATATTTCGGATCCCATCAAAATGTGGGAAATTTTATTGAATTCTGTCTTGAACGGTTGGTTGAAATTATTAATCGTTGTCCTAGCTAGAAAATGGGCTGTACTTTTAACAAACTGTAAATGGGCTGTAGTAAATTCCATTAGAGTTCAAAAATGGGTTGTACATTCTTACAAATCGCAAATGGGCAATAAGTTCTCTGCCACACACTTGTGGGCCTACTAAGTTGACGCGTCCCCTAAAAAAGGAAGTTGACGCGTATGCAAGGCTTTGTCAACTTATTATAGTCAACACACGGTTCTAGCAGCAGTGGCCGTTGGATGTATATCCAACGGATGTCGTGCTTCTTTAATCTCGGATATTCTAGCTTCGGGCGCCCAAAAAATGATTCCCCCCTGACATCTGGGGCGCACCGTTTCGGAGGCTGGCCTGTGGGCCTACTAAGTTGACGCGTACCAAGGGCTTTGTCAACTTAGTCAATATAAACGATTCTAGCTGCAGTGACCGTACGATGTCCATCCAACGGCCGTAGTGCTTCTTCAACCTCTGGTCTTCTTACTCTAGCCGCCCAAAGCAGCGCCGGTCGTGCCACCTGCTCCTGCCTCTCGTGGCCGGCTGTGCTGCCGCGGAGGCCTCACCGCCCCTACTACTCCCACCGTTGGCCAGGCCATCCCTCCACTCACGCACACCCCTTGTTATTCTGCGGCGACGATAGCCTCACACCGCAGCCGAACCAGTGAATCCTCGTACTCCTCTCCGCGCGGGCTTCCACTGCCACGTCTTCCCTGGCTCCGCGTCATCCCCTTCCTAGGCCTCGCCGTCGTCCACCGCCCTGGTGCTCTCGGCGCGGTGTGGTCAACGTGGTCAAGGAACGACTTCCATCGGAAGAGTACTGTACGTGGAGAAGCTGATAGCTGGGTCCAAGGCGAACGCAAGGAAGTGCCTCCTTATTACGCGCAAAATAATTATTCCTCCACCTGACAGCAGAGACCCACCGGACGGGCCACCGTATTTTGTGAAAAAAAATTCCCCCCTGACTGCTAGGCCCACCAGCTACATCTTCGCACGCAAGGAAGTGCGTTCGGGCAAAAAAATGATTCATCCCTGACTACTGGGACCCACCAGCTATATCTTCGCACGCAAGGAAGTGCCTTACAGTCAGGACCCACCTGGTTGAAGCGTAGCGTTGTCATTCTGGTCGCGAACGTGTACGTACATACTGGTCGATGTAGAGCGCGCACGTGTCATAGTAGAGGCGCGCATGTAGCATGTACACGTACGTACAGCAGCCAGTGTGCAAGAAAGAAAATACGGCCACGTACGTACATACGGGTGGGGTCTCGAACGCCTACTCGCGCGTACGTACGGCCAGGGCTCGTGTACATGGCTGGGTCGGAACGGAGAAACTGCGTCGTCGTCGTGTTCATCGGGAGGCAACAGAACGCGTGGGAGTCAACCGGCTTGGATGGAACAGCCGATGGAAACGAGGCCTGGCATACCGCAGAACGGAGGAAACGGCCTTGTGTTCGACCGGCCACGGTTGAAACGGGATCCTGTTCATCGGGAGGGGTCTGGCGTACCGCAAAATGGAGGAAACAGACCTCCTACGGTCGAAACAGGGTCCTGTTGATCGGGAGGGTGTAGCGTACCGCAAAACAGAGGAAACGGACTTGTGTTGGAGCGCTATGGTCGAAACGGGGGTCCTATTCATTGGGAGGGGTGTGGCGTACTGCAAACGGAGGAAACGGACTTGTGTTGGAGCGCTACGGTCGAAACAGGGGTCCTGTTCATCGGGAGGGGTGTGGCGTACCGCAAAACGGGACTCCACGGGATACTGTTCATCTCCACCGTCGACCTCCTCCAGCCTCCACGGGCTACTGCTCATCCACCGTCGACCTCCTCCAGCCTCCACCTGCGACTGTTCATCCGCGGGCTCCTGTTCATCCAGCCTCCACCGCGCGCTACTCCACCGGCTACTGTTCAACCAGCCCTCTCCACAGGCTCCTGTTCAACCACCCCTCCACGGGCTACTGTTCATCCAGCCCTCCACCGTCTACTGTTCATCCAGCCCTCCACGGGGTGGTTCTGTTCATCCAGCCCTCCACGGGGTCCTGTTCATCCAGCCCCAACCTGCTCGGCCGATCGGGGTCCTGTTCATCTAGAGGCAACACTACGGGGTCCTGTTCATCCACCCCCACTGGGAACTGTTCATCCAAACCTCCCAGCAACGGTCACTGTTCATCCGGAGGCAGCATTGATCAGCTTCAGTTAGCAGCAGTAGCGAAGGAATCGCTCGACCGGGTTCAGTTAACAGCCATCGATCTATCGCTCGGGTTCAGTAACGCGTAGCCTGCAGTGCAATCGCTTGGGTTCAGTAGGCGAACGCCTCGCTCGGGTTTAGTTAAAGCCCAATGCCTCGTACCCACGCGCGTGCGTGTATGAGAGAAACGCGCAAACCTCCGTGCATCGCTCGGCCCCGACCACCCACCGTAACCGGGAACACCCCGATATTTTCCTAGCCCTCGCTTCTACCACGGTTTTTCCATCATGGACGGCCCAAAGAATGTCATGCAGCTGCATCTCCGGCCCGCCCAGGACGAAAAGCCCATTTTCTGTCATGATTTTTTGTCATAGAAGTAGGAGCCCACCACATCTATGATGATACCGGGTTTTGTCACAATTATCGTCATAGAAGTGTCATAAGTATGACAGAAAAAATTTTGTTCGGCCCAAAATGTCACGTATGTGTCTTTTTTTGTAGTGATTGGCTTCATCCAACGACCATCTTTCAAATTTATTCGCACTCAATATAGGGGTATAGATATACATATAGAGGTATAGATATAGACTAGTTTGGCACATCATCTAAAGGCTTTCTACACGCTCATTTTTGTACAAATGTGCTCCACCGTGCACCCGCGCGTTTGTATGTGGGAACGAGTGCGTGTGTGCACCTCTTCTCTTTCACAAAAGTAGTCCGTGTGTGTGAGATATACTAAGATATGGTGAGGGAATACGTGTCAATGCAATTTGTGTGAAGGAGAGGCCTATATACATACATGTATGTGCATGGGGCCGGAGTGATATACGAGAAGGGAGGGGAGGGGTCGACCGCGCGATATATCGATAGAGACAGATACAGGGAGGAGCTATACGATCGTACAGGGAGGGGGATATGGGGGTGCGGGCTGGAAGATGGTGCGAGGGGCCAAGTGGAAGAAGTCTATGTATGAGTGCACAAGTGCGAGATCGATATTTAAAGAGAGGGGGCGAGCGCGCGGTTGCGCGCAGTGGCAGAGCCATGAAAAATAAATGAGCTAGGGGGCCAAGCATTGCTAATCCATTACGGGGAGGGCCAATTCATCAACTTAAACCATTTTAGCAGCAATTGATCTACTGATCGCATTCATATTAGCCTCAATATATAGTGATGTTAGGGGGGTCCAGGGCCTTTGCTGCCCCCTGTCTTCGCCACTGTGCGCGCGTCTGAGAGATGAAGCGGAAGGCATGGATGATGAGAGGGGGACGATGGATATATAATGTGAGTGTATTAGCTATATAATCCTATATAGAGAGGTATAGATTGATCGATGTGTACGTGGGAAAGAGGGTGAGACCTGACTAGATATATAGAATCTTCAGTATCATAATTGCCCAATTTTTTTTCTACATGAATTGTCATTATTTGTTGTTACTTTATGCTTTACAACGCACAATTCCATGAATCTTAAAATAGATTAGCTTTTTTATAAAAACTAATTGATTTTGAATGAGATGAACTATAAGAATTAAACGAACATCTACATCATGCATATATGACTCAAAGCTTACATGCTACAATGTGGTATTTATTCATAATTTGGTTGCCAAATATCATGAGTGCAATGCACGTGTACCTTACTAGTCTATACCCCTATATAGTGTGCAAATAACTTTGAAAGATGGTCGTTGGATGAAGCCAATCCGACGGTGCAGAGATGTCAAATCCGAGCACTATTGGTCGTTGGATATCATCTACATTCCACCAGATTTTGCCACATGTACAATCTAGAAGACTCCATGGTTGAACTTCAGCATAATGCACAAACCTCAAAACACAAGCACTTCTCTTTTGTTCCAGAATCTTCCGTATCATAATTGTCCAAAAAAATTCTACATTAATTGCCATTATTTGTTTTTTACTTTATGCTTTACAACACACAATTCCATGAATCTTAAAATAGATTTACTTTTTTATAAAAACTAATTGATTTTGTATGAGATGAACTATAAGAATTAAACGAACATCTACATCATGCATATATGACTCAAAGCTAACATGTTATAATGTGGTATTTATTTATAATTTGGTTGCCAAATCTCATGCGTGCAATGCACGTGTACCTTACTAGTCTAAATGGTGTTTGTGTGTGTGTTGTGCTTGTTAAACACATTGTACGTAGTATCAGACATGGTTTAGATTCCGAACATCTAGCTAGAGCATACATGTACTATGATTTGAATTCGACATAAAATGGATACATATATTTGAATTTGAAATCGTATGCACATGTAGTTTGTATTTATATAGGAATTTACTACTCCTATATTCATGTCATGTGTTGTGAAGATAATATTTAGATGGTTGTATAACTAACCCGAGTACAATCCCATTAAAACAGGGAAAATGTACTCCAATTTAGTCCATATGCTAGACAACACGAATTGTTTTTTATTATTGATGGAAGTGCAAATTGATTTGGCACTGTACATGTTATGTTTGTTGTCTCGATTTTTTAGTTTCTTTGTTGTTGTATTTAAATGCATTTATAGTAATATAGTAAAATGGGACATGGCTCTCTCTAGTGATGAGGTGCGAATTGTGTTTTTTTGTACACGTTAAGCTTGTTCTCCCGAAATTTCAAGCCGCGCCTTGTTATGCCAAAATTTCAAGCTAGCATCTCTGTCTATCGTGCCGTGAAACTCACGCCTCTCCAACCCGCGCCTTGTTACCCCGAAATTTTAAGATATATCTTTGTCTCGTTGTGCTCCGAAAACTCCCTCCATCTCAACCCGTGCCTTGCTATCCCAAAATTACAACGCGCGCGAAAACTCTCACCTCCTGCGAAATCCCGACACACGAAATGCCCGTGATACCATGAACCGAAAGAACCGCCTAGCTCAAATTGGTGGGGGTACTTTCGTAACTTACCCCACATTTCGGACAAGCGCGTCCCTAAGCCATGGTTCCCCTTCCCATCCCATCCGCCCACCCATTCGTACACTGAGGTCGCGAAAACCCCCGATGCTCCACACCCTCCTCCGTCTGCCACCCAGCTAGAGCCTCTTCCCCGACGACATCGCCCACAACAACACCTCGACGGACCTCATCCACCGCACCGGATGAGGATCTGTCGTCCTGCTAGTTCAGCCACCCCGTCCTCCACCTCCAAGGAGTTGCCTCGACGTTCCCCTCGTCTTTCGCGCCACCTCCATTCCCACACCGTGGTCTTCACCTGCACCACCAAAAGAGCAGCATCATCACCGATTCCTCAGATGAAGCTGAGGCCGAATCGGTGCCACCAAAGAGGTTCTACACTAATCGCCACATTTTCTTCTTGATTCGATCTCACAATGCTGCCGGCGCTCGGTCCCGAGCTGAAATGGTGCGGCTCCATCAACGGCGGCGTCGCCGGCCACTTCCATCATGATGTCACTCCCTCGGCGGCGATGTTCACATCAGTAGGAGCTGTTGCTGCTTTGGCTCTCGCTCGCGCTGCTGCTCTGCTCTTGCTCTCGGTCCCCTACCTGGTCTGACCTTCCTCTTGCTTGCGTTGCTGCTCTCGCTCTTGCTCTTGCTTGCGCTGCTGCTCTCGCTCTTGCTCTTGCTTGCGTTGCTGCTGCTGCATGAGCAGCAGATCCTGCTCTCGCTCGAGCCCCTTCAGCTGCTACCCAAGATGCTGCTACACAACCAGTTGCCTGATACGTCTCCAACATATCTATAATTTTTTATTGTTCCATGCTATTATATTATCTATTTTGATGTTTTATATGCATTAATATGCTACTTTATATGATTTTTGGGACTAACCTATTAACCTAGAGCCTAGTGCCAGTTCCTGTATTTTCCTTGTTTTAGAGTTTTGCAAAAAAGGAATACCAAGTGGAGTCCAAACGGAATGAAACTTTTGCGATGATTTTTCTTGGACCAGAAGACATCTAGAGGGCTTGGAGTGCACGTCAGGAAAGCCACGAGGAGGCCACAAGGTCGGGAGGCGCGCCCCCACCCTTGTGGGCCCCTCGTGACTCCACCGACCTATTTCTTCTGCATATATATTCTCAAATATCCCAAAACCTTCCAGGGGAGCCACGAAACCACTTTTCCACTGCCGCAACCTTATGTACCTGTGAGATCCCATCTAGGGGCCTTTTCCGGTGTCTCGCCAGAAGGGGATTCGATCATGGAGGGCTTCTACATCAACACCATTGCCTCTCCGATGAAGCGTGAGTAGTTTACCACAGACGTACGGGTCCATAACTAGTAGCTAGATGGATTCTTCTCTCTCTTTGATTCTCAATACCATGTTCTCCTCGATGTTCTTGGAGATCTATTCAATGTTATACTCTTTTGCGGTGTGTTTGCCGAGATCCGATGAATTGTGGATTTATGATCAACTTATCTATGAATATTTTTGAATCTCCTCTGAATTCTTATATGTATGATTTGATATCTTTGCAAGTCTCTTCGAACTATCGATTTGGTTCGGCCAACTAGATTGGTTTTTCTTGCAATGGGAGAAGTGCTTATCTTTAGGTTCAATCTTGCGTTGCTCGATCCTAGTGACAGAAGGGGAACCGACACGTATTGTATTGTTGCCATCGAGGATAACAACATGGGGTTTTCATCATATTGCTTGAGTTTATCCCGCTACATCATGTCATCTTACTTAATGCGTTACTCTGTTCTATGAACTTAATACTCTAGATGCAGGTAGGAGTCGGTCGATGTGTGGAGTAATAGTAGTAGATGCAGGCAGGAGTTGGTATACTTGATACAGACGTGATGCCTATATTCATGATCATTGCCTTAGATGTTGTCATAATTATGCGCTTAGATCTACAATTTTAGTTTCCTATTTATTTTCTTTGCAATCTTTTACTTTCTGTTCCACAAACCAAAAATACCAAAAATATTACTTTACCGTTTATCCTTCTATATCAGATCTCACTTTGCAAATAACCGTGAAGGGATTGACAACCCCTTTATCGTGTTGGGTGCAAGTTGGTGTTTGTTTGTGCTGGTATTTGGTGGCTTGTGCATTGTCTCCTACTGGATTGATACCTTGGTTCTCAAAACTGAGGGAAATACTTACTCTACTTTGCTGCATCACCCTTTCCTCTTCAAGGGAAAAACCAACGCAAGCTCAAGAGGTAGCAAGAAGGATTTCTGGTGCCGTTGCCGAGGAGATCTACGCCAAGCCGAGACATACCAAGTACCCATCATAAACTCTCATCCCTTGCATTACATTATTTGCCATTCGCCTCTCATTTTCCTCTCCCCCACTTCTAAAACGATTTTCGAAAAGATTCACCTTTTCTTCGCCCCTCTTCCGTTCGATCTTCTCCGCTTGCTTTTGGTGTGCTTGTGTGTTGGATTGCTTGCTTTTGTCACGATGGCTCAAGAGAATACTAAATTGTGTGACTTTTCCAATACCAACAACAATGATTTTATTAGGACTCCGATTGCTCCCGCTACTAATGCGGAATCTTGTGAAATTAATACCGCTTTGCTGAATCTTGTTATGAAAGATCAATTTTCTGGCCTTCCCAATGAAGATGCCACATCCCATCTTAATAATTTCGTTGATTTTTGTGATATGCAAAAGAAAAAAAGATGTGGATAATGATATTGTCAAATTGAAGCTATTTTCGTTCTCACTTCGAGATCGTGCTAAAACTTGGTTTTCATCTTTGCATAAAAATAGTATTGATTCATGGAATAAGTGTAAAGATGCTTTTATTTCCAAGTATTTTTCTCCTGTTAAGATCATCTCCCTTAGGAACGACATTATGAATTTTAAGCAACTTGATCATGAACGAACATGTTGCACAATCTTCGGAGAGGATGAAATTGATGATATGAAATTGCCCTACTCATGGTTTGAATTTGTGGATGATTATACAATTTTTTATGCCGGATTGAATTTTGCTTCTAAAAATCTTTTAGATTTAGCCGCGGGAGGTACTTTTATGGAAATTACTTTAAGAGAAACTACTAAACTCCTAGATAATATTATGGTTAATTATTCTCAGTGGCATACCGAAAGATCTTCCACTAGTAAAAAAGTGCATGCAATTGAACAGATTAACGTTTTGAGTGGAAAGATGGATGAGCTTATGAAATTATTTGCTAGCAAGAGTGCCCCTACTGATCCTAATGATATTCCTTTGTCTACCTTGATTGAAAATAATAATGAATCTATGGATGTGAATTTTGTTGGTAGGAACAACTTTGGTAATAACGCATATAGAGGTAATTTTAATCCTAGGCCGTTCCCTAGTAATTCCTCTAATAATTATGGTAATTCCTACAAAAATTCTTATGGAAATTATAATATGATGCCCTCTAAATTTGAGAATAGTGTTAAAGAATTTATAAGTTCGCAAAAGAATTTCAATGCTTTGATTGAAGAAAAATTGCTTAAGATTGATGATTTGGCTAGGAACATGGATATAATTTCTCTTGATGTTGATTCTTTGAAACTTAGATCTATTCCACCCAAGCATGATATCAATGAGTCTCTTAAAGCTATGAGAATTTCCATTGATGAGTGCAAAGAAAGAACCGCTAAGATGCGTGCAAAGAAAGATTGGTTTATAAAAGCATGTTCTTCTAGTTTCCGTGAAAATAATGATGAAGATCTTAAGGTGATTGATGTGACTCCTATTGAATCTTTGTTTTCCAATATAAATCTTGATAGAGATGGGACTGGATATGAGTCAACTTTAGTTAAAAGGCATCCCAATGATTCAGAGTTTTTAGATCTTGATGCAAAAATTGATAAAAGTGGGATTGGAGAGGTCAAAACTTTAAGTAGCAATGAACCCACTCTTTTGGTTTTCAAGGAATTTAATTATGATAATTGTTCTTTAATAGATTGTATTTCCTTGTTGCAATGCATGTTGAATTCTCCTCATGCTTATAGTCAAAACAAAGCTTTTACTAAACATATTGTTGATGCTATGATGCAATCTTTTGAAGAAAAGCTTGAATTGGAAGTTTCTATCCCTAGAAAACTTTATGATGAGTGGGAACTACTATTAAGATTAATATTAAAGATTATGAATGCCATGCTTTGTGTGATTTGGGTGCTAGTGTTTCCACGATTCCGAAAACTTTATGTGATGTGTTAGGTTTCTGTGAATTTGATGGTTGTTCCTTAAATTTGCATCTTGCGGATTCCACTATTAAGAAGCCTATGGGAAGGATTAATGATTTTCATATTGTTGCAAACATGAATTATGTGCCCGTAGATTTCATTGTTCTTGATATATATTGCAATCCTACATGTCCTATTATTCTTGATAGACCTTTCCTTAGAATGATTGGTGCAATTATTGATATGAAAGAAGGAAACATTAGATTTCAATTTCCGTTAAGGAAAGGCATGGAACACTTTCCAAGAAGGAAAATAAAATTTCCTTATGAATCTATTATGAGAGCCACTTATGGATTGCATGCCAAAGATGATAATACTCAGATCTACTCGTGTTTTATGCCTAGCTTAGGGCGTTAAACAATAGTGCTTGTTGGGAGGCAACCCAATTTTTTTTGCTTTTTAGGTCCTGTTTTGCAATAAATATTTCATCTAGCCTCTGGTTAGTTGTGGTTTTGTGCTTTAATTAGTGTTTGTGCAAAGTAATACCTTTGGGATAGCTTACGATGATAGTTGATTTGATCTTGCTGAAAAAGAGAAACTTTTGCGCTCAAGAAAACAATTCTCATTTTTACAGGAGCATGATAAAATATTGATTATTTTTTGCAGAAGATTAATAAACAAATTGCTTAGGTCGTCCTAAGTTTTCAGGATTTTTGGAGTTACCGAAGTATTCGAAATATCCAGATTGCTACAGACTGTTCTGTTTTTGACATATTCTGTTTTTCGCGTGTTGTTTAGTTATTTTGATGCATCTATGGCTAGTATCGGGGGGTATGAACCATGGAAAAGTTGTAATAAATTAGATATTACACCAATATAAATAAATAATGAGTTCACAACAGTACCAAAAGTGGTGATTTATTTTCTTATACTAACGGAGCTTACGAGATTTTCTGTTGAGTTTTGTGTTGTGAAGTTTTCAAGTTTTGGGTAAGGATTTGATGGACTATGGAATAAGGAGTGGCAAGAGCCAAAGCTTGGGGATGCCCAAGGCACCCCAAGGTAATATTCAAGTACAACTAAGAGCCTAAGCTTGGGGATGCCCCGGAAGGCATCCCCTCTTTTGTCTTCGTCTATCGGTAACTTTACTTGAGGCTATATTTTTATTCACCACATGATATGTGTTTTGCGTGGAGCGTCTTGTATGATTTGAGTCTTTGATTTTTAGTTTTCCACAATCATCCTTGCTGTACACACCTTTTGAGAGAGACACGCATGAATCTGATTTATTAGAATACCCTATGTACTTCACTTATATCTTTTGAGCTAGGCAATTTTGCTCTAGTGCTTCACTTATATCTTTTTAGAGCACAGGGGTGGTTTTATTTTATAGAAATTGATGAACTCTCGTGCTTCACTTATATTATTTTGAGAGTCTCTAAACAGCATGGTAATTTGCTTTGGTTATAAATTTAGTCCTAATATGATATACATCCAAGAGGATATTATACAAACTTTCAAATAAAGTGCATTGAATACTATGAGAAGTTTGATTCCATAGGATTGTTTTGAGATATGAATATGGTGATATTAAAGTCATGCTAGTGAGTAGTTGTGAATTTGAGAAATACTTGTGTTAAAGTTTTTGAGTCCCGTAGCATGCACGCATGGTGAACCGTTATGTGATGAAGTCGGGGCATGATTTATTTATTGATTGTCTTCCTTATGAGTGGCGGTCGGGGACAAGCGATGGTATTTTCCTACCAATCTATACCCCTAGGAGCATGCGCGTAGTACTTTGTTTCGACAACTAATAGATTTTTGCAATAAGTATGTGAGTTCTTTATGATTAATATTGAGTCCATGGATTATACGCATTCTCACCTTTCCGACATTGCTAGCCTCTCTAGTACCACGCAACTTTTGCCGGTACCGTAAACCCACCATATACCTTCCTCAAAACAGCCACCATACCTGCCTATTATGGCATTTCCATAGCCATTCCGAGATATATTGCCATGCAACTTTCCACCGTTCCGTTTATTATGACACGCTCCATCATTGTCATATTGCTTTGCATGATCATGTAGTTGACATCGTATTTGTGGCAAAGCCACCGTTCATTATTCTTTCATACATGTCACTTTTGATTCATTGCACATCCCGGTACATAGTATTGAGTTGTAATTCTTGAGTTGTAAGTAAATAGAAGTGTGATGATCTTCATTATTAGAGCATTGTCCCATGTGAGGAAAGGATGATGGAGACTATGATTCCCCCACAAGTCGGGATGAGACTCCAGACGAAAAAAAGAGGCCAAAAAAATGAGAGAAGGCCCAAATAAAAAAATGAGAGAAAAGAGAGAAGGGGCAATGTTACTATCCTTTTACCACACTTGTGCTTCAAAAGTAGCAGCATGATCTTCATGACAGAGAGTCTCCTATGATATCATTTTCATATACTAGTGGGAATTTTCATTATAGAACTTGGCTTGTATATTCCAATGATGGGCTTCCTCAAATTGCTCTAGGTCTTCGTGAGCAAGCGAGTTGGATGCACACCCACTTAGTTTATTTTTGAGCTTTCATAAACTTATAGCTCTAGTGCATCCGTTGCATGGCAATACCTACTCACTCACATCGATATCTATTAATGGGCATCTCCATAGCCCGTTGATACACCTAGTTGATGTGAGACTATCTCCTTCTTTTGTCTTCTCCACAACCACCGTCTATACCATCTATAGTGCTATGTACATGGCTCACGCTCATGTATTGCGTGAAAGTTGAAAAAGTTTGAGAAAGTTAAAAGTATGAAACAATTGCTTGTCTTTTCATTGGGGTTGTGCATGATTTAAATATTTTTTGTGATGAAGATGGTGCATAGCCAGACTATATGATTTTGTAGGGATAAGCTTTCTTTGGCCATGTTATTTTGAGAAGACATAATTAGTTTGTTAGTATGCTTGAAGTGTTATTGTTCTTATGTCAATATTAAACTTTTGTTTTGAATCATACGGATCTGAACATTCATGCCACAATAAAGAGAATTACATGGATAAATATGTTAGGTAGCATTCCACATCAAAAATTCTGTATTTATCATTTACCTACTCGAGGCCGAGCAGGAATTAAGCTTGGGGATGCTTGATACATCTCCAACGTATCTATAATTTTTGATTTTTCCATGCTATTATATTATCTGTTTTGGATGTTTTATATGCGTTAATATGCTATTTTATATGATTTCTGGGACTAACCTATTAACCTAGAGCCCAGTGCCAGTTCCTGTTTTTTTCCTTGTTTTAGAGTTTCGCAGAAAAGGAATACCAAACGGAGTCCAGACGGAATGAAACTTTCGCGATGATTTTTCTTGGACTAGAAGACATCAAGAGGGCTTGGAGTGCACATCAGGAAAGCCACGAGGCGGCCACAAGGTCGGGAGGCGCGCCCCCACCCTTGTGGGCCGCTCTTGACTCCACCGACCTATTTCTTCCTGATGACCCACAAGTATAGGGGATCTATCGTAGTCCTTTCAATAAGAGTGTCGAACCCAACGGGGAGCAGAAGGAAATGACAAGTAGTTTTCAGTAAGGTATTCTCTGCAAGCACTGAAGTTATCGGTAAGAGATAGTTTTATGATAAGGTAATTCGTAATGGGTAACAAGTAACAAAAGTAAAAAAGGTGCAGCAAGGTGGCCCAATCCTTTTTTAGTAAAGGACAAGCCTGGACAAACTCTTATATGAAGGAAAGCGCTCCCGAGGACACATGGGAATTATCGTCAAGCTAGTTTTCATCATGCTCATATGATTCGCGTTCGTTACTTTGATAATTTGATATGTGGGAGGACCGGTGCTTGGGTACTGCCCTTCCTTGGAAAAGCATCCCACTTATGATTAACCCCCCTCACAAGCATCCGCAACTACGAAAGAAGAATTAAGGTAAACCTAACCATAGCATGAAACATATGGATCCAAATCAGCCCCTTATGAAGCAACGCATAAACTAGGGTTTAAGCTTCTGTCACTCTAGCAACCCATCATCTACTTATTACTTCCATATGCCTTCCCCTTGGCCCAAACAATGGTGAAGTGTCATGTAGTCGACGTTCACATAACACCACTAGAGGAAAGACAACATACATCTCATCAAAATATCGAATGAATACCAAATTCACATGACTACTTATAACAAGACTTCTCCCATGTCCTCAGGAACAAACGTAACTACTCACAAATCATATTCATGTTCATAATCAGAGGGGTATTAATGTTCATAAAGGATCTGAACATATAATCTTCCACCGGATGAACTAACTAGCATCAACTACAAGGAGTAATCAACACAACTAGCAACCCACAGGTACCAATCTGAGGTTTTGAGACAAAGATCGGATACAAGAGATGAACTAGGGTTTGAGAGGAGATTGTGCTGGTGAAGATGTTGATGGAGATTGACCCCCTCCCGTTGAGAGGATCGATGGTGACGATTTCCCCCTCCCGGAGGGATGTTTCCCCGGCAGAACAGCTCCGCCGGAGCCCTAGATTGGTTCGGCCAAGGTTCCGACTCGAGATGGCGGCGCTTCGTCCTGAAAGCTTCCTTCTTATTTTTTTAGGGCAAAAGACACCTTATATCAGAAGATGGGCATCGGGGGGCTTCCAGGTGGCCCACAAGGCAGGAGACGCGCACAAGGGGGTAGGGCGCGCCCTCCACCCTCGTGGACAGTGGGTGGCCCCCTCTGGTGCTTTCTTAACCCAATATTTTTAATATATTCCAAAACTTACTTTCGTGGAGTTTCAGGACTTTTGGAGTTGTGCAGAATAGGTCTCTAATAGTTGGTCCTTTTCCAGCCTAGAATTCTAGCTGCCGGCATTCTTCCCTCTTCATGTAAACCTTGTAAAATAAGAGAGAAAAGGCATAAGTATTGTGACATAATGTGAAGTAGTAGCCCATAATGCAATAAATACCAATATAAAAGCATGATGCAAAATGGACGTATCAACTTCCCCAAGCTTAGACCTCGCTTGTCCTCAAGCGGAAGCCGATATTGAAAAATATGTCCACATGTTTAGAGATAGAGGTGTCGATAAAATAAAATACGGACATGAGGGCATCATGATTATTCTTAGAATAGGAACATATATATATATATATATTGTCATATGATATCTTATGCTAAAGTAACAATCTATTCACAATGTAAAGTATGAATCAGAAACTTCACTGAAAACTAACAAACTATAATCTCAGTCATTGAAGCAATTGCGATTTATCATAACATTGGAAAGAGTCAATATAAGAGCTTTTCAGCAAGTCCACATACTCAACTATCATTTAGTCTTTCACAATTGCTAACACTCACGCAATACTTATGGGTATGAAGTTTTAATTGGACACAGAGAAACATAGGGGCTTATAGTTTTGCCTCCCAACCTTTTACCTCAAGGGTAACGTCAACAATAGTGATTTATGAAAACCCACTGTCGGTGTCAAAATCGGCGGATCTCGGGTAGGGGGTCCTGAACTGTGCGTCTAAGGCGGATGGTAACAGGAGGCGGGGGACACGATGTTTACCCAGGTTCGGGCCCTCTCGATGGAGGTAATACCCTACTTCCTGCTTGATTGATCTTGATGATATGAGTATTACAAGAGTTGATCTACCACGAGATCGTAGAGGCTAAACCCTAGAAGCTAGCCTATGGTATGATTGTTGTTGTCCTACGGACTAAAACCCTCCGGTTTATATAGACACCGGAGGGGGCTAGGGTTACACAGAGTCAGTTACAAGGGAGGAGATCTACATATCCGTATTGCCAAGCTTGCCTTCCACGCCAAGGAGAGTCCCATCCGGACACGGGAGGAAGTCTTCAATCTTGTATCTTCATAGTCCAACAGTCCGGCTAAAGTATATAGTCTGGCTTTCCGAGGACCCCCTAATCCAGGACTCCCTCAGTAGCCCTTGAACCAGGCTTCAATGACGATGAGTCCGGCGCGCAGATTGTCTTCGGCATTGCAAGGCGGGTTCCTCCTCCGAATATTCCATAGAAGATTTTGAACATAAGGATAGTGTCCGGCTCTCCAAAACAAATTCCACATACCACCATAGAGAGAATAATATTTCCACAAATCTAATCTGCTGACACATTCTGCAGCATGGCATCATACCACGGCTCGGTCATTATTCGAACCGTTTTTCTCAACCTGCCACTACACATATTGCGAGGCGGTTTTCTTGGCACGTCTTGTCGAATCAGAGATCTTGTCCCCTTATCACGGGATTTTCATCAATACGGGTGTGGGTAACCCAACCGCGCCATCAATTATGGCGCTTGGGGAATAAGTGGTTTTACCAGGCAAGTGGGGAGGCGCAGAATCCCTGCTGCCTTTATAAGGGGATAAGGACTCCCTTTCGCACCCACGCTTTCTTCTTCCCGATCCATTCCCCTCCGCCCAAGCTCCAGCGCCCAAGCGTTCATCTTCTCTACCCACAAAGGCCTTCCGAAAATGTTTGGATCCGGAGCAGGAGGCAAATGGATGGCCTCTACCGTCCGGGAGAAGGATATCAAAAAGCTTCGGGAGGCCGGGTATCTGGCCAAGAAAATCAGCCATCGTCTCCCGACGGCGGGACAGATCGTCCCTACTCCGGAACCCCACGAGAGGGTTGTATTCCTCCCTCACTTTGTCCGCGGGCTAGGGTTTCCCCTCCACCCGTCGTTCGCGGCATCATGCATTATTATGGGATCGATCTTCATGATCTGTCCCCTAATGCCTTCCTCAACATCTCGACATTCATTGTCGTGTGCGAGGCTTTTCTCCGCATCTCGCCACACTTCGGCTTATGGCTGAAGATTTTTAATGTGAAGCCCAAGGTAGTGGGCAGCGACCATGCCGAGTGTGGGGGCGCTATGGTGAGGAAGATGCCCAACGTCATATGGCCACCATGCACCTCTAACGATTCCGTCAAGGAGTGGCAACAACAGTGGTTTTACATCACCGAGCCGCGCGGCACGGAATGGGCCGCTACTCCCGAGTTTCGATCCAGTGACCCCCTGCGGCTTACATCCTGGGTCAAGAAGGGCCTGAACTGGTCCTCATCCGACGAACTGTCGGTGCTCCAGACGCGTGTTAAAGATATGGGAGACAAGAACATTGAACTTGTCAATGTAGTCCAGGTGATGTTAGTTCGCCGGATCCTGCCTTGTCAACACTGGACTTGCAATCTATGGGAATTCGATCCGGCCAAGCACCAAACCCTGTGAGATCTTTTCGGCTCCTCGCACAAGGACATCTGGAAGGTGCTTTTCAAGTCCAGCAAATCATGGCTGGACTTTGCCGAAGACCGCAGGTACCAACTGTCCCGCCCTGCAAGTTCAGTAAGTCATCGTACTTTTTATCCGCATAACCCAAGGAAGCGCTTAATGTGTTTTCCACAACTCTCCTAGGGCTGGACGATGAAGGAGGAGCGGATCCATTATCCGGCCCCGCTGCTCGAAGAACCGGCCGTCCCACTTCTGACGAAGATGCTGGTCCCGGCGCCTTATAAGGTGCCGAAGAAGACGGCCGAGAAGGAGGCCAAATATACCCGGGGTGGCCTTTGTCGCCGCGGCACTTCAGACACAATATCCGAAGGCTCTGATGCCCGTTCTGCCTCCGAAGAGGACGAGGAGGGGGAGGAAGATGAATCCCCTGCGGGGGGGGGGAGAAAGAAGAGGACGGCCTCCGTACACTTGGAGGCCGAGTCGCCTAAAAGGGGAAAAGCTCTTCTTCCGGAGGAGTCCACTGCCGCCGCCGACAGCGGCCCGGCATGGGATCCCAGGGCCCAGCCCCTGGTGAATTCGTGAGTATATTTAGTCCGAATACGTTTATGCGTCTAGACTCATCATGGCATAATATTTTAACCTGAGCCATATTGTTTGTAGTCCGGCGAGGTCCCGTACCGAACAATCCTTATCAGAGGATTCACTGAGCTCGGATGCTATGGAGAGTGGGACGCCCCCAAAGGTCCCTTCCTTCGAACAGGTGAACACCACCGGGGCTTCGTCCCAGAGGGACCCCAGCCAAGGAGGAGAGGAAAAGAACGTGAAGGCGGCGCCTGGAGGTCAAACTTCAGGGGTCGGACACATGGGGGAGAAAATTCCCATGGGAGCTGACGGCGGGGGCCATCTTGAATTCGGCTCCCAGCCGGATGCAGTTCCAGAGACCAATACGGCTCCAGAATTAGGCAGGCAGCCTCTCTCAGCTGGAGGGGGCATACCGGCAACCTCTGTCCAACCAGAGGTGTCGGATGCTTTGTTGGTGGCGCTGAAGAGCGCCTCCATCGTCGATGAACACCATGCCCTTATGGGTGCGGTGATTGAGAAGATTTAGTCTGCTGAGAGTGGACTGAATGGAGCCTGTATCAGCCTTATAAAAGGTTTTGAGGTATGTTTTATGAGGTTTCGAAGAGTGTCATGGTATGGATAGTAGCCCCTGATGCACTGTTCGGTGAAAGAAAAAGTCAGACAGAGGATCAAATTTATGTTCGCAAGGAGACTCATTGAATGACATCTATTTCTCTTCTGGTATAAGCAGGCGTCTGCAGCGGCTGCTGCCTCTCATACTACGGAGATCTCCGGACTGAATCAAAGTCTAGAGCGGGCCAAAGAAGAACTTGGCCAGTTGAAAATGCAGTTGGGTGATAAACAAGGTATGCACAAGTCTTGTTCGCGTTTATTGCAAATGAATTTTTAGTATGATGAAATAGGCTTCATGATTTGCGCTAGGGATGGTGACCGAAGTCGAGGCCCTTAAGAAGGTTGTGGCCGAGGTCGAGAAAAAGGCAACCACAGAGCAGGCTCTTCGTGAGAAGTATGAGGCCAGGGTTATAAAAGATGAGCAGGAGCTGCAAGAGGCCGTGAAGAAATGCGAGACCTTGGAGCAGAGTTTAACGGAGAAAGAATCCGAACTCACCAAGGCGCATCAAGCCACGAGCGATGCCCGGGGGGGAACCCAAAGCGCCCTGCAGGGGATCCAAGAGGCAAGGAATATCGCGGCGGGTAAGGCTTTTTCCATGTAAAACAAGTATTTGAGGAGAAAATTATGTTTCTAATTTTGAATTCGGATTTCAGGGGTATTTGCGGAGCTTCCCCGCAGCATATCGGATGCCGCCCAATTCTTCCGAGCCGAAGAAAGGAACACTGCAGATAAGCTCTTCTGGTCGCAGTATTTGGCACTGAATTATCCGGTGCCTTTTGTCGATCAACTGAAATAGCTGATCGAACTGCATAAGGCGGCGGAACTAGCCATGAAGGATTTGATTATCCGGTTATGGCCCGCCGAGCCAATTCCGAGCAGCTACTTCGGGCTCGTGAAGCGGCTTGTGAGTGCCTGCCCTCGACTTGATGTCATCAAGTGGTCGGTCTGTATAGAGGGTGCGCGAATGGGCTTCACCCGTGCAAAGGTGCACTGGGGGAAGATGGATGCTGAAAAGCTGATGACCGAAGGACCGCCAGAGGGGAAGGAGCACCGCAAGTCCGAATTATATTATGAGAGTGTCTTGAAGGGATCCTACCTTGCAGCGGAGCTATGTAACAAGGACATTATATTTCCATGAATGCAAATCATGTTGTCCTTTGTAATGTCTGAACAAGGTCATTTATATTATTTATTGCCTGTTATATAAAAGTTTATCCTCCTGCGCGGCCGTTTTATATATGAATCCTGAGAGTTGGCCAGTCGTCGGCTTCTGCCCCCACGTAAGAAGTACGGGGGTGTTCGGGATAGACCTGATCACTCTTTATCCTAGTTTTGGGTCCTTTGAAGGAGGTGTTCAGCACAACAAACCAGGCAATCGGACTATAGGGCTTTACCGCTCTCACTTAGCCATAGGAGCTTTAGAAAGGTAGGCGCAGCCCCTGGTGTTCGGAAGACCGCACGAGGGGCTCTATAAGCACCTGATCGGAAGAAAAACTGATCCATCGCACGCTGCATTGGTTATGGCATTATGCGGGAGAAATCCTTAAAGAGTTTACAACCTCTCGAACAGCTGACCAGCTCTCGCCGTATCATGACAGTCAGTTTTCGGCTTTCTCTACTGAGGAGCTCGTCCGGAAGAACCGGGACACAATCGCAGTAGTTCTCCCAGTGCTACCTTAGCCGTTATAGTGGAACATAAGGTACCAAAACGTGGGAGCCGGGCAAACCCAACTATTGACCCAAGTCATGACTCGGAGCTGATGCATATAATGCTATAGGTTCGGGGTGCCGAACTTCCGCGAGTGTGTTCGGACTTTATTGCCGTATTATGGGTAAAACGAAGCCCCTGGCCTATTTGAAGGCATATCGTGGTGTACGGATGCCACTTGATAAAAGAATTTTAATAATAAATAACAGCAGATAAGTGTCATATGAATTCATAAGTTGTATTTGAATGGTACGTCGATGCGTATAAGTACAGGTAATGTGATAAAAAGGAAATATGACTGTGGAACCTGCTGAGACCAGGGGGAAGAAGCTGAGTGCGGATCCAGAGTATAGCCGGATGGTCATCACGGGGAACGTCTAAGGATTCCCTTGCGCGTTCGAGCTGCCTCCGTATCGCCCGTCCTGGTCGGCGCAAAGGTGAACCTGCGAAGGAAATGTAAGAAATGTTTGCGTGCCGAAGAGCAGTTGAGCCGCTGAGTGCGGCCTGTCCTGGCCTTCGCCGGAGTGTTTAATTGAGCTCTGGACAAGCCGGGCTATCCTTCCGCGAAGTAGTTCGGAGTCCTTTGACAGAGTCCGGGAGCCTGGCCGTCGACTCGAGGTTCGGCTGCAAGGTGCTGCTTGTTGCTTCTGCTGTTAAGGCAGTGGTGTACTCGTTGATGCCGAAGTAAAGTTCGTCCTTGCCATTAACCGTGATGACGCCGCGTGGACCGGGCATTTTGAGCTTACGGTAGGCATAATATGGCACCGCGTTGAATCGAGCGAACGCGGTTCGTCCGAGCAGTGCCTGATAATCACTGCGGAAAGGGACGATTTCGAAGATTAATTCTTCGGTACGGTAATTGTCGGGTGATCCGAAGACTACCTCAAGGGCGATGGAGCCTGTACAGCTGGCTTCCGCACCTGGTATAATGCCTCTGAAAGTGGCTTTAGTGGGTTTGATTCTGAATGATCGATGCCCATCTTGCGCACTGTGTCCTGGTAAAGCAGGTTTAAACTGCTGCCTACGTCCATAAGGACTCGTGTGAGATGGAACCCGTCAATTATTGGGTCGAGGACTAGTGCGGCTGGGTTGCCCTGATTGGCGTTAACCGGACGATCCATGCGGTTGAAGGTGACCGGCCCTAGTTTATATTGTGGGACGACTGGTTCCGTTAAGTCGGCATCCCTAAGGGTGCGTATCCGGTCCGGGTTGGGAATTTGGGTGGTGTTTACCACGTTCACCGTTTGGATTTGTGGGGAAAATTTCTTTTGCCCTCCTGTGTTCGGTGATCTGGGCTCTTCGTCGCCATCATCGCTTTGAGACCCCCCTTCTCTATTTTTGGCGCCTGCCCTGCCGGCTTGTTTGAAGACCCAGCATTCTCTGTTGGTATGGGTGGCTGGCATCCCTGGGGTGCCATGCATTTGGCATTGGCGATCGAGTATGCGGTCCAGACTGGGTGGACCCGAATTGTTATTTTTGAGTGGCCCTTTCTGCTGACCGGACTTTGAGCCACTAAACACGGCATTAACTGCAGTATCTTCGGTGTTTTCACCATATTTGCGGCGCTTGTGTTTGTTGCGTCATGGCTTGCCGTTACTATCCCTGGCCTCTGATGTGCCAGGTTTGCTTGCTGTGTTGTTACTACGAGCCGACCAGCTATCTTCGCCCGCGCAAAAGCGGGTCATAAGTGTCGTGAGGGCTGCCATGGATTTTGGCCTCTCTTGGCCGAGGTGCCGGGCGAGCCACTCGTCACGGATGTTATGCTTAAATGCCGCTAAGGCCTCTGCATCCGGACAGTCAACAATTTGGTTCTTCTTAGTTAGGAACCGGGCCCAGAATTTCCTGGCCGATTCCCCTGGCTGCTGAGTTATATGACTTAAATCGTCAGCATCCGGCGGTCGCACATAAGTGCCCTGGAAATTGTCCAGGAATGCATCTACCAGGCTCTCCCAACTTCCGATGGAGTTTGCCGGCAAGCTATTCAGCCAATGCCGAGCCGGCCCTTTGAGTTTTAGCGGGAGATATTTGATGGCGTGTAGATCATCCCCGCGGGCCATGTGAATGTGGAGGAAGAAGTCTTCTATCCATACCGCGGGGTCTGTAGTGCCGTCATATGATTCAATGTTTACAAGTTTAAACCCTTCAGGGAATTCGTGATCCATTACTTCATCGGTGAAGCATAGGGGGTGTGCGGCACCTCTGTGCCGAGCTATGTCACGAGGCAATTCATACGAGTCTTGTCTGCTGTATTCGGCCCGGCCGAACTTATTTTTAGTGTATCCGGCGTGACGATCATCGTCACGCGTTGGGGCGCGACCCCGTGATCCGTAGATCGATCTTGTATGTCCTGCTTTGTTTTCCAATACGTCTCGCAGGTCCCACATGTTGCCTCGGGCCTTGGCATTTTTGTTTGAATGGCGGCGGGGTGCGGGCTGGACTTCGGACTGATATGCCACTCTGTCTCGGCCATGAGGTGGCCGATCAGCCTCATCATACGCTGGTAATGTAGGTTTTAATGCTTCCTCCTCGAGTTGGGGTAGCAACCTGTGCTTTGGGTAACTCTTGGTTGGGCGTTCGAGTTCGTATTCCTCGGCCGCCAGGAATTCAGTCCATCTATCCGCTAGCAGATCTTGATCAGCTCGAAGCTGTTGTTGCTTTTTCTTCAGGCTGTTTGCTGTGGCTATAAGCCGGCGCTTGAAGCGCTCCTTCTCGACGGGATCCTCAGGCACGATAAATTCTTCGTCGCCGAGGCTCACCTCGTCTTCGGAGAGAGGCATGTAATTGTCATCCTCTAATTCTCCGTCTGTTGCCTGTTCTGGAGGGCCAGCTTGTTCATCCTCCCGCTCGAGGTCTAGCTGGAGGGGATTGTCGTCGTCTTCGGCACTATCCGGAGCGTTATTGTCTCTTGTGCCGGTATCGCTGCTTTTGCTATGGCGGGACTTAGAGCGGCGCCGCTGACGTCGGTGCTTGGATTGCTTCTTGGAGGGATTATGCTCCGCTGTCTTATCGCCATCGCCTTCGTTGGGGGTGTCCACCATGTATATATCATATGATGAGGTGGCAGTCTAGCGCCCTGTGGGCAGTGGTTCCTATTCGTCTCCTGCATCGTCGTCCATACTGTCGATGTCTTCGGAGCCGAAATCAAGCATGTCGGTTAAATCGTCGACAGTGGCTACTAAGTGGGTGGTGGGTGGGGAGCGAATTTCTTCGTCGTCCGCATCCCATTCTAGCCGGACATAGTTCGGCCAAGGGTCTCCTGACAAGGAGAGAGACCTCAATGAGTTTAGCACGTCGCCCAGTGGTGAGTGCTGAAAGATATCCGCGGAGGAAAACTCCATAATCGGTGCCCAATCGGATTCGATAGGCATGGATGCAGGCGACTCGGAGCCCGTGGCCGGAGACGAATCCAAGTGTCCGGCAACACGGGTCTCATAGGAAGTGAAGTCAGCATTTGGCTCTATAGCCGCTGACTGCGGCCTTCGCGGCGGGGTCCATCCACCCATCCTCGGACGGCGCAATGTGTTCCGGATTGAGGGCCGGAGTAGTTCCAGGTGTGATCTCCCGAACACTGCCCGACGGCAGAGCTAAGTCATGCTCGTCGTGACTGTGCGGCGCACCTGACATGGGCTCAAATCCGTCGAAGATCAAGTCTCCGCGGATGTCGGCAGTATAGTTCAAGTTTCCAAACTTGACCTGATGGCCAGGGGCGTAGCCCTCAATCTGCTCCAGATGGCCAAGCGAGTTGGCCCGCGGTACGAAGCTGCCGAATATGAAGATCTGTCCGGGGAGGAAAACCTCACCCTGGATCGCATCGTTGTCGATGATCGAAGGAGCCATCAAGACTTTATCGCGACGACACAGTGGAACTCTCAATGAAAGCACCAATGTCGGTGTCAAAACTGGCGGATCTCGGGTGGGGGGTCCCGAACTGTGCGTGTAAGGCGGATGCTAACAGGAGGCGGGGGACACGATGTTTACCCAGGTTCGGGCCCTCTTGATGGAGGTAATACCCTACTTCCTGCTTGATTGATCTTGATGATATGAGTATTACAAGAGTTGATCTACCATGAGATCGTAGAGGCTAAACCCTAGAAGCTAGCCTATGGTATGATTGTTGTTGTCCTATGGACTAAAACCCTCCGGTTTATATAGACACCGGAGGGGGCTAGGGTTACACATAGTCGGTTACAAGGGAGGAGATCTACATATCCGTATTGCCAAGCTTGCCTTCCACGCCAAGGAGAGTCCCATCCGGACACGGGACGAAGTCCTCAATCGTGTATCTTCATAGTCCAACAGTCCGGCTAAAGTATATAGTCCGGCTGTCCGAGGACCCCCTAATCCAGGACTCCCTCACCCACATCCAATTGGATATATATATATATATATATATATATATATATATATATATATATATATATATATATATATATATATAAAGATCTTTCCAACACATAGTGCTTGCCAAAGGATAATGTGTAAAAAGGAAAGGTGAAGATCACCATGACTCTTGTATAAGGTATAAGACAAAAATAAAAGATAGGCACTTCGCAGAGGGAAGCAGAGGTTGTCATGTGCTTTTATGGTTGGATGCACAAAATCTTAATGCAAAAGAACGTCACTTAATATTGCCACTTGTGATAGGGACCTTTATTATGCAGTCTGTCGCTTTTATTTCTTCAATATCACAAGCTCGTATA
This sequence comes from Aegilops tauschii subsp. strangulata, assembly GCF_002575655.3. Lineage (NCBI taxonomy): Eukaryota > Viridiplantae > Streptophyta > Magnoliopsida > Poales > Poaceae > Aegilops > Aegilops tauschii. The sequence continues at coordinate 370,773,344 of NC_053036.3, forward strand.
AAGCTTATTTTCTCCACACTAATAGATCATACATATTTAGAGAGCAATTTTTATTGCTGGCAGCAATGACAACTTACTTGAAGGATCTTACTCAATCCATAGGTAGATATGGTGGACTCTCATGGCAAAACTGGTTTTAAGGATATTTGGAAGCACAAGTAGTATCTCTACTTGGTGCAAAGAATTTGGCTAGCATGAGGGGGGAAGGCAAGCTCAACATGTTGGATGATCCATGACAATATAATTTATTTCGGATATAAGAAAACATTACCCATTACGTTGTCTTCCTTGTCCAACATCAACTTTTTAGCATGTCATATTTTAATGAGTGCTCATAATCATAAAAGATGTCCAAGATAGTATATTTATATGTGAAAACCTCTCTTTCTTTATTACTTCCTATTAATTGCAACGATGACCAAAACTATGTTTGTTAACTCCCAACAACTTTTATTCATCATACTCTTTATATGTGAAGTCATTACTCTCCATAAGATCAATATGATCTCTTTATTTCTTTTTATTTCTTCCCCTTTTTTTTTCTTTTTTTCCCTCAAGATCATAGCAAGATAACCAAGCCCTCGACTCAAGACTAATCTTTATTATATATAGCTCACGGACTCGAGTACATAGATAAGGATCAACACAAAAACTCAAAGCTAGATCATACTAAACTTTATTCTACTAGATCAAGATATAACCAAAAGGATCGAACTAAGAAAAACAGTAAAGATAGAAGTGTGATGGTGATACGATACCGGGGCACCTCCCCCAAGCTTGGCAGTTGCCAAGGGGAGTGCCCATACCCGTGTATTTATGTCTCTTTCTTCGGAGGTGGTGATGATGGAGTTGTCGATGATGATAGCTTGTCGTCCAACATCGAGCGTAGGAGGTGCGCCAACTTACTAATAATGCCCTTGAGTGCGGTGATATGCTCTTGCAATAGAATATTTTCACGAGTTAGATACTTGTTCTGCACCCGAACTATTTCAATCATCTTGAAAGCTTCAATTTCAGTAGTGGTAAGAAGATTGTAGTGAGGTTGAAGGATGTCTTCTTCTTCTGCTGCCGGAGCTTGATCATCCGCGGCCTTCTTAACCCTGTCATCCTTGTTGATCTCCCCAGGTTCTTCTCTTTTCATATCTATCTTCATTAGCCAAGCGTCATCGCACGTGTTGTTGGAGGAGGGAGACGACATGATGCCTGGCTTTGAAAACTCAGGCAGAAAACAGCTCAAAACAAAAACAGGAGGTATTCTCGTGGTACGGTGGTCAAAACCTTCGGGAGATTATATAATGAATTTTTACCGACCAAAAGAAGTATCGTGCAAGAAAACAGAGTCCGGAGGGCACACGAGGTGCCCACGAGGCAGGGGGCGCGCCCAGGGGGTAGGGTGCGCCCTCCATCCTCGTGGATGCCTCGTGTCCCTTTCGGACTACTTATTATTTTCCTATTTTCTTGAATATTCCAAAACGGAGGAAAAATGCTATTAGAACTGTTTTGGAGTCAGTTTGCTTGCCGTACCACATAGCTATTCCTTTTTGGAGCCTGAAACATTCTGGAAAGTGTCCCTTATGTACTCCTCCGGGGTTACGGTGTCAATAACATTGGTTTCAACATTTATGGGATTACCTGAGATATAATGTTTGATTCTTTGACCGTTCACCACCTTTGGATTCGTGCCTTTGAAGTTGTTGATTTTTATGGCACCGGAACGATAGACCTCCTCGATAATGTAAGGACCTTCCCATTTAGAGAGAAGTTTTCCTGCAAAAAATCTTAAACGGGAGTTGTATAACAGAACATAATCCCCTACATGAAACTCACGCTTTTGTATCCTTTTGTCATGCCATCTTTTAACTTTTTCTTTAAACAGTTTGGCATTCTCATAGGCCTGGGTTCTCCACTCATCGAGTGAGCTAATGTCAAATAGTCTCTTCTCACCGGCAAGTTTAAAATCATAATTGAGCTCTTTAATGGCCCAATATGCCTTACGTTCTAGTTCGAGAGGTAAGTGACATGCTTTTCCATAAACCATTTTGTACGGAGACATACCCATAGGATTTTTATATGCAGTTCTATAGGCCCATAATGCATCATCAAGTTTCTTGGACCAATTCTTTCTTGATCTGTTAATAGTCTTTTTCAAAATCAATTTAATCTTCCTATTACTCAGTTCTACTTGACCACTAGACTGTGGGTGGTATGGAGATGCAATTCTATGATTAACATCATACTTAGCAAGCATTTTATGAAAAGCACCATGAATAAAATGTGAACCACCATCAGTCATTAAGTATCTAGGGACTCCAAACCTCGGAAAAATAACTTCTTTAAGCATCTTAATAGAGGTGTTATGATCAGCACTACTAGTTGGAATAGCTTCTACCCACATAGTAACGTAATCAACAGCAACTAAAATATGTGTATACCCATTAGAGGAAGGAAACAGTCCCATATAATCAAAGACCCAAACATCAAATGGTTCGATAACAAGTGAATAGTTCATAGGCATTTCTTGACGTCTACTAATATTACTAATTCTTTGACATCCATCACAAGACAAGACAAACTTACAGGCATCTTTAAAAAGAGTAGGCCAATAAAAGCCGGATTGCAATACCTTATGTGCAGTTCTATCTCCAGCGTGGTGTCCTCCATAAGCCTCTGAGTGACACTTGCGTAGGATCTGTTCCTGTTCATGCTCAGGTACACAACATCTAATAACACCATCTACTCCTTTATAAAGGTGTGGGTCATCCCAAAAGTAATGTCTTAAATCATAGAAAAACTTTTTCTTTTGCTGGTATGTGAAACTAGGCGGTAAATTTAGCAACAATGTAATTAGCATAATCAGCATACCATGGAATAGTACGAGAAGCATTTATGACAGCTAATTGTTCATCAGGAAAGCTATCATCAATAGGTAGTGGGTCATCAAGAACATTCTCTAACCTAGATAAGTTGTCTGCAACGGGGTTCCCAGCTCCCTTTCTATCAATAATATGCAAATCAAATTCTTGTAGCAAGAGAACCCATCTAATAAGTCTAGGTTTAGCATCTTTCTTTTCCATAAGATATTTAATAGCAGCGTGATCAGTGTCAACAGTTACTTTGGAATCAACAATATAAGGTCTGAACTTATCACAAGCAAATACAACTACTAAAAATTCCTTTTCAGTAGTAGCATGATTTCTCTGGGCACTGTCTGGAGTTTTGCTAGCATATTGGATAACATTTAATTTCTTATCAACTCTTTGTCCTAGAACAGCACCTACAACATAATCACTAGCATCACACATAATTTCAAAGGGTATATTCCAATCAGGTGGCTAAACAATAGGTGCAGAAATCAAGGCTTTCTTAAGTATTTCAAATGCTTCTACACAATCATCATCAAAGACAAAAGGAACATCTTTTTGTAAGAGATTAGTCAGAGGCCTAGAAATTTTTGAGAAGTCTTTAATGAACCTCCTATAAAAATCAGCATGACCAAGGAAACTTCTTATACCTTTAATGTCCTTAGGACACGACATCTTTTCAATAGCATCAACTTTAGCTTTATCAACTTCAATACCTCTTTCAGAAATTTTATGCCCCAAGAAAATACCTTCATTAACCATAAAGTCACACTTCTCCCAATTCAAGACAAGATTAGTTTCTTCACATCTCTGCAAAACTCGATCGAGGTTGCTTAAGCAATCATCAAAAGAAGTTCCATACATGGAAAAATCATCCATGAAAACCTCAACAATCTTTTCACAAAAGTCAGAGAATATAGCAGTCATACATCTTTGAAAGGTAGGTAGTAGGTGCATTACATAAACCAAAAGGCATACGTCTATAGGCAAGGGTACCGAAAGGGCAAGTAAAAGTGGTCTTATCATGATCCTCTTTTGACACAGGTATTTGAGAGAAACTAGAATAACCATCTAGAAAGCAAAAATGTGTATGTTTGGATAATCTTTCTAGCACTTGATCAATAAAAGGTAAAGGGTAATGATCCTTTCTAGTAGCTTTATTTAATTTGCGGAATTCAATTACCATTCTATAACCTGTAGCAATTCTTTGCGGGCTCAATTCATTTTTATCATTAGGAACAACAGTAATACCTCCCTTCTTAGGGACACAATGGACAGGACTTACCCACTGACTTTCAGCAACAGGATAAATTATACCTGCCTCCGGAAGCTTTAATATTTCATTTCTTACCACTTCTTTCATCTTAGGATTTAACCATCGTTGGTGATCAACAACCGGTTTAGCGTCTTTCTCCAATTTTATTTTGTGCTGGCATAGAGTGGGACTAATGCCCTTAAGATCATCAAGATTATATCCAATAGCAGCACGGTGCTTCTTCAGAGTTTTCAATAATTTCTCTTCTTCCTACTTTGAAGGTTAGCACAAATAATAACAGTATATATCTTTTTTTCATCAAGATAAGCATATTTAAGAGTATCAGGTAATGGTTTAAGCTCAAACACGGGATCACCCTTGGGTGGAGGAGGATCCCCTAGAATTTCAACAGGCAAGTTGTGTTTCAAAATAGGTCCCTATTTAAAGAATACTTCATCTATTTCCCTTCTTTCATTTATAAACATATCATTTTCATGGTCTAGCAGATATTGTTCTAAAGGGTCATTAGGAGGCATGGCAATAGAAGCAAGACCAATAATTTCATATTTACTAGGCAATTCTTTATCATGGGGTTGTCTACGAAATTTAGCAAAATTAAAATCATGAGACATATCCCCTAAACCAACAGTAACAATATCCTTTTCGCAGTCTATCTTAGCATTAACAGTATTCAAGAAGGGTCTACCAAATATAGTGGGACAAAAGTCATCTTGTGGGGAACCAAGAACAAGAAAATCAGTAGGATATTTAGTTTTCCCGCACAAGACTTCAACATCTCTAACAATCCCAACTAGTGAAATAGTATCTCTATTGGCAAGCTTGATTGTAACATCAATATCTTCTATCTCAGCAGGTGCAATATCATGCATAATTTCTTTATATAAGGAATGGGGTATTGCACTCGCACTAGCACCCATATAAAATAAACCATGATAGCAATGATCTCCTATTTTAACAGAAACAACAGGCATGCCTACAACAGGTCTATGTTTATTTTTAGTATCGGATCTAGCAATTCTAACTGCTTCATTACAGAAGTAAATAACATGCCCATCATTATTATCGACCAAGAGATCTTTAACCATAGCAACACTAGGTTCAACTTTAATTTGCTCAGGGGTTGTAGGTGTTCTAGCATTACTCTTGTGAACCACAGTTGAAGCTTTAGCATGATCCTTTATTCTAATAGGGAAAGGTGGTTTCTCAATATAAGCGGTAGGAACAATAGGATCAACATTATAAGTGATAGTCTTTTATTCAACTTTAATAGGTTCAACTACTTTTACTTCAATGGGAGGATGATATTTAAACCACTTCTCCTTAGGGAGATCAACATGAGTAGCAAATTATTCACAGAAAGAAGTTACTATCTCAGAGTCAAGTCCATATTTAGTGCTAAATTCATGAAAAACATCGGTATCCATAAAAGATTTAACACAATCAAACTTAGGTGTTATACCTGACTCCTTACCTTCGTCGAGTTCCCAATCTTTAGAGCTGCGTTTAATTCTTTCCAATAAATCCCATCTGAATTCAATAGTCTTCATCATAAAAGAACCAGTACAAGAAGTATCGAGCATGGAGCGATTATTGAGAGAAAGCCGAGCATAAAAAATTTGAATAATAATTTCTCTTGAGAGCTCATGATTGGGGAATGAATATAACATTGACTTAAGCCTCCTCCAAGCTTGAGCGACACTTTATCCTTCACGAGGCCAAAAATTATATATATAATTACGATCATGATGAACCAGATGCATAGGATAAAACTTCTGATGAAATTCCAATTTCAATCGGTTGTAGTTCCATGATCCAATATCATCACATAGCCTAAACCATGTCAATGCCTTTCCCTTCAAAGATAAAGGGAAGACCTTCTCCTTGATAACATCCTCGGGCATACGTGCAAGCTTAAATAATCCACAAACTTCATCCACATAGATTAGGTGCATATCGGGATGTAATGTTCCATCTCCTATAAAAGGGTTAGCTAGCAGTTTCTCTATCATACCCGAAGGAATTTCAAAGTAAACATTTTCAGTAGGTTCAGTAGGTTGAGGAACAACTCTTTGCTCTACTGGTCGGGGTGAAGATACCCCGAACAAGCCCCTCAATGGATTATTTTCCATAGTAACAAGTGACAGTAAATTTCAGCACACTATATAAATTTTTCCTTACCAAATTCCACCTACCAAAGGCGCTTCACTCCCCGGCAACGGCGCCAGAAAAAAGTCTTGATGACCCACAAGTATAAGGGATCTATCATAGTCCTTTCAATAAGTAAGAGTGTCGAACCCAACAAGGAGCAGAAGGAAATGACAAGCAGTTTTCAGTAAGGTATTCTCTGCAAGCACTGAAATTATCGGTAACAGATAGTTTTATGATAAGGTAATTCATAACGGGTAACAAGTAACAAAAGTAAACAAGGTGCAGCAAGGTGGCCCAATCCTTTTTGTAGTAAAGGACAAGCCTGGACAAACTCTTATATGAAGGAAAGCGCTCCTGAGGACACATGAGAATTATCGTCAAGCTAGTTTTCATCATGCTCATATGATTCGCGTTTGTTACTTTGATAATTTGATATGTGGGAGGACCTGTGCTTGGGTACTGCCCTTCCTTGGACAAGCATCCCACTTATGATTAACCCCCCTCGCAAGCATCCGCAACTACGAAAGAAGAATTAAGGTAAACCTAACCATAGCATGAAACATATGGATGCAAATCAGCCCCTTACGAAGCAACACATAAACTAGGGGTTAAGCTTCTGTCACTCTAGCAACCCATCATCTACTTATTACTTCCCAATGCCTTCCCCTAGGCCCAAACAATGGTGAAGTTTCATGTAGTCGACATTCACATAACACCACTAGAGGAAAGACAACATACATCTCATCAAAATATCGAACGAATACCAAATTCACATGACTAGTTATAACAAGACTTCTCCCATGTCCTCAGGAACAAACGTAACTACTCAAAAATCATATTCATGTTCATAATCAGAGGGGTATTAATGTGCATAAAGGATCTGAACATATAATCTTCCACTGAATAAACGAACTAGCATCAACTACAAGGAGTAATCAACACTACTAGAACCCCCATGTACCAATCTGAGGTTTTGAGACAAAGATCGGATACAAGAGATGAACTAGGGTTTGAGAGGAGATGGTGTTGGTGAAGATATTGATGGAGATTGACCCCCTCTCGATGACAGGATCGATGGTGATGAAGATGGTGACGATTTCCCCCTCCCGGAGGGATGTTTCCCCGGTAGAACAGCTCCGCCGGAGCCCTAGATTGGTTCCGCCAAGGTTCCGCCTCGAGACGGCGGCGCATCGTCCCGAAAGCTTCCTTCTTATTTTTTCAGGGCAAAAGACACCTTATATCAGAAGATGGGCATCGGGGGGCTTCCAATTGGCCCACGAGGTAGGGGGCGCACCCAGGGGGTAGGGCGCATCCTCCACCCTCGTGGACAGTGGGTGGCCCCCCTCTGGTGCTTTCTTCGCCCAATATTTTTAATATATTCCAAAACTGACTTTCGTGGAGTTTCAGGACTTTTGGAGTTGTGCAGAATAGGTCTCTAATATTTGCTCCTTTTCCAGCCCAGAATTCGAGCTGCCGGCATTCTTCCCTCTTCATGTAAACCTTGTAAAATAAGAGAGAAAAGGCATAAGTATTGTGACATAATGTGAAGTAATAGCCCATAATGCGATAAATATCGATATAAAAGCATGATGCAAAATGGATGTATCACTTCCGCCTATATATTCTCCTCTGAATTCTTATATGCATGATTTGATATCTTTGCAAGTCTCTTCGAACTATCGATTTGGTTTGGCCAACTAGATTGGTTTTTCTTGCAATGGGAGAAGTGCTTAGCTTTGGGTTCAATCTTGCGGTGCTCGATCCTAGTGACAGAAGGGGAACCGACACGTATTGTATTGTTGCCATCGAGGATAACAAGATGGGGTTTTCATCATATTGCTTGAGTTTATCCCGCTACATCACGTCATCTTACTTAATGCGTTACTGTGTTCTATGAACTTAATACTCTAGATGCAGGCAGGAGTCGGTCGATGTGTGGAGTAATAGTATTAGATGCAGGCAGGAGTCGGTCTACTTGATATGGACGTGATGCCTATATTCATGATCATTGCCTTAGATATCGTCATAATTATGCGCTTTTCTATCAATTGCTCGGCAGTAATTTGTTCACCCACTGTAATATTTTCTATCTTGAGAGAAGCCTCTAGTGAAACCTATGGCTCCCGGGTCTACTTTCCATCATATAAATTTCCGATCTAGAATTTTAGTTTCCTATTTATTTTCTTTGCAATCTTTTACTTTCCGTTCCATAAACCAAAAATACCAAAAATATTATTTTACCGTTTATCCATCTATATCAGATCTCACTTTGCAAATAACTGTGAAGGGATTGACTATCCCTTTATCGCGTTGGGTGCAAGTTGGTGTTTGTTTGTGCAGGTATTCGGTGGCTTGTGCATTTTCTCCTACTGGATTGATACCTTGGTTCTCAAAACTGAGGGAAATACTTACCCTACTTTACTGCATCACCCTTTCCTCTTCAAGGAAAAAACCAACGCAAGCTCAATATGTAGCATTGCCCCGGCTCTCGCACGTGCTGCTGCTCCAGGCACTGCTGCCGTTGCTACTGCTTTTCTGCTACTAGTGCATTCAGCTTCAACAGCAAAATTCAGTTTCGATAGCAAAATTCAGTTTCGACAGTTAAATTCATTTTTGACAGTTAAATTCAGTTTCGACAGTTAAGTTCAGAGATGAGCGGCTGATGTATTTTACATCTAGCACTTTGTGGTTATTTATTTTACGTCATCTATAGGAGATGCTATTACAATTCCACTCAGGTTAACGTTGTCTCTCTTGTCCTGCTTCAGCCTCGCCGTCGTACAACTCACCGGAGCTGCTCCAATGACGAAACCCTCCATCACAGTGGAGCAGTACCCCCAGCTCCATTTCCAGACGCCTAAGATCTTCTTCAGCTCCTCCGGCAGCCAAACCAGCCGGAGCATCCTCACCGACCAACCCAATCACGTTGAGATCGACATGGCTTCGCCAAAGAGGTTGTACACTTGTTGCATTGCTTTTTTACTCTACATGTTATATATATTGTCCAATGAGCACATGTAGTAACGTGAAATACGATTAGTTTCTCCTACTATATGAAAAGCAGTGAGGTACGAGGCAACTTAGCTATCCGTGATGGACTCTCTTGAATGCCATCATTATTTATCTCTGCGCGTTTGAGCTGTGCATTTGTAGATGGGCCTGGGAGTTGAGCTAGTAGGGCAGTGGCCTGGGCCCAAAGTAGTAGAAGTAGCACAAAATCATTTTTTTAGTGTAGGCTTTTCCCTGCTCAAGCCTGCCTACTAGAATCGCCAGTGCTTGAAAGGAAAAGTGAAGGAAAAACATAGGAATTGCAAAGTTTCCTATGGTACTACTATTCAAGCATTTGGTTCAAAGGAATGGAGCAAAGGAAAACTATAGGATTTGTTCCTTTAGTGTCTCCTTGAAAGAAAAACCATAGGAATTTTAATATCCACTTGTCCTCCTTTTCAAATTCCTATTCATGAAGCACAAGACTAAGAGTAGTAGCATAATAGCATTATAACCGTACATTTTCTTGTGGTTTGACTTAATCTCACAATGCTTCTTTGCATTCTGTGATCTTCCAATTCCTGTGAACCAAACACCCAGATTGGCAGAAATCCTGTGTTTTTAAATTCTCATTTTGCATGTGCATTCCTATCCTATTCCTGTGTATTTCCTATCCCTGCATTGTTAGAATCCTCAAATTCAAGCAAGCCCTTACACAATTACTTCTGTTACAAATATGTGTCAAAGAAAACCTTGTGTGGTTTGTCCCGCTCCTACTGCGCTGTGTTCCACCCCCAGCTCAGCTGCTCCAACGACGGAAGGGTTCACCACAGCAGGGATCCGCCCTCCAGACTATCTTTCACCGCCTCAGATCTTCTTCCCCGCCGCCTGCAGCCACGATAACTGCATTACCATCATCAACTGAGCAGATGACCTTGAGGACTACACGCGTCCGCAAGAGAGGTCGCACTCTTTCGTGTCTGCTTACGTTATGCATCGCTTAATATGATGACATGCCACTTTATCGTCTTGTTCACCGATTAGACTCTGAGTCAGGTCCAAACTAATGCTCAAACTTGAGTTTTTAAATGGTTGTGGGATACATATTGGGGCATCAATCAATACTATTTGTCTACTATCTGGTTAATCTCGGGTGTCTACTATGAGTTTCATGTTGGGTGGAAACAAACATTAAAGGAGCCATTATCTGTATTTTTTTAATTAAAGCTATTATCTGCTTCATATCATTGGTTTTGGGTCTATCCACATTTTGCTACCAGCTCTCTGGATTTGTGCATGCACTCCTTACATAATCTCACTATGTTTTATTCCTATGCATGTCAGTTATTGTACAGAATGGTACTGAACATGTAGAGCAAAAGAGGCGAGCCTTGCGTGGCAATAAAATTTCATGCAGACATCGCTCCATGATCGACGCAAAAGCAACCCCCTCCCCCCATTCCAGAATGTAATCAAGAGGAAGATAACAGTTCAGAGGGGGATTCAGAGGGAGCAGACCACTCCTATTTACCCCCAGAGGTCTTTTGCTCTAACTTGGCATGCTGATGTTGGTCATATCGTGCATATGGTGCCTTGAATTGCTTACTTTATACATAAAATATGTCATCTGCTTAGTTTAGACATGCATTGTGTGAATGCCATCTGTTTAGTTTCTATATCATATATGTGAATCATGCAATGCCATCTTGTTTAGCCAGGCATCATATATGTGAATTTTGCAATGCCACCCTGGTTAGCCAGCTATCTTATATGTGAATTATATCATGCCATCATTTTTTTACATATTAAATTTGTCAATAATTTTAGTACATTCTATTACTCTTCCTGTGCATTAGCCATTCAACACGGTCATGGAAAAATCTGGAGTGGAAACAAGGTCTTCATAGCAGACAATGCTATCTGACGAAGCACATGTCTTGCTGGTTACAGATAGCTCCTCAGAGGAGGATTCAGAGACAGATGACCAGTCCTATTCCCCCCCCCCCCCCCCCCGAGGTGCATGCTCTAACTTGGCAGGGTTATATTTCTCATATCGTGCATATGGTGTCTTGCATTGGCATGTCATTTGCTTAGTTTAGACATGCTTTGTGTGAATGCCACATGTTTAGTGTCTAATTACCATGTATGTGGATTTTGCAATGCCATCTTGTTGCAAGACATTATATATGAGAATTATGCAATGCTATCTTGTTGCAAGGCATTATGTATGTGAATTATGCAATGCCATGTTGTTTAGCCAAGCATCATATATGTGAATTATATCATGCCGTCCTTTTTTGTATTACTCATTGCATTTGTTGACAATGTTTGTATATTTAACTGCTCTTCCTGTGCATTAGCCATTTGAATTGGTGATGGAGAAATCTAGAGTGAAAACAAGGTCTTCAGAGCAGACAATGCTACCTGCTGAAGCAGATATCTTTCTGGTTATAGATAGCTCCTCAGAGGGGGATTCAGAGGCAGATGGCCAGTCCTATTACCCCCTGAGGTGTATGCTCAAACTTGGCAGGGTTATATTACTCATATCATGCATATGTTGTCTTGCAATGCTTAGTTTTTACATCATATACACAATATTGAATGCCATCTCCTTAGTTGACACATCATATATGTGATTGCCCTCTACTCACTTGCTTAGTATATTATTTGAATTTTATCATGACATGATGTTTAGATAGACAGCATGTATCTGAATTATGGCATGCCAACCCATTTTCTAAAGACATAATATAGTTATATCATCTCATCCGGTTCATATAGTCATCATATTTTGAATTAGGTCATTCTATCGGTGAATTATATCATGCCATCATGTTTCCATCGACGACATGTTTTTGAATTATGGCATGCCAACCACTTTAATAGACACATCGTATAGTTATTATCATGTCATCCTGTTTACATAGTCATCATATTTTGAAGTATGTCATTCTATCCTGTTTAGTTAGCCATCATACCTGTGAAATTGTTTCATGCTATACTGTTTAATTAGCCATCATGTATGTGAAATTATGTCATGCTATTCTGTTTGGTTAGACAACATAAATGTGAATTATTTCATGCCCTGTTTTCTTCCCTACTATCCATTGCACCTGTCTATCTTACAATGTCTGTACATTCAATTACTTTTCTTGTTTATCAGCCATTTGAATTAGAGGGGGTGATGGCAGTATCTATGGGAGTAAAAACACTGTCTTCAAAAAAGATCGTGCTACCTGTCGATGTAGATAGAACCACGGTTGTACTTGGCGAAGAACCAGCCCCACCACACATAACCCAGACTCATGCAGATTGTACCCCTACCAAGTTGGACAGAGAACTAGCTACACCCCTTCTAACCCCAACCCCAGCAGATAGTAACCCAGTTCCAGTTGACACAACACCGTCTCCACCATAGAGCACCCAAACATGAGCAGTTAGTAAGGCAACTGCAGTGCCCAAAGCACGAGGACCACCACTCCGAACGTGAATTCAACGCTTAAAGCAGAAGAAGAATTGTTCTCAGGTCAGGTTCCGTAGCTATGGTTCATACTCCTTTGCTCTTGCATCATTGTATTTACTCATACCAACTAATTTCAAATTTGAAGGATGCAATTGAAACTCCAATGGCGCAACATGTGTGTTTTAAACCTGTTTCTTTAACGTGTTTGCTGTTGTAACTTGCTCTATGTTGATTTCAGTTTCAATTGAATAAACAGTTATGTTCTCATGCCATGCACATTACAAGTGTTGTTATTTCTGTGTAGTTTCCCACACTTATATTATGTCTATGCTGCTTTGTCTTAAATAGATATGATTTGAACTGTCTCTATCTTGATTTGGCAACATAAACTAGAATGATATAGACCATACAATGACCATACTACATAGATATATGTTTGTTTCATGTTGTTATCCTGTCCACCTTACTACTGAACTGGTTTACCAAAATGAGTTTCATATACAACATGGTAAACCTGTGATGTGTCTGTTTGTTTATCTTTTAGAATGCGGATAAAATATTGGAGAAGAGTACCCCGTTATGCAATGGTAAAGGAAGTAATGCAGATAAGGTTCAAGATAGTGAGACATCCCTGTTGGTCTCCATGAAAGCTGATAAAAACTATATTCAAGACACTGAGACAACCCCAAAGTCCTGTCTTGATGTAGTGTTCGAGTTACTGGCCACTAATGTTGGCACCAGCTCTTCGAACTCACTGCCTGAATTAGTTCGGCTTCTTGAGTCTCAACTTCAAGTTGAAAGACATCGATCAGATGTTCTGCGACAGGAAGCCGAAGGACTGAGGAAGTCCCTGCAGAATTCAGATGCATACTTTCTGGTGCAACAGCAAGCGCTGGAGGATTTAAGCGCCAAACAAGAGAAAGTTAATAAGCTTGCTAAGCATCTTGCCAGCATTATGGGTACCCATGATATTGTTTCTTGATCTCTTCTGAAGCGGGTTCAGTTCTGGACCTGTTTTGCTACGGAGTTTATTTGCACTGGTCGCCAACTTTGACAACCAGTGTATGTGATATGTTGCTTTGTTCCCTATATTTCCACTGGTGGCGAACTTTGATGCCCAGTGGATGTAATATGTGTAATAGCCGTGATAGCCTAGTGTAAGTTGCTTGCTTATTTATTTCCTTGTTGTCTTGTTTATTTGTTGGCTTGTAGTCAGCACAGTTCTTTTTCCGCGGTTTGCTAGTGGCTGCAATAACCTATTTTTTAAAACTAGGCCACAATAACCATGGGCTACATATTTACTGTAGTGACCATGGGCCTCCTACGGGCCGTAGAAACAATTAATGGGCCTTCTACGGGTCGTAGCATCAATGGTCCTTCTACGGGTCGTATGATCGATTGGCCAAACATGTGCCAATAATGGACCGCATTATGGGCCGTAAACGGGCTAGAGTTGGAATCGTCCGTTCATGGGCCGACCATAACGGGCCGTCGTTAATCAGCCATATTTGATGACGCTATGAAAACGGCCCAACAGATTAACGGGCCACAAACAGGCCGAGTGTAACCACGGGCTGAATTTGGCCCACAAGCAGAAAAGGCCAGTAACGGGCCGTAAGTAACCGAATGCTGGAAATGAGCCCACAAATAAATGGGCCCTGAGAAGGCCGAAAGATAACACGGGCTGGAAATGACCCAATGGAATAATGGGCCATTAATGGGTATAAAGCGATACACTGTTCTTTACGGGCTAGTTTCACCACGGGCCGTTAATGGGCCAAGAGTTACAAAGGGCCTCATATGGGCCGAAAGACGTCATGGGCCATACATGGGCGAGAAGTTACAATGGGCTGGAATCATATTGGACAGCCCAGATGACGCTATTGGGCCTAATTCGGATAGGCCATAACGGGCCGTGAGTTAGCGGGCTGTAAATGGGCTATATGCGAACAGGCCATTAACAGGCTTTCCATGGGCTGGCCCGCTATCTTTTGATCAAGTCAAACGGGCTAGCCTTTTCACCGGAATGGGCCTCTGTTGGGCCGTGCCATGTGTTGACGTATCATAGGCGCCTCCGCTCCAATGAGTGGATGACATCTGTCCCAAAGGTGAGCCGACACGTGGTTCCTCTGGCCATTGAGAATTTTACACGTGGAAAATCCCCATTGGTCCGGGCTGTTAACGGATTATCGGATCCAAATCCGGACCTGATAGCTTAACAGCGACCCGTTATGGTTGATTTCATGTGTCGGTTACCCTTGACGAAAGCACTTCTACGACGCACGATTTATCGTCATGGAAGTGGACACTTCCGTGATGATAATGTTGGTAATGTCATGGAACACTTCTACGACAGCACATGTATGACTATCTTGATTCTGTCATAAAATCATCATGGATGTACATGCATGACAGAAAACGTGACCTACTGTGACAAACACGTATCATCACGGAAGTGTATTTTTTTGTAGTGGATTGCATCAACTCGGTGGGACCGAAGTGAAGCAATAAGGCAACAGAGAGTTGGCAAGCCATCTTAGTGAGACCGATTGCAATTCTTGATGAGACCGAAATAATTGCAACAAGCAACAGGGAGTTGCCAGGGCCATCTAGATGAGACCGAGATCCATATCGGTGTGACCGAATCGTTAGGGTTTTGGCTGTGGCTATGTTAAGATGAACTCAGTCGCTCCAAATGGAAGATATCGGTGGGGCCGAGTCGGGAATTAGGGTTTGGACATATTTGGACAGAGAAAGTGGCTGAGGGTTTTGGAGCAATATCACTAAGCACTTTGAGCAAGTTGATCATTAAGCAACACCTCATCCCCTTTTAATAGTATTGGCTTTCCTATGGACTCAATGTGATCTTGGATCACTTAAACAAAAATGCAGAGTCTTGAGATTTTGCCAATCCTTGTCCTTATCATTTTGAGGGGTCCACATCTCTATGTCATGCCATGCCATACATTGAACATCCTGGAATATTTTTCTTGAATGGACATTAGTTCAATGAGATATATGTTGTTATGAATTACCAAAACCACACGGGGATTAGTTGCACTTTCAATCTCCCCCTTTTTGGTAATTGATGACAATATATAGAGCAAAGCTTCGACAAATGATTAAATGAATGAAATACATCTTCGCTTTGAGAAGTATGTGATAAGAAAGAGCTCCCCCTAAATTTGTGCATTATTAAAGATTTGCGTTTGAATGCAAATGCACAATCGATTAGGATCATGGGTCACTCTTCCATGTAACATACATCTTGGTGGAGCAAACAAAATGATATGAGTGGAATAACATGCACGCATCACCAAAGACATAAGTGAATCATCGTACATAAATAATGATAGAGATAGGCATTAAGCACACATAAGGCATAGTATGATCAATCACACACCAAAAACGTAGTACCTCACAAGCATAACGATCAAGTAGCACCAATCAAATGAACATAGTAGCGAGAAATCGAGAAAAAACCAAAGAGCACAAGCAAGACACTCCCTCTCTCTCAAAGCCTAATGATCTATACAATTTCTCCCCCTTTGGCAAAAAGTACCAAAAAGCTTCAAATGGTATAGAGCTACGCATCTCTCTAGGCACGATCCTCTCGAGCTCCTGAAGGTGAATTCTGGCTGGTGGCTCCAGTGTGCATAGATGGCGTTGACAGAAGTGCATATGAAAAAGCTTCTGCTGATTTCTGCTGGGCTGGTGGAGTGGAAACTGGAGGTGGTACTATGAAAGTATTGGTAGCTGTAGAAAGAGTAGTCCTCGTATCTTCAACTGGCACGACTGAAGATCTAGGTGCCCTATGTACCGTCTGAAATCTCTAAGTAGTGCATCTCTCATCTCCACTGTCCCCTGCAGCCATATTGCTTGCCTCGACATCATCTCTAAGCTTCTCCATGATAGTCTGAACCTCTGTGATCTTTATATCAAGATCATGAACCTTAGTCTCGACAATCCACTCTAGACTCCCCTGGTTCTTGGAGATGTTGGCCAGACTCCTCTCAATCCTCTGATGGAAATATGCCATAGAGGCAATAATAAAGTTGTTATTATTATATTTCCTTATTCATGACAAAGCTTTACTATTCATGCTAGAATTGTATTAGTCGGAAACTTAAATACATGTGTGGATACATAAAAAATACCGTGTCCCTAGTAAGCCTCTACTAGACTAGCTCGTTGATCAAAGATGGTTAAGGTTTCCTAACCATGGACATGTGTTGTCACTTGATAACGGGATCACATCATTAGGAGAATGATGTGTGATGTCTACTACGCAACCTTCTTCTTGTAGACGTTGTTGGGCCTCCAAGTGTAGAGGTTTGTAGGACAGTAGCAAATTTCCCTCAAGTGGATGACCTAAGGTTTATCAATCCGTGGGAGGCGTAGGTTGACGATGGTCTCTCTCAAACAACCATGCAACCAAATAACAAAGAGTCTCTTGTGTCCCCAACACATCCAATACAATGGTAAATTGTATAGGTGCACTAGTTCGGCGAAGAGATGGTGATACAAGTGCAATATGGGTGGTAGATATAGGTTTTTGTAATCTGAAAATATAAAAACAGCAAGGTAACAAGTAATAAAAGTGAGCGTAAACGGTATTGCAATGCGTTGAAACAAGGCCTAGGGTTCATACTTTCACTAGTGCAAGTTCTCTCAACAATAATAACATAATTGGATCATATAACTATCCCTCAACATGCAACAAAGAGTCACTCTAAAGTCACTAATAGAGGAGAACAAATGAAGAGATTATGGTAGGGTATGAAACCATCTCAAAGTTATTCTTTCTGATCGATCTATTCAAGAGTTCGTACTAGAATAACACCTTAAGACACAAATCAACCAAAACCCTAATGTCACCTAGATACTCCAATGTCACCTCAAGTATCCGTGGGTATGATTATACGATATGCATCACACAATCTCAGATTCATCTATTCAACCAGCACAAAGAGCTTCAAAGAGTGCCCCAAAGTTTCTACCGGAGAGTCAAGACGAAAACGTGTGCCAACCCCTATGGATAAGTTCACAATGTTACGGAACCCGCAAGTTGATCACCAAAACATACATCAAGTAGATCACGTGATATCCCATTGTCACCACAGATAAGCACATGCAAGACATACATCAATTGTTCTCAAATCCTTAAAGACTGAATCCGATAAGATAACTTCAAAGGGAAAACTCAATCCATTACAAGAGAGTAGAGGGGGAGAAACATCATAAGATCCAACTATAATAGCAAAGCTCGCGATACATCAAGATCGTACCACCTCAAGAACACGAGAGAGATATCAAACACATAGATACTGGTACATACCCTCAGCCCCGAGGGTGAACTACTCCCTCCTCGTCATGGAGAGCGCCGGGATGATGAAGATGGCCACAGGTGAGGGATACCCCCTCCGGCAGGGTGCCGGAACAGGGTCCCGATTGGTTTTTGGTGGCTATAGAGGCTTGCCCGAGTCGGGAACAAGTCAGGGAGGTGCCCGAGTCGTCCACGAGGTAGGACGGAGCGCTCTGGGGGGGGGGGGGCACCCTCGTGGACGGCCCGGGACTCTTCTGGCCCAACCCTTTTACTCCGGGGTCTTCTTTTGGTCCATAAAAATATCAAAAATTGGCACGTCAATTGGACTCCGTTTGGTATTCCTTTTCTGTAGAACTCAAAAACAAGGAAAAAACATAAACTGGCACTCGGCTCTAGGTTAATAGGTTAGTCCCAAAAATCATATAAAATAGCATATAAATGCTTATAAAACATCCTAGATGGATAATATAATATCATGGAATAATCAAAAATTATAGATACGTTGGAGACATATCAAGCATCCCCAAGCTTAATTCCTGCTCGTCCTCGAGTAGGTAAATGATAAAAATAGAAGCTTTGACGTGGAATGCTACGTAACATATTTATCAATGTAATCTTCTTTATTGTGGCAAGAATATTCAGATCCATAAGATTCAAAACAAAAGTTTAATATTGACATGAAAAAAAAAATACTTCAAGCATACTAACAAAGCAATCTTGTCTTCTCAAAATAACATGGCCAAAGCAAGTTATCCCTACAAAATCATATAGTCTGGCTATGCTCTATCTTCATCACACAAAATATTTAAATCATGCACAACCCCGATGACAAGCCAAGCAATTGTTCATACTTTTGATGTTCTCAAACTTTTTCAATCTTCACGCAATACATGAGCGTGAGCCATGGACATAGCACTATATGTGGAATAGAATGGTGGTTGTGGAGAAGAAAAAAAGGAGAATATAGTCTCACATCAACTAGGCGTATCAACGGGCTATGGAGATGCCCATCAATAGATATCAATGCGAGCGAGTAGGGATTGCCATGCAACGGATGCACTAGAGCTATAAGTGTATGAAAGCTCAACAAAAGAAACTAAGTGGGTGTGCATCCAACTTGCTTGCTCACAAAGACCTAGGGCATTTTGAGGAAGCCCATCATTGGAATATACAAGCCAAGTTCTATAATGAAAGATTCCCACTAGTATATGAAAGTGATAACATAGGAGACTCTCTATCATGAAGATCATGGTGCTACTTTGAAGCACAAGTGTGGTAAAAGGATAGTAGGATGCGCCTTCTCTATTTTTCTCTCATTTTTTATATCTTTTTATTTGGGCCCTTTCTCTTTTTTTATGGCCTCTTTTTTTCTTTTTCTTTTTTTTCCGGAGTCTCATCCCGACTTGTGGGGGAATCATAGTCTCCATCATCCTTTCCTCACTGGGACAATGCTCAAATAATGATGATCATCACAATTTTATTTACTTACAACTCAAGGATTACAACTCAATACTTAGAACAAAAATATGACTCTACATGAATGCCTCCGGCGGTGTACCAGGACATGCAATGAATCAAGAGTGACATGTATGAGAGAATTATGAACGGTGGCTTTGCCACAAATAGGATGTCAACTACATGATCATGCAAAGCAACATGAAAATGAGGGAGCGTGTCATAATAAACGGAACGGTGGAAAGTTGCATGGCAATATATCTCGGAATGGCTATGGAAATGCCATAATAGGTAGGTATGGTGGCTGTTTTGAGGAAGGTAAATGGTGGGTTTATGGTACCGGCGAAAGTTGCGCGGTATTAGAGAGGCTAGCAATGGTGGGAGGGTGAGAGTGCGTATAATCCATGGACTCGACATTAGTCATAAAGAACTCATATACTTATTGCAAAATCTATTAGTTATCGAAACAAAGTACTACGCGCATGCTCCTAGGGGGATAGATTGGTAGGAAAAGACCATCGCTCGTCCCCGACCGCCACTCATAAGGAAGACAATCAATAAATAAATCATGCTCCGACTTCATCACATAACGATTCACCATACGTGCATGCTACGGGAATCACAAACTTTAACACAAGTATCTCTCAAATTCACAACTACTCAACTAGCAGGACTCTAATATCACCATCTTCATATCTCAAAACAATCATAAGGAATCAAACTTCTCATAGTATTCAATGCACTTTATATGAAAGTTTTTATTTTATCCCTCTTGGATGCCCATCATATTAGGACTAAATTCATAACCAAAGCAAATTACCATGCTGTTCTAAAGACTCTCAAAATAATATAGGTGAAGAATGAGAGTTCATCTATTTCTTCAAAATAAAACTACCGTCGTGCTCTACAAGATATAAGTGAAGCACTAGAGCAAAGGGCAAACTACTCCGAAAGATATAAGTGAAGATCAATGAGTAGTCGAATAATTATGTAACTATGTGCAGACTCTCTAACATTTAATAATTTCATATCTTGGGATATTATTCAAACATCACGCAAAACAAAATGACGCTCCAATCAAAACACATATCATGTGGTGAATAAAAATATAGCTCCAAGTAAAGTTACCGATGAACGAAGACGAAAGAGGGGATGCCATCCGTGGCATCCCTAAGCTTAGGCTCTTGGTTGTCCTTAATATTACCTTGGGATGCCTTGGGCATCCCCAAGCTTAGGCTCTTGCTGCTCCTTATTCCATAGTCCATCGAATCTTTACCAAAAACTTGAAAACTTCACAACACAAAACTCAACAGAAAACTCGTAAGCTCCGTTAGTATTAGAAAATAAATCACCAATTAGGTACTGTTGTGAACTCATTCTAAATTCATATTGTTTTAATATCTACTGTATTCCAACTTCTCTATGGTTCATACCCTCCGTTACTACTCATAGATTCATCAAAATAAGCAAACAACACAATGAAAACAGAATCTGTAAAAACAAACAGAACAGTCTGTAGTAATCAGTATCAAACGTATACTTATGTTACTCCGAAAATTCTGAAATAAACTTTTGGACCTGAGGAATTTGTCTATTAATCATCTGCAAAAAGAATCAACCTAAAATCACTCTCCAGTAAAAAATGGCAGCTAATCTCGTGAGCGCAAAAGTTTCTGTTTTTTACAGCAAGATCGCAAAGACTTCACCCAAGTCTTCCCAAAGGTTCTACTTGGCACAAACACTAATTAAAACATAAAACCACATCTAAACAGAGGCTAGATGAATTATTTATTACTAAACAGGAGCAAAAATCAAAGAACAAAAATAAAATTGGGTTGCCTCCCAACAAGCATTAACGTTTAACAGCCCTAACTAGGCATGATGATTTCAATGATGCTCACATAAAAGATAATAATTGAAACATAAAGAGAGCATCATGAAACACATGGCAAGCACATTTAAGTCTAACCCACTTCCTATGCATAGGGATTTTGTGAGCAAACAACTTATGGGAACAATAATCAACTAGCATAGGAAGGCAAAACAAGCATAACTTCAAAACTTTAAGCACATAGAGAGGAAACTTGATATTATTGCAATTCCTACAAGCATATATTCCTCCCTCATAATAATTTTCAGTAGCATAATGAATGAATTCAACAATATAACCATCACATAAAGCATTCTTTTCATGATCCACAAGCATAGAAATTTTATTACTCTCCACATAAGCAAAATTCTTCTCATTCAGAATAGTGGGAGTATCACAAGAAACTCGAATACTATAAATTGTTTCCATATTAAAAGAATAATGTTCAGACAAAGGGTAATCATAATCATGACAAGTTTTATAAATATAATCATCACTACTTTTTATAGCACAAGTTTCATCACAATAATCATCATAAGTAACAACTTTGTTCTCATCATAATCAATTGAAACCTCTTCCGAAATAGTGGATTCATCACTAAATAAAGTTATGACCTCTCCAAATCCACTTTCATAAATATTATAAGATTCAACACCCTCCAAAATAGTGGGATCATTACTTCCTAAAGTTGACACTCTTCCAAACCCACTTTCATCAATATAACCATCATAAATAGGAGGCATGCTATCATGATAATAAATTTGCATATCAAAACTTTGGAGGTTAAAAATATCATCTTCATAAATCATAGCATCCCCAAGCTTGGGACAAACATTAATTGTAGCAAATAAATTCTCAAACATATCATTCTCACTAAACATAGCATCCCCAAGCTTGGGCCTTTTCCTATCATACTCCCTCCGTCCTTGAAAGAGTGTACTTCCAACTTTGTTGGAGGGTCAAACTATTTCAAAATTTGACCGAGTTTGTGCAAAAATATATCAATGCTTGTGAAACCAAAAAGTTATATGACGAAAATATATTTTATCATGAATCTAATGCTACTAATTTGATGTCATAAATGTTGGTCTATTATAGTATAAATATGGTCAAACATAAAAAAGTTTGACTTTCCAACAAAGTTGGAAGTACACTCTTTTAAGGACGGAGGGAGTAAGCATAATCACTCTCATCATTAATAGTATGGATAGCACCAATAATATAGCAATTATCATCATCACAATGAGTAATAGGAGCAACATCATTTGGGAGGGATACCTTTCTACCTTTGCTTCTCTGTCCTTTCTTTTTCTTCTTCACATCATGTGTGGGTTTAATCCTCTTTTTGGAGCTCCTTATTAATGAGATTGGTTGAATAGAAGGCACCTCCTCGTTACCTGATTCATCATAAGAAATAATAGGCGAATATTGGGAAATCTCTTCCCTTTCATTAGTATTCTCTTCATCTTTTATTTGTTTTCTTGTCTTTATGTAATTAGCAATATAAGGATTTTCAATGCAATTCACCGCACAATACATATAAATTTCCCCTAGATCAAAATCAAGAACTTTATCAAGGACAAATTCTGGAAGATCCTTAGTTATACGTTTCATTTCTTTGTAACCCACAAGAAAACTAAGTTCATTATGATGTGCAAGGGAAATCAAGTCATCACAATTTTTGGACACGATACGATCATGAAACAATTTGCATTGGGGATTTAAATGATCACGTTTATTTCAAAGTTCACAAGGATGGCAAAGAAATTTTAAATTTTCAGCACAAGCATCTAGCCTCTCTTGCAACCATTTAGTTTCTAAATACTTATGCCTCTTGCAAAATCTATCTTCCCTTTTTGGTGTGTACTTGCAAACTCTATGCACTCCACAAAAATTTACATGCTTATAAGAGACATTTTCATCATGACTAGTGCAATCATCATTAGTACTATGGATATTCAAAGAGTTCATACTAACAACATTGCAATCATGCTCATCATTCAAAGATTTAGTGCCAAACATTCTAATGCATTTTTCTTCTAGCAATTGAGCACAATTATCGGAATCCTTATTTTCATGAAAGATATTAAAAAGATGAAGCATATGAGGCACCCTCAATTCCTTTTTTTTATAGTTTTATTTTATAAAATAAACTAGTGATAAAACAAGAAACTAAAAGATTCGATTGCAAGATCTAAAGATATACCTTCAAGCACTCACCTCCCCGGCAACGACGCCAAAAACTGCTTGATGTCTACTACGCAACCTTCTTCTTGTAGACGTTGTTGGGCCTCCAAGTGGAGAGGTTTGTAGGACAGTAGCAAATTTCCCTCAAGTGGATTACCTAAGGTTTATCAATCCATGGGAGGCGTAGGTTGAAGATGGTCTCTCTCAAACAACCCTGCAACCAAATAACAAAGAGTCAATTGTGTCCCCAACACACCCAATACAATGGTAAATTGTATAGGCGCACTAGTTCGGCGAAGAGATGGTGATACAAGTGCAATATGGGTGGTAGATATATGTTTTTGTTATCTAAAAATATAAAAATAGCAAGGTAACAAGTAATAAAAGTGAGCGTAAACGGTATTGCAATGCGTTGAAACAAGGCCTAGGGTTCATACTTTCACTAGTGCAAGTTCTCTCAACAATAATAACATAATTGGATCATATAACTATCCCTCGACATGCAACAAAGAGTCACTCAAAAGTCACTAATAGAGGAGAACAAACGAAGAGATTATGGTAGGGTACGAAACCACCTCAAAGTTATTCTTTCTGATCGATCTATTCAAGAGTTCGTACTAGAATAACACCTTAAGACACAAATCAACCAAAACCCTAATGTCACCTAGATACTCCAATATCACCTCAATTATCCGTGGGTATGATTATACGATATGCATCACACAATCTCAGATTCATCTATTCAACCAACACAAAGAGCTTCAAAGAGTGCCCCAAAGTTTCTACCGGAGAGTCAAGACGAAAGCGTGTGCCAACCCCTATGTATAAGTTCACAATGTTACGGAACCCGCAAGTTGATCACCAAATCAAACATCAAGTAGATCACGTGATATCCCATTGTAACCACAGATAAGCACATGCAAGACATACATCAAGTGTTCTCAAATCCTGAAAGACTGAATCCGATAAGATAACTTCAAAGGGAAAACTCAATCCATTACAAGAGAGTAGAGGGGGAGAAACATCATAAGATCCAACTATAATAGCAAAGCTCGCGATACATCAAGATCGTACCACCTCAAGAACACGAGAGAGAGAGAGATCAAACACATAGCTACTGGTACATACCCTCAGCCCCGAGGGTGAACTACTCCCTCCTCGTCATGGAGAGCGCCGGGATGATGAAGATGGCCACCGGTGAGGGATCCCCCCTCCGGCAGGGTGCCTGAATAGGGTCCCGATTGGTTTTTGGTGGCTATAGAGGCTTGCGACGGCGGAACTCCCAATCTAGGTTATGTTCTGGAGGTTTCAGTATTTATAGGAATTTTTGGCGTCGGGAACAAGTCAGGGAGGTGCCTGAGTCGTCCACGAGGTAGGCCGGCGCGCCCGGGGGGGTGGGCGCGCCCCCCACCCTCGTGGATGGTCCGGGACTCTTCTGGCCCAACTCTTTTACTTTGGGGTCTTCTTTTGGTCCATAAAAAATCATCAAAAATTGGCACGTCAATTGGACTCCGTTTGGTATTCCTTTTCTGTAAAACTCAAAAACAAGGAAAAAACAGAAACTGACACTGGGCTCTAGGTTAATAGGTTAGTCCCAAAAATCATATAAAATAGCATATAAATGCATATAAAACATCCTACATGGATAATATAATAGCATGGAACAATCAAAAATTATAGATACGTTGGACAATGTGATGGACAAGACCCATCCGTTAGCTTAGCATACGATCGTTCAGTTTATTGCTATTGCTTTCTTAATGTCAAATACATATTCCTTCGACCATGATATCATGCAACTCCCGGATACCAGAGGAATACCTTGTGTGCTATCAAACGTCACTACATAACTGGGTGATCGTAAAGATGCTCTACAGGTATATCCGAAGGTGTCTGTTGAGTTGGCATAGATCGAGATTGGGATTTGTCACTCCGTGTATCGGAGAGGTATCTCTGGGCCCTCTTGGTAATACACATCACAGGAATATTGAAAGAAAAGTGACTAAGGAGTTAGTTACGAGATGATGTATTACGGAACGAGTAAATAGATTTGACGGTAACGAGATTGAACTAGGTATGAAGATACCAACGATTGAATCTCGGGCAAGTAACATACCGACAGACAAAGGGAATTACGTATGTTGTCATAAAGGTTCGACCGATAAAGTTCCTCGTAAAATATGTAGGAACCAATATGGGAATCCAGGTTCTGCTATTGGTTATTGAACGGAGAGGTGTCTCGGTCATGTCTACATCGTTCTCGAACCCGTAGGGTTCGCACACTTAACGTTCGTTGATGATATAGTATTATATGAGTTATGTGAGTTGATGTCCGAATGCTGTTTGGAGTCCCAGATGAGATCACATACATGATGAGGAGCTCCGGAATGGTCCAGAGGTAAAGATTAATATAGAGGATGATGCTGTTTGGTCACTGGAAAGGTTTCGGAATGTATCGGGTAGTCATCGGATCACTGGAAGGGGTTCCGGGAGGCCCCGGGAGGTTATTGGGCCATATGGGCCAAAAGAGGGGAGCACACCAGCCCACAAGGGGCTGGCACACCCCACCTCCAGGCCGCCAGCCCTATGGAAGAAAAGGGGGGTAGCCCCTCCTGCCTTCCCTCCACCTAAGAGAAAGGAAGGGGGCGCCACTCCCTCCGGCCTTCCCCATGCGCGCCCAAGAAGGAAGGGGGGCGGCCAGGGCAGGAGCCCAAGGTGGCCGCCGACCCCTTCGGGGAGCCCTAGGCTGCCTCCCCTCCTCCCCCACCTATATATATGCATTAGTAAGCGTCGGTGCTATACTAACTATTTTTAACCCCTTTCCGCGACAGCATTTGGAACCGTCGCCTGGTGAGTGACGACGATAGGGGGGTCCTTCCCACACGACCCAGAAACCGTCAGGGATAGGGACCCTACATTACTCCTACTCGTTTTTGCTCGCATTGCCATCGCAGTCGGTATTCTGTGGTGCAACGTTTACGATGCGCGACGCATCACAAACGGTTCACTATTATAGAACGTGTATGACGCGCAGCCCATCACAAACGGTTCACTATTAAGAAGATTAGCTAATCGTCGTACGAGTGTCGTACAGGATTACGAAACATCGGACCATCGTAACATCATCGTACACGACAACTATCGCACACGATATTCTGTGGTGCAATGTTTACGATGCATACTTCATCAGAAACAGTTCATGGTTGCGAATCGTGTATGATAAGGAAACTAACACAAACGTTTAGTTTGCCCGCACCATTTGTGATATTGTCTGACATTGCACACGCTTTGCAAACGGCAACTGTGTGCATGCTTGCACACGTTTCCTCTATGTGAACCATCTTGGATTATGGTGTATATCGCAAACGTTTATGTTTTACCAACCGTGTGTGCCGTAACAACCTGGAGAGCGTAATTTCACCGTAATTTAATTGATGCTATTTCAAATTTTACCGGATTTGAATTTGAATGTATGCTACATCTTTATTCATATCCACCAGGTTCAAACAACCAATGCATTATTCGATTCATAGGTACATATGTTCAATAATTACATAAGAACCAAATAAAGAATGATGAACCACAGTTGTATACTTGTACTATTAAAGATGGTAAAGAAAGAGGCGAAATACATTCTGGTTGCTGAACAAGGTGAAGCGGAATGCCCATATTGTGCCCTCCTCCATGCAGAAGGCACGCACGACTCTAGTTCAACCCCTTGTGATGGCCGACCGCCCATCCTTCACGGTCTTCATGAAAACATCTAGATAATCATCGTGTTCTGGTAGAAATACTTTAACCTTTGCATGCCCACCAATCATGTAGTTTGAGAGGTAATCTTGAGT
The DNA here is from genome assembly GCF_002575655.3 of Aegilops tauschii subsp. strangulata. Classification (NCBI taxonomy): domain Eukaryota; kingdom Viridiplantae; phylum Streptophyta; class Magnoliopsida; order Poales; family Poaceae; genus Aegilops; species Aegilops tauschii. The sequence goes on from NC_053036.3 coordinate 370,800,764, forward strand.
AAACTGCTTTGCAACCACTGCAAAGGAAAAAGATTCAGACATTGTCATCTAACACAACTCATTATGGGCAGTAAAAAGAAGGCTACAGAGTTATTACTTACCATCCTGCAGTTCGCTGTTGTCTTGGATAAAGTGTAAACAAATAGTTTAATTGCCATCTTTGGACCCATTTTACTAACAATCTTTATCAGCTTCCTCACTTGATGTTGGTTCATCGATATCTCATTGCCCCATACGCAGAAAGGGTCGAAGCGCGGATCTTTACCAATGACATATGTACCTAAAAGCACCAAGTTAATATTAGAAGCTAAACAACAATTGCACAATGATGTAGTACAAGACTCTTTTATAATACTCCCTCCATTCTTAAATATTTGTCTTTCTAAAGATTTCAACAAGTGACTACATACGGAGCAAAATGAGTGAATCTACACTCTTAAATATGTCTATATACATCCGTATGTGGTAGTCCATTTGAAATCTCTAAAAAAGACAAATATTTAGGAACGGAGGGAATATCTTATAACATCCAATATACCACATATTAGATGAATTAACATCTTATATTATGGGCCCGAAGGAGTTTAGTGCATTCTTACAAATTATCGGCTTATTAAACTACTGTTGTATCCATGGGTTACAGTTAGTTTGAGCTAGTTCGGGCTCAAATAGCCCTAAAGTATATCTAAACATGAGGGCTCGTTTGAGCTAGTTGCATCTATAACCCACCAAAAAAAACTATCCAACCCAAGAGGTGCTAATTGGAGCTAGTTCTCCTAGGGCATTTATTGTCAATCTAATTAACCTTGCCATCCAAACAACTCTTTGGATGGAGTTAGTTTAGGGTTAGTCATGAGCTAGAAACTAACTCTAACCTCTAGCTAAGTTGAGTATCCAAACAGGGTTGTGTTGTTGTTGTTGTTGTTGTTGCTGCTGCTCTTCTACATATATCTAGACATCATTAGAACATTAATGTAACACTCTTCCTTGTTGCTATGTAGCCTAGGATTGCATATTTAGACATTAAGTACAGTACATGTTGCTATGTAGCCTGATCGCTCTCTGACTATAGCGCCAGAAAAGCTCCTGTTTGCTAGGACTACATCGGTATTTCCCCAAAGAGGAAGGGATGATGTAGCACAGCGAAGGTAGGTATTTCCCTCAGTGAAGAAACCAAGGTTATCAAACCCGTAGGAGAACCAAGAACACAACGTAAACAGCACCTGCACACAAATAACAACACCTCGCAACCCGACGTGTTAAAGGGGTTGTCAATCCCTTTCGGGTAACGATGCCAGAAAATTGTACTAGATTGAAATAATAGATCGCAAATAAAATAAAGTGCAACAAAGTATTTTTGTATTTTTGGTTTAATAGATCTGAATAAAAACACAAATGAAAAGTAGATCGCAAGCAAATATATGAGGAAGAAGACCCGGGGGCCGTAGGTTTCACTAGTGGCTTCTCTCGAGAAAGATAGCAAACGATGGGTAAACAAATTACTGTTGGGCAAATGATAGAACCTCAAATAATTATGACGATATCCAGGCAATGATCATTACATAGTCATCACGTCCAAGGTTAGTAGACCGACTCCTGCCAGCATCTACTACTATTACTCCACACATCGACCGCTATCCAGCATGCATCTAGTGTATTAAGTTCATGGAAAAACGAAGTAATGCAATAAGAATGATGACCTGATGTAGGCAAGATCCATTTATCTATTGCGTTAGATATAGATCCCATCTTTTTATCCTTAGTAGCAACGATACATACGTGTCGGTTCCCTTTCTATCACTGGGATCAAGCACCGTAAGATCGAACCCACTACTGGGCACCTTATCCCATTGCAAGATAAATAGATCAAGTTGGCCAAACAAAACCAAAATATCGGAGAACAAATATGAGGCTATAAGAGATCATGCATATAAGAGATCAAAGAAACTCAAATAACTTTAATGGATATAAAAATATATGACTAATCATAAACGCAAAGTTCATCAGATCCCGACAAACACACCGCAAAAGATCTACATCATATGGATCTCCAAGAGACCATTGTATTGAGAATTCAGCGAGAGAGGGAAAGCCATCTAGCTACTAACTACGGACCAGAAGGTCTACAAAGAACTACTCACGCATCATCGGAGAGGCACCAATGGAGGTGGTGAACCCCATCCGAGATGGTGTCAAGATTGGATCTGGTGGTTCTGGACTCTGCGGCGGCTGGATGAATATTTCGTCGACGCTTCTAGGGTTCTGGGATTTTTGGGGTATTTATAGAGCAAAGAGGCGGTCCGGGGGGCACCCGAGGTGGGCACAACCCACCAGGGCGCGTCTGGGCCTCCTGGCGCGGCCTGGTGGGTTGTCCCCTCCTCGGGACTCCCCCAGGTGCAACCAGGGCCCAACTTCTTTCTTTGGTCCATAAAAAATCATCGTGAAGTTTCGTTGCATTTGGACTCCGTCTCATATTGATTTCCTGCGATGTAAAAAACATGGAAAAAAACAGCAACTGGCACTTGGCACTATGTCAATAGGTTAGTACCAAAAAATGATATAAAATGACTATAAAATGATTATAAAACATCCAAGATTGATAATAAAACAACATGGAACAATCAAAAATTATAGATACGTTGGAGACGTATCATAGCCTCAGATATATTACATATGGCCCTAGTTAACCTAATGATAAATGGGTTGCAGATATATTCAGTTAAAAGTCCGATTCACCCGATTAGTCCCTTATCAACCCCCGGCCTATATGGTACCAGCTACCGATATCCTGAACAGTGAGCAGATATAAGCCATGGGATGAAACTAACCTCGACGGAAAACAGCAGTCGTTCCCAAAATTGTCATGTGTAGGTACATCGAGAAGCATGTTAAGCACAACAGGCTAAACATCAACCAAAATTATCCATGGCAGACAAAATAATCTCCAAACGACAGCTTCAGTGTGCAGGTTTAAGCACGCTAGTAAAGCAAAACAAGTGGAAAGGTGTGTTAACTACAACAGGCCTAACATTTAACAACAAGCAAACATAGTCATTCAAACTGGTATTGAGCCGGTCTAAGTACACTGGTTATTGTTAAATAAAAATGGAAAGGCGTGTTAACTACAAGATGCAGCAACCAAATGTAGTCATTCATAGTGGTATTGTTGAAACTGGTACTGATGAAATTGAACTGCATAGTTCATACTTGCACATATTGAACATCACGTTGTGAATAACTGGAATAAACAAGGCACATACTACGAACAACCAAAGATAGCATTTGAAACTGGACATATGCTAACTACAAACAACCGAACAATCAAAAAACTTTAAAAGAGGCATATGCTAGCTATAACAGGCTTAACAGCAAGCAAATATATGCATTCCTATCGGTATGTTTAAAACTGGATTGATGAAATGTATTGCACAGTAAATAATTGCACATATAGAGGATCACATTGTGAACAACTGAAATAAACAAGGCATACTGCAAACAACCAGATATAGTAATTAAAACTGGACATATTCTCACTACACTACAAAAGGGACTCGACAAAACAAATCATGGGTTTTCCCCTGTGAAGAGGCACGGCAAAACAAATCATGGGTTTCCTCACTTGTCACAGATGGGCTTATTCTCGTGGGAAGAGCATGGACCCTGGATGCGCTCCATGTTGTCGCAGATGGGCTCCTTCCCCTTGGAAGAGCACGGCTGTAGGGTGCCCTCCCTAATATCGCCGATGGGTGCTTTCCCCTTGGAAGAGCAGATGGGCTCTTTCCCCTTGGAAGAGCCAGAGAGGGTGCCCTGCTCGTGGTCGCCATCGATGAGGTCTGACTTGGAAGCTGTGGATCCCAAGCCAGCATCACAAAACATGTCCTTCAGAAATGAAAAAGGGGCTCGATGGCGATGTAGGATGGCAAATTGTTGACAGCGAGCCAGAGGAGATCAGCGGCCGGGCCATGGATGAGATCGACGGCAGTTGAACCCGAGGGGTTGGGGGTGGGCCACTTAACCTGTGACATAGCCCGCCTCAGGCCGTCGCTGTCGATGACCTTGATGTCGTAGCCAGCAGCTGAGACATGCCCGCATACTCTAGCCCGCTGCTTGAGTGCCTGCCGCCAGTAATGGTCGTCAGCTTCCTCGGCGACATCGGGTGAAGAGACCGCGATACACCTCTTTTGGGCCAGTCGCTCCTCGAGCTCCATTGGAAGCATAGGCCGGGCTTAGGCTGCGACGCTCTGGAGTGGGGGACGGGGATGGGGATGGGGATCTGTGGGAAAGGGGGCATTTGGCAGGCGTCATCTAAGAAACTTAGGGCGGCCTGGGTATGGAGATCAGTGGGTAAGATGCACGGGCAAACCGGCAGATGTTGACAATGGAGTCCTTGCGGCGGCGGCAGCGCGGACCTTGCTAGAGTTTTGAGTGAGGGAGGGTGTGTGTGTGTGTGCGCGCATGCCCAAGGAGGTTTTGGTGTGTGTGTGTGTGTGTGGAGGTGGGCGGGGGGCGTTTGAGGAAATGACGCGGGTACTGAAAATTTTACTACGCGGGAGTGAAATGCCGGGATATTGAAATTTTTGATGATAGTGCATCGCACACGGTCCGAAGATAACAAGCGTGTGTTATGAAATATAAAAACCCTCGAGGCGGGCAGATATTTTCTAGGGATGCAGGCGGGATTGGGAACAAGAAACATCGCACACGGTCCGGAGATAACAACCGTGTGTTATGAAACAGAAAAACCCTCGAGGCGGGTAGATATTTTCTAGGGATGCATGCGGGATTGGGAACAAGAAACATTGCACACGGTCCAGAGATAACAACTGTGTGTTATGAAACAGAAAAACCCTCGAGGCGGGCAGATATTTTTGAGAGGGGGAGCCTCGTGGAGCCCAATGTACTGTGCGGATGTGTGCGTGACAGGGGCACCGGCGTGGCACACGGTTAGTTTGAGTGAACTGTGTCTGTTGCGTCATCCGACTTGTCTAATGTTCATAAATTTGGCGAAAAATGACGCGGGAGAGGGTCAGAACACGAACACACTTGCATGTGGACCAAATTTATGTATGAAAAGGGTGGTTTGATTTTCAAATACCAAATGCAGCTTCAATGTGGCACCTATCTCGCAAAGCGCACAGTATTGCTTGCCCCACCCCCCCCCCCCTCGTGTCGGCACGAAGGGAATCCTAAGCTATGAATGCATGCCCCCTCCCCCCAACCGAGGTTCACCTAGCAAAGTGCGAAGTAGCTAGCAGCCCCCCTCCTCCATCGTGTCGGCACGAAGGGAATCCTAAGCTATGAATGCATGCCCCCCAACCGAGGTTCACCTAGCAAAGTGCGAAGTAGCTAGCAGCCCCCCTCCCTCGAGTCCGCACGAAGGGAAACCTAATCTATGAATGCATGCCCCCCAACCGAGGTTCACCTAGCAAAGTGTGAAGTAGCTAGCAGCCCCCTCCCTCATGTCGGCACGAAGGGAATCCTAAGCTATGATTGCATGCCCCCCCAACCGAGGTTCACCTAGCAAAGTGTGAAGTAGCTAGCAGCCCCCCCTCGTGTCAGCACGAAGGGAATCCTAAGCTATGAATGCATGCCCCCCAACCGAGGTTCAACTAGCAAAGTGCAAAGTAGCAACCCCCCCCCCCCACACACACACTTTCAGTCGGCGGGCCAGAGAGGCATATCTCACTAAGATGGATCGTAAAACGAACCAAGAATAATCCACCTTGGTCGTACAACCTCTCTCTTGTTGTTGGTCATAGTGATGGTCGTCCATGCGACCCAGGAGATGGGCTAGCTCGCCAATAGTCACGCAAGTAGCTAGTCCCCGAAGACAACCACTACATGTGTGTGGCCCAAACATATGTATGGAGAGGTGTGTTTTTGAGTAACAATGGAACAACTTTGATGTGGCACCATGATTTCGAACTAGAAATCCCCACACCGAGTGAGGGTTAGGTTGACGATGCATATGTATGTTACACCACACTTCAAGCCAATGATGGGGATTTATGCATGCATGCGTGCATAGTATATGTGCTCAAACTTATGGTCTGAATCTCACCATGACCTATACTACGATAACATGAACCAAATGAAGAATCCGCCATGGTAACCTATCTTGTTGTTGGTCAAGGTGATCATGGATGTCCACATGGGCCCACGAATATATAGGCTAGTCGCCGATAACCACGCGAGGGAGTGTACCGTTCGAAGGCAACCACTACATGCATAGGTATGGAGGTGATGCGTGCATGCATGTTTGAATACCATTTCACAACATTGATGTGGCGCGTGCGTTAAAAATCGTACACTAGCTCCCCACACAGAGCGAGATCGGTTCATGACTTGTCATTGTACTAGCCACTTCGACTCGATGGGAGGGATTCATGCATACACATGCATGTGTGTGTGCTCAAACTGTATCATGCATGTCATCCCAGAGCATGACCTATATATATACCGCATTACAAGCAAAAAATAATAATCCCCTCCTAAGTCAAATTAACCTCTCTTGTTGTCAGGCAAAAAGTAGTGATGGACTAGGCAGGCCCACAGATGGAAAGCATCGATATCGCTGATAACCGCTTAATTGGGTGCGAGAGGACAACCACCACCGCTTTGCATGTGGGCCAAACATATATATGTTGAATACCCAAAATGCACAACTTTGATGTGCCACATGCCTCAAAAACCGTAAACCATGCACCCACACAGAGTGAGGTTCATGAAGCGTACTACATATGATGGTCCCCTTCAGCCCCCCCCCCCTCTTCACCGCATACTATATGCCCCTGCCGTAATATGTACAACCCAAAAGAATCCTCATCGATGGTGAAATTAATTAACCTCTCCCGATGTAGGTCAAAGTGATGCATGCATGCATCAACGATGGCCTCGTGGGCCCATTGATGGAAGCGTCACACGTGAGTGTGCTAGCTAAAATAACTACCGTGTGCATGCATGTGGCCCAAAAAGGTGTTGTGTGATGTTTGAATAGCCAATTTCACAATTTTGATGTGGCACGTGCCTCGAAAACCAAAAAGTCCCGACAATGAGTGAGGTGTACTTGTTCACGGACGCGTACGTATAGTATATATGCTAGTCCCCTCCCACCTCTGCGACGCGTACTATATACCACCATAACACAAACAAAAAAGATTCTACCTTGCTGGTCAAATTAACCTCACTGCCGGCTGTTCATCAAAGCGATGGACGACGACCTCGCGGGCCCACAGAAAGTGTCACACGCGAGTATCGAGTGTCGTGTAGGACAACCATTGACTGCATGCGGCCAAAACATGTATGTATGAAAGGGTTGTGTAATGTTTTAAATAACGATTTCACGACCCTGATGTGGCACCGGCCTGCCTAACAAAACGGCCAACCCACAAGGTGGCTCACAACTCGTAGTGTACTGCGAGCCACCCGCCACCCCCAGACGCACACACCCACACACACACACACCGCGAATCCACCGCAACTACAATGCATGTTAAATTAATTATCCCGCGATGAACATATGTTACCAAAGGAGGACGTTTTAATTTTGAAAAAATCACAGAGATCATTAAGACGTTTTAGTACATTAATTGATTGATTTTGTACGGGTATAATGTGCAAAAATCAAATTTGAGCTACATGCACACGTGACAGTGCACCTAAATGGATTGCAAAAACACGTGTCTCACTGGGTGCATGTTTACTTCCTGTGCAACAAATTTCAAACATTGAGAATCTTGATTTTTAAACTCTAGTACATCCAAAACTTATTTGAAGTTCGTGAAACTTATCGTGTTGTCATATGGACACCAATAAAGTGGCATTGTACTTTTTTGTCAAATTTGAGACTAGTTTTGACGTAATCTTTATCTAATTACAAACGGGAGATTATTAATAATTGGGAACCAATATCCCAAATGGATTATTTATTCGAACCGTGAGTGTTAGACCAACAATGGATACGTGCCATGCTTCGGTTAAGCAATAAAGCGGCAGCATTAATCATCCAAATAGAAAAACAATATACGTGCCGCCGCGCGACCCGTGTGCCATGCGAGTAGGCATGAGTTGACGGGACGCATGCGAGCAGTCGGTCGCGTGGGAAGACGGGGAGGCGTGCATGCAGGTGTGTGAATTGACGGAGGCGTGCTCGCTGCGCAGTGTCATCAGGAGGCGTGCGGATAGCTGTGTGAAACTTTGGTAGGCATGCCAGCAGTCCGATGCGCAGGCTCACCGGGAGGCGAGCCATCGGTTTAACCGACGCCTGCCTCTCTCCCACTACTCCCACTACTCCATGTTAATGGTGCGCCCGAGCGGACGCACCCCCCATCCTCGCCGCACACACAATCCTCTCTCTACGCTTGCATCCTCGACGCCGCTCTCAGTCCTCAAAGCCGTCAGTGTATAAGGATGCCGCCGAAGCGTCCCATCGGAGGGAGTGGCGATGCTGGGGCTGCTAAAGCACCGGAGCACGGCGTGGAGATGGAGACAGAGGTTGCCGTCACCGCCGGCGAGTTATCGCTGCACCCTGACATCGTCGACGGCATCGAGCTTCCACAGCCGGAGGCGGAGTTCCACACCGACTCTGGTGACGACACCGGTGACGACTCCGACGACCACTCCGGCGACGACTCTGACGACGACGGACAGCTGGTTAGTCATCTATACCCATTTATGTGTCAAATAGATCATAGGGTTTCTTTGTTTACTCCTGCCTCCCCCATTTTGGAATAAAAATCCTATGGTTATGTTGTCCCAATCCTTGAAATCTGAGTAAGTTTCGTTAGATCCATGTAGTGTATTGATTGTTTGAATGGTACAAGTGATAAGTGATTAGTTGTTTCATCTGTGCAAATGATTTCTGCTACTAATTCGACTAGGGTTAGTGTTCGTGCTAATAATTCCTAGCCAGGACTTCACAATTGATTTTGAATGACCTACATATATGTTTGTGCCATTATTTTCTTCAAGATTGGTCTGTACATAGACGACTGTGCTTAAAAATCAAACCATAATCTCTGGATATGTATAAATAAATAGCCATAAATTCCTAATCTACTTATCGGCATGTAACCATTGATTTGATGCCAAATTTGTTTTACTATTTGTATAGGTGTTGTCTAACGATGTGGACAGCGAGGATGAAGATGGCCAGAGGAGGTACAAGAGGCAAATCCTGAGGGAGCTTTATGCGGGAATGCATAACATGCGTATTAGGACCTAGATTGGCGGCTATCGATGCCCATTTTGCAACCACAAGCTTCATGACGCATAGCTAAGTGTTCTGGCGCATGCAAGAGGACGGGCCGTTGGCTCCTTCAAGCAGAAGTATTCTCGCAGGGTGGCACACGGCGCGTACGCCGAGTACCTGGAGAAGCTTCAGGATCGTGCCGGCATGTGAGATGAGATGTGGGATGGATCGAACTATGTACCCTTCAGTATGATTAATGACGGTTGAACTATGTACTTATGGTTGAACTATGCTTATGTACGTGTACGCTTATTATCTATGTATGAGTATGTTAAATATTTGGTCAAAATTTGGTAAAAATTGCAAAGGGGGGCCAATAAACCAGGACGGAGGTAGTACGTCAATCACACTCGGTTCCCAAAATTGCAACCGTGTGCAATGACTTTCATTTTGCGTGTTGCGTCAATCACACACGGTTCGCTCTAGCAAACCGTCGCCTCCAAAATTCTTTGTGGGACAAAAACCCTCACCACCCAATTCAAAAAACAAAAAAGAAAACCCTCACCATCCCCACGTCACAAAAACCCTCACCCCGCCCGCCACCCCCTTCGATCCCCATTCACACCTGCACAAGCTCCTCCGCGTCTATGCCATGGCACCGCCTATTGTGGAGGTAAACACTTAGCTCGATGCCTGCCGCCGCCGCCAGGCTGCCGGCAAAGCCCACCGCATTTCGCCACTTCCGCTGGCTGCCGCCTATCGCCATCAACTTTCTCGACGCTGCTCGCGGTCGACCCAGCTCCGCTTGGTTGGGGAATCTGCCGTACTGAGGGTTCTTTCTCATGGACGACAAGGTAACTAATTTAATGAGATATTATCTCATCTCTTATCCCAGTTCATCTGCCTCCTTTAATCACCCGGCGGAAATCGCAGTGAATTCATTTTTATTCGAGCTGATTTGAGGGTTTTCTTTCATTCATAGAATGTACAGTGCGCCGACACATCAGGACTTTGTGACCTCCGCCAGAGATTCCATCTCATCGTACCAGATCACTTGAGGACGCACACGGTATGTTCAATCTCACCCTAAATCGGTTGGCATGGCCTACTTTCCTGAACATATTCTAAATATTGCTACATTTGGATAAAAGGTGCCACATGCACCATATATGTCAAAGGGGATTTTCCCCCTCTTCTTTCTATATTAGGCAAATTAATGATGTATTGTTCTTTCGATTACTCTCATATTTCCATGACATCATGTTTACCCTATCTGTTCAATTATAGATTTTTGTCCTTCGATTTCAACTGCTATACAGTTCTTTCAATTTGGGCCCATATTTTCATGTTACCATATTTTCTTTAACAATCCTACCATTTTTTGCAGCGCATCCCTTGCTATGCAACAGATTATGTAGTGCACAATCGTTCCCTTTACATAGATCAAGACTGCACAGATGTCATACTGCACACAAACCATGGATTTACAATCGTTGCTACTATAAGACTTGATGAACGTGGTGACTCCTATTTTGGCACTGGCTTTTGGAAAGAATTTTCTAAGTTTTATGTACTGAAAGCTGGCACTAAAATTGCACTGCACATAAAAGGGCCTGGTCATGAGATATATGCTAACTTCCCCGACAAAATCATCCGTCCAGACTTTGTTCGAAGTAGGTTTTCTTTTCAACTATCTGCATGTTGACTTACCCAGCAATGTCAAATGAATTGTGTAGTATTTAAGCAACCAATTTTTATTCCCTTTTCTTACTATATTCCTACCTAATAACTTCTAGTTACCAATACACTTTTCTATTGCCCTGTTTTAACTAAGTATTCCCTGTATTCCCATTTCTATCAGAAAGCGCCGCTGACAAGGAGACTCCGGAGGTGGAGAACGGGGCTACCAACAAGCGGAGGCGGGGCGAGCTAGAACCGCAAGCGACTCCAGCAGGCCTAGACTTCATCAGCAGCCTCCCCGATGATATGTTGACAGTCATCATCTCCCTCCTCCCAATCAAATATGGGGCGCGGACAACCGTCCTTTCCCGGCAGTGGCGCCCCCTATGGAACTCCAACCCTCTCGACCTCATCGACACCCACGAGCTCTGCCAAGGCTATCGCAAAACCTTGGAGCGTTCTCCAAGATCCTCGGCAGTCACCTTGGCCCAACCAGAGGCCTTAGAATGGGCAATTTCCGTTCAACCGGCAAGGACCGAGCCAAGCTTGACGACTGGTTCCGATCCCCCGCCCTAGATCAGCTCGAGGAGCTCACTTTTGATGATGGGCATATGCGGTCGCTGCCAACGTCCGCACTCCGCCTCGCGCCCACGCTGCACGTTGCCAAGTTCAGGAACTGCCATCCCCCCCTTAATGACGCGCCCGCTCTTATTCTACCACGACTGAAGCACCTCGAGCTCGTCGTCGTCTGCCTCTCAAACGGTGACATGGAGCGCCTGCTCCGTGGCTGTACTACACTCGAGTACCTTCGACTTCAGGCGATCAATGGGTTGAGTACCTTCCACATCACCTCCATGACTCTCCGGACTATTTATGTGTGTTGCTGGTGCGGCAGGAAGACATCACAAGATGTGTACCACGATATGGTCAATGAGGACACACCTGCACTTTAGAGATTACTTGTAGTAGATCAAGAAGGTCCAACAAGAATCAATGTCATTTCTGCACCGAAATTGACAGTGGTGGGCTACTCGTCTCACAAATACTCCAAACTTGTTATTGGATCCACACCCGTTCAGGTACAACAACCGACTTCTACCTCTCCTTCTACAAATTAACATTATTTCTAATTTTGAAGATGTTTGTTCGTCTGTCATTCAGAAAATGATTCTGACAAGCTTGACCCCGAAACTGTGCACAGTGAAGGTCTTGGCACTAGAATCTATTGGCCCCAACCTGGAGCAAGTTGTCAGTTTCCTGAGATGCTTTCTGTGCCTGGAGAAGCTATATATCGAGGTGATGTTCCTTTCCTGTTAAATGTTAACCATAAGGGAGTTCAATTTGTGAAACCTTTTTCCAAGTTTACAATGACAATGTACTACGATTTCTGAAGGTTCTTTTGGAGGATTTCAATACATACATGTCCCCCCCCCATATTGGTTGCTTGATCCATATGGTTACAATCAATAAGCATTTCTTTTTTGGATTCATCTGTACTAGTTTTCTTAGGGAACTTTTCATCCACTCCAACCTCTTGTGAAGAAGGCTACATTTTTCTAGAATGTAATCAAATGCCCATGTTAATCATGTCAGATCGAAGATGGCATGTTAATGCATTTTACAAATCCTGCAAACCAAATACGCATGTAGTAATGTTCAAAACTGCATGTAGGCACTAACACATTTTCTTCTTTTGCGGATAAGATTATGCCCGGTGGTGGATAATGTGATACAGTATAACAATCACGTCGAATGCCTAGATCTGCATCTCTCAGAAATTACTTTGAACTCCTACCGAGGGACCTTACCGGAGATTATATTCGCCAGGTTCTTTGTTCTCAAAGCAAGGGTGCTAAAGGAAATGAGGTTTGCCCTACATTTATTTCGCAAAAATGAATGGTTTGTTAATCAGCGCTTGCGGCAGAATGGAATAGGCTCCAAAAATGCTGAATTTCATTTTGGAACATCAGATGACAGAGTAATTGGAAGTCATCGTGTCAACCCCATACATGACTTCTCAATGGCTGACCCCTTTGCAAAAATTGTGAGGTTTCGAAACCAGACTTAGAAGTGGTAATATTAGTTTGAACCTCTCTGATATCCACGTTCAGCGGATCAGCGCGAGCGTTTGTAGCTGATGAGCTGAATTTCATTTCTAATATCAGTTTGAACCTTGTAATCTTTGAATTTGAGCCATATAACTCTGGAATTTGAACTTTGTAATATTTCGAGCTTTTGTGGTACAATCGTTGAAATGGCATCGTATGAGACTCGTATATTGTTAGCACTATTTTGACCTTAATATGCAATGGTCTTAGATTTTATTAACCATTCTCGAATCTGTTTACCTTGTCGATCTCACAGCACACGATCTGTATAGCTAACTCGACTGCGATCTTCGACATTATTGCACACAGTTGGTTTCTTCCACCTTGTGCATTGTAGAGCGCAGAATTAATTATCACACTCGAGTGTCCATCATCACCCTTCTGTGTAACTTTGACCTCATCACCCACGGGTAAAATTATGACCGAAGTCATTCCACACACTTTGTTTTTACAAAGCTTTTTGCCATTAAACGCCCATGATTTGTCCCTCTTCTAGCCGACGCGTGGCCAAACTAGCCGGGCGGGAAGCTTGCGTGGTAAACAGCGCGGTAGCACGGGAACAGGCTCACCGACAATACATTTGGCGCCTCTTCGAGCCCACGCGTGCAGTGTGGTGTTGTCAAGCGTGCACTGGAATCCTCCGCTATGAACGCTGTGACAAGACGTGACGATTACAGGTCGGCCGGCCCCCATTTATTACAGCGGCCATTTAACCCTTGTGTCTCTTCAACCTTTCGATCGTGCCCCACCATTGCAAGAAGCACACCCACCACGAGAAGAGGGTATACTGCGCGGCTCCAATGGCGCTCCGAGCGGCTGCCGACGACGAGCAGCAGTTCACCATGCGTGCCATGGTGGACACCCATAGAAGGTTCATGGACCTCTCGGTGGTGTACACCAACAACCCGGTCTGGGTGGAGCACTCCATCCACATCATGGAGTTGTTGCTTGCCGAGGAGAAGTACAAGGTGGTCGGGTTCGACCTCGAGTACACCCGCGCTCGTGCCGGGTCTCGTCTCAAGGTCGCCGTCGCCCAGATGTGCGTGCGCCACCACGTCCTCATCTACCACTACTGCCTGGCCACAAGGCCTTGTGAGCGTTTTGCCAGGTTTGTCAATAGCCCCCACTACATGTTCGCTATAGTGGACATCACCAACAATGTAAAGGCGCTCGAGAATTCGGGCATCGCCTGCCGGAATCTTGTCGACATCCAGGGCCAATACAAGATATGGGGCAGCAAGGAGCATGAGAAGGACTCACTGGTTCACCTCGCCGAGGCCTTCATCGACCCCTACTACAGAGACATGAAGGATTCATGCAACAAGGACAAGCGTGCCTGGCACTCGGCCTGGATGGAGAAACTCGACAAAGCTCACGTCGTGTACGTGGCCAAGGAGACCTACACGAACTACGACATGTACAGGTGGATCGTTGACATGAGGAAGTGCCTCCTTCCCTAAAACGGCCAGGGATCCAGCCGAAGCAGAGCAATGGCAAGCGGCATGGCAACAATAAGTAGACGATAAGATCCTCGTTTCTCCTACTTTACTATGCATGTAATTGCTTACTTTGGTGTGTGGAAATGTTATGTGTGTAGTCACTTGTGTAATTGTATGCTTAATTTGGTTATGCAATGCTGTCTTTTTAAGTATATATGTTGATGCTCTGTAGACAGAGCATAGATGTTGTGCGGACAAAGAAAATCACATCGCACACGGACTAAACAATGGAACCCGTCAGTGATGTTTTCATCAATCACTCACAATTGTATACCAGCAATCGTTTGCTCACAACATACACGACTTGTTAGCAGTAATCGTCTGTGTTGTTATCGGTCTTTGCACACGTTTCTGATTACATACTTGTTTGCCGTGTATCACACACATCTTGTTAAGTTGAACCGTTTCAGTTCTCATGTCTCAACGCAAATAGTTCATTCGAGTGAACTGCATGCCGTATATCGCACACACCTTGATCTGGCTGACCGTTTCTTTTGTGTTACCTAATCACAAACAGTTCATCCAAGTGAACCGTATGTTGTATATCGCACACGCCTTCATCTGGCAGCCCGTTAATTTTGTGTTGCCTCATCGCAAACAGTTAATTGAACTTAACCGTATGCCCTACATCGCACACGCCACTAAAATCTGAACCGTGTTTGATGCATCCGGCATCGCAAATGTTTTGCACCTTTTTTGACTGCTTTTTTACACCACCGTTTGCGATTATTGCATCGCACACAGTTTCGTCGAAGGGTCTCTGATCCTAGTGTCGCGTTAGCAGCATCCTGCAGTAGTGATGTGTGGAGGGAGAGGGACAACACACACCACGATCCCCAAGCCGTGTGTGGCGCCCCTCTCCCTCTAGTTCATCCTCGGTCATATTTTCGTAGTGTTCGGCGCAACCCTGCGGAGATAGTTGCATCACCATCGTCACCACGCCGTCGTGCTGCCGGAACTCATCTACTACTTCACCCGTCTTGCTCGATCAAGAAGGCGAGGATGTCATCGAGCTGAACGTGTGCTGAACGCGGAGGTGTCGTACGTTCGGTACTTTATCGGGCGGATCATGAAGGTGTACGACTACATCAACCGAGTTGATAAACGCTTCCGCTAAGCGGTCTACGAGGGTACATAGACATACTCTCCCCTCTCTAGGTATGCATTTCCATGAATATATCTTGCGTGTGCGTAGAATTTTTTTGTTTCCCATGCAACGTTCCCCAACAGTGGCATCCGAGCCAAGTCTATGCGTAGATGATATGCACGATTAGAACTCAAAGGAGTTGTGGGCGGTGATGGTCATATTGCTTACCACCAATGTCTTATTTTGATTCGGCGGTATTGTGGGATGAAGGGGCCCGGACCAACCTTACATGTCCACGAACATGAGACCAGTTCCACCGACTGACATGCAATTTGTTTTGCATAAAGGTGGCTGGCGGGTGTCTATTTTTCCTACTTTACTCGAATCGAATTTGACTATGGCCGGTCCGTGAAGAAGGTTAAAACAGAAAACTTGATAATCACCGTTGCAGTTTTGCGTAGGTAAGAACGGTTCTATAAGCCCGTAGCAGCCACGTAAAACTTGCAACAACAAAGTAGAGGATGTCTAACTTGTTTTTGCAGGGTATGTTGTGATGTGATATGGTCAAGACGTGATGTGATATACGTTGTTGTATGAGATGATCATGTTTTGTAATATCGACAACCGGCAAGAGCCTTAGGGATGTCTCTTAATATTGCATGAAATGGAAGTGCCAAGTAATTGCTTTACTTTATTGCTATGCGTTAGCAATAGTTGTAGAAGCAATAGTTGGCAAGACGACCCCGATGCAACGATGGAGATCAAGGTGTCAATCCAGTGACGATGGAGATCATGACGATGCTTTGGAGATGGAGATCAAAAGCACAAGATGATGATGGCCATACCATGTCACATATTTTTGATTGCATGTGATGTTTATCCTTTATGTGTCTTATTTTGCTTAGAACGACGGTAGCATTATAAGATGATCCCTTCACTTAATTTCAAGATAAAGTGTTCTCCCTGAGTATGCACAGTTGCCAAAGTTTGTCGTTTCGAAGCACCTCGTGAGGACTCTACGTTCACATACAACGGGTGCAAGACAGTTTTGCACATGCAGAATACTTGGGTTAAACTTAACGAGCCTAGCATGTACCGACATGGTCTCGAAACACTAGAGACCGAAAGGTCGAACGTGAGTCATATAGTAGATATGATCAACATAGAGATGTTCACCATTGATGACTACCCCATCTCACGTGATGATCGGACCTGGGTTAGTTGATTAGGATCATGTATCACTTAGATAACTTGAGGGATGTTATTTTAAGTGGGAGTTCATTAGTAATTTGATCAATTGTACTTAATTTATCATGAACTTAGTCTTAATAGTTTTTGCATATCTATGTTGTAGATCAATGGCCCGTGCTACCGTTCCCCTAAATTTTAATGCGTTCCTAGAGATAGCTAAGTTGAAAGATGATGGTAGAAACTACACGGGCTGGGTCCATAACTTGAGGATTATCCTCATTGCTGCACAGAAGAATTATGTCCTTGATGCACCGCTGGGTGACATACCTGCTGCAGGAGCTACTGCAGATGTTATGAACCTCTGGCAGACTCGATCTGATGACTACTCGATAGTTCAGTGTGCCATCCTTTACGGCTTAGAACCGGGACTTCAAAGACGTTTTGAACGCCACAGAGCATATGAGATGTTCCAAGAGCTTAAGTTAATATTTCAAGCTAATGCCTGGGTTTAGAGATATGAAGTCTCCAACAAGTTCTATAGTTGTAAAATGGAGGAGAACAATTCAGTTAGTGAACACATACTCAAAATGTCTGGGTATCATAACCACTTGACTCAGCTGGGAATTGATCTTCTAGTTGAGAGTGTTATTGACAGAGTTCTTCAATCACTGCCACCAAGCTACAAAGGCTTCGTGATGAACTATAATATGCAAGGGATGGCGAAAATGATTCCCGAGCTCTTCGCAATGCTTAAGGACGCAGAGGTAGAAATCAAGAAGGTGCATCAAGTGTTGATGGTTAATAAGACCACTAGTTTCAAGAAAAAGGGCAAGGGAAAGAAAGGGAACTCAAAGAAGAATGGCAAGCAAGTTGCCGCTCCCGTGAAGAAGCCAAAAGCTGGACCCAAGCCTGAAACCGAGTGCTTCTACTGCAAAGGGAATGGTCACTGGAAGCGAAACTGCCCCAAATACTTGGCGGATAAGAAGGATGGCAAAGTGAACAAAGGTATATTTGATATACATGTTATTGATGTGTACCATACTAATCCTCGTAGTAGCACGTGAGTATTTGATACTGGTGCGGTTGCTCATATTTGTAACTCGAAACAGGAGCTGCGGAATAAACAATTGGCTAAGGACGAGGTGATGATGCGCGTCGGGAATGGTTACAACGAGGTGCTATACAAACGGTTTTTAACCCCTTTCTGCGACGGCGTTCGGAACCATCGCCAAGTGAGTGACTGCGATAGGGGGAGTCCTTCCCACACCCAGAAACCATCGGGATATGCCCTCCTGGCACACACGCTCGGCAAAATGAGGTCGTGTGCGACCGGCGAGCGCTCAAATACGATTATACATACAGTAGTGGTAAAAAAATACAATTATAGTGGCGAAATCGTTTCCGGTCGTAAGTACATCCCACACAGTCAATCCCCGCTAAACGGTTCCATTCGTATGTACATTCCGCACAATCAATCCAAGGAATATGTTTCCGTTAGTATGTACATCCCACACAATTAATTCAAAAAGTACGTTTCCGTTCGTATATACATCCCATATAGTCACTCCAAGGAAAACGTTTCCGTTCGTAGGTACATCACACACAATTTTCCCCATTAAATCGTTTGTGATAGCGTTGCCATTGCACACGAACAATTTTATTGTTTGCATTATTGAATGCATTACACACGGTGCATAGAAGAAACTGTGTGGCAAAGGCTGTCCATCACACACACTTTTTATGTGGTAATCGTTTGCGCAAGGTGGCCTAACGCAAACAGTTTCAAGACGATGTCGTGCGTGATTGTTCATTGATCCAACACAGTTTATTCCTAGAAACTGTGTGCGTTGCCTAAGGTCATTGCCCACGGTGTTTTCTCAATACCGTTTGCAATAGAAAAACCCAATTAGCAGGCTAATTGCCCTATTATTAATAATCCATTTATTAATCTAATTGACATTTCATATTAAGCACACAATATATTTCATTTCCATATTAAGGAAGCAGGATTTCATAATTGAAATACATTAGAGTACAACATCATATAGCTTCAGCACTCAGCTACCCCATTACACAACTGCACCAGGACCAAGTTTCACATGCAACATCTACAACCTTTCGAAATTAGCACTATAGACAGAACATAGACAGATGCATCTCATCTTGAAAACTGCTGAAGCGGAAGGCGAATATTCAGCCTTCATTGATGTTGAAGGTCTTTGCAACTTTAGGCCAGTGCCTATGGATGATTGACCGTCCATCCTTCATCCTCTTCAAGAACACTTGAATATTGAACAGTGGGTGTTGTATGAAAACCTTCCTCGCCTCCTGACCATACAAGTGGTTTGAGACGTAATCATCAGTGAACTGCTTTGGAAAGGCCTGAAAACAAGGATATGCATAAATATCTTCTCCAGATTTGAAATGGCGCAAAGGAATTAAAAAGACAAGGTATAATAGTTAGTACCATCCCGTAGTGAACTCATGTCTTCTTCATTGTGCAGACAAAGATCTTGTTGTTTCTTGTCGCTAATTTTTTTATCATCAAAATCTTTCTGAGTGTCTTGACTTGACTGATATTAATGGACAACTCATTTCCACATATGCAAAAAGGGTCAAACAGTGGGTCAAAACCTCTGATAGCAGGACCTACATGTGCAAGACCAAATTGTTAAAAACCTAATATTTAAAAACAAGAAGTGGAAAGGTGTGTTATTAACTGCAACAAGCCTAATATTTAAAAACAAGCAAACGTAGTCATTCAATTTGTATTGTTGACGGGGTAAACGACCACGGGTAGCCTAACCGACTACCCCTGGTTCTTCAGAAGATTTATCAGGCCTTTGGGCCTTCAAGCACTCCAAGCATTTGGGCCGCCTTCCCCGGCCGGCTACCACTAAAGCCGACTCCTGGAAGGCGACCCAGCCTCACCGACTCCAAGAAGCCGGCCAAGAAGAACGCCGACTCCTAGAAGCCGGCCGAGACCACAACCGCCCCTACATAACGACGACCTGACGGGGCATGGCCACAGTGCGGCCCACGACCCCCGAAGCCCGAGGCAGGCATGGTTACAGGAGGCCGTACGGGAGGGATGTCTCCCGTGCGGCCGGGCACTGTAGCCACGCCAGCTACGACGTCATCCACGACCCACTCCTGCACGGCCCAAGGACTGCGGGCCCCTTCAACCGGAGGGAGGCGTGAAGGCGGCCCGGCCTTTCCTAGTCGGCCAGGAGCATAGCCGGCCTCCAGAAGCCGGCGACTCCCTTCCTCGAAGCAGGAGCCCATTTAAGGAGACAAGACGAGGCGAGGCTACAGTGATAGCCCCCGACGCGGATCACTGTAGCCACGCTTACCTCGGCAAAGCCCTCATCATCAGAGGCGCGGCTACAGTAAGCAGCCGCCGACAAGACCCTAGGCGGTGGGGCCGGCCTGCCGACCGAGTAGCCGGCAGCCGGCGGGACCCACCAGCCGGTGGGACCCAGCAGCCGGCGGAGGAGCCGGCAGGCGTAGACACTGACGGCTGGGGCCATTTCCCAGTCGGATTACCATTGTACCCCCGGGGGGTAGGCCTATATAAACCCCCCGGAGCACCCATGCAAAGGGTTGGTTTTTGTTGGCACCTCTGCATGTTTGGCTTCCAAGCATAGCACACGCACACACACCATAGATAGAGAGAAGCAAGAGCTAGCCTTGTTCTTCTTCTCCCTTGATCCCAACAGCTCTAGGAGCGATTGTAGCTACTCTTTATCGAGCTAGTGATCATGCGGAGACCCCGCAGAGCAGGACTAGGGGTGTTATCTCCTCGGAGAACCCCGAACCTGGGTAAGATTAGCCGGCGTGCATGTCTTCGCCTCATCCCGTTTCCAGGCACCGGCGACGTTTCATTGGCTCCCACAATGATAAGCCATCCTTTGGCATATGTCGCACCAACCACCCGACATTTGGCGCCCACCGTGGGGCCAGGTGCACCGTCGTCCGGAGACCTGTTCTGGACGGGAACCTTCTTCCTTCCCCGCGAGCGCAGCCAGCCTGCTGCGCCCGATGGCACTTGCCCCGACGCGCTGCAAGGCGTCGACGACGCCTGCGCAGCGAGCCGCCTCGCCGATCTGCTCGGCGAGACTCGCATCTCCGACGAGCCTGCGTCCGACGCAGGCACCGACTACCCCGAGAGCCGCCTCGTCAGCCTCCTCGACCAACTTCACGTCTCCAGCGAGCCTGCTGCGGACATGGAGTCTGTCGGCTCCACCGACCCGATGCTCATCGACTCCGACACCGCATCGCTCGACGCCTACCCCTCCGACGTGGTGGTCTTCGACGACCCACTCCCTCGAGCTGACAGCGGCAGCAGCGCTGTCACCGAAGTGCTGGTCATCAGCCACGTCTCCAACTCGGGCGGGAGCGCCCGCGACGCTCAGCAAGCAGCGATGCACGACCTCTCCATCCCCCTCCCGGCCGACGCCGACGCCGAGACCCTGGAGGCACGCCGTCTTGCCCTCATCACGGAGAGCAAGAAGATAGCCTCGATGAGACGCCTCACCGAGGCCCACCAGCGCGAAGTTGACCGCGCCGCCTTCGGGACGCCGCCTCCGAGCGGCCCGAGCCGAGCCGGCTTCGTCCAGAAGCGCGGCGCAGCCGTTGCCAGCATGCTGGGCGCAGATCGCCCCGTCTACGCCACCCCGCTTGAGAATCTGCGAGCCGCTCAGGCGGCAGCAGAGGAGCTCAATGGGCTGGGAGCCGATGAGCTCCCCTACATGACAAGACGGATCCAGCAGCTGATCGACGCGGCTGCAGAACGGCATGAAGCCGGCGCCCGAGCTGAAAGCCATCCCCCGCGCCGGGAGCACGCCGCGACGTCCCGCTCGCCGACTGCGAGCGGCACGCGCCAGAAGAAAGACAAGGAGCCGGCTACCAGCCGCAGCCGGACCCGCATCACTATCGAGCGCGACGCGGGAGGCCGCCCTCGGGCGGTTGAACATCAGGGAAACCTGCCTCCTCCCCCGCCTCGAAGAGAAAGACGCCTCACTCCGCCGCCCATCACACATCCGACTCTTGGCGACCGACTCGGCCGCCGAGAAGGAGTCGGCGAGAGTGACGCCCGCCACAGGATCGACCGCCTTGCTCGGTCCCTGGCGTTAGAAGAAGAAGACGATGTCGGCCCGCCATGCTTTGGCCCCCGCATTCGCGACGAGCCCTTCCCCAAAGGGTTCTCGCTCCCCAGAGACACGCCCAAGTACAACGGCTCGGTGAAGCCGGAAGATTGGCTCATCGACTACTCCACGGCCGTCAGCATCGCCAACGGCAATCGGCGCGTCGCCGTGAAGTACGTCCCCTTGATGCTGCAAGGGACGGCGCGCACGTGGCTCAACAGCCTCAAGCCATACAGCATCAACAGTTGGCTGGACTTCACCGAAGCTTTCGTCCGCAACTTCACCAGCACCTACAAGCGGCCTCCCAAGCCTCGCCAGCTCTCCCTCTGCGTCCAGGGGCCCAACGAGTCGACCCGCGACTACCTCACGCGATGGGCCGAGCTCCGCAACTCCTGCGAGGGAGTGCATGAGGTCCAGGCCATCGAGTACTTCACTGCCGGGTGCCGAGAGGGCACCCTCCTCAAGCACCGACTCCTCTGCGACGAGCCGGCTACCCTCGATGAGTTGCTGATCACCGCCGACAAATACGCTACTGCCGACTCCTCCATGAAGGCCGAGCTCCGAGTGGACGCCTCGGGGAAAGTGGTCGCCCCGGCTCCCAAGCAGCCGGCTGGCGACCCCAACCGGCGCCCCTACCAGAACGACCACAAGCGCAAGGGCCCCATGCCGGCTTCCTCCAGTCGGCAGGTGGCCACCATTGAAGACGAGCAGCCCGAAGAGCGGCCTGCTCCCAAGAAGAAGGGAGGCCGGCCGCCCTGGCAGCCGTCCTTCTCCTACGAACAAGCACTCGATGCTCCCTGCAAGTTCCACAGCGGCGCGAAGCCGTCCAACCATACAACACGGAAATGCCATTGGCTCACCCGCATCACCAAGGGCGAAGGGATGGTCCCGCCTCCGCCTCCCGGCCCGCCGCCTCCAGCTCCCCCGCAGCCGGCGGCCCGGCCGGCAGTCGGCGCCATCCAAGACGAGTTCCCTGAAGCGCACGACGCGTACGTTGTCTTCACAAGTCAAGTCGACGACAAGCGCAGCCGACGCCGGCAGCACCAAGAAGTAAACGCAGTCGCCTCTAGCACCACCGAGTTCATGCACTGGTCGGAAAAACCCATCAGCTGGAGCCAGGCCGACCACCCAGAGGTGATGCCTTCGCCTGGCTCCTATGCTATGGTTTTGGACGTCACCCTTGCGACGGAGAGGCGAGCTGCCAGATTTTCCCGCGTCCTGATAGACGGCGGAAGCAGTATCAACATACTGTACCGCGATACCATGGACAAGCTGAACATCAAAGCGAAGCAGCTCATGCCGAGCCGCACAGTCTTCCATGGTATCGTACCCGGCCTATCTTGCTCTCCAATCGGCAAGATCAAGATGGATGTTCTCTTCGGAGACAAAGATCATTTTCGCCGGGAAGCAATATGGTTCGAGGTGGTGGATTTGGAAAGCCCCTATCATGCACTGCTTGGCCGACCTGCTTTGGCCAAGTTCATGGCTGTGCCCCACTATGCCTACCTGAAGATGAAGATGCCGAGCTCGAAGGGGATCATCACGGTAGCCGGCGACTACAAGAAGTCCATCGAGTGTGCCATGGCCAGCAGCCGGCTGGCCGAGTCCCTCGTGGTGGCGGAAGAGAAGAAGATGCTGGAACGGGTTGTGGCCATGGCCGGCAAGCAGCCGACCTTGTCCCCCAACCCCAAGGACTGTGATGCGCAAGGCTCCTTCCAGCCTGCCAAAGAGACGAAGAAGATACCTCTAGACCCGGAGCACCCGGAGAGGTTCGCCGTGATTGGGGCGAACTTGGACAGTAAATAGGAAGGCGAGCTCGCCGACTTCCTCCGTGAGAATCGAGACATCTTTGCATGGTCCCCAAAGGACATGCCGGGTGTCCCGAAGGATTTCGCCGAGCACAAATTACATGTCCGAGCTGATGCGAAGCCGGTCAAGCAACCCCTCCGCCGACTATCAGAAGAGAAGCGAAGAATCGTGGGAGAAGAGATAGCCCGGCTCCTCGCAGCCGGCTTCATCATGGAAGTGTTCTTTCCAGAATGGCTTGCCAATCCAGTTCTGGTTTTGAAGAAGAATAACAAGTGGCGCATGTGTATAGACTACACAAGCTTGAACAAGGCCTGCCCAAAGGATCCGTTTGCTTTGCCACGGATTGACCAAGTGATAGACTCTATAGCCGGATGCGAGCTGTTGTGTTTTTTGGATGCATACTCAGGGTATCATCAGATCAAGTTGGACCCAGCTGACCGCCTGAAGACTGCCTTCATCACACCCTTTGGAGCTTTCTGCTACCTGACAATGACATTCGGCTTGAGAAACGCCGGTGCCACTTTTCAGCGTTGCATGCAGAAATGTCTCTTGAAACAACTCGACAGAAATGCCCACGTCTACGTAGACGACATTGTGGTGAAGACAGAGAAGCGCGGTACCTTGCTGGAAGACCTGAAGGAAACATTTGCCAACTTGCGCCGATTCCAGATCAAGCTCAACCCCGAGAAGTGCGTGTTCGGAGTACCAGCCGGCCAGCTGCTAGGCTTCCTGGTCTCCGAACGCGGCATTGAGTGCAACCCTGTCAAGATCAAGGCCATCGAGAGGATGGAGATACCCACCAAGCTGCGAGATGTGCAGAAGTTCACTGGCTGCTTAGCCTCCCTGAACCGTTTTATCAGCCGACTAGGAGAGAAGGCCCTCCCCCTGTACCGACTCATGAAGAAGTCCACTCACTTTGAGTGGAATGATCAAGCCGACCAAGCCTTCCATGAGTTGAAGAAAATGTTGACCACTCCGCCTGTCCTGGCCGCGCCGACTGAGAAGGAGCCCATGCTCCTCTACATCGCCGCGACAAGCCGAGTCGTCAGCACTGTTGTTGTGGTCCAGCGCCCGGAGGAAGGCCGAGCCCAGCTGGTCCAGAGGCCGGTCTACTATCTCAGCGAAGTACTATCCAGCTCAAAGCAAAACTACCCGCACTACCAGAAGATGTGCTATGGGGTGTACTTCGCTGCCAAGAAATAGAAGCCCTACTTCCAAGAGCACCCCATCACGGTCGTGTGCACTGCCCCGCTCGCCGAGATCATAGGCAGCCGGGATGCATCCGGCCGGGTGGCCAAATGGGCCATTACCTTGGCGCCTTACACGATTTTCTATCAACCCCGCACCGCCATCAAGTCGCAAGCATTGGCCGACTTCCTCGTCGACTGGGCCGAGACCCAGTACTTACCGCCGGCTCCCGACTCTACCCATTGGCGGATGCACTTTGACGGGTCCAAGATGCGCACCGGCTTGGGAGCCGGCATCGTCCTCACCTCTCCCAAAGGCGACAAGCTCAAGTACACGCTGCAGATCCACTTCGCCGCCTCCAACAACGTGGCCGAGTACGAGGCGCTCGTACATGGGCTCCGGCTAGCCAAAGAGCTCGGCATACGCCGGATCCTGTGCTACGGCGACTCCGACTTAGTGGTCCAGCAATCATCTGGCGATTGGGACGCCAAGGACGCGAACATGGCGAGCTACCGCTTCCTCGTCCAGCAGATGAGCGGATACTTCGAAGGGTGCGAGTTCCTTCATGTGCCAAGGGCCGACAACGACCAAGCAGATGCCCTAGCACGGATCGGCTCCACCCGACAAGCCATACCGACTGGCGTCTCCCTCCAGCGCCTCCTCAAGCCGTCCATCAAGCCGTCTCCAGAGTCGGATTCCATCTTCATACCGCCTGCGCCAGAAACAGCCGGATCCGGCTCAAGAAATCCCGCAGGCGGCACGGGGACTTCGACGACTGCCCCGGGAACTGACGTAGTCGCACCCGGCCCAGGGACCTCAGAGCCCGGCCCGGGGACTGCAGCAGTCGGCCCGGGGACTGCAACGACGCAAGAAGCAGTGGTCGACCCCAACGCAACACCCAACCCACCCACCCGAGTCATGGTGGCCACGATAACAGCAGAAGAAGTCACAGCTCCCTCATGGGCCCAGCCCATCCTCAAGTTCCTAGTCAGTAGAGAGCTGCCGACTGATGAGATCGCAGCAAGACTAGTGCAACGACGAGCCGCAGCATACACAATAATCAACAGGGAGCTTGTGAAGCGCAGCGTCACTGGAGTCTTCCAGCGTTGCGTCGAGCCAGAAAAAGGAGTGGCAATCCTCAAAGACATCCACCAAGGCGAATGCGGCCACCACGCCGCCTCAAGATCCCTCGTGGCCAAGGCTTTCCGCCATGGGTTCTTCTGGCCGACTGCCTTGGAGGATGCTAAAGAAATAGTCAAGACCTGCAGAGGATGTCAAGTCTTCAGTTCCAAACAACACCTGCCGGCTTCTGCCCTCAAGACCATTCCCCTCACCTGGCCTTTTGCCGTCTGGGGACTGGACATGGTAGGCCCTTTCAAGACAGCCCCCGGTGGCATGACACAACTGCTCGTTGCGGTGGACAAGTTCACAAAGTGGATCGAAGCCAAGCCCATCAAGAAGCTGAACGGGCCAACTGCTGTGACATTCATCACCGACATCACCACTCGGTACGGCGTGCCGCACAGCATCATCACCGACAACGGCACAAACTTCGCCAAAGGCGCGCTGGCACGTTTCTGCGCGACACAGGGCATCCGACTGGACTTAGCGTCCGTTGCCCACCCGCAGTCAAACGGCCAGGTCGAGCGAGCAAATGGACTTATCCTCTCCGGCATCAAACCCCGACTGGTTGTACCACTGGAGCGATCGGCCGGCTGCTGGCTCGAAGAGCTGCCGGCTGTCCTCTGGAGTCTGCGCACTACACCCAACAAGTCGACCGGCTTCACTCCATTCTTCCTCGTGTACGGTGCCGAGGCTGTCATCCCAACAGACATCGAGTTCGACTCGCCTCGGATCACCATGTACACGGAGGAGGAAGCCAAAGAAGCAAGAGAAGACGGCGTCGACCTACTGGAAGAAGGCCGGCTGTTAGCCCTCAGCCGGTCCGCCATCTACCAGCAAGGCCTGCGCCGCTACTACAACCGCAAGGTCAAGCCAAGATGCTTCCAAGAGGGCGACCTTGTGCTCCGGCTGATCCAGCGAACAGCCGGCCAGCACAAGCTCTCGGCCCCTTGGGAAGGCCCCTTCGTCGTCAGCAAGGCACTCGGCAACGACTCCTACTACTTGATCGACGCGCAAAAGCCAAGAGCACGCAAGAGAGACGACTCCGGCAAGGAGTCGGAGCGACCATGGAACGCAAACCTCCTAAGACGATTTTACAGCTGAAAAGCAGTATGTATCACGCTACCCCTTTTGTATTAAGTTACAAACCAACAGGCCCCCCGAACAGTACTCGGGGACTGCCTTTTATTTATCTATGGATGACGAGTGTCATATCCATGAATGTCTTATTACATTTTGAATTCTTGTCCGGCACCGGGTCCGACTAGTCGGCCCGGGGACTGGCCGCCTTAAGCTATATTATAAGTTCTTCCCGAAGTCAGCAAAGTAGTGCGCCGGCTCCCCAGTCCTCTCTTGTTGAAAGTCGCAGCTCAAAGAACTGACTGTCCGACTAGCAAGAGAGAAGACAGAAAGGACGCCCACACGAAAACGGCTAAGGAACAACTAACCTATATAGCAAAAAGACGGCCTCTATATACGCCTGCCGACTGTCATAACAGCCGGCTGGCCGGCTTCCTAAAAACTTAGCTTAAGTCTGGTAGAGCTAAAAGTACTTCCCCCTCCCCAGCTGCCCAGGCACTCCCCGGCTGCAGTTTGTAGAACAACTGTTTGACTAGGGAGACGGCAACCAAGGGAGGGCGGCAAAGGAAAAAAGCAGAAGGACAAAAAGCAAAAGTACAAGGAAAAGCCGATTGCATAACTTATATACATAAAGCCGCCTAAAGGCTGGCAACAGAATTAAGTTTGAATACACCCAGTGGGTGGAATTGCGCAGACTTAACCGAACATTGTTCAAAGTAACAAGACAGGAAAACAAAGAAAGAAGACTAAGGCATGACTTGGAGGCCGAGCTGGTCGGTGAAGGCAGCTCGCCGGCTGAGGGAGTGGCCGCCTAGCTGGTCCCGGCTTGACCGCCTCCCGCGGCAGGAGACGTACTCGCACGCGACGTAGTGCTGGAGGCGCAGTCAGGCTGGCCGGCTTCTCCACCAGCCGGCTCGGCGCCTTCACCCTCCTCCTCCTCCTCACCCTCGTCGCTGGAGTCGATCTCCTCCGCCGAGTCCTCGCCGTACGCCGGGTCCAGCCCGAACCAATCTTCCGGCTGGGCAACTCCATTGTCGTCCACCTCGGGGGCGAAGACGTTGGTGTCAGTGTAGTCGGCGATCGCCGAAGCTCGCCGAATGATGGCCGGCCGCGCCGGCTCGAGCTCCGTGTCGGCTTGCTGCCGCCAGGTCGCCAGCTAGTCCAAGTTCAGGCCGGGATACCAGGCCTTGACGAACTCCAGCGCCCGCCCGGCGCCGGAGCGGGCCGCTGACGCCTTCCAAGCCTCGAAGCGCCCGACGGCCACCTCCAGCCAGTCGGCGGTCCGGCTGGGAGTGCGCCGGACCACTTGGCCGGGCCAGAGGGTGGCCAAGACCTGCGACCCGGCACGCTGAAGCCGGCGGAGCAGCCTGTGAGCCGGCTGGATACGAGCCTGGATCGCCAGGAGCTGCTCCTCCAGCGAGCGGCCGGCGGTCGGCGAGATCTCGAAGCCGGCTTGCCTCTTCGCCTGGCGACGAGCTTCGATGGCCTGGTTGGCAGCAGTTGAGTAGCCAGGGAAGTACTCTGCGCGAAGAAGAAAAGAAAAGAAGAACCCCAAATCAGAAAAACAAGTCGAAGTAGCAGATGGCAAGAGAGGATGAAGGGGCAGACGACTTACCGTCAACCAGATCCTCAATCTGGCCATAGCCGGAGACCAGAGTCTGCCTGGCCTCTGCCCAGCCGGCCGCCTCCGTCTCGAACTCGGCCTGGAGGGTGGCTTCGCGATCCTGCGCAGCCATCAGTGCAGCCTTGTGGCCTTCCTCCTGGTCGGCCAGCTTCTTGACCAGGCGGTCGCGCTCCTGCACCAAGGCGGCGAGCTCCGCGTCCCTGGCACGAAGAGCAGTCTGGGACTCCCCCAGCTATGCCCTCAGACTGGCGTTGGCCGCTGCAGAGATAGAAGAACAAGAAGAACGATGAGAAATCATCAAGGAAGATCCGAGCCGACTGCTCAGCAGTCGGCCCGAATCTCGGGGACTACACCCAGTGGGTGCGCTGACGCGCCCCCACATGAGATAAAGATCAAGTTACATACCTCGGCTTTCAGTGAGATCAGCGATCTTCTGCGTCAGCTCCCGAGCCTGGGAGTTGAAGGCGGCCGCTCGGAGGTTGTGATAGTCCTGCAAGATGGACAGAAGATCGACGTGAGAACGAAAGCAACGATGAGGAATCATCAAGGAAGATCCGAGCCGACTGCTCAGCAGTCGGCCCGAATCTCGGGGACTACACCCAGTGGGTGCGCTGACGCGCCCCCACGAGAGAAATCAAGAAGAAGATGAGAATACTAACCCGGATGGCAGCCCGCGTGGCGAGGAATTCGTCGGTGAACTGCCTCTGCGCCGCGGCTTGGCCCTGGAGCCGGGTCCGGACGTCTTGCGCAGCGATGTTCACCACGGCTGTCCCTCCGCCTGGCGTCCACCCTGAGGTAGCGCTGGCCACCTCCGCGTCTCGGACCGACGAGCTGGAGCCCACGGCCGGCCGTGGCTCCGACGCTGCTTTCTGCGGCTCCGACGCGGCCTTCCCTGCGCGCCGGCTTGGCGGAACCCGGACCGCCACCGCAGCTCCCGCGGCCGGCTCGCCTTCCGCCGACTGTGCGGGCGCAGGCTCAGTCTGGCCGCCTTGGGCCGCCCCAGTCGGAGGAGTCGGCCCCGGCGCCTCCCTCAAGAAGATGACGTCGTCGCCGCTCCCTCCCAGATCCGGCTGGGAACCACTGGCTCCCCCTGGCGAGGGATCCGCGCCCCCGGGCGCCATGGTGCGCAGGGGGTGACCATCAAGGCCTCCCCTGCCGCCGCTTCGGCCTCGGCCTCTGCCTGGGCCTTGGCTGCAGCCTCGGCGAGCGCCTTCGCCGCCTCCTCGTCCCGAGCTGCCTGGGCGGCGGCTGCCTTCCGTGCCTCCGCCTCCCGCGCTTCCTGCTCCTCCCGCACCTCCCGCGCGTTCCTTTCCGTCGCCTCCAGGAGGGCGGCGCGGGGATCTACGCGGCGGGTGGTGCTCCCAGAGCCCCCTGGCGACTCGACAACGGAGCCGGCAGCCGCCCGCTCGAGTGACAGTGGAGCTCTGATCAAAGAAAAGAAGACAAAGGTTCAGAAAACCACCCAAGAAAATAAAGAAGGAGAATACACAGAAAGAGAGAAAGCTTACGCTGACACAGCCTGCGGCTGCTTCACCACTCTGCGGAAGCGAGCCGCCTTCGCGGCCGCTTCTTCCCGCCTGGTGGCTGCCGCCCCACCCCTCGGCTTCTTCGTCCGGCTACCGAACATGCCCTGGGTGGCGCGACGTTTCTGGCCTCTACCCCGAGCAGGTTGCGCGCCGGAGGAGCCCGCGCCGCATCCGGAGGCTGGCTGGCGGGGCGGGACGACTTCGGCTTCGTCCTCGTCTGGCCAATCGTCGAAGGTCGCAGAGAACCCGGCGCCGCCTGCTTCGCCGCCGGCTTGGCCACCAGCCGGCTCGGCGGCTTCCTCCATATGGACCGCCCCCAGATCGGGGTCCTCCTGGTCGTGCTCGGTCCGGTCGGGGGCGAAGCGGCGCTCCATGTCCGCTCCGCCGGCCGGCCGAAGCAGAGGATTCTGTCAAAAAGCGAGCCGACTGAGTTAGAGTCGGCCCAGAGGAACTCGGCGACGAAGCTAAGAGAGAAAGAGAGAAAAAGAGAAGGGGGGCGTACCGTAGGCGGAGGATTGGCGCGGCTATATGGCTCCTTGCCGAATTGCCAGTCGTCGGGAAGCTGGCAGTTGGCGAGGTAGTTCACCATGTCGGCCGCGTCGGCCTGCGGCATCTCCTTGGTGCACATCCGGCTTGGATCGAGCTGGCCGCTCATCTGACAGATCAGATGAGGCCGGCTCTGGAGCGGGAGGACCCGGCGCGTGACGAACGCGGCCAGAAGGTCGGGCCCCGTCAGGCCCTCCGACTGGACCATCACCCGAAGGCGGGCGATGGCGGCGTTCCCTCCCTGCGATAGCGTCACCGCCCGGAAGGACCACTGGGGCAGCCTCCCCGCCGATGGGCCGGCTACGTAAGCCGGCAGGTTGATGTAGTCGCCCCGGGGAGCGATGTTCCGCACGTAGAAGTATGATTTCTGCCACTTCTTCACCGATTGGATCAGCGTGATGACGGGGAAGGGGTTGTCGGTGCTCGATCTCCGCGACGCGATGAAGGCGCCAGTGTGGGCCGGCACGCCCTTGCTGCGCGTACCCAGCTTCGACTGGAAGAATTCCCCCCAGAGCTCGAGGGTGGGGAGGACGCCGAGATAGCCCTCGCACAGGGTGACGAAGGCCCACAGCAGCACCACCGCGTTGGGGGTGAGGTGGTGCGGCTGGAGCTGATAGTAGTCCAGCCAGGAGCGGAAGAAGGCGCTCACTAGCAGGCCGAAGCCGCGCAGGAAGTGCGAGCGGAAGACCACCCGCTCGCCATCCCGCGGCGCCGGCCTGATTTCTTTCTCCGGCGCGAGGCGGACCTCCACTTTGTCCGCGCTGGGCAGACGCCGGGTGTCGCGGAGGAAGTCGATGTGGTCATTGTGGACGATGGAGCCATCCCAATCCCCGCCGAGCTGCTCTACGTGGGGAGGCATAGCGGAGGCTGGCACGGCGGCGGAGGAGCGTGCGAAGGAAGAGCGCGGCGGCGAGGCGCTGTCGCAGGAACGAGCAAGGTGAGAAGACGAAGGGAGTAGGAGGAGCGTGCGAGGGTCTGCCGCCCTCCACCTCCCCCTACTTATAGCCTCACGCGGCCGAAGAGGCCGGACATGGGGGGGAGACGTGGGATTAACTACGCTCACTCCCCACGACTCGCGTTTATTACGCATAAAGTGCGAGCCGAAACTGCCGCACGGAGCGTGCGGGCGGTTTCGGGATACAAAGGATCCGCGCCTGGGCCGGGGCGCGGACGTGGCGGGCCCCCTCCCTGCGGCGACGTCCCGTCACGCGAGTGGGGTGGCAGGCTTTCCGGCCACGTGGCACGCCACGGCCCGAGGCCGGCCCGCGGCCCGGTGCACAAGCCCGCGGGTTCCCGCCTCCCGACTCCAGAAGAATTCGACTAAGGGCGGCGCGCCTTCACCAAGGCCGGCTCCCAGCTGCCGGCTTGTCACGATAGGAAGCTGACCGAGCTTCTCGAACCCCACTCCACCTCGAAGCCCAATCAGCTTCGGGGACTACTGTCGGGGTAAACGACCACGGGTAGCCTAACCGACTACCCCTGGTTCTTCAGAAGATTTATCAGGCCTTTGGGCCTTCAAGCACTCCAAGCATTTGGGCCGCCTTCCCCGGCCGGCTACCACTAAAGCCGACTCCTGGAAGGCGACCCAGCCTCACCGACTCCAAGAAGCCGGCCAAGAAGAACGCCGACTCCTAGAAGCCGCCGAGACCACAACCGCCCCTACATAACGACGACCTGACGGGGCATGGCCACAGTGCGGCCCACGACCCCCGAAGCCCGAGGCAGGCATGGTTACAGGAGGCCGTACGGGAGGGATGTCTCCCGTGCGGCCGGGCACTGTAGCCACGCCAGCTACGACGTCATCCACGACCCACTCCTGCACGGCCCAAGGACTGCGGGCCCCTTCAGCCAGAGGGAGGCGTGAAGGCGGCCCGGCCTTTCCTAGTCGGCCAGGAGCATAGCCGGCCTCCAGAAGCCGGCGACTCCCTTCCTCGAAGCAGGAGCCCATTTAAGGAGACAAGACGAGGCGAGGCTACAGTGATAGCCCCCGACGCGGATCACTGTAGCCACGCTTACCTCGGCAAAGCCCTCATCATCAGAGGCGCGGCTACAGTAAGCAGCCGCCGACAAGACCCTAGGCGGTGGGGCCGGCCTGCCGACCGAGTAGCCGGCAGCCGGCGGGACCCACCAGCCGGTGGGACCCAGCAGCCGGCGGAGGAGCCGGCAGGCGTAGACACTGACGGCTGGGGCCAGTTCCCAGTCGGATTACCATTGTACCCCCGGGGGGTAGGCCTATATAAACCCCCCGGAGCACCCATGCAAAGGGTTGGTTTTTGTTGGCACCTCTGCATGTTTGGCTTCCAAGCATAGCACACGCACACACACCATAGATAGAGAGAAGCAAGAGCTAGCCTTGTTCTTCTTCTCCCTTGATCCCAACAGCTCTAGGAGCGATTGTAGCTACTCTTTATCGAGCTAGTGATCATGCGGAGACCCCGCAGAGCAGGACTAGGGGTGTTATCTCCTCGGAGAGCCCCGAACCTGGGTAAGATTCGCCGGCGTGCATGTCTTCGCCTCATCCCGTTTCCAGGCACCGGCGACGTTTTATTGGCTCCCACAATGATAAGCCATCCTTTGGCATATGTCGCACCAACCACCCGACAATTGTGTAGGTCTAAGTACACTAGTTATTGGCCCTATTTGGATCCATGGGTTAGAGTTAGTTTGAGCTAGTTTGGGCTCAAATAGCCCTAAAGTATCCAAACATGAGTGTCGGGGATATACCCCGCGGTATGATCCGGCCGGACTTATAACCCGGCTGGGACTTGGTAAACCGGTAGGTTGATAAACCGGCTGACAGTTAAGACAGACAGTTAAGACAGATGGCTAAGACGGACGGTAAACCAGCGGGTGGTAAACCGGTAGGTGTTAAGGCAAGTGGTAAACCGGCAGGTGTTAAGGCAGGTGGTAAACCGGCAGGAGTTAAGTCAGATGATAACCCGGCAGGAGTTAAGTCAGTTGATAACTAAGCAGACCATCATAAACCGGCACCAGTCATAACCCGACAGACAGTGATAACTGGGTTGCCAGGGGTTATGAAGCCTGAGACGTTATGAAGCCCAAGACGTTAAGAAGCCCATGAAGAGAAGTCAGAATAGTTAAGTCTTAAGTCCGAGTTGGACTCTATATGTAACCCGCCCCTTCAACTTATATAAGGAGGGGCAGGGCTCCCCAAAGAGGGACAAGCAAGAAGAAATAATCTCTAGGGCTAGACACAAAGAGCCGGTTTATCGGCGACTCTCTCATGATGATAATGAGACCTAGCCTCAAACATCATGTAGGGTTGTTACCGGATGATGTTTCCCGGGGCCCGAAGCTGTCTAAATCCCTGTCTTGTGTTGCGTCTCTCGATTCCGCTCAACCCCTATCAAGCTACCACATAGATGCGTTGGCCTCACGACTAAGTCCTCACCCTAGGACATCTGCCGTGACAATTCCACGACAGATGGCGCCCACCGTGGGGCCCGCGCACGGTGGTGATGAGTTCTTGGAGGGATCTTTTCTTAGGGATCGAGAAGTTCATAATTTTCCGGATGAAGAAAGACCGGCTTGGAAAGATTTGCATCAGCTTCAAGTTTAACAGTCCAAAAATAGCAGTCAGATCTGATGCCCGGATGAGGTTTTGAGTAAATTAGGGCTAAGTTGCCGAGGATCCGGTGATCCGTCGAAACCGAAGGCATCAATATATTCTACGGTCGCTGACTTAAGTGACGGGGGAGTCAAACCAACTACGACCCGGCCTCTAAATCACCGCCAAAAAGAGCTGATTACTACTACTTGTTGAGTCATGCGTGGAGTCAAGATGGTTTTTAACTGGTGGCCGGCGTCGGCTTGCCCCTTTTGCTAAATCGCCCCTGTTGTGGTCGGTGTCAAGTTTCCCTCGAAGC
Organism: Aegilops tauschii subsp. strangulata; assembly: GCF_002575655.3. Classification (NCBI taxonomy): domain Eukaryota; kingdom Viridiplantae; phylum Streptophyta; class Magnoliopsida; order Poales; family Poaceae; genus Aegilops; species Aegilops tauschii. The sequence goes on from NC_053036.3 coordinate 370,835,448, forward strand.
CGTTCTGAGCCGGGCCTACCTTGCCTTGACCTCGAGTTGCCTCCTGAATCCGCCTAGGCGTTCACCACCATAACCTAAATCGCCGCAGCGCCTCAGCATAACTCGCCGCTCCACTATGACCGGTCACCGCTGCCGTCCGGTCGCGTCCATCACGAGCGCGGCCTTGTCGGCTTCACGTTTGAGCTGCCTGGCCTAGCCCGCCTGTACACCCGGACCGGATCGCTACTCCGGTCGGTACCAGCGCACCCTCACCGGCTCGGGGTCTCTCTGTTCCTACCACGGGACGTCGTCGCTGTGGCCTCATCTCCATGCTGAGCCACTTCCACTACGACCAATTCATCGCTCCTGTTATTGCTCGCTCGTGAAGTCACCGCGGATTTAACTCTGCCCGGAGCCGCTGCTGCGAACTGCTTTTTTCTCCGAGCCACGCCAGCGTTGAGTCGCCGTCCCCGTACATTGAACCGCCACACAGCAGGACGGATTACCGCCCTGTTGACCCGCCGTCTCTGCCAAACCACTGTGGTCTTAAACCGCCACTGCCACTCACCGTGAGCCGCCACGCTTTATGGCACCACGCTTCCGACTCAAGATGTGTCCTCGAGCCGGCGTTTCTGCCGTGCGGCTGTCACTCCTACCTCACGCTGCCTCCGCCGTGGCCGCGCTGAATCGACCCAGCTGAGCAGCTTACCTCCACCTCTGTTTCCCCCACTGAGGCTCGCCATTGTTGCCTTGCCGAGTCGCCGGTGCCCTTTTGCTACGTCCGCTTCAAGCTGCTGCATGCCTCGCCTCGCACCGACGAGTCGCCGTCTGTCGCAGGCCTGCCTCAAATCGCCAGTCTTCGTCACGCACTTTCAACGAGCTGATGGCGCCTCCAAGGATGCCGCCGCCAGTTCAATACTGATCTGGATAGAAGAAAAGTCAAAGTTAAAAAAGAAAAGAAGGGAGGCTACTACGGGAAGCTGACGTGGATTCATCGAACTCTCCACGGCTCGAAAGCGGAGACGCTCTCCACCCACCGCCGGCTTGCAGTGCCTCTCAGCCCTCCGCCAGCTCGCTGGTCTGCCTCGCCAAATCGCCGTTGCGGCCGAATCAAACCGCCGCCTCACAGTTGTTGAACCGTTGCCAGGTCAAGCCCCTGTTACAAGCCGTCTTCTTCCTTGCCGGGCCATGCCCCGCTTTGGCTGTGCTTCTTCGTAAATCTCGACCGCCTCGCGCTCGAGCGGCCGCTGCTGGAGCAGCTTGAGTTGCCGCCATGCTTGGCCTTAATCCAGTGTCATTGAGCGGCCTCGCGTCGAGCCGCCACCGATGAGCCGGCGCGCACCGCGAGTCGCCGCCACGCACGATCCTACATACTCGACCGTCCGCGCTCTATTGCCGAGTCGTCGCGCACCCGCATACTGCCTTAACCTGGGGCCATCTCCCCTGCCGCTTGACCCGCCCCATCAATCGCAAACCGCCCCTGCTTCTACCATAACCCGCCGGCGGGTTGTATCTGCCTCACCTCGTTACTAAACCGCCATACGTCTTCACTGCTGGCGAACTGCCGCCTGATTCTTGAGACAGCCTCAAGTTGCCGGGGCTAGGCCAGTTCCGCTACTGTACCTCAAGCTTGCATGTTCACCGTTGCGATCGAGTTGCTGGCCGCTGTCGGGTCAAGTCGCCGCGCCTCCGGCCGCTTTAAGTCGCCAGCCTCGCTCCAGCCTCAGTCTAGCCGGCACCGGCTCGTTGCTGCTGCTCCAACTAGTAGCCTGCACTAGCTTCGCCTCAACCCGCCACCCTACTGTGGCGGTTCACCTCGCCGGTTCACCGCCTCGCTTCCACGGCGCTGGCCTCGTTCCGCCTTTGCCTTTGAGCCCCTGCGTGGGAGGGCCAAGTCAACGCGCATACATGCTTCGTCAGGTCCTTCAAGTACTAGCTCCAAGGACCAGACCGGTTCAGCACCAAAAAGATACCTTTTACACTAGAAGCAGATTCTGTGCGGAGGAAGATGTACAAGATGCAGTGGTTTGCCTGAGTCGCCGCGCCTCGAGCCGGTTTATCTCCGCCGCCGCGCGTCGACCTGACACCTGGCCAAGTGGCCTCACCTCCACCCCCAAATTGCTTCTTTGGGCCTGCCTGCTGCGTCGAAACACTACCGTCGCTGGGGCACATTCAAGCCGCCGGAATCCCTCGTTGTTGAGCTGGCTCTTGGTAAAAGCAAAGCCGGAGGGAGTACCAGTACGTGCACAATGCAATTATGCATATAATACAGAGAAAGCTCTCCTAGCCTGCAAGCAAAAACGACCAGGTGATATCCGTCCGGTTTATTTCAGCACATATTATTTTTTGTGTGAACAATTATTTTTGTTTGCAATACTTTTTGATGCAGGATAGTTGTTCATTACAAATGAGGTGTTGTATTGCGGGTGCGGAGTATGCGATAGCAGCATTTTTGCACCGGCGTTTCCTCTGTGTCATACCACCCGGTGTGTGAACATGCGCAAGTCGCCGTCCCTGTGGCCCGGTTTACATCAACTCGCCCGTCCGCACTGGCTTACAACGCCGTGGCCAGCGCATCTATCTGCTCTCGCAGCCGACCCGGCCGTGGTTGATTTCAGCTTCACCATGGTGATCATCAACACCGCGGTGGATTTTAACTGGCCTGACATATCAGGTGAAATCCATCCAGTATATTTTTATATTATATATTCCTTTCTTTAAAAGTGCAATTACTCTGGTTTGCAAAGTTATCTAATGCAGGACCCTAAACCGCCATATTGGTGAAAATTTAAACGCCGTCAGAAATATTCCGGCTCACAATGATGCTTCCGGTTTATAGTCCGGTTTAAGGGAAATCTCGTCTCCCACACAGCGTTGAAGCCCTTAGTATCTGGTTCAAATCCGGTTTAAGAGGAAACTATCTCCCATAAAGCTTTGACGCTCTCAATATCTGGTTCAAAATCCCGGTTCAAGAAGAATTTATCTCTTGCAAAAAGTTAAAGGTTGCCGAAGAGGACATGTTGCCATGATGCGCGGTTCAAACATGGGTATTCCGCCTTATTGGCTTATCATATTATTGATCACTTGGGGGCTTGGTCGTATCCGAACCATAGCTACACCTCTTGATCGGCGCAATGCCACAAAGTCACTTGGGGGCTTGGTTGTATTCGAACCATAGCTACACCTCTTGGCTGGCTCAAAAGCCACGACAGTAAGTCACTTGGGGGCTTGGTTGTGTTCAACCATAGCTACACCTTTTGGCTGGCGCAATGCCATTACTTAGGGGCCAAAGAGTGTTGTCAAGAACAACTCAAACATAGGCACCCGTTGAGCACAACGCAAAATGTTGCTTGGGGATTCTTTGCTATCGCAATGAACAAAGAAATCTACACTTGCAATAGGCTATCAAGCCGTGGCTTGGAAGCCTCGTATATACACCTAAAACCCCGGGTTAACCTGCCTTCATTAAGTAAGTCACTCTGCCCAGGTAAGCCTGGTATGACCCGCCAACTTGACAAGTCAATCGCATATGACCCTGAACTTGTCAATGATAGACCGGCGATTGGTTAAGGATTGAGGACCATCTTAAAAGTCTTTGTGAAATGGTTTAACTCAGTGGCCTGGCAGCCCATGAAAAGCCTCGAATTTGGGGCCTGGCAGCCCGTGAAAAGCCTCGACTACAATGGTTTTATTTGCCTTTTGCTAAGTTTCTCTTTCTTTTGATAAGATTTGTGATGTTTTCAAACCGATGTTTATCAACCCGGTTAGGTTGTCAGCTACAGGTTGTCAGTATATGATCAGTCATAATCCGGAGATTATCAACCCGGTCTGGTTTTGACTACAAGTTGCTAGTATTATATATGGTTAATCCGGTGTTTATCACAACCCGGTACGGTTTTATCATAAACCGGCGCAATATGGAAGGAGTTATCAGTACTCAAGATTGGGGTTATCACCTTTTACTACAATAAAGTTGGCCAACCAGTGATGTGATTTAATGTCACAGGTATGATATATTTCATATTTGATTATTTTTAAGTGCAGCCTTGGTTATCAACCCAGGTTATATGTTGGGCATTATGACCCGTCCGGCGGTAAACCGCCAGGACACTTTAAACTTGCTGTATGCAGAAATAGGTTGAATAAAGCATGATTATAAATCACTGGCGTTTATTAACCCGGACTGGCTTTTGATTATAAGTCGCCAGTATGATGATAAATTATCGGGTGTTTATTAAACCGGCCTGGCTTTTGACTATAAATCGCCAGTATGATGATAAATTATCCAATGTTTATTAGCCCGGACTGGCTTGGGATTATAAGTTGCCAGTATATATTTGAATTGCGCCATTGGAATCATGCGCTCATAAATCATTGGATTATATTATTCAAATCTTCAAATAGCCAATATGGCTGGATTTTTCTTATGGTTATCAATAACCAGTATTATGATTAAGCTTTTCAAAGTCGCTTTAGCGCAATGGCTATCATATTATCAATGGATATGATTTATTCTACAATTGAGGGACTAGTCCCGAGTCGCTGCAGGCTTACGACCCCGCACATGGGGGCTACATTATTTAAATTGAGATTATATCAAATAAACAAGTCGCATGTCGCTGCGAGCATGCACCATGACACTTGGGGGCTAATGCAAAGTCATTTTTTTGGTCACTTTATTGAAGACCCGACTCGTCACATTGTAATGAGCCGGCCCTTGGGGGCTACCAATTGCTCCTGTCAACAATTCAAGGTACACAAGTCTTAATCCATTATATTGAAGGTTTATTGCTCAGTTGGTAAAGCACAAAGCCCTTAACCTTGTGGACGTGGGTTCAAGCCCCATGATGAGGGTTACATCATATGATGTTATTTTCAATGAAGTATATATAAAGTCTCAGCTCAATATTATCTTATAGAGCCGACACTTGGGGGCTACACGTTGCTGTTCAAAGTCTACATGATCATATTTATAAAGTCCCTGCTCGTTATTGCATAATGACCCGGCCCTTGGGGGCTACACTGGTTGATGTTTTATGAGTAGAAGGCAATTTCAAGTCCCAGGTTGCTGCAAGCATGACAACCCGGCACTTGGGGGCTACATATGTGGAATACTCAGTTCTGACTGGTGATTGAGATGAACAACTTGGATTTCTTCACGGTTGTGATATTTATATTGAAGCAAGTCTTAAGCTGTTGCTATACTACCTTCTTAAGACTTGGGGGCTACAAGTCATAGGCATATAAGAGGTATATTTTCAAGCTTGATGTTAACTACAATTATGACCCGGTGCCATCAATATTTGTAAACCGGCAAGTTCTACATTCTTAAACCGGCTGAAGATCAGATGAGTATTTCAAAGACCAATATTTTTGTTAAGCATTGGGAGCTGAGTCAAAGGAGTTATTCTTCACAATATTTCTCTATGATAAACCAATGTCAGCAAATTGATTATGAAGCTGGCCTATTGACCCGGATTTTCTAGAAAGTAATGACAAGGATTTAAGGATGCTCGGGATCAGTTTAACATGGATAAATCCAAATTAAACTGGGGGCTAATGTCGGGGATATACCCCGCGGTATGATCTGGCCGGAGTTATAACCCGGCTGGGACTTGGTAAACCGGCAGGTTGATAAATCGGCTGGTAGTTAAGACAGACAGTTAAGACAGATGGCTAAGACGGACGGTAAACCGGTGGGTGGTAAACCGGTAGGTGTTAAGGCAAGTGGTAAACCGGCAGGTGTTAAGGCAGGTGGTAAACCGGCAGGAGTTAAGTCAGATGATAACCCGGCAGGAGTTAAGTCAGTTGATAACTAAGCAGACCATCATAAACCGGCAGACCATCATAAACCGGCACCAGTCATAACCTGGCAGACAGTGATAACTGGGTTGCCAGGGGTTATGAAGCCCGAGACGTTATGAAGCCCATGAAGAGAAGTCAGAATAGTTAAGTCTTAAGTTTGAGTTGGACTCTACATGTAACCCTCCCCTTCAACTTATATAAGGAGGGGCAGGACTCCCCAAAGAGGGACAAGCAAGAAGAAACAATCTCTAGGGCTAGACACAAAGAGCCGGTTTATCAGCGACTCTCTCGTGATGATAATGAGACCTAGCCTCAAATAGCATGTAGGGTTGTTACCGGATGATATTTCCCGGGGCCCGAAGCTGTCTAAATCCCTGTCTTGTGTTGCGTCTCTCGATTTCGCTCAACCCCTATCAAGCTACCACATAGATGCGTTGGCCTCACGACTAAGTCCTCACCCTAGGACATCTGCCGTGACAATTCCACAACAGGGCTAGTTTGAGCTAGTTGCGTCAAACCCACCCAAAATAACTATCCCACCCAAGAGGTGCTGATTGGGGCTAGTTCTCCTAGTACATTTATTGTCAATCTAACACTGTCATTGAAACACCTCTTTGGCTATAGTTAGTTCAGGGTTAGTCATTGTTGAGTATCATTGTTATTTAGGGAACATATGATAACATAGGATTTATTCTACCTTGACTTGTACTCCAAGATGACCCTGTACTCCTATATATAGGCCCACGAGGCTCAAGCAATACAATCAACTATTCCACCAATCTCTCTATCTCCCTTTTAACTGTCATGAGCTAGAAACTAACTCTAACCTCTAGCTAAGTTAGAGTATACAAACAATGTCATTGTTAAATCAAATGGAAAGGCATGTTCAATACTCCCTCCGGTATTTTTTACTCTGCATATAAGAATTGTTTGAAGTCAAATTTCATAAAGTTTGACCTTATTTATATGAAAAAATATCAACCTTTAGCATGCTAAATTTATACAATATGAAAATTTAAGTCATGACACATGTACTAATATTTATTTCATATTGTGAATGTTGGTATTTTGTCCTATAAAGTTGGTCAAACTTTAAGAGGCCTAGCTTTAGACAAATCTTATATGCGAACTAAAAAGATTTGGAGGGAGTACAACATGCTTAACAACAACCAAATATAGTCGTTCATAGAGCTATTGTTAACTTTGGTATTGATGAAATTGAACTGCACAGTTCATACTAGCACATATAGAACATCACACTATTAATAGCTAAAATAAACAAGGCATACTACGAACAACCAAAGATGGCAATTGAAACTGGACATATGCTAACTACAAACAACCGAACAACCATAAACTATAGAAATAAACAAGGTGTAATGCAAACAACCTAATATAGCAATAAATACTAGACAGGTTCTCACTACAAAAGGGGTTCGACAAAACAAATCATGGGTTTCCTCACTTGTCACAGATTGGCTCCTCCACGTGGTCGCCGTCGATGAGGTCTGACTTGCCAGCTGAGGATCCCGGGCCAGCGTCGCAGAACGTGTCCTTCAGAAATGACAAAAGGGGCTCCATGCCGATGAAGGATGGCAAATTGTTCATAACGAGTAGCAGGAGATCAGCGGCAGGGCCATCGATGAGATCGATGGTTGTCGAACCTGAAGGGTTGAGGGTGGGCAACTTAACCTGTGACATAACCCGCGTCAAGCCATCGGCGTCGACGACCTCGATGTCATAGCAGGCGTCCGCGACATGCCAGAATACTCTAGCCCGCTGATTGAAAGGCTCAATCCAGGTCCAGTCATTGTCGTCAGCTTCCTCGGCGGCCACCTCGCCGATGTCGGGCAAAGAGGCCGTGGTAAAGCTCTTTTGTGCTATTCGCTCCTCGAGCTCCCCGGGAAGCGTAGCTGGGCTTAGGCTGTGACGCTCTAGAGTGGGGGAGGGGGTGGGGATGGGGATCTCTGGGAAAGGGGGCGTTTCGCAGGCGTCATCTAAGAAACTCAGGGCGGCGAGGGTATGTATATCGGTAGGTAAACTGCATGGGCAGACCGGCAGAGGTTGACGATGGAGGCAGCGCGGCAGCGGCGACGACCTGACTAGGTTTGGAGCGAGGGAGGGTTGGTGTGTGTGTGTGTGAGAGCGGGGGATTTGGGGTGGGCAAAGGATTTGGGGTGTGTGTGTGTGTGTGGAGGGGGTCCAAGGTGGTATTTGAGGAAATGCCGCGGGTACTGAAAATTTTACTAGGCGGGAGTAAAATGGCGGGGATACTGAAAATTTGGATCAAGGGATTGAAGAAGAGCAGGGCAGCAGTAAAATGTCGGTGCTACTGAAAATTTGGATCTACTGATTGAAGCAGAGCAGGAGTATCAGACATCGCACATGGTCCAGACATACTAATCGTGTGCTATCAAGCAGAAAAACCATCTACGCGGAGACGGGTAGATATTTTCGAGATTGCGAGGGAGTAGATATTTTCGAGAGGGGAGGGAAGCCTCGTGGAGCCCAATCTACTGTGATCATGTGGGTGACAGGGGCAGGGGCGCAGCACATTGGTAGTCCTAGGGAATCGTGTCTATTTTGTACCCGATCGCAGTTGCTGCGTCCGACTCATGTGCTGTTTATAAATTTGGCCAAAAAATGCAGGAAAGGGTCAGAACACGAACGGACTTGCATGTGGACCAAATATATGTACGAAAAGAGTGGTTTGATGTTCAAATACCCAATGCACAACTTTGATGTGGCACCTGTCGCAGAAAGCGCACGTTATTATTGCTAGCCCCCTCGCCCCCCCCAAACACACACACACACACTTCATTTTGCCAAGAGGGGAATCCTAGCTATGAACGCATGCCCCCAAATAGCTAGGTCTGATATCTCACCGTACCGTAACTCAAAACTGAAACAAGTACATCAACCCCCTCCCCCCTTTGCTTCTGGTCAAATGTGGACCCTGTGCGGGCCCACAGATGTGTTCTTCTGGCGTTATCAAATCACAAATTTGTTGTGGCACATGTGCATCACAAATTAACCAGGCATCCCCGACCCCACGGAGGTTCATCTAGTACGAAGTAGTATTGTGCCCCCTCACACACACTTTGAGTCGGTGGGAGGGGTCGGGCATCTCACCAAGGTGTATTGTAAGACTGACCAAGAAGAATCACAACCTTGGTCATATAACCCCTTTTGTTTGTTGGGTCAAAGTCATGCATTGATGTTCCACACGCGGCCCCACAAAAGTAGGCTAGCTTGTCGCCGATAACTACGCGAGGGAGTGCTGCACAACTTTGATGTGGCCGCGTGCTTTTGGAACCGGGAAGTCCCCACACGGAGCGAGGGTTCATGACGCATAGTATACTATATGCACCTGACCTGCCCCGCCAGTACTATGTTGAACTTCCCCCATTGCTAGGTTGAACTTCCGCCAACATTGCCCAAATGGGGCTTGCGATATACCGTTGCAAAGCTATGGACACGAGTATCATGACCCAAGTTAAAATTTTGGCAAAATGTAAGCGGTTTAAGAGCAATTTTGAAAACCGTTTTTCTTTCATACAAAAAACGTGAATCGTATTTTCCATCGCATTTCTAAACCGTTTATCGGAATGAGACAAATAATATGGCGTTGGAAAGCTACTGCAAAAACCGCTCCTTCCACATGTTGAAAGCTTTCTCTAATTCCCTATGGTTAAAGAGTAATTTGGAAAATCATAAAATTTCGCAAACCAACCGAGTTCGTATTTTTATGCCATTTCTAAATGGCTAATCCAATTGAGGCAAATATATGTCACCGGAAAGCTTATGAAAATGCGCTACTTTTTCATGTTGAACTTTTTTTCTAATTTGAACGGTTTAAAAGTAATTTAAAAAACGGTCCAAGTTCCACCGAGTTCGTATTTTCAAGTTAGTTTTTTAATCGTATGCCCGAATGCAACAAATGATATGGCATTGGAAAACTTGAGGAAATGCGAAACTTTTTGGCATATATTGTTTCTCCCAATTCCATACGGTTTCAAGTCAATTTTGACAATGGCTAAAAATGTTTTTTGGCCGTAATTTCTGCAAACTTTATCGGAATGGGGCAAATAATATACCGTTGAAAAGCTATGGAAACATGCGAAACTTTTTCATGTATATGGGTTTCTCTGATTCCTAGCCGTTTTTAAGTAATTTCAAAAACGACGAGATCATGCGTTCTGCCTTTATCGCGAAACAGATTCTTCAAAAATGCACCGCATGAAGAACTTGAACTTCTCGGCATGTCTAGTTGAACTTCACTCTGTTTTTCATGTGCTTTTTTCTCGTAGCTCTCCATCCACTAACCGGAATTAAGCAAGTGATATATCGATGGAAAGCTGCTATAAACACGCAACTTTCCTGTGTTGATCATTTTTTCATACTCGCGACGGTTTAGAAAAATATCATTTGAAATTCATTCAGTGTAGTAGTTGAACTTCCTGCTGTTTTCACGTTGAACTTCTGCGACGTATTTTCGTTTGTAATTTTTCCATCCATTCGTCAGTGTTACACAAATAATATTCCTTTTGTACAACCTCTCTCACAATAAATTTTTTGACTCTCTCCGACGGAGGACTTGAACTTATAACAAAAAATTGGACCTTGCCTTTTAATTCATTTTTCTCATATTAAACACACACCATGTAGTACATGAACCTTTTCCATTTTTATAATTTGAATTTTTTATTTTCTTTTTGAAATCAAATTGCTCCCAAATAATAACTGAACTTCTTTGTGGATTGAGAGAATTATTTTAAAATGCAAAAAAATAATTTCTTTTTTTGTGTTTTCGAACATGGAAATACAAGGTGAACCTCTCTCACAAGAATTTTGGAACTTCCTCGGAAAGACCACTTGAACTTCTTTCAACAAACCTTTAAGCTTTTATTTTTCTATATTTTTAGTTCTCACCTGAAATGCATTCATTGTAGTACTTGAACTTCTCGTTGTTTTCACTATGAACTTCTGTCGCATTTTTGTGTATGCATCGAATTACACGCAATTGAAGGTCGGACGTTATTTTTTGCCATTTTAAAACATGTAATTGGAGGTCGGACGCCCTGCAATATAAATTCTGAACCGTGCACGGAGGTGCACGTGAACTTCTTGGAACAAATCTGAGTTTTTTATATACTTCGAACTTCTCTGTTATTTTAATTTCAACTTCTTAGTCATATTCTTAGAAAGGAAATATATGTTTAAATAAACATCAAACATTTTTTTTGTAAATTGAACTTCATAGTTTTATTTTTCTTAGAAACGGTAATAATTTGAGTTTCCCATATACATCGAACTACTCCTCTATTTTAAATTGAACTTCTTGGTTTTTTCAGTTTGGAAATCTGGGTTCTTAATATACATGGAACTATTCTAGTTATTAAAATTGAACTTCTTGGTTTTTTCAATTTGGACTTCTTGGTGTTATTCATTTGTAACGGAAAAAAAATCATAGTTTGTAATAAGCATCGTACAACTTCTATGTTATTCCGAACTTAACTTCTTGGTTTATTCGTTAGTGATGGAAAAAATTCGAGTTTTTGTAATAAATATTGAACTGCACCATTTTTTGAAATTGAACTTCTTGGTTTATTCTTTAGTAACAAGGAAAATCAAAGTTTTTTATATATATCAAACTTCTTTATTTTTGTAAATTGAAATTCTCGGTTTATTTCTTTTAGTAACGGAAATATCCTAGTTTTGTAGTAAATATTAGACCGTTCATTATTTAAATTTGGACTCCTAGCGGTTTTTAAATTTTAGAAATGATGAAAGTCCTTTTTTATGATTTTTGAACTTCTCTATTTTAAAATTCGAACTTCTTTCTTTTTTTATTTTTAGGAACGGTGAAATATCGACTTCAAAGTGCTCTGCTATTTTTGTTTAAACTTCTTATGATCTTCTCGTTAGTAGATTTGGATTTTCCAATTTTTATACATCGAAGTATTATGTTATTTTATTCTGAACTTCTTGTTTCCATTCTATAATAATGAGGACAATTTGAGTTTTCTATAATCATGGAACTACTCCATCTTTGTAATTTCGACTTCTTGGTTTTATTTCTTAGTAAAAGAAAAGAATCCTAGTTTTTTATAATAAACATCAAAACACTCCTCTATTTTAATTTGAACCTCTAGGTTTTCTTATAAATTGGAAAAATTCATCGCAATCTATGGTAATTGTTTGAACATTTTTGTTTTCTCATTTTCTTCGACCTCTCCATTTTATTAGTTTTGAACTTTCAGAGTTGAAGAATTTTTCTGGATAAGGACTGACTTTCTTCTTCGTTTACTCACATAGTACTACTCCTTTTTTTTAAGTTGAACTTCTGGATTTTCCGCGGTGAAATAGCTTCTTCTTATTTTTGTAAACTCGGGTTTTTCTTTAGTATTTGATTTTTGAACTTCCAAAATTCTTTTTGATGAATTCATCCTTTTTTCCAGTGAATCCCCACATCTTTTTTCTTTCTTATAGTATACTCCCTCCGTCTCAAAATAAGTGACTCAACTTTGTACTAACTTTGCACTAAAGTTAGTACAAAGTTGAGTCACTTATTTTGGGATGGAGTGATACTTTTTTTAACTTGAAAACTTTTGAATCACGAAGTCAAAAGAAGTCATTTTTTATTTGATTTTCTATAATACATTTCACTTACTAGGTAGTTATAATACATGACCTTTACACTCAGTAATATTTGAACTTCTCAGAACATAATTTTCGTTGAGCAATTTTAAACACAGAACATATATGAAGAAGGTCAAAGATGCGGACGTGGGTGCATCTACATGTAAGAAAGTTTTGTAAGATCTTTTAACAGTGCAAGGTCAAAAGAAGTCTCACGTGCATCAAAATTTCATAACCTGGAGTTCTGTACTTGCAAAAATATTAACTATCAAACATCATCACAACAACCTGAAGAAAAAAAGTTGGTTCTCATTGACATATCAACAAGCATGTACAGAGCACATAATCAGAACTTGTTCTCTACATCAACCTCACACTATGGTGCCCATCAGTAGCTGAGAGAGGTAGGGAGAGGTTCCTGTTGGGGCAGGGCTCATCAGAAGATGACCGATTTTTCTGCCCTGGCCTCTTGGAGCACTGGACGAAGGAGAGGCGGGACTGGTGCAAGCTCCTCCTGCTGACGGCTTCCGGGTGGACTACCGCGACGCTCGGTGAGTAGGCGAGCATCCACGTAGTTGGGCAACGCCCCTCAGCCCATTATAGTGAGCAGAAGTAGTTTACTAAGAGTAGCACGAGCAGCTTGTGCTTTGAGAACAAGAAGCCACGAAGTGTAGATTGGGCTTGAGGCCTGCGACTCCTGCTCCATTTTTCTTTTGCATTTTTTCCCGAAGGATCTCTAAAACTGAAACAAACGTATCAAAACCCCAGTTTTTTGCTTGCACTGATACTATTGAACTTCACAAAAATAGAATAGAACTAGAACTAGACAACACAATTTTAAACTAAATAATGGGGATAGATAACATTGTGAAGGACGTATGCGCCGAACTATTGTTTACCTGTCTGGTGAACCTTGGTCAAAGCTAAAGTGGAATTGGAAGAACACACAAACATACATACATACATATATGGAGGGAGAAATTGTATGTGCACACACTTAGTAATACACTAACCTTACATGAACTTCTTTGTATAGACATTTTTCTCATGTTCACATGCACATTTGTTTTTCAAAATAAAAGATCAGTATACAATTTGGCAAAAATGGAAACATGCACGCATATATAAGTGGTTGGATCGTGAAGCTTTCCCCCATCATTTTTTGCATGTGATCTTTCAAAGTATGGTAGTCATGGAATAATGAAGCAAGGAGATTCACACCCATCCACGGTTGGTTTTGCTGAGTTGGATTCAGAACACACACAAAAATGTAGGTCTATGTATGCACATGGTTCCCACACACAATTTTTTTGCACACTACAAACACAAGTCGATAAAAGTTTGTCGATGTAATTTTGCACATACAAGCATATAACACAACCGTGGGAGCAAGATAGCTATGTTGATGTATTCTTTCTTTGTTTTCCATTTTTCTTTTTTTTATTTACTCCTTGATAAAAGGACAGGTGGACCGACGGGTTGCTAATTTTTATAATTAAAAACAAATCAAACAACTTTACTTATATTTTTATTTCCTTGTTTTGCTTCAACACGAACATACAAAACATTAGAACTCTCTTGGTCCTCACAAGCATTACAACAAGCACATAGAGAGCATCATTGTGTTTTCATCCAGAAAATATGAATTAGCACAGCAGCGAGCAGGCGCATCGAAGCTGAAAAGCTGGACTTCTTTTTGAATCTCAAGATGTAGGAGAAGATGAGCAGTAGCAACCAGCTTATTTTCTCAGTCTCTTTTTGCGGTTTGGAGGAGAGGGTGCGGGGCCTAAGTGCTCCAAAATGACTGGGTGTCCATTGGGACAGCGGACGGCCTAGCACCAAGACGTTGAACGGCATGGGGTGGCCGTGGTGAACGGACTAGACGCTGCGGCGGAGCCAGCAGGGAGGTGGCGGAGCTTGCAGTGCCCAGCAGAGGCGCGCGGTGACCTCCGGCGGCAGGGACACACGGGGATGGAGGCGAGCTTGGGGGTAGTGCCGGACGGCGGTCATGAGGGCGTGAATGCGTGGCGTCGGTGCACGGCGTCGATGGGGAGGTGGATGGTGGTTGGTGGTGCATCGCATCAAAGGAAGGCATGTGGTGGTGGTCGATGCAGCGGGGGCGAGGGGCTCATGTTGAGGTGGGTGGCTGTGGCTCGCCCGCGGCGGCGGTGTCGCGGTAGAAGGTCAGCGGCAGCGTCGCGGGAGGAAACCGGCGGCGATGCTCGATCCGGTGATAGGAGGAGGCAGTTGGATCCAGTGGCCGCAAGATGGGGTGGGGCGGGCGGCGCACCGGCCGTAATCGGGGGTGGGGGCAACACTACAGCCGGAGTGGGGGGAATCGGGGGTGAGGAGGTAGGTTGGGAAGTTCAGTTTCCTTTTTTTTTATTTGTGGGCTGGTTCGGGAGTTCGGGAGCACCTGCTCGCTCAATGGGTCTGTGATCCAAATAACTGGGATCAGAATAGTGCCCGTCTATATATATAAAAATTTATCTGATGATAGTTATCACCATTTAAGTTTTGTATGTTGTATGTAGTATCTATCAAATCAAAAAGTATGTACACGTAGTATGTAGTATATAAGAATGTTTAGGGAGTATATATACTATTTTTTGATAGTATATATTGTATTTTCAATATACTTTTTTATGTATAAATATGTACGTATTTCATAAATATAATAAAAATCATGGGCCAAGTCACTTTAAAGTATCTTATATATTATATGAAAATACTGAAAATGATAAAATAGAATATATGCTATCACATGATAGTATATGAGACATGTGGGATAACTACCTCAGATGATAGAATGGATTTTTCATATATATATATATATATATATATATACTCCCTCCGTTACTATATATAACCTTCTGTTACTCCCGCGCCCTATATAGAGCGATCGGAGCAACCTAACCCAAAAGCTCAGCTAATCGTTCCGGCCCAAAAGAAAGAGTAAAATAGCCCCATGCAGCCTCCCGAGATCCATCCTGGAAAAAACCCACCCAAGATCTCATCGTCCCCAACCCACGCGACCATGATCCCCTTCCCCAATGCGTCGTCGGCCAGTCCCTCCCCCAGCGCACCGCCGGCCGGCCCCTTCCCTTGCGCCCCGCCAACCGCCCCATCTACCCCAGCGCGCCACCGCCACCCCCCTCTCCTAGCGCACCGCCGCCGACCCCCTCTCCCCCATTACGCCGCCACCGACCTTCTTCCCCAGCGCGCCGCCGCCGGCCCCCTCTCCCCCAGCATGCCGCCGGGGGCTCCATCTACACCCGTTACGGCCGCCGCCTATCCCCATTTTCTCGCCGTGCCACCACGCCCTGGACGACGCACCTCCGGCTGCACCATCATGGTGGAGGCGCCGCACCGTCTTTGAGATGCTCCTCCGGCGCTAACTCGAACTGCAGGGCATCGTCCTTCGAACAGCTGGGCCTCCTGTCCCCTGACCTCCGGCAGGCCATCGTCTCTGGTTGTCAGCGCGACTCATGGGCAGGAGTCCTCCACAAAACATGCGTAGGCTGCTGCTCTTCTCTGCTTTCTCTCTCTCTCTCTCTCATGTGATGTGCTCCTATGTGATTTTTTTTTGCCATATTGCCAAAATGAGTGAAATTTATGCTGTTCTTTGTGTGAAATGAAGATGCCTATGACAGTGGCAATTTTCAATACCTTGAATAGTTCAAGTACATAAGAAATACAAGTACATTCTGCAAAAACAAACAGTAGATGCAAAATTTTCATTTTTGCTAAATTATGCAAGTGGTAATGATATGTGTTTCTTTTGTGGTGAAGATTTCGGCAGTAAACTATGCAAAATTTTACACAAGTACTGAAGTCCAACTTGAAAACCAATAGCAGTTCATTAGTGCAAACATGCATCAAATAAAAAAAGCAAACCTGACCTGAAAGCAATTTCACATCCGGTGGTTTATTTCATAGCTCATCTTTACTAATATAAGCCCATGCTTGTGTCCCCAATCTAGTTCTTTACTCTATAGTTCCATGTGTATTAAAATAAGTTCAATTTGTGTTAAATAAACAAGTTTAGCATTATATAATATAGCAAAATCACTACATGGGAATTTGGCAAGTAGTTCCACGAAAAGGTTTATGACAGTTTAGACTCAAACAAGGCATGGATCCAGGATGGGCAACATCCTACCGGCACCTGATGCCTATCTCACCTGTGCGGTTCCCGCAGCTGTAGCACTTTTGCTCCACGCGACCACTGGTCGATGCCCCGTCTGCTGCTACTTCTCCTCTCCCTTGCTCCCTGTGCTGCAACTCCTCCCCTGCCCTCTCATGGCGAATACCACAGAAAACAGTCATGGGGATGTGCTGCCCTCAGTTCTCTCTCGACAAATCCAGCAGTGCAGGTTCTCCGGTGCAACAAGTATTGCCGGCAGCGATGCCTGCATCATGGCCCATTGAGGAGATGCAATTTTTCTGATGCACATTTATTTCTTTAGTTTTGTGTTCTTTTGTTTGCCCCAGTTGATCCTTCTTTTAATGCTTCTATGTTGTGCAATTCTGATCCCTTTGTGAAGTGAAAAAAGGAGCTAAGCACTTGTTTGGAAAGTTTGCAAGTTCGAACACATAAACCTAAAAGAAGTTCATTGAAAAAGTTTGGTTTTGTTAAAAAATGTGTTTTTGGTGGGAACATCACTAAGGAACATAGAACTTCTCGAATCTTCTTCTCTGTAAATATATAACTATGGTAGATGCAATCCTATGCAACTATCTTTTCCTACATGCACGTTCTGGTAATCATCTTCAACCAATTTTGTATGTATCGGACTTGCATATGTTGGTTAGTAGGGTAGATCTGTGTTGTATAAGAAGCTAGATGTTGACTTGCAATTATGCTGTGACAACATTTTCAGTCATCTTGAGTCTATTGCCTATATCAATTAAGATCTTTTTTCTTGTTGGTCCAGTAGATGTCCCGCAATGAGCCAAGACAGGGGAGTTGTTGGACGCTACCGTCTTCGCCGGCCGTCACGATGTGAGCAGCTATGCCCATTGCTCACCGTTGGTTGTCGGCCATTCTTCTTCACCACCTCCTGAAGGTCAGCTTCTGGTACACGGGAATGGAACACCAGATGAAGCAAAATTGAGTGATCATTGGGATGGAACACCCACAGCCGTAACTACAACTCTCTCTGTCTTCTCAAAGATTGACTGTGTTTGTGCTGCTACGTCTCTCTCTACTAATTGGTGTGATTAAATTTATGTTTTGATCGTTGGATCCTCATTTGTTAAATCTAGCATGCAGAAAAGTTTAGAAAAGGAGGCCCGAACAAATTGGGTGCACTCTACCTTTTTGTTCTTATGCTTGGTAAACCTTGTTCAGTTTGCGTTGGAGAACTTGTACTATTCCTGGTGCTCTCAAGCTATATGTTTATATGCCTAAAAAGAACTTCAATCATCCTTTTGATGTTTCTTTATTGTCAAATAGAAGCTAAATAGTCTGGACATATGCAGTAATAACATTTCTTATGGAGCAGTACACATATTTAGAAATTTAATGTAGTTACAAAACATGAATTCTCATTCCCAAAAACCTGCAAAAAAACATCAATTTATATATTGACATCTGCTGCCGGTCCTTTTCTTGTGTGTTCAGTTCGACATATGGTGGTTCTCCAGATCAACATTGTGTGCTTTTTCAATTCATCTTGCAGGTGAAAAAGGAGCTCCCTTTTAGTTCAAATGGATCCAAAAAATGGGTGCTGCATTACAGTTCAAGACCATTCTGTTGGTTTAGGCTGCATCTTGCTAGTTTGGGAAACATTTTTTGCATCTACTTGCGGATGTCTTCCATTTTGTGCTCCATGGGTGTTTGTTCTTATTCCTGAAAGAAAGAAAATAATCTATTGCATGTGATAGTTCATCTGATCTGATATATATATATATATATATATATATATATATATATATATATATATATATATATATATATATATATATATATATATATATATATATATATATGGGATTCATGTGTATGCGAGCCCTCGAACTTAGGTCTCCAATCTCACCATGATCGATGTACGACTATACGGTAACGCAAACCAAGAGAAGAAGAATCCACCCTGGTAACCTCTTTTGCGTTGTTGGTCGAAGTGATGGACGTCCACGCGGGCCCATGAATATATAGGACGTCGATGATAACCAAGCGAGGGAGAGTGTCCAAAGACAACCACTGCATGTATATATGTGCCCCAAACATACGTATGGACATGCGTGATGCATGCATATATGTTTGAATACCAAAAGCACAACATTTTGATGTGGCGCATGCATGCGTCGAAAAACGGACAGTCCCCACACAGATCTGGTTCATGATGCGTCGCGTGCTCGCCGCCCCCCCCCCACCCCACTTCGACCCGGTGGGAGGGATTCGTGCATACACATGCGCGTGAAGCATATAGTTGTATGTACCAAACCGTATAAGATGAACCAAAATTTAATCCCCTCCTAATTATAAGTCAAATTAATCTCTGTCGCTGTCGGTTGAAGCGATTGACCAAGCGGGCACACAGAGATGGACGAAGCATCTCGCTGATAACCCCGTGAGTGAGTGCTAGAGGACAACGGCCATCACTTGCTTCTAGGCCAAACACATTGTCGGATCACGGGTTCCGGCAAAACCCTTAAGGTTCGAACTCTGGGGTGCGCACGAAGATCTCTCCCCCCTAGCTCTCGCTCTCACCACGATCTCCAAGCTCAGCTCGCCCAACCCGAAGAACAAGGGACACAAGAGTTTATACTGGTTCAGGCCACCGATGTGGTGTAATACCCTACTCTAGTGTGGTGTGGTGGATTGCCTTGTAGGCTGGGGGTGAACAAGTACAAGGGATGAACAACCTCCTGAGTAGAGGTGCTCTTGAGCTCAAGGAGCTTGTGTAGTAGAGAATGGTCAGAATCCTCTCCTTGCTATGGTGGTGGCTAGTCCTATTTATAGAGGCCCGAGTCCTCTTCCCAAATATTAGGCGGGAAGGGATCACACAACGGCCAATTTGAAGGGGGACAACTAGTACAAGCTATCCTGACAAAAGGTGGTCTTCGACTGCCAAAGGCTCTGGTGGTGACGCTGCCGTGGGCTCCGCGATGACCTCCATCCTGCCGTCCTGCTGGTCTTGGTCTTGTTGCACCGATATGGGAACCTTTGCCTGATGCCTCGGGACTCCTCGCCTGCGCCTGCTCTTTTAGCACCAAAGAGGAAACGAGTACTCTGCGCCCGCTGGCGCTCGCCTGGCGCCCGCCTGGCCTTGGTCGTTATGGCTCACGTCACGAGAACCTTACGAGGTGCCCCTCGCCTTGATCTCTCCGCTCCTCACGAGCCAGCCTAGCGAGGCTGCCCTCAAGGAGGTCTTGTGTCGTCCGCCTCGCGAGGCTTGGCCCCTAGCGAGGGGCTTGAGTGCTTGCTGGTGAAGATGGGCCATACAGGGCCGCTGGTGGAGCCACGCTGTAGGCCGCAGGTAGGCAAGTCTGGGGCCCCCGTCCCCAGAACGCTGACAATAGCCCCCGGGCCCAAGGTGCGCTCGGACTTGGCTTCGAGGCGAAGCCAAGGGGCAAGTGCGAAGCGCCGCGGGCCCCAACCGCCTGCAACCTTGATTGACGCGTGGCAATTGATTGGACTTGGCGTCTCCGCTTCCCCACGCAGCCTTGATATCCGCCTGGCGGCCACCGTGACCTTCACAGTTGCTCCTTCGTTGCTGGCAACGCGCTCCCCCAACTCTTCCGCCTTCCCGAAACACTGTCTCCTCTTCCAATCTGACCTGGGTTCTTTCCTCTCCGTCGCCATGGCGCCGAACCGAACGAAGAAGGGGAAGAAGAAGCCCCAGTCTTCGGCCGAATCATACCCGGCCTTCGAGCCAGCCGTCGAGCGGTCGGTGGTGCTCAACCAGGAAGCCATGGGCAAGGTCCGCCCAGTGCTCGCCGCCGACTTCAACGAATGGGGGAAGACGGTGGCCTGGCCCGCCTCCCGCGCTTCCATTGATAGGACAACCACTGAGGTCCACATTTTCCTTGACGCCCGATGGGCCGGCCTGATTCCCCCTTTCTCCGCCTTCTTCAAAGCCGTGCTCTCTCATTACCAGATCCATATGCTGCACCTAGACCCCCAATCCATCGTCCTTCTTGCTGTCTTCGCCTTTGTCTGCGAGGCCATGGTGGGCATTGCTCCTTCTGTGGCCCTTCTTCGCCATTTCTTCTCGCTGCACCTGACTGACCCTCGGCGGTGCTCAGGATGCCCAAGCTTCCAGGCCGTGGCTGCAACGGCTGGCTCGGGGATTGACTTCGAGCTCCCGCCGTCTACGAGCGGGTTTCAGAGGCGGTGGGTATTCGTGGACGTCGGCATGCTCAGCCCCCTCCTCTCGCTTCCATCGGTGCCCGCCGTTGCCAGCTCTGGCTGGGGCCACGAGAGGCTTGCTGACCCGCGTCTTGCCTATGTCTGGCTCCGGTTGAAGAGGCTGAAGGATCTTGGCGTAACTGCGCCCATGGTGGTGAAGGAGTTCATCCAGCGCCGTGTTGCCCCGCTCCAGCGCCATTCTCGACCAATGTGTGCCTTGTCCGACAGCAAGGACTGCATGAGGCTTCATGAGTCAGGCTTCCTCTTGAGGCACAACGAACTGTGCTCGAGATCCTGACGGGCGACCCGTCGCCAGCCAACATGCCGGAGGAGGGTTGTCTCTTGTACTGCTGCTCGAACAAGGTGGATTTCGCGAGGCAGATGCCCCCTTTCGATGAATGGGGACTACGTCCGGCCGGTCTTGAGGGGCCTCGCGAGAACCCCGTCTCTGTGGCTCCCTTGCCTGCCACCAGTGCGGAGCTCACCCCAGAAATGGGCGCCGGGGGTGAGCACTGTCGAGCGCTGGAGACGCGGCTGCCACGGGGCCGGCGCCGCTGGAGGCTCCTGAAGGGTCGTCTCACGGGCCCCTGGAGAGCCGTCCTGAGGAAGCGGCCGGAGGGGCGGCTCAGCCAGACACTCTCGAGGCTGAAGTCCCCGAGGCCCCGGCGGGTCGCCGCAAGGCGGAGGCCGAGGTCTCCACACCGTTCTGCACCCCTGAGGTCACCTCCTCAGGAGCCACTCCAGCCGCACCCGGTGCTGGTGACCGCGCCCAGGGCTTCGGCCAGCTCCGACCGAACTTCGACACGCTCCGGAAGAGGAAGGGATCTCCAAGCTGCGGCGGTGATGCCTTCCGGCCATTGAAACAGAGGAAGTATATCGCCATAGACGAGTGAGAACCT
Source organism: Aegilops tauschii subsp. strangulata (assembly GCF_002575655.3). NCBI lineage: Eukaryota > Viridiplantae > Streptophyta > Magnoliopsida > Poales > Poaceae > Aegilops > Aegilops tauschii. The sequence continues at coordinate 370,857,129 of NC_053036.3, forward strand.
TATCTTTGTAATTTCTCGAGTGTTGCTTCCCTTCCAGACCATGATTCCTCAGGGTCCCTTCTGCTAAGGCGGCGAAATCTCTCGAGAAGCAACCTCCTCCTACCTCCTGGTCCTGAGCACCTCTAGCCGTCCTGCCGCACTCAGCGCAAGGTCGACCGGAGAGGCGCACGTGCCGGCCTGGCATCTTGACCCCACGCTCTTGCCGTTCCTCCTTTGCGGTCCTACCTGGGGTACTGAAGGTGTGCCAAGGGCTCCTCCTCTGGTTATTGACCGCGGCTGGGTGACCTCGACCCTTGCGTCTTCTTCATGCAACGACCCCTCACCCCTCCAGGCCCCTGCCGAGACCCGAAGGACAACTAGAAAGAGGCCGGCCTCCAGCCCCCTGCCGGGGGAGGCGTGCCTCTTCGGATTTCTTCAGTGACTTCCGGCGCGGAGGACGAACCTGGTTGTTCGTTCGAGCGGGCGCGCAAGAAGGGCGCTGTCCGTCATGAGCTTTTCCGGGAGGCGATGGGTGCGCTGAGTCGGCTTGGGGGGAGCTTGTGGATGTTGACACCCGCCTTGAGAACGAGGGCCTTCGGCTGGTGGACGAGTGGCGTCAACTGAAGGTGGCCATCAACCTCGGGCGCCTCCAGCGCGAGCATGCCAACGCGGAGGCCGAAGTGTCCCTCACAACCTCGCGTGAGGCCAGCGCCCGAGCCTTGGAGGAGGCCAGGGAGGCAGACCACCGCCGCAAGGTTGTCGAGAAGCACGAGCAGGAGCTCCAGGTCCTGAATGCCTCCCTGGAGCAGCAAGTGGATGCGCGTAGGGCTGCCTTGGCGTCGATGAAGGGGGCGCCGTCCAACGAGGAGGAGATCTTGAGGCGCGAGGAAGCGCTGATGCTGGAGGCCACGGAGCGCAGCCTCGAGCTTGAGCGGTTGGAGACGAAGGAGTGCCAAGTTGCCCAAGCGGAAGATGCTGCCAGTGCGTGCGAGGCCAGGACCCAGGAGGAAGTTGACCATAGGGTAACCGAGGCTCGCGCCGATCTTGCCAATGTGTACGACCTGAAGCTGAGGTTCGTGGAAGCCGAAGCTGAGGGCAGGACCGCCGCCCTCAGGTCGAGGCTGGCCAGGGCGGAGCAGTGCGAGAAGGCCGCTGTGGCTGCCTTGATCTCCGCGCAGGCCGAGTTGGCCTCAGCCCGAGCTGAGCTGCTCCTGCTTCAGCAGCGGGTTACCGCTGCCGAGTCCATCGCGCAGCAGAGCAGGGAGGAGGCGATCCGCCGATAGACGTTGCAGCGCGAGCACACCCCCATGCTCCGCGACCTCAGGACGAGTGCCAACCAGGCGCTGGGTGCTATTTGTGATGAACACGCCCCTCATCCCCACGCCGAAGATTATGTCAGCCACCTCCGCTTCTTCACCGACGTCGTGGCACACCTGGAGAACCGGGCGGAGAGGGCTCGTGAGCTTGTCGAGGAGAAAAGCCGGGGTCTCCTTGGGCGCGCGTTTTCAACCATCTTCAGAACATCAACCCCGACTTCGACTTTGACGCCGCCATCGCCCCGGTGCCCGAGGTCATCCGGGACAACCTAGCGCACTGGGTGGACGACAAGGTGGATGCCCTGGTCAGGGCCTTTGCTTCTGATGATGACGCAGTGGTGGTCGTGGTGGATGAGGGCGGAGTGGTCGATGATGGCGAAGATAGCGCCAGTGACAGCGCCAGCAGCATGTCTGGGAGTGATTCGGAAGATGCGGCGAGCGACATGTCCGACTGATCCCGCACTCCTTTATCCTGAACCTGCATGCAAAAGCTTGGGGACAGTCCCTCACGATGTAAGAGCATTTTGGGTAGGGGGAGCCCCTCATGTAAACGGAGTATCATTTTACTTATTAAGTTAGGCTTGAAACGTGCTTTTGTGAGCTCACGAGCCCCCTGGGGGCTCGCTGCCGTAACTTACCTTGGTCCAAGCGGGCTTCAAACCGATTGGCAGCTACAGATGTGCGTTTCTCCCGAGGAGAGTCCTTTGCGGGCTCGCGAGGTTTTGATCTCCCGAGGAGTCTGCTGGTGTCGGTGTCAAAACCGGCGGATCTCGGGTAGGGGGTCCCGAACTGTGCATCTAAGGTCGATGGTTGCAGGAGATAGGGGACACGATGTTTACCCAGGTTCGGGCCCTCTCTATGGAGGTAATACCCTACTTCCTGCTTGATTGATCTTGATGAATATGAGTACTACAAGAGTTGATCGACCACGAGATCGTAATGGCTAAACCCTAGAAGTCTAGCCTGTATGATTGTGGTAATGAGTATCCTATTTGGACTACGCCCTCCGGTTTATATAGACACCGGAGGGATCTAGGGTTACATAGAGTCGGTTACATAGGAAAGAATCTTCATAGATGATCGCCAGGCTTGCCTTCCACGCCAACGAGAGTCCTGTCCGGACACGGGTACAGTCTTCGGCCTTCATGTCTTCACAGCCCATTAGTCTGGCCCATGGATAACAGGCCGGACGCCCGAGGACCCCTTAGTCCAGGACTCCCTCAGTAGCCCCTGAACCTGGCTTCAATGACGAGGAGTCCGGCGCGCAGATTGTCTTCGGCATTGCAAGGCGGGTTCCCTTCTTTCCGAACTCCAAGATAATCTTCAGATGTAATGATTGTATCCGGACTTGTATACACAACTGCAGAGGATATAATATTTCACGAGTTCAATCCGCTGACAACTTTTTGGTAATATGGCATCACGCCTGTCGGCCATTATTTTCGGACCGTTTTAGCTGGCACGTCGTCCCACGTCCCCAGACGTGGTTTTATTGGCGTGTCTTATCCAAGCGGAGATCGTGTCTCCCTTTTTTAAGGGATTCTTGTCAACCCGGACGTGGGTAACCCAACCGTCGCTTGGGTACAATTCCTCGGAAACAGGCAAGTTTTTTAGGCCTAGGAGGAGACGCTTGATATTCGCAGCCTTTATATAGGGGTACAGACCCTTCTTTTTCTTTCACGCTTGCTTCTTCCTCAACCCTTGCTACCCTGAGTTCCATCACCCAGGTTCCAGTTACCACAAGACCCAATCATGTCTGGATCCAGCCGTCAAGGCCAGTGGGTAGCTTCTTCTGTCACGGAGGGAGATATTGCAAAGCTTCGGGCGGCGAGGTATCTGACCGCAGAAATCCATCATCGGCTTCCTGTCGAGGGGCAGGTTATTCCCACCCCCAGATCCGGCGAGAGGGTCGTGTTCGTGTCCCACTTCCTCCGTGGGTTAGGGTTTGCACTTAACCCCTTCGTCCGAGGGCTCATGTTCTATTACGGGCTAGATTTTCACGATCTGGCCCCGGACTCTATTCTTCTTATCTCGGCGTTTATCGTTACGTGCGAAGCCTTCCTCCGAACTCCTCCGCACTTCGGCTTGTGGCTCAAGACCTTCGATGTGAAGCCGCAAGTGATAGAAGGGGAGCAGGCTGAGTGCGGTGGTGCTACCATGAGCAAGCTTGCTAGCGCCGTTTGGCTGAAAGGATCCTTCGCCAAATCTTCCAATTTATGGCAGCAGGGGTGGTTCTATATCACCGATCCCCGCGGCTCCAAGTGGGCAGCTGCGCCCGCATTTCGATCCAGCCCCCCAATTCATCTTGCATCATGGATTAATAAGGGGTTGGACTGGGGATCAACGGACGAGGTGCGAACTCTGCAAAGTCGCATCCGAAGCCTCATTGAGAGGGACATCAATATCGTCAACGTTGTTCAAAGTAATGCTAGTTCGTCGGACCCTGCCGTGCCAGCGACGGCCTCTCCGTTTGTGGGAGTTCAATCCGAAAGGGCCGCAGACTCTTCAGCACTTCTTCGGCACTACGCACGAAGGAATGTGGGGATTATTCTTCGGGAAACGAAGGCAATGGCCGGACACCACCGAAGATGTCGGCCTAGACTATAACCATCCGGATACCCCGGTAAGTACCTGTTTGCCGGATACCTTATAATCAGATACCCGGTGGCAAGATACTGACAGAATCATCCTTTTTCAGGGCTGGATAAAGGTGGAACGGATTAGGTGTCCGACTCCCCTTCCCGAAGACTCAGCTACTCCTGTGCTAACAAGGATGCTGGCCTCGGCACCATACCAGGCGCCGGTAAGGGAGGGTAAAGAGGAGAGTGAAAAGACCCAAGATGACCTTTGTTCCGGAGGTAAGTCGGACACTGAGTCCGGAGAAATCGACCTTTCCTCGCCTGAAGACATAGGCGGAAGAGGACCCAGTATCCCTTCTCCAAGCAGGAGGAAAAGGGCCGCCTCCGAAGATTGGGAGGAGCGGTCTTCCAAGAAGGGAAAGATGCCACCGTTGAGCGGCTTGGGTTTTCAAAGCGACGCCGTTGAACAGCTCCAGGAAGGGGACAAGCCCTCGGCTAAACCGTAAGTGAATCCGGAGTACTTTGATAGCGTCCCGTGATAACCCACAAGTATAGGGGATCAATTATAGCCTCTTTTGATAAGTAAGAGCGTCGAACCCAACGAGGAGCTAAAGGTAGAACAAATATTCCCTCAAGTTCTATCGACCACCGATACAACTCTACGCACGCTTAGCGTTCGCTTTACCTAGAACAAGTATGAAACTAGAAGTACTTTGTAGGTGTTTTTGGATAGGTTTGCAAGAAAATAAAGAGCACGTAAATAAAAACTAGGGGCTGTTTAGATAAAGACACAATAAGGTAATATAGCGAGTGTGGGAAAGTGGTGATAGGAGTTGCGAAATTGTCCCTAAGCAATTGACTACTTTACTAGACCGATAGCAAGTTTTATGTGGGAGAGGCCACTGCTAGCATGTCATCCCTGACTTGGAATTCTATGCACTTATGATTGGAACTATTAGCAAGCATCCGCAACTACTAACGTTCATTAAGGTAAAACCCAACCATAGCATTAAGATATATTGGTCCCCCTTCAATCCCTTATGCATCAATTTCTATGCTAGGTAGAAGCTTCTGTCACTCTTGCCCTCCAATACATAGTCCTATCAACATACAACTAACCCTATGGTGTGATCCACGTGCGCGCTCATATGATGGGCACCAAAGGACAGCAACATAACCACAATCAAATTAAATCAATCATAGCAATTCATCAACCACCGATAGGACAACAAAAATCTACCCAGACATCATAGGATAGCAACACATCATTGGATAATAATATGAAGCATAAAGCACCATGTTCAAGTAGAGGGTACAACGGGTTGCGGGAGAGTGGACCGCTGTAGATAGAGGGGGAAGGTGATGGAGATGTTGGTGAATATGGCGGAGTTGTTGGTGAAGATCGCGGTGATGGTGATGGTGGCCACGACAGCGTTCCGGCGCCACCGGAAGAGAGGGGGAGAGGGGCCCCCTTCTTCTTCTTCTTCTTCTTCTTCCTTGACCTCCTCCCTAGATGGGAGAATGGTTTCCCCTCTGGTCCTTGGCCTCCATGGCATGGGAGGGGCGAGACCCCTCCGAGATTGGATCTGTCTCTCTGTCTCTCTCTGTTTCTGCGTTCTCTTGGTCTGCCCTTTCACCGTTTCGTATATATATGGAGATCCGTAACTCCGATTGGATTGAAACCTTCGCCGAGATTTTTTTCTTCTGAAAATTAGCTTTCCTACGGCCGAAGAAGAGAAGCAACCGCCTTACGGGTGGCCCACGAGGGGGGCAGGCGCGCCCCTGCCTCGTGGCCACCTCGGGCACCGTCTCGCGTTGATTCTTCTTCCCATATTTTCCAAATATTCCAAAAATATTTTCCATCCGTTTTTATTCCGTTTGGATTCCGTTTGATATGGGGTTTCTGCGAAACATAAAACATACAACAAACAAGAACTGGCACTGGGCACTGGATCAATATGTTAGTCCCAGAAATAGTATAAAAAGTTGCCAAAAATTATATGAAAGTTGCATAATATTGACGTGGAACAATCAAAAATTATAGATACGACGGAGACGTATCAGCATCCCCAAGCTTAATTCCTCCTCGTCCTCGAGTAGGTAAATGATAAAAAGATAATTTTTTATTTGGAATGCTACCTAGCATAATCTTTAACATGTATCTAATCATGGCATGAATATTAAGACACGAGTGATTCAAAGCAATAGTCTATCATTTGACATTAAGACAATAATACTTCAAGCATACTAATAAAGCAATCATGTATTTTCAAAATAACATGGCCAAAGAAAGTTATCCCTACAAAATCATATAGTCTGGCTATGCTCGATCTTCACCACACAAAATATTCACATCATGCACAACCCCGATGACAAGCCAAGCAATTGGTTCATACTTTTTAATGCGCTTCAGCCTTTTCAACCCTCACGCAATACATGAGCGCAAGCCATGGATATAGGACTATGGGTGGAATAGAATATGATGGTGGAGGTTGTGTGGAGAAGACAAAAAAGGAGAAAGTCTCACATCGACGCGGCTAATCAACGGGCTATGGAGATGCCCATCAATTGATGTCAATGTGAGGAGTAGGGATTGCCATGCAACGGATGGACTAGAGCTATAAGTGTATGAAAGCTCAAACTAGAAGCTAAGTGGGTGTGCATCCAACTTGCTTGCTCATGAAGACCTCGGGCATTTGAGGAAGCCCATCATCGGAATATACAAGCCAAGTTCTATAATGAAAATTACCACTAGTATATAAAAGTGATAACTCAAGAGACTCTCTATATGAAGAACATGGTGCTACTTTGAAGCACAAGTGTGGTAAAAGGATAGTAACATTGCCCCCTTTTTTTGCGGGCTCCTTTTGGCCCCATTTTTTTATTTAGGCTTCTTTGGCCTCTCTTTTTTTGGGGGGGGGGGGGCAATGCTCTAATAATGATGATCATCACACTTTTATTTACTTACAACCCAATATTACAACTCGATACTAGAACAAAGATATGACTCTATATGAATGCCTCCGGCGGTGTACCGGGATGTGCAATGATCTAGCGTAGCAATGATATCAAAAAACGGACAAGCCATGAAAACATCATGCTAGCTATCTTACGATCATGCAAAGCAATATGACAGTGAATGCTCAAGTCATGTATATGATGATGATGGAAGTTGCATGGAAATATATCTCGGAATGGCTATGGAAATGCCATAATAGGTAGGTATGGTGGCTGTTTTGAGGAAGATATAATAAGGCTTATGTGTGACAGAGCGTATCATATCACGGGGTTTGGATGCACCGGCGAAGTTTGCACCAACTCTCGAGGTGAGAAAGGGCAATGCACGGTACCGAAGAGGCTAGCAACGATGGAAGGGTGAGAGTGCGTATAATCCATGGACTCACATTAGTCATAAAGAACTCATATACTTATTGCAAAATTTTATTAGCCCTCGAAGCAAAGTACTACTACGCATGCCCCTAGGGGGATAGATTGGTAGGAAAAGACCATAGCTCGTCCCCGACCGCCACTCATAAGGAAGACAATCAATAAATAAATCATGCTCCGACTTCGTTACATAACGGTTCACCATACGTGCATGCTACGGGAATCACAAACCTCAACACAAGTATTTCTACTAACCCACAACTACCCACTAGCATGACTCTAATATCACCATCTTTATATCGCAAAATTATTGCAAGGAATCAAACATATCATATTTAGTGATCTAGAAGTTTATGTAAGATTTTATGACTAACCATGTGAATGGCCAATTCTTGTCATCTCTCTAAATAGATATAAGTGAAGCAAGAGAGTTTAATTCTTTCTACAAAAGGTATTCCCACGCTCTAACAAATATAAGTGAAGCAAAAGAGCATTCTACAAATGGCGGGTTTCTATGTAAAGAGAAACAGGCAATCCAAACTTCAAATGATATAAGTGAAGCACATGAAGCATTCTATGAAGCCATACTCAAAAGATATAAGTGAAGTGCAAAGAGCATTCTATAAATCAACCAAGGACTATCTCATACCAGCATGGAGCATAAAAGAAAAGTGAAAACTAAATGCAAAAGACGCTCCAAGATCTACACATATCACATGAATGAAACGAATCCGAAAACATACCGATACTTGTTGAAGAAAGAGGGGATGCCTTCCGGGGCATCCCCAAGCTTAGACGCTTGAGTCTCCTTGAATATTTACTTGGGGTGCCTTGGGCATCCCCAAGCTTGAGCTCTTGCCTCTCCTTCTTCTCCTCACATCGAGTCCTTCTCGATCATCGAACACTTCATCCACACGAAACTTCAACAGAAAACTCAGTAAGATCCGTTAGTATAATAAAGCAAATCACTACTCTAAGTACTGTTGAAAACCAATTCATATTTTGTTTTGGCATTTTAGCTACTGTAATATAACTTTTTCATGGCTTAATCCACTGATATAAATCGATAGCTTCATCAAAACAAGCAAACTATGCATCAAAAACAGAATCTGTCTAAAACAGAACAGTCTGTAATAATCTGAACATTCACCATACTTATGATACTTGAAACATTCTGCCAAAATTAGGAAAAATAAACAATTTTTATAGAAAGACAGTGCAAAACGAATCAGAACCGTTTGATGTTCCAGTAAAAAATTAAAAATCGCGCACTACAGCCAAAGTTTCTGTCCTGCACTGCACAAACCAACAAGCATTGTAAACATCCTAAAGGCAAACCTTGACACATTATTTTTATAATATAATGGAATTGTACAAGGGGATAATTATTTTTATCAAAAAGTTTCTGTAATTAAGATTCACAAAGTTTCCATGGGCATGAACAAGTTCAAGGACGTCCCCCACTTTCACAATGCTCGTCTATCTCACTTTCACTTTTCTTTCTGAAAAGTTTTGGGTTCCCCTCTTTATTTTTTTTGTTTTTAAACTATATAAAAGCACTCAACAGAAATAAATGACTCTCTAAAACTTCTGGGTTGTCTCCCTGGCAGCGCTTTGTTTAAAGCCATTAAGCTAGGCATATAGTGCTCAAGTAATGGATCCACCCGGATCCCAAGGTATATCAAAGCCAATTTTAATTAGCAATGATTTGGCATTTAGTAGTGAGCACAAAGCAACATATATCAAGCAATGACGAAGTCTAACTCTCTTCCTATGCATCGGCATGTCATAAAAGAACAATTCATGCACACCTAGTAAAGGCCAATGCATAGTATAAACAGTTTCTTGCAATTTTTTCGTGTTGGAAACATAGAGAGGTGGAGATATAGTTCCTCTCTCATAATAATTGCAAGTAGGAGCAGCAAGCACATGCATATTATATCTATCAAAATCATCATGTGTAATAGTAAAAGGCAACCCATCAATATAATCCTTAATAAGGGCAAACTTCTCCGATATAGTATAATCGGGAGAATTCAAAAAGATAATAGGACTATCATGTGTGGGTGCAATAGCAACAATTTCATGTTTCTATAGCAAGTTCATCTCCATAAGCATAATTCATATTGGCATCTTGGCCACAAGCATAGCAAGCATCATCAAAAAGGGATATTTCAAAAGAATCAACGGGATCATAACAATCATCATAGCAATCATCCTTCGGTAAGCACGAAGGGAAATTAAACAATGTATGAGTTGAAGAGTTACTCTCATTAGAAGCTGGGCACGGGTAGCTAGTCCGCTCTTCCTCCTTTTGTTCTTTGCTCTCCTCATCATCTTTTTCATCCAATGAGCTCACAGTTTCATCAATTTCTTCTTCCATAGACTCTTGCAAAATATTAGTCTCTTCTTGGACAGCGGTGACTTTCTCAATAAATGCATCAATATCGGCATTATATTCATAATTCTCTTAGCAATATTTAAGGATAGCTAAATTTTCAGGTCTATAAACAGCATCATAAAGATTTTCAAACTCTTTGAACATAGATTCAGTTTCATAAGCACCCATAAAAGCAATAAATTCTTCTATTTGTTCCACATCATAGTAATCATATATACCTCTAGCATAAGAAGCCAAGGTTTCATTATCATTAAATTCGCATGAAAAGGGAAGGTGTGGAGCCTTCATCCTAGAGCAACAAGTATAATCATATCTCAAGCATAGTTTCCTAGCATACCAATTCAATATATGAATTTGATCCCATAATAGTTTCCCTTTTTGAGTCAAGCGATAATCCCTAAAGTATTCACGTTGATCCAAAGTGTCTCCTATTACATAATTAAATGGGGTTTTCTCAGGATTATCAAAGTAGTACATAATATCTATCACATAACGAGCATCGAGGGTTTTAGGAGGTTCCCCATCTCCATGAGTAGCAAGTACACCTAATTTTTTTGGTATTTCGTGTTCCATATCCATAACTAAAGATAAAGAACAACTAAGAACAGAAAATAAAAATTACTTAGTGATAAAGCAAACAAACACATTCGAGAATGTTCACCCCACGCTATAACTCCCCGGCAACGGCGCCAGAAAAAGGTCTTGATAACCCACAAGTATAGGGGATCAATTGTAGCCTCTTTCGATAAGTAAGAGTGTCGAACCCAACGAGGAGCTAAAGGTAGAACAAATATTCCCTCAAGTTCTATCGACCACCGATACAACTCTACACACGCTTAGTGTTCGCTTTACCTAGAACAAGTATGAAACTAGAAGTACTTTGTAGGTGTTTTTGGATAGGTTTGCAAGAAAATAAAGAGCACGTAAATAAAAACTAGGGGCAGTTTAGATAAAGACACAATAAAGTAAATATAGCGAGTGTGGGAAAGTGGTGATAGGAGTTGCGAAATTGTCCCTAAGCAATTGACTACTTTACTAGACCGATAGCAAGTTTTATGTCGGAGAGGCCACTGCTAGCATGTCATCCCTGACTTGGAATTCTATGCACTTATGATTGGAACTATTAGCAAGCATCCGCAACTACTAACGTTCATTAAGGTAAAACCCAACCATAGCATTAAGATATATTGGTCCCCCTTCAATCCCGTATGCATCAATTTCTATGCTAGGTAGAAGCTTCTGTCACTCTTGCCCTCCAATACATAGTCCTATCAACATACAACTAACCCTATGGTGTGATCCACGCGCGCGCTCATATGATGGGCACCAAAGGACAGCAACATAACCACAAGCAAATTAAATCAATCATAGCAATTCATCAACCACCGATAGGACAACAAAAATCTACTCAGACATCATAGGATAGCAACACATCATTGGATAATAATATGAAGCATAAAGCACCATGTTCAAGTAGAGGGTACAGCGGGTTGCGGGAGAGTGGACCTCTATAGATAGAGGGGGGAAGGTGATGGAGATGTTGGTGAAGATGGCGGAGGTGTTGGTGAAGATCGCGGTGATGGTGATGGTGGCCACGGCAGCATTCCGGCGCCACCGGAAGAGAGGGGGAGAGGGTCCCCCTTCTTCTTCTTCTTCCTTGACGTCCTCCCTAGATGGGAGAAGGGTTTCCCCTCTAGTCCTTGGCCTCCATGGCATGGGAGCGGCGAGAGCCCCTCCGAGATTGGATCTGTCTCTCTGTCTCTCTCTGTTTCTGCGTTCTCTTGGTCTGCCCTTTCACCGTTTCGTATATATATGGAGATCCGTAACTCCGATTGGATTGAAACCTTCGCCGAGATTTTTTTCTTCTGAAAATTAGCTTTCTTGCGGCCGAAGAAGAGCAGCAACCGCCTTACGAGTGGCCCACGAGGGGGGCAGGCGCGCCCCCTGCCTCGTGGCCACCTCGGGCACCGTCTCGCGTTGATTTCTTCCCGTATTTTCCAAATGTTCCAAAAATATTCTCCGTCCGTTTTTATTCCGTTTGGATTCCGTTTGATATGGGGTTTCTGCGAAACATAAAACATGCAACAAATAGGAACTGGCACTTGGCACTGGATCAATATGTTAGTCCCAAAAAATAGTATAAAAAGTTGCCAAAAAGTATATGAAAGTTGTATAATATTGGCGTGGAACAATAAAAAATTATAGATACGACGGAGACGTATCATCCCGCTCCATTGTTGTTACCGAAGATATACGTAACGCGTTCATGCATTTTTACAGGTCGGCACAGAGTTTTTCTGGGCGATCCTCTTCTTCGGGAAGTCTCCTCCCATAGATGATGGAGAGCGAGACGCCTCCTCCAACCTCCTCGCCCCATAAGGCGGATGACTCTGAAGTGTCATCACGGAGGGTCCCTCTTAATCAAGAAGTTACGCAGGGGACAAAAGAGGCAGTACCCGAAGGTGGATCTCCGACCATCCGGGATTCTGGGGCTGATGATAACAAAGGCCCCAGACTGTCTGGCTCGTAGCCGACAGTGATTCTGGAGACGGGTGAACAGATTCCTTCAAAGGATGGTTATGCTCCTAGAGCGGCTTCCGGAGACCCGGAGACTCCGGATATATTGCAGGACATGTTGCAGAAAGCATCTGTCTCGGGGGAACGGCGTACCTTGATGTGTACAGTGATTGAGAAGATTTTGTCCGTGAAGAGCGGATTAAATGAAGCCTTCATGAGCCTACTAAAGGGCTTCGAGGTTTGTGACATAATGTTTTCAGCTATGTTTCATTTGCAAAGATGCGCCTGTGTATAGGTAGTAGCCCTTGAGACTCGGGTTATCTTCCACTAGGAAGCAAACGGAGGATCGAAAAGGATCGTTTGAGGACTAACCTGATGAACCTGAACACAGGCTGCTTCCCCCTTGGCCACTGCCCGGACTATGGAAATTGCCGAGCTGTAGCGGAAGCTTGATGTGGCAGGGGATGATCTTGCATTAATCAATATGCGTCTTGACGAGTCGCAAGGTATGTATTCGAGGCAATCCCCATATGTTTTTGTGGTATACGCATCATGCTAAAATCTGTATGATGTAATATGCGTGGCTGCAGATGGTGCTGCCGCCGTTGAAGTTCTTCGAGCGGAGCTGGCCCGGGCCAAGGAGCAGGCCCGGTGTAGCAACGTTGCTGCCTAAAAGGCATCGGCTGAGCTAAAAGCCGAACAAGCTGCACGGCGCCAAGACGAGGAGATGATATCCATGGTGGCGCTCGAACTGGAAAATGCCAGTGGCCGCTGTGAATTTCTGGAGAAAGATAATAAAGCCTTAACGGCTGAACTGGACAAGGCCTTACAAGAGGCGAGGGAAGCGCGATCGGAATCCAGAGCAACCCGTGAGGAGGTTCGGCAGGCTAGGGAGATTGCGGCCGGGAAGCCATTTCTGCTGCAGACTAAGTTCGGTGACCCGAACTATGCTCAGCTTAACCAAGTGTGGAGTTCTCCGGATGAGTTCTTGGACCTGCCGAAGAGTTCTTCCGATGCGGTGCAGTATTACCAAGCGCGAGATGGGTATGCAATGGAGAAGCTTTTTTGGTCGCAGTTTGGCGCATCAAAGCGCCCTCTGTTGCTCAATGAACAGATGTCCCAATGGGCCGAACTTCATAGGATATCCAGCGCTGCCATGAAGGATGTCATAATCTGGTTGTGGCCAACCGAGCCTGTTCCGAATAGCTATTTCGGTTTGGTGCAGAGGCTTGTTGACGCGGTGTCGCGTATCGACACTGTGAAGCGGTCAACGTGCATTGAGGGTGCACGGACGACTTTTGCCCGAGTCAAGACATTCTGGGGAAAGATGAAGGCCATCGATGTCGCGGCTAAGGGTCCACCCAAGGGCAAGGACCGCCCTGAACCGGAGCATTATTTTGAAGACGTCCTAGAGCCTGCCCACTTAATAGAGGGTCAATGCTCGAAAGACATAATGTTTCAGTAAGGTGTATGATAATTGTAAAAGACAATTTTATAGTTAATCTATTTTTATGTCTTGCTTGAAAGCGTGAATTCCTCCTGTGCGGCCGTTTTAATATAATCTGAAAGTTTTCCAGTCGTCGGCTTCAGCCCCCTCGTAGGAAGTACGGGGGTGTTCGGAAAAGCATTTAATCACTCTTTATCCAACGTCTTGGTCCATAAAGGAGGTGATAATGCGGTGAACCAGGCAATCGGACTATAGGGCGTTAACACTTTCACTTAGCCATAGGAGTTTTATGGTGAGACTACGACATAGCCCCTGGTATGTATGCGGCATATGGTGCCTTACATATTTGATCTGAAAAAGATCCTTCGTGTGACACGGAGAATCGCTAAAGATTCCAATAAGTCGTCAAGTGGTTGACCAGCTCTCGCCGCATCATGACAGCCAGTTTTCGGCTTTCTCTACTGAGGTACTTGACCAGATGAACCGGAAGCACAATCGCAGTAGTTCTCCCTTTACTACCCTCGCCGATAGAGCGAAACGTAGGGTAGCAAGCACAGGAGCCGGGCAACCCAACTATTGACCCAAGACAATGATTCGGAGCTGATGCATATAAGGCCAAACTTGCGACGCCGAAGTATGCTGTAAAGCTGTTCGGGCTTTTGTTGGCAACTCATTTGTTCCCACACCGAGCCCCTGGCAGGTTATGCCAAGGTATGTTTGTGAAACGACCGTGGGAGCCGTATTTATTGGCGAAACAACACGGATGATTAATTCGGATACTGTTTAATGGGAGCTGAGCGATATGCCAATGATTATTTATTATATATATGAAAGCCATCCTCCCGGCTATTTGACATGCTCGGGGTCGGAGGCGGAGGAACAGGCATAGTACAAGCTCGAAATAGAGAGTGCGGTCTACAAAAAGTTATTTTGGACCTCTTGTCGCACGTCTGCGCCGCCAGTCCTTGGCGGGGGGAATCCTTGACGGAGGTAGCCCCTCAGGTGAGTGTACGGATCCGAACTCCGAGAGAGCCAGTTTCAGATGTTTGTCCTGTTCGTCACCTGTTTCTAAGGGATAGTGAAGGAAGAAATAAAAAGAAAAATAGATAAAAAATGTTACTGGGATGCTTGCAGGCTTGTCCGTAGTGTTCCTCCGCCAATGCCCTTGGTATCTTGAGTGCGTAGTGATGTATGCGCGACACCAATTTTGTAGGTGTACGAGGTGGGCAGTGGAAGCCAGACTGCTATTTTTGCTCCGGGAGTAGTTGATCCTCGGGTGGAAATTGCTTCAGGCCTCCGGTATTTCATTGGTGAACCTCTCCATCGTCCCTGTCGCCTGGCGGCTCTTCCCCTTATGTTTGGCGTTGAGCTTGCCGGCCTGTTTAAAGACCCAACAGTTTCTGTTAATATGATTAGCTGGTTTGTCAGGGTGGCCGTGAATCTGCCATGGTCGGTCCAATATCCTGTCTAGGGTGGATGGTTTGTCTCGGTTTGCTTTGAATGGCTTCTTCCATTAACCGGGATTGAGGTTGCTGAATCTGGCGTTGACCGCTGTGTCGCGTGATTTTTCATTATCATTGCGACTGTTCTATTTGCTTCGTCGTGGCTTGCCGTTGCCGTCTCGGATTTCGGATGTGCCCGGGTCGCTGGCGCTGTTGCTTCTACGAGCGAGCCAGCTGTCTTCTCCCGCGCAAAAGCGGGTCATCAGAGCAGTGAGTGTTGTCATGGATTTAGGTCCTTCTTGACCGAGGTGGCGTGCAAGCCATTCGTCCTGGACACTGTGTCTGAAAGCCGCAAGGGCTTCCGCGTCCGTACAGTCGACGATTTCGTTCTTTTTGACTAAGAACCGAGTCCAGAGCTTCCTGGCTGACTCTCCGGGCTGCTGGACAATATGACTTAGGTCATCAGCATCCGGTGGCCGGACATATGTTCCTCGAAAGTTGTCGAGGAAGGCCTCCTCCAAGTCCTCCCAGCTGCCTATGGAATTTTCAGGCAGGCTGTTTAACCAGTGCCGAGCTGGCCCTTTTAGCTTTAGTGGGAGGTATTTAATGGTGTGGAGGTCGTCCCCACGGGCCATATGGATGTGGAGGATAAAATCCTCTATCCACACCACGGGGTCGGTTGTTCCGTCGTATGATTCAATATTGACGGGTTTAAATCCTTTGGGGAATTCATGATCCATTACTTCGTTGGTGAAGCAAAGCGGGTGCGCGACGCCTCTATGTTGGGCCACACTGCGACGTAACTCCGAAGGAGTCCATTTGCGGTTTGCGGTTCGGGCGTGGCTAGGTTTGTCACGTCCGAATAGGTAGCTGTCGTCGCGTGTCGAGGCATGTCTTCACGATCCGTAGATCGGTCTTGCATGTCCTGCTCTACTGTCCAAGTCCCGCTGTGGGTCGTCTAGACAATCGTGAGCTGCATTATTCTTGCCTTTACGGCGAGGTGGGGCTCTGGTGTTCGGCTTGAATGGCCTCTTTATCCGGACGGAGTTGTCGGCGACCAGCCGCATTGTGTGATGATGGTACGGGCTCCAACGCCTCGTCGTCGAATTGATGTAGCAATCTATGCGTCGGGTAGCTTTTGGCTAAGCTGCTAAGGCCGTATTCTTCGGTGACCAGGACTTCGGTCCATCTATCGTTGAGTAGGTCTTGGTCAACTTGAAGCTGCTGCTGCTTCTTTTTCAGGCTCCTTGCAGTAGCTATGAGCCTGCGCTTGAAGCGCTCCTGCTCGAGGGGCTCTTCGGTTACGATGAAGTCTTCATCGCCGAGGCTTACCTCATCTTCGGAGAGCGGAAGGTAGTTGTCGTCCTCCGAATTGTCGCTGGGCAGGGCCTGTTCATCGGGGCTGGCTTGCCCGTTTTCCTGTTCCTCCTGTTCGGATCTTGCTCCAGCAGGGTCTTCGTTGTTTTCGGCATCGTTCGGAGTACTATTTTCTCCGGTGCCATCGTTGCTGCGATGTGACTTGGAGCGGCGTTTAGGGCGCCGGTACTTAGACTGTGTCTCAGGAGGTTTATTCTCAACTGGATCTCCTTTGTCATCGTCGCACGCTTTTTTAGGTGTGTCAACTATGTCGTCGTACGAAGGGGTGACCGTCCCACGTCCGGTGATTGGCAGGTTTTGGCCTTGCTCCTTGTCGGCATCGTCGTCTATATCGGCAATGTCTTTGGAGCCATAATCAGGTATGTCGGTTAAGTCCTCGCCAGTGGCTATGAAGTGGGTGGCGGGTGGGAAATGAAATTCCCCATTATCAGCCTCCAGCTCGAACCGGACATAGTTCGGTTGTGAGTCCCCTGACAGGGACATGTTTTTTAATGAATTCAGCACATCACCGAAGGGCGAGTGTTGGAAGATATCTCTGGCGCTAAACTCAAAGATCGATAGCCGATCCAGCTCGGTGTCCGCAGGCGTACATGGTCCGGAGCTTATAACCGGAGACGAGTCCGGCGTTCCGTTGACGCAAATATCGCAGGGTGTCGAGTCTGTGTGCGGCTCCAACGCCGCGGAATCTATGGCCTCGGATGGCGCGATCTGCTCCGGTTCTAAGGCCGTTGCAGCAACATGAACCATCTCCTGGATGTGATCTGATGACAAATTTAAGTCATGTTCATCGGAGCGAGGGGGAGCGATCGCCGCGGTGTCAAATCCATTGAAGATCAAGTCTCTACGGATATCCGTGACGTAGTTCAAGCTTGCAAATCTAACCTGGTGGCCAGGGGTGTGGCTATCGATCTGCTCCAGATGGCCAAGCGAGTTGGCCCGCAGTACGAAGCAGCCGAACACGAAAATCTGTCCGGGGAGAAAGGTTTCTCCCTGGACAGCGTCACTATGGACGATCGAAGGGGCCATCGAACCTTTCGTTGACGACACAGTGGAACTCTCAATGAAAGCACCAATGTCGGTGTCAAAACTGGCGGATCTCGGGTAGGGGTCCCGAACTGTGTGTCTAAGGTCGATGGTTGCAGGAGACAGGGGACACGATGTTTACCCAGGTTCGGGCCCTCTCTATGGAGGTAATACCCTACTTCCTACTTGATTGATCTTGATGAATATGAGTATTACAAGAGTTGATCTACCACGAGATCGTAATGGCTAAACCCTAGAAGTCTAGCCTGTATGACTATGGTAATGAGTATCCTATTCGGACTACGCCCTCCGGTTTATATAGACACCGGAGGGATCTAGGGTTACACAGAGTAGGTTACATAGGAAAGAATCTTCATAGATGATCGCCAAGCTTGCCTTCCACGCCAAGGAGAGTCCTGTCCGGACACGGGTACAGTCTTCGGCCTTCATGTCTTCGCAGCCCATCAGTCCGGCCCATGGATAACAGGCCGGACGCCCGAGGACCCCTTAGTCCAGGACTCCCTCAGCTGGTCCGCCCGAGTGGGCCTCGCGAGAAGCGAGCACCAGTCATGGCGGGGTGCGCGCGTAGTGTGCGCATGCCACACCCAGCCCTCGCTCGCGAGGTGCTCGGAATGGGGGAGGTAGTAGACGCAAATCTCAAAACAAAGCACGAATCCAGAAACTCACAAAATCAACACGAACGAGAAAAGGCACCCCCCGCGATTGCTAATGAAAATTCAACTTAAAATCCAAAATCAAAGGCTGCGAATCTGGGCTATAGAAAAGAGGTCAAAGCAAATAGCCGCGTCCGGCACCTAGCTAGTCTTCTTGTCTTTCACCAGCGCAGAGCTAAGTGCTATCACTGGTTCTGAGCATAGTCATTGGGGGACAGTGTCAACGGCCAGCGCGGAGCATGGTGCTTCCACTAGGACATGTGCAGGAGCCCCCGAGGCCCGAGGGCGGCACTCCGGAGACTCTGGGGCGTGTACAACCCCACTCATTATTACGTGAGAGTGTCACGAGCGAAGACCTTCACAGGCGTGAGCCTTACTTCATATCGCCAGACGGGGGCCCCGCCGTGCGCCACCCCCGACCACCATTGGGTCGTCCGGAAACCAGGACGAGGCCAAGGGGCAAGGGGGACGCTAGCGGCGCCCCCGGCGACCACAAGCCCTCTACCGGGGGGGGGGGGGGAGGGCTCTCCAGCGCTTCCCCCGGCAGAGGACCTACCCCCGCAAGGCGCCTTGCTCCACGCGGCGCGGGGGAGGCTGTGGCTCCGAGCCCCCCGGGCGCAGCCCCCAGCGCTCCGCTCCGGCTAAGGGCAGAACCTCCACCCCTGGGTCTCTGGCTACCGTCGCAGTCTGGTCCACGTGCAGCCCATGGTTAGTGTACGCCTGCTCCCGCGATACTTGCTGTACCCCGTCGTCGTCGCTGAAGGAGTCGGCGGAGCCTTCGGGCGACTCGTGTAAAGCTCCTGCTTCAAGCGTTCCGCTATGCCATCCTGGCCCGAGGAACGCGCCGGGGCCCTTCCCGAACACGTACTCCGGGTTCACCATGCGGGGCACATAGGCATCGACGGTCGCCCCACCAGGGCCACCACCTGAGTGCCCCGCGCATGGAGCTTCCAGCCATGACACCCGGCCTTGGCGGCTGCTGGGTTGCACTCCAGCGCGCCCCTGCAGGGTGCTGCCAGTGCTTGCTCCCGCCCGTGATGAAGTTGCAGCGGTTGGACGGGCGGCGCGAGTGCCCATGTTGGTGTCGTCGGGATCTTCTATTGCCCCAGGGGGTGCGCAAGCTTGCCGGGGCCTCGCACGCGCCTCGGCTACAACCTGAGGCGTGGACAAGGAGCAGAAAGGAGGCTCACCCCTACAGGCACAGTCCAACAGCTCGGCGACGCGTTCCAGCAACGCGTCACAGCCGCTCTCTGCCAGTCGGCACCGCGGCAGCTCCTGCGCCACTATGAGCGCGGCTCTCATGTTTGCTTGTTCCCGTCGGGTGTGCGGCACTATCGCCGCGGCGTAGTCCGAGGCCCTTGCGGTGGCCCGCGCGCGCCGCGGGGTAAGGGCAGGAGGCGTCGGACCGTGCTATTCGTGCCCCCCGATGTTCGGCGGTGCGCGGGCCGCTTGCAGCGCAGAGTTGAGGTCTTCTTGGGCGGACGGTGCCGCCCTGGCTGGCCAAGATGCCCAGTGGTCGGCGTTGGTCCTCGGGTCGTCGGACATCGGTACCGCAGGGTGTCGGCGGATCTGCTGAAGGAAGAGGGGCTTCGGCGCACCCCTACCTGGCACACCAAATGTCGGATCACGGGTTCCGGCAAAACCCTTAAGGTTCGAACTCTGGGTGCGCACGAAGATCTCTCTCCCCTTAGCTCTCTCTCTCTCACCACGATCTCAAAGCTCAGCTCGCCCAACCCGAAGAACAAGGGACACAAGAGTTTATCCTGGTTCAGGCCACCGATGTGGTGTAATACCCTACTCCAGTGTGGTGTGGTGGATTGCCTTGTAGGCTGGGGGTGAACAAGTACAAGGGATGAACAGCCTCCCGAGGAGAGGTGTTCTTGAACTCAAGGAGCTTGCATAGTAGAGAATGGTCAGAATCCTCTCCTTGCTACGGTGGTGGCTAGTCCTATTTATAGAGGCCCGAGTCCTCTTCCCAAATATTAGGCGGGAAGGGATCCCACAACGGCCAATTTGAAGGGGGACAGCTAGTACAAGCTATCCTGACAAAAGGTGGTCTTCGACTGCCAAAGGCTCTGGTGGTGACGCCATCGTGGGCTCTGCGATGACCTCCGTCCTGTCGTCCTGTTGGTCTTGGTCTTGTTGCACCGATGTGGAAACCTTTTCCTGATGCCTCGGGACTCCTCGTCTGCGCCTGCTCTTTTAGCATCAAAGAGGAAACGAGCACTCTGTGCCCGCTGGCGCTCGCCTGGCGCCTGCCTGGCCTTGGTCGTCATGGCTCACATCACGGGAACCTCACGAGGTGCCCCTCGCCTTGATCTCTCCGCTCCTCGCGAGCCAGCCTAGCGAGGCTGCCCTCGAGGAGGTCTTGTGTCGTCCGCCTCACGAGGCTTGGCCCCTCGCGAGGGTCTTGAGTGCTTGCTGGTGAAGATGGCCGTACAGGGCCGCTGGTGGAGCCATGTTGTAGGCCGCAGGCAGGCAAGTCTGGGTACCCCCGTTCCCAGAATGCCGACACAAATGTATGGAGATGTGTGGTTGTGATGTTTGAATATCTAATATATATGCAGAACTTTGATGTGGCACCTGCCTCGGAAACCTTTAAGTTCCCCACACGAACCGAGGTTCATGACATGTAGTATATATATGTTGCCCCCTCCCCTCTTCGACGCGTAATATATACTCCTACGTACCGTAACACAACCCAAAAATAATCCTCCTTGTTCGTCAAATTACCTTTCTCGTTGTGTCATATATTAGATGGACGACGTCCTCGCAGGCCCATGGAGGGAAGAGTCGCAGGTGAATGAGTGACATCCATCGTCCGCACGTGGCCCAATGTGTTGGTGATGTTTTAAATACCTAATATGCACAACTTCTTTGCGGCACCTGCCTCGGAAACCGAAGAGTCCCCACATGGAGCGAGATCGATTCATGACGTGTGTGTATAGTATATATGTGCTGCCCCGACCCCCTCCTCCCCTCTTCGACGTGTACTATATACTCCTATCACAACACAACCCAAAAAGAAACCTCCTTGCTGGGTCAAAGTGATGGAGGACAACCTTGCGGGCCCACGGATGGAAGCATCGCACGCGGGTGAGTGTCCTATATGACACGTAGTATTGCTCCCGGCCACCCTCTTCCATGCGTAATATATATATATATATATACTACGTATAACAAAAACCAAAAAATGACCATCCTTGTTGGTCAAATTAACCTCTCTCATCGCATGTCATAGTGCTGGACGGTGACCTTGCAGACCGACGTGAGTGAGTGTCCTTGGACCACCATGTGCATGTGGCCCAAAGATGCATGTCAAATTTTTTGTAGAGAACATGCAACCAAAGGAGTTTACTGTTGAAAACTGAAAAAAAATAGATAACATCTATCAGTTTTTTATACATTGATTGATTTCCCAGGGATTTAAATGTGCAAAAATTAAATCTGATCTACATGAGACCCGTGATAGTGCACGAAAATGGATTGCAAAATCGTCCCCATGCAAGAAATTTCTAACATCTAGAATCTTGATTTTAAAATCCAATAAATCCAAAACTAAGTTGAAATTCATGAAACTTATCGTGGTGTCAGATGGACACCAATAGACTATGATATTTTTCTTTTCAAATTTGAGACAATTTTTGATATATGATGAAATTGGATGTTTAATTTGGTTTTGCAATCATGTCCTGTTATAAGTATATGTATGTTCTTCTTCTGTACAAAGAGCATAGATGTTGTGCAGATAGAGCATATCACATCGCTCACGGATCACACTAGGGAACCCGTCGGTGATGAATTCATCAATCGCAAATGGTTGTATACCAACAAGCGTTTGCCCACAACACACACGGTTTATTCCATCACAAACAACTTCGATGGATCAACTATATGCCACGTATCACACACGCAACTCTAATCTGATTCATGCTTGATGTCTCCGACATCGCTCGCATAGTTCGTCTTATTTGCCACGTATCACTGTGCCGGCCTCTGCTCGCGTCCCTCGGCAAGCTCTGCTCACCGTTAGGTGCCGCGGCGCGCTCTGCTCACGTCCGTCGATGCGCTCGGCTCGTGGACAGCTTTTCCTTGCGTGTTCAACTGTTATATGCATATATATGGTTGCTCGCCGTTCAAGCGACCGCGGAGCACTCTGCTCACGTCCCTCCGCGCGGGCTCTGCCAGCGGTTGAGCCTATGCACGATCACGTCGGGGGGCCCATATGCATGCGGTTGCGCCGCGCGCATTGCCACACAATGCAATTACATGGGACACAATGGAGTTACACGCTGCAAATTAGAACTGCCATCCGGGCGTGCCGATATTCCAGGCCGTCTGGCTTCCCCTTTAATTCCCACGGCCATTATAACCTTAGTCTCTTCAACCTTTCAATCGTGCCCCACAACACAACAAGCACACACCCACGACGACACATAGAGAGGGGATGTCTAGTGGCGCTCCAATGGAGTTCGGCGAGCATAAAGTGGAGACCCACGTGAGGGAGACAGATCTCTCGGTGGTGTACACCATCGAACCGGCCATGGTGGACGACTACATCAACACCATTGAGCAGTTGCTTCCTCGAGACAAGTACAAGGTGGTCGACATCGACCTCCAGTACACCGGCGGTCGTCCCAACATAGATCAAAAGGTTGCCGTCGCCCAGTTGTGCATGCGCCATCATGTCCTCATCTACCACTACAGCATGGCCACAGAGCCTTACGACCGTTTGACCAGGTTTGTCAACAGCACTGACTACAATTTTGCTACAGTGGAAACCACTAACGATGTAAAAGCGCCTAGGGTTACGGGCTTGACCTGCAAGAACCTTGTCAAAATCCGTGAGCACTACAGGGTCTGGGGCAGCACGAAGAAGGACTCCCTGGTTGAACTCGCCTCGGCCATCATCGACCCATACTAAGAAAAGATGAAGCAGGATGCCAACAGAACACATCCCGTATCCTGGCACGGGGCCTGGATGCGGCAACTGGATGAACCTCACCTCAAGTCTGGGGCCAAGAGCGTGTACACATGCTACAAGATGCACATGTGGATCGTTGACATGAGGAAGTGCCTCGTTACACGATCGACGAGGCCAGATCGAGCCACAAGCAGAGCAGTAGCGGCAAGCGTCCCAAGAAGTAGATGATGATCAGATGATCGTTTATCCTACTTAATTATGCATGTAATATATAGTTGACTTTGGTGTGTGGAAATGTCATGTGTGTAGTAGCCACCTATGTAATTATACATGTAATAGTTTACTTTGGTGTGTGCAAATGTCATGTGTGTAGTAGCCACCTATGTAATTGGATGTTTAATTTGGTTATGCAACCATGTCCTTATAAGTGTGTGTATATATATATATGTTGTTGTTCTGTATGCAATCCCAACGCACAATGATACGTCTCCAACGTATCTATAATTTATGAAGTATTCATGCTGTTATATTATCATTCTTGGATGTTTTACAATCATTTTATAGCAACTTTATATCATTTTTTGGGACTAACCTATTGACATAGTGCCTAGTGCCAGTTGTTGTTTTTTGCTTGTTTTTTACATCGCAGAAAATAAATACCAAACGGAGTCCAAACATAGAGAAACTTTTTGGAGTTTTTTTATGGACCAGAAGACACCCGGTGGGCCAAAGAAGTACCAGAGGGGACCTCTGAGGAGAGCACAACCCACCAGGGCGCCTGGGGGCCCAGGCGCGCCCAGGTGGGTTGTGCCCACCTCGGTGGCCTCCCGCACTGCCTCTTGGCCCTATAAATTCCCAAATATTCCAAAAACCCTCGGGGTAACCCTAGATTAGAAGTTCCGCCGTCGCAAGCCTCTGTGGCCATGAAAACCCAATCTAGACCCCGTTCCGGCACTCCGCCGGAGGGGGAAATCATCACCGGTGGCCATCTTCATCATCCCGGCGGCCACCATGATGAGGAGGGAGTAGTCCACCCTCGGTGCTAAGGGTTTGTACAAGTAGCTATGTGTTTAATCTCTCTCTCTCTCTCTCTCTCGTGTTCTTGGGATGTCACGATCTTGATGTATCACGGGCTTTGTTAATATAGTCGGATCATATGGTGTTTTCCGCTCTCTATCTTGTTGTGAATTGAGTTTTCCCTTTGAGATTTCATTTTATCGGATTGAATACTTTTATGGATTTGAGAACACTTGATGTATGTCTTGCTATGAATACCCGTGGTGACAATGGGGTATCATATTGATTCACTTGATATGTGTTTTGGCACTCAACTCATGGATTCCCGAGGTGACATTGGGGTAATCTATGTATAGGGGTTGATGCACGTTCTCGTCTTTTGTTTCTCCGGTAGAAATCTTGGGGCACTCTTTGAGGTTCTTTGTGTTGGATTGAGTATTATGAATCTGAATTTTCTTTGGTGTTATTTTAGTACGAACTCTTGATAGATCGACGAAAAGAATAACTTGGTGTTATTTTAGTACGAACTCTTGATAGATCGATCGGAAACAATAACTTGGTGTTACTTTTGTACGAACTCTTGGATAGATCGATTGGAAAGAATAGCTACAAACAATTTCTTCTTATGTTCTCCAATAGATAGGAACTTTGGAGTGATTCTTCATCGCACGTTGAGGGATGGTTATATGATCCAATTATATTAGCATTGTTGAGAGATTGCACTAGCGAAAGTACGGACCCTAGGCCTCATTTTCAAGCATTGCAATACCGTTTGTTCTCCGTTTTATCAATTGCTACCTTGCTATTTTTTATTGTTTGTATTACAAAAATCAATATCTAGTATCCATATTACACTTGTATCACCATCTCTTCGTCGAATTAGTGCACCTATACAAATTAGCATTGTATTTGGTGTGTTGGGGACACAAGAGACTCTTTGTTATTTGGTTGCAGGGTTGTTTGAGAGAGACCATCTTCATCCTACACCTCCCACTGATTGATAAACCTTAGGTCATCCACTTGAGGGAAAATTGCTACTGTCCTACAAAACTCTGCACTTGGAGGCCCAACACGAGTCTACAAGAATAAAGTTGCATAGTAGACATCACACAACACACACGTATTATTAGCAGCAATCGTCTGTGTTATTCTCGGTCTTCGTACACATTTCTTATTACTGACCTGTTTGCCGCATATCACACACATCTTGTTATATTGAAATGTTTCTGTTAGCTTGGCTCAACGCAAACAGTTCATCCGAGTGAACTATTTGCCCTTGTCGGCGTTCTGGGAACGGGGGTCCCCAGACTTGCCTGCCTGCGGCCCACAGCGTGACTCTACTAGCAGGCCGATATGGCCCATCTTCATCGACAAGGCATTCAAGACCCTCGCGAGGGGCCAAGCCTCGCAAGGCGGACGACACAAGACCTCCTCAGGAGCGGCCTCACCAGGCTGCCTCGCGAGGAGCGGAGAAATCAAGGCGGGGCAAACCTCGCGAGGCCCTCGTGAGGTGAGCCATGACGATCAAGATCAGGCGGGCGCCAGCGCGCGCAGCATCCTTGTTTCCTCTTTGGTGCTAAGGAGGCAGGCGCAGGCGCGGAGTACCGAGGCATCAAGCAAAGGTTTCCATATCGGTGCAATGAGACCAAGACCAGCAGGACGGCAGGACGGAGGTCACCGTGGAGCCCAAGACGGCGTCATCACCAAAGCCTTTCGCAGGCGAAGACCGCTTTTGTCAGGATAAGCTGTACTAGTTGTCCCCTTTCAAATTGGCCGTTGTTGGCTCCCTTCCCACTCAATATTTGAGGAGAGGACCAGGGCCTATTTAATTGGAACTAGCCACCACTGGGAAGGGGATCGACTCCACCTCCCATTCCCACATACACAAGCTCGCAGAGCACAAGAACACCTCAACCTCAGGAGGTTGTTCTTCCCCTTGTACTGTTCATCATCAGCCCAAGAGGCAATCTACCACCACCACACTGGAATAGGGTATTACACCACAACGGTGGCCCGAACCAGTATAAATCTTGTGTCTTTGTGTTGTGAGTTCGTCGAGTTCGTCCGCGAGATCCTAGAGAGCTAGGGCGTAGATCGATAGGGAGGAAATCTCCGCGCGCACCCCAGTGTTCGAACCTTAAGGGTTTTGCCAGAACCCGTGATCCGACATTTGGCGCGCCAGGTAGGGTGCGCTGGAGATTCCTTTCCATCGCCTCGTGTCCAGTCGCTCCGTCGTCTCCATGGCCGACACTCGCCGTGCTCGTGCTGAGCGCCGGGCTGCCCTAGCCACCCGCGTCGCTAAGACCGCTCCCGTCGGTGGGCCACCTCATCGTTCTCCGTCGCCTGCCGCCAACGCCGCCACCGGACCGGCGGGGTTCCCGGCCGGTTCCTCGTCCCATGCTCGTCGCGCCCCCATGGACGCACGGGCCGCGCTCCTCATGGCGCACGAGCTCCTGTGCTACCGCCCGGTCGACGACCTCTACGAGGACTGGCTCGACCGCATCGCCGAGCTCGTCCGCGTCGCAGGGGGCTCCCCTGCGCCGTCCCTCTCTCCGCCTCACCCTCCGCCAGCTACGGGTGATGTAGCTCACAGAGCGCCTCCACCACATCTTCCCCAAGACGGCGCCCTGGCGCCAAGGCGCGCGGCCCCACGACGCGACCCGCCGCATCCCGCGCCCGCGCACGAAGAAAGAAGCTGTAAAGAAGTCCCTCCATCGTAGGAGAACGCTCCGCCACTCCTCGCACCACCGCGCCAAGATTGTCTGCCACGGCAGGGCCCCACGCCGCTTGCCATGGCGGCACGTGGGCGTCAAGACCAAGCTCCACCTCCAAGACGGGTCCCGGCAACCACGACCGGCTATCGCGCCTTCACCCCCGAGCTGCGTAGCGTCGCCTGGCCGGGCAAGTTCAAGCCAGATCTGCCTCCTCGTTACGACGGCACCCCCGACCCCGCGGAGTTCCTGCAGCTCTACGAGCTGAGCATTGAGGCGGCCAACGGCAATGAAAAGGTCATGGCGAACTGGTTTCCCATGGCACTCAAAGACGGTGCCCGTTCGTGGCTCCTGAACCTGCCTTCCCGCTCGATCTCCTCCTGGGACGAGATGCACGACCGCTTCGTCGCCAACTTCCAGGGCACTCGTGACCACCCGCCGGCCGCGGGTTACCTGCGCCACGTCAAGCAACAACCAGGAGAGACCCTCCAAAAGTTCATCCAGCGCTTCAACAACATCCGCCTCAAGATCCCCAAGGTGACGGACGAGGCCATCATCTGCGCGTTCTCTGATGGCGTCCGTGACATCAAGATGAAGGAAGAGCTCGCTATCCATGAGGAGCTGTGCACATCTCAGGAGCTGTTCAACCTGGCCACCAAGTGCTCAAGAGATGAGGAGGGGCGCCTCTCCCTCCTCGAGCTGCCAGCCGCGGATGTGGAGGAAAAGAAAGCCAAGGCCAAGGACGTGAAGCGCAAGGGAGCAGCCGTGCTCGCAGCGGAGCCGGACACCAAGCAAGGTAGGGACCAGCCCGAGTCGTCCAAGAGCAGCTGACCGAGGCTGGGACGACCGTGGCCCGCGCCAAGAGTGGCGCGACAGGCCTCGTGAGGACTATTGGCAGGATCATCCTCGCGAGGGCGCCTGGAGGGATCAGCCTCGCGAGGATCGCCCTCAGGGCAACGCCGGTCTTCCCCCGCTGCCACCACCACCGAGAAGGAATGAAAACCACCATCAGGACGAGGGGGCTGGGGGCTTCCAGGAGCCGCGTGCTATCACCTGCATCTTGGGCGGAGCCCAGGCCCCAGCCTTGCAGCGCATCTTCAAACAGTTTGCGCGTGAGGTGAATGCAGTCCTCCCCAAGCTTGAGGCCACGCGCCCGCTCAGGTGGTCCCAGTGTGCCATCACCTTCAACTCGGCAGACCAGCTCAAGTGCGCGGCCACCGTTGGCGCTCTCCCGATGCTTTGTTCACCAGTCATTAGCAACGTGCAAGTTACCAAGACACGTTCGACAACCTCCAAGTGCCATAGGACCAGCTTCAGCCTACCAAGCCTTTCTCAGGAGTGACCGACGGCTCCACCACACCGATAGGGCAGGTCCGCCTCCCTGTCACCTTCGGAGAACGCAAGAAATACCACACCGAGCTCATCGACTTCGATGTCGCGCACATCCGTCTACCCTACAACGCCATCCTCGGGTATCCAGCCCTGGCCAAGTTCATGGAGGTGACCCATCACAGCTACAACGTCCTCAAGATGCCGGGAAGCAGCGGAATCATCACGGTCCCATGCGAAGAAAGAGACGCGGTATGCTCCCTCGAGCGTGCCTTCCAAGCTGCAGCAATCGACGACCCCGACAGCAAGGGCGAGGGCCCTCCGGAGGCCATCCCTAAGAAGAAGAAGCAGCTGCGCCGTGCCGGACCTCAGGAGGGTGGCGTCGCGGTGGAACCTCGTCAGGATCAGCACCCGCTCCAGGGGTGCCTCCCTCCGTCGCATAGGAAGGCGCGCCCAGCGCCCTCCTCGGGCAGGGCTCGGGGGCTGTCTTCTGGAGGGCCTCAGACCTTGCCAGCATCACGAGGGAGGTTCTCGGGCACCACTTGGAGGCGTGCTTCGCGGCACGTTTCCCTCAGGAGAACACAGGGTAAGGAGCGCCCACCGCGCAGGAGTTTATCACCAAGACCACTCAGGAATTGCAAGACGCAAGGGCCATGCGCGGCGACCGCCGCTCACGTGGCGCAGCTCCCCATCCAGGCGAGGATGCCGGGCTGCGCGTCTGCATCGACGTTCCAGGGCTCAAGAGCGCCGCTTCTCAGGAGCTTTTCTGGCCTTCGCGCGTGGGCCGTTGTGAGGGACCGCCACACAGCTACGTTCGCATGCCTTTCGGCCTGCCGAGCGTATCGTCAGCCTATCAGCGCAACCTGCGGCGTGTCCTGGCGGCTCAGGAGGCCAGGCACCACGCCGTCCTGGCAGAGATGGAGACGGTCCTCAGGGAACCACATGAGCCCCCAGAGCCTCCCGAGGCTCAAGGCCCCGGTGGCTCATGAGGAGCAACCCCTTCGACGCGTACCTTCAGCTGCCCCAACTCTCCTTCGTTAATAGAACAATGTGACATTTTCCAAGTTCATTCAGCTGGGAGCGCCCCTCGGGCTGCATCATTCCCAGGCGGCGTGGGTCCGTCCCTGTGGCATGTATCCCTTTTTATGTCTTTAGCTTACCCTGTTGGGGGCGCCCCTCGGGCTGCATCATCCCCAAGCCGCTCGGGCCTGACCTAGTGGCATGTACCTTCCCTGCTTTACTTAAGCCTGCTGTTCTCATGTTTAACCCACCCATGGTTATTACCTGCTCGATTGTCACCTGCCATGGGTCCACCCCTCTCTCTTGCAATTCGCTTGCGCGTTAAAAGGGGGGCTCCTGAGCATCGCGACTCAGGAGCTCTTACTGGCTCTCCAGCCCTCACCCCCTGGCCTTGACCACGGCATCGCGACCTGGCATACCAGCGGCGGCTGAGCTCACTTGAGGGCCGGGACCTGAGGACGTAGAGCACTTGTACCTAACCGTCTCGCAGGAACATACAACTATCAAAGACCCAAGACCAGGCGCAACCCGCCTTGAGGTAGGGCCTCGTGAGTCCCGCGCTGGCTCACGAGTGCCCATATGCACCTCGTCTAGCCCTGCCGTGCAAGCCACGTGTCAGGGCGGGGTTGTACACGCCCCGGGGGCTCTCCTCAGAGGGAGCCCCCCTCCCACGCACAAGTGGAAGCACCATGCTCCGCGTTGGCCGTCGACACTGCCGAGGAGTGGCTATGCCCGTGCACAAGCGGAAGCACTACGCTCCGCGGTGGTAATAAACAACTGAGCGCGGCTTCACGGTCGTACCAACCTCAGGGAGCCCCAGAGCTCAGCTTCCGGCCTCACCGCAACGCCTCCCCTCGGGAGAGCCGCGCGAGGGGGCTGGGCACGGGGGCTGTGCTCGGGTCACGCCCAAGCGTACGCCACCCAACCAGGTCTCCCGGGCCTGGGGGCTGCGCTCAGGTCACGCCCGAGCGCACGTCGCCCAAACAGGTCTCCCGGACCTGGTCGTCGCGTGCCCCTCCCGAGCTGAGCCTCGGCAAGGACAAAGGTATGGAGATTGTTTGCACGTCAAGGGGGACTCCTGAGCATCGCGACTCAGGAGCCTAACTGGTCATGTAGCCCCTCACTCCTTGGTCCGTCCTGGTCTCCGGTCGGCCCAACGGCGGTTGAGGTATGCGCGGGGCCGGGCTCTGCTGACGTAGAACATTAATCTATCCTCGCGTACTCTCCCTATAAGCTGTTTGCGCGTCAAGGGGGACTCCTGAGCATCGCGACTCAGGAGCCTAACTGGTCACGTAGCCCCTCACTCCTTGGTTCGTCCTGGTCTCCGGTCGGCCCAACGGCGGTTGAGGTATGCGCGGGGCCGGGCTCTGCCGACGCAGAACACAAAGCAGATAGGAAGAAAATTGCAAAATCTCGAAGCAAATATTACAAGACATATTGTTCTCACAATATCAAGCGCAAGTTTTAACGCCTCCACGAGGCCTGATGCATGATTGCAGGAATAAAATAGGAAAGGAGCCGCAGGTCACCCCTGAACACCATCGATGCCCGTGGGCGGCACTCCTCCCTTGGTGGCGTCGCCCCCGGCCAAGGGCGCGGAAGCAAAGCCGCGGAACTTCTTCAGCAGGGCCTCCACTTGACCTTGCACGGCTGCGGCGGCATCTGTGCAGTGCTCACCAGCCACAGGCTCCAGCAGCTCGTCAAGACGAGCGCTGGGGTCACGAAGGTGCAGGTGGCTGAAGACGCGAGACAACGCAACTGAAGAAAGGACACGAGCCTCCACCTCTGCCATGGGACCGACGCCCTCCACAACTTCCTCGAGCGCCTTCACCAAGAAGGGAAGCAGCTGGGCAGGGCCGTCCTCGTCGGTGGCCAGCGGCCTCTCCAAGCCATTCTCGTAGAGGTCTTCAGTGCCGCGCGAGACCTCTCCTCGAGATCAGCAAAGGTCGCGCGGTCCTCAGCCAGGACCTTCGCCTTGGCGTCAAGATCGGCCTCCTTCGCCTTCACCTCCCGCTCCAGCTCCTCCAGCCGGCTGCACTCAGCAGCCTGCGTCTTCTCCAGCTCCTCAAGATCGGCGTCACGGTTCTTGATGGCGTCCTCCCGGGCCCTCATCTCCTCCTCCTTCACCTGGCGGCCGCGTGCTTCTTCCGCGTGTTGGTCGTGCAGACGCTTCAGCTCGTCCTCCAGCTCTTGGCAGCGGCCGCGGGCGGCCTCGGCGTCCTTCAGTGCCGCGTCGCGGTCAACTGTGGCTTTGATGGCGCTCTGCTTCTCCTTCTCGGAGGACGCCGCGGCCTGGCTCAGCATCGCTCAGACCACCGAGTCAGAGTGAAGCCAGCCAAAGGCCAGTTCCAGGCGCCCGGCTACCAGGCGCGGGTCCGCGCCCAGAAGATCTTCCTGCAGCTGAGCCATCTCTGAAAGAACGCGCTCCAGGGCGGTGGAGGAAGCAGAAGAGCCTGGGAGTAGTGGCACGGCAGAAGGAGGAATCGACATCGTCGCCAGAGCCTGGGAGATCAAGGGCTCCGGAGCCTTTGGGACCTCCCCAGCCGAGCCGGGCACCGACACTTCCGGAGCTGGCGGGGCCACGGGGGCTGACTCCTCCTGACGATGCTCCCCTTGGCCTCGCGAGGGCGATCGGGCTGAAGAAGTGCGAGTGCTGCCGTCTCCTTTCTCCGAGGGGGGCGCGGCCGCTGTATCCTCCTTCCTTCTCTTCGCCGAAGGCGTCGGCCTGATCAACCAAGGGTGAACACCAGGAAATAGCAAGTACGAGCAGGAACAAGATGAAACTCGAACACTTACTGATCCACCGCGTCATATTCCACCCTCCGCTTGGGAAGCTTGAAGCCTGAAAGCCTCGAAGCCTGAGGTGTGGGCGCGCGAACTCCGGGAGCAGAAGACGACGCAGCAGAAGGGCCGGAGGCAGCTCCGGGCGGCGTCAAGGCGGAGGCAGCATCCCGAGGAATCAGTGACGACCTACTCCTTGTCAGGATGACGGGCAGTTCTCCCTCCTCCTGGCGGACGTCGACCTCGGCGTCGTTAGGAAGGGCGCGGAGGATTTCAGCTTTGCTCAAGGGGGAGTTTTCCCCCATCTCCTCGGGGGTTGCCTCCGAGTCCACCTCCACTTCCTCCCTCCCACGGGACTCGTCAGAAGACAGCTCCACCGGCTTCGGCGCCACAGGACCTCCAGAGGGCGTGGGCGGCACCAGCCCGCGCGCATCGAAGGTCGGCCTGGAGACCACGATTGGCTCCCAGTCCTTGCGATGGAACAAAGGAGTGAAGGCGCTCGGCGGGTACTCCTGATTGTTCCCAACCAGGAGGCGCAGGACGGCAGCCAGTTCATCGTCGGGCAGGGGCCCCGGCCTCAGGCGGGTCTTGTCTTCTTCGTCTCCAAGCTTCGACAAGGGGCGCGCACGCGCCTGGAGCGGGGCGACGCACAACATCAAGAATTCCCTCAGGAGCATGGCCCCTGTGACCTTCGCCGCCTTCGCGTTGCCCGGCTTCAGGCTGGTCTGCATCTGCGCCAACACCGATGACGCCCGCTCGTCAGCGAGCTCTGCGCGAGGCCACCCCTTGTTAAACTGGGGCGCCTCCGTCGGCAATGCCAAGCGCGGGTGGTCGTGCTTGGCGTCCATCATGACCCGTTTGGCCCGGATGTTGTCGGCTCTCTTCCCGGTGTTCGAGATCGAGTTGGCCTTGCCAGATGGGACGAAATTGGCGCACCCAGAGGCGTGTCCATCGCTGACGCGAAGGAAGAAGAGGTGGCATAGAAAAGCCATGGACGGCATCATGCCCAGATACGCCTCATAGTAGTAGGCAAAGATGGACAGGAGGAGGATAGAGTTGGGATGGAGATGCAACGCCTGCAGCCCGTAGTGGTCGAGGACCTCATAAAAGAAATCGGAAAGGGAGGAATCAACCCGGCGGTGATGCTGCTCGAGAAGAAGGGGAAGAAGGTGCTCCCCTCAGGCTCTGGCGCGTCGGAGGCAAGCCGAAGTTCCGTCTTCCCCCATTCATTGCTCTCCCCCGCCGTCAGCAAGCGCGTGGAGGCGAGGCTCTTCTCTGTGATGTTGGGCACCTCAAGAGCTGGCTCATACCAAGTCGGCGCCGAGGAGGGCTTGACCTTGTGCGGCGCCATTAGTCGCAAATGCGGAGCAAGATTAGAGCAGATCTGGAGGTATCGGTAGCAAGGAGCGAGAAAGGGGATCTGAGGCAAGGCGAAGGGGAACAATGAAGGCAAACGCTGTCTGCGCCAGCCTTTTGTCAAGTCAAGCAGTTGCCGAGGCAGCGTGGGGAAGCGGAGACGCCCACATCCAATCAACCGCCACGCGTCAACCGAGGCCGCATGCTTTTGGAGCCCGCGGTTCTCCGCGCTTGACCTTTGGCTTTGCCTGGAAGCCAAGCCCGAGCGCGCCTTGCGCCTGGGGGCTACTGTCGTTGTTCTGGGAACGGGGGTCCGCAGACTTGCCTACCTGCGGCCCACAGCGTGGCTATGCTAGCAGGCTGGTACGACCCATCTTCATCGACAAGGCATTCAAGACCCTCGCGAGGGGCCAAGCCTCGCGAGGTGGACGACACAAGACCTCCTCAGGAGCGGCCTCACCAGGCTGCCTCGCGAGGAGCAGAGAAATCAAGGCGGGGCAAACCTCGTGAGGCTCTTGTGATGTGAGCCATGACGATTAAGATCAGGCGGGCGCCAGCGCGTGCAGCGTCCTTGTTTCCTCTTTGGCGCTAAGGAGGCAGGCGCAGGCGCGGAGTACCAAGGCATCAAGCAAAGGTTTCCATATCGGTGCAACGAGACCAAGACCAGCAAGACGGCAGGACGGAGGTCATCGTGGGGCCCAAGACGATGTCATCACCAGAGCCTCGCAGGCGAAGACCGCTTTTGTCAGGATAAGCTGTACTAGTTGTCCCCTTTCGCCGTTGTTGGCTCCCTTCCCGCTCAATATTTGGGGAGAGGACCAGGGCCTATTTAATTGGAACTAGCCACCACTGGGAAGGGGATCGACTCCACCTCCCATTCCCACATACACAAGCTCGCAGAGCACAAGAACACCTCAACCTCAGGAGGCTGTTCTGCCCCTTGTACTGTTCATCATCAGCCCAAGAGGCAATCCACCACCACCACACTGGAGTACGGTATTACACCACAACGGTGGCCCGAACCAGTATAAATATTGTGTCTTTGTGTTGTGAGTTCGTCGAGTTCGTCCGCGAGATCTTAGAGAGCTAGGGCGTAGATCGGTAGGGAGGAAATCTTTTATGGTCATGCACCTTTGATGAATTGTCTATTCTTGTTGAATCTCGATCGTAGTGATACACATATTCATAATATTGATGCCAAAAGATGCAAAGTTGATAATGATAGTGCAACATACTTGTGGCACTGCCGTTTAGGTCATATTTGTGTAAAGCGCATGAAGAAACTCCATGCGGATGGGCTTCTGGAATCACTTGATTATGAATCATTTGATACTTGCGAACCATGCCTCATGGGTAAGATGACTAAAACTCCGTTCTCCGGAACAATGGAGAGAGATAATGATACATATCGATGTATGCAGTCCGATGAGTGTTGAGGCACGCGGCGAGTATCGTTATTTTCTAACCTTTACAGATGATTTGAGTAGGTATGGGTATATCTACTTAATGGAACAAAAATCTGAAACATTTGAAAAGTGCAAAGAATTTCAGAGTGAAGTAGAGAATTCATAACAAGAAAATAAATTTCTACGATCTGATCATGGACGTGAATATTTGAGTTACGAGTTTGGCCTTCATTTAAAACAATGTGGAATTGTTTCACAACTCACGCCACCTGGAACACCACAGCGTAATGGTGTGTCCGAATGTCGCAATTGTACTTTATTAGATATGGTGCGTTATATGATGTCTCTTACCGATTTGCCTTTATCATTTTGGGGTTATGCATTAGAGACAGCCGCATTCACGTTAAATAGGGCACCATCTAAATCGGTTGAGATGACACTGTATGAACTATGGTTTGGCCAGAAACCTAAGCTATCGTTTCTTAAAGTTTGGGGATGCGACGCTTATGTAAAAAGGCTTCAGCCTGATAAGCTCGAACCCAAATCGGAGAAGTGCGTCTTCATATGATACCCTGAGGAAACTATTGGGTACGCCTTCTACCACAGATCCGAAGGCAAGAGATCTTTGTTGCCAAGAATGGGTCCTTTCTAGAGAAGGAGTTTGTCTCCAAAAAAGTGAGTGGGAGGAAAGTAGAACTTGGTGAGGTAATTGTACCTTCTCTCAAATTGGAAAGTAGCACATTAGAGAAAACCGATCCCATGATGCCTACACCAACTAGAGAGGAAGCTAATGATGATGATCATGAAACTTCAGATCAAGTTACTATAGGACCTCGTAGGTCGACCAGAACACGTTCCGCACCAGAGTGGTATGGTAATCATGTCCGAGAAGTCATGTTAGTAGACCACAGCGAACCTACAAACTATGAAGAAGCTATGATGAGCCCAGATTCTGATAAATGGCTTGAGGCCATGAAATCTGAGATAGGATCCATGTATGAGAACAAAGTGTGGACTTTGGTGGACTTGCCCGATGATCGGCAAGCCATTGAGAATAAATGGGTCTTCAAGAAGAAGACAGACACTGATGGTAATGTCCTTATCTACAAAGGTCGACTTGTTGCAAAAGGTTTTCGACAAGTTGAAGGGGTTGACTACGATGAAACTTGCTCACCCGTAGCGATACTTAAGTCTGTCCAAATCATGTTAGCAATTGCTGCATTTTATGATTATGAAATCTGGCAAATGGATGTCAAAACTGCATTCCTTAATGGATTTCTTAAAGAAGAGCTGTATATGATGCAACCAGAAGGTTTTTTCTATCCTAAAGGTGCTAACAAAGTGTGCAAGCTCCAGCGATCCATCTATGGACTGGTGCAAGCATCTCGGAGTTGGAATATACGCTTTGATGAGGTGATCAAAGCATATGGTTTTATACAGACTTACGGTGAAGCCTGTATTTACAAGAAAGTGAGTGGGAGCTCTGTAGCATTTCTGATATTATATGTGCATGACATATTGTTGATTGGAAATGATATAGAATTTCTAGATAGCATAAAAAGATACTTGAATAAGAATTTTTCAATGAAAGACCTCGGTGAAGCTGCTTATATATTGGGCATCAAGATCTATAGGGATAGATCAAGACGCTTAATAGGACTTTCACAAAGCACATACCTTGACAAAGTTCTGAAGAAGTTCAAAATGGACCAGTCAAAGAAAGGGTTCTTGCGTGTGTTGCAAGGTGTGAAATTGAGTCAGACTCAAAGCCCGACCACGACAGAAGATAGAGAGAGAATGAAAGTCATTCCTTATGCCTCAGCCATAGGCTCTATAATGTATTCCATGTTGTGTACCAAACCTGATGTGTGCCTTGCCATAACTTTGGCAGGGAGGTACCAAATTAATCCAGGAGTAGATCACTGGACTGCGGTCAAGAACATCCTGAAGTACCTGAAAAGGACCAAGGATATGTTTCTCGTTTATGGAGGTGATGAAGAGCTTGTCGTAAAAGGTTACATCGATGCTAGCTTCGACACTGTTCCGGATAACTCTAAGTCACAAACCGGATGCGTATTTATATTGAATGGTGGAGCTGTCAGTTGGTGCAGTTCCAAGCAGAGCGTCGTGGCGGGATCTATGTGTGAAGCGGAGTACATAGCTGCTTCGGAAGCAGCACATGAAGGAGTCTGGATGAAGGAGTTCATATCCGATCTGGGTGTAATACACAGTGCATCGGGTCTAATGAAAATCTTTTGTGACAACGCTGGAGCAATTGCCTTAGCGAAGGAATCTAGGTTTCACAATAGAACCAAACACATCAAGAGACGCTTCAACTCCATTCATGAAAAGGTTATGGATGGAGACATAGAAATTTGCAAAGTACATAGGGATCTAAATGTTGCAGACCCGTTGACTAAACCTCTTCCGTGAGCAAAACATGATCAACACCAAGGCTCGATGGGTGTTAGATTCATTACAATGTAATCTAGATTATTGACTCTAGTGCAAGTGGGAGACTGATGGAAATATGCCCTAGAGGCAATAATAAAGTTGTTATTATTATATTTCTTTATTCATGATAAAGGTTTATTATTCATGCTAGAATTGTATTGATTGGAAACTTAAATACATGTGTGGGTACATAAACAAATACCATGTCCCTAGTAAGCCTCTACTAGACTAGCTCGTTGATCAAAGATGGTTAAGGTTTCCTAACCATGGACATGTGTTGTCACTTGATAATGGGATCACATCATTAGGAGAATGATGTGATGGACAAGACCCATCTGTTATCTTAGCATATATGATCAATCAGTTTATTGCTATTGCTTTCTTAATGTCAAATACATATTACTTCAACCATGAGATCATGCAACTCCAGGATACCGGAGGAATACCTTGTGTGATATCAAACGTCACAACGTAACTGGGTGATTATAAAGATGCTCTACAGGTATCTCCAAAGGTGTCTTTTGAGTTGGCATGGACCGAGATTGGGATTTGTCACTCCGTGTATCAGAGAGGTATCTCTAGGCCCTCTCGGTAATACACATCATAAGAAGCTTGCAAGCAAAGTGACTAAGGAGTTAGTTATGAGATGATGTATTACGGAACGAGTAAAGAGACTTGCCAGTAATGAGATTGAACTAGGTATGAAGATACCGACGATCGAATCTCTGGCAAGTAACATACCGACAGACAAAGGGAATTATGTATGTTGTCATAAAGGTTCGACTGATAAAGATCTTCATAGAATATGTAGGAACCAATATGGGCATTGAGGTTCCGCTATTGGTTATTGATCGAAGAGGTGTCTCGGTCATTTCTACATCGTTCTCGAACCCGTAGGGTCCGCACGCTTAACGTTCATTGACGATATAGTATTATATGAGTTATGCGAGTTGATGACCGAATGTTGTTCGGAGTCCCAGATGAGATCACAGACATGACGAGGAGCCCCGGAATGGTCTGGAGGTAAATATTGAAATATAGGACAATGTTATTTGGTCACCGGAAAGGTTTCGGAATGTATCGGGTAGTCATCGGATCACCGGAAGGGGTTCCGGGAGGCCCCACGAAGTTATTGGGCCATATGTGCCAAAAGAGGGGAGCACACCAGCCCACAAGGTGCTGGCGCGCCCCACCTCTAGGCTGCCGGCCCTATGGAAGGAAAGGAGGAGGGCTAGCCCCTCCTGCCTTCCCTCCACCTAAGAGAAAGGAGAGGGGGGCACCCCCTCCTGCCTTCCCCCCGAGCGCCCAAGAAGGAAGGAGGGCCGAGGCCAGGGTAGGAGCCCAAGGTGGCCACTGACCCCTTGGGGGAGCCCTAGGCTGCCTCCCCTCCTCCCCCACCTATATATATGTGTGGAGGGAGAGGGACAACACACACTACGATCCCCAAGCCGTGTGTAGTGCCCCCCTCTCTCTAGTTCATCCTTGGTCATATTTTCGTAGTGCTCGGTGAAGCCCTACAGAGATAGTTGCATCACCACTGTCACCACGCCGTCGTGCTGCCGGAGGTCATCTACTACTTTGCCTGGCTTGCTGGATTAAGAAGGCAAGGACGTCATCGAGTTGAACGTGCGCTGAACGCGGAGGTGCCGTACGTTCGGTACTTGATCGGGCGGATCATGAAGGTGTATGACTACATCAACCGCGTTGATAAACGCTTCTGCTAAACGGTCTATGATGGTACATAGACATACTCTCCCCTATCGTAGCTATGCATCTCCATGAATAGCTCTTGCGTGTCCGTAGAATTATTTTTTCCATGCAACGTTCCCCAACATCCTCAGGGTTGCCTCTAGCAGATATGTCATCTGGTCATGATTTGACTTGAGGTTGGCTATTGGAGCACTGGGTGTTGTGGCCTCTTGAGCTGCTTTTGCTGCTGCTGCTGCTGCCTGGATCTTCTCTTGAGCCTCAACATATGTGGATTGTGAAGGATCCTTCACCACCACATTATCCTCAAACTCAGGCTAAAGAGGGAGATGCTCACGATCAAGTAGATATGTGATCGTTCCAACCTTGGATTTGATGAGCATCTGAATGTGTGGAGCATATCCACAAGATATTTTCTGGTCAGAAGCTGTCCTCTTGACCGTCTCAACAATCAAACTCATGACTTTGAACTTCTGAGGGGTGTCAAACAAATGCAGCAGGTTGATGTCGTGGTCACGTATCATCTTGTCATCTCTAGACTTGGACAAAAGAGTATGCCTCAAGATAGTGTTTGTGGTGGCCAACCCAGCTAACAAGTGCTTTACTGAGCCAAGCTTATTACTCTCAAGAACCTTGGGAGGGATTTCCTTGTACATGTTTGCCATAGTGTTGTGATCCATCGTAGGCTTCCCGTACACATCAATGGCATTTCTTCCTCCTCGGGAGCACCAAGAAGTGCAACCCACACAGAGATGGTTGACTGATACTTGGAACCCTCAGTCATCCATGTAATCCTCCGATCTGGATGGAAATGAGTTGTGGAGTAGAATTGCATGATCATCTCATCGTTCCTCTTGGTGAGCTTCTGACCAACAAACTTGTCAACACATGCAAGTCTAAAACTCTCATGAACGTGGGGGAAATAGTCTTCATTTGCATCAATGTATTTCCAGTCCACCCAATTCATTTCACTGACGATGGGCTTCTTGTCAAGCAGCACAGTCTCATACAAATCTTATTGTTCTATGCTGTCGAAGCCACAATCACAAGCAGTCCTCCTCTTGAGAGAATAGGGATCAATCTTCCTCCATTCTCTCAATCCCTTATCCTTCTTGAGCATCATGTTTTCAGCAATAGGATGAGCATTATCATGATCTGGGATCTTGGGCTTCAACTTCCTGAGCACTAGTGGCTCCTCATCAACCTCAACTTCAGGCACTGGGGCCTTGTTCTTATCAGTAGCAGAGATATTGCTTGTAGAACTCTTAGGTGCAACAGCTTTGGGCTTGGACTTGGGCTTAGAGGGAACAACTATCTTCATAGCATCTGACATCAGTTTATGTGTCTTTGCTGGAGGTGTTTCAGCTTCTGGTTCTTCTTCCTCCCCCTCCTCATCAATCATCATGGAGGGTCTTCCAATCACTCTAGCCATTGTCTTCCTCATCCTCTTTTTCTTCTTACTGGCATCACCTTCTGCAACACTTGGCTCCTCCAAGGTGAATATCATTGTTTCCCTTGGAGCTGAGGATTTGCGTGCCGTTGACATAGGGACTCTCCTTACAGCAGTCCTTTCCTTGGCACTGGGCCTAGTACTATCAGAAGTATCATATTCCTTCCTCAACACCGCCTTCTTCTATGATGTGGCCTCACTAGCCACAAAGTATTCATCCTCATCATCTGAGATTCTCTTGTTTGTTTGTCCTTGTGGCAGCCTTTGGCAGATCTGGAAAGCTCCTAATGCCCTCATAGTAGCTCTCATCGGGACTGGTGAAAGTGCATGTAGTCCCCATGTGTGGTTTTGGTAATTAAATACAATCCTAATGGACTAATGTTTGCATTGAGTTATACATTTGAAGGAAAGTCCCATTGGCAATGCATGAAGAATATTAGATGAATTGAAGGATGTAATCCATCAATACACACATATGCATTGAGACTTGATAATGAATGACAATTCTTATGAAGAAACAAAGGCATCAAGTGACATTTGAAAGCTTGTTCCATGGGTAATGCAATAAGAAGATTGAATGAATTCGAAATGAATGTGTCGGAATCGGGGCTCCACGGACCCAATCAAGGTTCAAACTCTGGGGCGTGTGCGAAGATCTAGCCTAGCTGCAGCCTCAAGATCATCGCCCCATGGCTTGGCCTCATCGAGCTCGTGCTAGTGGGGAAAGGAGATGAACACAGAGATTTACCCAGGTTTGGGCCACCTTGCAGTGTAAAACCCTACTCCTTCTTTGTGGTGGATTGTGATACGTCTCCAACGTTTCTATAATTTTTGATTGTTCGATGCTATTATATTATCTGTTTTGGATGTTTTATATGCATTAATATGCTATTTTATATTATTTTTGGGACTAACTTATAAACCTAGAGCCCAGTGATAGTTTCTGTTTTGTCCTTGTTTTTGAGTTCTGCACAAAAGGAATACCAAACGGAGTCCAAACGGAATAAAAATTTCATGATGATTTTTCTTGGACCAAAAGACACCCCGGAGACTTGGATTTCAAGTCAGAGGAGCCACGAGGCGGCGACAAGGGGGGAGGGCGCGCCCCCTAACTTGTGGGTCCCTCGATGACGCTCTGACCTAGATCTTTCTCCTATATATTCACATATATTCCCAAACCACCAGAAGTATCCACGAAAACACTTTTCCACCGCCGCAACCTTCTGTTCCCGTGAGATCCCATCTTGGGGCCTTTTCCGGCATCCTACCGGAGGGGGATTCGATCACGGGGGGCATCTACATCAACCCTATTGCCCTTCTGATGAAGCGTGAGTAGTTTACCACAGACCTACGGGTCCATAGCTAGTAGCTAGATGGCTTCTTCTCTCTCTTTGATTCTCAATGCCATGTTCTCCTTGATGTTCTTGGAGATCTATCCGATGAATTGTGGATTTATGATCAGCTTATCTATGAATATTATTTGAATCTTCTCTGAATTCTTTTATGCATGATTTGATATCTTTGTAATTCTCTTCGAACTATCAGTTTGGTTTGGCCAACTAGATTGGTTTTTCTTGCAATGGGAGAAGTGCTTAGCTTTGGGTTCAATCTTGCGGTGTCCTCACCTAGTGACAAAGTAGGGTAGCGAGGCACATATTGTATTGTTGCCATCGAGGATAAAAAGATGGGGTTTACATCATATTGCTTGAGTTTATTCCTCTACATCATGTCATCTTACTTAAAGCATTACTCTGATCTTTATGAACTTAATACTCTAGATGCAGGCAGGAGACGGTCGATGTGTGGAGTAATAGTAGTAGATGAAGGCAGGAGTCGGTCTACTTGACACGGACGTGATGCCTATATTACATAATCATTGCCTTGGATATCGTCATAACTTTGGGCTTTTCTATCAATTTCTCGACAGTAATTTGTTCACCCACGTATTATTTGCTATCTTGAGAGAAGCCTCTAGTGAAACCTATGGCCCCTGGGTCTATTTCCATCATATAAGTTGCGGATCTACTATTTTGTAATATTTTATTTTCAGGTCTATAAACCAAAACCCCCCCAAAATATTTACTTTATCTTTTGTTATTTTTATCTATCTCTATCAGATCTCACCTTTGCAAGTGACCGTGAAGGGATTGACAACCCCTTTATCGCGTTGGGTGCAAGTGTTTGATTGTTTGTGCAGGTATTCGTGATTTGTGCGTTCTTCTCCTACTGGATTGATACATTGGTTCTCTTACTGAGGGAAATACTTATCTCTACTTTGCTGCATCACCCTTTCCTCTTCAAGGGAAAAACCAACGCAAGCTCAAGAAGTAGGAGGAAGAGTTTCTGGCGCTGTTGCCGGGGAGATCTACGCCAAGTCAAGACATACCAAGTACCCATCATAAAACTCTCATCTCTTGCATTACATTATTCGCCATTTGCCTCTCGTTTTCCTCTCCCCCATTTCTAAACGATTTTCGAAAAGATTTTCCCTTTTCTTTGCATCTCTTCCGTTCGTATTTTTTGTTTGCTTTTTATTTGCTCGTGTGTTATATTGAAAACCAAATTGTGTGAATTTTCCAATACTAATAACAATGATTTTATTAGTACTCCGATTGCTCCCGCCACTAGTGCGGAATCTTATGAAATTAATGCCGCTTTGCTGAATCTTGTTATGAAAGATCAATTTTCCGGCCTTCCTAGTGAAGATGCTGCATCCCATCTGAATAATTTCGTTGTGTTGTGTGATATGAAAAAGAATAAGTATGTGGATAATGATATTGTTAATTTGAAGCTATTTCCGTTTCCACTTCAAGATCGTGCTAAAACTTTGTTTTTGTCTTTGCCTAAAAATAGTATTGTTTCATGGAATAAGTGTAAAGATGCTTTTATTTCCAAGTATTTTCCCCTGCTAAGATCATCTCCCTTAGGAATGATATTATGAATTTTAAGCAACTTGATCATGAACATGTTGCACAATCTTGGGAGAGGATGAAATTGATGATACGAAATTGCCCTACTCATGGTTTTGAATTTGTGGATGATTATACAAAAAATTTATGCCAGGTTGAATTTTGCTTCTATAAATCTTTTAGATTCGGCCGCGGGAGGTACTTTTATGGAAATTACTTTAGGAGAAGCTACTAAACTCCTAGATAATATTATGGTTAATTATTCTCAATGGCATACCGAAAGATCTTCCACTAGTAAAAAAGTGCATGCGATTGAAGAGATTAATGTTTTGAGTTGAAAGATGGATGAACTTATGAAATTATTTGCTAGAAAGAGTGCTCCTATTGATCCTAATGATATGCCTTTGTCTACTTTGATTGAAAATAATAATGAATCTATGGATGTGAATTTTGTTGATAGGAACAATTTTGGTAATAACGCGTATAGAGGTAATTTTAATCCTATCTCGTTTCCTAGTAATTCCTCTAATAATTATGGTAATTCCTACAACAATTCTTATGGAAATTATAATAAGATGCCCTCTGATTTTGAGAGTAGTGTTAAATAGTTTATGAGTTCGCAAAAAAATTCAATGCTTTCGTTGAATAAAAATTGCTTAAGATTGATGATTTGGCTAGGAACATGGATAAAATTTCTTTTGATGTTGACTCTTTGAAAATTAGATCTATGCCACCCAAGCATGATATCAATGAATCTCTAAAGGCTATGAGAATCTCCATTGATGAGTGAAGAAAGAACCGCTAACATGCGTGCTAAGCGAGATTGGTTTGCAAAAGCGTGTTCTTCTAGTTTTTGTGAAAATAATGATGAAGATCTTAAAGTGATTGATGTGAATCCTAGTGAATATTTGTTTTCCAATATAAATCTTGGTAAATATGGGACTGGAGATGAGTCAACTTTATCTTAAAGGCGTCCCAATGATTCAGAGTTTTTAGATCTTGATGCAAAA
Source organism: Aegilops tauschii subsp. strangulata (assembly GCF_002575655.3). Taxonomy (NCBI): domain Eukaryota; kingdom Viridiplantae; phylum Streptophyta; class Magnoliopsida; order Poales; family Poaceae; genus Aegilops; species Aegilops tauschii. Next base: position 370,901,345 of record NC_053036.3, read on the forward strand.
ATTGATAAAAGTGGGATTGTAGAGGTCAAAACTTTAAGTAGCGATGAACCCACTCTTTTGGATTTTAAGTAATTTAATTATGATAATTGTTATTTAATAGATTTTATTTCCTTGTTGCAATCCATGTTAAATTCTCCTCATGCTTATAATCAAAACAAAGCTTTTACTAAACATATCGTTGATGCTATGATGAAATATTTTGAAGAAAAGCTTGAATTGGAAGTTTCTATCCCTAGAAAACTTTATGATGAGTGGGAACCTACTATTAAGATTAAAATTGAAGATTATGAGTGCCATGCTTTGTGTGATTTGGGTGCTAGCGTTTTGATGATTCCAAAAATTTTATGTGATGTGTTAGGTTTCCGTGAATTTAATGATTGTTCTTTAAATTTGCATCTTGCGGATTCCACTATTAAGAAACCTATGGGAAGGATTAATGATGTTATTATTGTTGCAAATAGGAATTATGTGCTCGTAGATTTGATTGTTCTTGATATAGATTGCAATCCTACATGTCCTATTATTCTTGGTAGACCTTTCCTTGAAACGATTGGTGCAATTATTGAGATGAAAGAAGGAAACATTAGATTTGAATTTACGTTAAGGAAGGGCATGGAACACTTTCCTAGAAAGAAAATTAAGTTGCCATATGAATCTATTATGAGAGCTACTTATGGATGGCATACCAAAGATGACAATACCTAGATCTATGTGTTTTTATGCCTAGCTAAGGGCGTTAAACAATAGCGCTTGTTGGGAGGCAACCCAATTTTATTTTTGTGTGTTTTTTTCCTACTGTTCTTGAATAAAATACACATTATTACCTCTGTAGTAATTGTGTTTTGGTGTTTTAATTAGTGTTTGTGCCAAGTAAGACCTTTGGGATAGCTTACGGTGATACTTGATTTGATCTTGCTGAAAAACAGAAACTTTTGCGCCTAGTCCCAGAATTTTTAAAAATCACAGAAGCACGATAAAATTCTAAATTTTTTACATAAGATTTATATAAAATTTCCTATGTTGTCCTAATTTTTCAGAATTTTTGGAGTTACAGAAGTATTCAAAGTATCCAGATACAGACTGTTCTATTTTTGATAGATTCTGTTTTCTATGTGTTGTTTGCTTATTTTGATGAATCTATGGGTAGTATCGGGGGGGGGGGGTATGAACCATGGAAAAGTTGGAATACAATAGATATTATGCCAATATAAATAAAGAATGAGTTCACAACAGTACCAAAAGTGGTGATTTATTTTCTTGTGAGATTTTCTGTTGAGTTTTTTGTTGTGAAGTTTTCAAGTTTTGGGTAAAGATTTGATGGATTATGGAATAAGGAATGGCAAGAGCCTAAGCTTGGGGATGCCCAAGGCACCCCAAGGTAATATTCAAGGACAACCAAGAGCCTAAGCTTGGGGATGCCCAGAAGGCATCCCCTTTTTCGTCTTTGTCTATTGGTAACTTTACTTGAGGCTATATTTTATTCACCACATGATATGTGTTTTGCTTGGAGCATCTTGTATGATATGAGTCTTTACTTTTTAGTTTGACACAATCATCCTTGCTGTACACACCATTTAGAGGGACACGCATGAATCGTGATTTATTAGAATACTCTATGTGCTTCACTTATATCTTTTGAGCTAGGCAATTTTACTCTAGTGCTTCACTTATATCTTTTTAGAGCATGGCGGTGGTTTTATTTTGTAGAAATTGTTGAACTCTCATGCTTCACTTATATTATTTTGAGAGTCTCTAACAGCATGGTAACTTGCTTTGGTTATGAATTTAGTCCTAATATGATAGACATCCAAGAGGGACATAATAAAAACTTTCATATAAAGTGCATTGAATATCATCAGAAGTTTGATTCCTTATGATTGTTTTGAGATATAAAGATGGTGATATTAGAGTCATGCTATTGAGTAAATGTGGATGTAGAAATACTTGTGTTAAGGTTTGTGATTCCCGTAGCATGCACGTATGGTGAACCGTTATGTGATGAAGTCGGAGCATGATTTATTTATTGATTGTCTTCCTTATGAGTGGCGGTCGGGGACGAGCGATGGTCTTTTCCTACCAATCTATCCCCCTAGGAGCATGCGCGTAGTACTTTGTTTCGATGACTAATAGATTTTTGCAATAAGTATGTGAGTATGACTAATGTTGAGTCCATGGATTATACACAGTCTCACCCTTCCACCATTGCTAGCCTCTCTTGTGTCGCGCAACTTTCGCCGGTACCATACACCCACCATGTACCTTCCTCAAAACAACCACCATACCTACCTTTTATGGCATTTCCATAGCCATTATGAGATATATTGCCATGCAACTTTCCACCGTTCCGTTTATTATGACACGCTTCATCATTGTCATATTGCTTTGCATGATCATGTAGTTACATCATATTTGTGGCAAACCCACTGTTCATAATTCTTTCGTACGTGTCACTCATGATTCATTGCACATCCCAGTACACCACCGGAGGCATTCATATAGAGTCATATTTTGTTCTAAGTATCGAGTGGTAATTCTTGAGTTGTAAGTAAATAAAAGTGTGATGATCTTCATTATTAAAGCATTGTCCCACGTGAGGAAATAAATAAAAGAGGCCAAAGAAGCCCACAAAAAAATAAAAGAGGCCAAGAAGCCCACCAAAATAAAAATAAAATAAAATAATGAGAGAAAAGAGAGAAAGGGCAATGTTACTATCCTTTTTGCACACTTGTGCTTCAAAGTAGCACCATGATCTTCATGATAGAGAGTCTCCTATATTGTCACTTCCATATACTAGTGGGAATTTTTCATTATAGAACTTGGCTTGTATATTCCAATGATGGGATTCCTCAAATTGCCCTTGATCTTCATGAGCAAGAAAGTTGGATGCACACCAACTTAGTTTTCTTTTTGAGCTTTCATAAACTTATAGCTCTAGTGCATCCGTTGCATGGCAATCCCTACTCACTCACATTGATATCTACTGATGGGCATCTCCATAGCCCGTCGATACGCCTAGTTGATGTGAGACCATCTCCTTCTTTTTGTCTTCTCCACAACCACCATATTCTATTCCACCTATAGTGCTATGTCCATGGCTCACACTCATGTATTGCGTGAAAAGTTGAAAAAGTTTGAGAACATCAAAAGTATGAAACAATTGCTTGGCTTTTTATCGGGGTTTTGCATGTTTGAATATTTTGTGTGATGAAGATGGAGCATAGCCAGACTATATGATTTTCTAGGGATAAGCTTTCTTTGGCCATGTTATTTTAAGAAGACATAATTGCCATGTTAGTATCCTTGAAGTATTATTGTTTTTATGTCAATATAAAATTTTGTTTTGAATCTTATGGATCTGAACATTCATGCCACAATAAAGAAAATTACATAGATAAATACGTTAGGTAGCACTCCACATCAAAAATTCTGTTTTTATCATTTACCTACTCGAGGACGAGCAGGAATTAAGCTTGGGGATGCTTGATACGTCTCCAATGTATCTATAATTTTTGATTGTTCCATGCTATTATATTATCTATTTTGGATGTTTTATATGCATTAATATGCTATTTTATATTATTTTTGGGACTAACTTATCAAACCTAGAGCCCAGTGTCAGTTTCTGTTTTTCCTTGTTTTTGAGTTTCGTAGAAAAGGAATACCAAACGGAGTCCAAACGGAAAAAAACTTTCGCGATGATTTTTCTTGGACCAGAGACACCCCGGAGACTAGGAGTTCAAGTCAGAAGAGCCACGAGGCGGCGACAAGGGGGGAGGGCGCGCCCCCTACCTTGTGGGCCCCTTGGTGACCCCCTGACCTAGATCTTCCTCGTATATAATCACATATATTCCCAAATCACTAGAAGTATCCATGAAAATACTTTTCCACTGCCGCAACCTTCTGTTCCCGTGAGATCCCATCTTGGGGCCTTTTCCGGCATCCTGCCACAGGGGGATTCGATTACGGGGGGCATCTAAATCAACCCAATTGCCCTTCCGATGAAGCGTGAGTAGTTTACCACCGACCTACGGGTCCATAGCTAGTAGCTAGATGGCTTCTTCTCTCTCTTTGATTCTCAATACCACGTTCTCCTCGATGTTCTTGGAGATCTATCCGATGTAATCTTCTTTTGTGGTGTGTTTGTCGAGATGCGATGAATTGTGGATTTATGATCTGCTTATCTATGAATATTATTTGAATCTTCTCTGAATTATTTTATGCATGATTTGATATCTTTGTAATTCTCTTCGAACTATCGGTTTGGTTTGGCCAACTAGATTGGTTTTTCTTGCAATGGGAGAAGTGCTTAGCTTTGGGTTCAATCTTGCGGTGTCCGCACCCAGTGACAAAGTAGGGGTAGCGAGGCACATATTGTATTGTTGCCATCGAGGATAAAAAGATGGGGTTTACATCATATTGCTTGAGTTTATTCCTCTACATCATGTCATCTTACTTAAAGCGTTACTTTGTTCTTTATGAACTTAATACTCTAGATGCAGGAAGGAGTCGGTCGATGTGTGGTGTAATAGTAGTAGGTGCAGGTAGGAGTCGGTCTACTTGACACGGACGTGATGCCTATATTACATAATCATTGCCTTGGATATCGTCATAACTTTGTGCTTTTCTATCAATTGCTCGACAGTAATTTGTTCACCCACCGTATTATTTGCTATCTTGGGAGAAGCCTCCAGTGAAACCTATGGCCCCGGGTCTATTTTCCATCATATAAGTTTCCGATCTACTATTTTGCAATCTTTTATTTTCAGATCTATAAACCGAAAAACCCCAAAATATTTACTTTATCTTTTGTTTAGTTTTATCTATCTCTATCAGATCTCACCTGTGCAAGTGACCGTGAAGGGATTGACAACCCCTTTACCGCGTTGGGTGCAAGTGTTTGATTGTTTGTGTAGGTATTCGTGATTTGTGCGTTCTTCTCCTACGGGATTGATACCTTGGTTCTCTAACTGAGGGAAATACTTATCTCTACTTTGCTGCATCACCCTTTCCTCTTAAAGGGAAAAAACAACGCAAGCTCAAGAAGTAGCAGATTGCCTCGCGAGGAGGATGAGGATGAACTAGTACAGTGGGTGAGCTGCCTCGGGAGAGCTCAATGGCCGAAGGGTCCTCTCCTCTCTACGGTGGAGACTAGCCTCTCTTACACTAGGCTCGGTTTTCTTCCCTCATAGCTTAGGCGGGAAGGAATACCAAAGTGGCCAATTTTGAAAGGGGACAAGAGTACATTTTATCCTGACGAAAGGTGGTTTTCGCCTGCAAAGCTTCTGGTCGTGATGCAGTTGTGGGCTCGGTGATGACATCCGTCCTGCCGAGCTCATGGTCTTTGTCTTGTTGCACCGGAATGGAAACCATTGGGGGATCCCTTAGGAACCCGCGTACGTCCTTGCCTCCTTAGCACGCAAGAGGAAACTGTCCTGGACTACGTCCGCTGGCGCCCGCCTGGCCTTGGTCATCATGGCTCATGTCATCGCAAGCCTCGTAAGGTGGGGTACCTGCATAGAGGTCTCCGCTCCTCGGGAGGCAGGCCGGGGAAGCTGCTCCTCGGGAGGTCTTGGTGTCGTTCGCCTCACAAGGCCGGGGGCCCTCGCGAGGGTCTTGCTCTTTGGGTCTTGCAGCTGGGCCGCACTGGGCCGTCGGTGAAGTCATGCGCTGGGCCGCAGGCAGGTCTGGATACCCCCGATTCTAGCATGCCGACAGTTGCCCGTGGGCCCAAGGTGCGCTCGGCCTGGCTTCAAAGCGAAGGCAAGGAGTGAAGGGCGAAGCAATGTGGGCCCCAATCGCCTGCGGGCCAGGCTTGATGCGGGGCGCACGACGGGATGCGGACGCCTCCACTTCCCCACGCCGCCTCCGCAACTGCCCGGACTGACAAAAGACTATCCGCGCCATGGGGCCATCATTGCCCCGCTGCGCACCCACTTTCCGCTCCTCCCTTCCCCCGCAAGCTCACGCCTGGTCCGCCGGATCTCGTGCCGCCTCTAGCTTGCCGCATCCCCATGGCTCCCAAAAGGAAGAGGAGCAGGGCCACGACAGCGGTGGACCGCTAGGCGGGGCCAGAACCCGCCCTGGGCCGGTCCACTGTGCTCAATCGCGAAGGACTAGACAAAGTCGGCCTGGTGATCGTAGCTGATTCTAACAAGTGGAAGGCGACGAAGATCTGGCCTGCATCGCGGTCTTCAAACGACCTAGAGGCCACCACCATCGCCCTTCACCTTGATGCCCTCTTCTCCGGCTTGCTGTCGCCGTTCTCGGATTTTTCAATGCTGTGATCATGCACTACCAAGTCCATGTATTGCATCTGGATCCAAAGTTCATCATCCTCCTCTTCGCTTTCGAGTTCTTGTGTGAGGCCTTTCTGGGCATCGCCCCCTCGGTGGAACTGCTCTGCCACTTCTTCTCCCTTCAGTTGGTTGCTAGCGCGTGGTGCTCCGGGTGCGCGCTACTCCGTCCGGTGAGCGCAACAGCGAGCGAAGGCATCGACACAGAGCTCCATCCGGACACGGAGGGGTTCCGGAAGCAGTGGGTGTATGTCGACGCCGCCGTGCACAACCCCCTGCTCCAAACTCCGTTGGCCCCAGCGGAGCCGAGCTCCGGGTGGAAGCACGAGAGGCTTGTCGACCCGAGACTCACGCAAGTCACAGCCAGGCTGGCCGACCTGAGGAGAGCGGGCGTGACGATGACGATGGTGGTGAGGGAGTTCATCCAGCGGCGAATTGCTCCCCTCCAACGCCATTCCCGTCCAATGTGGGCCTTCACTGGTCCCGAGGACACCATGAGGCTCCAGGCGCCTTCTCTTCCCTCAAACGCGCTAAGCGGGATACTCCGCCTCCTGGTAGGAGGGGAGGCTAACGCGCTTCCTCAGGGAGGGCTCCCCTTGTAAAATTATACGAACGGGGGAGACTTCGCCAGGATAATGCCACACTTCGACGAGTGGGGGTTGCTCCCTGAGGGGCCTTGCCCTAACCCCCTCCTGGTGGTCCGTGCTCCGGGAGCCCTGGGGTTGAGGCTCCACCAGCGACTGCGGAAGGCCACGCCAATTCGCCCCCCGCGCCTCCGAGCAACACCTTGCCCGGGGAAACAGCCGTCGTGCGTATCATGGGGAGCCATGCGCTGAGTTTCAGTGTGCCGACCCCCGGTCCCCGTGGTGCTCGGAGGAGGAGAAGGCTTGAGGGCCATGCTGGGCCGGCCCCATAGGCCCTGAAGAAGAGGAAATGGGTCGCCACGGATGAGTAAGTGCCCAACTTTATTTGATTCCGCATGACATGCCTCTCTGAGCTCTTGCTCCTCAGCCCCCCCTCGTGGAGGCACGGGGGCACCCTCGATGCTGCCTCCTGAGGGCACCGGCCTCGTGGTGGCACTGCACCTCGCGGGTTGCGTAGCGGGGCGCAATGGGGGAGCCACGCACCGGCCGAGGCGGCCCTTGGAGGGCCTCAGGCGCTCATTCCTAACGCTCTTCTTCAGGCACAACCTCAGGTTCTCGGAAGCAGTGTCGAGGCTCCCTCCTCTGACTTTCACTAGCGTCTGGTTCGCCTGCGAGCCGACGCCTCCCTCAGGCAGAGTGTCGTGCTCACGCAGGGCCCGGTCCTGGGCTGAGGAGCTTGACGAGGGGACCACAGTCCCGGGATCTCCATTGAGCTAGGCGGGGCCCTCCCGTGCCACCACCGCTAACAGGGGCGCGGAGCGAAGCCCTGGCTGAGTGCTGGAGCTGGTGCGCGGTCATGGCATCGTGTGTCATGGCCTTGTTCAGGATGCGATGAGCTCACTGGGCTGGCTTGGGGCGGAGCTTCATGACATCGACTCGCACCTCGAGGCCAAGCACATACATCTCACGCGCGAGTGGCTTCGGCTCCAGGTCGCCATCAACCTCGGCCGTTTGCAGCGCGAGTCCGCTCTCCCGAAGGACGAAGAGTCTTCAGCCGTGGTGAAGGAAGCCCAGGACCGTGCCTTCGAGGAGGCAGAGGCTGAGGCCGGGGATCGCCAGCGCGTGGCCGCGGAAGATCATGAGCAGGAGCTCCTTGCTTCAAATGCTTCCCTCAAGCGTCGAGCCAAGGCGCGTGAGGGCACCTTGGCCACCTCAGCGGGACAGCGTTCGACGCGCGAGGCGAGGCTCCATGCGCTCGAGGACACGCTGACGCTGGATGCGTTTGAGGAAAGCTTGGAGCGTGAGCGGCTGGATGTGATGGAAGACCAAGTGACGGCCGCCGAGGCCTCCCTAGCCTCTCGAGGGGCGAGGGTTGATGTCTAGTACGCAACTTTATTCTTGTAGACACGTGATGGGCCTCCAAGCGCAAAGTTCTGTAGGACAGTAGCAATTTTCCCTCAAGTGGATGACCTAAGGTTTATCAATCCGTGGGAGGCGTAGGATGAAGATGGTCTCTCTCAAACAAACCTGCAACCAAATAATAAAAAGTCTCTTGTATCCCCAACACACAAAATACAATGGTAATTTGTATAGGTGCACTAGGTCGGCGAAGAGATGGTGATACAAGCGTAGTAATGATAGTAGATATTGGTTTTTGTAATATGAACAATAAAAAATAGCAAGGTAGCAATTGATAAAACGGAGCACAAACGGTATTGCAATGCTTGAAAATGAGGCCCAGGGTCCGTACTTTCGCTAGTGCAATCCCTCAACAATGCTAATATTATTGGATCATATAACCATCCCTCAACGTGTGTTGAAGAATCACTCCAAAGTTCCTATCTAGCGGAGAACATAAGAAGAAATCGTTTGTAGGGTACGAAACCACCTCGAAGCTATTCTTTCCGATTGATCTATCCAAAAGTTCGTACTAAAATAACACCAAATAATTTCAGATTCATAATACTCAATCCAACACAAAGAACCTCAAAGAGTGCCCCAAGATTTTTATCGGAGAAACAAAGACAAGAACATGCATCAACCCCTATGCGTAGATTACCCCAATGTCACCTCGGCAATCCATGAGTTGAGTGCCAAAACATATATCAAGTGAATCAAAATAATACCCCATTGTCACCACGGGTATTCATATGCAAGACATATATCAAGTGCTCTCAAATCCATAAACGTATTCAATCCGATAGAATGAAATCTCAAAGGGAAAACTCAATTCATCACAACAAGATAGAGAGGGGAAAACACCATTTGATCCAACTATATTAACAAAGCCTGTGATACATTAAGATCATGACATCTCAAGAACACAAGAGAGAGAGAGATTAAACACATAGCTACTGGTATAAACCCTCAGCCCCGAGGGTGGACTACTCCCTCCTCATCATGGTGGCCACCGGGATGATGAAGATTGCCACTGGTGATGATTTCCCCCTCCGGCGGAGTGCCGAAATGGGGTATAGATTGGTTTCTCGTGGCTATAGAGCCTTGCGGCGGCGGAAATTCTGATCTAGGTTTTCCCCGAGGGTTTTTGGAATATTTGGGAATTTATAGGGCGAAGAGGGGGTGTGGGAGGCCACCGAGGTGGGCACAACCCACCTGGGCGCTCCTGGGGGCCCAGGCGCGCCCTGGCAGGTTGTGCCCCCCTCGGGGCACCCCCCAGGTGCTGCTCTAGCCCATTGGATGTCTTCTGGTCCATAAAAATCCACAAAAAGTTTCGCGGTGTTTGGACTCCGTTTGATATTGATTTCCTGTGATGTAAAAAACAAGCAAAAAACAGCAACTGGGACTGGGCACTGGGTAATAGGTTAGTCCCAAAAAATGATATAAAGTTGCTATAAAATGATTGTAAAACATCCAAGAATGATAATATAACAACATGAATACTACATAAATTATAGATACGTTGGAGACGTATCAGCATCCCCAAGCTTAATTCCTACTCGTCCTCGAGTAGGTAAATGATAAAAAGAAATAATTTATGAAGTGTGAATGCTAGCAAAGTGCATAAGTTTGATCAATGATAATTTCAATCACTTTCCCTAGCATCATAACAGCAACTCTTTCTCATAAAACTCATCATGACAAAGTAGCAACCAATTCACATGTTAAGGTTCAAACAATGAATTCTCCTGAACTCAACAACCTATATTCTTAGTCACCAAACAATTGCAATTCAACTTACTCAATAGAGTCTAAGTAAGAGCTCCACATACTCAACCATCATATAGTCATCTATGATTGCTAACACTCACCGCATACATATGAGCAAAACGTTTCAACTGGACACATAGAAAGATAGGGGCTTATAAGTTCTCCTCCCAACGTATTCACCTCAAGGGTGATGTCAACAATAATAACTCATGCTACCCATATCCAACTGGATATATGTGCCTAGACATTTCCTCACCACATGATGCTTGCCAAAATAAAAAAAATAAAAAGGAATACAGAGAAAAAGTTTGACTCTTGCATGAAAGTAAATACATAAAAGTAAAAGGTAGGCCCTTCGCAGAGGGAAGCAGAGGTTGCCATGCGCTTTTTGTTTGTATGCTCAATCCCTTAGTGCAAACGAACATCACGTTATATTGCCCCTTATGATAGAAACCTTTATTATGCAGTCTGTCACTTCTATTCTTTGCCATCACAAGTTCGTACAACGCTCAATTTTCTCTTACACTAAATGATCTAACACTTTTAGAAGCAATTTTTATTGCCTTATTGCACCGATGACAACTTACTTGACGGATCTTACTCAATCCTTAGGAAGGTATGGTGGACTCTTGAAAATAAGATTTGGATTTAAGGGTTTTTTGATGCACAAGTAGTATCTCTACTTGGTGCGGAATTTTTCGCTAGCAAAGATGGGGGGCAAGCACCACATGTTGAAGGATCTATGACAATATAACTTCTATGTGAATATGAACAAACATAAACCATTATGTTTTCTTCCTTGTACAATGTCAACAATTTTGGCATATAATATTTTGATGGGGGCTCACAATCACAAAAGATTTCCAAGATAGTGTATTTGCATGTGAGAGTTCTCTTCCCTATAGTAATCATTCAGGAATTGCTTGTATGACCAATATTGTGATTGTCAAGCTTCAAAGGATTTAACTTTCTAAACATAATGTGAAGCTACCACTAGGCATGATATGAACATATAATTTCAACCTCATGATATTCAATTCATTCAACAATTTACTCATAGGATATAAGTGAAGCACAAGAGTAAATGACAAACTACTCCAAAAAAGATACAAGTGAAGATCAAGCGAGTAGTTATGTAAATGGGTAGCTATTTGAGGACTCTCTTTTATTTAAAAACTTTCATATCTAAGTATTTTATTAAAACAGCAAGAAAAAAAAACAAAATGACATTCCAAGAATAGCACAACTCATGTGAAGAAGCAAAAACTTAGGCTCAACCGATACTAACCGATAATTGTTGATGAAGAAAGGTGGGATGCCTACCGGGGCATCCCCAAGGTTAGATGCTTGAGAATTCTTGATATATTAACTTGGGATGCCTTGGGCATCCCCAAGCTTGAGCTCTTGTGTCTTCTTCATTCCTCTCATATCACGGTTTCCCTAAAACTCAAAAACTTCATCCACACAAAACTCAACAAGAACTCGTGAGATAAGTTAGTATAAATCAATGCAAAAACCTTATCATTCTCTACTGTAGAAAATCACTAAAATTATTATTCAACATTGCATACTAAATGCCTCTGCATATTAATACTCCTATCCTCAAATAGAATAATTAAACAAGCAAACATATGCAAACACTGCAAACATAACAACAATCTGCCAAAACAGTACAGTTTGTAAAGAATGCAAGAGTATCAATACTTCTTTAACTCCAAAAATTATGAAAATTTACCACACTGTAGAAAATTTATCAGATCTTATTGTGCAAAAAGTTTCAACATTTTATCACATTCTGACTTTTCTCGGGAATTTTTGCAACATCTATAAACTTTCTGTTTTGAAACAGCAACACATAGACTTGCAAAATAAGCATGGTAAAGGCTATCCTTGGCATTTTTGTTGAAAATAAAGATGCAAAATATTATTATAAATAACAACAAGAAAATCCTAACAAAAGAAAATGACGCTCCAAGTAAAACTCATATCATGTGAAGAATGAAAACATAGCTCCAAGTGAGGTTACCGATAATGTTGAAGACGAAAGAGGGGATGCCTTCCGGGGCATCCCCAAGCTTAGTTGCTTGGATCTTCCTTGAATATTACCTTGGGGTGCCTTGGGAATCCCCAAGATTAGGGTCTTGTCACTCCTTATTCTCCTCATATCGATATCTCACCCAAAACTTGAAAACTTCAATCACACCAAACTTAACGAAACTTCGTGAGATAGGTTAGTATGATAAGGAGCAAACCATTTCACTTTGGTACTGTCAAAGACAAGATTCATAATTGTTTCCACACAATTCCTACTGTAGCACAATTTCCACAATTTATATGGAGCAATATAAGCCATAGAAACTAGGAAACAAGCAAACTATGCACTGAAAACAGAATCTGTCAAAAACAGAACACTCTGTAGTAATCTGTACTCCAACCATACTTCTGCTACTCCAAAAATTCTGAAAAATTAGGACAACATAGAGAATTTTTATATGTATCACTTGTAAAAAATTCAGATGAAAAGCATGTTCCAGTGAATTTTAGAAATTCCTGTACTGGGTGCAATATTTTCTGTTTTGCACTGATTCAAGTCAACTATCATCCACACTATCCCAAAGGCTTTACTTGGCACTTTATTGAAACAAAAGCAATAAAACATGATTACTACAGTAGCATAATCATGTGAACACACAAAAACAATAGGTAAAAGTGTTGGTTCACTACTGTAAGATGCTGCTAACGCGACACTACGATCAGAGACCCTTCGACCAAACTGTATGCGACGCAATACACTACAAAAAAAGACATATCCGTGACATTTTGGGCCGAACTAAATATTTTTCTGTCATACTTATGACACTTCTCTGACGATAATTGTGACAAAACCCGGTATCATCATAGATGTGGTGGGATCCTACTTCTATGACAAAAAATCATGATAGAAAATGGGCTTTTCGTCCTGGGCGGGCCGGAGACGCAGCTGCATGACATTCTTTGGGCCGTCCATGACGAAAAAACCGTGGTAGAAGCGAGTGTGAGGAAAATATCGGGGTGTTCCCGGTTACGGTGGGTGGTCGGGTCGAGCGATGCACGGAGGTTGCGCATTTCTCTCGTACACACACGCGCGTGGGTGTGAGGCGTTGGGCTCTAACTGAACTCGAGCGAGGCGTTCGCCTACTGAACCCGAGCGATTGCACTGTAGGCTACGCGTTACTGAACCCGAGCGATCGATTGATGGCTGTTAACTGAACCCGATTGCGCGATTCCTTCGCTACTGCTGCTAACTGAAGCCGATCGATGCTACCTCTAGATGAACAGTGAGCGTTGCTGGGGGGTTTGGATGAATAGTTTCCGGTGGGGGTGGATGAACAGGACCCCGTGGTGTTGCCTCTGGATGAACAGGACAGTAGACGGTGGAGGGCTGGATGAACAGTAGCCCGTGGAGGGGTGGTTGAACAGGAGCCCATGGAGAGGGCTGGTTGAACAGTAGCCAGTGGAGTAGCGCGGTGGAGGCTGGATGAACAGGAGCCCGTGGATGAACAGTCACAGGTGGAGGCTTGAGGAGGTCGACGGTGGATGAACAGTAGCCCGTTGAGGCTGGAGGGGGTCGACGGTGGAGATGAACAGTATCCAGTGGAGTCCCGTTTTGCGATACGCCACACCCCTCCCGATGAACAGGACCCCCGTTTCGATCGTAGCGCTCCAACACAAGTCCGTTTCCTACGTTTTGCGGTACGCCACACCCCTCCCGATCAACAGGACCCCGTTTCGACCGTAGGAGGTCCAACACAAGTCCGTTTCCTCCGTTTTGCGGTACGCCAGACCCCTCCCGATGAACAGGATCCTGTTTCGACCATGGCCGGTCGAACACAAGGCCGTTTCCTCCGTTTTGCGGTACGCCAGGCCTCGTTTCCATCGGCTGTTCCGTCCAAGCCCTCCCGATGAACACGACGACACATTTTGTTCCAACCCAGCCGGTTGGCTCCCCATGAACACAACGACGACGCTGTTTCTCCGTTCCGACCCAGCCATGTACACGAGCCCTTGCCGTACGTATGCACGAGTAAGCGTTCGAGACCCCGCCCGTATGTACGTACGTGGCCGTATTTATTTTCTTGCACACTGGCCACTATAAGTACGTGTACATGCTACATGTGCGCCTCTACTATGACACGTGCGCGCTCCACATCGACTAGTATGTACGTACACGTTCGCGACCAGAATGACAACGCTACGTACACTTCGACCAGGTGGGTCCCGACTATCAGGCACTTCCTTGCGTGCGAAGATGTAGCTGGTGGGTCCAAGTAGTCAGGGGGCGAATCGGATTTTTTTGCCCGGACGCACTTCCTTGCGTGCGAAGATGTAGCTGGTGGGTCCCAGCAGTAAGGGGGAAATGTTTTTTTCGCGAAATACGGTGGCCCGTACGGTGGGTCCCCGCTGTCAGGTGCAGGAATAATTATTTTGCGCGTAATAAAGAGGCACTTCCTTGCGGCTGCCATGGACCCAGCTGTCAGCCTCTCCACGTACAGTACTCTTCCGATGGAAGTCGGTTGTTGACCACATTGACCACGCCGCCCCAAGAGCACCAAGGCGGTGGACGACAGCGAGGCCTAGGAAGGGGACGACGCGGAGCCGGGGAAGACGCCGCAGTGGATGCCCACGCATAGAGGAGTATGAGGGTTCACTGGTTCGCTGCGGTGTGAGGCTGCCGTCGTCGCAGAATAACAGGGGGTGTGGGTGAGTAGAGGGATGGCCTGGCCAGCGGTGGGAGTAGTAGGGGCGGTGAGGCCTCCGCAGCATCGCTGCCGGCCACGGGAGGCAGGAGCACGAGGCACGACCGGTGCTGGTTTGGGCGGCTGGAGCAAGAAGACTAGAGGTTGAAGAAGCACTATGGCCGTTGGATGGACATCGTACGGTCACTGGAGCTAGAATCGTTCACATTGACTAAGTTGACAAAGCCCTCCGTCCCCGTCAACTTAGTTGGCCCACAAGTCAGCCTCCCACTATTGTGGGTCCTAGCTAGCAGGGGGTATTCATTTTTTTGTGCGTAATAAGGAGGCACTTCCTTGCGTGCGAAGATATAGCTGGTGGGTCCGACCTATCAGTGGTGGGAACATTTTTTTCGCAAAATACAGAGGCCCTTCCGGTGGGTCCAAGCTGTCAGGTGGAGGAATCATTATTTTGCACGTAATAAGGAGGCATTTCCTTGCGTGCGGCCGTGGACCCAGCTGTCAGCCTCTCCATGCACAGTCTACTTCCGATGGTGTCGTTCGTTGACCACGTTGACCACTCCACGCCGAGCGCATCCAAGGTGGTGGACGACGGCGAGGCCCCAGACAGCAACGAGCCGGAGATGGGAAGACGCGGGAGTAGAGTCGCAGACGAAGAGGTGTACGAGGGTTAACTGGTTCTGGTGCAGTGTGGTTCGGCAGTCGGTGGAGAAGAACAGGAGGTGTGGAGGGGTGGAGGGATGGCTTGGCCAACGGTGGAGTAGCGCTTCACAGCGAAGCGTGCTAAGCAGAGCTGCTAGCAGAAGGAGGCGGGAGCAGGTGGTCCCGGCGGCGCTGGAGGAAGAAGACGAGAGATTGAACATGGATGCCGGTCGTTGGATGTAAATCCAACAGCTAACGATGTCAGAATCATTTGTTGACTAAGTTGACAATGACTTACGTTGGCTTCGACCTATTGGCCCACATTTAAGCCTCCAAAAATGTGGCACGTATTCAACCCATTTTTTCATAATTTACAGTCTTTTTTTGCGGGGTAGAATTTACAGTCAATTTGATCTCTTTTTTGAATTACAGTCCATTAGCTGGGCTGGGTGAACAAATAATGTAGCGTCCATGCGGCCCATTTATGTTTTTCCTAAAAAATTATAGGCCATTTGCACTTTCTTGAAATACACGATTTTGCTGGGCTAATTCTAATTATAATGTTGGGGTCGGCACAACAATGTTATCAAAAAATGAACAGGGGCTGAGCATTTTGTTATATATATATATATATTTAAATAATAAGTGATTTATTATTACATTGGTCCTTAAATCTTACCAAGCTTTTGTACACAATCACCAGGATTTTCGTTGCCAAAAAAATCAGGATTTTATTGTTAAGAAATTATTTTTATAAGTTAATAAGATGTGGGATATTGTTTTCTTACATATGTAAGTATCTGTTAAATATATGATGACAATAACAATAATATATAATAACATATAAAATAATTTAAATATATATAATATAGTTAGAAGGGAAACATAAGTTGGACCAGGCGTTCCTATTCCTATATAGAAAAATAGAACAGACCTCTGCGTTTTCTTCAAAAAAAAAACATAAATTGGGCTGCCGATGTTTCAGGAAAAATAAAACCTCGGATGGGAGGTCCATAGGCCGGTTGATACATGACGGCCCTCAAGAAAATACAAACAGGCCTATGGACCTCCCAGCCGAGGTCGTGGGCTGCGCATGTTAAAAAAGAAAGCCTAGACGGGGCAACCCAAAACCCAGCTGATACTTGCTGCCCCAGTGATAATAAATGATACCTGCTAGCTCCCCGGCTTCGTTTTGAATTTATCTCCTATAGTAACTACGTTGAAGCACCTAAAAAACTGTAACTAAGTTGACAAACCCATGGGCCCCAACGTTAGTATAGCATTAGGAGGAAGTATTTTTTCGATGAGGCACTTGCTTGTGTACGGCCATAGACCAGGTGGGTCCCGACTGTCCGCCTCTCCACGTACAGTCCTCTCCAGATTCCTCTTGTTTGTTCAGCATGTTCAGAATGGCAGACAGCGGCGTCGCGGCGAGCGCACAAAGGCGCAGGAGGAGATCCGACCACCTGAGGAAGTGCCTTATTAGTAACGAAACAACTGAACTAGCCTAGTGGCCGAGTGACACTACCGGACAGCTGTTCCGCCCGGGTTCGATTCCACCTGTGCAGAGAAAATATCTCCAAATTTTTTGACTCTGCCTTTATTGACATGTGGGTCCCAATTGTCATCTACGCACACCACGTCCAACACTTGCCAAAATTTCGTCCCTTGTTTTCTCTGTTTTTCGCACACTCGACATTGTGTGGGCATTTTGAAAATAGCATATCTTTTTGACTATGCATCATTTGAAGATGTGCTATGCATGAATGTTGATCAGCATGATGTTAACTGGCTGGTAGTTCCAGTTTCGACCATGAATAAAACTTCCAACATGATGTTAACACTGTTTGAAAAGGCCGTGTTAATATAAATGCTCTGCCTCTGAAAGTTGCAGTTTCTTATCTGAAACTGAACTTCGAGTTTCTTATCTGAAACTGAAACTTGCAGTTTCTTCTCCGAGAATCACATTGTCTGCACTTTTATACTCCTATGAAACTACATTTTTTAAGTGCTAAAAATAGATCTCTAGAATTCATAAAATACTTCATATGCTCAATACTGCAAATCTGAAATTCAAAAGACATTCATATCTGAAAGTACTCTCAAAATACACAACACAAAACACAATTCACAACCTGCAAATACTGACAACCCTAAGCTCCTCCTGACAATTCACAACCTGCCCGACTATTGGGCTGGGGGGGCAGTCCCTCCTATTCCTCGGCGGCAGACAACTGCCCCGTGAGACGATGTGAACGGCAAGGGAGAGGATGGCGAGGAAACGTCGTCGGGCAACTGTTTTTCTCCTCTTGCAGTTGGGTTCGGTCGACGAAGACTCCACCGGCTCGCTCTGGCACGACACCCTCACAAACGGCACCCTGTAGATGCTCAATCCTTTAATCTCTGGTGGATGCTCCATCTGGGATCGATACTCCCACCACCGCTCCCTCACGATTGGATTCGGTGAATCTGTTTGCTCCATGGCCCAGAGGAGCAGCTCTATGTACTCCCATGCGACTCCCTCCGGGAGTATCGCCGCCTTTTCGCTCTGTTGCAGATATTTGGCCATGGATGTCGTCGTCGCCGCTAGTTGGTCCTTGTTGTCAAACCAAGACTGTATCTCCAACATCCTAGCTAGCTTCACAGGGTCGCCGTCTGCGATCCTCACATATCAGTTGTACTCCTCCATCGATCTACTTCTCCACAGCACCTTCACTCGCCGGCGGTGGTTTTTGAATGGAAGAGGAGAGGAGCAGCGCTGGTTTTGGATTAGAACGGGAGAGGAGCGACGCTGGTTTTGGATCGGAACAGGAGAGGAGGGGCAGTGGTTTTGAAATGGAAGAGGAGAGGAGCGGCACAGGGTTTAGATTGGAACAGGAGAGGAGCGGCGGTGGTTTAATAGGAGAAGAGCGGAAGAGCGGCGCTGGTCTTGGAAGTATTTTTTGGTTTTGCGTATTTTGGGTCAAAGTTTGACCACGTAATGTATTTGACAAGCAAAATGTGAATGCATGTCACCAAAAATTGTATCGTTTGGTTCATATCTTAATGTACTTTCTAATTATATTATTTTTGCAACGTATAACATATATTTTGTTTGCAAAAATCATGGTCAATTATGACCCAGAATAAAAGGGAGACTAGTTAATGTGGGGTCACTTTCTTAATTGAAGGGTAAATTGATATTGATTTTGATCCAGTCACAGCACGCCGGCCCTCTCGTCCAATCCTAAATCGCTGTCGCATGTTCCTCTCCCTCTTCTCCATTGCAAAACCACTTCCTCTCCTCTCCATCATCTCCATTCAAAAACCACCGTCTCGCCTCTCCCTCTTCTCCATTGCAAAACCACCTCCTCTCCTCTCCATCATCTCCATTCCAAAACCACCGTGGCGCCTCTCCCTCTTCTCCGTTGCAAAACCACCTCCTCTCCTCTCCATCATCTCCATTCCAAAACCACCGTCTCACCTCTCCCTCTTCTCTATTGCAAGACCACCGTCTCTCCTCCCATCTTCCAAGCTAGCACCGGACCACTCAGAAGGACATTTATGGAGAGGATGCAGCAGCGAATCAGGCAGATCACCGGCGGTGACCAGGCAAAGTTAGCCAGGTTGAAGGAGATCCTTACTTGGTTTGACAATGAGTGGGAGATTTCGAGGATGGTGAGGGCCATGTGGCAATGTATGCGAAAGAGCGAGACGGCGGCGATGAGGGCGGCGATGTACATGTACTCCTCGGCGGCAGTCACGCCGCAGTCCTTCGAGTTCATCGAGTATATCCTCTAGGCGATGGAGCAGACAGATTCGCCCGAGGCAAAAGTCTGGCGGAGGTGGTGGACGTACAGGTCGAAGGTCGAGCACCCAGAGGATAACGAATCGATCGAGTACGGTGTGCCGTTCGTGAGGGTGCAGAGCCAGCCGGAGCCACATGAGTATTCGTTCTCCCACCGCAAGAGGAGGCCGGATGGCGCGACGTCGCTTCCCCACCGTTCTCCACGGTTCCCTCGGCACTCGCCTCATTTCAACGACGGCGATAGGGTTTAAGGTAAGCTTCGCACTAACCTAATCTTCCACCTGCTCATGCTTACAATCAGTGTGACAGCTAATGAAAATCGTGCTTACAATCAGTCTCCGAGTACTACGCCAATCACCCTTAAATAGATCTGGAACTTCGGGTCAAAGTTGTGAAACTATGTACAAATAAAGAAAAATAGATTGGTACTTCTTTCAGAAAAGAGTACTCCCTAGAAAACTGCCAATATAAGCTACTAGTATTTGGTTAGAGGATTTGCTGCCGAGAAAGATCCGTCCATAGAGAGTGCCACACATCTCACTAGTGGTGGTGGATGCCAATGCGTGCATGGATCATGCTTGGTGTCGGTAATTTTTACTTGGCACACCTTGCACTCTGCATATATGCCGGTTCCATCCGTACATTTGTGCAGTTCCACCAAAATGCAGCTGAATAACCCTGTTTGCACAGATAATGAAAAAGCGTGATTACATTATAGTGGCACTAGTTGATGAAACACACAAAATAAATAGAAGAAAATATTGCGATAGTATCATAGTATGCCATGCTGCGAGGGCGAGATGGGCCCTGCGACGCCTCATACTGGAAATCGCCCCAAGTCTCCCCGATACACCTTCTGCCAGTGATGAACATCAGTGTAGAGCGGTAGTACAAGGAGGGGCTTTGAGACATTCAAATCTCTATTTTTGTGCAGATCAACTAAAATTAAGCACCCTAGTTTGCAGAAACGCTTAAACATTAACAATGGGACTAGTTGATGAAACATACATTAACAAAGAGAAGCACTTTCTTTATTTACATTGGAAATGAAATGATAGAGAGGACACTCGCTCTATTTTAACTGTATTATTACTTCATTTTATCAGTGACACTAGGGTCGAGCAGGTGGCAAACGAGGTGTACCGTGCGTCACAAGGATGAAGGCCGGGGGTGCTTAGACTGGGATGCTGAAGCTGGCTCTTTTAGTCCCTATCTTCCCCCTGATGTTTCTGTGGTAGCATTTGGGTTGTAATCCAAACTTGGTCGAGCTGGTGCTGCGTCCCCCTACCTGCCTAGCTTATGTGGCGAACTTGTCTCCTGCTAGTACTCAGTCCGTTCTAGTAGTATATTGCATAACTGCCCATTTACACTGAGATGTTGTCGGATAATGGTTCTCTATGGTTTGGTTTCTTTAATGAAATCGCAGGGAACCCCCTCTTTCGATATATAAAAAAACAGTGGCACTAGCGGTGCCAAAACATTGCCTCAAATTAATAGTGCCACTAGATTAAGGTGCAAAATAATAACATTACTGCTTTATCATGGTAGTGCCAAAACAGTAGCACAAGAGCAGGATCAACATGCAGGATCTTTGGCAAACGGTCAGACCAAAAAGGAACATACCTCGTGATGGGAACCATATTTGTAGTCAACGCCATCGTAGAAGGGATGACACCAGTCACCAACATGGATGATTGAATTCATGGGACCTTTTGGTGCAGTTCACCTAAAATGAAGCAATGTCCCATGAGCTAGCAGCTTCTTATTCTTTTTTTAAGAAAAGGGCTCCAGCCCCGGTTCCATTTCCATCAGAAAACGAAACCCACAGAGCTTCTTCTTCATTAGTTGCAATAAAATTGAGCAAGATCAAGGTTGGTCGTGAAGCTCCTGGAATGTTCAACTATAATTTGGATATCATTTGTGCAGTTCAACTAAGATCAAGCTTGAAATGTATCTCTGTTTGGACAAAAAATGGTGGAAAGGAGGGTGACTAACAAGTGATGAAACATGCATCAAATGAAAAAAAACCATGTTCCTTATCTGAATGGCAATCGTACAAGGACAGTAGCAATTTCTAGCAGCATTGCTAGATATTAGTGTGGGCATTAGGATTAACTATGACAACCGTTAAATACGACATTACTTTAATGGTGCCATTGCTTCATTTTACCAGCAACATTACATTAACAGCTGCTACAGAGTCGGTATTTTGGCAAGGGAGAGTAGGCGGACCAGGACAGTTGCATCTCTAACGAAAAGAAGCAACTTATCTTAATGGGAAATTTAGCAGGACATGAAAAAAAGTGCCATTGATTCATATTACTGGAGGCATTACATTGAAAACAACATTGGTTTAACGTGTCCTTACTTTTAACAGTGCGACTGCTACATTTTACCAGTGGCATTACATAAGAGCGGCTCGGGGCAACAAACATCAGAAGAGGATATCTGGGTTGGTCCCATTTTTGTTCGGTATATAGCCACCTTATACTGTGTGAGGCTAGCAAATCTAGTGCTGGACTTACTCTGTTGACTTGTCCCCCAGTCCCCACTTTCTTTCCTTTTTCAACCAATAGATCGGATTTATATTGAGTTTGTACCGCGTTCCCTTTATTTCCCTATTAGACCTAGAGACCAGTTGGATAGCCAGTCTCTGCTACTTTTCGCCCCCATTATTTCCTCTTTCGACCAAGTCCTAGATTCAGGTAACAAATCTTCCCCCACCCCCACCCCCTTTCTTCCTTGTTTGAACCAAGTAGTACTAGATTCGAGTGCATGAACTAGTTTTACCTCTTAATAGTAAAAAATAGGTGGTTTTCGAACAGCCGATCGATCCTATCTACGAGGGGGCCTGAGAAATAGTAAAAGATACAAATGCAGCGATGTCAGGAGCTCGGGAAGTAGTGCAAGGCCGGTTTCGAAGGAAGTTATACCTGAGGGTCGCCGGGATGTCGCTAGGTGGGCGGCGGGAGGCCGGATCTGCCCACACTACGGTAGCGAGGAAGAAGGGGTGGGAGGCCCTCCCTCGCCAGCGATGCTTGGGAGAGAACGGCAAGGCACGCTGATCGGGATGCGCTGGTAGTGGGTAAGAGCCATCGCCGAGGAGGACCACGTGAATGTTGCACCTTCTAACCTTCCCCGACGGAGAGGATCCGGCTGGATCTGTGACCAGCGGTGAGCAGAGAGAGAGAGAGTGTGGCCACCGCTGTCGTGTTTAGATCTGGAGAGGACGAGACAGTGTGAAGAGAGCAACACTAGCAAGCAAGCGCGGAGGCTCCTGCCTATATAGTGGAGTACTAGTTTTCTTTTGTCTACCGGCCGGAGCCGGCTTGACCTCGGCAATGACTGTCGAGAGGTCTTCATGCATGTGCCCCGGAGGCGCAGTTGTCGTCATTTTGATCTGAAGCACCGGATTATAACATATAACACGAAAAAATGCCACATGGCAAGAAATCATAACCTCACTGCCCAAAGGAGACAAGATGAATCCCGACGGACAAACTAGATGAGGATCAAAGCTCAAATTAAAGATAAATTCGTAGAAAAGGGGTCCGTCGATAGATGTCCTAATTAACATAGCCGACTTGACCTAGATGGCAGCTGAGTAGTCTTCATGCATGTGCCCTCAATGACTAGCCCAACTTAGTTGTTGCTGTTTAACCCTCGTAGTGATCAGAAGCACATGACACCTAATTTTGCGAGATGACAAGAAACCTTTTTTTAGATTTCTCACCAGAACTACAGCCCTATACAACACAACCTGCATGATATGTAGACGATAGCCAATCCAGGCGTGTCTGCTGGAGTCTGGTCACATGCATGGACGAACTGATCTTCCGTGTCTTGCAGGGATCGTCCAGGTACCAACGTATGTACTCCTACAACACTTCTCTAGTAGTAGTATCGCTCGTCTCTCTCTTCTATTAAATCACCCGACTTGCGGGGCCAGGGAATGTGCCTATGGTCAGTTCTCAATTGCGATCCCACATGTCTGTGCAAACGCAATATGACGCGCGTTCCATTCGGAGAGCGGCGTGCCAGACCGACCGACCGTCTGGGGTGCGACGCGAACGCGACGGGCGTGCTATATACTCCGTACATGTGTACCGCCGTTTTCTTGAGGCTTTGCTCCATGGTGCAATCCATGGATAAAAAATTAGTATACTGTACTATTTAAAAGTCGAGGGCGGGGCTTTTCCTGCGCAGTAGGCGGGGCAGTTCCGGCTAGTCGGTTCGACAGAGATGCGAGAAGATGATGGAGTAGGCTGCTGCAAACATAGGGCTGTGTGATTTGACAGCGAGTTACTGCTGGACAGGTGGGGCCTCGTGATTTGACTTGCCATTATCATTTTAACTGCGGCGCTATGACCGGCGCGAGTCTCCCAATTCCTGACCACCTCCATACAGGTACCTCTCCCAATGCTCCACCATGTAGAGGCTGGCTCTTGCATGAGAGCCCACTCCTCCACTTTTTCCTTGCCTCTTTCCTCCACATATGCAAAAATGCCATGTAAAGCGGGCTTATAGCCCACTATTGTACTCCCTCCGTTCCAAAATAGATGACCCAACTTTGTACTAAGTTAGTACAAAGTTGAGTCATCTATTTTGGAACGGATGGAGTACTTACTTGCTCCTACAGGTGCTAAGCTTGCCACATAGGCATAAAGTCTGATGTGGCAAGTTAATTAAGAAGAGAGAGACTAGTTTGGTGACCCAAGGAAGAAACGGTGCTAAGCGCGTGTACCTAGGTGAAAAGACAATTTTGAGTCTATAGTTAATTAAATGAAGCAAACTTAGCAACAAAAAACTAAGCACCTATGCATTGGGGATTTGATTGCTAAGCCATTTAATGCCCTTAGCACCTCATCTAAGCACCATTTCATTGAAAGAGGTCACTCCTTGGCAAATGCAATAAATACTATGAAGAAAGAGATAGAGAGAAGTAAAAAAATACTCTTATAGCCAACCTTATAGCTAACCTTGTTGTAGTACGAGTGACTAAGTGATGACTATGTATGACATGCCAACATCAGATAGCCTAATGCACCATGTTAAATCTCCAAGGGCGCGACCGCGTGAGCGAGGCGACGGTCGTGGTAGGCGGCACGGCCATGATACGGGCTGCTGGCAGCCCTTGGATCTGAGATCGAACGGCCGCATGCTAAGTTGCTGAAAATTTGCAGAATAACCCTCCAGGATAGGATATTCACCCATAGGTCTAGAATCACGCCATGCAACCATTCGATCTCAGATCCAAGGGCTCTCAGAAGCCCGTATCATGGGAGAATGGAAAGCTTCGTATCACTTGTAATTTTCCCGACGCTTGACATGACATCGAAAGCCATTTAATTGGGCGTCAAGTAGACATGACATCTAATTGGGCCCCCATAGCACTGTGCATGAGTCCATTTATCCAGCAGGCAAGCCACTACCCTGCCGTTCGCACGCCCCACTCAACATTTTTATAATCGAAAAACCGCTGGCAGTTCGCTCCTACTCGTCCCCGGACGTCCTTTAACATTACGACAGTTTGCTCCTAGTCATCCCGTCCTTTCACATTACGGCAGTTCCACTAATCCTAACCCTCCTCCCAAATTCATGGCGTCCCAAATCTCCATGATCGGCAGTGAGTACAAGGTTAGAACCATCACCAGCGATGAGTTCGACGTCATCTACACCCGTTCTTTCGCGACGGTGAAAGGATGCCTTGCTCGCTTCAGTCGCATGTTCGAAAACTCAAATGATGAGTGGGTCGCTGGGCTAGATGTTGAGTACACCACAGTCCTGGGACAAGAGAAGGATCTAAAGGAGGAAGAGAAGAAGAAGCCTGCCGTGATCCAGGTTTGCGTGCATGACTTATGCTTGGTTTACCACATATGCCATGTCGACGTTGAGTGCGAGGAATTTAAGAACTTCCTCAAGGGCGGCCTAGTCAAATTCGTTACTGTAGACTTTACGAACGACAAAAGAGTCCTGGGTCGGATAGGGCTAGTTGTAGGCAACCCCTTCGACCTCCAGAAGAATCGGCTGCTGCCCTCCCGTGGTCAGCCTTCAATGCTGACCCTGGCAGGAGCCATGGTTCATCCTTCGTACGGTAAACTAGAGAAACCTCCGTACACGTTTCATCGTCATGCATGGCAGTGGAATGTACTAGATATAGACCACATCCACTACGCTGCAATGGATGGCTACCTTTATTTCAATATCTACAAGGGTTGGATGAAGAGCAAGAGCCAAGTGTGCGGTTCAAGCAAAGAAGTATCGGCCAAGAGGAAGAGGGACAAGGACGAAGTCGAGGACGTGGACGAGGACTCCGAGTAAGGTGGCAGTGTCGTTGCTCATGGTGGTTCTAATGCAGTGTCTACCAGATTAGTTGCATAGTTTAATTTCAGGTGTGCTTAGTTTAATTTGAGGGGTGTGTTGTGCTAAGCCCCCAGCAGAATTATGTTATGTTTCTTCCCGTTATATTTCGTACATTTCATCTTTTAGTTGGTATAGTACTACCACTCGTTTCTTCATATTATATACGTACAATATATATGGCCAACATCATATAGCCAGCAATTTAGTTGTCAAAGAATTTCAGGGTGCTTAGTTTTGTCAAAGAATTCCAGGGTGCTTAGTTTTATTTGAGGGGTTTGTTGTGCTGGACACCATTAACTTATCATTGTGAGAATTGACTTATTTTTGTCTTGTAACATGGTCAACGGGTTTGACGTGAAAATAACAATGTCTAATGGCATTTCTGAGCAAACATCTAACTTAACAATGGCATTTCTTAGATATCTAATTGCATTTTGAGCAGGCATCTCACGGATCGATGGCATTTTTTGAGTAGTTGTAACTTCTAATGGCAAAACTGAGTAGTGATACACAACTAGTGGCATAAATAATAAGAACCCAAGAATTAAATAGGTATGCTAATTTCTTTATTTCTTGATAACTTTGTGTGCGAAACAATATACGCTGCCTCCCCCAGATTTTCTTTACAGAGGAAACATAGAACTATATGAGTGCCCTGTTAAATTTTGGAATCATTCCAGGTTTGTTTGGCCTTTTTGATACATTAATTGAGTTTCTGGACATTTTATGTGCATAATCCAAATTTGAACTGCAAGCACATGTTCCAGTGCACCAATGTTGGTTGAAAAATCACATGTGTGTCCTTGGGTGAATTTCTAGGTCCCATGCAAGAAATGGGAATGAAATTCAAACATCTGGGCGTCGTGACTCGGTCGAGAACATCGAGAAAATTGGTTTTTAAATTCATGTAAATCCAAAACTCGCGTGGAAATCATGAAACTTGGCATGGTGTCATGTCATGGCACTAACATGCTGTGGTAAAAAATCAGGCCGATTTGGAACAAGATTTGGTATAAGCTTCTTGCAAACCGGAGCTTCTCTCAAGAAACCTTTGTGTGCATAATTCAAATTTTAAATACAAGCACATTCTCCAGTGCACCAAAGCTGGTTGAAAAATCACATGTGTGTCCTCGGGTAAATTTCTAGGTCCCATGCCAGAAATGGGAATGAAATTCAAACATCTGGGCGTCATGGCTCGGCTGGAAACATTGAGAAACTTGGTTTTTTAATTACTGTAAATCCAAAACACGCATGAAAATCATGAAACTTGGCGTGGTGTCATGACATGGCACCAACATGCTGTGGTAATTTTGATGTCCGATTTGCGAAGGCGCACACATTAACAATCAACAAAGTCATTTTGGAACAAGTGCTGTCACGTTACAATCGGAAACACAAGTATTATTGAAACCGTGGGCGTTCTATTTACCATTTACGTGCCGCCACGCGTCCCCTTTTTTTATTAGCTGGGAGGCGCCGTGCAGGGTAGCTATTTTAGTACGGGAGGCGTGCGATCAGACCCCTGCGCGTGCTTATCGGGAGGAGAGCCCTTTGACCTCCATCTGCCGCCCACCTCTCTCCCAAGGTCTCCATTAATGGCGCCCGAGCCTCTGTTTAATGGCGTGGCAATGTCTCACTCGACTGAGATTTAAGAGAGGAAAAAGAAAATCTGAAAAGAAAATTTTGCACGGATCTTGATGTAAGATCCGACGGACCTATATAGCATCTACTGCGACTTATAGCAAGACTGATGAGTATATATAAGGACGACAAGAGTGGATAATAATTGTCTTATATAATTAGGAAGATAATTAAAAAAGCCACATGCGGCTACGCCCGAAATACACAAGGGCAAAAGAAGAAGGAAGACGCATACAACGATCTGGCTCATTGATCTCTACTTTCTTTATGCGCTGCAGGTCGCGGAGACTAGTTCTCGCGGTGGGCGATGATCTCTTTCATCAGTTTCATGTCCTTAATACGCAGCTTGGCAGCATCCATGGATTCCTCCACCAGCCTGTTGCGCTCGATGCGGAGCATGGCATTCTCGCCCATAAGTTTCTTGGTGATGACGCCCGTCCTCTGCAACAAGGCAGCGGCCTCCTCCTCCTGCGTCGCCCTTCCGGCGATCTTCCCCTCAGCAGGTCGCGCTCGCCCTGGAGCTTCGCATTGCCCTCCCCTAGTTGCCGGATGACGCCGGTAGCCTCGTCCTGCAACCTCGCCCAGCCGGCGATCTGATCCATCTGTCTATGGACCATCGCATGCATGCGCTTGTAAGAGTCCTCGCCTGCCTGCGAGAAATTTTCCCAGGCCGCCGCGGCGCGGCGGGACCTCCGTGCTGCTCCGGCGGTGCGGCGGGACATCTCTGCTGCTTCCGCGGTGTGGCCGGACCAGTCTGCTACATCGACGGCGCGACGGGACCTCTGTGCTGCTTCGGCGGCGCGGCGGGACCTCTGTGCTGCTACTGCTGCGCAGCTGGACATGTCGGCTGCTTTCGCGGCGAGGCGGGACATCTCTCGTGCTTCCTCTTCCATGCTCACCTCTCCCTGGTGGAAATCTCTCGACCCAGAACTCACGCTGGCCATGGCTTGATTGACTTGATTGTTTTTTGTGGATGAGGAGTTGAGGAGGAATGTGAAGTCATCTTAGCATAGTAGTATTTATAACCGAGTACTACTAATACGCTCCTAAGTGGGAAACCGTTTAGGTTGTGATCGGTGTGAACAGGTTTACAATTAAATATAGCATGGTAGTAGTAGTAATTTGGAATTTGACGAGACGCGCTCAAAATTTATTGACAGTTCTAGTTTCGAAGTGCGGCACTATTCCCAGATGGCGTAACATTGGCACGTTTTCTCGGCGGTGGTGTAGCATATGCCATGGTACTAGTTCTTTTTCTACTGCTGTGTACTGATACGTCTCCAATGTATCTATAATTTATGAAGTATTCATGCTATTATATTATCCATCTTGGATGTTTAATGGGCTTTACTATGCACTTTTATATTATTTTTGGGACTAACCTATTAACCCAGAGCCCAGTGGCAGTTTCTGTTTTCTCCCTTGTTTCAGTGTTTCGCAGAAAAGGAATATCAAACGGAGTCCAAATGGAATGAAACCTTCGGGAGCGTGATTTTTGGAACGAACGTGATCCAGGAGAATTGGAGTTGAAGTCAGGGAAGCTTTGAGGTGGCCACGAGGCAGGGAGGTGCGCCTGCCCCCCTTGGCGCGCCCCCACCCTCGTGGGCCCCTCGTGGCTCCCCTTACCGACATCTTTCGCCTATATATATCCATATACCCTAAAAACATCGGGGAACAGAATAGATCGGGAGTTCCGCCGCCGCAAGCCTCTATAGCCACCAAAAACCAATCGGGACCCTGTTCCGGCACCCTGCCGGAGGGGGGGATCCCTCACCCGTGGCCATCTTCATCATCCCGTCGCTCTCCATGACGAGGAGGGAGTAGTTCACCCTCGGGGCTGAGGGTATGTACCAGTAGCTATGTGTTTGATCTCCCTCTCTCGTGTTCTTGAGGTGGTACGATCTTGATGTATCGCGAGCTTTGCTATTATAGTTGGATCTTATGATGTTTCTCCCCCTCTACTCTCTTGTAATGGATTGAGTTTTCCCTTTGAAGTTGTCTTATCGGATTGAGTCTTTAAGGATTTGAGAACACTTGATGTATGTCTTGCCGTGCTTATCCGTGGTGACAATTGGATATTCACGTGATCTACTTGATGTATGTTTTGGTGATCAACTTGCGGGTTCAATGAACTTATGCATAGGGGTTGGCACACGTTTTCGTCTTGACTCTCCGGTAAAAACTTTGGGGCACTCTTTGAAGTACTTTGTGTTGGTTTGAATAGATGAATCTGAGATTGTGTGATGCATATCGTATAATCATACCCACAGATACTTGAGGTGACATTGCAGTATCTAGGTGACATTAGGGTTTTGGTTGATTTGTGTCTTAAGGTGTTATTCTAGTACGAACTCTATGATAGATCAAACGGAAAGAATAGCTTCATATTATTTTACTACGGACTCTTGAATAGATCGACCAGAAAGAATAACTTTGAGGTGGTTTCGTACCCTACAATAATCTCTTCGTTTGTTCTCCGCTATTAGTGACTTTGGAGTGACTCTTTGTTGCATGTCGAGGGATAGTTATATGATCCAATTATGTTATTATTGTTGAGAGAACTTGCACTAGTGAAAGTATGAACCCTAGGCCTTGTTTCCTAGCATTGCAATACCGTTTGTGCTCACTTTTATCATTTGCTACCTTGCTGTTTTTATATTTTCAGATTACAAAAACCTATATCTACCATACATATTGCACTTGTATCACCATCTCTTCGCCGAACTAGTGCACCTATACAATTTACTATTGTATTGGGTGTGTTGGGGACACAAGAGACTCTTTCTTATTTGGTTGCAGGGTAGTTTGAGAGAGACCATCTTCATCCTACGCCTCCCACGGATTGATAAACCTTAGGTCATCAGTTCAGGGAAATTTGCTACTGTCCTACAAACCTCTGCACTTGGAGGCCCAACAATGTCTACAAGAAGAAGGTTGCGTAGTAGACATCAAGCTCTTTTCTGGCGCCGTTGCCGGGGAGGTGAGTGCTTGAAGGTATATCTTTAGATCTTGCAATCAAATCTTTTAGTTTCTTGTTTTATCACTAGTTTAGTCTATAAAAGAAAACTACAAAAAAATGGAATTGAGTTTGTCTCATACACTTCATCTTTTTAATATGTTTCGTGAGAATGATGGAAAGGAAAATTGTGCCAAAGTGTTAGAAGAAGAATGCATTAAAATGTTTGGCATTAAATCTTTGAATGATGAGCATGATTGCAATGTTGTTAGTATGAACTCTTTGAATATCCATAGTACTAATGATGATTGCACTAGTCATGATGAAAATGTCTCTTATAAGCATGTCGATTTTTGTGGAGTACATAGAGTTTGCAAGTACATACTGAACAGGGAAGATAGATTTTGCAAGAGGCATAAGTATTTGGAAACTAAATGGTTGCAAGAAAGGCTAGATGTTTGTGCTGAAAATTTAAATTTTCTTAGCCGTACTTGTGAACTTTGCAATGAACGTGATCATTTCAGTACCCAATGCAAATTGTTTCATGATCGTATCGTGTCCAAAAATTGTGATGACTAGATTTCCCTTGCACATCATAAGGAACTTAGTTTGCTCTTGAGTTATGAAGAAATGAAACGTATAACTAAGGTTATTCCAGAATTTGCCCTTGATAGAGTTCTTAATTTTGATCTAGAGGAAATTTATATGTATTGTGCGGTTAATTGCATTGAAAATCCTTATATTGCCAATTACATAAAGAAAAGAAAACAAATAGAAGATGACGAGAATACTAACGAAAGGGAAGAGACTTCCCAATATTAACCTATTATTTCTTATGATGAATCAGATAACGAGGAGGAGCCTTCTATTCAACCAATCTCATTAATAAGGAGCTCCAAAAATAGGATTGAACCCACACATGATGTGAAGAAGAAAGAGAAAAGACGAAGAAGCAAAGGTAGAAAGGTATCTCTCCCAAATGATGTTGATCCTATTACTCATCGTGATGGTGATAATTGCTATACTATTGGTGCCATCCATACTATTAATGATGAGAGTGATTATGCTTATGATATGAAAAGGCCCAAGCTTGGGGATGCTATGTTTAGTGAAGATGATGTTTTTGAGAATATATTTGCTGCAATTAATGTTTGTCCCAAGCTTGGGGATGCTATGTTTAATGAAGATGATATTTTTAGTCTCCCAAGTTTTGATATGCAAATTTATAATGATGATAGCATGCCTCCTAATTATGATGATTATATTGATGAAAGTGGGTTTGGAAGAGTGTCAACTTTAGGAAGTAATGATCCCACTATTTTGGAGGGTGTTGAATCTTATTATGATAATTATGAAAGTGGATTTGGATACGTCATTACTTTATTTAGTAATGATTCCACTATCTTGGAAGAGGTTTCAGTCGATTATGATGAGAACAACGTTGCTACTTATGATGATTATTGTGATGACACTTATGCTATAAAAAGTAGTGATGATTATATTTATAAAACTTGTCATGATTATGATTACCCTTTTTCTGAACATTACTCTTTTAATGTGGAAACAATTTATAGTATTGAAGTTTCTTATGATACTCCCACTATTCTGAATGAGAAGAATTTTGCTTATATGGAGAGGAATAGAATTTCTATGCTTGTAGATCATGAAAAGAATGCTTTAGGTGATGGTTATATTTTTGAATTCATTCATGATGCTACTGAAAATTATTATGAGGGAGGAACATATGCTTGTAGGAATTGCAATAATATCAAGTTTCTTCTCTATGTGCTTAAAGTTTTGAAGTTATGCATGTTTTGCCTTCCTATGCTAGTTGATTATTGTTCCCATAAGTTATTTGCTCACAAAATCCCTATGCATAGGAAGTGGGTTAGACCTAAATGTGCTAGTCATATTCTTCATGATGCTCTCTTTATGTTTCAATTCTTATGTCTTGTGTGAGCATCATTGAAATCATCATGCCTAGCTAGGGGCGTTAAACGTTAGCGCTTGTTGGGAGGCAACCCAATTTTATTTTTGTTTCTTTGCTTTTTGTTCCTGTTTAGTAATAAATAATTCGCCTAGCCTCTGGTTAGATGTGTTTTTATGTTATAATTAGTGTTTGTGCCAAGTAAGACCTATAGGATCTTCTTGGATGATAGTTATTTGATCTTGCTGAAAATTCCAGAAACTTTCTGTTCACGAAAACAATTGTTTAAAATCGCCAGAACGTGATAAAATACTGATTCCAGTTGCAGAAGATCAATAATCAAATTATCTAGGTCGTCCTATTTTTGTAGAATTTTTTGAGTTCCAGAAGTTTGCGTTAGTTACAGATTATTACAGACTGTTCTGTTTTTGACAGATTCTGTTTTTCGTGTGTTGTTTGCTTATTTGATGAATCTATGGCTAGTAAAATAGTTTATAAACCATAGAGAAGTTGGAATACAGTAGATTTAACACCAATACAAATAAAGAATGAGTTCATTACAGTACCTTGAAGTGGTGTTTTGTTTCCTTTCGCTAACGGAGCTCATGAGATCTTCTGTTAAGTTTTGTGTTGTGAAGTTTTCAAGTTTTGGGTAAAGATTCGATGGACTATCGAATAAGGAGTGGCAAGAGCCTAAGCTTGGGGATGCCCAAGGCACCCCAAGGTAATATTCAAGGACAACCAAAAGCCTAAGCTTGGGGATGCCCCGGATGGCATCCCCTCTTTCGTCTTCGTTCATCGGTAACTTTACTTGGAGCTATATTTTTATTCACCACATGATATGTGTTTTGCTTGGAGCGTCATTTTCTTTTCTTTTGGTTTGCTTGCTGTATGAATAAAATACCAAGATCTGAAATTCTTAAATGAGAGAGAGTCTTTGCATAGCTACATAATTATTTAACTACTCATTGATCTTCACTTATATCTTTTTGGAGTAGTTTGTCATTTACTCGTGTGCTTCACTTATATCCTATGAGTAAATGGTTGAATGATTTGAATGTCATAAATCTAAAATTATATATGTTTCATATGCCTTTCCCATGGGGAGTAATGCCTTCACATATAAGAAGTAGAGGTGGTAAATTTATTGAAGGTTAGCAAACATTGTATTTGGTCACTTGAACAATTCATGAAAGAATATTGAAGGAAGAGAGATTTCACATATAAATATACTATCTTGGACATCTTCTATGATTGTGAGCCCCATTAATTATTTTCAAACCTGAGCAAATCAGTTGAAGTTGGACAAGAAGACAACATAATGAGTTATGCTTGGGTATATTTGTATAGAAGTTATATTGGTATGAATCCTCTAACATGTGGTGCTTGCTATTCAGAATCCTTTGCTAGCCGAAATATCTGTACTAAGCAGGAATACTGCTTGTGCATCCAAACTCCTTGAACCAAGTTTCTTCCATCAGTGTCCACCATATCTACCTATATGCGGTATTTACCTGCCATTCCAAGTAAATTTGCATGTGCCAAACTCTAAACCTTCAAATAATAATCTGTTTTGTATGCCCGAATCGCTCATGTAGCGACTAGGGGCTGTCAGTATCTTCCATGCTAGGTGGGTTATTCTCACGATGACTGGATTCCGCTCATCATTCACGAGAAAATGGCTGGTAACTGGGATGCCCAGTCCTATGATCAAAAGATCAAAAACAAATTCACAAATAATTTAAACAAAACTCCCCCAGGAAAGTTGATAGTTGGACGGCACCCGTTGTTTTGGACAAGCCGTAGAGTGTGAATGTTGGTGGAGGGGGAGTAAAAACTTTACCTTTCTGCGTGGGAACCGCCTATAATGTATCTAGTATGGAAGATATTGGGAACTGTTGGTCGTTATGTTGACAATGAAAGCATACCTCTCAAAATTATTTTCATCTCTGTTTTTGCTTCGAGCTCTGGCACCTCCGCAAATCCCTGCTTCCCTCTGCGAAGGGCCTATCTTTTACTTTTATGCAAGAGTCAGTAGTATTCCTTCTCATTCCAACCTACTCTTTAGTTGGCAAGCATCGTGTGATGGAAAGATCTAAGCATATATGGCCATTCAAATATATTTGAGCATGAATTATTACTATTGACATTACCCTTGAGGTAAAAGGTTGGGAGGCGAAACATAAGCCCCTATCTTTCTCTGTGTTCGATGAATACTATTTGTTCTAAAAATATGCTTTGAGTGGTAGCAATCATGGAAGACTAAATGATAGTTGAGTATGTGAAGTTTGCTGAATCAAAGCTCTGACATAGACTCTTCCTGAAAATAAGATGAATTGCAATTGTTTGATGACTAATAACACTGTTTGTTAGTTTTCAATAAAGTTCATGATCTATACTTTAACATGTGAATAGTTTGTTACTTGATCATGCAAAGTTTTATGAGTTGAGCTATTGTAATGACATATGATGATGCTAGAAAAGGTGATTGAAATTATCATTGATCAAACTTATGCACCTGCTAGCATTCACACTTCATAAATTATTTCTTTTATCATTTACCTACTCGAGGACGAGCAGGAATTAAGCTTGGGGATGCTGATACGTCTCCAACGTATCTATAAATTATGAAGTATTCATGCTGTTATATTATCCATCTTGGATGTTTAATGGGCTTTACTATGCACTTTTATATTATTTTTGGGACTAACCTATTAACCCAGAGCCCAGTGCAAGTTTCTGTTTTTCCCCTTGTTTCAGTGTTCCACAGAAAAGCAATATCAAACGGAGTCCAAACGGAATGAAACCTTCGGGAGCGTGATTTTTGGAACGAACGTGATCCAGGAGACTTGGAGTTGAAGTCAGGGAAGCTTCGAGGTGGCCACGAGGCAGGGAGGCACGCCTGCCCCCCTGGGCGCGTCCCCCACCCTCATGGGCCCCTCGTGGCTCCCCTTACCGACTTCTTTTGCCTATATATATCCATATACCCTAAAAACATCGGGGAACAGAATAGATCAGGAGTTCCGCCGCAGCAAGCCTCTATAGCCACCAAAAACCAATCGGGACCCTGTTCCGGCACCCTGCCGGAGGGGGGATCCCTCACCGGTGGCCATCTTCATCATCCCGGCGCTCTCCATGACGAGGAGGGACTAGTTCACCCTCGGGGCTGAGGGTATGTACCAGTAGCTATGTGTTTGATCTCCCTCTCTCGTGTTCTTGAGGTGGTACAATCTTGATGTATCGCGAGCTTTGCTATTATAGTTGGATATTA
Organism: Aegilops tauschii subsp. strangulata; assembly: GCF_002575655.3. Taxonomy (NCBI): domain Eukaryota; kingdom Viridiplantae; phylum Streptophyta; class Magnoliopsida; order Poales; family Poaceae; genus Aegilops; species Aegilops tauschii. The sequence goes on from NC_053036.3 coordinate 370,936,710, forward strand.
TGATGTTTCTCCCCCTCTACTCTCTTGTAATGGATTGAGTTTTCCCTTTGAAGTTGTCTTATCGGATTGAGTCTTTAAGGATTTGAGAACACTTGATGTATATCTTGCCGTGCTTATCCGTGGTGACAATGGGATATTCACGTGATCTACCGTATGTATGTTTTGATGATCAACTTGCGGGTTCAATGAACTTATGCATAGGGGTTGGCACACGTTTTCGTCTTGACTCTCCGATAGAAACTTTGGGGCACTCTTTGAAGTACTTTGTGTTGGTTTGAATAGATGAATCTGAGATTGTGTGATGCATATCGTATAATCATACCCACGGATACTTGAGGTGACATTGGAGTATCTAGGTGACATTAGGGTTTTGGTTGATTTGTGTCTTAAGGTGTTATTCTAGTACGAACTCTATGATAGATCGAACGGAAAGAATAGCTTCATGTTATTTTACTACGGACTCTTGAATAGATCGATCAGGAAGAATAACTTTGAGGTGGTTTCGTACCCTACAATAATCTCTTCGTTTGTTCTCCGCTATTAGTGACTTTGGAGTGACTCTTTGTTGCATGCTGAGGGATAGTTATATGATCCAATTATGTTATTATTGTTGAGAGAACTTGCACTAGTGAAAGTATGAACCCGAGGCCTTGTTTCCTAGCATTGCAATACGGCACCAACACGACACGAGCTTCGTCTGCCTGGTGCGCATGCAGTCGGGTGAGTTGTCCAAGTATAGACACAACCAGGGCCTCATTGATGTCCGTGCCTCGACTTTGGCTGGTCATAGTGGAGAGTAACATAGACTAGTTACTAGTCTATGTTACTAGTACCTTCATAGTGGAGCATATGCATAATTAGACGACGAGCGCTCTCTATATGTACCACCTTTTTTTCTTTAATTTCATCTTGTTAGTTTTGCTCCATGGCGCAATCCATCGATACTACTACTGTACAAATGTATAAATTTTTTAAAAGGCTAGAGGGTGGAGCAGTCTAGCTTGGTCCTTTTCACGAGAGGCGAGGGCCTTTGTGGTTTGACGGCTCATTACTGCTGGAAGGCGGGGCCTTGTGATTTGACTGCTCGTATAAATGTGCCGACGACCTGAGGAGGAGCAAAGAACCGTGCGGTATACTCAAGTTTTCCACTGGAGTAGTAATACGACGGAGGAGCACAAAACGCGGCATCCCAGTGCCATATGGCGATAAAAAATGATAAAATTTGCTAGTCATCTCATTGTTAGCATTGTTCTATTCATGCCTCGCAGAGAACGTGACACGTGCGGCGAAACACCCGAAGCAAAAGAAGAAACACAGGAGCAAAAGAAGAAGGAAGATTATCACCCCAAATGATCTAATTCGCCGCGGAGTAGTAACTGCTTCTTCATCGCCTCCACGACCTCCATCTCCTTGCGCGTCTCCTCCTCCATCTTCTTCATTATGTCCATGACGCGGGATTTCTCGACGCGAGCCTTCATCATCTATTCCACGGTCGCATTACGTACCTTGACAATAGTCGGATGCTCGATGCGGAGCTTCGCCAACTCCTCCATCTGTTCCATGACGAGGGCCTGTAGCATCTTCATCGAGGAACTACTACTCTCATGTAGCTTCTTCCATCCGGCGTTCTTCTCCTTCAGCAGGTCGAGCTCGTGGCAGAGCTTCGCCTTGTCCTCCTGAAGTTGCAGGATTTCGCTGTCGCCTTCTTCTTCGAGGCAGTGCTCTTCTTCAGCAGCATCACCAAGCCGGCGATCAACTCCCCCTTCTTATTGAGCTCAGCGGGCATGTCGTCGAGGCTCTCCTTCAGCAGCTCCACCAAGCCATGGATGAACTCCTTCTGCTTATTGAGGTGCTTATTGAGCTGATCTGGCATGCCGTCGAGGGATAACGACTCCAGTGCCGCCACCTCGGCATGTTCGCCTCCGCGGCTAGGGCGCTCCTGGGAGCCATCGCCAACCCGTGAGAGATCTTTCGAGGTCTCTGCATGGCGGCGAGCCCTCTTTTTTTTCCACAACCCTTGTTGCCGCTCCCTTGTTACGAGTAGTTCTCGACCTAGAGCTCTGCACACCGGACATGGCAAGGACGGACGAAGAAGAAGCACTTATGAGGAGGAAAGGTAGAGTAATTTTCGGTTAGGTAGTTGCCCTTTTTATAACCTAAGTACTAGCACTAGTACTAATACCTGCATAGTGGGAACACGTTCAGGTTTGGTACGTACTAGTAGGTGTGAGCAGGCTTGCACTTAATTGTAGCACTAGTACTTTCGAATGTGATGGGAACAAGGTAAAGATAAATTGATGGGTTTTGGTTTCGAGGCCCGAAACGGCTCCCGATGAGTGTAGTGGAACATAAATTTCAAGTAGACTACACTGCTCAGATGCGTAAATATTATGTTAATGTCAAAAATTGGCACAAAATACGAAGGAGACCAATGGAAGTACTACTAGCCACACATGATTTAACTACTCGCATGCGCGTAGTGGAGTAGTAATGTCTTTCTTCCGCCCTCACGTCCACTCAATTTGCATGCGCTGTATTAATTGACCATCAATGAAGTGAAGGACTTTACACACGTCAAATTATCACATGGGGTGGATCTTGGTACAAAATTGCGTCCGCCCGTGTACCCGCGTGTGCGTGCGAGGGAATGACTGCATGCGTGGCGTGCGTGCACATCTTCGCTTCGTGCATGTACCGCCAGTGTGGCTCAGGGAGGACGAGTACATTCTTCTGGAACCAGCAGCACGTCACTGTGATCAATCGACACAAGGATGTCGCGGCAACGCCTCCACATGTGCCACCTGGCTTCATGAACTGTAAGAGAGACACTGTGTAGCGTGCCATTGTGTTTTGCACATACTCAATGTACTAGTAAGGTACACGTGCATTGCACGCATCAGATTTTGCAACCAAATTATGAATAAATACCACACTATAGCATGTAAGCTCTGAGTCATATATGCCTGATGTAGACCTTCGTTTAATTCTTATAGTTCATCTCATTCAAAATCAATTAGTTTTTATAAAAAACCTAGGGCCTCTTTGATTCGTAGGATTTCCAAAACGCGGGAATAGGAAAAACATGGGATTAGAGTGGAATGTCGTCTTGAATCCTATAGGATTGTACGAGTGTTTGATTGTGCATAGAAAAAACGCAGAATTCTTTCAAAGAGGTTTGAGTGGATGGGATGTTTCCTATGAAATCTAGTGCAAATGAATCATATGGAAAAATTCCTATGGTTTACAATCCTACGAATCAAACAACCAAGATAGGAAAAATTCCTAAGGATTAGAATCCTCCAAAATTCCTTTGAGAATCCTTTGAATCAAAGAAGCCCTTAATCTATTTTATGATTCATGGAATTGTGCGTTGTAAAACATAAAATAAAAACAAATAATGGAAATTCAACTAGAAAAAAAAGTTTGGGAAGTTATGATATGGAAGATTCTAGAACAAAGGAGAACCACTGTTGTTTTGAGATTTGTGCATTATGCTTAAGTTCAACCATGGAGTCTGCTAGATTGTACATGTGGCAAATCTAGTGGGGGGCTAGAAGATGGTGCGAGGTTCCGAGTGGAGGGATACTATGAAGGAGTGCACAGCTGCGAGATCGATATTTAGAGAGAGGGGGCGAGAACATGCGCTGTTGCGCGCAGTGGCGGAGCCATGAAAAATGTCCCATGAGCTAGGGGGCCAAGCATTGCTAATCCTTTAAAAGGAGGGCCAATTCATCAACTTAAACCATTTTTACCAGAAATTGTCTAATGATCACATTCATATTAGCCTCGATATATAGTGATGTTAGGGGGCAGCGCCCTTGCTGCCCCCTGTCTTCGCCATTGTGCGCGTGTCTGAGAGATGAAGCGGAAGGCATGGATGATGAGAGGGGGGCGTTGGATATATAATTAATGTGGGTGTGTTAGCTATATATGTAATCCTATATAGAGAGGTATAGATTGATCGATGTGGACGTGGGAAAGAGGGTGAGACCTCACTAGATATATAGATTGATCGGTTTATGTGGAAAACTATGAAAGACCTAGCTATATACATACACACATAGAGGAACATCGATCGTTGCGCATGCACGTGAGAGATAAAGAATGCCCGATATGATGGAGAGGGGGATGTGTGTGTGTGTGTGTGTGCCTTCATGGGAGACCGATCTGAAGAAAAAGAATGCATGTGTGCGATGGATAATGCCAACTGGTAGTGTGTGTGTGCATGCATGCACGAGAGAAAGTTAGTGGTACAATTATAAAGAGAAGACCAATGTGTGGGTGTAAAAGACTAGGTGAGGTCATAATCAATGTAAAGTGGAATTCAAATATTTGAATAAGAGATCATGATGTTTGAAACCCATGCATGCATGAATATAACGGAGATCTGCGCGGTGTGGTTTGGAAACGAGCATGTTGTAATGTATAGACATTGAACAAGGCCAGACTGGTTTGAATTTGAGATATCGATGGCAGACATCGTTTGGCCACATTGCATCCGTGCATGGACACACTATTCTAATTGGAGATGATGGGTGGCTTTCGCATCACATATCTATATCTATACCCCTATATATATATATATTATATTTTATATTTTTTATATAGTGTGCGGATAACTTTAACTTTGAAAGATGGTCGTTGGTTGAGGCCAATCCGATGGTGCAGAGCTGGCAAATTTGAGCACTACTGGTCGTTGGATATCATCTAGATTCCACCAGATTTTGCCACATGTACAATCTAGAAGACTCTATGCTTGAACTTAAGCATAATGCACAAACCTCAAAACACAAGCACTTCTTCTTTGTTCTAGAATCTTCCATATCAGAATTGCCCAAATGTTTTTCTACATGATTTGTTTTTACTTTATGCCTTACCACGCACAATTCCATGAATCTTAAAATAGATTAGCTTTCTTATAAAAATTAGATGGTTTTGAATGAAATGAACTATAAGAATTAAACGAACATCTACATCATGCATATATGACTCAAAGTTTACATGCTATAATGTGGTATTTATTCATAATTTGGTTGCGAAATCTCATGCATGCAATGCACGTGTACCTTACTAGTCTAAATGGTGTCTGTGTGTGTTGTGCGTGTTAAACACATTGTACGTAGTATATCATACTAGTCTAAATTGTCTTTTTTGGGTCACAGGTTAAGCTTGTCCTCCCGAAATTTCAAGCCGCGCCTTGTTATGCCAAAATTTCAAGCTAGCGTCTCTATCTATCTTGTTGCGAAACTCCCGCCTCTTCAACCCGCGCCTTGTTACGCCAAAATATTTAAGATAAATCTTTGTCTCGTTGTGCTCCGACAACTCCCTCCACCTCAACCCGCGCCTTGCTATTCCAAAATTACAACGCGTGCGAAAACTCCCACCTCCTGTGAAATCCCGACACGCGAAATGCCCGTGATACCCCTGAACCGAAAGAACCGCCTCAAATCGATGGGGGTACTTTCGTAACTTACCCCATATTTCGGACAAGCGCGTCCCTAAGCCATGGTTCCCCACTCCCATCCCATCAGCCCACCCATACGTACACCGAGGCCGGGAAAACCCGCGAAGCCCCACACCCTCCTCCGTCCGCCACCTAGCCGGAGCCTCTTCCCCGACGACATCGTCCACAGCAACACCGCGATGTCCCTCATCCACCGTACCGGATGAGGATCCGTCGTCGATCCGGTCGTCCCGCCGGTTCAGCCACCCCGTCCTCCACCTCCAAGGAGCTGCCCCGACGTTCCCCTCGTCTTTTGTGCCACCTCCATTCCCACACCGCCGTCTTCACCTGCATCACCGGAAGAGCAGCATCATCACCGTTTCCTCAGATGAAGCTGCGGCCTAATCAACACCACCAAAGAGGTTGTACACTAATCACCGCATTTTCTTCTTGATTCGATCTCACGGTGCTGCCGGCGCTCAGTCCCGAGCCGACACGGCGCGGCTCTATCCACGGCGGCGTCGCCGGCCACTTCCTCCACGGCGTCGCTCCCTCGGCGGCGATGTCCACATCAGTAGGAGCTGCTGCTGCTTTAGCTCTCGCTCGCGCTGTTGCTCTGCTCTTGCTCTCGGTCCCCTGCCTGGTCTGCTCTTGCTCTTGCTCTTGCTCGCGCTGCTGCTCTCGCTCTTCCTGTTGCTTGCGATGCTGCTCCGATTTAGCTACACTTCAGTCGACTGAATCAACTTTTGGGTTGGTCGATTTTCAGGGGGTGGGGGTTGCTCGCCAGAGTTAAGGAAGAACCAGCTGCTGCGGGGAGGGGGCTCGCTGGTGAGGTACCCACTATGTATCTTAGTGTTCAGGGTGGTGGCGGTGGTCGCCGGCGGTGGTGGGGCGGTGGCGTGGGGATCGCCGGAGAAAAAGCTCGGCACGGGGGGCCTAGAGGGATGGCCGGGGCGGCGGCGGACCGGCGGTGGGGAGTGTTTTCGGGGCGGGCAGGGCGGCGCACCGCCGGCCGCGGGCGGCGGGGGGCGGCTGTTTGGCCGGTGGTGGCTGGCGGCTCAGGGGGGTGGAGGTTGAAGATGAACTGCAGGATCTTGATTTCGTATCCAACGGCTGCAAAATTGACTGACCAGAGATGAAAAAGTCAGTCGACAGACGTGTAGCCTCACCTCTAGTGCGTTCAGTTTCGACAGTAAAATTCAGTTTCGACGAGAAAATTCAGTTTTGACAGTTAAGTTCAGTTTCAACAGTTAAATTCAGTTTCGACAGTTAAGTTCAGAGACGAGCGGCTGATGTATTTTACATCTAGCAATTTGTGGTTATGTATTTTACGTCATCTATTGGAGATGCTATTAGAATTCCACTCAGGTTAACGTTGTCTCACTTTTCCTGCTTCAGCCTCGGCGTCGTACAACTCACCGGAGCTGCTCCAACGATGAAACCCTCCATCACAGTGGAGCAGTGATGTCTACTACACAACCTTCTTCTTGTAGACGTTGTTGGGCCTCCAAGTGCAGAGGTTTGTAGGACAGTAGCAAATTTCCCTCAAGTGGATGACCTAAGGTTTATCAATCCGTGGGAGGCGTAGGATGAAGATGGTCTCTCTCAAGCAACCCTGCAACCAAATAACAAAGAGTCTCTTGTGTCCCCAACACACCCAATACAATGGTAAATTGTATAGGTGCACTAGTTTGGCGAAGAGATGGTGATACAAGTGCAATATGGATGATAGATGTGAGTATTTGTAATCTGAAAATATAAAAACAGCAAGGTAACTAATGATAAAAGTGAGCGTAAACGGTATTGCAATGCTAGGAAACAAGGCCTAGGGTTCATAATTTCACTAGTGCAAGTTCTCTCAACAATAATAACATAATTGGATCATATAACTATCCCTCAGCATGCAACAAAGAGTCACTCCAAAGTCACTAATAGCGGAGAACAAACGAAGAGATTATGGTAGGGTACGAAACCACCTCAAAGTTATTCTTTCGGATCGATCTATTCAAGAGTTCGTAGTAAAATAACACGAAGCTATTCTTTCCGTTCGATCTATCATAGAGTTCGTACTAGAATAACACCTTAAGACACAAATCAACCAAAACCCTAATGTCACCTAGATACTCCAATGTCACCTCAAGTATCCGTGGGTATGATTATAAGATATGCATCACACAATCTCATATTCATCTATTCAACCAACACAAAGAATTTCAAAGAGTGCCCCAAAGTTTCCACCGGAGAGTCAAAACGAAAACATGTGCCAACCCCTATGCATAAGTTCACGAGGTCACGGAACCCGCAAGTTGATCACCAAAACATACATCAAGTGAATCACGTGATATCCCATTGTCACCACAGATAAGCACGGCAAGACATACATCAAGTGTTCTCAAATTCTTAAAGACTCAATCCGATAAGATAACTTCAAAGGGAAACTCAATCCATTACAAGAGAGTAGAGGGGGAGAAACATCATAGATCCAACTATAATAGCAAAGCTCGCGATACATCAAGATCGTATCACCTCAAGAACACGAGAGAGAGAGAGATCAAACACATAGCTACTGGTACATACCCTCAGCCCCGAGGGTGAACTACTCCCTCCTCGTCATGGAGAGCACCGGGATGATGAAGATGGCCACCGGTGAGGGATCCTCCCCTCCGGCAGGCTGCCGGAATAGGGTCCCGATTGGTTTTTGGTGGCTACAGAGGCTTGCGGCAGCGGAACTCCCGATCTCTTCTGCTCCCCGATGTTTTTAGGGTATATGGACATATAAAGGTGAAAGAAGTCGGTCAGGGGAGCCACGAGGGGCCCATAAGGGTGGGGGGGCGCCCAGGGGGCAGGGGCGCCTCCCTGCCTCGTGGCCACCTCGTTGCTTCCCTGACGTACACTCCAAGTCTCCTGGATCACTTCCGTTCCAAAAATAACTCTCCCGAAGGTTTCATTCCATTTGGACTCCGTTTGATATTCCTTTTCTGCAAAACACTGAAACAAGGGAAAAAACAGAAACTGGCACTGGGCTAAGGGTTAATAGGTTAGTCCCCAAAAAAATATAAAAGTGTAAAATAAAGCCCATAAGCATCCAAAACAGATAATATAATTGCATGGAACAATCAAAAATTATAGATACGTTGGAGACGTATCAAGCAGTACCTCGGGCTCCATCTCTAGACGCCTAAGATCTTCTTCCCCTCCTCCGACAGCCAAGTCAGCCGGAGCATCCTCACCGGCCAACCCAATCACGCTGAGATCGACATGGCTTCGCCAAAGAGGTTGTACACTTGTTGCATCTCTTTTTTACTCTACATGTTATATATATTGTCCACTAAGCACACGGAGTAACGGGAAATACGATTATTTTATCCTACTATATGACAAGCAGTGAGGTACCAGGCAACTTAGCTATCCGTGATGGACTCTCTTGAACGCCATCATTACTTATCTCTGTGCGTTTGAGCTATGCATTTGTCGATGGCCCTGGGAGTTGAGCTAGTAGGGCAGTGGCCTGGGTCCAAAGTAATAGAAGTAGCACAAAAACATTTTTTTAGTGTAGGCTTTTCCTTGCTCAAGCCTGCCTACTAGAATCGCCAGTGCTTGAAAGGAAATGTGAATGAAAAACATAGGAATTGGAAAGTTTCGTATGGTACTATTTTTCATGAATTTGGTGCAAAGGAATGGAGCAAAGGAAAACTGTAGGATTTGTTCCTTTAGTGTCTCCTTGAAATGAAAACCGTAGGAATTTTAATTTCCACTTGTCCTCCTTTTCAAATTCCTATTCATGAAGCACAAGACTAAGAGATAGTAGCATAATAGCATTATAATCGTACATTTTCTTGTGGTTTGACTTAATCTCACCATGCTTCTTTGCATCCTGTGATCTTCCAATTCTTGTGAACCAAACACCCAGATTGGCAGAAATCCTGTGTTTTTAAATTCTCTGTTTTGCACATGCATTCCTATCCTATTCATGTCTATTTCCTATCCCTGCATTGTTAGAATCCTCAAATTCAAACAAGCCCTTACACAATTACTTCTGTTACAGATATGTGTCAAAGAAAACCTTGTGTGGTTTGTCCTGCTCCTGCGGTGCTGTGTTCCACCCCAGCTCAGCTGCTCCAACGACGAAAGGGTTCACCACAACAGGGATCCGCTCTCCAGACTGTCTTTCGCCGCCTCAGATCTTCTCCCCCGCTGCCGGCAGCCACGACAACTCCATTACCATCATCAACTGAGCAGATGACCTTGAGGACTACACGGGCCCGTAAGAGAGGCCGCACTCTTTCGTGTGTGCTTACGTTATGCATCGCTTAATATGATGACATGCTACTTTATCGTCGTGTTCACCTATTAGACTCCGAGTCAGGTCCAAACTTATGCTGAAACTTGAGTTTTTAAATGGTTGTGGGGTACATATTGGGGCAGCAATCAGTACTATCTGTCTACTATCTGGTTAATCTCGGGTGTCTACTATGAGTTTCATGTTGGGTGCAAACAAACATTAAAGGAGCCATTATCTGTATTTTTTAACTAAAGCTATTATCTGCCTGCTATCATTGGTTTTGGGTCTATCCACAGTTTGCTACCATCACTCTGGATTTGTGCATGCACTCCTTACATAATCTCACTATGTTTTATTCCTATGCATGTTAGTTATTGTACACAATGGAACTGAACATGTAGAGTAAAAGAGACGAGCCTTGTGTGGCAATAAAATTTCGTGCAGACGTCGCTCCATGGTGGGCGCAAAGGCAGCCCCCCCTCCACCCATTTCGGATCGTAATCAAGAGGAAGATAAGTGTTCTGAGGGGGGTTCAGAAGCAGAAGACCACTCCTATTTACCCCATGAGGTCTTCGCTCTAACTTGGCATGCTGATGTTGGTAATATCATGCATATGGTGCCTTGCATTGCTTACTGTATACATCAAAGATGTCATCTGCTTAGTTTAGACATGCTTTGTGTCAATGTCATCTGTTTAGTTTCTTTATCGTATATGTGAATCAGGCAATGCCATCTTGTTTAGTCAGGCATCATATATGTGAATTTTGCAATGCCACCCTGGTTAGCCAGTCATCTTATATGTGAATTATATCATGACATCATTTTTTTATTACGTGTTAAATTTGTCAACAATTTTAGTACATTCAATTACTCTTCGTGTGCATCAGCCATTCGACATGGTCATGGAAAAATCTGGAGTGGAAACAAGGTCTTCAGAGCAGACAATGCTATCTGACGAAGCGCATGTCTTGCTGGTTACAGATAGCTCCTCAGAGGAGGATTCAGAGACAGATGACCAGTCCTATTCCCCCCCCCCCGAGGTGCATGCTCTAACTTGGCAGGGTTATGTTGCTCATATCGTGCGTATGGTATCTTGCATTGCTATGTCATTTGCTTAGTTTAGACATGCTTTGTGTGAATGCCACCTGTTTAGTGTCTAATTACCATACATGTGAATTATGCAATGCCATCTTGTTGCAAGACATTATGTATGTGAATTATGCAATGCTATCTTGTTGCAAGGCATTATATATGTGAATTATGCAATGCCATGCTGTTTAGCCAAGCGTCATATATGTGAATTATATCATGCTGTCCTTTTTTTGTATTTATCATTGCTTTTGTCGACAATGTTTGTATATTCAACTGCTCTTCCTGTGCATCAGCCATTTGAATTGGTGATGGAGAAATCTGGAGTGAAAACAAGGTCTTCGGAGCAGATAATGCTACCTGCTGAAGCAGATATCTTGCTGGTTACGGATAGCTCTTCAGAGGAGGATTCAGAGGCAGATGACCAGTCCTATTATCCCCCTGAGGTGTATGCTCAAACTTGGCAGGGTTATATTACTCATATCATGCATATGTTGTATTGCAATGCTTAGTTTTTACATCATATACACGATATTGAATGCCATCTCCTTAGTTGACACATCATATATGCGATTGCCCCCTGCTCACTTCCTTAGTATATAAATCATATATTTGAATTATATCATGCCATGATGTTTACATAGACAACATGTATCTGAATTATGGCATGCCAACCCATTTACTAAAGACATAATATACTTATATCATCTCATCCTGTTTACATAGTCATCATATTTTGAATTATGTCATTCTATCCGTCAATTATATCATGCCATCATGTTTCCATTGACGGCATGTTTGTGATTTATGGCATGCCAACCACTTTAATAGACACATCGTATAGTTATATCATGTCATCCTGTTTACATAGTCATCATATTTTGAAGTATGTCATTCTATCATGTTTAGTTAGCCATCATACATGTGAAATTGTTTCATGCTATCCTGTTTAATTAGCCATCATATATGTGAAATTATGTCCTGCTATTCTGTTTGGTTAGACAACATAAATGTGAATTATTTCATTCCCTGTTTTCTTCCCTACTATCCATTGCACCTATCTATCTTACAATGTCTGTACATTCAATTACTTTTCTTGTTTATCAGCCATTTCAATTGGAGGGGGTGATGGCAGTATCTGTGGGAGTAAAAACACGGTCTTCAGAAAAGATCGTGCTACCTGTCGATGGAGATAGAACCACGGTTGTACTTGCCCAAGAACCAGCCCCACCACACATAACCCAGACTCACGCAGATTGTACCCATACCCAGTTGGACAGAGAACTAGCTACACCCCTTCTAACCCCAACCCCAGCAGATAGTAACCCAGTTCCCGTTGACACAACACCGTCTCCACCACAGAGCACCCAAACACGAACAGTTAGTAAGGCAACTGTAGTGCCCAAAGCACGAGGACCACCACTTCGAACCCCAAGTCAACGCTTAAAGCAGAAGAAGAATTGTTCTCAGGTCAGGTTCCGTAGCTAAGGTTCATACTACTTTGCTCTTGCATCACTGTATTTACTCATACCAACTAATTTCAAATTTGAAGGATGCAATTGAAACTCCAATGGCGCAACAGGTATGTTTTAAACCTATTTCTTTAACGTGTTTGCTGTTGTAACTTGCTCTATGTTGATGTAACGCCCACGATGCGGCTATATCTCCCACGTGTCGAGGCACGACTTAGAGGCATAACCGCATTGTGGTTTTGTCGCAAGAAGGGTCATCTTCACACAATCCCATGGAGATGAACTCGGTCTGATCAAACCCAGACGCTCTTGTTCATCGAGCTGTATCTTCAATTCCTTCAGCTCCTTGGGTCCAAGCTTGTATGGACGCTTGCAAACGGGTTCAGTGCCTGGCTCAAGATAGATAACGAACTCAACTGGCCGGTGAGGAGGCATACCCGGAAGCTCTTCTGGAAAGACATCTTGGTACTCACAAACGACTGGAATTTGAGAGATGGCATTCAATTCGCCCTTCTCATTGAGAGAAAATAACCGAATGGTTTCATCACGAGCGGCATAAATGATAACATCCTCAGAAGAGTGTGTCAATTGAATTTCTCTGGCAGCACAGTCTAGTTGAGCCTTGTGCTTAGAAAGCTAGTCCATCCCGAGAATAAGATCAATATCTGAGTCACCAAGAACAATTGGTTTGGCCAGAAATTTATAGTCGCCCATCTTGATTACGGAATCCCGAACGAATGCTCGAGAAGTCAGTTGCCGAGCCGGAGAAACAATAGACAGAGGACTCGGCAATACTTCAGTAACCAGATCATGCATAGCCACAAAAGGTCTAGAAATGAAAGAATGCGATGCACCAGTATCAAAAAGAACTTTTGCAGGAATATCATTAACATGAAGATTACCCATTATCACATCAGTAGATTCCTCTGCTTGAGCTGCATTCATCATGTTCACCTTTGCAGACTTTGGATTATGCTTGACCACTGCATTGCTGGAAGATCTGACAGGAGGAGGAGGCGGAAGACGCCTTTGGTTGAAGCACTTGTTAGCATAGTGACCTTTCTGCTGACACTTGTTGCAAGTCACCGCTGAGAGTGGACGGTGATAAGGGGCATTGGACCTTGGAGCTTGATTCTGAGACTTGTTCTGATAGCCAGAATTGGAAGAGTGGGAAGAACCATGGCCACCTTTGTTCTTCTGCTGGTAAGGCTGACGAAACGGAGGAGGAGGAGGCAACCAGAACTTCTGTTGCTTAGCTGCCACAAGTGAGGAAGAAGAAGACTGAACTGCGTCTCTGACTCTCTTGTTAGAAGCCTCACACTTGAGCTGAGCAGCCTCTTGCTTCAGTGCCATATTATAGAATTGATCAAACTGAGTAGGCTCAACAAGAACGAGAGCTAACTGCAGATCCTCTCTAAGGCCACCTCTGAAGTGATAGATCATGCTCTTTTCATCAGGAACGTCTTGTTTAGCGAAGCGAGCAAGTTTCTGAAACTGGATATTGAATTGATACACAGACATGTTGCCTTGCTTGAGATTGCGGAACTCCTCACGCTTGCTCTCAACAACACTTTGTGGAATGTGGTGCGCTTTGAAATCCCGACAGAAGTCAGTCCAAGTGATCACACGACCTCCTCTGGACTCTTTGTATTGTTGATACCAATCAGCAACTTGGTCCTTGAGCTGAAAAGAAGCGAACTTGACATAGTCCTCAGGCCTGACATTGCTACATTCAAAATGCTTGTTGATGTCCACGAGCCAATCATCGGCATCCGTGGCCTCGGCACAGTAGCTGAAAGACCTGGGCTGATTTGCGAGAAACTGGTTGAGTGTAGCGAAGTGAGGCTGATTGTTGCCTTGGCCTTGATTTCCTTGATTGCCTTGCCCTTGGGTGCGTTCTTGCAAGAGTTGCAGAATCATCTGAGCATTGGCGTTGGTGGCTGCCATGATAGCTTGCCATGCCTCCGGAGGCGGAGGTGGCGGCGGAGGGTTCGTCTGACTCCCTTCATTGCGATCCGGATTCTGACGCGTTGGCGGAGCCATCCTGAAGAGGGTGACACCCGTTAGCATCTTGATAGACAAATAGATAAGTAGAATCAACGGATAGAAATTGCAACATATAGTCTTCACAATAAACATTCGAACGAGGATGAACGAATGAATTCCATAGTAAATCATCGCACTTCCATGAAGTTGAGAAGCCACTTGAAAAAGATATGGAATCAACATATGACTTCAAAGCAACTCGAATACCACAATACAAAACAAAAAAAAACAAAGTATGGCTTGCAGAATAAGCCGGAACAAACATATGATAGAGATTTCGTCCGAAGTTTTCGTGGTGGGGCCCACACGGGCTCAATCGTACAGCACCATCATGTACAAGGCTGTTCACATGACATACGAAGTGTCCCCGAGTCGGCATAGCCAAGGACTCTTTAAGACACTACGAGACCACTGTAAAACCAACCGTGTACAGGCGGACCACTAGACGTCGAACCCCAATCTCATATCATGCGTCTGTCGGAAAGATATCCTAAGAGCTACTTGAATTCCCACTTATAAACTCCCGAAGCTTTCTGGTTATGCAATCTGGTGTTGGGGATACAGGGGACACAAAATATATCACCCAAACTAGCAATCCCTAGATCCAGCTGTATCCATCCGTCAACACATAACCAAGAAACCTTCGGAAATCGTTTACCTCAACCTTCGAAAACATCCGTTATAAGAGTTATGGCAATACTCCCGAACTCCCGCCCCAGTACTGGGTGGCGTCGAGGTGATCTCACCAACAACTGCATAAAAGAGATTTCGATGTCGGCGAAACTCAGCTATTCCAGAACTGCAACGATAAAATTGTGACGACAACACCTCGGAGCTCAACTCCCCGGGACACTGCCACAACCCCTAAATGTCAGGAGGCACCAAGAACAATGTTCTCGTCACAAAACCATCGGAACGATTCCAAAATACCCGCGTGATCCTAAATTTTTTTTAGTGAAATTTGAGGAGGGAAGAGTCAAAACTTCTACGTCAGGAGACCTCACCAGAGCGACGAAGGGACTAAGGAGTAAAAAGAATCCTACTCTCCGATATGTATAATCCTAAGACTCAAAACATTTTTGTTCTAGACTCAACAACGCCAGCGATTCGATCAAGCAGGGGGCTCCTAAGTCGGGGATGGCTCTGATTACCAACTTGTAACGCCCACGATGCGGCTATATCTCCCACGTGTCGAGGCACGACTTAGAGGCATAACCGCATTGTGGTTTTGTTGCAAGAAGGGTCATCTTCACACAATCCCATGTAATGAACAAGAATGGGATAAAGAGTTGGCTTACAATCGCCACTTCACACAATACATAAATATAATTCATACATCATCCAAAATACACACATAGACCGACTACGGTCAAGATCCAAATGAAAATAAGATAACCCCAAATGCTAGAACCCCGATCGTCCCAACTGGGCTCCACTACTGATCATCAGGAAAAGACACATAGTAACGACCACATTCCTCATCGAACTCCCACTTGAGGTCGATCCCATCATCTACACTGGCATCGTCGGCACCTGCAACTGTTTTGGTAGAATCTGTGAGTCACGAGGACTCAGCAATCTCACACCCACGAGATCAAGACTATTTAAGCTTATAGGAAAGGATGGTGTACTGAGGTGGAGCTGCAGCAGGCAATAAGCATATATGGTGGCTAACATACGCAAGTGGGAGCGAGAAGAGAAGCAACGGAACGGTCGTCATCTAGTAATGACCAAGAAGTGATCCTGAACTCCTACTTACGTCATTCATAACTCAAACCGTGTTCACTTCCCGGACTTCGCCGAGAAGAGACCATCACGGCTACACACACAGTTGATGTATTTTAATTGGGTCAAGTGACAAGTTCTCTACAACCGGACATTAACAAATTCCCATCTGCCTCATAACCGCGGGCACGGCTTTCGAAAGATAATACCCTGCAGGGGTGTCCCAACTTAGCCCATCATAAGCTCTCACGGTCAACGAAGGATAAACCTTCTCTCGGAAAGACCCGATCAGTCTCGGAATCCCGGTTTACAAGACATTTCGACAATGGTAAAACAAGACCAGCAAAGCCGCCCGAATGTGCCGACAAATCCCGATAGGAGCTGCACATATCTCGTTCTCAGAGCACACCGGATGAGCAGTCCGTACAACTAAAACCAAACCTCAAGTTTCCCCAAGGTGGCGCTGCAAAGGGCTCTAGTTTGGACCAGCACTCAGAGGAACACTGGCCCGTAGGTTTAAAATAAAGATGACCCTCGGGCTCTAGAAAACCCGGGGGAAAAAGGCTTAGGTGGCAAATGGTAAAACCAAGGTTGGGCCTTGCTGGAGGAGTTTTATTCAAGGCAAACTGTCAAGGGGGTCCCATAAATCACCCAACCGCGTAAGGAACGCAAACTCAAGGAACATAATACCGGTATGACGGAAACTAGGGCGGCAAGAGTGGAACAAAACACCAGGCATAAAGCCGAGCCTTCCACCCTTTACCAAAATATATAGATGCATTAATATAATAAGAGATATTGTGACATCCCAAACTATCCATGTTCCAACATGGAACCAACTTCATCTTCACTTGCAACTAGCACCGCTATAAGAAGGGCTGAGCAAAAGCGGTAACTTAGCCAAACAACGATTTGCTAGGAAAGGATGGTTAGAGGCTGACATGGCAATATGGGAGGCATGATATAGCAAGTGGTAGGTAGCGCAGCATGGCAATAAAACGAACAACTAGCAAAGCAAAGATAGAAGTGATTTCGAGGGGTGGTCATCTTGCCTGCAAGGTTCTCAGAGTTGTCGAAAGCTTGATCCTCGTAAGCGTACTCAACAGGTTCCTCGTTCACGAACTAGTCTCCCGGCTCTACCCAAGACAAGAACCAAGCAATGGAACCATAATCAATCACGAGAAATGCAACAAGCAACATGATACAATACATGAATGATATGCAAGATATGATATGCGATGCATATGCGTGCTCCGGAAGAAAAATGATGAACAAGGCAGTAACTTGGCAAACCAAGCATGCCACTGGAAAGAAGAGATGATTTCGGTTGAAATCGATATAAAGATCACCGGAAACGGATGCACGGTTTGCAAATGGCAAGCAAAACAAAAATGACACGGATCTGCGATTAACAGCAAGATAGCACTTAAAATGCAACAAGTAACAATGCTACAGCACCCCAACATAGAAACAAAGCATATGGCAGTAATCTACAGGAGATGCTTGACAAAAGATGAATACTGAGCTACGGCTAGATCACAACATAACAAGCTCAAACAAGCATGGCAAAAGTGCAAAAGATAACGGGTTTACAGACAGTGAAATTACTGGACATGGCAGAAAACAGCATCAGGTAGCAATGTTCAGAGCATGAAATCAACATGCTACAGGGAGTTAACATGGCACAACAAGGCATGGAAGTATTCTACTAAATGCATATGACAAAAGTCTCTTACTAACCATAAGCTAAAAAGGATCAGAAGATATGATGGCAACCTTGTAAACATAGCAAGTTTCGTTAACAGGTTTCAGACTTGGCAGAAAACAGAGCATGGCAGAAACAATAATATGCAGGCTTCTTTGTGAGATTGATGCACTCACCACAAAGCAATGCATGACAAAACAAGCATACATACAGCAAGATGGCATGTTTAAGAAGCTATCCATGGCAAGAACAAAAGAATAGCGTGAATGGATCAACTACAACAAGCTTGGCAAAATTGAATAACACGTAAACAATCTGCCAGAAATATTTTATAGCAAAAGTAGAGCAAGATTGAGTCATGCTATGGCACTCCATAATTGCAAAAAAGGGCAGGAATAGATCAATTACAACAATATCTACAAAACATCCTTACTGAATATCTCCAAAATATGCATGGATCTCTCTGTAGCATCAAGCTTACATGGCAACAAAATAACAGCAGACAAAGACAGAAATCACTAAGTCCCTGAAATCAGAAACATTACGGAGCCTAGTTTGCATGCTTGTGCTAGTCACCACAGAGATCACAAAAATACATGGCATACATTCATGGAAAGATGGCATGGCATACAACAAAAAAATGTAGAGCTCATGCCCATAAGATGCACAGATTAAATGATACAAAAATAACAAATCCTCAAGTTCTGCTAAGTAACAGCAGATAACAGCAAGTAGCACTCTTGCACGAGAGATTTGGGCATCAAGATGAACCCTAATGAACATGGTGCAATGGAACAAAATGAAGAGCATCATGAGACGAACAATTCGATATATTACATGCGCGAAACCGAGCTATTTGCAGAGAGTTATGATGCTATGAACAAGGGCACATGCTGTGAAAATAAAATGACTTGGAATATTTCGGGGTCTCGGGAAAGTCAACCTGAGGCTTCGTCCAGATCGGATCGAGATCGAGGCGGCTCGCCGGCACTGGGGTCGCTGCTGGCCGGAGCGGAGGAGGGAGAGGGAGGAGAGGGCGGCGCGGGTCGCCGGAGCTCGGGGCCGGGGCGGCGCGCCGGAGCACGGGGGCGGCGAGGCGCGGCAGCACGCCGACGGGCTCGGGCGGCGGCTGGCGACGACGGCGGCGCGGCGGCGGCGGAGGGCGGCGTCGGCGTCGGGCGGCCGCGGGAGGAGGCAGGCGGCGGCGAAGCGCGGGCACAGCGGCGAACGGGCTCGGGGGGGGGGGGGGGGGGGGGCGCTCCACGTGGGCCTGCGGGCCGGCGGCGTGGGGCGAGCGGTGGCGCGCCACGTGTCAGCGCGCGAGTGGGCGAGGGCGGCGGCGGGTTCGTCCGGCGGCGGTACGGACACGTCCGGCCACGGAGAGGAAGGTGGTTAGGGTTTCATCTGCGATTGTATACGGGAGGGGATGCATATATATAGCTAGAGGGAGCTAGGAGAGTCCAAATGAGGTGCGGTTTTCGCCCACATGATCGTGATCGAACGACCTACAGCATGGAAGAGAGTTTGGCGGGTTTTGGACTGTTTAGAGAGGGGGTTTTGCTGCAACACATAGAAGGCATTTGCGGTTACCCGGTTAACCGTTGGAGTACCAAACGACCTCCAAATGGAACGAAACTTGACCGATGGTCTCCCGGTGGTATACTAGGGCCACTTGACAAGCCTCGCTCCATTCCGAGAATGTTTGACACCCGCTCACGAAAGAAAACAAGAGGGGTGCACCGGAGGAGATGGGAGCGCCGGATTGCAAAACGGACAACGGGGAAAATGCTCGGAAGCAAGAGACGAACACGTATGCAAATGCAATGCACATGATGACATGATATGAAATGCATGACATGAACAAAATGCAAAACGAAAGACAAAACCCAAACACGGAGGGAATATCGTAACACATAGCCGAAAATGGCAAGAGTTGGAGTTACAAATATGGAAAGTTACATGCGGGGTGTTACAGTTGATTTCAGCTTCAATTTAATAAACAGTTATGTTCTGATGCCATGCACATTACAAGTGTTGTTATTGCTGTGTAGTTTCCCACACTTATATTCTGTCTATGCTGCTTTGTCTTAAATAGATATGATTCAAACTGTATCTATCTTGATTTGGCAACATAAACTAGAATGATATAGACCATACAGTGACCATAGTACATAGATATATGTTTGTTTCATGCTGTTATCCTGTCCACCTTACTACTGAACTGGTTTACCAAAATGAGTTTCATATACTACATTGTAAACCTGTGATGTGTTTGTTTGTTTCTCTTTTAGAACGCGGATAAAATATTGGAGAAGAGTACCCCGTTATGCAATGGTAAAAGAAGTAATGCAGATAAGGTTCAAGATAGTGAGACATCCCTGTTGGTCTCCAAGAAAGCTGGTAAAAACTATATTGAAGACACTGAGACAACCCCAAAGTCCTGTCTTGATGTAGTGTTTGAGTTACTAGCTACTACTGCTGGCACCAGCTCTTCGAACTCGCTGCCTGAATCAGTTCGGCTTCTTGAGTCTCAACTTCAAGTTGAAAGACATCGATCAGATGTTATGCGGCAGGAAGCCGAGGGACTGAGGAAGTCCCTGCAGAATTCAGATGCATACTTTCTGGTGCAACAGCAAGTGCTAGAGGATTTAAGCGCCAAACAAGAGAAAGTTAATAAGCGTGCTAAGCATCTTGCCAGCATTATGGGTACCCAGGATATTGTTTCTTGAGATCTTCTGAAGTGGTTTCAGTTCTGGACTTGTTTTGCTGCGGCGTTTATATGCTGCTTTGTTCCCTATATTTGCACTGGTGGCGAACTTTGATGCCTAGTGGATGTAATATGTGTAATAGTTGTGATAGCCTAGCGTAAGTTGCTTGCTTATTTATTTCCTTATTGTCTTGTTTATTTGTTTTCTTGTAGTCCGTGCAGTTCTTTTTCCACGGTTTGCTAGTGGCCGCAATAACCTATTTTTTAAAACTAGGCCACAATAACCATGGGCTACATATTTACTGTAGTTAACATGGGCCTCATACGGGCCGTAGAAACAATGCGCCTTCTCAGGGCCATAGAAACAATGGGCCTTCTGCGGCCTAGAAACAATGGGCCTTATACGGGCCGTATCATCAATGGGCCTTCTACGGGCCGTATGATCGGTTGGCCAAACATGGGCCAATAACAAACCACATTATGGCCGTAAATGGGCTAGAGTTGAGATCGCCCGTTCATGGGCCGACCATAACGGGCCGTCGCTAATCGGCCGTATTTGATGACGCTATGAAAACGGCCCAACGTATTAACGGGCCACAAACGGGCCGACTGTAACCACGGGCTGAATTTAGCCCACAAGCAGAAAATGACAGTAACGAGCCGTAAGTAAACGAATGCTGGAAATGAGCCCAAGAATAAATGGGCCCTAAGAAGGCCGAAAGATAACATGGGCTGGAAACGCCCAACGGAATAATAAACCGTTAATGGGTATAAAGTGATACACTGTTCATTACGGGCCAGTTTCACCACGTGCCGTTAATGGGTATAAAGTGATACACTGTTCATTACGGGCCAGTTTTACCACGGGCCGTTAATGGACCGAGAGTTACTAAGGGCCTCATATGGGCTGAAAGACGTCATGGGCCATACATGGGCCGGAAGTTAAAACGGGCTGGAATTATATTGGACGGCCCAGATGACGCTACTGGGCCTAATTCGGATAGGTCATAAACGGGCCCTGGGTTAGCGGGCTGTAAATGGGCTATATGCGAACATGCCGTTAACAGGCTTGCCATGGGCCGGCCCGCCACCTTTTGGCCAAATCAAACGGGCCGGCCCTTTCATAGGAATGGGCCTCTGTTGGGCCGTGCCATGTGTCGACGTATCGTAGGCGCTTTGGGTCCAATGAGTGGATGACATCTGTCCCAACGGTGAGCCGACACGTGTTTCCTCCAGCCAATGATGATTTTACACGTGGAAAATCCCCATTGGTCGGGGCTGTTAACGGGTTATCAGATCCAAAACTGGACCCGATAGCTTAACGACGTTCCGTTACGGTGGATGCCATGTGTCGGTCACCATTGACGAAAGCACTTCTGTGACGCGCGATTTATCATCATGGAAGTGGACACTTCCGCGATGATAAATTTGGTAATGTCATGGAACACTTCTACGACAGCACAAGTATGACTATCTTGATTCTGTCATAAAATCGTCATGGATGTACATGCATGACAGAAAACGTGACCTACTGTGACAAACACGTATCATCACAGAAGTGTATTTTTTTTGTAGTGGTAATCGCAAACGGTGTTGTAAAAATCCCATCCAAAAAGGTGCAAAACGTTTGCGATGACGGATGCATCAAACACGGTTCATATTTTAGTTGCGTGTGCGATTCAGGGCATACGGTCCAGTTCAATTAACCGATGAGGAGGAACAAAAGAAATGGGCAGCCGGATGAAGGTGTGTGCGATGTACAACATACGGTTCACTCGGATGAACGGTTTGTGATTAGGCAACACAAAAGAAACGGTCAGCCGGATCAAGGTGTGTTCGATGTACAGCATAAAGTTCACTCGGATGAACTGTTTGTGATTAGGCAACACAAAAGAAACGGTCAGCCAGATCAAGGTGTGTATGATATACGACATGCGGTTCACTCGGATGAACTGTTTGCGTTGAGACAAGAGAACAAAAATGGTTCAATATAACAAATACCATAAATATGGCAAGTTTCAAATTCAAAGATTACAATGCCCAAATTCAAACATTGCAAGCTGCGTCATTTCTGAAAATGGATCAGCCGCTGACAAGTCATGTATAGGTTTGACATAATGACTTCCAATTGCTTTACCATATGCTCTTCCAATACGAAGTTTGGCATTTTTGAAGGCTCTTCCATTCCGCAGTACTTGCCAGCTCTGATAATCATACCATTCATCTTTCCTAATTAAATGCGTGTTCAACCTCAGTACCCTTAGCACCTTTGCTCTGGCAAGAAAGAACCTGGCGAGTGTAATCTCCAGTAAGGTCCCTCGGTAGGAGTTCAAAGTAATATTTGAGAGATGCAGATCCAGGCATTCGATGTGATTGTCATTATAAACATTATCCACCTCCAGGCCTATTATTATCTACAAAAGAAGAGAACATATTAGTGCCTACATGTGGTTTTGAACACTGCAACACGCCCATTTGGTTTGCAGGATTTGTAAAATGCACCAACGTGCCATCTTTGATCTGGCATGATTAACATGGGCATTTGATTACCATCTAGAAACATGTAGCCTTCTTCACAAGAGGTTGGATTGGATGAAAAATTCCCTAAGAAAACTAGTACAGATGAATCCAAAGGAGAAATGCTTATGGACGATTGTAACCATATGAATGAAGCAACCAATATGGGGTGGGGGTGTATGTCCTAAAATCCTCCAAAATTCCTTCAAAAATCATAGTACATTGTCATTGTAAACTTGGGAAAAGGTGCAAAAAAATTGAACTCCCTTATGGTTAACATTTAACAGAAAAGGAACATCACCTCGATATACAACTTCTTCAGGCACGGAAAGCATCTCAGGCAACTGACAACTTGGTCCAGGTTGGGGCCGACAGATTCTAGTGCCAACACCTTCACTGTGCCCAGGGTCTGGGTGAAGCTTCGCTGGATGACAGACGAACATACATCTTCAAAACTAGAAATAACGTTGATATCAAGAAGGAGTATAAGGCGACTGTTGTACCTAAAAGTTGTAGTATTTGACAGACAAGTAGCCCACCACTTTCAATTTCGGCACAAAAATGACATTGATTCTTGTTGGACCTTGTTGATCAACTACAAGTAATCTCTCAAGTGAAGGTGTGTCCTGGATGACCATATTGTGGTCCAGCTTTTGTGATCTCTTGTTGCAGCACCAGCAACACACATAAATAGTCCGGAGAGTCCTAGAGGTGATGTGCAAGGTACTCGACCAATTCATCGCGTGAAGACGAAGGAACTCGAGTGCAGTACAGCCGCGGAGCAGGCACTCCATGTCATCCTTTGGGATGCCGACGACGACGAGCTTGAGGTGCTTCAGTCATGGTAGAAAAAGAGCGGGCGCGTCATTAAGGGGGGATGGCAGTTCATGAACTTGGCGAGGCGCAGCGTGGGCGCGAAGCGGAGCGTGGACATTGGCAGCAAGCGCATATGCCCATCATTAAAACTGAGCTTCTCGAGCTGATCTATGGCGGGGGATCAGAACCACTCGTCAAGCTTGGCTCGGTCCTTGCCATTGGAACGGAACTTGCTCGTGATAAGGCCTTTGACTGGGCCATGGTGACTGCCAAGGATCTGGGAGAACGCATCCAAGCTTTGGCGATAGCCATGGCAGAGCTTGTGGGCGTCGAGGAGGTCGACAGGGGTTAGGAGCCATAGGGGGCGCCACCGCCGGGAAAGGGCGGCCATCCTCGCCCGATATTTGATTGGGAGGAGGGATATGATGACTATCAACATATCATCGGGGAGGTTGTTGATGAAGTCTAGGCCTGCTGGAGTCGCTTGCGGTTCTTTCTCGACCCGCCTCCGCTTGTTGGCAGCCTCGTTCTCCACCTCGTCAGTGGCGACGGAAACCTCTGTCTCCATATTCACGCCGTGCTCTAGTTCTTCAGTAGCCCTGGCGTCGCCACTCCCTCCGATGGGGCACTTCGGCGGCATCCTCGTACACTGACGGCTTTGAGGACTCAGAGCGGCGTCGAGGATGCGGGAGGAGAGAGAGAAGAATTGTGTGTGTGGCGAGGATGGGGGGTGCGGCCGCTCGGCGCCGCCTTTAATATAGATTAGTGGGAGCGAGGCGGGCGGCGATCCAAGGGTGTCTCACTTCCCGGTGAGAACGACTGCTTAATCTCTAGTATGAATGAAATCTATGCTTAATTACTGAATTTTAGTTGCAAAAAAATAGATAGTGCTATTGATTTTTAGCTGCATATTTTGACAAATCACAGTGTCTCTTGGCTTAGCGCTGAAGTCTGGCTTTAACCAGCTATCTCAACGTTTTGCCGGCAATCAACGGTGCCCTTGTGTTTGAAATTCATTCCCATTTCTTGCATGGGACCTAAGCATGCACCCAAGGACACAGATTTGATTTTTCAACCAATTTATATGCACTGGAGCATGTGCATGTAGTTCAAATTTGAATTATGCACATAAATGCATTGAAAACACACTTAATGCATAGAAATGTCCAAACGAACCAGGAAAAATCACAAAAATTGACACAACACTCCTGTTGTTCTAAATTGACACGAGAATAAAATTGAAAGCAATAAGAGGCAATGGATATCGTTTCGTCCCCAAAGGTGGGACGTTCCCTATCGAAACCATCATGCTTGTTGTGAGAAGCTCTGGTTTGTGAGAAGCTTATACCCAAACCTGACCCAAATGGGACAAAAAATTTACCATGGCATGTTGATGCCGCTCCATGATACCATGCCAAGTTTCATGAATTTCAGACGAGTTTTGGATTTACTAGAATTTAAATACCAGGTATCTCAACGTTTTGCCGGCAATCAACGGTGCCCTGGTGTTTGAAATTTATTCCCATTTCTTGCATGGGACCTAAGCATGCACCCAAGGACACAGATTTGATTTTTCAACCAATTTATATGCACTTGAGCATGTGCATGTAGTTCAAATTTGAATTATGCACATAAATGCATTTGAAAACTCAGTTAATGGATAAAAATGTCCAAACAAACCCCGAAAAATCACAAAAATTGACACAACACTCATGTTGTTCTATGTTGACACGAGAAAAAATTAGAAAGCAATAAGAGGCAATGGATATCGTTTCGTCCCCGAAGGTGGGACGTTCCCTATCGAAACCATCATGCTTGTTGTGAGAAGCTCTCGTTTGTGAGTAGCTTATACCCAAACCTGCCCCAAATGGGACAAAAAAATTACCACGGCATGTTTATGCCGCTCCATGATAGCATGCCAAGTTTCATGAATTTCAGACGAGTTTTCGATTTACTAGAATTTAAAAACCAGGTATCTCAACGTTTTGCCGGCAATCAACAGTGCCCTGGTGTTTGAAATTCATTCCCATATCTTGCATGGGACCTAAGCATGCACCCAAGGACACATATTTGATTTTTCAAGCAATTTATATGCACTGGAGCATGTGCTTGTAGTTCAAATTTGAATTATGCACATAAATGCATTGAAAACTCACTTAATGCATAAAAATGTCCAAACGAACCCCGAAAAATCACAAAAATTGACACAACACTCCTGTTGTTCTATGTTGACATGAGAAAAAATTTGAAACCAATAAGAGGTATTGGATATTGTTTCGTCCCCAAAGGTGGGACGTTCCCTATCGAAACCATCATGCTTGTTGTGAGAAGCTTATACCAAAACTTGCCCCAAATGGGACAAAAAATTCACCACGGCATGTTGATGCCGCTCCATGATACCATGCCGCTCCGTGATACCATGCCAAGTTTCATGAATTTCAGACGAGTTTTGGATTTACTAGAATTTAAATACCAGGTATCTCAACGTTTTGCTGGCAATCAACGGTGCCCTGGTGTTTGAAATTCATTCCCATTTCTTGCATGGGACATAAGCATGCACCCAAAGACACATATTTTATTTTTCAACCAATTTATATGCACTTGAGCATGTGCATGTAGCTCAAATTTGAATTATGCACATAAATGCATTTGAAAACTCAGTTAATGCATAAAAAAGTCCAAACGAACCCCGAAAAATCACAAAAATTGACACAACACTCCTTTTGATCTATGTTGACACGAGAAAAATTTGAAATCAAGAAGAGGTAATGGATATCGTTTCGTCCCCAAAGGTGGGACGTTCCCTATCGAAACCATCATGCTTGTTGAGAGAAGCTCTGGTTTGTGAGTAGCTTATACCCAAACCTGCCCCAAATGGGACAAAAAAAACCACTGCATGTTTATGCCGCTCCACGATAGGATGCCAAGTTTCATGAATTTCAGAGGAGTTTTGAATTTACTAGACTTTAAAAACCAGGTATCTCAACGTTTTGCCGGCAATCAACGGTGCCCTGGTGTTTGAAATTCATTCCCACTTCTTGCATGGGACCTAAGCATGCACCCAAGGACAGAGATTTGATTTTTCAACAAATTTATATGCAATGGAGCATGTGCTTGTAGTTCAAATTTGAATTATGCACATAAATGCATTGAAAACACACTTAATGCATAAAAATGTCAAAACAAACCCCGTAAAATCACAAAAATTGACACAACACTCCTGTGTTTCTATGTTGACACGAGAAAATATTTGAAAGCAATAACAGGCAATGGACATCGTTTCGTCCCCAAAGGTGGGACGTTCCCTATCGAAACCATCATGCTTTTTGTGAGAAGCTTATACCCAAACCTTCCCCAAATGGGACAAAAATTTTACCACGGCATGTTGATGCCGCTCCATGATACCATGCCAAGTTTCATGAATTTCAGACGAGTTTTGGATTAACTAGAATTTAAATACCAGGTATCTCAATGTTTTGCCGGCAATCAACGGTGCCCTGGTGTTTGAAATTCATTCCCATATCTTGCATGGGACATAAGCATGCACCCAAGGAGATATATTTGATTTTTCAACCAATTTATATGCACTGGAGCATGTCCATGTAGTTCAAATTTGAATTATGCACATAAATGCATTGAAAACTCAGTTAATGCATACAAATGTCCAAACGAACCCCGAAAAATCAGAAAAATTGAGACAACACTCCTGTTGTTCTATGCTGACACGAGAAAAAAATTTGAAAACACTAAGAGGCAATGGATATCGTTTTGTCCCCAGAGGTGGGACGTTCCCTATCGGAATCATCATGCTTGTTGTGAGAAGCTTTGGTTGTGAGAAGCTTATACCCAAACCTGCCCCAAATGGGACAAAAGATTTACCACGGCATGTTGATGCCGCTCCATGATAGCATGCCCAGTTTCATGAATTTCAGACGAGTTTTGGATTTACTAGAATTTAAATACCAGGTATCTCAATGTTTTGCCGACAATCAACGGTGCCATGGTGTTTGAAATTCATTTCCATTTCTTGCATGGGACCTAAGCATGCACCTAAGGACACAGATTTGATTTTTCAACCAATTTATATGCACTGGAGCATGTGCATGTAGTTCAAATTTGAATTATGCACATAAATGCATTGAAAACTCACTTAATGCATAAAAATGTCCAAACGAACACTGAAAATCACAAAAGTTGACACAACATTCCTGTTGTTCTATGTTGACATGAGAAAAAATTTGAAACCGATAAGAGGCAATGGATATCGTTTCGTCCCCAAATGTGGGACGTTCCCTGTCGAAACCATCATGCTTGTTGTGAGAAGCTTATACCCAAACCTGCCCCAAATGGGACAAAAAATTTACCACGGCATGTTGATGCCGCTCCATGATACCATGCCAAGTTTCATGAATTTCAGACGAGTTTTGGATTTACTAGAATATAAATACCAGGTATCTCAACGTTTTGCCGGCAATTAACGGTGCCCTCGTGTTTGAAATTCATTCCCATTTCTTGCATGGGACCTAAGCATGCACCCAAGGACAGAGATTTGATTTTTCAACAAATTTATATGCACTGGAGCATGTGCATGTAGTTCAAATTTGAATTATGCACATAAATGCATTGAAAACTCACTTAATGCATAAAAATGTCAAAACAAACCCCGAAAAATCACAAAAATTGACACAACACTCCCGTGTTTCTATGTTGACACGAGAAAAAAATTGAAAGCAATAAGAGGCAATGGATATCGTTTCGTCCCCAAAGGTGGGACGTTCCCTATCGAAACCATCATGCTTGTTGTGAGAAGCTCTGGTTTGTGAGAAGCTTATACCCAAACCTGACCCAAATGGGACAAAAAATTTACCATGGCATGTTGATGCCGCTCCATGATACCATGCCAAGTTTCATGAATTTCAGACGAGTTTTGGATTTACTAGAATTTAAATACCAGGTATCTCAACGTTTTGCCGGCAATCAACGGTGCCCTGGTGTTTGAAATTTATTCCCATTTCTTGCATGGGACCTAAGCATGCACCCAAGTACACAGATTTGATTTTTCAACCAATTTATATGCACTTGAGCATGTGCATGTAGTTCAAATTTGAATTATGCACATAAATGCATTTGAAAACTCAGTTAATGGATAAAAATGTCCAAACAAACCCCGAAAAATCACAAAAATTGACACAACACTCATGTTGTTCTATGTTGACACGAGAAAAAATTAGAAAGCAATAAGAGGCAATGGATATCGTTTCGTCCCCAAAGGTGGGACGTTACCTATCGAAACCATCATGCTTGTTGTGAGAAGCTCTCGTTTGTGAGTAGCTTATACCCAAACCTGCCCCAAATGGGACAAAAAAATTACCACGGCATGTTTATGCCGCTCCATGATAGCATGCCAAGTTTCATGAATTTCAGACGAGTTTTCGATTTACTAGAATTTAAAAACCAGGTATCTCAACGTTTTGCCGGTAATCAACAGTGCCCTGGTGTTTGAAATTCATTCCCATATCTTGCATGGGACCTAAGCATGCACCCAAGGACACATATTTGATTTTTCAACCAATTTATATGCACTGGAGCATGTGCTTGTAGTTCAAATTTGAATTATGCACATAAATGCATTGAAAACTCACTTAATGCATAAAAATGTCCAAACGAACCCCGAAAAATCACAAAAATTGACACAACACTCCTGTTGTTATATGTTGACATGAGAAAAAATTTGAAACCAATAAGAGGTATTGGATATTGTTTCGTCCCCAAAGGTGGGACGTTCCCTATCGAAACCATCATGCTTGTTGTGAGAAGCTTATACCAAAACCTGCCCCAAATGGGACAAAAAATTCACCACGGCATGTTGATGCCGCTCCATGATACCATGCCGCTCCGTGATACCATGCCAAGTTTCATGAATTTCAGACGAGTTTTGGATTTACAAGAATTTAAATACCAGGTATCTCAACGTTTTGCTGGCAATCAACGGTGCCCTGGTGTTTGAAATTCATTCCCATTTCTTGCATGGGACATAAGCATGCACCCAAAGACACATATTTTATTTTTCAACCAATTTATATGCACTTGAGCATGTGCATGTAGCTCAAATTTGAATTATGCACATAAATGCATTTGAAAACTCAGTTAATGCATAAAAAAGTCCAAACGAACCCCGAAAAATCACAAAAATTGACACAACACTCCTTTTGATCTATGTTGACACGAGAAAAATTTGAAAGCAAGAAGAGGTAATGGATATCGTTTCGTCCCCAAAGGTGGGACGTTCCCTATCGAAACCATCATGCTTGTTGAGAGAAGCTCTGGTTTGTGAGTAGCTTATACCCAAACCTGCCCCAAATGGGACAAAAAAACCACTGCATGTTTATGCCGCTCCACGATAGGACGCCAAGTTTCATGAATTTCAGAGGATTTTTGAATTTACTAGACTTTAAAAACCAGGTATCTCAACGTTTTGCCGGCAATCAACGGTGCCCTGGTGTTTGAAATTCATTCCCACTTCTTGCATGGGACCTAAGCATGCACCCAAGGACAGAGGTTTGATTTTTCAACAAATTTATATGCAATGGAGCATGTGCATGTAGTTCAAATTTGAATTATGCACATAAATGCATTGAAAACACACTTAATGCATAAAAATGTCAAAACAAACCCCGTAAAATCACAAAAATTGACACAACACTCCTGTGCTTCTATGTTGACACGAGAAAATATTTGAAAGCAATAACAGGCAATGGACATCGTTTCGTCCCCAAAGGTGGGACGTTCCCTATCGAAACCATCATGCTTTTTGTGAGAAGCTCTGGTTTGTGAGAAGCTTATACCCAAACCTTCCCCAAATGGGACAAAAATTTTACCACGGCATGTTGATGCCGCTCCATGATACCATGCCAAGTTTCATGAATTTCAGACGAGTTTTGGATTAACTAGAATTTAAATACCAGGTATCTCAACGTTTTGCCGGGAATCAACGGTGCCCTGATGTTTGAAATTCATTCCCATATCTTGCATGGGACATAAGCATGCACCCAAGGAGATATATTTGATTTTTCAACCAATTTATATGCACTGGAGCATGTCCATGTAGTTCAAATTTCAATTATGCACATAAATGCATTGAAAACTCAGTTAATGCATACAAATGTCCAAACGAACCCCGAAAAATCAGAAAAATTGAGACAACACTCCTGTTGTTCTATGCTGACACGAGAAAAAAATTTGAAAGCACTAAGAGGCAATGGATATCGTTTTGTCCCCAAAGGTGGGACGTTCCCTATCGGAACCATCATGCTTGTTGTGAGAAGCTTTGGTTGTGAGAAGCTTATACCCAAACCTGCCCCAAATGGGACAAAAGATTTACCACGGCATGTTGATGCCGCTACATGATAGCATGCCCAGTTTCATGAATTTCAGACGAGTTTTGGATTTACTAGAATTTAAATACCAGGTATCTCAACGTTTTGCCGACAATCAACGGTGTCATGGTGTTTGAAATTCATTTCCATTTCTTGCATGGGACCTAAGCATGCACCTAAGGACACAGATTTGATTTTTCAACCAATTTATATGCACTGGAGCATGTGCATGTAGTTCAAATTTGAATTATGCACATAAATGCATTGAAAACTCACTTAATGCATAAAAATGTCCAAACGAACACTGAAAATCACAAAAGTTGACACAACATTTCTGTTGTTCTATGTTGACATGAGAAAAAATTTGAAACCGATAAGAGGCAATGGATATCGTTTCGCCCCAAATGTGGGACGTTCCCTGTCGAAACCATCATGCTTGTTGTGAGAAAGCTCTGGTTTGTGAGAAGCTTATACCCAAACCTGCCCCAAATGGGACAAAAAATTTACCACGGCATGTTGATGCCGCTCCATGATACCATGCCAAGTTTCATGAATTTCAGACGAGTTTTGGATTTACTAGAATATAAATACCAGATATCTCAACGTTTTGCCGGCAATTAACGGTGCCCTCGTGTTTGAAATTCATTCCCATTTCTTGCATGGGACCTAAGCATGCACCCAAGGACAGAGATTTGATTTTTCAACCGATTTATATGCACTAGAGCATGTGCATGTAGTTCAAATTTGAATTATGCACATAAATGCATTGAAAACTCACTTAATGCATAAAAATGTCCAAACGAACCCCGAAAAATCACAAAAATTGACACAACACTCCTTTTGATCTATGTTGACACGAGAAAAATTTGAAAGCAAGAAGAGGTAATGGATATCGTTTCGTCCCCAAAGGTGGGACGTTCCCTATCGAAACCATCATGCTTGTTGAGAGGAGCTCTGGTTTGTGAGTAGCTTATACCCAAACCTGCCCCAAATGGGACAAAAAAAACCACTGCATGTTTATGCCGCTCCACGATAGGATGCCAAGTTTCATGAATTTCAGAGGAGTTTTGAATTTACTAGACTTTAAAAACCAGGTATCTCAACGTTTTGCCGGCAATCAACGGTGCCCTGGTGTTTGAAATTCATTCCCACTTCTTGCATGAGACCTAAGCATGCACCCAAGGACAGAGATTTGAGTTTTCAACCAATTTATATGCACTGGAGCATGTGCATGTAGTTCAAATTTGAATTATGCACATAAATGCATTGAAAACTCACTTAATGCATAAAAATGTCAAAACGAACCCCGTAAAATCACAAAAATTGATACAACACTCCTGTGTTTCTATGTTGACACGAGATATTTTTTGAAAGCAATAAGAGGCAATGGATATCGTTTCGTCCCCAAAGGTTGTACGTTCCCTATCGAAACCATCATCCTTGTTGTGAGAAGCTCTCGTTTGTGAGAAGCTTATACCCAAACCTGCCCCGAATGGGACAAAAAATTTACCACGGCATGTTGATGCCGCTCCATGATACCATGCCAAGTTTCATGAATTTCAGACGAGTTTTGGA
This sequence comes from Aegilops tauschii subsp. strangulata, assembly GCF_002575655.3. Lineage (NCBI taxonomy): Eukaryota > Viridiplantae > Streptophyta > Magnoliopsida > Poales > Poaceae > Aegilops > Aegilops tauschii. The sequence goes on from NC_053036.3 coordinate 370,969,463, forward strand.
TTTACAAGAATTTAACTATCAGGTATCTCAACGTTTTGCCGGCAATCAACGGTGCCCTGGTGTTTGAAATTCATTCTCATTTCTTGCATGGGACCTAAGAATGCACCCAAGGACAGGGATTTGATTTTTCAACCAATTTATATGCACTGGAGCATGTGCATGTAGTTCAAATTTGAATTATGCACATAAATGCATTGAAAACTCAGTTAATGCATACAAATGCCCAAACGAGCCCCGAAAAATCACAAAAATTGAGACAACACTCCTTTCTTCTATGTTGACACGAGAAAAAAATTTGAAAGCACTAAGAGGCAATGGATATCGTTTCGTCCCCAGAGGTGGGACGTTCCCTATCGGAACCATCATGCTTGTTGTGAGAAGCTTTGGTTTCTGAGAACCTTATACCCAAACCTGCCCCAAATGGGACAAAAAATTTACCACGGCATGTTGATGCCGCTCCATGATAGCATGCCCAGTTTCACGAGTTTCAGACGAGTTTTGGATTTACTAGAATTTAAATACCAGGTATCTCAACGTTTTGCCGACAATCAACGGTGCCATGGTGTTTGAAATTCATTTCCATTTCTTGCATGGGACCTAAGCATGCACCCAAGGACACAGATTTGATTTTTCAATCAATTTATATGCACTGCAGCATGTGCATGTAGTTCAAATTTGAATTATGCACATAAATGCATTGAAAACTCACTTAATGCATAAAAATGTCCAAACGAACGCCGAAAATCACAAAAATTGACACAACATTCCTGTTGTTCTATGTTGACATGAGAAAAAATTTGAAACCGATAAGAGGCAATGGATATCGTTTCGTCCCCAAATGTGGGACGTTCCCTATCGAAACCATCATGCTTGTTGTGAGAAGCTCTGGTTTGTGAGAAGCTTATACCCAAACCTGCCCCAAATGGGACAAAAAATTTACCACGGCATGTTGATGCCGCTCCATGATACCATGCCAAGTTTCATGAATTTCAGACGAGTTTTGGATTTACTAGAATTTAAATACCAGGTATCTCAACATTTTGCTGGCAATCAACGGTGCCCTGGTGTTTGAAATTCATTCCCATTTCTTGCATGGGACCTAAGCATGCACCCAAGGACAGAGATTTGATTTTTCAACCAATTTAAATGCACTTGAGCATGTGCATGTAGCTCAAATTTGAATTATGCACATAAATGCATTTAAAAACTCAGTTAATGCATAATAATGTCCAAACGAACCCCGAAAAATCACAAAAATTGACACAACACTCCTTTCGTTCTATGTTGACACGAGAAAAATTTGAAAGCAATAAGAGGCAATGGATATCGTTTCGTCCCCAAAGGTGGGACGTTCCCTATCGAAACCATCATGCTTGTTGTGAGAAGCTCTGGTTTGTGAGTAGCTTATACCCAAACCTGCACCAAATGGGACAAAAAATTACCACTGCATGTTTATGCCGCTCCATGATAGCATGCCAAGTTTCGTGAATTTCAGAGGAGCTTTGGATTTACTAGAATTTAAAAACCAGGTATCTCAACGTTTTGCCGGCGATCAACGGTGCCCTGGTGTTTGAAATCCATTCCCATTTCTTGCATGGGACCTAAGCATGCACCCAAGGACACATATTTGATTTTTCAACCAATTTATATGCACTGGAGCATGTGCATGTAGTTCAAATTTAAATTATGCACATAAATGCATTGAAAACTCACTTGATGCATAAAAATGTCCAAACGACCGTCGAAAATCACAAAAATTTACACAACACTCCTGTTGTTCTATGTTGACATGAGAAAAAATTTGAAACCGATAAGAGGCAATGGATATCGTTTCGTCCCGAAATGTGGGACGTTTCCTATCAAAACTATCATGCTTGTTGTGAAAAGCTCTGGTTTGTGAGAAGCTTATACCCAAACCTGCCCCAAATGGGACAGAAAATTTACCACGGCATGTTGATGCCGCTCCATGATACCATGCCAAGTTTCATGAATTTCAGACGAGTTTTGGATTTACTAGAATATAAATACCATGTATCTCAATGTTTTTCGGGCAATTAACGGTGCCCTCGTGTTTGAAATTCATTCCCATTTCTTGCATGGGACCTAAGCATGCACCCAAGGACAGAGATTTGATTTTTCAACCAATTTATATGCACTGGAGTATATGCATGTAGTTCAAATTTGAATTATGCACATAAATGCATTGAAAACTCACTTAATGCATAAAAATGTCAAAACGAACCCCGTAAAATCACAAAAATTGACACAACACTCCTGTGTTTCTATGTTGACACGAGAAAAAATTTGAAAGCAATAAGAGGCAATGGATATCGTTTTGTCCCCAAAGGTTGGACGTTCCCTATCGAAACCATCATCCTTGTTGTGAGAAGCTCTGCTTTGTGAGAGGCTTATACCCAAACCTTCCCCAAATGGGACAAAAAATTTACCACGGCATGTTGATGCCGCTCCATGCTACCATGCCAAGTTTCATGAATTTCAGACGAGTTTTGGATTTACTAGAATTTAAATATCAGGTATCTCAACGTTTTGCCGCCAATTAACGGTGCCCTGGTGTTTGAAATTCATTCCCATTTCTTGCATGGGACCTAAGCATGCACCCAAGGACAGAGATTTCATTTTTCAACCAATTTATATGCACTGGAGCATGTGCATGTAGTTCAAATTTGAGTTATGCACATAAATGCATTGAAAACTCAGTTAATGCATACAAATGCCCAAACGAACCCCGAAAAATCACAAAAATTGAGACAACACTCCTGTTGTTCTATGTTGACATGAGAAAAAATTTGAAACCGATAAGAGGCAATGGATATCGTTTCGTCCACAAATGTGGGACGTTCCCTATCGAAACCATCATGCTTGTTGTGACAAGCTCTGGTTTGTGAGAAGCTTATACCCAAACCTGCCCCAAATGGAACAAAAAATTTACCACGGCATGTTGATGCCGCTCCATGATACCACGCCAAGTTTTATGAATTTCAGACGAGTTTTGGATTTACTAGAATTTAAATACCAGGTATCTCAACCTTTTGCCGGCAATCAACGGTGCCCTGGTGTTTGAAATTCATTCCCATTTCTTGCATGGGACCTAAGCATGCACCCAAGGACACAGATTTTATTTTTCAACCAATTTAAATGCACTTGAGCATGCGCATGTAGCTCAAATTTGAATTATGCACATAATTGCATTTGAAAACTCAGTTAATGCATAAAAATGTCCAAACGAACCCCGAAAAATCACAAAATTTGACACAACACTCCTTTCGTTCTATGTTGACACGAGAAAAATTTGAAAGCAATAAGAGGCAATGGATATCGTTTCGTCCCCAAAGGTGGGACGTTCCCTATCGAAACCATCATGCTTGTTGTGAGAAGCTCTGGTTTGTGAGTAGCTTATACCCAAACCTGCCCCAAATGGGACAAAAAAATTACCACTGCATGTTTATGCCGCTCCATGATAGCATGCCAAGTTTCATTAATTTCTGAGGAGTTTTGGATTTACTAGAATTTAAAAACCAGGTATCTCAACGTTTTGTCGGCGATCAACGGTGCCCTGGTGTTTGAAATCCATTCCCATTTCTTGCATGGGACCTAAGCATGCACCCAAGGACACATATTTGATTTTTCAACCAATTTATGTGCATTGGAGCATGTGCATGTAGTTCAAATTTCAATTATGCACATAAATGCATTGAAAACTCACTTAATGCATAAAAATGTCCAAACGACCGCCGAAAATCAAAAAAATTTACACAACACTCCTGTTGTTCGATGTTGACATGTGAAAAAATTTGAAACCGATAAGAGGCAATGGATATCGTTTCGTCCCCAAATGTGGGACGTTTCCTATCGAAACCATCATGCTTGTTGTGAAAAGCTCTGGTTTGTGAGAAGCTTATACCCAAACCTGCCCCAAATGGGACAAAAAATATACCACGGCATGTTGATGCCGCTCCATGATACCATGCCAAGTTTCATGAAGTTCAGACGATTTTTGGATTTACTAGAATATAAATACCAGGTATCTCAACGTTTTGCTGGCAATTAACGGTGCCCTCGTGTTTGAAATTCATTCCCATTTCTTGCATGGGACCTAAGCATCCACCCAAGGACAGAGATTTGAGTTTTCAACCAATTTATATGCACTGGAGCATGTGCATGTAGTTCAAATTTGAATTATGCACATAAATGCATTGAAAACTCACTTAATGCATAAAAATGTCAAAACGAACCCCGTAAAATCACAAAATTTGACACAACACTCCTGTGTTTCTATGTTGACACGAGAAAAAATTTGAAAGCAATAAGAGGCAATGGATATCGTTTTGTCCCCCAAGGTTGGACGTTCCCTATCGAAACCATCATCCTTGTTGTGAGAAGCTCTGCTTTGTGAGAAGCTTATACCCAAACCTTCCCAAAATGGGACAAAAAATTTACCACGGCATGTTGATGCCGCTCCATGATACCATGCCAAGTTTCATGAATTTCAGACGAGTTTTGGATTTACTAGAATTTAAATACCAGGTATCTCAATGTTTTGCTGGCAATCAACGGTGCCCTGGTGTTTGAAATTCTTTCCCATTTCTTGCATGGGACCTAAGCATGCACCCAAGGACAGAGATTTGATTTTTCAACCAATTTATATGCACTGGAGCATGTGCATGTAGTTCAAATTTGAATTATGCACATAAATGCATTGAAAACTCAGTTAATGCATACAAATGTCCAAACGAACCCTGAAAAATCACAAAAATTGAGACAACACTCTTGTATTTCTATGTTGACACGAGAAAAAAATTTGAAAGCACTAAGAGGCAATGGATATAGTTTCGTCCCAGAGGTGGGACGTTCCCTATCGGAACCATCATGCTTGTTGTGAGAAGCTTATACCCAAACCTGCCCCAAATGGGACAAAAAATTTACCACGGCATGTTGATGCCGCTCCATGATACCATGCCCAGTTTCATGAATTTCAGACGAGTTTTGGATTCACTAGAATTTAAATACCAGGTATCTCAACGTTTTGCCGACAATCAACGGTGCCATGGTGTTTGAAATTCATTTCCATTTCTTGCATGGGACCTAAGCGTGCACCCAAGGACACAGATTTGATTTTTAACCAATTTATATGCACTGGAGCATGTCCATGTAGTTCAAATTTGAATTATGCACATAAATGCATCGAAAACTCACTTAATGCATAAAAATGTCCAAACGAACGCCGAAAATCACAAAAATGACACAACACTCCTGTTGTTCTATGTTGACATGAGAAAAAAATTGAAACCGATAAGAGGCAATGGATATCGTTTCGTCCCAAATGTGGGACGTTCCCTATCGAAACCACCATGCTTGTTGTGAGAAGCTTATACCCAAACCTGCCCCAAATGGGACAAAAAGTTTACCACGGCATGTTGATGCCGCTCCATGATACCATGCCAAGTTTCATGAATTAAAGACGAGTTTTGGATTTACTAGAATTTAAATACCAGGTATCTCAACGTTTTGCCGCCAATCAACGGTACCCTGGTGTTTGAAATTCATTCCTATTTCTTGTATGGGACCTAAGCATGCACCCAAGGACACTGATTTTATTTTTCAACCAATTTAAATGCACTTGCGCATGTGCATGTAGCTCAAATTTGATTTATGCACATAAATGCATTTGAAAACTCAGTTAATGCATAAAAGTGTCCAAACGAACCCCGAAAAATCACAAAAATTGACACAACACTCCTTTCGTTCTATGTTGACACGAGAAAAATTTGAAAGCAATAAGAGGCAATGGATATCGTTTCGTCCCCAAAGGTGGGACGTTCCCTATCGAAACCATCATGCTTGTTGTGAGAAGCTCTGGTTTGTGAGTAGCTTATACCCAAACCTGCCCCAAATGGGACAAAAAAATTACCACTGCATGTTTATGCCGCTCCATGATAGCATGCCAAGTTTCATGAATTTCAGAGGAGTTTTGGATTTACTAGAATTTAAAAACCAGGTATCTCAATGTTTTGCCGGCGATCAACGGTGCCCTGGTGTTTGAAATCCATTCCCATTTCTTGCATGGGACCTAAGCATGCACCCAAGGACACATATTTGATTTTTCAACCAATTTATATGTACTGGAGCATGTGCATGTCGTTCAAATTTCAATTATGCACATAAATGCATTGAAAACTCACTTAATGCATAAAAATGTCAAAACGACCGCCGAAAATCGCAAAAATTGACACAACCCTCCTGTTGTTCTATGTTGACATGAGAAAAATTTGAAACCGATAAGAGGCAATGGATATCGTTTTGTCCCCAAATGTGGGACGTTTCCTATCGAAACCATCATGCTTGTTGTGAGAAGCTCTGGTTTGTGAGAAGCTTATACCCAAACCTGCCCCAAATGGGACAAAAAATTTACCACGACATTTTGATGCCGCTCCATGATACCATGCCAAGTTTCATGAATTTCAGACGAGTTTTGGATTTAGTAGAATTTAAATACCAGGTATCTCAACATTTTGCCGGCGATCAACGGTGCCCTAGTGTTTGAAATCCATTCCCATTTCTTGCATGGGACCTAAGCATGCACCCAAGAACGCATATTTGATTTTTCAACCAATTTATATGTACTGGAGCATGTGCATGTAGTTCAAATTTCAAATATGCACATAAATGCATTGAAAACTCACTTAATGCATAAAAATGTCAAAACAAACCCCAAAAAATCACAAAAATTGACACAACACTCCCGTGTTTCTATGTTGACACGAGAAAAAATTTGAAAGCAATAAGAGGCAATGGATATCGTTTCGTCCCCACAGGTGGGACGTTCCCTATCGAAACCATCATGCTTGTTGTGAGAAGCTCTCGTTTGTGAGAAGCTTATACCCAAACATTCCCCAACTGGGACAAAAAATTTACCACGGCATGTTAATGCCGCTCCATGATACCATGCCAAGTTTCATGAATTTCAGACGAGTTTTGGACTTACTAGAATTTAAATACCAGGTATCTCAACGTTTTGTCGGCAATCAACGGTGCCCTGGTGTTTGAAATTCATTCCCATTTCTTGCATGGGATCTAAGCATGCACCCAAGGACACAGATTTGATTTTTCGACCAATTTATATGCACTGGAGCATGTGCATGTAGTTCAAATTTTAATTATGCACATAAATGCATTGAAAACTCACTTAATGCATAAAAATGTCCAAACGAACCCCGAAAATCACAAAAACTGGCACAACACTCCTGTTGTTCTATGTTGATATGAGAAAAAATTTGAAAGCAATAAGAGGCAATGGATATCGTTTCGTCCCCAAAGGTGGGACGTTCCCTATCGAAACCATCATGGTTGTTGTGAGAAGCTCTTGTTTGTGAGAAGCTTATACCCAATCCTGCCCCAAATGGGACAAAAAATTTACCACTGCATGTTTATGCCGCTCCATGATTGCATGCCAAGTTTCATGAATTTCAGAGGAGTTTTGAATTTACTAGAATTTAAAAACCAGGTATCTAAACGTTTTGCCGGCAATCAACGGTGCCCTGGTGTTAGAAATTCCTTCCCATTTCTTGCATGGGACCTAAGCATGCACCCAAGGACACAGATTTGATTTTTCAACCAATTTATATGCACTGGAAGATGTGCATGTAGTTCAAATTTGAATTATGCACATAAATGCATTTGAAAACTCACTTAATGCATAAAAATGTCAAAACGAACACCGAAAATCCCAAAAATTGACACACCACTCCTGTAGTTCTATGTTGACACGAGAAATTTTTTAAAAGCACTAAGAGGCAATGGATATCGTTTCGTCCCCAAAGGTGGGACGTTCCTTACCGGAACCATCATGCTTGTTGTGAGAAGCTTATACCCTAACCTGCCCTAAATGGGACAAAAAATTTACCATGGCATGTTGATGCCGCTCCATGATAGCATGCCAAGTTTCATGAATTTCAGACGAGTATTGGATTTACTAGAATTTAAATACCAGGTATCTCAATGTTTTGCCGACAGTCAACGGTGCCATGGTGATTGAAATTCATTCCCATTTCTTGCATGGGACCTAAGCATGCACCCAAGGACACATATTTGATTTTTCAGCCAATTTATATGCACTGGAGCATGTGCATGTAGTTCAAATTTGAATTATGCACATAAATGCATTGAAAACCCACTTAATGCATAAAAATGTCCAAATGAACCCCGAAAAATCACAAAAATTGAAACAACACTCCTGTTGTTCTATGCTGACATGAGAAAAAATTTGAAACCAATAAGAGGCAATTGATATCGTTTCGTCCCCAAAGGTGGGACGTTCCCTATCGAAACCATCATGTTTGTTCTGAGAAGCTCTGGTTTGTGAGAAGCTTATACCCAAACCTGCCCCAAATGGGACAAAAAATTTACCACGACATGTTCATGCCGCTCCATGATACCTGCCAAGTTTCATGAATTTCAGACGAGTTTTGGATTTACTAGAATTTAAATACCTGGTATCTCAACGTTTTGCCGGCAATCAACGGTGCCCTGGTGTTTGAAATTCATTCCCATTTCTTGCATGGGACCTAAGCATGCACCCAAGGACACATATTTGATTTTTCAACCAATTTATATGCACTGGAGCATGTGCATGTATTTCCAATTTGAATTATGCACATAAATGCATTTGAAAACTCACTTAATGCATAAAAATGTCAAAACGAATCCCCGAAAATCCCAAAAATTGACACAACACTCCTGTTGTTCTACGTTGACACGAGAAATTTTTTGAAAACACTAAGAGGCAATGGATATCGTTTCGTCCCCAAAGGTGGGACGTTCCCTATCGGAACCATCATGCTTGTTGTGAGAAGCTCTGGTTTCTGAGAAGCTTATACCCAAACCTGCCCTAAATGGGACAAAAAATTTACCACGGCATGTTGATGCCGCTCCATGATAGCATGCCAAGTTTCATGAATTTAAGACGAGTTTTTGATTTACTAGAATTTAAATACCAGGTATCTCAATGTTTTGCCGACAGTCAACGGTGCCATGGTGTTTGAAATTCATTCCCATTTCTTGCATGGAACCTAAGCATGCACCCAAGGACACATATTTGATTTTTCAACCAATTTATATGCACTGGAGCATGTGCATGTAGTTCAAATTTGAATTATGCACATAAATGCATTGAAAACCCACTTAATGCATAAAAATGTCCAAATGAACCCCGAAAAATCACAAAAATTGAAACAACACTCCTGTTGTTCTATGTTGACATGAGAAAAAATTAGAAAGCAATAAGAGGCAATGGATATCGTTTCGTCCCCAAAGGTGGGACGTTCCCTATCGAAACCATCATGTTTGTTGTGAGAAGCTCTGGTTTGTGAGAAGCTTATACCCAAACCTGCCCCAAATGGACAAAAAATTTACCACGGCATGTTGATGCCGCTCCATGATACCATGCCAAGTTTCATGAATTTCAGACGAGTTTTGGATTTACTACAATTTAAATACCAGGTATCTCAACGTTTTGTCGGCAATCAACGGTGCCCTGGTGTTTGAAATTCATTCCCATTTCTTGCATGGGACCTAAGCATGCACCCAAGGACAGAGATTTTATTTTTCAACCAATTTATACGCACTTGAGCATGTGCATGTAGCTCAAATTTGAATTATGCACATAAATGCATTTGAAAACTCAGTTAATGCATAAAAATGTCCAAACGAACCTCGAAAAATCACAAAAATTGACACAACACTCCTTTTGATCTATGTTGACACAAGAAAAAATTTGAAAGCAATAAGAGGCAATGGATATCGTTTCGTCCGCAAAGGTGGGACGTTCCCTATCGAAACCATCATGCTTGTTGTGAGAAGCTCTGGTTTGTGAGTAGCTTATACCCAAACCTGCCCCAAATGGGACAAAAAATTACCACTTCTTGTTTATGCCGCTCCATGAGAGCATGCCAATTTTCATGAATTTCAGAGGAGTTTTGGATTTTCTAGAATTTAAAAACCAGGTATCTCAACGTTTTGCCGGCGATCAACGGTGCCCTGGTGTTTGAAATCCATTCCCATTTCTTGCATGGGACCTAAGCATGCACCCAAGGACACATATTTGATTTTTCAATCAATTTATATGCACTGGAGCATGTGCATCTAGTTCAAATTTCAATTGTGCACATAAATGCATTGAAAACTCACTTAATGCATAAAAATGTCAAAAGAAACCGCGAAAAATCACAAAAATTGACACAACACTCCCGTGTTTCTATGTTGACACGGGAAAAAATTTGAAAGCAATAAGAGGCAATGGATATCGTTTCGTCCGCAAAGGTGGGACGTTCCCTATCGAAACCATCATGCTTGTTGTGAGAAGCTCTCGGTTGTGAGAAGCTTATACCCAAACCTTCCCCAAATGGGACAAAAAATTTACCACGGCCTGTTAATGCCGCTCCATGATAACATGCCAAGTTTCATGAATTTCAGACGAGTTTTGGACTTACTAGAATTTAAATTCCAGGTATCTCAACGTTTTGCCGGCAATCAACGGTGCCCTGGTGTTTGAAATTCATTCCTATTTATTGCATGGGATCTAAGCATGCACCCAAGGACATAGATTTGATTTTTCAACCAATTTATATGCACTGGTGCATGTGCATGTAGTTCAAATTTGAATTATGCACATAAATGCATTGAAAACTCAGTTAATGTATAAAAATGTCCAAACGAACCCCGAAAAATCACAAAAATTGACACAACACTCCTGTTGTTCTATGTTGACACGAGAAAAATTTTGAAAGCACTAAGAGGCAATGGATATCGTTTCGTCCCCAAAGGTGGGACTCGGAACCATCATGCTTGTTGCGAGAAGCTCTGGTTTGTGAGAAGCTTATACTCAAACCTGCCCCACATGGGACAAAAAAATTACCACGACATGTTGATGCCGCTCCATGATAGCATGCCAAGTTTCATGAATTTCAGACGAGTTTTGGATTTACTACAATTTAAATACCAGGTATCTCAACGTTTTCCCGACAGTCAACGGTGCCATGGTGTTTGAAATTCATTCCCATTTCTTGCATGGGACATAAGCATGCACCCAAGGACACAGATTTTATTTTTCAACCAGTTTATATGCACTGGAGGATGTGCATGTAGTTCAAATTTGAATTATGCACATAAATGCATTGAAAACTCACTTAATGCATAAAAATGTCCAACGAACCCTGAAAATCACAAAAATTGACACAACACTCCTGTTGTTCTATGTTTACATGAGAAAAAAATTGAAACCAATAAGAGGCAATGGATATCGTCTCGTCCCCAAAGGTGGGACGTTCCCTATCGAAACCATCATGCTTATTGTGAGAAGCTTATACCCAAACCTGCCCCAAATGGGAGAAAAAATTTACCACGGCATGTTGATGCCGCTCCATGATACCATGCCAAGTTTCATGAATCTCAGACGAGTTTTGGATTTACTAGAAGTTAAATACCAGGTATCTCAATGTTTTGCCGGCAATCAATGGTGCCCCGGTGTTTGAAATTCATTCCCATTTCTTGCATGGGACCTAAGCATGCACCCAAGGACACTGATTTTATTTTTCAACCAATTTATTTGCACTTGAGCATGTGCATGTAGCTCAACTTTGAAGATTGCTTCACAGTTCCTCTCCTCATCACCCACAAAACTAGTCTTTCATGTCTAGTCGTTCCCCAGTGACCGGTAAGAAGAGTTTCAGGAGGACATATAACCAGGGAGCAAAGACCAAGGCCGCAGAAGCACTAGAGAGGTCCCGCCGCCATGCGGCAGCCGCAGCAGAGATGTCCCGACGCGCCGCGGAGCCCTCGAACGAGCTCTCACCGGCACGCGAGGGCTCTCACAAGCACACTCGCCGTGTTGGCGATCGTGACGAGCTGGCGTTGCTGAAGTCCTTGGCCGCCGACGATGACATTCTTGCTGGCCTCATTAAGCAGCAGGAGCTGCTCGACGGCTTGATGAAGCTGCTCAAGATCAGCGATGCCTCGGCTGAGAAGGCGATCGGCCTCGTCGAGGAACTCATGGGTGACAATGCGAAGCTCCTCAAGGCGCTCGCTGAGAAGGAGGAGGAGGCCGCCAACTGGAAGATGCTGCATGAGCGGAGCAGTGCCTCGGGGATGACGCTGACAGCGGCCGTTGAGGAACTGATGGGTGACTTGAGGAAGCTCTGGATCGAGCGCAAGCAGGAGGTGGAGGAATCCTTGGCTGCTTTCAAGCAAAGTCGTGAGGAATTGAAGAAGGAGCTGGAGGATGTCATCGCCCGGCGATCCATCGAGGAGTAGAGACATTAGCGACCCAGATCATTGTTTGTGATTTCCTTCTTCTCTTCCCCCGTGTCTTCCGGGTTTTTCCGCATGTGGAATTTTAAATTATCTGGAATATGTAAGGCAATTATTATCCACGCCATTGTAAATTTGTTGTCCTATTATCTGTTTCCATTTTATTTGTCGTCGTATTATCCGCTGCCATATATGACATTTTAAATTAGGCCGGAATACGAGTTGAAAACATGAACAAAGCAAATGCTAATGTTGAGCGGGGCCATGGTATCACAAGCAAACACCCTCCATCCAGGTGCTTTAATTAACCGCATGTTAAACAGCGGCTCAGCCGCCATTAATGGAGAAGTTGTGAGCGACGCGGGCGGCTGGTGGATGGAGGTCAAAGAGCTCGCTTCCTGGTGAGCATGGGCGGCCTTGCTACTCGCATGTGTCCCTTTGAGCCTGCGAGGTGGACAGGATGCACGCCTCCCGTCGAGCCTGCGCGGCGAACTGCTCGCACGCGTCTCGTCGAGCCTGCACGGCAGACTTCTCGTGCTCGTCCCTTCTAATCAAACAGCTGCACACACGCCACCGAGTATGGATAAATTTTGGCACAAAATACAAAGATGATCAATGAACAAGGATGGAGGTAGTACTATCCCAACAGAAAAGAGGGACGCGCGGCCGCACTTAAATGGTTACGGGAACACACGGTTCATATAATACAACCGTTTGCGATATTAACGTGTCAGCTATTTGTTTCAAAATGACTTTGTTGGCTATTAATGTATGCACCTTGTCTCAAACTGGATGATTTTTTTACAACGGCATATATGTGCCATGTCATGAAAGCATACCAAGTTTCATGTTTTTGGGTGAGTTTTCGATTTACTGGGATTTAAAAACCGAGATTCTCAATGTTTCAGGATGACGAGAAGTTTGTAATTCATTCCCATTCCTTCGATGAGACCTAAACATGCACACAATGACACATGTACGATTTTCCACCCAGTTTGCTTCACTGGAGCATGTGCTTGTAGTTCAAATTTGAATTATGGACTACATTAAATGCCTAGAAAACTCAATTAATATATAAAATCGCCAACAAACCCTGAACGGTTTCTAATTTCAGCACGACAGTCCTGTTATTCTATGTAGCATGTAGAAAACAAAGTTCAAGGCGAGAAGAGGCAGCGATTATCATTTCGCTCACAAGAGGGGCATGTTTCCCTACCGGAACCACGAGGGTTGCGAGAAGCTTTGGTTTGTAAGAGGCTTGTAATATAGCTTGGCCCAAATTGGACAATTATTTTACCACGACACATATGTGCCATGTAGTAACACCATGCCAAGTTTCATGATTTTCTGGTGAGTTTTGGATTTATGGAGATTTAAAAACCGAGATTCGCAATGTTTGTGGCCGAGCCAGGATGCCAAGATGGTTGAATTCATTCCCAATCCTTCCATGGGACCTAAACATGCACCCCAAGGACACATGTATGTTTTTTCTAGCCATTTTGGTGCACTGGAGCATGTATTTGTAGTTCGGATTTGAATTAGGGACATTAAATGCCTAGAAAACTCAATTAATGAATAAAAAAGGTCAAGCGAACCCTGAATAATTTCAAAGTTTAGCGCGAATCTCCCGTTGTTCCATGTTGCGTGTAGAAGAAAATACAAGGCTAGAAGAGGGAGCGATTATCGTTTCACCCACAAGGGGACACGTTTCCCTATCCAAACCACGAGGGTTCTTGCGACAGGCTCCGGTTTGTAAGAGGTTTGTAATAAAGCTTGGCCCAAATTGACAATGTTTTTACCACGACATATATGTGCCATGACGTGACACCATGCCAACTTTCATGACATTCTGGTGAGTTTTGGATTTATGGGGATTTAAAAACCGAGATTCCAAATGTTTGAGGACAAGCCAAGACGCCGGTACGGTTGTAATTCATTCCCATTCCTTGCATGGGACCTAAACATGCACCCAAGGGGACATGTATAATTTTTCTAGCCATTTTGGTGAACTGGAGCATGTATTTGTAGTTTGGATTTGAATTATGGACATCAAATGCCTAGGAAACTCAATTAGTGTGTAAAAAGGCTAAACAAACCCTGAATAATTTTAAATTTCAGCACGGATATCATGTCGTTCCATGTTGCCTGTAGAACAAAATACAAGGTGAAAAGAGGCAGTGATTATCGTTTCACCCACAAGGGGACATGTTTCCCTATCGGAACCACGAGGCTTCTTGAGAGAAGCTCCGGTTTGTAAGAGGCTTGTAATAAACTTGCGCCAAAATGGACAAAAAAATTCCTCGACATATATGTGGCATGTCGTGACACCATTCCAAGTTTCATGATTTTCGGGTGAGTTTTGGATTTACGGGGATTTAAAAACCAAGATTCTTGTCAAATGTTTTCAAATATCACATGGTTCACTCACGAAAGTTGTGTGCCTACCAAACCGTGGCCGATGCCCCACCCCTTGCTGCGCGCGCGATCTGAGTCGTGCGTTCTGATTGGCTAGAACCCAAACCCCACGGATCATACGTCTGCACCGTTGGATGCTCCTAGATCGAATGGCAATCCTCATCCCTTTTGACGGCACATGCAGTTCCGGTTGTGATTTTATTTTTATGGGTAAGCACTATGCGCATGCATCGTGCTAGCTCACGCTTCCTTCTCTACTAAGTTTTCTATATTAATGTTGTTATATATCCAAACACGCTACCGTTTCCCACCACTCCTCCCATCGGTTTCCCGCCTCTTCTCCCATCGGTTTCCCGCTGCCAGTGTCAGTGCTCATTGAAGGCTAGGCGGCGACACACCGTCCATGTAAATATCACACACTATTTTTAAAAGCACAAATGTGTGTGATAGTAGGGAGTAGGTCCCATAGGGTGACTGCTACGTCTCCAACGTATCTATAATTTTTGATTGTTCCATGCTATTATATTATCTGTTTTGGATGTTTAATGGGCTTTATTATGCACTTTGATATTATTTTTGGGACTAACCTATTAACCAAAGCCCCAGTGCAAATTGATGTTTTTTTTGCCTATTTCAGTGTTTTGCAGAAAAGGAATATCAAACGGAATCCAAACGGAATGAAACCTTCGCGAGGATCGTTTTAGAACAAACGCAATCCAGGAGACTTGGAGTGGACGTCAAGGAAGCAACAAGGCAACCACGAGATAGGGAGGCACGCCCAGGGGGTAGCCGCGCCCCCCACCCTCATGGGCCCCTCGTGGCTCCACCGACCTACTTCCTTCGCCTATATATACTCATATACACTGAAAACATCCAGGAGCACCATGAAACCCTATTTCTACCGCCGCAACCTTCTGTACCCGTGAGATCCCATCTTGGGGCCTTTTCCGGCGCTCCGTCAGAGGGGGAATCGATCACGGAGGGCTTCTACATAAACACCATGGCCTCTCCGATGATGCGTGAGTAGTTTACCACAGACCTTCGGGTCCATAGTTAGTAGCTAGATGGCTTCTTCTCTCTGTTTGGATCTCAATACAAAGTTCTCCTCGATCTTCTTGGAGATCTATTCGATGTAATTCTTTTTGCGGTGTGTTTGTCGAGATCCGATTAATTGTGGGTTTATGATCAAGATTATCTATGAACAATATTTGATTCTTCTCTGAATTCTTATATGCATGATTTGATATCTTTGCAAGTCTCTTCGAATTGTCAGTTTGGTTTGGCCTACTAGATTGATCTTTCTTGCAATGGGAGAAGTGCTTAGCTTTGGGTTCAATCTTGAGGTGTCCTTTCCCAGTGACAGCAGGGGCAGCAAGGCACATATTGGATTGTTGCCATCGAGGATAAAAAGATGGGGTTTATATCATATTGCTTGAGTTTATCCCTCTATATCATGTCATCTTGCCTAATGCGTTACTCTGTGCTTATGAACTTAATACTCTAGATGCATGCTGGATAGCAGTCGATGTGTGGAGTAATAGTAGTAGATGCAGAATCGTTTCGGTCTACTTGTCGCGGACGTGATGCCTATATACATGATCATGCCTAGATATTCTCATAATTATGCACTTTTCTATCAATTGCTCGACAGCAATTTGTTCACCCACCGTAGAATATGCTATCTTGAGAGAAGCCACTAGTGAAACCTATGGCCCCCGGGTCTATTTTCCATCATATTAATCTCCCGTCAACTAGCTATTTCTGTCTCTGTTTATTTTGCAATCTTTACTTTCCAATCTATACAACAAAAATACCAAAAATATTTATCTTATTATCTTTATCAGATCTCACTTTTGCAAGTGGCCGTGAAGGGATTGACAACCCCTTTATCGCGTTGGTTGCAAGGTTCTTATTTGTTTGTGCAGGTACGAGGGACTTGCGTGTAGCCTCCTACTGGATTGATACCTTGGTTCTCAAAAACTGAGGGAAATACTTACACTACTTTGCTGCATCACCCTTTCCTCTTCAAGGGAAAACCAACGCATGCTCGCGAGGTAGCAAGAAGGATTTCTGGCGCCATTGCCGGGGAGGTTTATGCCAAGTCAAGTCAAGATTTGATCTCCCGTCAATGGAAGGATTTCTGGCACCATTGTCGGGGAGATCTACGCACAAGTCAAGACATACCAAGTACCCTTCACAAACTCTTATCCCTCGCATTACATTATTTGCCATTTGCCTCTCATTTTCCTCTCCCCCACTTCACCTTTGCCGTTTTATTCGCTCTCCTTCCATTCGATCTTGTGTTACCATGTGCCTTATTTTTGCTTGCATCTTCGCTTGCTAAAATTTTATGGATCCTCATCCCCTTGCTAATCTTTTTAAGAGATCCAATTATGATGAACCAATTTCTAGTGATTTGAGTGCACTGGATTATCTTTATGAGGTTTTGCTTGAAATTCATGAATCTGAAAATTGTGAAGAAGAAATTTATGAAGAGATTCACAATAGCTCCTTGAATAAAAAGCATAATTGCAATGATTTTACTATAAATTCTCTTGATGTCAATTGTGCTAATAATATGCAAAACCCTAAGCTTGGGGATGCTAGTTTTGCTATGTCAACTACTTGTTGCAATGATCATGATTGGGGTGATTCTTCTTACAATCTTGAAAATTTATTTAAGCCCCATGATGAATATGAGATTGATAATAATGTTTGCAATAATATTGAAAGTGGGTTTGGAAGAGTGTCGACTTTAGATCCCACATATTTGGAGAATATTCAATCTTATGATTTTTTTTATAAAAGTGGGTTTGGAGAGGTCATGACTTTAGTTAATGTTAATCCCACTATTTTGGAAGAGTGTCAACTTTGCATGCATGTGGATCATGTAGAGAAAATTTTATGTGAGAGCTATATTGTTGAATTTGAATATGATCCCACATGTAATTATTATGAGATAGGAAAATATGGTTGTAGAAATTTTTGTGTTACTAAATTACCTCTCTTCATATTGAGAATGCTATCGTCTCCTTCTTCTTACTTGCATATGCTAGTTTTTGCTTTCCTTGAAAATTTGTTTGCTTACAAAATGCCTATGCATAGGAAGCATGTTAGACTTAGATTTGTTTGTCACATGTTTTATGATGCTTTCTTTGTGTTTCAATTGCTATCTTTCATGTGAGCATCATTAAAATTATCAATGCCTAGCTAGGGGCGTTAAACGATAGCGCTTGTTGGGAGGCAACCCAATTTTATTTTTGTTTCTTGCTTTTTGTTTCTGTTTAGTATTAAATAATTCATCTAGCTTCTGCTTAGATGTGTTGTTATGTTTTAAATTAGTGTTTGTGCCAAGTAGAACCTTTGGGAAGACTTGGGTGAAGTCTTTATGATCTTGCTGTAAAAAACAGAAACTTTAGCGCTCACGAGATTAGATGCCATTTTTTACTGGAGAGCGATTTTAGGTTGATTCTTTTTGAAGATGATTAATAGACAAATTCCTCACGTCCACCAATTTATTTCAGAATTTTTGGAGTTACATAAGTATACGTTTGATACAGATTGCTACAGACTGTTCTGTTTTTGACAGATTATTTTTTTGAAGGTTAGGACAGTAGGAACGGCTCCTACTGCTTGTATATTACCACAATTTAAAAGTTTTGTTACATATGCACAGTGTGTGGGGGGGAGGGGGGAGTAGCTACATAGTCAAGTTACAAGGTGGAGGTAATTCCCTTAGTAAGGACCCCCCTATGGGTTCCTCTATATGCAGGTTCAGTGTATAGCTGCCAAAGTATCGTGCACAAGTTGTTTTTTGTGGTCAGGTAGTCTGTGCAACAGGTCTTGAAAGTCATTTTTTAACCTTTTTTCCATGAGTCCATGCAGGGCAGCACCTTCCTAAAGTGATTATTGTTGCGTTCCTTCCACAAGCTCCAAGCTGCCAGAAGGAAATTCTCCATGATCATTTTGTTGTTGTGTCTTTCTTTCTTTCTCTCAACTAGCTGGAGGCGATGTTGGTGGTCACTCCAAGCAATGTTTAGAATCCTCCAGCAGGACTGACTGAAAGTGCAGTGGAAGAAGAGGTGTTCCACCGTTTCTTCAGTGTGTTGACCGCGTAGTAAACAGTCTAGATTGGTCCCAATGTTGTAATGTCTCCGTTTTAGCATGTTCCTTGTATTGAGACGGTCACATAGTAGCAGCCACCCGAAAACCTTTATCTTGGCTGTGCACTTAGTTTTCCATAGCCATTGGAAAGCCACATGTGCCTGAAGTAGTAGCTGTAGTATGACGTTGTTTTGAAACTGTGTGCACCCCAACAGCAGGTCCACGTATCATTTGCGTTAGTGAGTTCCACGTCAGCTACCTCTCTTTGAATATGTCTCAGCTCATCGTGGGCTTGTACTAAAAGTGGGAGATGGAAGGTTGTGGCCAGATCATTTGTGTTGAGGAAGGTCTGGACCGAAACATCTCCAGATTTGCAGTAAGAATATGCTCTTGGGTACTTTTCCTCGTATATAGAATGGTTCCAGTTGTCTTTCCAGAACAGGGCTGTGCTGCCGTTGTGTACATTGGTTTGGGTCACTCCCCGATAGATTGGCATTAATTGGATGAGATCTCGCCACCAAAAGGAGCCGCAGGGTTCTGTTGCATGGGGAACAGCCTCTGTATAGTATGTATTCCAGATGAGGTTAACCCAAGGAGTGTCATGCTGATTGTAGAACTTGTGTAGAAGTTTGAGCAATAGGGCATCGTTTTGAACATGTAGGTCAAGTATCCCTAGCCCGCCACTCTTTTTTGGGCGGCAGACCATGGACCATGTTGCAAACGAGTTGCATTTGTCTCCATTGTCCGTTTTCTTGTTCCAGAGGCAGTATCGTCTGATTTTGTCCAATTGGGCAATTATTTTTGGTGGAAGTCTTAACGTTCCCATCGGATAGGTAGCCAGGGACGTAATGAGGGAATTTAGAAGAGCTAGTCTGCCCGCATGTGACATGAGCAACATAGGTGCAGTGATTTTTCTTTCTGCCTTGCAGACAAATGGTGCCAAATCCACGAACGAAGGTCGAGTTGTGCCTAGAGGTAGGCCAAGGTAAGTAAATGGCATGTTTGCTTGAGCACAGCCAAAAATCGCTGCCAACACATCACATTTGTCCTGAGGGGTGTTAATGGGCACCAAAGTTGATTTATGAAAGTTGATTTTGAGTCCAATTAAAGTGGCATAATCCTCAAGTATCTGTTTGATCGTGGCGGCCTGGTTGATGCAGACAGGAAGGACAATTATTGTGTCGTCGGCGTATTGGATCACAGGGTATTGATCATTTCCGTTTGGCGGGATCGGGTGTTGGATGGCCTGGATTTGAAGTGCCTCATGAAGAGCGGTTTGGAGAAGGTCAGCTGCTAAGACAAATAGCAATGATGACAGTGGGTCGCCCTGACACACTCCACATTTACAGAGAAATTGTCAACCTGGCACCCCGTTGGGAAGCACCGAGGATTTTCCTGATGAGAAAATATTTTCCATCCAGGTTAACCATTGGGGTGGGAAGCCCATTTGTTTCATAATTAGCAGCATCACAGGGTGTTGGATCGTATCAAAAGCCTTCGCGAAGTCTAGCTTCAATAGTACGATTTCATGTTTGGATGCTTGGCACTGATGAATATATTCAAAAGCCCAGGCAAGGCAGTCATGAATGGAACGTCCATGGAGGAAGCCATATTGGTTGCGATGAACGATCTGCAGAATAATTCTCTGAAGGCGATTTGCTAGGATCTTGGTTATAAGCTTAAGACAGCAGTTAAGGAGCGTGATCTGACAAAAGTCGTTGACTGTCACAGGAGCATTAATCTTTGGTATCAGAGTGATGTGCCCATAATTGATGCTCTCCAGATTCAATTTTCCCCCATGGAATTCCTCACATAGATGATAGATATCATGTTTGATAATAGGCCAGCATGCTTTGATGATTGCACCGTTAAACCTATCTGGTCCTGGAGCCCTATCTGGTGGCATTTCTTTGACTACTGTGTCAATTTCTGCATGCGTAAATGGGGTAATCAGGTTGTGAAAATCTACATCTCTTCGGCGAATTTTTGAGAGGTTGAATTTCATTGGTTGTGGGTTGTGTGATCCCAGTCTGTCTTTGTATGTATCAAACAGAATTGCCTCTTTCGCTGTGTGATCTTCAACCTCAACACCATTGATGTCTTGCAAGGTTTTGATAAAGTTCTTTCTGTATCTTCAGTGGCCACAGCTTGAAATTTTTTGGAATTCTCATCACCGAACTGAATCCATCGAATGGTGCATCGCTTTTTCCAATGTTCTTTTTGGTATTGTAGAAGGCGAAGTAAATGTTTTTTGAGTATGTCTCTAAAATTACCTTCTGGCAAAGTGAGGGTTCGCCAATCTGCAATATTGTCTAGTCCAACCAGAGCCTTGTTGGTGTTCTCAATCGCAATTTTCAGTCTGGAGATATGACGGCTCCAGTGTTTGAGGGCATGACGGACTGCTTTGAGTTTTTGACACAGACGGGAAGCTGCATTAGCATTTTTGTTATATTTGATCGGTTTATTCCAGGCTAGGGACACTACATCCATATACCCTGGGTGCACAATCCAATAGGTTTCAAACCTAAATATCTTACTATGTGGGATGGTGGTCTGAATGGCCACAGAGCAGGGGATATGGTCAGAGACTGGCTTGCCAAGGGGGGTCACCGTGGTTTTGGAAATGTGGCTGTCCAGTTTAACGAGGTGAAAAACCAATCGAGTTGTTCCAACAGTGGGTTTTGTTGCATGTTTGACCACGTATATCTTCTGCCTTTTATAGGTAGCTCAGCGAGATTTTGTTCATGGATAAAGTCATTGAAAGTCAACATATCGTGGATGTCTCCTCTGGTTTATTATGATTGTCCAGAGAGCGTATGTAATTAAAATCACCCAGAATGAGCCAGTCTTCTGTCGAGGGGATATGTAAGTCAAAAAGACATTGTGTATACGTGGTTCATTGCTCCCCTTGACAAGGACCATATACATTCACTAGTTTCCAACGATGGTGTCACAGCCCTAGAATATCTGGGGGTAATTGTTGCATTAGAGTGATGCATCATGTTTAAATTTTCAAGAAACTTGAAATGGGGATTGCCTAAACCCCTAGCATCAAAGGAATTCACTAGGTTCACCTAAAATATTTTCAGTAAATCCAAATGGCATTCAAAATGTTCATCATTTATGGAAAATGCTGTAAACAGTAACCAGACGTGATGCACATTTTTCCATGACATATTTGGGCTCTGAATTAAATCATACTCTATTTGCATTTGGGCATTTAAATGCTATAAATATTTTAAATGCTCAAATAATCATAAACTAAAATGTTTACTGTTGGATATATTCTAAACACTAGCCATGATTAGTTTCATGACTTTCGGAAATGCCCTGGAATTTTTAATAAAGCCCTAAAGTCTACAGAATAATAGAAAACAAGAAATAAGAGAGAGAGAGAGAAGAATTACCTGGCCCACCTACCTGTAGCCGGCCCAGCTCGCTGGCCCAGCCCACCTGGCGCCTTCTGTCGTCTTCCTCCCCGAGCCAGTAGGCAGGGCGTGTGGCCGCCGTGCGCGCACACGCGCGCGCCACCTGCTGCTTCCCGCCGCTTCCCTGGTGCGCCTGGAGACGCCACGACACCCCCGGACCCCTGCACCTTTCCCCTCTCTCGCTGGACCTCCCCCCTCCTCTGCATCTTCCCGCGGCGCCAGCGAACGCTGCCGTCGCCGCCGCTTGCTGATGCCGCGGCCACCGACTCCCCCTTGACTCCTCGCCGTGCCTGCGAGCTCCGTCTCGACGTCCCCGACCTCCTCGACGACCCACGAGGCCCCGGACGCGCCGCAACGCCACCACCGCCGATGTTTCCCTCATCGGCCACCGAAGATTGTCGTCGTCGATTCGCCGCCTCCCGAGCGTCTCTGAGCCCGCTAACCATCCCTACAGATCCGATGTGAGCTCCTGTTGCTCTCCTTTGCTCACCCCCTCCGTTCCCGTCCCCCAGCTCCGTCTTCCACCACGGCCGAAGCTCGCCGCCGCCGTGCCTCGTCGCCGTCGTGTCCAGTGCCACTGTGGCTCGAAGCCGAGCACACTGTCGTGCTCAGCGCAGCTCCAGGAGCCCGTAGCGCCCACCAGCTCCTCCTCCCATGCACCGTAGCGCCGAACCCGTTGTTGCCCGAACTCCGGCCGCTGCCTTGGAGCTCGCCGTCGTCGGCTCCTGCCACCATAGGCCCGGCCTCAACCACCACTCGACGCGCGCCTGCAAGAGCTCTCCAAGGAGCCCAAGAACGGCCTTGTCCGTGCCCTGTGGTCGTTTTCCGAGCCGCGCCGCCGTCCCGGGTCTCGCCGGTGTCGAGTCGCCGGCGGGTTTGACCCCGCTGACCAAGTTGATCCTGGGAGGGCCTAGTTTGACCCCTCTGGGTCCATGACAAATGGGACCCGCCTGCTAATTAAGTTAGGATTAGGACTAACTAAAAATTAGTTAGACTAATGACACTGACACGCGGGACCCACTGGTCAGGTTTGACCTGGACCGTCCCAGTTGACTGCTGACGTCACCCTGACGCAATAACTCTTTTTCTGGATTTATTCTTACACAGGAAATTCCAGAAAATAGTGCAAACTTCAAAAAATAATAGAAATTAATCTATAGCTCAGAATGAAATAAGTTATATATGAAAAATAATCAGAAAAAACCAACCTTTCCATCTGTACCAGTTTCATGCATGTTAGAACAATTTAACCTTGCTGTTTAGGTGAAACAAGTTAATGCACTAATATGACTTCATAAAATGGGTTTGCATTTGAATCTTTGGTTCAAATGGACTCATTTCGATCTGTTCTAGCTTGCACTAGCCCAAAACACATTCATATTGCCATGTCATAGCATGCATCATATTGTTGCATATCATCATGTGTTGATTGTGTTCGATGTATCTTTCGTAATAGGTTCTGCCTCCGAGGATACCCTCGATTATGCGACTGAAGGGCATTATCCTACTACCACTCCATCAGGCAAGCAAAACCCCTTTGTTCATTCCGATACAACCCCACTCTCTCGCTCCTGCTCTCTTTTACTGCATTAGGACAACAACGATTCATCTGTTACTTGCTGCGGTAGTTGAACCCCTTATCCTCTGCATGACCTGTCATTGCCACAGTAAATAGATGAAACCCACTAGCATGAGTAGGAGTTGTTTGAGCTCTGTTGTGCCTACTCATTCATGCTTGTTTGTCATGCCCGCTACTGCTTAGAGTTGAGTCAAGTCTGATTCATCGGGGATGAATTGGAGGTGTGTGAACATGTATTACTGTTGAGAGCTAAGTGTGTGAACACGATTTGGTAAAGGCATCGATGAGAGGCCATGTAGGAGTACATGGTGGGTTGTTTCATTGAAGCCGTCCTTAGGAACTGAGTTCTGTGTTTGTGATCCATGATCAGCTACTACCACACATTGGGATCCTTAATTGACTCTCTCGGCTTCTTAACCACCCTTGTCCTCAGTCCAGGAGTTGCAAGTAGTTTCTGGTGTTTGTAGTATGCTGGAGGCCGTGCGCAGCGCTGACCCGAGGGGTGGGCCGTGATGCGGTAGGCACGTGGCCGGGCATGCCGGGCGCCCGTTTGGTGTCTCGGAACCCTGTACACATCGTTCGGGGCCGTATGTGGAAACCTCGGCCGGACTCTCTGTGGGTTGAACCTGAATAGGCGATAAACCTGGACTAGAGACTTGAGTGTTTAGGTAGGCCGTGGCCGACACCCTCGCCAGGATTCCGCTTGAAGGTTGCCGAGATAGATGACGTGTACATGGTGGTAAGTGGCGAGAGCGTGTGTGAAGAAGTACACCCCTGCAGGGTTAACATCATCTATTCGAATAGTCGTGTCCGCGGTAAAGGACTTTTGGATTGCCTATAACAGTTCATAGATAACTTGAAGTGGATACTCTAAAATGCGCAAGATAAGCGTGAGTGCTATGGATGGCGTTCTCGTAGGTAGACGGGAGCGGATCCATAGTGGTGTATTGATATGGTGAATATGTGGACTCGTGTGCGCCACCTCAAAAGAGTTACTTGTAGTCGTAGTTTAGGATAGCCACCGAGTCAAACCTGGCTTGCTGCAGTTGAACTCCACTACCCCCTTTGTTGATACCGATGCATATGTAGTTAGTTCTGATGTAAGTCTTGCTGGGTACATTTGTACTCACGTTTGCCTATTTTATGTTTTTGCAGAGAGACTTCAGTCTCGCTAGTAGTACCTCTTGGACTTCGACGTTTAGCTTGTTACCTCAGCTACGATCTTGTGCCCTCGGCAGGGTCTTGTAGATAGTCAGGCTTCTCAGCCTTTTTCATTTGTAGTTGTCTGTACTCAGACAAGTTAAGCTTCCGCATGTGCTTGTTGCTTGTATGCTCTGTATGTTGGGTCATGAGACCCATGTTTGTAATACTTGGCTCCTCGGAGCCTAATGAATAAATACTTGAGTCGTAGAGTTATGTTGTGATGCCATGTTGTATTTACACATATCGAGCATATTGTGTGTATGATTGAAATGCTTGGTATGTGTGGGATCCGACAACCTAGTTGTTTATCCTTGGTAGCCTCTCTTATGGGGAAATGTAGTCTTGTGCTTCCATGAGCCATAGTAGTCCGCTACAGCCCGGTTCACCGGAGTCCTGCTAGCCAAGCACTACTGCTCCAGAACACTTGACTGGCCGGCATGTGATTCACTTCATTCCTGTGTCTGTACCTTCAGGGAAATGTCACGCTGTGACATCCGGAGTCCTGCCTAGCCTGCTACAGCCCGGTTCACCGGAGTCCTGTTAGCCCAATGCTACAGCCCTGATTCGCACGCTGCTGACCGACATGCTTGATGTTGATTCATGTATGCCTGTCCCCGTAAGTTAGTGCCACTTTGGGTTCACAACTAGTCATGTCGGCCCGGGTTCTCTGTCATATGGATGCTAGCGACACTATCATATACGTGAGCCAAAAGGCGCAAACGGTCCCGGGCCATGGTAAGGCGACACCCGTGGGAATACCGTGCGTGAGGCCGCAAAGTGATATGAGGTGTTACAGGCTAGATCGGTGTGACTTAGAATCGGGGTCCTGACAACTTTGGTATCAGAGCCTGACTGCCTGTAGGATTACCAAGCCAAACTGGTCGAAGTTGAGTCTAGAAATGCTTTAGTTATATAAGGGAATTGATTGTGGAGGGGAACGTAAGGCTCTTTTTACTCCTTATACCTTATGCCCTTCTGATTTGAGTCACCCTCTTCTTTTCTACGGGGATTAAGAACTAGACCTTCTCATCTATCTATTAGGATGACGAGTTACTATGATAGAGACTTATAGGATTGTTGGTTCCAGGCCTCAATTCAGTTTCTACTACTATTAGTATGTTGTCAGCTGAACCAGAACCTTGATATGATGATGCTAAGTGGTTATGCCACCATTTTTGCAGAATGTCCCAAATCTTTTGAGCATTTACAGCCGTTATGCTGTCCGAGTCATCCCAGGTTTCTAAACAGTCTGATGCATTTGCAAATTCCCTCTTACCGTTCTGAAGTTCCTTTGTGCCAGATCAACCACACTACCGGTGCATTGAGGTACTCTATTGCCTCGGTATATATGTTGGAGCTATTATTATGACCCTAGGTGTTTTAGGGAGTCACCTAGTAATCTAGCCATGTTTTGTGTTCCCGGTGTGATGATTCTGGCCACCATTCTCGAAAGCATTTCGTGATGCCATTTAGTAGTAGGTATTCTACTCTTGGGTTCTTGACCCAAGATTCACTCTACTTACCTCGTGTTGATAGTGTTGCTCGTACCTTTAGGATATTAGTAACCTTTGCGATAGTCCTCGAGGTCCGTGGTAGATCATTCTTCCAAATACCATGAACCATCCTTCACAGAAGTTCCTTGTTGAACCAAAAGATCACAACAAGAGTGCCCTCGATGAGTTCTCCATTCTACATTGTGAATCTGCCAGTTCTACCTTTCTGCATGGGTTATCCGGAAGAAATGTTGAGCTTTGCTCGACATACTAATCTATGCATCCACAACTCAGAAAGATATATGCCCCTTTGAGTTGTCTCTCTTTAGTTGTATTCTGACCCCCGTCTATCAATTGATAGTCAGGAGTAGTTGTGCATTCGTGCTCATTGATGCCTTTTTATTCTTGTGGTCCGTCAAGCCATTCTATTCCGGAATGACTAGGAGAAACAAACTCCAGTACCTCGTCCATCTCTGGGATTGGGTCAAAGCAGTTGTATTCCGCAGATCAAATGTCAATCCAGCTTTTGATTCTGTTCTACCCTGAAGTATTGCCCTCTTGATGTCAGGAATGTCATGATAATTGCACCAACTCTTATGAATTCTTGATGCAATGATACTTCTCGCCATCATCATTCGCTCCTCGGTTCCGTGTTGTTGCAACCATAACACCGACAAGTGAACCGTGATGTGTGAAATCAATACTCCTAGCAACTAGTTGCTTGGTAGTAAATGGACAATATTCTCACTCTTAGCGTGTTGGTTATTGTATCATCATTCTAAGATAGATTGTGCTACCTAGTCCTTATTTCTGGTGCACACTTCGATCAATGAGTTAGGATTATTCAATCCCTTGCTTATTTGATCATGTCGTCTTGCTCTGAAAAGCAAGATTGTTCTCAAGCTTAGTAACATATCGGTGGTTCGTGATGTTCTGAATATCTTCTCGGAAGTATTACCAGGTTGTCACCTGACCGCTATGTTGAGTTCGTGATCATGTTGGTTTTCCTCCAAACCACCCATTCGCCAAGAATCTGTGTTGGATACCCCAGAGCTAGTTGGTTAAGCCAAACAACAACTTGGAGAATTGGAAGATAAAAGCTTGTCTGACTTAGTTCATATTAAGGGATATCTTTGTATGTGTGTGTGTGTGTGTGTTGAAGAAAGATGATATCTCCATCGATTGGTCCCCGTGATCAGTTGTTGGACCTATTGCCTTGTCAAAACTTTGACTTGAGTATGGGCTATCGTCAAGTCAAATCAGAACCAACGATGTTCGTAATGTTGTCTTACTCGTGGTTGATCCCTCGAGCATACACCATTACATCTTTTGGTCTGACCAATGCTATCACCGTGTTCACATGATGGTGGAAGTCCAGTGATATGGAAAATCCGATGAGTTGCTGTTGAGCCCATCAGCAGCATTTTGTCTCCCCCATGATTCATGTTGAACATTACACTAGTGTTGGAAACTTTATAAGCATTGCCCTCATGTCCCGTTCATGAAGCATATGTCCGGTTGAAAGATATGACTTCCTCTAATTCATGTGCATCTGATGCAAGTTGCTGCCGTGGATTCGAGAAAGCTTGTTTTCGCTTCCTTTGGAGTCATCCCAAGTTAGTCATGCATGTGCGAAGTATTCTATGGTTTGGTAGGCTCGCTACCTCCAGTCCATATGTGTCCCCAGCATACCAAGCCACTGATTGATTTGTTCAAGGAAAAGAAGTTCCTTCTTAAGAGCAAGACTTATACAAGGACTTCGATATCCTCGTTGATGGTTCCCCCTGAACTCGGTAGTGTTTCGTTGTAAGACTATCAGGTGACCATGCTTGTCTAGGACAGCGTGTTCACATGCTTGTAGCAGAACCGGCTCATGTTTTGGAGCTTACTACCGTAGTTCATTCCCCCGAGAATCTCGCAACGTCATCTCGTCGATTTGTGTTGCAAACTTTCATTTTTCTTTCCAGACCCGATGAGTCTGGATTATCCTGACACCAACCAGATCTGAATCTCAGGCAGATATGATGGTTGGAACACCTCTCAAGAACTATAATATTGGTCTCTCGGTAACCCGGTAAAGTGGATGTTGTGGCCAACACACCCAACCGGAAGACTTTTTATTGTAGTATCTTGACTGAGAAAGTTGGCCACCTCCCCATAAGGATCTCGTAGAATTTATTCCAATAGTTGTTCCTTATGGATTTCGTGTTCCTGAAGTCTGACCTTTTACTTGATGTTCTAGATATCAAACCATATCTATGAATGGATTACGCTAGCACATCAAGGAGAACATTAGAAGCGGAGTGCTAAATGTCTCTCGGTCGATCATCCAGATTCTGTTTCCTTAGCCTCGCTAAGGAGAAGTCTGAGAAGGTGTTATCTCCCTTTGCATCTGCATCGTCCATCACTATTCATCATGGTAGTATGTTGTGTTGCCAGGATCCCCAACACGGATGTTGGTAAGACCTTGATGAGTATGGTAATGCTTAAGTTCTTGAGAGCACACTCAGTCACTAAGTTATATCCTCGGTATCAATTGGCATGTGCCTCCCGTTTGCCGAATTGTTCTATAACCATAGTTTTCCCTCCGATCTGAGTATGCCATTTCTTCGAACTCCTTCAAATGATCGTTTGTGAATTTCCTTGGGCTGGTTTAGAGAGTTTCAATGATCTCTGTATCGAAAGGAATTCTTTTTGCCACTTAAGGGTGTATTTCTGCGAGTCACCTTCCCCAAGGTGCCCTGTTATAGGATCATGGCAATTATCTCCTCGCTACTTTTGAAACCTTGCACCATATTACTCAAGCGTGGAATTGTTGCCCACAAAATCAAACTTCGTCATTTGTTCTTCCATCCCTCTCGATGGGTGCTTTGTGTCTCAACTCGAGATGTTCAACATCTCATTCTGCAAGTTGATCTTGAACAAGTCGATCCTCGAGAAGATCAATCCTGTAGAGTTTCCTTCCGGCGTCATCGTGTTGAAAGAAGATCTCGAAAACAAAGACGTCAAGATCAATGTGATGCAATATATCGGTATCTTCGAGAAGGGCCGTTGGATCGAGAAGACTATGATAGTTTTGTGACCCCTCTGTCTTCTTACTTCACTTCTTGAATCTCGGGACGAGATTCTTGTTTAGTGGGGGTGAGTTGTCACAGCCCTAGAATATCTGGGGGTAATTGTTGCATTAGAGTGATGCATCATGTTTAAATTTTCAAGAAACTTGAAATGGGGATTGCCTAAACCCCTAGCATCAAAGGAATTCACTAGGTTCACCTAAAATATTTTCAGTAAATCCAAATGGCATTCAAAAATGTTCATCATTTATGGAAAATGCTGTAAACAGTAACCAGAGGCGATGCACATTTTTCCATGACATATTTGGGCTCTGAATTAAATCATACTCTATTTGCATTTGGGCATTTAAATGCTATAAAATATTTTAAATGCTCAAATAATCATAAACTAAAATGTTTACTGTTGGATATATTCTAAACAGTAGCCATGATTAGTTTCATGATTTTTGGAAATGCCCTGGAATTTTTAATAAAGCCCTAAAGTCTACAGAATAATAGAAAACAAGAAATAAGAGAGAGAGAGAGAAGAATTACCTGGCCCACCTACCTGTAGCCGGCCCAGCTCGCTGGCCCAGCCCACCTGGCGCCTTCTGTCGTCTTCCTCCCCGAGCCAGTAGGCAGGGCGTGTGGCCGCCGTACGCGCACACGCGCGCGCCACCTCCTGCTTCCCGCCGCTTCCCTGGTGCGTCTGGAGACGCCACGACACCCCCGGACCCCTGCACCGTTCCCCTCTCTCGCTGGACCTCCCCCTCCTCTGCATCTTCCCGCAGCGCCACCGAACGCTGCCGTCGCCGCCGCTTGCTGCTGCCGCGGGCACCGCCTCCCCCTCGACCCCTCGCTGTGCCTGCGAGCTCCGTCTCGACGTCCCCGGCCTCCTCGACGACCCACGAGGCCCCGGACGCGCCGCAACACCGCCACCACCGCCGGTTCCCTCGTCGGCCACCGAAGATCGTCGTCGTCGATTCGCCGCCTCCCGAGCGTCCCCGAGCCCGCTAACCATCGCTACGGATCCGCTGTGAGCTCCTGCTGCTTCTCCTTTGATCGCCCCCTCCGTTCCCGTCCCCCAGCTCCGTCTTCCACCACGGCCGAAGCTCGCCGCCGCTGTGCCTCATCGCCGTCGTGGCCACTGCCACAGTGGCTCGAAGCCGAGCACACTGTCATGCTCAGCGCAGCTCCAGGAGCCCGTAGTGCCCACCAGCTCCTCCTCCAATGCACCGTAGCATCGAACCCGTCGTTGCCCGAACTCCGGCCGTTGCCTTGGAGCTCGCCGTCATCCGCTCCGGCCACCATAGCCCCGGCCTCCACCACCACTCGACGAGCGCCTGCAAGAGCTCTCCAACGAGCCCAAGAACGGCCTCGTCCGTGCCCTGTGGGCGTTTCTGAGCCGCGCCCCCGTCTCGGGCCTCGCCGGTGTCGAGTCGCCGGCGGGTGTGACCCTGCTGACCAGGGGTTTGACCCCGCTGACCAAGTTGACCCCGGGAGGGCCCAGTTTGACCCCTCTGGGTCCATGACAAATGGGACCCGCCTGCTAATTAAGTTAGGATTAGGACTAACTAAAAATTAGTTAGACTAATGACACTGACACGCGGGACCCACTGGTCAGGTTTGACCTGGACCATCCCAGTTGACTGCTGACGTCACCCTGACGCAATAACTCTTTTTCTGGATTTATTCTTACACAGGAAATTCCAGAAAATAGTGCAAACTTCAAAAAATAATAGAAATTAATCTATAGCTCAGAATGAAATAAGTTATATATGAAAAATGATCAGAAAAATCCAATCTTTCCATCTGTACCGGTTTCATGCATGTTAGAACAATTTAACATTGTTGTTTAGGTGAAACAAGTTAATGCACTAATATGACTTCATAAAATGGGTTTGCATTTGAATCTTTGGTTCAAATGGACTCATTTTGATCTGTTCTAGCTTGCACTAGCCCAAAACACATTCATATTGCCATGTCATAGCATGCATCATATTGTTGCATATCATCATGTGTTGATTGTGTTCGATGTATCTTTCGTAATAGGTTCTGCCTCCGAGGATACCCTCGATTATACGACTGAAGGGCAGTATCCTACTACCACTCCATCAGGCAAGCAAAACCCCTTTGTTCATTCCGATACAACCCCACTCTCTCGCTCCTGCTCTCTTTTACTGCATTAGGACAACAACGATTCATCTGTTACTTGCTGCGGTAGTTGAACCCCTTATCCTCTGCATGACCTGTCATTGCCACAGTAAATAGATGAAACCCACTAGCATGAGTAGGAGTTGTTTGAGCTCTGTTGTGCCTACTCATTCATGCTTGTTTGTCATGCCCGCTACTGCTTAGAGTTGAGTCAAGTCTGATTCATCGGGGATGAATTGGAGGTGTGTGAACATGTATTACTGTTGAGAGCTAAGTGTGTGAACACGATTTGGTAAAGGTATCGATGAGAGGCCATGTAGGAGTACATGGTGGGTTGTTTCATTGAAGCCGTCCTTAGGAACTGAGTTCTATGTTTGTGATCCATGATCAGCTACTACCACACACTGGGATCCTTAATTGACTCTCTCGGCTTCTTAACCACCCTTGTCCTCTATCCAGGAGTTGCAAGTAGTTTCTGGTGTTTGTAGTATGCTGGAGGCCGTGCGCAGCGCTGACCCGAGGGGTGGGCTGTGATGCGGTAGGCACGTGGTCGGGCATGCCGGGCGCCCGTTTGGTGTCTCGGAACCCTGTACACATCGTTCGGGGCCGTATGTGGAAACCTCGGCCGGACTCCCTACGGATGGAACCTGAATAGGCGATAAACCTGGACTAGAGACTTGAGTGTTTAGGTAGGCTGTGGCCGACACCCTCGCCAGGCTTCCGCTTGAAGGTTGCCGAGATACATGACGTGTACATGGCAGTAAGTGGCGAGAGCGTGTGTGAAGAAGTACACCCCTGCAGGGTTAACATCATCTATTCGAATAGCCGTGTCCGCGGTAAAGGACTTCTGGATTGCCTATAATAGTTCATAGATAACTTGAAGTGGATACTCTAAAATGTGCAAGATAAGCGTGAGTGCTATGGATGGCGTTCTCGTCGGTAGACGGGAGCGGATCCATAGTGGTGTATTGATATGGTGAATATGTGGACTCGTGTGCGCCACCTCAAAAGAGTTACTTGCAGTCGTAGTTTAGGATAGCCACCGAGTCAAAGCTGGCTTGCTGCAGTTAAACTCCACTACCCCCTTTGGTGATACCGATGCATATGTAGTTAGTTCTGATGTAAGTCTTGCTAGGTACATTTGTACTCACATTTGCCTATTTTATGTTTTTGCAGAGAGACTTCAGTCTCGCTAGTAGTACCTCTTGGACTTCGGCGTTTAGCTTGTTACCTCAGCTACGATCTTGTGCCCTCGGCAGGGTCTTGTAGATAGTCAGGCTTCTCAGCCTTTTTCATTTGTAGTTGTCTGTACTTAGACAAGTTAAGCTTCCGCATGTGCTTGTTGCTTGTATGCTCTGTATGTTGGGTCATGAGACCCATGTTTGTAATACTTGGCTCCTCGGAGCCTAATGAATAAATACTTGAGTCATAGAGTTATGTTGGGATGCCATGTTGTATTTACACATATCGAGCATATTGTATGTATGATTGAAATGCTTGGTATGTGTGGGATCCGACAACCTAGTTGTTTATCCTTGGTAGCCTCTCTTATGGGGAAATGTAATCTTGTGCTTCCATGAGCCATAGTAGTCCGCTACAGCCCGGTTCACCGGAGTCCTGCTAGCCCAGCACTACTGCTCCAGAACACTTGACTGGCCGGCATGTGATTCACTTCGTTCCTGTGTCTGTCCCTTCGGGGAAATGTCACACGGTGACATCCGGAGTCCTTCCTAGCCTGCTATAGCCCGGTTCACCGGAGTCCTGTTAGCCCAGGGCTACAGCCCGGATTCGCACGCTGCTGACCGGCATGCTCGATGTTGATTCATGTATGCCTGTCCCCGTAAGTTAGTGCCACTTTGGGTTCACGACTAGTCATGTCGGCCCGGGTTCTCTGTCATATGGATGCTAGCGACACTATCATATACGTGAGCCAAAAGGCGCAAACGGTCCCGGTCCATGGTAAGGCGACACCCGTGGGAATACCGTGCGTGAGGCCGCAAAGTGATATGAGGTGTTACAGGCTAGATCGGTGTGACTTAGAATCGGGGTCCTGACAGATGGCCTGATTGTGTGGACGTAAATTCGACCCCAGAGCAAACTGTTCAGATAAGAAAACCCGTCCCGCAAAAAGATGACTATTCCATATTGTAATAATACCACCAGAAGCGCCACGCGATGGAATATAAGCAAACTTATCGAAATGTTTGGGGCATAAAGCTTTAAGGGAGGAATCATCAAAGCAATGCATTTTTGATTCTTGCAAGCATATAACCGCACATCCACTAACGTTGATCGCATTAGAGAGAGCCAGCTGTTTGTCTGGCGAATTAAGACCACGGATGTTCCAACATAGTACGTTCCAGTTTTGCAAAAGAGGCATAAAAGTAAAGATAGTAGAGGATAACTAGATCGAGGAGGTCGATCCATCCGCCGGCTTGGAGAGCGCAGCAGCCGTCAGTTCTTCTGCTGGAATAGCACACAGCTGTGTGCCGATAGCTTGCATTGACTCGATTGTCGTTGGTGGTGGAACTTCTGCATCTTGCGCTTGAGGGAGGTTGTCTTCTAAAGTAACTGGAGTGGCAGGGTTAATGCGTGGCTTCACCTTGCATTTAGGCAGACGGGTGTCAGAAGGTTGAGGAACCCGGAATCCATCATATTTGGTAGATCTGTTGCTGCGGCGAAGCGTTGAGGTGTCCACAGGTACTGGGAGCTTCCCTTTACGCTGCTTGTTAGCTCTGCTGCTAGCTTCAGGCATTGCACTATCGACGGCAGATTGAACTTCATCCAGAGTGGTGTTGCTGTCAGCAGACAAAGCAGAGGAGCCAGATTCAGACAAGGCAAGCTCAGATTTGGATTATTGCAGAGACATGTCCAAAGAGTTGCTCTCGGAGGCTTCCTAGATATCAGCACTGATGTTTCCAAGTGGTGTATCTACCGGAGCAGGCAGTGACAGCAGGTTGTTGTTGTTGATTGCAGGTTCAGTCAGTTCAGAAATGTGTACAGTATTCACTGGAGCTGAGTGTCCTGGAACTGGTAGTTGGGTAAACTGAATCACCGTGCTCCCAAGGTCCACCTGAATCTCTACACGAAGATTGTCATTTCTGAAACCATAGCCACCATTCCAAGACCCAACTGAAGCCATGAGCGGGCGCAACGCCGCAAAGGTAGTGGCATATAGTTGCTGACGGGGCACAGGGTTGTCCAGCAGGAGTGCCATGAGCTGCTCACCTTGAGTGGATAAACCAAAACGAATCCCCTGAGCATGTATTTCCACTGACACATTGAGTCGTTCTGCAGCAGTGGGTGGTTCGATGTCATCAGGCATCACTATCAGCGCCAGGGAGTGTTCAGAGCTAGAATCTTCAGAAACAGTGATGGAATCGTTCCATGCTTGAGCAGCACTATCCACTATATTGTTGTGAGGGACTAATCCATCTTGCACTGAGAGCCCTTGTTCAGCCAGCCACACTTGGTAATTCATCAGGAACAACGACATAGGAGGAGCAGGAGGTTCTGGCCATGCACCCCAACCTTGATTAGCGTTGCCAGGTGCTGCCTGACCTTCAGGTGGCGCATTGTTTGGGGCAGCATTCTGCACGAGCCAAGTATGAACCTGTTGTTGATATAGTTGTTCTGCAGTGAGATCAGGACCAAAAAGGGGGTGGGGGTTGCCATCAGGTGGAGGTTCTTCTTCGCCAGCTGGGGGTACCTCAGGAAGCAATGCATTCCAATCATTACTGCAAAATGTGGTGATTTGCACTGTCCAACAATCGCGAGCACCACCGAGTTGCCAAACTACAAAACTCTTCGGAACGAGTCTCAGACTGATCACACGCGCCTTGATAAGCATGAATCTGCGATCCTGCCGTGGGTTGTACCAAGAAACTAAAGACCCAAATCCACCCAAAGACTTGTTGATGTAATAATCTATCTGGTAATCATAAGGAAAGCCGAAATACATGAGCCAGACCTCAGGCCCAAAGGAGGTGGTGCGGCGATTCAGAGCTTCATGGTGAGGGACAAAGGATATGAGCAGATCTTCATCCTCTAACTCAATGGGTGTGGCAACCGCAGTATCCCTGATGAACGAGTCTACAAACCCAAAAATCCCTATGCCAAAAGGATGATCACTGGCCTCGGTGGTAAAGAGCTGAGCTTCATGGAGCAAACCTCGAATGGTTTTACGAATGGCGGCCCGGCGGTGCAGAGGGATGTAGTGGCTTGCCTCTGCTATTGCCAGGTAGTCGTGGTTGAGGGGAGGGATCGGGCCGACCACCATGCCGCTGCGGACGACACGGTTCGCCGGACCAGGCTCCACGGTGAAGCCCGGCGGCAGGAACGGGACGAGATTGAGGGGATAGTTGGCCATTGCAGTGGAGCAGAGCGAAGGTGGCAAGGGGGCGAATGGGTGGGCGTGGGCGGTGTCGCTTGGGAAATCGCAACAGAAGTTGGAACCTGAGGGGTAGGATTGGAAGTCTGCGTCATTCTCTGGACCCACTTCCATTTTAGACTAAATTTCTTTTTGAGACAGGCTCATTCTAGATGTCCATAGTGACCGCAGGATGAGCATTGGATGGTAGATCTTGGCCTGGGCTGTCTATCCTCAATAGGTAATATTTGTGCAGATAATCCGGTATTGTGGATAGCCTTCTCATGGTTATTTATTAAGGAATTATGATGCTTTGGTAAATACCAGGAAGGGCAATCAATTACCTTATGACCAGGAGAGGAGCAATGAATGCAAATTAGTTGAGCCTGGCAATTTTCTGGTGCCCCCATTGTAGGCATCTAGAGCAAAGGGAGGCCCAATTTATCGATAGTGTATCAATGTCCTCCTGAG
Source organism: Aegilops tauschii subsp. strangulata (assembly GCF_002575655.3). NCBI lineage: Eukaryota > Viridiplantae > Streptophyta > Magnoliopsida > Poales > Poaceae > Aegilops > Aegilops tauschii. The sequence goes on from NC_053036.3 coordinate 371,006,053, forward strand.
AATAGCAGGCCTGGGCCAGATCCGCCTTATGATGGGCTGAGAGGAGAGGAGGCCAACTGGAGTGGGCCGGGGCATATTTGAAAGCTGAAGCCAGGAAACTTTGGGGCAGACGTGGATAAGGCTCCTTGATCGGGCATTGAAAAGCACCCAGACATAAAAACTCTGGGACATTATTATCCTCCAAATCCGCTTGTGGGAGATAAATGTCCATTAAGGATTTGTGTCTGCTGACAGCCTTAATGTTCGGCCTATCATTAATGCTTGCCACAAAATCGCCAAATTTGATTTGTTCATGATCAATGATCAAAGTATCAGAGTGAACCGGATGGATCATGGAAGAAGAAGCCTCAGTAGCATTGGAATTAGAAAAATTCATATGTGTCATTGGGACCAATGTAAACTTACTGAGTTCTCTTCGGGAAGATTCATGGTCAAAAGTGTCTTGAGTGAAGAAATCCAATTTCGATGAAATAGCCATAGAACGGCGATTATCTAACTCTGGCAAGGTCATGTCCGCATGCCAAATGTCAGGAGAAGTAGGGGCACGAGTGAAACGGCCATTAAACAGATGGAAGTGACAAAAAAATCCGGCCACACTCGATCCTTAAGACCATAGATGAAATGACCCACTTTATTATTGGCCACCGAGAACTTAAAAGCACGTGGATTGATTTGTGTCACCATGACACCAGAACTGATTCCTCCAATGCAGCATTGTAAGGCAATACCCACAGAATCCACATTGAGAGGAAAGGAGGCCAAAGAGAGAGTGACCACAAGGAAGAACTCCTTATGATCACGAGAAGGAGAGAAGTGCACCGTGGAACCAAATTTTCTCCTCACCTGATCCGCAAGGGCAAGCCCCGGAGAAAAATCCCAGTGAAGAAGACTCTCCATCTTGAGCTAATCTAGAGATCGCCATGGTTTTCAGTGGAGCAGGTGGAGGGGAGGAGAGGGAGGGAGAGAGAGCCATCGTCAATGTGTTGCATCTGAGGAACCTATCTTCGACCAGGGCTGGATAAAGAAGGCGGAATGAATTAGGCCTTCGGCTCCACTTCCCGAAGACTTAGCTGATCGTGTGTTGACAAGGATGCTGACCCCGGTGCCGTATCAAGTGCAGGTGAAGGAGGACAAGGAGGAGAGCAAAAAGGCCAAAGGTGTCCTCCACTCTAAAGGTACACCGGACACTATGTCCGGGGACACTGGAACTCCCTCTTCAGAAGATCAGATTATGTTTTTCATGTGTTATTTGCTTATTTTGATGAATCTATGGCTAGTATCGGGGGGTATGAACCATAGAGAAGTTGGAATACAGTAGGTTTAACACCAATATAAATAAATAATGAGTTCATTACAGTACCTTAAAGTGGTGATTTGTTTTCTTATACTAACGGAGCTCATGAGATTTTCTGTTGAGTTTTGTGTTGTGAAGTTTTCAAGTTTTGGGTAAAGATTTGATGGATTTTGGAATAAGGAGTGTCAAGAGCCTAAGCTTGGGGATGCCCAAGGCACCCCAAGGTAAAATTCAAGGACAACCAAAAGCCTAAGCTTGGGGATGCCCCGGAAGGCATCCCCTCTTTCGTCTTCGTCCATCGGTAACTTTACTTGAGGCTATATTTTTATTCACCACATGATATGTGTTTTGCTTGGAGCGTCTTGTATGATTTGAGTCTTTGCTTGTTAGTTTACCACAATCATTCTTGCTGTACACACCTTTTGGAGAGACACACATGAATCAGAATTTATTAGAATACTCTATGTGCTTCACTTATATCTTTTGAGCTAAATAATTTTGCTCTAGTGCTTCACTTATATCTTTTAGAGCACGGTGGTGGTTTTATTCTATGGAAATTATTGATCTCTCATGCTTCACTTATATTATTTTGAGAGTCTTATAGAACAGCATGGTAGTTTGCTTTGGCTATAAAATTAGTCCTAATATCATGAGCATCCAAGATAGGTATAATAAAAACTATCATATAAAGTGCATTGAATACTATGAAAAGTTTGATTCTTTATGATTGTTTTAAGATATGAAGATGGTGATATTAGAGTCATGCTAGTTGAGTAGTTGTGAATTTGAGAAATACTTGTGTTAAAGTTTGTGATTCCCGTAGCATGCACGTATGGTGAACCGTTATGTGATGAAGTCGGAGCATGATTTATTTATTGATTGTCTTCCTTATGAGTGGTGGTCGGGGACGAGCGATGGTCTTTTCCTACCAATCTATCACCCTAGGAGCATGCGCGTAATACTTCGTTTCGATAACCAATAGATTTTTGCAATAAGTATGTGAGTTCTTTATGACTAATGTTGAGTCCATGGATTATACGCACTCTCATCCTTCCACCATTGCTAGCCTCTCTAATACCGCGCACCTTTCGCCGGTATCATACACCCACCATATACCTTCCTCAAAACAGCCACCATACCTACCTATTATGGCATTTCCATAGCCATTCCGAGATATATTGCCATGCAACTTTCCACGTTTCGTTTATTATGGCACGCTCCATCATTGTCATATTGCTTTGCATGATCATGTAGTTCACATCGTATTTGTGGCAAAGATACCTTCATAATTCTTTCATACATGTCACTCTTGATTTATTGCATATCCCGGTACACCGCCAGAGGCATTCACATAGAGTCATATTTTTTTCTAAGTATTGAGTTGTAAGTAAATAAAAGTGTAATGATCATCATTATTAGAGCATTGTCCCGAGTGAGGAAAGGATGATGGAGACTATGATTCCCCCACAAGTCAGGATGAGACTCCGGACGAAAATAACAAAATAAAAAATAGGCCATAAAAAAGAGAAAAAGGCCCAAATAAAAAAATGAGAGAAAAGGAGAGAAGGGACAATGTTACTATCCTTTTACCACACTTGTGCTTCAAAGTAGCACCATGATCTTCATGATAGAGAGTCTCCTATGTTGTCACTTCCATATACTAGTGGGAATTTTACATTATAGAACTTGGCTTGTATATTCCAATGATGGGCTTCCTCAAAAATGCCCTAGGTCTTCGTGAGCAAGCGAGTTGGATGCACACCCACTTAGTTTCTTTTGCTGAGCTTTCATACACTTATAGCTCTAGTGCATCCGTTGCATGGCAATCCCTACTCACTCACATTGATATCTATTGATGGGCATCTCCATAGCCTGTTGATATGCCTAGTTGATGTGAGACTATCTTCTCCTTTTTGTCTTCTCCACAACCACCATTCTATTCCACATATAGTGCTATGTCCATGGCTCACGCTCATGTACTGCGTGAAAATTGAAAAAGTTTGAGAACATCAAAAGTATGAAACAATTGCTTGGCTTGTCATCGGGGTTATGCATGATTTAAATATTTTGTGTGATGAAGATAGAGCATAGCCAGACTATATGATTTTGTAGGGATAACTTTCTTTGGCCATGTTATTTTGCGAAGACATGATTGCTTTATTAGTATGCTTGAAGTATTATTATTTTTATGTCAATATTAAACTTCTGTCTTGAATCTTTCGGATCTGAACATTCATGCCACAAATAAAGAAAATTACATTGAGAATTATGCTAGGTAGCATTCCACATCAAAAATTCTGTTTTTATCATTTACCTACTCTAGGACGAGCAGGAATTAAGCTTGGGGGTGCTTGATACGTCTCCAACGTATCTATAATTTTTTATTGTTCCATGCTATTATATTATCTGTTTTGGATGTTTAATGGGCTTTATTATGCACTTTTATATTATTTTTGGGACTAACCTACTAACCAAAGGCCTAGTGCAAATTGTTGTTTTTTGCCTATTTCAGTGTTTCGCAGAAAAGGGATATCAAACGGAATCCAAACGGAATGAAACCTTCGCGGGGATCGTTTTTGGAACAAACGCAATCCAGGAGACTTGGAGTGGACGTCAAGGAAGCAACGAGGCGTCCACGAGATAGGGAGGCGCGCCCAGGGGGTAGGCGCGCCCCCCACCCTCGTGGGCCCCTCATGGCTCCACCAACCTACTTCCTTCATCTATATATACTCATATACCCTGAAAACATCCAGGAGCACCACGAAACCCTATTTCCACCGTCGCAACCTTCTGTACCCGTGAGATCCCATCTTGGGGCCTTTTCCGGCGCTCCGCCGGAGGGGCAATCGATCACGGAGGGCTTCTACATCAACACCATGGCCTCTCCGATGATGCGTGAGTAGTTTACCACAGACCTTCGGGTCCATAGTTATTAGCTATATGGCTTCTTCTCTCTCTTTGGATCTCAATACAAAGTTCTCCTCGATCTTCTTGGAGATCTATTCAATGTAATTCTTTTTGCGGTGTGTTTGTCGAGATCCGATGAATTATGGGTTTATGATCATGATTATCTATGAACAATATTTGATTCTTCTCTGAATTCTTATATGCATGATTTGATATCTTTGCAAGTCTCTTCGAATTGTCAGTTTGGTTTGGCCTACTAGATTGATCTTTCTTGCAATGGGAGAAGTGCTTAGCTTTGGGTTCAATCTTGCGGTGTCCTTTCCCAGTGACAGCAGGGGCAGCAAGGCACGTATTGTATTGTTGCCATCGAGGATAAAAAGATGGGGTTTATATCATATTGCTTGAGTTTATCCCTCTACATCATGTCATCTTGCCTAATGTGTTACTCTGTTCTTATGAACTTAATACTCTAGATGCATGTTGGATAGCAGTCGATGTTTGGAGTAATAGTAGTAGATGTAGAATCGTTTCGGTCTACTTGCCGCGGACGTGATGCCTATATACATGATCATGCCTAGATATTCTCATAATTATGCACTTTTCTAGCAATTGCTCGACAGTAATTTGTTCACCCACCGTAGAATATGCTATCTTGAGAGAAGCCACTAGTGAAACCTATGGCCCCCGGGTCTATTTTCCATCATATTAATCTCCCGTCAACTAGCTATTTCTGTCTCCGTTTATTTTGCAATCTTTACTTTCCAATCTATAGAACAAAAATACCAAAAATATTTATCTTATTATATTTATTAGATCTCACTTTTGCAAGTGGCCGTGGAGGGATTGACAACCCCTTTATCGCGTTGGTTGCAAGGTTCTTATTTGTTTGTGCAGGTACGAGGGACTTGCGTGTAGCCTCCTACTGGATTGATACCTTAGTTCTCAAAAACTGAGGGAAATACTTATGCTACTTTGTTGCATCACCCTTTCCTCTTCAAGGGAAAACTAACGCATGCTCGAGAGGTAGCAGTGACCAGCGTGAAAAGCTTTAAAGCAAGGAGGCAATTCCTACCAGCAAGGGGCGACTTCCCATCCGCTAGCCTAGTCGAATAGAATGCATAAGTAAGCGTGCTTGGGCTGGAGTAGTCTAAGGATGGGTGACCTGGTGGGAAGTTGCATATCTCAAGCTTCATTTAAACGCTATGTATGGTCATTATAGAGATAAATGTCTCTATTGTGACCTGTCATGGCGATTATATAAACCTTGGGATCCTTGTTTTACTAATTTCTAGACTATGTTTTTGTTGGTTATTTTTTTCTCAAAAATCAAAGAATGATCGACATCTATAGGCCCACACAAATTATCCCTTTGACTCAACACACGAGAAGGGTTTACTCTTTGCTCCGTGTGCTATGTTAGAGAAAATCAAGTTTTAGCACATGCGCTGGACGGCACCCGGCCCCTAACCCCCCCCCCCACCCGCCCGCCTCGAAGTTGCGTGCCCGACATCGTACGTCTTTAACCTGGCCGCGGGGGTACGATGTTCAGTTTGTAATGTTACTGATGTAGTTGGTGCCCCATCGAACTTGTGCTTTTGGGATTTGAACAAATCACACACCAGACCCATACATGTCATTCAACCAAAGCTCGAGCTCATGCATTGTCAGGATTCCCTCCCACATGCTCGAATTGCTGGGTTCGACCGACACCGTACCATGCGTATCTCGTCCTTAACAACCTGTCTTTCATGGTTGTTGTCTGTATCGAGAGGCAGGCACCACATCTAAATTGTACATTATTCTATATTGAAAACACACATCACCCCTTCCAATATACATCATTTTTGGCCGCATGCAAGCGGGCTGGTTTTGTGGTCCCTCTCGTGCGATTTTTTATGATGGTTCAATCTGTTGACCCAAGCGATTTATCGACAACAACAATTGCCGTTTGACCAACCGATAGATTCACTGGTCCGTCTTATGGTAGGTCATGGCGACATGCATGTATGACCAAAGTATCATTACGTGCATCCGCCCCGCTGACACGAAGTGGGGGGTGGGTCAAGCACCCTAGCTACCTATGGCATTATGTCATTATAGATATATCCAAGGGTGCTTTCGGGTTTGCGAGGCAGGTGCCACCAAAGTTGTGCATTGTGTATTTAAAGTTTTAAACATCACACCCAATATTCCTACATATATTTGGCCACTTCCAGGTGGTTCTTAACTTCTGGCCCCTCTCATCGATCTTCAACGACGTTCCCAACCGTGGGCCACGTGGTCAAAGTTGTGCATTAGAATTTTGAACATCACATACCACCCTTTTCACTCATATTGGTGTGGCTGTCTTCTGACCCTCTCTAACTTTTTTTGCTGCAAAGACTCTGATGATGCTCAACGGACACGGGTATAATGTCTTAACCGTGTGCGATGCAAGTGCGCTGTGAATCACCACGACTGCACAAATGCAAGCAAACGTGGAGGTATTGGCTTAACCGTGTGTGATGCAAGTGTGTTGTGAATCACCATGAATGCGCAAGCGCGAGCAAAGGTGGAGGTACTGGTTAACCATGTGTGATGCAAGTGCACTGTAAAATCACCACCTACGCAAGCTAATTAAAGGCTGGTAGTTTATTTAGATTGAATTCCACGTCTGCGTCTGAAAATTAGGACGAACCGTGTGCGATAGACCAGCTAGCTAAAAATATAAAAACAAACTACCCGCCTTGAGCGTTGCAAAAATCGGCGGTTCCGCCACTTTTCCTTATTATCATACACGCATATTCTTATTGGACCGTGCGCGATCTTGGATACTCCCGCCCCGCATCAATTCCTTTACCCAAATTTTAGTACCGCCGTACTTCAACCGTCGCCCACACTCCTCTGCATCGACCTTATAGTAAAATTGCAATAGCCGATGCATTTGAACCATCGCCCTCCCTCGTCCACCACCATCTCCACCCACCATTACTAAAAAAATTAGTAGCCGCAGCATATCCTCAAACACCACCCCCTCCACAGTCCCCCACCAGGCCCCCTCCCCCCTCAAACCCTAGCTCACCGCCGCTGCCAACCCTTGCTGATCTGCTCGTTCCTCCTAGCTTAGATAATAAAGTTCAGGTTACCCAGCTATTTCCATACCGTCACCCCACTCCCCAGTGTCCCTCCCCGCCAGATCCACATCCCCTGCTCCAGGATGTCGCAACCTAAGCTCGACCACCTATTCCGGGGAGCCCGACAAGTGTTCGGCCAAGAAGAGGTTTATCATGGCCTCTCCGGCGGATGTTGCCGAGGTCGCCACCGTTCGCCCCGACCTGTCGATCCCGGAGCAACACCTCTCCACGGAAGCCAGAGAAGACGTTGACTACGTTGCCATGCCAAAGGCTTCACATCAGCGGGCTAGCGTATTACTGTATCTCGAGAAAGCTGGCTACGACATGAAGCTCGTCGATAGCGATGGCTTCATGCGCGCCATGTCACAGGTTAAGTGGTCCATCCCCAACCCATCTGGTTCAACCGCCGTAGATCTCTTCGACGGCCCTGCCGCTGATTTCCTCCGCCAAGCGGTCAAGGATTTGCGATCCTTGTACGCCATTGAGCCCATTTTGTCATTTCTGAAGGACATGTTCTACGGTGACAGCTTGGGATCCTCAATTGCCAAGTCATATCTCATCGACCACGACCACGAGGAGGGAACCCACAAAGGTTCTTCCAAGGTGAAACATCCCATCTGTGACATCAAAGAGCGCACCATGGGTCTGTGCTCTTCCAACTGGAAGGATCCCGTCCATGACATGTGAGGAAACATCCTATCAGCAAATCTTACCTTTTCTAGCTTGCCAACCCATACCCTTTGTTGTATTAGCATTTGCCATGCGGTGTTTTAACTGTGTCGTGTTTCATTATTTCAGTTATGCAAAAATGTATTGTTCAATAGGGCTATGTGATGTTTAAGTATGAATTGTCCACTTTAGTTTCACGAATGGCTATATTTGGTTGTTTATAGTGAGTAGATGCCTTGTTTATATTTATTTGTTTGTTAGGTTGGTTGCAGTGAGCATTTTTCTAGTTATCGAGTAGATGCCTTGTTTATATGTAGTTGGTTCTTAGGTTGGTTGCAGTGAGCACTTGTCCAGTTATCAAGCAGATGCCTTGTTTATCTGTATTTGGTTGTTAGGTTGGTTGCAGTGAGCATTTGTCCAGTTTTCAAGCAGATGCCTTGTTTACCTGTATTTGCTTGTTAGGTTCGTTGCAGTGAGCATTTGTCCAGTTTTCAAGCATATGCCCTGTTTATCTGTATTTGCTTGTTAGGTTGGTTGCAGTGAGACTCTGCCCAGTTTTTAATGGCTATATTTGGTTGTTATACTGATCATTTATGCCTTGTTTATTTCAGTCATTCACAATGTGATGTTCATTATGTGTAAGTCAGAACTGTGCCGCTCGATTGCATCAATACCAGTTTGAACAGCTATATTTGGTTCCAGTTATGCCTAGTGTTGTTAACACATGCCCTTTATTTCAGTTTTACACATTTATCCAATGTGATATTTAAGCATTACCTACGTTCTATTCATTTTCAACAATACTAGTTTGAATCGCAATATTTGATGGCTGTTAAGCCTGTTGTAGGTAACATTGCCTTCCATTTTATATCTGCTTTAACAGCATGCTGAAACGAACACATTCAAGTTATTATTTGGAGATGATGTTGTTTACCTTTGCTATACTTGTTTGATGTTAAGGTTGCTATACTTATCATGCCTTTCCAGTACTTATGCAGGACAACAACAAGAGTGGCCACCATTTTCCGCCAAGGTTAGTTTCATCCCTCGGCTTGTACTCCCCCCATCGTTCCATAATGTAGTGCATATAGATCCAGGCCTGGACACTTGTTAGCTTCTAATATTGACTTGTTGCTTGTAGGTACATATGCCCTTGGCAAGGATCCACGCATCGACCCTTTTTGCATATGGGGCAATGGGATATTCATGAACAAGCATCAAGTGAGGAAACTGATAAGGATTATTAGCAAAAAGATACGAACGGTGGCAAGCAAATAATTTGTTTATGCTCTATCCAACACAATAGTGAGCTTTAGAATGGTAAGTACAAACTCCGCAGCCTTCTCTTTTTACTGCTCATAATTAGTTGTTAGACAACAATGTCTGAATCTTTTTCGTTTGCAGTGGTTCCCGAAGCAGTTCACTCAAGATTACCTTGCAAAGTACATGATTGGTGGACATGCAATGAAGGTTAAAGTATTTCATCCAGACTACAATGAGCATCGAGAAGTCCTAACAAAGATAGTGAAGGATGGACGAGCAACCATCACAAGGGGTTGGCCTAGAGTCGTGCGCACATTACTTATGGAGGAGGGCACAATATGGGCATTCCGCTTCACCTTGTCCAGCAACCAGAATGTCTTTCGCCTCTCTCTTTATAGTCTTTAGTACAACTGTGGTTCATCATTCTTTACTTGGTGCTTCTGTAGTTCTTCAGTATATGTACTTGCGCATCGAATTATGCATTCGTGGTTGAACCTACACTACTGCAGGATGCTGCTAACGCGACACTACGATCAGAGACCCTTCGACGAAACGGTCTGCGATGCCATAATCGCAAAGGGTGGTGTAAAAAACCATCAAAAAAGGTGCAAAACATTTGCGATGGAGGATGCATCAAACATGGTTTAGAGTTTTGTTGCGTGTGTGATGCTGGGCATACGATTCAGCCCAATCAACCGTTTGCGATGAGGAGGAACAAAAGAAATGGGCAGACAGATGAAGGTGTGTGCGATGTACAACATACGGTTCACTCAGACGAACTGTTTGTGATTAGGCAACACAAAAGAAACAGTCAGCCAGATCAAGGTGTGTGCGATGTACTACATACGGTCCACTCGGATGAACTGTTTGCGTTGAGACATGGGAACATAAACGGTTCAACTTAACAAGATGTGTGTGATACGCGGCAAACAGGTCTGTAATCAGAAATGTGTGCGAAGACCGATAATAAGACAGACGATTGCTTCTAATAAGACGTATGTGATATGCTCTGTCTACACAACATCTATTGGCCATTGGGGGACGGACGGTCATCTGGATATGCCATAAGGATGCGAAGAGGCATCCTATATCAGCAAGGACTAGTTGTTCCACCAGTAGCTCATGTAAGAGAACTCTCAAGTTAAGTGTGCTCAGGCTGGAGCATCCATCAGATGGGTGACTGGATGGGAAGTTGTAGTTAAATTAACCTCGAGGTACTTGGATTTTTATTTTATTTTATTTTTTAACACATGTTAAAGAAGGTCTACCGCATTACTTTTTGACAATGTACGATACGTGGCATACAGTTGATCCATCCAACCTGTTTGTGATGGAATAAGCCGTGTGTGTTGTGGGCAAACGCTTGCTAGTATTCAACCATTTGAGATTGATGAATTCATCACCGATGGGTTCCCTAGAGTGGTCCGTGTTCATCTGATCATCATCTACTTCTGGTGCTAGCTCGATGTTCCTTCTATGCTAAGTTTCCATTAATTGATGGCGTTTTATGAACACGCCACCGTTTCCCGCCATTTCCTCGCCTGTTTCTCGCCACCCAGCGATATTGCGCATAAACCTAGGCGGTGCGCGACGCACGGAGGCGACTAGCGTAGCCTGTAGCACATCCACCTTTTCCAAGCATGCCAACCCACCAAAGCGCTGCCTCTGCCATCAACCTCGCCGACGAGGAAAATGAGCAGGCGCCACGGCCCGTCAAGGCCAAGGCGCTCCTCGGCAACGCGATGGACGATGCCGTGATGTGCGTCATCGCCAGGGTTGAGCAGACCTTTGGCGCATGGCGCTTGAGCGCCGCAGATCAAGATAGGCATGTCAGCGCCGACAGGCTGCAGCTCGCCGCACAACATGATCGATGGCGCGCCGCAGAGCAAGCTAGGCGCGTCAGCACTGATAGGCTGCGGCTCGCCGCACGGCGAGACCGTTGGAGCGCCGCAGAGCGAGAGGCGCGGCGCGCCGCACAGCAAGAGCGGATCCATCGGTGTTTGCCTGCTGTAGACACGGCGTCGCAGCTGGGTACACGTCCCTTCAGTACCCCCATTCCTAGCCAGGAGTGGGCACAGGCCCTCAGCGTCGTACTTGCACTAGAGGCAGGCCGTGGCGTACTTGCACCGGACGCCCGCCGCACCGTTTGCATGGGTGCCGCCGTTCGCCTTGTCCGCGGCCCGCTGGATGCCAACGCGCTGGTCCGTAGGCTCGACCGCCTCCTTGGCCCAGGTGTCCACCTGGGTGCAGTAGAGGAACATGGCCGTCACATCCTCGAGCTGGTGATCTCCGATGAAATAGCCAACTTGGAGCTCGAGATCGCGCTCCAGATGTACCGCGAGCATGTCGACCGCTTGGACGAACGCTTGCACGAGTTCAGGCACAGACAAGAGCTACCGTAGGCAAGGGCTGCTGGTCATGGTCTCATGGACACGTTTTATTTTGTGATTCGTTTCGACATGGATAGCTATGTATTCACAGCCATCATAGTATTGCTCTGTTTATTCCTCTGTTTCAATGTGTGTACTCTGTTTTCTGTTCCTATATGTTCTGTTTCAATGTGTGTATATACGCTTTCCATTCTGTATATGTGGATGATAACAGCTAGATTCAAATTAGTATACAAAAACAGATAGAAAATGGAATTCATAATATATATATATATATTAATTGTTCATTAGTTCATCACAGAATATATATATATATAATATCATCACATATACGTGATGATACTTAACTACTCGGTACAATGCATAAAATTGAAAACGAACAATACTAAAACTAATAATCCCTCCTGGGGCTAGTATTCCGGCAGCCCCTCGCCAGCAGCTCCCTGGTGCGCGGCATCTTCCCAGTGCGGAGGCAGTACTCCGCCTCCTCTGCCTCGCAGCGCTTGACATACCGATCTACCTCTTGCTAGCGGACGCGCACGAACGATCTTGCCATTTCATTGGGCGCTCACCAGAGCTCCTCATCGGTGGCACGCTGGAGCTTATCGCCCCACCTCCACGCAGCGATGAGGCATCCAACGCTGACCTTCCACGCGAAGTACCCGTCTTCGTACACCTCCTCAGCACGACGACGCGCCCGCCCCCAAAGCTCCGCCGCCTCCTTTTTCCAGGCGGCATCACGGGCTTCACATGCCGCCTGGTACCTGGCTTCCTCCTCCGCCATCTCCTTCTTGAATGCCACTTGCCTGGCTTTCTCAGCCAGTGGCAGCGACTTCCACAGACAAAGATTGTACTGGCCCCAAAACCAATCCAAAGTTGGGGGGTCCGGCGCAACCTCGTCAGGCGGCGCGTAGGGGTCCTCGTCGCTGCTATTCGAGTGAGCGTCCTCGTGGGGCGGCGACTCCTCGTCGGCGCGTGGGCAGACCGGCGGCGCCATGGTAGAGATTTGTGTGTGTGTGAGAGAGAGGCGAGCGAGGGGAGGGTGTAGATGAGAATGTAGGCAGGACGACGTGAGCAAGGGGGTATTTATTGGCGGCCGGAATCTAGATCGACGGGGATAGTACACACGTCGGTCACCGGAATTTACGAGTACTGTAGTTTGAATTACACACGATTCCCGCAGCAAAATCCGTGTGTGAACATAATAGCTAACGGTTTCCAATACAGAACCGTGCCTGATTAATGATCCCCGCCACTCACCTACCAAACCTCGAGCCACGAGATAGAGTGCCAATCGTGTGGGGGCCGGTTGTCTTGCCAGATCTTTACATTTTCTTTTTGAACACCAGATATTTACATCATCTGATGATTTTTTAACTCGCACACAAGTATAAAAAAATATGATTTTTCAAACCGTTATGGTTAGGCGTTGCATGTAGATGTAGTTCAAATTTGAATTACAGTCATTAAATGGTTAGAAAATCACCTAAATGTCTTTAAAAGGTCAAATGACCCCTGAAATTTTCCAAATTTCCACATGACACTTGTATTAGTGCACGTTAAACATAGAAAAAAAATTGAAGGCCGTAAGAGGAAGCTATCTCCCGTTCGTCATCAAACATGCATTGTTCCCTCTCAGAACCACGAACCTTCTAGTGAGTTGCTCCGGTTTGTGAGGGGTGTGTCTCCAAACTTTCGTCAAACAGGCCACTTTTTTTACCACATCATCTTGGTGGCATGACATTAAATCAAGCAAGGTTTCATGTTTTTCTGATCATTTCTGAATTTTTTGGAATTAAAATGCAATGGCACTCCATGCATGTGCCCATGCCTTAAGACCAATATGTTTGAAAATTCCTTCTAATTTACTGCACATGGAATTAACTCGCACATAAGTACACAAAAATATGATTTTTCAAACCGTTTTGGTTAGGCATTGCATGTAGATGTAGTTCAAATTCGAATTACTGTCATTAAATGGTTAGAAAATCACTTAAATGTCTTTAAAAGATCAAATGACCCCTGAAATTTTCCAATTTTTCACACGACAGTTGTATTAGTGCACGTTAAATGTAGAAAAAAATTAAAGGTCGTAAGAGGAAGTTATCTCCCGTTCGTCGTCAAACATGCATTGTTCCCTCTCGGAACCACGAACCTTCTAGTGAGTTGCTCCGGTTTGTGAGGGGTGTGTGTCCAAACTTTCATCAAACATGCCAATTTCTTTACCACATCATCTTGGTGGCATGACATTACATCAAGCAAGGTTTCATGTTTTTCTGATCATTTCTTAATTTTTTGGAATTAAAATGCCATGGCACTCCATGCATACGTATGCATGTGTCCATGCCTTGAGACCAATATGTTTGAAAATTCCTTCTAATTTACTGCACATGGAATTAACTCGCACACAAGTACACAAATATGATTTTTCAAACCATTTTGGTTAGGCGTTGCATGTAGATGTAGTTCAAATTTGAATTATGGTCATTAAATGGCTAGAAAATCACTTAAATGTCTTTAAAAGGTCAAATGACCCCTAAAATTTTCCAAAATTTCACATTACAGTTGTAGTAGTGCACGTTAGACGCAGAAAAAATTGAAGGCCGTAAGAGGAAGCTATCTCCCGTTCGTCATCAAACATGCATTGTTCCCTCTCGGAACCACGAGCCTTCTACAGAGTTACTCCGGTTCGTGAGGGGTGTGTCCAAACTTTCGTCAAACATGGCAATTTATTTACGACATCATCTTGGTGGCATGACATTACATCAACCAAGGTTTCATGTGTTTTTGATATTTTTTATTTTTTCAAATTAAATGCCATGTCACTCCATGCATACGTATGCATGTGTCCATGTCGTGAGACAAATATGATTTTTCAAACCGTTTTGGTTAGGCGTTGCATGTAGATGTAGTTCAAATTTGAATTACGGTCATTAAATGGCTAGAAAATCACTTAAATGTCTTCAAAAGGTCAAATGACCCCTAGAATTTTCCAAAATTTCACATTACAGTTGTAGTAGTGCATGTTAGATGTAGAAAAAACTTGAAGGCCGTAAGGGAAGCTATCTCCCGTTCATCATCAAACATGCATTGTTCCCTCTCGGAACCACGAGCCTTCTAGTGAGTGCTCCGGTTTGTGAGGGGTGTGTGTCCAAACATTCGTCAAACATGCCAATTTTTTTACCACATCATCTTGGTGGCATGACATTACATCCACCAAGGTTTCATGTGTTTCTGATTTTTTTTATTTTTTGGAATTAAAATGCCATGTCACTCCATGCTTAATTACTTTTGTCATAGCCGTTAGACCAATATGTTTGAAAGTTCCTTCCAATTTACTGCACATGGAATTAAATCGCACACAAGTACACAAAATATGAGTTTTCAAACCGTTATGGTTAGCTGTTGCATGTACTTGTAGTTCAAATTTCAATTACGGTCATTAAATGGCTAGAATATTACTTAAATGTCTTAAAAGGTCAAATGACCCCTGAAATTTTCCAAAATTTGACATGACAGTTGTATTAGTACTACAAAATTTCCCGTTCATTTAAAACACCATCCGTTGCCACTTTACTCCAAATTCGTCTTTCACAACTAATAAAAAATATCTACAACATCACACACAGTTGTTTTCTAGGAACCGTTTGCGATGAAAATATCTGGGTCTATTTAAGTCTCCCTCCTTAAGCTTCGCCGGCTCGTCTGCTCCAGTGCCGGCAGCCCCCGAATCCACGAATCCCGATCCCCATTCCCACACCCCCTTCTTGCAAAGATGACGCCATGGAAACGCTTTATGAAGGCCCGTACAATGGTTAAGTCCCCCACGAGCACCGCCGCCTGCGCTGAGAGCGCGGCCGCCTACGCCAAGAGTGCCGCCGCATCCGCATTGAGCGCAGCCGCTTCCGCCGAGAGGGTGTCTGCGGCAGCCATCAGGGCAGCTGCAGCAGCCGAGACGACTACGGCTTCTGCTGCGACGGCGGCTACAAACACCGAGAGCACTCAAGCTGCCGTCCGTGCCGCCGATGTCGCCCTGGCCCGGGTCGAGGCCATCCACGCCAAGATCGACGATGCACACGCTAAGATATTCTAGGCCACCTCGGACTCCAGCATGCAACCCACGTCTGAAAAAGCGGCGGTGGCCATGGAGCACCTGCTTCCTCATGAGGTCGCCAAGCGGGAGCTAAAGATGCAGGAGGCGGCAGAGATGGAGGACCGCCGGGAGGAGGAGTTGCGCGTGGCCGAGGTTGAGGTAGAGAAGAGTCTGCCCTTCGAGGAATCAGCGGTGGTGTACCAACGCGAGCTCTGGCGCAGCCACTACTACGAGTACTACAACCTTGAGGGCGGCGTCAGGGATGAGGACGAGGACGCGGTCGACTTCAACAGGGGAGGCGCAGAGTCCACCAACGGCGGCATGTCGCCAACACAAGTCATCGACGTCTCATCTCACACCGGCGATGCATAGGCCGGCGCGGCGGCGGATTTGTTAAAATTATGCGTACTTAGGCTTTGTTTTTAATGCTGGTCTTTTGTTAGAGCAATGTTTAGGTCAACTGGCTTTATTTAATTACTAAAATTGCTCGATTCAGTAAGTGTGGTCTGTCTGCTGTACGCTCTTTTGTGTGCCCAAATTAGCAAGCGATGTTAAATTATGCAATGATGTACCCGGGGAAATTTCCACAAAAATTTGAATTATCAAACTCATGCCATGCGCATAAAGCAGAAGAATCGTTTGCGATGCACACAATCGTTCAAAGTGAATGGTCCGGCTGCACCGTGCGCAAAGTTTCCCTCCACATTTCCAAAATTTTGGCCTACCGCCAAAATATCTACCCCCGCCCCCTTCCCCACCCCCTTTTCTCCCCGACCACAAGTCACACTTCCCATGTTTCCTCCTTCCTTCCTTCCTTCCTTCCTAAGCTATAGCCGCTTCCTCGCTCTCGCCGTCTCGCATCCTACCGCCGGGGTCGCCATGGTCTTCTTCAAAGACCTCTCCAGCGGTTCCTCCTCCGGCGACGACTCCTTCACCACCCGGGTATGCCTCTCTTCTCTCTCTCGGGCTATGACTTGGAATGAAGGATTTTTACCCGGCGGTCAATTTGAGTCATTTCTTCCTCTTGTAGCTCCCTAGGACCATCAGTGGCAACGAATGGAACGGGGTGGCTGAAGATCTATTTGCTCGTTGTCACCATCAATCTCCATGCGTGAAGCTAGTTGCGTTTGAATCTGTGGACAGTGGGAGGAAGTTTCTGGCATGTGCAGAGAAGGTTAGACCCTCTTTCGTTGTTACAAATCATTTGTTAGATGTGATTCAGACACTGTCACGGTCCCAACCCATTCATACCACACCTTCAACCAAACGCATCCTAAGACAGTGTCACAGTTTGTAGCTAGTATCTTAAATTGTTGCCATCTCATTAGCGGTGCCATTAGAAAATTATTTGGCACCGCTTCAGCTGTTTGTGCAGCCAACTTTGGTCCACACATCCGAGCAGCCAAGCAGTAAAATACTAAATCTTTATGGCACGAAGGAACTGGGCATCGGAGCAACTACGTGCTCCGGGGTCCGGGTCCCTGATTTTTTTTCCGCTGCATCGGCTCGCCAGTGCAGGGCACCGGTGCTAGATGTAGCAACAGTTGTCTTTACCCCAGTTTTGGCATACATAGTGGACGACCTTAGTGCTATTAGTTCTATGTTACTAAATTTGTGCATGTACACACCTGTTAGTATCAATTTGCTGTCATCCAAACACTGTCGCTATGCTGTTGCAGTTATATTTACCTTCCTCATAAAATGTTAATTGTACATGAGTAAGAACTTGTAGCGTCGTTGTAGTTAATTATAGCTTCTGATGTTCCAGAATTTGGTTGTTGTCTCAGAAGCAATTAATTCATTTGCACATTGATCTTTCTAAGAAGATATGTCATAATTAACATGTTTCTTCAATTTTTCAAAATAAGCATTGGTGATTTTCTATGTTGCTATAAACCCATTTCCCCTACAATTGTTTCTGATCTAGTTTTAAATATTATAGGATGAACGGAAGTGTTCTTACTTGGAGTGGGTTGATCAAGAGTGGCCACAGTCTTTCAAGATGTGCCTAGCGAAGCTCTGGAGCATGTATGAGGAAGAAAACAGACGTAGGCTTAGAGAAACTGTTGTCAACGCTGAAGAATATTTGAAGATGCGGGATAAAAAAGTTGAAGGTGGAGAATGAGCTCAGATTTTTAGATCAGACATTGCTAAGATGGTGTTGGCGAAGGAGGAGGCACTTTCCCAGTTGGCCTGTGCAAAACAGGTTCTTACTGAACTGAAAGCAGAGGTGGATAAGACGAGCCTGGATGATCTCGATTAGGGAAATGAATATATTGTTCTTATGAAGTTGAACTAGCTATGTGTTGTACTGTGTTGCTTTCATGTAGCTACCATACTGTGATGTTATAATATATTTATGTGCCTGATATGAAATTGGCAAACAGTTGTTCGATATGAAATGTGAATTTGCGTAATACTGGAATTATTAATTGTAAACTAATAAACCTGTTAAATGTGTCATGGACCTTTGCAAACGGTTCTAGCAGTACAAGTGCTTGCGATGGATAACCCAATGCCACACCGTTTTCTTCATCAAATCGTGTGTGATATAGTTGATAAAAGCAAACAGTTAACCAAGGCAGACCGTGTGTGATAGTTACACCTTTCACACACGAGCCTACACATAAAACTATGTGGGATGTACGTATGAACGGAAACATTTTCCCTGGATTGACTGTGTGGGATGTATATAAGAATGGAAACATATTCCTTGGATTGACTGTGTGTGATATACATACGAACGGAAATGTTTTTTCAGGATTCATCGTGTGGGATGTACATACCTACGGAAATGTTTTTCTCGGATAACCGTGTGGGATGTACATACCTACAGAAATGATTGGGTTTCGATGCCTTGCCCGATCGCACACGGCACCAGCTTGTGTCCCAAGAGGGCCTATCCCCGACGATTTCTGGGTCGTGTGGGAAGGACCCCCCTCTCGCCCACACTCACTTGCAGACGGTTCCAAATGCTGTCGCGGAAAGGGGTTAAAAACCATTTGTATAGCACCGACGTGCACCAGTGCTATATTTGTAATAAACATGGTTGGATATGAAATAAGTGATTGCCTACTTTCAAATTCAAAACATGTAATTTTTAAATCAGGGATTACACTGCACACGGTTTGCGAAAGCGAAACGTCTGCGATAGACATGGAGATCAAACATGTTTCTAGGATCCACTACATGTGCGATCAATCTCTACTGCACACACGATCAGCCAAGAAAAAACATGTGCGATTAACAACAGCATTGCACACAGTTCTTTCTTATTAAATGTTTGCGATAGTCACCTTATCACACACGCTTCTCAATTACAGACTGTTTGTGATGTTGTGCACATCGCAAATGTTTGGTCATCGAAGAACGCGTGCGATAGGTCTTCATCCGACGCGGGTACGCCGGATGAATCGTGTGGGATGTATCCAAGCTTTGCATACAATTTTATAGCGGCAACTGTGTGCGCTCTTACATCGAATCGCATATAGTCGAGGAAAAGTAAATGTGTGTGATTGTCTGTTTCTATAATCGTGAACTGTTTGTGATGGGTTGCGCATCATAAACGTAGCACCACAGAAAACCGACTGCGATGGCAATGCAAGCACAAACGAGTTGTAAGGGTGGAGCATTTCGAATATTCTAGATATCAGAAAAAAATTATAGGGACAACTGTATGCATCAAGGCTCCCTATCTACGACGGTTTCTGGGTCGCGTGGGAAGGACCCCCCTATCGCAGTCACTCACTTGGCGACGGTTCAAAATGCCGTTGCGGAAAGGGGTTAAAACCGTTTGTATAGCACCTCGCTGTACCAATGCCTAAACTTATTAGATGGGTTCTCTTGCTGCAAGAATTTGATTTGCATATTATTGATAGAAAAAGAGCTGAGAACCCCATAGCAGACAACTTGTCTAGGTTAGAAAATATTCTTGATGACCCACTACCTATTGATGATAGCTTCCCTGATGAACAATTAGCTGTCATAAATGATTCTAGTAGTACTCCTTGGTATGCAGGCTATGCTAACTATATCGTTGCGAAATTTATACCGCCTAGTTTCACATACCAGCAAAATAAAAAGTTTTTCTATGATTTAAGACATTACTTTTGGGATGACCCACACCTTTATAAAGAAGGAGTAGATGGTGTTATTAGACGTTGTGTACCTAAGCATGAACAGGAACAGATCCTACGCAAGTGTCACTCCGAGGCCTACGGAGGACACCATGCTGGAGATAGAACTGCACAGAAGGTATTACAATCTGGTTTTTATTGGCCTACACTTTTCAAGGATGCTCGTAAGTTTGTCTTGTCTTGTGATGAATGTCATAGAATTGGTAATATTAGTAGACGTCAGGAAATGCCTATGAATTATTCACTTGTCATTGAACCATTTGATGTTTGGGGTTTTTATTATATGGGACCTTTTCCATCCTCTAATGGGTATACTGATCGCTCTCTGACTATAGCGCCAGAAAAGCTCCTGTCTACTAGGACTACGTCGGTATTTCCCCAAAGAGGAAGGGATGATGTAGCACAGCGAAGGTAGGTATTTCCCTAAGTGAAGAAACCAAGGTTATCGAACCAGTAGGAGAACCAAGCAACACAACGTAAACAACACCTGCACACAAATAACAACACCTCGCAACCCGACGTGTTAAAGGGGTTGTCAATCCCTTTCGGGTAACGATGCCAGAAAATTGTAGTAGATTGAAATAATAGATCGCAAATAAAATAAAGTGCAGCAAAGTATTTTTGTATTTTTGGTTTAATAGATCTGAATAAAAATGCAAAGGAAAAGTAGATCGCAAGCAAATATATGAGAAAGAAGACCCAGAGGCCATAGGTTTCACTAGTGGCTTCTCTCGATAAAGATAGCAAACGGTGGGTAAACAAATTACTATTGGGCAATTGATAGAACCACAAATAATTATGACGATATCCAGGCAATGATCATTACATAGGCATCACGTCCAAGAATAGTAGACCGACTCCTGCCTGCATATACTACTATTACTCCACACATCGGCCGCTATCCAGCATGCATCTAGTGTATTAAGTTCATGGAAAAACGGAGTAATGCAATAAGAATGATGACATGATGTAGACAAGATCCGTTTATCTATTGTGTTAGATATAGATCCCATCTTTTTATCCTTAGTAGCAATGATACATACGTGTCAGTTCCCTTTCTGTCGCTGGGATCAAGCACCGTAAGATCGAACCCACTACCGGGCACCTCTTCCCATTGCAAGATAAATAGATCAAGTTGGCCAAACAAAACCCAAATAACAGAGAAGAAATACAAGGCTATAAGAGATCATGCATGTAAGAGATCAAAGAAACTCAAATAACTTTCATGGATATAAAAAGATATGACTGGTCATAAACTCAAAGTTCATCAGATCCCAACAAACACACCGCAAATAAGGTTACATCATATGGATCTCCAAGAGACCATTGTATTGAGAATCCAGCGAGAGAGAGAAAGCCATCTAGCTACTAACTACGGACCCGAAGGTCTACAAAGAACTACTCATGCATCATCGGAGAGGCACCAATGGAGGTGGCGAACCCCATCCGAGATGGGGTCTAGATTGGATCTTGTCGTGGAATGGTCACGGGCAGATGTCCTCATGCAAGGACTTAGTCGTGGAGCCATCGCAACTAGGAAGCTTAAAGGGGTTAAACGGGACAAAGGACACGAGGATTATACTGGTTCGGCCCCTTACGGTGAAGGTAAAAGCCTACTCCAGTTGAGGTGGAATTACTTAGGGTTTCGATGACCAGGGAGCTAAACCGCTATGCCTGGCTATCGATCTGATCTTACTTGTCCTGAACCGCCGCTGGGTCGTCCCTTTATATAGAGAGGTTAACGCCCAGCGGCTCTCAGAGTCCCGGCCGGCTTATAAACAGTGTCCGGCTCGGACTCTTAACTATTCTTGCCTTACACTACAAATCATGCCTTAACGGCGGTTTATCACTACGGGCCTTAAGCCGCCTCTAGGCCTTAGGCCCATTACTGAACCGCCATCCTCAAGCTTGATATTGGGCTTCATATGATGATCGTCAGAACATAACCCGGCCCCTCCTGGGCAGGTGACTCCAGTAGTTATATCCCCAACATTAGGCCCCAGATTGATTTGAACCGGTTCATGTCAATCTTCAATACCTTAATAGAAAATCTTCTGGCTTCTGTCTGCGCAAAGGCTATGACCCACCATGACGTCATCTTCTGGATTCTTTGTAGCCCGTCGTGACGTCATCCGCCATTAATGCACGTTCTGCCCAACGTATCTCAACGGATCCTTGTCTTAATAACTATCCCGAAAATCGAGGCGTCTCTACAGCTGGATAATCATGTCTTCAGCCTCCTCGTTTCTCACGCCCATTCATCAGCCGTCCCTTATAAGTAGGCCCGACCCTCAGGTCTTCATCATTCTTCCATTTCCATCGTCTTCCTCCTCTCGACGCCTCAGAGCCCGAGCTCCGCCGCCGCCGCCGTGCATCCCGTCTGCACCAACCAAGGCCGCTGCATCGACTTGTCCTGACTAGAGAACCGCGGCGCACCTCCGCTGCTCATCAGCACCAGTAAGTCCTCGCCGTCCCGTATACTAGATCCGCATTTAGGGTTCGCGAGTTCTTGTGTGTTCTTCGTGGTTCCTCGCGATTCCTTCACAGTTCTTCCACAACGGCCTCCTTTGATCCAAGAGTAGTGCATAACTTCGGCGGTAGTCATTTCACACCCATTTTCAATACGAGCAGATCCCTTTTGCTTGCAAAAAGACCTCATTTAGAGCTTATGAACTTCTCTGTATCAGTTTTTAGGTCTAGAAATTTTTCTTTTCTGGACGATCGTTTGATCCAAAATAATCCCTGCAATCTGTGAAACTTGTTTGTGCAACACTTAGGCAGAAAACTGCATCTGTTAGCCATGGCGGCTCATATCGCCGGCTTAAAAGAGGCCAAGCTTTGTGAAATTTCCGGATCATTCATAATAGAGTTAAATAACGTAATTGCTCATGATATCCAGGACGGCTTAAATAACCTGACACAATTAGCCATATATCATTAGGCCCCTTCATAAGCCGCCATCTTGAATACTGAACTGAAATCTTCCTCCGGCTTAAATTTGAACCGGAAATTTTATTTTGTCATAGGCTTCCATCTTTCACAATGCCGCCTAAGGCTCCCAAAGCACCCATCACATGCAACTGGGTTAGATCCAACGTCACTGACAACATCTTAGCTGATTTTGTAAAGACGGGTTATCTGCCAAGGAAAGAGATCATGTCTTATCGTGCTCCTGACCCGTCAGAAGAGAAACCTCATCCCAAGGAGGGGGAAGTTGTCATTTTCACTGATCATATGAAACGGGGTTTCGCTCCACCCGGCTCCAAATTTTTTAGAGATATCCTGCATTTTTTTGATATGCGACCTCAAGACATCGGACCCAACTCTGTGTCAAACACCTGCAACTTCCAAGTATTCTGTGAGGTGTACCTCGGAGAAGAACCCAGCTTGCTACTCTTTAGGGAGTTATTTTATCTGAACCGCCATAATGAATGTGCAAACGGGCCTAGCTTGGAACTCGGTGGAATCTCAATCCAAGGACGGAGAGATTGTCTCTTCTCTTATGCCGAGCCGCCAAGCCACCCAAAAGACTCGAACCAGACATGGTTCTACTGCCAAGACACTTCTCCGGCTGATGAGAACCCTCTGCCCGGCTTTCGCGCCCTGCGTCTGGAGTCAAATCACCCCTTACCAGACAAATTATCTCAAGCTGAACGTCAACCACTTATTCCCACCATCAACAAGATCAAAGCTCTTCTGGGGAACGGCCTAAACGGCATTGATCTGGTCCGGGTCTGGATTGCCTGGCGGGTGATTCCTTTAAGCCGCCGCCCCGGCTTGATGTGTGATTACACGGGCCAGAAGGATGATCCTCTTCGGCACAGTCCAGACAACTTACCTGAGGACGTCATTGATGATACAACCAAGTCTCTTCTGAACGAGAGCCTGGCAGATTGCAGGAGAGTGGGCTTAATCCCTTTCTGCAAGGCTAACCCGGCTCCAGCGGTAAACCATTGACCTGAATACTTCACCTTCCATTTTAACGATTTTGTCTTAACTCACTAACCCTTGTTGTATTTTACAGGCTAATGATAAATTCTGGAAGGTCAAGTATGACCACGAAGCTGCCAAGAAAGCCCGAAAAGTTAAGAAAGCCGCCAGGAAAGCCGCTCCCCGTAAGAAGGGGAATAAACCTAGCGCCTCGGACCTGCTTCATATGGAAGACACCTCCGAGTCAGAGGTAGCTCTTGATTCTTTAGGCTCCTTCTTTAACCATCTTATTGACACTGATTATCAGCAGGAGGACACCGGAACGAGTCATGAAGTGAATGAAGAGGTAACTATAATTTCCTCCGACTCCGAGCCTTTGCCGAGACAGAAAGTCCGAAGAGTAACCCGGAAAGTAAGATTTTCACATCCTTTAGCTTATCAAGATCCTCAATTTCTTTTGAAGCGACAGATTTATGAGAGTCGGAGGCAGACCCGGACCAGCAAAGATGCAGACCTCTCCTCCGGCTTACCCGATGCATCAAGGAAGCACCGGACTGAGGTTATCTCCGACTTATATTCTTTGTATCCTTTGGCGGGCGTCACTCGTCAACCACTCAATTATTCTGACTCAAACTACCAGGGAACTTCACCTTCCTCCGGCGACTCAATGCAGTCCAGCTTGCCGGCTTTCAAAACTGCTCCTGGGTAATGATGATCAGTTTATTTTGTGCTTATCTTATTCATGTTTTTGCACTAACCCTTTGACTTGCAGTGTACAAGTGAAGCCCAGCAAGAGGGCGAAGAAAAATAAGCCGGCCGAAGAGCCGGTCCTGGCTGAGCCGGAACTTAGAACGGCTGCTCCTGACACCTCTGCTGATGAGATGCCGGCTATACCATCTCCTGATGCCACCACTGCTTCAACTGTTGAACAAGCTATGGAAGGTTCTGAGAACCCGGAGATCCCCAGCCCGGCTCATCCAGATGATCCGGACGTTGAGATCACCCGGACTGAGTTTGTCGAACCGGGACGACCTACCGTGCTAGCCAAGTGCTCTGCCAAGGAAGAACTTCTAGAGCGCCGCCGGGCCAAGTTGGACATCACTGATTATGCTCATCTGAGCATTGAAGATATTGTCTCTGGCTATGTGAATCAAGTGCACAACAGCCGGGATCTGGAGATTGACATGGTGAAACAAATACAGAAAAAATCTGAGGTATAACTCTCTTTCTTACTCCATAGTTATACTTACCATGCCAGCCCCCAAGTCTATTACTTATGATAAAATATGTTGTAGACTTAATACCGGCTTAGTAATTACTGCAAGAAAATCGGCTTACCTGGTAGCACTCAAGGTCCGGTTTAATCAGCATATCTGAACTGGTCCTTACCTTGTTTTAACCAAGTAGTTGAACAGCAATATGCATTAGCCCCCAAGTGCCAAGTACCTTTGCTTGCAAAGTGCTTGGGACTTATTTGCATGAACCGCCACTGTAAATAGAGCTCTTCAGCATACATTAGCCCCCAAGTGACAAGTGTCTATGCTTGCAAAGTGCTTGGGACTTAATGTTGCATTATAATCACCCTAACTGTGACCCGCAATTCATACAGGCCGCCGTCAAGCAATTTGAATCAAAGATCTCTGATTTAAAGAACCCGCCTGAAGACTTAAGAAAATGAAACCCAAAAGGCCAACTCCAAGTTTGAATTCAGTGTATCTGCTCAAGAGAAACTGAAGAAGAAATTTGAAGCAGAGAGAAAAGCCTGGGCGGATGAAAAGACGGCTTTGCTCAGCCGGGCCGAACAAGCGGAGGCCACTCTTGCTGAAACAGCCGCCGAGCTATCCGGCTTAAAACACCATGTTTCTCAGATGGTCTCCGCAATCTTTGGTAAGTTACTCTATAAGTGTTTAGCTAGTTTACATCTTTTCCAAAGAGCATCTCAATTGTCATCAGCTTACCTGTCTTTGCAATACAGGCCCCAGGAGCTCCAATCTTAATCAAAACGTGTTGACAAAATTGAAGGCGGTTTATACCTTGGTAGAGCAACTTTACACCGGGTCACAACGTGCCTTAGCCGTTGTGGCTCTGTCAAATGAAGTTCCCACTCACCTGGCGGATGTACTCAGGCGGCTTGCCGTACTTCCTCAACGCTTCCAAGAGTTGAGACGGGCTTCTGCAAGAGCCGGAGCTATAGCCGCTCTGAGCTGGGCCAAGGCGTTTCTATCGGAGCTAGACCCGGCCGACATCGCCCTTGGGTATCCCAGCTTGAAGGAAGACGGCACCCCCTTTGACCAGAAGGACTTCGCCGCTTGTGTGAAGAGCGTACGCCCTGTGGCCACTTTGATTGGCAATGACACAGATCTTACCAAATATCAACCGGGCTATGACGCGGAGAATCAGAGAATCCCAACACCGCGCTATGAAGCAGTCAGCCTGATTCCTCCAACTCGTAAGCATACCTTCGCCCCTGAAGTTGACCCGGCCGGGTTAATTGATGATGAGGCTCAATTTGAAACCTTGAGTGGCATTGTCTGGAAATCATCAACCTTCCAGGTCATGGAAACAGCCGGAGGAGCGGAGAGGGATGACCCGGAAACCTCAGGCCAACAACGCCCTTGATCTCGCAGGCGGCTCATGGTTATGTCTTAAAAGACGATGCCTCACCTTTTGGACTCGGGGAGTCATGTAATAGAGTAGGACAAACACTTAATTTTGTCGTGCCATCGCGCACGTGTGTAGCGCTCAACATTATTTAAGCTGCCCTTTTATATTCTTCCGGGTTATGCTTGATCCTCTGTTTTCCTTATGTTTAAAGAGTTGTCTTTAATTGTCCTGCATAGAAAAAACAAATCACAAGTCCCTTGCCGGCTTACCGCATGGAGAGTCATACACTTTACATATAACCCGGAATCATAACAAACCGGTCCTCCATTTTATCCTTGAGACAACCATAACAGCATACCTATGATCCTTCAAGTACACCTCCTGTTTATGTGATCCGAATAATGAGTAAAAAACCCCACTATGTAACATGATGCTTATCATGTGCGATCAACTTTATTGACCAAAGTTAAGGCGGTGGAGTAGAAACCACCCTTGAACACTTTTAGATATAATCAAAAGAACTTGTTTGCAACAAAGAGACTTCAAAAATTTGGAGGCTTCTGATTCGAATACGACCAGAGAAACGTCCCAAAGGGGTTAAGCTAAGATTCGAATACGATCCTATAGCCCCCAGTGGCTTTGGCGTTGCCGATCAAGAGGGTATCGACAGCTATGTTCTCTTTGGTTCGAATACGACCTATGTTTGAACAGGAAGCCCCCAAATGATCTTGAGAGTTGTTTAACGACGCTGATTCGAATACGATCCATGTCGGTTCCCAAAGGGGGTTGAGCTATGATTCAAATATGATCAAGAAACTCCCCAGTGAGCTCGGCAATATGCCAATAAAGTGGGTATCGACAGCTATGTTCTCTTTGGTTCGGATACGACCTATGTTTGAACAGGAAGCCCCCAAGTGATCATATATTTAACGGCTAGATTCAAATACGATCATAAGCCGGATCAGCCTCCAAGTGATCATGTGATATCATAATGAAAATAACAATGACACATTTACCTTTGGAGGGGAAAAAGGACAGAGGTCCTGCTTTATTATTCATCATAATATATACATGGCTATAGAAATATGTACATTATGAGAGCCGGTGGCTCAGGTGTAATAAGGCCGAAGCTGAGCTATATTCCACGGCCGGCGGGTCTCCTCCTCCGACTTACGTGAATCTTTGTGCTCTCGAATATCGATGAGGTAGTATGAACCGTTGTGCAAGTTCTTGCTGACCACAAAGGGCCCTTCCCAAGGCGGGGATAGCTTGTGTGCATCTGTTTGATCCTGGATGAGCCGGAGCACCAAATCACCTTCCTGAAAGGTCCTGGACTTAACCCGGCGGCTGTGATAGTGACGCAGGTCTTGTTGGTAAATCGCCGAGCGAGCTGCTGCTACGTCACGTTGTTCGTCCAACAAGTCGAGAGCATCTTGACGCACTTGCTCATTGTCCGCCTCGACATAAGCCGCCACTCGAGGCGAGTCATGACGGATGTCGCTAGGAAGAACCGCCTCAGCTCCGTAGACCATGAAGAAAGGCGTGTAACCCGTAGACCTGTTAGGAGTAGTATTGATGCTCCATAAGACAGAGGGTAACTCCTCCACCCAACAACCCGGCATCCGTTGCAAAGGGACCAAAAGCCGGGGCTTGATGCCTTTCAAGATTTCCTGATTGGCTCTCTCAGCTTGACCATTGGATTGGGGGTGAGCTACTGATGAAACATCAAGCCGTATATCCTCTCGTTGACAAAATTCCTCCATGGCGCCTTTAGACAGATTGGTACCATTGTCAGTTATAATGCTGTGTGGAAAACCAAAGCGAAATATCACCTTCTTCATGAACTGAACCGCCGTGGCTGCATCACACCTACTAACCGGTTCTGCCTCAACCCACTTTGTGAACTTGTCAACCGCCACCAAGAGGTGGGTCTTCTTATCCTTGGACCTTTTGAAAGGCCCAACCATGTCAAGCCCCCAGACTGCAAACGGCCAAGTGATTGGAATCATCCTCAACTCTTGAGCCGGCACGTGAGCACGTCTTGAAAACTTCTGACAACCGTCACATTTACTGACTAAGTCCTCTATGTCCGCGTGAGCCGTCAGCCAATAAAAACCATGACGAAAAGCCTTCGCCACAAGGGATTTCGAGCCGGCATGATGGCCACAATCCCCCTCGTGAATCTCTCGTAAAATTTCTTGACCCTCCTCAGGGGAAACACAACGCTGAAAAGCCCCAGTAACACTGCGATGATGCAGCTCGCCATTGATAATTATCATTGACTTAGACCGCCGGGTTATCTGTCTGGCCAAAGTTTCATCCTCAGGCAAGTCTCCCCGGGTCATGTAAGCCAAGTATGGCACTGTCCAATCTGGGATAACGTGAAGAGCCGCCACCAACTGTGCTTCTGGGTCAGGAACAGCCAAGTCTTCCTCTGTAGGCAACTTGACAGAAGGGTTATGCAGAATATCCAAGAAAGTATTAGGCGGCACCGGCTTACGCTGAGAGCCCAGCCGGCTTAAGGCATCCGCCGCTTCATTCTTTCTGCGGTCAATGTGCTCCACTTGATAACCCTGAAAATGCCCGGCGATGGCATCAACTTCACGGCGATAACCGCCATGAGGGGGTCCTTGGAATCCCACTTGCCTGATACCTGTTGAGCCACCAAATCTGAGTCGCCAAAGCATCTCACCCGGCTTAAGCTCATCTCCTTAGCCATCCGAAGACCATGGAGCAAGGCCTCATACTCAGCTGCATTGTTAGTACAGGTAAACATCAACCGTAGCACATAACGAAATTTTTCACCTCGGGGGGAAGCTAAAACGACTCCAGCCCCCGAGCCCTCCAACTGCCTGGACCCGTCGAAGTGAATAGTCCAGTATGTGTTATCTGGCCTCTCCTCAGGCATCTTCAGTTCTGTCCACTCGTTGATGAAGTCTACCAATGCTTGAGATTTGATAGCAGTGCGTGGCACATACTTTAAATCATGAGGCCCAAGTTCAATGGCCCACTTAGCAACTCTTCCGGTGGCTTCTCTGTTTTGGACGATATCTCCTAAAGGAGCAGAACTAACCACAATGATGGGGTGGCCCTGGAAATAATGCTTAAGCTTCCGGCTTGCCATGAACACCCCATAAACAAGCTTCTGCCAATGTGGATACCGTTGCTTGGACTCAATGAGTACTTCGCTGACGTAGTAAACCAGCCGCTGAACCGGATGTTCCTTACCCGCCTCCTTGCGCTCCACCACGATGGCCACACTGACGGCTCGTGTGTTAGAGGCTACATACAACAATAAGGGCTCCTTATCGACAGGAGCAGCAAGGACTAGCGGCTCAGCTAACTGTCTTTTCAAATCCTCAAAAGCAGCATTAGCAGCATCACTCTAGACAAAGTCATCTGTTTTCTTCATCATCTGATACAGTGGGATGGCCTTTTCGCCCAACCGGCTTATAAATCGACTCAAAGCAGCGATGCGACCCGCCAGACGCTGGACGTCATTTATGCACGCCGGCTTAGCCAGAGAGGTGATTGCCTTGATCTTCTCCGGGTTAGCTTCAATGCCTCATTGAGAAACCAGAAAACCCAAGAGCTTGCCTGCAGGAACACCAAAAACACACTTGGCCGGGTTAAGCATCATCTTGTAGACCCGGAGATTATCAAAGGTCTCTCTCAGATCATCTATCAAGGTCTCCTTCTCTCTGGATTTGACCACAATATCATCCACATAGGCATGAACGTTGCGTCCAATCTGATTATGAAGACAATTCTGCACGCAACGCTGGTAAGTCACCTGTGCACTCTTGAGTCCAAAAGGCATAGACACATAATAGAAAGCTCCAAAGGGAGTAATGAACGCCGTCTTCTCTTGGTCCTTAACAGCCATTTTGATCTGATGGTAACCAGAGTACGCATCCAAAAAACTCAAACGCTCACAACCCGCTGTGGCATCAATAATTTGATCAATACGAGGGAGAGCAAAAGGATCAGCCGGACAAGCCTTGTTTAAATCCGTATAATCCACACACATACGCAAGGTGCCGTTCTTTTTTAGTACGAGCACCGGGTTAGCTCACCATTCTGGATGAAAGACTTCCACAATGAACTTGGCCGCCAAGAGCCGAGCTACTTCCTCACCAATGGCTTTCCGCCTCTCCTCATTAAACCGCCGGAGGAATTGCCTGACTGGCTTAAATTTTGGATCAATATTAAGAGTGTGCTCAACGAGCTCTCTCGGTACACCCAGCATGTCAGAAGGTTTCCATGCAAAGATGTCCCGGTTCTCACGGATGAACTCGATGAGCGCGCCTTCCTATTTAGGATCCAGATTGGCGCTGATGCTGAACTGCTTAGATGAATCACCTGGAACAAAGTCAACAAGCTTAGTCTCCTCGGCCGACTTAAATTTCATTACCGGCTAATGCTCCGTGGTTGGCTTTTTCAGAGACGTCATATCTGCCGGGTCAACATTATCCTTATAAAACTTCAACTCCTCTGTCGCACAAACAGATTCAGCGTAAGCAGCGTCACCTTCCTCGCACTCCAAAGCTACTTTTCGGCTGCCATGAACCGTAATGGTCCCGTTGTGACCCGGCATCTTGAGCTGCAAATATACATAACACGGCCGTGCCATGAACTTGGCGTAAGCCGGCCGCCCAAATAGAGCATGGTACGGGCTTCTGATCTTGACCACCTCAAAAGTCAGTTTTTCCGCCCTGGAGTTGTACTCATCTCCAAAGGCTACTTCCAGCTCGATCTTACCAACTGGATACGCCGACTTACCAGGCACGACGCCGTGGAAAACAGTATTGGACTGGCTGAGGTTTTTATCGGTTAATCCCATACGACGGAAGGTCTCATAATGGAGGATGTTGATGCTGCTGCCCCCGTCCATGAGCACCTTAGTGAATTTATACCCACCAACCTGAGGAGCCACCACCAAAGCCAGGTGACCCGGATTATCAACCCGGGGAGGGTGATCCTCCCTACTCCATACAATAGGTTGCTCAGACCATCGCAAGTAACGTGGAACCGCCGGCTCAACAGCGTTCACAGCCCTTTTATGAAGCTTCTGGTCTCGCTTGCACAAACTGGTAGTAAACACATGATACTGTCCACTATTGAGCTGCTTTGGATTGGTCTGATATCCCCCCTACTGCTGCTGCTGATTACCCTGGCCAGATTGCTGGTTGAACCCCCCTTGATTACCTTGAAAATTCTGAAAATTGGAACTTGAACCGCCGCCCGGGCCATGAAAGCCGCCGCCCTGCCCATCGTTGCCATTGAAAGTGTTGGAATTTTTGAAAGCTTTCATGATTGCACAGTCTTTCCATAGATGAGTGGCTGGCTTCTCCCTAGAACCGTGCCTTGGACAGGGCTCATTCAACAATTGCTCAAGCGTCGGGCCTAATCCGGCGGATCGGGGAGGTGGTCTCCCCTTACATCGGTGGTTGTTACCTTGCGCATTGGTGTTGGCCACAAATTCCAAACCGCCATCAGCCTTACGTTTATTACCTCCCTGACTTGCCGGGTTATGCTGAGGACCCTTGCCGTTGCCATTCTTCTTTCCCTTCCCTGTCTTTTCCTCATCAGACGCGGGATCCTTGGTACTATCAGAGTCGGCGTACTTGACCAGAGCCGCCATCAGCGTACCCATATCGTCGCAATCGCACTTGAGCCGCCCAAGCTTCATCTTCAGGGGCGCAAAACGATAGTTTTGCTCCAACATCAAGACCGCAGAGCCGGCATCCATCTTATCAGACGAATGTATTATCTCTTTGACCCGGCGTACCCAATGGGTTGTAGACTCGCCTTCTTGCTGTTTGCAGTTAGTCGAATCCACAATTGACATAGATTGCCTACATGTATCTTTGAAGTTTTGGATGAACCGGGCTTTTAGCTCTGCCCAAGACCCGATGGAATTGGGTGGCGGTCCCTTCAACCAAGTGCGGGCAGTCCCATCCAACATCATGGTGAAGTATTTAGCCATTGCCGCTTCGCTGACCTCCAGCAACTCCATAGCCATCTCGTAGCTCTCAATCCATGCTCCAGGCTGTAAATCAGCCGTGTAATTAGGTACCTTCCTAGGTCCTTTGAAATCCTTGGGCAGACGTTCGTTACGGAGAGCCGGCACCAGACAAGGGACACCTCCAGTCCTCGTAGCTATGCCCGCCTCGATAGACGCTGTCGGATAAACCGGGAGGGGTTGGTAAGCTGTCAGCTGAGCCGCCTGTTCCGCCTCTTGACGTGTTATGTCTTGGTCTACCGCGTTAAAGGCTCCATTATGCGCCGGGCCATGGCCAGCTGGCAAGTCACGGCGCCGGACATTGCTTGAGCCGGTCGCTGAAACCATGTGTCTGCTATAACTTGGGCTCCGGTTTGGATGAGGAGTTGAATGAATCCTGTCCCGACTATATGAATATGCCTCTTGTTGTGCCAGAGCCATCTGAAGAAGTTCTCTGACCCTGCGGGTTTCGACCGCCGTTGGAGAGTCACCCTCGACTGGGAGAGCCGCCAATCGCACTGCTGCAGTGATCATGTTTTCCAATGGGTTAGAATAATGACCCGGTGGTATTGGCACGTATTGAGGTAGGGCAGTATTCACACGGGGAGGCCCCATCACTTGCGGTTGAACCGGCGTTCCAGCCCCGGGTGCTGCGATTTCTGGCGGGTTACTGGGACCTGCACCGGGCGTGTTGAAGAGGTTTCGAGGATCATAAACCGGAGGGAGCCGAGATTGAGCCTTCTGATGCCTCCTTCTCATGATCTCATTGGATGCGTTCTGATCCATCGTGAGCCGGAAAGACTGCGCCTGAATCAGTTGAGTCTGGGCGTCCAGAGCCACCCGTTCTGCAGCCATCCTGATTCCTTCCGCTGCCAGATCTTCCTTAGTCCGTGCTATATCCATCTTTAACTGTGCCACTTCTGCATCATGTTGAGCTTGATCCGCCGGGACGACCGTGGCAGTTAACAGGGCCGTCATCTTATCTGTGAGATCCATTAGCACCTGAGTCGGCGAGTGCACAGGGCCTCCTGCCCCAGCGGCGGGGTTTTGAACAGGTTGTGTGCCGGCCATGAAGATTCCAACCCGGCTTGGCGGCTCAACGGGGTCCGGAATACTGTCGCCATCAGAACAACCCCTGAGCCTGCCATCTTGAAGTTGATATAATGAGTTGGTCTCATCTGTGGACGACTCGCCGTCAGAGCAGGCGGCCATCTCATCGCCAGATCCAGATCCTTCAGAGAGTCCTCCATGGACGCATCCCACGAAAGCACGCTTCAAGGCAGGCAGGGTCCGGGCGGGTCTCGCACGCTGAGCCGTCTCGACGAGGTCGGTGCAGAGGTCCGGCTCAGGGCCCAGCTCGCCAATCTTGCCAATGAAAATGTGGATTCCACCGAAGGGGACCCGGTACCCGTACTCGATTGAGCCGGCGTCAGGGCCCCAGCCTGCGTCGTCGATGTAGAGCTTGCCGCGAAGACTCTTGGTCATCCAGCCCACAGCGTATCCCTTGAGCCCTTTGAAGCTGCCCTTCAATAACTCAAATCCACCATGCGCTGGCCCCACGATGGGCACCAACTGTCGTGGAATGGTCACGGCAGATGTCCTCGTGCAAGGACTTAGTCGTGGAGCCATCGCAACTAGGAAGCTTAAAGGGGTTAAACGGGACAAAGGACACGAGGATTATACTGGTTCGTCCCCTTACGGTGAAGGTAAAAGCCTACTCCAGTTGAGGTGGAATTACTTAGGGTTTCGATGACCAGGGAGCTAAACCGCTATGCCTGGCTATCGATCTGATCTTACTTGTCTTGAACCACCGCTGGGTCGTCCCTTCATATAGAGAGGTTAACGCCCAGCGGCTCTCAGAGTCCCGGCCGGCTTATAAACAGTGTCCGGCTCGGACTCTTAACTATTCTTGCCTTACACTACAAGTCATGCCTTAACGGCGGTTTATCACTACGGGCCTTAAGCCGCCTCTAGGTCTTAGGCCCATTACTGAACCGCCATCCTCAAGCTTGATATTGGGCTTCATATGATGATCGTCAAAACATAACCCGGCCCCTCCTGGGCGGGTGACTCCAGTAGTTATATCCCCAACAGGTCTGGTGGTTCTGGACTCTGCGGAGGGTGGATGAATATTTCGTCGACGCTTCTAGGGTTCTGGGATTTTTGGGATATTTATAGAGCAAAGAGGTTGTCCGGGGGGCACCCGAGGTGGGCACAACTTACCAGGGCGCGCCCTGGTGGGTTGTCCCTTCCTTGGGACTCCCCCCAGGTGCAACCAGGGCCCAACTTCTTTCTTTTGGTCCATAAAAAAACATCGTGAAGTTTCATTGCATTTGGACTCCGTCTGATATTGATTTCCTGGGATGTAAAAAACATGGAAAAAATAGCAACTGGCACTTGGCAATATGTCAATAGGTTAGTACCAAAAAATGATATAAAATGACTATAAAATGATTATAAAACATCCAAGATTGATAACAAAACAGCATGGAACAATCAAAAATTAAAGATACGTTGGAGACGTATCAGCATCCCCAAGCTTAACTCCTACTCGTCCTCGAGTAGGTAAGTGATAAAAACAGAATTTTTTATGTGGAGTGCTGTTCATCATGTCATATCATATTCTTTTATTTATAGCGTGGACATTTGGACTTTTATGTGATTCAAAGCAATAGTCTAGTTTTGACATAATAATTTAGGTACTCAAGCATATCAACAAGCAACCATGTCTTTGAAAATATCAATGCTAAAATAAGTTATCCCTAGTCCATCATGCTCAAACATTGATCCATTCATGAGACACACTCGAATATTAGCTACACCCAATACTTAAGTACGATCATATTGCCTCCTAGTTGGTGCTTTTTATGAGAGAAGATGGAGACTCAAAATAAAAATTGCATAAAGTAAAAGAAAGGCCCTTCGCAGAGGGAAGTAGGAATTTGTAGAGGTGCTAGAGCTCAAAGCGAAAAAATAAGAGATAAAACATTTTGGGAGGTGTATCCATCCCACCAACGAAAACGACTCAGAGTTCCGAACACTTTCCATGCTAGATATGCCATAGGCGGTTCCCAAAAGAAAATAAAGTTTATTCCTTTTGCCACCATACTTTCACTTTCCATGGCTAACCATATCCACGGGTGCCCTCCATACCAACACTTTCCAAGGAATTTATTATTTGACAACATAAAGTAAATTCATTTTTGCATTTCGGGACTGGGCATCCCTATAACCTTTACCTTATTCTCGTGCAATGACAAGTGAATAAACACTCATCGTGAGAATAACACATCCAGCATGGAAAATATTAACCACCCGTTACCGTTCCGCGAGCGAAACAAACACACAAAAGATAAGTTTATTTTGAAAATTAGAGATGGCACATGCAAATTTGCTTAGAACGGCAAAAGAATACCGCATATAGGTAGATATAGTAGACTCATGTTGTGACACCCGGATAATTAAGCTACAGTGATCCCACGCTAATGGTGCCACTTCACCACGGTTACTGCTGCTAATCTATCGTTAGATCAAAACCAGTCCAAAATTCAAATTCAAAGTTTGGTAAATAATAAAAGTTTTCAAACATTAAAACGAAAAATGTTCGATGTATTGAAAATATTCCCTAACTATTTTTCATGAAGAAACCATGTTTTTATATAAGGCCTATATCTTTAAACTGAGCAAAAACAAAAAAGAAATATAAGAGAAAAACAGAAAAGGAAAAGCAAAACAAAAGAAGACAGAAAAAAAGCTCCCCCCCCCATTTTACTTCCTGGGCCGTAGCCTACCCGGCCGGCCCAGGTGGCCCAACTGCCACCTCCCCGTCTTTGTCGTCTTCTCCCCACGTCCCCACTGTTCGTCCGACCGCGCCCACAGTCGCCGACGGACCAGCTCACTGTCCCGCGCCACTACAGCCCCCCGGAAGGGATAAGGACGCCACCTGCGCCCCCTCGATCCCCTCTCCCACTTCCCCCTGCCACTCCACTCGCTCTCGCCCTCTCCCCCATCTTCTCCACCGCACCCGATGCACTCGTCACCGTGCCATCGTCGCCGTCGCGGACACCGTCGACCCCGCGCTGCGCTACTGCGTCCTGGAGCTTCCCCCTCGTCGTCTTCGTCGAACCCAAGGAGGAGATCAAGTCGGGGAGCATCACATCGATGCCACGCCCTCCTTTCTTCCCCGGCCCTGACCCGGATCTCGCCGATGATTACCACCGCTCCGCTGCACCCAGCGCCTCCCCGAGCAACTCCCCGTCATCGATGTGAGCAGCGCCGCGTTTCCCCCTCCGTCCTCCCCCTCGATTTGCTGTTGCTGCTGCTAGCTCCGCCATTGCCGCAGCTCGCTGCCGCCTGGCTCATCGCCGGGGCGTCTCCGATGACCTAATGGTCATGGGACCATGCTCGCCGTCCCTACCGCTCCACGTAGGCCCCGCCTAGCTGCTTAGTGCACTCGAAAGCGAGCTATAGCCCCGCGCTCGTGCTCACCCGAGCGCCACCGCGACCCTTCGTCGCCGCTCCGGCCAACCTCGGCCTCCCCTGCTGCTGCCACTACCACCGGGCGACGCGCGGCGCTGCCCGCGTCCGATCCCCTTTGGCCGCGCGTCGAATGGACGCGGGAGGCGCGATCCTGAACCCCCTCCGCATCCCTGTGGTCGCCGAGCCTCTGTCGCCGGCGCGCCGCCGCGGTTTGGACCTCCCTGGGGCACCGACAGGTGGGCCCAGGGTCATTAGCCACTACCCCCGGCCCTAAAACCCCCACTAACTTGTGGACCCCCCCACTTTAACTAATTAGGATTATTTTAAATTAACTCTATTAATTAACCCAGCCACTGACAGGTCGGTCCCACCTACTAATTAGACTAATTTTTAAATAAATAAAACCTGTAAATAAATTGTCTCACTGACAGAGGGGACCCACTGGTCAGTTTGACCAGCCAACAGTCAAACTTCGACTGCTGACTGGGCTGCTGACTCAGCCCCCCTGGACCCACTTGTCATCCTGTGTGTACATTGTTGTGTACACAGAGCAGGGTGCACCTAGCATTTAGTCTTTATTTTCGAATTAATAATAATTCCAAAATATTGTTTAAATCTTTGAAAAACCATAGAAAATAATCCGTAATGCGGATGAAAAAGTTTTATACATGAAATTTGATCAGAACGACGAGACGAATCTGGATACGCAGCCCGTTTGTCAGCCA
This sequence comes from Aegilops tauschii subsp. strangulata, assembly GCF_002575655.3. Classification (NCBI taxonomy): domain Eukaryota; kingdom Viridiplantae; phylum Streptophyta; class Magnoliopsida; order Poales; family Poaceae; genus Aegilops; species Aegilops tauschii. The sequence continues at coordinate 371,043,660 of NC_053036.3, forward strand.
CACGTCCCTAGCATAGCAAACCTGCAACATTTCACCTCTGGTTCATTTGTCCGAAGACGCAAAACACCGAGAATACTTTCCCGGATGTTTCCCCCCTTCGCTGATACACCTACTGCCTCGTTAGGGCACACCTAACACCGCTCGTTGTCATGTCATGCATATGTTTGCATTATATTTATTGTTTCTTCCCCCTCTTCTCCCGCTAGACACCGAGACCGACGCCGCTGCTACCCAGTACGACTACGGTGTTGACGACCCCTCCTTCTCGGCTGAGCTTCCAGGCAAGCCCCCCCCCCTTGATCACCAGATATCGCCTATTCTTCTCTATACTGCTTGCATTAGAGTAGTGTAGCATGTTACTGCTTTCGGTTAATCCTATTCTGCTGCATAGCCTGTCATTGTTGCTACAGTTGTTACCTTTACCTGCTATCCTAATTGCTTAGTATAGGATGCTAGTGTTCCATCAGTGGCCCTACACTCTTGTCCGTCTGCCATGCTATACTACTGGGCCGTGATCACTTCGGGAGGTGGTCACAGGCATATGCTATATACTTTATACTGTTACATTACTTATGATACTGTTCGGAAATGGGGGCTGAACGGGCAGGTGGCTCCATCCCGGTAGAGGTGGGCCTGGGTTCCCGACGGCCCCCGACTGTTACTTTGTGGTGGAGCAACAGGGCAGGTTGAGACCACCTAGGAGAGAGGTGGGCCTGGCCCTGGTCGGCGTTCGCGGATACTTAACACGCTTAACGAGATCTTGGTATTTGATCTTAGTCTGGCCATTTGGTCTATACGCACTAACCAACTACGCGGGAATAGTTATGGGCACTCGACGTCGTGGTATCAGCCGAAGCCTTCGTGACGTCAACGACGGAGCGGCGCGCGCCGGATTGGACCGGAACGCCTGCTAGGCTAGGTCTGCTTCCGGCCGTCCTCGCAACGTGCAGGTGTGCAATGGGCGATGGGCCCAGACCCCTGCGCCAAAGGATTTAGACCGGCGTGCTGACCTCTCTGTTGTGCCTAGGTGGGGCTGCGACGTTTTGATCTTCCGAGGCCGGGCATGACCCAGGAAACTGTGTCCGGCCAAATGGGATCGAGCGTGTTGGGAAATGTGGTGCACCCCTGCAGGGAAGTTTATCTATTCGAATAGCCGTGTCCCTCAGTAAAAGGACGACCCAGAGTTGTACCTTGACCTGATGACAACTAGAACTGGATACTTAATAAAACACACCCTTCCAAGTGCCAGATATAACCCGGTGATCGCTCTCTAACAGGGCGACGAGGAGGGGATCGCCGGGTAGGTTTATGCTATGCGATGATACTTGGTGAACTTACCATCTACTCTCTTCTACATGCTGCAAGATGGAGGCTGCCAGAAGCGTAGTCTTCGACAGGACTAGCTATCCCCCTCTTATTCTGGCATTCTGCAGTTCAGTCCACCGATATTGCCCCTTTACACATATACCCATGCATATGTAGTGTAGCTCCTTGCTTGCGAGTACTTTGGATGAGTACTCACGGTTGCTTTCTCCCTCTTTTTCCCCCTTTCCCTTCTACCTGGTTGTCGCAACCAGATGCCGGAGCCCAGGAGCCAGACGCCACCGTCGACGACGACTCCTACTACACCGGAAGTGCCTACTACTACGTGCAGCCCGCTGACGACAACCAGGAGTAGTTAGGAGGATCCCAGGCAGGAGGCCTGCGCCTCTTTCGATTTGTATCCCAGTTTGTGCAAGCCTTCTTAAGGCAAACTTGTTTAACTTATGTCTATACTCAGATATTGTTGCTTCCGCTGACTCTTCTATGATCGAGCACTTGTATTCGAGCCCTCGAGGCCCCTGGCTTGTATTATGATGCTTGTATGACTTATTTATGTTGTAGAGTTGTGTTGTGATATCTTCCCGTGAGTCCCTGATCTTGATCGTACACATTTGCGTGCATGATTAGTGTACGATTGAATCGGGGGCGTCACAAGTTGGTATCAGAGCCGACTGCCTGTAGGAATCCCCTTTCCAACTCCTTGGCCGAAGTCGAGTCTAGTCATTGAAAAAAAAAACTTTTACTAACATGGCTGTGTGGGTTACGGGCCCATGTCGCCATTGGGTGGTATTAGGATCTTTTATTCCTCGACCTATACTCTGGGACTCTGACCTCTCTTCTATTCCGGTGAAATGATTTTACTAACTCGGACTCTAGGTTCTCGTAACTACTTCCTCCCGGAGAGCCCCTCACTCCAGATGATTGCTTGGTGCATCGGAGATACTCTCTAATGTTCTCTCGAGACTCTATGCCTGTCGCTTTTGCAATCCCCTACCACCGATACATCCCTATGGATAAATACTTACACCTGACCTTCTTACTTCCATTCCTAGCTGCTCTTGTTATGACAAGATGCATCGAATTATTCTTCGACTATTAAGAATCTCTTGAGCCACTGCCTTACAGATCTTTGTCGCATGAATATCCCTACAGATAATTCCTCGCACTTATCGAGTATCCGCTCATTCCCAGTTGTTCATGTGTTTCGAAAAGACTTCGACATACTATTTGATCTTTCAAAAATCCTCAACAGCCTGTTGTTCTTGAAATTCTTGCTTGCTTGCATTATGGTTAATCCCATAAGTATAGTAATCTTATTGGCACCCTTTGTCACTACCATTTTTGAGTCCATTGATTCAATAAGTTGTGAATGTTCACAATCACCAGCCGAATCCTAGGATTATCCTTCCGGCTCAGACGTCCTTTGGATATGAGCTGGTTCTTGACCAATCAATGCCTTGATCGGTTGTGCTTCTAAGTCTACTGAACTTATTCATTTTCGATCAGAACGATTGCTTCTGATCCCTTGATTTGGAAATCATAAAATTTATTTGCATTAAGCTTTGAATTAGTCAGTTGTTTCTATAATCTGATGCCTTGGCATTCCTTCTTCCTCTGATTGAGTACCAATACTCACATCAGCCCCGTTGTGGACCGCCAGACCAATTGCTTGGTTATTATCCGACCGTGTCCTTCATTTCCAATAACCTTGAGAGTTTCTCCCGTGATACATAATGCCTTTGGTAATTGTGTCTTCTTACTTTGTCAAGTTATATCCTATGCCTTTGTCAACCATGCTCTGCTTTGAGCACGTGTTAATTGATCCTAAAGTTCATGGTATATGTTCTAAGATGCCCCGATGGGTTGAACCTACGCCTTCCTTAATCTGTGTGAACCCGAAAGTTTTCACGGGTCATACTCCTCTTGTAATTCACCAAGTAGGTTTTGACAATGAAATCATTTTCATTTAGAGGAGTGAATGAAAGGTTATGCATTGGAGAAGTGGGAGTCGACCTTGAACTTTGTGTTCATGCCCATGGACGTGATGTAGAACTTATCATGGAAGCTGCTCGTGAAAATAATTACCCCCTTGTTATGAGTTCATCTTGTATCCGTGGTTTGATCATTTATGATTGTGGTTCCGACCATAATTTCTTCCTTTGATACCATTTCTCTTAAAAGTTTAAGCTCTTGTCTTCTGCAGAGCAATACCCTAGCCAACCTCTACTTTGATCTGTCATCGAGAATTACCCCCTGGTATCTCGAGATTATCTTGGGACTGCATAACTTCTTATGGGTTCTTCATCAACTGTTATGATTCCAATTTTCCTGGGTTCTGGGTTGTCGTCAACCGAGAACACCGAATAGTGAATCGAGTCCGCAATCTGATTCAATAACTCTAAGTAATTTTCGTTGCTTACGAGTTTAAAAATCCTTCAAGTCATCTTAAGCCTGATCAGCTATATCATTACCGTGCTAAATTTTAACTGTCCTACCTAGTCCTTATTCCTGGAGCACAACTTTTGACGATGAGCCAAGCTTACGTCGATCTTCCTCGTCTTATTATTTAGCCTTGAACATCACGCTTGATTCCGAGTGTGTGTCGTATCTGTGGTTCCAATGACCCTTAGCTTCACCATTGCTTTTTCTTGATGTCGTTGCTGTTCGATTGCTTCTTCGCGAAATCTCCTGACAATTGTGTCGTGATCATCATCAACATTTTGATGCTCTTCCAGGATATCAATTGAATTCTTGAAGAGGAATACCATCCTTGCTCTCGATGATTGGTGTTATCATCGACCACTTTATTGCCTTCCGTTCAACACAAACTTGTTCGTGTTTCATGTTATACCTTGAGATCCATGCTATCCAGCAATTGTTCTTCTTTACCTTGGAGTTTTACCATCTTTTATGTCAATAATGTCGTGAGAATTTCACCACCTATTATGCATTCTTGGTACAAGTGATACTTCCTCCCATCTTCGATCATTCCTTGGTCCCCGTGTTGTTTCTAATCGGAAAACTGACAATTGAACTATGCTGTGCGACTTCAAAATTCTAGCAACCCTATTGATTTGAAGTTGACAGTCGATAGTTTCATTCTAAGTCTATTGCTTATTGAATCATCATTCAAACATTGATCGTTGTAACATCCCAAATTTTCAATTTGCAATGTTATACATAGATCATCATTGCATATCATAATTTTATTGCATTTTGACAAATCCTCGATAAATCCTAAGCAACTCAAGGACCCTCGGAGAGAGTTGGGGATTTTCTCGATTTTTCATATTTGATTTTCATCAAATAATAAAACGAGGATTTTGGTTTTAATTATTTTCTCTCCGGAAAATATTTCATTTAAAAATAAATGAGAGGAGAAAATATGACTTCTCCAAAACAATTGAAATACTAGAGGAAAAATATTAAAATCATATATTGGATTTTATCCGGATTTTATTTGCAATTTTAATTGCATTAAAAAATTGCACGTTTTCAAAACTGCATTTTTGTGTCAAAAAAAATGTTCACCCTGTTCTAATTATTTCAACTAGACGGGGAAAATTTGTTTTACCTTATTGGGATTTTTATTTATTTTTCTATGAATTTTTCTCGGCGGAATGTTTAAAAAAAACTCGTCGTGCCTGACCGGGCCGAGGCCCAGCCGAGCGGCCGGCCCAACCCCGCGTCTCCTCCGCGCGCACGCCGCCCGCCGCCGCCGTGACTGGCATGGACACGCCGCCGCCGCCTTACCCCTCCTCCAAGCAGCCCCCCCTCCTTATATACCGCCGCCCCCCCCCCTTCACCCCGTACCCGCACCCGCCCCGAGCCGAGCCCCGCCGGAGCCGGAGCCCCGCCGCCCGAAGCCGCCGCCGTACGCCGCCGTTCGCCGCCCCTCGCCACCCCAAGCCCCGCCGCACCCCGCCGCACCTCGCCGGACCCCGCCGGAGCCCGTCCCGACGAGGTATTGTTCCGATCCCGTTTGCCGGTTTTCTGGAGAAAAAAACCCTTCGTTTTTAAAAAAAAACCCTAGATCGGTTTATTTTCTTCGGTTTTATTATTTAGTGAATGTTTACCGACCCGTTCGTTTTAACGAACGTGTTCGTCGGATTTTCTCTGTTAACGAACGTCCGTTCTTTAACCGTTCGTCGGTTTTTCTTTTTCGTCGGATTTTTTCCCGATTATTTCAGATCTCGATTCCTGATCGGATCTTCGTTTTCGTTTAACTTTTCACTCGTTTATCGGAATCAGGCGATTCAAGCGCCTAGAGTTTCGTCTCGAAATTCTCTTTCCGTTTAACCTACTCAGACAAGTTTTTGCTACTGTAAAATTTGACCTAGATCCAGATTAGTAAACGAAGCTTGTTTCTTTCGCCGTTTGACTTTCGTTGCTTCATTCGAGTTGATTCTTTTTGCAAACCGGAGTTCTTAAGTTGAACTTTCTGGTTGGATCTTTCATTCGAGTTTTACCTGTGCATTAGATGAGTACTTATTGCTTGCTTGTTTGTTTGCGATAGAGTACCCGGAGTGCGCCGCTTGTTACTTCGAATCGCTAGGTTTTGCGGATCATCAGCAAGGCAAGTAACACTTTGATCATACCTTTCCATACCCAGTTTTTATTGCATTAGATCAATTCCTCAAACATTGCATGATTAGGATCTAATTAAATTGTGGGTATTGGGAAGTAGATGAGGTAGTACCTATTGCCCTGTTTATTATCAAACCCTTGGGAGTTACTTCTACGTTGCTATTATATTGCCATGCTATGCTCGTAGACGTGGATTGGGTTTGAGAGATATTCATGACAGATGTGAGATTGTTAATAATGGTTTACTTAAGGTGGCAACTAAAACTCACATCTGGGTGGATTGAGGTACCTGGGTATTCCAGGATTGCCTGTTTTTCTTTTTGGACCGCCACCCAGGTTCAAAGGGATCATGAGATTTTTCATGCTAGAAACTTCCGTGTGCAGCCGCAAGCTATTATGGGCTCTAGCATAGTTGACTAAGTTGTGTGAACTCTTACAGTGGTAGACTAGCAGATGTAGGGGAAAGTAGGTGTAACGGTCTACCCATACGTAAGGTGCAAACACTTCTGAAAGACTGTGTCTCGGTCATCCGTTTCTCAAACATCATGTAGTGCGAGAATCAAGCGGAGGCGATCGAGTCTTGTGGGGAAAAGTGCACAAACCTCTGCAGAGTGTACAAACTAATCATGGTTAGCCGTGTCCCCGGTTATGGACAACTTGAGTATCTAGTACTTGGATTATCATGTGAATCTCATCATGTTACTTTAATTAATTTTGTTGGGTTAATGATGACTTTTAATTGGGATTGAGATGCTGTCAACCATCTCAATGTTTCACAACCACCATGATAGTTAAATAAAATTTATTCCTTTGCAGTAGGGAAAAATTGGCTTTTCGCAAAACTGTAACCATAGAGCTTTCCACCAGCCATATATGCATGTAGTATAGCATCATTATGTTCATTATTCTCTATGTGTTATTTTGCTAGCATATTCCATGTGCTGACCCGTTTTCGGGCTGCAACGTTTCATGTTGCAGACTTTTTAGACGACGAGTAAGGTGCCTTAGGTCGTGGTCTTATACTGAGTGATGCCGTTGGAGTTGATGGACTCACTTATCTTCCAAGTCTTCCGCTGTTATCGTATTTAGATGGCCTTAAGCCATATTTATCATACTTATTCTCTTTGGAGATATTCGATGTAATAAGTGTGTGATTGCTACTCTGCTATAAATCCTCCATTTGTACTGTGTGTGTCAGCATTACTGATCCAGGGATGACACTGGTGCACAGAAGCATGGACCATTTGAGGTCTGGTCGCTACAAAGGTGGTATCAGAGCACACGCTGACTGTAGGACACGACCACTAAGCTTAAGCCCTAGAACATTTCTCTCTTCTCATTTCTGACCCCTCTCCACTTTCTACTCTTTTAGGAATGGCGGATGCAAGGAGCAAGTTCATGCAACCAGATGAAGACACGCCTTTTGGACGACACTTGAAGGAAGTCACTAAGTACTTGAACATAGGAATACCAAGCATCACCGGAACCTACAACGCCACATTACCCGAAGAGGAGAGCTGGAAGATTCAAGTTCACATTCCAGGAAGGACGTTTGTGCCAGTTACTGAACCCATAAGACTAGTTTTCGAAGCACCAACCTGGAGTTTAGGGAAGAGCATGGCAGCCCACATCGCTGTGGGATGCATTGGAGAAGTCTACCACAAGGAGCTTAAGGATACAATTTATCAGATTTGTGAACGCCGAGACGAGCAATGGGAGATGATCAGAACCAAGAAGGATGGATCAATTGTAGCTTTCATCCAGGAGCAAAACCAGCACATTCGTCGCTAGGAGAACCAGATGTGCTCAGACAAGGAAGAACTGAAGAAGGCATTGACGAAGATCAAGGAGCTGGAGGAAGAACTCAAAGCTACATGCGAGGATTATTTGGAGGAAATTGTCGCACTAGTAGGGAAGAATGACGACCTGGAGAAGAAGATTGGAGTATTCATGGGAAATCCAGTGCCAAAACCAGAAGAAGACGAATGCACTTGCCCGGATAACTACATCATCATCGATGACACCGACTCGGAACCAAGTGAAGATGACTTTGTTGATGAAGCTGGAGCAGACATCATGGAGTCTTCAACTGATCAGAATTTCTAGTAGACCACCATATCAGTAGTAGTTTCCCCCATTTAATAGTATAGTTTGAGCACTTTGTAACGCTGGTTAGATCGACTGTATGCCTTGTTTGAATTGATTGAGTGATATTGATTGTATTTGACTCATGAGCATATGGGTAGTGTTTTCCCTCTAGACCTCATTCTATTCTTAATTCTCATCTTTTCTAACCCATCAGATGCCTCCGAGACGCGACACCGGATTTGTCTTCCCACCAGAGATCACTCAGTTGATTCAGCAACAGAATGCCCTGATGCAAGTGTTAGTGCAGAACCAAGGCAATAACAACAACAACAACAACAACAATCCACCGCCACCACCACCTGTTGATCACTTAGCCCGTTTCTTGAGGCTAAACCCGCCGGTGTTTTCCAGTAGCACCGAGCCGATTGTTGCAGATGATTGGCTCCGCAAAGTTGGAAGGGAGTTGACCACTGCAGGATGCACAGATGCGGAAAGAGTGCGTTTTGCCGCACATCAGCTTGATGGACCCGCAGCATCATGGTGGGAGAATTTCACAGCCACACACCCTATTGACACTGTCACATGGGACCAGTTTCAGCAAGCTTTCCGTACAGCTCATGTTTTAGCAGGAGCTATGGCTATGAAGAAGCGTGAGTTTCGCAACCTACGCCAAGGAGGACGCACCGTAGGCCAGTATGTGGAGGATTTCAGTAAGTTAGCACGTTATGCACCAGATGACGTTGCTACAGATGCAGCCAAGCAGGAGAAATTTTTGGAAGGACTAAATGATGAACTAAGTATGCAGTTGATGGTAGCAACCTTAAACAACTACCAGGAGTTGGTAGATAGAGCTCTCATGATTGAAGGGAAGCAACAGCAGATTGAAAACCGTAAGAGGAAGTATGGACAAGGGAAGTATAATTCTGGAGCTCAACAGAAACCACGATTTGCCCCAAAACCGGGAGGACAGTTTCAGCATACCCATGGAGGAGGTAGTTCGCACAACCATAATGGCTCCAAGAATGGTAATGGGAATGGAGGAAGCAACGGACAGAACCGCACCAACCCATCTACCCCAGCCAAGAGGGACCTGAGCCAAGTCACTTGTTTTAAGTGCCAGAAGACTGGACATTATGCCTATGAATGTCCTGAAGCCCAGAATGGAAATGGAAATGGAAGCTCTGGGAAGAAGCCGAACCCGTTCAACAAAGGACATGTGAACCACGTGAGCGTGGAGGAGGTTGAAGCACAGCCTGATGCAGTAATAGGTAAGTTTTTGGTTAAGTCATTTACTGCAATCGTTCTTTTCGATACTGGTGCATCGCATTCATACATATCAAGGGGATTTGTGGATAAGTTTAAGTTGCCCACCAAAGTTCTCAGAACACCTATGTTAGTAACCTTGCCAGGAGCAGAGTATATGGCAAGCCAAGGATGTTTTCAGATGCCATTGGCCATTGGTAGGCATGTTTTCCCCTCAGACCTAATAGTTTTGGAGTCGCAAGGTTTGGATGTGATTTTGGGAATGGATTGGCTATCGATGTATGGAGGAAACATCGATTGCGCCAGTAAGTCGATTTTGCTTACCACCCCAGAAGGAAAAAGGATCAAGTATGTATCCCGGCATATGCCGAAGAGGACTCAAGTGAATTCCTTATCAGGAGTTGTACAGGAGGAAGTACCAGTGGTGAAGGATTATCCGGATGTATTTCCAGAAGAGTTGCCAGGCATGCCACCGGATAGAGACATTGAGTTCTTGATTGAACTTTTGCCAGGCACAGGGCCGATATCTAAGAGACCGTACAGGATGCCCGCAAAAGATTTGGAGGAAATTAAGAAGCAGATCAAGGACTTACTAGATAAAGGTTATATTCGCCCAAGTTCGTCACCTTGGGGATCACCAGTACTTCTAGTGGAGAAGAAAGATGGATCGTTGAGGATGGTTGTTGATTATCATGGATTGAATGAAGTGACCATCAAAAACAAGTACCCACTTCCGATGATCAATGATTTGTTTGACCGCTTACAAGGAGCTAAAGTATTTTCCAAGATCGATCTATGATCAGGATACCATTAGTTAAAGATTCGAGAGCAGGATATACCTAAGACGGCTTTTACCACCAGATATGGGCTGTATGAGTATACCGTTATGTCATTTGGTCTGACTAACGCACCTGCCTATTTCATGAACCTGATGAACAAAGTGTTTATGGAGTTTTCGGACAAGTTCGTCGTGGTGTTCATTGACGATATTTTAGTCTTTTCCAAGAATGAGGAAGAGCATGAGGAGCATTTGCGATTGGTGCTTGAGAAGCTCAGAGAACATCAGTTATATGCCAAGTTCAGCAAATGTGAATTTTGGCTGAAGGAAGTTGGATTCCTCGGACATGTTATTTCTGGAGAAGGAGTAGCAGTAGACCCTGCCAAAGTGGACACAGTGACAAGTTGGGAATCACCCACGTCAGTTGGAGAGATCCAGAGTTTCCTTGGACTTGCAGGATAGTACCGGAGGTTCATTGAGAATTTCTCGAAGATTGCTAAGCCCATAACTGAGTTATTGAAGAAGGACACCAAATTCAATTGGACTGAGGATTGTGAAGCTAGTTTCCAAGAATTGAAGAAATGATTGGTTACATCACCAGTGTTGATTCTGCCAGATCAACGCAAGGATTATGAAGTTTATTGCGACGCTTCTCGTCGAGGACTTGGAGCAGTGCTTATGCAGGAAGGAAGAGTTGTGTCATATGCTTCACGACAACTTAAACCCCATGAGAAGAATTATGCTACGCATGATTTGGAGTTAGCAGCCGTGGTGCATGCGTTGAAGACATGGAGACATTTTCTCATCGGAAACCATTGTGAGGTGTACACGGATCACAAGAGTTTGAAATATATTTTCACGCAGAAGGAGTTAAATCTCAGACAGAGGAGATGGTTGGAGCTTATTAAGGACTATGATATGAGATTGCATTATCACCCAGGAAAGGCTAACGTAGTAGCAGACGCGTTGAGCCGCAAGAGTCATGTCAACACCCTCATGACAGGAGAGTTACCTCAGGAGTTAGCCGAGGACCTTCACGAGCTATGTTTGGAGATAGTCCCAAGAGGCTATTTAGCGACACTGGAGATTCAGTCTACCTTGATGGAAAGGATCAGAGAAGCTCAGAAGACAAACAAGGAGATTGACGAGATAAAGGAGAAGATGAGCAAAGGAAAAGCCAAGGGATTTCGTGAGGATGAGCACGATACCTTATGGTTTGAGGACCGCGTTTATGTACCCAATGATCCGGAGATCAGGAAGTTGATTTTGCAAGAAGCCCATGATTCACCGTACTCGATTCACCCAGGAAATACCAAGATGTATTTGGATTTGAAAAATATTTTCTGGTGGACCGGAATGAAGAAGGATATTGCGGAGTATGTAGCAGTTTGTGATGTATGTCAGAGAGTGAAAGCAGAACATCAGAAGCCAGCAGGATTGCTACAACCATTGCCGATACCCGAATGGAAGTGGGATAAAATAGGCATGGATTTTATCACGGGATTGCCCAGGACTCGTTCAGGCTATGACTCAATATGGGTTGTAGTCGACCGTTTGACGAAAGTGGCTCATTTCATTCCAGTGAAGACCACTTACACCAGTGCTAAGTTGGCAAAGATATACATGACCAGGATCGTATGTTTGCATGGAGTTCCGAAGACCATTGTATCAGACAGAGGAACCCAGTTTACCTCGAAGTTTTGGAAGCAGTTACATGAAACATTGGGAACCAGGCTAGAATTTAGTACAGCCTTTCACCCACAGACAGATGGACAGACCGAGAGAGTCAATCAGATTTTGGAGGACATGTTGAGAGCTTGTGCACTAGATTATGGATCTAGTTGGGACGACAATTTGCCATATGCGGAGTTTTCCTACAACAACAGTTATCAAACCAGTTTGAAGATGGCCCCTTACGAAGCTTTGTACGGAAGAAGGTGTAGAACACCGTTGTTATGGGACGAAGTTGGAGACCGTCAGTTGTTTGGACCAGATTTGATTAAGGAGTCTGAACAGAAAGTGAGGTTGATTCGTGATAGGCTCAAGGTAGCCCAGTCCAGGCAGAAGAGTTATGCTGATTCTAAACGAAAGGAGACAGTTCATGAAGCCGGAGACCGAGTGTATCTCCGGGTATCACCACTTCGAGGAGTGAAGCGCTTTGGAGTTAAGGGAAAGCTAGCGCCCCGTTTTATCGGACCATACAGAGTTTTGGAACGTATGGGAGAAGTTGCCTAGAAGCTGGAATTGCCCGAAGGATTGTCTGGAGTTCATGATGTATTTCACGTTTCCCAGTTGAAGAAGTGCCACGCAGAGATGGCTGAGATACCACTGAGAGATACAGTGCCGCTGGAAGCGATTTAGCTGGAAAGTGATTTGACCTATGAGGAGAAACCAGTTAAGATTCTTGAGTATGCCAGCCGAGTCACCCGCAGTAAGGTTATCAAGTTTTGCAAAGTCCAGTGGAGTCACCACACGGTTGATGAAGCCACCTGGGAGCGAGAGGAAGATCTACGGAAGGACCACTCCCACCTGTTTTCTAGCCAACCCGAATCTCGAGGGCGAGATTCATCTTAAGGGGGGTAGGTTTGTAACATCCCAAATTTTCAATTTGGAATGTTATACATAGATCATCATTGCATATCATAATTTTATTGCATTTTGACAAATCCTCGATAAATCCTAAGCAACTCAAGGACCCTCGGAGAGAGTTGGGGATTTTCTCGAATTTTCACATTTGATTTTCATCAAATAATAAAACGAGGATTTTGGTTTTAATTATTTTCTCTCCGGAAAAATATTTCATTTAAAAATAAATGAGAGGAGAAAATATAACTTCTCCAAAACAATTGAAATACTGGAGGAAAAATATTAAAATCATATATTGGATTTTATCCGGATTTTATTTGCAATTTTAATTGCATTAAAAAATTGCACGTTTCAAAACTGCATTTTTGTGTCAAAAGAAATGTTCACCCTGTGCTAATTATTTCAACTAGACGGGGAAAATTTGTTTTACCTTTTTTCGATTTTTATTTATTTTTCTATGAATTTTTCTCGGCGGAATGTTTTAAAAAAAACGCGTCGCGCCCACCGGGCCGAGGCCCAGCCGAGCGGCCCGCCCAACCCCGCGTCTCCTCCGCACGCACGCCGCCCGCCGCCACCGCCGCCTTACCCCTCCTCCAAGCAGCCCCCCCTCCTTATATACCGCCGCCCCCCTTCACCCCGTACCCGCACCCGCCCCGAGCCGAGCCCACCGGAGCCGGAGCCCCGTCGCTCGAAGCCGCCGCCGTTCGCCGCCCCTCGCCACCCCAAGCCCCGCCGCACCCCGCCGCACCCCGCCGCACCTCGCCGGACCCCGCCGGAGCCCGTCCCGACGAGGTATTGTTCCGATGCCGTTTGCCGGTTTTCTGGAGAAAAAACCCTTCGTTTTTTTAAAAAAAACCCTAGATCGGTTTATTTTCTTCGGTTTTATTATTTAGTGAACGTTTACCGACCCGTTCGTTTTAACGAACGTGTTCGTCGGATTTTCTCTGTTAACGAACGTCCGTTCTTTAACCGTTCGTCAGTTTTTCTTTTTCGTCGGATTTTTTCCCGATTATTTCAGATCTCGATTCCTGATCGGATCTTTGTTTTCGTTTAACTTTTCACTCGTTTATCGGAATCAGGCGATTCAAGCGCCTAGAGTTTCGTCTCGAAATTCTCTTTCCGTTTAACCTACTCAAACAAGTTTTTGCTACTGTAAATTTTTACCTAGATCCAGATTAGTAAACGAAGGTTGTTTCTTTCGCCGTTTGACTTTCGTTGCTTCATTCGAGTTGATTCTTTTTGCAAACCGGAGTTCTTAAGTTGAACTTTCTGGTTGGATCTTTCATTCGAGTTTTACCTGTGCATTAGATGAGTACTTATTGTTTGCTTGTTTGTTTGCGATAGAGTACCCGGAGTGCGCCGCTTGTTACTTCGAATCGCTAGGTTTCGCGGATCATCAGCAAGGCAAGTAACACTTTGATCATACCTTTCCATACCCAGTTTTTATTGCATTAGATCAATTCCTCAAACATTGCATGATTAGGATCTAATTAAATTGTGGGTATTGGGAAGTAGATGAGGTAGTACCTATTGCCCTGTTTATTATCAAACCCTTGGGAGTTACTTCTACGTTGCTATTATATTGCCATGCTATGCTCGTAGACGTGGATTGGGTTTGAGAGATATTCATGACAGATGTGAGATTGTTAATAATGGTTTACTTAAGGTGGCAACTAAAACTCACATCTGGGTGGATTGAGGTACCTGGGTATTCCAGGATTGCCTGTTTTTCTTTTTGGACCGCCACCCAGGTTCAAAGGGATCATGAGATTTTTCATGCTAGAAACTTCTGTGTGCAGCCGCAAGCTATTATGGGCTCTAGCATAGTTGACTAAGTTGTGTGAACTCTTACAGTGGTAGACTAGCAGATGTAGGGGAAAGTAGGTGTAACGGTCTACCCATACGTAAGGTGCAAACACTTCTGAAAGACTGTGTCTCGGTCATCCATTTCTCAAACATCATGTAGTGCGAGAATCAAGCGGAGGCGATCGAGTCTTGTGGGGAAAAGTGCACAAACCTCTGCAGAGTGTACAAACTAATCATGGTTAGCCGTGTCCCCGGTTATGGACAACTTGAGTATCTAGTACTTGGATTATCATGTGAATCTCATCATGTTACTTTAATTAATTTTGTTGGGTTAATGATGAATTTTAATTGGGATTGAGATGCTGTCAACCATCTGAATGTTTCACAACCACCATGATAGTTAAATAAAATTTATTCCTTTGCAGTAGGGAAAAATTGGCTTTTCGCAAAACTGTAACCATAGAGCTTTCCACCAGCCATATATGCATGTAGTATAGCATCATTATGTTCATTATTCTCTATGTGTTATTTTGCTAGCATATTCCATGTGCTGACCCGTTTTCGGGCTGCAACGTTTCATGTTGCAGACTTTTCAGACGACGAGTAAGGTGCCTTAGGTCGTGGTCTTATACTGAGTGATGCCGTTGGAGTTGATGGACTCACTTATCTTCCAAGTCTTCCGCTGTTATCGTATTTAGATGGCCTTAAGCCATATTTATCATACTTATTCTCTTTGGAGATATTCGATGTAATAAGTGTGTGATTGCTACTCTGCTATAAATCCTCCATTTGTACTGTGCGTGTCAGCATTACTGATCCAGGGATGACACTGGTGCACAGCAGCACAGACCATTTGAGGTCTGGTCGCTACAATCGTGCTACCCAGTCCAGATTTCAGGGTGCACCCTTCTATCATTGTTAAATTGTGTATGTTTTCCTCGAGCATACATCATTATACCATTTGATTTGACAAATGTTATCTCCTTGTTCACATGATTGTGGAAATCCATCTTCTTGGAATTCTCAATGGTTTGGCGCTGAGTCCATCAGTCACCTCCTCACCCTCTCCTTGATTTAATGATGAAATCTTGTTTCGAAACTCGCTTCCATAGTTCATTTCCCGAGGATCTTACAATGTCATCTTGTCAATTTGTGTTGCACCTTTTCTTCTTAGGCATCTTGAGTCTGAGGTATCCTGACACCAATTAGATCTGAATCTCGGTCAGATAGGATGGTTGGAACATTTTTTCCAAGAGTTATAGCATAGGTCTTTATAAGACCCGGTAAGGGGATGTCATGCCTAGCACACCTGGGCGGAGGACCTATTGTTATAGTATCCTTTTTAGCAAGTTTAGCCAATCTTTCATGAGGAAATTGTAAGACTTATTCTATAAGTTGTTCCTGATGGATCCTTTGTGAATCCAAAGTCTGACCTTTGCTTGAAGACCATGTCAATGCTATCTCGAAGCATGTCTATGGTAATCCGATTTTCAATAAGAGCATTTGAAGCACAATGTTAATTTTCTTTATCATTTATCCTAACACAGTTGTATGGGTAATATCATGAGGTTCCTCCCCCTTACCTAAATGGTTATCTACTTTCTATCCTGTCATAGATATCATGCTCTGCTTGTCCTTGGAAGGATATATCCCTGAAACATGTGTTTAAACACATTTTCCTTTCCATTGGTCTGTTTAATCTGATGGTTGCCTTTTCCTTTTCATTGATTTGTTTAACCTTTCTGGTGATCTATATGATCTAAGTAGTAATTTTCTCCTACGTATGTAAACACCTTGGTGTACAACCGTGTCAGTAAGACCCTGTTACTATTGTTGATGACATTCCGGTAACCACCGATGGACGAGAACTTTGCCTATTGGTCTGCCTCGTTCAACGAGCAGGAGAATGGTTCTCTTCGTCCCTCGCCCTTGGTACCGATGTTTTTGCCGACATAACTGACCGGCTACCCTCTGACATGCCTTGCGTACATGACCATGCAAGATGACATCACCCTCCCTATTTTTAACCCACATGGTGGGCCCACAACCCACAGTTCCACAGGATCGAAACCTGACTCTCCTACACACCCCAGTTTCCAAAGTTAACTCCTCGCACTTGGCCTCGTATGAGATTCACGAGCCACCTTCTGAGAGATCATCAATTTTGGTATCACACACAATACTTATTCCCATTGCTTTGAATCCCTTTTCACGCCCTGTTTCAGGCATCGAACGATTGCCTGCCCGCTCGAAACTTCCCATGATACCTCCTTACTTTGATCTCGATATTGTCTTAAGTTTCAATTCAAGAGTTACTTCTGCCACCTTCCTCGATGTTATCGACCAGATAGTCGACCTTGCAGAGGTCTGTTCTCCCGGAATGCCCACCCTTTATTCTTTCGTAAGTACGATGGAGTTCCCGAAGAAAGGATGTCGGCTTCATCATGATGACCTGAAGCAGAGAAATGAAGACATCAATGTATTGGACCGGCCTCTTCGAGCAGAGCAAGCCAGAATGAGAAGACCCGCTAGATTCGTTACCAAACCTTCCCCCCTTTCACTACCTCTTAAATCTCGGGACGAGATTTCTTATAGTGGAGGAGATTTGTGACGCCCGGATAATTAAGCTACAGTGATCCCACGCTAATGGTGCCACGTCACCACGGTTACTGCTGCTAATCTATCGTTAGATCAAAACCGGTCCAAAATTCAAATTCAGAGTTTGGTAAATAATAAAAGTTTTCAAACATTAAAATGAAAAATGTTCGATGTATTGAAAATATTCCCTAACTATTTTTCATGAAGAAACCATGTTTTTATATAAGGCCTATATCTTTAAACTGAGCAAAAATAGAAAAGAAATATAAGAGAAAAACAGAAAAGGAAAAGCAAAACAAAAGAAGACAGGAAAAAAAGCCCCCCCCCCATTTTACTTCCTGGGCCGTAGCCTACCCGGCCGGCCCAGGTGGCCCAGCTGCCACCTCCCGTCTTTGTCGTCTTCTCCCCACGCCCCCACTGTTCGTCCGACCGCGCCCGCAGTCGCCGACGGACCAGCTCACCGTCCCACGCCGCTACAGACCCCCGGAAGGGATAAGGACGCCGCCTGCGCCCCCTCGATCCCCTCTCCCACTTCCCCCTGCCACTCCACTCGCTCTCGCCCTCTCCCCCATCTTCTCCACCACACCCGATGCACTCGTCGCCGTGCCATCGTCGCCGTCGCTGACACCGTCGACCCCGCGCTGCGCTACCGCGTCCTGGAGCTTCCCCCTCGCCGTCTTCGTCGAACCCAAGGAGGAGATCAAGTCAGGGAGCATCACATCGACGCCACGCCCTCCTTTCTTCCCCGGCCCCGACCCGGATCTCGCCGACGATTACCACCGCTCCGCTGCACCCAGCGCCTCCCCGAGCAACTCCCCGTCATCGATGTGAGCAGCACCGCGTTTCCCCCTCCGTCCTCCCCCTCGATTTGCTATTGCTGCTGCTAGCTCCGCCATTGCCGCAGCTCGCTGCCACCTGGCTCGTCGCCGGCGCGTCTCCGATGACCTAATGGTCATGGGACCATGCTTGCCGTCCCTACCGCACCACGTAGGCCCCGCCTAGCCGCTTAGTGCGCTCGAAAGAGAGCTGTAGCCGCGCGCTCGTGCTCACCCGAGCGCCACCGTAACCCTTCGTCGCCGCTCCGGCCAACCTCGGCCTCCCCTGCTGCTGCCACTACCACCGGGCGACGCGCGGCGCTGCCCGCATTCGATCCCCTTTGGCCGCGCGTCGAATGGACGCGGCAGGCGCAATCCCGAACCCCCTCCACAACCCTATGGTCGCCGGGGCTCTGTCGCCGGCGCGCCGCCGCGGTTTGGACCTCCCTGGGGCACCGACAGGTGGGCCCAGGGTCATTAGCCACTACCCCCGGCCCTAAAACCCCCACTGACATGTGGACCCCCCACTTTAACTAATTAGGAATAGTTTAAATTAACTCTGTTAATTAACCCAGCCACTGACAGGTCGGTCCCACCTACTAATTAGACTAATTTTTAAATAAATAAAACCTGTAAATAAACTGTCTCACTGACAGAGGGAACCCACTGGTCAGTTTGACCAGCCAACAGTCAAACTTTGACTGCTGACTGGGCTGCTGACTCAGCCCCCCCCCCTGGACCCACTTGTCATCCTATGTGTACATTGTTGTGTACACAGAGCAGGGTGCACCTAGCATTTAGTCTTTATTTTCGAATTAATAATAATTTCAAAATATTGTTTAAATCTTTGAAAAATCATAGAAAATAATCCGTAACGCGGATGAAAAAGTTTTATACATGAAAGTTGATCAGAACGACGAGACGAATCCGGATACGCAGCCCATTTGTCAGCCACACGTCCCTAGCATAGCGAACCTGCAACATTTCACCTCTGGTTCATCTGTCCGAAAACGTGAAACACCGAGGATACTTTCCCGGATGTTTCCCCCCTTCGCTGATATCACCTACTGCCTCGTTAGGGCACACCTAACACCGCTCGTTGTCATGTCATGCATTGTCATGCATATGTTTGCATTATATTTATTGTTTCTTCCCCCTCTTCTCCTGCTAGACACCGAGACCGACGCCGCTGCTACCCAGTACGACTACGGTGTTGACGACCCCTCCTTCTCGGCTGAGCTTCCAGGCAAGCCCCCCCCTGATCACCAGATATCGCCTATTCTTCTCTATACTGCTTGCATTAGAGTAGTGTAGCATGTTACTGCTTTCGATTAATCCTATTCTGCTGCATAGCCTGTCATTGTTGCTACAGTTGTTACCTTTACCTGCTATCCTAATTGCTTAGTATAGGATGCTAGTGTTCCATCAGTGGCCCTACACTCTTGTCCGTCTGCCATGCTATACTACTGGGCCGTGATCACTTCGGGAGGTGGTCACAGGCATATGCTATATACTTTATACTGTTACATTACTTATGATACTGTTCGGAAATGGGGGCTGAACGGGCAGGTGGCTCCATCCCGGTAGAGGTGGGCCTGGGTTCCTGATGGCCCCCGACTGTTACTTTGTGGCGGAGCGACAGGGCAGGTTGAGACCACCTAGGAGAGAGGTGGGCCTGGCCCTGGTCGGCGTTCGCGGATACTTAACACGCTTAACGAGATCTTGGTATTTGATCTGAGTCTGGCCATTTGGTCTATACGCACTAACCAACTACGCGGGAATAGTTATGGGCACTCGACGTCGTGGTATCAGCCGAAGCCTTCGTGACGTCAGCGACGGAGAGGCGCGCGCTGGATTGGACTAGAACGCCTGCTAGGCTAGGTCTGCTTCCGGCCGCTCTCGCAACGTGCAGGTGTGCAATGGGCGATGAGCCCAGACCCCTGCTCCATAGGATTTAGACCGGCGTGCTGACCTCTCTGTTGTGCCTAGGTGGGGCTACGACGTGTTGATCTTCCGAGGCCGGGCATGACCCAGGAAACTGTGTCCGGCCAAATGGGATCGAGCGTGCTGGGAAATGTGGTGCACCCCTGCAGGGAAGTTTATCTATTCGAATAGCCGTGTCCCTCGGTAAAAGGACGACCCGGAGTTGTACCTTGACATTATGACAACTAGAACTGGATACTTAATAAAACACACCCTTCCAAGTGCCAGATATAACCCGGTGATCGCTCTCTAACAGGGCGACGAGGAGGGGATCGCCGGGTAGGTTTATGCTATGCGATGATACTTGGTGAACTTACCATCTACTCTCTTCTACATGCTACAAGATGGAGGCTGCCAGAAGCGTAGTCTTCGACAGGACTAGCTATCCCCCTCTTATTCCCGAATTCTGCTGTTCAGTCCACCGATATTGCCCCTTTACACATATACGCATTCATATGTAGTGTAGCTCCTTGCTTGCGAGTACTTTGGATGAGTACTCATGGTTGCTTTCTCCCTCTTTTTCCCCCTTTCCCTTCTACCTAGTTGTCGCAACCAGATGCCGGAGCCCAGGAGTTAGACGACGACTCATACTACACCGGAGGTGCCTACTACTACGTGCAGCCCGCTGACGACGACCAGGAGTAGTTAGGAGGATCCCAGGCAGGAGGCCTGCGCCTCTTTCGATCTATATCCCAGTTTGTGCTAGCCTTCTTAAGGCAAACTTGTTTAACTTATGTATGTACTCATATATTGTTGCTTCCGCTGACTCGTCTATGATCGAGCACTTGTATTCGAGCCCTCGAGGCCCCTGGCTTGTATTATGATGCTTGTATGACTTATTTATGTTGTAGAGTTGTGTTGTGATATCTTTCCGTGAGTCCCTGATCTTGATCGTACACATTTGCGTGCATGATTAGTGTACGATTGAATCGGGGGCGTCACACATGTGGCAAAAATGGTTTAAAGGATTTTGGATGCACAAGAAGAGATAAGTTTATTTTTGATGCAAAATGAAGGCTAGCAAAAAGATTGAGAAGCGACCAACCAAGAAACGAATAATCTCATAAGCAAGCATTAAGCATAATTAACACCGATTAATGCACCACAAGTAGGATATAATTTTCATTGCATGATTATTGACTTTCGTACTTGCATAGGGAATCACAAACCTTAACACCAATATTCTTACTAGGGCACAATTACTCATCAACATAACTCACATATCACATCAACATATCTCAAAACCATTACTAAGAATCAAGTTTATTGTAGCGACCGACCTCATACGGTCAAGCCTCTGTGCTTAAGTGTCATCCCTGGATCGGTATGATGACACACACAGTACTCGAGGATTTATAACAGAGGTAAATCACATGTGTAAAGTAACGTAAATACTATTACCTCAATCGAAATAGCGGAAGTAACAACAAGGTTGTGGATTCCCATCAACACCAACGACAAAGTTGAGTGTAGAAATATTAACCCTAATGTATCACTTACTTGTCGTAAGATTCCTGCAACATGAGACATTGCAGCCATATAGGTCAGTACATTGAATGTACTGGCAATTTCACACTGTAGAGCAATGCTGAATAATGGCTATCACTACATGCATATTTGGCTGGTGGAAGCTCGATGGTTATTGTTTTTGCGTAAAGCCAATTTTTCCCTACTACAAAGGAATATATTTTATTTAACTACAAAGTTTGTTGAAATATTGAGAAGGTTCCTCCAACTCAATCCCAATTAAAAGTTAACAACCCAACAAATTAATTAAGTAAAGTGATGAGATCAGTCAAATTATTCAAGTACCAGATACTCAAGATGTCCATAACCGGGGACACAGCTAATCATGATTAGTTTATACACTCTGCAGAGGTTTGCGCACTTTTCCCCCACAAGACTCGATCTCCTCCGTTGTATTTCTCGCACTGCATGATGTTTGAGAAACGGATGACCGAGACACAGTCTTTCTGAAGAGGTCCCCTTAACCAGTAGATAGGCCGGTACACCTACAATCCCCTACATCTGCTAGCCCATCATGGAAAGGATTCTCACAACTTACTCAACTATGCCAGAGCCCATAATGGCTTGTGGCTGCACACGGAAGTTTCTAGCATGAATAATCTTATGATCCCTTTGAGCAGGCCCGTCGATGAGGGCGTGCGAAGTGAGCGATCGCACAGGGCCCCAAAAAACGTGCGGCCCCCGATCGCTGAAAAAATAAGAGAAACCCTGGTTCGTACGCCTGATCTGTGAGTGCCCGATGTAAATGGTTCAGCTGCGAAACGCCCCAGGCGCCGAGAAACCAGGAATTTGGGTGCATGCATGGGCCCCATTTTACGTCGAGTCCAAGGGAGAGTCAAAGCGTCGCACTGCCCTAATCCAACAATTCACCCGATTGCCTCGCGCCGTCTCGAAAACCAATTAACCACGGTCCAATGGATCTGCAGCGAACCATATCGTCGATGGCGGCCCCGAGGAAGAAAGAGATCTTGCCCTGAAATCTAGGGTCGTACATCCTGATGGTGGAGCTGTACTCTTCTTCCATGATGGTATCCAGCTTTGCCGGCGGCCGCGGTGTCACTGGCCTGCCGGATCAAGAGGTAGCTAGGCTGCTGCTAAGTGCCAAGGAATAGCCTCGCGGAATATCTCCTCCCTCTTGCGCGAGCAGGACGACCTCTGGCCAGCATTGTGCAACAGTTCGCCGCCGACATGGCCTCGTTCACACAAGCGTAAGTCCATGATCGTAGATTGGTAGTAGGTAACTTTCTGCTACCCTCCTACTAAGTACATGGATTACTTTTATTGTTAGTATTCCACGCTAAGCCTAAACTAGGATGTGGTCTTGTTTTTCAGTTTCAGAATTATTTCCGCATTATGGCGTCTCTATGATATTACTAGTTACAAAAACACTACGGTGCAAAAAAAAAGTTACAAAAACACTAGATATTTTCATTAATTTATCCTATACTTTAGCTCGTTGACCCATTGTACTAAATAAATATATTTAAAAACACTACTATATTTTCATAAATTTTGATGCTGCTGATCCCTAGAATATTACTATCGATTTAGTACAATCTATTTTATTTTGCACTAATACTTGGTATATTTCTAAACATGTTCGAAATAAAACTAAGTTAAATAATTAAGTGAAACTATAATGTTTCTATCAGGTTCCGAAATTTAGGGGTTCATTTTGTATATCGCACCGGGGCCTCAAATTTCCGGAGACGGCCCTGCCTTTGAGCCTGGGTGGCATTCCATAGGGTGATCACACGGGTACTCCGGGATTCCCTTGGGCAAGCACTGGGTTCTCCAGGTGCCCCAACCAATCCACCCAGATGTGTATTAAAGTAGCCACCTTAAGTTAACCTTAGTTAACAATAACTCTCACATCTTTCATGAATTCTCTCAAAACCAAACCACGTCTACGAGTATAGCATAGCAGTAAGCATAACGTAATAGTACCCAGGGGTTGAATGCAAGACAATAGGTTCCTACCTCATCAACTACTTCCCAATACCCACATGTTATCAATCCTACTCATGCAATGTTTGAGGGTTGAAACTAATGCGTAAAAACTGGGTAATGAAAAGTATGATCAAAGTGTGAACTTGCCTTGTACTGTTGATGAAGATAATTCGCACTCATAACTCCCGATAGTTCTACTCGTCACACTCCGTTCAATCTATCGTGAGCAAGCAATAGTAACCACACATAAGAAATCATGCAAAAGAATCAGAGAAAAGATCTCGGAAAATTTCGAAAACAAGCAATTAACTCTTGCAACAGGAATCAATTTCTAACAGTACCAAAATTGGGTGAATTTGGTCTTATCAAAAAGTTTAGGTCAAGAGCTTCAATTTGCAAAAAGAATCAACAAAATCGGAGTTACGAAACTCAAGTTATGATCAAAAAAAGTTTGAATATGAATCGGAAGAAATTTCGAAATTTGGAAATTTCAAAAAGTTGATGTGACATGTTCACTGGATAGGTGGAAACAAGAAAAAACTATAGGCGCTGGTTTCATCTAATTTGGATGAACGAGTAAAAATTATGGCTAGTTGAAAAATCAGGGCCAAGCTATTTTAAAGAAGAAAAATAGCTACGACTAAAAGAATTTTAGGTCTAATGTATAAATACAGAGAACGAAGAAAGATACCTTTATAAGGTACAGAAAAGACGACTTCGGAGTGAGGAGACAACTTCCAGAAATCCCGCCGGGGAGAAGAAATATATTTTTCTTTAGTGAATCTAGTCAAACCAAAATATTGATTTAACCCGAATCGGATGATTTTTTGAGGCTCTATGGGTCTATATTTACAGGTGGAAAAGAGGTTTAGGGGTCAAAGGTTAGGCAATGTGAGACTAAACATAGACGAAAAGAAAAGCGGAGGCACCTCGCATGGGCCTAAAGGCCTTAGGCGGTTCGGCCGGCCGCGCACTGCAGTTTTTTTTGAGCAAGTGAAAAGAAAGAAAAGAATAAAAACTACGGAAAAAATATGGGGAGGAATATGGCCGGTGATACGTCCATTTTGCATCATGCTTTTATATGGATATTTATTGCATTATGGGTTGTTATTACACATTATGTCACAATACTTATGCCTATTCTCTCTTATTTTGCAAGGTTTACATGAAGAGGGAGAATGCCGGCAGCTGGAATTCTGGGCTGGAAAAGGAGCAAATATTAGAGACCTATTCTGCACAACTCCGAAAGTCCTGAAACTTCATGAAAGTCATTTTTGGAATTTATAAAACATACTGAGCGAAGAAACTACCAGAGGGGGGCCAAACCCTGGCCACGAGGGTGGGAGGCGCGCCCTACCCCCTGGGCACGCCCCCTGCCTCGTGGGCCCCCTGGCAAGCCTCCGGTGCCCATCTTCTGCTATATGAAGTCTTTTACCCTGAAAAAAATCATAAGCAAGATTTCGGGAAGAAACTCCGCTGCCACGAGGCGAACCTTGGCGGAACCAATCTAGGGCTCCAGCAGAGCTGTTCTGCCAGGGAAACATCCCTCCGGGAGGGGAAATCATCGCCATCGTCATCACCAAAGATCCTCTCATCGGGAGGGGGTCAATCTTCATCAACATGTTCACCAGCACCATCTCCTCTCAAACCCTAGTTCATCTCTTGTATCCAATCTTTGTCCCAAAGCCTCAGATTGGTACCTGTCGGTTGCTAATAGTGTTGATTACTCCTTGTAGTTGATGCTAGTTGGTTTAGGTGGAAGATCATATGTTCAGATCCATTATGCATATTAATACACCTCTGATTATGAACATGAATATGATTTGTGAGTAGTTACGTTTGTTCCTGAGGATATGGGAGAAGTCTTGCTATAAGTAGTCATGTTAATTGGGTATTCGTTCGATATTTAGATGAGATGTATGTTGTCTCTCCTCTAGTGGTGTTATGTGAACGTCTACTACATGACACTTCACCATTGTTTGGGCCTAGAGGAAGGCATTGGGAATTAATAAGTAGATGATGGGTTGCTAGAGTGATAGAAGCTTAAACCCTAGTTTATGCGT
Organism: Aegilops tauschii subsp. strangulata; assembly: GCF_002575655.3. Lineage (NCBI taxonomy): Eukaryota > Viridiplantae > Streptophyta > Magnoliopsida > Poales > Poaceae > Aegilops > Aegilops tauschii. Next base: position 371,069,027 of record NC_053036.3, read on the forward strand.
TGCTTCGTAAGGGGCTGATTTGGATCCATATGTTTCATGCTATGGTTAGGTTTACCTTAATACTTCTTTTGTAGTTGAGGATGCTTGCAATAGGAGTTAATCATAAGTGGGATGTTTGTCCAAGTAAGAACAGCACCCAAGCACCGGTCCACCCACATACCAAATTATCAAAGTAACGAACGCGAATCATATGAACGTGATGAAAACTAGCTTGACGATAATTCCCATGTGTCCTCGGGAGCGCTTTTCTCTATATAAGAGTTTGTCCAGGCTTGTCCTTTGCTACAAAAAGGATTGGGCCATCTTGCTGCACTTTATTTACACTTGTTACTTGTTACCCGTTACAAATTACTTTATCACAAAATTATCTGTTACCGATAATTTCAGTGCTTGCAGAGAATACCTTGCTGAAAACTGCTTACCATTTCCTTCTGCTCCTCTGTGGGTTCGAGACTCTTACTTATCGAAAGGACTATGATAGATCCCCTATACTTGTGGGTCATCAAGACTCTTTTCTGGCGCCGTTGCCAGGGAGTGAAGCGCCTTTGGTAGGTGGAATTTGGTAAGGAAAAATTTATCTAGTGTGCTGAAATTTACTGTCACTTGTTACTATGGAAAACAATCCTTTGAGGGGTTTGCTCGGGGTATCTTCACCTCATCCGGAACCATAATTATCTACCCCTCAACCTACTGAACCTACTGAAAATGTTTACTTTGAAATTCCTTCGGGCATGATAGAGAAACTGCTAGCTAATCCTTTTGCAGGAGATGGAACATTGCATCCTGATTTACACTTAATGTATGTGGATGAAGTTTGTGGATTATTTAAGCTTGCAGGTATGCCCGATGATGTTATCAAGAAGAAGGTCTTGACTTTATCTTTGAAGGGAGAGGCATTGACATGGTATAGGCTATGTGATGATATGGGATCATGGAACTACAAACGATTGAAATTGGAATTTCATCATAAGTTTTATCCTATGCATCTTGTTCATCGTGATCGTAATTATATATATAATTTTTGGCCTCGCGAAAGAGAAAGCATCACTCAAGCTTCGGGGAGGCTTAAGTCAATGTTATATTCATGCCCCAATCATGAGCTCTCAAGAGAAATGATTATTCAAAATTTTTATGCTCGGCTTTCTGACAACAATCGCTCCATGCTCGATACTTCTTGTACTGGTTCTTTTATGATGAAGACTATTGGATTCAGATGGGATTTATTGGAGAGAATTAAATGCAACTCTGAAGATTGGGATCTCGACGAAGGTAAGGAGTCAGGTATGACACCTAAGTTTGATTGTGTTAAATATTTTATGGATACCGATGATTTCCGTAAGTTTAGTACTAAGTATGGACTTGACTTTGAGATAGTAGCTTATTTCTGTGAATCCTTTGCTACTCATGTTGATCTCCCTAAGGAGAAGTGGTTTAAATATAATCCTCCCATTGAAGTAAAAGTAGTTGCACCTATTAAAGTTGAAGAAAAGACTATCACTTATAATGATCCTATAGTTCCTACTGCCTATGTTGAGAAACCACCTTTCCCTGTTAGAATAAAGGATCATGCTAAAGATTCAACTGTAGTCAACAAAAGTAATATTATGACACACAAACCTCCTGAGCAAGTTAAAGTTGAACCTAATATTTCTATGGTTAAAGATCTCTTGGCTGATAATATCGATGGGCATGTTATTTACTTCTGTGATGAGACTGCTAGAATCGCTAAACCTGGTGCTAAAGATAAACATAGACTTGTGGTAGGCATGCCTGTTATTTCTGTTAAAATAGGAGATCATTGTTATCATGGCTTGTGTGATATGGGTGCTAGTGTTAGTGCAATACCTCATTCTTTATACGAAGAAATTATGCATGATTTGCACCTGCTGAGATAGAAGATATCGATGTTACCATTAAGCTTGCCAATAGAGATACTATTTCACCGATTGGGATTGTTAGAGATGTTGAAGTCTTGTGTGGGAAGGTTAAATATCCTGCTGATTTTCTTGTTCTTGGTTCCCCACAAGATAGCTTTTGTCCCATTATATTTGGTAGACCCTTCTTGAATACTGTTAATGCTAGGATAGACTGCGAAAAGGATGTTGTTACTACTGGTTTGGGTGATATGTCTCATGAGTTTAATTTTTCTAAATTTAGTAAACAACCCCGTAATGAGGAATTGCCTAGTAAAGATGAAATTATTGGTCTTGCTTCTATTGTCGTGCCACCTAGTGATCCTTTAGAACAATATTTGCTAGACCATGAAAATGATATGTTCATGAATGAAAGAAGGGAGATAGATGAAGTATTCTTTAAACAGGGACCTATTCTGAAACACAACTTGCCTGTTGAAATTCTAGGAGATCCTCCTCCAACCAAGGGTGATCCCGTGTTTGAGCTTAAACCATTACCTGATACTCTTAAATATGCTTATATTGATAAAAAAAGATATATCCTGTTATTATTAGTGCTACCCTTTCAGAGAAGGAGGAAGAGAAATTATTGAAAACTCTGAAGAAGCACCGTGCTGCTATTGGATACACTCTTGATGATCTTAAGGGCATTAGTCCCACTCTATGTCAACACAAGATAAATTTGGAGAAAGATGCCAACCAGTTATTGATCACCAACGACGGCTAAATCCTAAGATGAAAGAAGTGGTAAGAATGGAAATATTAAAGCTCCTTAAGGCAGGTATTATTTATCTCGTTGCTGATAGTTAGTGGGTAAGTCCTGTCCATTGTGTCCCTAAGAAGGGAGGTATTATTGTCGTTCCTAATGATAAAGATGAATTGATCCCGCAAAGAATTATTACAGGTTATAGGATGGTAATTGATTTCCGCAAATTAAATAAAGCTACTAAAAATGATCATTACCCTTTGCCTTTTATTGATCAAATGCTAGAAAGATTATCCAAACATACACAATTTTGCTTTCTAGATGGTTACTCTGGTTTCTCTCAAATACCTGTGTCAGCTAATGATCAAGCAAAGACCACTTTTACTTGCCCTTTCGGTACTTTTGCTTATAGACATATGCCTTTTGGTTTATGTAATGCACCTGCTACCTTTCAAAGATGCATGATGGCTATATTCTCTTACTTTTGTGAAAAGATTTGTGAGGTTTTCATGGATGATTTCTCCGTTTATGGATCTTCTTTTGATGATTGCTTGAGCAACCTTGATCGAGTTTTGCAGAGATGTGAAGAAACTAATATTTTCTTGAATTGGGAGAAATGCCACTTTATGGTTAATGAAGGCATTGTCTTGGGGCATCAAATTTCTGAAAGAGGCATTGAAGTTGATAAAGCTAAAGTTGATGCTATTGAAGAGATGCCGTGTCCTAAAGACATCAAAGGTATAAGAAGTTTTCTTGGTCATGCCGGTTTTTATAGGAGGTTCATTTAGGACTTCTCAAAAATTTCTCAGCCTCTGACTAATCTCTTACAAAAAGATATTCCTTTCGTCTTTGATGATGATTGTGTAGAAGCATTTGAAATACTTAAGAAATTTTGATTTCTACACCTATTATTCAGCCACCTGATTGGAATTTACCCTTTGAAATTATGTGTGATGCTAGTGATTATGTTGTAGGTGCTGTTCTAGGGAAAAGAGTTGATAAGAAATTAAATGTTATACAATATGCTAGTAAAACTCTAGACAATGCCCAGAGATATTATGCTACTACTGAAAAGGAATTTTTAGCAGTTGTTTTTGCTTGTTATAAGTTCAGACCTTACATTGTTGATTCTAAAGTGACTATTCACACTGATCATGCTGCTATTAAATACCTTATGGAAAAGAAAGATGCTAAACCTAGACTTATTAGATGGGTTCTCTTGCTACAAGAATTTGATTTGCATATTACTGATAGAAAGGGAGCTGAGAACCCCGTTGCAGACAACTTGTCTAGGTTAGAGAATGTTCTTGATGACCCACTACCTATTGATGATAGCTTTCCTGATGAACAATTAGCTGTCATAAATACTTCTCGTACTGCTCCATGGTATGCTGATTATGCTAATTACATTGTTGCTAAATTTATACCACCTAGTTTCACATACCAGCAAAAGAAAAGGTTTTTCTAAGATTTGAGGCATTACTTTTGGGATGACCCACATCTTTATAAAGAAGGAGTAGATGGTGTTATTAGACGTTGTGTACCTGAGCATGAACAGGAACAGATTCTACGCAAGTGTCACTCCGAAGCTTATGGAGGACACCACGCTGGAGATAGAACTGCACATAAGCTATTGCAATCCAGTTTTTATTGGCCTACTCTCTTCAAAGATGCCCGTAAGTTTGTCTTATCTTGTGATGAATGTCAAAGAATTGGTAATATTAGTAGACGTCAAGATATGCCTATGAATTATTCACTCGTTATTGAACCATTCGATGTTTGGGGCTTTGATTATATGGGGCCATTTCCTTCCTCTACTGGGTATACACATATTTTAGTTGCTATTGATTACGTTACTAAGTGGGTAGAAGCCATTCCAACTAGTAGTGCTGATCATAACACCTCTATTAAGATGCTTAAAGAAGTTATTTTTCCGAGGTTTGGAGTCCCTAGATATTAAATGACCTATGGTGGTTCACATTTTATTCATGGTGCCTTTTGTAAAATGCTTGCTAAGTATGATGTTAATCATAGAATTGCATCTTCGTATCATCTGCAGTCTAGTGGTCAAGTAGAATTGAGTAATAGAGAGCTCAAATTAATTTTGCAAAAGACTGTTAATAGATCTAGAAAGAATTGGTCCCAGAAACTTGATGATGTGTTATGGGCCTATATAACTGCATATAAAAATCCTATGGGCATGCCTCCGTATAAAATGGTTTATGGAAAAGCATGTCACTTACCTCTCGAACTAGAACATAAGGCATATTGGGCTATTAAAGAGCTCAATTATGATTTCAAACTTGCCGGTGAGAAGAGGCTATTTGACATTACCTCACTTGATGAATGGAGAACCCAAGCCTATGAGAATGCCAAGTTGTTTAAAGAAAAAGTTAAAAGATGGCATGACAAAAGGATACAAAAGCGTGAGTTCAGTGTAGGTGATTATGTGTTGCTATACTACTCTCGTTTAAGATTTTTTGCAGGAAAACTTCTCTCTAAATGGGAAGGTCCTTATGTTATCGAGGAGGTCTATCGTTCCGGTGCCATAAAATCAACAACTTCGAAGGCACAAACCCGAAGGTGGTGAACAGTCAAAGAATCAAACATTATATCTCATGTAATCCTATAAATGTTGAAACTAATGTTATTGAAACCGTAACCCCGGAGGAATACATAAGGGACACTTTCCAGAACGTTTCATACTCTGAAAAGGAACATGTACGTGGTACGGTAAGTAAACCGACTCCAAAACAGTTCTAATGGCAATTTTTCTCCGTTTTGGAATATTTAAGAAAATAGGAAAATAAGAAGTAGTCCGGGAAGGACACGAGGCTTCCACGAGGGTGGGAGGCGCGCCCTACCCCCTGGGCACTGATACGTCCATTTTGCATCATGCTTTTATATCAATATTTATTGCATTATGGGCTGTTATTACACATTATGTCAAAATACTTATGCCTATTCTCTCTTATTTTACTAGGTTTACATAAAGAGGGAGAATGCCGACAGCTGGAATACTGGGCTGGAAAAGGAGCAAATATTAGAGACCTATTCTACGCAACTTCAGAAGTCCTGAAACTCCACGGAAGTTATTTTTGGAAATAACAAATAATACTGAGCGAAGAAAATACCAGAGGGGGCCCACACCCTGGCCACGAGGGTGGGGGCGCGCCCTACCCTCTGGGCGCGTCCCCCTACCTCGTGGGCCCCCTGGTGACCCTCCGGTGCCCATCTTCTGCTATATGAAGTCTTTCGTCCGAAAAAAATCATAAGCAAGCTTTCGGGACGAGACTCCGCCGCCACGAGGCGGAACTAATCTGGGGCCCTGGCGGAGCTGTTCTGCCGGGGACACTTCCCTCCGGGAGGGGGAAATCATCACAATCGTCATCACCAACACTCCTCTCATCGAGAGGGGGCCAATATCCATCAACATCTTCACCAGCACCATCTCCTCTAAAAACCTAGTTCATCTCTTGTATCCAATCTTTGTCTCATAGCCTGGGATTGGTACCTATAGGTTGCTAGTAGTGTTGATTATTCCTTGTAGTTGATGCTAGTTGGTTTATTTGGTGGAAGATCATATGTTCAGATCCATTATGCATATTAATACCCCTCTGATTATGAACATGAATATGCTTTGTGAGTAGTTATGTTTGTTCCTGAGGACATGGGAGACTTGCTATTAGTAGTCATGTGAATTTGGTATTCGTTCGATATTTTGATGAGATGTATGTTGTCTCTCCTCTAGTGGTGTTATGTGAACGTCGACTACATGAAACTTCACCATTGTTTGGTCCTAGAGGAAGGCATTGGGAAGTAATAAGTAGATGATGGGCTGCTAGAGTGATAGAAGCTTAAACCCTAGTTTATGCGTTGCTTCGTAAGGGGCTGATTTGGATCCATATGTTTCATGCTATGGTTAGGTTTACCATAATACTTCTTTTGTAGTTGCGGATGCTTGCAATAGGAGTTAATCATAAGTGGGATGTTCGTCCAAGTAAGGACAGCACCCAAGCACCGGTCCACCCACATATAAAATTATCAAAGTACCGAACGTTAATCATATGAACGTGATGAAAACTAGCTTGACGATAATTCCCATGTGTCCTCGGGAGTGCTTTTCTCTATATAAGAGTTTGTCCAGGATTGTCCTTTGCTACAAAAAGGATTGGGCCACCTTGCTGCACCTTATTTACTTTCTTTACTTGTTACGCGTTACAAATTACCTTATCACAAAACTATCTATTACCGATAATTTCAGTGCTTGCAGAGAATACCTTGCTGAAAACCGCTTATCATTTCCTTCTGCTCCTCGTTGGGTTCGACACTCTTACTTATCGAAAGGACAACGATAGATCCCCTATACTTGTGGGTCATCAAGACTCTTTTCTGGCGCCGTTGCCGGGGAGTGAAGCGCCTTTTGTAGGTAGAATTTGGTAAGGAAAAATTTATATAGTGTGCTGAAATTTACTGTCACTTGTTACTATGGAAAGTAATCCTTTGAGGGGCTTGTTCGGGGTATCTTCACCTCGACCCGTAGAGCAAAGAGTTGCTCCTCAACCTACTGAACCTACTGAAAATGAAAATGTCTACTTTGAAATTCCTTTGGGTATGATAGAAAAACTGCTAGCTAATCCTTTTGCAGGAGACGGAACATTACATCCTGATGAGCACCTAATCTATGTGGATGAAGTTTGTAGATTATTTAAGCTTGCAGGTATGCCCGATGATATTATCAAGAAGAAGGTCTTCCCTTTATCTTTGAAGGGAGATGCATTGACATGGTATAGGCTATGTGATGATATGGGATCATGGAACTACAAATGATTGAAGTTGGAATTTCATCAGAAGTTTTATCCTATGCATCTTGTTCATCGTGATCGTAATTATATATATAATTTTTGGCCTCGCGAAGGAGAAAGCATCGCTCAAGCTTGGGGGAGGCTTAAGTCAATGTTATATTCTCATGAGCTCTCAAGAGAAATGATTACTCAAAAATTTTATGCTCGGCTTTCTGACAACAATCGCTCCATGCTCGATACTTCTTGTACTGGTTCCTTTATGATGAAGACTATTGAATTCAAATGGAATTTATTGGAAAGAATTAAACGCAACTCTGAAGATTGGGATCTCGACGAAGGTAAGGAGTCAGGTATAACACCTAAGTTTGATTGTGTTAAATCTTTGATGGACACCGATGTCTTCCATAAATTTAGCACTAAATATGGACTTGACTCTGAGATAGTAGCTTCTTTTTGTGAATCTTTTGCTGCTCATGTTGATCTCCCTAAGGAGAAGTGGTTTAAATATTATCCTCCCGTTGAAGTAAAAGTAGTTGCACCTATTAAAGTTGAAGAAAATACTATCACTTATAATGATCCTGTTGTTCCTACTGCTTATGTTGAGAAACCACCTTTCCCTATTAGAATTAAGGATCATGCTAAAGCTTCAACTATGGTTCGTAAAAGTAATATTAGAACTTATGCAACCCCTGAGCAAGTTAAAGGTGAACCTAATATTGCTATTGTTAAAGATCTCTTGGCTGATAATATTGATGGGCATGTTATTTATTTCTGTGAGGAAACTGCTAGAATTGCTAAACCTGGTGCTAAAGATTAACATAGACCTGTGGTAGGCATGCCTGTTATTTCTGTTAAAATAGGAGATCATTGTTATCATGGCTTGTGTGATATGGGTGTCAGTGCTAGTGCAATACCTATTTCTTTATACAAAGAAATTATGCATGATATTGCACCAGCTGAGATAGAAGATATTGATGTTACAATTAAACTTGGCAATAGAGATACTATTGCGCCGATTGGGATTATTAGAGATGTTGAAGTCTTGTGTGCGAAAGTTAAATATCCTGCTGATTTTCTTGTTCTTGGTTCCCCACAAGATAGTTTTTGTCCCATTATATTTGGTAGACCCTTCTTGAACACTGTTAATGCTAAGATAGACTGCGAAAAGGATGTTGTTACTATTGGTTTGGATGATATGTCTCATGAGTTTAATTTCTCTAAATTTCGTAGACAACCTCGTGATGAGGAATTGCCTAGTAAAGATGAAATTATTGGTCTTGCTTCTATTGCCGTACCTCCTAGTGATCCTTTAGAACAATATTTGCTAGACCATGAAAATGATATGTTTATGAATGAAAGAAGGGAAATAGATGAATTATTCTTTAAACAGGCACCTATTCTAAAACACAACTTTCCTGTTGAAATCCTAGGGGATCCTCCTCCACCAAAGGGTGATCCCGTGTTTGAGCTTAAACCATTGCCTGATACTCTTAAATATGCTTATCTTGATGAAAAGAAGATATATCCTGTTATTATTAGTGCTAACCTTTCAGAGAAGGAGGAAGAAAAATTATTGAAAACTCTGAAGAAGCACCGTGCTGATATTGGATATACTCTTGATGATCTTAAGGGCATTAGTCCCACTCTATGCCAACACAAAATAAATTTGGAGAAAGATGCCAAACCAGTTATTGATCATCAACGACGGCTTAATCCTAAGATGAAAGAAGTGGTAAGAAAGGAAATACTAAAGCTCCTTGAGGCAGGTATAATCTATCCCGTTGCTGATAGTCAGTGGGTAAGTCCTGTCCATTGTGTCCCTAAGAAGGGAGGTATTACTGTCGTTCCTAACGATAAAGATGAATTGATTCCGCAAATAATTATTACAGGTTATAGGATGGTAATTGATTTCCGTAAATTAAATAAGGCTACTAAAAAAGATCATTACCCCTTGCCATTCATTGATCAAATGCTAGAAAGATTATCCAAACACACACATTTTTGCTTTCTAGATGGTTATTCTGGTTTCTCTCAAACACATGTGTCTGCTGATGATCAAGCAAAGACCACTTTTACTTGCCCTTTCGGTACTTTTACTTATAGACGCATGCCTTTTGGTTTATGTAATGCACCTTCTACCTTTGAAAGATGCATGATGGCTATATTCTCTGATTTTTGTGAAAAGATTTGTGAGGTTTTCATGGATGATTTCTCCGTTTATGGATCCTCTTTTGATGATTGCTTGAGCAACCTTGATCGAGTTTTGCAGAGATGTGAAGAAACTAACCTTGTCTTGAATTGGGAGAAGTGCCACTTTATGGTTAATGAAGGTATTGTCTTGGGGCATAAAATTTCTGAAAGAGGTATTAAAGTTGATAAAGCTAAAGTTGATGCTATTGAAAAAATGTCGTGTCCTAAGGACATCAAAGGTATAAGAAGTTTCCTTGATCATGCCGGTTTTTATAGGAGGTTCATTAAGGACTTCCCAAAAATTTCTCGGCCTCTGACTAATCTCTTACAAAAAGATATACCTTTCGTTTTTTATGTTGATTGTGTAGAAGCATTTGAAATACTTAAGAAAGCATTGATTTTTCCACCTATTGTTCAGCCACCTGATTGGAATTTACCCTTTGAAATTATGTGTGATGCTAGCGATTATGCTGTAGGTGTTGTTCTAGGGCAAAGAGTTGATAAGAAATTAAATGTTATTCAATATGCTAGTAAAACTCTAGACAATGCCCAGAGAAATTATGCCACTACTGAAAAAGAATTCTTAGCAGTTGTATTTGCTTGTGATAAGTTCAGACCTTATATTGTTGATTCTAAAGTAACTATTCACACTGATCATGCTGCTATTAAATATCTTATGGAAAAGAAAGATGCTAAACCTAGACTTATTAGATGGGTTCTCTTGCTACAAGAATTTGATTTACATATTATTGATAGAAAGGGAGCTGAGAACCCCGTTGCAGATAACTTGTCTAGGTTAGAAAATGTTCTTGATGACCCACTACCTATTGATGATAGCTTTCCTGATGAACAATTAAATGTCATAAATGCTTCTCGTACTGCTCCATGGTATGCTGATTATGCTAATTACATTATTGCTAAATTTATACCACCTAGTTTCACATACCAGCAAAAGAAAAAGTTTTTCTACAATTTAAGACATTACTTCTGGGATGACCCACATCTTTATAAAGAAGGAGTAGATGGTGTTATTAGGCGTTGTGTACCTGAGCATGAACAGGAACAGATCCGACGCAAGTGTCACTCCGAGGCTTATGGAGGGCACCACGCTGGAGATAGAACTGCACATAAGGTATTGCAATCCGGTTTTTATTGGCCTACTCTCTTCAAGGATGCTCGTAAGTTTGTCTTATCTTGTGACGAATGTCAAAGAATTGGTAACATTAGTAGAGGTCAAGAAATGCCTATGAATTATTCACTTGTTATTGAACCATTTGACGTTTGGGGCTTTGATTATAGGGACCTTTTCCTTCCTCTAATGGGTATACTCATATTCTAGTTGCTGTTGATTACGTTACTAAGTGGGTAGAAGCTATTCCAACTAGTAGTGCTGATCATAACACCTCTATTAAGATGCTAAAAGAAGTTATTTTTTCGAGGTTTGGAGTCCCTAGATATTTAATGACTGATGGTGGTTCACATTTTATTCATGGTGCTTTTCGTAAAATGCTTGCTAGGTATGATGTTAATCATAGAATTGCATCTCCTTATCACCCATAGTCTAGTGGTCAAGTAGAATTGAGTAATAGAGAGCTCAAATTAATTTTGCAAAAGACTGTTAATAGATCTAGAAAGAATTGGTCCAAGAAACTTGATGATGCATTATGGGCCTATAGAACTGCATATAAAAATCCTATGGGTATGTCTCCGTATAAAATGCTTTATGGAAAAGCATGTCATTTACCTCTCGAACTAGAACATAAGGCATATTGGGCTATTAAAGAACTCAATTATGATTTCAAACTTTCCGGTGAGAAGAGGTTATTTGACATTAGCTTACTTGATGAATGGAGAACCCAAGCCTATGAGAATGCCAAATTGTTTAGGGAAAAACTTAAAAGATGGCATGACAAAAGGATACAAAAGCGTGAGTTTAATGTAGGTGATTATGTATTGTTATACAACTCTCGTTTAAGATTTTCTGCAGGAAAACTTCTCTCTAAATGGGAATGTCCTTACGTTATCGAGGAGGTCTATCGTTCCGGTGCTATAAAAATCAACAACTTCGAAGGCACAAATCCGAAGTGGTGAACGGTCAAAGAATCAAACATTATATCTCAGGTAACCCTATAAATGTTGAAACTAAAGTTATTGAAACCATAACACCGGAGGAATACATAAGAGACACTTTCCAGAACATTTCAGACCCCGAAAAGGAATAGGTATGTGGTACGGTAAGTAAACCGACTCCAAAACAGTTCTAATGACAATTTTTCTCCGTTTTGGAATATTTAGAAAAATAGGAAAATAAGAAGCAGTCCGGGAAGGACACGAGGCTTCCACGAGGGTGGCAGGCGTGCCCTACCCCCTGGGCGCGCCCCCTGGCTCGTGGGCACCTCGTGTGCTCTCTGGACTCCGTTTTCTTGCACGATACTTCTTTCGGTCGGTAAAAATTCATTATATAATCTCCCGAAGGTTTTGACTCCTGTATCACGCAAATATCCTCTGTTTTTGTTTAGAGCTGTTTCTGCAGCAGATTAGAGCAAGATGTCGTCTCAGGATTCTGACGGAGAGAGCTACGTCTCACACCTCACTGCTGACCCCAAGACCTATGGAGATCTATCTCCTTGTGGTCGAACTACGGATGAGGAGGAGGATGCTCATTTGATGAAGATCAAAGATTGAAGTTCGGAGGAGGAAGATGTCCCTCTACCTCAACCTTGGGATATGCACGTGAAGTTTAAGAAGTCTAGTCTCCTTAAGAGGGCTAAACTGTCTAACAACCAATCAATTCCTTCTCGTTTTTGGCAGAAAAGCAAAGGAGATTTATGCGACAAGATCTTGAAGCTGGAGTCAGAGGTCGATGATTTAAAGGAGGAAATTGCTCTTCTCAATTACAACATGAAGAAGCTGAAAGCACAATTGTCATCATCACCACCACCTCCGAAGAAAGAGATATAATCATATGGGTATGGGCACTCCCCTTGGCAACTGCCAAGCTTGGGGGAGGTGCCCCGGTATCGTATCACCATCACACTCCTATCTTTACCGTTTTTCTTAGTTCGATCCTTTTGGTATTATCTTGATCTAGTAGAATAAAGTTTTAGTATGATCTAGTTGTGAGTTTTGCTTTATGATCTTTCTATGTAATCGAGTCCGTGAGCTGTATATAATAAATATTAGTGTTGAGTCAAGGGCTTGATTATCTTGCTATGATTTTGAGGGAATAAAAGAGAAAGAAAGAATAAAAAGAAATAAAAAGAGATCATATTGATCTTATGAAGAGTAATGACTTCACATATAAAGGGTATGATGATTTAAAGTTGTTGAGAGTTGACAAACATAGTTTTGGTCATCGTTGCAATTAATAGGAAGTAATAAAGAAAGAGAGGTTTCACATATAAATATACTATCTTGGACATTTTTTATGATTGTGAGCACTCATTAAAATATGACATGCTAAAGAGTTGATGTTGGACAAGGAAGACAACGTAATGGGTTATGTTTTCTTATATCTGAAATAAAGTATATTGTCATGGATCATCCAACATGTTGAGCTTGCCTTTCTCCCTCATGCTAGCCAAATTCTTTGCACCAAGTAGAGATACTACTTGTGCTTCCAAATATCCTTAAACCCAGTTTTGCCATGAGAATCCACCATATCTACCTATGGATTGAGTAAGATCCTTCAAGTAAGTTGTCATCGGTGCAAGCAATAAAAATTGCTCCCTAAATATGTATGATTGACTAGTATGGAGGAAATAAGCTTTATACGATCTTGTGATGTGGAAGAAATAAAAGTGACGGACTACATAATAAAGGTCCATATCACAAGTGGCAATATAAAGTGACGTTCTTTCGCATTAAGATTTTGTGCATCCAACCCTGAAAGCGCATGACAACCTCTGCTTCCCTCTGCGAAGGGCCTATCTTTTACTTTTATCTTCTACCTTATGCAAGAGTCATGGTGATCTTCACCTTTCCTTTTTACATTTTATACTTTGGCAAGCACATTGTGTTGGAAAGATCCTGATATATATATATATATATATATATATATATATATATATATATATATATATATATATATATATATATCCAATTGGATGTAAGTTAGCATGAACTATTATTGTTGACATTACCCTTGAGGTAAAAGGTTGGGAGGCGAAACTATAAGCCCCTATCTTTCTCTGTGTCCGATTAAAACTCTGTAACCACAAGTATTGCGTGAGTGTTAGCAATTGTGAGAGACTAAATGATAGTTGAGTATGTGGACTTGCTAAAAAGCTCTTACATAGACTCTTTCCGATGTTATGATAAATTGAAATTGCCTCAATGACTGATATTATCGTTTGTTAGTTCTCAATAAAGTTTCAGATTCATACTTCGCATTGTGAATAGATTATTACTTGAGCATAAGAAATCATATGACAATATCCATATATGTTGCTGTTATAAGAATGATCATGATGCCCTCATGTCCGTATTTTATTTTATCGACACCTCTATCTCTAAACATGTGGACATATTTATCGTTATTGGCTTCTGCTTGAGGACAAGCGAGGTCTAAGCTTGGGGGAGTTGATACGTCCATTTTGCATCATGCTTTTATATCGATATTTATTGCATTATGGGCTATTATTACACATTGTGTCACAATACTTATGCCTATTCTCCCTTATTTTACTAGGTTTACATAAAGAAGGAGAATGCCGGCAGCTGGAATTCTGGGCTGGAAAAGGAGCAAATATTAGAGACTTATTTTGTGCAACTCCAAAAGTCCTGAAACTCCACGGAAGTTATTTTTGGAAATAATAAAAATACTGAGCGAAGAAAATACCAGAGGGGGACCACACCCTGGCCACGAGGGTGGGAGCGCGCCCTACCCCCCTGGGCGCGTCCCCCTGCCTCATGGGCCCCCTGGTGGCCCTCCGGTGCCCATTTTCTACTATATGAAGTCTTTCGTCCGAGAAAAAATCATAAGCAAGCTTTCGGGACGAGACTCCGCCGCCACAAGGCGGAACCTTGGCGGAACTAATCTAGGGCTCTGGCGGAGCTGTTCTGCCGGGGACACTTCCCTCCGGGAGGGGGAAATCATCGTCATCATCATCACTAACGCTCCTCTCATCGAGAGGGGGCCAATCTGCATCAACGTCTTCACCAGCACCATCTCCTCTAAAACCCTAGTTCATCTCTTGTATCCAACCTTTGTCTCATAGCCTGGGATTGGTACCTGTAGGTTGCTAGTAGTGTTGATTACTCCTTGTAGTTGATGCTAGTTGGTTTATTTGGTGGAAGATCATATGTTCAGATCCATTATGCATATTAATACCCCTCTGATTATGAACAAGAATATGCTTTGTGAGTAGTTACGTTTGTTCCTGAGGACATGGGAGAAGTCTTGCCATTAGTAGTCATGTGAATTGGGTATTCGTTCGATATTTAGATGAGATGTATGTTGTCTCTCCTCTAGTGGTGTTATGTGAACGTCTACTACATGACACTTCACCATTGTTTGGGCCTAGAGGAAGGCATTGGGAATTAATAAGTAGATGATGGGTTGCTAGAGTGACAGAAGCTTAAACCCTAGTTTAAGCGTTGCTTCGTAAGGGGCTGATTTGGATCCATATGTTTCATGCTATGGTTAGGTTTACCTTAATACTTCTTTTGTAGTTGAGGATGCTTGCAATAGGAGTTAATCATAAGTGGGATGTTTTTCCAAGTAAGGACAGCACCCAAGCACCGGTCCACCCACATATCAAATTATCAAAGTACCGAACGCGAATCATATGAACGTGATGAAAACTAGCTTGACGATAATTCCCATGTGTCATCGGGAGCGCTTTTCTCTATATAAGAGTTTATCCAGGCTTGTCCTTTGCTACAAAAAGGATGGGGCCACCTTGCTGCACCTTATTTACTTTCATTACTTGTTACCCGTTACAAATTACCTTATCACAAAACTATCTGTTACCGATAATTTCAGTGCTTGCAGAGAATACCTTGCTGAAAACCGCTTATCATTTCCTTCTGCTCCTCGTTGGGTTCGACACTCTTACTTATCGAAAGGACTACGATAGATCCCCTATACTTGTGGGTCATCAGGCGCGCCCCCCCTGCCTCGTGGGCACCTCGTGTGCCCTCCGGACTCCGTTTTCTTGCACGATACTTCTTTTGCTCGGTAAAAATTCATTATATAATCTCCCAAAGGTTTTGACCCTCGTATCACGCAAATATCCTCTGTTTTTGTTTCGAGCTGTTTTTCTGACAGATCTAGATCGCCATGACGTCTCCAAGTGCCCCCAAGGACAAGTTTCTTCGAGAAGGTCATCAACCCCTACCTTGCAGAAGTGCTGCAACACCTTCAAACCATTGAGATGCATGAGGGGGTGTTGCACATCCACGATGTTGAGGGACCAAGGAGGACCGGAAGCGTGGAAACAAGGCTCGAGGCAATGGAGCAACAAGTTTTCAAGTGTCAGGAGATGTTGGAGCGCGGACTTGACTCCAATCACATAATGATCACGGAGTTCACCAACAACCACAAGCTGGACGCCAAGGACATTGGGGAGGCCATCTTCAAGCTTCACGAGAAAATCGAGCACCTCCAAGCTCATATCTATGACCTGCAAAACCAAAACTGTGAGTATGAATATAGATTCAAGAGGATGAGTTTGGTTGCAGATTTAAGGATCCCGGAGACTCGATCATCCTTCTATGATGGAGAGCCTATGCCTTGGAAGATAGACGACAAGCCTACATCATCAACAATTCCTTCACCAGCAAAAGAGACATAATCACATGGGTATGGGCACTCCCCTTGGCAACTGCCAAGCTTGGGGGAGGTGCCCCGGTATCGTACCACCATCACACTCCTATCTTTACCATTTTTCTTAGTTCAACCCTTTTGGTAATATCTTGATCTAGTAGAATAAAGTTTTAGTGTGATTTAGTTTAGAGTTTTGCTTTATGATCCTTCTATGTAATCGAGTCCGTGAGCTATATATAATAAAGATTAGTGTTGAGTCAAGGGCTTGATTATCTAGCTATGATCTCGAGGAAATAAAAGAAAAGAGAAAGAATAAAAAGAAATAAAAGAGACCATATTGATATTATGGAGAGTAATGACTTCACATATAAAGAGTATGATGATTAAAAGTTGATTGACAGTTGACAAACATAGTTTTGGTCATCATTGCAATTAATAGGAAGTAATAAAGAAAGAGAGGTTTTCACATATAAATACACTATCTTGGACATCTTTTATGATTGTGAGCACTCATTAAAGTATGACATGTTAAAGAGTTGATGTTGGACAAGGAAGACAACGTAATGAGTTATGTTTTCTTATATCCAAAATAAAGTATATTGTCATGGATCATCCAACATGTTGAGCTTGCCTTTCCCCCTCATGCTAGCCAATTCTTTGCACCAAGTAGAGATACTACTTGTGCTTCCGAATACCCTCAAAACCAGTTTTGCCATGAGTGTCCTCCATATCTACCTATGGATTGAGTAAGATCCTTCAAGTAAGTTGTCATCGGTGCATGCAATAAAAATTGCTCTCTAAATATGTATGATTTATTAGTGTGGAGAAAATAAGCTTTATACGATCTTGTGATGTGGAAGAAATAAAAGCGACGGACTGCATAATAAAGGTCCATATCACAAGTGGCAATATAAAGTGACGTTCTTTTGCATTAAGATTTCGTGCATCCAACCATAAAAGCGCATGGCAACCTCTGCTTCCCTATGCGAAGGGCCTATCTTTTACTTTTGTCTTATGCTTTATGGAAGAGTCATGGTAATCTTCACCTTTCCTTTTTACATTTTATCTTTTGGCAAGCACATTGTGTTGGAAAGATCCTGATATATATATATCCAATTGGATGTAAGTTGCCATGAATTATTATTGTTGACATTACCCTTGAGATAAAAGGTTGGGAGGCGAAACTATAAGTCCCTATCTTTCTCTGTGTGTGACTAAAACTCCATAATCATAAGTATGGCGTGAGTGTTCGCAATTGTGAAAGACTAAATGATAGTTGAGTATGTGGACTTGCTGAAAAGCTCTTATATTGACTCTTTCCGATGTTATGATAAATTGCAATTGCTTCAGTGACTGAGATTATAGTTTGTTAGTTCTCAATGAAGTTTCTGATTCATACTTTACATTGTGAATAGATTATTACTTGAGCATAAGAAATCATATGACAATTCCATATATGTTGTTGTTATAAGAATGATCATGATGCCCTCATGTCCGTATTTTATTTTATCGACACCTCTATCTCTAAACATGTGGACATATTTATCGTTATCGGCTTCCGCTTGAGGACAAGCGAGGTCTAAGCTTGGGGGAGTTGATACGTCCATTTTGCATCATGCTTTTATATTGATATTTATTGCATTATGGGCTATTATTACACATTATGTCACAATACTTATGCCTATTCTCTCTTATTTTGCAAGGTTTACATGAAGAGGGAGAATGCCGGCAGCTGGAATTCTGGGCTGGAAAAGGAGCAAATATTAGAGACCTATTCTGGACAACTCCAAAACTCCTGAAACTTCACGGAAGTCAGTTTTGGAATTTATAAAAAATACTGAGCAAAGAAACTACCAGAGGGGGGCCACACCCTGGCCACGAGGGTGGGAGGCGCGCCCTACCCCCCCTGGGCGCGCCCCCTGCCTCGTGGGCCCCCTGGCAGGCCTACGGTGCCCATCTTCTGCTATATGAAGTCTTTTACCCTGAAAAAAATCATAAGAAAGGTTTCGGGAAGAAACTCCGCCGCCACGAGGCGGAACCTTGGCGGAACCAATCTAGGGCTCCGGCAGAGCTGTTCTGCCGGGGAAACTTCCCTCCGGGAGGGGGAAATCGTCGCCATCGTCATCACCAACGATCCTCTCATCGGGAGGGGGTCAATCTTCATCAACATCTTCACCAGCACCATCTCCTCTCAAACCCTAGTTCATCTCTTGTATCCAATCTTTGTGCCAAAACCTAAGATTGGTACCTGTAGGTTGCTAGTAGTGTTGATTACTCCTTGTAGTTGATGCTAGTTGGTTTATTTGGTGGAAGATCATATGTTCAGATCCATTATGCATATTAATACCCCTCTGGTTATGAACATGAATATGATTTGTGAGTAGTTATGTTTGTTCCTGAGGACATGGGAGAAGTCTTGCTGTAAGTAGTCATGTGAATTTGGTATTCGTTCGATATTTTGATGATATGTATGTTGTCTTTCCTCTAGTGGTGTTATGTGAACGTCGACTACATGACACTTCACCATTGTTTGGGCCTAGAGGAAGGAATTGGGAAGTAATAAGTAGATGATGGGTTGCTAGAGTGTCAGAAGCTTAAACCCTAGTTTATGAGTTGCTTCGTAAGGTGCTGATTTGGATCCATATGTTTCATGCTATGGTTAGGTTTACCTTAATACTTCTTTTGTAGTTGCGGATGCTTGCAATAGGAGTTAATCATAAGTGGGATGCTTGTCCAAGTAAGGACAGCACCCAAGCACCGGTCCACCCACATACTAAATTATCAAAGTAACGAACGCGAATCATATGAACGTGATGAAAACTAGCTTGACGATAATTCCCATGTGTCCTCGGGAGCGCTTTTCTCTATATAAGAGTCTGTCTAGGCTTGTCCTTTGCTACAAAAAGTATTGGGCCATCTTGCTGCACCTTATTTACACTTGTTACTTGTTACCCGTTACAAATTACTTTATCACAAAACTATCTGTTATCGATAATTTCAGTGCTTGCAGAGAATACCTTGTTGAAACCCGCTTATCATTTCCTTCAGCTCCTCGTTGGGTTCGACACTCTTACTTATCGAAAGGACTACGATAGATCCCCTATACTTGTGGGTCATCAGCCGGCTGGGCCAGGCCCATATAGGAAAAGAAATAAAAGATGGGGCGCCCGCTGGTACTATGATGCGCACATGCGCAACAATTAGGGATGGGCCGCAAGTGCAGTTTTTTTAAAATAGACACAAATGGTAATCTTAATAACGAAAAGAAAAACAAAATTTAGATAGGCATATTATATATCAAAATTTTCAGAAAAAGATTTATTACAACATGAACATTTTTCCAGAGTCAAATAAAATCCACAAAAATTTAAATAAAGCAAAGAGTGCTTGTGGTGCAATAAAACCTAACAAAAATCATTTTAAAAATAAAAAATTCAAATTTATTTCTCTCCATTTTTCTATTGTAGGGAATCATTTTACCCTAATTTATGTATGTTTTATTTTTCGAGAAAAATAATTTGAATAAAAACCAAATAACTCCAAATTGAAAATAATTTTCAAAAGGACTTTAAATTGGATTTCTTTTAAACTTCCAACTCATATTTCATATGTTTTGAAGAATTCATTTTATCTTCTCTCATGAAAATCATTGAGTTGCTTAAAGTTTCTGAATTTGAAATAGTTCCAAATGGAATTAAAATCTTTTCAAAACCCTGTTTGTTTATTTAAATGGAAGAAGTCATGTGATCTTCTCTCTAGGGTTTTGTGATGAAATGAATTTGAATTCATGGAGATCATAAAAGCAGGATGGAAGTTTTGGGAAAGTCATTTCATTCCCTCTCATTTAACTTTCAAAAAGTTTCAAATTTCTCTCAATTTCACACAAGCAACCACACCACAATCAAAAAAACAATCAAAACTATTTATTTAATATAACATTCCAAAATTTAGAATTTTGGGATGTTACAAACCTAGCACCCTTAAGATGAATCTCGTCCTTGAGATTCGGAGAGGCTAGCAAGAAATAGGTTAGGTTTGGGGGGTCTTCTCAAAATCCATCGATCGTCTCCGGGGTCTCGGGTGCTACCACCCTTAAAAGTATGGTTACGGTTCCATCAATACTCATATACTCCATCCTTATTGTTGACGGTGTCTATCTTCTCAGATCTTCAGGATAATTCCTTCTCTGCGCTCTTCTGGTAGTGGCATAACCTTTTCCTCAATTCATGTGTCCATTTCATCTTGGTATTATTTCTCTATGACTTGGTCTTCTTCACTGACGAGTCTGGCGCCAATACTAAGCAACTATCGATATCTCATGGTGGTCATCAATTTATGGTTTCTCCTGCAGGAAATGGGTCTGGGTTTCATTCTCACCGTATGACCTACGATTGGCAACAGCTGCCTTGTACAAGGGAAAAAATGTCATACCATTCTAAGGTTTAAACAAGGTTTTGATCATCGTCGCTCTACTATTGGTAAGTCACTCAGATTTACCATCCCATATAGCAAGGCGAATAATAAGAGTAAGTCGGTATGGTGATCAATCCATCCCGCACCCAAATCATTACCTTGTATATGGTTTAGTGAATCTCGCATTCTAACACTCAGTCATCCTCACAAGCATTGCAGAATTTCTCTTGTCGACGAACTAAGTTCGGAAAAATCCATTGATTCTGCAAGCCAAACAAACATCTATCATTTCTTCACAACTCTCAGGTTTTGCGTAAACTCCTATAAAATCATCTGTTGATAAAGTCATAACTTATTCCAAGGTTTTTTTCCTTCAGCAAGAGTGTGCTTGCTTCTTGGCAGGTCCTGGGGCCTGTGGGTTATGACCCATCTCATCACTTGCAAACCTTGAAATCATCATCGGGGCAACTGATCATTATTCCAACATCCAGCTTCCTAGCATTCTTAAATCCATCAAATTGTACGGTCTCCCTTCCTTCTAATAGTACCAAAAGTAAGACGTGATTACTCAGACTCATCATGGAGTTACAATGCTCCATATTACCAACATTATACCTCCTTTATATCCAATAGTGCTTCATCCCTTCATACTCTTGGGATATCCCACATATCGAGATAAAACTCGTACTTATTTTGTCCAAAGTCCACTTCGTGGAATATCATAATCCTTTCCAGAGGTCAAGTGTCCTCACAGGGTACTACCACCCTTGAAATGCACAAATTCATCCATAGACCATATTTCTCATATCCTCGAAAATGGTCAAAATCTTTCTTCATAGAGTAACTACTCATAAAATCCAAATCAGTACCCACGATGCTAACTTTATTGATTTTCAAATTATTACAATCTCCTGCACTTCCATTACATGCCTCAACTCAACACCTCACTAATAAAAAGAAATGTCCCCACTACTACTACTATTTAGCACAAGCCTCCTTCTCTTTGGGACAATCTCTGGCAAAGTGCCCTGCTTCATTACAGTGGAAACATATTACTTATGACAAGTCTCGAGGTTTCCTTGTGATTACATAGCCTCCTTGGGTCCTCGGCTTCCATTTTGAGCAACCGCTGAAGTAGTGCCCTGAATCTTTGCACCTGAAACATGTGATATGACTCAGGTCCTTCTTTGTAGAAATTGGGTTGTTCCTGGAATCCAATCTATTTCTCTTCCTGGACTTTTCTGTGCCAATCAGGGCTTCTATTTCCTGTGGGTCATACTCTACTTCCTCTGTCGGGAATTCTACTAGGTCCCCATTCAAACAATTCTGGGAGATGTGTCCTTCTTCTCCACATGAATAACATGACTTGGTGCAGGGTTTAATTCTGTTTCCTTTGTGTGTGTCCTCGACATCTTCCTTCATCACCAGTTCTTCTAAAATTTCCATGAGGGCTCCTTTCATTTCTTCTTTCTTCTGCTAGATGGTTCTTTGTACCATGGGGTAAATGTGACACTGAGCAGGGTAGTGAGTAGTCCCTTCACACAAGAAACAAGTGATCTGCCTAGTGGGGCATTCTTCAGCTGGGTGACTTCCTTCACAATTAGGGCATTCATCCTTGTGTTCTTTATGGTTGTGTCCTATTTCTCCACAAAACTTGCATGCATAGGGTTTCTTCATATCACTTCCATAAGGCTTCAATTTTCTGGGACACAAACCGAGACTTTGGCAAAGTCAACTTAAATTCTTTCCAAGTGGTTACTCCTTGCCATCCATTGATGGTTTGGTACATCCTCCACCTGGTAGCAGCACCTCTTTCAAAACACTGAAGAGCATGTTGGGTCATATCCTTTTCGACTATAGGGTTATTCTCTATATGACCTTCCATGTTATGAATCCATCGGTCCGTCTCCAATGGAGTCATCGGTCCAGAAAATATGGGTTCATCTCCATTCATCCTCTATTGGGTCCATGGGTTTTGGGGTGAGATGAGAGATGAGAGAGATAGAGAGGGATACACACAATACAAACAATAGTTTTTGAAAAGACAGATTTTATTTGTGGCCGTCAGAAAAAACATCAAACAAATGACAGCTCACAAACGTCGGATCTAACGTAGGTATATAACTGGGGTTTGGTTTTCTAAAGGTCAATAAATCTTCAAAGTCGCCAAACTCTTCAAGTCTTGTTCATGTCTCCGATGGCTTCTTCCGATCGTGCTTGTCCTTCTCAAGTTCTTTTTTAGATCATATCTGTTGACGCGAAGTCTCTCGTGACGTCCTTTAGTATTCTGGAGCTGCGTTCCAAACTTCTGGGTTTTCAGCATCCTTGGCAGGAACCATTGTCCTACTGTCCTTTAGTTCCTGAAGAATCTCCGATATCTCAAGGTTTTGCTCCTCCAGCTTGGCTACTTTCAGCTTCTGGGTCCTAAGTCCTTCATGAAATACTTCCTTGTCAAATACTACTTCCTGAAGGTCCATCAAATTCTTGATGTAATACTCCAAATCCTGGCGATACACCAGCTAAGGTTAAAACTTCATCTTTTGCTGATAGGTGCTCCATCAGCCTTTTTGTCACCCAATCCTTCTGAAGAAATGCATGCTTAACTCAAAAGGGTGACAATAGCATAAGCGGGCGATAACATCATGGATAGTCGTGTTTCTGCTCTTGTCATTGCCATGAGCTACAATTCCATAGTTGATATCTCCTGCCTTAGGGTTTTCTTGACAAAACTTTGAGTTCTAATGCTCCATGTTCCGGTCTTTCTCCGACACACCTTGATCTCGGGTTTTGGCAGCTTCAATAGTCTGACTAGTTCCATAAGGGTAGCTTTTCCTAGTCATACCAATCCGGAAAATCTTCAGAGCCTTCAAATTCTCCTAGTCTTCGGAGTCTTCAACTGTTGTAGTTTCCATCATTATAATGCTCCGTAAAATCCTCTTCATTCCGAAGTGGTCTTAGTTGTCCGATATCTTGTACTTCTTGGAGTGGTCTCATCAGTCGGATCTTCGTGTGGTCAAAAGGGGAAAAGGGTATAGTCTAACTAAAAGGGAATATTTGAATAAGCTCAGAAGAGAGGTAAAAGATCCCTTTGAAATAAAGTTTTAGAGAAAATTTCCCTATGGGTTTGCCATTTTATAGGGGTCACGTCCTACAGTCAACATGTGCTCCGATACCATCTTGTAGCGACCCGACCTCAGACGGTCAAGTCTCTGTGCTTAAGTGTCATCCCTGGATCGGTATGCTGACACACACAGTACTCGAGGATTTACAACAGAGGTAAATCACATGTATAAAGTAACGTAAATACTATTACCTCAATCCAAATAGTGGAAGTAATAACAAGGTTGTGGATTCCCATCAACACCAACGGAAAAGTTGAGTGTAGCAATCGTAACCCTAACGTATCACTTACTCATCGTAAGATTCCTACAACATGAGACGTTGCAGCCATGTAGGTCAGTACATTGAATGTACTGGCAATTTCACACTGTACAGCAATGCTGAATAATGGCTATCACTACATGCATATTTGGCTGGTGGAGGCTCTATGGTTATTGTTTTTGCGTAAAGCCAATTTTTCCCTACTAGAAAGGGATATATTTTATTTAACTACAAAGTTTGTTGAAAATATTGACAAGGTTCCTCCAACTCAATCCCAATTAAAAGTTAACAACCCAACAAATTAATTAAGTAAAGTGATGAGATCAATCAAATAATTCAAGTACCAGATACTCAACATGTCCATAACCGGGGACACGGCTAATCATGATTAGTTTATACACTCTGCAGAGGTTGCGCACTTTTCCCCACGAGACTCGATCTCCTCCGTTGTATTTCTCACACTGCATGATGTTTGAGAGACGGATGACCGAGACACAGTCTTTCCGAAGAGGTCCCCTTAACCGATAGATAGGCCGGTACACCTACAATCCCCTACATCTGCTAGCCCATCATGGAAAGGATTCCCACAACTTACGCAACTATGCCAGAGCCCATCATGGAAAGGTTTCATCTAATTTGGATGAACAAGTAAAAAGTTATGGCTAATTGAAAAATCAGGGCCAAGCTATTTTACAGAAGAAAAATAGCTACGACTAAAAGAATTATAGGTCTAATGTATAAATACAGAGAACGAAGAAAGATACCTTTATAGGTCAAACCAAAATATTGATTTAACTCGAATGGGATGATTTTTTGAGGCTCTATGGGTCTATATTTATAGGTGGAAAAGAGGTTTAGGGGTCAAAGGCTAGGCAATGTGGGACTAAACGTAGACGAAAAGAAAAGGGGAGGCGCCTCGCATGGTCCTAAAGGCCTTAGGCGGTTCGGCCGGCCGCGCGCACTGCAGTTTTTTTTGAGCAAGTGAAAAGAAAGAAAAGAATAAAAACTATGGAAAAAAATATGGGGAGGAATATGGCCGGCTGGGCCTGGCCCATATAGGAAAAGAAATAAAAGATGGGGCGCCCGCTGGTACTATGATGCGCACATGCGCAACAATTAAGGATGGGCCGCAAGTGCAGCTTTTTTACATAGACCCAAAAGGTAAACTTAATAACGAAAATAAAAACAAAATTTACATAGGCATATTATATATCAGAATTTTCAGAAAAAGATTTTTTACAAGATGAACATTTTTCTAGAGTCAAATAAAATCCACAAAAATTTAAATAAAGCAAAGAGTGCTTCTGGTGCAATAAAACCTAATAAAAATCATTTTAAAAATACCAAAAAATTTCAAATTTATTTCTCTCCATTTTTCTATTGTAGGGAATCATTTTACCATAATTTTTGTATATTTTATTTTTGGAGAAAAATAATTTGAATAAAAACCAAATAACTCCAAATTGAAAATAATTTTCAAAGGGACTTTAAATTGGATTTCTTTTAAACTTCCAACTCATATTTCATATGTTTTGAAGAAGTCATTTTATCTTCTCTCATGAAAATCATTGAGTTGCTTAAAGTTTCTGAATTTGAAATAGTTCCAAATGGAATTCAAATCTTTTCAAAACCCTTTTTATTTATTTAAATGGAAGAAGTCATGCCATCTTCTCTCTAGGGTTTTGTGATGAAATTGAATTCATGGAGATCATAAAAGCAGGATGAAAGTTTTGGGGAAGTCATTTCATTCCCTCTCGTTTAACATTCAAAAAGTTTCAAATTTCACTCAATTTCACACAAGCAACCACACCACAATCAAACAAACAATCAAAACTATTTATTTAATATAACGTTCCAAAATTTAGAATTTTGGGATGTTACATTTATTTTGTCCAATGATCTTCATGAAATTTTCTCTTTTCTTTTTCTTTATCCTTCTTGGATATCTATCACTTTGGGACTAATTTTCATGTGTTGCTTTTCATAAGCTCAAACAAATATAAGTGAAGATCATGCGCATAACAAATTTTCTATTTCTCTCAAAATAATTTAAGTGAAGCAAGAGAGAATTTCATCAAAATTTTACTAACTCTCAAATAAATCTAAGTGAAGCAAGAGAGCATTTCTTCAAAAATACTAAGCACACCGTGCTCAAAAAGATATAAGTGAAGCACTAGAGCAAGTCCTAGCTCATAAAAGATTTAAGTGAAGCACAGAGAGCAATTCTAACAAGTCATGATATAATTTTGGCTCTCTCAAATAGGTGTGTCCAGCCAGGATTGATGACTTAAAACACAAAATAAAACAAGCAAAGACTCATATCATACAAGACGCTCCAAGCAAAACACATATCATGTGACAAATCAAAATATAGCCTCAAGTAAAATACCGATGGTCGTTAGAAGAAAGAGGGGATGCCACTCGGGGGCATCCCCAAGCTTAGTTGGTTTCTCATTCTTGGATAATAGCTTGGGATGACGGGGCATCCCCAAGCTTAGGCTCTTCTATCCTTCTTTCATCCATCGTAAGATAACCCAAAACTTGAAAACTTCAATCACACAAAACTCAACAAAACCTTCGTGAGATCCGTTAGTATAAGAAAAATAAATCACTACTATAAGTGTTGTATCAAACCAATTATTATTTTGTTTTTGTATTATATCTAATGTATTCCAACTTTTCTATGGAAAAAACTTATCAAAGAAAAACATAGAGCCATCAAAATAAGCACACAACACAAAGAAAACAGAATCTGTCAAAACAGAACAGTCTGTAGTAATCAGACTTTTGCGAATACTTCTGGAACTCCAATAATTCCACTAAATTAGGACGACCAGGGTAATTTGTATATTAATCTTTTGAAAAAATAATCAGAGCAAAAGCTCTTTTCTGTGATTTATGAAAATTATTTTCGTGAGCATAAAGTTTCTGTCTTTTTCAGCAAGATCAAACAACCATCACCCAAGAAGATCCTAAAGGCTTTACTTGGCACAAACACTAATTAAGACACGAAAAACATGATCATACCATTAGCATAATTGTGCTAACACTCAAGAAAAGAAAGCAAAAAGCAAAAATAAAATTTATTCATTGGGTTGCCTCCCAACAAGCGCTATAGTTTTACGCCCTTAGCTAGGCATAATATTTCAACGATGCTCACACAACAGATAATAATCGAAACGCAAAGAGAGCATCATGGAACATCTGACAAACACATTGAAGTCTAACATACTTTCTATGCATAGGAATTTTATAGGAAAACAAATTATCAAGACAAGAAACATCTAGCATATGCAAAGGAGAGGAATAAAACATTGACAATCTCAACACAACGAGAGGAAATTTAATAACCTGAAAATTTCTACAACCATATTTTCCTCTCTCATAATAATTATAAGTAGCATCATAATCAAATTCAATAATATAACTATCATATAAAATTTTCTCTTTATGATCCACATGCATACAAAGTTGACACTCTTCCAACATAGTGGGATTATCATCAAATAAAGTCATGACCTCTCCAAACCCATTTTTATCAAGATTGAACATACTCCAAAGTAGTGGGATCATTAGTACCTAGAGTTGACACTCTTCCAAACCCACTTTCAACATCATCACAAACATATTCATCATGAGGCTTAAATAAATTTTCAAGATCACAAGAAGAATCACCCCAATCATGATCATCGCAATAAGTTGTGGACATATCAAAATTAGCATCCCCAAGCTTGGGGTTTTGCATATTTTTTAGCACAATTGACATTAATAGAATTTATAGTAAAATCATTGCAATCATGCTTTTCATTCAAGGTGCTATCATGAATCACTTTATAAATTTCTTCATCACAATTTTCAGATTCACGAATTTCAAAACTTCATAGAGATAATCAAGTGCACTCAAATCACTAGCAACTGGTTCAAAATAATTAGATCTCTTAAAAAGATTAGCTAGTGGATGAGGATCCATATCAATAGATTTTTAGCAAGCAAAGATGCAAGCAAATAGAAGGCACATGGCAACACAAGCAAACATGAGATCGAACGAGAAAAAGGCAAACGGAAAGAGGGCGAATAAAACGGCAAATTTTTGCGAAGTGGGAGAGAGGAAAACAAGAGGAAAATGGCAAATAATGTAAATTGCGAGGATATGAGATTTATGATTAGGAACCTAGTATATGTTGAAGATCCTCCCCGGCAACGGTGCCAGAAATTCCTTTTGATTGCTCTCTGACTATAGCGCCAGAAAAGCTCCTGCTTGCTAGGACTACGCCGGTATTTCCCCAAAGAGGAAGGGATGATGTAGCACAGCGAAGGTGGGTATTTCCCTCAGTGAAGAAACCAAGGTTATCGAACCAGTAGGAGAACCAAGCAACACAACGTAAATAGAACCTGCACACAAATAACAACACCTCGCAACCCGACGTGTTAAAGGGGTTGTCAATCCCTTTAGGATAACAATGCCAGATTGAAATAATAGATCACAAATAAAATAAAGTGCAGCAAAGTATTTTTGTATTTTTGGTTTAATAGATCTGAATAAAAATGCAAAGGAAAAGTAGATCGCAAGCAAATATATGAGAAAGAAGACCCGGTGGCCGTAGGTTTCATTAGTGGCTTCTCTCGAGAAAGATAGCAAACGGTGGGTAAACAAATTACTGTTGGGCAATTGATAGAACCTCAAATAATTATGACGATATCCAGGCAATGATCATTACATAGGAATCACGTCCAAGATTAGTAGACCGAGTCCTGCCTGCATCTACTACTATTACTCCACACATCGACCGCTATCCAGCATGCATCTAGTGTATTAAGTTCATGGAAAAATGGAGTAATGCAATAAGAACGATGACATGATGTAGAAAAGATCAGTTTAGCTATTGCGTTAGATAAAGATCCCATCTTTTTATCCTTAGTAGCAACGATACATATGTGTCGGTTCCCTTTCTGTCACTGGGATCAAGCACCGTAAGATCGAACCCACTACCGGGCACCTCTTCCCATTGCAAGATAAATAGATCAAGTTGGCCAAACAAAACCCAAATATCGGAGAAGAAATACGAGGCTATAAGAGATCATGCATATAAGAGATCAAAGAAACTCAAATAACTTTCATGGATATAAAAATATATTACTGATCATAAACTCAAAGTTCAACAGATCCCAACAAACACACGCAAAAGAGTTACATCATTTGGATCTCCAAGAGACCACTGTATTGAGAATTCAGCAAGAGAGAGAAAGCCATCTAGCTACTAACTACGGACCCGAACGTCTACAAAGAACTGCTCACGCATCATCGAAGAGGCACCAATGGAGGTGGTGAACCCCATCCGAGATGGTGTCTAGATTGGATCTGGTGGTTCTGGACTCTGCGGCGGCTGGATGAATATTTCGTCGATGCTTCTAGGGTTCTGGGATTTTTGGGGTATTTATAGAGCAAAGAGGCAGTCCAGGGGCACCCGAGGTGGGCACAACCCACCAGGGCGCGCCTGGGCCTCCTGGCGCGCCCTCGTGGGTTGTCCCCTCCTCGGGACTCCCCAGGTGCAACCAGGGCCCAACTTCTTTCTTTTGGTCCATAAAAAATCATCGTGAAGTTTCGTTGCATTTGGACTCCGTCTGATATTGATTTCCTGCAATGTAAAAAACATGGAAAAACAGCAACTGGCACTTGGCACTATGTCAATAGGTTAGTACCAAAAAATGATATAAAATGACTATAAAATGATTATAAAACATCCAAGATTGATAATAAAACAACATGGAACAATCAAAAATTATAGATATGTTAGAGACGTATCATATACTCATATTTTAATTGCTGTTGATTACATTACTAAGTGTGTAGAAGCTATTCCAACTAGTAGTGCTGATCACAACACTTCTATTAAAATGCTTAAAGAAGTTATTTTCCCGAGGTTTGGAGTGCCTAGATATTTCATGACAGATGGTGGTTCACACTTTATTCATGGTGCTTTCCGTAAATTGCTTCCTAAGTATGATGTTAACCATAGAATTGCATCACCTTGTCACCCTCAGTCTAGTGGTCAGGTAGAGTTGAGTAATAGGGAAATAAAATTGATATTGCAAAAGACTGTTAATAGATCTAGAAAGAATTGGCCTAAAAAACTTGATGATGCATTATGGGCTTATAGAACTGCATACAAAAACCCTATGGGTATGTCTCCGTATAAAATGGTTTGCGGAAAAGCATGTCACTTACCTCTTGAACTAGAACATAAAGCTTATTGGGCAATTAAAGAGCTCAGCTATGATTTCAATCTTGCCGGTGAGGAGAGGTTATTTGAAATTATCTCACTTGATGAATGGAGAACCCAAGCCTATGAGAATGCCAAACCTTTTAAAGAAAAAATTAAAAGATGGCATGACAAGAGAATACAAAAGCGTGAATTTAATGTAGGTGACCATGTCTTGCTATACAATTATCGTTTAAGATTTTTTTGCAGGAAAGCTTCTCTCTAAATGGGAAGGGCCTTACATTGTCAAGGAAGTTTATCGTTCCGGTGCCATCAAAATCAACAACGCCGAAGGCAATAACCTGAAGGTGGTAAATGGGCAAAGAATCAAACATTATATCTCAGGTACTACCATAAATGTTGAAACCAATATTATTAATACCATCACACCGGAGTGATACATAAGGGATATCTACCAGAACGTCTCAGACTCTGAAAAGGAATAGGTATGTGGCACGGTAAGTAAACCGACTCCAAAACTTTTCCAAAAGCAATTTTACTCCGTTTTGGAATATTTGAAAATTAGGAAAATAAGTAGTCTGAAAAGTGCACGAGGAGGCAACAAGCCTTGGGGGCGCGCCCTGCCCTCCTGGGCGCGCCTCCCAGGCTTGTGGCCACCTCGTGTGCCCTCCGGACTCCGTTTTCTTGCAGAATACTTCTTCTGGTCGGGAAAAATTCATTATATAATTTCTCCCAAAGGTTTTGACCACCGTACCATGGCAATATCATATATTCTCGTTTTGAGCTGTTTTTGATAGATCTGAAAGCATGTCGTCCCAAGATTCGGAGGAAGAGAGCTACGTAGCTGGTTACATTGCAGACCCCGAGGTTTACGGGGATGTGGAGCATTATTGTTGGACCAAAGAGGAAGAGGAAGACTATGATCCGAAGGCAAAGGAAGAGAAAAGCTCAGATGAGGATGAAGTCCTACTACCCCAACCTGGGGACATGCACGTGGAGTTCAAAAAGTCAAGTCTCCCTAATAAAGCAAAGAAACCTAAGATCGAGTTTATCCCTTTTCGTCTCCTGCAGGAAAACAAGCAGGAATTATGCAAAAAGATATTAAGGCTTGAGCAGGAGATCGATGACTTAAGGGAGGAAAATTTCACCCTCAAGCGCAAGCTGAGGAAGAAGGACACTACTTCAACACCTTCATCACCACCTCCGAAGAAGGAGACTTGAGTATGTGGGTATGGGCACTCCCCTTGGCTTGTGCCAAGCTTGGGGGAGGTGCCCCGGTATCGTATCATCATCACATCTTTACCTTTATCATTTTTCTTAGTTCGATCCTTTCGGTTATATCTTGATCTAGTAGAATAAAGGTTTTTAGTATGATCTAGCTTTGAGCTTTACTTTGTGATCTATCTATGTAATTGAGTCCGTGAGTTATATAATAAAGAGTAGTTTTGAGTTGAGGGCTTTGCTTTCTTGCTATGATCTTGAGAAAAAGAAAATAATAAAAGAAGTCAAAAGATTATATAATGATCTTATGGAGAGTGATGACTTCACATATAAAGAGTACGATGAATAAAGTTTGTTGAGGTTTGACAAACATAGTTTTGGTCACTGTTGCAATTAATAGGAAGTAATGAAGGAAGAGAGGTCTCACATATAGATACACTATCCTGGACATCTTTTGTGATTGTGAGCACTCATTAAAATATTATATGCTAAAAGGTTGATGTTGGAAAAGGAAGACAACATAATGAGTTATGTTTTCTTATATCCAAATAGAAGTTATATTGTCTCAGATCTTCCAACATGTTGTGCTTGTTTCCCATCCTATGCTAGCCAAATCTTTTGCACCAAGTAGAGATACTACTTGTGCATCAAAAATCCCTAAACCTAGTTTAGCCATGAGAGTCCACTATACCTACCTATGGATTGAGTAAGATCCTCCAAGTAAGTTGTCATCGGTGCAAGCAATAAAAATTGCTCTCTAAATATGTATGATCTTTTAGTGTGAGGAAAGTAAGCTTTATACGAACTTGTGATATGGAAGAAATAAAAGCGACGGACTGCATAATAACGTTCTTTATCACAAGCGGCAATATAAAGTGACGTTCTTTTGCATTAAGATTTTGTGCATCCAACCATAAAAGCGCATGACAACCTCTACTTCCCTCTGTGAAGGGTCTATCTTTTACTTTTACCTACTTTTTATTTTTGGCAAGCACTATATGTTGGGGAAGATCCAGATATATATAGATCCAGTCGGATGTATGTTATCATAAAGTATTATTGTTGACATTACCCTTGAGGTAAAAGGTTGGGAGGCGAAGCTATAAGCCCCTATCTTTCTTTGTTTCTTATTGAGGCTTTGATCCCATAAGTACCGCGTGAGTATTAGCAATTGTGAAAGGCTAAAAGATGGTTGACTATGTGGACTTGCTGTACAAAAGCTCTTACATTGAATCTTTCCGATATTATGATAAATTGCAATTGCTTCAATGACTGAGATCATAGTTTGTTAGTCTTCAATAAAGTTTGTGATTCATACTTTACCTTGTGAATGAATTGTTACTTTAGCATAAGAAATTATATGACAATATATGTTGTTGTTCTAAAAATGATCATGATGCCCTCATGTCCATATTTTATTTTATCGACACCTCTATCTCTAAACATGTGGACATGATTATCGATCTCGGCTTTCGCTTGAGGACAAGCGAGGTCTAAGCTTGGGGGAGTTGATACGTCCATTTTGCATCAT
This sequence comes from Aegilops tauschii subsp. strangulata, assembly GCF_002575655.3. Taxonomy (NCBI): domain Eukaryota; kingdom Viridiplantae; phylum Streptophyta; class Magnoliopsida; order Poales; family Poaceae; genus Aegilops; species Aegilops tauschii. The sequence continues at coordinate 371,102,177 of NC_053036.3, forward strand.
GCTTTTATATTGATATTTATTGCATTATGTGTTATTATTACACATTATAGTACAATACTTATGCCTTTTCTCTCTTATTTTACAAGGTTTACATGAAGAGGGAGAATGCCGGCAGATGGAATTCTGGACCGGAAAGGAGCAAATCTGAGAGACCTATTCTGCACAACTCCAAAAGTCCTCAATACGGATAACTATTTTGGAATATATAAAAAATATTGGGCGAAGAAATACAAGAGGGGGGCCCACCAGGTGGCCACAAGCCTAGGGGCACGCCCTACCCTCCTAGGCGCGCCCCTAGGGCTTGTGGGCCCTCTGGCAGGTCCCTGGTGCCCATCTTCTACTATATGGTGGCTTTTGACCTGGTAAAAAAATAGAGAGAGAGCTTTCGAGACGAAGCGCCGCCGTCTCGAGGCGGAACCTGGGTAGAAGCAATCTAGGGCTCCGGCGGAGCTGTTCTGCCGGGGAAACTTCCCTCCTGGAGGGGGAAATCGAAGCCATCATAATCACCAACGATCCTTTCATCGAGAGGGGGTCAATCTCCATCAACATATTCACCAGCACCATCTCCTCTCAAACCCTAGTTTATCTCTTGTATCCGATCTTTGTCTCAAAACCTCAGATTGGTACCTGTGGGTTGCTAGTAGTGTTGATTACTCCTTGTAGTTGATGCTAGTTGGTTTATTCGGTGGAAGATCATTTGTTCAGATCCTTAATGATATTCAATACCCCTCCGATCTTGAATATGAACATGCTTTGTGAGTAGTTACGTTTTTTTCGAGGACATGGGAGAAGTCTTGTTATAAGTAATCATGTGAATTTGGTATTCGTTCGATATTTTGATGAGATGTATGTTGTCTTTCCTATAGTGGTGTTATGTGAACGTCGACTACATGACACTTCACCATGATTTGGGCCTAGGGGAAGGCATTGGGAAGTAATAAGTAGATGATGGTGAGTGACAGAAGCTTAAACCCTAGTTTATGCGTCGCTTTGTAAGGGGTTGATTTGGATCCACATGTTTCATGCTATGGTTAGATTTATCTTAATTCTTCTATCGTAGTTGCGGATGCTTGAGGTTAATCATAAGTGGGAGGCTTGTCCAATTAAGGACAACACCCAAGCACCTGTCCACCTATATATCAAATTATCAAAGTAACGAACGTGAATCATATGAGCATGATGAAAACTAGCTTGACAATAATTCCCATGTGTCCTCGGGAGCGCTTTGCTTTATATAAGAGTTAGTCCAGGCTTATCCTTTGCTACAAAAAGGATTGGGCCACCTTGCTGCACCTTTGTTACACTTGTCACTAGTTACCCGTTACGAATTATCTTATCACAAAACTATCTGTTACCGATAATTTTAGTGCTTGCAGAGAATACCTTGCTGAAAACCGATTGTCATTTTCTTCTGCTCCTCGTTTGGTTCGACACTCTTACTTATCGAAAGGACTATGATAGATGCCCTATAGTTATGGGTCATCAAGGCCGGCGGTGAGGGTGCTAAGCATGAGCTCACCGGAGACTTTGGCACCGATGTCGCGAAGTTAATCGGCAAGCATCTTGAGGCGCATGCAATAATCGTCGATGGAGGAGTCATCTTGATGGCACCCAAAAAATTCTTGCTGCAAGAACACAAGGCACTGGACTTGTTGTCGGTGAAGAGTGCGTTGATCTTGTTCCACACGGCACAAGCATCATCGTCCTCGGTGACAACCATGTGGAAGATGTCCTTTGAGATGGTGAGGTAGAACCATCGGATGAGTGTGGCCTCAATGGCGGACCACTCGGGGTCGGCCTTCGTCACCTCGCCGTCGATGGAACCGTCGATATGCTCGGTGAGGTAGTACTCGCGAAAGACGAGGTTGAAGTAGGTCTTCCACGCGTAGTAGGAGGAGCTAGATTGATCCAGGAAGATATGAATGCGCTCATAGATATTGAAATCGCGGATGTCAGCGTTGGTGGTGGGTTCGGGTACGGTGAAGGGGTTGGACCTGCCGGAGATTGAGGACGATGGGGAGGCCATGGGGGCTGCGAAGGGGAGGGGAAGGTGGTAGGGTTTTGGCGGCATCTGTAGGGAGCGGCGGCCGAGGTGTAGGGTTATGGTTTTTGGGTAGGAGGGAGAGGGAGAAGTAGCGGCGACAGAGAGGGGCGGGCGGCTGCAGCGGGAGGAGCGAGGAGAGGATCAACTTGCTAAACTGATACCATGTTAGATGGAAAGAAGGGATTGCATGTATAGATAATCATTGATCAGGTGCATGATGCACATATATAGGTACAAGGAGTGCCGGCCTCTACTTGTCTCTCAAGATGTACAAATATGCGAGGAAGAGAGGAGATACGGCAGCGTAAATACAAAGCCCTAGTCCTATACATATATACATGTTCAGGACCTCTTCCGTGGAGGACAAGGCCGTCCCTATGGACTGGGACTAGCCCAGTCTTTTGGCTAATTCTTTCAGAATCTTGAGAACGGGGGCTCCCTCTAAGGTTGTAAAAAAAATAGATTTAAGATTCTAGGTGAAGTTGGGTGGAGGATCGATTCTCAAAATTCCAAGAGAATCGGCAAAAAATTTGAGTGTTCTCTATGTTCTTCCCCATGCATATCACACATTTATAAATTCTCCGTCCATCGCTCGTGTTAGACCACATGTGTGTGTACGTTGTATGCCTGTGTATGTGTACGAGTAGAGTACATGTGATCGTGTGCGTGAGTTAGTGGTGCACGATCACCAGTAGTGGCGCACGATCTCTCTCCCTGGAGCTCTCTGTAAACTGTATATATGCCCAGCCAAGGAGCTAATCCAAGTGCGTTGAAACTCATAGCTAAAGCCTCCTCTTATCATGGTATCAGATACCGGCGACCGGACCAATTCCTTTGCTCCGGCCGACGATCCCGCTTCCGCCGCTATGGGTGACAGCCCTCCTTCCTCCCCTGCCGCTGATGGCTCCGGCGTCCCTGTCGCCATTGCTCCGGCCCCCACCCCACCTGCCCTCGCGCCCGCTCGCTCTGTCGCTGGCGTTCCTGCCCTTGCGGCCGCTTCGACGCCGCCTCTGACCACCGTCTCCCCGGCGGTTCTGCAGACCATCGACATCCGTCGTCATGTCCCCATCACCCTCGATCTTGCTCGCCGGCAACTACGCGCAGTGGCGCCGCCACTTCGACACGGCGATCGGCATGTTCGGCCTCCGCGATCACGTGGACGCCGAGGCCGTACCGCGCTTCGACGACCCTGACTGGGCGATGGCGGATCACGCCGTCGTTCACTGGCTGAACACCACCGTCGCCCCCGACCTCCTGGACGCCGTGATGGCGGACGACGACACCGCCCTCACCGTCTGGACGGCGATCGATGGCATCTTTTGCGACAACCAACTCGCCCGCGCCGTCTACGTCGACGCCGAATATCATGCCGTGGTGCAGGGCGATCTGACGATCATGCAGTACTGTACTAAGCTGAAGACGTACGCTGATCAGCTCCGCGATCTGGGCCAGCCGGTGTCCGAGCCGCGCCAGGTCTTCCATCTTCTCCGAGGGCTCAACCGCCAGTTCCATGGCGCCATCCCCCACATCACGTCGCGGTCGCCGCTGCCCTCGCTCCTTCAGACACGCTCCTTCTTGCTTCTCGAGGAGCATCGGGCCGAGCAGACCGCACGCCTTCAGGGCGCCCATGCGCTCTTCGCCGGGCGTGGAGCTGCTTCGCCCTCACCACCCGCTGCACCCCCTGCTGCGCCTGACGCCACCAGCGTCGGGCGTCGCCGCGGGCGCGGCAACGGCACGGGCGGCGCCCCGTCGCAAAACGCGCCGCCTCGCGCACCTGGCCTACCTGCCCCGGCGCCTGGCACCAACTCGTGGACTGGCCTCGTCCAGGCCTGGCCCATGCCGTGGCACGCACCAGGGTCTGGTGTGCTTGGTCCCCGTCCCGGCACGCCGCCTCAGCAAGCCATGTACGTTGCGCCGTTCCCCGCTGCACCTGGCGGCTACGGCTACGCTCCGCCGCCCGGCCACGCGTCGCCGTACGGCTACGGCCCGCCCCCTGGAGCGCCTCAGCAGCAACACCAACAACCCCTGGACATGGCTTCCCTCCAGGCGGCCCTCCACAGCGCCACCGCTGGTCCCTCGTCGTCAGGCAGTACCTCTGATTGGTACTTGGACTCCGGCGCGGCCTCGCATATGGCGAACAACCCCGGTAACCTCCACTCCGTTCACCCCCCGACCTCTTCTTCACACATCATCGTTGGTAGCGGTGAACATCTCCCCATCACCCATGTTGGTACTGGCTCCTTAATCTCTGGCACTTCCCCAATTCAGCTTCGCAATGTTCTTGTTGCTCCATCCTTGATCAAAAATCTTCTGTCTGTTCCTCAGCTTTGCCGTGACAACCCTGTTTCCATAGAGTTTGACTTATTTGGTTTCTCTGTTAAGGACCTCCGGACTCGCACGGTGATTCTCCGATGTAATTCCACGGGCGATCTGTATCGGGTGGCGTCTGCACCATCGCTGTCCTCCCTTCCGTTCGCTGGCGTGGTCACCACCGAGCTTCTACACCAGCGTCTCGGGCATCCGGGGGAGGCGTCGCTCCATCTGCTGGCTTCGCAGCTGCCCTTTACTTTCGCCAAGTCTGCGCCTCACCACTGTCATGGCTGCCGAGTGGGCAAACACACTCGTTTATCTTTTTCTTCTTCTGTCAGTAGCACCTATTTCCCTTTCCAGCTCTTGCATTTGGATGTATGGACGTCGCCAGTTACTAGTATTTCTGGCTATCAATTCTACTTGGTTATCCTCGATGATTATACACACTATGTCTGGACATTCCCACTGAAAAACAAATCTGATGTTCCCCCAATTCTGCGCGATTTCTTTGCTTATGCTCGTACGCAGTTTCAGCTCCCCGTTTTCTCTCTTCAGACTGACAATGGGCGGGAATTTGACAGTGCTTCAGTTCGCTCGCTTCTCTCTGCACAGGGCTCTGTCCTTCGCCTCTCCTGCCCCTACACGAGCCAGCAGAACGGCAAGGCAGAACGCGTGCTCCGTACCCTGAATGATAGTGTGCGCGCGCTCCTCTTCCACGCATCGATGCCGCCGCGGTTTTGGGCTGAAGCCCTGAACACCGCCACCTACCTACAGAACAGCCGCCCATGTCATGCTACTGCCCCTCGCTCTCCTCATGAGCTCCTTCTGGGCGTCGCGCCTGACTACAGTCTGCTGCGTGTTTTCGGCTGTTTATGTTATCCTAACACTGCTGCCACCGCGCGCCACAAGCTTGCTGCTCGCTCCATAGCCTGTGTATTCCTTGGGTATCCTTCCGATCACCGTGGCTATCGCTGCTTCGATCCTCAATCTCGCCGTGTCCTCACCTCGCGCCATGTCGTGTTTCACGAAGGCGTCTTCCCCTTTACTCATCGCCACGCTCCCCCGCCTGAGCCGCCCCTGCCGCAGCCTGCTGTTGTGCCTCTAATTCTGCAGGTGCCCGCGTCGAGCTCTGTTGCCGCGCCTCCCTCTGTTTTACAGCAGGGATCGCAGGCTGCCGTGTCCTCTTCATCGAACGGCTCCAGTACCGTCGCGCCCTCCTCGGGTTCGAACGGGACCGTTGGATCTGGCGCGGACGACTCCCGCGTCCGCTCGCATGGCAGCTGTTCAAGCTCCGCTGCCCCTTCCTCATCGGACGGCTGCGGCTCCTCGGCGCCCGCTCCTTCACCCGCTGCCCCGCCCGCCACGGCAGGGCCTGCTCCGCCGCGTCGGATGGTCACGCGAGCGCAGACTGGGATCGTCCGCCCCAATCCACGCTACTACGACGCCGCCACTGCTTCCACTACTGCTGTGCTCTCTCCGCTTCCCAGCTCTGTTCGCGTCGCCGTGCGCGACCCGAACTGGCTGGCTGCCATGCGCGAAGAGTACAGCGCTCTCGTCCACAACCGCACCTGGGATCTGGTGCCTCGTCCTCCCGGCGCCAACTTGATCACTGGTAAATGGGTGTTCAAGCATAAGCTGCGTGCTGACGGGACGCTCGAACGCTACAAGGCCAGGTGGGTGGTGGGCGGTTTCCGTCAGCGTGCCGGCGTCGACTACGGCGAGACCTTCTCGCCGGTCGTCAAGCCTGCCACAATTCGCACCGTGCTCACCATTGCTGCGTCGCGCCGCTGGCCTATCCACCAGCTCGACGTGAAGAATGCCTTTCTACATGGCACGCTCGCGGAGGAGGTGTACTGCCATCAGCCCGCCGGCTTCGTCGACACCGATCACCCCAACCACGTCTGTCGCCTGGCCAAGTCTCTCTATGGCTTGAAACAGGCCCCGCGCGCCTGGTTTCTGCGCTTCGCCGGCTTCCTCAAGACGATCGGCTTCACCAGCACGCGCTCCGACTCGTCTCTGTTCGTCTACACGCACGGCGACGACACGGCCTTCCTCCTTCTGTACGTCGACGATATCGTGCTCACCGCCTCCACGGTGGGGCTCCTCGGGCGCGTCGTCGCCCGCCTCACCAGCGAGTTCGCCATGAAGGATCTCGGCCCGCTCCACTTCTTCCTCGGCATCCGTGTCCAGCACACCGCTGCCGGCTTCTTCCTCTGCCAGCGCCAGTACGCTGAGGACGTGCTCGATCGTGCTGGCATGGACACCTGCAAGCCGTCTCCGACGCCCATCGACACCAAGGGCAAACTACCGCATGCTGATGGGCCGCGGGTCGATGATCCCTCCGCCTACCGCAGCGTCGCCGGTGCGCTGCAGTACCTCACCATCACCCGCCCCGAGCTGGCTTATGCGGTGCAATAGATCTGCCTTCATATGCATAATCCCCGCGTCTGTCACCAGAACCTGATCAAGCGCGTGCTCAGGTATGTGCGTGGCACTCCGCCGCTCGGTCTCCACCTGCGTGCCTCGGCGCGCCTGGACTTGCGTGCTTTCACTGACGCCGACTGGGCCGGCTGCCCCGACACCCGCCGCTCGACCTCCGGCTTCTGCGTCTACCTCGGGGACGCCCTCGTCTCCTGGTCGTCCAAACGCCAGGCCATCGTCTCGCGCTCCAGCGCCGAGGCGGAGTACCGCGGCGTCGCCAACGCCGTTGCCGAATGCGTCTGGCTACGCCAACTCCTCGGTGAACTCTGCGCTCCGGTGACCACGGCGACTCTGGTCTTCTGCGACAACGTTTCCTCTGTCTACCTCTCGGCGAATCCAGTGCATCACCGACGCACCAAGCATGTGGAGCTGGACATCCACTTCGTCCGCGAGCGCATCGCGCTCGGCAAGTTCCGTGTTCTTCACATCCCCACGAAGCAGCAGCTGGCTGATGTCATGACCAAAGGCCTGCCCAAGGATGTTTTCCTCCAGTTCAGGTCCAGTCTTTGCGTCGACACGGCCGACGACGCGACTGGGGTGGGGGGGGGGGGGGGTGGTGTTAGACCACATGTGTGTGTACGTTGTATGCCGGTGTATGTGTACGAGTAGAGTACATGTGATCGTGTGCGTGAGTTAGTGGCGCACGATCTCTCTCCCTGGAGCTCTCTGTAAACTGTATATATGCCCAGCCGAGGAGCTAATCCAAGTGCGTTGAAACTCATAGCTAAAGCCTCCTCTTATCAGCTCGGTCGCTCCTCCCGGAACGAACCCAATCACGCAAGCGAAGAAGCGACCGGAGCACCACACGCACCGGCCCTCGTAATTGCCTCGATCTCCAATCATAGGCCGGCTCGAGGTGCCGCGCTATTCAACGGACCTCTCCCTTTGTTTACTACTCCCGCCCAAATCATTCGCAGTTTTCTCTCCTCCCCTCTGTTTCGAAGAATCAGACCGAGCCTAGCTTCCTAGTTGTTGTGTGGTTGGGCGGTGCTGGTGCGTTAATGGCGGTTGACCTCCTCTTCCTCCTCGCGCCTTTAAATTGCGCGGGAAGAAGCGCCAGTGGTGAGAGCCGCAGATAGCCAGTTTGCTGCCTCCTCCCCAACTCCTTTGCTCCGATTGAGTCTCGCCTGGGCTCTCTGTTCCGTGTTCTGTTTCTGTTTCTGCTCTTCAGCAGCAGCCGCTGCTTCTTGTCCCTTCTTTCCTGACGCGGCAATGGCATCGGAGAAGCTCGTGGCCAGGAAAGGCAGGCTCAGGCAGCGCTACGACAACGAGTACCGCCTCGTCGCCGGGTGAGTATCCACTCATTGGATCATTGTATCTTCCATGTTCCAAGCCGTTCTTGCCCTGACGAGCCGTGTTCCTCTCTCGGGCGCAGGTGCGTTCCGTACCGCGTGGACAAAGATGGGCAGCTCGAGGTTCTCATGGTCTCCACAGCCAACAGGGACGATCTCGTCTTCCCCAAGGTAACACCAACTCACAGTACCATCACACATATTTCGTCGGCGACATGCATCCACGTACTGATCAATCCATGGATTGACTTTTTCAGGGCGGCTGGGAGGACGACGAGGACGTCTATGAGGCGGCATGCCGCGAGGCGCTGGAGGAGGCCGGAGTCAGGGGCAACATCAATGTAACTACTCTACTCACACATATCTTTCCTTGGCATGCATCACCAACCTAGTAGTATTTACTATCTTGATTACATGAACAGCTAATGGTGCAAGTTTACTGCACCTCTAGGTAATTAGCTGATTTTTTTGGCAGGTGAGGTAATTAGCTGATTTGACCTCTAGAGATCGATTGAGCTATATATGATGATATACTAAAATAAGCAGATAGCGGCGAACACGATGATGTTTGATAGGGAAAGCAACCAGCTTGGGATTTTTCTCTCTTGATAAAATCTGTCGTGGAGAATTTTTTGGATCTTACTCCCTCCGTTCCCAAATATAAGTCTTTCTAGAGATTCTAACAAGTGACTACATAAAGAGCAAAATAAGTGAATCTATACTCTAAAATATGTCTACATACATCCGTATGTTGTAGTCCATTTAAAATGGCTAAAAAGACTTATATTTAGAAACGGAGGGAGTACATGACAACCAGGAGACAAGACAAGGACATGGCCGTTGACTTAGTAAAAATTTACATATTCGTTGTGACGTGGTGTAATTCTTTCACGATTATCCTTTGAGTTGTCTAGTCTGCCGGGGAGCCCTTGATTATTGTGAATCCAAATAATTGCCCTCTTTTATTCATCTTGCGCTGGCTTGTCGTCAGAAGCCTTGTCCCCTGGAACAAATTTCAAGCATCGATACATGGCTCCTCCACAGATGATAGAAAAGAACACATTCAGAGATCTAGCAGATTGCTGCTATGCATGTGACGTGTCTGCTGTTTGTCCAACACCGATCTAAACAATCAGCTCCTGTTGGTGACATGTTTGAGTTAATTATGTATTAGCATTTACATGAATTATATAGCTGTTTCTGATAGGCACTTACCACGTATTTTCTCTCCAGAGAAACCCGCTGGGCTTGTGGGTGTTCAGGAGCAAGAGCAGACAGAGCCTGGGCCAGAGCAGCGACAGCCCGCGGGGCGCCTGCAAGGGCCACGTCTTCGCGCTGGAGGTCACCGAGGAGCTCAAGCAATGGCCGGAGCAGGAAACCCACGGAAGGCGGTGGCTCTCCCCAGCGGACGCGTACGGGCTCTGCCGGTACGACTGGATGCGCGAGGCGCTGACGGCATTGATGGACCTTTGTTCGACGGCATCGTCGTCGATCCCTGTAGCGGCGGCGGTGGCCGTGAGCACTGCGGCGCCGGAGCTGAACGAGCACGCTGGCATGTGCATAAGCATGATGCTGATGAAGCCGGTGGACTCCGCGGATCGAGCGGTGGCGCTGTGCTGATCCTTGCGGCGCATGCAGATGAACTGACGACAGACTGCAGGCGAAGCTAATAAGCAGACAGAAATATCATCTGATAAGACATTTGAACATGTTCTCTTTTCGTTCTAATCAGTAATTAGCTATCGTCGTAATTACTGAGTGTCATCCGTCATGTATGATCAATTCCTGGCCTCTGTTGATTGCCAACTTGTATGATCGATCCGTGTGTTCTGTAATGTTATCAAGTCTTAGGGCCACTTGATTAAGTCGTCTTGTAAATGTTTGCTTCCGTTCCTCAAATGCATTTTCTGAGCAACAAGAATATTTGTGAATAGAGTTTTATTATTCGTCGTGGTACGTTCAACATATTTTCTCATGTTTTTTTATAAAGAGAAATACCAAGATAGTAGTACCCAATACGTCTAACCTCCGCAACAGTATAATGTCAAGAGATAGTTTAGACATATAGGTTGCACACAACCAAATTATTAAAAAGAAGAAAAAGTAATGACCTCTAAATGTCACGGCCAAGCAATCACCAGTGGTTGACATGTTTCATTGTGCGTGATCCGACGGTGAGTCCACCATGTGTACCAGCAGCCGACCGCTACAACTTGCTTGATATCAAGGCTTGACATTAGTTGTAGAGGCGCATCAGGGAGGCACAGAATATGTTCCATGACAACCCACCCTGATTGATCAACCATCCCTGCTGTAGAGATGAAGTCTCTCAAACATACGTTACCGAAGTTCCTGTGGCTGAATGCACCGGGAAACGCAGGTGGCGAATATCTTCAGAGTGTTGGTGGTAGATCGGGCAAGCTCCAATAGATCCTATGTGGCGGTTTGCAGGTATATAGTCAAACGAACTTTAGCCCTCTATATATGGTCAAACTTAAGTAAAGAAGCAAGAAAGGAATGTGTCTTTGGGTGCGGGCTTTTGGAGGTCGCGGCAAGGTGGTTATTTTGAAATTTTCAATAATCATATATTGGAGTTCCAAAAAATTCTGAAAAAAATTCTACACATTCATATGGATGTATTCTACATGTTTATAAAATCTGAAGTTTCAAATCGTGATTTTCTTTTTTGTGTAGCTCTCACCATAATATATATCATCTTCAAAATTGCACACATGTAGAATACATCCATATGAACCCGTATGAAATTTTTTTCAGAATTTTGTGAAACTTCAAAATATGATTTTATTTTCTTTTTCAAAATAACCACCTCCATGGAAGTCGTCCGCAATTGGCATTTTCCTATGTGTTTTCCCGCAAAAGGAAGTAAATGAATGAGTCAGCCCGCCTCCTGGTCCAAACAAACTTGCGTTTGTTTGGTGGGCTGGGCCGTCCAAATTGACCCAATCAAGAGACCACTAAAAACAACGATGGCAATTTGGCATCCTCTATCGTTGCTAGTTTGACATAGACTGTCTTCTATAGGAGCCACAAAACTTCACCATTTCAACTTGAAAACCAATCCATCCAGTGCCCTGAACCTAGAAAGGAGACAATGTATTAGGTTAATTGCAGGAGTTAGGCACGGCAAGTTGGGTTTTATCACTAGTCGTTGTTCACTTGGTGTTATCGTACATTTTCTTCTGCTAAAGCTTGTACATTTCATCTAAAATGACCTACTATACTGATTTCGTGCCTTAGTGCCTTACACATTTAATTTATATTTCAGAGACATTGTGTGCATCAAATACTCTTTCAAATATTTCTTAACAGAGAGAGTACTAAACTTAGCTCATAGCGTTTGGATATATAGGTGGCATTGAAATGGTCCAGACTCCATAGCTTGAGAGGTAGGTTTTGGTTGGTAACTGGTAAGTAGCCCTCGCACATGCCAGACGAAAACTTTGTTCAGCTTCGCCTCATCACTTCATATTTTGGATTGCTAATACTCGGAATGTAGCCTGCAACCTTTATACTTTTCAGAGCCCTATGTTGAGAAGATGTGTCTGCTATAAACTGCAGTTTTTGTCTGTTGCTGTCCTTTCTGTACAAGATGATGCAGGAAAGTTTCTTCTTTCTTCTTCATTATCAAGAACGCATTGACATTCGTAACCATCTAGCTAGAGGAACACAATATTGACTTAGCCTTGAAGTTAGTTAGTTCATGCCAACAAATCTTCAGCCCCAATCGGATCATGGAGCAGAGCACCTCCACATTGCTGGGTGGGCCATAACCCACGGTATTGAACTCTCACTTTTGGTCATGAACCCTACTTGCTTAGTACTACTAGTTTTGTCCGTTGCTAGCATAATTAATCCTAGCTAGCAGGTTACACCTGAGTTCAAATCTTTACGGAGACGAATTTAGGTTACACCTGAGTTCAAATCTTTACGGAGACGAATTTAGGTTTCTATTTATTCTTGAGAACCAGTCTTTCCTTATACTCATGTGATTTATCTAAAGGACCGGTTTGGGTATTAACCAAGATAAAAAATTCTGGTACTCATGTTTAATGGCCGTATGCATCCTTACTTGGTGCAGAGGCGAGGGAAGTGAAATTCTCCCCCGTTATAAAGGATCTCACACATACTGTAGATCACCTCCTCCTGACCACCTCAGCGCCGCCACCCCAGGGGGCCGCCAGGGGGATTAGATCCCAGCATTGCCGGCCCCCCACCCCATAGCGAAAGATCTTGACATCGCTGCCGCTAGTGTTGGCCGCGGTGGTGGCGACGCCCGGTGCCAAGGCCCTAAGGCGGGAGGAGGCGGTGGCAATCACTCGAGGCGGCTGTTACGTATCCGACGTATCTATAATTTTTTTATTGTTCATGCTATTATAGTATCAATCTTGGATGTTTTATATAACTTTTTATGCTATTTTATATTATTTACTGGGACTAACATATTAACCCAGTGCCAAGTGTCAGTGTTGTTTTCTGCTTGTTTTTGGTTTTCCAGGAAATCAGTACCAAACGAAGTCCAAACTCTACGAAGTTTTTCGATGATCCTTTTCTGGACAAGAGAGACCCTAGAAGCTTCGGAAGGAGACCAAACGAGAAGTGAGGAGATGGCAAGGCAACAGGGCTCGCCTAGGGGGTAGGCGTGCCCTGATGCCTTGTGGACTCCACGTGGCTCCGTCTGACCTAATTTCACCCCTATAAATTCTCTAAAACTGGGAAACCAATAGAGAGCCACTCTAAACACTTTTTTTGCCACCACAAGTTTCTATTCGTCCGCGATCCCATCTGGAGGCCTTTCCTGCTGGAGGGGGAATCGATCATGGAGGTCTTCTACATCATCCTTGCTGCCTTCCGATGATGCATGAGTAGTTTACCACATACCTACAGGTCCATAGCTAGTACGTAGATGGCTTCTTCTCTCTCTTTGATCTTCAATACAATGTTCTACTCGATGCTCTTGGAGTTCTATTCGATGTAGTCTTCTTTTGCGGTGTATTTGTTGGGATCTGATTAATTGTAGGTTTATGCTCAGATTATTCATGAATATTAATTGAGTCTTTTTTGAATTCCTTTATGCATAATTATTATAGCATTGTATTTCTCTCCGATCTATTCGCTTAGTTTGGCCAACTAGATTGATTTTTCTTGCAATGGAAGAGGTGCTTTGTGATGGGTTCAATCATGTGATGCTCAATCCCAGTGACAGAAAGGGACATCACACATATTTGTATTGTTGCCATTAAGGATAAACAGATGGGGTTTATTCACATTGCTTGGGTTTACTTTGTCTACATCATGTCATCTTGCTTAAGGCGTTATTCTGTTTTTATTAACTTAATACTCTAGAGGCAAGCTGGATAGCGGTCGATGAGTGGAGTAATAGTAGTAGATGTAGGTAGGAGTCAGTCTACTTGTCTCGGACATGATTCCTATATACATGATCATTGCCTTGAATATCGTCATAACTATGCACTTTTCTATCAATTGCCCAACAGTAATTTGTTAAACCATCTTATGTTATGTGCTCGAGAGAGAAGCCTGTAGTGAAAACTATGGCCCCGGGGTCTACTTTTATCACCTTGTTGCACTTTTCTTTATTTTATTTTATTTTGCGATTTATCTATTTGCCTACCACTATGTGATTTGATCCTTGCAAATAACTGCCGAGGGGATTGACAACCCCCTTGTTTGTGTTGGGTGCAACTATTTGCTTTTTTGTGCAGGTGCTGCTAACGAGGTTCTGTGTGATTCTCCTACTGAATTGATAACCTTGGTTCTTAACTAAGGGAAATACTTATCTCTACTGTTGAAAGAACATGCGGTGCCCCCATGTTTGGTTTTGGTAATTGATGACAATCTCTATGGACTAATGGTTGCCTTGAGTTATATTTGAAGGTTTTGTCCATAGGCTTTTCTTGGAGTACATGTGTTGGTTTCAAGGAGAGTTTGTGTCGACCAAAGTGCTATTCGAGGAATTATCCAAAGATTGGTCATGTGAGTGTTGAGCTTATTGCAAGCATGTCTTAGAGAAGAAGATTGTGTGATCATTCATGTATATCTTCAAGACATCATCCAAATGAAGAGAGTTGGAAAGATTCAAGGTTGATCAAGACTAAGTCAAGAGTGAATCAACTTGATCAACTCACAAAGCGTAGAAAATGTATCGAGAGGGATCAAGCGATCCCATGGTATGGTAAGCATTGTCAATTACGCTTTGTGTACTAACCCATGATCTTCGTGAGAGTTCTTTGTGGGGTTAGGTTGCGGTGTGCAAGTTCAAGTGAAGCATCATGAAGAGATCAAATGCTTGAAGCTTGCCGTCCATTGTGGTGACAATGGACTTGTGAAGATGTGCGGAAGAGTGGCTCACCCATAGTGGAGTATGGGGGAGCAATCAACTAGTCTTCATCGAGCCAACGCAACCAAGAAAGGTGGTCCAACTTGAGGGAGTCAAGATCATAATCATCTAGCTCAAGTGGACCATGTGCAAGGCAAAGGTTTGCCCTTGATAGGTTTTCTATTTTACCGGTCTCATGATGGTAGTTGGGAGACCGGGTTATAGGATCGATTGTCGTACTATCAAGGGGGGCTCTCGATGAGTAGCTTGATCGTATCATTCGTAGAGAGCTCAAACCATTGCATCCTTGCATCATCTTTCTTGGTTCTTGTTTGCTTCTCTTTGTGAGTTTTGGAGCTTTTGGTCATCTTGTTGACAAGCTCGAGTTCATCGAAAACGGAGTTCACTTGCATCTTCTATGATGTTTTCGATGTTGGAGGTTATGTCTGTTCTTCTCTGTTGGAGGTTTCACTCCTCCATTTGTTAGGCATACCTCCCCTGCCTCTTCTTACTATAACCAGTCGCTGTTTTGATGCTACTCATCGTCTTGTTTCCAACAAGCTTGAGTTTGCTCAATTCGGAGCTCATATGCAGAAGTTATGGCAGTTTTGGTTTTCCGTGGAGTATACTTGTTTTCGTGGAAGTGGCTTTAGGATGGCGCCAGTGGTAGTACCGCTGGGCCGGAGCGGCAGTACCGCGTATCGCCACAAGCGGTAGTACCGCTGTCCCACAGCGGTAGTACCGCCCATGGCCATAAGCGGTAGTACGTCTCCGGTTCCGCGCTGGTACCGCCTCGACTCGAGACGTGGTTTTCTCGTGTCGGGTTCAGCGGCAGTAGGAGCGGTAGTACCGCTCATGTGCTTAGTAAAGCCCATTAAACATCCAAAACAGATAATATAATAGCATGGAACAATCAAAAATTATAGATACGTTGGAACCGTATCAATCTCCGCCGGAGTATCAGCAGTGGCATACATATTCATGGCGAAGCACCGTGCGGTTCCTGCTAGCCGCGAGATCGGGACAACGTGACTTCCGGTGAAAACCGCGCCTGACTGTGGTCTTGGTGGATGATGATGGCGTCTCCAACGTCGTTTCCTTCTCGATGCGTTGTTGTTGCAGGTCACGTCAACTCGATCGGGGTGTTCCGGGGGAAACCCTATGATACGTCCATTTTTCATCATGTTTTCCTACTGAAACCCTAATGACTTTGCTCTCATAATATGCAAGGTTTACACAAAGAGGGAGAATGCCGGCAGCTGGAATTCTGGACCTGGAAAAGCTATGTCAAAGTTACCTATTCTGCACATCTCCAAATGAGCTGAAAATTTACAGACAATTATTTTCCAATATATGAAAAATATTGGAGCAAATAACTACTAGAGGGGGCCCACCAGGTGGGCACAACCCACCTGGGCGCACCAGGGAGCCCAGGCATGCCCTGGTGGGTTGTGCCCTCCTCGGCCCACCTCCGGTGCTCATCTTCTTGTATATAGGTAATTTTGACCTAGAAAAAAAATCAAGAGAGGACTTTCGGGACGAAGGGCCGCCGTCTCGAGGCGGAACTTGGGCAGGAGCACTTTTACCCTCCGATAGAGCGATTCCGCCGGGGGAACTTCCCTCCCGAAGGGGGAAATCATTGTCAACGTCATCACCAACAACTCTCCCATCTTTGGGAGGGCCATCTCCATCAACATCTTCAACATCACCATCTCCTCTCAAACCCTAGTTCATCTCTTGTGTTCAATCTTTGTGCCAGAACCTTAGATTGGTACTTCTGGGTGACTAGTAGTGTTGATTACATCTTGTAGTTGATTACTATATGGTCTATTTGGTGGAAGATTATATGTTCAGATCCATTATGCTATTTTATACCCCTCTGATCTTGAGCATGATTATCATTTGTGAGTAGTTACTTTTGTTCTTGAGGTCACGGGAGAACTCATGTTGCAAGTAATCATGTGAACTTGATATGTGTTCGATATTTTGATGATATGTATGTTGTGATTCCCTTAGTGGTGTCATGTGAACGTCGACTACACGGCACTTCACCATCTTTGGGCCTAAGGGAATGCATTGTGGAGTAGTTATTAGATGATGGGTTGCTAGAGTGACAGAAGCTTAAACCCTAGTTTATGAGCTATTTCGTAAGGGGCTGATTTGGATCCAAAAGTTTAATGCTATGGTTAGATTTTAGCTTAATAGTTTTCTCGTAGTTGCGGATGCTTGCGAGGGGGTTAATCAGAAGTAGGAGGTTTGTTCAAGTAACAACAACACCTAAGCACCGGTCCACCCACATATCAAATTATCAATATAGCGAACACGAATCAAACCAAATGATGAAAGTGATATGATGAAATTACTGTGTGCCCTCGAGAACGCTTTTCTTATCATAAGAGACCATTTTGGCATGTCCTTTGGCACAAAAGGATTGGGCTACCTTGCTGCACATTATTTATCATTACCGTTCCTTGTCCGTTACAAATTGTCTTGCTATCAAACTACTTATTATCGACTATTTCAGTGCTTGCAGAAAATACTTTGGTGAGAACCACTTGTCATTTCCTTCTGCTCCTCGTTGGGTTCAACACTTTTACTTATTGAAAGAACTACGATTGATCCTGTCGGGGATATACCCCGCGGTATGACCCGGCCGGAAGTATGACCCGGCCGGACTTGGTGCTTCACCGTGACCCGCCGGAGGACTGGAGACTCACGGGTCTGGCGGCTCACTGTCAGACAACTCACGAGCCTGATGACTCATGGATGACCCCGACGGCGGGTCAGATAGAAGACAAGGCCCAAGGCCCAGAAGGCCGGCTCACGTTTATGATGGGTCGGCTTAAGAAGAAAGGGATGATGAATATTTCCTCTACGAGGAAGCAAGACCCGGACTTGTAATTAACTTGTAAGAGAAGATAGACTAGTCCTAGTCCTACTAGGACTCCACATGTAACCCGCCCCTCTAACTTATATAAGGAGGGGCAGGGCTCCCCAAAAGAGGGACAAGCAAGAAGAAACAATCTCTAGGGCTAGACACAAAGAGCCGGCTTACCGGCGACTCTCTCATAAGCATAATGAGACCTAGCCACAAACAGCATGTAGGGTTATTACCGGATGATGTTTCCCAGGGCCCGAAGCTGTCTAAACCCTTGTCTTGTGCGTTGATCCGCCCTGCGTCTCTCATCCCAATCAACCCCTCTCAAGCTACTACATAGATGCGTTGGCCTCACGACTAAGTCCTTACATCTAGGACATCTGACGTGTTAATTCCACGACAGTTGGCGCCCACCGTGGGGCCTGCGCACGGTGGTGTTGATTTCTTGAAGGGATCTTATCTAGGGATCGACGAGCTCGCGATTTCGTCAAATGAGAAAGAGCTGGCAAGTTCGTTGTTTTTTGATCAGGAGCATAATTAATTTTGGGGCCGGGAGTACCAGCTAGCGCGATCCGGTGAAACCGAGACCGACTCAGAGTACTGCACTATTCAATTGCCATTTTATACTATAAAAGCCGGCGCGTGTGAAGGAAATTGTATCCACGGCAGTCGACGTATGCAGATTTTCTTCAAAGTCCCGAGGACGCTGCCTGGCTGCTGTTACTACGCACTGCGTCCAAACATCAAATCAGAATCAGTACTAAGTACTTGTGGCCGGGTTAGTACTCACGTGAAGGCCAAAGATCAATTCATCTACCGAGCATTACTTTTTGCTCCTCGCATGTTGAAGCAAATAAAGCAAAGATTCAGAGGCAACTCACGATCAGACCAACCGCCATGTGAAAGCACCAAGGGGGATTTTTTCCAAGACAACCGTGACCCGGAAACAGATTTGGACACCGAGTTGTTCTCTGACCTCACGTCGAGTCAACGCCTCCGCTACTGCGATTCAACCACGGTCGGCGCGCCGTTCTGCAGTGACGGCCTCTGCCGGTGCACCAAGCCACCGCGGTGGTCTCGCCTGAAGCTGCCCCCGCGCTCAACCTCCCGTGCCCTGAGTCGCCCGGTCTTGTAGCCGCCTCCACCTTGCTGCTGCACTGCCGGGTCTCCCGCGCCTTGAGTCGCCTCTGCCTCGGGGTTGCCTCTGCTCGCTCCGAGCCGCTTGCTGCAGCTGCCGCGGCGCCTTTCCGTGAAACAGTCCCGCAGTCGCACTGGCCATCACCGCCGATCGCCTCTTACTCAACCTCGCCGTGCTGCGCCGGATCTTACCAGCCGTTTATCCCGGCGCTGAGATGCCTCTCCTGCTCCGCCGTGTTTTCATAGTGGCCACACCGAGCCTCCCTGGTGCGAGCCGCCCTTGAGGTCTCGCCCTCGCCCAGCTTTTGCACGAGCTGCGGTGAGCCGCCATTGATTTCAACCCGCCCCTATTACATCAGGCTTGCGTTAAGCCGCCACTCCAGTGGGCTCCGCTTCTAAGCCGCCTTCACCAGCGTGGCTTTGCCTCGTGCTCACTTCCAAACCGCTGGCACCCTGCATCCAGACCGGCCTGGCGTGCTGCAGGCTGCCGGGTTTTGCTCTTGCTTCATTTTTTGCTGGTTTGCTACTCCTATTTCGCCGGCTGCCCGCCATGCCCACTGCTGTGTTTGTAAGACCAGCAGACAGATGGAGGAGGAAGAGACAGGGGGCTGGCTGTTCGCGAGATAGATGTGAAGTTGAAAAAAATGGGGGCGCGTGCTGCCCGTCAAAGTCCCATCAATCATTGCTGTTCTGGTGCGCAAAAGAAGGATCCAGAGATTCAATGGAACATCAGTACTAATACAGTACAGCTCAAAAATCTGCTTAGTCGTTGTCACACGCAGAATTCGTTTGCTTGCGTCGACGAAAAATACCAGGTGCTATTTACCCCATTTATTTCTAAGGCGCATATTATTTCATCCGAACAAAATTACTTTGCCCTGCTGTATTTTATATGCAGGAGAATTATCCACTACAAAATGGTATTACACCATGGAGATGGCACAGGTGGTTGTCCTTATTCAACGGACTCCCGCACCGGCTTACAATACCATGGCCGGCTTACTCGTCCGCACCGGCTTACAACGTCGCGGCCGACTTGCCCGCGTCCGTGCCGTTTTCAACACCACGGCCGACTCTTTCATCCGTGCCGGTTTACAATGTCGCGGCCGAATCTCCCGTCGGCACTGGCTTACAAACGTCGCGGCCGACTCACCCGTCTGCACCGGTTTACCACGCCATGGCCGGTTCACCCGTGAGCGACTTCAACTTCACCTAGCAATCGTTAATTTCATGGCGGATTATTTCCGGCCTAGCACATCAGGTGATATCCATCTAAAATATGTTTTATTGATACATATTATTTTTTTATCAAAGAGCAGTTTATCTTTGTCTTGGTCTGCAATATTGTTGATGCAGGACAATTGTTCACTATATCAAAACGATGCGGTTAACTCGCTCATCCGCACTGGCTTACAAGGCCACAGCCGGCTCATCTGTCTGTGCCGCCTCTGATGCTACGGTCGTCTTTACCGTCCGTCTCTCGCGGCCTGGTCTACATCAACCCGCCAGGCCATACCTGTCTACATGAGTTGTTATTGAATATGAGCAAGTCACTGCTTGGGAAGCCCGGTTTTCTTCCAACAACTTGGAGGAAACTTATCATGTGTTATCAGCCGCCGTCAGCACTAGACGGCTCAATGGGCAGGCGCACAAGTCGCCGCCACTACGATTTGGTTAACTTCAAAACATCCAGTTGGAAGGGACCATTGGCCGAGTTGCTGACACGGCTCATATGGGATCCTTTATAACCCGCCGCAGTCACTTCAACCTTCTGTGGATTCACATCGCACTATCAACACCAAAGATATACACCTTATGCTATGGTCAATATGGAGAATCTCAAAGCCAACTCCTCGAGTCGTCTTGAGACTCGGGGGCTACAATGATATGACTCGGCAACATTGGTCAGTTTCAATGCATTCAAGAATTCCGGGTCATTGGAGGGAAAAATAACCCGGTCCCGGAGGCTACCGCCATATTGGTGAAAAGTTTAAAGGCCGTTAGAAAATTTCCGGCTTAAAAAGAAGGATTCCGGTTTAGATCCGGCTCAAGAGACTTGACATCTCCCACAAAGCACTGAAGCTCTTAAAATATCCTGTTCAAGGGAAATTTATCCGCCACAAAGTTTTGAAGCTCTCAAATCCGGTTCAAAATCCGGTTCAAGGTAAATTTGTTTATCATAAAGCTTTGAAACTCTCAATATCCGGTTTTTTCCGGTTCAAAAAGAATTTATCTCTCGCAAAAAGTTCGAGTTTTCAGGAAAAATTAAAGGGACCAAAGAGAGTTTGTTTCAAAGCACAACTCAAATATAGGTACCCTGCTTTAATAACCACTGGGAGCTGATCGTATTCGAATTTAGCTTAACCCTTTGGGTGTGACCCTGGTCGTATTCGAATCAGAGTCATTAAATATTAACATGATCACTAGGGGGCTTCCTATTCAAACATAGGTCGTATTCGAACCGAAGTGAACATAGCTGTCGATACCCTTTTGATCGGCACACTGCCGAGCTCATTGGGGAGTTTCTTGGTCATATTTGAACCATAGCTCAACCCCCTTTGGGAACCGACATGGATCATATTTGAATCAGCGTCGTTAAACAACTCTCAAGGTCATTTGGGGGCTTCCTGTTCAAACATAGGTCGTATTCGAACCAAAGAGAACATAGCTGTCGGTACCCTCTTGATCGGCAACGCCAAAGCCACTGGGGGCTATATGATCGTATTCGAATCTTAGCTTAACCCCTTTGGGACGGTTTTTTGATCGTATTCGAATCAGAAGCCTCAAAATTTTTTGAAGTCTCTTTTTGCAAACAATTTTTGGATTTTATTTGAAGCTCTTTTTCATATCTAAAGTGTATATGAGTGGTTGCTATTTAACCCGGCAGTGAAAATTCAATATCACAGCTTATGACAATCATCATCTATGTGGAAGCATTGGCTTCTAAGGATTGGGTTATCACCCTTACTGCACAGGTCACATAAACCGGCATATTATTATTATAGTTATGTTTCAAAGTTATGATTCATAACAGGCTTATCTGTGACTCCTTGTTACACATCAATTGTTATATGTGAGATATTATGACCCGCCCTGCGGTAAACCGCCAAGGGATCTTGTGATCTACTTGTGTGCAGGATAAGACTACATTTGTGTGGTTACCCGCCCTGGCTTTTAACGTTAAGTCGCCAGGGCATATGTTGTTTAAACTTTGTGCAGGATTTACAGGGCTATGACTTACACAAATGATTAAGTTCAAGCCCATCATCAAAGATTGAAATTGGTGTCTCAAAAGGGTTATCAATTCTTGATTTTTTCAAAGGCTATAAGCCGCCGGGTTATAAAAATTCCGGTTTACAATGGAGGCGTATTAAATCGTCATCGGCCAAGAGCCGTCGGGTATTTAAACTCCGGATTTACTTATCAACAGATGAGGTATTCAAAGTCGCTTTGGTGCAATGGCTATTATTTTATCAATGGATATGATTTATTCTACAATGGAAGGAATAGTCCCGAGTCGCTGCAGGCTTACGACCCGGCACTTGGGGGCTACATTATTCAAATTGATATTACATCAAATATGCAAGTCCCATGACACTGCCAGCATGCACCATGGCACTTGGGGGCTAATGCAAAGTCATTTTTTGCTCAACTTATTGAAGACCCGACTCATCACATTCTAAATGAGCCGGCCCTTAGGGGCTACCAATTGCTCCTGTCGAAAATTCAAGGTACACAAGCCTTAATCCATTATATTGAAAGATCCACTATTCAGTTGGTAGAGTACAAAGCTCTTAACCTTGTGGACGTGGGTTCAAGCCCCATGGTGGAGATTACATCATATACTGTTATTATCAATGAATCATATACAAAGTCCCAACTCGGTAATATCTTACTGACCCGGCCCTTGGGGGCTACACATTGCTGGTCAAGTTTACATGATCATATTTACAAAGTCCCTGCTCATTATTGCAAAATGACCCGGCCCTTGGGGGCTACGCTGGTTGAAGTTTATATGAGCATAAGGCAATTACAAGTCCCAGGTTGCTGCAAGCATGACACCCCGGCACTTGGGGGCTACATATGGAGTATTCAGTTTTTACTAGTGACTGAGATGAACAATATGGATTTCTTCAAAGTGGCAGCATTTATATTGAAGCAAGTCTTAAGCCATCACTTTGTTCTACTCAAGACTTGGGGGCTACAGGTATTATATTATTATCGAAGAAATATTTTCAAATTCTCTATTTTGAGCAAACCAGATTGACCCGGCGTCACCAATCATTATGACCCTGTGTCTACAACCCGGCGTCATCAATAATCATGAACCGGCGTTGGCAAAAATCATGACCCGGAATTATCAGCTTTTATAACCCGACAATGGTGGTAATCATAAACCGGCAAGTTTTACATCTTCAAGCCGGCTAGATATCAGTTGAATATTTCAGAGACTAATATTTTTTCAAGTCAGAGCATTGAAGGCCAATTCAAATGGATTCTTTATTTACAAGAGCCAATATCAGCAAATGGGTTATGAAGCTGGCCTATTGACCCGGATATTCCAGGAGAAAATGTCAAGAACTCAAGGATGATCAGGTGCTGGTTTACAAGAATATTTAACCCGGAGCACAACCTGTCAAATTTGTTCTTGTGTTTATGTTGCAGGACCAGTTTAACATGGATAAATCCAAATTAAACTGGGGGCTAATGTCGGGGATATACCCCGCGGTATGACCCGGCCGGACTTGGTGCTTCACCGTGACCCGCCGGAGGACTGGAGACTCACGGGTCTGGCGGCTCACTGTCAGACGACTCACGAGCCTGACGACTCACGGATGACCCCGACGGCGGGTCAGATAGAAGACAAGGCCCAAGGCCCAGAAGGCCGGCTCACGTTTATGATGGGCCGGCTTAAGAAGAAAGGGATGATGAATATTTCCTCTACGAGGAAGCAAGACCCGGACTTGTAATTAACTTGTAAGAGAAGATAGACTAGTCCTAGTCCTACTAGGACTCCACATGTAACCTGCCCCTCTAACTTATATAAGGAGGGGCAGGGCTCCCCAAAAGAGGGACAAGCAAGAAGAAACAATCTCTAGGGCTAGACACAAAGAGCCGGCTTACCGGCGACTCTCTCATAAGCATAATGAGACCTAGCCACAAACAGCATGTAGGGTTATTACCGGATGATGTTTCCCGGGGCCCGAAGCTGTCTAAACCCTTGTCTTGTGCGTTGATCCGCCCTGCATCTCTCATCCCAATCAACCCCTCTCAAGCTACTACATAGATGCGTTGGCCTCACGACTAAGTCCTTACATCTAGGACATCTGACGTGTTAATTCCACGACAGATCCCCTAAACTTGTGGGTCATCACCCTACATCTGGGGTCTACCAGATTGGACGATGACGGCGCCTTCAGTGTGTTTCTCCCTTCCGGAGGCATCATTTTAGAGCAAGTGCTGGCTATAGGGGACAAGAGGAGGCGCGGTGTTACATCTACCACAAGGTCGACGGCGTGGCCTGGCGCTGTGGAGTTTCGGCGACGGGCGTGTGTGGATGGATACGTCCAGGATGGTGGCATGGTCTGGCGCCGTGGTGGCGTCGACGGTAGGCCTGGCAAGGTCGGTGTGTCAGTACCTGCTCTAGAAAAGGATCGATGGAAGACGGCGGCGGCGGGCTCTGAGAGTGCGTCGGACCGGTGTGTGACCCAATCCCGGCATTGTGGCTTGGATGGGGCATCCTACTTTAGAAGTTAGGATTTGGTGTGGTGTCTATTTGGTATTCGGTTAGGACATTCGGCACCCCTTCATCAAGGGTATAGGAGTAGTGACATGTGTTGCCAAGATGGTGGCTTCAGGCTTACTGATGTATTACTTTGTAAGGTCTTTGTGAATAATTAATAAAATGGTTGCATGCATCGCCTAGATGCAGAGGCCGGGCATATATCCTCCTTTTCTAAAAAAAGTTATTGTGCTCGATTGTTTTGTTCGCTTTATCTGTGTTGGCTTGGGTTTTAATTATGTTCAAGTGGTGTTTTCTTTTTTGTTCGTATATAGTGCTTGGGATGGTATTTGTTCTAAGAGACCATATTTCTTTTAAGAGGAGAGTGGATTTTTTTTGGGTGTGTGGTTATGATGTCCTTATACATTGTGGTCGTTGTGTGAACACCTTATGAGCTCATATTCTATGATGAAACCATTGAATTGCTACTATATTGTTCACATGGACCGCCACACGAAGCTCCCGCTCTCTCAGCTCGGCTCCTTGCTCCATTCACCCGCTTAGATTTTCTTTTCGCTTGCTCCACTACTATCTTATGAAAAGCCGACTAACTTTTTTAATTTCTTAAATTAAAATATGTTTACATATTTTAAAAATGTTACAAGTTAAAAACTATGATTTTTAAAAAATTCTTGAGTATTTTAAAAAATCATGGATTTCAAAAAATATTCGCAATTTTGAAATAAAGTTCACTTATCTAAAAAATGTACACAAGCATAAAATATGTCCATAAGCTTTAAAAATATGCATGAATTCTAAAAGTATTCATGAATTTTAAAAATATTCTTGTGGATATTTAGAAATGTTCACAAATTTTAGTAAATGTTAAACAGAAATTTAAAAATAGAAAAGAGAAGTGATGGTGTGCAAGACACACATGGTTGTATGAGTATTCCAATAGCTATCACTATCAACGAAGAGCAGATGAGAATATTAATTTTGTATTGTGCCTTGAACAAATAACAGATTGGTTTGCAACAAGAGTAACAAAAACCATAAAGGTAAATAACATAAAATAAAGTTGTTGAAAATATATGGTTCGTCGTCTGCAATGGAGAGATTAGGCGTGGAGAAACGTTTGATCATGGTGTAGATAAATGTGCCAATGCAACCGTAAAACTAGTTACCTTGTATCACGATTCTAGGGCGTAGACTGTTTGTTCTATAGGCAGTTCTCCTTAAGTGGCCGAGTACATAGGAGATCCTGGATTGCCTGAGACCTCATGTGATGGGATCGTTTGCTTTTCTTTTCAGCCACTTAGGCATTTTCATTTTGTCTCATTTGAGTCCTATTTATATCTATTGATTCTTTATAATTGTTTTTGTAATGTAACCGGTGATCACCCGCGGAGCCTCTTGGAGCCCAAAGGGGGCCACGACCCCCCCCCCTTTATAGAATTAAAAACAAACAATATTAAGCATTGCATTCGGCCCAGCCCATTGAATTAATCGACAACAACAACACCTCTCCCACGGCAGCACCAATGCTTGCTCGTCTCTGTTCCTTTTCCTCCAAATCGACAGAACCTCTCTCTTTTCCCCAAATCTCCATGGATGAAACCTTCTAGTTGTACCTTTCTAGGTCTTGGACTAAATAGCCAAAGTACCAAGTGCAAACCACCGCCGTCAGCCGGCCCGCTGCACGGGGTTAGTGGTTGCCAACCATCTTCGCCCTCCGCCCCTCCGGGCCACCGCAACTAGCGTCGGCTGCCCACCCCTTCTCCTTCTCCTTGTCGGGTGCTGGCTGGCTAGCTGCTTCACATCGTTGTTGCCTTCTGATTGTCGAAGGCCGAAGGACGCGAGCAAGACTGCAGCTGCAAGTGACTGAGAGAAATCAAGGTATGTTTCAAAATCAATGGAAGAAAAATGATTTAGTGATTTTTAAAGTTTGATAGCCTAATTGCCTAAGCATCGATGATTTTTGTGCTATATACATCAGTAATGAAGTACGGGTTGGAATCATCCATGATTATTGTGCTATGCTTTCTTTAGTAGCATTGGACATGTTTCGATTCATAGAAGAGATGACAATCCTTTTTGAATTTTTTTTATCTCATGTAACAATAGTGAAACAACAAACAATGGTATCCCTTTTTTAAAAGAAACATAGGCTAGGAAAGTATTGAACAAGAACAACCATCAGCTCACACCTTTCCCAATTTTCTAGCATTGGTAGAATTTGTGGATCAAAGGCGACAAGAAGATGAATATGAACTAGAAGATGAACAAGATATACATTTGTATGTTGGTGTTACCATGTACGTTTTTGAAGATGAACATGAAGATTATATATGTATGTTGGTGTTACCATGAAGGTGAACTGGATTTGTGTATCAAAGACAACACTACTCCCAACTAGCTATGTTGGTGTTACCATGTATCTATATAAACAAGAGAGTAGAGATACATTTATATAAGTTGTATATTACATTCCGATTAATGTTGTGAGACTGTGAGACACATCTGTTTCTGTGCAAAACTTTCTTTTAGTTTGAACCCCCCTTGGTTGCTTGTCACACTCCGCCACTGCCGATGATGTAATATGCGGCAGCGTATATCCATGCATGTATGGTTCAAGATGTATCTTGCGAGCGAAAACCGAATGCGTTCATGTTCCGTGATTGGCAATAACGCGCTAAACTTGGAATAGTTCTGCATCTGCGTCCTTAAAGGTGAGCTGCGTGAACATGGGAATGATGAATCATTGACAACACAAATGTTCAAATAACCTATTGCATGCATAATCAGATATGACGATATATAGGTCAAGCATTCTCCACGTCTCATGTGGCAAATGCCTTTGGCACTTCAACCGCCTGAGGTGAGACACACTCACAGGTGGTTGCCAAAAAAGATGTGTCTGGGATGCATGGGATTGACGCTTATTGTGAACAAAAAAGATGCTTCAGGAAACCATACCACCAACGGGTTACCAAAAAACCCTGTTGGAGATGTGGCCTATCTCCGATGTCTGGTAATCGTCTTTGATGGATCAAGACATCACTAACCCGTCACCTTTGACAGGTGGGGAAGATGCCATAGATAGGATTTTTGGACCAAAGCTGATGACATGTTCTGTACTAGGCTACTAGCTAGTGAGACATTTTTTGCAGGAAAAACTTCTAATCTATTCTTCAACTGTCAAGGTAGTACAAAGAATACCAGAAGTAAAAAATTACATACAGGTCTGTAGACCACCTAGCAATGACTACAAGCACTAGAGTGAGCCCGAAAAAGCCCGACCTGGCCTTGCACCATGGGCCGGGCATGGGCCTAGATTTTGAGCCCGATGGCCGGGCCGGGCCGAGCTCGGGCCCGTCGTATCTGCAGTTTAAGGAAGAGGCCTGCCCCGAGGCCTGAGGCCTGACGGGATTTTTGCATGATGGGCCGGGCTTGAGCCTGATTTTTAGGCCCAACGGCCAGGCCGGGCTCGGGCCTAGGTTTTCTACGTCGCGCTTTGGTAGGCTCGGCCTGACGGATGCCCAGGTATAGGCCCTATGGACCAACGCACGAGAATAACAAGCACCGTCGATGAACACAAGCGTAGATCAAAAGGATCCAACCTATAGACACACGAGCACACACGAACAAAGACTAGATCTACATGGATCCGCCTAAGACAAGCATCAATTGAACCATGTGAGATTCGCTGTAGACAAACCTCCACACGCCATCCGACGACGCTAGAAGCACCGCCAGGATGGGGGCTAGGCGGAAGAACCTTAATCCATCTTCAGAGAGCCACCACCGTTTCGCTTCTCTGAGCAGGACAGAAACGCTAATGAAACTAAAAAAAATCCAAAAACGGAGCCCTCCCACCGGCAAGGGCTGGGATCCACCGCACCTTCATAGTCCTAAGGCCACAAGAAGCGAGGTAGACAGGCGGCGGCCAAACAATTTTACGTTGACTATCAATGTAGAGAGACACCAAAAACAAAATCATACTATTATATATCCATCATGAAAATATGCTTTCATAATTTATTTATTTTGTTTAAATGACATATCTCCAAAGAAATCCATGGTCAAAATGTCATACCATAGAAATCCCCTTGATGAAATGAATATGACAGGTCAATTGTATTCTAGGTCTAGAATTGTCAAGCTTAGATTGAAATAAGTAGGTCATCTACTCCTAAGTACGAATGATATAGCCATGTTACATGCATGGTGCCATTCAATATCTTTAGGGATAATTAATTTTATGCCCCTAGTTGTGTCTCACTGGGCAGTTTTATCCCTAGTTTCCAAAAAACCTCGGTTCTGTCCAAGGCACTACGCTCCACTTATGCTTTTGCCCTTTGGCCGTTACTTTGAAAACTTCATTAAAAAATCATACTAACTCAAAAATGCAAATAAGATATCAAAATGTTAAGAAAAACATCACCTATATATGCATGTCATTTGCATTCATGACAAAAGTGTTGGAAAGTCCCCATCTCAATTTAAGCTCATATGATCTCAACATGAAAAAATAAATTTTGAAAATTAAAAAAGATCAAAAAATTATACATTTTTGTGGCAAATAGTGAAAATGTTTTGAGTTCTTGCAAAGTTTCATCAAGGAATGACATTCGCGAAAGTCATGGCCAAAAACCAAAATCAGCACTTCAAAATGCTTTTGTTTTGGAGCATCGATTATGTTCTTTTTCATGACTTCCACGAATGTCATTCCCTGATGAAACTTGGCAAGCACAGAAAACATTGGTCAATGTTTGCCATAGAAAAAATATAATTGTTTGAATTTATTTCCAATTGTTTCAGATTTTATTGTTCATGTTATGATCATATGAGCTCAAACTGAGATGGAGACTTCGCAATACATTTTTCATGAATGCAAATAGCATGCAGATATAACTGATGTTTTTCAGAACATTTTGATATCTTATTTGCATTTTTCGGAGTTAGTATGAATTTGTTATGAAGTTTGCAAAATGACGGTCAAACGGTCAAAGGGCAAAAACATAAGAGGAGCAAATTGGCTTGGGCAGAACCGAGGGTTTTTGAAAACTAGGGGTAAAACTGCCGAGTGGGACACAACTAGGGACATAAAATTAATTATCCCAACCTTTACATAGATGAACTCTGTTGACAATTATGTTTTTTAACTACGGCATTTATCGGTGCAAGTTGCCATAAGCCATGTTTGTTACTCCCTCCGAACCATATTAATTGTCACTAATTTAGTAAAAAATTATACTAAATCAGTGAGAAATAAAATGATTAGAGGGAGTAGTATTTTCGCTTAATGAAAGACAAGGTCATTTCCATGCATTACAAGAGAGCCGGTTCCTTTTTTTCTAGGTCCTATCTTGAAACTATCCAGTGTCCCGCCAAACACACACAGAGAAAACGGTGAATCAGAGTGAAGAGATCACATGGTGGAAAAAGCTGGCGCCGTAGAAACCCAGCATGTGCGCTTACATAATAGATCTTGTGTAGTATAATTTGAGAAGCTATGATGATCATTTTGCACTGCCATGATTAGCCATCAGTGGTTAGAAGTTTTCAGTCGAAGTTCCAGGCCTGATTAAAATAATAATAGTATATTGCAAGCCTATACCTACCTGCTAATTATATATACTACACTCTTGAAGTTATGTGTTTCAGAGTTTTTAGTTGATGTTTCAGGATCCTTATTGGGTCGTGCACGCACTGCCTCATTGGAACTTTCAAGATCAAAAGGTTTTAGTTTTTTTTAAAAGATCGAAAGGTTTACTAAGAACCAGTTAAGAGTAGTTTGCACGCTTTTCCCTCGAGCACGTGATTTTATTCCTCCAGGTCCTTGTTTGTTCTTGTTACGAGGTGTTCAATACTCATGTTCCTTTCAGTTTGTCATTTTCTCTTTTTGAGCGAAGCAAGCTTCAGAGAAGTCTCCATATAACTATTGAGGAAAAGAAAACATGATGGGTACCCACAAATGCTTATAAGGATTTATGCCTTCTAGGTTTATTAAGAATTTTTCTAAAGAAGGATAACCCAAATCTTAATGCACAAAGGGTTTATCACTAATTAATAAAATAATGTCAAGCATTGATGTTATCGATGAAAAGAATAAACATGAAGACATCTGCATTGAACCTACAGGGACGGTGCCCACAAGGGAGCTCGTGTTCGTGGGCAAGTCTATGTCTCTCTTTCAGCGAGACGAAAACAGAACTCACCTAAAAGGAGTCGGTAGTGGGCCGGGCCAGTAGCCATGTCGTTTCGTCATGCGGACGTCACACACGTGTTTTTTTCTTTTAAAAATGATAATCATGCATTTGAAAAATGTTAAGCATATATAAAAAACATGTTTTAGATGTATACGAAAAACGTAAAATGTGTATAGAAAAAGGTAGACATCAAAACATATACAACCTCTGTTACTAAATGTAGGACGTTTCTGCCATTTACGTTACCTCTGTTCCTGAATAGAAACGTCTTCCATTTAGGATCAGAAGTACTATTTGAAAACATGTTAAGCATGTATTTAAAAAATATCAAACATGTATAAGAAATGTTCCTAATGTATACGAAAATTTACAATTTGTGTGAATAAAATAGACATGTGTTAAAAAATTAAAAAGAAAAATAAAAATAAAAACCGGTGAAAAGTTGAAAACCAAAGAGAAAAACAAAGAAACCGATTGCAAGACAATGAAAAAACCATAGAAAAAACTAGCGCGCAACAACGGTATTGGGCCGGGCTAGCAGCACCGGGTTGTAGGCGAGTCCATAGCTCCCAGGGCGCGACTATGCTTACTTAGCGCGAGATCGTACGAGTGCTTGCCTGAATCGCCTGCGCCAATGGGTTGGCGCAGTACGTGGGCCTTCAGCGCTCTTTTTTTTTTTTCCTATTTTTTACATTTTTATTTTATTTTTTAACTTTTGTTTATATTTAAATTATTGCATATATATATTACCAAAAGGATTGTACATGATTTTTAAAAATTATTAATCATGCATTTAACAATGTTAAATGTGTAAAAAAATGTTTAAGATGTATATGAAAAATATACAACATGTATGAATAGAATTATATATCAAAACTTGTAAATTAAAAATTAATTATGTATTAATTATTTAGGCATGTATAAAAAATGTTCCTGATGTATACAAACAATGTACAAGGTGTATGGAAAAGTAGACATAAATAAATATATTTTGTTTCACAATTTTTTTTTAAATGTTAATAATATGACATGTATAATATTTTTATATGTATATACGAATGTGAATGAAAAATATAGACATCAAAATATGTATTTTAAAAAATGTTAATCATGTATTTGAAAACGATAAACGTGTATAACAAAATGTTCATAGTCTGTACAGAAAATACACAAGGTGTGTGGAAAAAAGTAGACACCAAAAGATATGTTTGGAAGAATGTTAATCATATGTTGGAAAAAACTAAATGTGTATGAAAAGAGAAAGACAACACAACATGTACTTATAAAAGAATGTTAATCTCAGGCCGTTTATCCCGCTACTGGTTCACGGCAACCAAACTGGGTTCATCTTAGGCCGTTGCATCGCCGAAAACTTCGTCTACACTGCTGACCTCGTCGGCGCCTATCACACCAGGAAGGCTCCAACAATGGTAATTAAATTAGACTTTAGCAAAGCCTTCGACTCGCTCTCTTGGGACTTCCTTATATCCATTTTACGCTGCCGTGGTTTCCGGCCAAAATTCACATATTGGATTCACGACCTTCTCTCCACCGGGAAAACAGCAATTATGCTCAACGGGATCCCCGACAATTGGATTAATTGTAAGAACGGCCTTAGACAGGGAGACCCCATTTCACCCTACCTCTTCATCATCGTTGCCGATCTTTTGCAACCTATCACACCTCAGCCACCTCCTATTCTCACATCTTCCGCCAACTGTCCTGCAATATGCCGATGACACACTAATCATCGCTAAAGCATCCAATGACGGCGCCCAACAACTAAAAAACATCCTACATGACTTCGCTTTGGCAACCGGCCTCACTATCAATTTCACTAAAACAACGTTCGTGCCCATGCATGTCACCCCTCTCTTGGCGGACTCCATTGCCTCCATTATGCAATGCCCAACCTCAGCCTTCCCTCAGATCTACCTAGGCCTTCCCCTAGCACCCACAGGACTACCCTCAAACGCCTTCCTACCTATCATCGAACGATGTCGAAAATTCTTAACGGGTTGGCGTGCAAAATGTTGGGGAACGTAGCAGAAATTTAAAATTTTCTACGTATCACCAAGATCAATCTATGGAGTCATCTAGCAACGAGAGAGAGGGGAGTGCATCTACATACCCTTGTAGATCGCGAGCGGAAGCGTTCCAATGAACGTGGATGACGGAGTCGTACTCGCCGTGATCCAAATCACCGATGACTGAGTGCCGAACGGACGGCACCTCCGCGTTCAACACACGTACGGTGCAGCGACGTCTCCTCCTTCTTGATCCAGCAAGGGGGAAGGAGAGGTTGATGGAGATCCAGCAGCACGACGGTGTGGTGGTGGATGTAGCGGGTCTCCGGCAGGGCTTCGCCAAGCTTCTGCGAGAAAGAGAGAGGTGTTGCAGGGGAGGAGGGAGGCGCCCAAGGCTGTGTTTTGCTGCCCTCCCTCCCCCCCTTTATATAGGCCCCCTTGGGAGGGGGGGCCGGCCAAAACCCATCTAGGGTTGGGGGGGCGGCGGCCAAGGGGTGGAAAGGGGTGCCTTGCCCCCCAAGGCAAGGGGGAAGTCCCCCCACCCTAGGGTTCCCAACCCTAGGCGCATGGGGGGAGGCCCAAGGGGGGGCGCCTAGCCCACTAGGGGCTGGTTCCCTTCCACTTTCAGCCCATGGGGCCCTCCGGGATAGGTGGCCCCACCCGGTGGACCCCCGGGACCCTTCCGGTGGTCCCGGTACAATACCGGTAACCCCCGAAACTTTCCCGGTGGCCGAAACTTGACTTCCTATATATAATTCTTCACCTCCGGACCATTCCGGAACCTCTCGTGACGTCCGGGATCTCATCCGGGACTCCGAACAACTTTCGGGTTTCCGCATACATATATCTCTACAACCCTAGCGTCACCGAACCTTAAGTGTGTAGACCCTACGGGTTCGGGAGACATGCAGACATGACCGAGACGCCTCTCCGGTCAATAACCAACAGCGGGATCTGGATACCCATGTTGGCTCCCACATGTTCCATGATGATCTCATCGGATGAACCACGGTGTCGAGGATTCAATCAATCCCGTATGCAATTCCCTTTGTCAATCAGTATGTTACTTGCCCGAGATTCGATCGTCGGTATCCCAATACCTTGTTCAATCTCGTTACCGGCAAGTCTCTTTACTCGTACCGTAATGCATGATCCCGTGACTAACGCCTTAGTCACATTGAGCTCATTATGATGATGCATTGCCGAGTGGGCCCAGAGATACCTCTCCGTCACACGGAGTGACAAATCCCAGTCTTGATCCATGCCAACCCAACAGACACTTTCGGAGATACCCGTAGTGCACCTTTATATTCACCCAGTTACGTTGTGACGTTTGGCACACCCAAAGCACTCCTACGGTATCCGGGAGTTGCACGATCTCATGGTCTAAGGAAAAGATACTTGACATTGGAAAAGCTCTAGCAAACGAAACTACACGATCTTTTATGCTATGCTTAGGATTGGGTCTTGTCCATCACATCATTCTCCTAATGATGTGATCCCGTTATCAATGACATCCAATGTCCATAGTCAGGAAACCATGACTATCCGTTGATCAACGAGCTAGTCAACTAGAGGCTTACTAGGGACATGGTGTTGTCTATGTATCCACACATGTATCTGAGTTTCCTATCAATACAATTCTAGCATGGATAATAAACGATTATCATGAATAAGGAAATATAATAATAACCAATTTATTATTGCCTCTAGGGCATATTTCCAACAGTCTCCCACTTGCACTAGAGTCAATAATCTAGTTCACATCACCATGTGATTAACACTCACTGGTCACATCACCATGTGACCAACATCTAAAGAGTTTACTAGAGTCAACAATCTAGTTCACATCACTATGTGATTAACACTCAATGTGTTCTGGTTTGATCATGTTATGCTTGTGAGAGAGGTTATTAGTCAACGGGTCTGAACCTTTCAGAACCGTGTGCTTTACGAATATCTATGTCATCTTGTGGATGCTACCACGCGCTATTTGGAGCCATTTCAAATAATTGCTCTACTATACGAATCCGGTTTACTACTCAGAGTCATCCGGATTAGTGTCAAAGTTCGCATCGACGTAACCCTTTACGATGAACTCCTTTCCACCTCCATAATCGAGAAAATTCCTTAATCCACTAAGTACTAAGGTTAAGTTCGACCGCTGTCATGAGATCCTTTCCCGGATCACTATTGTACCCTCTTGACCAACTCATGGCAAGGCACACTACATGTGCGGTACACAGCATAGCATACTATAGAGCCTACGTCTAAAGCATAGGGGACGACCTTCGTCCTTTCTCTATCTTCTGCTGTGGTCAGGTCTTGAGTCTTACTCAATACTCACACCTTGTAACACAGCCAAGAACTCCTTCTTTGCTGATCTATTTTGAACTCTTTCAAAATCATGTCAAGGTGTGCTGTCTTTTGAAAGTATCATCAGGCGTCTTGATCTATCTCTATGGATCTTGATGCCCAATATGTAAGCAGCTTTATCCAGGTCTTCTTTTGAAAAATTCCTTTAAAACAACCCTTTATGCTTTCCAGAAATTTTACATCATTTCGGATCAACAATATGTCATTCACATATACTTATCAGAAATGTTGTAGCGCTCCCACTCACTTTATTGTAAATACAAGTTTCTAACAAACTTTGTATAAACCCAAAAACTTTGATCACTCCATCAAAGCGTATATTCTGACTCCGAGATGCTTGCTCTAATCCATGGAAGGATCGCTGGAGCTAGCATACCTTTTAGCATCCTTAGGATCGACAAAACCTTTCTGATTGTATCACATACAACCTTCCTTACGAAAACTGGTAAGGAAACTTGTTTTGACATCCATCTGCCAGATTTCATAAATGTAGCTAATGCTAACATGATTCCGACGGACCTAAGCATCGCTACGGATGAGAAAAACTCATCGTAGTCAACTCCTTGAACTTGTGAAAGTACTCTTTGCCACAAGTCGAGCTTCATAGATGGTAACATTACCGTCCATGTCCGTCTTCTTCTTAAAGATCCATTTATCTCAATGGCTTGCCGATCATCGGGCAAGTTCACCAAAGTCCACACTTTGTTCTGATACATGGATTCTATCTCGGATTTCATGGCCTCGAGCCATTCGTCGGAATATGGGCCCACCATCGCTTCTCCATAGCTCGTAGGTTCATTGTTGTCTAGCAACATGACTTCCAAGACAGGATCACGCATTACTCTGAAGTAGTGCACATCCTCGTCGTCCTACGAGGTTTGGTAGTGACTTGATCCGAAGTTTCATGATCACTATCATAAGCTTCCACTTCAATTGGTGTAGGTGCCACAGGAACAACTTCCTGTGCCCTGCTACACACTAGTTGAAGCGACGGTTCAATAACCTTATCAAGTCTCCACCATCCTCCCACTCAATTCTTTCGAGAGAAACTTTTCCTCGAGAAAGGACTCGTTTCTAGAAGCAATTACTTTTGCTTCCAGATCTGAAATAGGAGGTATACCCAACTGTTTTTGGGTATTCTATGAAGATGCATTTATCCGCTTTGGGTTCGAGCTTATCAGCCTGAAACTTTAAGCATCGCAGCCCCAAACTTTTAAGAAACGACAACTTAGGTTTCTCTAAATGGTGTCGTCTCAACGGAATTGCGTGGTGCCCCTTTTAAAGTGAATGCGGTTGTCTCTAATGCCTAACCCATAAACGATAGTGGTAATTCGATAAGAGACATCATGGTATGCACCATATCCAATAGGGTGCAGTTATGATGTTCGGACACACCATCACACTATGGTGTTCCAGGCGGTATTAATTGTGAAACACTTTCCACAATGTATTAATTGTGTGCCAAACTCGTAACTCAGATACTCATCTCTATGATCATATCACAGACATTTTATCCTCTTGTCACGACGATCTTCAACTTCACTCTGAAATTACTTGAACCTTTCAATAATTCAGACTTGTGTTTCATCAAGTAAATACACTCAGCATCTACTCAAATCATCTGTGAAGTAAGAACATAACGATATCCACTGCATGCCTCAACACTCATTGGACTGTATACATCAAAATGTATTACTTCCAATAAGTTGCTCTCTTGTTCCATCTTACTGAAAACGAGGACTTTCAGTCATCTTGCCCATGTGGTATGATTTGCATGTCTCAAGTGATTCAAAATCAAGTGAGTCCAAACGATCCATCTGCATGGAGTTTCTTCATGCATATATACCAATAGACATGGTTCACATGTCTCAATCTTTTCAAAAACGAGTGAGTCCAAAGATCCATCTACATGGAGCTTCTTCATGCGTTTTATCCTAATATGACTCAAATAGCAGTGCCACAAGTATGTGGTACTATCATTACTTTTGGCATGAACATGTGTATCACTACGATCGAGATTCATTTTAGGTGCAAGATCATTGAAGGTATTATTCAAATAAACAGAGTAACCGTTATTCTCCTTAAATGAATAACCGTATTGCGATAAACATAATCCAATCATGCTCAACGCAAACACCAAATCTCGATGGTAGAGGGAGCATGCGATGCTTGATCACATCAACCTTGGAAACACTTCCAACACACATCGTCATCTTACCTTTAGCTAGTCTCCATTTATTCCGCAGCTTTTATTTCGAGTTACTAACACTTAGCAACCGAACCGGTATCTAATACCCTGGTGCTGCTAGGAGTACTAGTAAAGTACACATTCATATAACGTATATCCAATATACTTCTGTCGACCTTGCCTGCCTTCTCATCTACCAAGTATCTAGGGTAGTACTGCTTCAGTGACCGTTCCTCTCATTACAGAAGCACTTAGTCTCGGGTTTGGGTTCAACCTTAGGATTCTTCACTAGAGCAGCAAATGACTTGCTGTTTCATGAAGTATCCCTTTTGCCCTTGCCCTTCTTAAACTAGTGGTTTTACTAATCATCAACAATTGATGCTCCTTCTTGATTTCTACTCTCGCGGTGTCAAACATCGCGAATAGCTCAAGGATCATCATAACTATCCTTGATATGTTATAGTTCATCACGAAGCTCTACTAGCTTGGTGGCAGTGACTATGGAGAACTATCACTATCTCATCTGGGAGATCAACTCCCACTCGATTCAAGCGATTGTGGCACTTAGACAATCTGAGCACACGCTCAACGATTGAGCTTTTCTCCCTTAGTTTGCAGGCTTAAGAAACTTGTCAGAGGTCTCATACCTCTTGACGTGGGCACTAGTCTGAAATCCCAATTTCAGTCTTCGCGACATCTCACATGTTCTGCGACGTTTCAAAAACGTCTTTGGTGCCACAATTCTAAACCGCGCTGAACTATCACGTAGTCATCAAAACGTGTATGTCAGATGTTTCGTAACATCCACAGACGACGCTGAGGTTCAGCACACCGAGCGGTGCATTAAGGACATAAGCCTTCTGTGCAGCAATGAGGACAATCCTCAGTTTACGGACCCAGTCCGCATAATTGCTACTACCAACTTTCAACTAAATTTTCTCTAGGAACATATCTTAACCTGTAGAACTAAAGCGCAAGCTATGACATAATTTGCAAATACCTTTTTGACTATGTTCATGATAATGAAGTTCATCTGATTATGAACTCCCACTCAGATAGACATCCCTCTAGTCATCTAAGTGAAACATGATCCGAGTTTAACTAGGCCGTGTCCGATCATCACGTGAGACGGACTAGTCAAGATCGGTGAACATCTCCATGTTGATCGTATCTTCTATACGACTCATGCTCGACCTTTCGGTCCTCCGTGTTCCGAGGCCATGTCTGTACATGCTAGGCTCGTCAAGTCAACCTAAGTGTATTGCGTGTGTTCCGATGCCATGTCTGTACATGCTAGGCTCGTCAACACCCGTTGTATTCGAACGTTAGAATCTATCACACCCGATCATCACGTGGTGCTTCGAAACAACGAACCTTCGCAACGGTGCACAGTTAGGGTGAACACTTTCTTGAAATTATTATAAGGGATCATCTTACTTACTACCGTCGTTCTAAGCAAATAAGATGCAAAAACATGATAAACATCACATGCAATCAAATAGTGACATGATATGGCCAATATCATCATGCTCCTTTGATCTCCATCTTCGGGGCACCATGATCATCTTCGTCACCGGCATGACACCATGATCTCCATCATCATGATCTCCATCATTGTGTCTTCATGAAGTCGTCACGCCAACGATTACTTCTACTTCTATGGCTAACGCGTTTGGCAACAAAGTAAAGTAATTTACATGGCGTTATTCAATGACACGCAGGTCATGCAAAATAATAAAGACAACTCCTATGGCTCCTGCCGGTTGTCATACTCATCGACATGCAAGTCGTGATTCCTATTACAAGAATATGATCAATCTCATACATCACATATATCATTCATCACATCTTCTGGCCATATCACATCACATAGCACTTGCTGCAAAAACAAGTTAGACGTCCTCTAATTGTTGTTGCAAGTTTTTTACGTGGTTTGTAGGTTTCTAGCAAGAACGTTTTCTTACCTACGTATGACCACAACGTGATTTGCCAATTTCTATTTACCCTTCATAAGGACCCTTTTCATCGAATCCGTTCCGACTAAAGTAGGAGAGACAGACACCCGCTAGCCACCTTATGCATCTAGTGCATGTCAGTCGGTGGAACCTGTCTCACGTAAGCGTATGTGTAAGGTCGGTCCGGGCCACTTCATCCTACAATGCCGCCGAAACAAGAAACGACTAGTAGCGGCAAGAAGAATTGGCAAACTCAACGCCCACAACTGCTTTGTGTTCTACTCGTGCATAGTAACTACGCATAGACCTGGCTCATGATGCCACTGTTGGGGAACGTAGCAGAAATTTAAAATTTTCTAAGTATCACCAAGATCAATCTATGGAGTCATCTAGCAACGAGAGAGAGGGGAGTGCATCTACATACCCTTGTAGATCGCGAGCGGAAGCGTTCCAATGAACGTGGATGACGGAGTCGTACTCGCCGTGATCCAAATCACCGATGACCGAGTGCCGAACGGACGGCACCTCCGCGTTCAACACACGTACGGTGCAGCGACGTCTCCTCCTTCTTGATCCAGCAAGGGGGAAGGAGAGGTTGATGGAGATCCAGCAGCACGACGGCGTGGTGGTGGATGTAGCGGGTCTCCGGCAGGGCTTCGCCAAGCTTCTGCGAGAAAGAGAGAGGTGTTGCAGGGGAGGAGGGAGGCGCCCAAGGCTGTGTTTTGCTGCCCTCCCTCCCCCCCTTTATATAGGCCCCCTTGGGAGGGGGGGCCGGCCAAAACCCATCTAGGGTTCGGGGGCGGCGGCCAAGGGGTGGAAAGGGGTGCCTTGCCCCCCAAGGCAAGGGGGAAGTCCCACCACCCTAGGGTTCCCAACCCTAGGCGCATGGGGGGAGGCCCAAGGGGGGGCGCCTAGCCCACTAGGGGCTGGTTCCCTTCCACTTTCAGCCCATGGGGCCCTCCGGGATAGGTGGCCCCACCCGGTGGACCCCCGGGACCCTTCCGGTGGTCCCGGTACAATACCGGTAACCCCCGAAACTTCCCCGGTGGCCGAAACTTAACTTCCTATATATAATTCTTCACCTCCGGACCATTCCGGAACCTCTCGTGACGTCCAGGATCTCATCCGGGACTCCGAACAACTTTCGGGTTTCCGCATACATATATCTCTACAACCCTAGCGTCACCGAACCTTAAGTGTGTAGACCCTACGGGTTCGGGAGACATGCAGACATGACCGAGACGCCTCTCCGGTCAATAACCAACAGCGGGATCTGGATACCCATGTTGGCTCCCACATGTTCCACGATGATCTCATCGG
Organism: Aegilops tauschii subsp. strangulata; assembly: GCF_002575655.3. Taxonomy (NCBI): domain Eukaryota; kingdom Viridiplantae; phylum Streptophyta; class Magnoliopsida; order Poales; family Poaceae; genus Aegilops; species Aegilops tauschii. The sequence goes on from NC_053036.3 coordinate 371,142,477, forward strand.
ATGAACCACGGTGTCGAGGATTCAATCAATCCTGTATGCAATTCCCTTTGTCAATCGGTATGTTACTTGCCCGAGATTCGATCGTCGGTATCCCAATACCTTGTTCAATCTCGTTGCCGGCAAGTCTCTTTACTCGTACCGTAATGCATGATCCCGTGACTAACGCCTTAGTCACATTGAGCTCATTATGATGATGCATTGCCGAGTGGGCCCAGAGATACCTCTCCGTCACACGGAGTGACAAATCCCAGTCTTGATCCATGCCAACCCAACAGACACTTTCGGAGATACCCGTAGTGCACCTTTATAGTCACCCAGTTACGTTGTGACGTTTGGCACACCCAAAGCACTCCTACGGTATCCGGGAGTTGCACGATCTCATGGTCTAAGGAAAAGATACTTGACATTGGAAAAGCTCTAGCAAACGAAACTACACGATCTTTTATGCTATGCTTAGGATTGGGTCTTGTCCATCACATCATTCTCCTAATGATGTGATCCCGTTATCAATGACATCCAATGTCCACAGTCAGGAAACCATGACTATCCGTTGATCAACGAGCTAGTCAACTAGAGGCTTACTAGGGACATGGTGTTGTCTATGTATCCACACATGTATCTGAGTTTCCTATCAATACAATTCTAGCATGGATAATAAACGATTATCATGAATAAGGAAATATAATAATAACCAATTTATTATTGCCTCTAGGGCATATTTCCAACACAAAAATCCTCTCCAAAGGGTATAGGCTCATCCTACTCTCCGCAGTCCTAGACTCCATACTGGTTTATTTTATGTCTGTCTTCCTCATCCCCAAAAGTGTTCTAAAAACCCTAGACTCGATTCAGCGAGCCTTTTTCTGGGTCGCAGAGGAAACTTGTACTGGTGCTCAATGCTTAGTTGCCTGGAAAAATGTGTGTAAACCAAAAACTGTGGTGGTCTAGGCCTAAAAAACTTGCATAGGCAGAATAACTGTTGCTAATGAAATTCGCTGTAAAAGCTCTACTCCCGGACCAAACACCTTGGCTAGACTGGATCGCCTTGCAACACCCCAATGTTCTCATCGCCCCGCAAAACAGCCACTCCTTCATCTGCCGAACTATAAACCAGCAACTACCAGCACTCCATGCCATTTCCTTTGTTCTCACCAACTCTGGCACAAATACATATTTTTGGTTAGACGCATGGATTCACCAGAAACCTCTCGCTACATTATTCCCCTGCCTCTACTCTCACACCACTTTACCCCTCGCTCGTGTGGCTACTGTTTTTAACTATGGTTTAGATTCAATCCTACGGAACCGCCTAACCTCTAATGCTACCGCCGAGTTGTGCTTTGTGTTGTCTCTCCTGCAGGATTTCCAGTTGTCGACTGGGCCAGACGAGCGCTACCTCAATGGTGGCCTATGCTTCTCCACCAGGGCCGCCTACACGCTGACCATGGGCGACGCCTCTGACAATGATGTGCATGCCATTCCAGTATGGTCTTCATGAGTTCCAAACCGGGTGAAGATCTTTGCATGGCTGCTGTTCCGGAATTGACTCAACTCCAAAAGCAACCTACTCCGCAAGCACATGGTCTCTGACTCTCTTTGCCCGTGATGCGGGTTCGATGGTGAAACACGCTCACACATATTTATCGACTGCCCGCTCGCGCAGCGGATATGGAAACGGATTGGCATTTTCCCCTCGGCCACCATCGACGATCTTTGGGACTGCCGTCTCCCCTCCCAGCTGGATGCGGCAATCTGGCACTCCATCCTCCTCATTATTCTATGGAAGATTTGGGACTCCAGAAATGCTATGACCTTCAGGCAGCAAAACCACCACAGTATCCTCACCCTTAGGAGAATCATTGATGATCTCATGCTCTGGACGCACACGATGAAGAAAACAGAGCAAAAGCAGGCCACCTCCTCATGGCGTTCCTACCTCTTATCACGGTTACAGGTGCCTATGTAATTTCACCTTGTAATCAGTCGAACGATGGGTTACAAACTTGAGAAATATATTCAGGTGGGGAGCTCCCCCCCCCCCCCCCCCCCCCTTGATTTTCAAAAAAAAGAATGTTAATCATCCCTTGGAAAACAGTTAAACATGTATAAAAATATGTTTTATGCATATAAAAAATGTACAATGTGTATTAAAATATTGCCATCGAAACATGTATTTAAAAAAATTGTAATCATGTATTTGAAAATCATTAATTTGTACAAATATGTATATGGTGTTTATGGAAAATTTAGACCACAGAGTACCAATAATATACTGCTCCTGAAACGTACCCCCTGTCAGAGTATAAACTTGTGGCTAATCTATGCAGGTTGCTCTGCCAAATCAGGCATTACACAATCACATTCAGAGTACATTTTTGTGGCTAGTCATGTGAGTCGCTAGGAGTCAGGACTCAAAATTGCATTGACTTGACGTGCATGCATGTTGATAGATTCACCCTACATTTTAAGTATGTATGAGTACCCAACTGCTGAATGTGGTTTGGTTTAGACCCGCTAACTCTGTTGAGCACGTTAGAGCAACTCAATGGGGCGGCCCAAACGGACACAGATTTTGTTCGCTTTTTGTCCGTTTGGGTCACCCGTCCGCCTAGCGGATATGAGGCGAACGCATGCGGACGGTGACTGCTCCCAACGCATAGACGCAAAAGCGGACAGGCGCACAGCAGCACCATGGCAAGAAACTCCTCTACAGCCGCCCCATCTCCTCTTCCTCGGCGGTGCTGGCGCCGGTGCCGGCGGGAACCTCCTCGCGTCGCTCCTCCGCTCCTCCTCGCCGGCAGGCACCTCTGCTCCCAGTCGCGTCGCCCCTCCCCTCCTTCTCGCCGGCGGGCACCTCCTCGTGCCCCACTGCTTCCAGCCGCGTGTCCCTCCGCTCCTCCCCGCCGGCAGGCACCCCCTCGCGTCCTCCGACCCCAGTCGAGCCCCTTCGGGATCAAGGGCGTCGCCGCGCAGGCCGGGGCTCTGGAGGCCCCCCGTCGAGCGCTTCTTCCTCTGGATCGGCGGTGGGCACCTCTCGCGTCGCCCCTCCGCTCCTCCTCGCCGGCGGGCACCCCATCGCGCCCTCTGCCCCCAGTCGCGCCGCCCCTACGCCGCCCTCGCGCCGCCGCAGGATCTTGCCGCCGCTGAAGTTGGGGGCTCGCTCCGCCGCGGCCTCCAACACCCCCCCCCCCCCCCCCATGAGCTCAACTTCTCCGCCGCGGTAGGTGGTGGCCTCGCCGGTGAGCGCCGCGGCGGCCTCGCCGGTGGGCTCGCTCCTCGTTGCAGCGGTTGTGGAGGTAGATGCCAATGCATGTGCAATCGCTGATACATGGGACCAGGGGCGGACACGAGCGGGCGATAGTGGTGGACGGGAGCGTCCGCTTCTGTCCGCTTCGTACCCATTTGTTCCCACATTTGGGCCGAGTTTGGGTCGGGGAGGACGATACACGGACAGCAGGCGGACACCCGCGTCCGTTTGCGTCGCCCCGTTGGGCCAACTTTTATGTCCGGATGACCCAAACGGACAAAATGGGTCACCCTATTGGAGTTGCTCTTATTGTTCGTAAGTTGATACCAGAACGATTTTCCGTTACAATTTTTAAACTCAACGGCCATCTCAACAACAACATATAAAGAACCACCTGATTAGATCATTATGGTAAATTGGAACACCAGCTGAACATAAACTACACACATGGGCATGCAGAATGAAACATCAGGATTCATTGATCCTGGTTATGGATCCTGCTGCAATGGCAATAGTAAATGTGATCTCAGATCTGGCAAAGGTATACCCTTCAACTTTCATGCAAGTTGGATTGGGCAAAGATTGCTTGGGTCAGAAGATTTTCTAGAAGATTGCACGCATATTATGAGAGAGAGAGAGAGAGAGAGAGAGCACCTAATTAAGCGTGTTCCATCGCCGCCCCCCTGCAAGATTGGACTGATCACCAAGTCAAGTGGAGGAAATCTCCCCAGGATGACAGACTTAAACTAAGTGTTCTCTTCAAAAGCTTTGCATGCGGTGCCCACTGGCTACTAACTTAATTGATTAATTGGTTAGTTACCATTAGAAAAATTAGCCAAGAGTCTTGCTTCACATGTTGCCCATAACGCATTGGTAGCCTCTTCCCTTCTTTACATCAGTGCATACATATAAGAGAGAGAAATTGAGCCTCTGCCCTGCTTCCATGGCATGAGTGAGCTTGGATTGAAAGTGTTGCCATCAGGGCCTTAAAGGTGATGGTTGCTCATGGAACTAATGATCAATGATTAATTTGGCTGAGATTGCAAGGCACATGCATAGGGAAGTGCCATTGATCATTGCCTTATGATGTCAAACTAGAAAACTAGTAAAGCATGATTAGTAACATGATGGAATGGTCTTAAAGGGCAATTAAAGGTATTAGAATACAACTGCATACGGCTTCTCAGCTGGTTCGCAGAAAGATTGTTGTCATGGTTCATAAACAGAACAGAAGTGATATAACAGTACTCTCTCTGCAGGCTGAGGCTACCACTCACCTACGTTAGAGCTGAAATTGTCATGCATAGCAGGCACCTCTTTTTTGACGAGTCCTTTTATGGTAGAACAACTCAATTTAGACCGTTTATTTCTGTAGTCCGATGGTCCAGATGAGCCAATACTACACCTGATTTTCGGCAATATATTAAGTAATCAGGGGCGTTTTGGGTAGTTCGCAGTTATCCACCCTGCAAGCAGGTTCTTGAAAATATTTTTCAGGGGCGTTTTTAACCGTTCATAGACAACTGAAAAATAGTTTTCATGTCAGTCAATTTTTGGACGCCAGCGAGGTCGAGCCGCATCTGCCGCATCGCAGGTGGAGGCGAGTCCGAGGCTTGACACGTGCGGATAGTGAGGGGCATTTCGTTCTCACCCCGATCGGAATAGCCACTCGCAACGGTGTCAGCGGTAGGGCTTGGACAAGAGCTCGCCGGAGGCGAGGCAGTGTGGAGGCGGGATTAGGATAGAAGGTGAATAGAGCTCGAGGGGAGGGCAGCCATTGGATGCACATCCAACGGTTCGCACATAATTGACGGAACCATTTTCCTTTTTCTTTTGTGACTGGAATCATTTTCCTTTTTAAGGCAAGCGTTGGCTAGGTGCTTACTATAAACAGTGGCATCTTTCAGAAATCTATTAGCTAGCTCAGTTCAAAAATAATAATCTATTAGCTAACTAGTATGTTAGGTTTTATTGTGAGATCTGTTTGGTATTCGGCTCAGACTTTCGGCACCCCTTCATCAAGTAGTTAAGAGTTGCAACAGATGTTGCCATGATGATGGCTTCAGACTTATTGATGTATTATTTTATAAGATCTTTATGATTAATTAATAAAATGACTGCATGTATCGCCTAGATACAGAGGCCAGGGGTCATCCTTCTTTTCGAAAAAAAACTAGTATAGCTTAATTCTTTCAGGTACTCTACTTGGATGTATTGTGTCGGTTTTCGTCACATGGTTTTCAGTGGTTAATCAGAGATTCCGTCTGAGTGATCCGATCGATCTGCTGCTTATATTCAAATCAACAGCCATGACAATCACTCTGTACAACAATTGATTAAGCAGTACAGTAATTGGAGACATTAGCTGGCTGGGCGTTTCACCTTCATTCTTTCCAAGACTCTGGTCATCCATTTCTCGCATGAGTCCTGACTATACCCTTGAGGAACGACTCAAAGGAGAATAAGCCATGGTTCCATCGGAATTAAAGAGCTGGTCATAGTTTTTGTTACGAGTAACATGGGCTAAGTGTCTGCCTTTTCCAACTGTCATGCGGAGATAGGGTAGCTGATACCAAATGCTGCAAAAGCCATAGTACCTAATGCCCTAAGATACTAATACGAACCCTTTTAAGCAAGCTGCTTCCATACATGCAAAGCTCTCATTGTCTATTAGAGAACCAGGGTGAAAAATAGGAATAAACACCAATGAGCAGTAGTGAAATATCCTATTTTAATAGAAGCCTTTAGAGAGGTACAATGAATCAAATGTAACCTTTTGTGAGGCCTTAAAGAAAGTGAAGAAGGGCATCTGAAAGAAAGGGAACGGCACATGCTAATCATTTATCGGAGCCCAACTAATCATGTGAGTTCACTTGTTCCTTTGGTCCCATGCATGAAAATATGTTTTTTCTATTGGGAGGGGAAAATTATGATACTTTCTCTAACTAAAACATCTCTTACTCTCATCATTAGAAAGCTATCATTCGCATCAGAGAGCAATCATAAGAGGCCTTAAAGTGATTTTGCATGCATGATGCATCCACTAACCTGGCCTTTAGACGAGCATGGCTCATGCGCTCCGAAGAATCGATCGAAGAGCACAAGCTTAGATTGCGTGGCAATATTTTGAGGCAAAAACCGTTCGTTACTTAACTAATCTTATATTCTTAAAAGTTGGTTTTAATTCTCTCAACATGTAAAGTGTCTACCTCAACGTCCCACTAAGCAATGGATTTAAGTCTTCTCTTCCACTAAGCCATGCAAAATCGACATGCAAAGTGTCCACCTTAACGTCCCACTAAACAATGCATTTAGGTCTTTTCTCCCATTAAGTCATGCAAAATCTTCCGCATAAGCGAGTCGTGCATTTAACTAATAAATTACAATTATTTTTATATTAGTCTATGCATATAACGCTGCCACATCATATATTCATCTTAGTCATCTTTCACATTTTTGTTCGAAATGACATTCTTAACTGTAATTCAAAACTTTTTATTTTTTTAGACACTTTCTTTTATTGATTTTAAGCTTATACTTTTTTTAATAGATTTAGTTGTTTTTACCAACTATTTACGTACTTTTTAACAAAGTTATCGCAACAACACGTGGGGAGAGAGTCATCCTCACTACTCTATTTCAGAGTTACATATTAAATCAAAGCCATCGTCTGCTGCAAAATATTTCTTATTTTTATTTTCTTACTCTTTTACTCCTTATCGGGTGCTCCTCTCTTTTAAATTGTTTCTTACACTACCATCCCGCTGCAACGCGCGGGGTATTGTCTAGTTGCTTCTACCTTGTGAGCTCCAGTGAAACTAATAATCATACGCTCCGGCCAGACAACGCCGGCCTTGGCCTTCAAATTTGCATACACCTACTAGTAATATCAACCATCAAATATATGGTACTCCCTCTGTCTTTGTGAATAAGTCATTTTAGGTTGTGCACCATGACCAAGAAGGAGGGGAAAACGAGAGAGCTTAATGTTTATTTGCTAATTAATAGCATTACATGCAATGAACTAACCACTACATGTTGTGTTTGGTAGTCTTGAGTCACCGAAAACATGGACGCCCACATATCTTATTGGTTGATATGTTAAGAAACAAGAAACAAGGTGGGAGTTAATGCACCGCGCCTAAATGTTTTGCAATTATTTAATTTTCGTAAGATGACTTATACACATAGACGGAGGGAGTAACGAATTAATTCGGTTACCAACTGCAGCATCAGTTCACTGCCCTGCCACCATCTTTATTTATTGTGTACATCCTTCTAATTACATATGGTAATCAACCATGGATAATATAGTACTCCTTCTATCCAAATTAATTGACACTTTTTTATACAACTTTGAGCATCAATTAATTTGGATTGAAGGAAGTAATATATTTACTTCTGTTACTGTCTATGCATGCGACGGTTCGCCGACCATTTTTTATTATTGTACACGTCCTCCTAATTATATACTGTAGCCAACCATAAGAAATACAGTAGGAGTAATAGATTTAATTTTGCTACCGTATGCATGCAACAGTTCACCGCCTCGCCACCGTTTTTCACTCCTAATTACACAGTAATGAGCCACATAAAACATAGTAATATAAGTAACGAGACGATGATGCCCGTGCGTTGCTGCTGGAACCTTCTTAAAAATATGTATGGATAAGTAGTAGAAGAATAAATTAATGCAAAAAACAAATATAAAAGTGTCTTCTATGACTTAATTCCCAGGGGAAAATCATGCATGAGGTGGATTACATGCATGCCATGCATGAATTTTTGATGTGAAAGGGTTGCGTGCACGGAAAAATAATTAATGACGCAGTAGATAGATTAATAACGCTGCCACATTATATATTCATGTTAGTCATCCTTCACATTTTTGTTCGAAGTGGCATTTTTAACTGTAATTCAAAACTTTTATTTTTTACACTTTCTTTTATTGATTTTCAAGCTTATATATGTTTTCATTAGATTTAGTTATTTTCGTCAACTATTTAAGTATTTTTTAACAAAGTTATCGCAACAACGCGCTGGGAGAGAGTCATCCTCACTACTCTATTTCAGAATTACATATTAAATCGAAGCCATCTTCTACTGCAAAACATTTCTTATTTTTATTTCCTTACTCGTTTTCTCCTTACTGGTGCTTCTCTCTTTCAAACTGCTTCTTATACTACTATCCCGCTGCAACGCACGGGGTATTGTCTAGTTGCCTTTACGTTGTGAGCTTCGGTGAAGCTTATATTGTACGCTCCGGCCAGACAACCCGGGCCTTGGCCTTCAAATTTGCGTACGCCTACTTGTAATCAACCATCAAATATATGGTAACGAATTAATTCAGTTACCAACTGCAGCAACCGTTCACTGCTCCGCCATCATCTTTATTTATTATGTACATCCTTCTAATTACAAATGGTAATCAACCGCGGATAATATAGTATTTCCTCCTATCTAAATTAATTGATGCTTCTTTAGTACAACTTTGGGCTTCAATTAAGTTGGATCGGAGGGAGTAATATATTTACTTCTGTTACTGTATATGCATGCAACGGTTCGCCGACCATTTTTATTTATTATACGGGTCCTTTACTTACATACGGTAACCAACCATGAGAAATATAGTAGGAGTAATAGATTTAATATTGTTACTGTATTCATGCAACAGTTCACCACCTCGGCACCATTTTTCACTCCTAAGTACACAGTATGAGCCACATAAAACATAATAATATAAGTAACTAGACGATGCCCCGTGCGTTGCTACGGGAACCTTGTTAAAAAATGTATGGATAAATAGTAGAAGACTAAATTTAATGCAAAAACAAATATAAAACTGTCTTACATGACTTAACTCCCAAGGAAAAATCATGCATGAGGTGGATTACATGCATGCGAAGCATGAATTGTTGATGTGAAAGGGTTGCATGCATGGAAAAATAATTAGTGACGTAGTAGATAGATTAATAATGTGGTGGACATGCATGGTTTATTGGTGTAGAAGGCTGCCATGCTTATGAAAAATAGTTAGTGGGTTGCAACTATTGAAGAATAAAAGATGTGGTTACTGGCTGCACGCAATGGTTCTTTGCCTGCCACCTCTATGGAACCCTATCTCCCTCCTTCCTCTCTATGCACAACCTCTGCCGCGGCACAGTGCGTGCCTGTGACCCTGCTGTCGTTTACCTCCTGTCTCCTTCCTCCTCTAGCTCTCCCGAAGCTCCAGCGCACGGCCAACACGTCGTCACGACCATGCCCCTCCCTCTGCATGGTCTCCTCACCCCAGAGCGTCGGCATATGCGTCGTTGCGGCCGCGCTCCCCGGCTCCCCTTGTTCGTGAAAGAAATATGCCCTAGAGGCAATAATAAAGTTATTCTTTATTTCCTTATATCATAATAAATGTTTATTATTCATGCTAGAATTGTATTAACCGGAAACATAATACTTGTGTGAATACATAGACAAACAGAGTGTCAGTAGTATGCCTCTACTTGACTAGCTCGTTGATCAAAGATGGTTATGTTTCCTAGCCATTGACATGAGTTGTCATTTGATTAACGGGATCACATCATTAGGAGAATGATGTGATTGACTTGACCCATCCCGTTAGCTTAGCACTCGATCGTTTAGTATGTTGCTATTGCTTTCTTCATGACTTATACATGTTCCTATGACTATGAGATTATGCAACTCCCGTTTACCGGAGGAACGCTTTGTGTGCTACCAAACGTCACAACGTAACTGGGTGATTATAAAGGTGCTCTACAGGTGTCTCCGAAGGTACTTGTTGGGTTGGCGTATTTCGAGATTAGGATTTGTCACTCCGATTGTTGGAGAGGTATCTCTGGGCCCTCTCGGTAATGCACATCACTTAAGCCTTGCAAGCATTGCAACTAATGAGTTAGTTGCGGGATGATGTATTACGGAACGAGTAAAGAGACTTGCCGGTAACGAGATTGAACTAGGTATTGAGATACCGACGATCGAATCTCGGGTAAGTAACATACCGATGCCAAAGGGAACAACGTATGTTGTTATGCGGTCTGACCGATAAAGATCTTCGTAGAATATGTGGGAGCGAATATGAGCATCCAGGTTCCGCTATTGGTTATTGACTGGAGACGTGTCTCGGTCATGTCTGCATAGTTCTCGAACCCGTAGGGTCCGCACGCTTAACGTTTCGATGACAGTTATATTATGAGTTTATATGTTTTGATGTACCGAAGGTTGTTCGGAGTCCCGGATGTGATCACGGACATGACGAGGAGTCTCGAAATAGTCGAGACATGAAGATTGATATATTGGAAGCCTATGTTTGGATATCGGAAGTGTTCCGGGTGAAATCGGGATTTTACCGGAGTACCGGGAGGTTACCGGAACCCCCCTGGGGCTTAATGGGCCATAGTGGGCCTTAGTGGAGAAGAGGAGAGGCGGCCAGGGCAGGGCCGCGCGCCCCTCCCCCTAGTCCGAATAGGACAAGGAGAGGGCGGCGGCGCCCCCCCTTTCCTTCCTCTCTCCCTCCTCTATCCCCCTCCACTCCTAATCCAACAAGGAAAAGGGAGGGAGTCCTACTCCCGGTGGGAGTAGCACTCCTCCTGGAGCGCCCCCTCCTGGCCGGCCGCACCTCCCCCCTTGCTCCTTTATATATGGGGGCAAGGGGCACCCTAGAGACACAACAATTGATCGTTTGATCTTTTAGCTGTGTGCGGTGCCCCCCTCCACCATAGTCCACCTCGATAATACTGTAGCGGTGCTTAGGCGAAGCCCTGCGTCGGTAGAACATCATCATCGTCACCACGCCGTCGTGCTGACGAAACTCTCCCTCAACACTCGGCTGGATCGGAGTTCGAGGGACATCATCGGGCTGAACGTGTGCTGAACTCCGAGGTGCCGTGCGTTCGGTACTTGATCGGTCGGATCGTGAAGACGTACGACTACATCAACCGCGTTGTGCTAACGCTTCCGCTTTTGATCTACGAGGGTACGTGGACAACACTCTCCCCTCTCGTTGCTATGCATCACCATGATCTTGCGTGTGCGTAGGAATTTTTTTGAAATTACTACGTTACCCAACAGTGGCATCCGAGCCTGGTTTTATGCGTAGATGTCATATGCACGAGTAGAACACAAGTGAGTTGTGGGCGATACAAGCCATACTGCTTACCAGCATGTCATACTTTGGTTCGGCGGTATTGTTGGATGAAGCGGCCCGGACCGACATTACGCGTACGCTTACGTGAGACTGGTTCTACCGACGTGCTTTGCACACAGGTGGCTGGCGGGTGTCAGTTTCTCCAACTTTAGTTGAACCGAGTGTGGCTACGCCCGGTCCTTGCGAAGGTTTAAACAACACCAACTTGACAAACTATCGGTGTGGTTTTGATACGTAGGTAAGAACGGTTCTTGCTAAGCCCAGTAGCGGCCATGTAAAACTTGCAACAACAAAGTAGAGGACGTCTAACTTGTTTTTGCAGGGCATGTTGTGATGTGATATGGTCAAGACATGATGCTAAATTTTATTGTATGAGATGATCATGTTTTGTAACGGAGTTATCGGCAACTGGCAGGAGCCATATGGTTGTCGCTTTATTGTATGCAATGCAATCGCCCTGTAATGCTTTACTTTATCTCTAAGCGGTAGCGATAGTCGTAGAAGCATAAGATTGGCGAGACGACAATGATGCTACGATGGAGATCAAGGTGTCGCGCCAGTGACGATGGTGATCATGACGGTGCTTCGGAGATGGAGATCACAAGCACAAGATGATGATGGCCATATCATATCACTTATATTGATTGCATGTGATGTTTATCTTTTATGCATCTTATCTTGCTTTGATTGACGGTAGCATTATAAGATGATCTCTCACTAAATTTCAAGATAAAAGTGTTCTCCCTGAGTATGCACCGTTGCCAAAGTTCGTCGTGCCCAGACACCACGTGATGATCGGGTGTGATAAGCTCTACGTCCATCTACAACGGGTGCAAGCCAGTTTTGCACACGCGGAATACTCAGGTTAAACTTGACGAGCCTAGCATATGCAGATATGGCCTTGGAACACTGAGACCGAAAGGTCGAGCGTGAATCATATAGTAGATATGATCAACATAGTGATGTTCACCATTGAAAGATACTCCATTTCACGTCATGATCGGTTATGGTTTAGTTGATTTGGATCACGTGACCACTTAGAGGATTAGAGAGATGTCTATCTAAGTGGAAGTTCTTAACTAATATGATTAATTGAACTCAAATTTATCATGAACTTAGTACCTGATAGTATCTTGCTTGTCTATGTTGATTGTAGATAGATGGCCCGTGTTGTTGTTCCGTTGAATTTTAATGTGTTCCTTGAGAAAGCAAAGTTGAAAGATGATGGTAGCAATTACACGGACTGGGTCCGTAACTTGAGGATTATCCTCATTGCTGCACAGAAGAATTACGTCCTAGAAGCACCGCTAGGTGCCAAACCTGCTGCAGGAGCAACACCAGATGTTATGAACGTCTGGCAGAGCAAAGCTGATGACTACTCGATAGTTCAGTGTGCCATGCTTTACGACCTAGAACCGGGACTTCAACGACGTTTTGAACGTCATGGAGCGTATGAGATGTTCCAGGAGTTGAAGTTAATATTTCAAGCAAATGCCCGGATTGAGATATGAAGTCTCCAATAAGTTCTACAGCTATAAGATGGAGGAGAATAGTTTTGTCAGTGAGCATATACTCAAAATGTCTGGGTATAACAATCACTTGATTCAACTGGGACTTAATCTTCCGGATGATAGCGTCATTGACAGAATTCTTCAATCACTCCCACCAAGCTACAAGAGCTTCATGATGAACTATAACATGCAAGGGATGGATAAGACAATTCCCGAGCTCTTCGCAATGCTAAAGGCTGCGGAGGTAGAAATCAAGAAGGAGCATCAAGTGTTGATGGTCAGTAAGACCACCAGTTTCAAGAAAAAGGGCAAAGGGAAGAAGAAGGGGAACTTCAAGAAGAACAGCAAGCAAGTTGCTGCTCAAAAGAAGAAACCCAAGTCTGGACCTAAGCCTGAGACTGAGTGCTTCTACTGCAAGCAGACTGGTCACTGGAAGCGGAACTGCCCCAAGTATTTGGCGATAAGAAGGATGGCAAGGTGAACAAAGGTATATGTGATATACATGTTATTGATGTGTACCTTACTAGAGCTCGCAGTAGCACCTGGGTATTTGATACTGGTTCTGTTGCTAATATTTGCAACTCGAAACAGGGACTACGGATTAAGCGAACACTGGCCAAGGACGAGGTGAGGATGCGCGTGGGAAACGGTTCCAAAGTCGATGTGATCGCCGTCGGCACGCTACCTCTACATCTACCTTCGGGGTTAGTATTAGACCTAAATAATTGTTATTTGGTGCCAGCATTGAGCATGAACATTATATCTGGATCTTGTTTGATGCGAGACGGTTATTCATTTAAATCAGAGAATAATGGTTGTTCTATTTATACGAGTAATATCTTTTATGGTCATGCACCCTTGAAGAGTGGTCTATTTTTTATGAATCTCGATAGTAGTGACACACATATTCATAATGTTGAAGCCAAAAGATGCAGAGTTGATAATGATAGTGCAACTTATTTGTGGCACTGCCGTTTAGGTCATATCGGTGTAAAGCGCATGAAGAAACTTCATACTGATGGACTTTTGGAACCACTTGATTATGAATCACTTGGTACTTGCGAATCGTGCCTCATGGGCAAGATGACTAAAACGCCGTTCTCCGGAACTATGGAGAGAGCAACAGATTTGTTGGAAATCATACATACAGATGTATGTGGTCCGATGAATGTTGAGGCTCGTGGCGGATATCATTATTTTCTCACCTTCACAGATGATTTAAGCAGATATGGGTATATCTACTTAATAAAACATAAGTCTGAAACACTTGAAAAGTTCAAAGAATTTCATAGTGAAGTTCAAAATCATCGTAACAAGAAAATAAATTTTCTACGATCTGATCGTGGAGGAGAATATTTGAGTTACAAGTTTGGTCTACATTTGAAACAATGCGGAATAGTTTCGCAACTCACGCCACCCGGAACACCACAGCGTAATGGTGTGTCCGAACGTCGTAATCGTACTTTACTAGATATGGTGCGATCTATGATGTCTCTTACTGATTTACCGCTATCATTTTGGGGTTATGCTTTAGAGACGGCTGCATTCACGTTAAATAGGGCACCATCGAAATCCGTTGAGACGACGCCTTATGAACTGTGGTTTGGTAAGAAACCAAAGTTGTCGTTTCTTAAAGTTTGGGGCTGCGATGCTTATGTGAAAAAGCTTCAACCTGATAAGCTCGAACCCAAATCAGAGAAATGTGTCTTCATAGGATACCCAAAGGAGACTGTTGGGTACACCTTCTATCATAGATCCGAAGGCAAGACATTCGTTGCTAAGAATGGATCCTTTCTAGAGAAGGTGTTTCTCTCGAAAGAAGTGAGTGGGAGTAAAGTAGAACTTGATGAGGTAATTGTACCTGCTCCCTTATTGGAAAGTAGTTCATCACAGAAACCGGTTCCTATGATGCCTACACCAATTAGTGAGGAAGTTAATGATGATGATCATGGAACTTCAGATCAAGTTGTTACTGAACCTCGTAGGTCAACCAGAGTAAGATCCGCACCAGAGTGGTACGGTAATTCTGTTCTGGAGGTTATGTTACTAGACCATGACGAACCTACGAACTATGAAGAAGCGATGGTGAGCCCAGATTCCGCAAAGTGGCTTGAGGCCATGAAATCTGAGATGGGATCCATGTATGAGAACAAAGTGTCGACTTTGGTTGACTTGCCCGATGATCGGCAAGCCATTGAAAATAAATGGATATTCAAGAAGAAGACTGACGCTGACGATAATGTTACTGTCTATAAAGCTCGACTTGTTGCGAAAGATTTTCGACAAGTTCAAGGGATTGACTACGATGAGACCTTCTCACCCGTAGCGATGCTTAAGTCTGTCTGAATCATGTTAGCAATTGCCGCATTTTATGATTATGAAATTTGGCAAATGGATGTCAAAACTGCATTCCTGAATGGATTTCTGGAAGAAGAGTTGTATATGATGCAACCGGAAGGTTTTGTCGATCCAAATGGAGCTAACAAAGTGTGCAAGCTCCAGCGACCCATTTATGGACTGGTGCAAGCCTCTCGGAGTTGGAATAAACGCTTTGATAGTGTGATCAAAGCATTTGGTTTTGTTCAGACTTTTGGAGAAGCCTGTATTTACAAGAAAGTGAGTGGGAGCTCTATAGCATTTCTGATATTATATGTGGATGACATATTGCTGATTGGAAATCATATAGAATTTCTGGATAGCATAAAGGGATACTTGAATAAGAGTTTTTCAATGAAAGACCTCGGTGAAGCTGCTTATATATTGGGCATCAAGATCTATAGAGATAGATCAAGACGCTTAATTGGACTTTCACAAAGCACATACCTTGACAAAGTTTTGAAGAAGTTCAAAATGGATCAAGCAAAGAAAGGGTTCTTGCCTGTGTTACAAGGTGTGAAGTTGAGTAAGACTCAATGCCCGACCACTGCAGAAGATAGAGAGAAAATGAAAGATGTTCCCTATGCTTCAGCCATAGGTTCTATCATGTATGCAATGTTGTGCACCAGACCTGATGTGTGCCTTGCTATAAGTCTAGCAGGGAGGTACCAAAGTAATCCAGGAGTGGATCACTGGACAGCGGTCAAGAATATCCTGAAATACCTGAAAAGGACTAAGGATATGTTCCTCGTTTATGGGGGTGACAAAGAGCTAGTTGTAAATGGTTACGTCGATGCAAGCTTTGACACTGATCCGGACGATTCTAAATTGCAAACCGGATACGTGTTTACATTGAACGGTGGAGCTGTCAGTTGGTGCAGTTCTAAACAAAGCGTTGTGGCAGGATCTACGTGTGAAGCGGAGTACATAGCTGCTTCGGAAGCAGCAAATGAAGGAGTTCATATCTGATCTAGGTGTCATACCTAGTGCATCGGGTCCAATGAAAATCTTTTGTGACAATACGGGTGCAATTGCCTTGGCGAAGGAATCCATATTTCACAAGAGAACCAAGCACATCAAGAGACGCTTCAATTCCATCCGGGATTTAATCCAGGTGGGAGACATAGAAATTTGCAAGATACATATGGATCTAAATGTTGCAGACCCGTTGACTAAGCCTCTTCCACGAGCAAAACATGATCAGCACCAAGGCTCCATGGGTGTTAGAATCATTACTGTGTAATCTAGATTATTGACTCTAGTGCAAGTGGGAGACTGAAGGAAATATGCCCTAGAGGCAATAATAAAGTTATTATTTATTTCCTTATATCATGATAAATGTTTATTATTCATGCTAGAATTGTATTAACCGGAAACATAATACTTGTGTGAATACATAGACAAACAGAGTGTCAGTAGTATGCCTCTACTTGACTAGCTCGTTGATCAAAGATGGTTTTGTTTCCAAGCCATTGACATGAGTTGTCATTTGATTAACGGGATCACATCATTAGGAGAATGATGTGATTGACTTGACCCATTCCGTTAGCTTAGCACTCGATCGTTTAGTATGTTGCTATTGCTTTCTTCATGACTTATACATGTTCCTATGACTATGAGATTATGCAACTCCCGTTTACCGGAGGAACGCTTTGTGTGCTACCAAACGTCACAACATAACTGGGTGATTATAAAGGTGCTCTACAGGTGTCTCCGAAGGTACTTGTTGGGTTGGCGTATTTCGAGATTAGGATTTGTCACTCCAATTGTCGGAGAGGTATCTCTCGGCCCTCTCGGTAATGCACATCACTTAAGCCTTGCAAGCATTGCAACTAATGAGTTAGTTGCGGGATGATGTATTACGGAATGAGTAAAGAGACTTGTTGGTAACGAGATTGAACTAGGTATTGAGATACCGACGATCGAATCTCGGGTAAGTAACATACCGATGACAAAGGGAACAACGTATGTTGTTATGCGGTCTGACCGATAAAGATCTTCGTAGAATATGTGGGAGCCAATATGAGCATCCAGGTTCCGCTATTGGTTATTGACCGGAGACATGTCTCGGTCATGTCTGCATAGTTCTCGAACCCGCAGGGTCCGCACGCTTAACGTTTCGATGGCAGTTATATTATGAGTTTATATGTTTTGATGTACCGAAGGTTGTTCGGAGTCCCGGATGTGATCATGCACATGACGAGGAGTCTCGAAATGGTCGAGACATGAAGATTGATATATTGGAAGCCTATGTTTGGATATCGGAAGTGTTCCGGGTGAAATCGGGATTTTACTGGAGTACCGGGAGGTTACCGGAACCCCCCGGGGCTTAATGGGCCATAGTGGGCCTTAGTGGAGAAGAGGAGAGGCGGCCAGGGCAGGGCCACGCGCCCCTCCACCCCTAGTCCGAATAGGACAAGGAGAGGGGGGCGGTGCCCCCCCTTTCCTTCCTCTCTCCCTCCTCTTTCCCCCTCCACTCCTAATCCAGCAAGGAAAAGGGAGGGAGTCCTACTCCCGGTGGGTGTAGGACTCCTCCTGGCGCGCCCCCTCCTGGCCGGCCGCACCTCCCCCCTTGCTCCTTTATATACGGGGGCAGGGGACACCCTAGAGACACAACAATTGATCGTTTGATCTTTTAGCCGTGTGCGGTGCCCCCCTCCACCATAGTCCACCTCAATAATACTGTAGCGGTGCTTAGGTGAAGCCCTGCATCGGTAGAACATCATCATCGTCACGAGGCCGTCGTGCTGACGAAACTCTCCCTCAACACTCGGCTGGATCGGAGTTCGAGGGACGTCATCGGGCTGAACGTGTGCTGAACTCGGAGGTGCCGTGCGTTCGGTACTTGATCGGTCGGATCGTGAAGACGTACGACTACATCAACCGCGTTGTGCTAACGCTTCCGCTTTCGGTCTACGAGGGTACGTGGACAACACTCTCTCCTCTCGTTTCTATGCATCACCATGATCTTGCGTGTGCGTAGGAATTTTTTTGAAATTACTACGTTACCCAACAGTTCGGCTATATATAGCCCTCCCCCGAGACTCTTAAGCATCTCATCATCCTCCATCTCCCTCCTAGCGCCCTCCTTGACTAATAATTCGAGATCACAGTCTCGAAAATCTTCCCTCCGCCCGCCATGACCGCCACTGCTGTTCGCCTAAATTTGAGCCATCCGGGCCCCTCTCTCCCTCTAGCAATCCCCAAGGTGCTCTCCTAGCCTCGCGGAGCCCTCCCCAACTATCTCCCCACCGTTCCACCACCGGAGCGCCCTGCCCATCATCACCCGTCGCCGATCGCCGCCACGTCCGAAGGAGCGCTCAAGCCTGCCCTTCCTAGGATCCGTGCTACCCCTGGATGGGTGCGGCTCGACGCGACAAGCACGCGGATATGCCGGCCGGCGAGAACGGTGGCCGGGGCCGCCCGAAATCCTCGTTGGGGCATGCCGGCCTCGCCTCTTCTCTGCGTAAATTGGAGGAAGAAGGAAGCCAGGAAGAGAGAGAGAGAGAGAGAGAGGTGGGTGGGTCCCGCGTGTAAGTGACAGCCGGCTGGGCCCGCTCAGTTTAAGTGGATACATCTTTCCAAAAAAATATGTTTTCTGGTTGAGAAGGCATATTTCACTGGGGGCTTCGGCCAGGAATGCCCTTTCCCTTTGTGGAAATCGTATTTCCCCGTAGTACGTCTTCTGTTTTCAGCCACCGGCCGAAACGGATAAATAGCGAGCGTTCGTCCATTAAGGACAAAAATAAATAGATTTTTGTTTGATTTCCGCCTAACGAACAAACAGCCATATCTTTTTAGCTGCAATTCTGATTTAGCCCCCTTCAAGAGAGAAACGTTTCTGGCAAAAAAAATCGCCAGCTTCTCGCACTTCTTGAGGGTGATTTCTTCAGCCCCATGCAAGCCACAACAACCACTTGCATGACGGCATTGCAATAGCCATGGTTTTCACTTGAATGAATGAATAATTGTGTGCTCATGTAATTATTTTGTTGATGCTGTGAAAATGCTTGTGAATCCATGTTCATTTGTATCTAGTTAGTTAAATGATTAATTGTTAATGTTATTATTATCATGTTCCATTCTTTTAATCATTTCCGATGCTATTGATAATGATATGCTCACATGATTAGTTATGGTTTGTTATGAAAATACTTGTAAGATATGATCATCACTATGCCATGCTCATTTGCATCCCGCAGACTAAATGATTTATTGTGGTTAATGTTAAGATTCATATGCTAAATGGCTATGTTTCCCATCCTTGCTTATATGTTGATATCATGCTCACATGAATTTTCATTTCATCATGCTATTTTGCTATGGCTCAGCTCATCACCATTCAAGTTAAACCTGACATTAATCAAACTTGAACAAATTTGTTGGCTAAGTCACAGTGCCACCGAATCGAGCTCACCAGTGCAGCCATACTTGCCTAGATGGGGAGGCCCTAATTTGGTCTATTGCCATGCCTCTCGCCGGTGCCTCCAACTAGGGAAGGTTATTTGTGTGTGCTACCCTAATCAGGTAGGCGGCCATAGCCTTTTGTGCCCGAGTTGAATGGTATACCAGTGTCCCCATTTGGAACGATAATGTTTAGTTTTGCCACGACGGTGGTAGCCACAAAGGTGGTGGATGTCACGTGTTGGCATCGGGGCCACCCATGACATAGCCCAAAGGGGAGCTTATCGGAGTGGCCGGGAGAGTGTCATGCAATAGATTCGTTTTGTTGGAATGTCGTTGGTCCACCTAAATGGGAGCACGAGGCCATGAGTTCCATGGTGTGGGTACAGTGTACTAACCGCTGCAGAGTGTATAATCTACCGATAGCCGTGTCCTCGGTCATGGACACAGTTCTTAGTAGGTCACACTGTGGGTCAACAGTAATAATAACCTGAATAATAAACAACCATGGTTCCATGAGGAAAGAAGTTGGTTGATCTTTATGTGGTCATGCGATGATCACAGATAAAGGTCGAGCTCTTTGTGGATATGTGATGATCACGATGGTGTCATTGATACCGATGTTGGTTGATCAGAGGTGATCGTATGATGATCATGGCGGTAAGATTGATACCTATGGTGGTTATAAGATAACCTCCGAGGTGAGTAAGTTGGTCCATGAGACTTAAAACATCGACTCCCTTGCATGCTAGTTCTAGTATCATCACGTTCATATAATGATTAACATGTACATGCCATGTTCACTCTCATGTTGTTCTAGTAGGACCATGTTCATCATCAGTAATTAACCTGTAATTGCCATGCATGGTTTGTCTTGATTGCTTTTGGTTATTGTGAGCTTGTGAGTACATTCAAAGTACTCACCTGCCATGTCGTGCCAAAATTGTAGGTAATGTCGTGATTGATTGCTTGTTGAGTATCCCGAGTTTGCGAGCTAGGCCATGTCCTAGCCAGAGTCCTTGCGGAGTGGAATTCATCACCGTTGTCATTGTTCCACTGCTAGAAGTTCTTCGCTACTATGAGTTGTTCCGCTGCTAGCATAGAGCTATATTAGCCGGCGTAGTGTCGTCATGCCCCTGTAACCTTTGTAATACTAGAATCCTTGTACCGATATTATTTGCAATAAAGAGTTGTTCTGTTCTATGCCAAGAAGTGATGTATTCCAGAAGACTTCATCTCTGGGCTGGAATATGGGGTGTTCCGGTTCCTCTAAGCCGGGGTGCCACAGGCTTTGGTATCAGAGCAGTTTTGGCTGTAGGACGCCCTAGTTAGAACGAGCGTTTGAAATCGGTAGTATGGAGTCTAGTCGGTTTGATGCATTTGGTTGTTGCATTTGTTTGATGCATAGCATCCATATAGACTTATTATATTGTCGCTAACGGTTAACCTTGTGAGTGCAGATGGCATCGGTTTCGATCCATTACATGCACTCTCCAGCTTTGCATACCTACTTTTCGGTGTCTAGTGTCATCTATGTCCCAGCAGAGTGATGCCAAGGTACCAAGTGGTGTCGAACACTTGCAGGATTGTTGCTTAGGTATCGCGCCAATATCTTTTCTTCTGCCCCACCTATCGTTTTGATGATAGACATGTTTCTACCCCGAATCTTGCCGCTTTGGCAACCGTTACTAGTCTTTGTTACCTGAAAAGGGCAATGCTAGCAGACCCTGCTTTCCACTACTATCCTACCCTATCACCCATCCCTTGGACAAGTACGGTTCCCTTTCGTCCGCTTGGATGATGATGTGGCCATGGCGTTCATGTTCCGCCAGAAGATCACCGAGTACGTCCTCACCTCCGAGCAGCCAGCCTTGGTGTAGCTTTGTTTACACCAACCTCTCCACACGTGGATCCACCTTTGTGCACACTACCACAACATAGTAGAACGTAGTACCCGCGAGATTTGTGTGCTTAAGTAGGCATGCATGTTGTTGTGACTAGTAGTAAAATGTGATGTTGTTTGCGCGTGATCTTGCTGCTTGTGAGCTTTTATTTGAGTTGTTTCATTTGCTTCTTTCTTTGGGCCTTTGGTGTCACCTTATTTTCCCTTGTGCAAGTTGCTCATCAACCACCACCGGGACTCGAAGAATCAGTGAGGATTTCAAATATTTGGAAGCTTAGCTAAACATTATGGAATTCTCAGCCGACTGCATTGTATTGGGAATATCTTGTCTGAGAGCAAATGTCATCCTTGATTGATTACCAACATCAAGTTTACATCAATGGTGCAATCTTCACAGCAGTAATGATTAAACCAGTAGGAAGACAGGTTGTGTGCAAGATTAACAATACAGGTGACCAACAGCAGGAGTCTGAAGGTTGTATGTATGGCCTTCAGTCTGCACACTATAGTGAGAAGCTTCTGGTGTAAGAAAATCCAGTCTTCCTCCGCACGCTACTAGAGAAGCTTATAATGCAAGGCTCCTCAATCTTCCTGAGTACGATATGTGGATAGCTTCCAGTATAAGATACTCAGTCTTCTTCAGTAAGAAACTTCAGAGAAGCTTCCGGCATAAGTCACCAAATCTTCCTCAGTAAGAAACCAGGGGAAAAGCTTCTGAGGTACGGTACCCAGTCTTCTTCAGCACGCTGCCCTGGCAAAAGCTTCAAGCATAAGCTATTCAGTCTTCCTCAGCATGATACTCTCGAGTCTCGATGGCTTTCAACACAAGCTATCCAGTCTTTGTTGGGATGGCACTACAAACAGTCATCGTCAATGGAACAAGTAATTACATAGTGAGTTGGCAGTGCATCTCAAGAGTCAAGCCCACAATAGTTTCGACAGAAACATGAGCTAGTCAAGACACAAGTGCCTGCCTTAGGAATCAAATGCTCAGCTACACATACTTCCATATATATTCTGAGCATGCTGCCAAGGTCATGCAAGTCACTCGTACGATGATGCAAGCACAGTGAGAATCCAACAACTACATGAGTTATGCAAGGGGAAGAAAGCCAGTATACACCTCAGTGTGATGCAAGGACTGACAAGCTATGAAGTAAGACAACATTGGGACAACACTCTTAGCATTGGTTATCAAGGCCAGCTTCCTCACACCCGACAAAGTGATATCATTAACCCTTGTCGTTGTCTTGCATGATTGACCACACCAATGAGCTCATACAAGTAAATGTGAACCTGGTATAGTTCCTATGACCTGAATCATGAACAAGGATAAGGTGTGATTGCCGAAATATTACACCTAACAACATCTATGGTCACACGAGGAATTACGGGTATATATGGCCAAGTTCTATCAGGAAAGGATCCAGACAAACAAAACAATAATGAAGGAGCAAGACCAACAATGCGGGTATGATAATCATTGCATGAGCGACATGATACCACAAGATAGTTTGATTTCGTATGAATCACCACGGCTATACACCCAAGAGGTCTACTCTATTCTGTAAGGCTCATATCAAGCCCAACTGCTCAGCCAACTATATATGCTCGAACTGTCAGTATGGGATATTCGAGTCTGTCATGGTAGATCAAAGATTCCATAGCCAGCTTAGCAGCTTGACTTCAGTGACCGTGTTATAATATCGCATGGCCTACCACCCACATATGGGTATACCGATAGTATGAGTTACCGAAATGCTAAACAACAAGCTCAGATCATGTGTCCTCACATATGGAAACCAATGCTTGCCATGAACAAGATTCTTCCGCCATTACCACCATCCATCAAGTCTTGAGATGCTATTGTTATAAGGTCGCACTCCTTTATACTGGTCATGACAGGCGATAGGCCAATCTTTGGTACAGATTTTATACTCGAGACAGTGGAGCTAGCCAAGATGATTCAGAACTCCCTACAAGTAGTTAGATTCCACCAAGAGAACAATTAAGATTCTCGGCATTGTTTTGAACCGAGAGGACATGCATCTATTTGGGTAACGCAATGCAAGTAATAAAAGTTTTCATGTCCACCGAGGAATTTGTTCACAGCTCCATTGAGTACCATCAGTGTTGGATAGAAGAATGTCACGTCAATTGGTAATCATCCCCGGACTTGTGGGAAGAGCACATATTCCAGTCAGGATAATATATCAGCTAAGTTAGCAACCATGAAAGAAATTGGAGTCAGGGTAAGGTTGAACATATGAGGGAAGACCCGTCAGACTGTGGGATACGGTGAAGCAAACCACACCAGAGCAAGTTAAGCAGATCATACGAAATTCAGAGGGAACGTCATATAAAGGAAAAGGATACCCGAGTTCGAAACGGTTTCCTTAAGTCAAAATATTCATACTTGTTCCCTGAGCGACCAAATCTCGAGGACGAGATTTTTGTAAGGGGGGGGGGGTAGGTTTGTGACACCTTGATTTTTGGCCCATTCTTTTTCTTTTGGATTTCTTTGATTTTTGCTTTGGATTTGTTTGTGTGTGGCTCTATGTTCTTGAAACCTAGGGAGATCTTATCTCTTTCCTCTCCTAAGTGGTTTGTCACCCTCAAATACTACCCAATACCATGTCATTTCCATATTAGCCTAACCACAAACTCTTTTTCTTGGGAATATTCCTTTTTCTATTAAAGGAATAACCCTGTTTGCCCTAGGTTGTGAAGCAACCTATATTTTTGTCATTCCCAAAATTTCCACATAATTTTCATAATTTTTTTGGATCATATCTTCCACAAATATGTTAAAACCCTTCCTTGCCTAGTTCAAAAAAAATTAAGGAATATTCTATTGGGGAACGCAGTATTTGAAAAAATTCCTACGATCACGCAAGATCTATCTAGGAGATGCATAGCAACGAGCAGGGAGAGTGTGTCCACGTACCCTCGTAGACCGAAAGCGGAAGCGTTTAGTAACGCGGTTGATGTAGTCGAATGTCTTCGCGATCCAACCGATCAAGTACCGAACGCACGGCACCTCCGCGATCTGCACACGTTCAGCTCGGTGACGTCCCTCGAACTCTTGATCCAGCTGAGGCCGAGGGAGAGTTTCGTCAGCACGATGGCGTGATGACGGTGATGATGAAGTTACCGACGCAGGGCTTCGCCTAAGCACTACAACGATATGACCGAGGTGGAAATCTGTGGAGGGGGGCACCGCACATGTCTAAACAATCAACTTGTGAGTCTATGGGGTGCCCCCTCCCCCGTATATAAAGGAGGGGAGGAGGGGCCAGCCAGCCTCATGGTGCGCCCCATGGGCGGGGAATCCTACTCCTACTAGGAGTAGGTCCCCCATTTCCTAGTCCTAATAGGAGGAGGGAGGAAGGGGAAGAGGAGAAGAAGGAAAGGGGGGCCTGCTACCTCTTGAGCACTGCGTTGGTTTTCCCTTGAAGAGGAAAGGGTGATGCAGCAAAGTAGCGTAAGTATTTCCCTCAGTTTTTGAGAACCAAGGTATCAATCCAGTAGGAGGCCATGCTCAAGTCCCTTGTACCTACACAAACAAATAAGAACCTTACAACCAACGTGATAAAGGGGTTGTCAATCCCTTCACGGCCACTTGCAAAAGTGAGATCTGATAGAGTTGATAATATTTTTGGTATTTTTATGATAAAGATAAAAGTAAAGATTGCAAAGTAAAAATAGATAGCTTGTTGACGGAAGATTAATATGATGGAAAATAGACCCGAGGGCCATAGGTTTCACTAGTGGCTTCTCTCGAGATAGCATAAGTATTACGAAGGGTAAACAAATTACTGTCGAGCAATTGATAGAATTGAGCATAGTTATGAGAATATCTAGGTATGATCATGTATATAGGCATCACGTCCGTGACAAGTAGACCGACTCCTGCCTGCATCTACTACTATTACTCCACACATCGACCGCTATCCAGCATGCATCTAGAGTATTAAGTTCATAAGAACAGAGTAACGCTTTAAGCAAGATGACATGATGTAGAGGGATAAACTCATGCAATATGATATAAACCCCATATTTTTATCCTCGATGGCAACAATACAATACGTGTCGTTTCCCCTACTGTCACTGGGATCGAGCACCGCAAGATTGAACCCAAAGCTAAGCACTTCTCCCATTGCAAGAAAGATCAATCTAGTAGGCCAAACCAAACTGATAATTCGAAGAGACTTGCAAAGATAACCAATCATACATAAAAGAATTCAGAGAAGATTCAAACATTGTTCATAGATAATCTTGATCATAAACCCACAATTCATCGGATCTCGACAAACACACCGCAAAAGAAGATTACATCGAATAGATCTCCAAGAGAATCGAGGAGAACTTTGTATTGAGATCCAAAGAGAGAGAAGAAGCCATCTAGCTAATAACTATGGACCCGAAGGTCTGAAGTAAACTACTCACACATCATCGGAGAGGCTATGGTGTTGATGTAGAAGCCCTCCGTGATCAATGCCCCCTCCGGCGGAGCGCCGGAAAAGGCCCCAAGATGGGATCTCACGGGTACAGAAGGTTGCAGTGGTGGAAATAGTGTTTTTGCTCCTCTGCTGATGGTTTGGGGGTACATAGGTATATATAGGAGTAAGAAGTAGGTCGGTGGAGCCACGAGGGCCCACGAGGGTGGAGGGCGCGCCCCCTGCCTCGTGGCTTCCTTGTTGGTTGCTTGACGTCCACTCCAAGTCCTCTGGATCACGTTTGTTCCGAAAATCACGTTCCCGAAGGTTTCATTCCGTTTGGACTCCGTTTGATATTCTTTTTCTGCGAAACACTGAAATAGGCAAAAAACAACAATTTGGGCTGGGCCTCCGGTTAATAGGTTAGTCCCAAAAATAATATAAAAGTGTATAATAAAGCCCATTAAACATCCAAAACAGAATATATAATAGCATGGAACAATCAAAAATTATAGATACGTTGGAGACGTATCAAGCATCCCCAAGCTTAATTCCTGCTCGTCCTCGAGTAGGTAAATGATAAAAACAGAATTTTTGATGCGGAATGCTACTTAGCATAATTCTCAATGTAATTCTTTTTATCGTGGCATGAATATTTAGATCCGAAAGATTCAAGATAAAAGTTTAATGTTGACATGAAAACAATAATACTTCAAACATGCTAACCAAGCAACTATGTCTTATGAAAATAACATAGCCAAAGAAAGCTCATCCCTACAAAGTCATATAGTTAGGCCATGTATCAATTTCGTCACACAAAACGTTCTCATCATGCATAACCCCGATGACAAACCGAGCAATTGGTTCATACTTTTTAACGCGCTTCAGCCTTTTCAACCCTTACGTAATACATGAGCGTAAGCCATGGATATAGCACTATGGGTGGAATAAAGTATAATGATGGGGGTTATGTGAGAAGACAAAAAGGTAGAAAGTCTCACATTGACGTGGCTAATCAATAGGCTATGGAGATGCCCATCAATTGATGTCAATGAGAGGAGTAGGGATTGCCATGCAACGGGTGCACTAGAGCTATAAATATATGAAAGCTCAACAAAAGAAACTAAGTGGGTGTGCATCCAACTTGCTTGCTCACGAAGACCTAGGGCATTTTGAGGAAGCCCATCATTGGAATATACAAGCCAAGTTCTATAATGAAAAATTCCCACTAGTATATGAAAGTGATAACATAGGAGAATCTCTATCATGAAGATCACGGTGCTACTTTGAAGCACAAGTGTGGAAAAAGGATAGTAACATTGTCCCTTCTCTCTTTTTCTCATATTTTTTCTTTTTTTCTTGGGCCTTCTCTTTTTTTTTCTTTGGCCTCTTTTTCTTTTTTTAGTCCGGAATCTCATCCCGACTTGTGGGGGAATCATAGTCTCCATCATCCTTTCCTCACATGGGACAATGCTCTAATAATGATGATCATCACACTTTTATTACTTACAACTCAAGAATTACAACTCAACACTTAGAACAAAATATGACTCTATGTGAATGCCTCTGGCGGTTTACCGGGATATGCAATGAATCAAGAGTGACATGTATAAAAAATTACGAAAGGTGGCTTTGCCACAAATACGATGTCAACTACATGATCATGCAAAGCAATATGACAATGATGGAGCGTGTCATAATAAAAGGAACGGTGGAAAGTTGCATGGCAATATATCTCGGAATGGCTATGGAAATGCCATGATAGGTAGGTATGGTGGCTGTTTTGAGGAAGATATAAGGAGGTTTATGTGTGATAGAGCGTATCATATCACGGGGTTTGGATGCACCGGTGAAGTTTGCACCAACTCTCAAGGCGAGAAAGGGCAATGCACGGTACCATAGAGGCTAGAAAATTGTGGAAGGTTGAGAGTGCGTATAATCCATGGACTCACATTAGTCATAAAGAACTCATATACTTATTGCAAAAGTTTATTAGCCCTCGAAGAAAAGTACTACTACACATGCCCCTAGAGGGATAGATTGGTAGGAAAAGACCATCGCTCGTCCCCGACCGCCACTCATAAAGAAAGCAATAAAAGAACACCTTGTGTGTCAAAATTGTCACACAACTTTTACCATACGTGCATGCTACGGGACTTGCCAACCTTAACACAAGTATTTCTCAATTTCAAAATTACTCAACTAGCACACTCTAATATTACCACCTTTATATCTCAAAACACTTATCAAATATCGAACTTCTCATGATATTCAATGAACTCAATATGGAAGTTTTTATTATGCTCATCTTGGATGCCTATCACATCCGGATTAATTTCACACTTAAAGCAAATTACCATGCTGTTTAAGACTCTCAAAATAATATAAGTGAAGCATGAGAGATCAATAATTTCTATAAAATAAAACCACCACCGTGCTCTAAAAGATATAAGTGAAGCACTAGAGCAAAAACTATATAGCTCAAAAAATATAAGTGAAGCACATAGAGTATTCTAACAAATTTCGAATCATGTGTGTCTCTCTCAAAAGGTGTGTACAGCAAGTATGATTGTGGTAAACTAAAAAGAAAAGACTCAAATCATACAAGATGCTCCAAGCAAAACACATATCATGTGGTGAATAAAAATGTAGCCCCAAGTAAAGTTACCGATAGACGAAGACGAAAGAGGGGATGCCTTCCGGGGTATCCCCAAGCTTAAGCTTTTGGTTTTCCTTGAATTTTACCTTGGGGTGCCTTGGGCATCCCCAAGCTTAGGCTCTTGCCAATCCTTGTTCCATAATCCATCAAATCTTTACCCAAAACTTGAAAACTTCACAACACAAAACTTAATAGAAAATCTCGTGAGCTCCGTTAGCGAAAGAAAATAAAACACCACTTCAAGGTACTGTAATGAACTCATTATTTATTTATATTGGTGTTAAACCTACTGTATTCCAACTTCTCTATGGTTTATAAACTCTTTTACTAGCCATAGATTTATCAAAATAAGCAAACAACACACGAAAAACAGAATCTGTCAAAAACAGAACAGTCTGTAGTAATCTGTAACTAACGCAAACTTCTGGAACTCCAAAACTTCTAACAAAATAGGAAGACCTAGATAATTTGTTTATTGATCTTCTGCAATTGGAATCAGTATTTTATCACGTTCTGATGATTTTTAACAATTGTTTTCGTGAACAGAAAGTTTCTGGAATTTTCAGCAAGATCAAATAACTATCATCCAAGAAACCCTATAGGTTCAACTTGGAACAAACACTAATTAAAACACAAAACCACATCTAACCAGAGGCTAGATAAAAGATTTATTACTAAACAGAACCAAAAAGCAAAAAAAAAAAAAATTGGGTTGCCTCCCAACAAGCGCTATCGTTTAACGCCCCTAGCTAGGCATAAAGATTTCAATGATGCTCACATGAAAGACACGAATTGAAGCACAAAGAGAGCATCATAAAACACGTGACAAACACATCTAAGTCTAACATAATTCCTATGCTTATAGACAAACAAATTATCAAGGCAAGCAAAAACTAGCATATGCAAGGAAGCGGAAAGAAACAATAGCAATCTCAACATAACGAGAGGTAATTTAGTAACATGAAAATTTCTACGACCATATTTTCCTCTCTCATAACAATTACATGTAGGATCATAAGAAAATTCAACAATATAGCTATCACATAACATATTCTCAACACGATCCACATGCATGCGAAGTTGACACTCTTCCAAAATAGTGGGATTAACATCAACTAAAGTCATGACCTCTCCAAACCCACTTTTATCAAAAATACCATAAGATTGAACATTCTCCAAATATGTGGGATCTAAAGTTGAAACTCTTCCAAACCCACTTTCAATATTATTGCAAACATTATTATCAATCTCATATTCATCATGGGGCTTAAATAAATTTTCAAGATCACAAGAAGAATCACCCCAATCATGATCATTGCAACAAGTAGTAGACAAAGAAAAACTAGCATCCCCAACCTTAGGGTTTTGCATATTATTAGCACAATTGACATCAAGAGAATTTATAGTAAAATCATTGCAATCATGCTTTTTATTCAAGGATCTATCGTGAATCTCTTCATAAATTTCTTCATCACAATTTTCAGATTTACGAATTTCAAGCAAAACCTCATAAAGATAATCTAGTGCACTCAAATCACTAGAAATTGGTTCATCATAATTGGATCTCTTAAAAGATTAGCAAGGGGATGAGGATCCATATCAATAGATTTTTAGCAAGTGAAGATGCAAGCAAAAAGAAGGCACATGGTAACACAAGATTGAACGGGGGAAGGGCGAATACACGGCAAGGGTGAACTGGGGGAGAGGAAAACGAGAGGCAAATGGCAAATAATGTAATGCGAGGGATAAGAGTTTGTGATGGGTACTTGGTATGTCTTGACTTGTGCGTAGACTCCCCGGCAATGGCGCCAGAAATCCTTCTTGCTACCCCTTGAGCATTGCGTTGGTTTTCCCTTGAAGACGAAAGGGTGATGCAGCAAAGTAGCGTAAGTATTTCCCTCAGTTTTTGAGAACCAAGGTATCAATCCAGTAGGAGGCCTCGCTCAAGTCCCTTGTACCTACACAAACAAATAAGAACCTTACAACCAACGTGATAAAGGGGTTGTCAATCCCTTCACGGCCACTTGCAAAAGTGAGATCTGATAGAGTTGATAATATTTTTGGTATTTTTATGATAAAGATAAAAGTAAAGATTGCAAAGTAAAAATAGATAGCTTGTTGACGGAAGATTAATATGATGGAAAATAGACCCGGGGGCCATAGGTTTCACTAGTGGCTTCTCTCGAGATAGCATAAGTATTATGGTGGGTAAACAAATTACTGTCGAGCAATTGATAGAATTGAGCATAGTTATGAGAATATCTAGGTATGATCATGTATATAGGCATCACGTCCGTGACAAGTAGACCGACTCCTGCTTGCATCTACTACTATTACTCCACACATCGACCGCTATCCAGCATGCATCTAGAGTATTAAGATCATAAGAACAGAGTAACGCTTTAAGCAAGATGACATGATGTAGAGGGATAAACTCATGCAATATGATATAAACCCCATCTTTTTATCCTCGATGGCAACAATACAATACGTGTCGTTTCCCCTACTGTCACTGGGATCGGGCACCGCAAGATTGAACCCAAAGCTAAGCACTTCTCCCATTGCAAGAAAGATCAATCTAGTAGGCCAAACCAAACTGATAATTCGAAGAGACTTGCAAAGATAACCAATCATACATAAAAGAATTCAGAGAAGATTCAAATATTGTTCATAGATAATCTTGATCATAAACCCACAATTCATCGGATCTCGACAAACACACCGCAAAAGAAGATTACATCGAATAGATCTCCAAGAGAATCGAGGAGAACTTTGTATTGAGATCCAAAGAGAGAGAAGAAGCCATCTAGCTAATAACTATGGACCCAAAGGTCTGAAGTAAACTACTCACACATCATCGGAGAGGCTATGGTGTTGATGTAGAAGCCCTCCGTGATCAATGCCCCCTCCGGCGGAGCGCCGGAAAAGGCCCCAAGATGGGATCTCATGGGTACAGAAGGTTGCGGTGGTGGAAATAGGGTTTTTGCTCCTCTGCTGATGGTTTGGGGGTACATAGGTATATATAGGAGGAAGAAGTAGGTCGGTGGAGCCACAAGGGGCCCACGAGGGTGGAGGGCGCGCCCCCTGCTTCGTGGCTTCCTCGTTGGTTGCTTGACGTCCACTCCAAGTCCTCTGGATCACATTTGTTTCGAAAATCACGTTCCCGAAGGTTTCATTCCGTTTGATATTCTTTTTCTGCGAAACACTGAAATAGGCAAAAAAACAGCAATTTGGGTTGGGCCTCCGGTTAATATGTTAGTCCCAAAAATAATATAAAAGTGTATAATAAAGCCCATTAAACATCCAAAACAGAATATATAATAGCATGGAACAATAAAAAATTATAGATACGTTGGAGATGTATCAGGGCCGGCCCCCTTCCCAATTTGGACTGGGCTTGGGGGGCGCGCCCCACCTCTTGGCCGCCTCCCCTCTCTTCCACTAAAGCCCATGTAGGCCCATTAAGCCACCGTGGGGTTCCGGTAACCCCCCGGTACTCCGGAAAATGCCCGAACTCATCTAAAACCTTTCCGGTGTCCAAACATAGCCTTCCAATATATCAATCTTCATGTCTCGACCATTTCGAGACTCCTCGTCATGTCCGTGATCACATCCGGGACTCCGAACAACCTTCGGTACATCAAAACACATAAACTCATAATACCGATCGTCATCAAACGTTAAGCATGCGGACCCTACGGGTTCGAGAACTATGTAGACATGACCGAGACTCATCTTCAGTCAATAACCAATAGCGGAACCTGGATGCTCATATTGGCTCCCACATATTCTACGAAGATCTTTATCGGTCAAATCGCATAACAACATACGTTGTTCCCTTTGTCATCGGTATGTTACTTGCCCGAGATTCGATCGTCGGTATCATCATACCTAGTTCAATCTCGTCATCGGCAAGTCTCTTTACTCGTTCCGTAATGCATCATCCCGTAACTAACTCATTGGTCACATTGCTTGCAAGGCTTATAGTGATGTGCATTACCGAGAGGGCCCAGAGATACCTCTCCGACAATCGGAGTGACAAATCCTAATCTCGATCTATGCCCACTCAACAAACACCATCGGAGACACCTGTAGAGCATCTTTATAATCACCCAGTTACGTTGTGATGTTTGATAGCACACTAAGTGTTCCTCTGGCATTCGGGAGTTGCATAATCTCATAGTCGTAGGAACATGTATAAGTCATGAAGAAAGCAATAGCAACAAACTAAACGATCATCGTGCTAAGCTAACGGATGGGTCTTGTCAATCACATCATTCTCTAATGATGTGATCCCGTTCATCAAATGACAACTCATGTCTATGGTTAGGAAACTTAACCATCATTGATTAACGAGCTAGTCAAGTAGAGGCATACTAGTGATACTCTGTTTGTCTATGTATTCACACATGTACTAAGTTTCTTGTTAATACAATTCTAGCATGAATAATAAACATTTATCATGATATAAGGAAATATAAATAACAACTTTATTATTGCCTCTAGGGCATATTTCCTTCAGTCTCCCACTTGCACTAGAGTCAATAATCTAGATTACACAGCAATGATTCTAACACCCATGGAGTCTTGGTGCTGATCATGTTTTTCCCGTGAGCGAGGCTTAGTCAATGGGTCTGCAACATTCAGATCCGTATGTATCTTGCAAATCTCTATGTCTCCCTCCTTGACTTGATCGCAGATGGAATTGAAGCGTCTCTTGATGTGCTTGGTTCTTTTGTGAAATCTGGATTCCTTTGCCAAGGCAATTGCACCAGTATTGTCGCAAAAGATTTTCATTGGACTCGATGCACAAGGTATTACACCTATATCGGATATGAACTCCTTCATCCAGACTCCTTCATTTGTTGCTTCCGAAGCAGCTATGTACTCCGCTTCACACGTAGATCCCGCCACGACGCTTTGCTTAGAACTACACCAACTGACAGCTCCACCGTTCAATATAAACATGTATCCGGTTGCGACTTAGAGTCATCCGGATCAGTGTCAAAGCTTGCATCGACGTAACTATTTACGACGAGCTCTTTGCCACCTTCGTAAATGAGAAACATATCCTTCGTCCTTTTCAGGTATTTCAGGATGTTCTTGACCGTTGTCCAGTGATCCACTCCTGGATTACTTTGGTACCTCCCTGCTAGACTTATAGCAAGGCACACATCAGGTCGGGTACACAACATTGCATACATGATAGAACCTATGGCTGAAACATAGGGAATGACTTTCATTTTCTCTTTATCTTCTGTAGTGGTTGGGCATTGAGTCTGACTCAACTTCACACCTTGTAACACAGGCAAGAACCCTTTCTTTACTTGATCTATTTTGAACTTCTTCAAAACTTTATCAAGGTATGTGCTTTGTGAAAGTCCAATTAAGCGTCTTCATCTATCTCTATAGATCTTGATGCCCAATATATAAGCAGCTTCACCGAGGTCTTTCATTGAAAAACTCTTGTTCAAGTATCCTTTTATGCTATCCAGAAATTCTATATCATTTCCAATCAATAATATGTCATCCACATATAATATTAGAAATGCTACAGAGCTCCCACTCACTTTCTTGTAAATACAGGCTTCTCCAAAAGTCTGTATAAAACCATATGCCTTGATCACACTATCAAAACATTTATTCCAACTCCGAGATGCTTGCACCAATCCATAAATGGATCGCTGGAGCTTGCACACTTTGTTAGCATCCTTTGGATTGATAAAACCTTCTGGTTGCATCATATACAACTCTTCTTCTAGAAATCCATTCAGGAATGCAGTTTTACATCCATTTGCCAAATTTCATAATCATAAAATGCGGCAATTGCTAACATGATTCAAACGGACTTAAGCATCGCTACGGGTGAGAAGGTCTCATCGTAGTCAACTCCTTGAACTTGTCGAAAACCTTTTGCAACAAGTCGAGCTTTGTAGACAGTAACATTACCATCAGCGTCAGTCTTCTTCTTGAAGATCCATTTATTCTCTATGGCTTGCCGATCATCGGGCAAGTCAACCAAAGTCCACAGTTTGTTCTCATACATGGATCCCATCTCAGATATCATGGCCTCAAGCCATTTCGTGGAATCTGGGCTCATCATCGCTTCCTCATAGTTCGTAGGTTCATCATGGTCAAGTAACATGACCTCCAGAACAGGATTACCGTACCACTCTGGTGCGGATCTTACTCTGGTTGACCTACGAGGTTCGGTAGTAACTTGATCTGAAGTTACATGATCATCATTATTAGCTTCCTCACTAATTGGTGTAGGAATCACAGGAACTGATTTCTGTGATGAACTACTTTCCAATAAGGGAGCAGGTACAGTTACCTCATCAAGTTCTACTTTCCTCCCACTCACTTCTTTCAAGAGAAACTCATTCTCTAGAAAGGATCCATTCTTAGCAACGAATATCTTGCCTTCAGATCTGTGATAGAAGGTGTACCCAACAGTCTCTTTTGGGTATCCTATGAAGACACATTTCTCCGATTTGGGTTCGAGCTTATCAGGTTGAAGCTTTTTCACATAAGCATCGCAGCCCCAAACTTTAAGAAATGACAACTTGGGTTTCTTGCCAAACCACAGTTCATAAGTTGTCGTCTCAACGGATTTAGATGGTGCCCTATTTAACGTGAATGCAGCCGTCTCTAAAGCATAACCCCAAAACGATAGCGGTAAATCAGTAAGAGACATCATAGATCGCACCATATCCAATAAAGTGCGGTTACAATGTTCGGACACACCATTACGCTATGGTGTTCCAGGTGGCGTGAGTTGCGAAACTATTCCGCATTGTTTCAAATGAAGACCAAACTCGTAACTCAAATATTCTCCTCCACGATCAGATCGCAGAAACTTTATTTTCTTGTTATGATGATTTTCCACTTCACTCTGAAATTCTTTGAAATTTTCAAATGTTTCAGACTTATGTTTCATCAAGTAGATATACCCATATCTGCTCAAATCATATGTGAAGGTCAGAAAATAACGATACTCGCCGCGAGCCTCAACATTCATTGGACCGCAAACATCAGTATGTATTATTTCCAATAAATCTGTTGCTCGCTCCATTGTTCCGGAGAACGGAGTTTTAGTCATCTTGCCCATGAGGCATGGTTTGCAAGTACCAAGTGATTCAGAATCAAGTGATTCCAAAAGTCCATCAGTATGGAGTTTCTTCATGCGCTTTACACCAACATGACCCAAACGGCAGTGCCACAAATAAGTTGCACTATTATTATGAACTTTGCATCTTTTGGCTTTAATATTATGAATATGTGTATCACTACTATCGAGATTCGACAAAAATAGACCACTCTTCAAGGGTGCATGACCATAAAAGATAGTATTCATATAAATAGAACAACCATTATTCTCAGACTTAAATGAATAACCGTCTCGCATCAAACAAGATCCAGATATAATGTTCATGCTTAACGCTAGCACCAAATAACAATTATTCAGGTCTAAAACTAATCCCGAAGGTAGATGTAGAGGTAGCATGCCGGCGGTGATCACATCGACTCTGGAACCATTTCCCACGCGCATCGTCACCTCGTCCTTAGCCAATCTTCACTTAATCTGTAGTCCCTGTTTCGAGTTGCAAATATTAGCAACAGAACCAGTATCAAATACCCAGGTACTATTGCGAGCATTAGTAAGATACACATCAATAACATATATATCACATATACCTTTGTTCACTTTGCCATCCTTATCCGCCAAATACTTGGGGCAGTTTCGCTTCTAGTGACCAGTCCCTTTGCAGTAGAAGCACTCAGTCTCAGGCTTAGGTCCAGATTTGGGCTTCTTCACTTGAGCAGCAACTTGCTTGCCGTTCTTCTTGAAGTTCCCCTTCTTTCCTTTACCCTTTTTCTTGAAACTGATGGTCTTGTTGACCATCAACACTTGATGCTCCTTCTTGATTTCTACCTCCGCAGCCTTTAGCATTGCGAAGAGCTCGGGAATTGTCTTATCCATCCCTTCATATTATAGTTCATCACGAAGCTTTTGTAGCTTGGTGGCAGTGATTGAAGAACTCTGTCAATGACACTATCAACCGGAAGATTAACTCACAGCTGAGTCAAGTGATTATGATACCCAGATATTTTGAGTATATGTTCACTGACAGAACTATTCTCCTTCATTTTACAGCTGTAGAACTTATTGGAGACTTCATGTCTCTCAATCCGGGCATTTGCTTGAAATATTAACTTCAACTCCTGGAACATATCATATGCTCCATGATGTTCAAAACGTCGTTGAAGTCCCGGTTCTAAGCCGTAAAGCATGGCACACTGAACTATCGAGTAGTCATCACCTTTGCTCTGCCAGGCGTTCACAATGTCCGGCGTTGCTCCTGCAGCGGGTCTTGCACCTAGCGGTGCTTCCAGGACGTAATTCTTCTTTGCAGCAATGAGGATAATCCTCAAGTTACGGACCCAGTCTGTGTAGTTGCTACCATCATCTTTCAACTTAGCTTTCTCTAGGAATGCATTAAAATTCAAAGGAACAGTAGCACGGGCCATTGATCTACAAAACGTAGACATGCAAAATACTATCAGGTACTAAGTTCATGATAAATTAAAGTTCAATTAATCATAATACTTAAGAACTCCCACTTAGATAGACATCCCTCTAATCATCTAAGTGATCACGTGATCCAAATCAACTAAACCATTTCCGATCATCACGTGAGATGGAGTAGTTTTGAATGGTGAACATCACTAACCTGAGTACTTTGCGTGTGCAAAACTGGCTTGCACCTGTTTTATGTTAACGTAGAGCTTATCACACCCGATTCACATGGTGTCTCGGCACGACGAATTGTCGCAACGGTGCATACTCAGGGAGAACACTTATACCTTGAAATTTAGTGAGAGATCATCTTACAATGCTACCGCCGAACTAAGGAAAATAAGATGCATAAAGGATAAACATCACATGCAATCAATATAAGTGATATGATATGGCCATCATCATGTTGTGCCTTTGATCTCCATCTCCAAAGCACCGTCATGATCACCATCGTCGCCGGCTTGACACCTTGATGTCCATCAAAGCATCGTTGTCGTCTCGCCAACTATTGCTATCACGCCCAGTAAAAAAAAACTATTGCTATCACGACTATCGCTACCGCTTAGTGATAAAGTAAAGCAATTACATGGCGATTGCATTGCATACAATAAAGCGACAACCATATGGCTCCTACCAGTTGGCGATAACTCTGTTACAAAACATGATCATCTCATACAACAATTTATATCATCACGTCTTGACCATATCACATCACAACATGCCCTACAAAAACAAGTTAGACGTCCTCTACTTTGTTGTTGCAAGTTTTACGTTGTTGCTATGGGCTTAGCAAGAACTGTTCTTACCTACGCATCAAAACCACAACGATTTTTCGTCAAGTGTGTTGTTTTAACCTTCAACAAGGACCGGGCGTACTCATACTCGATTCAACTAAGTTGGGGAAACAGACAACCACTAGCTACCTGTGTGCGAAGCACGTCGGTAGAACCAGTCTTGCGTAAGCGTACACGTAATGTCGGTCTGAGCTGCTTCATCCAACAATACCGCTGAATCAAAGTATGAGATGCTGGTAAGCAGTATGACTATTATTGCCCACAACTCTTTGTGTTCTACTCGTGCATTTAACATCTACACATAAACCTGGCTCTAATACCACTATTGGGGAACGCAGTATTTGAAAAAAAAGTCTACGATCACGCAAGATCTATCTAGAGATGCATAGCAACGTGCGGGGAGAGTGTGTCCACGTATCCTCGTAGACTGAAAGCGCAAGCGTTAAGTAACGCGGTTGATGTAGTCGAACGTCTTCGCGATCCAACCGATCAAGTACCGAACGCACGACACCTCCGTGATCTGCACACATTCAGCTCGGTGACGTCCCTCGAACTCTTGATCCAGCTGAGGCCGAGGGAGAGTTTCGTCAGCATGATGGCATGATGACGGTGATGATGAAGTTACTAACACAGGGCTTCGCCTAAGCACTACAACGATATGACCGAGGTGGAAATCTGTGGAGGGGGGCACCGCACACGGCTAAACAATCAACTTGTGAGTCTATGGGGTGCCCCTTCCCGTATATAAAGGAGGGGAGCGGCCGGCCTCACGGTGCGCCCCCAAGGGCGGGGAATCCTACTCCTACTATGAGTAGGTTCCCCCCTTTCCTAGTCCTAATAGGAGGGGGAAGGAAAGGGAAGAGGAGAAGAAGGAAAGGGGGGCCGGCCCCCTTCGCAATTCGGATTGGGCTTGGGGGGCGCGCCCCACCTCTTGGCCGCCTCCTCTCTCTTCCACTAAAGCCCATGTAGGCCCATTAAGCCCTCGGGGGGTTCCGGTAACCCCCGGTACTCCGGAAAATGCCCGAACTCATCCGAAACCTTTCCGGTGTCCAAACATAGCATTCCAATATATCAATCTTCATGTCTCGACCATTTCCAGACTCCTCGTCATGTTCGTGATCACATCCGAGACTCCGAACAACTTTCGGTACATCAAAACACATAAACTCATAATACCGATCGTCATCGAACGTTAAGCGTGCGTACCCTACGGGTTCGAGAACTATGTAGAAATGACCGAGACTCATCTCCGGTCAATAACCAATAGCGGAACCTGGATGCTCATATTGGCTCCCACATATTCTACGAAGATCTTTATCGGTCAAACCGCATAACAACATACGTTGTTCCTTTTGTCATCGGTATGTTACTTGCCCGAGATTCGATCGTCGGTATCATCATACCTAGTTAATTCTCGTCACCGGCAAGTCTCTTTACTCGTTCCGTAATGCATCATCCCGTAACTAATTCATTAGTCACATTGCTTGCAAGGCTTATAGTGATGTGCATTACCGAGAGGGCCCAGAGATACCTCTCCGACAATCGGAGTGACAAATCCTAATCTCGATCTATGCCAACTCAACAAACACCATCGGAGACACCTGTAGAGCATCTTTATAATCACCCAGTTACGTTGTGATGTTTGATAGCACACTAAGTGTTCCTCCGGTATTCGGGAGTTGCATAATCTCATAGTCATAGGAACATGTATAAGTCATGAAGAAAGCAATAGCAACAAACTAAATGATCATCGTGCTAAGCTAATGGATGGGTCTTGTCAATCATATCATTCTCTAATGATGTGATCCCGTTCATCAAATGACAACTCATGTCTATGGTTAGGAAACTTAACCATCTTTGATTAACGATCTAGTCAAGTAGAGGCATACTAGTGACACTCTGTTTGTCTATGTATTCACACATGTACTAAGTTTCCGGCTAATACAATTCTAGCATGAATGATAAACATTTATCATGATATAAGGAAATATGAATAACAACTTTATTATTGCCTCTAGGGCATATTTCTTCATATTCATCTTCCTATTATGTCCATAATAGCACTTTGTGAAGGAAGTGCTATTTATCTTTTCTTGATTTCCCTCAAACTTTTTTGAGCACTCTTTCATATCCAAATCATTTCCACATGAAAAAATTCAGCTCCACTTGCCTAGTCAATCTTCCTCAACAAATTTCCAAAGTTTCTGTCTAGAGAGAAGCTTTGTGAAGGAAGCACTAGCTAGGCTTATCCAAATGAGTTAAAATTTTGACATGTCTGCCATAGTCTCAAATCATCACTCTCTACAAAATTTGAGCTCCATCCAACAATCCATGTGAGAACACCATCCAATCTTTGATTCTGGTCATATTTTCAGTTTGTGAAGCAACTATATTTGATATTGCTCCATAATTGCTAAAAAAATTACCAGGACATGGTCCTACCTATATAACTTCCCTCAACCAAATTTGAGATAAATTTATCTAGCTAATAATTCACAAGAAGTTTCCCAAGTTTCTGTCCTATGGGAAGCATTGTGAAGGAAGTACCATTTTTGTTTGTCCAAATGGTATAATTTTTTTAGAATGCCTTCATATGCCCAAATCATCATCCTCCACCAGATTTCAAATTAATCCAATCATCTATCTGAGCACAGCTTCCATTTCCAATTTCTGGCCAGATTGGCACTTTTGCAAAGTAAGTGCTAGCTATACACCCCCCCCCAATTGAGCTAAATCCATGCCACAGTGATCACCTTAGTGGATGATCATCCTCGGACAAAAATCAGGCCAAATGGACTTGTGCATTGCCCCCACCACTAATCAAACACCTTGCTGTTGATTAGGGTTTGAGCTTTGTTCAGTCTCATCTTGAGCTCTTCCTGTTGTCTCCTTGTACCTAGCAGCTATTGGGGGAGAACCAGCTAGACATGCTTGGGCCATCTAGAATGCAACGCCATGGTCACGCGGTGACAATGCGGCAGGCATGCCATATGATGCGCTCTGGAAGTTGGGGCCCTCGACCACCGTCCATTCGTCGAGCTCGCGGCACCGGAGCATGTACAGCAGCTCCGCAGAGGCCACACGCTCGCTCTGAACCCTCTCCCCCTCCTTCTTCTTCCTCTATGCGCCACCTCCCCCGTGGGATAGTGCGTGCCCGTGACCCTAATACGTCTCCAACATATCTACTTTTCCTATTATTTTGGACTACCATTGTGTTGTTTTTTGTGCAGAAATAAAGGTTCTCAGAATAGAACGAAACTTTGCGAGGATTTTTTATACAATAAAAGAGAATTTCTAAAGCCAAAAACCACCAGAGGGAGGCACCTGGGTGGGCACAACCCACCAGGGCGCGCCCCCCTCCAGGTGCACCCAGGTAGGTTGTCCCCACATGGTGGCCCCGCAGACGCTGAAACCTACACTACAAAATCACATTTTTCCAAAAAAAATCAGGGAGAAAGAATTATCGCGTTCCACGAGACAGAGCCGCCATCACCTCCTGTTCTTCATCAGGAGGCCAGATCTGGAGTCCGTTTGGGGCTCCAGAGAGGGGGATATTCGATCTTTGTCATCGCCAACCCTTCTCCATTGCCAATTCCATGATGTTCCCCACCAGGAGTGAGTAATTTCTTCATAGGCTCGCTGGTCGGTGAGGAGTTGGATGAGATTCATCATGTAATCGAGTTAGTTTTGTTAGGCCATGATCCCTAGTATCCATTATGTTCTGAGATTGATGTTGCTATGACTTTGCCATGCTTAATGCTTGTCACTTTGGGCCCGGGTGCCATGATTTCAGATATGAACCATTTATGTTATCACAATTATATCCGTGTTCTAGATCCGATCTTGCAAGTTATAGTCACCTACTACGTGTTATGATCCGACAACCCCGGGGTGACAATAGTCGGGACCACTCTCGGTGATAACCGTAGTTTGAGGAGTTCATGTATTCATCGAGTGTTAATGCTTTGTTCCGGTTCTCTATTAAAAGGAGGCCTTAATATCCCTTAGTTTCTAATAGGACCCCGCTGCCACGGGAGGGTAGGACGAAAGATGTCATGCAAGTTCTTTCCATAAGCACGTATGACTATTTACGGAATACATGCCTACATTATATTTGTGAACTGGAGCAAGTGTCGTATCGCCCTAGGTTATGACTGACACATGATGAATATCATCCAACAAATTACCGATCCAATGCCTACGCATCTCTCTTATATTGTTCTTGCTAAGTTACTACTGCCATCGTAACTGTTGCACTTGCTATAAAACTAATGTTATCACTGTTACCGTTACTGTTGCTGTTGCTACTACTATCAAACCAATTATATTACTTTGCTACTGATCACGTTGCTGCAGATAATTAATCTCCAGGTGTGGTTGAATTGACAACTCAGCTGCTAATACTTGCAAGTATTCTTTGGCTCCCCTTGTGTCGAATCTATAAATTTGGGCCGAATACACTACCCTCGAAAACTGTTGCGATCCCATATACTAGTGGGTTATCAAGGCCTTTTTCTGGCGCCGTTGCTGGGGAACATATCTATATTTGTTGAGTCACTTGGGATTATTACCAATTTATCACTATGAAGAATCTGAAGGATGCTAAGACTAAGATATTTCCCTCTAAGACGAGGGGTGGTAAGGAATTGCCATCTAGCTCTGCTTTAGATTTACCTTCTGTTATAAGTAAACTTGCAACACCGCCTCATGCTATTAATCCTGATATGTCGCAAGTTGTTGATGATGCTACCTCTACTATGAATGATACTTATGATGATGTTAGTACCTTGCTTGATGATGATGATGTGCCACTAGGTGACTTTCTTGATGAACAAATTGCTAGAGTAAGACATCATGATATTGTTGAAACTGATGATGAACTTGAAACTGGAAATCTTGAAACACCTACTAGAACTAGCCCTCCTAGATATGAATTGCCTAAGGTACCGGAAGGTTATGTTATGAATAAGGAGACAACTAGAGATATTCTTGCTTGTAAGGATAGAGATGATCTAGAGAAATTATTATGGAAGTATAAAGAAAAATCCTTGAATGCTAGAATGCAATGTGATCCTAAGTTTGCTACTTCACCTATCTTTATTTATGATAAGGATTATGAATTATCTATCGACCCAGAGTTAATTACTTTGGTTGAATCTGATCCTTTCGATGGTTATGAAACAGAAACTGTTGTGGCAGATCTTACTAAGTTGAATGACATAGCCACTCTTTTTGCTCATGATGAGAAAACTCGCTATTACTGTATTCTCACATTATTTCCGTTCTCATTAAAGGGTGATGCTAAAGCTTGGTACAATACTCTTGCTCCTGGTTGTGTGCGTAGTCCCCAGGATATGATTGATTACTTCTTTGAAAAATATTTCCCTGCTCATAAGAAACAAGCTGCCTTCGAGGGAATATTTAACTTTGTGCAAATTGAAGAAGAGAGTCTCCCACAAGCTTGGGGGAGGCTTCTCCAATTGCTTAATGCTTTGCCTAATCATCCTCTTAAGAAAATTGAAATACTTGATATCTTCTACAATGGACTAACCAATGCTTCTAGGGATTTCCTAGATAGTTGTGCTGGTTGTCTTTTGAGGGAACGAACTATTGGGCAAGCTGGAGAATTATTGAATAGCATATTGAAAAATTATGATTATTGGACTCTTCCTGAACCACCACTTAAACCCACTCCGAAGAAGAGGGGTATCTTATATCTCAGTCCTGAAGATATGCAAGAGGCAAAGAAATCTATGAAGGAAAAAGGTA
This sequence comes from Aegilops tauschii subsp. strangulata, assembly GCF_002575655.3. Taxonomy (NCBI): domain Eukaryota; kingdom Viridiplantae; phylum Streptophyta; class Magnoliopsida; order Poales; family Poaceae; genus Aegilops; species Aegilops tauschii. The sequence continues at coordinate 371,186,318 of NC_053036.3, forward strand.
TTAAAGCTGACGATGTCAAAATTTTACCTCCTATTGAAGAAATACATGGGCTTGATACACCACCACCACCTAAGGTGGTAGAGGTAAATTCTCTAATGAAATTCAATGAAAATGACAATCCTCACAATATGCACCCTAGCCAATGCCTTTATGAGTTTGAAAATTACATTAGAAAACAAGATCACTTCAATGCAAATGTTATGAAACAATTGAAATACGATTCTTATATGATTGCTCGCTTGGGTGACTTGTTATTTAGAATCTCAAATGATGTCAGAGGTGTGGGAAAGCATGCTTCTATGGTTCAAACCCAGTTAGAACAAGTTGTTAAATCTCAAAGAGAGTTGGTAGATGAAATGAATAATAATATCAATGATCAGGCTGTTAGAGTAATGACTAGAGGAGGTAGAATGACTCTGGAACCACTCTATCCTGAGTGACACCCAAAAAGAATTGAACAAGATTCTCAAAGAGTTAGCACTGATGCACGTAGTCCTTCTAAAAAGAAAAAGAAGAAGAAAAATGATAGGACTTTGCATGCCTCTAGTGAACCTAAAGTAGAAAAACCTCCTGATAATGATAATGAAGTTTCTATCTCTGATGCCGAAACTCAATATGGTAGTGAACACTCACCTTCTGATAATGAAAAAGATAATGATGAGGTTCATGAAGACACTCAAACAAATAATAAAGAACCAGACAATGATGTTGAGATAGAACCTACAGTTGATCTTGATAACCCACAACCCAAGAATAGAAGATATGATAAAGGAGACTTTGTTGCTAGAAAACACGGTAAAGAAAGAGAACCGTGGGTTCAAAAACCTATGCCCTTTCCACCTAAGTCAACTAAAAAGAAAGATGATGAAGAATTTGAACGCTTTGCTGAAATGCTGAGGCCAGTCTTTTTGCGTACTCGCTTGACTGATATGTTTAGAATGCCTCCTTATGCAAAGTACATGAAAGACATCATCACCAATAAGAGAAAAATACCGGAAGCTGAAATCTCCACCATGCTTGCTAATTATACTTTTAAAGATGGAGTACCTAAAAAATTTGGAGATCCGGGAATACCAACTATACCTTGCTCCATCAAAAAGAATTATGTGAAAACTGCTTTGTGTGATTTAGGAGCTGGTGTTAGTGTTATGCCTTTCTCTTTATATAAAAGACTTGATCTGAATAAACTCACACCTATGAAAATATCTTTGCAAATGGCTGACAAATAAACTGCCATACCTATCGGTATTTGTGAGGATGTGCCCGTTGTTGTTGCTAATGTTACTATTTTGACTGACTTTGTTATACTTGAGATGCCCGGGGACGACAACATGTTGATTATCCTTGGTAGGCCCTTCTTGAATACTGTAGGGGCTGTTATTGATTGCAATAAAAGCAAGGTCAATTTTCATATCAATGGTAATGAGCTTACGGTGCACTTTCCGAAGAAACAATTCCAAGTGAATGGTATTATTGTTATTGAAAAATCTCCGATAATCACTATTGGAAGTTTTCAAATACCTCTACTTACTCTCAAAAAGAAATATGAAATGCTTATTGTTGGGGACATTCATATCCCCATTGAGGTAACTTAGTGATTTACGAAAGTTCTTCGGTTTCATGCTAATCGAAGGTGGTTGTTAATAAGACTTGATCAACCTTATTAATGGATCATTTTTTAGAGGTATGAAGTTGATGAATTTAGTAAGCACCACCTTCTGTCCCTACTTTTTGTTTTCTGTTTTTATTAGTTAAATAAAATAAAATGCCATGTTTTGTCTGTTTTCTGAATTTCCCGTGCAATAAAAAATGACCCAAAAATAAAAGTTCTCAGAATGCTCTGAAAATTTAACACGATTTTTTCTGAATATTTCTGGATTTCTGGTGCAAATAATATCAGAGGGAGGTGCACCAGGTGGGCACAACCCACCTGGGCGCGCCAGGACCCCCAGGCGCGCCCTGGTGGGTTGTGGTCCCCACTTGGGCCCCCTCACTTGTCTCTTCACACCACATCATCACTTACCTCCAGAAAAAAATCTCCATTGCTCTCTATCCCATGTTCTTGCTCTCAAACCCGCGGATGTCGATCTCTTTGCTCGAAGCTCTGTTTCCGAAACTGTTTCGAGGGATTGTTGCTCGAAAAAAGATGAATATCTTTTGGAAGTTTGCTTCTAAGAAGAACTCCAAGGGTGTTATTGTGGAGTCATCTGATAGTGATCTCCATCCTCGGAAGTTGGCGGAGGTACGGCCGTGCGAATGGCCGCATACCTAGTTCATGGAAGAGGCTGGAATCCTTCAGGAGTTCACGCAATATGCTGCTAATGCCGGCCTCACCGACTTCATCGCAGATGAGTGTGAATAGCATCAAATCCTCACAAACATCTTTGTTCAAAGTTTTACTTTCTTTCCTACGAATAATCCTCCTAAAGTGAGTTTTGATTTATATGCTAAAAACCATCAGATACCACTTACTGAATTTTGGAACATATGCATGATCCCTTCTGATGGGAGCTTAGCCAAGCCTAGGCCGGCTGAGTTTGAGGCCTTTTGTCGCACCTTGATAGTGGGAGATGAGAGAAGGGTGTCAGCTATCACTACCGCTGGCTTACATTTTCCTGGTGTTCATTACTTTGCTCTTTTCATTGCAAAATGCTTGCTTGCTAGAGAGAAGGTGGGTGCACTCAGTTCACCAGACCTTGCTGTTTTACGTCGTGCATTGGAGGGCGACAACACTTATAGCTTGGGAGCTATTGTGGCTCGTCGCCTCTACATTAATAAATCCAAGGGTAAAATACATGGTGGGATTTTTTTACTCGTTTGGCGGCTCACTTTAATGTTGAGATACGCCATCATGATTACCCTCTGACCAAGGTTTACCTAGACCGCACAGCCATGGATCACCACCATTTCACTGATAAAGATTCTCCTGACATTCCTATTCCTTATAACCTGGTTTTTAGCATTGAAACTCATGATATTATCCCGTTGCCTGCTCTTGCTTTGTTTGATTCTGTTGCCAGGGGCGGATATAGGATTATGCATGCGGACATCTCACCTACCGGAACGCTCAGGCTGCTGCGGAGGCAGCACAGGAACCTCAGCAGTGGGATGAGTGGATGCCCGCTCCTCAGTACACCTACTACCATCCAGGCTACTGATCGACTACCAAGTTAGGCCAAAAGCCTAAGCTTGGGGGAGTACGTGTTCTGACCGACATTACATCCATGTCCACTTATTTTCATTTGTCGGTGTTCACACTTTTTCATTGTACCATGCTTCGATTTATTTTCTTGCTTTCTTCTTGTGTGTTTGAAAAACCTTAGAAAAACCAAAAAATTTAGTTGTAGTTAGTTTACTTTCTATGCATGCTTAGTAGTAATACTAAAAAGAAAACCCAAAAATATTTCCTTGTTCTTCTTTTGCTTGTTGGGAGCTTTCCCGTGTAAATAGTTTTTCTCGATTTTTCTTTTCCCTTTTATGTGCTTGTTCAAGAAAACCAAAAACTCCAAAAATATTTCAGTGTGTTTCTCTAAATTTATTTTTCTTTTTATTCGAGTCTTACCAAGGAGAAGACCGCGATGAAAATGTTGAGTGCCTCTCATATGAATAAATGTTAATCTAATAAAGAGCCCATTTTACCTTGTCTTCTCCTCTTGAATAAAATGTTTGCGGATTCCAGCTTAGTCCACGGCACTCTTGTACTATTATTATTTTCATATCGTTCGGTCGTGCAAGTGAAAGGCAATAATGACGATATTCGATGAACTGGCTGTGGCAAAGAGAAACGAGTATGAACTCGACTTGTTCTTTTTGTGTAAATATGTTTAACCTAGTATCCATGATTTAGCCCATTATTATTAAACATGTTTGCAATGACAATTAGAGATTATAGTTTCTCATGCCATGCATAAGTAGTTAGTAGTGGATAATGATTTATCTTGGATATCAACATTGCGTTAAAATGATTGTGATGTGGTATGATGATATGGTATCCTCCTCTGAATGTTCGAGTGGCTTGACTTGGCACATGTTCATGCATGTAGTTGAATCAAAACCAACATAGCCTCTATGATATTTATGTTCATGGTGTTCATATCCTACTCATGCTAGTGTCCAATGTTACTTATGCATAATGCATGTTTATGACCGTTGTTGCTCTCTAGCTGGCCGCTTCTCAATCTACTTGCTAGCCTTCGCCTGTACTAAGTGGGAATTCTGCTTGTACATCAAAAACCTTGAACCCAAAGTTATTCCAGATGAGTCCACCATACCTACCTATATGCGGTATTACCCTGCCATCCTAAGTAAATTTGCATGTGCCACCTCTAAAAACTTCTAATAAATATCCTTTTTGTGTAGCTGGATCGTTCATGGTACGACAGGAGGTGGTCGGTATCTTCCATGCTAAGCGGGTTATTCTAAGGTCGAGTGTTTATTCACTCGCCATTGCATGAGAAAAGGGCGGTAGTATGGATGCCCAGTCCCAAACTGCAAAAGAAATGATCTCTCAAATAATCAAACAAAAACTCCCAATGGAGTCAAAACCTTTACTTTTATCGCTTGGGAACCGCCACTAGCGTGCTTAGCATGAAAGATATTGATAACTAATGGTCGTGAAGTAAATGAGAAGGGTGCATGTCTCAAAATATCATTTACCTCTGTTTTAAAACTTGAGCTCTGGCACCTCTGCAAATCACTGCTTCCCTCTGCGAAGGGACTATCTATTTACTTTTATGTTGTGTCATCACCTTCTAAAAAAGCGCCAGAACCTGAGAGCACAACTTTCATGACTTATGCATTGTGTGTAGCTAATGTTGGGTGCATCATGGCTAGATCTTTTCTACCATAAACTACAATGTTTAGTCGCTGCTTGAACTTTGGAGGTGCTCTGCATTTATGTTTTGCGGTCTCAGAAAGGGCTAGCGAGATACCACTATTGTCATATTATATCATGGTTGTTTTGACAATGTGTTGCCGTTTGAGATATCTTATTATTGCTCGCTAGCTGATTATGCCATTGATATGAGTTAATATAATTTTTAGATTTATTGTCAGCATGATTAGTTATAATGTTGGCTGGAAACCTGGGTGATGTTTAAACTTATTTATGCAAACAAGAGCAAAAGAGTTCGTAAAAGTTTTTCTTTTTCACTTTCAGTTTATCAACTGAATTGCTTGAGGACAAGCAAAGATTTAAGCTTGGGGGAGTTGATACGTCTCCAACATATCTACTTTTCCTAATGCTTTTCCTATTGTTTTGGACTCTAATTTGCATGATTTGAATGGAACTAACCCCTGACTGACGTTGTTTTCAGCAGAACTACCATGGTGTTGTTTTTGTGCAGAAATAAAAGTTCTCGGAATGGAACGAAACTTTGCGAGGAATTTTTATATAATAAATAAAAATTTCTGGAGCCAAGACCAACTAGAGAGGGGCACCTGGGTGGGCACAACCCACCAGGGCGCACCCCCCTCTCCTCGCGTGCCCAGGTGGGTTGTCCCCACCTGGTGGCCCCACTGACCCTGAAGCCGACGCTATAAAATCACATTATTCCAGAAAAAATCAGAGAGAAAGAATTATCACGATCCACGGGACGGAGCCACCGTCACCTCCTGTTCTTCATCGGGAGGCCTAATCTGCAGCCCGTTTGGGGCTCTGGAGAGGGGGATCTTCGTTCTTCGTCATCACCAACCCTTCTCCATCGCCAATTCCATGATGCTCCCCACTGGGAGTGAGTGATTACTTTGTAGGCTCGCTGGTCAGTGAGGAGTTGGATGAGATTCATCATGTAATCGAGTTAATTTTGTTAGGGCTTGATCCCTAGTATCCACTATGCTCTAAGATTGATGTTGCTATGACTTCGCTATGCTTAATGCTTGTCACTTTGGCTCGGGTGCCATGAACTCAGATCTGAACCGTTTATGTTATCATCATTATATCCATGTTCTAGATCCGATCTTGCAAGTTATAGTCACCTACTACGTGTTATGATCCGGCAACCCCGGAGTGACAATAGTCGGGACCTCTCCCGGTGATGACCGTAATTTGAGGAGTTCATTTATTCACTATGTGTTAATGCTTTGTTCCGGTTCTCTATTAAAAGGAGGCCTTAAAATCCCTTAGTTTCCAATTGGACCCCGCTACCACGGGAGGGTAGGACAAAAGATGTCATGCAAGTTCTTTCCATAAGCACGTATGACTATTTAAGGAATATAGGCCTACATTATATTGACGAATTGTAGCTAGTGCCGTATCGCCCTAGGTTATAACTGTCGCATGATGAATATCATCCAACAAATTACTGATCCAATGCCTACGAATTTATCTTATATTGTTCTTGCTAATTTACTATTGCTATCGTTACTGTTGCACTTGCTACAATATCACTGCTATCACTGTTACCGTTACCATTGCTGCTGCTACTATTATCAAAACTATCATATTACTTTGCTATTGATTACTTGCTACAGATAATCACCAGGTGTGGTTGAGTTGACAACTCAGCTGCTAATACCTTGTAATATTCTTTGGCTCCCCTTGTGTCAAATCTATAAATTTGGGTTGAATACTCTACCCTCTAAAACTGTTGCGATCCCCCATACTTGTGGGTTATCACGCTGCTGACGCCGACGTTTGGGTGGTTCATCGACGGGCTTATCCTCATCTGGATCTTGAGTGGCATCGTCGTCCTTCTTCTCAGGCGGGTCCACCATGTATACATTGTAAGTAGAAGTGGCCGTCCAACACCCAGTGATGGGCAGGTTTTGACCTGGTTCGGTTTCGACCTCGTCATCCATGCCATCGATGTCTTCGGAGGCTTAGTCTAGCATGTCGGTTAAATCCTTGACAGTGGCTATTAAGTGGGTGGTGGGTGGGACGTAAAATTCCCTACTCTCAGCCCCCAGTTCAAGCTGGGCGTAGTTCGGAGGTGACACTTCTGTGATGGCGAGAGATTGTATTAAGTCTAGTGTCTCGTTTAAGAGCAAAAGCTGCACATGCGTCTGAGGATCTGCGGAGCTAGGCTCAGTGATAACCACTTGACTGAGCCCAAAGGACGCAGACCTCAAGAGTTCGGAGATGGTGTCTAGAGGCGAGTCTGGCTTCCCGATGACGGGGGGAGTCCCGTTTGACTCCGGGTCCGTGGATGGCATGGTCGCATCTGGGTCTCCGGCTAGAAGCTCTGTGATGGGAGAGAGTCCGGCAGGGTTCACACTCCCGTCTTCGGACAAAGTGGTCCGCCCCAAATCTAGGGCCAAGGCGGACACGAGTGTCGACCCCTGGACGGGATCTAGTAGTAGATCCGAAGGGCCTCCTTCATGTGAGTGGGGAGCGGAGGCTGAGGCCGTGAACCCCTCGAAGATCAGGTTTCCTCGGATATCAGCGACGTAGTTCAAACTTCCAAACCTGATCTGGTGACCAGGGGCGTAGCTGTCAACCTGCTCAAGGTGACCGGTTGAGTTGGCACATAGCACGAAGTTGCTAAACACAAAGAGTTGACCAGGGATAAATGCCTCCCCGGAAATGGCGTCGTCGTTGATGACGAGGCGAGCCATCGATTCTCTTGTCGACAACACAATGGAACTCTCAATGAAAGCACCAATGTTGGCGTCAAAACCGGAAGTTCTCGGGTAGGGGGTCCCAACCTGTGTGTCTAAGGATCGATGGTAACAGGGGACAATGGGGCCACGATGTTTACCCAGGTTCGGGCCCTCTTAAAGGAGGTAAAACCCTACGTCCTGCTTGATTGTATTCGGTGTGTATAAGGGTTACAAGAGTTGATCTACCTCAAGATCATAATGGCTAAACCCTAGCTGTCTAGCCTATGATTCTTCTGATGGACTCTACGGACTAAACCCCTCCGGTTTATATACACAAAGAGGGGCCTAGGGTTGTACAGAGTCGGCTTTCAGAAGAAGGAAACATTACATGTGGACACCAAACTTGCCTTTCTACGCACATAGGAGTCATACCCGGACACGGGGGATAGCCTTCTGCTTTATCTTCATGGCCCATCAGTCCGGCCCATATCGGATAGACCGGACACCCGAGGACCCCCTAATCAAGGAATCCCTCAGGTGTCATTTAAACTGTATGAAAATCCATTTACCATATCTTTAGAGAGATTTGCTCACCACTGCAAAATTCCATTCTGGGGTTCGCTTGACGAACCACCAAGATCTGAGTTCCAAACATTTTTACTAGCCTTTACTACGATGAGACGAGGGGAGTGACACAAGGTAGAATAAGGAGCATTCATTTTCCCGCATCAGTACTTTGCATTATTCAATGGAAAATGTATAGTAGGCAAACAAGATTGTAGTACACTTTGTGCTCCAGACTTGAGCCTCATACGTACCGCCCTCACCGGTGACAGAAGTTATAGTCTTGGAGCGATTGTTGCACGCAGGTTCCAACACAATGCTAATAGTGGTTATTTCTATTATGGAATTTATGCCACACGTTTAGCAAGGGAGCTAGGAGTTTCACCTTTGCCCTATGACCCTATTTTACCGATGCACTATTTTGACTTTGATGCTATGAATCCGTGGTGTACACATATTTTCCTGCGCCCGCTCTCTTTGATTATCACAGCAAGGGAAGATATTTTGTTCTTGAGAGCGAGGCCCGAGCTCATAACGCGGCGGTTGTGGCCACACGGCAGGCTGAGGCATCCGCACCGAGAGCTTCCGTGACATATCACCCCAACCACTATGCAGGCTACTGATTGATTACCAAGTTAGGCCAAAAGCTTAAGCTTGGGGGAGTACGTATTTCCACCGACCTTACATTCATGTTCACATATTTCAGTTGTCGGTGTTCACACTTTTTCATTGTATTATCCATGCTAGATTTATTTTCTCGCTTTCTTCTTGTGTGTTTGAAAAACTTTGAGAAAATTCAAAAATATTTCCTATTTCTTTTTTATTTTTCTTTGTAGAGTAGTTAGCTGTAGCACTAAAAAGAGAACCCAAAAAGATTTCCTTATTCTTCTTTTGCTTGTTGGGAGCTTCCCCATGTAAATAGTTTTTCTCATTTTTGCTTTTCCCTTCTATTTGCTTGTCCAAGAAAACCAAAAACTCCAAAAACATTTCAGTGTGTTACTCTGAATTTCTTTTCTTTTTATTTGAGTCGTACCGAGGAGGAGACCACGATGAAAATGTTGAGTGGATCTCATATGCATTATTGTTGATCTAACAAAGAGCCCATTTTACCTTGTCTTCTCCTGATGAATAAAATGTTTGCAGATTCCAGTTTAGTCCATGGCACTCTTGCACTATTATTATTTTCTTACCATTCGGTCGTGCAAGTGAAAGGCAATAATGACGATATATGATGAACTAGCCGTGGCAGAGAGAAACGGGTATGAACTCGACTTGTTCTGTTTTTGTAAATATGTTTAACCTAGTATCCATGATTCAACCCGTTATGATTAAACATGTTTGCAATGACAATTAGAGATTATAGTTTCCCATGCCATGCATAAGTATCTAGGAGTGGATAATGATTTATCTTGGATGTCAACATTGCATTAAAATGATTGTGATGTAGTATTGATGATATGGTATCCTCCTCTGAACGTTCGAGTGGCTTGACTTGGCACATGTTCATGCATGTAGTTGAATGAAAACCAACATAGCCTCTATGATATTTATGTTCATGGTGTTGATATCCTACTCATGCTAGTGTCCAATGTTACTTATGCATAATGCATGTTCATGACTGTTGTTGCTCTCTAGCTGGCCGCTTCTCAACCTATTTGCTAGCCTTCGCCTGTACTAAGCGGGAATTCTGCTTGTGCATCAAAAACCTTGAACCCAAGTTATTCCAGATGAGTCCACCATACCTACCTATATGCGGCATTACCCTGCCATCCTAAGTAAATTTGCATGTGCCATCTCTAAGAACTTCAAACAAATATCCTTTTTGTGTGCCTAGATCATTCATGGAACGATAGGAGGCATTCGGTATCTTCCATGCTAAGAGGGTTATTCTCAGGATGAGTGTTTATTCACTCACTATCGCACGAGAAAAGGGCGGTAATAGGGGATTCCCAGCCTCGAACTCAAATTGCAAATAATTAAACAAAACTCCCCCGGGACTGTTGTTGGTATGGACGGCACCCGTTGTTCCATACAAGCCGTGGAGTGTGATTGTTGGTGGAGGAGGAGCAAACCTTTACTTTTACCGCTTGGGAACCGCCACTAGTGTGCTTAGCATGGAAGATATTGATAACTGATGGACGCGAAGTAAACAAGAAGGGTGCATTTCTCAAAATATCATTTACCACTGTTTTAAAACTTGAGCTCTGGCACCGCTGCAAATCACTGCTTCCCTCTGCGAAGGGACTTTCTATTTACTTTTATATTGTGTCATCACCTTCTAAAATAAGCGCCAGAACCTGAGAGCACTGTTGTCATCCTTATGCATTGTGTGTAGCTAATGTTGGGTGCATCATGACTGGATCTTTTCTACCATGAATTACAATGTTTGGTCACTTTTTGAACTTTGGAGGTGCTCTGCATTTATGTTTTGCAGTCTCAGAAAGGGCTAACGAGATACCACTATTTTCATATTATATCATGGTTGTTTTGATAACGTGTTGCTGTTTGAGATATCTTATTATTGCTATCTAGCTGATTATGCCATTGATATGAGTTAATATAATTTTTAAGAGTTATTGTCGGCATGGTTAGTTATAATATTGGCTGAAAACCTGGGTGCTGTTTAAGCTTACTTATGCAAACAAGAGCAAAAGAGTTTGTAAAAGTTTTCCTTTTTCACTTTCAGTTTATCAACTGAATTGTTTGAGGACAGGCAAAGGTTTAAGCTTGGGGGAGTTGATACGTCTCCAACGTATCTACTTTTCCTAACATTTTTCCTCTTGTTTTGGACTCTAATTTGCATGATTTGAATGAAACTAACCCGGACTGACGTTGTTTTCAGCAGAACTACCATGGTGTTGTTTTTGTGCAGAAATAAAAGTTCTCGGAATGGAACGAAACTTTGCGAGGAATTTTTATATAATAAATAAAAATTTCTGGAGCCAAGACCAACTAGAGAGGGGCACCTGGGTGGGCACAACCCACCAGGCCCCCCCTCTAGGCGCGCCCAGGTGGGTTGTACCCACCTGGTGGCCCCGCAGACGCTGAAACCTACGCTATAAAATCACATTTTTCCAAAAAAATCAGGGAGAAATAATTATCGCGTTCCACGAGACGGAGCCGCCGTCACCTCCTGTTCTTCATCGGGAGGCCAGATATGGAGTCCGTTTGGGGCTCCGGAGAGGGGGATCTTCGATCTTCGACATCACCAACCCTTCTCCATCGCCAATTCCATGATGCTCCCCACCGTGAGTGAGTAATTCCTTCGTAGGCTCGCTGGTCGGTGAGGAGTTGGATGAGATTCATCATGTAATCAAGTTAGTTTGTTAGGGCATGATCCCTAGTATCCATTATGTTCTGTGATTGATGTTGCTTTGACTTTGCCATGCTTAATGCTTGTCACTTTGGGCCCGGGTGCCATGATTTCAGATCTGAACCGTTTATGTTATCACAATTATATCCCTGTTCTAGATCCAATCTTGCAAGTTATAGTCACCTACTACGTGTTATGATCCGGCAACCCCGGAGTAACAATAGTCGGGACCACTCCCGGTGATGACCGTAGTTTGAGGAGTTCATGTACTCACTGTGTGTTAATGCTTTGTTCGGGTTCTCTATTAAAAGGAGGCCTTAATATCCCTTAGTTTCAATAGGACCCCACTGCCACGGGAGGGCAGGGCAAAAGATGGCACGCGAGTTCTTTCCATAAGCACGTATGACTATTGACGGAATACATGCCTACAATATATTTATGAACTAGAGCTAGTGTTGTATCGCCCTAGGTTATCACTGTCACATGAAGAATATCATCCAACAAATTGCCGATCCAATGCCTACGAATTTCTCTTATATTGTTCTTGCTAAGTTACTACTGCTATCGTTACTGTTGCACTTGCTATAAAACTACTGTTATCACTATTACCATTACTATTGTTGTTGCTACAACTATCAAACCTATTATATTACTTTGCTACTGATCACGTTGCTACAGATAATTAATCTCTAGGTGTGGTTGAATTGACAACTTAGTTGCTAATACTTGCAAGTATTCTTTGGCTCACCTTGTGTCAAATCTATAAATTTGGGTCGAATACTCTACCCTTGAAAACTATTGCGATCCCATATACTTGTGGGTTATGAGGCCCCTCTGTCGTTTTCCTCATATCTCCTTCCTCCTCGAGCTCTCCTGCAACTCCAGTGCACGGCCAAAGCGTCGCCATGACCAAGCCCCTCCATCCGCGTGATCTGCTTCCCCCAGATTGTCGACATACGCGTTGCCCCGGACGTGCTCCGCTGCTCCCCTCGTTCGCCTATATATAGCCCCCCTAGACTCCTGAGCATCCCATCAGCCACCATCTCCCTCCTAGCACCCTCCTTGACGAACAGTTCGAACTCTCAGGCTCGAATTGCTTCCCTCCGCCTGCCATGGCCGCCACTGCCCTTCGCCTAAATTCGAGCCACCCGAGCCCCCCTCTCCCTCTAACCTTCCCCAAGGTGCTCACCTAGCCTCGGCAGAGCCCACCCCAACTCTATCCCCATCGTTGCACCACCGGAGCACCCTGCCCATCATCGCTCGTCATCGGTCGCCATCGCATCCAAAGGAGCGTGATAGCCCACAAGTATAGGGGATCAATTGTAGCCTCTTTCGATAAGTAAGAGTGTCGAACCCAACGAGGAGCTAAAGGTAGAACAAATATTCCCTCAAGTTCGATCGACCACCGATACAACTCTACGCACGCTTAACGTTCGCTTTACCTAGAACAAGTATGAAACTAGAAGTACTTTGTAGGTGTTTTTGGATAGGTTTGCAAGATAATAAAGAGCGCGTAAATAAAAAGTAGGGGCTGTTTAGATAAAGAAGCAATAAAGTTAGTATAGCGAGTGTGGAAAAGTGGTGGTAGGAGTTGCGAAATTGTCCCTAAGCAATTGACTACTTTACTAGACCGATAGCAAGTTTTATGTGGGAGAGGCCACGGCTAGCATGTCATCCCTGACTTGGAATTCTATGCACTTATGATTGGAACTATTAGCAAGCATCCGCAACTACTAATGTGCATTAAGGTAAAACCCAACCATAGCATTAAGATATATTGGTCCCCCTTCAATCCTGTATCCATCAATTTCTATGCTAGGTTGAAGCTTCTGTCACTCTTGCCCTCCAATACATAGTCCGATCAACATACAACTAACCCTATGGTGTGACCACGCGCGCGCTCATATGATGGGCACCAAAGGACAGCAACATAACCACAAGCAAATTAAACCAATCATAGCAATTCATCAATTAACGATAGGACAACGAAAATCTACTCAGACATTATAGGATGGCAACACATCATTGGATAATAATATGAAGCATTGATAACCCACAAGTATAGGGGATCGCAACAATTTTCGAGGGTAGAGTATTCAACCCAAATTTATTGATTCGACACAAGGGGAGCCAAAGAATATTCTCAAGTATTAGCAGTTGAGTTGTCAATTCAACCACACCTGGATAACTTAGTATCTGCAGCAAAGTATTTAGTAGCAAGTAGTATGGAAGTAACGGTAACGGTAGCAAAAGTAATATTTTTTGGGTTTTGTAGTGATTATAACAGTAGCAACGGAAAAGTAAATAAGCAAAGAACAATATGTGAAAAGCTCGCAGGCATTGGGTCGGTGATGGAGAATTATGCCAGATGTGGTTCATCATGTAACAGTCATAACATAGGGTGGCACAGAACTAGCTCCAATTCATCAATGCAATGTAGGCATGTATTCCAAATATAGTCATACGTGCTTATAGAAAAGAACTTGCCTGACATCTTTTGTCCTACCCTCCCGTGGCAGCGGGGTCCTAGCGGAAACTAAGGGATATTAAGGCCTCCTTTTAATAGAGTACCGGACCAAAGCATTAACACATAGTGAATACATGAACTCCTCAAACTACGGTCATCACCGGGAGTGGTCCCGATTATTGTCACTTCGGGGTTGCCGGATCATAACACATAGTAGGTGACTATAGACTTGCAAGATAGGATCAAGAACTCACATATATTCATGAAAACATAATAGGTTCAGATCTGAAATCATGGCACTCGGGCCCTAGTGACAAGCATTAAGCATAGCAAAGTCATAGCAACATCAATCTCAGAACATAGTGGATACTAGGGATCAAACCCTAACAAAACTAACTCGATTACATGATAAATCTCATCCAACCCATCACCGTCCAGCAAGCCTACGATGGAATTACTCACGCACGGCGGTGAGCATCATGAAATTGGTAATGGAGGATGGTGATGATGACTACGGCGACTGATTCCCCTCAGCAGAGCCCCAAACAGACTCCAGATCAGCCCTCCCGAGAGAGTTTAGGGCTTGGCGGTGGCTCCGTATCGTAAAACGTGATGAATCTTTCTCTTTGATTTTTTTCTCCCTGAACATGAATATATGGAGTTAGAGTTGAGGTCGGTGGAGCTCCAGGGGGCCCACGAAGCAGGGGGGCGCGCCCCCCACCCTCGTGGAAAGGGTGTGGGCCCCCTGGCCTTGATTCTTTCTTTTTTATTATTTCCAAAAATAATCTCCGTGAAGTTTCAGGTCATTCCGAGAACTTTTGTTTCTGCACAAAGATAACACCATGGCAACTCTACTGAAAACAGCGTCAGTCCGGGTTAGTTCCATTCAAACCATGCAAGTTAGAGTCCAAAACAAGGGCAAAAGTGTTTGGAAAAGTAGATACGACGGAGACGTATCAACTCCCCCAAGCTTAAACCTTTGCTTGTCCACAAGCAATTCAGTTGACAAACTGAAAGTGATAAAGAAAAACTTTTACAAACTCTGTTTGCTCTTGTTGTTGTAAATATGTAAAGCCAGCATTCAAGTTTTCAGCCAAGATTATGAACTAACCATATTCACAATAACTCTTAGGTCTCATGTTTACTCATATCAATGGCATAATCAACTAGCGAGCAATAATAATAAATCTCGGATGACAACACTTTCTCAAAACAATCATGATATGATATAACAAGATGGTATCTCGCTAGCCCTTTCTGAGACCGCAAAACATAAATGCAAAGCACCTTTAAAGATCAAGGACTGACTAGACATTGTAATTCATGGTAAAAGAGATCCAGTCATAGTCATACCCAATATAAATTAATAGTAATGGATGCAAATGACAGCGGTGCTCTCCAGCTGGTGCTCTTTAATAAGAGGATGATGACTCAACATAAAAGTAAATGGATAGGCCCTTCGCAGAGGGATTCAAGGATTTGTAGAGGTGCCAGAGCTCGATTTTGAAATAGAGATAAATAATATTTTGAGCGGCATACTTTCATTGTCAACATAACAACCAAGAGATGGCGGTATCTTCCATGCTACACACATTATAGGCGGTTCCCAAATAGAATGGTAAAGTTTATACTCCCCCTCCACCAACAAGCATAAATCCATGGCTTGCTCGAAACAACGAGTGCCTCCAACTAACAACAGTCCCGGGGGAGTTTTGTTTGCAATTATTTTGATTTGATTTGCATAAAGCATGGGACTGGGCATCCCGGTGACCAGCCATTTTCTCGTGAGTGAGGAGCGGAGTCCACTCCTCTTGAGAATAACCCGCCTATCATGGAAGATACAGACAGCCCTAGTTGATACATGAGCTATTCGAGCATACAAAACAGAATTTCATTTGAAGGTTTAGAGTTTGGCACATACAAATTTACTTGGAACGGCAGGTAGATACCGCATATAGGAAGGTATGGTGGACTCATATGGAATAACTTTGGGGTTTAAGGGATTGGATGCACAAGAAGTATTCCCGCTTAGTACAAGTGAAGGCTAGCAAAAGACTGGGAAGCGACCAACTGGAGAGCGACAACAGTCATGAACATGCATTAAAATTAATGAACATTGAGTGCAAGCATGAGTAGGATATAATCCACCATGAACATAAATATCGTGAAGGCTATGTTGATTTGTTTCAACTACATGTGTGAACATGTGCCAAGTCAAGTCACTTGAATCATTCAAAGGAGGATACCACCCCATCATACCACATCACAACCATTTTAATAGCATGTTGGCACGCAAGGTAAACCATTATAAACTCCTAGCTAATTAAGCATGGCATAAGTAACTATAATCTCTAATTGTCATTGCAAACATGTTTATTCATAATAGGCTGAATCAGGAACGATGAACTAATCATATTTACAAAAACAAGAGAGGTCGAGTTCGTACCAGCTTCTCCCATCTCAGTCAGTCCATCATATATCGTCATAATGGCCTTTCACTTGCACGACCTAACGATGTGAATAATAATAATTGTGCACGTGCATTGGACTAAGCTGGAATCTGCAAGCATTCAATAAACAGGAGAAGAAAAGGCAATATGGGCTCTTGTTTAAATCAACAATAATGCATATAAGAGCCACTTGAACAGTTTCATTATGGTCTTCTCCTATTGACCCCCAAAGAAAAGAAAAGAAGCTATTTACACAGGAAAACTCCCAACAAGCAAAAGAAGAACATGAAATGTTTTTGGGTTTTCTTTTAATTATCTACTACTACAGCAAGAAAATAAACTAGCTAAAAGCTATTACTATTTTTTTTGGTTTTCTTAAGGTTTTTCAAACACACAAGAAGAAAGCATAAAAAGGAAAAATAAACTAGCATGGATATTACAGTGGAAAAGTATGAGCACCGACAACTAGCAATGAGTGTGTCAACGTGAATGTAATGTCGGTGAGAAATACGTACTCCCCCAAGCTTAGGCTTTTGGCCTAAGTTGGTCTATGGCCACGGCTGGGCTGGCGGATATCCATAGTTATAATTGTGGTCGTAGTGTGAAGAAGCCTCGGATTGCCACTGGTTGGCAATCGCCTCTAGATCCCACTGGTAGTTAGACTGTCGTGGAGGATCAAATTGTGATTCCGGCTCTGGCTCTGTAGGGTTCCGGTAAGCGTGGATGGTCGTCCGCGGAACGAGATACTGGCCTGCAGATAAATCAAACAAGGAAGGAGCAGGCAAGGTAATAGTCTCAGGGTGTTTCTTATCAAATAACAGTTTGTATTTAAGAGCCCTTTCCCTATTCTTAACAATAAAATCATGTGCTACCATACTCTTATAATCTAGATAAACAGAAGGCAGCAGTTTTTCTTCTTTCTCATAGTGCCTAATAGGTATGTTATAGTATGCAGCGAGGCGCGAGGCGAAGATGCCTCCCAAGATGGGCCCTTAGTACGGTTAAGATTTAACCGCTTTGCAACATTAGCGCCCATACTAAATGTATCATCACGAAACAAGGCATGGCACAAAATAATAATATCAGGGACACTCAGGTTTCCACAGTTTCCGCGACCAATTAAGCACCTACTAGCAAATATAGCAAAGTAACGTAGAACAGAAAAATGTATGCTAGTGATTC
The DNA here is from genome assembly GCF_002575655.3 of Aegilops tauschii subsp. strangulata. Classification (NCBI taxonomy): domain Eukaryota; kingdom Viridiplantae; phylum Streptophyta; class Magnoliopsida; order Poales; family Poaceae; genus Aegilops; species Aegilops tauschii. The sequence continues at coordinate 371,203,833 of NC_053036.3, forward strand.
GTGCGTCGGAAACCTTCCTCGTTTCCCCTACAGCAATTGTATCAATAAACCCCTCCACATCGTTACGATGTGGTTTCTCTATGAAACCCGGAAAAGGTAACTTGCACACCTCACAGAATTCACGAAGGGTCATCTCCTTATACTCATCATATAAATAAAAATCCACCGTAGGTGGTGACCTCCTAGAATGGAAATGAAAATTTTGCACAAAGGTATTGGTGAGTAAGAGATACTGTTTGCGTTGGTCGCGGAGGAAGTCGGTGAGGCCTGCATTCTCAGCCAACTCATAAAAATCATCATAAATCCCGGCTGCTCTCAAGAAATCATCGCAAGGCCATTCACACGGCCGAACCTCCGTGGTGCGAGGCAGATTATATTTGGGCCTCTCTTCTTCTTCATTTTGCTTGTCCTTCGAACTTCGGCTCGAAGAGCCCCTCAAAAATCTCTTCATCATTTTCTGAAAATTTCTGAAATTTTTAGTAACTTCAAATAAAAATGAACCAAACTCAACAAAATTGATAGCAACTACTCCTACAAGTGCCTAGGGCCTATATCATGCATTAGAACTACTTGGAACCATATAAATTTGACATGCAAGCTCAAGAACATGGTCACCTAGGCAGCACAAATTTGCAATGAATAAAACACTAGAACAGAAACTAATTGGACCATTGGAGGAGTCACATACCAAGGAACAATCCCCCAAAGCAGTTTTGTAAGAGGTGCTTTGTGCAAGGAGATCGAAAATCGCAGCAAAATGAGCTAGAACTCGTGCTTGAGCTGGTTGGTGATTTTTTTGGGAGGAAGAAGAAGTGTGTGGGTGCAGGAATAAGTGGAGGGGAGCCACCATGGGCCCACGAGGCAGGGGGCGCGCCCAGGGGGTGGGCGCGCCCTGGACCCTCGTGGCCAGGTGCCAGCTCCCCCTGATGTGTTCTCAGTGCCAGAATTCTCAAATATTCCAGAAAAAATCATATTCAATTTCGGGGCATTTGGAGAACATTTATTTTCAGGGTATTTTTTGTTGCACGGATAATTCAGAAAACAGAAAGAAAATATTATTTTTACTTTATTTCAACTAAATAACAGAAAGTAAAAGGAGGGTACAGAAGGTTGTGCCTTCTAACTTCATCCATCTCATGCTCATCAAAAGGAATCCACTAACAAGGTTGATCAGGTCTTGTTAACAAACTCATTCCGACTAACATGGAACTAGAGAAATTTGGAATAACACTATGTTACCTCAACGGGGATATGCACATCCCCAACAATAAGAATATCATATCTCTTCTTGACAGTAGGTAGAGGAAATTCAAAACCTCCAAAAATAATCGATGGAATTTTTCCAATAGAGTTTATACTATGAACGTGAGGTTGTTTCCTCGGAAAGTGTACCGTATGCTCATTGCCATTAACATGAAACGTGACATTGCCTTTGTTGCAATCAATAACAGCCCCTACAGTATTAAAAAAGGGTCTTCCAAGAATAATAGACATACTATCATCCTCGGGAATATCAAGAATAACAAAGCCCGTTAAAATAGTAACATTTGCAACCACAACAGGCACATCCTCACAAATGCCGACAGGTATAGTAGTTGATTTATCAGCCATTTGCAGAGATATTTTAGTAGGTGTCAACTTATTCAAATCAAGTCTACGATATAAAGAGAGAGGCATAACACTAACATCGGCTCCAAGATCACATAAGGCAGTTCTAACATAATTTCTTTTAATGGAGCATGGTATAGTTGGTACTCCTGGATCTCCTAGTTTCTTAGGTATTCCACCCTTGAAAGTGTAATTAGCAAGCATGGTGGAAATTTCAGCTTCCGGTATCTTTCTCTTATTTGTAACAATATCTTTCATATACTTAGCATAAGGATTCATTTTGAGCATATCAGTCAAACGCATACGCAAGAAGATAGGTCTAATCATTTCAGCAAAGCGCTCAAAATCCTCATCATCCTTTATCTTGGATGGTTTAGGCGGAAAAGGCATGGGTTTCTGAACCCATGGTTCTCTTTCTTTACCGTGCTTCCTAGCAAGGAAGTCTCTTATCATAACGTTGATTCTTTGATTGTGGGTTATCAAGATCAACAGCAGGTTCAATTTCTAGATCATTGTCATTACTAGGTTGAGCATCAACATGAACATCATCATTAATATTATCACTAGGTTCATGTTCATCACCAGATTGTGTTTCAGCATCAGAAATAGAAATATCATTGGGATTATCAGGTGTGTCAACAATAGGTTCACTAGAAGCATGCAGAGTCCTATCATTTTTCTTTTTCTTCTTTTTAGAAGGACTAGGTGCATCAATATTATTTTCTGAGAATCCTGCTCAATTCTCTTAGGATGACCTTCAGGATACAAAGGTTCCTGAGTCATTTTACCAGTTCTAGTAGCCACTCTAACAGCAAAATCATTATTCTTACTATTCAATTCATTGAGCAAATCATTCTGGGCCTTAAGTACTTGTTCTACTTGAGTGGTAACCATAGAAGCATGTTTACTAATGAGTTTAAGTTCACCTTTAACTCTAGACATACAATCACTCAAGTGTTCAATCATATAAGCATTACGTTTTAATTCTCTACCAAAATAAGCATTGAAGTTTTCTTGTTTAACCATAAAATCATCAAACTCATCTAAGCATTGGCTAGCAAATTTAGTAGGAGGGATTTCAGCTTTATCATATCTATAAAGAGAATTTACCTTTACTACCTGTGTCGGGTTATCAACACCATGTGTTTCTTCAATAGGTAATGGATTAAAATCATATATTTCTTCAACAGGCGGTAAATTAAGACCATGTATTTCTTCAATAGGAGGTAAATTCTTAACATCTTCAGCTTTTATACCTTTTTCTTTCATAGATTTCTTTGCCTCTTGCATATCTTCAGGACTAAGAAATAGAACACCCCTTTTCTTCGGAGTTGGCTTAGGAGTTGGTTCAGGAAGTGTCCAATTATTTTCATTGGTCAACATATTATTCAATACAATTTCAGCTTCATCTGGTGTTCTTTCCCTGAAAACAGAACCAGCACAACTATCCAGGTGGTTTCTGTAAGCATCGGTTAGTCCATTATAAAAGATATCAAGTATTTCATTTTTCTTCAGAGGATGATCAGGCAAAGCATTAAGTAATTGGAGAAGCCTCCCCCAAGCTTGTAGGAGACTCTCTTCTTCAATTTGCACGAAATTATATATTTCCCTTAAGGCAGCTTGTTTCTTATGAGCGGGGAAATATTTAGCAGAGAAGTAATAAATCATGTCCTGGGGACTACGCACACAACCAAGATCAAGAGAATTAAACCATATCTTAGCATCACCCTTTAATGAGAACGGAAATATTTGAAGGATATAATAGTAGCGAGTTTTCTCATCATTGGTGAACAGGGTAGCTATATCATTTAATTTAGTAAGATGTGCCACAACAGTTTCAGATTCATAGCCATAGAAAGGATCAGATTCAACCAAAGTAATTATATCAGGGTCGACAGAGAATTCATAATCCTTATCAGTAACAAAGATAGGTGAAGTAGCATAAGCAGGATCATATTTCATTCTAGCATTTAGAGTTTTTTGTTTCAGCTTAACTAATAATATCTTTAGATCACTTCTACCATTGCAAGCAAGAAAGTCTCTAGCAGTTTGTTCATCCATAACATAGCCCTCAGGCACAACAGGCAATTCATATCTAGGGGGAGAATCTTCATCATCACTTTCATCAATATTATCAGTTTCAATGATTTCATTCTCTCTAGCCCTAGCAAGTTGTTCATCAAGGAATTCACCAAGTGGCACAGTAGTATCAAGCATAGAAGTAGTTTCATCATAAGTATCATGCATAGCAGAAGTGGCATCATCAATAACATGCGACATATCAGAATTAATAGCAGAAGCAGGTTTAGGTGTCGCAAGCTTACTCAAAACAGAAGGTGAATCAAGTGCAGAGCTAGATGGCAGTTCCTTACCTCCCCTCGTAGTTGAGGGATAAATTTTTGTTTTCGCATCTTTCAAGTTCTTCATAGTGACCAACAGATATAAATTCCAAGTGACTCAAAGAATAGAGCTATGCTCCCCGGCAACGGCGCCAGAAAATTGTCTTGATAACCCACAAGTATAGGGGATCGCAACAGTTTTCGAGGGTAGAGTATTCAACCCAAATTTATTGATTCGACACAAGGGGAGCCAAAGAATATTCTCAAGTATTAGCAGTTGAGTTGTCAATTCAACCACACCTGGATAACTTAGTATCTGCAGCAAAGTATTTAGTAGCAAAGTAGTATGGAAGTAACGGTAACGGTAGCAAAAGTAATATTTTTGGGTTTTGTAGTGATTATAACAGTAGCAACGGAAAAGTAAATAAGCAAAGAACAATATGTGAAAAGCTCGTAGGCATTGGATCGGTGATGGAGAATTATGCCGGATGTGGTTCATCATGTAACAGTCATAACATAGGGTGACACAGAACTAGCTCCAATTCATCAATGTAATGTAGGCATGTATACTGAATATAGTCATACGTGCTTATTGAAAGAACTTGCGTGACATCTTTTGTCCTACCCTCCCGTGGCAGCGGGGTCCTAGCGGAAACTAAGGGATATTAAGGCCTCCTTTTAATAGAGTACCGGACCAAAGCATTAACACATAGTGAATACATGAACTCCTCAAACTACGGTCATCACCGGGAGTGGTCCCGATTATTGTCACTTCGGGGTTGCCGGATCATAACACATAGTAGGTGACTATAGACTTGCAAGATAGGATCAAGAACTCACATATATTCATGAAAACATAATAGGTTCAGATCTGAAATCATGGCACTCGGGCCCTAGTGACAAACATTAAGCATAGCAAAGTCATAGCAACATCAATCTCAGAACATAGTGGATAATAGGGATCAAACCCTAACAAAACTAACTCGAGTACATGATAAATCTCATCCAACCCATCACCGTCCAGCAAGCCTACGATGGAATTACTCATGCACAATAGTGAGCATCATGAAATTGGTGATGGAGGATGGTTGATGATGACGACGGCGATGGATTCCCCTCACCGGAGCCCCAAACGGACTCCAGATCAGCCCTCCCGAGAGAGTTTAGGGCTTGGTGGCGGCTCCGTATCGTAAAACATGATGAATCTTTCTCTCTAATTTTTTTCTCCCCGAACACGAATATATTGAGTTGGAGTTGAGGTCGGTGGAGCTCCAGGGGCCCACGAGGCAGGGGCGCGCCCCCCACCCTCGTGGAAAGGGTGTGGGCCCCCTGGCCTTGATTCTTTCGCCAGTATTTTTTATCATTTCCAAAAATAATCTCCGTGAAGTTTCAGGTCATCCCAAGAACTTTTGTTTCTGCACAAAGATAACACCATCGCAATTCTGCTGAAAACTGCGTCAGTCCGGGTTAGTTCCATTCAAATCATGCAAGTTAGAGTCCAAAACAAGGGCAAAAGTGTTTGGAAAAGTAGATACGACGGAGACGTATCAAGCATAAAGCACCATGTTCAAGTAGAGGGTACAGCGGGTTGCGGGAGAGTGGACCGCTGTAGATAGATGGGGGAAGGTGATGGAGATGTTGGTGAAGATGGCGGAGGTGTTGGTGTAGATTGCGGTGATGATGACGGCCCCGGCGGCGTTCCGGCGCCACCGGAAGCAAGGGGGAGAGAGCCCCCCTCCTTCTCCTTCTTCCTTGGCCTTCTCCCTAGGTGGGAGAAGGATTTCCCCTATGGTCCTTGGTCTCCATGGCGGCGGAGGGGCGAGAGCCCCTCCGAGATTGGATCTGTCTCTTTGTCTCTCGCTGTTCCTGCATTCCAGATTCTGCCCTTTCACCGTTTCTTATATTCCCGGAGATCCGTAACTCCGATTGGGCTGAAATTTGAACACGATTTCTATCCGGATTGTCGGTGGGAATGACACCTATGGGGTCACTGGGATCCCTTCTACAGTCGGCGGGCGCGAGGTTGTGCAAAGAGCTGGTCTGACAGGAAGCACACGGGTCGTTTACCCAGGTTTGGGCCGCGAAGATGCGTAATACCCTAGTCTGGTTTGGTGGATGTATCGAGTGTTCTTGTGTTCTTGAGCTAGCTACGGGGTGCAACTTGCCCAAAAGAGCCGAATCCCCCTCCTGATCACCTCGGGCCTCCTTTTATAGGCAAAAAGGGGTTGCCACAGTGGCACATAGGAGGTGGAAAGGTCTACCGTTGATAAGCCTATCCTTTGGGACCGTCGGACAAACGCATTTAATGCACTGCCGACGTGTCCCTCTTGCTTTATCGGGGACGGCAAGGAAGCACGTCCCAGCTGTCGCCGCCTCGCCTGGCCTTGACACTCCTCCGAGCTGACGAGGCATCGCGGCGGCACGTCGGCTGGCAACTGGGCTGGCGCGGTGGTGGAGCCTTCACGAAGGGTTGCATGCCACAACGCAGGTGCTTGCTGAGTCGGTGTAGAGGCCGCCCGTCGCCACGCAGGTGCCTGCCCAGCTGGTTGAGCTAGCAGCTACTTGGGGATGGCGGTGGAGTCTTGGCTAGTGTGGGCCTAGCAGTGGCCCCGCTGATGCCCTCGGCAAGGGTCTTGCCGGGGGCCCGCCAAGGGTCTTGTCGTGGCGTTGCAGTCGTAACCGGCAAGCGTGGATTTCCTCGGCCAGGATCTCGCCGAGGGTCGCCGTCTTCTGGTCCTCATCTGATCTCACATGTTTATGATCTTGACGAAGATCTGCATGCCACCACAGAGGCGCCTCCCGAGCCTTGGTTCCAATGTAATTGGTTAGGTTGGAACCCGTGGGCTCAAGGGTGGCTTGCTTCGCTGGCATCGGTCAGGCTGCCCCGGCAAGGCTCTTGCCGGGGCTGCGGAGGCTGCCTCGGCAAGGATCTTGCCGAGGGAGTCTACTTCACCCTCTTGTCCTCCTGTGTTTCTGGTCTTGGTGTTGCCTTGGTTGTCTTGTGCTTTGGCGTCTCTCCGCCTTCCCTCCTCTGCCCTGCTAAATGTGGCCGTGGCACGTGGCTCTGACTGCCCGTGCACAAGTAAAGGGGTCAAAAGAGGGCCCCTACTTTTCTACACCGACAGGAGCCCCCGGGTCTGGGCCACACATAAGGGCGACGCGTTGTTGGGCCAGGCCCAGAACGGTGCACGGGCAGGTGGGGCGGATTTTTACCGAATAACTGTTTCGTCCGCTGCGCTTCCCCACGACCTACGTTGAACGCGCGAGATGGAGGGTCTTGTGTGACCTGGGGATCATGCTTGGGACGGTTCCGGCACGCATGCGTCACGTCGCAGTTAATGGGAAAAGAGGCGGCCCACGCCTTCCCCGTAAAAAGGAATATCCGCGGGCGCGCTGCTCATTTACCCCCTGCGTCTTCTTCAATCTCGGAACCGCCATCCCCTTCTCCTTCCTTCGCAAGCTTTCGCCTTTGCTTGCCAGTGCCGCGTCTTCACCGCCCTCCGTCTTCTACTTCTCGCAGCAACCATGGCCCCCAAAACCACCAACAAAGGCAAGGGAGTGGCTAAGGACGCCGGGGCGGCGGATCTGCCGGAGAGCAAGTCGGTGGCGCGGCGGACGCAGCTCACCTACTTCCCCTCGACGGTCGACGTGTTTGAGCTCCGGGACTGCTTCAAGCCTCTGTGGGGGTGCAAGACAGGGGGAGACGACGGGGCATCCAGCCACGCGCGTCATCCCCGCCAATTGCGTTGAGGCCGCCCGAATCGGTACCCGTTCTTCGTCGATTACTTTTCTTGTGGCCTTTGCCCCCTTTCTCCGATTTCTTCAACGATATCATGCACACATTTGGCTTCCACCTTCTGGATTTCACTCCAAACGCCGTGGCATGCATGGCTTTGTTCGCCCATCTCTATGAGGGCTTCGCCGGAGTTCTTCCCAACACAGCGCTCTTCCGCCATTATTTTTACCCCCGCATCCAGAAGGGAGGCGCCATTTCTAGTTGCGTCACTTGGATCCCAAGGTCCAAAGGGACGTACCCGGAGGGCGCCTAGAAGGAGAGGTGGGAAGAATGGCGGGGCCGATGGTGCTGGATTGAGGAGGACGACCCACAGGAGTTCTGCCAGGTCCGCCAGGCGCCACCAGTCCATAGGAACGACTGGGGCGACGTTGATGCCCAGGATGGCAAGCTCGAGATCGCCACCACCAGGATCCACCGCCTCACCATTGGCGGGCTTACCCTGGAGATGATTGGGGCGGATTTCCTCCGCCGCCGAATCGCTCCTTTGCACAACAAGGGGAGGTCGGCCTGGCTCTTCCAGAATGCGGCTGACATCATGAGGCTTCGCCCTGGCCTCAATCACAACTTCACGGTGATGGGGCATGCTCATTTCTGCCAGCAGATCTTTCAGCTCGACGTGAACCGCGACGGCTGGGCCGAGAGGTCCGGCAAGGCTGCGAAGCCCGGCAAGGTCGTCAAGGGGCCCTTGTTTGGGTTGCCGGCGGGGGTGGTCCCGCTGAGCAACAACTCGCGTCAGACCGACATCATCGCCATGATGCCGGACTGCAATGCGCATGGTCATGTTCCAAGCTAGGCCGTGCCGCCGGAGGAGCAGGTGCAGGAGTTTTTTGACAGCTTGGCGGAGGTGTATGTCCGCAACGAGCCGCTGCTCATCCAGGACACCACTCAGGCCGAGCTGGACTATATCACCGCCAGGGCGGTGGAGGCGGAGCTCGCCAGGCAGGCTGGCAGTGCTGGCGGCATGGAGGACGAGGTCGCAGCAGCCGCGGAGGAGAAGGAGCTCGCCAAGTGGGCGGAATCCGCTGGAGAGGCCAGCAGCGCCGGCAGCGGGGCCCCTCTCATTGAAGATGCGCCCGACGAGTCGTCGTCGGCGAAGGAGGAGGAGGAGGTCGAGGCCGTCGACCCCCCAGCCATGGGGAGAGGGCGAGTCCTGCGGCGGGCCAGCTCCGGCGAGCCGGTTCGGCCCGGCAAGGCCGTGCAACCCCGGCATGCCTAGGAGACATCCGCACGCCAAACGAGGGCCGTGGCAGCAAAGAAAGTGGTGAAGGCCGCGGCGGCGAAGAAGAAAGCATCTGCCTCTTCTTCATCTAAGTGCGCTCAGACCCCACCTCCTTCCCCTCCTCCGGCTGACGTTGACGCGGAGGTCGTCTTTGACTTCGGGTCCCTCGGCCCAAGGAGGAAGAGGAAGGCAGCAGAGGAGGAGGAGGAGGAGGAGGAGTAAGCTTCTTGTTCCCTTCCCCCTTTTTGTCATCTTCGTCTCCTCAACTGTGCTGCTTATCTTGGATTGTTTTCATTTTTACAGGGACGTGGAGACGCCGGCCCAGAGGGTGAAAAGGGCCAGGTCCTCGGCGGACGGCCAGCCCCCGGCGGGCACCTCGAAGGCGCCACTGTTGGTGGTGAGCAACCCAAACAGCAGCCCTCGGGGCAGCCCCCGGCGTAAGTTCATCACTCGCCCTTCGTCAACGTGTGTTGGGGGCACGATCCCTTGGTGTTGACCTTGCCGTGATTGCAGGAGGAGGACAGCAGCAGCAGGAGCCACAGAGGGCTACCCCCAACACGCCGCCCCCATCGACCACGCCGCCCCGAGGGGCGTCCCCGGCAAGCGCGCCAAGCGTCGAGCCCATGCACACGGAGGAGGAGGCAAACTCGGGCATTGGTGGCTTCGCCTCGGCGCCAAATGTTGGTGGGGAGGGGACCTCTGCTTCCCAGCCCGGCACGGGTAAGTCGCTTGCCTTCCATCCCTATTCTTTCTGAATCTTTGTCTTGGCTTCGCCTTAGCCCCTTCTCAGTATCCAGATCCTTCTTTGGTGGATTCGGAGGACATAGATACCGTCATCGAGGATGTCACCAAGGACGCCGCGACGGAGGCCGACAGGATCGCCGCCGAGGAGGCCGCCAGGGGCGCTTCTGAAGATGCCACCAAGGGGCCCGCTGAGGAGCCCGGCAAGGCTGCTACCGAGGAGGCCGGCAAGGCCGCTGCCAAGGAGGAGGTGGTTGGTGACTAGCCTTCCTCCTCCGCTGCCTCTGGCTCCGGCAGGTATCTGAGGGTGAGCGGTGACCTTTTCATCCAACTCCCAGGGTCGTCGAGCTCCAGGGCGCCCATCAAGGGAGAGGTGTTCGACGAAGAGGTGCTTGCCGCCGCTGGGCTCGAGGTTGTTGACGAACCGAGCGCCAGTGGCGACGGTTCACAGGAGGAGCGGCTTCTCCAGGCCATGGGCGCCAGCTTTCGGAAGCTCCAGGCACTCCACTGCGCCCGCCTGGACAAGGCCAAGTCCAGGATGGCAACGCTGGACAAGGCGGAGGCGGACCTCAAGGTACGCGTCGCCGAGACGCAAACTTGGTTGTGGCCAAGCTTGTGAGGAGCTGAAGGCCGCCCAGGGCGAGCTGGCCAAGCGCGAGGTGGAGCTCACCATGAAGCGGGCCAACATCGAGAAGGCCCAGGAGACGGCGAAGAACCTGGCCGCTGAGGCCTAGGCCGCTCGAACCCAACACCAGGCCACGCTGAAGTCCCAGGAGGAGGACCTTGCCACAAGTGAGGAGAAGCTTGCCGCAACGCTCCGCGGCAAGGATGAGGAGGTGGAGAAGTCATCGTGCAGCGGACCCGGGAGCTGGAGCTGAGGCACAAGGAGGCACTTGATGCCTAGGCTCTGGTTCACGCCGACAAGGTGAAGGAGCTGGAGGTGGAGCGGGACGGGCTGAAAGACCAGGTCCTGAAGCTGTCCGAGGAGAAGGACACGCTCAACGCTGCCCTGATGGAGGCGCAGGGCACGGCCCTTAGCAGGGCCGGGCAGCTTTCCGAGGCCAACTACTCCATCAAAGACCTCAAGGTGAAGCTGGAGGGCCTCGAGGGGGCGCTGTCGGAGGCCAAGGCCCGGGAGGGGACCCTGGCCAAGAACCTGGAGGCCGAAAAGCAGCTGCGGAAGAACAAGACCGCCAACCACAAAGACTTTGTGGAGGGTGAGAATCGCTGGATCGGGCGCCTCGAAGACGTCGCCGGCAGGATCACCACGCAGCTGGCTGCCATGGGGATGCCAAATGTGAGGTATACCGCTGAGCGCAACGTGAGCCCCAACGCCAAGTTGACCGTCTTCTTCGAGGGCGTCCTCAGGGCCCTGGAGCAGCTCCACTCCAATCAAGCGGCCTCGCTGGCCGATGAGGCCCGGAGGCTTTGCCAGGGTGCCATGACCAAGGTCCTCACCAAGATGGCGTAATGGAACCCCAAACTCGACTTCGACGCCGCGCTGGATAGCTTGCCGGAGGGTGTGGACCTCGCGGTGCTCAAGGAGCGTATCAAGCCCATGATCAATCGCATCGGCAGAATTCAGAGGATAGAGGGTCAGCGCCGGGATTAGGCACCCCGTCTCTCACTGCCGTTGCAGGTTCATGACCAAGACAATTTTTATCTTTAGTTAGAACCGCAGCAACAATTGATGTAATATAACTCTGCAGTACTTTTAATATGATGCATGTTATCTTCCCGTTCGATCTTCCTTTGTATGTTCACCCTACGTTAACCGGGCAGGCTTGCCGACGCGTAAACCTAGGGCGGCACCTTGGGGACGGATCCCCAATGGCCTGCCGGGTGTGCTTGCTGCCGGGCGAACCACCTTACCACTTTCAACGCGGCCGCCCGAACTGTCGAGCTTGACTCGAGTCAGAATCGAGAGCGTTTCCAATTGTGGAAGGCCACCCTGCCGTTCTCGACGCGGCCGCTCGAGCTGTTGAGCGGACTCGAAACAGAACAAGGGCGTTGCCAACTGCGGAAGGGCCCCTTTGCGTGCAGGTTTTCCATACATAGGGCATGACCTTCGAGGACAATAACCTTATATATAAAAAGAAATTGCTCAAAGTTTCGCATGACTTAGCTTTTCTGTCGTCGCACGGGCTTCCACCGCGTCTGCAGATGGTGCTGTCAGGCTTGGTCGTCTCCCTCCTTGGAACGACGGCCACGAGGGGGCCGCCGCTCCGATCAGACCAGATTTCCACAACTGCGCCCCCTACCTGGCGCGCCAAAGACGTCGGTGGGAACGACACCTATGGGGTCACTGGGATCCCTTTTACGGTCGGCGGGCGCGAGGTTGTGCAAAGAGCAAGTCTGACAGGAAGCACACGGGTCGTTTACCCAGGTTCGGGCCGCGAAGATGCGTAATACCCTAGTCCTACCTTGGTGGATGTATTGAGTGTTCTTGTGTTCTTGAGCTAGCTACGGGGTGCAACTTGCCCAAAAGAGCCGAATCCCCCTCCTAGTCGCCTCGGGCCTCCTTTTATAGGCAAAAAGGGGTTGCCATAGTGGCACACAGGAGGTGGAAAGGTCTACCGTTGATAAGCCTATCCTTTGGGACCGTTGGACAAACACATTTAATGCGCTGCCGACGTGTCCCTCTTGCTTTATCGGGGACGGCAAGGAAGCACGTCCCAGCTGTCGCCGCCTCGCCTGGCCTTGACACGCGTCCGAGCTGACGAGGCGTCGCGGCGCCACGTCGGCTGGCTGCTGGGCTGGCGCGGTGGTGGATCCTTCACGAAGGGTTGCATGCCACCACGCAGGTGCTTGCTGAGTTGGTGTAGAGGCCGCCTGTCGCCACACAGGTGCCTGCCCAGCTGGTTGAGCTAGCAGTTGCTTGGGGACGGCGGTGGAGTCTTGGCTGGTGCGGGCCTGGCAGTGGCCCCACTGATGCCCTCGGCAAGGGTCTTGCCGGGGGCCCGACAAGGGTCTTGCCGTGGCGTTGCAGTCGTCCCCGGCAAGGCGCTTGCCGGGGGTCTTGTGGATTTCCTCGGCCAGGATCCCATCGAGGGTCGCCGTCTTCTGGTCCTCATCTGATCTCACATGTTTATGATCTTGACGAAGATCTGCATGCCACCACAGAGGCGCCTCCTGAGCCTTGGTTCCAATGTAATTGGTTAGGTTGGAACCCGTGGGCTCAAGGGTGGCTTGCTCCGCTGGCATCGGGCAGGCTGCCTCGGCAAGGCTCTTGCCGGGGCTGCGGAGGCTGCCGCGGCAAGGATCTTGCCGAGGGAGTCTACTTCGCCCTCTTGTCCTCCTGTGTTTCTGGTCTTGGTGTTGCCTTGGTTGTCTTGTGCTTTGGCTTCTCTCCGGCTTCCGTCCTCTGCCCTGCTAAGTGTGGCCGTGGCACATGGCTCTGACTGCCCGTGCACAAGTAAAGGGGTAAAAAAGAGCCCCTACTTTTGTGCACCGACACGGATATTAGCTTTCTTGCGGCGAAAGAAGGGCACAAACCGCCTTACGGGGTGTCCACGAGGGTCAGGGGCGCGCCCACCCCCCTGGGGCGCCCCCCTTGCCTCGTGGGCCCCTCGGGCATCGTCTCGCATTGATTCCACTTCTTAAAATTCACATATATTCCAAAAAACAATCTACGTCAGTTTTTATCCCGTTTGGACTCCGTTTGTTATGGATTTTCTGCGAAACAAAAAACATGCAACAAACAGGAACTGGCATTGGGCACTGGATCAATATGTTAGTCCCAAAAATAGTATAAAAAGTTGCCAAAAGTATATCAAAGTTGTATAATATTGGCATGGAACAATCAAAAATTATAGATACGACGGAGACGTATCAGCATCCCCAAGCTTAATTCCTGCTCGTCCTCGAGTAGGTAAATGATAAAAAAGATAATTTTTGATGTGGAATGCTACCTAGCATAATCTTGATCATGTAATCTAATCATGGCATGAATATTAAGACACGAGTGATTCAAAGCAATAGTCTATCATTTGACATTAAGACAATAATACTTCAAGCATGCTAATAAAGCAATCATGTCTTTTCAAAATAACATGGCTAAAGAAAGTTATCCCTACAAAATCATATAGTCTGGCTATGATCCATCTTCACCACACAAAATATTCAAATCATGCACAACCCCGATGACAAGCCAAGCAATTGTTTCATACTTTTAATGTTCTCAAACCTATTCAACTTTCACGCAATACATGAGTGTGAGCCATGGACATAGCACTATAGGTGGAATAGAATATGATGGTGGAGGTTGTGTGGAGAAGACAAAAAGGAAGAAAGTCTCACATCGATGCGGCTAATCAATGGGCTATGGAGATGCCCATCAATTGATTTCAATGCAAGGAGTAGGGATTTCCATGCAATAGATGCACTAGAGCTATAAGTGTATGAAAGCTCAAACTGAAACTAAGTGGGTGTGCATCCAACTTGCTTGCTCATGAAGACCTCGGGCATTTGAGGAAGCCCGTCGTTGGAATATATAAGCCAAGTTCTATAATGGAAATTCCCACTAGTATATGAAAGTGATAACTCAAGAGACTATCTATATGAAGAACATGGTTCTACTCTGAAGCACAAGTGTGGTAAAAGGATAGTAACATTGTCCCTTCTCTCTTTTCTCTCATTTTTTCTCTTTTTTTCTTTTTTTGGTGGGCTTCTTTGGCCTCTTTTATTTTGATAACCTCACATGGGACAATGTTCTAATAATGATGATCATCACACTTTTGTTTACTTACAACTCAATATTACAACTCAATGTCTAGAACAAAGTATGACTCTATATGAATGCCTCCGGCGGTGTACCAGGATGTGCAATGATCTAGCGTAGCAAAGATATCAAAAAAGGACAAGCCATGAAAATATCATGCTAGCTATCTTACGATCATGCAAAGCAATATGACAATGAATGCTCAAGTCATGTATATGATGATGATGGAAGTTGCATGGCAATATATCTCGGAATGGCTATGGAAATGCCATGATAGGTAGGTATGGTGGCTGTTTTGAGGAAGATATAAGGAGGCTTATGTGTGATAGAGCGTATCGTATCATGGGGTTTGGATGCACCGTCTAAGTTTGCACCAACTCTCGAGGTGAGAAAGGGCAATGCACGGTACCGAAGAGGATAGCAATGATGGAAGGGTGAGAGTGCGTATAATCCATGGACTCAACATTAGTCATAAAGAACTCACATACTTATTGCAAAAGTCTATTAGATATCGAAACAAAGTACTATGCGCATGCTCCTAGGGGGATAGATTGGTAGGAAAAGACCATCGCTCGTCCCCGGCCGCCACTCATAAGGAAGACAATCAATAAATAAATCATGCTCCGACTTCATCACATAACGGTTCACCATACGGGCATGCTACGGGAATCACAAACTTAAACACAAGTATTTATACAATCCACAACTACCCACTAGCATGACTCTAATTGTTGGAAATATGCCCTAGAGGCAATAATAAATGGTTATTATTATATTTCTTTGTTCATGGTAATTGTCTATTGTTCATGCTATAATTGTATTGTCCGGAAATCGTAATACATGTGTGAATACATAGACCACAACGTGTCCCTAGTAAGCCTCTAGTTGACTAGCTCGTTGATCAACAGATAGTCATGGTTTCCTGACTATGGACATTGGATGTCATTGATAACGGGATCACATCATTAGGAGAATGATGTGATGGACAAGACCCAATCCCAAGCATAGCATAAAAGATCGTGTAGTTTCGTTTGCTAGAGCTTTTCCAATGTCAAAGTATCTTTTCCTTAGACCATGAGATCGTGCAACTCCCGGATACCGTAGGAGTGCTTTGGGTGTGCCAAATGTCACAACGTAACTGGGTGACTATAAAGGTGCACTACGGGTATCTCCGAAAGTGTCTGTTGGGTTGGCACGGATCGAGACTGGGATTTGTCACTCCGTGTGACGGAGAGGTATCTCTGGGCCCACTCGGTAATGCATCATCATAATGAGCTCTATGTGACTAAGGCGTTAGTCACGGGATCATGCATTGCGGTACGAGTAAAGAGACTTGCCGGTAACGAGATTGAACAAGGTATTGGGATACCGACGATCGAATCTCGGGCAAGTAACATACCGATTGACAAAGGGAATTGCATACGGGATTGATTGAATCCTCGACATCGTGGTTCATCCGATGAGATCATTGTGGAACATGTGGGAGCCAACATGGGTATCCAGATTCCGCTGTTGGTTATTGACCGGAGAGGCATCTCGGTCATGTCTGCATGTCTCCCGAACCCGTAGGGTCTACACACTTAAGATTCGGTGACGCTAGGGTTGTAGAGATATGTGTATGCGGAAACCCGAAAGTTGTTCGGAGTCCCGGATGAGATCCCGGACGTCACGAGGAGTTCCGGAATGGTCCGGAGGTGGAGAATTATATATAGGAAGTCAAGTTTCGGCCACCGGGAAAGTTTCGGGGGTTACCGGTATTGTACCGGGACCACCGGAAGGGTCCCGGGGGTCCACCGGCTGGGGCCACCTATCCCGGAGGGCCCCGTGGGCTGAAGTGGGAAGGGAACCAGCCCCTAGTGGGCTGGGCGCCCCCCCATGGGCCTCCCCCCTGCGCCTAGGGTTGGAAACCCTAGGGTGGGGGGCGCCCCACTTGCCTTGGGGGGCAAGGCACCCCCCTTGGCCGCCGCCCCCCCCCCCCCCATCTAGATGGGGTTTGGCCAGTGCCCCCCTCCTAGGGGACCTATATAAAGGGGGGAGGGAGGGCAGTAGAATTACAGCCTTGGGCGCCTCCCTCCTCCCCTGCTACACCTCTCTCTCTCGTAGAAGCTCGGCGAAGCCCTGCCGGCATCCCGCTACATCCACCACCACGCCGTCGTGCTGCTGGATCTGCATCAACCTCTCCTTCCCCCTTGCTGGATCAAGAAGGAGGATACGTCGCTGCACCGTACGTGTGTTGAACGCGGAGGTGCCGTCCGTTCGGCACTCGGTCATCGGTGATTTGGATCACGGCGAGTACGACTCCGTCATCCACGTTCATTGGAACGCTTCCGCTCGCAATCTACAAGGGTATGTAGATGCACTCCTTTCCCCTCGTTGCTAGTATACTCCATAGATGCATCTTGGTGAGCGTAGGAAAATTTTAAAATTATGCTACGATTCCCAACACTAATATCACCATCTTTATATCGCAAAACTATTGCAAGGAATCAAACATATCATATTCAGTGATCTACAAGTTTTATGTAGGATTTTATGACTAACCATGGGAATGACCAATTCCTGTCAACTCTCTAAATAGATATAAGTGAAGAAAGAGAGTTTAATTCTTTCTAAAAAATATATGCCCATGCTCTAACAAATATAAGTGAAGCAAAAGAGCATTCTACAAATGGCGGTTTTCTATGTGTAGGGAAACAGACAATCCAAACTTCAAAAGATATAAGTGAAGCACATGAAGCATTCTATAAAGCCATACTCAAAAGATATAAGTGAAGTGCAAAGAGCATTCTGTAAATCAACCAAGGACTATCTCATACCAGCATGGTGCATAAAATAAAAGTGAAAACTAAATGCAAAAGACGCTCCAAGATTTGCACATATCGCATGAACGAAACGAACCCGGAAACATACTGATACTTGTTGAAGAAAGATGGGATGCCTTCCGGGGCATCCCCAAGCTTAGACGCTTGAGTCTCCTTGAATATTTACTTGGGGTGCCTTGGTCATCCCCAAGCTTGAGCTCTTGCCTCTCCTCCTTTTCCTCACATCGAGACCTCCTCGATCTTCGAACAATTCATCCACGCAAAACTCAACAGAAAGCTCGGTAAGGTCCGTTAGTATAATAAAGTAAATCACTACTCTAAGTATTGTTGCAAACCAATTGATATTTTGTTTTTGCATTATAGCTACTGTAATATAACTTTTCCATGGCTTAATCCACTGATAGAAATTGATAGTTTCATCAAAACAAGCAAACTATGCATCAAAAACAGAATATGTCTTAAACAGGACAGTCTGTAGTAATCTGAACATTCACCATACCTCTGGTACTCCAAAAATTCTGAAATAATTAGTAAAAATAAAAAATTTGTATAGAAAGACAGTGCAAAAGGTTTCAGAACCGTTTGACGTTCCAGTAAAAAATGTAAAGTCGCGCACTACAGCCAAAGTTTCTGTCTTGCACCGCACAAACCAACAAGCAATGTAAACATCCTAAAGGCAAATCTTGGCACATTATTTTTATAATACAATGGAATTGCACCGCACAAACCAAAAGTTCAAGGACGTCCCCCACTTTCACAATGCTCGTCTATCTCACTTTCACTTTTATTTTTTAAATGTTTTGGGTTCCCCTCTTTATTTTTTGTTTTTAAACTTTATAAAAGCACACAACAGAAATAAATGACTCTCTAAAACTTCCGGGTTGTCTCCCTGGCAGCGCTTTCTTTAAAGCCATTAAGCTAGGTATATAGTGCTCAAGTAATGGATCCACCCGGATCCCAAGGTATATCAAAGCCAATTTTAATTAACAATGATTTGCGATTTAGTAGTGAGCACAAAGTAACATATATCATGCAACAACGAAGTCTAACTCTCTTCCTATGCATCGGCATGTCATAAAAGAACAATTCATGCACACATAGTAAAGGCCAATGCATAGTATAAACAGTTTCTTGCAATTTTATCATGTTGGAAACATAGAGAGGCGGAGATGTAGTTCCTCTCTCATAATAATTGCAAGTAGGAGCAGCAAGCACATGCATATTATATCTATCAAAATCATCATGTGTAGTAGTAAAACGCAACCCATCAATATAATCCTTAATAAGGGCAAACTTCTCCGATATAGTGTAGTCGGGAGAATTCAAAAAGATAATAGGACTATCATGCGTGGGTGCAATAGCAACAATTTCATGTTTAACATAAGGAACTATAGCAAGTTCATCTCCATAAGCATAATTCATATTGGCATCTTGGCCACAAGAATAGCAAGCATCAAGTTCGTCAAAAAGGGATATTTCAAAAGAATCAACGGGATCATAACAATCATCATAGCATTCATCCTTCGGTAAATTCGAAGGGAAATTAAATAATGTATGAGTTGGAGAGTTACTCTCATTAGATGGTGGGAACGGGTGATCAATCCGCTCTTCCTCCTTTTGTTCTTCGCTCTCCTCCTCATCTTTTTCATCCAATGAGCTCACAATGTAATTAATTTCTTCTTCCATAGACTCCTGCAAAATATTAGTCTCTTCTTGGATAGCGGAGGGGTCCTCAATATATGGTTTAATATAAGGATTAGAAGCATAATTATCATAACAATATTTAAGTATGGCAAAATTTTCAGATTTGTAAAGAGTAGCATCATACGTTTCAATCAAAGAAGCAATTTCATAAGCACCCTTAAAAGCAACAAATTCTTCAATTTGTTGAACATCATAGTAATTATAAACACCCTTAGCATACGAAGATATGATTCCATAATCACTAAACTCACATTGGTAGGGAAGGTGTTTCTTAGGGTTTTCAGAACAACAAGTAACATCATATATTTCACATAAATTCCAAGCATAGCATTGCAAACAATGAATTTGATCCAGTAAAAGTTTCCCTTTTTCAGATATGCGATGTCGCACATAACAAGCATGCTCATCTAAAGATTTGCCCTCAACTAAGCTAGTTGGGGTTTCAGCCCGAGCACATAGGGATCGAAGATGATCCAAGTAAAAAGCTTCAGTAGTGTGATAGATTTTGAGTGGTTCTTCAACCATTGGTTCAGTAGGTACCACTAATTTTTTTGGTATTTTGCGTTTCCTACCCATAACTAAAGATAGAAAACAAGAGCACAGAATAAAAACTACTTAGTGATAAAGCAAACAAGTACACACGAGAATATTCACCCCACGCTATAACTCCCCGGCAACGGGCCAGAAAAAGGTCTTGATAACCCACAAGTGTAGGGGATCAATTGTAGCTGATACGTCTCCATCGTATCTACTTTTCCAAACAGTTTTTCCCTTGCTTTGGACTCTAACTTGCATGATTTGAATGGAACTAACCCGGACTGGCGCTGTTTTCAGCAGAATTGCTATGGTGTTATTTTTGTGCAGAAATAAAAGCTCTCGGAATGACCTGAAACTTCACGGAGAATATTTTTGGAATTAATAAAAAATACTGGCGAAAGAATCAAGGCCAGGGGGCCCACACCCTGTCCACGAGGGTGGGGGCGCGCCTACCCCCTGGACATGCCCCTTGCCTCGTGGGCCCCCTGGAACTCCACCGACCTCAACTCCAACTCCATATATTCACGCTCCGGGAGAAAAAAATCAGAGAGAAAGATTCATCGCGTTTTACGATACGGAGCCACTGCCAAGCCCTAATCTCTCTCTCGAGGGCTGATCTGGAGTCCGTTCGGGGCTCCAGAGAGGGGAATCCGTCGCCATCGTCATCATCAACCTTCCTCCATCACCAATTTCATGATGCTCACCGCCGTCCGTGAGTAATTCCATCGTAGGCTTGCTGGACGGTGATGGGTTGGATGAGATTTACCATGTAATCGAGTTAGTTTTGTTAGGGTTTGATCCCTAGTATCCATTATGTTCTGAGATTGATGTTGCTATGACTTTGCTATGCTTAATGCTTGTCACTAGGGCCCGAGTGCCATGATTTCAGATCTGAACCTATTATGTTTTCATGAATATATGTTGGTTCTTGATCCTATCTTGCAAGTCTATAGTCACCTATTATGTGTTATGATCCGGCAACCCCGAAGTGACAATAATCGGGACCACTCCTGGTGATGACCGTAGTTTGAGGAGTTCATGTATTCACTAAGTGTTAATGCTTTGGTCCGGTACTCTATAAAAAGGAGGCCTTAATATCCCTTAGTTTCCAATAGGACCCCGCTGCCACGGGAGGGTAGGACAAAAGATGTCATGCAAGTTCTTTTCCATAAGCACGTATGACTGTATTCGGAATACATGCCTACATTACATTGATGAACTGGAGCTAGTTCTGTGTCACCCTATGTTATAACTATTGCATGAGGAATCGCATCCGGCATAATTCTCCATCACCGATCCAATGCCTACGAACTTTTCACATATTGATCTTTGCTTAGTTACTCCACCGTTACCGTTACTTCCATACTACTTTGCTACTAAATACTTTGCTGCAGATATTAAGTTATCCAGGTGTGGTTGAATTGACAACTCAACTGCTAATACTTGAGAATATTCTTTGGCTCCCCTTGTGTCGAATCAATAAATTTGGGTTGAATACTCTACCCTCGAAAACTGTTGCGATCCCGTATACTTGTGGGTTATCAAGACTATTTTCTGGCGCCGTTGCCGGGGAGCATAGCTCTATTCTTTGAGTCACTTGGGATCTATATCTGTTGGTCACTATGAGGAACTTGAAAGACGAAAGAACTAAGATTTTTCCCTCAACTACGAGGGGAGGTAAGGAACTGCCATCTAGCTCTACACTTGATTCACCTTCTATTTTGAGTAAGCTTGCGACACCTAAACCTGCTTCTGCTATTAATTCTGATATGTCGCATGTTATTGATGATGCCACTTCTGCTATGCATGATACTTATGATGAAACTACTTCTATGCTTGATACTACTGTGCCACTAGGTGGATTTCTTGATGAACAACTTGCTAGGGCTAGAGAGAATGAAATTATTGAAACTGGTAATATTGATGAAAGTGATGATGAAGATTCTCCCCCTAGATATGAATTGCTTGTCGTGCCTGAGGGTTATGTTATGGATGAAGAAACTGCTAGAGACTTTCTTGCTTGCAATGATAGATATGATCTTAAGAAATTATTAGCTAAGCTGAAAGAAAAATCTTTGAATGCTAGAATGAATATGACCCTGCTTTTGCTACTTCACCTATCTGTGTTACTGATAAGAATTATGATTTCTCTGTTGATCCTAAGATAATTACTTTGGTTGAATCCGATCCTTTTATGGCTATGAATCTGAAACTGTTGTGGCACATCTTACTAAATTAAATGATATAGCCACCCTATTCACTAATGATGAGAAAACTCGTTATTACTATATCCTTAAATTATTTCCGTTCTCATTAAAGGGTGATGCTAAAACATGGTTTAATTCTCTTGATCCTGGTTGTGTGTGTAGTCCCCAGGATATGATTTATTACTTCTCTGCTAAATATTTCCCCGGTCATAAGAAAAAAGCTGCTTTAAGGGAAATATATAATTTTGTGCAAAATGAAGAAGAGTGTCTCCCACAAGCTTGGGGGAGGCTTCTCCGATTACTTAATTCTTTGCCTGATCATCCTCTCAAGAAAAATGAAATACTTGATATCTTTTATAATGGACTAACCGATGCTTCCAGAGACCACCTGGATAGTTGTGCTGGTTGTGTTTTCAGGGAAAGAACTGTTGATCAAGATGAATTGCTATTGAATAATATGTTGACTAATGAAAATAATTGGGCACTTCCTGAACCAACTCCTAAGCCAACTCTGAAGAAAAGGGGTATTCTATTTCTCAGTCCTAAAGATATGCAAGAGGCAAAGAAATCTATGAAAGAAAAGGGTATTAAAGCTGATGATGTTAAGAATTTACCTCCTATTGAAGAAATACATGGTCTTAATTTGTCGCCTGTTGAAGAAATACATGGTCTTGATAACCCGACACAGGTAGTAAAGGTTCTATAGATTTGATGAAGGTGATATTCCTCGTTATAAGTCTGCTAGCCAATCCTTAGATGAGTTTGGTAATTTTATTGTTAAACAAGAAAACATCAATGCTTATGTCGGTAGACAATTGAAACGAAATGCTTATATGATTGAGCACTTGAGTGATTATATGTCTAGAGTTAAGGGTGAACTTAAACTCATTAGTAAACATGCTTCTATGGTTACCACTCAAGTAGAACAAGTGCTTAAAGCTCAGAATGATTTGCTCAATGAATTAAATAATAAGAAAAATGATAATGCTGTTAGAGTTATGACTAGAGGGGGTAGAATGACTCAGGAACCTTTGTATCCTGAGGGCCACCCTAAGAGAATTGAGCAAGATTCTCAGAGAACTAATGTTGATGCACCTGGTCCTTCTAAAAAGAAGAAAAAGAAAAATGATAGGACTTTGCATGCTTCTAGTGAACCTATTGTTGACACACCTGATAATCCCAATGATATTTCTATTTCTGATGCTGAAACACAATCTGGTGATGAACATGAACCTAGTGATAATATTAATGATGATGTTCATGTTGATGCTCAACCTAGTAATGACAATGATGTAGAAATCGAACCTGCTGTTGATCTTGATAACCCACAATCAAAGAATCAGCGTTATGATAAGAGACTTCCTTGCTAGGAAGCACGGTAAAGAAAGAGAACCATAGGTTCAGAAACCCATGCCTTTTCCTCCTAAACCATCCAAGAAAAAGGATGATGAGGATTTTGAGCGCTTTGCTGAAATGATTAGACCTATCTTTTTGCGTATGCGTTTGACTGATGTGCTTAAAATGAATCCTTATGCTAAGTACATGAAAGATATTGTCACAAATAAAAGAAAGATACCGGGAGCTGAAATTTCCACCATGCTTGCTAATTATACTTTTAAAGGTGGAATACCTAAGAAACTAGGAGATCCAGGAGTACCAACTATACCATGCTCCATTAAAAGAAACTATGTTAAAACTGCTTTATGTGATCTTGGAGCTCGTGTTAGTGTTATGCCTCTCTCTTTATATTGTAGACTTGATTTTAATAAGTTGACACCTACTGAAATATCTTTGCAAATGGCCGATAAATCAACCGCTATACCTGTCAGTATTTGTGAGGATGTGCCTGTTGTGGTTGCAAACGTTACTATCTTAACGGACTTTGTTATTCTTGATATTCCCGAGGACGATAGTATGTCGATTATCCTTGGTAGACCCTTTTTGAATACCGCAGGGGCTATTATTGATTGCAAGGAAGGCAATGTCACTTTTCATGTTAATGGTAATGAGCACACGGTACACTTTCCGAGGAAACAACCTCAATTCCACAGTATCAATTCTATTGGAAAAATTCCATCGATTACTATTGGAGGTTTTGAGTTTCCTCTTCCTACTGTCAAAAAGAAATATGATATTCTTATTATTGGGGATGTGCATATCCCCGTTGAGGTAACCTAGTGTTATTCGAAATTTCTCCGGTTCCATGTTATTCGAAAAGAGTTTGTTAACAAGACTTGATCAACCTTGTTTGTGGATTCCTTTTGATGAGCATGAGATGGATGAAGTTAGAAAGCACAACCTTCTGTACCCTCCTTTTACTTTTTGTTATTTAGATTAAATAAAGCAAAATT
This sequence comes from Aegilops tauschii subsp. strangulata, assembly GCF_002575655.3. NCBI lineage: Eukaryota > Viridiplantae > Streptophyta > Magnoliopsida > Poales > Poaceae > Aegilops > Aegilops tauschii. The sequence continues at coordinate 371,227,877 of NC_053036.3, forward strand.
AGTATTTTCTATCTGTTTTCTGAATTATCCTTGCAATAAAAATTACCCTGAAAATAAAAGTTCTCCAAATGCCCTGAAAATGAAATATGATTTTTTCTAGAATATTTGAGAATATTTGGAACTGAGAACACATCAGGGGGAGCAAGCACCTGGCCGCGAGGGTCCAGGGTGCGCCCACCCCCTGGGGCACACCCCCTGCCTCGTGGGCCCCTGGTGGCCCCCCTCCACTTATTCCAGCAACCATACACTCCTTCTTCCTCCCAAAAAAATCACCAAGCAGCTCAAGGACGAGTTCTAGCTCATCTTGCTGCCATTTTCGATCTCCTTGCTCAAAGCTCCACTCACAAAACTGCTTTGGGAGATTGTTCTTCGGTATATGACTCCTCCAATGGTCCAATTAGTTTTTGTTCTAGTGCTTTATTCATTGCAAATTTTTGCTTCCTAGGTGACCGTGTTCTTGAGCTTGCATATCAAATTTATATGGTCCCAAGTAGTTCTAATGCATGATATAGTCTCTAGGCACTTGTGGGAGTAGTTGCTATCAATTTTGTTGAGTTTGGTTCACTTTTATTTTGAGTTACTGAAATTTTCAGAAATTTTTCAGAGGAGGAAATATGTTTAGGAAAATGTACCAAGGTGGTTCTTCAAGGAAGGAAGGACCCAGGCCCGCAATACGTGAGCCGGACCATGAACTACCAAGAGAAGCTCAAGTGCGGCCTTGTGAATGGCCGTCAGAAGATTTTGTGGTCCAAGCAGGAATTAAGGAGGAATTTGACGCATATGTGTGTAATGCTGAACTCGAGGGCTTCATGCTAGATAAGTGCCCTCAGTATTATCACCTAACTGATTCCTTTGTGAGAAGGTTCAAATTTACATCTTCACGCAATTCTCACACTGTCCTATTTGATCTCTATGGTAAATCTTATACTATGGACTTAGAAGATTTTAATACTGCTTGTAAACTTCCACAATGGGGTAGTGCTAGTGAACCTCGCAAATCTGAGTTTAAAGATTTTCTTGCTAGTATCACTGTGGGGGAATCTAGAGAGATAACACAAGCTACAATAGGGAGTATTCATTTTCCTGTTATACATTATTTTGCTCTCTTTATAGGTAGATGCATAAACGGTAAGGACGAGGCATGTCACATGTGTGTTCCTGACCTTAGTGTTCTCAAGAGTGCCATATTAGGAGATAAACAATATAACTTGGGGGCCATTGTTGCACGAAGGTTGCATAATAATGGTTTAAGTGGAGACTTGTTTGGTGGGAGTTATGCAACCCGTGTGGCTAATTTTCTTGAGATACCCATACATGAAAATGATATGGAATTGCCTCCCGCTTATCTAGATTATGATGCTATGGTTCGCCATCAGTTTATTGAGAGGAATGAACAGACTCTCCAGTACCGACTAATGTTTGACAGGCGCCGCACTTTCCATGTTGCTCTCCCTGCTCCTACTTTCTTTGACTTTCAGGCAAAAGGGAGGTATATTATAACCAGGGAGGAGGCGAATGAGTAAAAAGGAGGACGGAGGCAGCTCGCCTCCAAGCGGCAGCTCATGAGGCAATAGTTGTTGCATCTCAGTACGACCCCAGCTACAACTTTGGATATCCGCCAGGCTAGCCGTGGCCCTAGACCAACTTAGGCCAAAAGCCTAAGCTTGGGGGAGTACGTATTTCTCACCGACATTACATTCATGTTCACACACTCATTCTAGTTGTCGGTGCTCCCATTTTCATTGTAATATCCATGCTAGTTTATTTTATTTTCTAGTCTTCTTGTGTGTTTGAAAAACCTTAAGAAAAACCAAAAAAATTAGTTGCAGCTTTTAGCTAGTTTACTTTCCATGCTTGTAGTAGTAATAACTAAAAGGAAACCCAAAAATATTTCTTGTTCTTCTTTTTCTTGTTGGGAGCTTTCCCGTGTAAATAGTTTTATTTCTTTTCTTTTCTTTGGGGGTCGAGAGGAGAAGACCATAATGAAAATGTTGAAGTGGCTCTTATATGCATTATTATTGATTTAACCAAGAGCCCGTATTACCTTGTCTTCTCCCTTGTATTGAATGCTTGCAGATTCCAGCTTAGTCCAATGCACGTGCACTATTATTATTATCCACACCGTTCGGTCGTGCAAGTGAAAGGCAATAATGACGATATATGATGGAGTGATTGAGATGAGAGAAGTTGGTATGAACTTGAACTCTCTTGTTTTTGTAAATATGATTAGTTCATCGTTCCTGATTCAGCCTATTATGAATGAAACATGTTTGCAATGAAAATTAGAGATTATAGTTGCTTATGCCATGCTTAATTAGCTAGGAGTTTATAATGGTTTACCTTGCGTGCCAACATGCTATTAAAATGGTTGTGATGTGGTATGATAGGGTGGTATCCTCCTTTGAATGATTCGAGTGACTTGACTTGGCACATGTTCACACATGTAGTTGAAACAAAATCAACATAGCCTCCACGATATTTATGTTCATGGTGGATTATATCCTACTCATGCTTGCACTCAATGTTTATTAATTTTAATGTATATTCATGACTGTTGTCGCTCTCTAGTTGGTCGCTTCCCAGTCTTTTTCTAGCCTTCACTTGTACTAAGCGGGAATACTGCTTGTGCATCCAGTTCCATAAACCCCAAAGTTATTCCATATGAGTCCACCATACCTTCCTATATGCGGTATCTACCTGTCGTTCCAAGTAAATTTGTATGTGCCAAACTCTAAACCTTCAAATGAAATTCTGTTTTGCATGCTCGAATAGCTCATGTATCAACTAGGGTTGTCTGTATCTTCCATGCTAGGCGGGTTATCCTCAAGAGGAGTGGACTCCGCTCCTCACTCACGAGAAAATGGCTGGTCACCGGGATGCCCAGTCCCATGCTCTAAGCAAATCAAATTGAAATAATTGCAAAAAAAACTCCCCCGGGGCTGTTGCTAGTTGGAGGCACTCGTTGTTTCGAGCAAGCCATGGATTGATGCTTGTTGGTGGTGGGGGAGTATAAACTTTACCATTCTACTTGGGAACCGCGTATAATGTGTGTAGCATGGAAGATATCGAGATCTCTCAGTTGTTATGTTGACAATGAAAGTATGCCGCTCAAAATATTATTTATCTCTATTTCAAAATCAAGCTCTGGCACCTCTACAAATCCCTGCTTCCCTCTATGAAGGGACTATCTATTTACTTTATGTTGAGTCATCACCCTCTATTAAAAAGCACCAGTTAGAGAGCACCGCTGTCATTTGCATCCATTACTATTAATTTATATTGGGTATGACTATGACTGGATCTCTTTTACCATGAATTACAATTTCCAGTCAGTCCTTGATCTTCAGAGGTGCTCTGCATTTATGTTTTGCGGTCTCAGAAAGGGCTAGCGAGATACCATCTTGTTATATCATATTATGATTGTTTTGAGAAAGTATTGACATCCGAGATTTATTATTATTGCTCGCTAGTAGATTATGCCATTGATATGAGTAAATATGAGACCTAAGTGTTATTGTGAACATGGTTAGTTCATAATCTTTGCTGAAAACTTGAATGTTGGCTTTACATATTTACAAAAATAAGAGCAAACAGAGTTTGTAAATGTTTTTCTTTATCACTTTCAGTTTGTCAACTGAATTGCTTGAGGACAAGCAAAGGTTTAAGCTTGGGGGAGTTGATACGTCTCCATCGTATCTACTTTTCCAAACACTTTTGCCCTTGCTTTGGACTCTAACTTGCATGATTTGAATGGAACTAACCCGGACTGACGCTGTTTTCAGCAGAATTGCCATGGTGTTATTTTTGTGCAGAAATAAAAGTTCTCGGAATGACCTGAAACTTCACGGAGAATATTTTGGGAATTAATAGAAAATACTGGCAAAAGAATCAAGGCCAGGGGGCCCACACCCTATCCACGAGGGTGGGGGCGCGCCTACCCCCCTGGGCACGCCCCCTGCCTCGTGGGCCCCCTGGAACTCCACCGACCTCAACTCCAACTCCATATATTCACGTTCGGGGAGAAAAAATCAGAGAGAAGGATTCATCGCATTTTACGATACGGAGCCAGCGCCAAGCCCTAATCGCTCTCTGGAGGGCTGATCTGGAGTCCATTCGGGGCTCCGAAGAGGGGAATCCGTCGCCGTCGTCATCATCAACCTTCCTCCATCACCAATTTCATGATGCTCAGCGCCGTGCGTGAGTAATTCCGTCGTAGGCTTGCTGGACGGTGATGGGTTGGATGAGATTTACCATGTAATCGAGTTAGTTTTGTTAGGGTTTGATCCCTACTATCCATTATGTTCTGAGATTGATGTTGCTATGACTTTGCTATGCTTAATGCTTGTCACTAGGGCCCGAGTGCCATGATTTCAGATCTGAACCTATTATGTTTTCATGAATATATGTTGGTTCTTGATCCTATTTTGCAAGTCTATAGTCACCTATTATGTGTTATGATCCGGCAACCCCGAAGTGACAATAATCGGGACCACTCCCGGTGATGACCGTAGTTTGAGGAGTTCATGTATTCACTAAGTGTTAATGCTTTGGTCCGGTACTCTATAAAAAGGAGGCCTTAATATCCCTTAGTTTCCCATAGGACCCCGCTGCCACGGGAGGGTAGGACAAAAGATGTCATGCAAGTTCTTTTCCATAAGCACGTATGACTGTATTCGGAATACATGCCTACATTACATTCATGAACTGGAGCTAGTTCTGTGTCACCCTATGTTATAACTATTGCATGAGGAATCGCATCCGGCATAATTCTCCATCACCGATCCAATGCCCATGAACTTTTCACATATTGATCTTTGCTTAGTTACTCCACCATTACTGTTACTTCCATACTACTTTGCTACTTAATACTTTGCTGCAGATATTAAGTTATCCAGGTGTGGTTGAATTGACAACTCAACTGCTAATACTTGAGAATATTCTTTGGCTCCCATTGTGTCGAATCAATAAATTTGGGTTGAATACTCTACCCTCGAAAACTGTTGCGATCCCCTATACTTGTGGGTTATCAGTAGCCTCTTTCGATAAGTAACAGTGTCGAACCCAACGAGGAGCTAAAGGTAGAACAAATATTCTCTCAAGTTCTATCGACCACCGATACAACTCTACGCACGCTTAACGTTCACTTTACCTAGAACAAGTATGAAACTAGAAGTACTTTGTAGGGTTTTTTGGATAGGTTTGCAAGATAATAAAGAGCGCGTAAATAAAAAGTAGGGGCTGTTTAGATAAAGAAGCAATAAAGTTAGTATAGCGAGTGTGGAAAAGTGGTGGTAGGAGTTGCAAAATTGTCCCTAAGCAATTGACTACTTTACTAGACCGATAGCAAGTTTTATGTGGGAGAGGCCACTGGTAGCATGTTATCCCTGACTTGGAATTCTATGCACTTATGATTGGAACTATTCGCAAGCATCCGCAACTACTAACGTTCATTAAGGTAAAACCCAACCATAGCATTAAGATATATTGGTCCCCCTTCAATCCCGTATGCATCAATTTCTATGCTAGGTTGAAGCATCTTTCACTCTTGCCCTCCAATACATAGTCCTATCAACATACAACTAACCCTATGGTGTGATCCACGCACGCGCTAATATGATGGGCACCAAAGGACAGCAACATAACCACAAGCAAATTAAACCAATCATAGCAATTCATCAATTACCGATAGGACAACGAAAATCTACTCAGACATCATAGGATGGCAACACATCATTGGATAATAATATGAAGCATAAAGCACCATGTTCAAGTAGAGGGTACAACGGGTTGCGAGAGAGTGGACCGTTGTAGATAGATGGGGGAAGGTGATGGAGATGTTGGTGAAGATGGCGGAGGTGTTGGTGTAGATTGCAGTGATGATGATGGCCCCGGCGGTGTTCCGGCACCATCGGAAGCGAGGGGGAGAGAGCCCCCCTCCTTCTCCTTCTTCCTTGGCCTTCTCCCTAGGTGGGAGAAGGGTTTCCCCTCTGGTCCTTGGTCTCCATGGCATCGGAGGGGCGAGAGCCCCTCCGAGATTGGATCTGTCTCTCTGTCTCTCTCTGTTTCTGCGTTCCAGATTCTGCCCTTTCACTGTTTCTTATATTCCTGGAGATCCGTAACTCCGATTGGGCTGAAATTTAAACACAATTTCTATCCAGATATTAGCTTTCTAGCGGCGAAAGAAGGGCACAAACTGCCTTACGGGGTGTCCACGAGGGTCAGGGGTGCGCCCACACTCCTGGGGCGCGCCCCCTGCCTCGTGGGCCCCTCGAGCATCGTCTCGCGTTGATTCCACTTCCCAAAATTCACATATATTCCAAAAAAAATCTCCATCAGTTTTTATCCCGTTTGGACTTTGTTAGATATGGATTTTCTGCGAAACAAAAAAACATGCAACAAACAGGAACCGGCACTGGGCAATGGATCAATATGTTAGTCCCAAAAATAGTATAAAAAGTTGCCAAAAGTATATGAAAGTTGTATAATATTGGCATGGAACAATCAAAAATTATAGATACGACGGAGACGTATCAGAGTGCTCAAGCCAGCCCTTCCAAGGATCCGTGCTACCACTTGATGGGTTCGTCTCGGCGCGATAAGCATGCTGATATGCCTGTCAGCGAGAACGGTGGTCGGGGCTGCCCGAAATCCTCATTGGGGCCTGCCGGCCTGGCCTCTTCTATGCGTCGACGGGAGGAAGAAGAAGGAAGCCAGGAGGAGAGAGAACACGCATGGGTCCTGCGTGTAAGTGATAGACGGCTGGGCCCGCTCACTTTAAGTGGATACGTATTTCCAAAAATATGTTTTCTGCTTGAGAAGGCGTATTTCACTGGGGCTTCGGCCAGCAATGTGCTTTCCCTTTGCGAGAATCATATTTCCCCGAAGTACGTTTTCCGTTTTCAGCTGCTGGCTGAAACGGTTAAATGGCGGGCGTTCGTCCGTTAAAGACAGAAATGAACATATTTTGTTTGTTTTCTGCCTAACAGACGAACGGTCGTATCTTTTTAACCGCACCGATTCAGCCCCCTTTGAGAGAGAAACTTTTCTGGCAAAATTTTCTGCGAACTTCTCGCACTTCTTCCCGATGATTTCTTCAACCCTAGGAAAGCCACAACAGCTACTTGCATGATGGCATTGCAATAGCCATTGCTTTCACTTGAATGATTGAATAATTGTGTGCTCATGTAATTATTTTGTTAACGCTCTGAAAATGCTTGTGAATCCATGCTCATTCTTATGCCATGTTCATTCGCATCTAGTTAGTTAAATGATTGATTTCTAATGTTATTATTATCATGTTTCATTCTTGTAATCATTTCTGATTGTATTGATAATGATACACTGACATGAATAGTTATGGTTTGTTATGAAAATACTTGTAAGATATGATCATCACTATGCCATGCTCATTTGCATCCCGCAGACTAAATGATTTATTATGGTTAATGTTAAGATTCATATGCTAAATGGCGATGTTTCCCATCCATGCTTATGTTGATATCATGCTCATATGATTGTCATTTCATCATGCTATTTTTCTATGGCTCAGCTCATCACCGTTCAAGTTAAACCTGACATTAATCAAACTTGAACAAATTTGTTGGCTGAGTCATAGTGTGTAGGATCCAAAGTATGTCTAGAGGGGTGTGATTAGACTACTTGACCAAATAAAAATCTAACATTATCCCAATTTTAGTTGTGGGCAGATTTTAGCAATTAGCACAAGTCAAGCAATCAACCTACACATGCAATTCTAAGAGTGTAGCAACAGAAAGTAAAACATTGCATATGAAGGTAAAGAGAAGGGATTGGAGAGTGCAAACGTAATGAAGACAAGAAGATTTTTGGCGTGATTCCAATAGGTGGTGCTATCGTACATCCACGTTGATGGAGACTTCAACCCACGAAGGGTAACGGTTGCGCGAGTCCACGGAGGACTCCACTCACGAAGGGTCCACGAAGAAGCAACCTTGTCTATCCCACCATGGCATCGCCCAATAAGGACTTGCCTCACTCGGGTAGATCTTCACGAAGTACGCGATCTCCTTTCCCTTACAAACTTCTTGGTTCAGCTACACAACTTGACGGAGGCTCCCAAGCGACACCTAACCAATCTAGGAGACACCACTCTCCAAAAGGTAATAGATGGTGTGTTGATGATGAACTCCTTGCTCTTGTGCTTCAAATGATAGTCTCCCCAACCCTCAACTCTTTCTCATAGATTTGGATATGGTGGAAAGATGATTTGAGTGGAAAGCAACTTGGGAAGGCTAGAAATCAAGATTCTTGTGGTAGGATTGGAATATCTTGATCTCAACACATGAGTAGGTGGTTCTCTCTCAGAAAATATATGGTGGAAGTGTAGGCATGTTCTGATGGCTCTCTCACATATGTAGAAGGGGGTGGAGGGGTATATATAGCCTCCACACAAAATCCAACCGTTACACAGATTTGACCCATCTCGGTGAGACCGAATAGCTAAACTCCGTGGGACCGATTAGTTCAACATGTGAACGTCAGGAATCTCGTTGGGATTGACTGGAACAACTCAGTGGGACCGATGTGCTAGGGCTTTAGGGCAAACATCATCTCGGTGGCACCGATTGCATCAACTCGGTGAGACCGAAGTGAAGCAATAAGGCAACATAGAGAATGTCAAGCCAACTCGGTGAGACCGATTGCATGACTCGATGAGACCAAAATAAATGCGATTAGTCACAGAACGTTGGCAAGGCCATCTCGGTGACATCAAGACCCGTATCGGGGTGACCGAACTGTTAGGGTTTCTAGCAGTGGCTATGTCATATGAACTCGGTGGCGCCGAATAGAAAGAATCGGTGGGGCCGAGTTGGAGTTTAGGGTTTTGACATATTTGGATGGAGAAAGTGGTTGAGGGTTTTGGAGCAATATCATTAAGCATTTGAGCAAGCAAGCCATTAAGCACCAGCTCATCCCCTTTTAATAGTATTGGCTTTCCTATGGACTCAGTGTGTGTCGGTGTACAAAAGTAGGGGCTCTCCTTTTGACCCCTTTACTTGTGCACGGGCAGTCAGAGCCACGTGCCACGGCCACACTTAGCAGGGCAGAGGAGGGAAGCCGGAGAGAAGCCAAAGCACAAGACAACCAAAGCAATGCCAAGACCGGAAACACAGAAGGACAAGAGGGCGAAGTAGACTCCCTCGGCAAGATCCTTGCCGAGGCAGCCTCCGCAGCCCCGGCAAGAGCCTTGCCGGGGCAGCCTGCCCGATGCCAGCGGAGCAAGCCACCCTTGAGCCCATGGGTTCCAACCTAACTAATTACATTGGAACCAAGGCTCGGGAGGCGCCTCCGTGGTGGCATGCAGATCTTCGTCAAGATCATAAACATGTGAGATCAGATGAGGACCAGAAGACAGCGACCCTCGGCGGGATCCTGGTCGAGGAAATCCACAAGACCCCCGGCAAGCGCCTTGCCGGGGACGACTGCAACGCCACGGCAAGACCCTTGCCGAGGGCGTCAGCGGGGCCACTGCAAGGCCCACACCAGCCAAGACTCCACCGCCGTCCCCAAGCAGCTGCTAGCTCAACCAGCTGGGCAGGCACCTGTGTGGCGACAGGCGGCCCCTACACCAACTCCGCAAGCACCTGTGTGGTGGCATGCAACCCTTCGTGAAGGCTCCACCACCGCGCCAGCCCAGCAGCCAGCCAACGTGGCGCCACGATGCCTCGTCAGCTCGGACGCATGTCAAGGCCGGGCGAGGCGACGACAGCTGGGACGTGCTTCCTTGCCGTCCCCGATAAAGCAAGGGGGACACGTCGGCAGCGCATTAAATGTGTTTGTCCGACGGTCCCAGAGGATAGACTTGTCGACTGTAGACCTTTCCACCTCCTCTGTGCCACTGTGGCAACCCCTTTTGCCTATAAAAGGAGGCCCGAGGCGACCAGGAGAGGGATTCGGCTCTTTTGGGCAAGTTGCACCCCGTAGCTAGCTCAAGAACACAAGAACACTCAATACATCCACCAAAGCAGGACTAGGGTATTACGCATCTTCGTGGCCCGAACCTGGGTAAACGATCCGTGTGCTTCCTGTTAGACCTGCTCTTTGCACAACCTTGCGCCCGCCGACCGTAGAAGGGATCCCAGTGACCCCATAGGTGTCGTTCCCACCGACAATGTGATCTTGGATCACTTAAAACAAGATGAAGAGTCTTGAGCTTTTGCCAATATGTGTCCTTAGCATTTTGAGGGGTCCACATTTCTAGTCCATGCCATGCCATTCATTGAACTTCCTGAAATATTCATCTTGAGAGGATATTAGTTCAATGAGCTATATGTTGTTATGAATTACCATAACCTGTCAGTGGCACCGAGTGGAATGTCTCGGTGGCACTAAGATGCAAAATGGCGTGCAATTACTGCAACTCGGTGAGACCTGGTCGTTCTAATCGGTAGCACCTAGGTGAAAACCTAGATCAATCTAGTGGTTTTAGTGGGACCAAGTACGAGTGTGTTGGTCTGATCGAAACTCACAAGAAGGTTTTGGAAGGCATCCCTTGACGGATCAGTGGCTCCGAGTGCTCCTCACCCGGAGGGTCCGAAAAAGACTTCTTCAAAATTTTGTGATGTAGCATGAATAGAGTTTGAGAAGAGAAAAATGATAGATAGCTGGAGGAGGTTCTTAGGAATTCCTGTCTATCCATTTGGCAAATAAAAACTAAACAATCAAAACCACAAATGGATGTTCTTGTCGGTGTCGAAACCAGCAGATCTCGGGTAGGGGGGCCCAAGCTGTGAGTCTAAGTATCAATGGTAACAAGGGACAATGGGGAAACAGTGTTTACCCAGGTTCGGGCCCTCTTAAAGGAGGTAAAACCCTACGTCCTGCTTGATTGTATTCGATGAGTATAGGGGTTACAAGAGTTGGTCTACCTCGAGATCGTAATGGCTAAACCCTAGTTGTCTAGCCTATGATTATTCTGATGATCTCTACAGACTAAACCCCTCCGGTTTATATACACACCGAAGGGGGCTAGGGTTGTACAGAGTCGGCTTGCAGAAGAAGGAAACATTACACCCGGACACCATTAAACTTGCCCTTCTACACACATAGGAGTCCTACCCGGACACGGGGGATAGCCTTCAGCTTTATCTTCACGGCCCATCAGTCCGGCCCATATCGAATAGACCGGACACCCGAGGACCACCTAATCCAGGACTCCCTCAGTAGCCCCCGAACTTGCCTTCAATGACGATGTAGTATCCGGCTCATGTCTTCGGCTTTGCAAGTCGGGTTCTTCATCATACTCCGGATTGACGACAGTCTGGCTTTGACCTCCACATTCTGCCTTTACGATTCCTTCCTGTCGCCTCCTCGATTTCCATGCGCCAGGCGAATGTGAACAGTCCATGATTTTTTACAAATAAGAACTTACTATGCAAGGGCGGCATCTATATAAGGAGGTTAGATCTCCAAATGCCATCCCATATCCCGCAAAGAGCATCAAAGCAAACCACGAAACACTCATTCATCTCGATGATGTCCCTCGTACTCTTGATCCAGCTGAGGCCGGGGGAGAGTTTCGTTAGGACGACGGCGTGGCGACGGTGATGATGAAGTTACCGACGCAGGGCTTCGCCTAAGCACTACGACAATATGACCGAGGTGGAAAACTGTGGAGGGGAGCACCGCACATGGCTAAAGATCAACTTGTGTGTCTATGGGGTGCCCCCCTCCCCCGTATATAAAGGAGGGGAGGAGGAGGCCGGCCGGCCACAAGGGGCGCGCCCAAGGGGGGGAATCCTACTCCAAGTAGGAATAGGTTCCCCCCTTTCCTAGTCCAACTAGGAGAAGAAGGAAGGAGAGGGAAAGAGAGGCCGCGCCCCCTTCCCCTAGTTCTATTTGGACTCCCCTTGGGGGGGCGCCACCTCTTGGCTGCAGCCCTATCTCTCCCCTAAGGCCCACTAAGGCCCATAACTTCCCGGGGGGTTCCGGTAACCCTCCGGCACTCCGGTTTTATCCGAAACTCTCCAGAACACTTCCGGTGTCCGAACAACATGGTCCAATATATCAATCTTTATGTCTCGACCATTTCAAGACTCCTCGTCATGTCCGTGATCTCATCCGGGACTCCGAACAACCTTCGGTACATCAAATCACATAAACTCATAATACCAATCGTCATCGAACGTTAAGCGTGCGGACCCTACGGGTTCGAGAACTATGTAGACATGACCGAGACATATCTCCGGTCAATAACCAATAGCGGAACTTGGATGCTCATATTGGCTCCTACATATTCTACGAAGATCTTTATCGGTTAAACCGCACAACAACATACGGTGTTCCCTTTGTCATCGGTATGTTACTTGCCCGAGATTCGATCGCCGGTATCATCATACCTAGTTCAATCTCGTTACGGGCAAGTCTCTTTACTCATTTCGTAATGCATCATCCCGTAACTAACTCATTAGTCACATTACTTGCAAGGCTTATAGTGATGTGCATTACCGAGAGGGCCCAGAGATACCTCTCCGACAATCTGAGTGACAATCCTAATCTCGATCTATGCCAACTCAACAAACACCATCGGAGAAACTTGTAGAGCATCTTTATGATCACCCAGTTATGTTGTGACGTTTGATAGCACACTAAGTGTTCCTCCGGTATTCGGGAGTTGCATAATCTCATAGTCATAGGAACATATGTATAAGTCATGAAGAAAGCAATAGCAATAAACTAAACGATTATAGTGCTAAGCTAACGGATGGGTCTTGTCCATCACATCATTCTCTAATGATGTGATCCCGTTCATCAAATGACAACACATGTCTATGGCTAGGAAACTTAACCATCTTTGATTAACGAGCTAGTCTAGTAGAGGCATACTAGGGACACTCTGTTTGTCTATGTATTCAAACATGTACTAAGTTTCCGGTTAATACAATTCTAGCATGAATAATAAACATTTATCATGATATAAGGAAATATAAATAACAACTTTATTATTGCCTCTAGGGCATATTTCCTTCAGCTTCAATACCTCTATGGGAGACAATGAACCCTAGTAGCTTCCCGGTTGGAATGCCGAAGACGCATTTTTCGGATTGAGCCGTATGTCGTATGTTCGGAGGTTATCAAATGTGAGGCGGAGATCATTCACCAATGATTCCACGTTTTTAGTCTTGATGACTACGTCGTCCACATATGCTTCAACTGTCTTGCTGATTTGTTTTTCCAAGCATGTTTGAATCATGCGTTGGTAAGTGGCACCAGCATTTTTAAGCCCAAAAGGCATAGTGTTGAAACAAAAAGGCCTGTACGGGGTGATGAATGCCGTTGCGGCCTGGTCGGACTCCTTCATTTTAATTTGATGGTATCCAGAGTAAGCGTCAAGGAAACACAATGAGTCGTGTCCCGCGGTCGCATCAATGATCTGGTCAATGCGGGGCAACGAGAAAGGGTCTTTAGGGCAAGCCTTGTTGAGGTCTTTGAAATCGACACAAAGGCACCAAGATTTATCCTTCTTCGGCACCATGACCAAGTTGGCTAGCCAATCCGGGTGTTTGATTTCTCTGATGAACCCGGACTCGAGTAGTTTGGCTAGCTCCTCCCCCATAGCTTGTCGTTTGGGTTCAGAAAATCGCAGCAGCGTTTGCTTGACTGGTTTGAACCCTTTGATTATGTTGAGGCTGTGTTCGTCCAGTCTCTAGCGGGCATGTCGGAAGGGTGCTAGGCAAATATAGCCCAATTTTCACGTAGGAACGCGCGTAAAGCAGCGTCTACCGTCGAATCCAGCTGTGCTCCGATGGATGTTGTATTATTAGGCTCTGTCGGGTGCACTTGAAATTTAACTATTTCATCTGCTAGTTTGAAAGAGGTGGATTTAGGTCTCTTATCGAGAATCACATCATCCTTGTCCATCGTGGATCGTAGGGTGGTTAGTTCTTCGTCCGCAAAGGCTTCGGATAGTTCCTCAAGGGCCAAGGATGCGGTTTTGTTTTCGGCACGGAGTGCTTTATCTGGATCACTCATAACTATGATTATTCCATTGGGCCCTGGCATTTTAAGCTTCATGTACCCATAATGGGGTATAGCTTGGAAGCGTGAGAAAGCGTCCCGTCCTAGAAGGGCGTGATATCCGTTATTGAAGGGAGCCACGTGGAAGAGCAACTCTTCGGACCTGTAATTTTCCGGCGTGCCGAATACTACATCAAGTTTAACTTTCCCCGAACATCTGCTTCTTGACTGGGGATGATGCCTCGAAAGGTGGTACTGCTTTGCTTGATGCGTGTTCTGTCAACCTGCATTTTTTCAAGCATGTCCTCGTAGATGAGATTAAGCCCACTGCCGCCGTCCATGAGCAATTTGGTAAGTCGAAAACCGTCCACAATGGGGTTTAGTACTAAAGCGGTGGGTGCTCGGACTGATCGGGCCCTTGGTTCGTCGTCAGCGGGAAGGTTATAGCCGCGTCGTTCCATGGGCTCATTGCGGTTACTTGGTGGACTTCGGCGAGGTAGTGAAGTGCCCTCTTATGCCGGTTATTTGAAGAGAAAGTCTCGAAGACCGTAAGGACGTTAAAGTCGTCATCCTCTGGAGAGTGCATCTATGGAGTAGCGGTGGTGAGGATGGCCTCCCCACTTTTAGCTACTTGTCGGAGTACCCAGCATGCTCGAAGGCTGTGAGTTGAATCTATGCTTGGCGTTGCATGTATCGGACAGAGCTTGTCGAGGAGCTCGTCAAGAATGGACCTGTATCCCGAAAAAGGTTTGTTTTTCTTGCCGGCGGGCTTATGGTCGGATGCTTCGTGAGGATGTATCCGTTTTGCCTGGGCAGTATACTGCTTGAAGGCAGCCGGTTCCAATTGGGTCTTTTGGGCCTTCCATGTGCTTTCCATCATGCAGTACTTCCATACTAAGTGCGATAACTCCGTGAAACTCTGTATGTGACGGCGGTTGAGGGCGTTCAGAATTCCCTCGTCCATACAATTGCGGTGAAAGACCGAAACTGCATTGTCATCGCAGCAATCTTAATCTTGTTTTTGACAAGTAGGAACCTAGCCCAAATGTGATGGACCGTTTCCTGAGGTTGCTGCCATACATACATCAGATCACATATGTCTGGAGGGCCTGAATTACTTGGAGAGTATTGATTGTGGTGGGTGAGTGGGCTAAAACCCGAATCTCGGCCCAAGATTGTATTTGGAGTTTGCAATATCTTCGAGGTCGCCATTTCGGGTCCGGGAAGATCCAAGTGCTCCCTGGACTCCCTTTTCGACCCTGAGTTCGGTAGGCGCGAAATCCCACCCAAAGGAAGGGTATCTGATTCGAGGGATTCGGAGATCCGAACATAGTTGGTCTTCAATTAAGGAAAAGAAGTATTTTCGGCTCGCTCCTCGACGACCGCTACCAGGTGAGTGATCGGCGGGAGATTGATTTCCCTCTGGTCAGGTTTAAGCCCGATCCGATCATAATCTGTTGAAAGCCCCAGGGTGGCGATGCTATCTAGCAGCTTGTTTAAGGACGAGATGTCCACCGAATCCATCTTCTCGGAGTGTTCGAGACCGATGCGGGGGTGGTGTTTGGCGATCGCGGGGGATGCTATCGGCCTGATGACCGTGCGGGCACCCACGGTAAAACCGCCGAGCTGGAGGACCTGCCCTGAAGTTAGGCTCCTTCCAGAGGTGATATCGTCATTGATGACAAGTCGAGCCATAGATCGCTTTTCGCGACTACACGGCGGAGCTCTCAATGAAAGCACCATTATCGGTGTTGAAACCGGCAGATCTCGGATAGGGGGGCCCAAGCTGTGAGTCTAAGGATCAATGGTAACAGGGGCAATGTGTACATAGTGTTTACCCAGGTTCGGGCCCTCTTAAAGGAGGTAAAATCCTACGTCCTGCTTGATTGTATTCGATGAGTATAGGGGTTACAAGAGTTGATCTACCTCGAGATCGTAATGGCTAAACCCTAGCTGTCTAGCCTATGATTATTCTGATGATCTCTACGAACTAAACCCCTCTGGTTTATATACACACCGGAGGGGCCTAGGGTTGTACAGAGTCGGCTTGCAGAAGAAGGAAACATTACACCCGGACACCAAACTTGCCCTTCTACGCACATAGGAGTCCTACCTGGACACGGGGGATAGCCTTCTGCTTTATCTTCATGGCCCATTAGTCCGGCCCATATCGAATAGACCGGACACCCGAGGACCCCCTAATCCAGGACTCCCTCAGTCCTCGAATGGAGAAATAATGCAAACAACATGCTCACACAATAAGATAGCAAATGAAATATGTGACAAAGCATGCACAAACAATTCTAGCATCTATCAAGCAATTGGCGATGACTAGGTCATCTATATATGAGTATATTGACTTAGGAGTCAAATGAGAACATTTGATCATAGGTCATACTCATCCTTTAAGCACAAGTGGGTTTACCACTTTTACATAAAGCATTAATGTGTTCACATCATTAGAGTTGCTTTAGCTCAATTCTTAGAGAAAAGCTCCCCCTAGATGTGATATCCCCCCTAAGAGGATGAACTAACCTTGGGTTTTGTCGATGATGACTTCATGTAGATGTTGAAGATGTGGATGCTCAATGTTGATGTAGATCTTTTGGAGCAATCCATTGGAGTGTTGCACTTTCAATACCTACATGGGTTAGTCCCACAAGAAATATACAAGGATATCCATAGACATAGAGTGAATTTCACATATGATGATGTCCATGAAAGCATTAGGTTACCTTGTCCCTTGTCTTACCAACAAGAGGGTTTGTGACTCCACGAACTAGTGTAAGATATGAAATTTTATTGCACAAGTCCTCGCCAAAATGAATATGAGTGAAGTATGTTGGCGGGGTCACCCTCAAGAACATTCTAGTTCTTCTTCTTTGGGATCCACATGAACTTGATGGGAATCCTTGGAGTTGTAGTCGTACTTGATGAAGTAGAGCTTGACGTAGTCTTGGGAACCCACTTGACCATGGCATTAGGAGCTTCTTCAAATGAGTCAATTTCTTCTTGAAGCTTGTCCTTGCCTTTTAGCTTGTGGTCTTGTGGTGGAAGATCGTCTTGATCTTGTGTTCCCTTGAAAGAAGTGGGGTCATACTTCTCTTGTTGAGGAACAAACTTTGTCTTGGGGTATTGATCTTCTTCCCACTCAACTCCATTGGCATTGAACTTTCGCTCAAAACCAACACCTTGATTCTTCCGGCGCCTTCCTTGCTTGCATACAATTTCCTCAAATTGCTTACTTCCGGCAAGGCTCTTGTAAACACCTTTCTCTATAATTCCCTTCAATAAGCTATTTTATTGCTCAAGTGTAACTTGGCTAAGAGAATCATTAGTGGAATCAAGAAACTACTAGAAGCAACAATATTGGATTTAACATGATTATTGTTACTACTAGACGAAGAATCTTTCTTGCTCTTATTGCTAGATTTTACTTGTGGCATATAAGTAGACAAGAGGAGACGTTTGGCAAGATAAGAAGAACTCTTCTTTCGAAAATCATCATTGATATCTTTTAGGAACTCATGCTCTTGCTATAAATTTAGCTTCTCGAAGTGTGGCTTCTCATGAGTCCTTAGGAGCTCTCTATGATCCTCTAGAGTTGTTTCATGAGTTAACTTAAGAGTGTTTAGTTCTTTAGTTAGATGCTCAATCTCCTTATTATCATTGTCATTCGTTTCATCTTGATTAGCATGATTGCTAGCAAATTCATCATAGTTTTCATCACTAGTGTTGCCAACAAGTAAATCATCATCACCTAGCAAATCATCTTCATCACTATTGAAATCAACATACTCGGGGTGTGATACATTAGGGCCTTTAGCCATGAAACATCTTGCAATTCATTCATTTGGTGAGTCAAATATGTCATAGGAGTTGTATGACACAAGTGCAAGACCGGCAACACCTTCATCTTGAGTATACTCGGAGTCGGAGTGATAGCTTCTCCCGGAGTAGTTGTCGGAGTCGGAACCGGATACCCATTCACCAACGTGAGCTTGATGTCTTCGTCTTGTGTAGATCTTTGATGACTTGTCCTTATTTTCCAAATCCTTGCTTCTACGAGAGGGTCTTCGTTCATAACGACCATCTCTACTCCTTCTCTCTCTTGGAGGTGATTCATCTCTTCTACTCCTCCTTTTTGGCGAATATTCTCTTTTCTTTGTAGGGAGTCGTACACTCATTGGAGTAGTGTCCGGGTCTTCCACAATTGTAGCAATTACGATCATGACTAGAAGATCTTTTGTCATTCTAGGACCTTGACTTGGAGCTTCTATCTTTGCTTCTATTCTTGTAGAACATGTTGAAGTTCTTCACCATTAAGCTCAATTCTTCATTGGAGACTTGCTTCTCACTTGATGTTGTAGGAGCATCACTTGAAGCTTTGTATGCACCACTTGACTTATTGTGGAGCTCTTCCTTATCCTTGAGTGACATCTCATGAGCAACAATTCTACCAATGACTTCCGTGGGCTTGAGATCTTTGTAATTGGGCATCATTTGGATCAAGGTGCAGACGGTGTCATATTTTCCATCCAAGGCTCTTAGGATCTTCTTAATGATGAATTTGTCGGTCATCTCTACGCTTCCTAAGCCAGCAATCTCATTTGTGATGAGAGCAAGTCTAGAGTACATCTCGGCGACTCCTTCACCATCCTTCATCTTGAACTTGTCAAGTTGACATTAAAGCACATCCAATTTGGATTCCTTGACGGACTTGGTACCTTCGTGCATATCAACCAAAGTATCCTAAATTTCCTTTGCATTCTCAAAGTGGCTGATTTTGTTGAATTCTTTGAGGCACAATCCATTGAAGAGAATATCGCAAGCTTGAGCATTGTATTGCAACATCTTCATTTCTTTCGCTGTCGCTTCATGATTTGGTTCTTTTCCATCCTCGAAGAAATCACCTTGCAAGCCAATACGCATAACAGCCCAAACGGCGGGGTTATGACCAAGAATATGCATTTTCATCTTATGCTTCGAACTAGCAAAAATAGTACCATCAAAGTAAGGACCTCTACGATGGTAATTTCCCTCGCTAGACGTCATACTCTCCTAGGTTGTGAAACCAAGGGTATGATCACCAAAGCTATGAAAATCAAGGCAAAAGGAGACCAAAGCTCTGATACCACTTGTAGGATCGAAAGTATGTCTAGAGGGGGTGATTAGACTACTTGACCAAATAAAAATCTAACATTTTCCCAATTTTAGTTGTGGGGAGATTTTAGCAATTAGCATAAGTAAAGCAATCAACCTACACATGCAATTCTAAGAGTGTAGCAGCGGAAAGTAAAAGATTGCATATGAAGGTAAAGGGAAGGGATTAGAGAGTGCAAATACAATGAAGACACGAAGATTTTTGGCGTGGTTCCGATAGGTGGTGCTATCGTACATCCACGTTGATGGAGACTTCAACCCATGAAGGGTAACGGTTGCGCGAGTCCATGGAGGGCTTGACCCACGAAGGGTCCACGAAGAAGCAACCTTGTCTATCCCACCATGGCCATCGCCCACGAAGGACTTGCCTCACTCGAGTAGATCTTCACGAAGTAGGCGATCTCCTTGCCCTTACAAACTTCTTGGTTCAACTCCGCAACTAGACGGAGGCTCCCAAGCGACACCTAACCAATCTAGGAGACACCACTCTCCAAAAGGTAATAAATTGTGTGTTGATGATGAACTCCTTGCTCTTGTGCTTAAAATGATAGTCTCCCCAACACTCAACTCTCTCATAGATTTGTATATGGTGGAAAGATGATTGAGTGGAAAGCAACTTGGGGAAGGCTAGAAATCAAGATTCTTGTGGTAGGATTGGAATATCTTGATCTCAACACATGAGTAGGTGGTTCTCTCTCAGAAAATGTACGGTGGAAGTGTAGGCACATTCTGATGGCTCTCTCACATATGGAGAAGGGGTGGAGGGGTATATATAGCTGAGGGAGTCCTGGACTAAGGGGTCCTCGGGTGTCCAGCCTGTTAGCCATGGGCCGGACTGATGGGCTGTGAAGATACGAAGACCGGAGACTGCACCTGTGTCCGGATAGGACTCTCCTTGGCGTGGAAGGCAAGCTTGGTGACCAAATATGTAGATTCCTTTCTTTGTAACCGACCCTGTGTAATCCTAGATCCTCCTGGTGTCTATATAAACCAGAGGACTTAGTCCGGAGAGGGGGGGACTCATTACCATAGTCATACAGGCTAGACTTCTAGGGTTTTAGCCATTACGATCTCGCAGTAGATCAACTCTTGTAATACTCATATTCATCAAGATCAATCAAGCAGGAAGTAGGGTATTACCTCCATAGAGAGGGCCCGAACCTGGGTAAACATTGTGTCCCCTGTCTCCTATTACCATCGACCTTAGACGCACAGTTCGGGACCCCCTACCCGAGATCCGCCGGTTTTGACACCAACATTGGTGCTTTCATTGAGAGTTCCACTATGCCGTCCCCAAAAGGTTTTGATGGCCCCTTCAATCGTCAACAATGACACTGTCCAAGGAGAAACCTTCCTCCCCAGACAGATCTTCGTATTTGGCGGCTTCGTATTGCTGGCCAACTCGTTTGGCCACCTTGAGCAGATCGATAGTTACGCCCCTGGCCATCAGGTCAGATTTGGGAGCTTGAACTACGTCGCAGACGTCCGTGGAGATTTGATCTTCACCGGATTCGAGACCGCGGCAACCACTCCTGGTCACCTTGATGAACATGACTTAAATCTGTCATCAAACCGTATCCAGGAGATAGCTCCTGTAACAGCTCTGGCCTTAGATCCGGAGCATACAGCGCCGTCCAAGGATTGGAGGCTCAACCCCACCGCGGAGGCCATAGATTCCCCGGTGTTGGAGCCGCACATGGACTTAACCTCACACAATATTTGTGTCATCGGAACTCCGGACTCGTCTCCGGGCGTAAGTTCCGAACCATGTGAGCCCGCGGATGCCGAACTTGATCGTTTATCGATCTTCGAGTTCAGCTCCGCAGACATCTTCTAGCACTCGCCCTTGGGCGATGTGCTAAACTCACTAAAGAACCTGTTCTTGGCAGGGAACTCACAGCCGAACTATGTTCGGTTCGAACTAGGGGCTGATGAAGGAGAATCTTGCTTCCCACCCGCCACCCACTTCACAGCCACAGTCGAGGATTTAACCGACACGCTCGATTACGACTCCAAAGACATCGACGGTATGGACGACGATGCCGATGAGGAGCAAAATCAAAGTCCGCCATTCACCGGACGCTGGACGGCCACCTCTTCGTACGATGTGTACATGGTGGACACACCCAAAACAACCAACAATGATGACAAAGAAAATCCAGTCGAGAATAAACCTCCTGAGACATAGCAAAAACGCCGGTGTCCTCGGCGCCGCTCTAAGTCACGTCGTTCAAAAGACAGCAATGCTGGCACTGGAGAAAATAATACTCCGGACGATGCCGAAAACAATGAAGACCTTGCCGAGGTAACATCCGAACAGGAGGAGCAAGAAAACGGGCAGGCTAGCCCCGACGAACAGGCCAGGCCCAAAGACTCGGAGGATGGTAGTTATCGTCCGCTCTCTGAGGACGAGGAAAGCCTCGGCAACGAAGATTTCATCATGCCCGAGGAACCTCTCGAGCAGGAGCGCTTCAAGCACCAGCTAATAGCCACTGCAAGGAGCCTGAAAAAGAAGCAGCAGCAGCTCCAAGCTGACCAAGATCTGCTCGTCGACAGATGGACTGATGTCCTGGCAGCCGAAGAACACGGCCTCAGACGCCCAGCCAAGAGTTACCTGAAGCGAAGGTTGCTACCTCAGTTCGATGAAGAGGTTCCGGAGCCCATACCTCCCTCGCGTAATGCGGTCGGGACAGTGCGGCGGACCGACCACCACGTGGTCGGGATAAAGCGGCAACTCAGGCCGAACAGCAGCCTGCCCCACCGCCCCATAAAAATAGAGACGAAACAGTTCGGGATCATAGATATGACCTCTGGCAGACCCTGGATAGCAGAGCAGGATATACCCGATCGATTTATGGATCGTGAGGACGTTCCTCGACCCGCGATGATGGCTACCTATTCGGACGTGACAAACCTAGTCACACCTGAGCCGATAACCGCAGACGGACTCCATCGGAGCTACGGCGCGATGTGGCTAGGTATAGAGGCGCCGCACACCCTCTTTGCTTCACTGATGAAGTAATGGATCATGAATTCCCCGAAGGGTTTAAACCCGTGAATATTGAATCATACGACGGGACAACTGATCCCGCGGTATGGATCGAGGACTTTATCCTCCACATCCACATGGCGCGGGGAGATGACCTCCACGCTATCAAATACCTCCCGCTAAAGCTTAAAGGAGCAGCTCGACACTGGTTAAACAGCCTGCCTGCAAATTCTATTGGCAGCTGGGAGGACTTGGAAGAGGCCTTCCTCGACAACTTCCAAGGTACATATGTCCGGCCACCAGACGCCGATGATTTAAGCCACATAGTTCAACAGCCCGAGGAGTCAGCCAGGAAGTTCTGGACTAGGTTCCCAACTAAAAAGAACCAGATCGTCGACTGTCCGGATGCCGAAGCCCTAGCGGCCTTTAAACATAGCATCCGCGATGAATGGCTCGCCCGCCACCTCGGCCAAGAAAAGCCAAAATCTATGGCAGCCCTCACGGCACTCATGACCCGCTTTTGCGCGGGTGAGGATAGTTGGTTGGCTCGTAGCAAAAACACAGCCAGCGAGGCAGGACCCTCTGAGGTTAAGAACAGCAACGGCAAGCTCCGACGTAATAGACACAAACGCCGAAGCAATGGGGATAATACCGATGACACTACAGTCAACGCCGGATTCAGCGGCTCCAAGTCCAGCCAGCGGAAAAAACCGTACAAGAGAAACAATCAGGGACCATCCAGCCTGGACCGCATACTCGATCGCCCGTGCCAGATACATGGCACCTCAGATAAACCAGCCAATCATACCAACAGAGATTGTTGGGTTTTTAAACAGGCCGGCAAATTAAACGCCGAGAACAAGGAAAAGGGATCACAAAGCGAGGACGACGACGAGGAGCCCCGGCAACCGAACACAGGGGGACAGAAGAAATTTCCCCCTCAAGTGAAAACAGTGAACATGATATATGCTACACACATCCCCAAAAGGGAGCGCAAGCGCGCACTGAGGGACGTCTACGTGATAGAGCCAGTCGCCCCAAAATTCAATCCATCGTCGTCATTCCCAATCACCTTTGATCGTCGAGATCACCCGACTAGTACCCGTCATGGCGGTTCAGCCGCACTAGTCCTCGACCCAATCATCGATGGATTTCACCTGACGCGCGTCCTTATGGACGGAGGTAGCAGCCTCAACCTGCTTTATCAGGATACAGTGCGAAAAATGGGCATCAATCCATCACGGATCAAGCCCACAAAGACTACCTTCAAAGGAGTCATACCAGGTGTTGAGGCCTGCTGTACGGGCTCAATCACGCTAGAAGTTGTCTTAGGGTCTCCAGAAAATTTCCGAAGCGAGGAATTAATCTTCGACATCGTCCCCTTTCGCGACAGCTATCACGCACTGCTCGGACGAACCGCATTCGCTCGATTCAATGCAGTGTCGCACTATGCTTATCTTAAGCTCAAGATGCCCGGTCCACGCGGCGTCATCACGGTCAACGGAAATACGGAACACTCCCTCCGTACAGAAGAGCACACAGCTGCCTTAGCACCAGAAGTACAAAGCGGCCTTCTCAAGCAGAACCCTAATTCGGCTGCCGAGCCCACGGACACCGTTAAGAGGGTCCGAACTACCCTGCAGTGGGACAGCTCGGCTCGTCAGGAGCTCGACTAGCAATCTGGCCTCCGTCTCAGTCCCGATCAAGTGGTGGCATTCGCGCCACGCGTACATAACTACGCACTCGAAATCCCATGGGCATCGACGGAGGCACAACTAGCTTGTGATCCACAGTGCGGCTCAACCAGCACCGGATACGCACATACTTTCACTTTTACTTTTTCCTTTCAGGTCTCAACCCCGCAGACCCCATCCGATGGCCTGATCAAGGGTCCTCTCGAAGGACAAACACACCAAGACGGCAAGAGTAAGAGCGGTCGGGATAGTTGACCCGTTGGATGGTATTATACAAGCTCGGCACGGGAGAGCCACAGACATATGGGGAACTTCCCTAGGTGGTTTCGTTAAACGATCACTCTACCTGTTTTTCAAGACCCATACACAGCTCTCTCTTAGTAAAGGCATAGTAAATAGCCTTTCTGCTTATTGCACTACTTGTATAAATGCGCTTTAACGCACCAAAGGAAATTATAACAGAAACAGTTCGCGGCCCAAATTTCCACGGCTCTAGCTTACCACTGGTTCTTCCTCTTTCTTTCTTTTTGCCTTTTCTTTCCTGGTAATAATATCAACACCCGTACACCCGGTGTGTTCCACCTTGCCAGGGGCTTCATAGTGCCCCACAACATGGCAACAAAAGTCTGAACACTTTTACAGTATAGTTCGGCACCCCGAATTTAGCACTATATGCATTGGCTCCGAATCATGTCTTTGGTCAATAGTTGGGTTGCCCGGCTCCTATGTTTGCTACCTTACGTTCCGCTATATCGCCTAAGGTAGTAAAGGGAGAACTACTGCAATTGTGCCCTGGTTTATCCAAAGGAGCACCTCAGTAGAGAAAGCCGAAAACTGACTGTCATGATACGGCGAGAGCCGGACAGCTGTTCGGAGGTTGCAAATCGTTGGAGATTTCTCCCGCATTATGCGAAGGATCGGTACTTCCCAGTCAGACGCTCATAGCACTCTGGTTCGCATACTAGGGGCTACGCCAATGTTTTATTATAAAACTCCTATGGCTAAGTGAGGGCGTTTAAGCCGCATAGTCTGATTGTCTGGTTCCTTGCGCTAAACAACTCCTTCAAGGACCATATAATTGGATCAAGATTGTTTAGATTCCATCCCGAACACCTCCGTACTACCTACGTGGGGGCAGAAGCCGACGACTGGCCAACCCTCAGATTCCATACAACACGGCCGCACAGGAGGAAAAAATTAAAACATAACAAGCATAATATTACAAACCGCCTTTGTGTCATCATACAAGGCAAACACAACACGAATGTATTCATTCGAAAATAATGTCCTGCCCACACTACGTTGCCACAATGCGAGACCCCTCTAGGACATCCGCAAAATAGCGCTCGGGTATGCGGTGCTCCTTGCCCTCGGGCGGCCCCCTGGCCAGCTCGACGGCGTTCATCTTCGCCCACCACATCTTGCAACTGGCAAAGGCCATGCGCGCACCTTCAATACAGGCCGACCGCTTGACGACGTCCAGCCGAGGACAGGCATTCACCAGCCGCCTCACGAGTCCGAAGTAGCTGCCGGGCATAGCTTCGGCTGGCCATAGCCGGATTATCAAATCCTTCATGGCTAGTTCGGCCACCCTATGCAGCTCCACCAGCTGTTTCAGCTGATCGGTGAAGGGCACAGGATGCTCTGATGCAAGATACTGCGAGCAGAACAATTTCTCCGTGGAGCTCCCTCCTTCTGCTCGAAAGAATTCCGCGGTGTCGGACACACTGCGCGGCAGATCTGCATAGGCTCCTGGAGAACTCCGAATCCGGGTTAGTAAGAAATATTTCTTCTTCATATACTTGCTTTGCATACTAAATGCCTTACCCGTCGCGATCTTCCTGGCCTCCTGGATCTCTTGGAGGGCGCCCTGGGCCTCATTCCGGGCCGTCTCCGCACTCTGACGAGCCTTGGCGAGTTCGGTCTCTCGAATCGACGCGTCGCGCTCCAAGGTCTCGCACTTCCTCACCGCGTCCTGGAGCTCTTGTTGAACCTCGTTGACCCGGGCCTTGAGCTTTTTACAGGCGGCCTGCTCCTTGACAGCCTTCCCCTCGGCTTCGGCCAGGGCCTCCTTCAGGGCCTCGACCTCGGTCGTTGCTCCTATACGTATCATGACACTTCGGTCAATATATATATATAATCTTACTCTTTTCGAATATTTCACGGGTTATTACATACCTTGATTCTCCTGGAGCTGCCTCTTCACCTAGCCGAGCTCCTCCTTGGCCTGCTCCAGGCTCCGCTTTAGTTCGGAGACTTCGGCAGCATGTGAGGCTGCGGCCAGCAATGACGCCTGCATATTCATTCCAGACAAATTTAGTTAGTTTCCTGCAATAAAGGATTGATCCTCTGTCCGGCTTTTTCTTTCCGAAGCACCAGACAGTGTCTCAGGGGCTACTGTCTATGTTGGGATTTTCTCTTTTTGCGTCGCTTACCTCAAAACCTGTCAGCAGGCTGCTGCAGGCTTCGGTTAGTCCGCTCTTGGCGGACTGAACCTTTTCAATCACCGTGCCCATAAGAACACGGTCCTCATCCACAATGGAAGCGCCTCATAGCGCTTCCAGCAGATCACCTGGTGCCCCTGGTTGGACAGGGGTCACCGGTGGAATAGGCATACCCCCTTCTTTCGAAGGAGGATGAGTGCCGTATTCCGGAGCCGTATCGGTCTCCGGAATCAAGTCCAGATGAGGGCCGAACTAAATATGGCCCTCATCCCCAGTCTCCAGGGGGATTGGCTCCCCCTGGTGTTCGGCGACAGGGGCTTCGCCTTCGGGCGCCGCCTGAGCCTCTCCCCGGCCTGGGAAGGTCCGTTGGGAGAGCACCTTGTCGTCTCCTTTGGCCTTGGGAGAGTAAGCGGCCGGCGGTGTCTCGCTGGCCATCTCCCTTGAGTCCAACGAACCTCTTGATGAGGATCGCTGGGAGCTGTCGTGGGCCGGATTGCAATAGCATAATTAACCTTATCAATACATTGAAGAGGAGAGGCTGGACATATGGGTATACGGGAGTCATAGCACTTACGATGCAGCTTGAGGCTTGGTACGGGGGTGTCGCTCTAGACTGCTGTTGACGTCCCACGCGAAGTTATCCGCGAAGGAGCCTTTCCCCTTCTTGGACGTCCCCGCCTCCAGGTTCGTGGAGGCCGTCCTCTTCTTCCTTCCCTCATTAGGGGGAGGGTTGTTCTCCTCCTCCTCCTCCTCATCGTCGTCATCTTCGGCGGCGGAGGAGCGGGTCTTGTCTTCGGACGTCGCATCCGAAGTGATCTTGCGACGGGGGCCACTCCGGACCCCCTTGGCCTTCCCCTTGGCCTTCTTCGCCGGCGTTGTATAGGGCACCGACATCAGCATCTTCGCTAAATGCGGAATGACTGTTTCTTCAGGTAGCGGAGCCGGACACTGGATCGGCTTCGCCCTCTCCATCCATTCCTGAAGAAGCAATGACAGTAAAAGGTCAGACATCCTCCTTGAAGCAAACAAGTGGAGGACGCATCGGAAGCTCACCTCGCTGGCGGGGTGGTTAATGTCATGCGCACGATCCGAATCCGTGGCTGGCGGTATCTCGTTGCCCTTGAAGAGCAATTTCCAGGCATCTTTGTGAGTGGTATCAAAGAGCCTCTTCAGGGTATGGTGCTTCTTCGGATTGAACTTCCACAGCGGGAAGCTTCGGCTTTGGCACGGGAGAATCCGGCGAACTAGCATCACCTGGATTATATCGACAAGTTTGACATCCTTGTCCACCATGCTTTGAACGCACGTCTGCAGCGCTATCAGCTCGTCTGACGAACACCAGTTCGGGCTCTTCTCGACCCAGGAGGTGAGCCACATCGGAGCACCGGGGTTGAATTCGGCAGCTGCGGCCCAGTTGGTGCCGCGGGGTTCTGTAATGTAGAACCATTGTTTCTGCCATTCCTTGACAGTCTCCACAAAAGTGCCTTTCGGCTAGGAGACATTGGACAGCTTACTCACCATGGCTCCTCCGCACTCCGCGTGCTGGCCATCCACCACCTTCAGCTTCACGTTGAAGACTTTGAGCCACAGCCCGAAGTGGGGTTGGATGCGGAGGAAGGCCTCACACACGACGATAAACACCAAGATGTTGAGGAAAGATTTCGGGGATAGATCATGGAAATCTATCCCGTAATAGTACATCAGCCCGCGGACGAAAGGGTGGAGTGGAAACCCTAGCCCGCGAAGGAAATGAGGGATTAATACCACCCTCTCGTTGGGATTCGGCGTGGGGACGATTTGCCCCTAGGATGGAAGACGGTGGGCGATTTCCTTCGCCAAGTACCCGGCCGCCCGAAGCTCAGCAATGTCCTTCTCCCTGACAGAGGAGACCATCCACTTGCCTTGACCTCCGGATCCAGACATGGTTGAGTGCTAGCTTAAGTAGGTGGAATATGAGGACTTGGGCGCTGGAGCACAAGATTGGAAGGGTGGAGGAAGAGAGAAGGCGGGGCAGAAGAAGGGGGATCCTTATCCCCTTATAAAGGCAGTGAATATTGAACGCCTCCCCATTTGCCTCGAAACTCGCCTATTCCTAAGGGTTGTGTAAACGGCACGGTTGGGTTACCCACACCCGTATTGATGAGAATCCCGCAATAAGGGGACACGATCTCTGCTTTGACAAGACGTGCCAATGCCAACCGCGTCTCGAAACATGGAGCGGCAGACGAAAAACGATTCGAAATTATGACCGGACAGATATGATGTCATGTTATAAAAAGTTGTCAGCGGATTGGACTCGTGTAAAATTATATTCTCTCCGCGGTTGTGTGTGGTGTGTGTGTGTGTTACAGGTCCGGACACGTCGATACGTCCGAAGACAATTTTGGAGTTCGGAAGGAGGAACCCGCCTTGCAATGCCGAAGACAGATCTACACGCCGGATACCTTGTCATTGAAGCCAGGTTCAGGGGCTACTAAGGGAGTCCTGGACTGAGGGGTCCTCGGGCGTCCGGCCTGTTAGCCATGGGCTG
This sequence comes from Aegilops tauschii subsp. strangulata, assembly GCF_002575655.3. Classification (NCBI taxonomy): domain Eukaryota; kingdom Viridiplantae; phylum Streptophyta; class Magnoliopsida; order Poales; family Poaceae; genus Aegilops; species Aegilops tauschii. The sequence goes on from NC_053036.3 coordinate 371,256,692, forward strand.
GACTGATGGGCTGTGAAGATACGAAGACCGGAGACTGCACCTGTGTCCGGATAGGACTCTCCTTGGCGTGGAAGGCAAGCTTGGCGACCAAATATGTAGATTCATTTCTTTGTAACCGACCTTGTGTAACCCTAGATCCTCCTCGTGTCTATATAAACTAGAGGACTTAGTCCGGAGAGGGGGGAGACTCATTACAATAGTCATACAGGCTAGACTTCTAGGGTTTTAGCCATTACAATCTCGCGGTAGATCAACTCTTGTAATACTCATATTCATTAAGATCAATCAAGCAGGAAGTAGGGTATTACCTCCATAGAGAGGGCCCGAACCTGGGTAATCATTGTGTTCCCCGTCTCCTGTTACCATCGACCTTAGACGCACAGTTCGGGACCCCCTACCCGATATCCACCGGTTTTGACACCGACAATAGCCTCCACACAAAATCCAACCGTTACACATATTTGACCCATCTCAGTGAGACCGAATAGCTAAACTCGATGGGACCGATTAGTTCAAAATATGAACGTTAGGAGTCTCGGTGGGACCAACTGGAACAACTCGGTGGGATCAATGTACTAGGGCTTTATGGCAAACATCATCTCGGTGGCACCGATTGCATCAACTCGGTGAGACCCAAGTGAAGCAATAGGGCAACATAGAGAATGTTAATCCAACTCGGTGAGACCGATTGCATGACTCGGTGAGACCGAAATAAATGCAACAAGTTACAGAGCGTTGGCAAGGCCATCTCGGTGAGACCGAGACCCATATCAGTGTGACCGAACTGTTAGGGTTTCTGGCTGTGGCTATGTCATATGAACTCGGTGGCGCCGGATAGAAAGAATCAGTGGGGCCGAGTTGGAGTTTAGGGTTTTGACATATTTGGATGGAGAAACTGGTTGAGGGTTTTGGAGCAATATCACTAAGCATTTGAGCAAGCAAGCCATTAAGCAACACCTCATCCCCTTTTTAATAGTATTGGCTTTCCCATGGACTCAATGTGATCTTGGATCACTTAAAACAAAATAAAGAGTCTTGAGCTTTTGCCAATATGTGTCCTTAGCATTTTGAGGGGTCCACGTTTCTAGTTCATGCCATGCCATTCATTGAACTTCCTGAAATATTCATATTGAGAGGATATTAGTTCAATGAGCTATATGTTGAAACCACCCAGGGATTAGTTCACTTTCACAGTGCCACCGAATCGAGCTCATCAGTGCAGCCACACTTGCCTAGATGAGGAGGCCCTAATTCGGTCTATTGCCATTCCTCTCGCCGGTGCCTCCAACTAGGGAAGGTTATGTGTGCGCGCTACCCTGATGAATCTGACGAAAGCGCTAGTCTGACCGGCTTTGTCCCAGCTGGGTTTGGTTCGGTGCGCAGTTTCGATGAAGTCGGTGGCGGTAGGCTCTGGCCTGGATTCGCCGATGAAGACGTGGATCTTGCCGAAGGGGACCCGGTATCCTGACTCGATGGAGCCAGCCTTGGGACCCTAGCCGGGTCGTCGATGTAGAGCTTCTTGCGCCGGCTTTACATCATCCGGCCTATCGCGTAACCCTCGATCCCTAGAAGTGCTCCCTCCAAAAACTGAACACCACCGTGTGTTGGCCTCACGGTGGGGTGCCAACTGTCGTGGTTTTGTCACGGCAAGTGTCCTCGTGAAAGAACTAAGTTGTGAGGCCATTGCTACTAGGTGGTAGCTTGAACAGGGTTGATCGGAAACGATGGACATAGGTTCGGCCCCTCACGGTGGAGGTAAAAGCCTACTCTTACTTGATTGATATTGATCACGATCTCGATTACAACGGCGTTGTTTCGCTACCTGATTTTTGAGAGCTTCCAACTTGTCCTTTGATGTCCCAGGAACTCCCCTTTATATAATAGGTTGAGTCCCTGGTTTACAGAAGATTTCGGGTCGTGCTCATAACCCGTATCCTACTCTAGGTCTTATTGATTTCCTTACTTTCTAAGTCTGAAGAATTTCACTCATGAGCCTCCTTGTAAGCCGGCCTGCAAGGCTTGTGTGAAAGCCGACTGTCATGGGTCTTCCTTCCGGGCTCTTGGCCTTTCTTCCTCTAGTGAATCTCTCTTGAGACTCGAGATTGGGTAACTACCTGAACCGGGTTTGGGAAACCAGGTCTAGAACCGGGTTACACCACGCCGGGTCTCACCTGTGGGGAATATCCCCAACATCACATGTAATTCTTCGTGGATTTCGTGTCCGTTTGTTCCCACGACTTTCTTAGCTACCAAAGGAGGAATTATGATTGGATATTTGTAGTAAAAAATGTTTTATTTTTTTATTTTTGTAGAGGGTGCATGTGAACTCGAGCTCACAAACTCCATGTTCAACCAAGAGGTCTTACTTGTCGAGTTTACTCTGAACACTAGGAATCCCATGATGTTAGTATTCATGAATCCATACAAACCGGAGCTATCTGGTTACCGTTTTGTTGATGCCCTCCACTCACCCTTAGAGGATCGCACCAATATTCAAACCAACACATTTTAGAATTTAGAGAATCAATGGAAGCACATCGGAGTGGTATATGGCCTACTTTTTACATACGTACTGATAGAGGAATTAAAACTCATGATCCGGATTCCGGATACATCGTGGTCAACAATATCAGCATGTCCTACTACGAGATCCATTTGGCCCCGAAGCGCACCACTACGAATTGTTAATTGTATATAGATCACTGATCTAAAAGTAGTTGCCATTAAGATGGCATGTGAACCAGCAGCGACAGTGTAAGAAGCAGCAGCACCACGCCATTTGACCTTGACCGAGAGAGCAAGTGGCAATTGGTTGAGATCAGTATCACCATATGCATGGGAGGACCACGAGTTGGTCGGTCTGGGGCTCGTTGTGCGTACGACGTCCCACGTTATGTGCCTCTGGTGTCCGGAGCGCACAATAAATATACTGTAACTCATCAGAGTACTACTACTCAAAGAAACTCAAGTGAATGAATGAATTAACTAAAACGAATAATAGTGATTCAACGTAATTAAGTTGTACTTCCTCAATCCTCAATTAGTTGTTGCAGTCCCACGGACTAATCAAAAAAGACTGTCCAGTAAAGTCTTTTTCTAGTCCCTGTAGAAAAAGTCCCTCCTGTTTGGTTCCTAGGGACTTTTTAGGGACTTTTTCTATCTCTGGACTAAAAAGTCTCTGAACCAAACACCCCCTAATATGGGATGCAAGCGTAATTTAAGAATTTAACATGGGAACTAGTAAAACAGGAACAAAATCCCTTCCATCTTCATTTTTAGTTCAATCATAAACACGACAAGAGCGAACTGGTTCTTTATGGTGGAACCAATCCATCAGAATTTAAGCCATAAATTTGTCACTAATGCTCTCATTTTTCTGGATTTATTTCAGGCATCCCGATGATATTCGTTTGGTGGGAGGAGAAGTACCCATCGACTACGAAGACGCTGCGGTGACTTTGTCATTCTCAAGGTGATGTGTCGACCCAGTCTTTCGGAGATGCTCATAAAGGTAAGATATGCGCATGCGTTTATAGGGGTAAGTGTATGTGCGTGTGTATGAGCGCATACTGATGTATGTTAAAATAAACACGACAAAGAAAATAATTAATTATCCAGCACCAACTTTGTATAAGTACTGTTTGTATATACACTCCGTATTACATTTGGGGTAGTGTACTAATATTATTTTCTGACAATGACCGACGTTTCAATCGACCACCAGAAGATCTGAGAACAGTTATGGCGGTTGCATGTGTCGGATGGCAAAAGCAAAATAAAAACAGAAACAGAAATCAAAATCGAGATCGAGCAGAGAAACGCATAATCTCCGAGTGACAAGACAACATGGCATCGTACAATACGCAGTGTGGCGCCCACAGGCATAAGCACAAGGTCCATCGACCGACGAGCCACTGGCCGGCATGCATGGCGGTTGATCATGTAACCTGCCGGCAGATGCAACTAGAAATTTAAAGCACTTCCATCCATGTGTGTACCGAAAAACGATATATGGATCCTACAGCGTTGATTTCCAACAGAAAAACATGCACCATGTAGCGAGAATTGAATGTGGCGGTTGCATGCAGTGACCGGTGCGTCGTTGGACCCCCACAAGAGGCAGGTCCGCCATGTCTCCCTCCTGGGTCCTGACTCCTGACCCACGAACTTGGCCGGTTCTCGACCAGATACCAACGTACGAATTTTTGTAACACGTACCGGATGACAAGCCGAGACGCGTGAGATGTACGGCCGGCCGGCCGGCCGGCCAAGTGTTGCGGCATCCTATGCCTGGCACGGCATTTTGTGTTTAGATCGGTGGCGTGTGTGCATGCATGCACATGCACTGCATTCGGTCAAACTCGAGAAGGGGTTTCACCTTTCAGCAGCCGTCCTGCACCTATTGTCGCTTCGACGTCGTGCATCGCGGATCTTTGTGGGGTGAAGTCGGTTGACGTGTGGCTGGACTGGCAGACGAGGGCGATGGTCCGATGGACCCGCGGAGATCGAGCGGGCGGCCGGCCGGCCAGGAGGAGATCCCCGATTCGAGGCCCGGCGGGACTGATGATACGTACGCCGTATGACCGGCCGGCCATGCACGCGTTCAGACTGGGAGACTCCGGAAAAGCGCCGCCTGCATGCGCGGCGTGTCTGGTCGGTGTAGCGCGGTTGGCGCTGTGTGGCGGGCGCGCCTGGGGACGGGGCCGGGACGTCGTGGGCTGCAGCTTACCGCCGGGCCACATGCACGACGGTATGCCGCATTTGGACGGCCGGCCATCAGGGTACTACGGTACTGGGAAAGGTATATTTCCCCTCGGGTCATCCACTTGTTCTATAGCGTTTTATGTTTCTACTTTTTCATAGTTTTTGGGTTCTCTATGTGCGGCGTGGTTCGAAAACAACCATTGCATATGGTTAACATGTAGTTGTCCGATGTACATCTAACGCCCGAAATAGATTGACTGACCTTCGAGAAACACATGCAGATAACTTGAGAATAGGTGATCCTTCACTCCTTTTACGTTTTGTAAAATGCAATAAAACAAAACCAAATTAACCAAAGGTAAGACGAACTGAGCATAGCTCATATCGTTAGGTTTCTTATGACGGAACCAGCTCAACAGAGTTCATGTCTTAGACTTGGCACTGATGCTTGTATTTTTTTAATTTATTTCAAACTCTCTGACGATGTTCATTTAGCGAGTGGATGTTCCCGTTGATTACGGAGGTGTCTGTGTCAATCTCAAAATGTGTTGCCAGCTTAGTATCTCTGAATGTGCTCATAGGAGTAAGGTGTGCGTGTGTGTTCATAGGGATGAGTGTAGATTTATATGATGTATATGAGTATCTGCGTTTGTACCGTGTTTGACTTTTTTAACCAAAAGTTAAGTAATAAGTGGAGGCGCATGAGACGGCGAATTAATATTGTTCCCAAGATTTAACTTGCTACGTCTATAATTGGAGATGCTGTTACTCCTATATAAAACCATGTGCCCTACTTGCACCCACCAGTCCAAATCATTGGGTTGACCACCTTTGGTCGTCCCCACAAAGAATCGAACCCAAAGCGACCTCTGCCCTGCATGCCTGTGATCGATCACTATGGGGAGCTCACCTCGCCGCCCCATCTATATGCATGATATGTGTACCCACATATATATTCCAAATAATTGTTTCCTAAGATCGAATGATTGATTAACAAAAGGAGCTAGAGGTACTAGCACATAACGACGGATCAAATTGTTAACTAATCATGTTAATGAGCTTGTCATGGCCAACCTCCACCCCACTTAACTAACCCTTTTCACTTTCCCGCGTTTATATATACTCCCATGCAACACCGTCCCATGCAGCATCCATCCAACCACCATTTCAACCACCTCTGATCTCCCACCTCTCTCATCTCCACTTGTCAACGACCAACACATCCATCTCCCACACAGTCACACACTGTCTCTATTGCTTGCTCTGTTTTGATCACGAGCTAGGAAGATGAATTTCTCGTCCTATTTCTTCTCCTCATCCTCCTCGTCCTCGTCCTCTTCCGACAAGAAGTCGTCATCGTCCAAGCGCCGGCAGCAGGCGGCGCAGCAGCAGCCGGACTCCAACCCGACGCGGTACCTCGGGGTGCGTCGGCGGCCGTGGGGCCGGTACGCGGCGGAGATCCGCGACCCGGCCACCAAGGACCGCCACTGGCTCGGCACCTTTGACACGGCGGAGGAGGCCGCCGTCGCCTACGACCGCGCCGCGCGCTCCCTCCGCGGCGTCCGCGCCCGCACCAACTTCGCCTATCCCGATCTTCCCCCGGGCTCGTCCATCACCCCCTACCTCTCCCCCGACCTCACCTCCGACGAGAACGCCGTGCAGCTCCTTCAGCCGTTCTACGCCGACCCCGTCACGCCCCTGCCGACGCATCAGCCCGCGGCTGGTGGCGGCAGCCAGGACGTCGGCAGTGAGTACCTCTACGGCGGTGCCCCTGACATGTCTTCGCTGATGGACGACATCCCCATGCCCGACGACCTGCCCATGATCGACGGCGGTGGCGAGATGGACTTCTCCATGTATGGCGTCGGCGGCAACGGCGCCAATGCCGCGGGCGGCGGCGGGTGGTGCGACGCGTCCGAGCTGGGAGCATACTCCTCCACGCCGGGTGGCGGCCACGGGGTGTACTTCGAGGAAGGGTACGTGCACAGCCCGCTCTTCTCGCCGATGCCGGCCGCCGATGACGCCGGTGCCGACGGGTTCCAGCTCGGGGGCTCGTCGTCTTCCTACTACTACTGATATGATGCATCACGATCACGTGCGCGTCGGTGCCGTGTCGACCGCCTCTGCGCCCGCCGTTTTGCTGCGGCGTGGTGAGTTGCTGGGTGTGCTTAGCAGTTAATTTACTTACTTTGATCCCCGCAAAAAAAAATTACTTACTTTGATACGTCTCGTGGTAATAATGCGTCTTTTATCGTTTTGCGTCCTTTTTCATATCATGGGCCTGTATCTTCTCTTTTGGAGATCCATGAGCCTTTTGTTCTGGGCTGTTTCCTTTTCCTTTTCCTTTTTTTTCCTTCTCTTTTTTCATTTTGGGCCTCATTCGTATGTGCAGATATGATCAGTCGGCATACACCTGTGTGTTGCTGGCGCTTCAGTGTAATATTATCCATGTTATGATGATTTACCTGTTCGTTGTTATGTACTCCTACCTATTTTACTTTTTCTTTCACTGCCAGATTGTAGCGACCCGACTCAAATGGATCAAGTCTCTATGCTTAAGTGTCATCCCTGGATTGGTGTGCTGACACACAGTACTCGAGGATTTATAACAGAGGTAAATCACATGTATAAAATAACGTAAATACTATTACCTCAATCCAAAATAGCGGAAGTAACAAGGTTGTGGATTCCCATCAACACCAACGGCAAAGTTGAGTGTAGAAATCGTAACCCTAACGTATCACTTACTCGTCGTAAGAATCCTGCAACATGAAACGTTGCAGCCCGAAAACGGGTCAGCACATGGAATATGCTGGCAAATTCACACCATAGAGAAATGATGAACAAAGGCTATTACTACATGCATATATGGCTGGTGGAAAAGCTCTATGGTTATAATGTTTTTGCGAAAAGCCAATTTTTCCCTACTTCAAAGGAATAAATTTTATTTAACTATCATGGTGGTTGTGAAACATTGAGATGGTTGACAGCATCTCAATCCCAATTAAGAACGTGATTAAACCCAAATCAAATTTAAATTAAGTAACATGATGAGATCAACGGGATAATCCAAGAACTAGATACTCAAAATGTCCATAACCGGGGACACGGCTAATCATGATTAATTTGTACACTCTGCAGAGGTTTGTGCACTTTTCCCCACAAGACTCGATCTCCTCCGTTGGATTACTCGCACTACATGGTGTTTGAGTAACGGATGACCGAGACACAGTCTTTCAGAAGTGTTTGCACCTTACGTATGGGTAGACAGTTACACCTACTTTTCCCTACATCTGCTAGTCTACCACTGTAAGAGTTCACACAACTTAATCAACTATGCTAGAGCCCATAATAGCTTGCGGCTGCACACGGAAGTTTCTAGCATGAATAATCTTATGATCCCTTTGAACCTGGGCGGCAGTCCAAAAAAAAAAACAGGCAATCCTGAAATACCCAGGTACCTCAATCCACCCAGATGTGAGTTTTAGTTGCCACCTTAAGTAAACCATTATTAATAATCTCACATCTGTCATGAAAATCTCTCAAACCCAATCCATGTCTACGAGCATAGCATGGCAATATAATAGCAACGTAGAAGTAACTCCCAAGGGTTTGATTGTAAACAGGGCAATAGGTACTACCTCATCAACTACTTCCCAATACCCACATGTTAATTAGATCCTAATCATGCAATTGTTTGAGGGTTGAATCTAATGCATAAAAAAACTGGGTATGAAAGGGGTATGATCAAAGTGTGAACTTGCCTGCAATGTTGATGAAGATGATTCGCACTCAATACTCTGGATAGATCTACTCGTCACACTCCGGTCAATCTATCGTAAGCAAGCAATGGTAACCACACATAAGCAATCACTCAAAAGATCAGAAAGAACGAGGAAAACAATTCGGAAAACTTCAAAACCAAGCAATTAACTCTTGCAACATAAAACAATTTCTAACCGTACCAAAATTATGAGAATTTGGCCTTATCAGAAAGTTTAGGTCAAGAGCTTCGGTTTGCAAAAAGAATCAACTCAAACGGAGTTACGGAACTTAAGTTATGAACAAAAGAAGTTTGAATACAAATCTGTTTGAATTCAAATTTTAAAACTTTCAAAAACATGTTTAAGTTGTTTTACTGGATAGAGGGAATCATAACGAAGACGTGGGCATTGGTTTCGTTGGATTTGGATAAACGAGTAAAAAGTAACGAACGTTTGAAGAACAGGGACTAACCTGTAAAGAAATCATCACAGATAGGTCCCTGACCGAAAATAACAGAAAAAGAAAAGGCTAAATAATGAATGTTCGTTTATAGGATCAAAACAGTGGACGTTCGCTGTATAATTAAACTTAAAAAAACAGGTCTAGGTTTTCTGTAGAAAATCGATCTAGGGTTTTTGAAAAGAAAAAAAACTAAGAAAAAACCAAAGCGGTTTATTACCGGTTTGGAATTTCGACGAAAACCAACGGTTTTTCGGCGGCGGACCGGGTCGGCGGTGGCGGGGTTCGTCGGCGTCGGAGAAGGGCGGCGGGCAGCTCGGGCTCGACCGGAGCGGCGGCTCTGGTGGCCCGCGGCGAGGGCGGAGTGGACGGGGAGGGGCGGCGCTGAGCGGCGGACCCGTTGGCGGTGGTGGCGGCGGCCGAGCGCGCCGGTGGAGCGCGGGGCGAGGCGGCGGATCTCGCCGGCGGCGGCGGCTATGCGGCTCGAGGAGGCGGCGAGAAGAGAGGAGAGAGAGAGGGGCCGGGGCTCCGGCTTTATAGGAGGGCGGGGCGGCTCCGAGGCGTGGAGGAGGGTCAACGGAGAGGCGGCGCGAGGAGTCCGAGGCGGGGACGGCGGCCATGGCGGCGCGGCGGCGTGCAACGGGCGGAGTCCCGCCCGGGAGGTCGGGGGCGCGTGGGCGTCGGGCTGGGCCGTGGCCTGGCTGGGTGCTGGGCCGGCCCAGTCGGCGAAGAGAAGTTTTTTTTAAAGAAACAGAGAAACGAAAATAATAACAAAACAAAAGAAAATAAAATATTATATAGGCATATAATATATCAAAATTTTCAGAAAAAGCTTTCCTACAAGATGAACATTTTTCTAAAGGCAAATAAAATCCTCAAAAATTTAAATAAATCAAACAGTGCTACTGCCTTAATAAAATCCAATAAAAATCATTTTTAAAATACCCAAAATGATTTCAAATTTATTTCTCTCAAATTTTTTGTTGTAGGGAATCATGTTACCCTATTTTCTGTATATTTTATTTTTGGAGAAAAATAATTTGAATAAAACTCAAATAACTCCAATATTGAAAAATAATTTCAATGGGACTTTGAATTTAATCCTTTGAAACTCCCAACTCATATTTCATTTGTTTTGAAGAAGTCATTTTATCTTCTCTCGTGAAAATCATTGAGTTGCATAAAGTTTCAGAAATGGGAAATATTTTTAAATGAAATTCAAATATTTTCAACACCCTTTGTCATTTAAATAAATGGAAGAAGTCATGTCATCTTCTCTCCAGGGTTTTGTGGTGAAAAGAATTTGAATTCATGGAGATCATAAAAGCAAAATGAAAGTTTGGGAAAGTCCTTTTATTCCCTCTCATTTAACTTTCAAAAGATTTCGGATTACACTCACTTTCAGTCAATCAATCAAACAATCAATCCAATCTATCTGTTTATTATAACATTCCAAAATTTAGAATTTTGGGATGTTACACAGATGTTCTGCCAATGTGCCGGTAACGCCCTTACGGCGTATAATTCTCATATATGGAACAAATTAATATATTGATTTTCAAAACATAGTACGTGCACACACGCGTACACTCATATTATGGCATACACGCTCACCTGCACACCCTATTTCTAAGAGCAGCACCTCTGTTATGTTCCCGATCTATATTCCACTTACTATCTCCAGGATTATGGAGCAAAGTATTTTAGTTACACATGTTCTTACTTTTATGAGGGATAAAAAGAGGGCATCCCCAACTCATATGAGCTCGGGTGAACAGTATAACCAAAAAATTTAAAAATCTGAAAAAAATGTGCCAAACATTGATAAGTATTTTGATTTTTTATAAAGTTTCATCACCAGATGACATTTATGGAAAACATGGCAAAAACAATTTGATGCTCCAAAATGTTATCTTCAAAAGCATTTTGGAACATCGATTTTTTTTTGCCACGTTTTACACAAATGTCATCCATTTTGGAAATAACATTTTCAAAAGCATTTTGGAACATCAATTTTATTTTTTAGCCAAGTTTTCCACGAATGTCATTCAGTGATGAAACTTTGCAACCAATCAAAACATTTGTCAATGTTTGGCAGAAAATAAATTCAGATTATATTGATTTTTTACTGTTCACTTGCCGAGCTCACACGAGCTCGGGAATCAGAACAACACTTTCGATAAAGAGAGCTCGTTCATTCATTCATAGTAAGTGGTGAACACAACTTTCGATCAGAACATTTTTTTTGTGATTTTCTGTGCTATATATTGGTCTGACCCAGTCAGGGCACTCCTTGAGCGGTGGCCGACTATTTTCCCTAGTGAGCGGCGTATAGGAGATCCCAAAGCTCCCATATTTCAGTGATCTAAAAGGTCTTATATTTCTTTATGGAGGAAGTACATGTTTTCTCACCTCCCTCACGTACGGGTTTGCCCTTTTTTCACCTTTTGTTTCCCTTTTATGAATTTTTTAAATCTTAACTAATTTCAAATTTGGTTCATGAATTTGAAACAAAATTCCACATTAAAATGTCGCAAGTTCGATTGCTCGCAACCGCACTGTTTTTTTGTTGTGATTTTCTGTGCTATATATTGGTCCGTCCCAGTCGGGGCACTCCTTGAGCGGTGGCCGACTATTTGCCTTAGTGAGTGGTGTATAGGAGATCCCGTGATGTCGATCGCCTATAGCAATCCTCTTATTAGCAATCGCTCTGAGCTATGACACACAATACCTAGCAACGCTCGCTCACGAATAGGTTTGCTTTCCTCTCAATAAGAGAAAATGTACGAGATCTCCCCTCCCCTCCCTCACTTACTGGTTTGCCTCTTTCGTTTCACCTTTTGTTTTCCTTTTTTACGAATTTTTAAAATCATAACTAATTTTAAAATTTGGTTTATCGATTTGAAACAAAGTTCCAAATTAAAAATGTTCAGAAAATTTGAAAACAAAAGTTCATAAATCAAAAATTGCTCATGCATTTGCAAAAATGTTGGTGAATAGAAAAATGTTAACAAATTCAAGTAAAGTTTACGAGTTCAAAAATGTCATGAATTTGAAAAATGTTAATGCAATATAAAATATTCACAAATTTGAATAATGTTCGCATCCTCAAAAAAATTACGAATTAAAAAAATGTTGGATGATTAGAAAAAATTGCAAACTCAAAACATGTTCATGCAATACAAAAAATGCTCGTGCAATAAAAAAATCATAAATTCAAAAATGATCATGAATTTTAAGAAAATTGCGAATTGGAAAAAAGCTCAGATTCCAAAAATGTTCACGCGTATATAATAAATCTTCATGAGTTAAAAATTCTCATGAGTTCCAAACAAATTCTCAGATTTGAAAACTATCCATGAATACAAAACCTGTTCGGATTTTTTAAATCATGAACATTTTATGAAATTCAGATTTATTTTGAAAAAGCATAATATCTTCTGAAATTTTGAACCATTTCTGAAATTTCATGCATGTTTCTAACATAACGAACAAAATTTTAAAACATGAATATTTTTTAAAAAGCAATCATTTGTTCTTTGATTTAGTTGAACTTTGCAAAAAAATTAAAGAAAGGAAAAACGTGGAAGAAGGAAGAACAAAAAAAAATGAGACATAAAGAAAGAAGAAGGAAAAAAAAAGAGACATGAAGAAAAGAAAACCCCAGAAAGAAAACCATTACAAAAAGATGTAGGAAAAAGGGAAAAAAAGAACATATGGAATCTCCTAGAAGCAGATTGAATTTTCAAAAACCGGACCAAAAAACTCTCAAATCTCGACAGGTCCCTTCACGTGCGGTAATGAGTCGGCCTACAGGAGCACCCTCAATATGCAATCGTTGTCTTATGCGTTGCTGTAAGTGATATGTATCAGTTATGGGAATAGGATCCTCGCAAGTGCTTGTAATTAGCGCCTTCAGCACTGGTTTGAAACTGACGCTCGCTTGAGCAACACTTGGGCCGGCCGATTAGGATAGTTTCTCGGCTGCGCTCGCCCGTTCACTACTCTTTTCCCTAAAAAAAAGGAGAAAACAAGACTTCCCCTAAAAAACCTCATTCGTTGCTCCATGTCCAGAAAAAAAAAGTTGTTGGTTCTGATAAAACACAAGTTTTTTCGGAAAACCAAATGTGAATTTTGCAAAGTCGTAAAGAGGCACCTGTTTTCTAAGAAAACCTGAATATTCGAAAAAAGTTCACGAATTTGAAAAAAAATCATGATTTGTCTTTAACAATGACTTTTTGAAATTTTTGATGAATTTTAGAAAATTTTCACAAATCTAAGAAGAGTTCACAAACTTGGAAAAAGTTCATGAAGTTTAGAAAAACGCAGTTAAAAAAGTTTGCAAAAACAAAAAAAGGGGAAAGCACAAAGAAAAAATAAAATCAGAAAACAAACCCCGGTCAGAAGGTTGTAGAAGATTCACAAAACCGCTTGGAAGCTTTTAGAAGCTTTCACGAAACCGGATGGTGGATGTTTATGTAAAAGAACACAACCTATATGGGTCGGCCATTCCTTCGTAGGTGTGCGCCATGTACAGAATTTCCTACAAATAGCGCCTTGAGCGTCAAATAGGAATTGAGGAAAGGAGGAGCTGTGACGGACAAAAGGATGCGCCGACGGATGAAAAAGAATGAAAAATAGTGAGGACTACAATGTATTTAAAAAAACACTATCACAATTCAGGTACGTGTCCTTCAGAACTACCGCTCTACAAAATGTCCCACAAAATCACCATTTTATCTTTTTTTTTTGCTAAAAACTACCTATATGAGTTAATTACCAATTGGACTAAAATTAAACCCGATATGACAACATTCGCCCACCGGTTAGTTCTACGTGGCACCACAAGGTCAACTTTGTTTGGTTGACTATTAAGTTGAGCGTTATGACATGTGGGACCCACATGGTTGTCTCAATAAAAAAAACCACTAGTTTAGTCGCCTAGCCTCAGCCCAGCCTCGATGCCCCGATCAAGCCCCGATGCTCAATGTTCCTCGAGCTGATGGCCTCGCACGAGGTGCCGAAAAGAGTGCCCCTGACGCCATCGGCGAAAAAGAGGCTCTCCGGCAAGTGCAGCGCCTTGCCGAGCCAGTCCACGACCACCATCTCCAGCTCAATAGCGGCCGGCGAGGTGGCCCACGTGAACGGTTCCACATTGATGTAGCTAAGGGCATGTCCAACGCGGGCGCTTAGGGACGAGCGCCAGGATTAGATTCCCGGCCAATTAGCGGTTAATCTGTTGAATCCTGATGTTATGCGCGGCATCGACGCAAGATGATGCGCCGGCCGCTTGCCCGTTTTTGTGCATGCTCTGACCGCTTGACTACTTAATTTACTCCGTGGAATTAGCGCCTGCCGTTGTAAGCCTAGGCGCTTAGGCGTTTTTCCTATTTTACAATCTTTATTTTATTTTTGGTTAGCGCCTCCATAAGCGGCTCTCATTGTAGATGCCCTAATGAGCCCCTCCGAGAAGAAATGAACGGCACCACTTGATGCCGACCACATGTTGCTGGATGCTAGGAAGTGCGTGATGTGGCGAGGGCTCTGCTAGTGCGGATGAGGTCACAAACGTCCCTTAGCATCGAGCCAAATGAGTCGGGCTCCGGACGGGACGTCGAGTCCGTGGGGAGCGCATCGTTTCGTGTCCGTCACCTGCAGTAGTTGCGGTTGCCGCAATTGATGCAACTTCAGCAGTGAGGGGTGGACGACGACGTGGACGCGTCCGTTCTGCAGCTGCCACTGGCCCCGAAGCACAATGTGTTTGAAGGCGCCGTCTGTGATCCATGCCCATCGGCGTCGCACATCTTGGTGAAGATGGTCAGGTCGGCCCTTTGGAGCCCGGTGGCGGCCTCCTTGCGGTCGTCCGTAGCGGCCGGCGGCTCCTCCCTCCGTAAAGCGTGCACTGCCGCTCGTCGTGACCGCAGGTAGTGGGGTGCCCACAAAGTATTTGTTAAAATGCCATAGAGAGAATGGTTGACTCTGACGGGTGGGGCCCACATACAACTTAACGGTCAAACAACTCAATGTTGTGTCAGACTTGACAGATGGGCCACCTCCGGGCTGTCATAATCCGGCTTAAAATGCCTGAATCGGTACCTTATCAAAAGTGATAGTTTTGAGCAAAAAAAAAGACAAAATGGTACTTTCATAGGACTTTTTGTAGCGTGGTAGGAGTAGTTCTAAAGGACACTTGCCCGAATTGTGGTAGTTTTTTCTGTTAAATTCTACTCTCTCCATCCGAAAGCTTGTTCCTTAATGCTAGATACATCCATTTAAAAGTTTGAGTTTGGGACAAGTTTTTTTTGGACGAATGAAGTACTTAGAGAGACAGAGAGACCCGCGAGATAAGCTCGTACGATACTGTCAACGACGTATGTATACAGACAAGAGTGTCAATTTAGCTCGGTGGAGTTGGTAGGGAGTCCAAATCCGATTGAAGCCCCAAGGGAAAACGAAACAAATGTCTAGCTAGGACGCCCTGGTCCGTCGCGCTAGACAGGGATCCCATAGCAGCTAGGACGCGCTGGTCCGTCGACACTGGACATCAAACACGGAACAAGTGCACAAATCCAAATTGCAAAAGTCCTGGTCCTTCATTGTTTCCCGTGGAAAGTACGATCTGGGAGGGAAAGGACATGCAAAAAAGTTGGCCCTTCATTATCCCCGTGGATTTGTAATTATATTTTTACATATACTTACCAGACAAACTATGTTACTAGATGTATGTCTATCTGCAACTGTATTTTTAAAAAAAAATTGAGGCAAAGATTAGTCTCACTAATAATTAATTAAGACAGAAAGAGTTTATAGTCCATTACATCTGCTCCACAACATAGCCCATCATAGAAGTACAACGCCATAAAAAACTAGGATTACTCTCGCAGCATGATAGCGCTCAGGTGGTTCTGGCGCGGGGATCCATAGTCTAGCCGCAGCCGTGGCTGCATCACGCATGGCAGCAGCACCCATAGTTCCTGGGCCTAACTCCACCGAGACGTGGTCAGGCCCAATGCCAAGTAGCAGCCCAGCCACCACACAAGCAAACAGATTTGCACATGCCTCACGCCCCTGACACAGCCTCGCTGCCATGCCGCCGGTGATCACTGCCGCGCCCCACGTGAGGACACCGAGAACATCCACCGGTCGTCCGGATCCCGGACGAGTCCCGACGCACGCCGACATGCCGCCCGGAGCTGCCGCCATACAGACCGGAGGCCGCCGCGGGAAAGCGCCCCGCCGCCGGCCGCGCGGGCTTCACCCGGCGGCGTCCTCCGACGGCGGCGCGGCGGTGAGACGAGAAAGGAGCGGCGACGGCGCTACGAGAACGGTCGCGCCCGAGTCGCCCAGGGGTAGGCGACGCGGGGCGTTTTTGTCCGCCAACACGCCCAGTGCTAGCTGCGGGGTGTTCATCTGGCCTTGTCCTGGATGAGCTTGAGAATGTAGAAGGGGTGATTTACTATAATTTACAAATTTATTCTCAATAAAATTATAAACTTATGTGCGTGTGCAATAGTCTTTCCCCCTGCATTACTTGTCATTATATGAGTGTTAAACCCCGTAATGATATGGACTTTTTTCAAGTCTTTCCCACTACACTAGTGAACTAGTGCCCATGACTGATGGTCTGATATTATATAATACTTGGATACAGGGGCGGAGCTAGGATTGGGCCAAGCCCCGGGCCTAGGCTGGTACAGTAACGCAACAGTACATCTACAGTACTCAGTACACTGCAGTGAACACAGCAAGTATTCTCCACGCCCCAGGCCCAGCCCCCCCCCCCCCCCCCCCCCTGGATACATATGTATGTTTTGTAGCTAGATGAGAAAATGCAAGTAAATGAGTGTCCTTAATCCTGAAATACCACCCTATACCTTACCTATCTGCTCAGCTCGACCTCATGTTTGTGTTATGGGGCTATTGTGCATTCGCGTGTTGTTGGCCACTGACCTGCACAATCTATCCATCCATCTTAGATCAGAATCGTATGTCATTGATGTTGACTCGTGATAAGAGGGGTCTGGACCGAGTTTAGTTGGGTGTCAAATTGGATGGTATCATATCGTGTGTTTGCACGTGGCTACACATGTACAATTCCCTTTTTTGATTGTATATAAAAGATATCCCAATAGATATGGATTTATTATGGTAGAACCAGCCCACCCAACTTTAAGGCCTACTGAGGCTAACGCGCGCTTCGTTGCGCTGTTTTTCACTCATGGGATTAACTTTTTTTCTCTAGCAGGTTATTGTGTCAATTGTTTTGTTATAATTTTACTTGCGTTGGCTTGGGTCATAATTATATGTCATGGCGGTGCTTTTATTCATATATCATGTTGGGCTGTTGTTAGAGTTGGTATTTGTTCTAAGAGGACAATAGAGTTATTTGATGCATGTTTGTGGTGTCCTTACATGTTTCAGGTTCAGTGTCAGCCGGTGGTAATTGTGTAGCTCCTTGGGAGTTCCTATTCCATGCTTAGATCGTGGAACTGCTGCTATAACACTCACATTGTTCGGTCCGTGAAGCTCTTGCCCGCTCGGCTAGGCTCCCTGCTCCGCTTGCTTAGTTTTTTCCTGCTCGCTTCAATTCTAGCTAAAAAAACAACTATCATTTTTATTTGGAAAACTTCTTAAATCGAAAGATGTTCACTAGTATTTTTAAAAATACTGGATTTTAAAAATGTTCCAAATTAAAAAATGTAAAAATTAGTGAAACAAAAACAAAAAAATTCATTATTTTGTACATGAGTTGAACCCTCCATCATTATTATGTAGTGAGAAACAGTGTTTCACGAAAATAGACTTTTACTCCGCTTTATATATAAAGGACCGACCACGGCGGCACGGCCAAACAACAAATTATTCAAGTGCAAGGAAACTAAGAAAAAAGGTCTACTATGACAACATCTCTTTATTCTCTAAAAAAGACCTCCCTTTATTATAAAGCATCGACCATAGCCATACAACAAATTATCCAAGTGCTAAGAAAATGAAATGAGTTCTGCCAAGGTCCAAGGCAACGGTACATCACATGCCCAAAAGCGAAGAAAGAAAATCTATACACGAGTCAGAAATAGTGTTTTGGTGGGAAGCAGAGTGATGTGTGCCGGTGAAGGACCCACGCTATAGTACATACAAGCACATCAATACAACAGATCAATTAAACTACTTTCGCAAAAAAAGATCAATTAAATCACGTTCACAAATAAAACAGGATTTACATGTACAACAGATCAATTAAATTAAATCCACAAATAAAAAGGATTACATGACACATCTTCCTCCTCGAACGTATATTGAACAGCTGAACTCGTAGACGTACAGAAGTAGTAACACTGAACTAGTTTATTAAGGCTCGCATTATTCCGATTTTCGAGGCACGGTAGAATTTTTTAGGCGGTGCAGATAACGTGGCAACACCACATCAATGTAGTCCATGCGTTGTTCATCGTAGTAATCCAAGATCAATCATCACATGATGGAGCAGGCATCCGATGGGTTCTCCTCCGTGAACCATGGTGGCGGCATGAAGCAGGGCTGCTGCGGCGGCCAGGTGGGCGGTGGCCAGCAATTAGGCGGCTTGCTGCAGCCACAGCCGCCGTGAGAGGGGTGTTGCGACTGCGAGCACTTACAGGGCTCCGGCTTGGGGGGCTCCGGCGGCGGTGGGGGAGGCGGTGGCGGCGGGGGCGGTGGCTTATCGGCAAGGCAGCAGTGACACTGCTGCGGAGGGCAGTTCCACGGCGAGCTCTGGCACTGCATAGGGTACGGCAGCGGGTACGGGTATGGCACGAACTTGTATGTTGGTTTGGGCGGCGGCGGCGGCGGCGTTTTCTTTTCCGGCTCAGTGCATGGTTTGGCCTCAGGTTTGCATGGTTTGTGCTCAGGAGCCGGCGGACATGGCTTCGGGTGACATGGACATGGTTTTGGCGGCTCGGGCGGAGGCGGGCATGTGCATGCGCATGGTGGTTTCGAAGGCTTGGTTGGAGCCGGCGGGCATGGCTTCGGGTGACATGGACATGGTTTTGGCGGCTCGGGCGGAGGCGGGCATGTGCATGCGCATGGTGGTTTCTTTGGCTTGTCTGGGCATGGGGGCGGCGGCGGCCATTGTTTTACGATCTCGATCTCCTTGACGGCCTTGCAGGCCTTGCACCAGATCTTTTTGCAGAGCTTCTCCGCGTCGAATTTCCCACGGACGATCACCCTGTTGTCCTTGTCCTCGTACTCAGTCTTCTCGATGCAGTAATCCTCTGTTACACGTAAACACGACTTTTCAATTGCATGAATCCTCGTATGATCAATCTTACGTAAGAAGAACTGTTCAATATGTGCAGTTTCATTGCAAAACACTACAAATAGTAATTCTGGAACAATTTCCTTGTTTCGAAAATACCATTCCCAGTGTAGGAATGAGCGCTGGTTTTACCTTTGAGGCACTCGAGAACATTCTTGATCTTCTTCTTGCAGCGGCAGCATTGCAGGTCTACCGTAATCACCAGTATACTCATCTGCAAACAGTCACACAGATGAAAACAGCCCAACCAAGCAATCCGAGCTTTTTTTTAATCTATAAATTGTATTTTTATTCGGTCATATCGCACCGAGCGAAAACCTGCAATCCTAGCACGTGTCCATCATTTCTGATTTTTTTATATCTGCTCTGCGCAACAACATATCGAATGCTTTCGAAAATAAGAAAAACTAAGTGTCAACATTGCTTACATTCTTACCTCGTGGATTGGCACGATCAGCTCTGCATCAAGTAAAGGAAAGAAACCTAGTAGGGGGGGGGGGGGATGATAAAGCTCACCTCTCAACTCTGGAGCATGAAGGTTGCAGCGCCCATGGGCGAGTGGAGAAACAGAGGAGGATGAGCAGGGAGAGGTGAACCATGCGTTCCTTTATGTTGGGAGTACGCCGAAGCCTGCCAAAAAATGGTGATGTCCCGTCTGGTCCGTCCGATCGCGCCTCCACTGGAAAGGACGATTTGGTCGTTTTCAGATAATTCCTCTCGTTTTCTTGCTTTTCTGCTCGGTTCAGAAGTTCCTTTTTGCTTACGAAGAAGGGATTACGATCTTCCCAATCCCTCTACAGTGTGGTTGCTTTTCGTGCTCTCCCTTCGGTTGGAGCAACTCCAACGGGCCGACCCAAATAGACAGTGATTTTATTTGTTTTTTGTTCGCTTGGGTCGGTCAAGCGGACATGGACGTCCGCTTCTGCGTTTGGGTCGGCGTATACGCCCAATGCTCGCCCAACCCATTTTGACGACACCGACAAAAAAAACTGTGCATGCATATTTAAAAATAAAAACAACTTAATTAAACATTAAAGCCGGCCAAGAAGACCAATGAGAGTGCACGGGTCAACATTAGCATTAAATAAAACTAAAAACAAACTAAACTACAAGGTGGCGCGTTGCCCTAGGCGGTGGCGGCGTCGTCGTCCTCAGGGTCGGTGAGATCGATGAGCGTCGGCGTAGGGCCGGCCCAGGGGAACGCTGTGTTCCAGGCGGCGGTGATGTAGGCCGCGGGCAGCTGTTCCGGCGCGGGCAGTGCCGACGCGGGGGGCTGTTCCGGCGCGGGGGGCTGTGCGGCCGCCTGTGTAGCCGCGGCCTGGCGCGCCTCCTCCTCAGCCTCGCGCTCCTCCTCCTCCTCGAGGTCGCGCTCGAGCATCTCCTCGTACTCGCTGCGACGACACTCCTCGGCTAGTCAGCGCTGGCGCCATATCTCGAGGTACGCCTGCTCCTTCGCTGGCGTCGCCCCCAACCAAACCGGTGGCGCCGAGACCCACTCGCGCAGTACTCCCGTCCAGGAGTAGCGCTCGATGGGGAACGGCTTCGGCTCGGGCTCTGGCTCGGCCTTGACGCGGCGTCGAGGAGGGGATGGCGGGGCCACCGTCGGCAGCACACAGTCGCCGACCGCGGAGAGGGCAATGGCCTGCGCCATGGCCGCCTCGTACCGAGCCTCCTCTTCCTCCACCGCCTCCACCCTGCGCCGCTTGTCCTCCTCGCTCTCGCGGTAGACCGCCGCAAGGGCTGCCTGGTTGGCGTCCTCCGCCGCCTGGTCCTCCTCGCGGACGACGAGCGGGGGCAGCGGCACGCTGCGGTCGACCTCGCGCACGTCGCGTCGCCTCGCCTCCTCGTGCTCGAAGGCGAACCACCTCTTCCAGTTCGGCGAGTCGGACGCGTAGGTGGCGTCGCGGCGCTGCTCCGGCGTCAGCAGCGCCCGCCAGCGCCGCACCTCCTCCGCGTGTGCCCTAGCCGACTGCGGCGCCGCCGGCACTGGGATCCTCTCTGGATCCAGATGCTAGTCGTGCGGCAGGGTGATGTCGGGGTACGGCAGAGGCACGCGGTGCTGCCAGTGCCACTCCGCCTGGTGCACTGGCACGTTCACGCGCTCCCTCTGCCGGCGAGCCAGCGCCGGCGGAGGCGGGAGGAACTCCGAGTGGAAAGGGACAGCGGGGGCCTTGCCCTTGGCCCTTGCTGCTGCTGCCGGCGCCGAAGAAAAGCCCCATTTGGCACGGCTTGGGTGGCTAGGGTTGGCTAGGGTTTGCCGGCGACGGGGGAGCGAGCGTGCCTAGATGTGAACGGGGGCTGGCTGGATGAGGACGACCCCGCCGCACGGTTGGCTTAAAAAAGGGCGACCGACGTCGCTGACGTGTGGGCCCGTGGTTATAAATTAAGCTGACCAGATAGGTGGTGGGGCGTTGGACGATCGCCAAGTGGGGCCATGGTGGACACCGAGAAGACGCGCGTGGCGTCTTCCGTGTCCGCGCCGACGCATTTGGGGCGCAAATTTGAGTCGCAAATGCGTCCACGCGGACGCGAAGTGGACGCCATTTGTATTTGGGTCGCCACGTTGGGCCACCACTTTTACCCGCGCCGACCGAAACGGACGCGGACGGACAAAATGGATCGTCCCATTGGAGTTACTCTTATGAGGCTAATACACGAACTCAGACTTATTTCTAAATTTAGTCCTCCCATCCGGGGATAACTCAGAAAACACAAAGCAAAATTTGACTAGTATCCAAGTGAAAATCCTTGATCACCTGCTCCTCCATGCGGCTGTCACCCGCAACATCGCCGCTGACGTCCTTCCATGGCGCTGGCGCTGCTCGTGCTCGATCTGTAAAACTTTTTGGAAGCTTGGGTTCAAAACATTGCGGCCTTGGACTGATTCGTTTTTTTAAAGAGGAAGACCCCGGCCTCTGTATGTAAACGATGCATGCATCCATTTTATTAAGTATTAAAAAAATTTATAAAAAAATACAACAGTAAGTCTAAAGCCACCGTCTAGGCAATATCTGTCACTACTCATATTCAGTTGATGAAGGAATGTTGATAGTTTGGCCTAATACCACAGACCACGTAGCCAAGCCTAACATCTAATACCTGAGGCCCCAACCTAGCCACTTGCCGGGTTTGGGGCACACACCGGTCCGCCGCGCTCTCAGAGGCTGCCGCCACCAGCTGTCACCGCTCCATCTTCAGAGTTGTACTGACGCATCAACCTTGCTCGGTCTAGCTGTCGTCGACACCACCACGGCGCCCAACAGCACCACCTCCCTGCGAGCGAACAACTAAGCACGTCGCGGTCGCCACCGATATACCTCAGCACCATGCCGCCAAGTACCACCAGCCGGCACAGCTTAAAGTCTTTGAAAGATCTGTCGTGCGTAGCACCTGCCGACCAGGCATGACAAAGCGTAGCACATGTCGGTCAGGCATGACTTGACTTCTCCACCGAAGCTCCGTGCAAGACGAAGCCGCTCCACCTCCTGCCTCTGACTTCCAGCGCTGCTTCATAAATGATGCTCCCAACAGAGAAACGACACCACAGTGACGCAATCATCCGATCTGGAACACCAAATCCTAGGGTTTCCCCCGGAGCAGCACGAGTGGGTCGACAGTAGTTACACGACGATGCCTTCATCAAGGTAACGGCGTAGAACACCGCCATCGCCTCTCGTCGGCTCGGTTTTCACCGGCAACCATGTCTTCCCAACTCGCAGCCGGGACTAGATGATGGATCTCGAGATCCAACCACCCAGCCTCTGGCCGGCCACCTCCGACGAAGAAGATGACCACCACCGTTGGCTACACCAGCCAGAACAGATCTGCCATAGGTGCCGCTGAGCAGTCCACCAGGCCCTCGACGCCGTCGCCGATCTAAAGCCCGATAACGCGCCGCCGCAGACCGCATCGCGCCGCCGCCCGATCCAGGCCAGCCGCCGCAGGCCCGAGGCAGGGCCGACCACCGCCGCTGTCGTCGAAGCCACCGTCGCTGCTTCTAGATCGGCCGCACCTCCACGCGCGTTGAGACCCCGCCACCCTTGAGACGCGGGAGAGAGGAAGGACCCCCGCCACCGCCGTCGGCCTCCGGGCGCAGGCCGGCGGCGTCCTCCGGCGACGGCGGAAGGAAGGAAGGAAGATGATTTAGGCCCCGGCGGCGGCTAGGGTTGGGTGCCACCCAAGTCGCCCGAGCGGGGGCGACGTGTGCCCCAATCAGGTCAAGCTTTACTCCCTCTTCTTGGACTGATTCATTCTAATCCTTTTTCTTCTTCTTGCTGGTGCACTCGGGCTTTAGCGCCACGAGCTGCTGAGTCTTGCTTTTTTAAAGAGACATCAAAAAAGGTCTTATATCTGACATTTATCAACATAAACAACGGCCAGTATAATGAAAGGACAATTGAACGTACACAGACTACTGCAAAATAGAATTACATTGCAAAATGTATTAGCTTTCTTCTTTGATCTGATCGTATGCTGCTCGTCAGAGTTTGAAAATTACAATGGGAAAAGGACATCTACAAACATCTTCACCATAACAGAATTAAAGACCGTAATAGTCACTCGCCTTTTGAAACGAGATCTATTAGTCATTTTTTTTGAAAAGGAGGAAGACTCTGGCCTCTGCATCTGGGCGATGCAAGCAACCACTTTATTAATTATTCACAAAAGACCTTACAAAGAAATACAGTAGTAAGTCTGAAGCCATCGTCTAGGCAACATCTTTCGCTACTCATATCCAGTTGATGAAGGGTTGCTGATAGCTCGGGCCTAATACCAAAGAGCTTGCAGCCAAGCCTAACATCTAAGACCCGAGGCCCCAACAAAGCCACTTGTCGGGTATGGGGCACACACCGGTCCGCTGCGCTCTCAGAGGCCACCGCCGCCAACTGCCACCACTCCATTTTCAGAGCTACACTGACGCATTATCCTTACCCGGTCTAGCTGCCGTCGGCGCCACCACGACGCCCAACGTCACCACCTCCCTGCGCGCGAACTGCTGAGCACGTCGCGGTCGCCGCCGGTACACCTCAACACCATGCCGCCAAGTACCACCAGCTGACACAGCTTGAAGTCTCTGGATGATCTGTCGTGTTTAGCACCTGCCAACTAGGCATGACAAAGCGTAGCACCTGTCGGCCAGGCATGACTTGGCATTTCAACCGAAGCTCTGTGCAAGACAAAGCCGCTCCACCTCCTACCTCTTGTTGGGAAACGTAGCATGCAATTTCAAAAAAACTCCTACGCTCACGCAAGATCTATCTAGGAGATGCGTAGCAACGAGAGGGGAAGAGTGTGTCTATGTACCCTTGTAGACCGAAAGCGGAAGCGTTTGACGACACAATTGATGTAGTCGAACTTCTTCTAGCTCCGACCGATCAAGTACCGAACGTACGTCACCTCCGAGTTCTGCACACATTCAGCGCGATGGCGTCCCTCGCCTTCTTGATCCACCAAGGTGTCGAGGAAGTAGATGAGTTCCGTCAACACGACGGTGTGGTGACTGTGATGGTGAAGTGATTCTCGCAGGGCTTCGCCTAAGCACCGCAAAACTATGACCGGGGTGTAAACTATGGAGGGGGGCGCCCACATGGCTAACGATTGTTGTTGTGTGTTCTGGGCACCCCCTCCCCATGTATATATAGGTGGGAGGGGGAGGGGAGGAGCAAGGGGGCGCCCCAAGCAGGAGGAATCCTACTTGGGGGCCTCCTCCAATTCGGCCTCCTCCCTTCCTTTTTTTGCCGGAGAGAAAAGGGAAGGGGGAAGGAGAGAAGGAAGGGGGGGAGGGGCGAACCCCTTCTCCTCCTTCTCCAATTCGGCCACATGCCTAAGGGGGGGGGGGTGCGCCACCCCTTATGGGCTGGTGTGCTCCGCTCTTATGGCCCATATGGCCCATATCTTCCCCCCGGGGGTTCCGATACCCCCCGGTACTCCGATAAATACCCAATACTACCCGGAACACTTTTGGTGTCAGAATACTATCATATTATATATCAATCTTTACCTCTCGACCATTTCGAGACTCATCGTCATGTCCGTGATATCCTCTTGGACTCCGAACAACGTTCGGTCACCAAATCGCATAACTCATATAATACTAAATCGTCATCGAACGTTAAGCATGCGGACCCTACGGGTTCTAGAACTATATAGACATGACCGAGATGTTGGGGAACGTAGTAATTTCAAAAAAATTCCTACGCACACGCAAGATCATGGTGATGCATAGCAATGAGAGGGGAGAGTGTTGTCTACGTACCCTCGTAGACCGTAAGCGGAAGCGTTTATCAACGCGGTTGATGTAGTCGTACGTCTTCACGATCCAACCGATCCAAGTACCGAACGCACGGCACCTCCGAGTTCTGCACACGTTCGGCTCGGTGACGTCCTCGCCTTCTCGATCCAGCAAGAGGGGCGAAGTAGTAGCTGAGTTCCGGCAGCACGACGGCGTGGTGACGGTGTTGGTGAAGAACAATCTTCGCAGGGCTTCGCCTAAGCACTACGAAAACTACGACGGAGGATAAAATAGAGGAGACGGGGTTGCCGGCACACGGCTTGGTGTTTCTTGATGTGTCTTGGGTGCTAGCCCTGCCCCTCTATTTATATGTTGAGCCCTGGGGTCGAAACTTGGAGCAAAAGCCTCCTCAAAGTCGGTTTTGCCCGAAAGGCAAGAGTCCCACTCGGACTCCAGGACCAAACGCCACAATCCTTGGCGTTTGGCCCAGACGCCAGGGTCTCCGGCGTCTGGCCCCCTGGCCTCCGCAAAACTCCTTTTGCACCGACTTATAGCCCCGTGGGCCTGACCACTTGGCCTAACCATATCATCCAATATATGAATCTTTACCTCCGGACCATTCCGGAGCTCCTCGTCATGTCCGTGATCTTATCCGGGACTCCGAACAACATTCGGTCACCAACATACATAACTCATATAATACTATATCGTCAACCAACGTTAAGCGTGCGGACCCTACGGGTTCGAGAACTATGTAGACATGACCGAGACACTTCTCTGGTCAATAACCAATAGCGGAACCTGGATGCCCATATTGGCTCCTACATATTCTACGAAGATCTTTATCGGTCAAACCGCATAACAACATACGTTTGTTCCCTTTGTCATCGGTATGTTACTTGCCCGAGATTCGATCGTCGGTATCTCAATACCTAGTTCAATCTCGTTACCGGCAAGTCTCTTTACTCGTTCCGTAATACATCATCCCGCAACTAACTCATTAGTTACAATGCTTGCAAGGCTTATAGTGATGTGCATTACTGAGTGGGCCTAGAGATACCTCTCCGACAATCGGAGTGACAAATCCTAATCTCGAAATACGCCAACCCAACAAGTACCTTCGGAGACACCTGTAGAGCACCTTTATAATCACCCAGTTACATTGTGACGTTTGGTAGCACACAAAGTGTTCCTCCGGTAAACGGGAGTTGCATAATCTCATAGTCATAGGAACATGTATAAGTCATGAAGAAAGCAATAGCAACATACTAAACGATCAAGTGCTAAGCTAACGGAATGGATCAAGTCAATCACATAATTCTCCTAATGATGTGATCCCGTTAATCAAATGACAACTCATGTCTATGGCTAGGAAACATAGCCATCTTTGATCAACGAGCTAGTCAAGTAGAGGCATACTAGTGACACTCTGTTTGTCTATGTATCCACACATGTATTATGTTTCCGGTTAATACAATTCTAGCATGAATAATAAACATTTATCATGATATGAGGAAATAAATAATAACTTTATTATTGCCTCTAGGGCATATTTCCTTAACGAGACACCTCTCCGGTCAATAACCAATAGTGGAACCTGGATGCTCATATTGGCTCCTATATATATATTCTATGAAGATCTTTATCGGTCGAACCGTAATGACAACATACGTTATTCCCTTTGTCATCGGTATGTTACTTGCCCGAGATTAGATCATCGGTATCTTTCTACCTAGTTCAATCTCGTTACTGGCAAGTCTCTTTACTCGTTCCGTAATACATTGATGACCCACAATTATATGGGATCAATTGTAGCCTTTTCGATAAGTAAGAGTGTCGAACCCAATGAGGAGCAGAAGGAAATGACAAGTGGTTTTCAGCAAGGTAATGTCTGCAAGTGCTGAAATTGTAAGTAACAGAGTAGTTTGATAGCAAGATAATTTGTAACGAGCAAGTAACGATAATAGTAACAAAAGTGCAGCAAGGTAGCCCGATCCTTTTGAGGAAAAGGACAAGCCAAAACTGTCTCTTATGATAAGCAAAGCGTTCTTGAGGGTACACGGGAATTTTATCTAGTCACTTTCATCATGTTGGTTTGATTTGCGTTCGCTACTTTGATAATTTGATATGTGAGTGGACCAGTGCTTAGGTGTTGTTCTTACTTGAACAAACCTCCAACTTATGATTAACCCCCTCGCAAGCATCTGCAACTACGAGAAAAGTATTAAGAATAAATTCTAACCATAGCATTAAACTTTTGGATCCAATCGGTCCCTTACGGAATAGCGCATAAACTAGGGTTTAAGCTTCTGTCACACTCGCAACCCCTCATCTAATAACTACTCCACAATGCATTCCCTTAGGCCCAAATATGGTGAAGTGTCATGTAGTCGACGTTCACATGACACCACTAAGGGAATCACAACATACATACTATCAAAATATCGAACACATATCAAGTTCACATGATTACGTGCAACATGATTTCTCCCGTGACCTCAAGAACAAAAGTAACTACTCACAAATGAGAATCATGCTCAAGATCAAAGGGGTATTAAATAGCATATTGGATCTGAACATATAATTTTCCACCAAATAAACCATATAGTAATCAACTACAAGATGTAATCAACACTACTAGTCACCCACAAGCACCAATCTATAGTTCCGGTACAAAGATTGAACACAAGAGATGAACTAGGGTTTGAGAGGTGATGGTGCTGTTGAAGATGTTGATGGAGATTTCCCTCCCCAAGATGGGAGAGTTTTTGGTGATGATGATGAGATGATGACGATGATTTCCCCCTCCGGGAGGGAAGTTCCCCCGGCGGAATCTCTCCGCCGGAGGGCAAAAGTGCTCCTGCCCAAGTTCCGCTTCGAGACGACGGCGCTCTGTCCCGAAAGTCCTCTCCTTATCCTTTTTCTAGCTCAAAATTACTTATATACCAGAAGAGGGGCACCAGAGGTGGGCTGGGCTGAGCACAACCCACCAGGGCGTGCCTGGGGGAACAGGCGTGCCCTGGTGTCTTGTGCTCACCAGGTGGCCCCCCTCTCGTGGTTATTTGCTCCAGTATCTATTCCATAAAAATTTCTCGTGAAGTTTTAGCTTATTTGGAGTTGTGCAGAATAGGTAGCCTGACGTAGCTTTTTCAGGTCCAGATTTCCAGCTGCCGGAATTCTCCCTCTTTGTGTGAACCTTGCATATTATGAGAGAATGGGCATTAGAATTACTCCAACAAGCATTATTATGCATAAAAACATTATAAATAACAGTAGGTAAACATGATGCAAAATGGACGTATTAACTCCCCCAAGCTTAGACCTCGCTTGTCCTTTAGCAAAAACCGAAATCGAAAAACATGTCCACATGCTTAGATAGAGAGGTGTCGATAAAAAAAAATACGGACATAGAAGCATCATGTGAATTATTATAATATCAACAAACTTAAACATAAAATTTTTATCATAAACTTCTCATGAAAAAGTAACAATTCATCACAACATCGAAGTATAATACATAAACTCTATTGGAAACCAACAAACTATGTTCTCAGCCACTTTGCAACTACAATTCATCATCTTTTCAGGAAGGGTCTCGTATCGGAGCCTTTAGGCAAGTCCACATACTCAACCATCATATAGTCTTCTATGATTGCTAACACTCACCGCATACACATGAGCGAAACGTTTCAACCGGACACATAGAAAGATAGGGGCTTATAGTCTCGCCTCCCAAGGTATTCACCTCAAGGGTGATGTCAATAGTAATAACTCATGCTACCCACATCCAACTGGATATATGTGCCTAGATCTTTCCTCACCACATGATTCTTACCAAAAAAGAAAAAGAAAAAGGAATAGAGAGAGAAAAACTTTGACTCTTGCATGAAGGTAAAAACATAAAAGTAAAAGATAGGCCCTTCGCAGATGCAAGCAGAGGTTGCCATGTGCTTTTTGTTTGTATGCTCAATCCCTTAGTGCAAAAGAACGTCACGTTATATTGCCCATTGTGATAGCGACCTTTATTATGAAGTTGTCTCTTTTATTCTTTGCCATCACAAGTTCGTACAACGCTCAATTTTCTCTTACACTAAATGATCTAACACTTTTAGAAGCAATTTTTATTGCCTTATTGCACCGATCACAACTTACTTGACGGATCTTACTCAATTCTTAGGTAGGTATGGTGGAATCTTGAAAATAAGATTTGGGTTTAAGGGTTTTTGGATGCACAAGTAGTATCTCTACTTGGTGCGGAATTTTTGGCTAGCAAAGATAGGGGGGCAAACACCACATGTTGAAGGATCTATGACAATATAACTTCTATGTGAATATGAACAAACATAAATCATTACGTTGTCTTCCTTGTCCAATGTCAACAATTTTGGCACATAATATTTTGATGGGGGCTTACAATCACAAAAGATTTCCAAGATAGTGTATTTACATGTGAATCTTCTCTTCCCTTATTAATTCTTTCATGAGTTGCATCATTGACCAATGCTATGTTTATCAATCTCCAATAAAATTTGCTACTTATACTTTTCCTTATGTGATGTCATTATTTACCATAAGATTAGCATATGATCCTTTTCATTTATTTCCTTTCTTTTTAGTGAACATGAAAGTAAAGAAAACAAAACTCAAACTAACCTTTATTATATATCTCGCACACGATTACAAGGATAGATCACTAAGCAAACTCTCAAAAAGAAAGGATCAAACTAAAAATTTATTCATCTAAAGCAAAACATAACTATGGATCGAACTAAGATATAATTAAAGGCAAAAGATAGTGGAGGTGATACGATGCCGGGGCACCTTCCCCAAGCTTGGCGGAAGCTAAGGGGAGTGCCCATACCCGATACTCAATTTTTTTGGTGATGAAGAAGAAGGTGGTGGTGAAGTGGTAGCGATCTTGTCCTCGGGTTTCCCCCGAGCAGCACGAGTGGGTCGAAAGTAGTTACATGACGATGCCTTCATCAAGGTAACAACGTAGAACGCCGCCATCGCCTGCCGTCGGCTCGGTTTTCACTGGCAACCATGTCTTCCCAACTCGCAGTCGGGACTAGATAATGGATCTCGAGATCCAACCACCCAGCCTCTGGCCGGTCACCTCCGATGAAGAACATGACCACCACCGTTGGCTACACCAGCCAGAACAGATCTGCCATAGGTGCCGCCGAGCAGTCCACCAGGCCCTCGACGTCGTCGTCGATCTAAAGCCCGATAACGCGCCGCCGCAAACCGCATCGCGCCGCCGCCCGATCCAGTCCAGCCGCCGCAGGCCCGAGGCAGGGCCGACCACCACCGCCGTCGTCGAAGCCATCATTGCCGCTTCTAGATCGGCCGCACCTCCAAGCGCATTGAGACCCCGCCACCCCTGAGACGCGGGAGAGAGGAAGGACCCCCGCCACCGCCGTCGGCCTCCGGGCGCAGGCCGATGGCATCCTCCGGCGGCGGCGGAAGGAGAAGGAGGATGATTTAGGCCCCGGCGGCGGCTAGGGTTGGGGTGCCAACCCGAGTCACCCGAGCGGGGGGCGACGCGGGGCCCAATCAGGTCAAGCTTTACTTCCTCTTCTTGGACTGATTTGTTCTAATCCTTTTTCTTCTTCTTGCTGGTGCACTTGGGCTTTAGCGCCACGAGTTGTCGAGTCTTGCTTTTTTAAAGAGACATCAGAAAAGGTCTTATATCTGAAATTTATCAAGATAAACAACGGCCAGTATAATGAAAGGACAATTGGACGTACACAGACTACTAAAAAATAGAATTACATTGCAAAATGTATTAGCTTTCTTCTTTGATCTGACCGTATGCTGCTCGTCAGAGTTTGAAAATTACAATGAACCAATAGTGAAGGAAAAGGACATCTACAAACATCTTCGCCATACCAGAATGAAAGACCGTAATAGCCACTCGCCTCTTGAGACGAGATCTATTAGTCATTTTTTAGAAAAGGAGGAAGACTCTCGGCCTCTGCATCTGGGCGTTGCAAGCAGCCACTTTATTAATTATTCACAAAAGACCTTACAAAGAAATACATCAGTAAGTCTGAAGCCATCATCTAGGCAACATCTGTCGCTACTCCTATCCAATTGATGAAGGGTTGCTGATAGTCCGGGCCTAATACCAAAGACCTCGCAGCCAACCCTCTCATGCATCTGGATAGCTTGAGGGTGCTGCATCACTTCCCGCAAATATGGGTTGATGACGTTCTCGAAGAACTTGTCCTTGGAGGAGCGTGAAGCGGCCATGGTAGATGGGACCTGTCAGAAAACAACAAGAAAAGAAAACAGGAGATTTCTCCATGATACGGAGGTCAATAGGTTCGGGGGGTATATAAAGATTTTTTATCTTGGGAAACAAGCAAACAGAAGAAAAACAAAGTCCGAAAGATACCCGAGGTGGGCACAACCCACCTGGGTGCGCCCTGGTGTCTTGTGCCCACTAGGGTCACCTTCCTGGTAGTTTCTTATTTTCCTAATTTTTGTTATATTCCAAAATGGACAGAAAATAGTTTTGCAGATTTTTTGGAGTCCGTTTACTTACCGTATCACGTACCTCCTTTTTTCACGATTCTGGAGTGTTCCGGAAGATTTCTTTTATGTGTTCTTCCGGTGTCATAGTTTCGATAATATTTCTTTCAACATTAATGGGCGTACCTGAGATATTATTCTTTATTTGTTTCCCATTAACAACCTTCGGGTTAGTACCTTTGGCATTATTTATTTTGATAGCTCCAGATCGATAAACTTCCGCGATAACATAGGGTCCTTCCCATTTGGAGAGGAATTTTCCTGCAAAGAATCTGAAATGAGAGTTGTACAAAAGAACATATTCTCCAACTTTGAACTCACGCTTTTGGATTCTTTTGTGATGCCATCTTTTAACTTTTTCTTTAAATAACTTGGCATTTTCATAAGCTTGGGTTCTCCATTCATCTAATGAGCTAATATCAAATAACCTCTTTTCACCAGCAAGTTTGAAATCATAGTTGAGTTCTTTAGTTGCCCAATATGCTTTATGTTCTAACTCAAGAGGCAAATGACAAGCTTTTCCATAAACCATTTTATAAGGAGACATACCCATAGGATTTTTATATGCGGTTCTATAAGCCCAAAGTGCATCATCTAATTTCTTAGACCAATTCTTCCAGGACCTATTAACAGTCTTTTGTAAAATTAATTTTATTTCTCTATTGCTAAGTTCAACTTGACCACTAGACTGAGGATGATAGGGTGATGCAATTCTATGGTTAACATCATACTTGGCAAGTATTTTACGGAAAGCACCATGAATAAAGTGTGAACCACCATCAATCATTAAATATCTAGGGACTCCAAACCTTGGGAAAACAACTTCTTTGAGCATTTTAATAGAGGTGTTGTGATCAGCACTACTGGTTGGAATAGCTTCTACCCACTTAGTAACATAATCAACAACAACCAAAATATGAGTATACCCATTAGAGGAACGAAAAGGTCCCATGTAATCGAATCCCCAAACATCAAATGGTTCAACAGCAAGTGAATAATTCATAGGCATTTCTTGATGCTTACCGATATTACCTATTCTTTGACATTCATCACAAGATAAGACGAACTTACGAGCATCCTTGAAGAGAGTAGGCCAATAAAACCCAGATTGCAATACCTTGTGAGCAGTTCTATCTCCCGCATGATGCCCTCCATAAGCTTTGGAGTGACATTTCCATAGGATTTGTTTCTGTTCATGCTCAGGTACAGAATGTCTAATAATACCATCTACTCCTTCTTTATAAATATGTGGGTCATCCCAGAAGTAATGTCTTAAATCATAGAAGATTTTTTTCTTTTGTCGGTATGTGAAAGTAGGTGGTAAATATTTAGCAACAATGTAATTAGCATAGTATGCATACCAAGGAGTGTTATGAGAAACATTTATTGCAGCTAACTGCTCATCAGGAAAACTGTCATCAATAGGAAGTGGGTCATCAAGAATATTCTCAAGCCTAGACAGGTTATCAGCCACGGGGTTCTCCGCTCCTTTTCTATCAGTGATATGAAAATCAAATTCTTGTAGCAAGAGAACACACCGAATAAGTCTAGGTTTAACATCTTCTTTTCCATAAGATATTTTATAGCAGCATGATTGGTGTGAATAATAACTTTAGAATCAACAATGTAAGATCTGAATTTATGACAAGCAAACACCACTGCTAAGAATTATTTTTCAGTAGTAGCATAATTTCGTTGAGCACTGTCTAGAGTTTTACTACCATAATGAATAACATTTAATTTCTTATCAACTCTTTGTCCTAGACAGCACCAACAGCATAATCACTAGCATCACACATAATTTCAAAAGGTGAGTTCCAATCAGGTTGCTGAACAATAGGTGCAGAAATTAAGGCTTTGTTGAGTGTTTCGAAGGCTACTAAACAATCATCATAAAAAAAGGAATATCCTTTTGCAAAATATTTGTAAGAGGCCTAGAAATTTTAGAAAAGTCTTTGATAAATCTCCTATAGAAACCAGCATGACCTAGGAAACTACGAATACCTTTGATATCTTTAGGACATGGCATTTTCTCAATTGCATCAACCTTAGCTTTGTCCACCTCAATACCTCTTTCAGAAATTTTATGACCCAAAACAATACCTTCGTTAACCATAAAGTGGCACTTCTCCCAATTGAAGACAAGACTTGTTTGCTCACATCTCTGTAATACTCGATCAAGATTGCTTAAACAATCATCAAAAGACTTCCCATAAACAAAAAAAGTCATCCATGAAAACCTCAACAATCTTTTCACGAAAGTCAGAGAATATAGCAGTCATACATCTTTGAAAGGTAGCAGGTGCATTGCATAAACCAAAAGGCATACGTCTATAAGCATAAGTTCCAAAAGGACAAGTAAAAGTGGCCATTTCTTGATCAGGTTGATAAACGGGCATTTGTGAAAAAACAGAATATCCATCAAGGAAGCAAAAATGTGTGTGCTTAGATAATCTTTCTAGCATTTGATCAATAAAAGGCAGAGGGTAATGATCTTTTCTAGTTGCTTTGTTTAATTTTCTAAAATCAATTACCATTCTATAGCATGTAACAATTCTTTGTGCAATAAGTTCATTCTTATCATTAGGAACAACAGTAATACCTCCTTTCTCAAGGACACAATGAACATGACTTACCCATCTACTATCAGCTATAGGATAGATTATACCTGCTTCCAGAAGTTTAAATATTTCCGTTCTTACCACTTCTTTCATCTTCGGATTTAACTGACATTGGTGATCAACAACGGGTTTAGCATCAGGTTCCATATTAATCTTGTGCTGACATAGAGTGGGACTAATGCCCTTTAAATCATCAAGAGTATATCCAATAGCAGCTCGGTGCTTCCTTAGAACTTTCAATAATCTTTCTTCTTCATGTTCTGAAAGGTTAGCACTAATAATAGCAAGATATATCTTCTTCTCATCAAGATAAGCATATTTCAAAGTGACTGGCAATTGTTTTAATTCAAACACAGGATCACCTTTAGGTGGAGGAGGACCTCCTAGAGTTTCAATAGGCAAATTGTAATTAAGCAGAGGTGGTTGTTCGAACAAGATTCTATCTATTTCATTTCTTTCATGCATATGCAACTCATTTTCATGGTCTAGCAAATATTGTTCTAAAGGATCAATAGGAGGTTATCAATAGAAGAAAGACCAACAATTTCATCCTTACTAGGAAATTCTTTCTTATGATGCTTTCTACTAAACTTGGAAAAATTAAACTCATGAGACTCATCACCAAAACTAACACCCGCAGTTTGTTGCTCACAATCTATTTTAGCATTAACGGTGTTCAAGAAAGGTCTACCAAAGATAATGGGACAAAATTCGTCTTGTGGGCAACCAAGAACAAGAAAATCAGTAGGGCATTTTATTTTCCCACACAAGACTTCAACATCTCTAACAATCCCAAGTGGTGTGATGGTGTCTCTATTAGCGAGTTTAATAGTAACATCTATGTCTTCTATTTCAGCGGATGCTATGTCATTCATAATTTCTTGATATAGAGTAAAAGAAATAGCACTCACGCTAGCACCTATGTCACATAAACCATGATAACAGTGATCTCCTATTTTAACTGAGACAACGGGCATGCCGACAACAGGTCTATGTTTATCCTTTTTATCGGGTTTGGCAATTCTAGCAGCTTCATTACAGAAGTAAGTAACATGCCCATCCATATTTTCAACCAGGAGATCCTTAACCATAGCAAAACTAGGCTCTACCTTGATTTGTTCAGCTGGTTTAGGTGTTCTAGTATAACTTTTGTTGACCACAGTTGAAACTTTAGCATGTTGCTTCATCCTAACAGGGAAAGGTGGGTTTTCAATATAAGCAGTAGGAACAACTGGATCTACGTTATAAATAATAGTTTCATCTTTAGCTATGAATGGTTCTTTAGTTTCTTCTTTAATAGGTGTGTGATATTTAAACCACTTCTATTTAGGGAAATCAACATGAGTAGCAAAAGATTCACAAAAGGAAGCTACTATCTCAGAGTCAAGTCCATATTTAGTGCTAAACTTTTGAAAGGCATCGGTATTCATAAAAGATTTAACACAATCAAACTTAAGCTTAATACCTGACTCTTTACCTTCGTCGAGTTCCCAATCTTCAGAGTTGCGTTTAATTCTTTCCAAAATATCCCACCGGAATTCAATAGTCTTCTTCATAAAGGAACCATTACAAGAAGTATCGAGCATGGATTGATCATTACGAGAAAGCCGAGCATAAAAGTTCTGAATAATAATTTTTCTTGAGAGCTCATGGTTGGGGCATGAATATAACATTTACTTAAGCCTCCCCAAGCTAGAGTGATACTTTCTCCTTCACAAGGTCAAAAATTATATATATACTTCCGATCACGATGAACTAGATGCATAGGATAATTTTTTTTATGGAACTCCAATTTCAATCGATTCCAATTCCAAGATCCAATATCATCGCATAGCCTATACCATGCCAATGGTTTTCCCTTAAAAGATAAAGGGAAAACCTTCTTCTTAGTTTCATCTCCGGGTAAACCTGCAAGCTTAAACAATCCACAAATTTCATCCACATATATCAAGTGCATATCAGGATGTTCGGTTCCATCTCCTGCATAAGGATTAGCTAGCAATTGTTCTATCATACCCGAAGGAATTTCATATTCCATATTTTCAGTAGGTGCAGTAGGTTGAGGAGTGGCTAATTGTGGTTCTGGTCGAGGTGAAGATACCCCGAACAAACCCCTCAAAGGATTGTTCTCCATAGTAACAAGTGACAATAAATTTCAGCACGTAGTAATAATTTTTCCTTACCAATTTCCACTTACCAAGAGCGCTTCACTCCCCGGCAACGGTGCCGAAAAAGATCCTTGATGAGCCACAAGTATATGGGATCAATTGTAGCCTTTTCGATAAGTAAGAGTGTCGAACCCAACAAGGAGCAGAAGGAAATGACAAGTGGTTTTCAGCAAGGTAATGTCTGCAAGTGCTGAAATTGTAAGTAACAGAGTAGTTTGATAGCAAGATAATTTGTAACGAGCAAGTAAGGATACTAGTAAAAAAATTGCAGCAAGGTAGCCAATCCTTTTGAGGCAAAGGACATGCTAAAACGGTCTCTTATGATAAGCAAAGCATTCATGAGGGTACACAGGAATTTCATCTAGTTACTTTCATCATGTTGGCTTGATTTGCATTCGCTACTTTGATAATTTGATATGAGGGTGGACCGGTGCTTAGGTGTTGTTCTTACTTGAACAAAACTCCTACTTATGATTAACCCCCTCACAAGCATCCGCAACTACGAGAAAAGTATTAAAAATAAATTTTATCCATAGCATTAAACTTTTGGATCCAATAGGTCCCTTATGGAATAGCGCATAAACTAGGGTTTAAGCTTCTGTCACTCTCGCACCCCATCTTCTAATAACTACTCCACAATGCATTCCCTTAGGCCCAAATATGGTGAAGTGTCATGTAGTCGACATTCACATGACACCACTAAGGGAATCACAACATACATACTATCAAAATATCGAACACATATCAAGTTCTATGATTACTTGCAACATGATTTCTCCTGTGACCTCAAGAAGAAAAGTGAGTAATCACAAATGATAATCATGCTCAAGATCAGAGGGGTATTAAATAGCATATTCGATCTGAACATATACTCTTCCACCAAATATACCATAAAGTAATCAACTACAAGATGTAATCAACACTACTAGTCACCCACAAGCACCAATCTATAATTCCGGTACAAAGATTGAACACAAGAGATGAACTAGGGTTTGAGAGGAGATGGTGCTGTTGAAGATGTTGATGGATATTTCCCTCCCCAAGATGGAAGAGTTGTTGGTGATGATGATGACGATGATTTCCCCCTCCGGGAGGGAAGTTCCCCCGGGGAAATCGCTCCGCCGGAGGGCAAAAGTGCTCCTGCCCAAGTTCCGCCTCGAGACGGCGACGCTCCGTCCCGAAAGTCCACTCCTTATTTTTTCTAGGTCAAAATGACTTATATACCAGAAGAGGGGCACCGGAGGTGGGCTGGGTTGAGCACAACCCACCAGGGCGCGCCTGGGGGGCCAGGCGCGCCCTGGTGTCTTGTGCTCACCAGGTGGCCCCCTCCGGTGGTTATTTGCTCCATTATTTCTTATTTATTCCACAAAAATTCCTTGTGAAGTTTCAGCTTATTTGGAGTTGTGCAGAATAGGTAGCCTGACGTAGCTTTTTCAGGTCCAGATTTCTAGCTGCCGGAATTGTCCCTGTTTGTGTGAACCTTGCATATTATGAGAGAAAGGGCATTAGAATTACTCCAAAAAGCATTATTATGCATAAAAACATTATAAATAACAGTAGGTAAACATGATGCAAAATGGACGTATCATACATCATCCCTTAACTAACTCATTAGTCACATTGCTTGCAAGGCTTCTTATGATGTGTATTACCGAGAGGGCCGAGAGATACCTCTCTGATACTCGGAGTGACAAATCCTAATCTTGATCTATGCCAACCCAACAAACACCTTCGGAGATATCTGTGAGCATCTTTATAATCACCCAGTTACGTTGTGATGTTTGATAGCGCACAAGGTATTCCTCCGGTATTCGAGAGTTGCATAATCTCATAGTCAAAGGAATATGTATATGACATGAAGAAAGCAATAGCAATAAAACTGAACGATCAATATGCTAAGATAACGGATGGGTCTTGTCCATCAAATCATTCTCCTAATGATGTGACCCCGTTCATCAAATGACAACACATGTCTATGGTTCGGAAACTTAACCATATTTGATTAAAGAGCAAGTCTAGTAGAGGCTTACTAGGGACATGGTGTTTTGTCTATGTATCCACACATGTATCAAGTTTCTAGTTAATACAATTCTAGCATGAATAATAAACATTTATCATGAATAAGGAAATATAAAATAACAACTTTATTATTGCCTCTAGGGCATATTTCCTTTAGTCTCCCACTTGCACTAGAGTCAATAATATAGATTACATTGTAATGATTCTAACACCCATGGAGTCTTGGTGCTGATCATGTTTTGCTCGTGGAAGAGTCTTAGTCAATGGGTCTGCCACATTCAGAACCGTATGTATTTTGCATATCTCTATGTCTCCATCCTTGACTTGATCACGGATGGAGTTGAAGCGTCTCTTGATGTGTTTGGTTCTTTTGTGAAATCTGGATTCCTTTGCCAAGTCAATTGCTCCAGTATTGTCACAAAAGATTTTCATTGGACCTGATGCACTAGGTATTACACCTAGATCGGATATGAACTCCTTCATCCAGACTCCTTCATTGTCTGCTTCCAAAGCAGCTATGTACTCCGCTTCACACGTAGATCCCACCACGACGCTCTGCTTGGAACTACACCAACTGACAGCTCCACCATTCAATATAAATACATATCCGGTTTGTGACTTAGAGTCATCCGGATCAGTGTCAAAGCTAGCATCGACGTAACCATTTACGACGAGTTCTTTGTCACCTCCGTAAACGAGAAACATATCCTTAGACCTTTTCACGTACTTCAGGATGTTCTTGACCGCTGTCCAGTGATCCACTCCTGTATTACTGATACATCTCCAACGTATCTATAATTTTTGAAGTGTTCATGCTATTATATTATCATTCTTGGATGTTTTACAATCATTTTATAGCAACTTTATATCATTTTTTGGGGACTAACCTATTGACCCAGTGCCCAATGCCAGTTGATGTTTTTGCTTGTTTTTTACATCGCAGGAAATCA
This sequence comes from Aegilops tauschii subsp. strangulata, assembly GCF_002575655.3. NCBI lineage: Eukaryota > Viridiplantae > Streptophyta > Magnoliopsida > Poales > Poaceae > Aegilops > Aegilops tauschii. Next base: position 371,296,438 of record NC_053036.3, read on the forward strand.
ATATCAAACGGAGTCCAAACACCGCAAAACTTTTTGTGGATTTTTTATGGACCAGAAGACATCCAGTGGGCTAGTGAAGCACCTGGGGTGGTGCCCCGAGGGGGGCACAACCCACCAGGGCGCGCCTGGGGGCCCAGGCGCGCCCAGGTGGGTTGTGCCCACCTTGGTGGCCTCCCGCACCCCCTCTTTACCCTATAAATTCCCAAATATTCCAAAAACCCTCGGGGTAACCCTAGATCAGAAGTTCCGTCACCGCAGGCCTCTATAGCCACGAAAAACCAATCTAGACCCCCTTCCGGCACTCTGCCGAAGGGGGAAATCATCACCGGTGGCCATCTTCATCATCCCGGCGACCACCATGATGAGGAGGGAGTAGTCCACCCTCGGGGCTGAGGGTTTGTACCAGTAGCTATGTGTTTCATCTCTCTCTCTCTCTCGTGTTCTTGAGATGGCACAATCTTGATGTATCGAGGGCTTTGTTAATATAGTTGGATCATATGGTGTTTTCCCCTCTCTATCTTGTTGTGATGAATTGAGTTTTCCCTTTGAGATTTTGTTTTATCGGATTGAATACTTTTATGGATTTGAGAACACTTTATGTATGTCTTGCTATGAATACCCCTCGTGACAATGAGCTATCGTATTGATTCACTTGATATATGTTTTGGCACTCAACTCGCGGATTCCCGAGGTGACATTGGGGTAATCTACGGATAGGGGTTGATGCACGTTCTTGCCTTTGTTTCTCCGATAGAAATCTTGGGGCACTCTTTGAGGTTCCTTGTGTTGGATTGAGTATTACGAACCTGAATTTGTTTTGGTGTTATTTTAGTACGAACTCTTGGATAGATCGATCGAAAAGAATAGCTTTAAGATGGTTTCGTACCCTACAAACAATTTATTCTTATGTTCTCCGCTAGATAGGAACTTTGGAGTGATTCTTCTTCGCACGTTGAAGGATGGTTATATGATCCAATTATATTAGCATTGTTGGGAGATTGCACTAGTGAAATTACAGACCCTAAACCTCATTTTCAAGCATTGCAATACCATTTGTGCTCCGTTTTATCAATTACTTGTAACGCCCCGAGACCGATGCTCCAGCTACCTTCATTTATTTTTGTTGATGTTGTGTGTTACAATTGTCTATTGCATTATCACAATTATTTTGCATATTTCATTCCTCTATGTTTGTTGCCATGATCATGCTTAGTGCTGCTGCAACCTCACCACTTATCCTTTCCATACCCATTAAGCTTTTCTAGTCTTGATACCCATGGTAATGGGATTGTTGAGTCCTCGTGGCTCACAGATTACTACCACAACAGATGCAGGTACAGGTTATGCGATGATCATGACGTGAGAGCGATGTTTACTTGTTTGGAGTTCTTCTTCTGCTTCTTCTTCAATCAGGGGATAGGTTCCAGGTCGGCAGCCTGGGCTAGCAGGGTGGATGTCGTTTGAGTTTCTGTTTGTATTTCATCCCTAGTCGGATGTTGTTCTCATGTATGGTGTTTGATGTATTCATGTGGCATTTGTATGCCTTTGTATGTATCCCCAACTATTATGTAATGTTACGATGTAATGATATCCACCTTGCAAAAGCGTTTCAATATGCGGCTCTATCCTTGGTGGGACCTTCGAGTTCCTCTCGGATAGGATCGCATATTGGGCGTGACAAGTTGGTATTAGAGCCTCGACCGACCGTAGGAGCCCCCTTGAGTGTTTGTAGTTTGGCCATTGTCGAATCTAGAAGAATTTTTTTTCGGAGTCTAGTTATATCGGAGAGTAGGATTTCTTTTTTACTTCTCAGCCCCTTCGCCGCTCTGGTGAGAAATCTTGACGTAGGTGTTTTGACTTACTCCTCTTCCCCTTCAAATTTTCTTTAGGATCACGTAGTTGGTTTTCCGATCATTGTGATGTCAGCTCTTTCATTCGGCACACTTCTCTTCGAGTCATTCGAACCTCGTTGTCTTTGGCGAGATCAATCCTCAGTTCTTTCTCAACGACGTTGTTTCCCCATCCGAAGATAAACAATGTCGTCCGAAGTTGTCTTTATTTTTCCCATCCGCCCACCCTTTGTCTTCTTGGAGCCGGAGTTCGTAATCGAGTATCCATCCTACTCGTGCGAAGCCTCTACATTCTTTCCTCAATTATTTCAACCGGTGCTTTTCTCTTCAAGTTATTCGTCGGTTCCCCATTCCAAGTTGCCTTTGTTTTTCCCGCCCTCCCACCCCTTTTCTCCCCGGAGTCTGAGCCTCTATTCGAGCATCAATTTCATTCATGCGGAGCCTCTTCAGTCTTTCCTCAATTGTCTCAATTGGTGAATTCTCGTCTAGTTCATCATTGTTCGTCTCGTTTTCTTTTCCCGTGGATCCAATTCAAGTTTTTCGTTGTTGATCATATTCCTTTCCTCGACTCAAGTGTTTCACCTTGCTCGTTTCTCCTCTCGCCATTTAATCGTTCTGGAGTGCTGAAGACTTCTCAGAAGACTCGTGTTGCATTCTAATTAATTCGAGGGTGTCACCTCACTCAAGTCTTTCAATTTTTTCGGTGCATCATCCCTCTTCTCCAATCATTTCAAAGGTGTTTCCTTTTGAGTGGGCCTATAACCCACAGGTCTTTCCCAAGATCTTACCTGACTCTTCTAATTTCTTTTCCGGACTTATTCTCAAATTCTTTCCAAGTTTGACATAAGAATGAATTTCATCAGTCAGATGCCTTTCCAAGATCGATTTCAAAATATTTTCATTATTGGCTCAACCTCTTCGCTTTTCATTCTCCCGGAGTGTCTCAACAATTTTGGTGGTGTTCCTCATAGGCATTCTCAACGTTGGAAGACTGAAGAAGAGTTTCCTCTAAATCTTGTCCGTTCTCTCAGAGATTCGTGGTGCTAGCTTGTTGCTATCCTCTTACGTTGTTCCAATCGTCAAGAATTCTTTTCTTACCCATCCGGAGTATGTCAGGAGTTGTTTCCCGTCTCGTTTCACCGAAGGCCATCATTCCAGAAGAATTCTTTGTCCTCACATTCCAGCTATCATTCGTGTTTTTTCTAATTCTTCCCGGCGAGGAATTCTCTTTCTTCTTTAATTTTCAAGTTCTTATGGTGGTTCGTTCAAGATTTGTAACGCCCCAAGAATGACGCTCCAGATATCTTCCTTGTTTTGCGTGCCAGCTGTGTTATTTATTTGTTTGTTGCATCTCATCATCGCATCATGTGCATTGCATCCGCATTTGTTTTTAAAACTTGCATCCGCTCGTAGTTGCCGCTTCTTCCGTTTCTCGGTTGACCTTCTCTCTGATCAACAGGACCGCTCTCTTCTCTCTCTTTTCTGAGCTCATCAAACCCCTTGCCTTCGTTGACCGTTCCGAGACCAACCGTGTTTTCGGTTCCCTCTTGTCAAACCTACTAACCTCTCTCGTCAGCCCGCGATCCCCTCCCGCGCGTCCGAAAGTTGTCCCGTACCCGACCCGGTTTGTTGTTACCATTGGGTCCGGATCATCCCCAAACATCTATAAAACATCTCCGTTTTCTCAATTGAACGCTCTAGCCTACTTATTCTCGACCACCCGATTACGATCGGACGGACCAAATATCCCCTAACCTAACCCACTCGCTATATATAGTCTAAACCGAGACCAAATCCCTAATTTCTAGGGATCCTCCTAGCCGCCGCCGCCACTCTTTCCCGCATCCACCTCGGGACCTCCTCCCGATCCACCTGCTCCTCTCCTTCCGCGCGCAGCCACTGCTCGTCGTCGCCGGCCACCCAAACAGCAACTGCAGCCCCGCCGCCGGCTGACCGAACCAGCATCCCGCGCCAAGCCTCCTGCCCCAGGGACGCGCTGCCTCCCGAGCTTGTCCTCCTGTGGATCCCCTCGATCCCTGCCTTGCCGCGTCTGCCTCCTCACCTCGGCCCCGAGCGCCACCCCCGTCGACGGCCTCGCCGGAGCAGCGCCGCCGGATCAGGCCAGCTCCTCGCGCCCTGCTTCCCTTCCATCTCCTGATGTTCGTCTTCCCCTGCTCTTTTTCATATCTCTCTCTGTTTATGAGCACAGGAGGTGTGTAGCATCGCGCCGTCGTCCTCGGTCGTTGTCGCCCGCCGTTGTTCTTCACCGGATTCGGCATCCCCGGCCCCTGATCCGCTCCTTCTCCGCCCTCCCGTGGAGCCCGGTCGCGCCAGGTCCCACCAGTGCATCGCCAACCGTTGCCGTTGCCTCTGCTTCGAGCCCTACTGCACGCAGACCCCTCTGCTCTCCCGCGCCTCCGCCTCGACCTCTCCCCTCGCCGTCGCCGGAGTTCCAAGCTGCGTCGCTGCGTCCTCTGCTTCGTCCTGCTGCTGCCCGTTCCCCTGCTTCACGAATGAGACGACGACGAAGCTGCCCTCCTGCGTTGACCGCGCCCCGCTCGAGTGCTCGTGCGAGCCTGCCAAGCCGCCTCTTCGCCAGGCCCAGCGTGCCCCCTGCAGGCCTCCCTCTCCACCAGCCGGCCCGCGAGGCCTGGTGAGCAGCCCCCGTCCTCTATTTGCTCCTGTTGGACCAGCCAGTTTCGGCCCGATAGTATTTTTTTTCCTGGCCTGCGAATTTCCTTTTATCCAGTGAATTACAGTTTTACAGAAAAGTCCCTCTACATCATGCATTTAATAACTCACAAACCGTGCATCGGATTAAAATGTTTTATATATGTAAAATGCTTAGAATTTCATATAGTTTCACAATATGCCACTTTCATTCATGTTTAAAATGTTTAAACTTGCTGTTTATTTAATTTGCTCAAATGCCATGTTAAAATGATTTATTTCATAACTAAATAATCGTAGCTCGGATTTAAATAAACTTTATATGTAAATGGGGTAGAAAAATGCCTAGTTTAACATGGTGCACTTTATTTTGCTGTTTAACAACATTAAAATTGTGTTTATGGCAGAACAGTACCAATTCCAAAATATGCATATGAGGATTTTCCGAAATTGTTGTTTGTTGTTCCGGCCTCATTTAAACTTGCCTAAAATGTGTAGTTTACTTATGTCTCACCTCTTGCCATGTTAATCAACATTTAATATTGTTGGGTACATAAACGGGAGAGAACTAAATAATCGTATGTGGTGTTTCGTCAATATGCAACTCGTTGCATATTGAGCTCCACTTAATTTGTAGTATTGTTTGTTGCACTTTGCCATGCCATGCCTCATTAAACCGGACATGCATCATACTTGATTGTGCATCATGCCATGTGTATGTGGTGGTTGTTTACTATGTTGTTTGTTTCTTTTCGGGTTGCTTCTCTCGTTAGCTTCGGTTTCGTTCCGGAGTTGTGAGGATTTGTTCGTCTACATCCGTTTGTCTTCTTCATGGACTCGTTCTTCTTCCTAGCGGGATTTCAGGCAAGATGACTATACCCTCGAAATCACTTCTATCTTTGCTTGCTAGTTGTTCGCTCTATTGCTATGCTGCGCTACCTACCACTTGCTATATCATGCCTCCCATATTGCCATGTCAAGCCTCTAATCCACTCTTCCTAGCAAACCGTTGTTTGGCTATGTTACCGCTTTTGCTCAGCCCCTCTTATAGCGTTGTTAGTTGCAGGTGAAGCTGAAGATTGCTCCATGTTGGAACATGATTATGTTGGGATATCACAATATCTCTTATTTAATTAATGCATCTATATACTTGGTAAAGGGTGGAAGGCTCGGCCTTATGCCTGGTGTTTTGTTCCACTCTTGCCGCCCTAGTTTTCTGTCATACCGGTGTTATGTTCCTTGATTTTTCGGTCCTTACGCGGTTGGGTGATTTATGGGACCCCCTTGACAGTTCGCCTTGAATAAAACTCCTCCAGCAAGGCCCAACCTTGGTTTTAACATTTGTCACCTAAGCCTTTTTCCCTTGGGTTCTGCAGACTCAAGGGTCATCTTTATTTTTTACCCCCCCGGGCTAGTGCTCCTTCGAGTGCTGGTCCAAACCGAGCGATGTCCGGCGCCCCCTGGGCAACCAGGGTCTATGCCAACCCGACGTCTTGCTCATCCGGTGTGCCTTGAGAACGAGATATGTGCAGCTCCTATCGGGATTTGTCGGCACATCGGGCGGCTTTGCTGGTCTTGTTTTACCATTGTCGAAATGTCTTGTAAACCGGGATTCCGAGACTGATCGGGTCTTCCCGGGAGAAGGTTTATCCTTCGTTGACCGTGAGAGCTTATAATGGGCTAAGTTGGGACACCCCTGCAGGGTATTATCTTTCGAAAGCCGTGCCCGTGGTTATGTGGCAGATGGGAATTTGTTAATATCCAGTTGTAGAGAACTTGACACTTGACTTAATTAAAATGCATCAACTGTGTGTGTAACCGTGATGGTCTCTTTTCGGCGGAGTCCGGGAAGTGAACACGGCTTTTGGGTTATGTTTGACGTAAGTAGGAGTTCAGGATCACTTCTTGATCATTACTAGTTGGCGACCATTCCGTTGCTCCTCTTCTCGCTCTTATTTGCGTATGTTAGCCACCATATATGCTTAGTGCTTGCTGTAGTTCCACCCCACTACCCCCTTTCCCACCCTTAAGCTTAAATAGTCTTGATCTCGCGGGTGTGAGATTGCTGAGTCCTCGTGACTCACAGATACTTCCAAACAGTTGCAGGTGTCGAGGATACCAGTGCAGGTGACGCAACTGAGCTCAAGTGGGAGCTCGATGAAGATCTTGTTCGTTGTGTTGTTTCTTTTCATGTTGATCAGTAGTGGAGCCCAGTTGGGACGATCAGGGATCTAGCATTTGGGGTTGTCTTCTTTTATTTTGGTTCCGTAGTCGGACCTATGTGTGTACTCTGATTGATGTATGATTTATTTATGTATTGTGTGAAGTGGCGATTGTAAGCCAACTCTTTATCCCATTCTTGTTCATTACATGGGATTGTGTGAAGATGACCCTTCTTGCGACAATACCTACAATGCGGTTATGCCTCTGAGTCATGCCTCGACACGTGGGAGATATAGCCACATCATGGGTGTTACAAGAGTCCTTTTCCGTTGTTATTGTATCAATTCATTCGTTCCTTTCCAATCCTACCGGTGGTTCAGGAAGACCTTCCCTAATTGTGTGCTATATCTCCCCTTAATCTTTTCCAACGCGAATAAGTAGTATGCAAATCCATTGCTTCTCATCAATTTAATTGATGGAGGATAAGCATAACATAATTCTTATTGTTCTTTCATCAAGTTGATTAATCCCTCCCTTCAGAGTTTGTTCACAATGAATAAATTCTAATCCCAAGTGTTTTCGTCTTTTCTTTCCGGAGTTCAAAGTTTTCTCGGCTATCTTATCGGAACCTCCATCTAAATCACCGCAAGGCTTTAATCTTATTCTTTGCATCCTTCATTTCTATCTCATCATCCTTTTGTCACCGGAGTTCTTCATGGTGGTTCTTCATGATTTAATTCATTCTTTCAAGTGTTCATCAAGATTCTTGTTGCAGGAGCTCAACTATTCTTCTTCTTGCATCTCGAGGTGCAAATAATTCTCTGTATTCTTTTGAAGTGGAGTTTTGCAATTCGTCGTTCTTCTCAACTAATCCATCTTTTGGTTGTGGCATAATTTCACCTCAAGTTTTGAGATGTTTTCCATAAGTCCACAACAGGCTTATTATTTTGTTGTTAATTTTCCAACAACTCCGTTCAATCCTTCCTTGCAAGGACGCTTCTCAAATCAATTATGGTGGAAGTTGTCTTTTGTTTTCCCCTTTTATTTTTCTTCCAATGATTTACTTTCTATCCTGTCATTCCGGAGGCGTGGTGATCTTACTCTCTTCGACCCATTATCTCGTTTCTCCAAGACCATTTTTTCCTTGTCTATTTATTTACCGGAGCATGGTGTCCTCTTTTCAAATCTCTTATCTTGTCTACCCCTCCTTTTTCTCTTATACCGGGATGCTATCCCAATTCTTTTGTTCTTATTCCTTTTCTATTATGTTCTAACCGAAGTGGTTTCAGAATCTATCTTATTCCTTGAGCTTTTGATTATCGTCATAATCATCGTTCCCCTTTTCTACCAGGGTGCTCTCGACTTTGTTCATCTTCTCTCTTGCGTTCTTATTTCACCTTATCCTCTTTCTCTTCTGTCTCGTTCCTAAGATCTTAGGATGAGATCTTCTGTTAGTGGAGGAGAGTTGTAATGCTTCGAGACCGATGCTCCAGTTGCCTTCATTTATTTTCGTTGATGTTGTGTGTTACAATTGTTTGTTGCATTATCATAATTATTTTGCATATTTCATTCCTCTATGTTTGTTGCCATGATCATGCTTAGTGCTGCTGCAACCACACCACTTATCCTTTCCATACCCATTAAGCTTTGCTAGTCTTGATACCCATGGTAATGGGATTGCTGAGTCCTCGTGGCTCACAGATTACTACAACAACAGATACAGGTACAGGTTATGCGATGATCATGGGAGCGGTGTTTACTTGCTTGGAGTTCTTCTTCTGCTTCTTCTTCAATCCGGGGATAGGTTCCCGGTCGGCAGCTTGGGCTAGCAGGGTGGATGTCGTTTAAGTTTCTGTTTGTGTTTCATCCATAGTCGGATGTTGTTCTCATGTATGGTGTTGATGTATTCATGCGGTATTTGTATGCCTTTGTATGGATCCCCAACTATTATGTAATGGTACGATGTAATGATATCCACCTTGCAAAAGCGTTTCAATATGTGGCTCTATCCTTGGTGGGACCTTCGAGTTCCTCTCGGACAGGATCGCATTTGGGCTTGACATTACTACCTTGCTGTTTTTTATTTTTCTTATTACAAAAACCAATATCTACTATCCATATTACACTTGTATCACCATCTCTTCACCGAACTAGTGCACCTATACAAATTTCCATTGTATTTGGTGTGTTGGGGACACAAGAGACTTTTTATCATTTGGTTGCAGGGTTGTTTGAGAGAGACCATCTTCATCCTACACCTCTCACGGATTGATAAACCTTAGGTCATCCACTTGAGGGAAAATTGCTACTGTCCTACAAAACTCTGCGCTTGGAGGCCCAACACGAGTCTACGAGAATAAAGTTGCGTAGTAGACATCAAGCTCTTTTCTTGCGCCGTTGCCAAGGAGGTGAGTGCATGAAGGTATATCTTTAGATCTTGCAATTGAATCTTTTAGTTTCTTGTTTTATCACTAGTTTGGTTTATAAAATAAAACTAAAAAATGGAATTGAAGTCGCATCATATTATTCATCTTTATAATGTCTTTATTGAAAATGATGAAAAGGAAAATTGTGCTCAATTGATAGAAGAAGAATTCAATAGAATGTTTGGTATAAATGATGAGCATGATTACAATGTTGTTAGTATGAATTCTTTGAATATCCATGCTGCTAATGATATGCAAAGCCATAAGCTTGGGGATGCTATGTTTGATGAAGATGATATTTTTAGTCCCCCAAGATTTGATGTGCAAATTTGCTATAATGATTGCATGCCTCCTATTTATGATGATTATAATGATGAAAGTGGATTTGGAGAGGTCATGACTTTATTTAGTGATGAATCCACCATTTTGAATGAGGTTTCAATTGACTATGATAACAAAGTTGCTATATATGATGATTATGGTGATGACATGTATGCAATAAAGAATAATGATAACCATGAAACTTGTCATCATGATTTTAATTTTCACTCTCATGATAGTTATTTTGTTGAGTTTGCTCCCACTACTATTGATGAGAAGAAATTAGCTTATGTGGAGAGTAATAAGTTTTCTATGCTTTAGTGTCATGAAAAGAATGCTTTATCTGATGGTTATATTGTTGAATTTCTTCATGATGCTACTGAAAATTATTATGAGGGAGGAACTTATGCTTGTAGGGATTGCAATAATACCAAGTTTCCTCTCTATGTGTTGAAAGTTTTGAAGTTATGCTTGTTTTGTATTCCTATGCTAGTTGATTCTTGTTCCCATAAGTTGTTTGCTCACAAAATCCCTATGCATAGGAAGTGGATTAGACTTAAATGTGCTTGTCACGTATTTCATGATGCTCTTGTTATGTTTCAATTCTTATCTTTTATGCGAGCATCATTGAAATCATCATGCCTAGCTAAAAAGGCATTAAAGAAAAGCGCTTGTTGGGACACAACCCAACATTTCCCCCTACTGTTTTTGTGTGTTCACATGATTAAGCTACTGTAGTAATCATGTTCAATAAAGTGCCAAGTAAAGCCTTTGGGATAGTGTGGATGATAGTTGACTTGATTCTGTACAAAAACAGAAACTTTTGTGTCCAGTGCAGGAATTCTTATATTTTACTGGAACGTGGAAACATTCTGAATTTTTTACAGTTGATGGGTATACAAATTCCCTACATTTTCCTAATTTTTCAGAATTTTTGGAGTAGCAGAAGTATGGTTACACATTACTACAGACTGTTCTGTTTTTGACAGATTCTGTTTTCAATGCATAGTTTGCTTGCTTTCTAGTTTCTATGGCTTATATTGCTCAATATAAAGTGTGGAAATGATATGGTACAACAGGCATTGTGTGAGAACAATTATTAATCTTGTCTTTGCCAGTACCAAAAGTGAGTGGTTTTGCTCTTTATCATACTAACCTATCTCACGAAGTTCCGTTAAGTTTTGTGTGATTGAAGTTTTCAAGTTTTGGGTGAGATGTCGATATGAGGAGAATAAGGAGTGACAATACCCTAAGCTTGGGGATGCCCAAGGCACCCCAAGGTAACATTCAAGGAAGATCCAAGCAACTTAGCTTGGGGATGCCCCGGAAGGCATCCCCTCTTTCGTCTTCAACATTATCGGTAACCTCACTTGGAGCTATGTTTTCATTCGTCACATGATATGAGTTTTACTTGGAGCGTCATTTTATTTTGTTAGGATTTGCTTGCTGTTATTTAGAATAATGTTTTTATTTTTTTCAATAAAAATGTCAAGGATATCCTTTACCATGCTTCTTTTGCAAGTATACATGTTGCTGTTTCAAAACAGAAAGTTTATTGCTGTTGCAAAAATTCCGTAGAAAAGTCAGAATGTGATAAAATGCTGAAACTTTTTGCACAATAAGCTCTGATAAATTTTCTACAGTGTGGTAAATTTTCATAATTTTTGGAGTTAAATAAGTATTGATGCTCTTGCATTCTTTACAGACTGTACTGTTTTCCCAGATTGCTGTTATGTTTGGATTGTTTGCATATGTTTGCTTGTTTAATGATTCTATTTGAGGATAGGAGTATTAAATATGTAGAGGCATTTAGTATGCAATGTTGAATAATAATTTTAGTGATTTTCTATAGTAGAGAATCATAAGGTTTTTGCATTGGTTTATACTAACTTATCTCACAAGTTCTTGGTGAGTTTTGTGTGGATGAAGTTTTTAAGATTTAGGGAAACCGTGATATAAAAGGAATTAAGGAGACACAAAAGCTCAAGCTTGGGCATCCCAAGATAATATTTCAAGAAGTCTCAAGCATCTAAGCTTGGGGATGCCCCGGTAGGCATCCCACCTTTCTTCATCAACAATTATCGGTTAGTATCAGTTAAGCCTAAGTTTTTGCTTCTTCACATGAGTTGTGCTATTCTTGGAATGTCATATTATTTTGTTTTGCTTGCTGTTTTAATAAAATACTTAGATCTGAAAGTTTTTAAATAATAGGGAGTCCTCAAATAGCTACCCATTTACTTAACTACTCGCTTGATCTTCACTTATATGTTTTTGGAGTTGCTTGTCATTTACTCTTGTGCTTCACTTATATCCTATGAGTAAATTGTTGAATGAATTGATTACCATGAAGTTGAAATTATATGTTCATATCATGCCTAGTTGTAGCTTCACATTGGGTTTAGAAAGTGAAATCTTTTGAAGCTTGACAATCATAATATTGGTCATACAAGCAATTCCTGAATGATTACTATAAGGAAGAGAACTTTCACATGCAAATACACTATCTTGGAAATCTTTTGTGATTGTGAGCCCCCATCAAAATATTATATGCCAAAATTGTTGACGTTGGACAAGGAAGACAACGTAATGGTTTATGTTTGTTCATATTCACATAGAAGTTATATTGCCATAGATCCTTCAACATGTGGTGCTTGCCCCACATCTTTGCTAGCCAAAAATTCCGCACCAAGTAGAGATACTACTTGTGCATCTAAAAACTCTTAAACCCAAATCTTATTTTCAAGAGTCCACCATACCTACCTAGGGATTGAGTGAGATCCTTCAAGTAAGTTGTCATCGGTGCAATAAGGCAATAAAAATTGCTTCTAAAAGTGTTAGATCATTTAGTGTAAGAGAAAATTAAGCGTTGTACGAACTTGTGATAGCAAAGAATAAAAGCGACAGATTGCATAATAAAGGTTGCTATCATAAGGGGCAATATAACATGACGTTCTTTTGCACTAAGGGGTTGAGCATACAAACAAATAAGCACATGGCAACCTCTGCTTCCCTCTGCGAAGGGCCTATCTTTTACTTTTATGCAAGAGCCAAAGTTTTACTCTCTATTCCTTTTTATTTTTCTCATTTGGCAAGCATCATGTGGTGAGGAAAGATCTAGGCACATATGTCCAGTTGAATATGGGTAGCATGAGTTATTATTGTTGACATCGCCCTTGAGGTGAGTACGTTGGGAGGCGAAACTATAAGCCCCTATCTTTCTATGTGTCTGGTTGAAACGTTTTGCTCATGTGTACGCGGTGAGTTTTAGCAATCATAGAAGACTATATGATGGTTGAGTATATGGAGATCTTACTTAGACTCTGTTGAATAAGTTGAATTGCAATTGCTTGGCGACTGAGAACATAGGTTGTCGAGTTTCAAGAGAATTCATTGTTTGAACCTTAACATGTGAATTGGTTGCTACTTTAATATGAGAAGTTTTATAAGAAAGAATTGCTGTTATGATGCTAGGATAAGTGATTGAAATTTTCATTGATCAAACTTGTGCACTTTGCTAGCATTCACACTTCATAAATTATTTCTTTTATCATTTACCTACTCGAAGACGAGTAGGAATTAAGCTTGGGGATGCCGATACGTCTCCAACGTATCTATAATTTATGAAGTATTCATGCTATTATATTATCATTCTTGGATGTTTTACAACCATTTTATAGCAACTTTATATCATTTTTGGGACTAACCTATTGACCTAGTGCCTAGTGCCAGTTGATGTTTTTTGCTTGTTTTTTACATCGCAGGAAATCAATATCAAACGGAGTCCAAACGCCGTGAAACTTTTTGTGGATTTTTTATGGACCAGAAGACATATAGTGGGCAAGAGAAGCACCTGGGAGGTGCCCCGAGGGGAGCACAACCCACCAGGGCGCGCCTAGGTGGGTTGTGCCCACCTCGATGGCCTCCCGCACCCCCTCTTTACCCTATAAATTACCAAATATTCCAAAAACCCTTGGGGTAACCCTAGATCAGAAGCTCCGCCGCCGCATACCTCTGTAGCCACGAAAAACCAATCTAGACCCCGTTCTGGCACTCTGCCGGAGGGGGAAATCATCACCGGTGGCCATCTTCATCATCCCGGTGGCCACCATGATGAGGAGGGAGTAGTCTTGCCTCGGGGGTGAGGGTTTTTACTAGTAGATATGTGTTTAATCTCTCTCTCTCTCTCTCTCGTGTTCTTGAGATGGCACGATCTTGATGTATCGTGGGATTTGTTAATATAGTTGGATCATATGGTGTTTCCCCCTCTCTATCTTGTTGTGATGAATTGAGTTTTCCCTTTGCGATTGTGTTTTATCGGATTGAATATTTTTATGGATTTGAGAACACTTTATGTATGTCTTGCTATGAATACCCGTGGTGACAATGGGGTATCGTATTGATTCACTTGATATATGTTTTGGCACTCAACTCACGGATTCCTGAGGTGACATTGGGATAATCTACGCATAGTGGTTGATGCATGTTCTTGTCTTTGTTTATCCAATAGAAATCTTGGGGCACTCTTTGAGGTTCCTTGTGTTGGATTGAGTATTACGAATCTGAATTTGCTTTGGTTTTATTTTAGTATGAACTCTTGGATAGATCGATCGGAAAGAATAGCTTTAAGGTGGTTTCGTACCCTACAAACAATTTATTCTTGTGTTCTCTGCTAGATAGGAACTTTGGCGTGATTCTTCATCGCACGTTGAGGGATGGTTATATGATCCAGTTATATTAGCATTGTTGGGAGATTGTACTAGTGAAATTACGGACCCTAGGCCTCATTTTCAAGCATTGCAATACTGTTTGTGCTCCGTTTTATCAATTACTTCCTTGCTGTTTTTGATTGTTCTTATTACAAAAACAATATCTACTATTCATATTACACTTGTATCACCATCTCTTCACCGAACTAGTGCACCTATACAAATTTCCATTGTATTTGGTGTGTTGGGGACACAAGAGACTTTTTATTATTTGGTTGCAGGGTTGTTTGAGAGAGACCATCTACATCCTATACCTCTCACGGATTGATAAACCTTAGGTCATCCACTTGAGTGAAAATTGCTACTATCCTACAAAACTCTGCGCTTGGAGGCCCAACACGGGTCTACAAGAATAAAGTTGCATAGTAGACATCAATTACTTTGGTACCTCCCTGCTAAACTTATAGCAAGGCACACATCACGTCTGGTATACAGCATAGCATACATGATAGAACCTATGGCTGAGGCATAGGGAATGACTTTCATTTTCTCTCTATCTTCTGCAGTGGTCGGGCATTGAGTCTGACTCAACTTCACACCTTGTAACACAGGCAAGAACCCTTTCTTTGACTGATCCATTTTGAACTTCTTCAAAACTTTATCAAGGTATGTGCTTTGTGAAAGTCCTATTAAGCGTCTTGATCTATCTTTATAGATCTTGATGCCCAATCATAAGCAGCTTCACCGAGGCCTTTCATTGAAAAACTTTTATTCAAGTATCCTTTTATGCTATCCAGAAATTCTACATCATTTCCAATCAACAATATGTCATCCACATATAATATTAGAAATGCTACAGAGCTCCCACTCACTTTCTTGTAAATACAGGCTTCTCTGAAAGTCTGTATAAAACCATATGCTTTGATCACCTCATCAAAGCGTATATTCCATCTCCGAGATGCTTGCACCAGTCCATAGATGGATCGCTGGAGCTTGCACACTTTGTTAGCACCTTTAGGATCGACAAAACCTTCTGGTTGCATCATATACAACTCTCCTTTAAGAAATCCATTAAGGAATGCAGTTTTGACGTCCATTTGCCAGATTTCATAATCATAAAATGCGGCAATCGCTAACATGATTCAGACAGACTTAAGCATCGCTACGGGTGAGAAAGTCTCATCGTAGTCAACTCCTTGAACTTGTCAAAAACCTTTCACGACAAGTCGAGCTTTGTAGGCAGTAACATTACCACGAGTGTCAGTCTTCTTCTTGAAGATCCATTTATTCTCTATGACCCGCCGATCATCGGGCAAGTCAATCAAAGTCCACACTTTGTTCTCATACATGGATCCTCTTTCAGATTCCATGGCCTCAAGCCATTTATCGAAATCTGGGCTCATCATCGCTTCTTCATAGTTCGTAGGTTCGTCATGGTCTAGTAACATGACTTCGAGAACAGGATTACCGTACCACTCTGGTGCGGAACGTGCACTGGTTGACCTACGAGGTTCAATAGTAACTTGATCTGAAGTTTCATGATCATTATCATTAGCTTCCTCTCTAGTTGGTG
Organism: Aegilops tauschii subsp. strangulata; assembly: GCF_002575655.3. Taxonomy (NCBI): domain Eukaryota; kingdom Viridiplantae; phylum Streptophyta; class Magnoliopsida; order Poales; family Poaceae; genus Aegilops; species Aegilops tauschii. Next base: position 371,312,147 of record NC_053036.3, read on the forward strand.
TAGGCATCATGGGAACAGTTTTCTGTGATGAGCTAGTTTCCAATTCGAGAGAAGGTACAATTACCTCATCAATTCTACTTTCCTCCCACTCACTTATTTCGAGAGAAACTCCTTCTCTAGAAAGTTTCCATTCTTGGCAACAAATATCTTGCCTTCAGTTTTGTGGTAAAAGGTGTACCCAATTGTTTCCTTAGGGTATCCTATGAATACGCACTTCTCTGATTTGGGTTCGAGCTTATTAGGCTGAAGCCTTTTGACATAAGTGTCGCAACCCCAAACTTTAAGGAACAACATCTTAGTTTTTTTGCCAAACCATAGTTCATACGGTGTTGTCTCAACGGATTTATACGGTCCCTATTTAACGTGAATGCAGCTGTCTCTAATGCATGACCCCAAAACGATAGTGGTAAATTGGTAAGAGACATCATAAATCGCACCATATCTAATAAAGTATGATTATGACATTCGGACACACCATCACGGTGTGGTGTTCCAGGTGGCGTGAGTTGTGAAACTATTCCACATTGTTTTAAATTAAGGCCAAACTCGTAACACAAATATTCGCCTCCGCGATCAGATCGTAGAAACTTTATTTTCTTGTTACGATGATTCTCTACTTCACTATGAAATTCTTTGAACTTTTAAAATGTTTCAGACTTGTGTTTCATCAAGTAGATATACCCATATCTGCCCAAATCATCTATGAAGGTCAGAAAATAACGATACCCGCCGCGAGCTTCAACACTCATCGGACCGCATACATCGGTATGTATTATTTCCATTAAGTCATTAGCTCGCTCCATTGTTCCGAAGAACGGAGTTTTAGTCATCTTGCCCATGAGGCATGGTTCGTAAGTATCAAATGATTCATAATCAGGTTATTTCAGAAGCCCATCTGCATGGAGTTTCTTCATGCGCTTTACACAAATATGACCGAAACGGCAGTGCCACAAATATGTTGAACTATCATTATCAACTTTGCATCTTTTGGAATCAATATTATGAATATGTGTATTACCACAATCGAGATTCAACAAAAATAGACCACTCTTCAAGGGTGCATGACCATAAAAGATATTACTCATATAAATAGAATAACCATTATTCTCTGATTTAAATGAATAACCATCTCACACTAAACAAGATCTAGATATAATGTTCATGCTCAACGCTGGCACCAAATAACAATTATTCAGGTCTAAAACTAATCCCGAAGGTAGATGTAGAGGTAGCGTGCCGACGGCGGTCACATCGACCTTGGAACCATTCCCGATGCGCATCGTCACCTCGTCCTTAGCCAATCTTCGTTTAATCCGTAGCCCCTGTTTTGAGTTACAAATATGAGCAACCGAACCAGTATCAAATACTCACGCGCTACTACGAGCATTATTAAGGTACACATCAATAACATGTATATCAAATATACCTTTGTTCACTTTGCCATCCTTCTTATCCGCTACTTGGGGCAGTTCCACTTCCAGTGACCAGTCCCTTTGCAGTAGAAGCACTCAGTTTCAGGCTTGGTTCCAGCTTTGGGCTTCTTCCCGGGAGTGGCAACTTGCTTGCCATTCTTCTTGAAGTTCCCCTTCTTTCCCTTGCCCTTTTTCTTGAAACTAGTGTCTTGTTAACCATCAACACTTGATGCTCCTTCTTGATTTCTACCTCCGCAGCTTTGAGCATTGCAAAGAGCTCGGGAATTGTTTTATCCATCCCTTGCATATTACAGTTCATCACGAAGCCTTTGTAGCTTGGTGGCAGTGATTGAAGAACTCTGTCAATAACTCTATCATCTGGAAGATTAACTCCCAGCTGAGTCAAGTGATTATGATACCCATCCATTTTGAGTATGTGTTCACTGACAGAACTGTTCTCCTCTATCTTGCAGCTATAGAACTTGTTGGAGACTTCATATCTCTCAACTCGGGTATTTGCTTGAAATATTAACTTCAGTTTCTGGAACACTTCATATGGTCCATGACGTTCAAAACGTCTTTGAAGTCCCGATTCTAAGCCATAAAGCATGGCACACTGAACTATCGAGTAGAAATCAGATTGAGCTTGCCAGACGTTCATAACATCAACATCTGCTCCTGTAGCAGGCCTTTCACCTATCAGTGCATCAAGGACATAATTCTTCTGTGCAGCAATGAGGATAATCCTCAAGTTACGGACCCAGTCCGTGTAGTTGCTACCATCATCTTTCAACTTAGCTTTCTCTAGGAACGCATTAAAATTCAAAGGAACGGCAGCACATGCCATTGATCTACAACATAGATATGCAAAAACTATCAGGACTAAGTTCATGATAAATTAAGTTCAATTAATCAAATTACTTAAGAACTCCCACTTAGATTGACATCCATCAAGTCATCTAAATGCTACGTGATCCAAATCAACTAAACCATCTCCGATCATCACGTGAGATGGAGTAGTCATCAATGGTGAACATCTCTATGCTGATCACATCTACTATATGATTCACGTTCGACCATTCGGTCTCCAGTGTTCCGAGGCTATGTCTGTATATGCCAGGCTCGTCAAGTTTAACCCGAGTATTCCGCATGTGCAAAACTGTGTTGCACCCATTGTATGTGAACGTAGAGTCTATCACACTCGATCATCACGTGGTGTCTCAACATGACGAACTTTCACAACGGTGCATACTCAGGGAGAACACTGATACCTTGAAATTTTAGTTAAGGGATCATCTTATAATGCTACCACCGTACTAAGAAAAATAAGATGCATAAATAATAAACATCACGTGCAATCAAAATATGTGACATGATATGGCCATCATCATCTTGTGCTTTTGATCTCCATCTACAAAGCATCATCATGATCTCCATCGTCACCGGCTTGACACCTTAATCTCCATCGTTGCATCGTGGTTGTCTCGCCAACTATTGCTTCTACAACTATTGCTAACGCATAGTGATAAAGTAAAGCAATTACATGGCGTTTGCATTTCATACAATAAAGAGACAACCATAAGGCTCCTGCCAGTTGCCGATAACTTTTACAAAACATGATCATCTCATACAATAACATATATCACATCATGTCTTGACCATATCACATCACAACATGCCCTGCAAAAACAAGTTAGATGTCCCCTACTTTGTTGTTGCAAGTTTTACGTGGCTGCTACGGGCTTCTAGCAAGAACCGTTCTTACCTACGCATCAAAACCACAACGGTGATTTATCAAGTTTGTTGTTTTAACCTTCAACAAGGACTGGCCGCAGTCAAATTCAATTCAACTAAAGTAGGAGAAACAGACACCCGCCAACCATCTTTATGCAAAACTAGTTGCATGTTTGTCGGTGGAACCGGTCTCATGAACGTGGTCATGTAAGGTTGGTCCGGGCCGCTTCATCCAACAATACCACCGAATCAAAATAATACATTGGTGGTTAGCAGTATGACGATCACCGCCCACAACTCTTTGTGTTCTACTCGTGCATATCATCTACGCATAGACCTGGCTCGGATGCCACTGTTGGGAAACGTAGCATGCAATTTCAAAAAAATCCTACGCTCACGCAAGATCTATCTAGGAGATGCATAGCAACAAGAGGGGGAGAGTGTGTCTACGTACCCTCATAGACCAAAAGCGGAAGCGTTTGACAACGCGGTTGATGTAGTCGGACTTCTTCTAGCTCCGACCGATCAAGTACTGAATGTACGACACCTCCGAGTTTTGCACACGTTCAGCGCGATGACGTCCCTCGCCTTCTTGATCCAGCAAGGTGTCCAGGAATTAGATTAGTTCTGTCAACACGACAGTGTGGTGACGGTGATGGTGAAGTGATTCTCACGGGGCTTTGCCTAAGCACCGCAAAACTATGACCGGGGTGTAAACTGTGGAGGGGGGCGCCCCACACGGCTAACGATTGCTGTTGTGTGTTCTAGGCGCCCCCTCCCCACGTATATATAGGTGGGAGGGGAAGGGGAGCAGCAAGGGGGCGCCCCAAGTAGGAGGAATCCTACTTGAGGGCCTCGTCCAATTCGGCCTCCCCCCTTCCTTTTTTTGCCGAAGAGAAGAGGGAAGGGGGAAGGAGAGAAGGAAGGGGGGAGAACCCCTTCTCCTCCTTCTCCAATTCGGCCGCATGCCTAAGGGGGGCGCGCCACCCCTTGTGGGCTGGTGTGCTCCCCTCTTATGGCCCATATGGCCCATATCTTCCCCCCGGGGGTTCCGGTAACCCCCCGGGTCCTCCGATAAATACCCGATACTACCCGGAACACTTCCGGTGTCCGAATACTATCATCCTATATATCAATCTTTACCTCTCGACCATTTCGAGACTCCTCGTCATGTCCGTGATCTCATCCGGGACACCTAACAACATTCGGTCACCAAATCATATAATACTAAATCGTCATCGAACGTTAAGCGTGCGGACCCTACGGGTTCGAGAACTATGTAGACATGACCGAGACACCTCTCCGGTCAATAACCAATAGCAGAGCCTGGATGCTCATATTGGCTCCTACATATTCTACAAAGATATTTATCGGTCGAACCGTAATTACAACATACGTTATTCCCTTTGTCATTGGTATGTTACTTGCCCGAGATTCGATCGTCGGTATCTTTATACCTAGTTCTATCTCGTTACCGGCAAGTCTCTTTACTCGTTCCATAATACATCATCCCACAACTAACTCATTAGTCACTTTGCTTGCAAGGCTTCTTATGATGTGTATTACCGAGAGGGCCCAGAGATACCTCTCCGATACTCTGAGTGACAAATCCTAATCTCAATCTATGCCAACCCAACAAACACCTTCTGAGATATCTGTAGAGCATCTTTATAATCACCCAGTTACGTTGTGACATTTGATAGCACACAGAAAAGTATTCGGGAGTTGCATAGTCTCACAGTCAAAGGAATATGTATATGACATGAAGAAAGCAATAGCAATAAAACGGAACGATCAATATGCTAAGCTAACGGATGGGTCTTGTCCATCACATCATTCTCCTAATGATGTGATCCCGTTCATCAAATGACAACACATGTCTATGGTTAGGAAACTTAACCATCTTTGATTAACGAGCTAGTCTAGTAGAGGCTTACTAGGGACACGGTGTTTTGTCTATGTATCCACACATGTATCAAGTTTCCAGTTAATACAATTCTAGCATGAATAATAAACATTTATCATGAATAAGGAAATATAAAATAACAACTTTATTATTGCATCTAGGGCATATTTCCTTCACGTCTGACTTCCAGCGCTGCTCCACAAACGATGCTCCCAAGAGAGAAACGACACCGCAGTTCCGCCATCGTCCGATCTGGAAAACTAGATCCTAGGGTTTCCCCCCGAGCAGCATGAGTGGGTCGACATTAGTTACGGGACGATGCCTTCATCAAGGTAATGGCGCAGAACGCCGCCATCATCCGCCGTCAGCTCAGTTTTCACCGGCAACTTTGTTTCCCCGACTCGTAGCCGGGACTAGATTACAGATCTCGAGATCCGATCACCCAGCTACAGGTCGACCACCTCCGACGTAGGAGATGACCACCACCGCCATAATCCTTGTGATGCGATGCAGACCCAAAGTGCTTCAGCGACACGTCGCCGAATCCGATGAGATGCAGCAATTTGAGGACGTAACGGCAGCCGCCCGCCTAGACCTAAAGATCCTAGATCGAGCCCGGGACGCGCCCCGGCAACCGCTGCCGCCATCTCCTACTAATCCCGCCGACTGCAGCCAAGCCCCCCGCCGCGCCCCGGCCCGCCATCCTTGTCGCAAGGAAATCCAAATCAGGCCGCCGCCGCCTCAGATCTTGGGACGCCGGAGGAGGTCCGCCGCCGCCGCGCCACATGGCCTTTGCCCAGCGATGTTGCCGGCGGCGGCGGAAGGAGGGAGATGCGCGGGGAGTCGAGGGGAGGTTGGGTGGTGGCCGCCTGGTGCGGCCCGGCGGCCATCGCACGGGGTCGGGAGCATGTTAGATGGGCCAGGAGATCTATTAGTCATTGAAGAAGCATTCGTTGAAGCGTCATCCCACGCAGAGCAACTTGCATTCCATCACCGCCGGTAGAAGATATCAAAATAGTCGCACAATGGCTAGCTAATTGCTTTCCTTGAAGGACACACCAATTGTCAAGATGTGAAGAGAACAAATAGATCTAGGACACCAACTCTCACAGGCCTATCGACGAAGCCGGATGGCGAGGTAGAGAGAGACCGAGGGTACCTTATTTCAATATGACATCACCGCCACACCTAGTCGATGTCACCGAAGAAACAAAATCTAAGAGTAAAAATGGGAACGGACGGACGGGTTCCCACTACTCTTACCATCATACGGAAAGAGAAGGAGGTCCGATGTGGCAGCGTTGGAAAAAACTTGAAGACAACCACTAGGTTCGAGAGAGGCTGCCAAAGGTATGCACTGCATGCAAAACTCTAAATAGGTGCGGGATGACGGGATCGAACATGAAATCTATGCATTCGAAGGGAACCACAGTAACCACTAGGCTATCTTCTCAACTTGTGCATGCATGCTTTTTTTTCCTTCTAATTTCTTTCTTCAGTTCATGTTTTTTTTTTCAGATCGTCAGTTTACATATATTTGTTTTTTTCCTTTTTCTTTTTTTCATAAATACGCGGATTTGTTTAAAATTCATGATTTTTTTCAAAATCGATGAACTTTCAAATTCGCTGACTTTTTCTTCAAAATTGATGAACCTTTTTCCCAAAATCCATGAACTTTTAATCAAATTTTGTGAACATTTTTAAAATTCAGGGGCACTTTTTTAAAAATTGATGAACTTTTTTGTTTTTGTGAACTTTTTTCAAAATCGATGAACTTTTTTTCAAAATAGATAAACAAAATCCATTCGATGAACTCTTTTTTTTAATTGGTGAATTTTTTTGTGATTTTTTTTAAATTGACGAACTTTTTTGGAAATCGTTGAACTTTTTCCAAAATTGATGGACCTTTTCTAGTTATGTGAAGTTTTTTCAGAATCGATAAATTTTTTTGAATTCCCTTTTTCTAAAAAAGTTTTTTTTTCCAAAATGGCAATGTCAGCGGTGTATTGGTCAACCATGACTAGTCAACCCACGAACCCAGCGAAGTGGGCTTTTTTAGTGAACCAGCGAACAGACCGATCCCCGAGCGAAGCGAGTCGCTCCTGTTGGACCAGCCCAGGAGTGGTAGAGCGCGGGCGCTGTTTCTCCTAACACGCGCCAGAAGCAGGGCGCCCCTATTCCTCGCATTACGCGAGACGAGGGGGTATTCTCGCGTCGAGCTACAAATCTGGCCGGCCAACTGTAGCGAATTTTTAGAAAAACCAGAGTTAAAAAATAGGCTAGTAGGTTTAGATGCTGGGATCGACTAGTTTTGTCCCAACGTTGCTAGCCACAGCGACACACTCTAGTTGTTGTACAAATATGGAGTGCGCGGGCTACTAGAAGCAAAATGAGCCGGGTTTTCCATGTTTACTTTCTTTCCTGTTTTTTGCTTTATTTTTCTTTTCTTTCTTTTCTTCATTTTTACTCGTCAAATTCAACATGCTTTTTCTGTGTTTCATTTTTTTACTCGGGTTTCCCATGCTTTTTCCAAAATAATATCAGTTAAGAAACACAGAAAAATGTTGAAATAAGTATTAAAAATTGTTTAACTAGTATTGAAAGAAAATTGAATAAGTATTCAAAAATGATGAACATGTATTTTAAAAATGTTGAACAAGTACTTAAAAATGTTGAATAACTACTAAAAATGTTGAACAAGTCTATGGAAAATGTTGAATAAGTATTAAAAATTGTTGAACTAGTATTTAAAAAATGTAGAACAAGTATGAATGAGTATTAGAAATGTTAAAAAAGTATTTGACAAATGTTGAATATGTATTCAAAATTGTTTAACAAGTATTTCAAAATGTTGAATAGGTATTTCAAAATGTTAATAAGTATTAACAATGTTGAACAAACACTTGAAAATGTTGAATGAAAATGAAAAAAATGTTGAACGAGTATTTGAAAAATGTAGAACATGTACATGAAAAACATTGAATAAGTATTATAATGTTGTACAAGTATTTAAAAAAATATTGGACAAGCATTCGGACAATGTTGAACGTGTATACAAAAAATGTGGATCACTTATTGCAAGAATGCTTTTGACATATACAGAAATATAGAGTGAAAACGAAAACAAACGTAAGAAAAAACAAAAGAAAAACAAAAAATGAAGAAGAAAAATGTTGAAGAAGTATTTAAAAATGTTGAACGAGTATTTCAAAAATGTTGAACAAGTATTTGAAAAAAGTTGTTCATGTATATTAAAAATTTTGAACAATTATTTGATATTTTTTGAACAAGTATTTAAAAAGATGTTGAACAAAGTATTTGAAAAAATGTTGAATAAGTATTTGCAGAAGTTATTGATCATGCATTTAAAAATGTTGAACAAGTATTTGAAAAATGTTAACCATGTATATACGAATGTAGAATGAAAATAAATATAAACAAAAGAAAATTCGAAAAAAAAGGAAAAAAATGAAAAAAAAAAGAAAAAAAAGAAAATCCCGGAGAAAAAAAAAGGAAAGAAAGAAAAGAAAACGAAAAAAATGGAGAAGAAAAAGGAAAAGAAAAAACTTTGACTGGAAATAAAGGAACTCCTATTGTTTTTGCCCTTTGTAACTCCTATTGTTTTTGCCCGTTGATGCTAAATGAAACGTTCAGGTGGGCTGTTTTGGCCCACAAGTGACTTTTCAGAAATAAAAAAACTTTGACTGGAAATAATTAGTTTTCTTTGTCAAAAACTAACTGTCGCTCAAATGGATATATCTAGCACGAAAATACATCTAGATACATCTGTCTGTGTGACACTTAGTATGGGACGGAGGGAGTACAATATCGCTTGTAGTTACATTGGTAAAATGTATCTTATTATAGATTGGATGCTATAATTTTTGTGACATACTTCCTCCGTCTGGAAAAGCTTATCTTTGGCGCTAGGTACATTCATTTAAGAAACAAGTTTGGGACAAGCTTTTTCGGATGGAGGGAGTACAGAATGTTTTGTTGGTCAAACTTAAGGTCAAATTAAAACTTGAAGACTTCCTATAGTTTCCTATCCTAACCCTAGGTGGCTAGGGTAAACTCTCCCCTCCAGACTTCACTGGCAAGCCCGTGGATTTGCCTCCCCGCTGCCTGCCGCTCCGGTGGGTGGTGGTTGGGTGGGAAATCCCGGTGCCTCCGCTTGGATTAGTAGTTTGGGTTAGGGTTTGTTAGTCCCTGCATGCGCAGCGATCAGATGGACGGGGAGGCTTCTTCTTCGAGTCTGTCTTTTGAACTCCAATCCTTCTCGAGTACCTCCATCTGGTCGTAGTCGACGAAGCTCCAGCATAGATTCATGTCGTCTCTTTGGGGCAGTGAGGTTAGGGTTTCTCGTCATGTGGTGAGATATGGTGCCAGGCGCTTCAGATCTATACAAGGGTTCAACGACGACAACTACAGCTCCATGGCGCTGGTCCTTAGGGCACATGCACGAAGACTTCCTGGCTATCATCAACAAGGTCAAGCCGGCTCCTGTAGGGGAGCGGCGACAACAACGCGTCGACAGCTCGTTCTGGCGATAGTAGTGGTCGTTCGGTGGTCTTGGAATCTCAATGTAATTATTCTTATGTTTGAGACGTTTTGTACTTCCGGTGAACTTTACAATAGATATGATAATTTTAAAAAAACTTGAAATTCATGTGTTCTATGTATATAGGGGTAGAGGGAATAGTTATTCATTGGCCGTGTGCACGGACTTTTGGCTCTCAGGAGCATCTGCTCCTAGATGAACAATATATTTGAAACAAATGATGAATTAAATAAGAAAATCTGACCTTTTTGCATGTTAATTGTCCAGAGAGGGGCTTGATATTTTTCATGCGAAAAGGAACACCAATGTTTAATCAGCGAAAAGATAAAATTTAGTACTCTAGAAATGCCAAACAAATTGTCGTCCAACAATTTTTTTCACATGTCAAAATGCTTAAATTCTCCCCTAAAAGTTTGCGGATAACATTCGGATATGAACATGTCTAAACTTTTTGTATTTTGTAAGAAAAACATTTTTGACACGCGGGAGTAAATGCTCTGGGAGTCGAATTAAATATCTGTTCATTGGTCAAACTTAAACTAAGGATTAGTAACGGGGTGTACAATGGGGAGTATCATCCCTCTTATCAGAGATGGCATATAGAACTCTTGCTGGCTCACACACGCGTGCATGCACACATAGGGAAAGGGAGAGGGAGAGGGAGAGGGAGAGACAGGAGGATCTCTTAGTGTATTCTAATCTTTACCTTAAAACATATAACAATTAACACTATCAAGTATTATAATTTCCCTAAAATGTTGAATTCCTAAAATTTAAGGATTTAAGTTGAGGTATTTGAACCTCCCATTATCCTCTCCCGGTCCATCAAAAAGTGGAGGGGGGAAGCTCCCTTCACAAAGGGCCACCCCAAAGTCGCCAACAGCAACCTCTCTCCTTTAAAAAAAATCAATCTCTCAAGCTAAGTCGTCCACTTAGTCGTGTTGCTTCGCCCCAGCCTCCCATGTCTCCACCCATTCTGTGGCGTGCCACCTCCTGATCTTTCTCCCATGGCTTTCACCTCTTGCAACTCACCAAGAACCCATGATCATCAATGACATACAAATCAAACATTGAATAAACTTAAACTGTATTATAACCTTGATTTGCGGCTTATATCATCTCCCGATGTTGGAGTGGCTATCAGAGGCGAAAGGATCCGCATAACACCGAGTAAAAGGAACATGTGAAATAAATGGAGTAGTACTCTGGCGACTAAGGTTTGTTCAATTGTGTCTCCAGGTCTCTGAATGGCCTAAGTCGACTAGAAATCCATGGGCTAAGAGGGTTGCACTACATAAATGACCCACGTCACCATGTTGGCTGCAAGCATGCACGTAACCCCTGCGAACGCCCTATTGTGTTGGAGGGAAAGAGGGATCAAGGGGAATTTCATGTGCTCGTTTCAAACCTACATTAATTTTATTTTAGGGCGACTTGAGGTGTTTGTCGGGAAAGAGAGCTCCCGATCGGCCTCCTCTCTAGATGTCTGTTCCCACTTACAAGTGGATTTGATTCATCCGATCATCGCAAGAAAACCTCGCCACATGTAACATTCTCTTCACATGTACAACATCATAATAATAGTTTGTCTCATTGTATGTCCATAAGCCTTTCAAAATGTCACAACATTTCAAATACACCTATCAGAACAAACTATTTATGTAAGCAACAGAATCGCCATTGGTTGCCACAAGTCACTTTTATCAAAAAATATGTTACACAAAATATTGAGAGAATTGATCACAACAAACAGAACACAAAAACCAAATTATATAATGACGGTAAAAGAACTTGTCTACATAAAACACAATATTTATATGAGGTACGAACAATCATTGCAACATGTGCTTCGCACAAATGTATGTAGCAAGGCATAAACGCAACATGTTATAACAACCTACCCAACATCGGAAATCTAGAAATAGCTAACCTACAAGTAAAAAAGTGGGCACTAACCTCAACATCTTAGCCTCATCGACAACTGAAAGTGCAACTAATCGCTTTGGTGGATTTTCGTAACTAATATCAACAAATCTCAAGGAACTCTAGCTTATTTCATGGAATGTTCCAATAGTTTGCAACAAAGGAGATGAAAGATGACCCTATAAATTGCATGAACATAAGTGTTGAACAGGCCAATGTCTTAGATTTCATATTTGTAATGCCTCGGCCAAACCTATTGGTTCCTGGCCGTTGCGCCTGGGATCTAGTATGGTCCCACAAACCAACACTAGTCTTTGTCGTGCACATTGTCCTCACTCGTGTGCACCAGGTTCCTTTCGGATGGGCTGCCGGAAAATAAGGTGCACTATTAAGTATGGATGTCAATACAACCCCTCCCTCCCCCCTTGAAAAAACTAACATCCAATGTCGGCCCTGCATGAACAGTCCCTCTTGTCACATGTTTGTGTGCACTAGTGCCAGCATCCACATGTGCCCAATGTATGGATCCCTAACCTGCACACGCCCCTGTTACCGCGAGGGTTGGTTGTAGTACCATTGTAATGCCCCAGCCAAACCCATCGGTTCCTGGCTATTGCACCCGGAATCTAGACGAACCTCGCATATCAACACAAGTCGTTCCTGTGCACTTAGTGCTAAGCACACTTAACTTTGAGGTTCTTTTCGGATGGGCTCTAGAAAAAAAGGTGCACCTTGTTGATATGAGTAGTCTATCATTCATGTTGATAGTCAACACTAAAGATGGTAACAGTCAACGCTTACGGGTCAAATTTTAATCATACAATCATTTGTGTTTTTTTGGAACAACCATCCAATTTTGTGGTAGATTTTCGGGAAATTAGAGAAAGTGGCAGTTTTCCAGAACGCTAGCCCCAAATGTGATAGTTTTATGCTATTAATTCACTTTGGGCTGCACTGCTAGTAGTCTAGTAGGACAACTTCTAGCCGGCAACCTGAACTACATACCAATACAAATCGCAACATCGCATACAAATGTTTTTAATATTCCATTTCATATGCAAAAATACAAAATGTTTTACATTGCATTTCATGGCATGCACTATATTGCAATGGGTAGCCTCACACACAAACAATTGTATACGAAGATCATCACATTGATACATTTTCACTTAAGATTGTGTGTTGTACGATTGTAATTAGGTCTAGAGGGGGGTGATTAGACTACTTGACCAAATAAAAACCTAGCCTTTTCCCAATATTAGTTCTTGGCAAGTTTTAGCAATTCACACAAGTCAAGCAACACCCTACACATGCAAGTCTAGATAGTAGGCAGCGGAAAGTAAAGACTTTGCATATGAACGTAAAGGAGGAATTGGAGAAATCAAATACAATGCAGGTACGGTGATTTTTTGCGTGGTTTCGCTAGGTGGTGCTATCGTACGTCCACATTGATGAAGACTTCAACCAACGGAGGGTAACAGCCGCGCGAGTCCAAGGAGGGCTCCACCTACAAAGGGTCCATGAAGAAGGAACATTGTCTATGACATCATGGCTTTCGTCCATGAAGGACTAGCCTCACTCGGGGTAGATCTTCATGAAGTACGCGATCTCCTTGCCATTACAAACTCCTTGGTTCAACTCCACAAAATTTGGAGACTCCCAAGTGACACGTAACCAATCTAGGAGACACTACTTTCTAAAAGGTAGTAGATATTGTTTTTGATGATGACTCCTTGCTCTTGTGCTTCAAAAGATAGTCTCCTCAACACTCAATCACTCTCACAGATTTGGCATGGTAGTTGGAGAAGGATTCGAGTGGAAAGCAACTTGAGGGGGCTATAAATCAAAGATCAAAGGTTGGAGTGGAATCCCCTTGGTTTCAACACAAGTGTAGGTGGTTCTCTCTCAGAAAATGGAAGACATTACTTTTGGGATGACCCACATCTTTATAAAGAAGGAGTAGATGGTATTATTAGACGTTGTATACCTGAGCATGAACAGGAACAAATCCTACGGAAATTTTACTCCGAAGCTTATGGAGGGCATCATGCGGGAGATAGAACTGCTCACAAGTATTGCAATCTAGTTTTTATTAGCCTACTCTCTTCAAGGATGCCCGTAAGTTTGTTTTATCTTGTGATGAATGTCAAAGAATTGGTAATACCGGTAAGCGTCAGGAAATGCCTATGAATTATTCACTTGCTGTTGAACCATTTGATGTTTGGGGTTTTGATTATATGGGGCCTTTTCCTTCCTCTAATGGGTATACACATATTTTGGTTGTTGTCGATTATGTTACTAAGTGGGTAGAAGCTATTCCAACTAGGAGTGCTGATCATAACCTTCCATTAATAAAATGCTTAAAGAAGTTATTTCCCAAGGTTTGGAGTCCCTAGATATTTAATGGCTGATGGTGGTTCACACTTTATTCATGGTGCTTACCGTAAAATGGTTGCTAAGTATGTTGTTAACCATAGAATTGCTTCACCCTATTGATACGTCTCCAACGTATCTATAATTTTTGCTTGTTCCATGATGTTTATCATTCTTGGATGTTTTACAATCATTTTATAGCAACTTTATATCATTTTTTGGGACTAACCTATTGACATAGTGCCTAGTGCCAATTGTTGTTTTTTGCTTGTTTTTTACTTCACAGAATATTAGTACCAAACGGTGTCCAAACGCAGCAAAACTTTTTGGAGAATTTTTTTGGACCAGAAGCCACCTGTTGGGCCAAAGAAGTACCAGAGTGGGGCTCCGAGGGGAGCACAACCCACCTGGGCGCGCCTGGGGGCCCAGGCGCGCCCTGGTGGGTTGTGCCCACCTCGACCGCCTCCCGCAACGCCTCTTTGCCCTGGTGGGTCATGCGGTTTTCTTTCCCAGTGACAGAAGGGGCAGCAAGACACGTATTGATTGTTGCTATTAAGGATAACAAGATGAGGTCTATTCCTACATGAATAGATCTTGTCTACATCCTGTCATCGTTCTTATTGCATTACTCCATTTCTCCATGAACTTAATAGACTAGATACATGCTGGATAGCGGTCGATGTGTGGAGTAATAGTAGTAGATGTAGGCAGGAGTCCATCTACTAATCTTGGATGTGATGCCTACATAATGATCATTGCCTGGATATCGGCATAACTATTTGAGGTTCTATCAATTGCCCAACAGTAATTTGTTTACCCGTCGTATGCTATTTTTCTCGAGAGAAGCCATTAGTGAAATCTACGACTCTTGGGTCTATTCTTTATCATATTTGCTTTGAGATCTATTTTTATTTGCTTTCGTATTAAGATATATTATTCTAAAAACCAAAAAAATACCTTGCTGCACTTTTTCTTTCTTTATTTTATTTTGTTTTATCGCGAGATCTATTTATCCATAATCATACAAACCAATCTATCTTTTACCCGAGAGGGATTGACAACCCCTCTTACGCGTCGGGTTGCAAGTCTTTGTTCTTTGTGTGCAGGTACCATTTACATAGTGTTGCTTAGTTCTCCTACTGGTTTGATAACCTTGGTTTCATAACTGAGGGAAATACCTACCGTAGTTGTGCTGCATCATCCCTTCCTCTTCGGGGAAATACTGACGCGGACACGAGCCGTCACCTATCATCATCAATCTAGTGGTCAAGTTGAACTTAGCAATAGAGAAATAAAACTATTATTACAAAAAACTGTCAATAGGTCCCGAAAGAATTGGTCTAAGAAATTAGATGATGCACTTTGGGCCTACAGAACAGCATATAAAAATCCTATGGGTATGTCTCCGTATAAAATGGTTTATGGAAAATCTTGTCATTTGCCTCTTGAGTTAGAACATAAAGCATATTGGGCCATTAAAGAACTTAATTATGATTTCAAGCTTGCCGGTGAAAAGAAGTTATTTGATATTAGCTCACTAGATGAATGGAGAACCAAGCATATGAAAATGCCAAACTGTTTAAAGAAAAAGTTAAAAGGTGGCATGACAAAAGGATCCAAAAGTGGGAATTCAAAGTTGGTGAATATGTTCTTTTATACAACTCTCATTTTAGATTCTTTGCTGGAAAACTTCTCTCTAAATGGGAAGGACCATATATTATCGAAGAGTTTTATCGCTCTGGAGCTATCAAAATTAATAATGCTGAAGGTACTAATCCGTAGGTAGTCAATGGGCAAAGAATGAAAACTATATCTCAGGTATGCCTATTAATGTTGAAAGCAATATTATTCAAACCATGACACCGGATGAACACATAAAAGAAACCTTCCGGAACACTCCAGAACCCTAAAAAAGAGGAGGTACATGATACAGTAAGTAAATGGACTCCAAAAAATCTGCAAAGTATTTTCTGTCAGTTTTGGAATATAACAAAAATTAGGAAAATATGAAACAACCAGGAAGGCAACCGAGGAGGGCACAAGACACCAGGGCACGCCTGGCTTGCCTGGCGTGCCCACGTGGGTTGTGCCCACCTCGGGAACCTACCCGACTCCGTTTTCCTTCAGTTTTCTTATTTCCCAAGATAAAAAAATCTATATATACCCCCCGAAATGTATTGACCACCGTATCGTGGAGAAATCTTCTGTTCTTGTTCCATGCTATTTCCTGACAGATCTAGATCGCCATGGCCGCACCGAGCTCCTCCAAGGACAAGTTCTTCGAGAGGGTAATCAGCCCTTACTTGTCGGAGGTGATGAAGCACCCTCAAACCATCGAGATGCGTGAGGGGGTGCTCCACATCCGGGATGTTCAAGGTCCCAAGAAGACTGGAACCATGGAGGCCAGGCTCAATGCTATGGAGCAGGAGGTCTTCAAGTGCAAGGGGATGGTGGGACGTGGGCTCAGTGCCAATCATCTCATGATTACAGATTTTACCTGTGATCACAAGGTGGACGGCCGGTCCATGAAAGACATCGTCTTCACCCTCAACGAGCAAATCAATTTTCTACAAAGCCAAATCTATGATCTCCAAAATCAAGTCTTTGAGTATGAGGCAAGATTTAAAGGTATGGGTTTAGCTGCTTCCAATTGCAGGACTCGTGAGACTCGTGCTTCCTCTTATGATGGTGAGCCGCTGTCATGGAAGCCGGAGGATAAGCTCGTTACTACGTCACCACCACCGTCATCATCATCTTCCCCACCAAAGGAGACTTGAGTACATGGTATGGGCACTCCCCTTGGCTTGTGCCAAGCTTGGGGGAGGTGCCCCGGTATCGTATCACCACCACTTTCTTTGCCTTTATCTATCTTAGTTTGATCTTTAGTTATCCTATGATTTAGTTCAATAAGAGTTTAGTTTGATTTATTTCCGAGTGCTTGCTTAGTGATCTATCTATCTATGTAATCGTGTGCGAGATATATAATAAAGAGTAGCTTGAGTTTTTGCTTCTTTACTTTCTTGTTGCAGTTAAATAAAAGGAAATAAATGAAAAAGATCATATGCTAATCTTATGGTAAGTAATGACATCACATAAGGAAAAGTATAAGTGGAAAAAAATTATTGGAGATTCACAAACGTAGCATTGGTCAATGATGCAATTCATGAAAGAATTAATAAGGGAAGAGAAGATTCACATGCAAATAGAATATCTTGGACATCTTTTATGATTGCGAGCCCCCATTAAATATTATATGTCAAAATTGTTGACGTTGGACAAGGAAGACAACGTAATGATTTATGTTTGTTCATATTCACATAGAAGTTATATTGTCATAGATCCTTCAACATGTGGTGCTTGCTCAATATCTTTGCTAGCCAAAAATTCCGCACTAAATACAGATACTACTTGTCTATCCAAATACCTTAAACCCAAAATCCTATTTTGAGAGTCCACCATACCTACCTATGAATTGAGTAAGATCCTTCAAGTAAGTTGTCATCAGTGCAAAAAGGCAATAAAATTGCTTCTAAATGTGTGGATCATTTAGTGTGAGAGAAAATTGAGCGACGTACGAACTTGTGCTGGCAAAGTAATAAAAGCGATAGACTGCACAATAAAGGTTGCTATCACAAGGGGCAATATAGTGTGACATTCTTTTGCATTAAGGGATTTGGCATACAAAAAAGAAAGCGCATGGCAACCTCTGCTTCCCTCTGCGAATGGCCTATCTTTTACTTTTATGTATTTACTCTTATGCAAGAGTCAAAGTATTCTTCCCTATTCTTTTTTATTTTCTCTTTTTGCAAGCATCATGTGGTGAGGAAAGATCTAGGCACATATATCCAGTTGGATATGAGTGAGCATGAGTTATTATTGTTGACATCACCCTTGAGGTGAATACGCTGGGAGGCGAAACTATAAGCCCCTATCTTTCCCTATCTTTCTATGTGTCCGGTTGAAATTTTTGCTAATGGGTATGCTGTGAGTGTTAGAAACCATAGAAGATTAAATGATGGTTGAGTATGTGGACTTGCCAAAAGGCTCCGATACGTAACCCTTCCTGAAAATATGATGAATTGTAGTTGCAAAGTTGACTGAGAACATAGTTTGTTGGTTTTCAATAGAGTTTATACTTTATACTTCGATGTTGTGATGAATTGTTACTTGTTCATGAGAAGTTATATGATAAAGGCTTATGATAAAATTTCTATGATAAAGTTTGTTGTTGTCATAATAAGCATGATGCTACCATGTTCGTATTTTGTTTTTTCTACACTTCTCTCTCTAAGCATGTGGGCATGTATTTCGATTTCGGTTTTCGCTTGAGGACAAGCGAGGTCTAATCTTGGGGGAGTTGATACGTCCATTTTGCATCATGATTTCCTACTGTTATTTATAATGTTTTTATGCATAATAATGCTTTATGGAGTAGTTCTAATGCCTTTTCTCTCATAATATGCAAGGTTTACACAAAGAGGGAGAATGCCGGCGGCTGGAATTCTGGACCTGAAAAAGCTACGTCAGGGCACCTATTCTGCACATCCCCAAATGAGCTGAAAATTTATGGAGAATTATTTTGGAATATGTAAAAAATACTGGAGAAAATAACTACCGGAGGGGGGGCACCTGGTGAGCACAAGACACCAGGGCCCGCCAGGCCCCCCAGACGAGCCCAGGCCTCTTCCCATTGCAAGATAAATAGATCGAGTTGGCCAAACAAAACCAAATATCGGAGAAGAAATATGAGGCTATAAGCAATCATGCATATAAGAGATCAAAGAAGACTCAAATAACTTTCATGGATAAAAATATAGATCTGATCATAAACTCAAAGTTCATCCGATCCCAAAAAACACACCGCAAAAAGAGTTACATCATATGGATCTCCAAGAGACCATTGTATTGAGAATCAAAAGAGAGAGAGAGGAAGCCATCTGGCTACTAACTATGGACCCGTAGGTCTACAAAGAACTACTCACGCATCATCGGAGAGGCACAAATGGACATGATGAACCCCTCCGTGATGGTGTCTAGATTGGATTAGGTGGTTCTGGAACTTGTGGTGGCTAGAATTGATTTTCGTCGACTCCCCTAGGGTTTCTGGAATATTGGGGTATTTATAGCGTAAAGAGGCGGTTCGGGAGGCACCCGAGGTGGGCACAACCCACCAGGGCGCACCTGGGCCTCCAGACGCGCACTGGTTGATTGTGCTCCCCTCGGAGCACCCCCCAGGTGCTTCTTCGGCCCACTGGATGTCTTCTGGTCCATAAAAAATCCACAAAAAATTTCGCCGCATTTGGACTCCGTTTGGTATTGATTTCCTGCGATGTAAAAAACATACAAAAACAGCAACTGGCACTTGGCACTATGTCAATGCATTAGTACCAAAAATGATATAAAATGATTATAAAACATCCAAGAATGATAATATAACAGCATGGAACAATAAAAATTTATAGATACGGTGGAGACGTATCAATGTGTTCGATATTTTGATGATATGTATGTTGTGATTCCCTTAGTGGTGTCATGTGAACGTCGACTACATGGCACTTCACCATATTTGGGCGTAAGGGGATGCATTGTGGAGTAGCAATTATATGGTGGGTTGCGAGAGTGACAGAAACTTAAACCCCAGTTTATGTGCTATTCCGTAAGGGATCACTTGGACCCAAAAGTTCAATGCTATGGTTAGAATTTATTCTTAATTCTTTTCTCGTAGTTGCGGATGCTTGCGGGAGGGTTAATCATAAGTAGGAGGTTTGTTCAAGTAAGAACAGCACCTAAGAACCGGTCCACGCACATATCAAATTATCAAAGTAGCGAACACAAATCGAACCAACAAGATGAAAGTGACTAGATGAAATTCCCGTGTACCCTCAAGAACACTTTGCTTATCATAAGAGATCATTTTGGCCTGTCCTTTGCCACAAAAGGATCGGGCTACCTTGATGCACTTCATTTACCATTACTGTTACTTTCTCGTTACAAATTATCTTGCTATCAAACTACCTGGTACCGACCATTTCAATGCTTGCAGAAATTACCTTGCTGAAAACCACTTGTCATTTCCTTCTGCTCCTCGTTGGGTTCAACACTCTTACTTATTGAAAGGACTACGATTGATCCCCTATACTTGTGGGTCATCAAAGACTTACTCGTCTCTAGGGACCCATCGCCTTCTCTTTAGCTTCCCTCCCGAGTGACTGCTTTTGTCGCTCCCACGAGGCTCGCTGGGGCCTCCTCCCGAGGCCCACCGCGAGGCCCGCTGAGGCCCCTTCCCGAAGCTTCGGCGGGCGAGATCGCCCCGCCTGGTGGAGGGCTTTCTGCGTCGAGGGCCTCCTCCTCTGTGGGCACGGACCATGGGGGCACAGCTCGGGACCCCCCAGCATCGCTACCACCATCGTTGTGGGTCCCTGACGTCGGCTGGTGGTGGGTCGGTAGGGGTGCCGTCGCCTCGCCCCTGGTATCGGTTGCAGCCACCATCCTAAAATCGTTGTCACCTCCAGGAATCCACAGCACCTGGATCATATTTCCGCGGGGTCCCACATGGTCCGCACGCACCTGCCCTCACTAGTCAAACCGCGGCATGCCAGCCCATGCGTCCTCCCGGTTTCTGAAGCAGTAGATTGGAGCCACCTCTGACGGCGGGAACGACGTCCTCGCTGCAAGGAGAACTCTCTCCAGCCCCTCCACCACCTCCGGGGCAAGGCAATCGGTGCTCAGCCTCATGGGGTCTCCCAGGCCCGAGTGAGTCCATACTTGGCATGAGCACCTCCGGAGGGGAGCAATGCGCTTACGCATGAACTCCTTGATGACCATGCCCGATGTGAGCCTACCGGCTTGAAGTACTCGCACCCTCGCCATGACTGGGCCCGGCGCAGCGTCGGTCAGCTCGGCATGCCCCTACCTGGGGCAATGCACCGCTGGCGCCTCCGGGATTTCGAGAAGGAGGCTGTACTGGCACGCGTCCGTGTAGACCCAGCGCTCCCTAAAGCCTTCCACCTCCTCGGGAATCTACATGTCGATGATGTGCACCCGCATGCCCTCCGCTATCTGGAATGACACGCAACCCGAACATTGGTCCGCCGCAGTCAGTCGGAGGCGGAAGAATTTCCGGAGGAAGGCCACGGACGGCATCACCCCGAGAAAGGCCTCGCAGAGGTAGGCAAAGACGGGGAGAAGGAGGACCGAGCTCGGGTGCAGGTGTAGCGCGTGCACCTGGTAATGGCTGAGCATGGCATCAAAGAAATCGAAGAAGGCAGGCACCAACCCTGTGAAGACGGAGTGGAGGAAGAACAGGAAGATCGTGCCCCCTCGCTGAGCCGCGGGGCCCGACGTAGGCCAGATCTTCGTTGCCCCATTCCTATTACGGGCGCTGGTCGCCAGCGGCCGCACCTTGTCCAGGCCCTCCTCGTTGAGGATCACGGACTTCAGAAGTGCGGGCCCCGGCCCCGGCGGGGCCGACGGCCCCGGCTCGGCGGTGTTCTTCTGCCCCTTCTTACCAGGGGCCATGGCGGCGGAAGATATTGGAAGTTGGAGGAAGAAGGAGCAGAGGAGCTGCACACACGCAAGACGAAGAGCGAGATGGAGGCGTGGAGCAATGATGTGCCTGCGCCTTGCGCGGGCAGGCTTTATTGCCAGGACGGCGGTTACCGAGGCGTTGGGGGGAGTGGGGGCATCCTGCCCCGTAAAAGCTGCCATGCGTCACCTCTGGGCCCGTCAGCTCGATGGGCCCTGCATCATTTCGTCCCTGACGAGCGGAACATGTGCGCCACGGGCCCGGGGGCTACTGTTGGCCTAGTGGGAACCAAGGTACCATGGCCCGTTGCCTCTGGCCTAGAGGATGATACTTGGGCTGGCCCAGGAAGGATGGCCCAGCTGCCTCAGCCGCTACGTAGGAAGCCGCCTCGTGAGGGGCGAGCCTAACGAGGTGCCTCGCCGCCAGGCCAAACCCTGCCGAGGCTGCCAAGTACCAGGTTGCCTCGCGAGGCCGCCTCGCAAAGCAGGTCGTACGGCGCCAGCCGCGGGGCTCCGCGCCTAGCACGCGGATGACGTCCCGCTGTCAGGATAAGGATAGTGGGGTGTGACAAGGCCAGTTTCCATTCTGGTGATAAGGGAGCAATGGCGTCTGTGTCCCCCAAAGCAAGTCCCAAAGAGCTTCCTCTCTGGTGTAAGGAGATGAGGACGGATCGGTACGCCAGGGCGGAGGTCATTGTCGAGCCCACCCACGCGTCAGGATGACTACTTTATCAGGCATAGACTGCCTTTAGTCAGGATAAGCATGGGCGCCTGTCCCCCTTTGAATTGCCGCCCTGTGGCCATCCTCTCCCGCTCTTATTTTCGGGGAAGAGGACCAACGCACTGCAAGAGGGGTAGGGCCGCTTCCATGTATGGGTATCAAGCCATTCTCCCCCACACCTCGTGTACCTCGAGCCACAAGCTCTCCATTACAGAGTAATCCAACACAGGCAGGAGTAGGGTATTACACCGCACGGTGGCCCGAACCTGGCTAACTCGCGCGTCCCCTTCGTGTCCGATGTGAGTTTGCGTGCTCATCGTGGTCTCGCCGTAGTTGTCGACTGGTCATAGGTCACCAAGCAAAGCCCCCAGAGTTCGAACCCTAGTTCTTGGAGAAGTTTTTTGCACGCAGATCCTAGACTCTGACAGAGTCAAATGAGAACATTTGATCAAAGGTCATACTCATCGTTTAAGCACAAATGGGGTTACCATTTTTACATAAAGCCTTAATGTGTTCACATCAATAGAGTTGCTTTAGCTCAAGTCTTAGAGTAAAGCTCCCCCTAGATGTGAGATCCCCCCTAAGAGGGATGAGCTAACCTTGGGGTTTGTCACTGAAGACTTTATGTAGTTGTTGTAGTAGTTTTGGAAGCTCAATGTTGATGATGATCATCAAGAGTTGGGAGCTTTCCTTGGGATTTCTAGGACTTTCAACACCTACTTGGGTTAGTCCCACAAGGAACAACAAGGATATCCATAAACATAGTGTGAATTACACATATCATGATGTCCATGAATGCATTTATTACCTTGTCCCTTGACTTACCAACAAGAGGGTATGTGACTCCATGAACTAGTGCATGATGTTGAAGTGGTCTGCACAAGTTCTTTCCATCAATGAATATGAGTGAAGTTTGTTGACAGAGTCACCCTTAAGAACTCTCTAGTTCTTCTTCTTTGGGACCCATATCAACTTGATGGGAATCCTTGGAGTTGTAGTTGTACTTCATGAAATAGAACTTGAGTTAGTCTTGGGTACCCATTTGACCAAAGCTTAAAGTGGTTCTTCATATGAGTCTACCATCTTGAAGCTTGTCCTTGCCTTTTACCTTGTGGTCTTGTGGTGGAAGATCATCTTGAGCTTGAGTACCCTTGAAAGAAGTAGGATCATACTTCTCCTTTTGGGGGACAAACTTCATCTTAGGGTATTGATCTTCTTCCCACACAACTCCATTGGCATTGAACTTTCATTCAAAACCAACACCTCGGTTCTTCTGGTGCCATCCTTGCTTGTGTACAATTTCCTCAAATTGCTTACTCACATCAAGGCTCTTGTAGACACCCTTTTCTATAATTCCTCTCAATAAATCATTTTCTTTCTCAAGTGTAACTTGGCTAAGATAATCATTAGTGGAATCAATAGAACTACTAGAAGAAACATCTTGAGATTTAACATTGTTATTGTTGCAACTAGAGGTAGAACCTTTATTGTTATTGCTACTAGATTGCTTAGATTTAACTTGTAATAGGAACTCTTCTTTTGAAGATTGTCACTGATAGCTTTTAGAAACTCATGCTCTTGCTCTAAATTTAGTTTCTCGAAGCGTAGCTTCTCATGAGTTCTTAGGAGCTCTCTATGATCTTCTTGTTGAGTTTCATGAGCTAACTTAAGAATGTTTAGCTATCTAGTCAAATGTTCAATTTCCCTCGTTGCATTAACAACCGTCTCATCTTGACTATCATGATTACTAGCAAGTTTGTTATAGCTAACTTCACTAGTTTTATCATTGAGCAAGTCATCATCACCTAGCAATCCATCCTCGGCACTATTAAAGTCAATGAATTTGGGGTGAGTTACCTTGGGACTTTAGCCATGAAACATCTTCCAATTCCTTCATTTGGTGAATCAAATAAATCATAGGACTTGGAGGATACAAGATCTAGTCAGGCAACACCTTCATCTTGACTATAGTCGGAGTTGGAGTGGTAGTTTCTCTCGGATTGGTTGTCAAAGTCGGAGCCGGATATACATTCACCAACATGAGCTTGTGGTCTTATTCTTGAGTAGTTCTTGGTGGACATGTCTTTCCTTTTCAAATCCTTACTTCTCCTAGAATATCTTCATCCATATCGATCTTCTCTACTCCTTCTCTCTCTATAAGGTGACTCATCTCTTCAACTCCATCTTCTTGGTGACTCATCTCTTTTCTTGAGAGGTGTTGTACACTCATTGGAGAAGCATCTGGGTCTTCCACAACTATAGCAATTTCAGTCACAACTTGAAGATATTTACTCAAAATGTCTTGAGTTGGAGCTTCTCTATTTGCCTCTACTCTTATAGAGTTTGTTGAAGTTCTTGACCATTAGGCTTTGTCGGTGTTATGGGATCGGGGGTACCCAGACCTGCGTGCCTATAGCCCACGGCGTGGCTCCCTCGATAGCCTGGTACGGCCCAGCTGCAAGGCCTCCAAGACAAGTCCCTCGCGAGGGCCCCGGCCTCACGAGGAGGATGACATCAAGACCTCCTGAGGAGCTGCCTCCCCAGGCTGCCTCCCGAGGAGCGGAGATTTCAATGCAGGTACCCAGCCTCACGAGGCTGTGATGACATGAGCCATGAAGACCAAGACCAGGCGGGCACCAGTGGGCGTAGAGGAGGCAGTTTCCCTTTCGGTGCTAAGGAAGCAAGGACAGGCACAGGTTCCCGAGGAATCCCCCAAAGCTTTCCATTCTGGTGAAAGGAGACCAAGACCACGAGCGCGGTAGGACGGATGTCATCGTCGAGCCCACCGCTGCGTTACGACCAGAAGCTTTGCAGGCGAAGACCACCCTTCGTCAGGATTAGATGTACTTCTTGCCCCCTTTCAAATCGGTCATTGTGGGATCCCTTCCCGCCTATGTTTTGAGGGAAGAGGACCGAGGCTACTATAAATGTAGGTTAGCCACCACCGTGGAGAGGGAGAGCAATTCCACCCCCATCACCAAAGCCCTCGCGAGGTTGCTCATGCACTGTACTAGTTCTTCCTCAGCCTCCT
The DNA here is from genome assembly GCF_002575655.3 of Aegilops tauschii subsp. strangulata. Classification (NCBI taxonomy): domain Eukaryota; kingdom Viridiplantae; phylum Streptophyta; class Magnoliopsida; order Poales; family Poaceae; genus Aegilops; species Aegilops tauschii. The sequence goes on from NC_053036.3 coordinate 371,337,332, forward strand.
CGTGAGGCCAATCCACCACAAAGTAGGAGTAGGGTTATACACCGCAAGGTGGCCCGAACCTGCGTAAACTGTCGTGTTCATCTTCTACCCCGCACGTGCGAGCTCTACGAGGCTAGGCTGTGGGGGGTGTTGGTGTCAAAACCGGCGGATCTTGGGTAGGGGGTCCCGAACTGTGCGTCTAAGGTCGATGGTAACAGGAGACAGGGGACACGATGTTTACCCAGGTTTGGGCCCTCTCTATGGAGGTAATACCCTACTTCCTGCTAGATTGATCTTGATGAATATGAGTATCACAAGAGTTGATCTACCACAAGATCGTAATGGCTAAACCCTAGAAATCTAGCCTGTATGATTATGATTGTCCCTATGGGCTAAACCCTCCGGCTTATATAGATACCGGAGGGGACTAGGGTTGTACAAAGTCAGTTACAGAGAAAGGAATCTTCATATCCGAACGCCAAGCTTGCCATCCACGCCAAGGAGAGTCCCATCCGGACACGGGAGAGAGTCTTTTGTCTTGTATCTTCACGGCCCATCAGTCCGGCCCATGTCCAGCAGGCCAGACGTCCGAGGACCCCTTAATCCAGGACTCCCACAGTAGCCCCTGAACCAGGATTCAATGACGAGGTGTCCGGCGCGTAGATTGTCTTCGGCATTGCAAGGCGGGTTCCTCCTCCGAATACTCCAAAATAGCCTTCGAACACAAAGAACGTGTCCGACTCTGCAAAACAAGTACCACACACAACCGCAGAGAGTATAATATCTCACGAGTCCAATCCACTGACAACTTTCGTAGCGTGACGTCACGTCACTACCCAGTCATTATTTCAAACCGTTTTTCGGCCTGCCGCTCCATGTTTTGAGATGCGGTTTCATTGGCACGTCTTGTCAAATCAGAGATCGTGTCCCTTATTACAGGATTCTCATCAATACGGGCGTGGGTAATCCAACCGTGCCGTCGGCATGATTCCTTGGGAATAGGCAAGTTTTAAGGCCCATGAGGAGGCGTTTGATATTCACCGCCTTTATAAAGGGGCACAGACCCGTCTTTCTCCTCTACGCCTACCGCTTCCTCAACCTTTCCGACCTCGAGTTCCAGCACCCAGGTTTCAACTTAATTGCTATGAGCCTCCCAGTCATGTCCGGACCCAGCCCTCAAGGCCGGTGGGTGGCCTCTTCTGTCACAGAGGAGGATATTGTGAAGCTCCGAGCGGCAAGATACCTGACCACGAAAATCCTCCACAGGCTCCCTGCTAAAGGGCAGGTTATTCCTACCCCCAGATCCAGCGAGAGGGTCGTATTCATCTCCCACTTCCTCCGGGGGCTAGGGTTCGCTCTCCATCCCTTCGTCCGTGGGCTCATGTTCTATTACGGGCTAGATTTTCATGTTCTAGCCCCATACTCTTTTCTTCACATCTCGGCGTTCATCGTCATGTGTGAGGCCTTTCTCCGTATTCCCCCACACTTCGGCTTATGGCTCAAGACCTTTAATGTGAAGCTGAAGGTGATCGAGGGGAAGCAAGCGGAGTGTGGTGGTGCCACGGTGAGCAAGCTTACCAACACTCTTTGGCCAAAAGGCTCTTTCATGGAATCCTCCAACTTATGACAGTGGGAGTAGTTTTATATCACTGAACCCCATGGTACCAAGTAGGCAGCTACACCTGCGTTCCGATCAGGCCCTCCAATACAACTCGCATCATGGATCAATAAGGGGTTGGACTAGGGATCAATTGACGAAGTGCAGACTCTACAGAGCCGCATCCAGAGTCTCCTTGAGAAGGACGCCGGTCTCATCAACGTGATTCAACTAATGCTAGTCCGTCGGGTCCTGCTGTGCCAGCGACGGCCCCTCCGCATGTGGGAGTTCAATCCGGAAGGACCACGAACCCTTCAACACTTCTTCGGCACGACGCACAAAGGAATGTGGAAGTTATTTTTCGGGACACGAAAACAGTGGCCGGATACCACCAAGGACATCGGCCTCGACTGCAACCATCCGGATACCTCGGTAAGCACTCGACTCCCGAACACAGCTTAGTTAAATATCCCGTAATAAGATACCGAGAGAACCATCTTCTTCCAGGGCTGGATAAAGAAGGCGGAGCGAATTAGGTGTTCGGCCCCTCTTCCCGAAGACTCAGCTGATCCTGTGCTAACAAGGATGTTGGCTCCGGCACCATACCAAGTGCCAGTGAAAGAGGACAAGGAGGAGGAGAGCAGGAAGGCCAAAGGCGGTCTCCATTCTGAAGGTACACCAAGCGCTATGTCGCGGGAGATTAGGATTCCCTCTTCCGAATACGAGAGAGAAGGAGAAGCTGACATCCATTCTCCCCATGGGAAGAAAAGAAGCGCCTCCGAAGATGTGGATTTAAAGGCTCCCAAGCGAGGGAAGATACCCCTTTCAGGCGGTTCGGGTTTAGAAGACGGAGTTGTCGCACAGTTCCTCCGTAAGGACAAGCATTTAGCCGAATCGTAAGTGAACAAGGGTGTCCTAAACATATCCCGTTCCTTTCATGTTACAAGGGTAACATCTAATATACATTTGCAGTCCGGCGCGCAGTCTTCCTCAACAGTCCTCCTCCTCGAGGTATCTGCTTCCGGAGATGATGGAAAGCGAGACGCCTCCACAGGCCTCCTCGCCCAATAGAGCGGACGACTTTGAAGTGTCGTCCCGGAGGACCTCTTCCGATCAACAAGTGGTGCGGGGGACAATGAAGACAACGCCCGAAGGTGAAGCTTCGGTCGCCCAAAGTTTGGGGTATGCGGCCCCAACGGGGACCAACAGTAAAGGCTCCAGACTAGCCGGTTTACGGCCGGAGACGATTCTAGGGTCGAGTAAGCATATCCTTTCAAAGGGAGTTTGTACTACTGCGGCCGCTTCCAGAAATCCGGAGGGCCGGATACATTGATGGACATGCTGCAACATGCGTCCGTCTCAGAGGAACATCGTACCTTAATGGGTACGGTAGTTGAGAGGATTCTGTCCACGAAAACCGGATTGAATGAAGCCTTTATGGGCTTGCTAAGAGGCTTCGAGGTACGTAATGTAATATTTTCAATTGTGCTCTTACGCGCAAAATGCACCTGTGTATAGATAGTAGCCCATGAGACTCTGGTTGGCGTCCAAAGGGAGGCAATCAGAGGATCAAAAAAGACATGCCCAGGAAATAATCTAATTAATTGGAACACAGGCTGTTACATCCATGGCGACTGCCCACACTATAGAGGTTGCAGGTCTGAAGCAGAAACTTGATGTGGCGGATGACGACATCACCCTTATTAACAGGCGGCTCGACAAGGCGTAAGGTATGTTTTGGGGCGGTCAGTATATGTATGTATAATAACATGAGCACGAAGCTGAGAATTACATACTGAGACATGCATTACTGCAGATAGTGCTGCCGCGGTTGAGACCTGTAACACCCCGGATGTAACTTTTCATATTTTGTAACTCCAACTCTTGCCATTTTCGGCTATGTGTTATGATATTCCCTCCGTGGTCGGGTTTTGTTTTTCGTTTTGTATTTTTGTTCATGTCATGCATCTCATATCATGTCATCATGTGCATTGCATTTGCATACGTGTTCGTCTCATGCATCCGAGCATTTTCCCTGTTGCTCGTTTTGCAATCCGGCACTCCCACCTCCTCCGGCGCACCCCTCTGGTTTTCTTTCATCAGCGGGTGTCAAACGTTCTCGGAATGGACCGAGGCTTGTCAAGTGGCCTTGGTATACCACCGGGAGACCACCGATCAAGTTTTGTTCCATTCGGAGGTCGTTTGGTACTCCAACGGTTAACCGGGTAACCGCAATGTCCGTTTGTGTGTTGCAGCAAACCCCTCACTAAACAGCCCAAAACCCACCAAACTCTCTTCCATGCTCTAGGTCGTTCGATCACGATCGTGTGGGCGAAAACCGCACCTCATTTGGAGCCTTCTAGCTCCCTCTACCTATATATTTGCACCCCCCCCGAAATCTCGGATCCCGAAACCCTAGCCTCTCCCTCCGCGCGCCGGACGTGTCCGCCCGGCGCCGGACGAAATCGCGCCGCCGCCCTCGTCCAACCAGAACGTGCCACGTCACCCCGCCGGCCACCCTCTCTCTCTCCTCCACCGCGCGGCCCGCCAAAGCCCGTCCCCGGCCCGCGCGAGCCCACGGGATCCCGCCGCCGCTCGCCGCTCCTTCCGTCCTCCGCCCGACGCCGCCGCGCCTCCACGACGCCGCCGCCTCGCCGCCACCGCAGGTCGCCGCCGGACCTCGCCGGACGTCGCCGGCGCCGCCTCCGCCCGCGGCCCCACCCGCCGGACCCGGGCGCCGTCGTCCCCGACGCCTCCTCTCCCTCCGACGCCGGCCGCCGCTTCCCTCCCCTCTACCGTCGCCGGCCAACGAGCCCCGGGCCCGATCGGATCTGGATCTGGCTGAGGGTTGACTTTTTCTCCCCCCCCCCCAAATCTCTAAGTCCCAGTTTCTCACAATATGTGCACATGTTCATTGCATCGTAACTCTCTGCATATAGCTCCGTTTCGTGCGTATAATATATCAAAATGTTCGTCTCGTGATGCTCTACATTTTGTTCCATTTAACCATGTTCATTTGAGTCCATCTTGATGCCCAAATCTCTGGTGCAAGAGTGCTAGTTGCTGTTATCTGCTGTTACTTAGCAGAACTTGTAGATTTGTTATTTTTGTTGCATTTAATCTGTGCATCTTATGGGTATGAGCTCTACACGTGTTTTGTTGTATGCCATGCCATCTTTACAGAGGTGTATGCCATGTATTTTTGTGATCTCTTTGGTGACTATCACAAGCATGCAAACTAGGCTCCGTAATGTTTCTGATTTCAGAGACTTAGTATTTTCTCTAAGTCTGTGACTGATGTTATTTTGTTGCTATGTATCCATGTGTCTACAGATAGATACATGCTTATTTTGGGGATGTTCAGAAGTATGTTTTGTAGATATTGTTGTAATTGATCCATTCCTGCCTTTGTTTGCAATTATGGAGTGCCATAGCATGACTCAATCTTGCTCTACTTTTGCTATCAAATATTTCTGGCAGATTCTTAACATGATATTCAATTTTGCCAAGCTTGTTGTAGTTGTTTCATACATGCTATGTACTTTCTCTTGCCATGGATAGCTTAATAAACTTGCCATATTTCTGTAGGTATACTTTTTTTGTCATGCATTGCTTTGTGGTGAGTGCTTCAAGCTCACCAAGATGCCCTCATAATATCTGTTTCTGCCATGCTCTGTTTTCTGCCAAGTCTGAAACCTGTTAACGAAACTTGTTATGTTTACATGGTTGCCATCATATCTTCTGGTCCTTTTTGTCTTATGGTCAGTAAGGGACTTTTGTCTTATGAATTTAGTAGAATACTTCCATGCCTTGTTTTGCCATGTTAAGTTCCTATAGCATATTGATTTCTTGCTCTGAACATTGCTACCTGATGTTGTTTCAGTCATCTCCAGTAATTTCACAAAGTCTGTGATCCTGTTATCTTTTGCACTTTTGCCATGCTTGGTTGAACCTATTATGTTGTGATATAGCCATAGCTCAGTGTTCATCTTTTGTCAAGCATCTCCTGTAGATTTCTTTCATATGCTTTTTTGCTATGTTGGAGTGCTGTAGCATTGTTACTTGTTGCATTTTAAGTGCTATCATGCTGTTAATCGCAGATTCGTGTCATTCTTGTTTTGCTTGCCATTTGCAAACCGTGCATCCGTTTCCGGTGATCTTTATATCGATTTCAACCGAAATCATCTCATCTTTCCAGTGGCATGCTTGTTTGGCCAAGTTACTGCCTTATTCCTCATTTTTCTACCGGAGCACGCATATGCATCACATATCATATCTTGCATATCATTCATGTATTGCATCATGTTGCTTGTGCATCTCCCATGTTTGATTGTGGTTCCATTTGTTTGTGTTCTTGTCTTGGGTAGAGCCGGGAGACGAGTTCATGAACGAGGAACCTGTTGAGTACGCTTACGAGGATCAAGCTTTCGACAACTCTGAGAACCTTGCAGGCAAGATGACCACCCCTCGAAATCACTTCTATATTTGCTTTGCTAGTTGTTCGTTCTATTGCCATGCTACGCTACCTACCACTTGCTATATAATGCCTCCCATATTGCCATGTCATCCTCTAACCATCCTTTCCTAGCAAACCGTTGTTCGGCTAAGTTACCGCTTTTGCTCAGCCCTTCTTATAGCGTTGCTAGTTGCAGGTGAAGTTGAAGTTTGTTCCATGTCGGAACACGGATATGTTGGGATATCTCAATATCTCTTATTTAATTAATGCATCTATATATTTGGTAAAGGGTGGAAGGCTCGGCCTTATGCCTGGTGTTTTGTTCCACTCTTGCCGCCCTAGTTTCTGTCATACCGGTATTATGTTCCTTGAGTTTGCGTTCCTTACGCGGTTGGGTGATTTATGGGACCCCCTTGACAGTTCGCCTAGAATAAAACTCCTCCAGCAAGGCCCAACTTTGGTTTTACCATTTGCCACCTAAGCCTTTTCCCCCGGGTTTTCGCGAGCCCGAGGGTCATCTTTATTTAAACCCCCGGGCCAGTGTTCCTCTGAGTGCTGGTCCAAACTAGAGCCCTTTGCAGCGCCACCTTGGGGAAACTCGAGGATTGGTTTTAGTTGTACGGACTGCTCATCCGGTGTGCCCTGAGAACGAGATATGTGCAGCTCCTATCGGGATTTGTCGGCACATTCGGGCGGCTTTGCTGGTCTTGTTTTACCATTGTCGGAATGTCTTGTAAACCGGGATTCCGAGACTGATCGGGTCTTTCCGGGAGAAGGTTTATCCTTCGTTGACCGTGAGAGCTTATGATGGGCTAAGTTGGGACACCCCTGCAGGGTATTATCTTTCGAAAGCCGTGCCCGCGGTTATGAGGCAGATGGGAATTTGTTAATGTCCGATTGTAGATAACTTGTCACTTGACTTAATTAAAATACATCAACCGCGTGTGTAGCCGTGATGGTCTCTTCTCGGCGGAGTCCGGGAAGTGAACACGGTTTGAGTTATGAAGGACGTAAGTAGGAGTTCAGGATCATTTCTTGGTCATTACTAGATGACGACCGTTCCGTTGCTTCTCTTCTCGCTCTCTTTTGCGTATGTTAGCCACTATATATGCTTAGTGCCTGCTGCAGCTCCACCTCATTACACCATCCTTTCCTACAAGCTTAAATAGTCTTGATCTCGCGGGTGTGAGATTGCTGAGTCCTCGTGACTCACAGATTCTACCAAAACACTTGCAGGTGCCGACGATGCCAGTGCAGATGACAAAATCGACCTCAAGTGGGAGTTCGACGAGGAACGTGGTCGTTACTATGTTTCTTTTCCTGATGATCAGTAGTGGAGCCCAGTTGGGACGATCGGGGATCTAGCATTTGGGGTTATCTTATTTTCATTTGGATTTTGACCGTAGTCGGTCTATGTGTGGTTTTTGGATGATGTATGAATTATATTTATGTATTGTGTGAAGTGGTGATTGTAAGCCAACTCTCGTTATCCCATTCTTGTTCATTACATGGGATTGTGTGAAGATGACCCTTCTTGCGACAAAACCACAATGCGGTTATGCCTCTAAGTCGTGCCTCGACACGTGGGAGATATAGCCGCATCGTGGGCGTTACAAGACCCTTCGGGCTGAGCTTGCCCGAGCCAAGGAGCAAGCCAGGATGAGTAATGTGGCTGCCAAGAAGGCAGCTGATGAGTTAAAGGCCGAACAGGCTGCTCGGTGCCAGTGCGAGGAGAGAATGTCTACCATGGCGCACGAGCTAAAGGATGCCACTGGCAAATGCCAAACATTCGAAGAGGAGAACAAGGCAAAAGTAGCCGAACTCAACAAGGCCTTACAAGATGCGAGAGAAGCACGGTCTGAGTCTAGAGCGGCTCGCGAGGAGATCCGGCAAGCTGGGGAAATAGCGGCCGGTAAGCCCTTTCTGTTACAAACTAAATTCGGCGATCTGAAGTATGCCCCGCTTAATCAATTGTGGAGCTCACCACACGCATTTTTGGACTTGCCGAAGAGTGTCTCCGATGCGGCGTAGTTTTTCCAAGCGCAAGAAGGGCAAGCAACGGAGAAGCTTTTCTGGTCACAATTTAGCGCGCCAAAGCGTCCGCTGTTGTTGAACGAACAGATGGCCCAGTGGGCTGAGATCCACAAGATATCCGGATCTGCCATGAAGGACGTCGTGGTCCGGCTGTGGCCGATTGAGCCAGTTCTGAATAGTTATTTCGGTTTGGTGCAGCGACTTGCTGATGTGGTGCTGCGTATCGACGCCGTGAAGCGATCAGTGTGCATTGAAGGTGCACGGATGGCCTTTGCCCGCGTCAAGACGTATTGGGCGAAGATGAAGGCCACCAATATTGCAGCGAAGAGTCCACCCGGGGGCAAGAACAATCACACGCCGGAGCATTATTTCGAAGATGTCCTAGAGGGCGCCCGCTTGATAGAGGGTCAGTGCTCAAAGGATATGATATTTGAATGAATGTACCCAAACAATATTATGATGTATTAAGGCTATGTTTTTATACTTTTGCCTAAAAGTTTTTGATTCCTCCTGTGCGGCCGTTTTTTTGGTATATAATCTGAAAGTTTACTAGTCGTCGGCTTCGGCCCACTCGCATATAATACGGGGGTGTTCGGAAAAAGCACTTGATCACTCTTGACCCAACGTCTTGGTCCGTGAAGGAGTTGTCAATGCGGCGAACTAGGCAATCAGACTATAGGGCTTTAACACTTTCACTTAGCCATAGGAGTTTGATGGTGGGTCTACGATATAGCCCCTGGTATGTACGCAGTTATCCGGATATGGTGCGTTACATAGGTGACCAGAAGAATGGTCCTTCGTTTAGTACAGAAGGAATCGCGAGAGATTCTGATAAGTCATCGAGTGGTTGACCAGCTCTCACCGCATCATGCCAGTCAGTTTTCGGCTTTCTCTACTGAGGTGCTTGACCAGATGAACCAGAAACACAATCGCAGTAGTTCTCCCTTTACTACCTTAGCCGATGGGACGGAACGTAAGGTAGTAAGCACAGGAGCCGGGCAACCCAACTATTGACTAAAGACATGATTCGGAGCTGATGCATATAAGGCCAAACTCGTGACGCTGAAGTATGTTGTAAAGCTGTTCGGACTTGTCAGCAACTCATATGTTGCTATATCGAGCCCCTGGCAATTTTTGCCGAGGTGCGAGCGTGAAACAACCGAAGAAGCAAAATTCAGTTCTTTAGAAAAAGCGAATACTGAATACAGATTATGTTCACTAGAATCTGATTGATATTTCAATCGCAATCTTACAGATAATAACGCCACTACTCAGGCTATGCCGGGGGTCGAAGGCTGAGGGAAAAGGCACAGGCTCGAAATAAAGAGTGCGGTCTACAAAAATTTATTTGGACCTCCTGTCGCACGTTTGCGCCGCCTTACCTCAGTGGAAGGACTCCTTAACAAGAATAGCCTTTGGGTAAGTGTACGAAGCCGAACTCCGAAAGAGTCCGTGAGATGACCAGCCTTTGAGTCACCTGTGGTAAAAGATAAAAAATAGTTAGAAAAAGGAAAAAGGCTATGGTAGTGCGAACCGCATTGTAGGCATGTCCGTATTGTGCCTCCGCCGATGACCAGGGTATTTTAAGTGCATAATTATGTATGCACGGTACAAACTTCGCAGGTATATGAGGCGAACGACGGAGGCCGAACTGCTAATCTAGCTCTGATATTGATCGGTCCTGTTTAATAGAGATCGGTGACTTGATGGCCGATGAGATACGCGGCTTGATGAGGCCGCTTTGTACCTCGGCTGTAGTAGCTGTAGTATGCTCCTCTGTACGGAGGGAGCGTTCCATATTTACATTTATCGTTATGATGTCGCGTGGGCCATCTTAAGTTTTGCATAGGCGTAGTGTGGGACCGCATTAAAACGAGCCAAAGCCGTACACCCCAGAAGTGCATGGTAGCTACTGCGGAACGGGACAATATCGAAGGTCAAGCCTTTGCTTCGGAAGTTGTTCGGCGAACCAAACACGACTTCCAATGTGATGGAGCCCGTGCAGTGAGCATCTACGCCTGGTACTGCTCCCTTGAGGGTAGTTGTGGTGGGCTTGATTCTTGAAGGATCAATGCCCATTTTGCGGATAGTGTTTTGGTAGAGTAGATTAAGGCTACTGCTGCCGTCCATAAGGACTTTCGTGAGATGGAACCCATCGATAATTGGGTCGAGGACCAGAGCTGCTGAACCTACATGACAGATACTGACTGGGTGGTCCTTGCGATCAAAAGTGATCGGGCAGGCCGCCCATTGATTAGATTTTGGGGCGACCGGCTCTATGGCGTAGGCGTCCCGTAGTGCGCGCTTGCGCTCCCCTATAGGGGTGTGCGTCATGTATACCATGTTTACTGTTTTTACTTTGGGGGGAAATTGCTTCTGACCCCCGGTGTTCGGTTGGCGAGTCTCTTCGTCATCGCTATCACTGGGCGGCCCCTTCCCCTTGTGTTCGGCATTAAGTTTGCCGGCTTGTTTGAAAACTCAACAGCTTCTGTTGGTATGATTGGCTGGTTTATCGGGGGTGCCATTAATCTGGCAGGGCCAATCCAGTATCTTGTCTAAATTGGATGGTCCGTCTCTATTTGCCTTGAATGGCTTTTTCCGTTGACCGGGTTTGGAGCCGCTGAATCCGGCGTTCACCGACGTGTCTTGCGTTCCTTCATTACTATTTCGATGCTTGTGTTTAGTGCGTCGTGGCTTGCCGTTGCCGTCTCGAACTTCGGAGGTGCCCAGATCACTGGTGTTGTTGCTTCTACGAGCGAGCCAGCTGTCTTCCCCCGCGCAAAGGCGAGTCATTAGAGCAGTAAGGGCTGCCATGGATTTCGGTTTTTCTTGGCCGAGGTGGCGGGCGAGCCCCTCATCCCGGACGCTGTGTTTGAAAGCCGCGAGGGCTTCGGCGTCCGGACAATCGACAATTTAGTTCTTTTTAATTAAGAACCTAGTCCAGAGCTTCCTGGCTAACTCTCCGGGCTGCTGGATGTTGTGACTTAGGTCATCGGCGTCTGGTGGCCGGACATATGTACCTTGGAAGTTATTACGGAAGGCCTCTTCCAGGTCCTCCCAGCTGCCAATGGAGTTCTCTAGAAGGATGTTTAGCCAGTGCCGTGTTGGTCCCTTTAGTTTTAGTGGGAGGTATTTGATGGCGTGGAGATCATCACCGCGGGCCATGTGGATATGGAGAAGAAAATCTTCAATCCATACCGTGGGATCTGTTGTTCCATCGTATGATTCGATGTTCATGGGTTTAAACCCTTCTGGGAATTCGTGTTCCATTACTTCATCGGTGAAGCAAAGGGGGTGTGCGGCACCTCTATATCGGGCCAAGTCGCGACGTAGCTCGGATGGAGTTCGTCTGCGATTTTTGGCTCGGGCGTGGTTATGTTTGTCGCGTCCGGCTAGGTGGCCGTCGTCGCGCGTCGGCGCATGCCCCCGCGATCCGTAGATCGATCTGGTCTGACCTGCTCTACTATCCAGGTCCTGCCGTAGGTCATATGTATAACCCTAAGTTGTTTTATCTCTGCCTTTACGGCGAGGTAGTGCGGGCTGGTGTTCGGCTTGAGGTGCCGCTTTGTCCCGGCCAGTGGTGGTCGATCAGCCGCCTTACACGCTGATGGACGGGCTCAAGTGCCTCGTCATTGAATTGAGGTAGCAATTTGCGCTTCGGATAGCTTTTTATGGGGCGCTCAAGGCCGTATTCCTCGGCTGCTAGGACCTGAGTCCATCTGTCGTTGAGTGTATCCTGTTCGGCTTGAAGCCGTTGCTGCTTCCTTTTCAGGCTCCTTGCTGTTGCAACGAGCTGTTGCTTAAAGTGTTCTTGCTCGAGGGGTTCTTCTGGCACGATGAAGTCTTTGTTGCCGAGGCTTATTTCGTCTTCGGAGGGTGACATATAACTGCCGTCCTCTGAGTCGTCGTTCCCAACTGGCTCGTCGGGGTTACTCTGCCCTTCCTCCCTATCTTCCTGTTCTGAAGCTGGTTCGATGAGGGCGTCTGAGTCTTCGGCGATCTCCGGAGTATTATTTTCTCCGGTGTCGGTATTGCTTTCTTTGTCACAGCGTGATTTTGAACGGCGCCGCTGATGCCGCTGCTTCGGTGGTTTATCAACGTTATTGTCCTTAACCAGATCACTACCGCCGTCCTCGCCATCGTCTTTGGATGTATCCACCATATATATATATATCGTGCGTGGAGGTGGCCGCCCAGCGTCCGGTATGCGGTGGGCTTTGTGCAAGCTCCTCTCCGGCGTCGTCGTCCATACCGTCGATGTCTTCGGAGTCGTAATCGAGCCCGTCGGTTAAGTCCTCGACCATGGCTATAAGGTGGGTGGTGGGTGGGAGGAAAAATTCCCTGCTCTCAGCCCCTAGTCCGGGCTGGGCATAGTTCGGACGTTGCTCCTCTGTAATGACAAGGGATCACATTAAGTCAAGAGCCTCGCTTAAAGGCGAGGTTTGTTCAGAGAGAAGAGAGTCCGCGGAGTACGGCGGGAGGGATAATCACCGGCTGGACTCACATGGTGCTGACTCCGAGGGTTCGGAGCTAGTGCCTGGAGAAGGGTCTGGCTTCATGATGGTTGCCAGCAACGCTACTTCAACCGGCTCTCCCGTACTGGGTTTGGTGGCCGCAGACAGTCCGGCGAGCTCGAGAAGCCCGTCTTCGGACATGGCGACGCACTCCGTCTCTAAGGCCAGAGCGGGAGTTGGAGTCGCGAATCCTTGGAAGATCAAGTCTCCCCGGACGTCAGCGACATAGTCCAGGTTTCCGAAACTAATCCGGTGTAACGCCCACGATGCGGCTATATCTCCCACGTGTCGAGGCACGACTTAGAGGCATAACCGCATAGTGGTTTTGTCGCAAGAAGGGTCATCTTCACACAATCCCATGTAATGAACAAGAATGGGATAAAGAGTTGGCTTACAATCGCCACTTCACACAATACATAAATAAATATCATACATCATCCAAAATACTAACATATAGACTGACTACGGTCAAAATCCAGATGAAAATAAGACAACCCCAAATGCTAGATCCCCGATCGTCCCAACTGGGCTCCACTACTGATCATCAGGAAAAGACACATAGTAACGACCACATTCCTCGTCGAACTCCCACTTGAGATCGACGCCATCATCTGCACTGGCATCGTCGGCACCTGCAACTGTTTTGGTAGAATCTGTGAGTCACGAGGACTCAGCAATGTCACACCTGCGAGATCAAGACTATTTAAGCTTACAGGAAAAGGAGGTGTAATGAGGTGGAGCTGCAGCGGCAAAAGCATATATGGTGGCTAACTTGCGCAAATGAGTGCGAGAAGAGAAGCAACGGAACGGACGTCATCTAGCAATGACCAAGAAGTGATCCTGAACACCTACTTACGTCATACATAACTCAGACCGTGTTCACTTCCCGGACTCCGCCGAGAAGAGACCATCACGGCTACACACGCAGTTGATGTATTTTAATTGGCTCAAGTGACAAGTTATCTACAACCGGACATTAACAAATTCCCATCTGCCTCATAACCGCGGGCACGGCTTTTGAAAGATATTACCCTGCAGGGGTGTCCCAACTTAGCCCATCATAAGCTCTCACGGTCAACGAAGGATAAACCTTCTCCCGGAAAGACCCGATCAGTCTCGGAATTCCGGTTTACAAGACATTTCGACAATGGTAAAACAAGACCAGCAAAGCCACCTGAATGTGCCGACAAATCCCGATAGGAGCTGCACATATCTCGTTCTCAGGGCACACCGGATGAGACATCCTACGAGTAAAACCAGACCTCGAGTTTCCAAGAGGTGGCCCCGCAGTCTGCTCAGTTCGGACCAACACTCGAAGGAGCACTGGCCCGGGGGGGTTAAAATAAGATGACCCTCGGGCTCGCGAAAACCCGGGGGAAAAGGCTTAGGTGGCAAATGGTAAAACCAAAGTTGGGCCTTGCTGGAGGAGTTTTATTCAAGGCAAACTGTCAAGGGGGTCCCATAAATCACCCGACCGCGTAAGGAACGCAAACTCAAGGAACATAAACCCGGTATAACAGTAGCTAGGGCGGCAAGAGTGGAACAAAACACCAGGCATAAGGCCGAGCCTTCCACCCTTTACCAAATATATAGATGCATTAATTAAATAAGAGATATTGTGATATTCCAACATATCCATGTTCCGACATGGAACAAACTTCAACTTCACCTGCAACTAGCAACGCTATAAGAGGGGCTGAGCAAAGGCGGTAACATAGCCAAACAACGGTTTGCTAGGAAAGGATGGTTAGAGGCTGACATGGCAAAATGGGAGACATGATATAGCATGTGATAGGTAACGGAGCATGGCAATAGAGCGAACAACTAGCAAAGCAAAGATATAAGTGATTTCGAGGGGTGGTCATCTTGCCTGCAAGGTTCTCAGAGTTGTCGAAAGCTTGATCCTCGTAAGCGTACTCAACAGGTTCCTCGTTCACGAACTCGTCTCCCGGCTCTACCCAAGACAAGAACACAAACAAACGGAACCACAATCAACCACGAGAAATGCACAAGCAACATGATGCAAAACATGTATGATATGCGAGATATGATATGCGATGCATATGCGTGCTCCGGAAGGAAAATGATGAACATGGCAGTAACTTGGCAAACCAAGCATGCCATTGGAAAGATGAGATGATTTCGGTCGAAATCGATATAAAGATCGCCGGAATCGGATGCACGGTTTGCAAATGGCAAGCAAAACAAGAATGACACGAATCTGCGATTAACAGCATGATAGCACTTAAAATGCAACAAGTAACAATGCTACAGCACTCCAACATAGCAACAAAGCACATGGCAGTAAACTGCAGGAGATTCTTGACAAAAGATGAACACTGAGCTATGGCTAGATCACAACATATCAAGCTCAAACAAGCATGGCAAAAGTGCAAAAGATAACAGGTTCACAGACTTCGTGAAAAACTAGACATGGCAGAAAACAGCATCAGGTAGCAATGTTAAGAGCACAAAATCAACATGCTACAGGAACTTAACATAGCAAAACAAGGCATGGCAGTGTTCTACTAACTGCACATGACAAAAGTCCCTTACTGACCATAAGCCAAAAAGGACCAGAAGATATGATGGCAAGCATGTAAACATAGCAAGTTTCGTTATCAGGTTTCAGACTTAGCAGAAAACAGAGAATGGCAGAAATAATAATATGTAGGCCTTTTTGTGAGCTTGATGCACTCACTAAAGAGCAATGCACTACAAACCAAGCATACCTACAGCAATATGTCATGTTTATGAAGCTATCCATGGCAAGAAAACAAGCATAGCATGTATGGATCAACTACAATAAGCTTGGCAAAATTGCATATCATGTTATGAATCTGCCAGAAATATTTTATAGCAAACGTAGAGCAAGATTGAGTCATGCTATGGCCCTCCATAATTGCAAACAATTGCAGGAATGGATTAATTACAACTATAGCTACAAAACATCCTTACTGAACATCTCCAAAATATGCATGGATCTCTCTGTAGCATCAAGTTTACAAGGCAACAAAATAACCGCAGACAAGGACTTAGAGAAATCACTAAGTCCCTGAAATCAGAAACATTACGGAGCCTACTTTGCATGCTTGTGCTAGTCACTACAGAGATCACAAAAATACATGGACTATACCACTGGAAAGATGGCATGGCATACTTCAAAACACATGTAGAGCTCATGCCCATAAGATGCACAGATTAAATGATACAAAAATGACAAATCTCCAAGTTCTGATAAGAACCAGAGAATAACAGCAACTTGCCCTCTTCCAACAGAGATTTGGGCATCAAGATGACCATTAATGAACATGGTGCAATTGAACAAAATGAAGAGCATCACGAGGCGAACAATTTGACATATTACACGCACGAATCGGAGCTACATGCAAAGAGTTACGCACTGAGGAACATGAGCACTTGCTGTAAAAATTCTCAGACTTGGAAAATTTGAGGGGGTCGAGGAAAGTCAACGCTCACAGAGATTTGGATCCAGATCGGGGGAGCTCGCCTCGATGGAGCTCGGGCTTGGCTCTGGTGGCGTTCGCCGGCGACGGGAGGGGAAGAAAGAGGCGGGGCGGCGGCCAGAGGTGGGACCGACGACGGAGGAGGCGGCGCCGGCGGCGGCAGTGCCGGGGCGGCGGTCGGGCTCGTGGCGGCGGCGGCCGGTGGTGAGCGCGGCGGGAGGCCGGCGGGTCACCGGCGGCGGGGCGCGGCGCCACCGCGGCGGCGGGCCGGCCGGCGGGAGGCGCGCGGGGGACGGCGCGGGCTCGGGCCGCGGGGGCCGGGGACGGGCTCCGGCGGGCCGCGCGGTGGAGGTGAGAGAGAGTGACGTGGCGCGACGCGGTTGGCTGCGGCCGGTGCGTCCGGCCGGCGGCGGACGTGTCCGGCGCGGCGCGAGGAGCGGGTTAGGGTTACGGGAGACTGCGAATGTTATCTCGGGATGCTCACATATTTATAGGTAGAGGGAGCTAGGAGGCTTCAAATGAGGTGCGGTTTTCGCCCACGCGATCGTGATCGAACGAACTAGAGCATGGAAGAGAGTTTGGTGGGTTTTGGGCTGGTTTTAGAGGGGGTTTTTGCTGGACACTCAAATGGACTTTGCGGATGCCCGGTTAACCGTTGGAGTACCAAACGACCTCCAAATGGAACGAAACTTGACCGGTGGTCTCCGGGTGGTATGTTAAGGCCACTTGACAAGCCTCGGTCCATTCCGAGAAAGTTTGACACCCGCACCCGAAAGAAAACGAAAGGGGTGCACCGGAGGAGATAGGAGCGCCGGATTGCAAAACGGACAACGGGGAAAATGCTCGGATGCAAGAGACGAACACGTATGCAAATGCAATGCACATGATGACATGATATGAAATGCATGACATGACAAAATACAAAACGAAAGACAAAAACCCGACAACGGAGGGAATATCATAACACAAAGCCGAAAATGGCAAGAGTCGGAGTTACAAATATGGCAAGTTACATCCGGGATGTTACATCCGGTGTCCTGGGGCGTAGCTGTTGATCTGCTCTAGATGGCCAAGCGAGTTGGCCCGCAGTGCGAAGCCGCCGAACACGAAGATCTGGCCGAGGAGAAAAACTCCCCCCTGGACAGCATTGTTGTAGATGATTGACGGATCCATCGAACCTCTTGAAGACGACGTCGCGGAACTCTCAATGAAAGCACCAATGTCGGTGTCAAAACCGGCGGATATCGGGTAGGGGGTCCCGAACTATGCGTCTAAGGTCGATGGTAATAGGAGACAGGGGACACAATGTTTACCCAGGTTCGCGCCCTCTCTATGGAGGTAATACCCTACTTCCTGCTCGATTGATCTTGATGAATGTGAATATTACAAGAGTTGATCTACCACGAGATCATAATAGCTAAACCCTAGAAATCTAGCCTGTATGATTATGATTGTCCCTATGGGCTAAACCCTTCGGCTTATATAGATACCGGAGGGAACTAGGGTTGTACAAAGTCGGTTACAGAGAAAGGAATCTTCATATCCGAACGCCAAGCTTGCCATCCACGCCAAGGAGAGTCCCATCCGGACACGTGCGAGAGTCTTTTGTCTTGTATCTTCACGGCCCATCAGTCCGGCCCATGTCCAGCAGGCCGGACGTCCGAGGACCCCTTAATCCAGGACTCCCTCAGGGGGCGAGCTTGAGACTTGAGCCGGTCGAGGTTTTCAAACACGCCCCAGAGTTCGAACCTTCTTGTGTCTGCGGAGCCCTGAATCCGACATTTGGCGCGCCAAGTAGGGGCGTGTCGAAATCCTCCTTCCATTTCGTCTCTACTTCGTCTCCGCTTCGCCGCTCCCATGGCCGACGCACACCGAGCGCCGGGCTGCTCGCGTCGCCCAGTCGGCACCCGTGGTCCATGGTGTCCCTCGCCGCTCGGCCTCTCCCACGGCTAATGTTGTCACTGACCCTGCTGCTCACGAGCAGCAGGTTTCGTTGCTGCCACCCTCCATGCAACGCGATGGCCGCACCGCCACTCCGTCGACCACTCCGGCACGGCGTCGTCCTCCCACGTCCGCTGCGGGCTGGCAAACACGCAGGCTGCACTGCTCGTGGCGCACGAGCTGCTGCGCTACCGCCCTGCCAACGACTGGCTTGGCCGCATCGCCGAGCTTGTCAACGCTGCCGGCGAGGTCACTGCGCCGTCTCGCTCGCTCCGTCCCCGTCATCCCAGGTGCGTGATGTAGCCCATGGCGCGCCTCCTCCTCCTCCTCTGCGCGACACCGACCACGAGCCCAAGCGTGATGCCCACCTGCACGACCCGCCGCATGAAGCGCTGGCGCGGGATGAGGCAAGCTGCCTGGTGGTGCAGCGACCATGTGGTGACGCACGTGCTCTCCCAGCGCCAGCATCAAGACCGCGCGCCGCCGGAGGCTACGGCGTGTGGACGTCGAGACCAAGCTTCCCCCGTGCGGGCTGCGCCCGTGAGTGCGGTGGGCTGCCGCGCCTTCATCCCAGAGTTGTGTCGCGTCGTCTGGCCCGGCAAATTCAAGCCAGACCTGCCTCCATGCTAAGACGGCACCACCGACCCTGCGGAGTTCCTGCAGCTCTACTCGCTGAGCATCGAGGCGACAAACGGTGATGAAAAGGTCATGGTGAACTAGTTTCCCATGGCCCTCAAAGATGGCGCAGCTCCTGGCTGTTGCACCTCCCAGAGGGATCGATCACCTCCTAGGACGAGCTTTGCGAGTGCTTCATCGCCAACTTCCAGGGCACCCATGATCGTACCCCTGCGGTGGGCGACCCGCGGTGCGTGAAGCAGCAGCCGGGCGAAACCCTGCACAAGTGCATACAGCGCTCCACAAATGTTCGCCTCAAGATCCCGAAGGCGTCGGACGAGGCCATCATCTTGGCATTCACTGATGGCGTCCGAGATGTCAAGATGAAAGAGGAGCTTGCCATCCATGAGGACTTGTGCTCGGCCTCAGAGATGTTCAACCTGGCGAACAAGTGCGCAAGGGCCGAGGAAGGCTACCTCTCCCTCCTTGAGTTTCCGGAGGCTGACCCTGATTACAAGAAGACCAAGGCTAAGGAAACAAAGCACAAGGGCCCCGCCGTGCTCGCAGCCGAGCCTGAGATGCAGCGTGTTCGTGACCACGATGAGCCTCCCAGGGGCAACCGCCCGTTCTGCATCTTCCACAACATGCGGATTCACAACACCAACGACTACCAGGAGCTCAGGGCACTCTGCGACGGGCGCGTTGGCCGCCGCCCCGAGCGCAGCACCGTGGTGGAGGCCGCTAGGACAACCGCGACCCCCGTCAGGACTGGCACGATCAGCCTCGCTAGGACCACCGGCGCGATCAGCCTCACGACAACCCCTGGCGTGACCAGCCTCGTGAGGACCATCCTTAGGGCAATACCGGCCTCCCTCCGCTACTATCGCCGCCAAGAAGAAATGACGACAACCAACAGGATGATGGGGCTGGGTTCCAAGAGCCTCGTCGATCACCTGCATCCTAGGTGGTACTCAGGCCCCCGCCTAACATCGCATCTTCAAGCTGTTCTCTCGTGAGGTGAACGCGGCCCTCCCGAAGCTTGAGGCCGCCCATCCTCTCAGGTGGTCGCAGTACGCCATCACCCTCGACTCCAAGGACCACCTCAAGTATTCAGCCGCCGTAGGCGCACTCCCCATGCTCTGCACGCCCACCATCAGCAACATCCTCGTCACCAAGACCCTCATCGATGGTGGCGCTTGGCTCAATGTTCTTTCTGTCGAGACGTTCGAGACGCTCCAGGTGCCCTATGATCAACTCATGCCAACCAAGCCGTTCTCTGGGGTGACCGACGGCTCCACCGTCCCCCTGGAGAAGATACGCCTCCTAGTCACCTTTGACAAGCGCGGCAACTACCACACCGAGCTCATCGACTTCGACGTTGCCCACATCGGCCTCCCATACAACGCCATCCTCTGGTATCCGGCCATCGCCAAGTTCATGGCGGAAACCAACCATGGCTACAACGTCCTCAAGATGTGTAAGTGCATCTAGTGCCACCCCTAGTTGGTTTTGGAGTATTGATGACAAACGTGGTTGAGGGACTAATGTGTTTGTGAGAATTGCAGGATAACACAGGTAGAAGTCCCTCATTGATTCGGTTTACCTACCAGAGATGACCCCTAAAAATGTACGAAGACATTGAAGACAATTAATGGTGGTTCGTGAAGACAGTCACGTTGAAGATAATGACGTGTGAAGACATTCACTGGAAGACAATGGAGTGCGAAGACATAGTTTCTTTCGTAGTTTCATTTTCTTCCTTCTTGAGTCTTAGGAACCACCATACTGTTAAGTGGGGTCCACGTGAACAAAGTCAGAAGATTGACGTGATGCTCAACCGAAATCCTATATCTTCGAGTGAAGATAATGAGAGCAAATCTTATCCAGAGTTGGATGAGTCAGCTTTGCTTGTAGCCCAAGCCAAGTTGTCGCGTGTGTTTGAAATCCGACCGTTGGACACGTGTCGGTTCCTTAGTGACCCAGGGTCATTTTGGACATATCATGTCAGGTTGCCTCCTGGCTATAAATAGCCCACCCCCTACACCATAAATTGGTGGCTACTTAGAGTTAGTGCATGGCTTTTATCATTTGAGTGCAACCCGCCTACGAAGCCTTAGAGAGGGATATCCTTGCGAGGACAAAGCCCAAAACACCTAGAGCCAAAGAGTGTTAGGCATCACTGAAGTCTTTCTGTCCGTGTGATCTGAAGACTTGTTACACTTGAGGACTGTCTCCTCCAGCCGGTTAGGGATCCAAGAGTCATTGTGGATCGCCGATGAACGGAGTCTGTGAAGGTTTGGAAGTCTAACTTGAAGACTTACCAGAGTGATTGGGCAAGGACTGGGTGTACTTAGCTCAAGGGGAATAAGGTGAAGACGTGGTCTTCTGAGTTCAATCTCAGCCTCCCTAACTAGACGTACAGTTATCACATCAACTGGAACTGGTCTACCAAATCCTTGTCTTCACCAAGCTACTGGTCCTATTTCCCAACTTCCTCTACATTTTAGTTTGTCTTCGTGCAGTCATTGCTTGTTTTCTTGATCTGTTTGACTTCACTGTGTGAAGACTATTAGCTGTTTGGTTTCATACTATCTTCCATTCCGGTCTGTACTACCTAGCTGCTATAGTCTTCATGCTTCCATTATGTTGCTTACTTGACTATGGTCTGTCTAGAGTAGTTTATCTTCCGCTGCATATCATATAGGTTCCATTTGATTGTCTATCTTCAAAGACCTCGTGTTTTGAAGACTTTCAAAAAATCGCCTATTCACCCCCTCTATTCGATAACTAGCACTTACAAGATGCCAGGGTGGAGCGGCAACATCACGGTCGCCTATGATGAGAAAGACGCACGCTGCTCCTTGAGCGCGCCTACCAGGCTGCAGCGGCGAAAAACTCTGACAATGAGGGCGGCATCCTGCCTCCCGAGGCCACACCCAAGAAGAAGAAGCAGCTCCTCCCCAAGAGCCGTCAGGAGACTGGGACGCCCGCTTGCGGCACCTCAGGCTACACACCCACTGCTGGGGTGCCTCTTCCTCCTGCATAAGAAGGTGCGCCCGACACCTCCCTCAGGACGGGCTTGATACGTCTCCAACGTATCTATAATTTTTTATTATTCCATGCTGTTATATTATAATTCTTGGATGTTTTACAATCATTTTATAACAACTTTATATCATTTTTTGGGACTAACCTATTAACATAGTGCCCGGTGCCAGTTGTTGTTTTTTGCTTGTTTTTTACTTCGCAGAAAATCAATACCAAACGGAGTCCAAACACAGCGAAACTTTTTGGAGATTTTTTTTGGACAAGAAGACACAAGTTGGGCCAAGGAAGTACCAGAGGGGCTCCGAGGGGAGCACAACCCACCTGGGCGCATCTGGGGGCCCAGGCGCGCCCTGGTGGGTTGTGCCCACCTCGGCCGCCTCCTGCACCGCCTCTTTGCTCTATAAATACCCCGATATTCCAGAAACCCTAGGGGAGTCGACGAAAATCAATTCCAGCCGCCGCAAGTTCCAGAAACCACAGATCCAATCTAGACACCATCACAGAGGGGTTCATCATCCTCATTGGTGCCTCTCCGATGATGCGTGAGTAGTTCACTATAGACCTACGGGTCCGTAGTTAGTAGCTAGCTGGCTTCCTCTCTCTCTTTTGATTCTCAATACAATGGTCTCTTGGAGATCTATTTGATGTAACTCTTTTTGCGGTGTGTTTGTTGGGATCCGATGAACTTTGAGTTTATGATCAGATCTATGTTTTTATCCATGAAAGGTATTTGAGTCTTTTGATCTCTTATATGCATGATTACTTATAGCCTCGTATTTCTTCTTCGAATCTTTGGTTTAGTTAGGCCGACTAGATCGATTTTTCTTGCCATGGGAAGAGGTGCTTTGTGATGGGTTCGATCTTACGGTGCTCAATCCCGGTGATGGAAGGGGAAATGTCACGTATGTATCGTTGCTATTAAGGATAACAAGATGGGGTCTATTCCTACATGAATAGATCTTGTCTACATCATGTCATTATTCTTATTGCATTACTCTATTTCTCCATGAACTTAATACACTAGATGAATGCTGGATAGCGGTCGATGTCTGGAGTAATAGTAGTAGATGCAGGTAGGAGTCGGTCTACTAATATTGGACGTGATGCCTATGCAATGATCATTGCCTGGATATCGTCATGAATATTTGAAGTTATACCAATTACCCAACAGTAATTTGTTTACCCGTCGTATGCTATTTTTCTCGAGAGAAGCCACTAGTGAAATCTACAGCCCCTGGGTCTCTTCTTTATCATATTTGCCTTTGAGATCTATTTTTATTTTATTTTACTTTCAGATCTATTAATCCAAAAACACAAAAATACCTTACTGCAATATATTGTTATTTATTTTATCTCGCGTTCCCGCGAGATCTATTTATCCAATCTACTACAATTATACCTATCATTTTACCCACGAGGGATTGACAACCCCTCTTTTACGTCAGGTTGCAAGTATTTGTTCTTTGTGTGCAAGTACCGTTCACGTAGTCTTGCGTGGTTCTCATACTAATTCGATAACCTTGATCTCATCACTGAGGGAAATACCTACCGTAGATGTGCTGCATCATCCCTTCCTCTTTGGGGAAATACCGACGTAGTTCAAGCCGCATCAAAAGGAATTTCTGGCGCCGTTGCCAGGGAGACATCATCAACATCTACCAGGTTCCTAATCACAAATATCATCTCCTTGCAATTAAGATTATTTGCCATTTGCCTCTCATTTTCATCTCCCCCACTTCACCAAAATTTGTCGTTTTATTCGCCCTCTTTTTCGTTCGTCGTTATTTCTCGTCAGATCTGTTTTTTTAGTGCAATCTTGTTGCGTAGTCACGATGACTCAAGAGAACACCAAGTTGTGTGATTTCTCCAATACCAACAATAATGATTTTATTAGCACTCTGATTGCTCCACCCGCCACTAGTGCGGAGTCTTGTAATATTAATGCCGCTTTGTTGAATCTTGTTATGAAAGATCCATTTTCCGGTACTCCTAGTGAGGATGCCACGTCCCATCTAACACATTCGTAAAATTATGCGATATGCAAAAGAAAAAAGATGTGGACAATGATATTGTGAAGTTGAAATTACTCCCTTTTTTGCGAGATCGTGCAAAATTTTGGTTTTCTTCTTTGCCTCGCAATAGTATCGATTCTTGGGATAAGTGCAAAGATGCTTTTATTAGTAAGTATTTTCCGCAGGCAAAAATTATTTCCCTTAGGACAAAAATCATGAATTTTAAGCAACTTGAGCATGAACATGTTGCGCAATCTTGGGACAGAATGAAATTGATGCTAAGAAATTGTCCTACTCATGGTTTAAATCTTTGGATGATCATACAAAAAAATTATGCGGCAGTGAATTTTGTTTCTAGAAATCTTCTAGATTCCGCCGTGGGTGGTACTTTTATGGAAATTACTTTGGGTGAAGCTACTAAATTTCTTGATAATATTATGGCAAATTATTTCACAGTCGCATACCGAAAGAGCTCCTACTAGTAAAAAGGTTAATTCGGTAGAAGAAATAAATTCTTTGAGTGAAAAGTTGATGCTCTTATGAAGTTGGTTCCTAATAAAAATGCTCCTATTGATCTTAATGATGTGCCTTTGTCTACTTTGATTTAGCAAAATAGTGATGCCATATATGTGAATTTTGTTTCGCGAAACAATTTTAATAACAACGCTTATAGAGGTAATTTTAATCCTAGACCTTTTCCGGGAAATTCCTCTAACAATTATGGTAATTCCTATGGTAATCCTTCTTATAATAATAATAGGAACACCTATGATCTTGAGAATAATATTAAAGAATTTATCAATGCTCAAAAGAATTTTAATAGTACGATAGAAGAAAGTTGAGTAAGATTGATGATATGTCTAGAAGTATTGATAGAATTTCTCATGATGTATGAAATCTTAAGATGAAAATTTGTGTGCCTAAGGTTGAAGAATCAATTAAAGATTTATATTTTTCTATGGATGAAAGTAAGAAAAGAACCGCTATGCTTAGAGCT
The DNA here is from genome assembly GCF_002575655.3 of Aegilops tauschii subsp. strangulata. Taxonomy (NCBI): domain Eukaryota; kingdom Viridiplantae; phylum Streptophyta; class Magnoliopsida; order Poales; family Poaceae; genus Aegilops; species Aegilops tauschii. The sequence continues at coordinate 371,361,992 of NC_053036.3, forward strand.
AAGAGAGAATTTTTAGAAAAAGCGTTTTCTAGCGATTGCTTTCATAAAAATGATGAAGATCTTAAAATGATTGGTGTTTCTTCTATTGATTCTTTGTTTAGTAAAATTAAGATTGAAAAAGGGACTGAATAAGAGTCAAGTTTAGTTAGAAGGCGTCTCGATAATTTGTAGGGTGAAAATCTTGTTGAGAAAATTAATAAAAGTGGGTTTGGAGAGGTCAAAACTTTAACTAGTCATGTGCCCACTCTTTTGGATTACAAAGACTTTAATTATGATAATTGCTCTTTGATTGATTGTATTTCTTTGTTGCAATCCATGATAAATTCACTCCATGCTTATGAACAAAGTAAAGCTTTTAGTCAACATATTGTTGATACTATGTTGGAAGCTTTGGAAGAAAAATTGGAATTAGAGATTTCAATTCCTGGAAAATTACATTATCAATGGGAACCTACCATCAAAGTCAAGATTAAAAATTATGAGTGTTTTGCTTTGTGTGACTTGGGTGCTAGTGTTTCTACAAGTCCAAAATCTTTATGTGATGTGCTTGATCTTACCGATATTGATGAATGCTCTTTAAATTTTCACTTGGCGGATTCTACTATTAAAAAGCCTATGGGAAGAATTAATGATGTCCTTATTCTTGAAAATAGGAACTATGTGCCTATAGATTGTATTGTTCTTGATATTGATTGCAATCCGTCTTGCCCAATTATTCTTGGTAGACCGTTCTTACGTACTATTGGTGTCGTGATTGATATGAAAGAAGACAATATTAAATTTCAATTTCCACTAAGGAAGGGTATGGAACACTTACCTAGAACAAGAATTAGGCCACCATATGAATCAATCATGAGGGCATCTTATGGATCCAAGAAATAAAGATGACAATATTTGAATCTTTGCATTATGCCTCGCTAGGGGCGTAAAACGATAGCGCTTGTTGGGAGGCAACACAATGAATAAAATTTATTTTTGTATTTTCTTGAGTGTTTGCACAATTATGATAATGTTATGATTGTGTTTTTATGTTCTATTTAGTGTTTGTGCCAAGCAAAGCCTTTGGGATCATGTGGGTGATAGTTGACTTGATCTTGTTTAAAAATAGAAACTTTTGCGTCCAGTAAGATAATTTTCAAAATTCACAGAAGCGTGATAAAATTCTGATTTTTTTACACAAGATTGCTATACAAATTTCCCACGTTTTCCGAATTTTTCATAATTTTTGGAGTTACAGAAGTATTCAAAGTTTTCATATTGCTACAGACTATTCTGTTTTCGACAGATTCTGTTTTCTTTGTGTTGTGTGCTTATTTTGATGAATCTATGGACTCTATCTGGGGGTATGAGCCATAGCAAAGTTGGAATACAGTACATATAATGCAAAATAAAATATGAATGGGTTTGCAACAGTACTTATAGTAGTGATTTGCTTTGTTGTACTAACGGATCTCACGAAGGTTTTGTTGAGTTTTATGTGATTGAAGTTTTCAAGTTTTGGGTGAGATCACGATGGATGAAGGAATAAGGAGTAAGAAGAGCCTAATCTTAGGGATGCCCATGGAATCCCAAGCTATTATCTAAAGAGAAGCAAGCAACTAAGCTTGGGGATGCCCGAGTGGCATCCTCTCTTTCTTCTAAAGACCATCGGTATTTTACTTGGAGCTATATTTTTATTCGTCACATATCATGAGTTTTGCTTGGAGTGTCTTGTATGATATGAGTCTTTGCTTGTGTTGCTTTTTATTTTGTGTCATCTATCCTTGCTGGACACACCTATTTTAGAGGGCCAAAATTATGCTATGATTCGTTAGAATTGCTCTCTATGCTTCACTTAAATCTTTTGAGCTATGGAATTGCTCTAGTGCTTCACTTATATCTTTTTTAGCACGGTGTGCTTTAGTATTTTTGAAGAAATGCTCTCATGCTTCACTTAGATTTATTTGAGAGTTAGTAAAAAATTTAAGAAATTCTCTCATGCTTCACTTAAATTATTTTGAGCGAAGAAAATTTTTATGCTCATGTTCTTCACTTAGATTTTTTTGAGCTTTCAAAAGCAACATATGAAATTAGTCCCAAAGTGATAGATATTCAAGAGGGATATAAAAACTTTCATGAAGATCATTGGACAAAATAAACTTTATTCCTTGCAATAGTTTTGCGATATGATGATATAATATGTGAGTCATGTTGATGGGTAATTATGCTTTAGTAAGAATATTGGTGTTAAGGTTTGTGATTCCCTATGCAAGCACGAAAGTCGATAATTATGCAATGAAATTACATCCTACTTGTGGTGCATTATTCGGTGTTAGTTATTCTTAATGCTCGCTTATGAGATTTTCTGTTTCTTGGTTGGATGCTTCTCAATCTTTTGCAAGCCTTCATTTGCACTAAGTATGATCACTATGTGTGCATCCAAAATACTTAAAACCAGTTTTGCCATATGAGTCCACTATACCTACCTATATGCGGTATTCTTTTGTCGTTCTAAGCAAATTTGTATGTGCCATCTCTAATTTTCAAAATAAATTTCCTTTCTGTGCGCTCGTACCACTCATGAAACGGTAGGGGGTGGCCGATATTTTTCCATGCTAGATGTGTTATTCTCAAGATGAGTGTTTATTCACTTGTCATTGCATGAGAGTACGACAAAGGTATTAGGGATGCCCAGTCCCGAAATGAAAATGAATTTACTTTATGTTGTCAAATAATAGATTCCTTGGAAAGTGTTGGTATGGACGACACCCGTGGATTCGGTTAGCCGTGGAATGTGAAAGTATGGTGGAAAAAGGAATAAACTTTATTTTCTATTTGGGAACTGCCTATGATAAATCTAGCATGGAAAGTATTGGAAACTACTCGATCGTTTTTGTTGACAGTAAAAGCATGCCACCCAAAATGTTTTATCTCTATCTTTTTTGCTTTGAGCTCTAGCACCTCTACAAATCCCTACTTCCCTCCGTGAAGGGCCTTTCTATTTACTTTATACAATTTTTATTTTTATTTTGAGTCTCCATCTTCTCTTATAAAGCACCAACTAAGGGGCACTATGATCGTACTTGGGCATTGGGTGTAGCTAATATGCGAGTGTGTTTCATGAATGGATCAATGATTGAGCATAATGGGCTAGGGATAACTTGCTTTAGTATTGATATTTTGAAAGACATGGTTGCTTGTTGATATGCTTGAGTATTGAAATCTTCATGTCAAAACTAGACTTTTGCTTTGAACCATATAAAAAGTATAAATGTCCATGCTACAAAGAAAAGAATATGTGATGAACATGTTAGGCAGCATTCTACATCAAAAATTATGTTTTTATCATTTACCTACTCGAGGACAGGCAAGAATTAAGCTTGGGAATGCTGATACGTCTCCAACGTATCTATAATTTTTTATTGTTCCATGTTGTTATATTATCATTCTTGGATGTTTTACAATCATTTTATAGCAACTTTATATCATTTTTTGGGACTAACCTATTGACATAGTGCCGAGTGCCAGTTGTTGTTTTTTGCTTGTTTTTTACTTCGTAGAAAATCAATACCAAACGGAGTCCAAATGCAGCAAAACTTTTTGGAGATTTTTTTAGACCAGAAGACACAAGTTGGGCCAAGGAAGTACCAGAGGGGGGCTCCGAGGGGAGCACAACTCACCTGGGCACGCCCTGGTAGGTTGTGCCCACCTCGGTCGCCTCCCGCACCGCCTCTTTGCTCTATAAATACCCCAATATTCCAGAAACCCTAGGGGAGTCGACGGAAATCAATTCCAGCCGCTGCAAGTTCCAGAAACCACATATCCAATCTAGACACCATCACAGAGGGGTTCATCATCCTCATTGGTGCCTCTCCGATGCTGCGTGAGTAGTTCATTGTAGACCTACGGGTCCGTAGTTAGTAGCTAGATGGCTTCCTCTCTCTCTTTTGATTCTTAATACAATGGTCTCTTGGAGATCTATTTGATGTAACTCTTTTTGCGGTGTGTTTGTTGGGATCCGATGAACTTTAAGTTTATGATCAGATCTATGTTTTTATCCATGAAAGTTATTTGAGTCTTTTGATCTCTTATACGCATGGTTATTTATAGCATTGTATTTCTTCTTCGAATCTTTGGTTTAGTTAGGCCGAGTAGATCGATTTTTCTTGCCATGGGAAGAGGTGCTTTGTGATGGGTTCGGTCTTACGGTGCTCAATCCCAGTGACAGAAGGGGAAATAACATGTATGTATCATTGCTATTAAGGATAAAAAGATGGGTTCTATTCCTACATGAGTAGATCTTGTCTACATCATGTCATCGTTTTTATTGCATTACTCCGTTTCTCCATGAACTTAATACACTAGATGAATGCTGGATAGCGATCGATGTCTGGAGTAATAGTAGTAGATGCAGGCAGGAGTCACTCTACTAATCTTGGGCGTGATGCCTATGTAATGATCATTGCCTGGATATCATCATGATTATTTGAAGTTCTATCAATTGCCCAACAGTAAATTGTTTACCCGCCGTATGCTATATTTCTCGAGAGAAGCCACTAGTGAAATCTACGGCCCCCGGGTCACTTCTTTATCATATTTGCCTTCAAGATCTATTTTTATTTGCTTTTACTTTAAGATCTATTAATCCAAAAACACAAAAATACCTTGCTGCAATTTATTGTTATTTATTTTATCTCACGTTCTCGGTAGATCTATTTATCCAATCTACTACAAGTTTACCTATTTTTTACCCATGAGGGATTGACAACCCCTCTTTTACGTCGGGTTGCAAGTATTTGTTCTTTGTGTGTAGGTACCGTTCACGTAGTGTTGCATGGTTCTCCTACTGGTTCGATAACCTTGGTCTCATCACTAAGGGAAATACCTACCGTAGTTGTGCTGCATCATCTCTTCCTCTTTGGGGAAATACCGACGTAGTTCAAGCCGCATCAGGGCTCGGGGGCTTCCATCTGGCGAGCCTCTAACCTGACCGGTGCTACGAGGGAGGTGCTCGGGCACCACTTGGAGGCGTGCTTCAACGCACGCCCCCACGAGCAAGGAACGAGGCGCGAGGCGTCAGGCACACGAGAATTCATCACTAAGGCGATCGAGGAGCTTCAGAAGGCGCGGGCCATGCGTGGCTAGCGTCACCCCGCACCACCCAGTGCGGCTGCACCCCCTGATGCGGGCGACGAGCTGCGCGTCTGTGTCAACATCCCGGGCCTCAACAGGGCTGCTTCGCATGAGCTCTTCTGGCCGTCGCGCGTCGACCGGAGTGGGGGCTACCCCTGCAACTACGTCTGCATGCCGTTTGGCCTGCTGAACATGGGCGCCATGCAGCGTGCTATGGCGTCTCACGAGGCTAGGTGCTTGGCGGTCATGTCTCAGGAGGTCCCGGATCCTCGCGAGCCCCCCGGGCCTCGTGAGCTTGCCAAGCCTCCAGAGCCGCCCATCTCGTGAGGAGCAATCTCCACGGCACGTGTCTTCAGCTACCCCGACGCTTCTACAACACTGGTGCCAGGTGACTTTTTGGTCTGTTCAGTTGAGGGCGCCCCTCGGCCTGCATTATCGTCAAGCTGTCAGGGTCCGCCCCCGCAGTTGCGTTGTTTCAGTTCATATACTTTGCATGATTTATACTTTCATGAGCCATTGTGGTTGTTAACCTTACACCTAACCATGTATTGCCTCTAGAGTTACCTCTACAGGCTCCGCGAGTTGCCAGGTCTCCCCTTGAACGTCCCACGAGAGGGGGCTACCGCGATGGCGCATGTGCTCGGGTTCGTCCTTGCAGCACTGATAAATCTAAGAGACATAGCTCTGGCTCGCGGGCCGGCCCGTGCACGTCACCTCAGCAAGTCCTTAGTGCCTTTGTCATCTCACGAAAAGATCACAAGCAGACCAGCAAGCACGGCCGCCCCTTGTATTTCGTGACTAACTAATACGCAGGAGCCTCCGGAGACGGGACCTCGACATGGCCTCGCCAATGCCTCACCGCCTCAGAAGGACCCGCCGAGATCAAGCAGCATCCCAGCTTGCAAAAGGCTAAGTGAAATTGCTTCATATGCTGCAGGCCGCCGGGTACAGCCTCTCCTAAGCGCCTCCAGAGGGCGGTCCATTTCTCATTCGCACAAATCGCTTGCACGTTAAAAGGGGGGCCCTTGAGCATCGCGCCTCAGGAGCCCCTACTCGCTTTTGAGCTCTCACCCCCTGGCCTTGACCACAGCATCACGACCTGGCACACCAGTGGCGGCTGAGTCCTGCTCGAGGGCTGGGTCCTAAGGACGTAGATCATTATGATGGGCAAAGAAAGGGTGGTCGCTAGCCTTGCGGAGGAGTACAGGGAGAGGGGTGTGGCCCAACACTGATGCGTTTTCTCGGAATATGATGGGCATCAGTCTCCTCACGCACCCCTTGCGGGGTTTACCTTAATTCATTACAGAACATGGAACATGCGCAAGATCAAAAGCTCCAGAGAAGGTCGCCCTCACGACGAAATAAGAACTGCCACGGACCGCAAGCTCGCTAAGCTAAGTTATCCCACACGCGCCAGCATGAGCCTTACCACTGACGCTTTGTTTTCTCGCGACCTCGCTCGGGCAGGGAATCCCCCTCTTAATCTTTCGGGAGCCGCTTGCACGCCAAAGGGGACCTCCTGAGCATCGTGTCTCAGGGGCTCTTACTGGACCCCGGGCCGCTCACCTCCTAGCCTTAACCACGGCATCGCAACCTGGCATACCAGCGATGGTTGAAGCTTGCTTGGGGACTGGGTCCTGTCGACGTAGAGCACTGAGCCGCCGCAAGAACGAAAAGGGGACCCGTGCCCAAGCAAGAAACGTGAACACGACATGAGCTAGAAACATTAATATGAAGGCACAGGCATCGCGTTTCTTACACGCCCCCACGGGGCCCCTCATGATTTTGATGCAAGATATAAAACAAAAGAAAAGGCCTCCCGAGGGCCACAACTTAGGAGGCGCCGGCTCTGGCATCATGGCGCCTAGTCGGTGTCCTCCTCCCCCTTGATCTGGGCACGGCGACTCGTCGTAGTCGTCGTCGCTTGAGCTCATCCCGGAGGAAGTGTCGCCACTGCTGGGGGTGTCGCGGGCGTGGCCAAGGGCAAGTTCACTGCCGAGGGCCTCGCTGTAGCTGTTGCCGCCCACCGGGTAGCACTCCAGGTGCCTGCCATCTTCCTCAAAGACCTTGAAGAAGAGCATCGCTGCCCCGTCATACCTGAAGTGGAGGGCGTGCCTCCCCTTCGAGCCGCAGGCGCGGGCAATCGTTCCCCATCCCCGGGTCATGACGACATCGCCGGAGAAGGTGACCTCGACCTCCGCCTGCAAGGACTAGCCACAGCAACCGTCGTGCTGCAACCATAGTTCGATGGGCCCCCCTTGCTGGCAGCTCCTCTGCCAAGGACCGCAGGAGTCGGATCTAGGTGCGCGGTGGCATCGCCACCCACACCACAAACTCGCGGGATGTGCCTTCAGCATGGGCCCGTTGGTGAGGTGGTCGGACGGCCGTCACCTGCCTCTCTCCATGGCCTCGTCCTCCACAGCTTCCATCGCCGTCCCCACGGGAAGGACCCTATGCGCAAATGCTAGAGCCAGCGTGGACTCCCTGCGAGGCACGCTCACATCAGGGAAGGGTCACCACGGGCATTGCGGTGATCTTGCAAGGGCGGCCGCGCCCTCTCTTCAGTGAGGGAAACTCCGGTTCCTCTCATGGAGCTTTCCCCTTCTCGACGGCGAAGAACCTTCTCACCGACGCCATGGATGTTGCGGCAAGAATGCGGTGTGGGGGCAAGGAGATGAAGATGGCCTGGGGGGCTCCATCCCCCTCGCCTTCTTATAGGCGGCCGGAGGCGAACCGGCGTCCCTTCGCATTCGGGCAATGATGGCCCTGTGGACGTGCGCTAGTCATTTGTCAGCCTGGGCAGTTTCCGAGGCGACATGGGGGAGTGGAGGCGTCCGCGTCCCGTCGAGCAGCACGCGTCAAGCCTGGCCCGCAGGCGATTGGGGCCCGCTGCGCTTCTGCCTTCCCTCTTTGGCTTCGCCTCGCAGTTAGCCCGAGCGCGCCTTGGACTCGGGAGCTACTGTCGGTGTTCTGGGATCGGGGGTACCCAGACCTGCCTACCTACGGCCCACGGCGTGGCTCCCTCCACGGGCTGGTACGACCCAGCTGCAAGGCCTCCAAGACAAGACCCTCGCGAGGGCCGCCGACCTCGCGAGGAGGACGGCATCAAGACCTCGAGAGGAGCGGCCTCCCCGTGCTGCCTCTCGAGGAGCAGAGATTTCTATGCAGGTACCCAGCCTCACGAGGCTGCGATGACGTGAGCCATGATGACCAAGACCAGGCGGGCGCCAGCGGGCACAGAGGAGGTAGTTTCCCTTTCGGTGCTAAGGAAGCAAGGACAGGCACAAGTTCCCAAGGAATCCCCCAAAGCTTTCCATTCTGGTGCAAGGAGACCAAGACCACAAGCTCGGTGGGACAGATGTCATCATCGAGCCCACCGCTGCGTCACGACCAGAAGCTTTGCAGGTGAAGACCACCTTTCGTCAGGATTAGATGTACTTCTTGTCCCCTTTCAAATTGGTCGTTGTGGGATCCCTTCCCACCTATGTTTTGAGGGAAGAGGACCGAGGCCAGTATAAATGTAGGTTAGCTACCAACGTGGAGAGGAGAGCCATTCCACCCCCATCACCAGAGCCCTCACGAGGCTGCTCATCCACTGTACTAGTTCATCCTCAGCCTCCTCGTGAGGCCAATCCACCACAAAGCAAGAGTAGGGTTTTACACCGCAAGGTGGCCCGAACCTGGGTAAACTGCCGTGTTCATCTTCTTCCCCGCTCGTGCGAGCTTGACGAGGTTAGGTTGTGGGGGGAGGGGGCAAGCTTGAGACTTGAGCCGGTCGAGATTTTCGCACACGCACAGAGTTCAAACCTTCTTGGGTCCGCGGAGCCCTAAATCCGACAGGCTTATCTCTTCATTGGACACAAGCTTGTCACTTGAAGTTATTAGAGCATCACTTGAAGCTTTGTAAGCACCACTAGAATTGTTGTGGAGCTCCTCTTTGTCCTTGAGTGACATTTCATGAGCGATAATCCTTCAAATGACTTCCGTGGGCTTGAGATCTTTGTAGTTTGCTATCATTTGGACCAATGTGCACACGGTATCATACTTTCCATCCAAGGCTCTAAGGATGTTCTTGATGATGAATTTGCCGGTCATCTCTTCACTTCCTAAGCCGACAATCTCATTTGTGATGAGAGCAAGCCTAAAGTACATTATTGCGACTTCTTCGCCATCCTTCATCTTGAACTTTTCAAGTTGACATTGGAGCACATCCAACTTGGATTCCTTGATGGATTGGGTACTTTCATGCATGTCAACCAAAGTATCCTAAATTTCCTTTGCAATCTCAAGGCTACCTATCTTGTTTGAACTCCTCGGGACACAAACCATTGAAGAGAATGTCACACACTTGAGCATTGTATTGCAACATCTTCAATTCTTCCGCCGTTGCTTCACCATCTGGTTCTTTTCCATTTTCAAATAATTCACCTTGCAAGCCAACACGAACAACAGCCCAAAAGCATGGTTATGACCAAGAATATGCATTGCTTCCTACACATGTAAGTCTAGATACTAGGCAACGGAAAGTAAAGGCTTTGCATATGAACGTAAAGGAGGGATCGAAGAAATCAAACGCAATGAAAAAATGATGATTTTTGGCGTGGTTCCGATAGGTGGTGCTATCATACATCCACGTTGATGGAGACTTCAACCCACGGGGGGTAACAACTTCATGAGTCCATGGAGGGCTCCACCCACGAAGGGTCCACAAACAAGCAACCTTGTCAATGCCATCATGGCTTCCGTCCATGAAGGACTAGCCTCACTCAACGTAGATCTTCACGAAGTAGGTGATCTCCTTTACCCTACAAACTCCTTGGTTCAACTCCACAAGATTTGGAGGCTACCAAGTGGTACCTAACCAATCTAGGAGACACGACGCTACAAAAGGTAATAGATGTTTTTCTTGATGAGGAACTCCTTGCTCCCATGCTTCAAAAGATAGTCTCCTCAACACTCAATCCCTCTTTTACAGATTTGACATGGTAGTAGGAGAAGGATTGGAGTGGAAAGCAACTTTAGGGGGCTAGAAATCAAGGACCAAAGGTTGGAGTGGAATCCCCTTGATTTCAACACAAGTGTAGATGGTTCTGTCTCAGAAAATGGATACGGGAAGTGGTAGTTTCGTCCTGGTTGCTTTCTCTTAGAGTAGGTGGAATGGGTAGGTATATATAGCCATCACCAAAAATCTAACCATTACACACCTTTGTGCACAACTCGGTGGGACTGGGTGAAACCACTCGGTGAGACCGATTAATGTAAAAGGTTTTACACTAATTGGTGAGACCGAGTCGCTAGAGTCTAGGGATAAAGCTGCTAAAATATTTTGAAAAAATTACACAAGTCTTGGTAAAAATATCAATTAAGTAGAGAGAGGTACTTTGTAATAACTATACCATTGTTTTGCTGACCCCAACCTTGTGCAATCCGGAATCAATAGCTGGCGCGATTGTACTATCTAATGACGGGAAGACTAATCATTCTTTCTGTGTGTTGCCTTAGAAATCCAGAAATGTCATTAGCGCTGACATTTATGTAAACACTCTTCTAAAAGAAAATTGATTTGTATAATACACCAAAATATCACAATAACAACAAGGGGGGCGATATCTTACTATTTGCGAACAAATTAAAAATATACCCAACCAAGCACAAATATAAGACAATATGATATTTTTGTACATTGCAACAGAAATCGAGAAACATACCTAAGGTGATCATAAACATAATGCATTTCCATATAATGATAAATCCTCAATAAATTCTGGACGCACTTTGGCACACAGGGGTGGGGGCATAATGTCTTTTTTTTTCTTTTGGCTTTCGATTTTCAATCTTTTATATCTTTTGAACAAAAGTCTAGATTAAGTTTCGTTTGCATATTCGTGTTTCCTGTCACGAGGAATTTCAAATAAGATCCATTTTGAACACGTTTTGATGAGTTTTTGAACTTCGTTAAGTTTCAACTGCTGAAAGTTGGTACAAGAGAATGACAAAATCATGAAATTTAGTACAGCGAACAAAAAATCGTACATTTCAGAAACTGAAACATAAAACTTGGTGTGTCCTCATGCAAAATCCAACGACTTTGCGGATCGCGAGGCTATCATGCGACCGAGCACGGTTGGGCAGGTCCATGCCCCCCACCTACGTGGCCCTGCGAGTTTTCCTTACCATTTAGGTACTAATATAATACTTGACCTTAATCGATCTTGAAATTGCAACCTTGACCAATAAATATACAGCCGCCATTCTAGAGCAAAGATGGTAAAAATGTTACTACTCAAATTTTCAGAATGGTGGTCGTTTGGCATATTGTGGATTCTCTCGATTGAAGGGCATCTATTTTTTGTTTCATTGACGAGAAGGCCTTCATGTGAGCGTATTAGTTGCTAACTAAGGGTGCAGAGTATGATCGGCCTTTGACTACATTGAATAAACAACCTATAGATAGGCGCGGAAATCCAATTCAGCTCTTAGGAGCATATGCTCTTGCACACCAATTTTCTTTTGTAAATATCACAAAAAAATAGATATGTTCCTTGTCACACTCAATTGCTACCTGCACATTTTTAGGTGACAAGCTTAAGCATTTTGACATGTGCACAAAAAAAGTCGAACGTCAAATGTTATCTTCAAATATTACAATTAATTTTGTTTTTTTCACAAACAATGCACTACTACCTTGTTTCGCATGAAAATTGGCAATCACGCTTCTTACACTAACATGAACATCTACACACAAAAGAATCAGAACTTTTAAATTTTACTTATTGTTTGTTTTGAATTTACTATTCACCCAGGAGCATATGCTCCCAGAAACAAAATGGTTATCCCTAGGCGGAAATGCAATGTAGGGCTAGTTGGGAGAGAAAAAGGTTAGGAAACAAAGTGCCAACAGCAAGGTGAGCCCTACATACGCACATATAGCAATACGGGCTACCACACCAGTCCTCAACCCTTCACAGATGGGTCTTATTAGTTAGGTTCGCACTCAAAGCAGCATTGTCTGGTCATCAGTATGATTTTGAGATTCTCAAAAATATATAGAAAAATTAGTGTGATTTCGCAATATTCCTGGTAGTGATTTTAAAAAAAAAACAATGATGCCAATCTGTTAACTAGTCTCAGTTGTTAACTTTCTAAAAAATTGAAACCGAGGCAAAAGATTTGCCTCATTCATTCATTAAGAAAGGGAAAGGATTCAAAGTACATCACACTAGCTCCACATCATATCCCATGAGAGAGAGAAAATACATCACCAACACCAACTCAAAAAAGGAGGGACTACTCTCGCGGCACAATGGTGCTCACATGCCTAGCTCTTGTCGTCATCCAAAGCCTTGCCTCATCCCTGATGAGCTTAAGAATGTAGAAGGTGGCGTGGATTTCTTTCAAAACACTCTAGCATTTCTCTCGTTCCAAATAACCCAGGAGACAAGCATTGTCAGGGAAGCCATAGCCTTTCGGTTTGCAGTATTGGGCTTTGACATATTGGTCCACCAACTCTTCATGTTGCCTTCCGTCGCCCATCTATTAATCTCAAGCATACCTAGGCCCAACCACTAGTTCATAAAAGACTAGCTATCGCATGGCAAAATTCGTCTTGTTGGCGTTGGGTACCAATGCCACCAATATGGCGCTAGTGATGAAATTTACTGGTGGTGTTGAAGCTGTCGGCGTTCTGGGAACGGGGGTCCCCAGACTTGCCTGCCTGCGGCCCACGGCGTGGCTGCGCTAGCAGGCCTGTACGGCCCATCTTCATCAACAAGGCAATCAAGACCCTCACGAGGGGCCAAGCCTCACGAGGCGGACGACGCGGGACCTCCTCAGGAGCGTCCTCACCAGGCTGCCTCGCGAGGAGCAGAGATATCAAGGCAGGGCAAACCTCGCGAGGCTCTCGTGACGTGAGCCATGACGATCAAGATCAGACGGGCGCCAGCGCGTGCAGCGTCCTTGTTTCCTCTTTGGTGCTAAGGAGGCCAGCGCAGGCGCGGAGTACCGAGGCATCAGGCAAAGGTTTCCATATCAGTGCAACAAGACCAAGACCAGCCAGACGGCAGGACAGAGGTCATCGTGGAGCCCGAGACGGCGTCACCACCAGAGCTTTACGCAGGCGAAGACCGCTTTTGTCAGGATAAGCTGTACTAGCTGTCCCCTTTCAAATTGGCCGTTGTTGGCTCCCTTCCCGCTCAATATTTGGGGAGAGGACCAGGGCCTATATGAGTAGAACTAGCCACCACAATAGGGGGCAGCTTGATCTCACCTGATCGAGAGCCAATCCATAGCCACCCACCGAACACAAGAACACCCCAACCTCAGGAGGCTGTTCTTCCCCTTGTACTGTTCATCATCAGCCCAAGAGGCAATCCACCGCCACCACACTGGAGTAGGGTATTACACCACAATGGTGGCCCGAACCAGTATAAATCTTGTGTCTTTATGTTGCGAGTTCGTCGAGTTCATCCGCGAGATCTTAGCGAGCTAGGGCATAGATCGGTAAGGAGGAAATCTCCGCGCGCACCCCAGCGTTCGAACCTTGAGGGTTTTGCCGGAACCCATGATCCGACATTTGGCACGCCAGGTAGGGGTGCACCGTAGCTCCTCTCTACCAGCCTACGCTCTGCGCCACCGCATTTCTCCCTCATGGCAGGCGCCCCGCCACCGGCTCCAACGGCCGGTGCTGACGACGGGGCCAGGGGCTCCGAGCCCTGGCCCCCGCCCTGCGGTAGGTGCGATGGCCACCGAAGTTCAGGCCGGAGATGCTGCCGCGCTACGACGGCGTGGCAGACCCGTCAGCTTTCCTGCTGGCATACGAGGAGGCCGTCCTCGAGGCCGGGGTCGACGACAAGGTCATGGCCAACTGGCTTCCCATGGCCCTTGCCGGCGAGCCACGTGCCTGGCTGCACAACCTCCCTGGATCCACGGTGGCATCCTGGGGGGAACTCCGCGACCTCTTCACTGCTTGTTACGCGGTACCGGCGCACCACGCAGTCGCGGCCCTGCTGGGCGGCTCTCAAGCACCACCTTCGGATCGCCACGTCAAGTCGTTCCTCTGCCAGATTGGTGCCGCTTCCAAGCGCCCGGGGGCTCCACCGGGTTGGGTGCGCCGGAGGCCGACCTCACCTTCGGCTCAGAGGACCACCCCGAATCCACCGCCGGCTCGTGCATGCTCCCAATGCTCTGCACGCCCACCATCTGCAACGTGGCTGTTACCAAGACCCTCATCGACGGTGGTGCCGGACTCAATTTGCTCTCCGTGGAGGCCTTCAGCCTTCTTCACGTGCCACTCGAGCGGCTCAGCCTCAGCAAGCCTTTCTCAGGAGTTGGTGGTGGCACTGCCCGCTCTCTAGGACAGATCCGCCTTCCTGTCACCTTCGGCACGCGCGACAACTACCGCACCGAGCTGGTCGACTTCGACATCGCCCACATCGGCCTCCCGTACAACGCCATCCTCGGGTACCCGGCTCTGGCCCAGTTCATGGCAGCGACTCATCCGGCCTACAACCTCATGAAGATGCCCGGGAGCAAAGGCATCCTCACTGTCAAAGGGGACGCCAAGGAGGCCCTGGCGGCGCTCAGGCTCGCCCTCAAAACCGCCGCGGCGGCGCAGCCTGCCGACGCGGGCACCTCCGAGCCCAAGGGAGCCGTACCGACCAAGAAGAAGCAGTTGTTCACACAAGACAAGGCAGAAACCAAGCAGGTACCAGTCAACGAGGACGGGCCCTCAGGAGCCACCTTTACCATAGGTGCTAGCCTCGACCCAGGTCAAGAGGAAGCATTGGTGAAGTTCTTGCGCGCAAACAAGGATATATTCGCATGGGAGCCCAATCAGCTGGTAGGAGTCTCGGGAGAGGTGATTCAGCATCATTTAAGGGTATGCCCCAATGTACGCCCCGTGAAGCAGCAGGCAAGACAACAGTCCACTGAGAAGCAGGCCTTCATTGTCCAAGAGACCCGCAAGCTGGAGGCGGCGGGTGCCATTCGCGAGGTTCGGTATCCCGAATGGCTGGCGAACCCCGTCGTAGTGCCGAAGAAAGGCGGGAAGGAACGGATGTGCGTCGACTTCACCAACCTTAACAAAGCCTGCCCCCAAGATCCATTCCCGCTCCCACGCATCGATCAGATCGTCTACTCCACCGCCGAGTGCGACCTGCTGTGCTTCCTGGATGCGTTCTCAGGGTATCACCAGATCAAGATGGTGGTAGAAGATGTGGAGAAGACAGCCTTCCTGACCCCGTGTGGGATGTACTGCTACACCTGGATGCCCTTTGGACTGTGCAACGCAGGTGCAACCTTTCAGCGACTGATGCACATCACCTTGGGGCGGCAGCTCGGGAGAAACACAGAGGCCTACGTCGACGACATTGTGGTAAAGTCTCGGGAGGCAAGGACCTTGATTCAAGACCTGGAGGAGACCTTCGCGAGCCTGCGCCAAGTGAACTTGCGGCTTAACCCGGAGAAGTGCATGTTCGGCGTCCCTTCCGGCAAGCTGCTGGGCTTCCTCATGTCCCATAGAGGGATCGAGGCGAATCCAGAGAAGATCAAGGCCATCGAGGACATGAGCCCGCCGTAGACCCTTAGGGAGATGCAGAAGCTGGCTGGTCGGGTAACTGCATTGGGACGCTACATCTCCAAGCTAGGGGAACGCGCCCTACCCTTCTTCAAGCTGATGACGAAGAAGGGCCCATTCGAGTGGACCCAGGAGGCCGACCGAGTTTTTCAGGACCTCAAGAGATACCTGACCAGCCCTCCGGTGATGGTAGCACCACGACCCCTCGAGCCCCTAGTACTCTACCTCGCCGCTACCCCGTACTCCGCCAGCGTAGCACTAGTGGCAGTTCAGGAGGAGCACCAAGCTAAGGGCGCGCTGCACCGGGCTACAACTGAAGCAATGCAAGATCAGGAAGGCGCCGCAAGAGCCGTGGCAGCGCCGATAGAAGACCGAGCTCAACAGGATGACGCCGCCAAAATTCCGGCAAACAATCAGGCGTCAGGAGTCCCGTCACCTCAGGAGGCATCTCAACTTCCGCAAGACGCGAGCCCAGACACCGCGCCAGCCCTCGTCGAACACCTGGTGTATTTCGTCAGCACCGTGTTGCGAGATGCGAGGGCGCGATATCCCATGCCTCAGAAGCTCCTGCTCGCACTCTTGGTGGCCTCGCGCAAGCTGTGGCACTACTTCCAGGGGCACCCCATCAAGGTTGTCTCAGCCTACCCATTGGAGAGGGTGCTCAGGAGCCCCAATTCTGCTGGAAGGGTCGCTGAGTGGAACATCGAGCTGCAAGCATTCCAGTTAGAGTTCAGCACTACCAGGGTCATCAAGGGGGCCGCGCTCGCTGATTTTGTGGCGGAATGGACGGACGTCCCGACACTTGAAGTAGGCGAAGACCGGTCCACCTCGCCAGGAAGTGAGGCACCAGACGGTTGGGTCATGTACTTCGATGGCGCCTTCGCGCACCAGGGTGCAAGGGCTGGAGTAGTACTCATCTCGCCCACTCAGGATAAGCTCTACTACGCCGTGCAGCTCTGCTTTCAGCAGGGCGAGAAGGTCTCCAACAACATCACGGAATACGAAGGCCTCATAGCTGGCCTGAAGGCCGCGGCAGCTCTGGGGGTGAAGCGCCTTACCGTTAGAGGCGACTCGCAGCTCCTCGTCAACTTCTCCAACAAGGTATACGAGCTGAAGAACGAGCATATGGAGGCATACCTCGCGGAGGTGTGCAAGATGGAGAAGCAGTTCTTGGGCCTGGAGCTGCAGCACGTGCCCCGGGGCACCAACAAGGAAGACGATGACATCGCCAAGAGAGCATCCAAGCGGCAGCCACAAGAGCCTGGAGTCTTTGAGGAACGGCTCTTCAAGCCATCGGCGACACCACCACTCTCAAGCACAGCTCAGCCTCGGGAGGAGCTCCCACAGCCTCCTGCCATAGGAGCCCCGGCCTGTGGTCCGACCTCAGGAGCTCGCCTACTCTTGGCGCTCAAGCCTCAGGAGGGATGCTGGACCAAGGAATTCAAGGAATATCTGATGCAAGGGGCGCTGCCGGAGAAGGAGGAGGATGCAGAGCGTGTGGTTTGGCAAGCCACGGCGTACTGCATCCAGGATGGTGAGTTATACAGGAAGCGGCCAAACGACGTTTCCCTACGCTGCATTTCCAGGGACCAGGGGAAGGAGCTGCTAACTGACATACACGGTGGGGACTGCGGGCACCACTCGTCATCATGGACCCTCGTCGGCAAAGTATTCCGCAGTGGGTCCTACTGGCCCACTGCACTCAACGACGCAGCTGAGCTGGTGAAGTCCTGCGAAGCCTGCCAGTTCCACGCCAAGCAGATTCATCAGCCGGCTCAGGGCCTCCAGACCATTCCACTCACGTGGCCATTCACGGTCTGGGGGCTGGACATCTTGGGCTCGTTCCCTCGAGCGCCTGGGGGCTACCGCTACCTCTACGTCGCCATCGACAAGTTCACCAAGTGGGCGGAAGTGGAAGCCGTCCGTACCATCCCAGCTGGCTCTGCTGTCAAGTTCATCAAGGGCCTCGTGAGCCGCTTCGGGGTCCCCAACCGCATTATCACAGATAACGACTCGCAGTTCACTAGTAACCTCTTCAAAACCTACTGTGCTAACCTTGGAACGCAGATTTTCTACGCTTCGGTGGCGCACCCCAAGAGCAATGGTCAGGCCGAACGCACCAACGCGGAGGTCCTGAGGGGCCTCAAGACCAGGACCTTCAAGAAGAAGCTCGAGGCCTGTGGCAGGGGCTGGCACGACGAGCTCCAGTCCGTGTTGTGGTCCATCCGAACCACCCCCACCAAGCCAACGGGCGAGACCCCATTCTTCCTGGTCTACAGAGCTGAAGCGGTCCTTCCTCACGAGGTTAAGCATTGCTCCGCACGGGTCCTGGCGTTCGATGAAACGCAGCAGGATGCCACGCGGGGGATGGACCTCGTGCTGGGGGAGGAACGTCGTCGCGAAGCTGCACTGAGGGCGGCAAGATATCAGCAGGCGCTGGGCGATACCACTACCGCAACATCCGCTCCAGGACGCTCGAGGCGGGCGACCTCGTCCTGAGGCGGGTCCTCTCCAGGGAAGGGTTGCACAAGCTTTCACCCATGTGGGAGGGCCCGTTCAGGGTCGTCCATGTCTCCAGGCCTGGCGCCGCGCTCCTGGAGACGCAGGACGGGGTACCCATCCAGAACGCATGGAACATTCAGCACCTCCGGAAGTTCTACCCATGAAGCAAGGCCCAGAGCCTGTGAAGAAAGGCCCAGAGCCTGTGAAGAAGGCCCGGTGCCTGTGAAGAATCGCTGCCCGTGACACTCTCACGTAATAATGAGTGGGGCTGTACATGCCCCGGAGTCTCAGGAGCGCCGGCCTCAGGCCCTGGGGCTCCCCCCACGCCTAGTGGCAGCACTTAGCTCCGCGCTGGTGAGAAGACTTGAAGACTAGATTAGGTGCCGGACGCGGTTTTTCATTTGCTTTCCGTAGTTGGCTCGCTTTTCCTTAATCGAAGTTTGCTTTTGGTGTTCCTTGCTGATTCGATTCCCTCGCCTCTTACCGCATTTTCCGGCTCTGGTTCGCTCGTGTTCTCTCTCTCGCATACCTCGCGAGGGGGGCTAGGCAGGTGCCCTCGCGAGCGTTTTTCTTCTCTCTGCCTTCTCGCGAGCCACCCTCGTTCGAGCCCGAAAGCTGGCGCATCTCTCCTAATCCATGCCCTCGGGTACCGCGATACAAAGCGCCGGGTCAAGGCTTGGGTGAACGACAAATCTCCTGGCAAACTCCCTAACAAATTTTTTGCAGTTCCTGAGCAATCGCAGACCACTAGGTCAAGATGGACACGAGGAAGTAAACGCCTCGTAAGGAGGAGGGCGCCCCGAATGCACCAGGCTAAGCTATCTTTGCGAAAAATAGCCACACAACACTGAAACGACAAGCATAGCATAATGGTTAATAAGTTATGGTTTGATACACGCCCCTCCGGGCCCATGCTAGTTTCATTTCGATGCAGGAAGGAAAAGGAGAACATGACAAAGGCGGCGCTCGCCCCTGCAGCAGCCGACGGGGGCAGGGCCTTGGTGACGTCCCGGGTCTAGTTGGACCCCTCCTCGCGCTTCACCGATGCGCGGCGACGAGACGACCCGCTACCACCTTCGAAGCGGGCGCGGCGGCGTGGCGGCTGATCAAGGCCGCCGCTGCTGGAACTGTCGCCAAGGGAGGAGCCACCATAGCCAGACAAAGCGCGGCCGGCGGGTTCGTCCTCCTCCTCGTCCCGACCATCGCCAAGGCCGAGCACCTCCTCGCCGTCGTTCACCTTGGGGCAGCATCCGGCGCGGCGACTGTCTTCCCCGAACACCCTCACGAAGAGGGTCGCATCGCCGTCGAACTTGAAATGGAGGGTGCACCGCCTGCCCAGGCCGCGCGCGCGAGCGAACGTCTGCCAACCGCGGGCCAGAGCTATGTTGCCCGCGACGGAGACCTCGACTGCGACCCAACAAGCCTGGCTGCAGCAACCGTTTGCCTGCAGCCAGAGCCCGCCTGGACCGGAGGCCGGCAGCTCGTCGGCAAAGAAGCGGAGGAGCTGGAGCCAGCTGCCGGCCGGATCCTCCGACCAGACAATGAACTCCGGCAGCACCTCGGACGCATGGAACGGCGGTCGGGGAGGTCGGGCAACCACGACGCCTCTCCTTTCGTCGACAGCACTGCCGCGACCAGAGTGACTCCTACCACGCACTGCGGCGCCACCCAGAGAGCCGGGAGCCACGGCGGGGGTCGCGGCATGCTTGCGGGGACGGCCACGTCCTCGCTTGGGCGTCGGGGAGCCGGGTCCCTCCCGAGGGGCCTTGCCCTTCTCCGCGGCGGAGAACCTCTTCGGCGGCGCCATTGCTGCTAGCGGTGGAACAAGGAGGAAGAAGCAAGTGAACCAAGAAGAGATGGGCGACAGGGGCTCCGCCCCCCTCCCCATTTATAGCGGAAGAGGGCCAACCGGTGCCTCCCACGATCACATGATGATTTTCCTTGCATGTCGCAGGGACTTGTCAAATCGAGCAGTTGCCGAGGCAGCGTGGGGAAGCGGAGACGCCCACGTCCAATCAATCGCCACGCGTCGACCAAGGCCGCGGGCTTTTGGGGTCCTCAGTGCTCCGCGCTTGACCTTTGGCTTCGCCGCGAAGCCAAGCCCGAGCGCACCTTGGGCCCGGGGGCTACTGTCGGCGTTCTGGGAACGGGGGTCCCCAGTCTTGCCTGCCTGCGGCCCATGGCGTGGCTGCGCTAGCAGGCCTGTACGGCCCATCTTCATCAACAAGGCAATCAAGACCCTCGCGAGGGGCCAAGCCTCGCGAGGCGGACGACGCGGGACCTCCTCAGGAGCGGCCTCACCAGGCTGCCTCGCGAGGAGCGGAGATATCAAGGCAGGGCAAACCTCGCGAGGCTCTCGTGACGTGAGCCATGACGATCAAGATCAGGCGGGCGCCAGGCGAGCGCCAGCGCGCGCAGCGTCCTTGTTTCCTCTTTGGTGCTAAGGAGGCCACAGCAGACGCGGAGTACCGAGGCATTAGGCAAAGGTTTCCATATCAGTGCAACAAGACCAAGACCAGCCAGACGGCAGGACGGAGGTCATCGTGGAGCCCGAGACGGCGTCACCACTAGGGTTTTCCGCAGGAGAAGACCGCTTTTGTCAGGATAAGCTGTACTAGCTGTCCCCTTTCAAATTGGCTGTTGTTGGCTCCCTTCCCGCTCAATATTTGGGGAGAGGACCAGGGCCTATATAAGTAGAACTAGCCACCACAATAGGGGGCAGCTTCATCTCACCTGATCGAGAGCCAATCCATAGCCACCCACCGAACACAAGAACACCCCAACCTCAGGAGGCTGTTCTTCCCCTTGTACTGTTCATCATCAGCCCAAGAGGCAATCCACCGCCACCACACTGGAGTAGGGTATTACACCACAACGGTGGCCCGAACCAGTATAAATCTTGTGTCTTTATGTTGCGAGTTCGTCGAGTTCATCCGCGAGATCTTAGCGAGCTAGGGCATAGATCGGTAGGGAGGAAATTTCCGCGCGCACCCCAGTGTTCGAACCTTGAGGGTTTTGCCGGAACCCGTGATCCGACAAGAGCAACGTCAGCAGCATTTGTGTGCTAATGGCATGCCAAGCCAATAGTAAATATATGTTACCACGGACATGCCTTGTTGGCGCCACACCACCAATTAGATATTGAGCTACATAATCCATCATCTAATTTAATATATACTGCTGCATCAACAAGTTCACCTTAACAAACTAGAAAGGTACTCATGAACTCAACAAACTACATAATACTCCCTCCGTTCCAAAATAGATGACCCAACTTTGTACTAAAGTTAGTACAAAGTTGGGTCATCTATTTTGGAACGGAGGGAGTAGTTAGCAGTTCAAGAACTAAACTAGTTCAACTTAACAAACTGTTCAACTTACAAACTATAGCATCGATAGCCTAGGTGGTCGATCACACTTCTTGATCAAGGATTGCCTTCATCTGTCAAATCTTGTACCTATTTTTATTCTCACTCTTTTTTCAAATGAGCTTTCTACATTTTAAGCTCATTTCTCTTGGCCCTGATCGAGGACCTTTCTCTCCTTCTTTAGCTGGCCCTCTCCTCGATCAGCTGATCCCTCTGCTCCTTTAGCCTAAGTCTTATCGAAGAGATCAACCTTATCGTCAATCAGTTGATCCCTCTCTGCCTTCAGTGTGGCATTCATCTCCTTCAGGGCCTTGATGGTACTTTCATGAGACTCTAGAAGCTGACGGTTGAGCATGTCCACATCATATACCATTTCCTCAATGGGTGTCAAAATCGGTATGTATCCCTACCAAGTCCAATGTTTGAAATCGTTAGATATGCATGTGTTTGCAATCATCATGAATGGTTAGATATTCTTGTGTTGCAATGATCATGGATGTGTTTGGAATCTTACTCGGTTGCTGCTTGCATCGCCTCCGTCAGCATACGCCGCGAAGTTAAAAGAAGACCTATAGTGGCTGTTGAACGTGCTCATCGACGCCAACTACAAAATAATATGTCAGCCATGACAACTACAGCTAGGACCAAATGAACTATGACAACATATGACAACTGAACTATGCCAACATATGACAGGGAATTAACCACACATGGCAGTTTTACAAGTGTATATCACATAACGACATTTTTATTGTACATTTCATGGAAAATTCAATA
Source organism: Aegilops tauschii subsp. strangulata (assembly GCF_002575655.3). Taxonomy (NCBI): domain Eukaryota; kingdom Viridiplantae; phylum Streptophyta; class Magnoliopsida; order Poales; family Poaceae; genus Aegilops; species Aegilops tauschii. The sequence continues at coordinate 371,384,324 of NC_053036.3, forward strand.
TACCATGGCATTTTTACTCAATTGATATGCTCTTTCATTGACAAATATCAAGTGTAGTACCTATTACTAGTCATATGAATCAAATCCAAAACACTAGTAAATTTTTTGCATATTATATCAAGTCTTCAACACTACATGACCAATCAACACTACTTATGCCTAGTATGAACTAGAGTATATGAATGCAACTAAAGGAAAACATGACATGGATCAACACTAGTTTGGCACTGTCAAAGTTTACATTTTGGCACTCATAGCTTACATTTTGGCACTGTCAAAGTTTACATTTTGGCACTGTCAAAGTTTTCAGTTTGGCACATTCATAGCTTACATTTTGGCACTGTCAAAGTTTACATTTTCACACCGTCAAAGTTTTCAGTTTGGCACATTCATAGCTTACATTTTGGCATTGTCAAAGTTGACATTTTAGCACCATCAATGTTTCCAGTTTGGCACATTTAAAGCTTACATTTTGGCACTGTCAAAGTTTACATTTTGGCACTATCAATTATTTTTTTCTAACCATTTTTTGGCACTCTCAAAGCCCATTAATTAAAACTAGAATGAACCTAGCTAATCTTCTACAGTGCCAAGATTCAAGCAAACAAATCGAAAGGGAGATGCTCATTGAGGATAGGAGCTGATGTGCGTCATCACCCGCCCACGTCTCCATCGCCATCGCCTAAATCTTGCATGTCGTCATCGCCGAAACCTTAACATTAGGTTTCAAATAAAAAGAGACAAAGATGTCCTGCAATGGCCATGAGAGGGGAGGTGTAGATGTATGTCAGCAAGATGGGGAGGGCTAGAAGAAATAGTAGAACACCGGAGCACACCGAAAATGGCCGAAATCACTGTCGACAGAAGGGGGTCGACGAAGTTAGCGGCGAGAACGAAAAGGGAACGAGATAGAGAGGTGTCGAGTGCGGCGAGGGGCCCGCCCCCTAGGTTTCAACACAGCCATGTCGAATGCAATGTTAGGCTAGGCCGAATAGGCCCACGTCGGAAAAATAACTAAACCATCAAAAAACAAAAAAGCCTCAAAAATATAAAAGATTCAAAATAAGAAAAAGACTCAAAATAATCGAAGATTCAAAATCAAAATAGTAAAAAGACTCAAATTAATAAAAGACTCAAAATTATAAAAGATTCAAAATAATAAAAAGACTCAAAATTATAAAAAGTCTCAAAATTATAAAATATTCAAAATAAAAAAAAAAGACTCAAAATAGTAAAAAGAAAGATACAAAATAAGAAAAAGACTCAAAATTATGAAATTTTTAAAAATAAAAAGAATCAAAATAAGAAAAAGACTCAAAATTGTAAAAGATTAAAAATAATCAAATAATCAGATTATAAAAAGACTCAAAATAATAAAATATTCGAAATAATAAAAGACTCAAAATTATAAAAGATTCAAAATAATAAAATACTCAAAATAATAAAATACTCAAAGTTATAAAATACTCAAAATTATAAAAGATTCAAAATAATAAAAAATATTCAAAAAATAAAAAGACTCACAATAATAATAAAAAGACTCAAAATAATAAAAAGACTCAAAATTATAAAAGATTCAAAATAAGAAAAGGACTCAAAATTATAAAACTTCCAAAATAATAAAAAGACTCAAAATAAGAAAAAGACTCGAAGTTGTAAAATGTTCAAAAGAATAAAAAGATTCAAAATTATTTGTGGCGTGCCAGGAATTAGCACACCAGCACTAAACTAATTATGTACGGCGTTGACTGAAATACAACGCAAGCATTAGCTTGTGCCTGGTCAGTACAAATGGGCCCACCAATATGTGTCGTGTTGGAATAATAGCAACGTGAGCACTAACTATATAAAGGTGTTGTATCAAATATGCCAACGCCGCTACTATTTGAAAAAATAGTGGTGGCATTGATTGGAAAGGGCGCCACCAATTAAAGTTGTGGTAGCCATTTCTCCACTAGTGAACCACTCCTTGACCATCTGCCAAACCCTCAACATGAACCAGCATTTGTAGAACAGTTGGGCGGAAGTTTCATTGGTCCGCTTGCAAAGGGTGCAAAGACCATAATTTTCCCAACCCCTTCTTTCCAATTTGCCGGCCCTCCAGTTCCTACTTTGCATCGCCAACCAAGAGAAGAACTTGACTTTAGGGGGGGCTTCCAGATGGTCTTGTTCATGGTAACCGATGTGGGCCCAAGGAATTGGGCCCTATATGCGAAAGCAGCCGAGTATTCTCCATTTGCCTCAAATTTCCATGACATGTCATCGTCAACATACTCAAGGAGAGTGATCTGCTCTAGTCTGATCCAGAGGTTTACAAACTCGATAATATGGATGAACATAGAGTTGATGGAAGTGTTGATCTTGCACATCCAAGCAAGGTCCCATAGTGCATCTCGCACCACCCACCTTTTCCACGGGAGGCAGCGAAAATGAGGGGGGCGATATCCTTTGTTTTTTTCCTTTGTAACAATGGGGCATCCCAAAACGACATCTTGCCTCCATTACCGATGGAAATGACAGTGGAGGCATAGAAAAGGTCCATGTGCACCTCGTTTCACGGGTTCCCGAGTCCCACCCATAGTTTGGTGGGATCCTTCCATTCCAACCAAGGCCATTGCAGACGGAGAGCCCTCACAAATTTCCCAAATGCAGGATACCGAGTCCACCAAGGTGAGTAGGGCGGCAGATGGTTTCCCAGTTGACTTTGCATTTCCCACCGGTAGTTTTCGCTCTAGCCGACCACAGGAAGGCACACTCAATCTTGTTAACACTTTGCCGAACACTAGGGGGGGTCACGAGCGGTGTGATGTGGTAGATGACTTGAGAAGTGAGCGCTGACTTCACCAATTTGAACATCTGACTGTGGTAATGTTTCTTCCTTGCAAGGGAGGCAGTCTTGCAACAACCTTGTCCTCAAGATGTTGGTCCACCCTCTTCAGTTGCCAGATGGAGATGGGGAGCCCAAGATACTTCATTGGGAAGGACATCCGAACGGCAGGGATGCTATGGAGGATGTCATCAAGGTCTAACTGCCCGCAACGGATGGCAACCACATAGCTCTTCTGGAAATTGGTGGCTAGCCCGATAATGTCGCTGAATGATTTAAGAATTATAGCAAGGTTGTGTATATCCTCCTTTGTCGGCGTGAGAAAGACCGTCATCCGCGTAAAGTCAGGTACAAACAGCCGGGCGTCGTCCTCTGACCATGTGCAAGAGGTTGTGACTCGTAGCGGCGTCCAGATCAACCCCTTGAAGTGGGTCAATTGCCGGGACAAAGAGAAGGGGGAGGGGGTACCCCTGTCTAAGCCTGTGTCCATGGTAGATGGGAGGCACTGCAACTCCATTAAGAAGAACGCATGAAGAGCAAGTGCAAAGTAGATCCGCCACGCACTCCTGGAAGCGGTGAAGGAAGCCCAGCCGACGTAGCAGGTCAAGGATGTACTCTCATCGCACCGAGTCGATGGCCTTCCGAATGTCGAGCTTGAAGAGAAGACAAGGGGTCTTATTTCTATGTAGCAGCCTCGCTAGGTTTCTGACATACATGAAGTTGTCGTGAATGCTTCTCCTCTTATTGAAAGCACTTTGTGTATTGAAGACAAAGTTGTTCATGAATGGGGAAAGACGGACCGCCAACACCTATTCGAAGGCCTTCCAAATGTCGATCTTGAAGAGCAGAGAAAGGGTCTTATTTTTGTGTAGCCGTCTCGCTAGGTTTCTGACATACATGAAGTTGTTGTGAGTGCTTCTCCTCTTAATGAAAGCACTTCACGTATTTGGAGACAAGATTGTTCATGAATGGGGAAAGACGGACCGCCTACACCTTGGCTATGATCTTGGCAATAGCATGGATAAAACGAAATCCCCAATCTTCTCCACCCCATCCTTTTTTGGCAATAGCACAATGTTGGCTGGGTTAAGCCAGTGTAGGTTCATCATTTAAAGGTTACTGAACTGGTGGATAACTGCCATGAAATCGTCTTTGATGATGTGCCAACATCTCTTGAAGAAAATGCCCGTGAAACCGTGAGGTCCCGGGGCCTTGTCACCTAGCCTAGCATCAATGGCCGCCTTAACGCCCTCCTGAGGGATGCCAGGATCAATGCCATGAAGATCATCAGCTTCCAGATTCAGGCTCTCCGAATTTAGATCAGTCGGCCTGGGTAGGCATTGTAATTTAAGTGGTGAAAGAAATGCATTACACTTTGTAAAACAAGGCATTGTATTTTCAAATTCTAAGAGTAAAGGATTTTTGAACAAGGTGAAAATTGCTCTAGGCTGCTTGGGACTTCCTGATTCCTTAAGCAACATATATACAACGCTCACTTATTCGACAGACAGCATTAAGCTCGAAGACGTTTAAGGAAATATGTTGAAAGAATTACAAACAAATCACTCATGGACTGGATACATGGAGGCTTCAAAGAGGTGGTGTACACCGTCGAGCAGGGACGTACACGCAGTTACATGACGGCGCAGGCGGGCGGGCTCTCCTCGCAGATGACCATCGGCGTGCACGGCATGGGCATCGGCTGCTGGTACGGCGGGTAGGAGTGGCACTGGCACGTGGGCGCCGGCGCCGGAGGAGGTGGCTTGGAGTGGCCCTCGCAGCACGACGTACCGCAGCCACACGGCCACGCCGATGGGTACGGCAGCGGGTACGGGTACGCGTACGGCACCAGCTGGTTGCACGGGGCTGGCTTGGTCTCGGGCTTCTCCTCTTTTTTCTTGGGCTTGGGAGGGTCGTCCTTCGGCTTGGCTACCACCGGCGGCTTGACGACCTCAATGTTCTTGATGACGTTGCTGGCCTTGCACCAGAGCTTGCATGTCAGCTTGTCGGCGTCGAAGGGCCCCGACACGAGCACCCTGTTATCTTCGTACACGATCTTCTCGATGACAAACTTGCCTCGGTCCTGGATGGAGGACAGGACCCTCTGGATCTTGGCACTGCAGCGGCTGCACCCCATGTCCACCGTGATGCTCAGCGTCGGCATCTTCTGCACATAAAGATACGCCTCGACTCAGGAACGGCTGCGCCCACGATCCAGCGCCATGTTTCTCCTGGTTCTGGATTCAACAAAGCCGGAGGGAGAAGCGCAGCAGAAGTAAGCTCACCTTTGCAGAAGCAGAAGAAGTAAGCTCACCTTTGCAGTTCCTTATCGCAAGAAAAACCTTTGAAGATCTTAAGTAGATGGCGGAGAGGAAGTAGCGGAGATGTGGCCGCTGCGTCCGACCAGGACGAAGGTGTTTATGTTTTCTCGCCAAAAAAAAAAGGTGTTTATGTTTTCTCCTATGGTTTGCATTTGGTTTGGTGGCGAGATCACGTCGGGACGGATCGGTCTTGAATGCCATTCTGAAACCCTGGTGCGGCGCGAATAGATGGCGAGCGATCCCTGTATCGGGTGTCGGATCACATCTCAACGGTTAACAAATTCTGTTGAATATTTAATGCCGCCGCCGTGAAGCCAGGACATGGAGCGGTGACAATTAGTGGGACGACGAAGAAACAACAACTGTAAAAATACAGAAATCAGCGCTAGCCTATAAGCCGCACCCACAAGAACCTAACCGAAATGGATATCGCCTCTGCATCAACCGGTGTACTGGAATCGAAAGTCTTACAAGAGTTTATGCTCCTGAAAAGAAAAGGAAGAGCCAACAACAATTGATGACACAAACGAATTGTAGGACTAAGATTAATAGACATGTTTTTTAACACGGTAAGACGTAGATATTCCTACATACGCACATACACAAATTCTTATGGACGCACGCACGTACATCCTACCCCTATGAACATCTTCGAGAGACTAATCCGGCACATCATTTTGAGATTGACGAAGTCGACGGGGACGTCTCCTCCCATTAAACGCACATCGTTGAAAAACCTGAAATAAATTCAAAAAAATGCGAGCACCGGTGTCAAGTTTAGAACTTGAACTCTAGTGAGTTGGGGATACCACTATCCTCTTAACCATTCATTCACAAATTGGTTGGCGATCCATATACATGTTCACGACAACTCTAGAACCGAACCTAGCCAAACTCCCAACCGGTTTAACTTCTAAAAAAGGGCAGCGCATCGACTGGGTCTCAAATTTGAGCGGCTGATGTCACGACCTGGTCCAGAGAGGTCTCGAATCTCTGCGCTTTCTGTGTCAGTGCCTGGATCAATAGCTGACATGTATAGTTGAGATGAAATACCAAAATTCATCACGTCATAGTATTACATCACCGATCTAGTCTCTTTTACAACATACGTCTAGGCTAGCTTACAATAATTATGCTGCAGATAAGTAATATCTAGTCATGTGACGTCTATCCACACACGGGAAAGAGTTGAGTATAGCGTCATAACCCTACTTCGTATCACTCCCTCGATACAGTAAATCCTGCAACATGATACGTCACAACCACAAGGGTCAATACGTTGAATGTACAACCATTGCTAGGTGGTCGGATTGTCCGGGCCGAAATCGAGAACACTCTGACACTGGCCTGGACTACACAAGTCCTTAAGCCTGCATTGCCAGCCGCCGACACCAAGTCAACTCACACAACTCCTAGCACCTGAATTGTCCGGATTGATTCACCCAGAATATCCAGGCACCTGTCAGCTTGCAGAGGTTTAGGCCAAAGGCTTGGTGAATCTATACCTCCCATCTAGTTTCGCCCCTATAAAGTCGTAACTAGGACCAGGTATAAGGTTTGCAAATCATATGAGAATAAATTAGAGAGCTTGACACATTTGGAGTATAAGACCTCGACCTCATAGAGAACAAGAGGTTGGTCTGCCCGCCTCCGGTGGCCTTTAGGCCATGAAGGTGCAGAGGACTTTGGACCCCACCAGTAGGAGGAAGCCCGCTCTTATCCTTATTAGATTCGATGTCTTGGTTAGGCCTATGTGGCAGTGACGATGTCTCTCGGTAGGAATAATGTCTCTCACGTTCGACCCCCGTCTCGACGGTGTACTTAGCGTCGTCTGTGGTGTGTGGAGATGTGTCTTCGTCGGATCTTATGGGATTTGATCAGTGCAAGTCTTCGGTGGATCTATTTAGATCTAGTCTTCACTCATGTGTTTACAGGTTTGATCCTTCTGATCTATGACTCTCTCCATCGGCGATGATTGTTGTTCTGGTGCACAGGTTCTGTGGGGACTTAGCACGACGATTTCCCGGTTGTCTACTACAACAAGACTTGCCTGGGTTCGGTGAGGGAGGGGCAATGACAACGGTGCGCCTTTGGCTCGTTCTAGTGCTTGTAATCGTCGCTAGATTGTATATGGATCTAGTTGTAATTTTTGTTATCTCTATCTCTCTGATGTTCTCTATACTTTTTTTTAGCGGGATGTCCTCTATACTGTCATGAAATGATGGATTGGATTATAGATTGCAAGTTTCTACCACCCAAAAGTGGAAGTTTCTCGTGAAAAAAAAATAACCGTAGAGAACAAGAACAAGGCAACCTCCATGTGACTGCTCCGAGGAGATACAAGACCTCCATTCTGATCTTCATTTGTTTTCCCCTCCTCCGCCTCCAGTTCATATAGATCGGGTAATTTATATTTTCTACTCCGTATACTGTATGAAACTTGGTAATTTCAGGTTTTTGAATTATTTGAATCCCAAAAATGTCTCATCTTCAAGTGCCCGCCATCCCTAACCACCAGAGCGAAAATGGCGCCACCACCTCCAACCCTCCCTCCACCCTACCATTCCCTCCCCAACGTCCTTTCCCTCCCCCGCCGGCACGCCCGGCTCCCCATCCGACGCCTCCTCGCAGCGCACGCCCTCGCCGTCGTCGCCGGCCACCTCTCCCTCCCCGACCCCTACACCCACACGCTCCTCCTTGTCGCCTACTCCCGCCTCGAGTGCGCCCGCGGCCCCTACACACTTCTCCTCCTCCTCCGCCTCTCGGTGCCCCCCACCCGCCGCTCCCTCCCTCTCGCTGTCTCCGCTGCCTCCTCCTTACGCCTCCACCTCCCGCTCGCACTCTCCCTTCACGCCGTCGCGGTAACCCGCAACCTCCTCCCGTTCGCGCACGTGGCCAACGCCTTCGTCTCCCTCTACGGCAAGAACGGGCTGCCGGACTCCGCGCGCAGGGTGTTCGACGAAATGCCCACACCGGACGTCATCTCGTACAATGCTCTGATGGACGGGTACATCAAGGCTGGGCGACTGGGGCTTGCCATGAAGGAGTTCCATCGGATGCCGCAGCGGGATGCCGTGTCCTGGGGCACGGTGATAGCCGGTTGTGCAAAGGTCGGGCAATGGGAGGAGGCGGTGGCGCTGTTTGACAGGATGAGAGGTGAGGGATTGGGACCAGACGATGTTGCACTGACTGCAGTGCTGTCATGCTGCGCACATCTCGGGGCGCTAGAGAAGGGACGGGAGGTCCATGAGTATGTGATGCAAAGCAGGTCCCGGCCGAATGTGTTCTTGTGCACAGGGCTTGTTGATCTGTATGCAAAATGTGGGTGTGTTGAGGTTGCCCAGGAGGTGTTCGACTGGTGCCCTGTGAGGAATGTGTTCACCTGGAATGCGCTCATCGTCGGGCTGGCAATGCACGGGCATGGCACAGTGGCAGTCAAGTACTTCAACCGCATGCTGGTTGAGGGGGTTCGACCAGACGGAGTCACCTTCTTAGGGGTGTTGATCGGTTGCAGCCATGCCGGCCTGGTTGACATGGCAAAGAGGATCTTCTCCGAGATGGAAGGCAGGTATGGCGTGTCTCGGGAGCTTAAGCATTATGGATGCATGGCCGACTTGCTTGGTCGAGCCGGGCTCATTGAGGAAGCAATGAAGATGGTCGAGAAGATGTCGACGAAAGGGGATGCTTACGTCTGGGGAGGTATACTCGCTGGTTGTCGAATGCACGGGAATGTGGAGGCAGCAGAGGTTGCAGCAAGACATTTGCTGGAGCTCAATCCTGAAGACGGCGGGGTATACTCTGTCCTGGCCGGGATCTATGCAGATGCTGGCAGGTGGGAGGATGTTGCAAGGGTTAGGAAACTGATGGATCAGAGGATTGGTAGGAGAAATGTTGGTTGCAGTTCCATTACAACGGACCAATAAGACATACTGAGTTGGTCGCGGCAACATGCTATCTGAGTGTAGTAGATTCTACCTAGAAGGTCGCCATTGCAAAGTAGAAATCGGCTCAGGAAGAGGACAGATACTCTGCTAGGAGTAGCAATGATTAGATAGTGAGAAGGCGTCAACTTATCGTTGTGAAATTTTCATTATTTTAAGATTTACTGCACATATAGTTTTAACTCTCTTCTCCAAGAGTCCAAGACCCAGACCTCTTTGCGTTGCAAACTTTATGCTGCAAAACGCGAGTGTGAACATGACAATGCATACTCAAAATGGGTTAGCAGCTAGGTGCAGCCTAGAATTCATGCATTTAGCTATTCTCTGTTCTTAATGTTTTCCCTGCCGCCAGAACAATACTCACCTGGTCTCGTCGGTATTTTATACTCCCTCAAGGTATTTTATACTCCCTCAATCAGCGACACTTATTTTGGGACGGAGGGAGTAGTTCAGGTCTATCGGTGTCGCAGAAACTCATGCGCTACAGACAACGGTTAGTCCATGCTTAAAAGATGATGGAAGAGAAGCACGCATACTGCAATCGAGACGAGTTATGAAGTCACTCATCCATGCACTTCTCCGTGCGCTCCTTGCCTTCTTTGCAAACTTCTTCTCAGGTCTCGGGTCTTCGTTGTAGCCCATTACACCAATCACGACCTCTATTCCTTTTCAAAACAAGCAGCACATAAACTGATCTACACACCATTAGAGCGAAACATAGCTTGGTTCTTACTGTTGTCAGCAAGATTGCAATAGGTTAGCGACTATTGAGAATCATGAATTCTCAATGACCGACACACGCACACCGATTGATTTCACATGCTTTCAAATCTATATCCAGTTTCTTGATGTTGCTAGGGCTTTGTCTGAAACTCATCAGTAGAAATCATACCATGTCATGAGAACATATAGTTCATTACTGAACAATTCAACCTGCCCCATGTCATTACTGAACAATTCAACCTGCCCCATGATTTCCATCAAATCTTCAAAATGATTCTGTAGCTCTTAAATCTCAATCTGAGCTTGTTCCCCCTTCTTTACAGTAGCCAAGCCTCAACAGTACGTTGAAGCACTCCGATCAGCAAAGCAGGAAAAGGTTGCGGCAGTACTGATTCAGTCGGTCCGTTCTTCATGCTTCCAAGGCATGGCATTCTTGCCACGAAGGCTCAGTTGTGCATAATTCATGATATTGTAAGTTTCAAAGTGAAAACACAATGGAAGATATGAACAACTCCTGCATCTGCCAAAGCAACATTTTTATTTTGTCCCAATCAAATACAACAGGCTTTCATGTATGAAATGGCTACACAAATGTTATCCAACGAGAAATGTTATTGTGTCTCTCAATGAGATAATTCCTTGCACAAATCTAGTCATCGGTTCAATAACGACAAGCCGCCGCACCCCTGATAAGATACATACATGATGTCAGAAATTCAAACCGATCTGTCAAATTTATGTTAGAAATCATCAATTTTATAGACTGATCTCATGTAAAATGCAATCCTCACTCACTCCCTACATGCATGCGCTTTTATCTCACAAACTAGTACCTGGAACAGACAATTGATCCAACACCTCGAGCAACGTACTCGTGCTCAAACAGGTATGACACTGTCTCCGCCCATTCACCTGATATTGCAGCTCCAAAGCCTAAAAAGAGGGTTCAGTATAGAGTTGGATTATAATCACAAAGAAAACAAATACACTGTAAAAATGCAGTGCATGGATATATACAGAAAAGTTAGCAAGAACCATAGCAATTTGTGCAGTTGAGCGTATGCCCTGGTTTCAAGTGGACTTATGGACCATTGAACTCACTGATTCAATCATTCAATTATTAATGCAACAAATAAATGAGCCATTGGACATCAGCCTGGCCAGATAACTTCATGTTCTATTTTCTTCCTCTTCACATTTGATGAACCAACATCACAACATTCAAGCTGTGTCATCTAATTATGTAACAGAACGGACATCACAGAAGCACATGAGTCCAAATTTATGCATATCAAAAGAAGGTAACGGATACAGGCTCAAAGCAAGATGAAGGGAACATACATTCTCCACGGTCAATTGCTCAAGTTCAATGCAAGCGTAAACATCATTCTCCGCCAGAGCCATGATATCACTGTAGAAACAGGTTAATGCTGAGTGTTAAATTGAGTGAACAGGGCAGTTGCAAGATAACCACATCAGCTATCCTGGCGTTTTCTCTAAAGATACTGATGCTTTGCTTGGGTATATCGACTCCAGTTTTTCAGAAACATCATATACAAAACATCTGAAACAGGGCCAAATGTGAAAGATATAAAGGATATAAATTAGCTGATGAACGCTATAGGATATCCGGTGACACCAAATTTATCAGCAAAAATAAACCAAGATTATGCCAAATGGACCAAAGAAGCAAAGAGTTCAAAGTTTCAACTTTCAAGACACGGCCAGTTGGCCACATTACATGCATGGACTATTGACCTCACAGCCATTCATCAATCTTACCAAATGGACCACACAACTGATGTGCAGTGTACAATGAGGAATGCAATTCACATTTAGGAATCTTTTATCCTTTAGCAGCTTAGGATGCTGATCAGAAAACAAGCAGAAGTGCCACCAGGACAAACATGATAGGTCTACCAACTCCTTTTCTAATAACTTCACTAAGATAATTAGTACCACCCTCTCAAAATCCAGATGAACCCAGTCAACCTAACCAGAAATTTAGTCACAAGACATAATTTTTCAGAAATCCATGACCGATGAAAAATGTGGTAAATAGGCCATGTTTATCTTGCTGTGAAGGGAATAGACACATGAGTACGATCGAAAAGGCACCAAATAGTATACAGACAGTGCATTTATAATAATGGCCAGTGTGTATCTAGTACTAGTAGTTACTCCCTCCGGTCCTTTTTAGTTCGCATATAAGGTTTGTCTGAAGTCAAACCTCGTAAACTTTGACCGAATTTATAGAGAAAAATACCAACATTCAGAATGTGAAAATCAACAACATTAGATGCATCATGACTTTAGTTTTCATATTGTATAAATTTAGTATTGTAGATATTAATATTTTTTCATATAAATATGGTCAAACTTTATGAAGCTTGACTTCAGACAATTCTTATATGCGGAGTAAAAAGGACCGGAGGGAGTACTAGTAAATGCGTACGTACAATGCACATTGATATCAAGTAGGGTATTAATTGAGAGTTAAAAAAAGGTAGGATATTATTGCATGCTGATGTATTAGGTAGGATATGTTTTTAGGAAAGGTAGTATTAATTACATGGTTAGTCCTAATGTTAACATTTGGTATGATATTGATTGCACACTAAACATGTTGAGCGCTCATCATTGGAGCAATCAAGGTCGTTGCACATGGTTTGATGACCAAGATTAGTTGGATCTGCCCCCTTTCGGTCTTCTTATATTGGTATAGATAATAGTGTGTATCTAGTAATAGTTATAAAGAGTGACCTGTAGGTATACTTGCCTAAGCTTTAATGCTGCACCATACTTTATACCTAGTAATATTTATAAAGAGTGACCTGTAGGTATACTTGACCAAGATTAGTTTGATGCACATGGTTTGATGACCAGAAAGTTTGTTATGTTTTAGTAATGCTGCACCATAATCCTCAAATACAAATGCAATAAGCAACAGCTAATCAGTATGTGTTCTTAGCATATAACAAAATCTGCATTCCTTTCCAAAAGCAAAGCTGTGATTTTGCTACTGTTAGACTGTTGGGTGACAATTAATGACCAGAATTATTAAGAGCAAGCTCTTGTTTTAGGGTGCATCCTGTCATCAGACAAAGATAACCAGTGTTTATTCAAGCCCCAGTGGGCAACTTCATCAAGCATGGTTAATTGAGTATATCAATACAAAAGTGCAGGACAGTAATAGCAGTATATCAATACCTGAGTGAGTAGACATCAAGAAGGGATCCATTATCATCAACTATAGGAATTGAGCTTATTCTATCTGTAGAATGAAAAAAAATGTAACAGTTAGATTCAGTAGCAGTTACTTCATAATGATGTAAAATCTCGCACGTGCCGTTTAAAAAGGAACACGTTTAATAGAGAACCTCAACTTCGTAAGATGAGTCCCATTTTTTTAAGCATTTCAAGTAGTGTCACGTCATCTATGTGGATTGCTGGATGGCAGGTTTCCAGGAATCCAACAACTAAAATCTGATTATTGTATTTTACAAAGAGTAAAATACACTACAAGTCCTAAAACTATTCGCCAAGTTAGTCCTAATACTATGAAAATGCACATCTAGGTCCTAAAAGTTTGCTAAGTGTGTCGCCCGCAGTCCTATCCGTGCTGCATCAGCTTTTGACTTGCACGCGTGGCAGGTTGACCATTGGCATGTGGCAGCTTTTTGCATAAACCCCCGTAAAAGGTCCCCTCTTCTAATTTGTGGCACCTCCTCTTTGCACGCATCCTCTCTGTTGCCCACCTCCCCACCTGAGCGGATCCTGTCCAACCTGCACAAAACACTTACAATCCTCGTGTATAGGCTACTAGCGTGGCACAAAGCGAGAAAAAAACAAGACAAAGAAACATGGAAGCAAAAGGGAACGAATAGAAATACGTGCATTGCATGTGGATGCGGAGCTACAATAACGACACCATCAAATTGACCGATGGGAAATAACGAGGGGGCAGAGAGGAAGGCACACACCAGACTAATCGAGCTAGAACTCACCACTGGCGGAGATCGGGGCAGCATCTCGAGAAACGAAGTCGGGGACAAACATTCCTATTGAAGCGTTGTTGTACGCATGACGACAAGTCGGTGGTGAGGATGTGTTCGGCGCGTCGTGGTGCTCCTCTAAGTGGGGGGAATCGGTTCGGCATACTCCGGTTACCCTGATTGCCGGTGGCGACAACGGCGAACACAATAGTGGCGCAACTTGTAAGGTGGCATCGATTGTGAAGAGCATTGTCGTCGCGTCATCTGATGCGGTCTATAGAGACGATGGGGAGAACTTGAGGCGCTTGGTGGTTTATATTGCATATGACAAGATGTGCCCACCCAAACATGAGTGCATCAGTAACACAATGGCCGTAGACGGCAAGAACAAGAGGAACTACGGGACCTAGTTGTGCCATGTCGAGGAAGTAGATGTAGGACACCTTGTGGAACATATTGGGTACGAGCTCAAGTACACCGCTGCCAATTTTGCGTTTGCGCCACATTCACCGCTAGAATATGGTTGTCGGAGGTGGAGAGGAAGCCAAGGGAAAGAGCGAGTGCGAAGGGAAGGGGCCACAAAATTAGAAGAGTGGACTTTATGGTGGGTTTTGTGCAAAATATTGCCACATAACAGTGGTCGGCCTAACACGCATGCAAGTCAAAGCTGATGCAACACTGATAGGACTGCGGGTGACACACTTGACAAACTTTTAGGACCTATATATGCATGTTTCATGGTATCAGGACTAATCTGACACCCCTCAAATAGTTTTAGGGCTTCTGGTACTTTACTCTTTTACAAATATAGCTGTCCAAATTTCTCGGTTGAGAGTTTAATGGGTACTCCATTAAACTAGCCATGGACGGGTGCGTGGAAGCTATCTATCCATGTGCCAGAACTATGAGTTGGTTGCGAGATCTTATGGGTTTCAGCTCTAGCCTACCCCAACTTGTTTGGGACTAAAGGCTTTGTTGTTGTTTGTTGTTGTTTAGTGTTTAATGGGTACTCCATCTATTCATAAATAGACGATTCTCCGATATGCAACTTTGACCGTTATATTTTGTGTGGATGTATTAGGGGGGAAATCCAAACCTGTTGCAGGATAAATGTATTTCTCATGACAAATCTAAATGTATCATTTTTGTCTAAACCAGCCTAAATGTTTTTTTAGTATATTAGTCCTTAGGAAGTTTGACTGCTCACTTTGTAAAACTCATCTATTTCTGGACAGAGGTTATAATTCAGGAGGGCGAGGTATTAGAGTTAACAGGAAAAACTCAAATGTGTCACTGCAAAAGATGACAACTAATGGGATGTCTGCATGAGTCAATGATGACACGTGTTAGAAGCCTTTGTACAAGTCCTGGGCACATTTATTTCAGACTTGATTGTTCACTTGAAATTGATTACCTGCACTATTCAAGGTACTGATCACCTATTCCCACAAAAAAAGGGAACTAGTCACCTACTTAATTTGATTATGTAGCCAACAACCACCGCGCCATATTCTTATGGATCAACTGGGGAAAATAACATGACTATCTGCATTTCAAATGTCATTCATATGGTACCTTCCAGAAGAAAATCCAGGCAAGTAATTAGAGGAGCACTCAGTCCCGATGTTCTAAGCTGTCTAGTACTTGCCCTTCCAGTATGCTGCGACCATGTACCAATAGGAATACTGGAAATCTGATTTCGCAAAATGGGATAACCTTCTGGTTGTTCTTGGAGCTTTGAGCAAAGAACTAAATACATCATCAAGGTAAAGGTAAGCTCAAATCGAGATGCAGGTAAAATTAGCTAGGAGAACAAAGTCTCATAAAAAATACCGTACATTTCAAAATCCCTGGAAGAGTTGCAAGATTAAGTAACGGTATCCCTGATATATCCATCGAGGACTTAAAGATAGGGACTGAAGATATTTCATTTTGTATTATAGTCAGTGCCACATCCCTTAAATTATCCGAATCCTTAACCTGAAGAAAGACATTGTAGGGAAAAAGAAAAAGGACAATTATTATTTCACCTTACTGATAAAAAAGAATTAAAAAAAATGTGATTCCAACAATTTTCAACTCCTGCAAATACAGAAGATTCAAACTATCTGGCATGTTTGGATGTGGAGGAATTTAGGCTTTGGAATACCCAGGCCCCATTCTACAATATCCCGGGTTAGCAGAAAGAATCCCAACAATGAATGGTAGATCAGTCAATATGAATGTTCAAGTAACGATATTGACATATATTGGAAAATGATGGTAGCATTATATTTCTGGGCATATAATTAGTTTTTCCTATTTGCCAATGCTGATCTTTAGAATGTTTACACAGCTAATCAGATGAGAGAAGCCTGGAAAATGTACAGGAAAATACATGAACTAATGGCCTTCTTTGCATGCCTGCGACATCAGCCCCTCCATAATACTGCAGTTTTGCTTCTTTCCAAGCAGAAACTGAATGCATTTCAAGCTCTTCATGGCCCAGAACTCGAATGTTCCTCTGCAACTGCAGATATGAGAATTAGTAAAAACCTCACTGACAGAGGAAGAAATACAGTAATTGAGATCTCACCTTTCTCAAAATTAATACAAAATCAGAAGCAGTTAGCATGCCTGTTACGGTTCCTTGGCCATCATCCCAAAGAGGAACCAAAGCAAGGCCCTAAAACAAGAAAAGGTTAATTGCGTACTACTCTTATGGCATTTGATTGACAAGGTAAATCACATGTTGGCTAGCGGACCAAGCCATACATGAATACACCAGGACAAATACCAACACAAATAGAACCTTGAAAAGTAAATGATAATTTTTCTCATCTAAATTACCTTACTAAATGGAGGTACAGTGGTGATAGTAATTGTGTTATTCTGGGTAAAGATAAAGGAGATGTCTGCTGGTATAGAATTTGGATAACTGTATAACATATAGGGCGGGATGGGATTTGCGGCTAATGATGAGGGTACTTGTTCCAAGAATATTTTTAAAATTCCTCAATAACATGATGATCCAACACAGGGAAGTTCAGACATAACGAAGTAAAAAAAACAAAAGCACACATAGCAGTTCTTGCAAACACATACCTCATCATGCATAATATTAAATGCTTGTTTGACAGGAAGCCGAGCATCCAAAATTGCTATCTGAAATACTTATGTGAAAACTGATTATTGCATGGTCAAAGACAAAGTGTTGATCATAAAACAAGAGCCTAACCTTGCTAGAAACAGGAACAACATCATATATGGTATTATGTAATAGTATTTCAGAGACCCGATGGCGGAAAACTGCAATCTGCATGCCCGGGTTTCGAGATGGTGGTTCTGGTGGCATCTGTATGGAGATTTATGGCACAGTACACAATTAAGCATTAGTTATTCAGGAGAGTCTACAAATTATGCAAGACAAAAAGTAAAATTTGGAACTTTGACACGTACTGTTGTCAAGATAGTACCCTCATCCAAATTCATTCTTCTAATGGGAGATGGCTCTAGCTGTACAGCCGGGTGTGTATTATTCTCCACAAGTGTGACAAGCATTTCATTGCTGATCAGACCATATTCATCACGTACAATAGGTTTTGTGTCATCACATCTCCAGACACCATCCACCAAAAAGCGGTACTGAATTGAAGCAAAAGACCACATCAATGTAAGCATATGCATTAATAAAACACAGAAGCTGGAGAATATTGTACGAAAGTAGTGGGGCACTGGTACGGAAAGCATAGAAGGAATATACTATCTGCAAAAAAATTACCAGCGCAAGATCATGTTTGAGTTGCTTCCTAACCTAAGAACGGAACTATAAAGAATCACATTGGGAACGTCACTAGCACAATGCCCATATTGCTACAGACTACAGATTCAAATAAATCTGGGCCAGATCCGACGAACTATATCTGCTTCTGCCAGATCCATTAGGTGGCATAGCCCAAAGGTGGCCAGACCGCCGCCACCAGTTGACAGCTTTATAGGGATAAATGGTAGAATGTTCAAGAACAAGTGAGTGAATTTGCTGCATAAACGCAATGTTTCCTACAATTACATAAGAGTGAGTTGTAAAAGAATAGCAGCAAAGGGCTTTATAATTAGAGTCATGCTTGGCTGCATTTGCAGAAATAGAAGGTGCTAAATCTTGAAGCAAAACAGCCAAAATACAAAACCCAATATTGAGTATGCGAAAGATTCCATGGTTATAATTAGTTAGGCAATAATTTTGAAAGATCTTATGGATTGCTAAGTAACAAGGTAAAGGGATGTCAATGCATGGCAAATCAGACAAATTTGGTACAATTCAAGTATTAATAGCTTCCAGCAGAAAAGAGGCTTAGTAATAACTCAAGAAAAGATGGAATAAATGGCAAAAAAGGAAACCTGGTCACAACATACTGCAAATTACAAACGGCATTACAGGCATTGATGTTGTATACTCAAATCTAGAGCAGCCGTTAAGCCCGTTACATAACATCTCCAACTTCTTGTCTGGAGTTATGGAGACATGGAACAGCTTCTTGTCCTCATTCATTTTTTAGCATTAAAGATTAATAACTCCCTACCTATTAAGTTCACTAGATAGATGCGCATGTCTATGGCTTTGAAACAGGTAAGACTTCAAACCATGAAAAAGGGCAAGTTGAATCTTTACAATTTTTGTACAGGTCAAAGTGCAAAACTAGGAATGTCAATGGTGCAGCTGAAATAACAGTATTTCCCCTCAAACTCCAAATAGTAAATGTAACAGGTCAACTTTTGATTTCCCGCTTTTTTGGCAGCATGCTCTACGACGAGTGGCGGTACTATCAGAAGTTGTTAGCTACCAGCGTTCGACATAAAAATATGGCATGTATCTGGCACTAGATCTAAGATGTCATTTATTACGACCATGCCTGGTTTATCTGCTAGTGCACAGGGCCTACAATCATAGAACATCAGTAGCATATGTTATCAAACAAGACATCAATTATGTTAGGCATTCCTCAAAACAAAACAAAATCACTGTAGGCCAATTGTACATTATTTCAGACCTAGCCCTTGTGATCCTATGTCTAACCAGAGTTTTCATACGGCTACTGCCTGCCACACTGCAAGACAGTCATCAAAAGCAGCAAAAGGGTCACATAGAAGCATAACAGTCAAAAGGTATCTGACATCAGTAAACCACCACTCGTCATCCATATGCAGATTTTAATCACTGCGTGCAATTGACGTCAGATCACCAGTTAAGCTCACTAACTGTAAAATCTGTATGACAGCTCCCTGCTACTGGCAAAATGGATACAGCTTGTACGCATAAAATAGCTCGACCCAAGATCGGCTACATTCTCACTTGTGTGTCAATGATAACTACTTCACTTGTTCATCCGTTCATTCATGCTCGAATACAATACATTGAGCCAGCACCTTCGATGGCCATCCACCACAACTCAACTACTGCAACAAACCTTATAGATGCATTGCCGTCCATGCGCCCGTCTGACAGGAAAAAATGGACACAGGGACAAACACAAAATCAACACGATAAGCCCTCCCGACAAGCAACTCGATCCTGCTTGTCTGAAAAACACCATAGCTCATACATACAAGCACGCCAATCGTAACTAACAAGCCTAGCAGCAAAGCCATAAACAGTGCAACAGCACACAAATACATAATCGGAGCGAGGAGCGGGCGTAATTTAGGCAATTCGAGCATAATCTAGGCAATTCGAGCATAACGCACCTGATAAAGCCCTGGTGGGAGATCGAACACCACCTGGAACTCAGTCCCGACGAGCCCCATGGGGCACTCCCTCCAGCTGACAAGAAAAAGAAGATGAAATCAGTATTACCAATGGAAAAAAGATCCAGCTTCTGGGCACCGAGATCGAGTCCCTGCGGCCCACCCGGTGAAGCTGCCACAGAAGGAGGCGCGCTGGCCGCCGAAGGGCCAGGAGAAGCGGCGGTGCACCATTGGAGAAGCCCCGGGCCAAGAACCCTAGGAGTGAGTGTCGCGCGCCCTCCGCGCCGAGCAGGGCCTATAGCTAGTCGAGACCCGAGTCCATCCAAGGACCAGCAGCCCGGATTGGGTTGTAGGAGAGCACGCGAGGGCAAAGGACGGTAAGGATTGGCGTGAGGTGAAATAAAAAGAGGAATTTTGGTGCGAGGAGGGAGAGGGAGGGAGGGAGGGAGGCGGAGATGGAGAAGCGAGGGAGGAGTGAAGAGAGAGAAAAGCGTTGGTGTTTAGTGTTGGAGTGCGTGGAACGTTTGTTTTTTTCCGCTTTCGTTTTGGTTGGCTTGGGTTGTTGGAGTGAAGAGCCTTGTAGTGTGCTCATGGCTTTGGACGCTGCTCCATGCCACTCGTGCACCACCAATTCCCTACGGCGCACACTACATCTCCAGCAACTAAAAACCTGTAAAAGTTGCTTTTCCACGTAATTAGAGCAAATCTCCATCTTCATCCTCATCCATCTCCACTAATATTAAAAGCGCGAGTAGGATTGGATCCATATAACACCAGCCGTACGATTACTTGCATCTAACGGTCTAAAGTTGTTCAATGTTGTATCGACATAAGTGATACCCCGTAATCAGAGCCCTTAATCACCTAAATCTAATGATCTAGACTACCCCAATGATGTACTTCCTCTGTAAACTAATATAAGAGTGTTTAGATAACTAAAATAGTAATCTAAACACTCTTATATTAGTTTACGGAGGGAGTACCAAGTAAACCCATTACCAAGGCGAACAAACTGCCTTACACACACGGTTTATACAGGTTCATGTCACACGGTGACGTAATACCCTACTTCCCGTTTGTGGTTGGTTGATGGTGGTCGTATGATGAAGCTTAGATACACTCGGGTTTGTTGGTATGTTCGGGGAAGCTTTGACGTGCTCGGATGAGCCTTGGGTATGCTTAGGGCTCATGTGATGGCCTAGACTACGCTCCCGAGCATCCTTCTAGTGGCTATCTTACTCCCGACCTTGTTACTGGTGTGTATCTTTTTCTTCTGGTTGAGCTCTTCCCTCTCGGTGGTCGTGGTCCTCCCTTTATATAAGCCTGGGGGGCACCACAGTGGCCACTTTACATATGTGGGAACATAAGTCGAATACGTGGGCTAGAGCCCACGTAGCACCGAATTACACAATTCCTCGCCTAGGATTCGTACACCTGTGGCGATCTATGGTTGGTAGTCTTCTTTTGCATTTAATGCAAGGTGTTAGACATGTCTTGGTTTGCATTCGTGGTCATTTGAACACGCACGACGCTCAGCATGCGTGTGCCATGTTCGGGTTGCGAGCACGCCTGCAAAGGCGTCACTGATGACGTTTTATCCTCTAGCCTGTTGATCCTCTGTGACACAGATCTTGCCAACGATCTACATACCTCTATTGTGGCTTTTGAAAGGACGTGTACTTCTACTGGATGTTTTAGTTCACTTTCTCCCTCTCATGCCCTGACCTAATTCCGTGGATCGGGCACCCCGTCCCGATTATGCCAACAGATCGATTCTGGACTCCTCGTGTTACTCTCTCTCTCTCTCTCTCTCTCTCTCTCTCTAACACCAAACCGAGCACGGCCGCTCTGATTCCTTCGTCGATGCCATATTCGCCGCTTCACTGCCAGAAAGGACGCCGCCGACGAATTTCCTCACCATCGTGGACCATCCTCCTCCCGCACGCCATAGTTGGACCTCTTCACCAAGCTATGTTACGGGATCCTGAACACGGGTCTTCATTCCATCGCGAATTAGTGTTCATCCGCGGTATTTTTCTGTGGATATATATTGCATGTTTGATCCATAAAAACTTAGGGTTCTCATTGTATGCAGTTTGTAGATCTCCCTCGCATACAAATCTTTGAAGGGTGACCTTGTGTTTTATCTCGATCGGTGGAATTGTTGTAGACTCTAGTTGTGCAAACTTCTTTGTATGTACAAATTTCCCTTGGACCACTATTTTAATTTCAAAATCATTTATCCCACCCAAAGAATATGTTAAGGAAGTATTTACATTTCTCTCGGGTCACTGTTTTATTTCCAAAGTCACCTGTGTGTATTCATGCATTCTTCTATTTTGCCTCACACCTTGATCCTCTTCACAGGTACAATGGCCTCTCTCGATTCATCCCTGAACACTACAAAAAAGACAAATATGTGATGATACGCCTTTATCATAGTAGGTCACGTTTTCTGTCACCCATATGCATCTGTGACGTTTTTATGGCAGAATCAAGATAGTCATACCTGCGTTGTCGGGGATGTGTTACATGGCAATAATCCATTTTCACTTCCATGGTGATAAATGGCGTGTCATGAAAGTGTTTTCGTCAAGAGTAACCGAACACATGGCAGCCACCCTAACGGACCGTCCTTAAGCTATCGAGTCAAGTTCCAGATCCGATACCCGTTGACAGCCCCAACCAAATGGTGATTTTCCTCGTGACGGATTCTCATTCGCCAACAAAGCCATGTGTCAGCTCTACATTATGACAGGTGTCGCCCATCCAATGGACTATACGCGCCTATGAAACGACGACACGTGGCAAGGCCCAACAGTGGCCCTTTTAGTAAAATATGTTGGCCCAGTCAGAGGCCCACAAGATTTAGTGAAAAGTTAGTGGGTTGTCTTGTTAATAGTCCATTATGTCTTTAGGCCCAATTACCACCCACCAGTAGTTCTGGCCCATTAATAGTCCACTGTGTCTTCGGGCCCAATTACGGTCTGGGGTGTCTTCCGGGCTGTTAAAGGCCCATGGTACACTTTGACCCATTTTGGCCCGATGTTTATTTCAGCCTGTTAGCGGCCCTTGGTGGAATTGTGTCATTTTCTGCCCGTGCATGTCTTTCGGCTCTTTCAGCCTGTTAGTGGTCCATTGTAGAGATGGGCCCATTTCCAGCCTGGTGTGTATTTCGGCCTATTAATGGCACGTGCTACACTTGGGACTATTTCTGGTCCGACATGACTTTCGACCTATTAACGGCTCGTAGTTGTTAGGACCAAGGGTACAGCGAAAATAAGATTAAGAACATGAACACTGAAATAGAACAGTCACAGTTACTTGAAATAAAACACACCAACCGAGACAGATTATCAAAACTTTCGATGAAAGTGTTGATAATCGTTCTGGTATAGTGACAAAGAATTTTCACAACGACAATAGTAACACATAATGGAAACAGAATAAATAGCATAGATGAATAGATACGAATGAGAACAATCACCCTACCAAGAGATACTCACCACAGCATAACTAAGCTGAATAACAAGATAACACCAAAGGATTAGCAAGCGAGCATACAGACAAACAACTTTGAAAACAACAAACTATAGTATACATAACATAGCTAAGCCATAGAAGATGGAATGATATAGGACATAGAGCACTGAATATAAACTAATGAAAGTATTGTATTAGAGAAGAATGAACTAGTGGTGCTCGATGGCGTGCTATGACGATGCCATGAACCTAGGGTAGGGTCATAGGCCTGACCTAGATGCCCTACCAAGGTCACTACCCTAGAGTCAAGAACATTCAAAGTACAACAAAGGATACCAACTGAAGTCACTTTGGAGTGCGATCCACTCGACCAGTTATCTCACTCAAATACCCCAATTCCATTCGACCAAGATGAAGTCATTTGACCATACAAGAAACCACTCGGAGTACAGAAGACCTAAAGCCACCCTAGGATGGCAACGTCAGGCGTTCAGTCCGTAGTCTTAAAGATCATTTACAACTCTTTATAGCTAGCGTTACCAGTAACGCCATGTCTCAATGTATATTGAACCCCGTGCAACGTGGGATGGCTGGGGTCCTGGCGCACTCTATATAAGCCACCCCCTCCTCTGGCACAAGGGTTCGCACCCCCTGTAACTCTCACGCATAATCCAGTCGACCAAGCCTCCGGGCACCAAGACGTAGGGTTGTTACTTCCTCCGAGAAGAGCCTGAACTCGTAAATCTTGCGTGCACAACTTCATCGTAGCTAGGGCCTTGCCTCCTCTGACGTACCCCCTATTCTTATTGTCAGACTTGCTCCCACGACATGCTACTTGTGTGTTTCGGTGGGATTTTCCCCGAAGAGGAACGGTGAAGCAATATAGTAGTTGATAAGTATTTTCCTCAGTGAGAACTAAGGTTATCGAACCAATAGGAGAACCACGCAAATCCTAGTGAACAACACCTGCACACACAAGAGAAAATACTTGCACCCAACGCGGGCAAGAGGGTTGTCAATCCCCTTGAAGTCGTTACTTGCAAGGATCAAATATGGTTGTGGTAGATATAGAAATTGCAAACTAAAAGAAAAGTAAATAAATTGCAACGAAGTAATTTTGGTTTTAGTAATATGATTAAAGTAGACCGGGGGCCATAGTTTTCACTAGAGGCTTCTCTCTCAAAACATAGCATACGGTGGGTAAACAAATTATTGTTGGGCAATTGATAGAAAAGCGCATAGTTATGACGTTATTCATGGCAATGATCACATACATAGGCATCACGTCCGTGACAAGTAGACCGGCTCCTACCTGCATCTACTACTATTACTCCACCAATCGACCGACTCCTGCCTGCATCTATGGTATTAAGTTCATGACAAACAGAATAACGCTTTGAGCAAGATGACATGATGTAGATAGAATAAAACCAAGCAATATGATTAAACCTCCTACGTACCCGGGCACCGAGACATAGGGCTATTACTTCCTCCGAGAAGAGCCTGAACTCATAAATCTTGCGTGCACAACTTCACCGTAGCTAGGGCCTTGCCTCCTCCTACGTACCCCCTATTCTTACTGTCAGACTTGCTCCCACGACAGTTGGCGCCCACCGTGGGGCAGGCGTCTTAGCAACTTCCGGTGAGGTTGTAGTTTTTTTTCGATCTCCATCAACATGGTTTCTGGCGGTGGTTTGGCTTTGGGCCACGAGATCCGTCTCGGCATGCTCGTCTTCATCGCCGACGACTCCGCCTGGCTCCAGGAGGCCCCCCTCGACGCCGAGGCCCTTCCTATCCGCAAGTCAGCGCACTTTCGCACGAGTGCCTGCGACGTCCTCCTACGGCAGCCGTCGACCCAGTATCGGTCGGCTCCCTCATCATCCACTCTCCCTGTTGTACGCCGTCGCAAGCGGTTTGGTCGATCGCGGCTCCAGTGGTGGGTGAAGCACGCAGTGGCCCGCCAGTCGGTTGAAGGAAATATGCCCTAGAGGCAATAATAAAGTTATTATTTATTTCCTTATTTCATGATAAATGTTTATTATTCATGCTAGAATTGTATTAACAGGAAACATAATACATGTGTGAATACATAGACAAAACAGAGTATCACTAGTATGCCTCTACTTGACTAGCTCGTTGATCAAAGATGGTTAAGTTTCCTAGCCATAGACATGAGTTGTCATTTGATAAACGGGATCACATCATTAGGAGAATGATGTGATTGACTTCACCCATTCTGTTAGCTTAGCACTTGATCGTTTTAGTTTACTGCTATTGCTTTCTTCAT
The DNA here is from genome assembly GCF_002575655.3 of Aegilops tauschii subsp. strangulata. Taxonomy (NCBI): domain Eukaryota; kingdom Viridiplantae; phylum Streptophyta; class Magnoliopsida; order Poales; family Poaceae; genus Aegilops; species Aegilops tauschii. Next base: position 371,409,622 of record NC_053036.3, read on the forward strand.
GATTTATACATGTTTCTATAACTATGAGATTATGCAACTCCCGATTATCGGAGGAACACTTTGTGTGCTACCAAACATCACAACGTAACTGGGTGATTATAAAGGTGCTCTATAGGTGTCTCCGATGGTACTTGTTGAGTTGGCATAGATCGAGATTAGGATTTGTCACTCCGATTGTCAGAGAGGTATCTCTGGGCCCTCTCGATAATGCACATCACTACAAGCCTTGCAAGCAATGTGACTAATGAATTAGTTGCGGGATGATGCGTTACGGAACGAGTAAAGAGACTTGCCGGTAATGAGATTGAGCTAGGTATTGAGATACCGACGGTCGAATCTCGGGCAAGTAAAATATCGATGACAAAGGGAACAACGTATGTTGTTATGCGGTTTGACCGATAAAGATCTTCGTAGAATATGTAGGAACCAATATGAGCATCCAGGTTCCGCTATTGGTTATTGACCGGAGACGTGTCTCGGTCATGTCTACATAGTTCTCGAACCCGTATGGTCCGCACGCTTAAAGTTCTGTGACGATCGGTATTATGAGTTTATATGTTTTGATGTACCGAAGGTAGTTCGGAGTCCCGGATATGATCACGGACATGACGAGGAGTCTCGAAATGGTCGAGACATAAAGATCGATATATTGGACGACTATATTTGGACATCGGAATGGTTCCGGGTGAATTCGGGAATTTACCGGAGTACCGAGAGGTTACCGGAACCCCCCGGTAAGTGTATGGGCCTTATTGGGCCTTAGTGGAATAGAGGAGGAGGAGCATAGGAGGGGGCGCCCCCCCAAGCCCAATCCGAATTGGGTGAGGGGGCCGTGCCCCCTTTCCTTCTTCTCTCCCTCCTCTTTCCCACCTCTCATACTCCAACTTGGAAAAAGGGGAATCCTACTCCCGGTGGGAGTAGGACTCCCCTTGGCACGCCCTCCTCCTGGCCGGCCGCCTCCTCCCCCTAGCTCCTTTATATACGGGGAGGGGGGCACCCCTTGGAGACATAACAATTGATCATTGATCTCTTAGCCGTGTGCGGTGCCCCCCTCCACCATAATCCGCCTCGGTCATATTGTAGCGGTGCTTAGGAGAAGCCCTGCGTCGGTAACTTCATCAACATCGTCATCACGCCGTCGTGCTGACGAAACTCTCCTTCGAGCTCTACTGGATCGTGAGTTCGCGGGACGTCACCAAGCTGAACGTGTGCGGAACACGGAGGTGCCGTACGTTCGGTACTAAGGATCGGTCGATCGTGAAGACGTACGACTACATCAACCGCGTTGTCATAACGCTTCTGCTTTCAGTCTACGAGGTTACGTGGACAACACTCTCCCGCTCGTTGCTATGCATCACGATGATCTTGCATGTGCGTAGGAAAAAAATTCAAATTACTACGTTCCCCAACAGTGGCATCCGAGCCAGGTTTATGCGTAGATGTTATATGCACGAGTAGAACACAAGTGAGTTGTGGGCGATACAAGTCATACTGCTTACCAGCATGTCATACTTTGATTCGGCGGTATTGTTGGATGAAGCGGCCCGGACCGACATTACGCGTACACTTACGCGAGACTGGTTCTACCGACGTGCTTCGCACACAGGTGGCTGGCGGGTGTCAGTTTCTCCAACTTTAGTTAAATCGAGTGTGGCTACGCCCGGTCCTTGTGAAGGTTAAAACAACACTAACTTGACGAAATATCGTTGTGGTTTTCATGCGTAGGTAAGAACGGTTCTTGCTCAGCCCGTAGTAGCCACGTAAAACTTGCAACAACAAAGTAGAGGACGTCTAACTTGTTTTTGCAGGGCATGCTGTGATGTGATATGGTCAAGACATGATGCTAAATTTTATTGTATGAGATGACCATGTTTTGTAACGATGTTATCGGCAACTGGCAGGAGCCATATGGTTGTCGCTTTATTGTATGCAATGCAATCGCCCTGTAATTGCTTTACTTTTCACTAAGCGGTAGCGATAGTCGTAGAAGCAATATTTGGCGAGACGACAACGATGCTACGATGGAGATCAAGGTGTCACGCCGGTGATGATGGTGATCATGACGGTGCTTTGGAGATGGAGATCAAAGGCACAAGATGATGATGGCCATATCATATCACTTATATTGATTGCATGTGATGTTTATCTTTTATGCATCTTATTTTGCTTAGATCGACGGTAGCATTATAAGATGATCTCTCACTAAATTTCAAGGTATAAGTGTTCTCCCTGAGTATGCACCGTTGCGAAAGTTCGTCGTGCCGAGACACCACATGATGATCGGGTGTGATAAGCTCTACGCTCACATACAATGGGTGCAAGCCAGTTTTGCACACGCACAATACTCGGGTTAAACTTGACGAGCCTAGCATATGCAGATATGGCCTCGGAACACTGGAGACCGAAAGGTCGAGCGTGAATCATATAGAAGATATGATCAACATAGTGATGTTCACCATTGAAAACTACTCCATCTCACGTGATGATCGGACATGGCTTAGTTGATATGGATCACGTGATCACTTAGATGATTAGAGGGATGTCTATCTAAGTGGGAGTTCTTAAGTAATATGATTAATTGAACTTTAATTTATCATGAACTTAGTCCTGGTAGTATTAGCATATCTATGTTGTAGATCAATAGCTCGCGTTTAGCTTCCCTGTTTTATTTTTGATATGTTCCTAGAGAAAACTAAGTTGAAAGATGTTAGTAGCAATGATGCGGATTGGATCCATGATCTAAGGATTATCCTCATTGCTGCACAGAAGTATTATGTCCTTGATGCACCGCTAGGTGATAGACCGATTGCAAGAGCAAATGCATACGTTATGAACGTTTGGCAAGCTCGATATGATGACTACTTGATAGTTTAGTGCACCATGCTTTACGACTTAGAATCGGGGTTTCAAAGACATTTTTGAAACGCCACGGATCATATGAGATGTTCCGAGAGTTGAAATTAATATTTCAGACTCATGCCCATGTCGAAAGGTATGAGACCTTTGACAAGTACTTTGCCTACAAGATGGAGGAGAATAGCTCAGCTAGTGAGCATGTGCTCAGAATGTCTGAGTACTACAATCACTTGAATCAAATGGGAGTTAATCTTCCAGATAAGATAGTGATTGACAGAGTTCTCTAGTCACTAGCACCAAGTTACTAGAACTTCGTGATGAACTATAATATGCAAGGGATAACGGAAACGATTCCCAAGCTCTTCATGATGCTGAAATCGACGAAGGTAGAAATCAAGAAAAGCATCAAGTGTTGATGGTTGACAAGACCACTAGTTTCAAGAAAAGGGCAAAGAGAAGAAGGGGAACTTCAAGAAGAACGGCAAGCAAGTTGCTGCTCAAGTGAAGAAGCCCAAGTCTGGACCTAAGCCTGAGACTGTGTGCTTCTACTGCAATGGAAATGGTCACTGGAAGTGGAACTGCCCTAGATACTTGGCGGATAAGAAGGATGGCATAGTGAACAAAGGTATATTGGATATACATGTTATTGATGTATACTTTACTAGTGTTTATAGCAACCCCTCGGTATTTGATACTGGTTCAGTTGCTAAGAGTAGTAACTTGAAACGGGAGTAGCAGAATAAACAGAGACTAGTTAAGGGTGAAGTGACGATGTGTGTTGGAAGTGGTTCCAAGATTGATATGATCATCATCGCACACTCCCTATACTTTCGGGATTAGTGTTGAACCTAAATGAATGTTATTTGGTGTTTGCGTTGAGCATAAATATGATTTGATCATGTTTATTGCAATACGGTTATTCATTTAAAGTTAGAGAATAATTGTTGTTCTGTTTACATGAATAAAACCTTCTATGGTCATACACTCAATATAAATGGTTTATTGAATCTCGATCGTAGTGATACACATATTCACAATATTGAAGCCAAAAGATGCAAAGTTAATAATGATAGTGCAACTTATTTGTGGCACTGCCGTTTAGGTCATATTGGTGTAAAGCGCATGAAGAAACTCCATGCTGATGGACTTTTGGAATCACTTGATGCTTGCGAACCATGCCTCATGGGCAAGATGACTAAGACTCTGTTCTCCGGAACAATGGAGCGAGCAACAGACTTGTTGGAAATAATACATACTGATGTATGTTGTCGTGGTTTTGTCACGACAGTTGTCCTAGAGAAAGGACTTAGTCGTGGAGCCATCGCTACGGGTTAACTTAAAGGGGTTAAAGCGGACAAGGGACGCAAGAGAGTTTTATACTAGTTCGGCCCCTTACGATGAAGGTAAAAGCCTACGTCTAGTTGTGATGGAATTGCTGGGGTTTCGATGACCAGGGAGCGAATACACTTTGCCTGAGTCTCGAGTTGTTGTCTGTTGTTCCTGAACCGCCGCCGGGTCGTCCCCTTATATACATGGGTTGACGCCCGTCGGTTTACAGAATCCCGAGGCCGGCTCATAATCGTGTCCGGCTCGGTCTCTGCTACTTCTATCTTATAATACAAGTTTACATATCAATGCCGGTTTATGTCTATAGGCCTTAAACCGGCTTTGGGCCCTGGGCCTCCATAAAGTGTCACCGTCTGTCTTCATGGACTTCAGATACAGATGAACTACTTATGGGGTTAACCCGGCCTCTCCTGGCCGGTTTACGCCCAGTGGTAATATCCCCAACATTAGGCCCCAGATTGATTTGAACTGGTTCATGTCAATCCTCAATACTTAAGAAATTTTCTTCTTCAACATCTTCACATGATCTTGTAAAACGACGTGACATCATCTTCTAGGATCATGGTAAACCGCCGTGACGTCACCTGTTATTTAAAACTGTGTATAATCCACCTTCATTAATGAGCCTCCGACAATCGAGGCGACAGCTCCGCCTCATATCCAAAATTTAGGCTCCCCGATTTTCGCGCCCGACGCTTATCTTTCTACCCTTAAAAATAGGGCCAGGGGGTCTTTCCATTTTTTTCCCTCATGCCTCTTCGAAGTCGTCATCTTCCTCGCGCCGACCGACCCTGGAGCTCTGCCGTCGCCGTCGTCCTTCGTCTCTGCTTCAACAAAGGCTGCTGCATCAACCTGATCGTATCAGAGAAAAGCGGTGATCCTCCGCTGCTTCCTCCTGCACCACTAAGCCCCTCTTCTTCTCGCCCTAGATCCGCCATTAGGGTTCGATGTTCTTCATAGCTTGAAGCTGTTCTTCCTTCGGTAGAACCAATGGCCGGTTAGATCTGACTATTTTCAGCGCCTTTTGTAATTTAGAATCCTTTCTTCTTGTTAAGGCACCTGCTTGATATCCAACTCATCTGAACTTACTGAACTTTTTGAGCGCTTGATATTAGACCAGAGTATATTTTTATTATCCAATGCACGGTAGATCTGAAATTCCCATGCCAAACTGTGAAACTTGTTTTTCCTTCACTTATACATCTTGATACTTATACCTTTAATGCCAGATTAGGCGGTTTAACTCCATAGAAAAAATGATGGCCCGGTAGATACCATTAGTCCCCTGTTGAACCGCCAATGCATTACACTGTTTCCATTGTCAGACTCCGGTTTACGAATAACCAAATCCGGTTTATCAATATGCTTGTATCCTTATACCGCTGTATAGTTGTCCACTGTAAATCTTAAACCGGCAATAATCATGTTTCAGATCTTTCATTGCCATGGCCAAGCAAATCTATGAATGCAATTGAGCTCCTTCTCGAGTAACCGAAGAATAGTTAAACAATCTTGTTAAAACGGGCGCTTTAGCCAAGAAAGATGTCATCCACTGGAGGGTCCCTGGCCTGGAAAATCCTCCTACACCCAAGGACGGAGAGGTAGTCGTGTTTGCTGACCATCTGAGTTGAGGTTTTAGCCCTCCCGGTTTGAAATTTTTCCGAGATGTACTAGCCAATTTTCAGCTGCGCCCTCAAGACATCGGTCCCAATTCTGTGACCAACATCTGCCACTTCCAAGTCTTCTGTGAGGTTTATCTGCAAGAGGAACCTATAGTCGAACTGTTTAGGGATTTCTTTCACTTAAACCGTCGCACAGAGTTCACGGATGGACCCAATACGGAACTGGGCGGAATGGCGGTTCAGAAAAGGAAGGAAGTCACCTTCCCTCATCCCAAACTCCACAGTCACCCCAAAGAGTGGAACCAGACTTGGTTTTATTGCATGGATACATCTCCACCTGATGAAAACCCCCTGCCGGGTTAACGCCCTGAATGCCTTAGCAACACACATCCTTTTCCTCAGAGGTTGAGGGAAAAAGAAAGGGCCAACTATGCTCCCCAATTATCAAAGCTTAGAGCCTTCATGGCGAACGGTTTGACAGGAGTTGATCTTGCTCGTTGCTGGATAAGCTGGAGTATTCTGCCCTTAAGCCGGCGCTCTGGTTTGATGTGTGAGTATACGGGGAGTTTGAAGGATGCTCAGCGGCACATTGACATTCAGCTTATAGATGCAGAAGTCACTGAGGCTGTAAAGAAAATGCTGAACGAACCGGAGGCTGTCTGTGCCCAAACCGGACTACTTCCTTTCTGTGCTTTCAACAAACCGCCAGCTGTAAGAATCATATAATCTTTTTATCTGAAGTTACTTTTGTCCAAATATTCTCTGAAAGTGTGATTATTTTCTGACAGGGTGATGATCCATTCTGGAATAAGAAACCACCACAAGACAAACTGGTCAAGCCGCAAGATAAACCGGTCAAGCCAGTTCGTCCAAAGACCAAGGTTATCAAAAAACCTGCCAAGAAAAGGACCACTACATCCTCCGAGCTACCAGCTGATGACGATGTGCGTAATCCGGAATCAGAGGTAGAACTTGACTCTCTTGGTTCATTTTTCGTACATCTCATTGACAATGATTATTATCAGGACGACGCTGAAGGCAGTCATGCTGATGACATAGAGGTAACCATTCTTTCCTCCGATTCAGATCCTCTGCCAACATCAAAAATCCGTCAAGCAAACCGGAAAGTAAAATTTTCTCACCCCCTTGCTTACTTGGACCCAAACTTTCTTTTGAAGACGCAGCAGCACGAGGCTCGCTGCACAACCCGGCACAGCGGCCAGGTAGTTACCTCCGCCGGTTTACCGAACAGTCCGGTTCGGAAACACCGATCAGAGGTCTCTTATCCCATTGATACTTCATGCCCCAAAGCAGGTTGTTTCCGCCAGCCTCTTAACCCGTCTGATTCAAATTATCAGGGTACTTCTCACTCATCTTCTGGCGAGTCGTCGGCCACAAAACTTCCACCCCTCAAAACGGTTCTTGGGTGAGCCATACACTTGTTGTTATCCTTGATGTTGCTATTTTGATATACTGTACTGATCCTCATGTTTATTTTTCTCAGCGCCAAGCCCAGACCTAGCAAGAAAGCTCGGTTGAATAAACTGGCTGATGAAGACGTGGCTATTGAACCGGAGAAAACTCCAGATCCTGAAGAGACCAACATTGATGCCATACTGAATGACCCACCGCCTCAAGATCATGACTTCGTTGCTGAGCAGGCAGAAGTTGACACCACAAGCCATGCTAACCAGCCAACTAGCCCTGTCCGAACTGACAATAGACCAGCAAGTCCAGTTAAAAATACTGACAAACCGCCAACCCCGGTAACGGCTGCTGATGACAAAGATGATGACATTATGATTACTGGCACTAGCCATACCGCTCCGGGCAATCCTGTCGCTTTGTCAAAGCATACTGCCAAAGATGAGCTCTCTGCAATTGGCAAAGGCAAATGGAACGCCGATTTGTCAAATTATGCCCATCTGAATGCTCAAGACCTTCACTCTGGCTTCCTGAACCGTCTGTACACCAGCCGTGACTATGAAGCCGGTTTGGTAAATATGATGAAGGAGCGATATGAGGTAACTTCATAAGTGTTTCTCTCTTATATTTAATTGTAGTTTATCAACTCCAGTAGCCCCCGAGTGACGGTTTAAGATACCAATTTAAACCGGGACTTAGTAACAATTTCATGTTTGCAACAATGCATCTTAGCTTCACTGATGTAGCCCCCAAGGGCCGGTTTAACTTTATAAAGATGAACCGGGACTTTGTACAAGAATCCCCATATCAGCATTTTATGAGCAAATACACATTAGCCCCCAAGTGCCAAGCTTAATACTTGTATTGTGCTTGGGACTTGTAAAAATTTCTGATTAAGAGCAAATATGCATTAGCCCCCAAGTACTAAGGGCATAACTTGTTATGTGCTTGGTACTTAAAATATGTACTGTCAACTCATTATATATCTGTCTCTTTATAGGCTGAATTGAGCAAGAAGGAAAGCCAAACCGCTGATCTGCAAGAGAACCTCAAGTCCCAACAAGCTGAAACTTCCAAAGCGAAGGAAGAATTGACCAGCGCTCTAGGCACTATGGAGAAACTGAAAGAGGGCTTCAACAAAGAGCGGGCGGTTTGGGAGACTGAAAAATCCGCTTTGATAAAATGGGCTGAAAAAGCAGAAGCCTCTCTTAAACCGGTGGTTGATGAACTGACCGGCGTAAAGCGGCAGATTCATGCCATGACTGCTGCTGTGTTCGGTAAAACATCTTTTCCTTAATACTTTCAACATATCTCTCCCATGTGTTGTCGGTTTACTGATGTGTACAATGGTGCAGGAACTCGCATTAGCCATCTGGGCCCTGATGTACAGAAGAAGTTGAAAGCCGCCTACACGCTGATAGAGCAGTTATATACCGGTGCACAACGGATCATCTGTGCCGCTTCACACAACAAGCCTCCCCCACTTTAATTAAGGAAACCTCATCAAGGTTGTTGATGCTGCCTGCCCGAGTAGAAGAGCTAAAGAGATCTGCTGCAAGGGCGGGTGCTTTGACCGCACTAACCCGGGCAAAAGCATGGGTACCTGACCTTGATCCGGTGGAAGTGGCTAAAGACTATCCCAGCTTAAAAGAAGACGGATCAGAATTTGATCAGGAGGATCTCTGCGCCATAAACCGGGAAGTACGTCCACTGGCTTGTCAATTGGCTGAAGAAGCTGATCTTCTTTTTACCAGGCGAGCTATGACACCAATAACAAACGGGTTGCTGCACCAACTCCTGAAGCGCAAAATCTGATCCCTCCAATCCGTAAGCACACTTATGCCCCTGATATTGAACCGTCAACCCTTATAAGCGACAAAGCTGTGTTCCAAGCTTTAACTGGGATCGACTGGACAACTGTTGACTTCCAGCCGCTGGGTAGAGACGAAGAAGATGAACCGGTGCAAGATGATCCACAGCCGTCAGGTCAAGCTGATAAGCAATCATAATCCGGGGGCCGGTTTAGTCTTCCACGTGCTGCAATGCTTATTGAGAAACAATTATCCCTTTGGGCACTGAAACGCCTTGTAATAGGCTAGTTAAAACACTTGGTCTGTTATGCCTTCGTGCATATTTATCTGCAACTGATGCGTGTTAATCCGCCATGCTTAAGATATAATGTTCATAATCCATAGCTATTTATTCAAGTTGTTCCTGCAGATAAGAAGCTTAAAGCGCCCTGGCGGTTTACCACCGGGCGGGTCATGATACCCAAATATATATATGACCAAGGTTTATAACCAAGGTTGTAAAAGATAACCAAATATGGAAATATATGATACCTGTGACCTTTAGGCATAGTGTTGGCTGACCAACTTTGTAATGAGGGTAATAACCCTAATCCGGAGTAGAAGTAATTCCTGTTATATGATGCCGGTTTATCAGAAAACCATTCCGGGCTGTGATAAACACCGGTTTATTCCATACTGGTGACTTTGAGTCAAAACCAGACCGGGCTGATAGTCTCCGGATTATAATTTGATCGTGTACTGACAACTTGTAGTTGACAGCCTAACCGGGTTGATAAACACCGGTTTTAAAAACATCACAAATCTTATGAAACAAAGAAAACTTAGCAAAAGGCAAATAAAAACCGTTGTAGTCGAGGATTTTCACGGGCTGCCAGGCCCCAAATTCGAGGCTTTTCATGGGCTGCCAGGCCACTGAGTTAAACCATTTTTGCAAAGCCTTTTAAGATGGCCCTCAATCCTTAACCAATCATCGTTTTAACTTGACAAGTTCAGGGTCTTCATTTTAGAGTAACTTGTCAAAGTTCGAAGGGTCATACCAGGTTTACCTGGGCGGAGTGACTTACTTAAATAGGCAGGTTAACCCGGGGTTTTAGGTGTATACACCAGGCTTCCAAGCCATGGCTTGATAGCCTGTTACAAGTGTAGATTCTTAGTTCATTTCGACAGTAAAGAATCCCCAAGCAACATTGTGAGCTGTGCTTAGTGGGTGCCTATGTTTGAGCTGTTGTTTTACAACACTCTCTTTGGCCCCGGATTGATGTGGCTTTGAGCCGATCAAGAGGTGTGACCGTGGTTCAGATACGACCAAGCCCCCAAGTGATGTTGTGGCATTGCGCCGATCAAGAGGTGTAGCTATGGTTCGGATACGACCAAGCCCCCAAGTGATGTAATATAAAGCTTTGAGAAGCTAAATCAAGGGGTAAACCGGACGCCGCTTTCTAAGCTCCATGTAACCACACATGATGTAAGAAAAACAACAGATACCCCGCTTTAGCTGAGGTTCCAGTTTATTATAATATATACCATGTCATAATATGTACATAAGCAGAGCCTATAGCTCAAGTATAGTAGGGCCGAAGTGAGCAATATTCCATGGCCGGTTGGCCTCCTCCTCTGATTTACGTGAGTCTTTGCGCTCTCGAACATCGATTAGGTAGTATGACCCGTTGTGCAGATTCTTGCTGACCACAAAGGGTCCTTCCCAAGGGGGGATAGCTTATGCATATCCGTCTGATCCTGGATGAGCCGAAGCACCAAATCGCCTTCTTGAAAGGTTCTGGTTCTAACCCGGCGGCTATGATAACGACGCAGATCTTGCTGATAAATCACCGAACGGGCTGCCACCATGTCACGTTCCTCATCTAACAGGTCAAGAGCTTCCTGCCGTGCCTTCTCGTTGTCAGCTTCAACATATGCCGCTACATGAGGCGAGTCATGACGGATGTCACTAGGAAGAACTGCTTCCGCTCCATAAACCATAAAGAATGGTGTGTATCCTGTCGATCTGTTGGGTGTGGTATTGATGCTCCACAACACAGAAGGTAACTCCTCAACCCAACAACCCGACATCCGTTGCAAAGGAACCATAAGCCGGGGTTTGATGCCTCTCAAGATCTCTTGATTGGCCCTCTCCGCTTGACCATTAGACTGTGGGTGAGCCACTGATGACACATCAAGCCGGATGTGCTCACGTTGACAGAACTCCTTCATGGCACCTTTTGACAGATTGGTACCATTGTCTAATGCTGTGTGGAAAGCCGAACCGGAAGATCACCTTTTTGATGAATTGAACCATCGTGGCTGCGTCACACTTACTAACTGGCTCTGCCTCCACCCACTTCGTGAACTTATCAACCGCCACCAAAAGGTGGGTCTTCTTGTCCTTGGACCTCTTCAAAGGCCCAACCATATCCAGCCCCCAAGTTGCAAACGGCCAGGTGATTGGAATCATCCTCAATTCTTGAGCCGGTACATGAGCGCGCCTTGAGAATTTCTGACAGCCATCACATCTTTTGACCAAGTCCTCGGCATCAGCATGAGCTGTCAACCAATAGAAATCGTGACGAAACGCCTTGGCCACTAAAGATTTTGAACCGGCGTGGTGACCACAATCTCCTTCGTGGATCTCACGCAAAATTTCACGGCCTTCCTCAGGAGACACATAGCGTTGAAACGCCCCTGTCACACTGCAATGATGTAACTCTCCATTGATAATAGTCATGGACTTGGACCGCCAGATTATCTGCCTGGCCAAAGTTTCATCCTCTGGTAACTCGCCCCGGTTCATATACGCCAGATATGGAACCGTCCAATCCAGGATAACATGAAGAGCCGCCACCAACTAAGCCTCCGGATCAGGAACAACCAAATCCTCTTCACCAGGGAGCTTGACGGACGGATTATGCAAAACATCCAGGAAGACGTTAGGTGGAACCGGTTTACGTTGGGAACCCAGGCGGCTTAAAGCGTCCGCTGCTTCATTCTTCCGCCGGTCCACATGATCCACCTGATAACCTTTAAAGTGACCTGCAACAATATCCACCTCACGACGATATGCTGCCATTAGTGGGTCCTTGGAATCCCAAGTGTCGGACACTTGTTGAGCCACCAGATCCGAGTCACCGAAGCACTTAACTCGGCTTAGGTTCATCTCCTTAGCCATCCGAAGACCATGGAGTAAAGCCTCATATTCAGCTGCATTGTTAGTGAAAGGGAACATTAAACGGAGAACATAACAAAACTTATCACCTCATGGGGAAGTTAATACGACTCCAGCCCCCGAGCCCTCCAATTGCCTGGACCCATCAAAATGAATAGTCCAATAAGTATGATCCGGCTTCTCCTCTGGCGCTTGTAATTCTGTCCAATCATTGATGAAATCCACAAGTGCCTGAGATTTGATTGCCGTTCGGGGTATGTATTTCAACCCGTGAGGCCCGAGCTCTATAGCCCACTTAGCAATCCGGCCAGTTGCTTCCCTGTTCTGGATTATATCTCCCAACGGAGCAGAGCTGACCACCGTGATGGGATGACCTTGGAAATACTTCTTAAGCTTCCGGCTTGCCATAAAAACCCCACACACCAATTTTTGCCAATGCAGGTACCTCTGCTTGGACTCAATAAGTACCTCACTGATATAGTAGACCGGCCGTTGAACCGGATATTCCTTTCTGGCCTCCTTGCGCTCCACCACGATAGCCACACTAACAACCCGAGCGTTAGCTGCCACATATAGCAACAATGGTTCTTTGTCAACCGGAGCAGCTAGAATCGGCAGATTAGCTAGCTGCCACTTTAAGTCCTCAAATGCTTCATTAGCGGCGTCACTCCAAACGAAGTTATCCGTTTTCTTCAGCATTTGATATAAAGGGATGGCCTTCTCACCAAGGAGACTGATAAACCGGCTCAACGCGGGAATCCGGCTTGCCAGGCGTTGAACATCATTGATACACTTCGGTTTTGCCAAGGAGGTGATGGCTTTGACCTTTTCCGGATTAGCTTCAATGCCCCTGTTAGACACCAAAAAGCCCAAGAGCTTGCCTGCAGGTACACCAAAGATGCACTTGGCCGGATTAAGCATCATTTTATAAACCCGCAGGTTATCAAAGGTTTCCTTCAAGTCATCAATCAATGTCTCCTTCTTCCTTGATTTCACCACAATATCATCCACATAGGCGTGAACATTGCGGCCGATCTGTTTATGAAGACAATTCTGCACACACTGTTGATAAGTCGCCTGGGCACTCTTGAGCCCAAAGGGCATGGACACATAGCAGAAGGCTCCAAAGGGAGTTATGAAGGTTGTCTTCTCCTGATCCTTAACTGCCATTTTGATCTGATGATAACCAAAATATGCATCCAAAAAGCTCAAACGCTCGCAACCCGCCGTAGCATCAATAATTTGATCAATACGAGGGAGGGCAAAGGGATCTGCCAGACAAGCTTTGTTAAGGTCTGTGTAGTCCACACACATACGCCAAGTGTCGTTCTTTTTAAGGACCAGCACCGGATTAGCCAACCACTCAGGATGGAATACTTTAATGATAAATCCAGCCGCCAAGAGCCTGGCTACTTCTTCTCCAATAGCTTTGCGTCTTTCTTCATTGAACCGGCGTAGAAACTGCTTGACCGGTTTATACTTGGGATCAACATTGAGAGTGTGTTCAGCGAGTTCTCTCGGTACACCTGGCATGTCAGAAGGCTTCCATGCAAAGATGTCCCGATTCTCACGTATGAACTCGATGAGCGCGCTTTCCTATTTCGGATCCAAGTTAGCGCTGATGCTAAACTGCTTGGACGAATCGCCAGGCACGAAGTCAACAAGCTTAGTCTCATCAGTCGATTTAAACTTCAGGGCCGGATCATGCTCTGTAGTTGGTTTCTTCAACGAAGTCATATCTGCCGGATCAACATTGTCCTTGTAAAACTTCAACTCTTCTGTTGCACAAACCAACTCAGCATAAGCCGCATCACCTTCTTCACACTCCAGAGCAATCTTGCGGCTCCCATGCATGGTTATAGTTCCCTTGTGACCCGGCATCTTGAGCTGCAGATAGACATAACAAGGCCGTGCCATAAACTTAGCATAAGCTGGCCGTCCAAATAGGGCATGATACGGGCTTCTGATTTTCACCACTTCAAAGGTCAAGGTTTCTGATCTCGAGTCATGCTCATCTCCAAAAGCCACCTCCAGAGCTATCTTACCAACAGGATACGCCGACTTACCAGGCACCACACCATGGAACATCGTATTGGACGGTTTAAGATTTTTATCTGTTAACCCCATACGACAAAAAGTTTCATAATAAAGGATATTGATACTACTCCCTCCATCCATGAGTACCTTAGTGAACTTATAACCTCCCACCTGAGGTGCCACCACCAGAACCAGATGACGCGGATTGTCAACCCGGGGTGGATGATCTTCTCTACTCCACACAATCAGCTGCTCGGACTAGCGCAAATAACGGGGCACCGCCCGTTCAACGGCATTCACCGCCCTTTTATGAAGCTTCTGATCGCGCTTGTCCAAGCTAGTGGTGAAGACATGATACTGTCCGCTATTCAACTGCTTTGGGTTGCTCTGGTAACCCGACTGCTGCTGCTGCTGATTGCCCTGATGATTATAGCCACCTTGGTTACCCTGATTACTTTGATTGTTATGTCCACCCTGATTACCGTAGAAGCCTGAACCGAAATTTGCTCCACTATAACCCAGCCCATGAGACCCAGGGCCCGAACCGCCTCCTGGTCCATGATCATACCGGAAAGAATCAGAATTTTTGAACTCTTGCATAATGTAACAATCTTTCCAGAGGTGCGTGGACGGGAGCTCCTTCGTCCCATGCTTTGGACAGGGCTGGTTCAACAGATAAGACAAACGGTCCGGATTAGGACTTGGCCCTCCACCGCGCTGGGGCGGTTTACCCTTACGCCGCTGGCCCTTGTCATGTGTATTAGTATTAGCCACAAAGTCTAAACCGTGGTCCGCCTTACGCTT
This sequence comes from Aegilops tauschii subsp. strangulata, assembly GCF_002575655.3. Taxonomy (NCBI): domain Eukaryota; kingdom Viridiplantae; phylum Streptophyta; class Magnoliopsida; order Poales; family Poaceae; genus Aegilops; species Aegilops tauschii. The sequence goes on from NC_053036.3 coordinate 371,424,684, forward strand.
GCCGCCGTTTCCATGACCCGCCGGGTTGTGGTGCTGCCCCTTGGCGTTGCCGCTCTTTTTTCCCTTCCCTGTCTTATCATCGTCAGACTCGGGATCCTTGGTACTATCAGAGTCGGCATACTTCACCAGTGCAGCCATGAGGGTTCCCATGTCATTACAATGACGTTTGAGCCGTCCCAACTTCAACTTCAGGGGTTCAAACCAGCAATTGCCTTCCAATGTTAAAACTGCGGTGTCAGCGTTGATGCGGTCCGATGAATGCAAAATCTCCGAAACCCGGCGCACCCAATGGGTTGTTGACTCTCCTTCCTCCTGGACACAGGCAGCTAAGTCCACAATTGACATGGGCTGCTTGCATGTATCCTTGAAATTCTGAATAACCTGATAGAATTAGCCGGTAAGCTCTTTAGCCAAGTGCAGGCCGTCCCTTCTAGCATCATGGTGAAGTATTTTGCACATGCCGCATCATCTACGTCCAGCATCTCCATGGCCATCTCATAGCTTTCGACCCATGTTTCAGGGGATAAATCGGCGGTGTAATTCGACACCTTGCGCGGGCCCTTGAAATCCTTGGGCAGGCGCACATTGCGCAACGCCGGGATGAGACACGGCACTCCCAAAGAACTAGAGGTAACTTCTGGTTCCACCGATGTGGTTGGACGAACCGGAGTAAGCTGACGGGCTTCATGCTGCGCCGCTAACTCAGCCTCTCTGCGTGCCCGAGCCCGGTCCACCACCTCCTGAGCATCACCAGCACCACCCGCCGGGTTATTGCCACGGGGCGGATCACGGTTCCGCGCATTGCTTGATACTGCCAGTTCATCCATACGCCTGCTGTAACTCCGGCTTGGACGGGGAGTGGAATGAATCCGATCGCGACTATATGAATAAGCCTCCTGTTGAACCAAGGCTGTCTGAAGAAGCTCCTTAACCCGACGCGTCTCGACCGCCGCCGGAGAATCGCCTTCGATCGGGATGGCCGCCAGCCGTGAAGCGGCAGCGACAATGTTGTCCATCGGGTTAGAGTAATGACCCGGTGGCGTGGGGACATGCAGTCTTAAAATGTTGTTCTGACGAGGCGGATCCACCAAACGCGGCTGAACCGGCGCCCCTGCTCCAGGTGCCTCCGCCCGGTTTACCACCGGCGGATTACTGGTCCCTGCTCCTGGGGTGTTAAAGAGATTTCTAGCGTCATAAACCGGCGGCAGGCGAGATCGGTACCTCCTCTTCAGGACTTCGTTCGACGCACTCTGATCCAGCATAATCCAGTAAGCTTGTGCATCCAAAGCGGCCCGCTCCGCGGCCATCCTGGTATCCTCAGCTGCTAAGTCGGCTTTGGCTTGGGTGATCTGATCTTTCACTTTCGCGATTTCCGCATTGTGTGCATCCTGATCCGTCGGGTTAACCTCCGCCATCAGCGTTGCCAACGCGTCAAACAAATCAGATAGAACCTGAGCTGGCGGTCGCACAGGGCCTCCTGCCCCGGCCGCTGTTGCCGCTGTCAATCAGGAAATCATCGCCGCTGCGGTCGAAGAGTGGAGCGTCGGTTGCGTACCGGCCATGAAGATCGCAACCCGGTTTGGCAGATCGAAGGGGTCCGGAATACTGTCGCTATCAGAACAGCCCCCAATCCGGCCATCTTGTAACTGATATAACGACTCGGTCTCTCCGGTCGATGACTCGTCGCCGGAATAAACGATGGTCTCACCACTAGATTTCGATCTATCCTTAGATTCCCCTCCATGGATAACTCCCACGAAGGCACGCTTCATGACAGGCTTGACCCGGGCAGATCTCGCATGCTGAGCCGTTTCGATGAGGTCGGTGCAGATGTCCGGCTCAGGGCCCGGTTCACCGATCTTGCCAATGAAAACGTGTATGCCACCAAAGGGGACCCGATACTCGTACTCGATTGAGTCGGCCTCGGGGCCCCAGCCTGCATCGTCGATGTAGAGCTTGCCGCGATGACTCTTGGTCATCCGGCCCACAGCGTAACCCTTGAGTCCTTCGAAGTTGCCCTCCAAGAACTTGAAACCATCGTGCAATAGCCCCACGGTGGGCGCCAACTGTCGTGGTTTTGTCACGATAGTTGTCCTAGAGAAAGGACTTAGTCGTGGAGCCATCGCTATGGGTTAACTTAAAGGGGTTAAAGCGGACAAGGGACGCAAGAGAGTTTTATACTAGTTCGGCCCCTTATGATGAAGGTAAAAGCCTACGTCTAGTTGTGATGGAATTTCTGGGGTTTCGATGACCAGGGAGCGAATACGCTTTGCCTGAGTCTCGAGTTGTTGTCTGTTGTTCCTGAACCGCCGCCGGGTCGTCCCCTTATATACATGGGTTGACGCCCGTCGGTTTACAGAATCCCGAGGCCGGCTCATAATCGTGTCCGGCTCGGTCTTTGCTACTTCTATCTTACAATACAAGTTTACATATCAATGCCGGTTTATGTCTATAGGCCTTAAACTGGCTTTGGGCCCTGGGCCTCCATAAAGCGTCACCGTCTGTCTTCATGGACTTCAGATACAGATGAACTACCTATGGGGTTAACCCGGCCTCTCCTGGCCGGTTTACGCCCAGTGGTAATATCCCCAACATATACGGTCCGATGAGTGTTGAGGCTCGCGGCGGGTATCGTTATTTTCTGACCTTCACAGATGATTTGAGCAGATATGGGTATATCTACTTAATGAAACATAAGTCTGAAACATTTGAAAAGTTTAAAGAATTTCAGAGTGAAGTGGAAAATTATCGTAACAAGAAAATAAAGTTTCTATGATCTGATCGTGGAGGAGAATATTTGAGTTACGAGTTTGGTCTTCATTTGAAACAATGCGGAATAGTTTCGCAACTCACGCCACCTGGAACACCACAGCGTAATGGTGTGTCCGTCACCGTACTTTATTAGATATGGTGCAATGTATGATGTCTCTTACCGACTTACCACTATCGTTTGGGGGTTATGCATTAGAGACAGTTGCATTGACGTTAAATAGGGCACCATCTAAATCCGTTGAGACGACACCGTATGAACTATGGTTTAGCAATAAACCTAAAGCTGTCGTTTCTTAAAAGTTTGGAGTTGCGATGCTTATGTGAAAAAGTTTCAACCTGATAAGCTCGAACCCAAATCGGAGAAATGCGTCTTCATAGGATACCCAAAGGAGACTGTTGGGTACACCTTCTATCACAGATCCGAAGGCAAGATATTCGTTGCTGAGAATGGATCCTTTCTAGAGAAGGAGTTTCTCTCGAGAGAAGTGAGTGGAGGAAAGTAGAACTTGATGAGGTAACTGTACCTGCTCCCTTATTGGAAAGTAGTTCATCACAGAAATCTGTTCCTGTGACTCCTACACCAATTAGTGAGGAAGCTAATGATGATGATCATGTAACTTCAGATCAAGTTACTACCGAACCTCGTAGGTCAACCAGAGTGAGATCCGCACTAGAGTGGTACGGTAATCGTGTTCTGGAGGTCATGTTACTTGACCATGACGAATCTACGAACTATGAGGAAGCGATGACGAGCCCAGATTCCGCGAAATGGCTTGAGGCCATGAAATCTCAGATGGGATCCATGTATGAGAACAAAGTGTGCACTTTGGTTGACTTGCCCGATGATCGGCAAGCCATAGAAAATAAATGGATCTTCAAGAGGAAGACGGACGCTGATAGTAGTGTTACTACTTACAAAGCTAGACTTGTCGAAGAAGGTTTTGACAAAGTTCAAGGTGTTGACTGCGATGAGATTTTCTCACTCGTAGCGATGCTTAAGTCTGTCCGAATCATGTTAGTAAATTGCCACATTTTATGAAATCTGGCAAATGGATGTCAAAACTACATTCCTGTAACATCCCAAATTTTCAATTTGGTATGTTATACATAGATCATCATTGCATATCATATTTTATTGCATTTTGACAAATCCTCGATAAATCCTAAGCAACTCAAGGACCCTCGGAGAGAGTGGGGGATTTTCTCGAATTTTCATATTTGATTTTCATCAAATTATAAAACGAGGATTTTGGTTTTAATCATTTTCTCTCCGGAAAAATATTTCATTTAAAAATAAACGAGAGGAGAAAATATGACTTCTCCAAAACAATTGAAATACTGGAGGAAAAGTGTTAAAATCATTTATTGGAATTTATTCGGATTTTATTCGCAATTTTATTGCATTATAAAAATATTGCATGTTTTCAAAAATTTATTTTGTGTCAAAAAAATGTTCACCCTATTCTAGATTTTCTAACTAGACGGGGAAAATTTGTTTTATCTTTTTTGGACTTTCATTTACTTTTCTACGAATTTTTTTCCGCGGAACGTATTTAAAAAAAAATTCGCTGCGCCCGACTGGGCCGAGCCCAGCCGAGCCAGGCCGCCGGCCCGCCCGCCGTCTCCTTCCCCGCGACGACGCCCGCCGCCGCCCGGTGTCCATGGCGAGCACGGGAACCCCGGTGCCCCCTTCCCCAAGCCTCCGAACCCCCCTTCTATATATACCCCCCTGCCTCCTCTTCTCACCCCGCCGCCCGCACCCGAACCCCGCCGCCGCCCGCGCCGGAAGCCCGCGCCGCCGCCGCCTTGCGCCGTCGCCGCCGCTCGCCGACCCCGCCGCCGGAGCCGCCCCTCGCCGCCCGACCCCCGCCGCCCTTGCCGCCCCCCGCCGCCCGACCCCCGCCGCCCTTGCCGCCCCTCGCCGGAGCACGGGAGCCCCGCCGGAGCTCTGTCCCGACGAGGTAGACCTCGTCTCGTTTTGCCGGTTTTGTTTAAAAAAACCGTTCGTTTAAAAAAAACCCTAGATCGGTTTTTTTTCGGTTTTGTTATTTTGTGAACGTTCACCGAACCGTTCGTTTTAACGAACGCGTTCGTCGGTTTTTCTCTGTTAACGAACGTCCGTTCTTTAACCGTTCGTCCGTTTTTTCTTTTTCGTCGGATTTTTCCGCGATTATCTCAGATTCGATTTCTGGTCGAATCTTCGTTTCTGTTTAACTTTTCGCTCGTTTATCGGAATCAGGCGATTCAAGCGCCTAGAGTTTCGTCTCGAAATTCTCTTTCCGTTTAACCTACTCAAACAAGTTTTTGCTACTATAAAATTTGACCTAGATCCAGATTAGTAAACGAAGCTTGTTTCATTCTCAGTTTGACTTTCGTTGCTTCTTTCGAGTTGATTCTTTTTGCAAACCGGAGTTCTTAAGTTGAAATTTCTGGTTGGATCTTTCATTCGAGTTTTACCTGTGCATTAGATGAGTACTGATTGTTTGCTTGTTTGTTTGCGATAGAGTACCCGGAGTGTGCCGCTTGTTACTTCGAATCGCTAGGTTTCGCGGATCATCAGCAAGGCAAGTAACACTTTGATCATACTTTCCATACCCAGTTTTATTGCATTAGATCTATTCCTCAAACACTTGCATGGTTAGGATCTAATTAAACTATGGGTATTGGGGTGTAGTTGAGGTAGTACCTATTACCTGTTTTATTTATCAAACCCTTGGGAGTTACTTCTACGTTGCTATTATTGCCATGCTATGCTCGTAGACGTGGATTGGGTTTGAGTGATATTCATGACAGATGTGAGATTGTTAATAATGGTTTACTTAAGGTGGCAACTAAAACTCACATCTGGGTGGATTGAGGCACCTGGAGAATCCAGTGTTGTCTGTTTGTATAAGGACCGCCACCCAGGCTCAAAGGGATCATAAGATTATTCATGCTAGAAACTTCCGTGTGCAGCCACAAGCTATTATGGGCTCTAGCATAGTTGAGTAGGTTACATGATCTCTTGAAGAGGTGGGCTAGCAGATGTAGGGGAAAGTAGGTGTACCGGTCCACCCGGAGTAAAGAGTGATTGTTCCTGAAAGACTGTGTCTCGGTCATCCGTTTCTCAAACATCATGCAGTGCGAGAATCAAGCGGAGGCGATCGAGTCTTGTGGGAAAAGTGCACAAACCTCTGCAGAGTGTACAAACTAATCATGGTTAGCCGTGTCCCCGGTTATGGACAACTTGAGTATCTAGTACCTGGATTATCAATTGAATCTCATCACCATGTTACTTTAATTAATTTTGTTGGGTTAATGATGATTCTTAATTGGGATTGAGATGCTGTCAACCATCTCAATGTTTCACAACCACCATGATAGTTAAATAAAATTTATTCCTTTGCAGTAGGGAAAATTGGCTTTTCGCAAAACTGTAACCATAGAGCTTTCCACCAGCCATATATGCATGTAGTATAGCCTTATTATTGTTCATTATTCTCTATGTGTTGCTTTGCCAGCATATTCTATGTGCTGACCCGTTTTCGGGCTGCAACGTTTCATGTTGCAGACTTTTCAGACGACGAGTAAGGTGCCTTAGGTCGTGGTCTTATACTCAGTGATGCCGCTGGAGTTGATGGACTCACTTATCTTCCAAGTCTTCCGCTTTATCGTTTTTAGATGGCCTTAAGCCATATTTATCATACTTATTCTCTTTGGAGATATTCGATGTAATAAGTGTGTGATTGCTACTCTGTTATAAATCCTCCATTTGTACTGTGCGTGTCAGCATTACTGATCCAGGGATGACACTGGTGCACAGCAGCACAGACCATTTGAGGTCTGGTCGCTACAAAGGTGGTATCAGAGCACACGCTGACTGTAGGACACGACCACTAAGCTTAAGCCCTAGAAAGCTTCTCTCTTCTCATTTCTGACCCCTCTCCACTTTCTACTCTTTTAGGAATGGCGGATGCAAGGAGCAAGTTCATGCAACCAGATGAAGACACGCCTTTTGGTCGACACTTGAAGGAAGTCAGTAGTATTTGAACATAGGAATACCAAGCATCACCGGAACCTACAACGCCACATTACCCGAAGAGGAGAGCTGGAAGATTCAAGTTCACATTCCAGGAAGGACGTTTGTGCCAGTTACTGAACCCATAAGATTGGTTTTCGAAGCACCAACCTGGAGTTTAGGGAAGAGCATGGCCACACACATCGCCATGGGACGCATTGGAGAAGTCTACCACCAGGAGCTTAAGGATACAATTTATCAGATTTGTGGACGCCGAGACGCGCAATGGGAGATGATCAGAACCAAGAAGGACGGATCAATCGCAGCTTTCATCCAGGAGCAAAACCAACATATTCGTCGTCAGGAGAACCAGATGTGCACGGAGAAGGAAGAACTGAAGAAGGCATTAACGAAGATCAAGGAGCTCCAAGAAGAACTTAAAGCTACACGCGAGGATTATATGGAGGAAATCATCGCACTAGTAGGGAAGAATGACGACCTGGAGAAGAAAATTGGAGTATTCATGGGAAATCCAGTGCCAAAAGCAAAGGATGACGAATGCACTTGTCTGGATAACTACATCATCATCAACGACACCGACTCGGAACCAAGTGAAGATGACTGGGTTAACGAAGCTGGAGCAGACATCATGGAGTCTTCAACGGATCAGAATTTCTAGTAGACCACCATATCAGTAGTAGTTTTCCCCCCATTTAATAGTATAGTTCAAGCACTTTGTAACGCTAGTTAGATCGATTGTTATGCCTTGTTTGAATTGATTGAGTGATGTTGATTGTATTTGTCTCATGAGCATATGGGTAGTGTTTTCTCTCTAGACCTCATTCTATTCTCAACTCTCATCTTTTCTAACCTATCAGATGCCTCTGAGACGCGACACCGGATTTGTTTTCCCACCGGAGATCACCCAGTTGATTCAGCAACAGAATGCCCTGATGCAAGTGTTAGTACAGAACCAAGGCAACAACAACAACAACCCACCGCCACCACCACCTGTTGATCACTTAGCCCGTTTCTTAAGGCTAAACCCGCCGGTGTTTTCCAGTAGCACCGAGCCGATTGTTGCAGATGATTGGCTCCGCAAAGTTGGAAGGGAGTTGACCACTGCAGGATGCACAGATGCGGAAAGAGTGCGTTTTGCCGTACATCAGCTAGATGGACCCGCAGCATCATGGTGGGAGAATTATACAGCCATGCACCCTATTGACACTGTCACATGGGACCAGTTTCAGCAAGCTTTCCGTACAGCACATGTTTCAGCAGGAGCTATGGCTATGAAGAAGCGCGAGTTTTGCAACCTACGCCAAGGAGGACGCACCGTAGGCCAGTATGTGGAGGATCTCAGTAAATTAGCACGTTATGCACCAGATGACGTTGCTACAGATGCTGCCAAGCAGGAGAAATTTTTGGAAGGACTGAATGATGAACTGAGTATGCAGTTGATGGTAGCAACCTTCAACAACTACCAGGAGCTGGTAGATAGAGCTCTCATGATTGAAGGGAAGCAACAGCAGATTGAAAATCGCAAGAGGAAGTATGGACAAGGGAAGTATAATTCTGGAGCTCAGCAGAAGCCACGATTTGCCCCGAAGCCGGGAGGACAGTTTCAGCATACCCATGGAGGAGGTAGTTCGCACAACCATAATGGCTCCAAGAATGGTAATGGGAATGGAGGAACCAACGGACAGAACCGTACCAACCCATCTACCCCAGCCAAGAGGGATCTAAGTCATGTTACTTGTTTCAGGTGCGAGAAGACTGGACACTATGCTACTGATTGTCCTGAAGCCCAAAATGGGAATGGCAATGGAAGCTCTGGGAAGAAGCCGAACCCGTTCAACAAAGGACATGTGAACCACGTGAGTGTGGAGGAGGTTGAAGCTCAGCCTGATGCAGTAATAGGTAAGTTTTTGGTTAAGTCATTTACTGCAACCGTTCTTTTCGATACTGGTGCATCGCATTCATACATATCAAGGGGATTTGTGAATAAGTTTAAGCTGTCCACCCAAGTTCTCAAAACCCCTATGTTAGTAACCTCGCCAGGAGCAGAGTATATGGCCAGCCAAGGATGTTTTCAGATACCATTGGCCATTGGTAGACATGTTTTCCCCTCAGACCTCATAGTTTTGGAATCGCAAGGTTTGGATGTGATTTTGGGAATGGATTGGCTATCGTTGTATGGAGGAAACATCGATTGTGCCAGCAAGACGATTTTGCTTACCACCCCAGAAGGAAAAAGGATCAAGTATGTATCCCGGCATATGCCGAAGAGGATTCAAGTGAATGCCTTATCAGGACTTGTACAGGAGGAAGTACCAGTGGTGAAGGATTACCCGGATGTATTTCCAGAAGAGTTGCCAGGCATGCCACCAGATAGAGACATTGAGTTCTTGATTGAACTTTTGCCAGGCACAGGGCCAATATCCAAGAGACCGTACAGGATGCCCGCAAAAGATTTGGAGGAAATTAAGAAGCAGATCAAGGAGTTACTGGATAAAGGCTATATTCGCCCAAGTTCGTCACCTTGGGGATCACCAGTGCTTCTAGTGGAGAAGAAAGATGGATCGCTGAGGATGGTTGTTGATTACTGTGGATTGAATGAAGTGACCATCAAAAACAAGTACCCACTGCCAATGATCAATGATTTGTTTGACCGCCTACAAGGAGCTAAAGTATTTTCCAAGATCGATCTATGATCAGGATACCATCAGTTAAAGATTCGAGAGCAGGATATACCTAAGACGGCTTTTACCATCAGATATGGATTGTATGAGTACACCGTTATGTCATTTGGACTGACTAACGCACCTGCCTATTTCATGAACTTGATGAACAAAGTGTTTATGGAGTTTTTGGATAAGTTCGTTGTGGTGTTCATTGACGATATTTTAGTCTTTTCCAAGAATGAGGAAGAGCATGAGGAGCATTTGCGATTGGTACTTGAGAAGCTCAGAGAACATCAGCTATACGCCAAGTTCAGCAAGTGTGAGTTTTGGCTGAAGGAAGTTGGATTCCTTGGACATGTTATTTCTGGAGAAGGAGTAGCAGTAGACCCTGCCAAGGTTGACACAGTGACAAGTTGGGAATCACCCACGTCAGTTGGAGAAATCCGGAGTTTTCTTGGACTTGCAGGATACTACCGGAGATTCATCGAGAATTTCTCGAAGATTGCTAAGCCCATGACTGAGCTATTGAAGAAGGACACCAAATTCAATTGGACTGAGGAATGTGAAGCTAGTTTCCAGGAGTTGAAGAAACGATTGGTTACATCACCAGTGTTGATTCTGCCAGATCAACGCAAGGATTATGAAGTTTACCGCGACGCTTCTCGTCTAGGACTTGGAGCAGTGCTTATGCAGGAAGGAAGAGTTGTGTCATATGCTTCACGACAACTTAAACCCCATGAGAAGAATTATGCTACGCATGATTTGGAGTTAGCAGCCGTGGTGCATGCATTGAAGACATGGAGACATTTTCTCATCGGAAACCATTGTGAGGTGTATACAGATCACAAGAGTTTGAAGTATATTTTCACGCAGAAGGAGTTAAATCTCAGACAGAGGAGATGGTTGGAGCTTATTAAAGATTATGATATGAGATTGCATTATCACCCAGGAAAGGCTAACGTAGTAGCAGACGCGTTGAGCCGCAAGAGTCATGTCAACACCCTCATGACAGGAGAGTTACCTCAGGAGTTAGCCGAGGACCTTCGCGAGCTATGTTTGGAGATAGTCCCAAGAGGCTATTTAGCGACACTGGAGATTCAGTCTACTTTGATGGATAAGATCAGAGAAGCTCAGAAGACAGACAAGGAAATTGAAGAGATAAAGGAGAAGATGAGCCAAGGAAAAGCCAAGGGATTTCGTGAGGGTGAGCACGATACCTTATGGTTTGAGGACCGCGTATATGTGCCGAATGATCCGGAGATCAGGAAGTTGATTTTGCAAGAAGCCCATGATTCACCGTACTCGATTCACCCAGGAAATACGAAGATGTATTTGGATTTGAAGAATACTTTCTGGTGGACCGGAATGAAGAGGGATATTGCAGAATATGTAGCAGTTTGTGATGTATGTCAGAGAGTGAAGGCAGAGCATCAGAAACCAGCAGGATTGCTACAACCATTGCCGATACCCGAATGGAAGTGGGATAAAATAGGCATGGATTTTATCACAGGATTACCCAGGACTCGTTCAGGCTATGACTCGATATGGGTTGTAGTCGACCGTTTGACGAAAGTGGCTCATTTCATTCCAGTGAAGACCACTTACACCAGTGCTAAGTTGGCAAAGATATACATGACCAGGATCGTATGTTTGCATGGAGTTCCGAGGACCATTGTATCAGACAGAGGAACCCAATTTACCTCGAAGTTTTGGAAGCAGTTACATGAAACATTGGGAACCAGGCTAGAGTTTAGTACAGCTTTTCACCCGCAGACAGATGGACAGACCGAGAGAGTCAACCAGATTTTGGAGGACATGTTGAGAGCTTGTGCACTAGATTATGGATCTAGTTGGGACGACAATTTGACATATGCAGAGTTTTCGTATAACAATAGTTATCAAACCAGTTTGAAGATGGCCCCTTTCGAAGCCTTGTACGGAAGGAGGTGTAGAACACCGTTGTTATGGGACGAAGTTGGAGACCGTCAGTTGTTTGGACCAGATTTGATTAAGGAGTCTGAACAGAAAGTGAGGTTGATTCGCGATAGGCTCAAGGTAGCCCAGTCCAGGCAGAAGAGTTATGCTGATTCTAAACGAAAGGAGACAGTACACGAAGTCGAAGACCGAGTTTATCTTCGAGTATCACCACTTCGAGGAGTGAAGCGCTTTGGAGTTAAGGGAAAGTTAGCGCCCCGTTTTATCGGACCATACAGAGTTGTGGAACGTATGGGAGAGGTTGCCTACAAGCTGGAATTGCTCGAAGGATTGTCTGGAGTTCATGATGTATTTCACGTCTCCCAGTTGAAGAAGTGCCACGCAGAGATGGCCGAGATACCACTGAGAGATACTGTGCCACTGGAAGCGATTCAGCTGGAAAGTGATTTGACCTATGAGGAGAAACCAGTTAAGATTCTTGAGTATGCCAGCCGAGTTACCCGCAGTAAGGTTATCAAATTTTGCAAAGTCCAGTGGAGTCACCACACGGAAGATGAAGCCACCTGGGAGCGAGAGGAAGATCTACGGAAGGACCACTCCCACCTGTTTTCTAGCCAACCCGAATCTCGAGGGCGAGATTCATCTTAAGGGGGTAGGTTTGTAACATCCCAAATTTTCAATTTGGTATGTTATACATAGATCATCATTGCATATCATATTTTATTGCATTTTGACAAATCCTCGATAAATCCTAAGCAACTCAAGGACCCTCGGAGAGAGTTGGGGATTTTCTCGAATTTTCATATTTGATTTTCATCAAATTATAAAACGAGGATTTTGGTTTTAATCATTTTCTCTCCAGAAAAATATTTCATTTAAAAATAAACGAGAGGAGAAAATATGACTTCTCCAAAACAATTGAAATACTGGATGAAAAGTGTTAAAATCATTTATTGGAATTTATTCGCAATTTTATTGCATTATAAAAATATTGCATGTTTTCAAAAATTTATTTTGTGTCAAAACAATGTTCACCCTATTCTAGATTTTCTAACTAGACGGGGAAAATTTGTTTTATCTTTTTTGGACTTTCATTTACTTTTCTACGAATTTTTTTCCGCGGAACGTATTTAAAAAAAAAAACGCTGCGCCCGACTGGGCCGAGCCCAGCCGAGCCAGGCCGCCGGCCCGCTCGCCGTCTCCTTCCCCGCGACGACGCCCGCCGCCGCCCGGTGTCCAGGGCGAGCACGGGAACCCCGGTGCCCCCTTCCCCAAGCCGCCGAACCCCCCTTCTATATATACCCCCTGCCTCCTCCTCTCACCCCGCCGCCCGCACCCGAACCCCGCCGCCGCCCGCGCCGGAAGCCCGCGCCGCCGCTCGCCGACCCCGCCGCCGGAGCCGCCCCTCGCCGCCCGACCCCCGCCGCCCTTGCCGCCCCTCGCCGGAGCACGGGAGCCCCGCCGGAGCTCTGTCCCGACGAGGTAGACCTCGCCTCGTTTTGCCGGTTTTGTTTAAAAAAAAACCGTTCGTTTAAAAAAAAACGTAGATCGGTTTTTTTTTTCGGTTTTGTTATTTTGTGAACGTTCACCGAACCGTTCGTTTTAACGAACGCGTTCGTCGGTTTTTCTCTGTTAACGAATGTCCGTTCTTTAACCGTTCGTCCGTTTTTTCTTTTTCGTCGGACTTTTCCGCGATTATCTCAGATTCGATTTCTGGTCGAATCTTCGTTTCTGTTTAACTTTTCGCTCGTTTATCGGAATCAGGCGATTCAAGCGCCTAGAGTTTCGTCTCGAAATTCTCTTTCCGTTTAACCTACTCAAACAAGTTTTTGCTACTATAAAATTTGACCTAGATCCAGATTAGTAAATGAAGCTTGTTTCATTCTCAGTTTGACTTTCGTTGCTTCTTTCGAGTTGATTCTTTTTGCAAACCGGAGTTCTTAAGTTGAAATTTCTGGTTGGATCTTTCATTCGAGTTTTACCTGTGCATTAGATGAGTACTGATTGTTTGCTTGTTTGTTTGCGATAGAGTACCCGGAGTGTGCCGCTTGTTACTTCGAATCGCTAGGTTTCGCGGATCATCAGCAAGGCAAGTAACACTTTGATCATACTTTCCATACCCAGTTTTATTGCATTAGATCTATTCCTCAAACACTTGCATGGTTAGGATCTAATTAAACTATGGGTATTGGGGTGTAGTTGAGGTAGTACCTATTACCTGTTTTATTTATCAAACCCTTGGGAGTTACTTCTACGTTGCTATTATTGCCATGCTATGCTCGTAGACGTGGATTGGGTTTGAGTGATATTCATGACAGATGTGAGATTGTTAATAATGGTTTACTTAAGGTGGCAACTAAAACTCACATCTGGGTGGATTGAGGCACCTGGAGAATCCAGTGTTGTCTGTTTGTATAAGGACCGCCACCCAGGCTCAAAGGGATCATAAGATTATTCATGCTAGAAACTTCCGTGTGCAGCCACAAGCTATTATGGGCTCTAGCATAGTTGAGTAGGTTACATGATCTCTTGAAGAGGTGGGCTAGCAGATGTAGGGGAAAGTAGGTGTACCGGTCCACCCGGAGTAAAGAGTGATTGTTCCTGAAAGACTGTGTCTCGGTCATCCGTTTCTCAAACATCATGCAGTGCGAGAATCAAGCGGAGGCGATCGAGTCTTGTGGGGAAAAGTGCACAAACCTCTGCAGAGTGTACAAACTAATCATGGTTAGCCGTGTCCCCGGTTATGGACAACTTGAGTATCTAGTACCTGGATTATCATTTGAATCTCATCACCATGTTACTTTAATTAATTTTGTTGGGTTAATGATGATTCTTAATTGGGATTGAGATGCTGTCAACCATCTCAATGTTTCACAACCACCATGATAGTTAAATAAAATTTATTCCTTTGCAGTAGGGAAAAATTGGCTTTTCGCAAAACTGTAACCATAGAGCTTTCCACCAGCCATATATGCATGTAGTATAGCCTTATTATTGTTCATTATTCTCTATGTGTTGCTTTGCCAGCATATTCTATGTGCTGACCCGTTTTCGGGCTGCAACGTTTCATGTTGCAGACTTTTCAGACGACGAGTAAGGTGCCTTAGGTCGTGGTCTTATACTCAGTGATGCCGCTGGAGTTGATGGACTCACTTATCTTCCAAGTCTTCCGCTGTTATCGTTTTTAGATGGCCTTAAGCCATATTTATCATACTTATTCTCTTTGGAGATATTCGATGTAATAAGTGTGTGATTGCTACTCTGTTATAAATCCTCCATTTGTACTGTGCGTGTCAGCATTACTGATCCAGGGATGACACTGGTGCACAGCAGCACAGACCATTTGAGGTCTGGTCGCTACAATTCCTTAATGGATTTCTTAAAGAAGAGTTGTGTATGATGCAACTAGAAGGTTTTGTCGATCCTAAAGGTGCTAACAAAATGTGCAAGCTCCAGCGATCCATCTATGGACTGGTGGAAGCATCTCGGAGTTGGAATATACGCTTTGATGAGTTGATCAAAGCATATAGTTTTATACAGACTTGCGGTAAATCCTGTATTTACAAGAAAGTGAGTGGGAGCACTACAACATTTCTGATAAATATATGTGAATGACATATTGTTGATCGGAAATAATGTAGAATTTTCTGGAAAGCATAAAGGAGTATTTGAAAGGAGTTTTTTCAAAGAAAGACCTCGGTGAAGCTGCTTACATATTGAGCATCAAGATCTATAGAGATAGATCAAAACGCTTGATAAGTTTTTTCAATGAGTACATACCTTGACAAGATTTTGAAGTAGTTCAAAATGGAACAGTCAAAGAAAGAGTTCTTGCCTGTGTTACAAGGTGTGAAATTGAGTAAGACTCAAAGCCCGACCACGGCAGAAGATAGAGAGAGAATGAAAGTCATTCCCTATGCCTCAACCATAGGTTCTATAAAGTATGCCATGCTGTGTACCAGTCCTATTGTATACCCTGCACTGAGTTTGGCAAGGGAGTACAATAGTGATCTAGGAGTAGATCACTGGACAGCGGTCAAAATTATCCTTAGTGGAATAAGGATATGTTTCTCGATTATGGAGGTGACAAAAGGTTCGTCGTAAAGGGTTACGTCGATGCAAGTTCTGACACTGATCCAGATGACTCTAAGTCTCAATATGGATACATATTGAAAGTGGGAGCAATTAGCTAAAGTAGCTCCATGCAGAGCATTGTAGACATAGAAATTTGCAAAATACATATGGATCTGAATGTGACAGACCCGTTGACTAAGCTTCTCTCACAAGCAAAACATGATCACACCTTAGTACTCTTTGGGTGTTAATCACATAGCGATGTGAACTAGATTATTGACTCTAGAAAAACCCTTTGGATATTAATCACATGGCGATGTAAACTAATCACATGGTGATGAGAACTATTGGTGATAAATCACATGGCGATGTGAACTAGATTATTGACTCTAGTGCAAGTGGGAGACTGAAGGAAATATGCCCTAGAGGCAATAATAAAGTTATTATTTATTTCCTTATTTCATGATAAATGTTTATTACTCATGCTAGAATTGTATTAACCGGAAACATAATACATGTGTGAATACATAGACAAAACAGAGTATCACTAGTATGCCTCTACTTGACTAGCTCGTTGATCAAAGATGGTTAAGTTTCCTAGCCATAGATATGAGTTGTCATTTGATAAACGGGATCACATCATTAGGAGAATGATGTGATTGACTTGACCCATTCCGTTAGCTTAGCACTTGATCGTTTTAGTTTACTGCTATTGCTTTCTTCATGACTTATACATGTTCCTATAACTATGAGATTGTGCAACTCCCGATTACCGGAGGAACACTTTGTGTGCTACCAAATGTCACAACATAACTGGGTGATTATAAAGGTGCTCTACAGGTGTGTCCGATGGTACTTGTTGAGTTGGCATAGATCGAGATTAGGATTTGTCACTCCGATTATCGGAGAGGTATCTCTGGGCCCTCTCGGTAATGCACATCACTATAAGCCTTGCAAGCAATGTGACTAATGAGTTAGTTGCGGGATGATGCATTATGGAACGAGTAAAGAGACTTGCCGGTAAGGAGATTGAGCTAGGTATTGAGATACCGATGATCGAATCTCGGGCAAGTAACATACCGATGACAAAGGGAACAACGTATGTTGTTATGCGGTTTGACCGATAAAGATCTTGGTAGAATATGTAGGAACCAATATGAGCATCCAGGTTCCGCTATTGGTTATTGACCGGAGACGTGTCTCGGTCATGTCTACATAGTTCTCGAACCCGTAGGGTCCGCACGCTTAAAGTTCTGTGACGATCGATATTATGAGTTTATATGTTTTGATGTACCGAAGGTAGTTCGGAGTCCCGGATATGATCACGGACATGATGAGGAGTCTCGAAATGGTCGAGACATAAAGATCGATATATTGGACGACTATATTTGGACATCGGAATGGTTCCGGGTGAATTCGGGAATTTACAGGAGTACCGGGAGGTTACCGGAATCCCCCGGTAAGTGTATGGGCCTTATTGGGCCTTAGTGGAATAGAGGAGGAGGAAGCATAGGAGGGGGCGCCCCCAAGCCCAATCCGAATTGGGTGAGGGGGCCGGCCTCCTTTCCTTCTTCTGTCCCTCCTCTTTCCCACCTCTCCTAGTCCAACTTGGAAAAAGGGGAATCCTACTCCCGGTGGGAGTAGGACTCCCCTTGGTGCGCCCTCCTCCTGGCCGGCCACCTCCTCCCCCTAGCTCCTTTATATACGGGGAGGGGAGCACCCCTTGGAGACACAACAATTGATCATTGATCTATTAGCCGTGTGCGGTGCCCCCCTCCACCATAATCCACCTCGGTCATATCGTAGCGGTGCTTAGGAGAAGCCCTGCGTCGGTAACTTCATCAACATCGTCATCACGCCGTCGTGCTGAAGAAACTCCCCTTCGAGCTCTACTAGATCGTGAGTTCGCGGGACGTCACCGAGCTGAACGTGTGCTGAACACGGAGGTGCCGTACGTTCGGTACTGATGATCGGTCGATCGTGAAGATGTACGACTACATCAACCGCGTTGTCATAACGCTTCCGCTCTCTGTCTACGAGGGTACGTGGACAACACTCTCCTGCTCGTTGCTATGCATCACCATGATCTTGCGTGTGCGTAGGAAAAAAATTCAAATTACTACGTTCCCCAACATCGGTCACCCCCCAAGTCGCGGCAATCGAGCCTGACGATTCTCTCTACGGTCCAGTCGACTGGCTCCGCGGACACTCTCTCCAAGTGCGGAAGCAGCGACCCAGCGGCGGAGGTCCTCATGGTCAACTCCCATTGCAGCCCACCTGGGTACCTTCGCAGCGGTGGCGGCGGCGGTGATGGTCCGTCGTATGCTCATGATGAGTATGAACCCCAAGCCCTCACTTCGGAACAAAGGGAAGAGCTTCATCGCCGCAACGTGGAGGCGCTCCAGACCCCCATCGTGGGGGAGACTTCCGAGGCTCAGGCCCTGGAGGCTGTGCACCTGGCCACCCTGGCCAAGCACGCGCGTCTGGAGAACCTCCAGCATTCACTCAATGAGTGTGCCCATCGGCAGATCCTTGAATCCAGTCGACGGCAACGACAATTGTTTCCGCCTGAGCCCCAGGTATACTGCACTCCGATCCAGAATCTTATAGCTGCAACTCATATAGCAGAGTCGATTCAGCCGTCCCAATCGGAGGCTGGAAGAGGTTTGCTGCAGATCCAAGCGTTGCTCCGGGCAGCAGGTGAACAAAATGCAGCTGTTTCTCAGTCGCGCAACAGGATCCACAGCAGATCTATGGTTGCGGACACTGTTTAGTCGGCTCATAGCCCAAGATCACCTCCTCGGCGCAAAGATCGAGGGTACCGCCAGGACCAGTACCTGGGTCGGGGCCACGGACAGTATGATCATCAGTACGACCGCGATGACAACCGTTGAGTGCCTACGCCCCATCCGAGGGGCGGATCGTACGCGCCCCGGCGGTATGATGACAGGCGCTTGTATGGTGACGAGCGGAGAGCTCCGGTCGACCCAAGAGAACCTGGGTTTGATGCAAGATCACTTCTCGTGCAAGGCCTGGTCGAAAGAGGCCGAGCACACAGGGAAGGACAAGATAGAAATCACCCGAGTGGAGGCAGAGTTCATGTGTCTGGGCCCGAATGTTTTAGCAGAGCCATCAGAGCTGCAGAGATCCCCCCCCCAACTTCAGGTTGGCGACAGGAGTTAGTAAGTTCATCGGTGAGTCGAAGCCTGACGCTTGGCTAGAGGATTACCGACTAGCGGTGCAGATTGGTGGTGGCAATGATGATGTAGCCATGAAGCACCTCCCCCTGATGCTGGACGGTTCAGCCAGAGCTTGGTTGAATCAGTTGGCTCCTAGTAGTATTTTCAGTTGGGAAGAATTGGCCCGAGTGTTCGTCAGGACATTTGAGGGCACTTGCAAATGACCTGCTGGGCTGACTGAATTGCAGCATTGTGTCCAGAAACCGAATGAAACTTTCAGAGATTACATCCAGAGATGGACCACTCTTCATCATACCATGGAGAATGTGTCAGAGCATCAGGCAGTTTGCGCCTTCAAAGAGGGCGTTCGGTACAGAGAGCTTAACCTGAAATTCGATCGGACAGGGGACATGTCCCTATCTCGGATGATGGAAATAGCCACTTGGTACGCTAACGGCAAGGAAGAAGACCGACTCCGCAGTGGCAAGAACAAGCCAGTCGCCCAGGACGCAGGAGGAGGAAATTCCAGTCGGAAGCAGAAGCGCAAAGTTGAACCCGCAGGTCCTGGTGAGGCCGCAGTTTTGAACCAAGGGAAATCCAAAGGAAAGCCTAAGGGACCATGGATCCCCAAGAAAGTGAAAGATCAAGCGGGAAATGATGTGGTTGATTTGCCGTGTCACATACACACCAAGAAAGATGAAGAGGGAAACCTGATTTACCCAAGCATACCACTCGACAGTGTCGACTCCTAATTCAGAGCTTCCAGAGGGTCAACCTAGTGAAAATGAAAAGAAATCTGATAAGGACGAGGACAAAGAGGAGGATGATGGTTACCCCAATGTCAATGCCACTTTAGTGATTTTTGCTGACATCGAGAGCAAAGGTCGATTGAAAGTTATCAACAGAGAAGTAAACATGGTTGCTCCAGCGATAACGACGTATTTGAAGTGGTCAAAAACTCCAATTAAATTCGACCAGTCCGATCACCCAGTGCACGTTGCTACCCCCGGGCGGCAACCATTGGTGGTCGACCCAGTCGTTGGGGGCACTCGACTGACCCAAGGTTTTGATGGACGGTGGCAGTGGTTTGAACATTTTGTATGCTGAGACCCTCCAAGGGATGGGCATTCCGATGTCCGGGCTTAGTGAAAGCAACATGCGATTCCACAGAGTCATCTCAAGGAAGAAAGCCGATTCACTCGGTCAGATCACTCTTGATGTGGTTTTCGGTGATTCAAAGAATTACCGCAAGGAAAAGTTGACGTTTGAGGTGGTGGATTTTCACAAGTGCCTACCATGCTATTCTGGGCAGGCCTGCATATGCTCGTTTCATGGCTCGACCGTGTTACGTGTACCTCAAGTTGAAGATGCCTGGCCCCAGAGGCGTGATCACGGCCACTGGAAATCGGCAGTGAGCAGAAGAGTGCCTCCGGAAGGGCTCAAATATTGCCGATGAACAGATGGCAGTAGTAGAAATGCAAGAATACCAGAAGAATGCAGATTCGAGTGATTTGTTGCGTGCTAAGAAGCCTGCTTCAGAGTCTGCATTTCAGTCGTCCGGTGAAACAAAGCCAGTTCACATTCACCCGACTGATCCCAATGCTGCTCCGACTCATATCTCAACAACACTCGACAGAAAATAGGAAGAAGCGCTCATCCAGTTCCTCCATGAGAACTGGGACATCTTCGCATGGAAACCATCTGACATGCCGGGTGTACCCAAGGGACTGGCTGAGCACCGTTTGCGAGTCGACCCAAAAGCAAAACCCGTTAAAGAGGATCTCCGTCGGTCCGCCGTGGAGAAGAGGAAGGCAATTGGTGAGGAGGTGGCTCCGCTTCTGGCAGCTGAGTTCATCCGCAAGATATATCACTCCGAGTGGCTCGCCAATGTTGTCATGGTCCCCAAGAAAGATTAGTCACTTCACATGTGTATCGATTTCAAACATATCAATCGGGCCTGCCCAAAAGATCAATTCCCTCTGCCCCGCATCGACCAGATAGTCGACTCGACTGCGGGGTGTGAGCGTTTGTACTTTTTCGATGCGTATTCCGGGTACCATCAGATCCGACTGTATGGGCCCGATGAAATAAAAACAGCTTTCATCACCCCATTCGGGTGTTTTTGGTATGTTACCATGCCCTTTGGCCATAAGAATGCTGGTGCCACGTTCATGCGTATGATTCAGAAGTGCCTGCTCACTCAAATCAGTCGGAACATGGAAGCTTACATGGATGACATCGTGGTCAAGTCACGCAAAGGTTCCAACCTACTGACTGACCTCGCTGAAACCTTTGCCAACTTAGGAAGATATGATATCAAGCTCAATCCGTCAAAGTGCACATTCGGAGTCCCAGGTGGAAAGTTACTCGGTTTCCTCATTTCCGAACGAGGAATCAACACAAACCCAGAGAAGGTTGGCACAATCCTCAGAATGAAACGCCCCGTGCGTGTGCACGATGTTCAGAAGCTTACTGGTTGTTTGGCTGCATTGAGTCGATTCATCTCACGTCTCGGTGAGAAGGCATTACCTCTTTACCGATTGATGAAGAAGTCTGACAAGTTCGAGTGGAATCCTAAAGCTGAAGTAGCGTTTGAAGAGCTCAAAGCCCTGCTTTCCACCCAGCCGGTGCTTGCCGCTCCAATCAGCAAAGAGCCTCTACTGCTATATATTGCAGCCACTGGACATGTTGTCAGCACAGTGCTCACGGTCGAGTGGGAAGAAGAAGGCAAAGCCTACAAAGTTCAACACCCAGTGTACTATATTTCTGAAGTCTTGACTCCATCCAAGCAAAGATACCCGCATTATCAGAAGCTTGTCTATGGGATTTACTTGACCACGGTGAAAGTTGCACATTACTTTGCAGACCACTCAGTTTTAGTCGTTAGCGATGCTCCATTATCTGAAATTCTGAACAACGGGGACGCAACTGGTCGAGTGGCCAAGTGGGCGATTTAACTCCTTCCTTTGGATATCAAGTTCGAGGCAAAGAAAGCAATCAAGTCTCAGGCAATAGCAGATTTCCTCGCCGAGTGGATTGAGCAGGGGCAACCGACTCAGGTTCACTCGAAACATTGGACTATGTTCTTTGATGGGTCCAAAATGTTGAATGGTTCTGGTGCTGGAGTGGTTTTGGTATCCCCAAGAGGCGAAAAGCTCAGCTATGTCCTCCAGATTCACTTCGATTCTTCAAACAATGAAGCTGAGTATGAGGCACTTTTGTATGGGTTGCGTATGGCCATTTCACTCAGCGTCCGTCGTCTGATGGTCTACGACGACTCAGACTTAGTGGTTAATCAAGTGATGAAGGAGTGGGATACCAGGAGCCCAGCTATGACAGGTTATTGCAATGCAGTAAGAAAGCTAGAGAAGAAGTTTGAGGGGTTAGAACTCCACCACATACCTCGAATCAAAAATCAAGCTGCTGATGATCTGGCGAGGATAGTTTCCACTCGGAAGCCTATCCCCAGTAATGTGTTCTTGGAGAATCTCCACACCCCGTCAGTTCAAGAAGATCCCTTCATGGAGGAGCCCCCACAACCGATAAGTTCAACCAATCCGACTGAGATTGAAGTCCCAGCTGTGGTCGACTTGATCATGGAGGTTCTAGTGATCACCCCGACTGGCCGGTGCCGTATATCGCATACCTGCTTAGGCAGGAGCTCCCAGAGGATGAAGATGAGGCCCGCTAGATCGTCCGTCGATCCAAAGCCTTCACGGTTATAAGTGGACAACTTTATAGGGAAAGTGTCACCAGAGTTGCTCAGCGTTGCATCTCTCTAGAAGAAGGTCGAATGATTCTAAATGAGATCCACTCGGGGACCTGTGGTCACCATGCCTCCTCTCGGACCATCGTAGCCAAAGCATAACAAGCGGGATTCTACTGGCCACGTGCGAATCAGATGGCTAAAGATATAGTCGACAAGTGCGAAGGCTGCCAATTTTACTCAAACCAATCTCACAAACCTGCATCAGCCTTGAAGACTCTTCCACTCGTCTGGCCTTTTGTAGTATGAGGATTGGACATGGTTGGGCCCTTCAAGAACGACAGAAGTGGTTTCACTCATTTGCTCGTAGCAGTCGACAAATTCACCAAATGGATCGAAGCCAAGCCTATCAAGAATCTTGATTCAAGCACTGCCATTAGTTTCATCAGAGAGCTGATATTCAGATATGGAGTCCCTCACAGTATTATCACATATAATGGTTCCAACTTTGATTCTGATGAGTTCAGAGCATTTTGTGCATCCCAAGGCACTCGGGTCGACTACGCATCCGTTGTGCACCCACAATCGAATGGGCAGGCGGAAATGGCGAATGGCTTGATCCTTCAAGGGCTGAAACCCCGGCTGATGCGCGATCTCAAGCATGATGCAGGAGCTTGGGTGACCGAGTTACCATCTGTCCTATGGGGATTGAGAACGACTCTCAATCGGTTGACTGATCGAACCCCCTTCTTCATGGTGTATGGTGCTGAAGCTGTGCTACCGAGTGATTTGCTGCACGATGCCCCCAAGTGGAACTCTTTTCGAAAGCTGAAGCAGAACAAGCGCGCCAAGACGCAGTTGATCTCCTGGAGGAAGACCAAGAGATGGCTCTGATCCGGTCGACCATCTATCAACAAGACCTGTGTTGATTCCACGCCAGAAACGTCAGAGGTCGAGCATTTCAAGAAGGAGACCTTGTGCTCCGAGTGCACCAGAAGCGACCTCAGAAGCTTGCTCTGGCCTGGGAAGGCCCCTTCATCATCAGCAAGGTGCTCCACAATGGGGCATATCACCTCTACAACGTAGCCAAGAAAGAAGACGAGCCACGCTCGTGGAATGCGGAGCTGCTCCGCCGTTTTTATACCTAAACACTCGGATCGATGAGTTGTAATAAGAATCCTTCATTTTGCTTATCAAAGACAAGATTTTCGCAGTATCTTAGTGATTTTTATCCCATAAACATATGTGTTCAAATCCCCTAGTGGGTGGCTTAGCTGCGAATCCGATTCGCCTAAGTTTCAAAAACATTCCGGGTGAAGAGCAATCCTCTCACTCAAGGGCTTAGCTACGACCCCGTACTTGCCTAAGTTTAAAAAACACTCCGAGTGAAGATCAACCCTCTCACTCGGGGGCTTAGCCGCGAATCCGATTCGCCTAAGTTTCAAAAACACTCCGAGTGAAGAGCAATCCTCTCACTCGGGGGCTTAGCTGCGACCCCGTACTCGCCTAAGTTTCAAAAACACTCTGAGTGCAGAGCAATCCTCTCACTTGGGGGCTTAGCTGTGATCCCGTACTCGCCTAAGTTTCAAAAACACTTCGAGTGAAGAGCAATCCTCTCACTCGGGGGCTTAGCTGCGACCCCGTACTCGCCTAAGTTTAAAAAACACTCCGAGTGAAGAGCAACCCTCTCACTCGGGGGCTTAGCTGCGAATCCGATTCGCCTAAGTTTCAAAAACATTTTGAGTGAAGAGCAATCCTCTCACTCGAGGGCTTAGTTGCGACCCCGTACTCGCCTAAGTTTTAAAAACACTCCGAGGGAAGAGCAATCCTCTCACTCGGGGGCTTAGCCGCGACCCCTTATTCGCCTAAGTTTCAAAAACACTCTGAGCGAAGAGCAACCTTCTCACTCGGGGGCTTAGCTGCGAATCCGATTCACCTAAGTTTCAAAACACTCCGAGTGGAGAGCAATCCTCCCACTCGGGGGCTTAGCTGCAACCCCGTACTCACCTAAGTTATGAAACTACGTTGAGTGGAGAACAATCCTCCCCCTCAGCAGCTTGGCTGCAATCTCGGAGCTGCGCCACAAATACAACGTATGGTTGCACTCGGAGCTGTGCCACAAATACAACATATGGTTACGCTCGGAGCTGCGTCACAAGTACAACGTAATAGTTGCCCTCAGATCTGCACCACAAGTACAACGTCTATTCCGAGTGAAGAGTCAAGTTTCACTCGGAGTCAAAAGATCCGAAAGCGGTAAAGACAAAGCAACCATATTCAAAAGAAAAACTAAGTTCAGATAAATCCAGCAAGGTTCAGAACCACGAACAGAAGTACTCGGGCATCAGGCCCGAAAGAGTTTAACGGTTACAAAATGACTCGGCATTCCGAGGCAAATAAAGCCGAGACATTAAGTTTTTCATTCGGCAAGAGGAGGGCTAGCTGGCTCGACGAACTCGTTTAGGTCGATTCCATTTGCGATACGAGTGGCGACATCGATGAAGGTCTCCATGAAGGACTGGAATTGGTGCTTCCTTGTGTTGGCGACCTTGAGAGCCACCAACTTCTCTTCTTTAACCTCCTTGCAATGGACACGGACCAGGTACAGAGCAACATCAGCGCCACAACAAGCAGATGACTTCTTCCACTCTTGCACTCGACCAAGGATTTCATTGAGTCAAATCATCAGAGACTCGAGATCATTCTGGAATGTCACAGCTGGTCAGAGCTCTGTGTCAATCCGCAACACCGCCACTTTCATTCGAGCAAGATAGTCCATGACACTGGCGAGGCGAGATTCTAGTCATAGCACGTTCATCGCAGCTTCGTCCTTGACAGGGGAGTTAATGGGGTCCAGATTCGTCTCAATCCGTCCAGTCTCTTCCTCGAAATTTTGACAGAATTCTGCACACACAGAAAAATGGTGAGCTGACAGTCGTATGGTGAGTCGACAGAGGCAAATCAGTCGGACAAGGGAAAGTACCTTCAAGCATAAGGAACATCTTCTTGGCGAGTCCTCCCAGATAAGTCTCCAGCTCATCTCTCCTCCGAGTGAGATCCCCGACTTTGTCGGTCAAGGCCACCTTGTCCTTCTTCAGCTGCACGACTTCTTTGTTGGCTTCATCAATGGTAGTCTTCAGCTTGGCGTTTTCTTCTTACAACTTGCCGACTGAAGCCAGCTTCTTGTCAG
The DNA here is from genome assembly GCF_002575655.3 of Aegilops tauschii subsp. strangulata. Lineage (NCBI taxonomy): Eukaryota > Viridiplantae > Streptophyta > Magnoliopsida > Poales > Poaceae > Aegilops > Aegilops tauschii. The sequence continues at coordinate 371,450,221 of NC_053036.3, forward strand.
CAAGTTCGGTTTTCTCTCGCGTCGTCTTCTGCGCTGCTGCAAGGTCGAGGTCCTTCTGCTCCAGAGCCTGCTTCATTTTGTCTAAAGAAATAACATTCTTCAGACGAGCTTGGAGTTGTCTTTTTTCACTATGCACATCTGTTCGAGTGGAGTCACTCGGTTCAAAAGACGAGAGGAAAAAGATGACAAGGCGAACAGTCGATAAGTTATTACCTCCCATGACAGCTGCTTCATCCTTAGCCTTCTGCAAATTCTCCTTGGCCAACTCCAGGTCGAGATTGAGTTGGATCTATTTCCTCTCTAATTCAGCGAACTGGGCCCCGAGCTCACAAGATTTCTGCAGTCAACAAATAAGACACGCCAGTCGACAGAAACAAAGATTGATTGCTTCCGAGCGATAAGATACAAGTACAAATTATTGCGGCAAAAAGAGTTTTAAGACTACTGCCGAATCAAACATTCAACAGTAGTCTCGGGGACTAAACCCAGTGGGTGCACTTAGCGTGCCCCCACTGGTTCGACTTCCCACTCGACATGGCCTGTCCAGTCTGAGTGGAAGGAGTAAAACGACAACAACATTTATGCTCAGACCACCGCCGTCTGCCCACAGTCGACCGCGGTCTCGGGGACTACACCCAGTGGGTGCACTTAGCGTGCCCCCACTGGTTCGGAGTTCACTCGACAAAATCCGTCCAAAGCCGAGTGAATATACTACAAATAAACAAGTTCTAAGAATCCTGTGGTGAAACAACACTTTGGAAAGACCCCCGCCGAATCAAACATTCGACGGTGGTCTCGGGGACTACACCCAGTGGGTGCACTAGGCGTTCCCCCACTGGTTCAAGAGTACACTCGACGCGACCTAGTCGACTCAAGTGACAGAACTATATAGCAAAAGTTAAAAAACCCAGTGGGTGAATGGATGCAAGGTGCAGACTCATGATAGATGCACATTAAAGGTTTCAAAACGCTCATCCACGATCATCTTACGAATAATAAAGCAGCAGTTTTCAAGTACCATATCCTAACAGAGCAAAGATCAAGCTAAAAGACCAGTCGGAAATCAACTCACCTGGACATTGGTTTGAAGGGCAGAGCTGGCATCGTAGGTAGCCTTGCTAGCCTCATGCACCACCCTCATTTGATCCATCATAAGGCCTGCTTGGCGTATGGCTTCCTTAGCAGTGCTTACTTGGTCCTCTCGGATATGATGGGTAACAAAGAGTGGAGTTGGTGGAACAGTCGAGGCGGCCAGAGGAGCTGAAGTCTAGAGTTGCACGGCCAGAGCAGGGGCCTAAGCAGTCGACGCCGAACGACGATCAGTCGACACAGGATCGGCAAAAGAAGCAGAATCCCGAATTGGATCACTGTATCATTTGGCGACTGGTTTTGGCGCTGGAGTCAAGTGAGACACCTTGCTGGCAGGCACCTTCCTGCTCGAAGTCCTACCCCTTCTTCATGTGTTCTTCTGTAGCACGTCTTCATGGTCGTCGTCGTCTGGAAGTTCAATAACATTTGGCGGCGCTGCAAAAGACTCGATTGTAAGAGTTCAGTCGACCGACAGTGCAAGTGACAAAGTGAGGGCAAGATTGTAGAGTCATACCCGCTCTGGAAGTGGCCACATCTGCAGTCTCCTCGTCGTCTTGCCCCTTGTCGATATTCATATATGTCCCAGAAGTAGCAGCACTGAAAGGTTCCAAAATTCACTCGGTCAAAACAAGCAGTTGAATCGGTACAGATCATAGAAGACAAAGAGGGAAAGCAAAACACTTACGCAGAAGTGACAGGAACATCCACCTTGATCTTGGGCAGGGCCTTCCGAGGCTTTGAGGGGGCGACCTTGGGCTGCTTAGTGGCCTTTTCAGACGGTTTCGGGGACGAAGTCCGAGTGCGTTTTGGACTTGTGTGCTTGAAGGAACTGCCTTGCCACGCCGACCTGCAGGGTCTTGGGACTGTTTGGATCGACGTTCCGAGCGGGGCGGCGAGTCAGCCTCCTCACAACCGTCCGAGTCTTCACTGTCATCTTCATTGTCATCGGGGGATTGCCAATCGCCACTCTCGTCTGTGCTCTCCTCTCCTTCCTGGAACTGCTCTCCGTTTGGCATCGAGTACATCTTGGTGTAGATTTTCTAGGCGCAAGTCAACAAAAATCATTCAGACTCAGGAGCAACTGCGAGTCAAAGAGAGAAAACGCTCGGCATTTTAAGCTTGACCTCTTCTGGCTCATGGTTGGTGTCGAATGGCTGAACTCTCCTAGACCCCCTGGGGTTGTCCTTGTTTCCAGTGATGCTTCATAGCCACTGAGCCACCGTCTCCTCAGTGACCTCCTCTGGGTGGACCCAAGCGGTGTCTCCAGGGCCTGAGTACATCCACATTGGGTGGTCTCGGGCTTGGAGAGGCTGGATACATCGACTGAGGAACACCTCCAACAGATCCATGCCAGTCACCCCCTCCCGGACCAAGTTGACAACCTGGTCGACTAAAAGATTCACCTCGCCTCTCTCCTCGGGAGCCATGGTCACTGAAGAAGGTAGGCGTAGCCGTTCCATAGTGAAAGGGGGGAGACCAGTCGACTGACCAGGAGTCGGGATATCCTTGCAATAGAACCAGGTCGACTGCCACCCTTGAACTGACTCGGGAAGGGTAATGGAAGGAAAAGTACTCCTACCTCTAGTCTGAATCCCTAAACCCCCACACATTTGAATCACATGCGTCTTTTCATAAGTCGGATGGGCCTTCTTCACCGACTGAGATCGACAAGTGAAGATGTGCTTGAACAGGCCCCAGTGCGGCTGACAACCCAAGAAATTCTCGCACATCGAGATGAAAGCAGCGAGATACGTGATGGTGTTCGGAGGGAAATGATGGATTTGGGCACCGAAGAAGTTCAAGAAACCCCTAAAGAATGGGTGCGGAGGAAGAGAGAAACCTCGGTCGACATGGGTGGCAAGGAGGACACGCTCATCCTCGCGCGGCTGAGGCTCAGATTCCTGTTGGGGATCGTTGTAGAAATTAAAAAATTTCTACGCATCACCAAGATCAATCTATGGAGAGACTAGCAACGAGAGATAGGGGAGTGCATCTTCATACCCTTGAAGATCGCGATGCGGAAGCGTTACAAGAACGTGGATGAAGGAGTCGTACTCGTAGCGATTCAGATCGTGGTTGATTCCGATCTAAGCGCCGAACAACGGCGCCTCCGCGTTCAACACACGTACAGCCCGGGGACGTCTCCTCCTTCTTGATCCAGCAAGGGGAGAGGAGAAGTTGAGGGAGAGCTCTAGCAGCACGACGGCATGGTGGTGGAGCTTGCAGTTCTCCGGCAGGGCTTCGCCAAGCACTACTACTACTACGGAGGTGTTGAGGAGGGAGAGGGCTGCGCCAGTGGAAGGGGTGCGGCTCCCATGCGCCTCCCCACTATATATAGGGGTGGAGGGGGCTGGTTTCTTGCCCTCCAAGTCCATTGGGGCGTTGGCAAAGGTGGGGGAAAGAAATCCCATCATTTCCCTTCCCCACCGATTGTTATCCCACTTTTTTAGGGATCTTGATCTTATCCCTTCGGGATATGATCTTATTCCTTCTAAGGGGGGATCTTGGTGCACCTTGACCAGGGGTGTGGGGCCTTGCCCCCACTACCCACGTTCATGTGGGTCCCCCATGTAGGTGGGCCCCACTCCGGAACCTTCTAGAACCTTCCCGGTACAATACCGAAAAATCCCGAACATTTTCCGGTGGCCAAAATAGGACTTCCCATATATAAATCTTTACCTCCGGACCATTCCGGAACTCCTCGTGATGTCCGGGATCTCATCCGAGACTCCGAACAACATTCGATAACTGCACACTAATTCCCATAACAACTCTAGCGTCACCGAACCTTAAGTGTGTAGACCCTACGGGTTCGGGAATCATGCAGACATGACCGAGACAGCTCTCCGGCCAATAACCAACAGCGGGATCTGGATACCCATGTTGGCTCCCACATGTTCCACGATGATCTCATCGGATGAACCACGATGTCGGGGATTCAATCAATCCTGTATACAATTCCCTTTGTCAAGCGATACGTTACTTGCCCGAGATTCGATCGTCGGTATCCCAATACCTCGTTCAATCTCGTTACCGGCAAGTCACTTTTACTCGTTCCGTAACACATCATCCCGTGATCAACTCTTTGGTCACATTGAGCTCATTATGATGATGACCTACCGAGTGGGCCCAGAGATACCTCTCCGTCACACGGAGTGACAAATCCCAGTCTCGATTCGTGCCAACCCAACAGACACTTTCGGAGATACCCGTAGTGTTCCTTTATAGCCACCCAGTTACGTTGTGACGTTTGGCACACCCAAAGCATTCCTACAGTATTCGGGAGTTGCAAAATCTCATGGTCTAAGGAAATGATACTTGACATTAGAAAAGCTTTAGCAGACGAACTACACGATCTTGTGCTATGCTTAGGATTGGGTCTTGTCCATCACATCATTCTCCTAATGATGTGATCCCATTATCAACGACATCCAATGTCCATGGTCAGGAAAACGTAACCATCTATTGATCAACGAGCTAGTCAACTAGAGGCTTACTAGGGACATATTGTGGTCTACGTATTCACACATGTATTACGGTCTCCGGTTAATACAATTATAGCATGAACAATAGACAATTATCATGAACAAGGAAATATAATAATAACCATTTTATTATTGCCTCTAGGGCATATTTCCAACAGTCTCCCACTTGCACTAGAGTCAATAATCTAGTTCACATCACTATGTGATTGTAATGAATCCAACACCCATGGGGTTTGATCATGTCTCGCTTGTGAGAGAGGTTATTAGTCAACGGGTCTGAACCTTTCAGATCCGTGTGTGCTTTACAAATCCCTATGTCTTCTTGTAGATGCAGCTTCCATGCGCTACTTGGAGCTATTCCAAATAACTGCTCTACTATACGAATCCGGTTTACTACTCAGAGTCATCCGGATTAGTGTCAAAGTTTGCATCGACGTAACCCTTTACGACGAACTCTTTTACCACCTCCATAATCGAGAAAATTCCTTAGTCCACTAGTTACTAAGGATAAGTTTGACCGCTGTCATGTGATCCATTCCTGGATCACTCTTGTACCCCTTGATTGACTCATGGCAAGGCACACTTCAGGTGCGGTACACAACATAGCATACTATAGAGCCTACGTCTAAAGCATAGGGGACGACCTTCGTCCTTTCTCTCTCTTCTGCCGTGGTCAGATCTTGAGTCTCACTCAATGCTCACACCTTATAACACAGCCAAGAACTCCTTCTTTGCTGATCTTATTTGAACTCCTTCAAAATCTTGTCACGGTATGTATTCATTTGAAAGTACTATTAAGCGTTTTTTGATCTATCCTTATAGATCTTGATGCTCAATGTTCAAGTAGCTTAATCCAGGTTTTCCATTGAAAAACACTTTTCAAATAACCCTATATGCTTTCCAGAAATTCTACATCATTTCTGATCAACAATATGTCAACAACATATACTCATCAGAAATTCTATAGTGCTCCCACTCACTTCTTTGGAAATACAAGTTTCTCATAAACTTTGTATAAACCCAAAATCTTTGATCATCTCATCAAAGCATATATTCCAACTCCGAGATGCTTACTCCAGTCCTTAGAAGGATTGCTGGAGCTTTGCATACTTGTTAGCATCTTTTAGGATTGACAAAAACCTTCTGGTTGTATCACATACAACCTTTCCTCAAGAAAATTGTCGAGGAAACAATGTTTTGACATCCTATCTGCAAGATTTCATAAATAATGCAGTAACTGCTAATACAATTCCAACAGACTCTTAGCATCGCTACGAGTGAGAAAGTCTCACCGCAGTCAACTCCTTGAACTTGTCGGAAAACATCTTAACGACAAGTCGAGCTTTCTTAATGGTGATACTTACCATCATTGTCCGTCTTCCTTTTAAAATCCATCTGTACCCAATAGCCTTACGACCATCAAGTAGTTCTTCCAAAGTCTATACTTTGTTTTCACACATGGATCCTCTTGGATTTTATGGCCTCGAGCCATTTGTCGGAATCCGGGCCCACCATCGTTTCTCCATAGCTCGTAGGTTCATTGTTGTCTAGCAACATGACCTCCAAGACAGGATTACGTACCACTCTGAAATAGTATGCATCCTTGTCGACCTACGAGGTTTGGTAGTGACTTGATCCAAAGTTTCATGATCACTATCATCAGCTCCCACTTCAATTGGTGTAGGCGCTACAGGAACAACTTCCTGTGCCCTACTACACACTGGTTGAAGTGATGGTTCAATAACCTCATCAAGTCTCCACCATCCTCCCACCCAATTCTTTCGAGAGAAACTTTTCCTCGAGAAAGGACCCGTTTCTAGAAACAATCACTTTTGCTTCCGGATCCGAAATAGGAGGTATACCCAACTGTTTTGGGTGTCCTATGAAGATGCATTTATCCGCTTTGGGTTTGAGCTTATCAGGCTAAACCCTTTTCACATAAGCGTCGCAGCCCCAAACTCTTAAGAATGACAGCTTAGGTTTCTCTAAACCATAGTTCATACGATGTCATCTCAACGGAATTACGTGGTGCCCTATTTAAAGTGAATGCGGTTGTCTCTAATGCCTAACCCATAAACGATAGTGGTAATTCGATAAGAGACATCATGGTTTGCACCACATCCAATAGGGTGCAACTATGATGTTCGGACACACCATCACACTATGGTGTTCCAGGCGGCATTAGTTGTGAAACAATTTCCACAATGTCTTAGTTGTGTACCAAACACGTAACTCAGATATTCATCTCTATGATCATATCATAGACATTTTATCCTCTTGTCACGATGATCTTCAACTTCACTCTGAAATTACTTGAACCTTTCAATAATTCAGACTTGTGTTTCATCAAGTAAATATACTTAGAATCTACTCAAATCATCTGTGAAGTAAGAGCATAACGATATTCACCGCGTGCCTCAGCACTCATTGGATTGCACACATCAAATGTATTACTTCCAACAAGTTGCTCTCTTGTTTCATCTCACTGAAAACGAGGCCTTTCAGTCATCTTGCCCATGTGGTTTGATTTGCATGTCTCAAGTGATTCAAAATCAAGTGAGTCCAAACGATCCATCTGCATGGAGTTTCTTCATGCGTATAAACCAATAGACATGGTTCGCATGTCTCAAACTTTTCAAAAAATGAGTGAGTCCAAAGATCCATCAACATGGAGCTTCTTCATGCGTTTTATACCAATATGACTCAAATGGCAGTGCCACAAGTATGTGTTACTATCATTACTATCTTATATCTTTTGGCATGAACATGTGTATCACTACGATCGAGATTCAATGAACCATTCATTTTAGGTACAAGACCATTGAAGGTATTATTCAAATAAACAGAGTAACCATTATTCTCCTTAAATGAATAATCGTATTGCGATAAACATAATCCAATCATGTCTATGCTCAACGCAAACACCAAATAATTATTATTTAGGTTTAACACCAATCTCGATGGTAGAGGGAGCATGCGATGCTTGATCACATCAACCTTGGAAACACTTCCAACACATATCGTCATCTCACCTTCAGCTAGTCTCCGTTTATTCCATAGCTTTTTATTTCGAGTTACTACCACTTAGCAACCGAACCGGTATTTAATACCCTGGTGCTACTAGGAGTACTAGTAAAGTACACATTATAATGTATATCCAATATACTTCTATCGGCCTTGCCAGCCTTCTCATCTAGCAAGTATCTAGGGTAGTTCTGCTTTAGTGACCGTTCCCCTCATTTCAGAAGCACTTAGTCTCGGGTTTGGGTTCAACCTTTGGTTTCTTCACTAGAGCAGCAACTGATTGCCGTTTCATGAAGTATCCCTTTCTTGCCCTTGCCCTTGTTGAAACTAGTGGTTTTACTAACCATCAACAATTGATGCTCCTATTTGATTTCTACTTTTGCGGTGTCCCGAATAGCTCAAGGATCATCATATCTATCCCTGATATGTTATAGTTCATCACGAAGCTCTAGTAGCTTGGTGGCAGTGACTTTGGAGAACCATCACTATCTCATCTGGAAGATTAACTCCCACTCGATTCAAGCGACTGTAGTACTCATACAATCTGAGCACATGCTCAACGATTGAGCTTTTCTCCTTAGTTTGCAGGCTTAAGAAACTTGTCAGAGGTCTCATACCTCTTGACGCGGGCACTAGCTTGAAATCCTAATTTCAGTCCTTGGAACATCTCATATGTTCTGTGATGTTTCAAAAACGTCTTTGGTGCCTCAATTCTAAACCATTTAGCATTACGCACTGAACTACCATGTAGTCATCAAAACGTGTATGTCAGATGTTCGCAACATCCACAACCGACGCTCGAGGTTCAGCACACTGAGCGGTGCATTAAGGACATAATCCTTCTGCGCAGCAATGAGGACAATCCTTAGTTTACAGACCCAATCCGCATAATTGCTACTGTCAACTCTCAACTAAATTTCTCTACGAACATAATTTGCAAAGACCTTTTGACTATGTTCATGATAATTAAGTTCATCTAATAAAATTATTTAATGAACTCCCACTCAGATAGACATCCCTCTAGTCATCTAAGTGATACATGATCCGAGTCAACTAGGTCGTGTCCGATCATCACGTGAGACGGACTAGTCATCATCGGTGAACATCTTCATGTTGATTGTATCCACTATACGACTCATGTTCGACCTTTCGGTCTCTTGTGTTCCGAGGCCATGTCTGTACATGCTAGGCTCGTCAAGTCAACCTAAGTGTTTTGCATGTGTAAATCTGGCTTACACCCGTTGTATGCGAACGTTAGAATCTATCACACCCGATCATCACGTGGTGCTTCGAAACAACGAACTTTCGCAACGGTGCACAGTTAGGGGGAATACTTTCTTGAAATTTTATGAGGGATCATCTTATTTATGCTACCGTCATTCTTAGCAAATAAGATGTAAAAACATGATAAACATCACATGCAATCAAATAGTGACATGATATGGCCAATATCATTTTGCTCCTTTTGATCTCCATCTTCGGGGCGCCATGATCATCATCGTCACCGGCATGACACCATGATCTCCATCATCGTGTCTTCATGAAGTTGTCTCGCCAACTATTACTTCTACTACTATGGCTAACGGTTAGCAATAAAGTAAAGTAATTACATGGCGTTTTCATTGACACGCAGGTCATATAACAAATTAAGACAACTCCTATGGCTCCTGCCGATTGTCATACTCATCGACATGCAAGTCGTGATTCCTATTACAAGAACATGATAAATCTCATACATCACATATATCATTCATCACATCCTTTTGGCCATATCACATCACACGGCATATGCTGCAAGAACAAGTTAGACGTCCTCTAATTGTTGTTGCAAGTTTTTACGTGGCTGCTATAGGTTTCTAGCAGGAACGTTTCTTACCTACGCCAAAACCACAACGTGATATGCCAATTTCTATTTACCCTTCATAAGGACCCTTTTCATCGAATCCGATCCGACTAAAGTGGGAGAGACAGACACCCGCTAGCCACCTTATGCAACTAGTGCATGTTAGTCGGTGGAACCTGTCTCACGTAAGCGTACGTGTAAGGTCGGTCCGGTCCGCTTCATTCCACGATGCTGCCGAATCAAGATAAGACTAGTAACGGCAAGTAAATTAACAAAATCGACACCCACAACAACTTGTGTTCTACTCATGCATAGAAACTACGCATAGACCTAGCTCATGATGCCACTGTTGGGGATCGTTGCAGAAATTGAAAAATTTCTACGCATCACCAAGATCAATCTATGGAGAGACTAGCAACGAGAGAGAGGGGAGTGCATCTTCATACCCTTGAAGACCGCGATGCGGAAGCGTTACAAGAACGCGGATGAAGGAGTCGTACTCGTAGCGATTCAGATCGCGGTTGATTCCGATCTAAGCGCCGTACAACGACGTCTCCACGTTCAACACACGTACAGCCCGGGGACGTCTCCTCCTTCTTGATCCAGCAAGGGGAGAGGAGAAGTTGAGGGAGAGCTCCGGCAGCATGACGGCGTGGTGGTGGAGCTTGCAGTTCTCCGGCAGGGCTTTGCCAAGCACTACGGAGGAGGAGGTGTTGGGGAGGGAGAGGGCTGCGGCAGTGGAAGTGGTGCGGCTCCCATGCGCCTCCCCACTATATATATGGGTGGAGGGGGCTGGTTTCTTGCCCTCCAAGTCCATTGGGGCGTTGGCAAAGGTGGGGGAAAGAAATCTCATCATTTCCCATCCCCACCGATTGTTATCCCACTTTTTTAGGGATCTTGATCTTATCCCTTCGGGATATGATCTTATTCCTTCTAAGGGGGGATCTTGGTGCGCCTTGACCAGGGGTGTGGGGCCTTGCCCCCACTACCCACGTTCATGTGGGTCCCCCATGCAGGTGGTTCCCACTCCGGAACCTTCTAGAACCTTCCCGGTACAATACCGAAAAATCCCGAACATTTTCCGGTGGCCAAAATAGGACTTCCCATATATAAATCTTTACCTCCGGACCATTCCGGAACTCCTCGTGACGTCCGGGATCTCATCCGACTCCGAACAACATTCGGTAACTGCACACTAATTCCCATAACAACTCTAGCGTCACCGAACCTTAAGTGTGTAGACCCTATGGGTTCGGGAATCATGCAGACATGACCGAGACAGCTCTCTGGCCAATAACCAACAGCGGGATCTGGATACCCATGTTGGCTCCCGCATGTTCCACGATGATCTCATCGGATGAACCACGATGTCGGGGATTCAATCAATCTTGTATACAATTCCCTTTGTCAAGCGGTACGTTACTTGCCCGAGATTCGATCGTCGGTATCCCAATACCTCGTTCAATCTCGTTACCGGCAAGTCACTTTTACTCGTTTCGTAACACATCATCCCGTGATCAACTCTTTGGTCACATTGAGCTCATTATAATGATGTCCTACCGAGTGGGCCCAGAGATACCTCTTCGTCACACGGAGTGACAAATCCCAGTCTCGATTCGTGCCAACCCAACAGACACTTTCGGAGATACCCGTAGTGTGCCTTTATAGCCACCCAGTTACGTTGTGCCGTTTGGCACACCCAAAGCATTCCTACGGTATCCGGGAGTTGCACAATCTCATGGTCTAAGGAAATGATACTTGACATTAGAAAAGCTTTAGCAGACGAACTACACGATCTTGTGCTATGCTTAGGATTGGGTCTTGTCCATCACATCATTCTCCTAATGATGTGATCCCGTTATCAACGACATCCAATGTCCATGGTCAGGAAACCGTAACCATTTATTGGTCAACGAGCTAGTCAACTAGAGGCTTACTAGGGACATATTGTGGTCTACGTATTCACACATGTATTACGGTCTCCGGTTAATACAATTATAGCATGAACAATAGACAATTACCATGAACAAGGAAATATAATAATAACCATTTTATTATTTCCTCTAGGGCATATTTCCAACAATTCCCCCTCCGGTAATCTCCAAGACTTGTCAGCGATCAGGCCATCCTCAACGAGCTTCTCCAGGTCGTCCCGCTCAACGGTGAAGCGGATCTAATCTCCCTGGATCCGGCCCAGCGGCAGACCGGACCACGATGACGTCCCTCGAGCCGTCTTCTTACCCTTTGCCGTTGCCGTCACCTTCTTCGCACGCTCCAGGGCCGCCGTCTTGTCCTTTCCCATTGCGGCGGACGGCGTACGGGCAGAGCGGCGGCGTCGAGAGTAGAGGAGGATGCGGTGGAGAAGCAGAGGAAGAAGAGAGAGAATGAGGTGCACTGTGCAAATGCATCGGCCTCGACGACCTTTTATGGGCCTACTTCCGAGTGGCTGACCCGTGGGCCCGAGCAATCCTGTCAAATCCCGCAACAGCCGCTCGCCCGATATGTGGCGAAAAAGGCGGTGCAAAAATCGAGGTGTCCCTATCTAACCACTCTGATGACTGTGGCAAGCTCCTGCCCGCATGCTTCTCCAAAATTTCGAATCCCATGAGATCTGGGAACCGCAGAGTAACCAATCGCGCCGAAGATTTCGCACCATAACTCACTCAGAGGATATCAACATAACTCACTCGACGACCTATGAATTGATCAAGGCAACTGAAATGAAGTTGAAGCCCCAGCATGACTCCCTGATTCCAGTGAAATGCCTCTGAAGCATGGAATCGAGTCGGAACCAACTTCAACTCTCTTTTCACTCGGACCTCAATCCATTCGGGGGCTAATGACGATGCCATGAACCTAGGGTAGGGTCATAGGCCTGACCTAGACGCCCTACCCAAGGTCACCACCCTAGAGTCAAGAACATTCAAAGTACAACAAAGGATACCAACTGAAGTCACTTTGGAGTGCGATCCACTCGACCGGTTATCTCACTCGGATACCCCAATTCCATTCGACCAAGATGAAGTCATTCGACCATACAAGAAACCACTTGGAGTACAAAAGACCTAAAGCCACCCCACGATGGCAACGGTCAGGCGTTCAGTCTGTAGTCTTAAAGATCATTTACAACTCTTTATAGCTAGCATTACCAGTAACACCCTGTCTCAATGTATACTGAGCCCCGTGCAACGTGGGATGGCTGGGGTCCTGGCGCACTCTATATAAGCCACCCCCTCCTCTGGCACAAGGGTTCGCACCCCCTGTAACTCTCACGCATAATCCAGTCGACCAAGCCTCCAGGCACCGAGACGTAGGGCTGTTACTTCCTCTGAGAAGGGCCTGAACTCGTAAATCTTGCATGCACAACTTCACTGTAGCTAGGGCCTTGCCTCCTCCTACGTACCCCCTATTTTTACTGTCAGACTTGCTCCCACGACATGCTACTTGTGTGTTTCGGTGGAATTTTCCCCGAAGAGCAACGGTGAAGCAATATAGTAGTTGATAAGTATTTTCCTCAGTGACAACTAAGGTTTTCAAACCAATAGGAGAACCACGCAAATCCTAGTGAACAGCACCTGCACACACAAGAGAAAATACTTGCACCCAACACGGGCAAGAGGGTTGTCAATCCCCTTGAAGTCGTTACTTGCAAGGATCAAATATGGTTGTGGTAGATATATAAATTGCAAAGTAAAAGAAAAGTAAATAAATTGCAATGAAGTAATTTTGGTTTTACTAATATGATTAAAGTAGACTAGGGGCCATAGTTTTCACTAGAGGCTTCTCTCTCGAAACATAGCATATGGTGGGTAAACAAATTATTGTTGGGCAATTGGTAGAAAAGCGCCTAGTTATGACGTTATTCATGGCAATGATCACATACATAGGCATCACGTCCGTGACAAGTAGACCGGCTCCTACCTGCGTCTACTACTATTACTCCACCAATCGACCGACTCCTGCCTGCATCTATGGTATTAAGTTCATGACAAACAGTATAACGCTTTAAGCAAGATGACATGATGTAGATAGAATAATACCAAGCAATATGATTAAACCTCATCATTTTACCCTTAATGGCAACAATACAAATATGTGCATCACTACCCCTTCTAACATTGGCACTACAAAAAAAGACACATCCGTGACATTATGGCCCGAATGAATTTTTTTCTGCCATGGTTATGACACTTCTATGATGGTAATTGTGAGAAAAACATGTATCATCATAGATGTGGTGGGCTCCTACTTCTATGACAAAAAATCAGGACAGAAAATGGGTTTTTCGTCCTGGGTGGGCCGGGGACGCACCTGCATGACATTATTTGGGCCATCCATGACATAAAAAATCGTGGTAGAAGTGAGGGCGAGGAAATTTCGCGGAGTTCCCGGTTATACGGTGGGTGGTCGGGGCTGAGCAATGTAGTGTGGTTTGCGCGTTTCTCTCTTGTACGCACGCAAGGTGTGAGTCGTGTCGCTACAACTGAACCCGAGCGAGAGGCGTTTGGTTAATGAACTTGAGCGATCGCACTGCTATGTACTGAAGTCGATCGATCCCTTCGCTGCTAACTGAACCCGGCCGACTCCTTTGCTGCTAACTGAACCCGACCGACCGTTGCTACTGCTTACTGAAGCCGATTGAACCCCGGTGCGAGATGTAGCTAGCCGGTTGGGTTGCCTCTGGATGAACAATGCCCGTTGCTGCCGCGTGCGCAATACATAGAACGAATCGAGAGGTGGTGGGTCTAGCTGGTTGGCTGGCTGTGGATGAACAGTTCTCGGTGGGGGTTGGATGAATAGGACCCCGACCATGTGTAGGCGGTTTCTGCTAGATGAACATGACCCCATGGTAGTAGACGGTTGCCGCTGGATGAATAGGACCCCGAGGAGGTGATGTCGCTTGAAACTGCGTCGGTATTTCCCCAAAGAGGAAGGGATGATGCAGTACAGCTACGGTAGGTATTTCCCTTAGTTGTGAAACCAAGGTATCAATCTCGTAGGAGAACCAGGCAACACTATATAAACGGTACCTTCACACAAAAAACAAATACTTGCAACCGACGCGTAAGAGTGGTTATCAATCCCTCCTCGGGCAAAAGATAGTTCGATTTTTATGATTTTGGATAAATAGGTCTCGCAATAACACAAAATAAAATAAATAATAAAAAGTGCAGGAAGGTGTTTTTGGATTTTTGGAATAATAGATCTAAAAATAAAGGCGAAAAATAGATCTGAAAGCAAATATGATAAAGAATAGACCCCGGGGCCGTAGATTTCACTAGTGGCTTCTCTCGAGAAATAGCACACGGTGGGTAAACAATTTATTGTTGGGCAATTGATAGAAGATCGAATAATTATGATGATATCCAAGGCAATGATCAATATATAGGCATATCACGTCCAAGATTAGTAGACCGACTCCTGCCTGCATTTACTGCTATTACTCCACACATCGACTGCTATCCAGCATGCATCTAGTGTATTAAGTTCATGAAAAAACGGAGTAATGCAATAAGAACGATGAAATGATGTAGACGAGATCTATTCATGTAGGAATAGCCCCCATCTTGTTATCCTTAATAGCAACGATACATGCGTGTCTTGCTGCCCCTTTTGTCACTGGGAAAGAACACCGCAAGATCGAACCCATCACAAAGCACTTCTTCCCATGGCAAGAAAAATCGATCTATTTGGCCTAACTAAACCAAAGATTCAAAGAAGAAATATGAGGCTATAAATAATCATGCATATAAGAGATCAAAGAAGACTCAAATAATATTCATGGTTATAGATCTGATCATAAACTCGAAGTTCATCGAATCCCAACAAACACACCGCAAAAAGAGTTACATCAAATAGATCTCCAAGAGACCATTGTATTGAGAATCAAGAGAGAGAGAGAGAGAGAGGAAGCCATCTAGCTACTGCCTACAGACCCGTAGGTCTATGGTGGACTACTCACGCATCATCGAAGAGGCACCAATGAGGATGATGAACCCCTCCGTGATGGTGTTAGATTGGATCTTGTGGTTCTGGAACTCGCGGTGGCTGTAATTGTGTTTCGTCGACTCACTTAGGGTTTCTGAAATATTTGGGAATTTATAGGGCGAAGAGGTGGTGCAGGGGGGATCCGTGGGGGGCACAACCCCGCTGGGCGCGCCCTGGTGGGTTGTGCTCCCCATGGGCCTCCCCTCTGGTACTTCTTTGGCCCATTGGGTGTCTTCTGGTCCAGAAAAAATCTCCAAAAAGTTTCCCTGTGTTTGGACTCCATTTGGTACTGATATTATGCAAAGTAAAAAACAAGCAAAAAACAGCAACTGGCACTGGGCACTATGTTAATAGTTAGTCCCAAAAAATGATATAAAGTTGCTATAAAATGATTGTAAAACATCCAAAAATGATAATATATCAGCATGGAACAATCAAAAATTATAGATACATTGGAGACGTATCAGGAGGCCGCCACACACCCCAGCCGGTTGGGGATGGATGAACAGGACCCTATGGAGGCTGGTTGAATAGTAGCCGGTTGAGGCTGGATGAATAGTAGCCCATGGATGAATAGTGACTGGTGGAGGCTGGAGGACGTCGATAGTGGATGACAGGTGGAGGCTGGAGGAAGTCGACGGTGGATGAAAAGTAGCCCGTGAGGTGATGACCCACAAGTATAGGGGATCGCAACAGTTTTCGAGGGTAGAGTCTTCAACCCAAATTTATAGATTCGACACAAGGGGAGCCAAATAATATTTGAAGGTATTAGCAGCTGAGTTGTCAATTCAACCACACTTGGAGATTAATTATCTGCAGCAAGTAATCAATAGCAAAGTAATATGATAGTTTTGATAGTAGTGACAATAGCAATAGTAACTGTAACAGTGATAGCAGTATTTTGTAGCAAGTCCAACAATGATGATACCAGTAGTAACTTAGCAGAAACAATATAAGATAAATTCATAGGCATTGGATCGGTGACTTGTTGGATGATATTCATCATGAGATAGTTATAACCTAGGGCGACACGACACGAGCTCCAGTTCGTCAATATAATGTAGGCATGTATTCCGTAAATAGTCATACGTGCTTATGGAAAGAACTTGCATGACATATTTTGTCCTACCCTCCCGTGGCAGTGGGGTCCATATTGGAAACTAAGGGATATTAATGCCTCCTTTTAATAGAGAACCAGAACAAAGCATTAACACATAGTGAATACATGAACTCCTCAAACTACGGTCATCATCGGGAGTGGGCCCGGTTATTGTCACTCCGGGGTTGCCGGATCATAACACGTAGTAAGTGACTATAACTTGCAAGATCAGGTCTAAAACATGGATATAATTATGATAACATAAATGGTTCAGATATGAGTTCATGGCACCCGGGCCCAAAGTGACAAGCATTAAGCATAGCAAAGTCATAACAACATCAATCTTCGAACATAGTGGACACTAGGGATCAAGCCCTAACAAAACTAACTCGATTACATGATGAATCTCATCCAACTCCTCACTGACCAACGAGCCTACGAAGGAATTACTCACTCCCGGTGGGGCGCATCATGGAATTGGCGATGGAGAAGGGTTGGTGATGATGAAGAACGAAGACCCCCCTCTCCGAAGCCCCAAACGGACTCCAGATCTGGGCTCCCGATGAAGAACAGGAGGTAACGGCGGCTCCGTCTTGTGGATCGCGATAATTCTTTCTCCCTGATTTTTTTCTGGAAAAATAGGATTTTATAGCATCGGTTTCAGGGTCTGTGGGGCAACCAGGTGGGCACAACCCATCTGGGCGCACCAGGAGAGGGGGCGCGCCCTGGTGGGTTGTGCCCACCCAGGGGCCCCTGTCCGGTAGGTCTTGGCTCCAGAAATTCTTATATATTATTTAAAAATTCCTCGCAAGTTTCGTTCCATTCCAAGAACTTTTATTTCTGCACAAAACAACACCATGGTAGTTCTGCTGAAAACAGCGTCAGTCCGGGGTTAGTTTCATTCAAATCATGCAAACTAGAGTCCAAAACAAGAGGAAAAGCGTGAGAAAAGGTAGATACGTTGGAGACGTATCAGGAGGCTGGAGGTAGTCGACGGTGGATGAACAGTAGCCTGATACGTCTCCAACGTATCTATAATTTTTTATTGTTCCATGCTGTTATATTATCAATCTTGGATTTTTTATATTCATTTTATAGCAACTTTATATCATTTTTTGGGACTAAACTATTGACATAGTTCCCAGTGCCAGTTGTTGTTTTTTACTTCACAAAATATCCGTATCAAAGGTAGTCCAAATGCAGCGAAACTTTTTGGAGATTTTTTTCTGCCCAGAAGACACCTAGGAGGCCAAGGAGGTGCACTTGAGGAGGCCCATGGGCTACTAGGCACCAGGTGCGCCAGAGGCCCCAGGCGCGCTCTGGTGGGTAGTGGGGCCCACAGGAGGCTTTTCCACCGCCTCTCAGCTCTATAAATACCAACTATTCCAGAACCCTAGGGGAGTTGAGAGATCAGAGTTTCCATCACCGCAAGTTCTAGAACCACGAGATCCAATCCAGAGCCCTTTTACGGCACCTTGCCCGAGGGGGAAACGATCACGGAGGGGTTCATCATCCTCATTGTTGATGCTCCTCCGATGATGCATGAGTAGTTTACCATAGACCTACTAATACGTTTCCAACGTATCTATAATTTACGAAGTATTCATGCCATGTTTAGAAGAATTTTATATGGTTTTGGTATGATTTGAATGGAACTAACCCGGACTGACGCTGTTTTCAGCAGAACTACCATGGTGTTGTTTTTTTGTGTAGAAATCAATATTCTCCAAATGCAGCGAAATTTTTTGAGGATTTTTTGGAAGAAAAGAGGCACTAGAAGCTTCGTGGGATGGCCAAAAGAGCCACGAGGGGCCCACAAGACACCAGGGCACGCCAGGGGGGCTTGGCTCATCCTGGTGGGTTGTGGTCACCTCGAGGCCCATCTTAGCGTGAGACTGGCGCCAAAAAATCCTATAAATACAAAAAACCCCAAAAATAACCCTAGAACAGAAGTTTCGCCGCCGCAAGCCTCTCTAGCCACGAAAAACCAATCTAGACCCCGTTCCGGCACCCTGCCGGAGGGTGAAATCATCACCGGTGGCCATCTTCATCATCCCGGCGGCCACCGTGATGAGGAGGGAGTAGTCCACCCTCTGGGCTGAGGGTTTGTACTAGTAGCTATGTGTTTAATCTCTCTCTCTCCCGTGTTCTTGATTTGGCACAATCTTGATGTATCACGAGCTTTGTTAATATAGTTTGATCATATGGTGTTTCTCCCTCTCTATCTTATTGTGATGAATTGAGTTTTCCCTTTGAGATTTTGTTATTATCGGATTGAATACTTTTATGGATTTGAGAGCACTTGATGTATGTCTTGCTAGAATACCAGTGGTGACAATGGGGTATCATATTGATTCACTTTATTTATGTTTTGGCACTCAACTCATGGATTCCCGAGGTGACATTGGCGTAATCTATGCATAGGGGTTGATGCACGTTCTCGTCTTTGTTTCTCCGGTAGAAATCTTGGGGCACTCTTTGAGGTTCTTTGTGTTGGATTGAGTATTATGAATCTGAAATTGTTTGATGCATATTGTATAATCAACTCACGGGTACTCGTGGTGACATTGGAGTGTCTTAAGTGACATTATAGTTGGCTGATGTGTATGATATGGTGTTATTTTAGTACGAACTCTTAGATAGATCGATCAGAAAGGATAACTTGGTGTTATTTTAGTACGAACTCTTCGATAGATCGACCGGAAAGAATAACTTTGAGGTGGTTTCGTACCCTACAAACAATTCTGTCTTATGTTCTCTGCTAGATAAGAACTTTGGAGTGATTCTTCATCGCACATTGAGGGATGGTTATATGATCCAATTATATTAGCATTGTTGAGAGACTGCACTAGCGAAAGTACAGACCCTAGGCCTCATTTTCAAGCATTGCAATACCGTTTGTGCTCACTTTTGTTACTTGCTACCTTGCTATTTTTTATTGTTCCTATTACAAAAATCAATATCTACTATCATTACTACGCTTGTATCACCATCTCTTCGCTGAACTAGTGCACCTATACAAATTACCATTGTATTTTGTGTGTTGGGGACACAAGGGACTTTTTGTTATTTGGTTGCAGGGTTGTTTGAGAGAGACCATCTTCATCCTACGCCTCCCACGGATTGATAAACCTTAGGTCATCCACTTGAGGGAAAATTGCTACTGTCCTACAAAACTCTACGCTTGGAGGCCCATCACGAGTCTAGAAGGACAAGTTGTGTAGTAGGCATCAAGCTCTTTTCTGGCATTGTTGCCGGGGAGGTGAGTGCTTGAAGGTATCTCTTTAGATCTTGCAACTGAATCTTTTTGTTTCTTGTTTTATCACTAGTTTGGTTTATAAAAAAACTACAAAAAAATGGAATTGAGGTGGCCTCATATTCTTCTTCTTTATCACGTCTTTCTTGAAAATGATGGAAAGGAAAATTATGCTTTGTTGATAGAAGAAGAATTCAATAAAATGTTTGACATAAAATCTTTGAATGATGAGCACAATTGCAATGTTGCTAGTATTAATTCTTTGAATATCCATGATGCTAGTGATATGCAAAGCCATAAGCTTGGGGATGCTATGTTTGATGAAGATGATATTTTTAGTCCCCCAAGTTTTGATGAGCAAATTTATTATGATGATTGCATGCCTCCTATTTATGATGATTATATTGATGAAAGTGGGTTTGGAAGAGTGTCAACTCTAGGTAATGATCCCACTATTTTGGACGGTGTTGAATCTTATTATAATAATTATGGAAGTGGATTTGGAGTGGTCATGACTTTATTTAATGATGAATCCACTATTTTGGAAGAGGTTTCAATTGATTATGACAACAAAGTTGCTATCTATGATGATTATGGTGATGACATGTATGGTATAAAAAGTTATGGTAACCATGAAACTTGTCATCATGATTTTAATGTTCAATTGAGTTATGTCAATCAAGTATCACATGATAGTTATTTTGTTGAGTTTTCTCCCAGTACTATTGATGAGAAGAAATTTGCTTATGTGGAGACTAACAAGTTTTATATGCATGTGGATTATGAAAAGAATGCGATAGTTGTATTGTTGAATTCATTCATGATGCTACTGAAAATTACATGAGAGAGGAACATATGCTTGTAGGTATTGCAATAATATCGAGCTTCCTCTCTATGTGTTGAAAATCTTGAAGTTTTGTTTGTTTTGCCTTCCTATGTTAGTTGATTCTTGTACCCATAAATTGTTTGCTCACAAAATCCCCATGCATAGGAAGTGGGTTAGACTTAAATGTGCTTTCCATGTGATTCATGATGCTCTTGTTACATTTCAATTCTAGTCTTTTACGCGAGCATTATTGAAATCATCATGCCTAGCTTAAAAGGCATAAAAGAAAAACGCTTGTTGGGAGACAACCCAATATTTACCCCTACTGTTTTTGTGTGTTCACATGATTAAGCTACTCTATTAATCATGTTTTATAGCTTTTGTTTCAATAGAGTGCCAAGTAAAGCCTTTGGGATAGTGTGGATGATAGTTGACTTGTTTTTGTGCAAAAACAGAAACTTTTGCTTCCAGTAACAGAATTGTTTAAATTTACTGGAACTAGATAAAATATTGATTTTTTAAAGATGATTTATATACAAATTTCCTATGTTCTCCTAATTTTCCAGAATTTTTGGAGTAACAGAAGTATGGTCATTATCCAGATCATTACAGACTGTTCTGTTTTTGACAAATTCTGTTTTCAATGCATTGTTTGCTTGCTTTCTAGTTTCGGCTTATATTGCTCAATATAAATTGTGGAAATGATAAGTTACAATAGGAATTGCGTGAGAACAATTATGAATCTTGTCTTGATAGTACCAAATTGAATGGTTTGATCTTTATCATACTAACGCGTCTCACGAAGTTTCGTTAAGTTTTGTGTGATTAAAGTTTTCAAGTTTTCGTTGAGATGTCGATATGAGGATAATCAGGAGTGGCAAGATACTAAGCTTGGGGATTCCCAAGGCACCTCAAGGTAATATTCAAGGAAGATCCAAGCAACTAAGCTTGGGGATGCCCCGGAAGGCATCCCCTCTTTCGTCTCCAACATTATCGGTAACCTTAGTTGGAGCTATATTTTCATTCGTCACGTGATATGAGTTTTGCTTGGAGCATCATTTTATTATTTTTTGATTTTCTTGCTGTTATTTAGAATAATGTTTTGTATCTTATACTTCAATAAAAATGTCAAGTGTAGCCTTTACCATGGTTATTTTGCAAGTCCATATGTTGTTGTTTTGAAAACAGAAAGTTTTCTACCATTTTATGAATTGTTAAAAAATATCAGAGCGTGATAAAATCTTGAAAATTTTACATAGTATGCTATGATATATGCTATGATAAATTTTCTATAGTGCGGTAAATTATCAGAATTTTTGGAGTTAATTAATTATGAATATTCTTGCATCCGTTTTAGACTGACCTATTTTGAGAGACTGCTCTTATGTTTGCATTGTTTGCATATATTTGCTTGTTTAGTGATTATATTTGAGGATAGGAGTTTTAAATATGCAGAGGAATTTAGTATGCAATGTTAAATAATAATTTTAGTGGTTTGCTACAGTAGAGAATGATAAGGTTATTGCATTGATTTGTACTAACTTATCTCATGAGTTCTTGTTGAGTTTTGTGTGGATGAAGTTTTTAAGATTTAGGGAAACCATGATATAAAAGGAATTAAGGAGATGTAAAATCTCAAGCTTGGGGATGCCCAAGGCATCCCAAAATAATATTTCTAGAAGTCTCAAGCATCTAAGCTTGGGGATGCCCCGGTAGACATCCCACCTTTCTTCATCAATGATTATCGGTTAGTATCGGTTGAGCCTAAGTTTTTTGTTTCTTCATATGATGTGTGCTATTCTTAGAATGTCATTTTATTTTGTTTTGCTTGTTGTTTTAATAAAATACTTAGATATGAAAGTTTTTAAAATAAGAGAGTCCTCAAATGGCTACCCCTTTACTTAACTACTCACTTGATCTTCACCTATATCTTTTTGTAGTAGATTGTCATTTACTCTTGTGCTTCACTTATATCCTATGAGTAATTTTTTGAATGAATTGAATTTCATGAAGTTGAAATTATATGTTCATATCATGCCTAGTAGTAGCTTCACATTGGGTTTAGAAAGTGAAATCTTTTGAACCTTGACAATCACAATATTGGTCATACAAGCAATTCATGAATGATTAGTATAAGGAAGAGAACTTCCACATACAAATATACTATCTTGGACATCTTCTATGATTGTGAGTACCCATTAATTATTTTCAAACTTGAGAAAATTAGTTGATATTGGACAAGGAAGACAACGTAATGAGTTATGGTTGTGTATATTTGCATAGAAGTTATATTGTTATGGATCCTCCAACATGTGGTGTTTGCTTAGGATCTTTCGCTAGCCAAAAATTCGTACTAAGTAGAGATACTACTTGTGCATCCAAAAACCCTTAAACCCAGTTTCTTGCCATGAGTGTCCACCATACCTACCTATGGATTGAATAAGATCCTTCAAGTAAGTTGTCATCGCTGCATAAAGCAATAAAAATTGCACCTAAATATGTTTGATCTTTTATTGTAAGGGAAAGTAAGCGTTGTACAAGCTTGTGATGGAAAAGTAATAAAAGTGATAGACTGCATAATAAAGGTTGCTATCATAAGGGGCAATATAACGCGACGTTCCTTTGCATTAAGAGCTTGGGCATACAAAAATAAAAAGCGCATGACAACCTCTGCTCCCCTCTGCGAAGGGCCTATCTTTAATTGTCAGTACTTACTTTTATGCATGAGTCAATAGTATGCATTCTCATTTCAACCTCAATTATTCTCTAGTTGGCAAGCATCATGTTGTGGGGAAAGATCTAGCCACATATGGCCAGTCAAATATATTTGATCATGATTTATTATTGTTGACAATTATCTTTATGATAAATGAGTTGGGAGGCGAAACATTAAGCCCCTATCTTTCGGTGTGTTCGATGGATGCCATTTGTTCTAAAAATATGCTTTGAGTACTAGTAATCATAGAAAATTATATGATGATTGAGTATGTGGATCTCTTACTTAGACTTTGTTGAGAATAAGTTGAATTGCAATTGTTTGGTGACTAAGAACATAGGTTGTTAAGTTTCAAGAGAAGGCACTGTTTGAACCATAACATGTGAATTGGTTGCTACTTTAACATGAGAAGTTTTATGAGAAAGAGTTGTTGTTATGTTGCTAGGAAAAGTGATTGAAATTATAATTGATCAAACTTATGCACTATGCTAGCATTCACACTTCATAAATTATTACTTTTATCATTTACCTACTCGAGGACGAGCAAGAATTAAGCTTGGGGATGCTGATACGTCTCCAACGTATCTATAATTTATGAAGTATTCATGCCATGTTTACAACAATTTTATATGGTTTTGGTAAGATTTGAATGGAACTAACCCGGATTGACGTTGTTTTCAGCAGAACTACCGTGGTGTTGTTTTTTGTGCAGAAATCAAAGTTCTCCAAACGAAATGAAACTTTTTGACAACTTTTTGGAAGAAAAGAGGCACTAGAAGCTTCGTGGGAGGGCCAGAAGAGCCACGAGGGCCCCACATGACACGAGGGCGCGCCAGAGGGGCCTGGCTCGTCCTAGTGGGTTGTGGTCACCTAGAGGCCCATCTTAGTGTGAGACCGACGCCAAAAAATCCTATAAATACAGAAACCCCAGAAATAACCCTAGATCAAAAGTTCCATCGCCGCAAGCCTCTGTAACCATGAAAAACCAATCTATACCCCGTTCCGCACCTTGCCAGAGGGGGAAATCATCACCGGTGGCCATCTTCATCATCCCGACGGCCACCATGATGAGGAGGGAGTAGTCCGCCCTCGGGGCTGAGGGTTTGTACTAGTAGGTATGTGTTTAATCTCTCTCTCTCTCTCTCTCGTGTTCTTGATTTGGCACGATCTTGATGTATCACGAGCTTTGTTAATATAGTTGGATCATATGGTGTTTCTCCCTCTCTATCTTGTTGTGCCGAATTGAGTTCTCCCTTTGCGATTTCGTTATTATCGGATTGAGTACTAATACGTGTCCAACGTATTTATAATTTTTGATTGTTCCATGTTGTTATATTATCATTCTTGGATGTTCTACAATCATTTTATAGCAACTTTATACCATTTTTTGGGACTAACTGATATGTCCATTTTGCATCATGTTTTCTTACTGTTATTTACAATTTTTTTATCTATAATAATGCTTTTTTGAGTAATTCTAATGTCTTTTCTCTCATAATTTGCAAGGAACACACCAAGAGGGAGAATTCTAGCAGCTGGAATTCTGGACCTGAAAAAGCTACGTCAGGCCACCTATTGTGCACAACTCCAAATGAGCTGAAACTCCACGAGGATTTTTTATGGAATATTTAAGAAATACCGAAGCCAATAAACACCAGAGGGGGGCCACCAGGTGGGCACAATCCACCTGGGCGCGCCAGGCCCCCCTGGCGCGCCCTGGTGGGTCGTGGCCTCCTCGGCCCACCTCCGGTGCCCATCTTCTGGTATATAAGTCATTTTGACCTAGAAAAAAAATAAGAAGAAGGCTTTCGGGACAGAGCGCCGCCGTCTCGGGGCGGAACTTGGGCAGGAGCACTTTTGCCCTCTGGTGGAGCGATTCTGCCGGGGGAACTTCCCTCCCGGAGGGGGAAATCATTGTCATCATCATCACCAACAACTCTCCCATCTTGGGGAGGGCAATCTCCATCAACATCTTCACCAGCACCATCTCATCTCAAACCCTAGTTCATCTCTTGTATTCAATGTTGTTACCGGAACTATAGATTGTTGCTAGGGGTGACTAGTAGTGTTGATTACATCTTGTAGTTGATTACCATATGGTTTATTTGGTGGAAGATTATATGTTTAGATCCATTATGCATATTAATACCCCTCTGATCATGAGCATGTTCATTGTTTGTGAGTAGTTACTTCCGTTCTTGAGGTCATGGGATAAATCATGTTGCAAGTAATCATGTGAATTTGATATGTGTTCGATATTTTGATGGTATGTATGTTGTGATTCCCTTAGTGGTGTCAAGTGAACGTCGACTACATGACACTTCACCATATTTGGGCCTAAGGGAATGCATTGTGGAGTAGTAAATAGATGGTGGGTTTCGAGAGTGACAGAAACTTAAACCCCAGTTTATGCACTATTCCGTAAGGGACCGATTGGATCCTAGACTTTAATGATATGGTTAGGATTTATCCTTAATACTTTTCTCGTAGTTGAGGATGCTTGCAGGAGGGTTAATCATAAGTAGGAGGTTTGTTCAAGTAAGAAGAGCACCTAAGCACCGGTCCACCCACATATCAAATTATCAAAGTAGCGAGCACAAATCAAACCAACATGATGAAAGTGACTAGATGAAATTCCCGTGTACCCTCAAGAACGCTTTGCTTATTATAAGAGACCGTTTTGGCCTGTCCTTTGCCTCAAAAGGATTGGGCTACCTTTCTACATACTTATCGCTACTATCGTTACTTGCTCATTACAAATTATCTTGCTATCAAACTACTCGCTACTTACAGTTTCAGCACTTGCAGACATTACCTTACTGAAAACTACTTGTCATTTCCTTCTGCTCCTCGTTGGGTTCGACACTCTTACTTATTGAAAAGAGCTACAATTGATCCCCTATACTGTTGGGTCATCAAGGCTATTTTCTAGCGCCGTTGCCGGGGAGTGAAGCGCCTTTGGTAAGTGGAATTCGGTAAGGAAACATTTATATAGTGTGCTGAAATTTATTGTCACTCGTTACTATGGAAAACAATCCTTTGAGGGGTTCGTTCGGGGTATCTTCACCTCGTCCGGAACCACAATTAATTTCCCCTCAACCTACTGCACCTACTGAAAATATTGAATATGAAATTCCTTCGGGTATGATAGAACAACTGCTAGCTAATCCTTATGCAGGAGATGGAACCGAACATCCTGATATGCACTTGATATATGTAGAACAAATTTGTGGATTGTTCAAGCTTGCAGGTTTACCTGGAAATGAGGTGATGAAAAAGGTTTTCCCTTTATCTTTGAAGGGAAAATCATTGGCATGGTATAGGCTATGCGATGATATTGGATCATGGAATTGGAATCATTTGAAATTGGAGTTCCACCAAATTTTTTATCCTATGCATCTAGTTCATCGTGATCGGAATTATATATATAATTTTTGGCCTCGTGAAGGAGAAAGTGTCGCTCTAGCTTGGGGGAGGCTTAAGTCAATGTTATATTCATGCCCCAATCATGAGCTCTCAAGAGAAATTATTATTCAGAACTTTTATGCTCGGCTTTCTCGTAATGATCAAACCATGCTGGATACTTCTTGTGCTGGTTCTTTTATGAAGAAAACTATTGAATTCCGGTGGGATCTTTTGGAAAGAATTAAACGCAACTCTAAAGATTGGGAACTCGACGAAGGTAAAGAGTCAGGTATAAAGCTTAAATATGATTGTGTTAAATCTTTTATGGATACCGATGCTTTTCAAAAGTTTAGCACTAAATATGGACTTGACTCTAAGATAGTAGCCTCCTTTTGTGAATCATTTGCTACTCATGTTGAACTCCCTAAAGAGAAGTGGTTTAAATATCACCCACCTATTAAAGAAGAAATTAAAGAACCGTACCAGTTGAAGAAGAAATTGTACTCTATAGTGTTGATCCAGTTGTTCCTACTGCTTATATTGAGAAACCACCTTTTCCTGTTAGGATAAAGGAACATGCTAAAGTTTCAATTGTAGTTAACAAAAGCTTTGTTAGAACACCTAAACCTAATGAACAAATTAAAGTAGAACCTAGCATTGCTATGGTTAAAGATCTCTTGGAAGAAGATATGGATGGGCATGTTATTTACTTCTGTGAAGAGGCTGCTAGAATTGCTAAACCAGATGGAAAAGATAAACATAGACCTGTTGTTGGCATGCCTGTTATTTCAGTTAAAATAGGAGATCACTGTTATCATATGTTTATGTGACATGGGTGCTAGTGTGAGTGATATTCCTTACACATTATATAAATAAATTATAAAAGACACAACACCTGCAGAGTTAGAAGACATAGATATTACTATTAAACTTGATAATAGAGACACCATATCACCTTGTGGGATTATTAGAGATCTTGAAGTCTTGTGTGGGAAAATAAAATATCCTACTGATTTTCTTGTTCTTGGTACCCCACAAGATGACTTCTGTCCCATTATCTTTGGTAGACCTTTCTTGAACACAGTAAATGCTAAGATAGATTGTAAGAAACAAACTGTCGGTGTTAGTTTTGGTAATGAGTTTCATGAGTTTAATTTTTCCAAGTTTAGTAGAAATCATCATGAAAAATAATTGCCTCGTAAGGATGAATTAATTGGTCTTGCTTCTATTGCTGTGCCACCTACTGATCCTTTAGAACAATACTTGCTAGACCATGAAAATGATTTTCATATGCATGAAAGAAATGAAATAGATAAGATTTTTTTTGAACAACGTCCTCTGCTTAAACACAATTAGCCTATTGAAACTCTAGGGGGTCCTCCTCCACCTAAAGGTGATCCTGTGTTTGAATTAAAACAATTGCCAGACACTCTGAAATATGCTTATCTTGATGAAAAGAAGATATATCCTGTTATTATCAGTGCTAACCTTTCAGAACATGAAGAAGAAAGATTATTGAAAGTTCTAAGGAAGCACCGAGCTGCTATTGGATATACTCTTGATGATTTAAAGGGCATTAGTCCCACTCTATGTCAGCACAAAATTAATATGGAACCTGATGCTAAACCAGTTGTCGATCACCAACGTTGGTTAAATCCGAAGATGAAAGAGGTGGTAAGAACGGAAATACTAAAACTTGTGGAAGCAGGTATAATCTATCCTATAGCTGATAGTAGATGGGTAAGTCCTGTTCATTGTGTCCCTAAGAAAGGAGGTATTACTGTTGTTCCTAATGATAAGAATGAACTTATTCCACAAAGAATTGTTACAGGCTATAGAATGGTAATTGATTTCAGAAAATTAAACAAAGCTACTAGAAAAGATCATTACCCTTTGCCTTTTATTGATCAAATGCTTGAAAGATTATCTAAGCACACACACTTTTGCTTCCTTGATGGATATTCTGCTTTTCACAAATACCTGTTTCTCAACCTGATCAAGAAAAGACTACTTTTACTTCACCTTTTGGAACTTATGCTTATAGACGTATGCCTTTTGGTTTATGTAATGCACCTGCTACCTTTCAAAGATGTATGATGGCTATATTCTCTGACTTTTGTGAAAAGATTGTTGAGGTTTTCATGGATGTCTTCTTTGTTTATGGGAAGTCTTTTGATGATTGTTTAAGCAATCTTGATCGAGTTTTGCAGAGATGTGAACAAACAAATCTTGTCTTGAATTGGGAGAAGTGCCACTTTACGGTTAATGAAGGCATTGTCTTGGGTCATAAATTTTTTGAAACTGGTATTGAAGTGGACCAAGCTAAGGTTGATGCTATTGAGAAAATGCCATGTCCTAAGGACATAAAAGGTATTCGTAGTTTCCTAGGTCATGCTGGTTTCTATAGGAGGTTTATTAAAGACTTCTCTAAAATTTCTAGGCCTCTTACTAATCTTTTGCAAAAGGATATTCCTTTTGTTTTTGATGATGATTGTTTAGAAGCCTTTGAAACACTCAAGTAAGCCTTAATTTCTGCACCTATTGTTCAACCACCTGATTGGAACTTGCCTTTTCAAATTATGCGTGATGCTAGTGATTATGCTATTGGTGCAGTTCTAGGACAGAGAGTTGATAAGAAATTGAATGTTATTCATTATGCTAGTAAAACTCTAGACAGTGCTCAAAGAAATTATGCTACTACCGAAAAAGAATTCTTAGCAGTGGTGTTTGCTTGTGATAAATTTAGACCTTATATTGTTAATTCCAAACTAACTATTCACACAGACCATGCTGCTATTAAATATCTTATGGAAAAGAAAGATGCTAGACCTAGACTTATTCGTTGGGTTCTCCTGTTACAAGAATTTGATTTACATATCATTGATAGAAAAGGACATGAGAACCCAGTAGCTGATAATTTGTCTAGGCTTGAAAATGTGCTTGATGATCCACTACCTATTGATGATAGTTTTCCTGATGAGCAATTAGCTGCAATAAATGTTGCTAATAGTACTCCTTGGTATGCCGACTATGCTAATTACATTGTTGCTAAATATTTACCACCTAGCTTTACATACCAACAAAAGAAAAAATCTTCTATGATTTAAGACATTACTTTTGGGATGGCCCACATCTTTATAAAGAAGGAGTAGATATTATTACTAAACGTTGTGTACTTGAGCATGAACAGGGACAAATCCTACAGAAATGTCACTCCGAACCTTATGGAGGGCATCATGCTGGAGATAGAACTGCTCATAAGGTATTGCAGTCTGGATTTTATTGGCCTACTCTCTTCAAGGATGCTCGTAAGTATGTCTCGTCTTGTGATGAATGCCAAGAATAGGTAATATCGATAAGCGTCAAGAAATGCCTATGAATTATTCACTTGTTGTTGAACCATTTGACGTTTGGGGATTTGATTACATGGGACCTTTTCCTTCCTCTAACGGGTATACACATATTTTGGTTGCTGCTGATTATGTTACTAAATGGGTAGAAGCTATTCCAACTAGTAGTGCTGATCACAACACCTCTATTAAAATGCTTAAGGAAGTTATTTTCCCAAGGTTTGGAGTCCCTAGATATTTAATGACTGATGGTGGTTCACACTTTATTCATGGTGCTTTCCGTAAAATGCTTGCTAAGTATGATGTCAACCATGGAATTGCATCACCCTATCATCCTCAGTCTAGTGGTCAAGTTGAGCTTAGCAATAGAGAAAGAAAATTGATTTTGCAAAAGACTGTCAATAGGTCCAGGAAGAATTGGTCTAAGAAATTAGATGATGCACTTTGGGCTTATAGAACAGCATATAAAAATCCTATTGGTATGTTTCCTTATAAAATGGTTTATGGAAAAGCTTGTCAGTTGCCTCTTGAGTTAGAACACAAAGCATAGTGGGCAGTTAAAGAACTCAACTATGATTTCAAACTTGCTGGTGAAAAGAGGTTATTTGATATAAGCCCGTTAGATGAATGGAGAACCCAAGCTTATGAAAATGCAAAGTTATTCAAAGAAAAAGTTAAAAGATGGCATGACAAAAGAATTCAAAAACGTGAGTTTAAAGAAGGAGAATATGTTCTTTTGCACAACTCTCGTTTTAGATTCTTTGCAGGCAAACTCCTCTCCAAATGGGAAGGCCCCTATGTCATGGAGGAGGTTTACCGGTCTGGAGCCATCAAAATAAATAATTTCGAAGACACTAACCCGAAGGTTGTCAACGGGCAACGAATAAAGCATTATATCTCAGGTACGCCTATTAATGTTGAAAGCAATATTATCCAAACTTTGACACCGGAAGAGCACATAAAAGAGTCCTTCCGAAACGCCCCAGAATCGTCAAAATAAGGAGGTACGTGATACGGTTGAGGGATACCTGGACTAAGGGGTCCTCAGGCGTCCGGCATGTTGGACATGGGCCAGACTAATGGGCCGTGAAGATACAAGACCGAAGACTCTACCCGTGTCCAGATGGGACTCTCCTTGGCGTGGAAGGCAAGCTTGGCGACTAAATATGAAGATTCCTTTCTCTGTAACCGACTTTGTGCAACCCTAGTCCCCTCCGGTGTCTATATAAACCGGAGGGCTTAGTCCGAAGGACAGAGATATAATCATAGTCATACAGGCTAGACTTCTAGGGTTTTAGCCATTACGATCTCGTGGTAGATCAACTCTTGTAATACTCATATTCATCAAGATCAATCAAGCAGGAAATAGGGTATTACCTCCATAGAGAGGGCCCGAACCTGGGTAATCATTGTGTCCCCTGCCTCCTGTTACCATCGACCTTAGACGCATAGTTCGGGACCCCCTACCCGAGATCCGCCGGTTTTGACACCGACATTGGTGCTTTCATTGAGAGTTCCACTTTGCCGTCCTCAAAAGGTTTGATGGGCCCTTCAATCATCTACAACAATGCTGTCCAAGGAGAAGTCTTCCTTCCCGGACAGATCTTTGTGTTCGGCGGCTTCGCACTGCGGGCCAACTCGCTTGGCCATCTGGAGCAGATCGATAGCTACGCCCCTGGCCGTCAGGTCAGATTCGGGAGCTTGAACTACGTCGCGGATATCCGCGGAGACTTGATCTTCGACGGATTTGAGACCACGGCAGCCGCTCCCCATCACCATGATGAACATGACTTAAATCTGTCATCCGACCATACCCAGGAGACAACACCTGTAACCGCTTTGGCCTTAGATCCAGAGCAGATCGCGCCATCCGAAGGCGGGAAGCTCAACCCCGCCATGGATGCCGCAGTCTCAGCAGCGTCAGAGCCGCACACAGACCCAACCTCTAGTGGAATCTGTGTCACCGGAGCCTCGGACTCGTTTCCGGCTACAGGTTCTGAACCATGTGCGTCCACGTGCGTCGAGCTCGATCAGTCATCGATCGTTGAATTCAGCTCCGCGGACATCTTTCGGCACTCGCCTTTGGGCGACGTGTTAAACTCGTTAAAAGCATTATCCTTAGCAGGGGGCTCGCAGCCGAATTATATCCGGTTTGAACTAGAGGCTGATGACGGAGAACTTCGCTTCCCACCCACCGCCCACTTCATAGCCACTGTCGAAGATTTAACCGACATGCTCGATTACGGCTCTGAAGACGTCGACGGTATGGATGACGATGCCGATGAGGAGCAGGGAAAAAACCTGCCGTTTACCGGACGATGGATAGCCACCTCTTCTTACGACGTGTACATGGTGGATACACCTAAAAGAACCAACAACTATGACAAAGAAGATCCAGTTGAGGATGAACCTCCTGTGATACAGCCAAAACGCCGGCGTCAACGGCCCCGCTCTAAGTCACGTCGTGGAAAAGACAGCAATACTGGCACGGGAGAAAATGATACTCCGGACGATGCCGAAGATAACGAAGACCCCGTGGAGATAACTTTCGAATGGGAGGAACGGGAAAACGGGCAAGTTAGCCCTGATGAACAAGCCATACACGACGACTCGGAGGACAGTAATTATCTTCCACTCTCCGAGGATGAGGTGAGCCTCGGCAACGAGGATTTTATCGTGCCTGAGGAACCTCTCGAGCAGGAGCGCTTTAAGTGCCGACTAATAGCCACTGCAAGGAGCCTGAAAAAGAAGGAGCAGCAGCTTCAAGCTGACCAAGATCTGGTCAACGATAGATGGACCGATGTCCTAGCACCCGAAGAATACGGCCTCAAGCGCCCAGCCAAAAGTTACATTGAAGGGATAAAGCGCCAACTCAAGCCGAACACCAGCCTGCCCCGCCTCATCATAAAGGCAGAGATAAAACAGCTCCTGGTCATACATATGACCTTCGGCAGAAACTGGACAATAGAGCAGGACACACCAGATCGATCTACGGATCGCGAGGACGTGCCCCAACACGTGACGACGGCTATCTATTAGGACGTGACAAGCCTAGTCATGAGTGGGCCGAAAACCGCAGACGGACTCCATCGGAGCTACGTTGCTACCTCTTGAGCGTGCGTTGGTTTTCCCTTGAAGAGGAAAGGGTGATGCAGCAAAGTAGCGTAAGTATTTCCCTCAGTTTTTGAGAACCAAGGTATCAATCCAGTAGGAGGCCACACGCAAGTCCCTCGTACCTACACAAACAAAGAAGAACCTTGCAACCAACGCGATAAAGGGGTTGTCAATCCCTTCACGGACACTTGCAAAAGTGAGATCTGATAGAGATGATAAGATAATATTTTTGGTATTTTTATGATAAAGATTGAAAGTAAAGATTGCAAAATAAACGGCGACAAAAATAGCTAGTTGACGGAAGATTAATATGATGGAAAATAGACCCGGGGGCCATAGGTTTCACTAGTGGCTTCTCTCAAGATAGCATAAGTATTACGGTGGGTGAACGAATTACTGTCGAGC
This sequence comes from Aegilops tauschii subsp. strangulata, assembly GCF_002575655.3. Lineage (NCBI taxonomy): Eukaryota > Viridiplantae > Streptophyta > Magnoliopsida > Poales > Poaceae > Aegilops > Aegilops tauschii. The sequence continues at coordinate 371,483,821 of NC_053036.3, forward strand.
AATTGATAGAATAGTGCATAGTTATGAGAATATCTAGGCATGATCATGTATATAGGCATCACGTCCGCGACAAGTAGACCGAAACGATTCTGCATCTACTACTATTACTCCACACATCGACCGCTATCCAGCATGCATCTAGAGTATTAAGTTCATAAGAACAGAGTAACGCATTAGGCAAGATGACATGATGTTGAGGGATAAACTCAAGCAATATGATATAAACCCCATGTTTTTATCCTCGATGGCAACAATACAATACGTGTCGTTTCCCCTTCTGTCACTGGGATCGAGCACCGCATGATTGAACCCAAAGCTAAGCACTTCTCCCATTGCAAGAAAGATCAATCTAGTAGGCCAAACCAAACTGATAATTCGAAGAGACTTGCAAAGATAACCAATCACACATAAAAGAATTCAGAGGAGATTCAAATATTGTTCATAGATAATCTTGATCATAAAGCCATAATTCATTGGATCTCGACAAACACACCTCAAAAAGAGTTACATCGAATAGACCTCCAAGATGATCGAGGAGAACTTTGTATTGATATCCAAAGAGAGAGAAGAAGTCATCTAGCTAATAAATATGGACCTGAAGGTCTGAGGTAAACTACTCACACATCATCAGAGAGGCTATGGTGTTGATGTAGAAGCCCTCCGTGATCGATTCCCCCTCCGGCGGAGCGCCGGAAAAGGCCCCAAGATGGGATCTCACGGCTACAGAAGGTTGCGGCAGTGGAAATAGGGTTTCGTGGTGCTCCTGGATGTTTTCGGGGTACGTGGATATATATAGGAGGAAGAAGTAGGTCGGTGGAGCTACGAGGGGCCCACGAGGGTGGGGGGCGCACCTAGGGGGGCAGGCGCGCCTCCCTGCCTCGTGGCCTCCTCGTTCGTTTCTTGACGTCCACTCCAAGTCCTATGGATCACGTTTGTTCCAAAAATCACGCTCCCGAAGGTTTCATTCCGTTTGGATTCCGTTTGATATTCCTTTTCTGCGAAACACTGAATAGGCAAAAAAACAGCAATTTGCACTGGGCCTTGGGTTAGTAGGTTAGTCCCAAAAATAATATAAAAGTGCATAATAAAGCCCATTAAACATCCAAAACAGATAATATAATAGTATGGAACAATAAAAATTATAGATACGTTGGAGACGTATCAAGCATCCCCAAGCTTAATTCCTGCTCGTCCTCGAGTAGGTAAATGATAAAAACAGAATTTTTGATGTGGAATGCTACCTAGCATATTCTTCAATGTAATTTTCTTTATTGTGGCATGAATGTTCAGATCCAAAAGATTCAAGACAAAAGTTTAATATTGACATAAAAATAATAATACTTCAAGCATACTAACTAAGCAATTATGTCTTCTCAAAATAACATGGCCAAAGAAAGTTCATCCCTTCAAAATCATATAGTTTGGTCATGCTCCATTTTCATCACACAAGAAGGCTCTCATCATGGACAACCCCGATGACAAGCCAAGCAATTGTTTCATACTTTAGTAATCTCAAACTTTTTTCAACTTTCACGCAATACATGAGCGTGAGCCATGGATATAACATTATGGGTGGAATAGAATATAATGATGAGGGTTATGTAGAGAAGACAAAAAAGGAGAAAGTCTCACATTGACGCGGCTAATGAACGGGCTAGGGAGATGCCCATCAATTGATGTCAATGCAAGGAGTAGGGATTGCCATGCAACGGATGCACTAGAGCTATAAATGTATGAAATCTCAACAAAAGAAACTAAGTGGGTGTGCATCCAACTTGCTTGCTCACGAAGACCTAGGGCATTTGAGGAAGCCCATTGTTGGAATATACAAGCCAAGTTCTATAATAAAAAATTCCCACTAGTATTTGAAAGTGACAAAACAAGAGACTCTCTATCATAAAGATCATGGTGCTACTTTGAAGCACAAGTGTGGAAAAAGGATAGTAGCATTGTCCCTTTTTATTTCCCTTTTTTCTTTCTTTCTTTCTTTTTTTGGGCCTTCCTTTTTTGGCTTTTTTGGGACAATGCTCTATTAATGATGATCATCACACTTCTATTTATTTACAACTCAATGATTACAACTTGATACTAGGACAAAATATGACTCTATATGAATGCCGCCGGCGGTGTACCGGAATGGGCAATGAATCAAGAGTGACATGTATGAAATAATATGCATGGTGGCTTTGCCACAAATACGATGTCAACTACGTGATCATGCAAGGCAATATGACAATGATGAAGCGTGTCATAATAAACGGAACGGTGGAAAGTTGCATGGCAATATATCTCGGAATGGCTGTGGAAATGCCATGATAGGTAGGTATGGTGGTTGTTTTGAGGAAGATATAAGGAGGTTTATGTGTGATAGAGCGTATCATATCACGGGGTTTGGATGCACCGGCGAAGTTTGCACAAACTCTCAAGGTGAGAAAGGGCAATGCACGGTAACGAAGAGGCTAGCAGTGATGGAAAGGTGAGAGTGTGTATAATCCATGGACTCAACATTAGTCATAAAGAACTCATATAGTTATTGCAAAAATCTACAAGTCATCAGAAACCAAGCACTACGCGCATGCTCCTAGGGGGATAGATTGATAGGAAAAGACCATCGCTCGTCCCCGGCCGACACTCATAAGGATGACAATCAAAGAACACCTCATGTTTCAAATTTGTTACACAATGTTTACTATACGTGCATGCTACGGGACTTGCAAACTTCAACACAAGTATTTCTCAAATTCACAACTACTCAACTAGCACAACTTTAATATCACTATCTCCATATCTCAAAACAATCATCAAGTATCAAACTTCTCTTAGCATTCAATGCACTTATATGAAAGTTTTTATTATATCCATCTTGGATGCCTATCATATTAGGACTAATTTTATAGCCAAAGCAAATTACCATGCTGTTCTAAAGGACTCTCAAAATAATATAAGTGAAGCATGGGAAATCAATAATTTCTAGAAAATAAATCCACCGTGCTCTAAAAGATATAAGTGAAGCACTAGAGCAAAATTACTTAGCTCAAAAGATATAAGTGAAGCACATAGAGTATTTTAATAAATTCCGAATCATGTGTGTCTCTCCCAAAAGGTGTGTACAGCAAGGATGATTGTGGTGAACTAAAAATCAAAGACTCAAATCATACAAGACGCTCCAAGCAAAACACATATCATGTGGTGAATAAAAATATAGCATCAAGTAAAGTTACCGATGGACGAAGACGAAAGAGGGGATGCCTTCCGGGGCATCCCCAAGCTTAGGCTTTTGGTTGTCCTTGGATTTTACCTTGGGGTGCCTTGGGAATCCCCAAGCTTAGGCTCTTGCCACTCCTTTTTCCATAATCCATCAAATCTTTACCCAAAAACTTGAAAACTTCACAACACAAAACTCAACAGAAAATCTCATGAGCTCCGTTAGCGAAAGAAAACAAACAACCACTTTAAGGTACTGTAATGAACTCATTCTTTATTTATATTGGTGTTAAACCTACTGTATTCCAACTTCTCTATGGTTCATAACCTCCGATACTAGCCATAGAAAAAATAAGCAAACAACACACGAAAAATAGAATCTGTCAAAAACAGCACAGTCTGTAGTAATCTGCATCTAACGCAAACTTCTGTAACTCAGAAAAATCTACCAAAATAATACGTCCTATATAATTTGTTTATTGATCTACTGCAATTGGAATCAGTGTTCACGTTCTGGTGATTTTTAACAATTGTTTTTGTGAGAAGGAAGTTTCTGACTTTTTCAGCAAGATCAAATAACTATCATCCAAGAAGATCCTATAGGTTTTACTTGGCACAAACACTAATTAAAACATAAAAGCACATCTAACCAGAGGCTAGATCAATTATTTATTACTAAACAGAACCAAAAAGCAAGAAACAAAAATAAAATTGGGTTGCCTCCCAACAAGCGCTATCGTTTAACGCCCCTAGCTAGGCATAAAGGCAAGGATAGATCTAGGTATTATCATCTTTGGTTTTTAATTTTTTAGCGGAGTCATGTTCGAATCTGGGAGGTTCCTTACGTTTCCCTTCATATTCGGAAATTTTTAGATCTAAAGAATCCAACTGCTTATTGCAGAGAGTGATCAACATATTCATGCGGTGAAGATTCCCGCTAACACTCTTAAGAGGTTCACGGGATTTTTGTAAAATTTTTGTTACTTCGCAAATTTTCTGAAAAACTTGTGTTTCTTCCTGGGTATGATGAGGCCCTTTTTGTTGAGGTAGTGTTCCCACTATTCCCTCTATAATTTCATGCGCAATACTGGGATCTATTTCGAAAAAATTTCCTTTGGCAATGCAATGAAAGAGTTGTCTATGGGACATATTTAGTCCAACATAAAAATTGCGAAGTAAAATTCTAAAATTCACCTCTAGGGTGCAATTACGATAAGATTCCATCATCCTAAACCAAGCATATTTTAAGTTTTCTCCTTGTCTTTGTTTGAAGTGAAGAACTTCAAACTCGGGAGACAAAGGAGTAGTTAAAGGACTGGCCATGACGGCACACAGGACACAAGAAGCAAGCGAAAAAGAGGCGAACGGAAAGAGAGGGCGAATAAAACGACAAGGGTGAAGTGGGGGAGAGGAAAACGAGAGGCAAATGGCAAATAATGTAATGCGAGGGATAAGAGTTTGTGATGGGTACTTGGTATGTCTTGACTTGTGCGTAGACTCCCCGGCAACGGCGCCAGAAATCCTTCTTGCTACCTCTTGAAGAGGAAAGGGTGATGCAGCAAAGTAGCGTAAGTATTTCCCTCAGTCTTTGAGAACCAAGGTATCAATCCAGTAGGAGGCCACACGCAAGTCCCTCGTACCTACACAAACAAATAAAAACCTTGCAACCAACGCGATAAAGGGGTTGTCAATCCCTTCACGGCCACTTGCAAAAGTGAGATCTGATAGAGATGATAAAATAATATTTTTGGTATTTTTATGATAAAAATTGAAAGTAAAGATTGCAAAATAAACGACGACAAAAATAGCTAGTTGACGGAAGATTAATATGATGGAAAATAGACCCGGGGCCATAGGTTTCACTAGTGGCTTCTCTCAAGATAGCATAATTATTACGGTGGGTGAACAAATTACTGTCGAGCAATTGATAGAATAGTGCATAGTTACGAGAATATCTAGGCATGATCATGTACATAGGCATCATGTCCGCGACAAGTAGACCGAAACGATTCTGCATCTACTACGATTCCTCCACACATCGACCGCTATCCAGCATGCATCTAGAGTATTAAGTTCATAAGAACAGAGTAACGCATTAGGCAAGATGACATGATGTTGAGGGATAAACTCAAGCAATATGATATAAACCCCATGTTTTTATCCTCGATGGCAACAATACAATACGTGTTGTTTCCCCTTCTGTCACTGGGATCAAGCACCGCATGATTGAACCCAAAGCTAAGCACTTCTCCCATTGCAAGAAAGATCAATCTAGTAGGCCAAACCAAACTGATAATTCGAAGAGACTTGCAAAGATAACCAATCATACATAAAAGAATTCAGAGGAGATTGAAATATTGTTCATAGATAATCTTGATCATAAACCCATAATTCATCGGATCTCGACAAACACACCGCAAAAAGATTTACATCGAATAGATCTCCAAGAAGATCGAGGAGAACTTTGTATTGAGATCCAAAGAGAGAGAAGAAGCCATCTAGCTAATAACTATGGACCCGAAGGTCTGAGGTAAAATACTCACACATCATCGGAGAGGCTATGGTGTTGATGTAGAAGCCCTCCGTGATCGATTCCGCCTCCGGCGGACCGCCGGAAAAGGCCCCAAGATGGGATCTCATGGGTATAGAATGTTGCGGCGATGGAAATAGGGTTTCATGGTGCTCCTGGATGTTTTCGGGGTACGTGGATATATATAGGAGGAAGAAGTAGGTCGGTGGAGTTACGAGGGGCCCACGAGGGTGGGGGGCGCGCCCAGGGGGCAGGCGTGCCTCCCTGCCTCGGGGCCTCCTTGTTCGTTTCTTGACGTCCACTCCAAGTCCTCTGGATCACGTTTGTTCCAAAAATCACGCTCCCAAAGGTTTCATTCCGTTTGGATTCCGTTTGATATTCCTTTTCTGCGAAGCACTGAAATAGGCAAAAAACAGCAATTTGCACTGGGCCTTGGGTTAGTAGGTTAGTCCCAAAAATAATATAAAAGTGCATAATAAAGCCCATTAAACATCCAAAACAGATAATATAATAGCATGGAACAATAAAAAATTATAGATACGTTGGAGACGTATCATACGTCGCGATGTCGCCCGACATAGAGGCGCCACACACCCTCTTTGCTTCACCGACGAAGTAATGGAGCATGAATTCCCAGAAGGGTTTAAACCCATGAATATTGAATCATACGATGGAACAACTGATCCTGCAGTGTGGATCGAGGATTTGCTTCTCCATATCCATATGGCCCTGTGGAGATGACCTCCACGCCATCAAATACCTCCCGTTAAAACTCAAAGGGCCAGCTCGACACTGGTTAAACAGTCTGCCTGAAAACTCTATTGGCAGCTGGGAGGATTTGGAAGACGCCTTCCACGACAACTTCCAAGGTACATACGTCCGACCACCAGATGCCGATGACTTAGGTCACATAGTTCAACAACCCGGAGAGTCAGCCAGGAAATTCCGGACTAGGTTCCTAACTAAAAAGAACCAGATCATCGACTGTCCTGATGCCGAAGCCCTAGCGGCCTTTAAACACTGCATCCGCGACAAATGGCTCGCCCGCCACCTCGGCCAAGAAAAGCCGAAGTCCATGGCAGCCCTCACAGCACTCATGACCTGCTTTTGTGCGGGTGAGGATAGTTGGCTGGCCCGTAGCAAAAACACGGCAAGCGAAGCTGGCACCTCCGAGGTCAAAAACAGCAACGACAAGCTCTGACGCAACAGGCACAAATGTCGAAGCAATGGTGATAACACCGATGACACTACAGTCAACGCCGGATTCAGTGGCTCCAAGTCCGGTCAGCGGAAAAAGCCATATAAAAGAAACAACTCGGGACCATCCAGCTTGGACCGCATACTCGATCGTCCGTGCCAGATCCATGGCACCCCAGAAAAACCAGCCAACCATACCAACAGGGATTGTTGGGTTTTTAAACAGGCCGGCAAGTTAAATGCCGAAAACAAGGAGAAGGGATCGCAAAGCGAGGACGATGATGAGGAGCCTCGGCCACCGAACACAGGGGGACAGAAAAAGTTTCCCCCTCAGGTCAAAACGGTGAACATGATATACGCTACCCACATTCCCAAGAGGGAGCGCAAGCGCACGTTCAGGGACGTCTATGCCATAGAGCCAGTCGCCCCAAAATTTAATCCATGGTCATCATGCCCGATTACCTTCGATCGTCGGGATCATCCGACCAGTATCCGTCACGGCGGTTCGGCCGCACTGGTCCTTGACCTAATAATTGATGGATTCCACCTGATGCGAGTCCTCATGGACGGTGGCAGTAGCCTCAACCTGCTCTATCAGGATAAAGTGCGCAAAATGGGCATTAATCCATCACGGATCAAGCCCACAAAGACTACCTTTAAAGGAGTCATACCAGGTGTAGAGGCCCGCTGTATGGGCTCAATCACACTAGAGGTTGTCTTCGGATCTCCGGACAACTTCTGAAGCGAAGAGTTAATCTTCGATATCGTCCCGTTTGGCAGCGGCTATCACGCACTGCTTGGACGAACCGCATTTGCTCGATTCAACGCGGTGCCACACTATGCTTATCTCAAGCTCAAGATGCCTGGACCATGCGGCGTCATAACAGTTAATGGAAACACGGAACGCTCCCTCCGCACCGAGGAGCACACCGCTGCCTTAGCAGCAGAAGTACAGAGCGGCCTTTTCAAGCAGAACCTTAATTCGGCGGACGAGCTCCCGGGCACTGTCAAGAGAGTCCGGACTATTCTGCAGCAGGATAGCTCGGCTCGTCAAGAGCTCGACTAGCAATCCGGCCTTCGTCCCAGTCCCGATCAAGTGGCGGCATTCGTACCGCGCGTACATAACTACGCACTCAAAATACCATGGGCATAGACGGAGGCATAACTAGCTTGTGGTCCACAATACGGCTCGACCGCCCCCGGACACACATACTTTCACTGTTTCCTTTTTCTCCTTTTCAGGTTTCTTTTCCACATGCCTTCCTTGATGGCCTGATCACAGTTCCTTTCGAAGGATAAATACACAAAGACGGCAGTAAGCATGGACGTATAGGGGAATTTCTGGGTGGTCTCTTTAACGATCACTCTACCTGTTTTCAAGGCCCACACGCGGCTCTCCCTTGGTTGTGGCATGTTAAATAGCCTTTTGCTTATTGCACTATTTGTATGAATGCGCTTTGACGTATTAACCAAATTATAATGAAAACAGTTTACGGCCCAAATTCTACGGCCCTAGCTTACTTCCCTTTCTTCTTTCCCGTTTTCCTTTTCTATTGATAACTTTATCAGATAGCACCCGTACACTTTGGTACGTTTCAATTTGCCAGGGGCTTCATAGCGCCTCGCAATGCGACAACAAAGTCCGAACACTTTTTACAGTATAGTTCGGCACCCCGAATTTAGCACTATATGCATTGGCTCCGAATCATGTCTTTGATCAATAGTTGGGTTGCTCGACTCCTGTGCTTTCTACCTTACGTTCCATTATATCCGGATGAGCACCTCAGTAGAGAAAGCCGAAAACTGACTGTCATGATGCAGCGAGAGCCGGTCAGCTCTTCGGAGGTCTCAAATCTTTAGAGATTTTTTCCGCATTACGCGAGGAATCGGTACTTACCCGATTAGGTGTTTACAGCATCCTAGTTCGGATACTAGGAGCTGCGCCTATATTTTTATTGTCAAACTCCTATGGCTAAGTGAGGGTGCTAAAGCCGCATAGTCTGATTGCCTGGCTCGTTGCGCTAAACGCCTCCTTCAAGGACCAAAAAATTGGATCAAGAGTGTTTAGATTACATCCAAACACCCCCGTACTACCTACGTGGGGGCAGAAGCCGATGACTGGCCAACTCTCAGATTTCACACAACACGGCCGCACAGGAGATGATTTTTTAAACAAACATTATATTGCATATCGACTTTGTTTCATCATACAAGGCAGAGACAACATGAATGTATTCATTCGAAAATAATGCCTTGCGCACATTGCGTCGCCACAATACGAGACCCCTCCAGGACGTCTTCAAAATACCGCTCGGGCATGCGGTGCTCATTGCCCTCAGGCGGTGCCTCGGTCACAAGCTTGACGGCATCCATCTTCGCCCACCACACCTTGACGCGGGCGAAGGCCATGCGCGCACCCTCTATGCAGACCGACCGCTTGACGACGTCCAGCCGAGGGCAGGCATTCACCAGCCGCTTCACGAGCCCGAAGTAGCTACTAGGTATAGCTTTGGCAGGCCACAGCCGGATTATTAAATCCTTCATGGCTAGTTCGGCCACCCTATGCAGCTCGACCAGCTGTTTTAGCTGATCGCTAAAGGGCACCAGATGTTCTGGCGCAAGGTATTGCGACCAGAACAGCTTCTCCGTTGAGCTCCCTTCTTCGGCTCGGAAGAATTCCACAGCGTCAGAAACACTGGGCGGCAGATCCGCAAATGCCCCTGGAGAACTCCAAATCCGGGTTAGTAAGAGATACTTCTTCTCCACATACTTGCTTTGCATACTAAACGCCTTACCCGCCGCGATCCTCTTGGCCTCCTGGATCTCCTGGAGGGCGGCCTGGGCTTCAACCGGGGCCGCTTCCGCGCTTTGGCGAGCCTTGGCGAGTTCAGTCTCTTGAGCCGAAACATCGCGCTCCAAGGTCTCGCATTTCTTCATGGCATCCCGGAGCTCTTGCCGGACCTCATCAAGCCTGGCCTCGTGCTTCTTACGAGCGGCTTGTTCCTTGGCAGCTCTCTCCTTGGCCTCGGCCAGGGCCTTTTTAAGGACCTCGACCTCGGTTGCCGCGCCTACAAATATTATGGCACTATGGTCAATACACATCATTCATTCTTCCTGAATATACAGCAAGTCGCAACATACCTTGCTTGTCCTCCAGCTGCCTTTTTACAAGGCCGAGCTCTTCTTCGGCCCGCTCCAGACTCTACTTTAGTCTGGAGACCTCCGCAGCATGAGAGGTTGCGGCCAGCAACAATGCATGCTTATTCATATAAGACATCTTTTAGTTAGTTTCCTGTGAAAATAAATTGATCCTCTGTCCGGCTTTTCTTTCCGAACACCGGACAGTGTCTCAGGGGCTACTGTCTATACTAGGACTTTTTCTTTTGCGTTTCTTACCTCAAAGCCTGTCAGCAGGCTGCCGCTGGCTTCAGTCAGTCCGCTCTTGATGGACTGAACCCTCTCAATCACCGTACCCATAAGGATACGGTGTTCCTCCACAATGGAAGCGCCTCGTAGCACTTCCAGCAGATTATCTGGTGCCTCTGGTTTGACAGAGGTCACCGGCAGGATAGGCACACCTCCTTCTCTCGAAGGAGGCTGCTCGCCGGATTCCGGAGCCGTATAGGTCTCCGGAACCGTATTCGGTGGGGGGCCGAACTGAACATGGCCCCCATCGCCAGTCTCCATGGGGATCTGCTCCCCCATGGGTCCGGCGGCCGAGGTTTCACCCTCTGGCGTCACCCTGACGGCCTCCTGAACCTCTCCCTGGCCTGGGAAGGTCCTTTGGGACAACACCTCGTCGTTGCCCTTGGCCGTGGGAGAGTGAGCGGCCGGCGGTGACTCGCTGGCCATCACCTTTGAATACAACGAACCTCCTGATGAGGATGGCAGGGAGCTGTCGTGGGCCGGACTGCAATAGTGTAATTAAACATGTTAATACCATGAAGAGGAGAGGCCGAATACATGGACGTATACGGGTTTTTAGTACTTACGATGCGGCCAGGGGCTTGCTTCGGGGGGGGGGGGGGGGTCGCTCTGGGCTGCTGTCGATGTCCCACGCAGGGTTATCTGCGAGGGGGCCCTTCCCCCTCTTGGGCGCCTCCGCCTCCAGATTTGTGGAGGCCGCCCTCTTCTTCCTTCCCCCATCAGGGGGAGAGTTGCTTTCTTCCTCCTCCTCCTCGTCGTCTTCGATGGCAGAGGAGTGAGTCTTGTCTTCGGACGACACGTCCGAAGCTCCCTTGCGGCGGGGGCAACTCCGGACCCCCTTGGCCTTCTTCTCGGCCTTCTTCTCCGGCGCCTTGTATGGCGCCGGAACCAGCATCTTCGCTAGGAGCGGGATGACTGGTTCCTCGGGCAGCAGAGCCGGACATCGAATCCGCTCCGCTTTCTCTGTCCATACCCAAAAAACTAAATAGTGAAGTTTTAGATATCTTCCTTGAACAAGCAAGTAGAGGATGCACCTTGATGTGAAGGACTTACCGCACTCGCAGGATGGGCTAGGTCATGCCCGTGGTCCGAGTGTATGTCTGGCGGCGTCTCATTGCCTTTAAAGAGCAACTTCTAGACATCTTCGTGAGTGGTTCCGAAGAGCCTCTCCAAGGTCTGGTGCTTCTCCGGATCAAATTCCCATAAAGGGCATGTTCGGCTCTGGCATGGAAGGATCCGGCGAACTAGCATCACCTGGATCACGTTGACGAGCTTGATGTTTTTATCCACCATGCTTTGGATGCGCGTTTGCAACACTATTAGTTCGTCCGATGAAGACCAATTTGGGCCCTTCTCTATCCAGGAGGTGAGCCGCATTGGAGCTCCGGATTTGAACTCGGGTGCTGCGGCCCAGGTGGCGTCGCGGGGCTCTGTGATGTAGAACCATAGTTTCTGCCACTCTTTGACGGTCTCCACGAAAGTACCCTTGGGCCATGTGACATTGGGCATCTTGCTCACCATGGCACCTCCGCACTCCGCGTGTTGGCCAATCCACCACCTTCGGCTTCACGTTGAATATCTTGAGCCATAGTCCAAAGTGGGGAGGAATGCGGAGGAAGGCCTCGCACACGACAATAAATGCCGAGATGTTGAGGAAGGAGTTTGGTGCTAGATCATGGAAATCTAGCCCGTAATAGAACATAAGTCCGTGGACGAAAGGGTGGAGAGGAAACCCTAACCCGCGGATGAAATGGGGGATGAACACCACCCTCTCATTGGGCTTCGGGGTAGGGACGACCTGCCCCTTGGCCGGAAGCCGGTGGGCGATTCCTTTCGCCAGATACCCGGCCTCCCGAAGCTCGGTGATGTCCTTCTCCTTGACGGAGGAGGCCATCCACTTGCCTTGTGCTCCAGATATGGACATGGTTGAGTGCTTTCTTAAGGCAGAAAAGATGAGGACTTGGGCACTGGAGCTCGAGAATGGAAGGACAGAGAAAGAGAGAAGGCATGGGTGAAGAAAGATGAATCCTTATCTCCTTATAAAGGCAGTAAATATCAAGCGCCTCCCCACTCGCCTTAAAACACGCCTGTTCCCAAGGGCTGTGCAAACGTCACAGTTGGATTCCACATGCCCGTATTGATGAGAGTCCCACAATAAGGGGACACGATCTCTGCTTTGAACGTGCCAATGAAAACTACATCTTGAAACATGGAACGGCAGATGAAAATGGTTCAAAATAATAACCGGGCAGACGTGATGTCACCTTACAAAAAGTTGTCAGCGGATTGGACTCGTGAAATATTATACTCTCTGCGGTTGAGTGTGGTACTTGTGTTGCAGATCCAGACACGTTCGTTGCATGCGAAGACTATCTTGGAGTATTTGGAAAGGGGAACCCGCCTTGCAATGCCGAAGACAATCTGCGCGCCGGACACCTCGTCATTGAAGCCTGGTTCAGGGGCTATTGAGGGAGTCCTGGACTAAGGGGTCCTCGGGCGTCCGGCTTGTTGGACATGGGACGGACTAATGGGCCGTGAAGATACAAGACCGAAGACTCTACCCGTGTCCGGATGGGACTCTCCTTGGCGTGGAAGGCAATCTTGGCGACTAAATATGAAGATTCCTTTCTCTGTAACCGACTTTGTACAACCCTAGTCCCCTCCGGTGTCTATATAAACCGGAGGGCTTAGTCCGAAGGACAGAGATATAATCATAGTCATACAGGCTAGACTTCTAGGGTTTTAGCCATTACGATCTCGTGGTAGATCAACTCTTGTAATACTCATATTCATCAAGATCAATCAAGCAGGAAGTAGGGTATTACCTCCATAGAGAGGGCCCAAACCTGGGTAAACATTGTGTCCCCCGCCTCCTGTTACCATCGACCTTAGACTCACAGTTCGGGACCCCCTACCCGAGATCCGCTGGCTTTGACACCGACAACTTTAAGTAAACGGACTCCGAAAAATCCGCAATTTTTTTGTCAGTTTTGGAATATTTTGGAATTTTGGAAATAAAGAAACTTCCAGGAAGCATCCCCTGGTGGGCACAAGACACCAGGGCGCGGGTGGGTTGTGCCCACCTGGGACGCCTTCCGGACTTTGTTTTTCTTCTGTATACTTGTCCTACAAGATAAAAAAATCTATTTATACTTCCCGAACCTATTAACCACCGTATTGCGAAGAAATCCTCTGTTCTCTTTTCTTGCTATTTCTGGTCAGATTTATCAAGCTTGGCATCATGTCTTCTTGCTCCTCCAACAACATGGAAGACGATGCTTGGCTGATGAAGATCGAGATGAAGAGGGAGAAGCCTACGGACGCCGTCAGGGGAGGATCGCTTCATCACCTTCTTCACCACCAAAGGAGAACTGAGTATCGGGTGTGGGCACTCCCCTTGGCTTCTGCCAAGCTTGGGGGAGGTGCCCCGGTATCGTATCATCCCACTATCTTTTTGCTTTTACTTATCTTAGTTCAATCTTTTGCTTAGATGAATAAAGTTTAGTTCGATATTTTCTTCTTTGGGAGTTTGCTTAGTGATCTATCACTGTTATCGTGTGCAAGTTATATAATAAAGTTAGTTCGAGTTTTTACTTTCTTTATTTTTGTGTTGCAAATAAAGAAAAGAAAAAGAGAAAGAAAGCAAATAAAAGAAAGGAAATAAATCAATAAGATCATATGCTAATCCTATGGTAGGTGATAGCACCACATAAGGAAAAGTACAAGTAAGAAAATTTTATTAGAGATTAACAAACATAGCATTGGTCGGTGATGCAACTCATGAAAGAATTAATAAGGGAAGGGAAGATTCACATACAAATATACTATCCTAGAAATCTTTTGTGATTGTGAGCCCTCATCAAAATATTATATGCCAAAATTGTTGATGTTGGACAAGGAAGGCAACGTAATGGTTTATGTATGTTTATATTCACTTAGAAGTCATATTGTCATAGATCCTTTAACATGTGATGCTTGCCCCCTATCTTTGCTAGCCAAAAATTCCGCACTAAGTAGAGATATTACTTGTGCATCCAAAAACCCTTAAACCCAAATCTTTTTCAAGTGTCCACCATACCTACCTAGGGATTGAACAAGATCCCTCAAGTAAGTTGTCATCGGTGCAAAAAGGCAATAAAAATTGCTTCTAAATATGTGAGATCTTTTAGTGTAAAAGAAAATTGAGCGTTGCACGAACTTGGATGACAAAGTATAAAAGCAACAGACTGCATAATAAAGGTTGTCATCTTAAGGGGCAATGTAACATGACGTTCTTTTGCACTAAGGGGTTGAGCATGCAAACAAATAAGCGCATGGCAACTTGTGCTTCCCTCTGCGAAGGGCCTATCTTTTACTTTGATGTATTTACTTTTATGCAAAGAGTCAAAGTTTTCCTTCTACTCCTTTTATTTTTCTCTTTTGGCAAGCATCATGTGGTGAGGAAAGATCTAGGCACATATGTCCAGTTGAATATAGATAGCATGAGTTATTATTGTTGACATCACCCTTGAGGTGAGTATGTTGGGAGGCAAAACTATAAGCCCCTACCTTTCTATGTGTCCGGTTGAAATGTTTTGCTCATGTGTACTCGGTGAGTGTTAACAATCATAGAAGACTATATGATGGTTGAGTATGTGGACTTGCCTAAAGGCTCCGACGCGTGACCCTTCCTGAAAATATGATGAACTGTAGTTGCGAAGTTGACTGAGAACATAGTTTGCTGGTTTCTAATAGAGTTTTTGCTTTATAATTCGATTATGTGATGAACTATTACTTATTCATGGGAAGTGTAAGATAAAATTTCTATGTTTAAATTTGTTGCTGTTATAATAATGAACATGATGCTTCTATGTCCGTATTTCGTTTTTATCGACACCTCTCTCTCAAAGCATGTGGACATGTTTTTCGATTTCGGTTTTCGCTTGAGGACAAGCGAGGTCTAAGCTTGGGGGAGTTGATACGTCCATTTTGCATCATGTTTTCTTACTGTTATTTACAATGTTTTTATCTATAATAATGCTTTTTGGAGTAATTCTAATGCCTTTTCTCTCATAATTTGCAAGGAACACACCAAGAGCGAGAATTCTGGCAGCTGGAAATCTGGACTTGAAAAAGCTATGTCAGGCCACCTATTCTGCACAACTCCAAATGAGCTGAAACTCCACGAGGATTTTTTATGGAATATTTAAGAAATACTGGAGCCAATAAACACCAGAGGGGGCCACCAGGTGGGCACAACCCACCTGGGCGCGCCAGGACCCCCTGGCGCGCCCTGGTGGGTTGTGGCCTCCTCGGCCCACCTCCGGTGCCCATCTTCTAGTATATAAGTCATTTTGACCTAGAAAAATAATAAGAAGAAGGCTTTCGGGACGGAGCGCCGCCGTCTCGAGGCGGAACTTGGGCAGGAGCACTTTTGCCCTTCGGTGGAGCGATTCTGCCGGGGGAACTTCCCTCCCGGAGGGGGAAATCATTGTCATCATCATCACCAACAACTCTCCCATCTTGGGGAGGGAAATATCCATCAACATCTTCACTAGCACCATCTCATCTCAAACCCTAGTTCATCTCTTGTATTCAATCTTGTTACCGGAACTATAGATTGTTGCTAGGGGGTGACTAGTAGTGTTGATTACATCTTGTAGTTGATTACTATATGGTTTATTTGGTGGAAGATTATATGTTCAGATAAATTATGCATATTAATACCCCTCTAATCATGAGCATGTTCATTATTTGTGAGTAGTTACTTTCGTTCTTGAGGTCACGGGATAAATCATGTTGCAAGTAATCATGTGAATTTGATATGTGTTCGATATTTTGATGGTATGTATGTTGTGATTCCCTTAGTGGTGTCATGTGAACGTCGACTACATGACACTTCACCATATTTGGGCCTAAGGGAATGCATTGTGGAGTAGTAAATAGATGGTGGGTTGCGAGAGTGACAGAAACTTAAACCCCAGTTTATGCACTATTTCGTAAGGGACCGATTGGATCCTAGTGTTTAATGCTATGGTTAGGATTTATCCTTAATATTTTTCTCGTAGTTGCGGATGCTTGCAAGAGGGTTAATCATAAGTAGGAGGTTTGTTCAAGTAAGAACATCACCTAAGCACAGGTCCACCGACATATCAAATTATCAAAGTAGCGAACACAAATCAAACCAACATGATGAAAGTGACTAGATGAAATTCCCGTGTACCCTCAAGAATGCTTTGCTTATTATAAGAGACCGTTTTGGCATGTCCTTTGCCTCAAAAGGATTGGGATACCTTGATGCATACTTATTTCTACTATCATTACTTGCTCGTTACAAATTATCTTGCTATCAAACTACTCGCTACTTACAATTTTAGCACTTGCAGACATTACCTTACTGAAAACTACTTGTCATTTCCTTCTGCTCCTCGTTGGGTTCGACACTCTTACTTATTAAAAAGAGCTACAATTGATCCCCTATACTTGTGGGTCATCACTAACCTATTGACATAGTGCCCAGTGCCAATTGCTGTTTTTGCTTGTTTTTTACTTCGTAGAAAATCAATACCAAACAGAGTCCAAACGCAGCGAAACATTTTGGGGAATTTTTCTGGGCCAGAAGACACAGGATGGGCCAAAGAAGTACCAGAGGGGTGCCCCGAGGGGGGTACAACCCACCTGGGCACACCTGGGGACCCAGGCGCGCCCTGGTGGGTTGTGCCCACCTCGGTGGCCTGCTGCACCGCCTCTTTGCTCTATAAAAAACCCAATATTCCAGAAAACCTAGGGGAGTCGACGAAAATCAATTCCAGTCGCCACAAGTTTCATAAACCACAGATCCAATCTAGACACCATCACGGAGGGGTTCATCATCCTCATTGGTGCCTCTCCGATGATGCGTGAGTAGTTCATTGTAGACCTACGGGTTCGTAGTTAGTAGCTAGATGGCTTCCTCTCTCTCTTCTGATTCTCAATACAATGGTCTCTTGGAGATCTATTTGATGTAACTCTTTTTGCGGTGTGTTTGTTGGGACCCGATGAACTTTGAGTTTATGATCAAATCTATGTTTTTATCCATGAAAGTTATTTTAGTCTTTTTATCTCTTATATGCATGATTAATTATAGCCTCGTATTTCTTCTTCGAATCTTTGGTTTAGTTAGGCCGACTAGATCGATTTTTCTTGCCATGGGAAGAGGTGCTTTGTGATGGGTTCGATCTTACGGTGCTTGATCCCAGCGAGAGAAGGGGAAATGACACGTATGTTTCGTTGCTATTAAGGATAACAAGATGGGGTATATTTCTACATAAATTGATCTTGTCTACATCATGTCATCGTTCTTATTGCATTACTCCGTTTCTCCATGGACTTAATACACTAGATGCACGCTGGATAGCGGTCGATGTGTGGAGTAATAGTAGTGGATGCAAGCAGGAGTCGGTCTACTAATCTTGGACGTGATGCCTATATAATGATCATTGCTTGGATATCGTCATGATTATTTTAAGTTCTATCAATTGCCCAACAGTAATTTGTTTACCCGCCGTATGCTATTTTTCTCGAGAGAAGCCACTTGTGAAATCTACAGCCCCTGGGTCTCTTCTTTATCATATTTGCCTTCGAGATCTATTTTTATTTGCTTTTATTTTTAGATCTATTAATCCAAAAATAACTTGCTGCAATTTATTGTTATTTATTTTATCTCACGTTTCCGCGAGATCTATTTATCCAATCTACTACAATTTTACCTATCTTTTTACCCGGGAGGGATTGACAACCCCTCTTTTACGTCGCGGTTGCAAGTATTTGTTCTTTGTGTGCAGGTACCATTCATGTAGTGTTGCATGGTTCTCATATTGGTTCGATAACCTTGGTCTCATCACTAAGGGAAATACCTATCGTAGCTGTGTTGCATCATCCCTTCCTCTTTGGGGGAATACCGACGTAGTTCAAGCCGCATCAAAAGGAATTTCTGGCGCCGTTGCCGGGGAGACGTCATCAACATCTACCAGGTTCCTAATCACAAATCTTATCTCCTTGCAATTTACATCATTTGCCATTTGCCTCTCGTTTTCCTCTCCCCCACTTCACAAAAATTTGCCGTTTTATTTCGCCCTATTTTTTGTTCGTCGTTTTTCTTTTCAGATCCGTTTTTGTGTGAAATCTTGTTGGCACTTTTTGTCGTTATGGATAGTTCTTCCTCTATTGCGTGCACTCCCAAGAATGAGGTTCTTAACTTTAAGCAAAGGGGAGGGGAGTGTTTAAAGGATGCTTGGTATAGGATTTGCAATGCTCATAATAGATCTCCGTAAGCAATCTACCGTTGTTCATCTTTGTTGTTTTTATGTGGGCATCACCACTTGGTATAAATTCGTCCTTGATACGATTACAAGTGGGAATTTCTTCATGTGTCGTTCTCTTGATACTGTTAATGCTATGGGAAATTTAGTGGGATCACCACCTCTTATGGTTAATGAAACAACTTTAACTCTTGAGCATGTTTATGAAAGGCTTGGTGCTATTGAAAAGAAAATGCTTGCAAAAGATCATATTGAAAACTTGGATAAAAAGATGCATAATTTTGCTTGTAAAATTGGGTCAAAAGCGGGAGAAGTTCTTAAGTTGTTAAAAGAAAATGGGATCGTAATTCATGAAAGAATTGAAGAAAGCCTATCATGGATCGATAAATTGGAAGAAATCTTCAGTAATCTAAGCACGGCTTTTGCTTCTGCTAAAACTATTGAAAAAACCTCGGTAAAAATTAGCAAGATTACTCAAGTCACTAAAAATAAGGGTGCAACCCCTAATAGTAACAAAGAAGATCTTAAAATGATTAGTATTCACTCCGATTTTACTGAAGTGATAAGAGATCCTACCAGCAAGAATGAATTTCTCAAGCTTGTTCCTAGAAGTATTGTTGTTGAAAATTTATATGCTAAATCTTTGAAGAATTCTAAGTGTTTGATTGAAGAGTTAGAAAATAAAGATGACAACACTTGAATCTATGCATTATGCCTAGCTAGGGGCGTAAAACGATAGCGCTTGTTGGGAGGCAACCCAATGAATAAAATTTATTTTTCTCTTTTTCTTTCTATTATTGAGTGTTTTCACAATTATGCTGTTATGATTGTGTTTTTATGTTTTAATTAGTGTTTGTGCCAAGCAAAGCCTTTGGTATCATGTTGGGTGATAGTTGATTTGATCTTGTTGAAAAATAGAAACTTTGTGCGCCAGTCACAGAATTATTAAAAATCGCAGAAGCGTGATAAAATTCTGAATTTTTTACACGAGATTTGTATACAAATTGCCTACGTTGTCCTAATTTTTAAGAATTTTTGGAGTTATAGAAGTATTCGAAGTTTCAGATTGCTACTGACTATTCTGTTTTTGACAGATTCCGTTTTCTTTGCATTGTGTGCTTATTTTGATGAATCTATGGACTCTTTCGGGGGGTTTGAGCCATATCAAAGTTGGAATACATTAGATATAATGCAAAAATAAAATATGAATGGGTTTGCAACAATACTTATAGTAGTGATTTGCTTTGTTATACTAACGGATCTCACGAAGGTTTTGTTGAGTTTTGTGTGATTGAAGTTTTCAAGTTTTGGGTGAGATCATGATGGATGAAGGAATAAGGAGTAAGAAGAGCCTAATCTTGGGGATGCCCATGACATCCCAAGCCATTATCCAAAAAATAAGCAAGCAACTAAGCTTGGGGATGCCCGAGTGGCAGCCCTTCTTTCTTCTAACGACCATCGGTATTTTACTTGGAGCTATATTTTTATTCATCACATATCATGAGTTTTGCTTGGAGCGTCTTGTATGATATGAGTTTTTACTTGTTTTGTTTTTTATTTTGTGTCATGAATCCTTGCTGTACACGCCTATTTGCGAGAGCCAAAATTATGCTATGACTTGGTAGAATTGCTCTCTATGGTTCACTTAAATCTTTTTGAGCTATGGAATTGCTCTAGTGCTTCACTTATATCTTTTTGAGCACGGTGTGCTTTAGTATTTTGTCGGTGTACAAAAATAGGGGCCCTTCTTTGTACCCCTTTACTTGTGCACGGGCAGTTAGAGCCGCACCAACGGGCGCACTTAGCAGGGCTGAGGAAGGAAGCAAAAGTACAAGACTACCAGAGCAGCGCTCAAGACCAGAAGCATGAAGAGCAGAAGGGTGAGGTGAACTCCTCCGGCATGGCCCTTGCCGGGGTGGCCTCCGCAGCCCCGGCAAGAGCCTTGCCGGGGCAACTTTCCCAACACCAACGAGGCAGCCACCCTTGAGCCTGAGAGTTCCGAGACCATCGACACATCGGAACCAAGGCTTGGGAGGCGCCTCCATGGTGGCATGCAGATCTTTGTGAAGACAAAGGGCCTACGAGGCCTAGATAAGAACCAGAATACAAGACAACAGCGAGGTTCCTTGCTGAGGATGCCCACGAGGCGCCGGAAAGGCTCCTACCGAAGATACCCACGAGGCCCCGGAAAGACTCTTGCAGGAGGCACCCGCAAGGCCCCAGCAAGACTCTTGCCAGAAATATCAGCAAGACCGCGGCAAGGCCTTGCCGCCCCATCACCGCCCCAGCTCAGCGGCCGACCCACCAACTAAGCAGGTACCCACGTGGCAGTACGTGGCTCCTAGGCCAACTAGTCAAGCATCTACACGGTGGCATGCAGATCTTCGTGAAGACCCTGCCACCACACCAGCTCAGCAGCCTGCCAGCCTACATGGCGATGCATGCCTCATGGGCCTGGACGCGTGTCGGAGCAAGGTGAAGCGGCGACGGATGGGACGGGCTTCGTTGTCGTCCCCGATAAAGTAAGAGGACACCTAAGTAGCGCATTTAATGCGTTTTGTCCTATGGTGCCAGAGATAAACTCGACTACTGTACAACTTTCCACCTCCTGTGTGCCACTGTGGCAGCCCCTTTGACTATAAAAGGAGGCCCGCGGCGTACTGAGAAAGGATTCAGACTTTTTGGACTACACACGCACCGTAGCTAGTTCAAGAGCTCAAGAACACTCAAATACACACCAAAGCAGGACTAGGGTATTACGCATCACTTGCGGCCCGAACCTGGATAAATCTCCCGTGTTGATCTCTTAAACCCGCTCTTTCCACAGCCCCGCGCCCGCTGACCATAGGAGGGATTCCCCGTGATCCCATAGGTGTCGTTTCCACCAACATCTTTGGCGCACCAGGTAGGGGGGTGCAAGTTGTGAAAATCCGGTTTGAAGGTCAGCGCATCGACTTCATCATCACCATGGCCCCCAAGAGAAAGGGGATCACAGCGATCGGGTCGTCTGGAGCCGGCCCGTCCGTGCTAGCGTGGGTAGGCGACCGGGTGCCACGGATGGGGCAGGAGATGTGGCCCGTGAGCATCCACGACACTTTGGCGATCGGAGCCAGGCGAGCGGCGTCGTTCGAATCCGAGACGACAAGCCACACGCCGCTGGGTCCGGGGGCGGGGCCGTGCGACCCACGGGCGGCGCGACAACCTCTACGGCGCCCCAGCTGGCACCCGTGCCGCGGCCTTCCCAGGCCGTGCGCGATGAGCGACACCGCGATGTCGGAGCCCCCGGGCACCGCCGCGGAAAGAGCCCTGTGCGCCACTCGCAGGACGCACCAGGCCGGCATGCGCGCTCGGACGCCGGCGAAAGTGACGTGCGACCGCGAGATCGTGACAGAGCCCCTTCTAACCTAGTTAGAAGTTGGAGCGCGTCACGGTCTATGCAGCTCTCGCCGATGCCCACGCCAGTAGAAGCGCTGGCGCGCGTGCAATTGCTCCTCGACTTCCCCCCAGCTGCGGAGAAGCTCGACGAGTGGAGGGCCACCATCCGAAGCCTTGTCAGCTTTGCCAACAAAGACGAGCCGCTCCCAACGGGACCCTCACGCCGGTGTTCCGTTGAGCCGGTGCATGCCGGCGGTGGGGGGACCGGAGACGCTGCGACCACAATGCACTCTCCTCCCCCGCGGCTGCGACAGTAGCCACTGGCCCATCAGACCGACACCTGTGACAATGTTTCCACAACGTCGTCCGACCCGTGAACCCGTTGCGACCAACGTCGAGTTCTTTGAGAGCGAGCTCAGGAAGATGCTCGAACTACCATCGAGCGATGACGGGAGATGCGCCATCAGTCAGATCGGCGTGCGGGGCCAACTATGGACCACCCGGCGCCGGGGGGCTCCGGCGACCTGCCTTACGAGGTGGGTTGTCCAGCCTTTACCCGAGAGCTGCGGTAGTTCCAGTGGCCCTCCCACCGCACATTCAAGCCTGATGTTGGGGAAGTGTACAACGACAAGACTCACCCGTCAGAGTTCCTCAGCATCTACACCATCGCGATGCAAGCCGCCGGGGCTCACGACAACAAGGTGCTCGCCAACTACTTTCTGTTGGCACTTAAGCCCAACGTCATGTCGTGGTTGATGCACCTACCAGTGGATTCCATCTCTTCCTGGTCGGATCTGTGCCACGAGTTTGTTGGCGCCTTTACCGGAGGCCACCAAGCTCCTGGCCAGGCAAGTGACTTACATGTCATCCCCTATAAGGATGGCGAGTCCCTGCGTAAGTACATACAAAGATTAAGCCGTGTGCAGTACACCATCCTAGATGTTCATCCCGCCGCTGTCATCAGTGCGTTCCATCAGAACGTACGCAACCGCAAGATGCGTGAAGAGCTAGCGATGAACAAGGTCAAGGACGTAGCCAAACTTTATGTTCTGGCTGATAGATGTGCTCGGGCTGAGGAAGGAAGGAAGTACCCCGGCGAGGATGCCGGCGCGGAAACCGACTCCACTAACGAAGACACCGCTGCCCCGACAAAGAAGGGCCGGCGCTGTAACAGAAAGCGTAAGGGCAAGACTGTACTTGCCGTCAAGGGATCTGGCGACCCCGGCGCCGCCAAGAAGGCCAAGGCCGACGACCTCGGCAAGGAGATTGCCGGGTGTGCCGCCTGCCAGGCCTTGGCGGCTGCCGACAAGCCAGGAGGCTCCGACAAGCAGTACTGCAAGATCCATCGCACCAAGGGCCATGACCTCCAGAATTGCCGATAGGTCAAGCTGCTTGCAGAAAAGCAGAAAGCTGAATATGAAAGGCGGGACAAGGAGAAGGCCCATGATGGTGTTGAGTGGTCCGACAAGAAGCGCGGAGGCCAAGGAGGCCGCCGCGGCAAGGATAATCAACAAGAGAGGCCCGCTCAGGGCCGCGACAAGAAGGAGGAAGATGATGATCATGACGAGGACGGCGAGTCCGGCGAGCACGAGTTCCAGAAAGCTACAGAGGCCATGTGCGTCGACGGTGGCGCCTCGTTGCACGCCTCACACCGCCAACTAAAATAGTGGGCACGTGAGGTTACTGCGGCGGAACCATCGTTCGATGCCCAGAAGCCACTAAAGTGGTCCCGCATGCCCATAATTTTTGACACCGAGGATCACCCTGATCGCACAGCTGCGGTCGGATGTTTGCCGTTGTTGGTTTCACCGACAGTACGCAACCTTAAGGTGACGAAAGTGCTGGTTGATGGTGGGGCCGGTCTGAATTTGATCTTGCCCGATGTGATCAGGAGGTTGCAGATTCCTGATGGGGATCTTGAAGATACGTGCACGTTTCAAGGGGTCAACCCGAGAAGGAGCCAGCCAAAAGGTAAAACACGCTGCCCGTTACATTTGGGGGCGAGCTGAACTATAGGACGGAGAAGATCGTTTTCAATGTCGCTGAGATCCCCTTGCCATACAGTGGGATCCTTGGCCGCCCGACGCTGGCCAAGTTCATGGCGGCGTCACACTACGCCTACAACACATTGAAGATGCTGGGGCCGCTGACCATCATCACCGTCCCCTCAGACAAGAAAGACGCGCTCATCTACGCTGACCAACTCTACCGAGAGGCAGTCGCAGCAGCTGCTGCTAAGGCCTTGCTCCTGCCGCTGAAGCCCCGGGAAGGAAGAAGGCCGGCAAGACCCCTTCCGGCAAGACCTCCGACACCCACTCCGGTAAGCGCGCCTCTTCAGAGTGCAGCGCTCCCGTCGAGGATGTGCCAGAGAGCTCCACCGGCAAGAGCAAGAAATCCAAGGCTGCACCACCGGAAACCAAGAAGGTGTCCGTCAAGGAGGACGGCATAGGAAACGCTTTTACTATAAGCTCCGCCCTCGACAGCAAATAGGAAAGTGCGCTCGTCACCTTCCTGCGGGCGAATGTCGATGTGTTTGCATGGCAAGCATTCGACATCCCCGGCATTCCCAGGGAGGTGATTGAGCACCATCCTGCTGTCTGTCCTCATGCGCGGTCCGTCAAGCAGAAGGTCAGGAAGCAAGCTTTGGAGCGACAAGAGTTCATCATCGAGGAAATTAGGAAGTTGGAGGTGGCGGGCCTGTTTAGAGTAGTACTCCACCCCACGTGGTTGGCCAATCCAGTGGTGGTGCGTAAGGCAAATGAGAAATGGAGGCTGTGTATTGACTACACAGATAGCAATAAAGCCTGTCCAAAGGATCCTTTCCCTCTACCACGCATTGACTAGACTGTGGACTCCACTGCCGGGTGTGACCTGCTGTCATTCCTCGACGCCTATTCAGGATACCACCAGATCTTCATGATGAAGGAAGACGAAGAAAAAACCGCGTTCATCACCCCATGTGGTACATACTGTTTTGTATGAATGCCTTTCGGGTTGAAGAGCGCTGATTCGATGTTTGCCCGAGCGATCCAAGTTGTTTTTGAGCCCCAACATCATAGAAATATGGAAGCTTATATGGACGACATAGTGGTCAAAACCAAGGACAGGGCCACGCTCGTGCAAGATCTAGAAGAGACATTTGCAAATCTGCGCAAAATCAACCTCAAGCTCAACCCAGAGAAGTGCGTGTTCGGTGTCCCCTCCGGCAAGCTTCTCAGGTTCTTTGTGTCACAACGTGGGATCGCCCGACAAGATCAAGGCAATTGAGCAGATTGATGCGCCAAAACGGGTCAAGGACGTCCGTAGGCTCGCCGGCTACGTTGCTGCCCTAAGTAGGTTGATTTCCAAATCTGCTGAGCGCGCCCTCCTCTTTTTCAAAGTTTTGAAAAAGGCGGGTCCAGTAAAGTGGACTCCGGAGGCAGAGGGAGCACTGCAAGATTTGAAGAAGTACCTCTCCTCCACGCCAATACTAGTCGCGCCTAGACCACAAGAGCCATTGCTGTTATACTTAGCAGCAACGAATCAAGTGGTTAGTGCTGCGCTGGTGGCGCAGAGGGAACTTGAGGAAGAAACAGCAGTAACCGCGGAGCCGTCGGATGGTGGTCCCGAGCCCTCCCCGGCAAGGCCCGGCCCCGACGAGGCAGAGTCTTCGCAGTTGAGCGAAGTAGAACAGAAGAAGAAGGTGGTGTAGCACCCAGTTTATTTTGTCAGTTCCCTCCTGCAGGGGGCTAGATCAAGATATTCTGGTATGCAGAAGCTACTTTTCGGCCTCCTCATGGCCTCAAGGAAGCTGCGTCACTATTTCCAAGCACATGAGATCACCGTCGTCACCCGCCTCGCGTTGCAACGAATCCTGCACAACCCGGATGCAACCAGCAGGATTGTGGAGTGGGCTTTGGAATTGTCAAGCTTTGGCCTCAAGTTTGAAAGTACTCCGACAATTAAGAGCCGAGCCTTGGCAGAGTTCATAGCAGAGTGGATCACAACGCCCGACGAGGAGATTCAATAGACCACCCTTCCCGGCAAGGAGACGAGCAGTGAGTGGGTTATGTACTTTGATGGAGCTCTCTCACTCCAAGGTGATGGTGCCGGCGTACTACTCATCGTACCCACCGGAGAGCGCCCCAAGTACGTAATCCAGATGCACTTTCCCCGGGAAAAATCAACGAACAACACGGCGAACTACGAGGGATTGCTGGCCGGTCTCAGGATCGTGGCAGACCTCGGAATCAGGAAGCTCATCATCAGAGGTGATTCGCAGCTCGTCGTCAAGCAAGTGAACAAGGATTACCAGAGCCCGTTGATAGAGGCCTATGTAGATGAAGTGAGGATGTTGGAAGAGCGCTTTGATGGATTGCAAGCAGAGCATGTTCCCCGAGCGGAGAACGGCGTTGCTGACGACCTGTCAAAATGCGCTGCCCTCAAGTTGCCTGTGGAACCAGGTACCTTTGTGCTCCAATTAACTTAGCCATCCGTTGAACCATCAGCAGGACAGAGCAAACGAAGGAAGGTAGGCTCCGGCAAGTACTTTCCTGCTAAGCTCCCAGGAGCCGCTGGCAAGGATGTTGCCGGGTGTCCCAAGCTCGCCGGAGAGAAGCAACCCCCGGCAGGGCCTCAAGCCCTGGCCGTAGAGGCAGCTGCCCTCACGGCTGAAGATGTGCCTTTAGTCCTTGCCGTCGAGCCCCAGGCTCCGGCATGGGCGCAGCCCACCATCCGTTTCCTCCAAACAGGAGAGCTCCCCGAGGAGCAGGAAGAAGCAGAGAAAGTAGCCCGTCAGTCTAGTATGTACCAGTTCATGGATGATGCCCTATACAGAAGGAGACCGAACGGCGTGAAGTTGAAGTGAGTTCCTCGGGAAGACGGACTGAGGCTGTTGGCAGAGATACATGGAGGCATGTGTGGCTCCCACATAGGGTTGAGAGCCCTTGCCGGCAAGGCATTCCGTCCAGGTTTCTTATGGCCCACCGCTGTCCAGGATGCGACGGCACTAGTAACCAAGTGTGAAGCATGCCAGTTCCACTCAAAGAAGCTTCATCAACTGGCTCAAGCTCTTCAGACCATCCCTCTTTCCTGGCCATTTTCGGTCTGGGGGCTTGATATACTGGGCCCATTTCCCCGTGCTGTCGGGGGCTTTGAGTACTTGTACGTCATGATCGACAAGTTCACAAAGTGGCCGGAAGTGGAGCCGGTGAGAAAGGTGACGGCACAGTCAGCCATCAAGTTCTTCAAGGGGCTAGTTTGCCATTTTGGTGTGCCCAATAGGGTCATCACTGACAACGGCAGACAGTTCACAAGCCGCACCTTCATGCAGAACATTCAGGATCTCGGCAACAAGGTCTATTTTGCTTCTGTTGCTCATCCCAGAAGTAACGGCCAGGCTGAGAGGGCGAATGCAGAAGTTTTGCGGGGCCTCAAGACCAGAACTTTTGACAAGTTGCACAAGTGCGGAAGGCGCTGGATTGATGAATTGCCAACGGTTCTTTGGTCGATCAGAACGACGCCAAATCGAGCCACTGACCAGACACCCTTTGCCCTGGTATACGGGGTAGAAGCAGTTCTCCCCACGGAACACATATACGGGTCACCTCGAGTGCTCGCTTATGATGAGCTTGAGCAAGAGCAGTTGCGCCAAGAGGATGCGACGCTCCTTGAGGAAGATCGTCTCTGGGCTGCTGTGCGAGCCGCTCGCTACCAGCAAGCCTTGCGCCGCTATCATAGCCGCAAGGTTCACGCCTGAAGCCTTGAGGAAGGCGACCTTGTTCTTCGGCGAATTCAATCCACCAAGAATTCAAACAAGTTGACGCCAAAGTGGGAAGGCCCTTATCGGGTAATACGAGTCACCAGGCCCGGCGCAGTCCGCCTAGAGACCAAAGATGGCATTCCGGTGAGCAATTCCTGGAATATCGAACATCTTCGCAAGTTTTACCCCTAAGGCGCGGTTGCCGGGAGCCCCGGCGACCCCCATTTTGTACTAGCCTTGCCGGCAAGGCACGTAACCCTATGTACAGAGCCAGGCACAACGCCCCTGAGCATAAATAAATGAAGCGCTGGTGCCCTAAGTTTTAGCATGCATGCTAGGTTGAGTCTCTCTCTCTGTTAGGGTCGATAGTGCTTAGCGGCGACTAACCCCTAGCATAGAGGTTGAGTGTGCGTCCCTATGTTCCTTCCCGTCCTTTCTTTTGTTCGCATGATGCATGGGCTTTTCTGTTGAGCTGTTTGGGGGAAAGGAAATAGGCCGACGCCCAAACCCCGGCAAGCCAAGATTGTCGGGGGCTACAGATCCAGGGATCCGACCACGGCAAGCCCAGGTTGCCGGGGGCTGCAGAATCAGATAAGTCTTTCACCC
The DNA here is from genome assembly GCF_002575655.3 of Aegilops tauschii subsp. strangulata. NCBI lineage: Eukaryota > Viridiplantae > Streptophyta > Magnoliopsida > Poales > Poaceae > Aegilops > Aegilops tauschii. The sequence goes on from NC_053036.3 coordinate 371,512,178, forward strand.
CCACTCTACACTTGCGTATGGAACTTGAACATAGTAAGCTTCGCTCACTCTTATACCGCCATGCTCCCTCTTTCCCATGCCCAGGAACCTTTCTTTGGGCCGGAACTTGGTTGTAGTGCGATGGAAAGGGAACAAATGAAGGGCCTAATCCTACTTTGCCCCTACCTCGCCCAAAAGGCGTGAGTGTAGTCGAGCTATAGAGCGGGAGGATGGCAAGGTCTGTTGCTGGGTGACGATGTTTATTTTTAAGATAACAAGGATTTGCTCCTTGGTGTGGGCCTCGCTTGCGCACAAAAGAACCCAACAAACACCCCTTTTCTTCATTAATACGTTGTTAACAAGTACAATTCATACGAAATGAGAGCTTGAGCAAGGGGATTACAAGGTTTAAATCTGAGAAATGCCCGCAGGCTTAAAAACTAAAAAAGGTAAGGTGCCCGTAATCCCTTTCTTGTCCCTCTCCTTAGGAAATGGAACAAGATGGCAGAAGGGCAAAAGAAGCGCCTAGGCAAGGTATGAGCAGCAAAAGGCACCAAGAGAACATCCCGACAGCCGTCCGGAAGAGGGCTCGTGATGATGGTGCCGGGAGAAGAGCTAAAAGACGAGGCAACAGACCGCCAATACGAGACGAAGGCGTCGGCGCCATCGTACTCCGACTTGACGGCCCGCCACCCGCGTTCTTTGTCTTCTCTGGCCTCCCCACGCCAGCCGCCCAAGGAGGAGACCCCGAGAAGTTCAAGGAGCTGGCGATACGGATAGTGGTGCTACCGGCGTTGCCCAGGGACGGTGTGTCCGACGCCTAGTTGGACCCGTCATCCTCCCGCCCGCTACCCTCGTCATCGCTATCGCTGTCCTCCTCATCACTGTCGCCCGAGGAGGAGCTTTCGCCATCGGTCGAGCTCTCCGCACAGCACCCTAGCCTGTGCCCCGAGCGTCCGAAGCTTGACGGAGAGCAGGTCGCTCTCTGCTAACTTGAAGCAGAGGACGTGCCCCTTCATCAAGCAGTGGGCACATGTGAAGGTTTTCCAGCCCCGGCAAAGGAGCATCACATGAGGGGTTTCGGTGTCAAAACCGGCGGATCTCGGGTAGGGGGTCCCGAACTGTGCGTCTAGGATCGATGGTAACAGGAGACGGGGGACACGATGTTTACCCAGGTTCGGGCCCTCTCTATGGAGGTAATACCCTACTTCCTGCTTGATTGATCTTGATGAATATGAGTGTTACAAGAGTTGACCTACCACGAGATCGTAATGGCTAAACCCTAGGAGCCTAGCCTATGTGTGTATGGTACCCCTATCCGGACTATGCTCTCCGGTTTATATAGACACCGGAGAGATCTAGGGTTACATGGGGTCAGTTACACAAGAAGGAATCTTCACAGCTGGTCGCCTAGCTTGCCTTCCACGCCAAGGAAAGTCCAATCCGGACACGGGTATAGTCTTCGGCCTTCGTATCTTCATAGCCCATCAGTCCGGCCCAATGAATAACAGGCCGGACGCCCGAGGACCCCTTAGTCCAGGACTCCCTCAGTAGCCCCTGAACCCGGCTTCAATGACGAGGAGTCCGGCGCGCAGATTGTCTTCGGCATTGCAAGGTGGGTTCCCCTTTCTCCGAACTCCAAGATAGTCTTCGGATATGCCAATTGTATCCGGACCTGTTACACACACCATACACAACCGCAGAGAGAATATAATATTTGCATGAATCTAATCTGTTGACAGCTCCTTTACAACACGACATCGCATTTGTCTGGTCGTAATTTCGAACCATTTTTCTTCTGTCATCCCACGTTTCGAGACGCGGTTGCTATTGGCATGTCTTGTCGAAGCAGAGATCGTGTCCCCTTATTGCGGGATTCTCATCAATGCGGGCATGGGTAACCCAACCGTGTCGTTTGCACAGCCCTTGGGAATAGGCGAATCTTAAGGCTAGTGAGGAGGCGTTTAATGTTTGCTGCCTTTATAAGAGGATAAGGATTCCCTCTTCCTCTTCTCACGCTTTCTCTTTGTCTCCGCCTTCCCGATCTCGAGCTCTAGCGCCCAAGTTCTCATCTCCTTTCCACTCAAGCAATCATGTCCCGATCCGGTGGTCAGGGCAAGTGGATGGTCTCCTCCGTCAAGGAGGAGGACATTACTGAGCTCCAAGCAGCCGAATATTTGGCGAAGGGAATCGCCCACCGCTTGCCGGCTGAGGGACAAATCGCGCCCACGCCGGAGCCCAATGAGAGGGTAGTATTGCTTCCTCATTTCTTCCGCGGGCTGGGGTTTCCACTCCACCCTTTCGTCCGCGGGCTGATGTATTATTACGGGATAGATTTCCTTCCTCCACATCTCGGCGTTTATCGTCGTGTGTGAGGCCTTCCTCCGCATCCAGCCCCACTTCGGGCTGTGGCTCAAAGTCTTCAACGTAAAGCCGAAGGTGGTGGATGGCCAGCACGCGGAGTGCAGAGGAGCCATGGTGAGCAAGCTGTCCAATGTCTCCTGGCCCAAGGGCACCTTTGTGGATACTGTAAAGGAGTGGCAGAAGCAGTGGTTCTACATCACAGAACCACGCGGCACTACCTGGGCCGCAATTGCCGAATTCCGCTCCGGTGCTCCTATGTGACTCACCTCCTGGGTCGAGAAGAGTCCAGACTGGTGTTCACCTGACGAGCTGATAGCGTTGCAGACGCACATTCAAAGCATGGTGACCAAGAATGTCAAGCTCGTCGACGTGATCCAGGTGATGTTAATTCGCCGGATTCTTCCATGCCAGCGCCGAAGCCGCCCTCTGTGGGAGTTCAATTCGAAGAAGCACCAGACCTTGGTAAGGCTCTTTGAGACTACACACGAAGGCTCCTGGAAGTTGCTTTTTAAGGGCAACGAGAAGCCACCGGCCACGGATTCAGACCGTGGTCATGATTGTAGACACCCCGCCAGCCAGGTATGTTATTTCTGACATATCCCCAACCTCATTGTTTCGAGGATGATGTCTGAGCTTTTATTATGGTTCCTTCAGGACTGAATGGAGAGGGCGAAGCGGATCCAGTTTCCAGCTCCGCTGCCCGAAGAACCAGTCATCCCGCGTCTAGCGAAGATGCTGGTGCCCGCGCCATATAAGGCGCCGGAGAAGAAGGCCAAGGGGGCCAAGAGTGGCCTCCGCCGTAAGGGCACTTCGGACGTGGCGTCCGAAGATGACGAAACTCATTCCTCTGTCCCTGTGGACAATGACGAGGAAGAGGAGGAGGAGGAAGAAAACAATCCTCCCCCTTAGGAGAGGAAGAAGAAGCGGGCGGCTCCGGCGCATCTGGAGGCGGAGACGCCCAAGAAGGGGAAGGGCGTTCCAGCGGTCAACACCGCGTGGGACGTTGACAACAGTCCAGAATGACGCCCCCGCACTAAGCCCCAGGCCGCATCATAAGTGACAGGGCTCGCTTGTGCGCACATCCAACCCTTTCTCTCCATTATCTTGATGTAGTTAACTGTACTGTTGCAGTCCGGCCCGCGACCTAATCCAGCGATCCTCGTCTGGAGGTTCGTTGGCTCCATGGGAGATGGCGAGCCAGTCGCCACCGCCTGCTTACTCCCCCGGGGCCAGGGACGACACCGAAGTGCTGTCCCGGAGGACCGCTCCAAAGGGAGGAGCCCAGGACGTTGTCCGGGAGGCACCACAAGGCGAGACCTCCACTGCCGGACACATGGAGGAGACGATCCCCATGGAGACTGGCGAAGAGGGCCGCATCCAGTTTGGCCCTCGGCCGAACACAATTCCAGAGACCCATATGGCTCCGGGCGAACAACCCCCTTTGAAGGAGGGGGGTGCGCCGCTTCCGCCAGTGGTCCCTGTTCATCCAGGGGCGCCGGATAACCTGATGGAGGCGCTACAAGGCGCCTCTGTTATGGACGAGCACCGTGTCCTTATGGGCGTGGTGATCGAGAAGGTTCAGTCCGCCAAGGGTGGACTGAACGAATCCTGCAGCAACCTGTTGACAGGTTTCGAGGTAAGTGACATAGAAAGAGAAAAAACCCCATGTAGTCAGTAGCCCCTGAGACACTGTCTGGTGTTCGGCGAGAAGAACCGGACAGAGGATCTATTGTAGGACACTAACATAGCATGTATGCATAAGCATGCGTCGCTGTTGGCCGCGACCTCGCATGCCGCCGAAGTCTCTGAATTGAAGCAGAGGCTGGAGCGGACCGAGAATGAGCTCGGCGAGGTTACAATTCGGCTTCAGGAGAAGCAAGGTGAGTATCGTCTTGCTGTGTGTTCGGAAAGCATAGGCACTGTGTATTGACTGTAATGTCATAACATGTGCAGGGGCCACGACCGAGGTCGAGGCCCTGAGGAAGGCCTTGGGCGAGGCCGAGGAGAAAGTTGTCCAGCAGCAGGCCGCTCGTAAGAAGCTCAAGGCCCGGGTCAAAGAAGTCCATTAGGAGCTCCAAGATGCGGTGAAAAAATGTGAGACCTTCGAGAATGATGCGTCGGCTAAAGAGGCCGAACTCACCAAGGCTCGTCAGAGCATGGAGACCACACGGAATGAGGCCCAGGCTGCCCTCTAGGAGATCAAGGAGGCCAAGAAGATCACGGCGGGTAAGGCATTTAAGATGCAAAGCAAGTATGCGGAGAAGTAATACCTTTTACTAACCTGGGTTCGGAGTTCCCCAGGGGCTTTTGTGGATCTGCCATCCAGCGTATCAGACGCTGCAGAGTTCTACCGAGCCGAAGGAGGAGGTTCGACGGAGAAGCTATTCTGGTCGCAGTACCCGACGCCAGAGCATCCCGTGTCCTACACCGATCAGCTGAAGCAGCTGGTGGAGCTGCACAGGGTGGCCGAACTAGCCATGAAGGATTTGACAATCCGGCTATGGCCAGCCGAAGCTATGCCCGGCAGCTACTTTGGACTCGTGAGGCGGCTGGTGAACGCCTGTCCTTGGCTGGACGTCATCAAGCGCTTTGCCTGTATTGAAGGTGCCCGTATGGCCTTCGCTCGCTGCAAGATGTGGTGGGCGAAGATGAACGCTGTTGAAGTTGCCAGCGGGCCGCCGGAGGGCAAGGAGCACCGCACACCCGAGCGATATTTCGCGGATGTCGTAGAGGGGTCTTGACTTGTGGCAGCGCAATGTTCACAGGACATTGTATTTGAATAAATGTATTCATGTTGCCCTTGCCTTGTATTATGAGAACAAAGCCGGTTTTTGTAAAATAATTTTATTATGCTTTGAATTGTTTCCTCCTGTGTGGCCGTGTTATTTGTAATCTGAGGGTTGGCCAGTCATCGGCTTCTGCCCTCGCGTAGGTAGTACAGAGGTGTTCGAGATGGATTCTAAACAATCTTGATCCAATTATATGGTCCTTTTCAGGAGTTGTTTAGCGCAACGAACAAGGCAATCGAACTGTACGGCTGAAACGCCCTCACTTAGCCATAGGAGTTTTATAATTAAGCAAGTGCGCAGCCCCTGGTCCAAGCCAGGGTGCTGTCAGCATCTGATCGGGAAGTGCCGATCCTTCGCATAGCGCGGAAAAAATCTCCAAGGATTTTGTAACCCTCGAACAGCTGACCGGCTCTCGCCGTATCATGACAGTCAGTTTTCGGCTTTCTCTACTGAGGTGCTCATCCGGTCAGGGCCAGGGCACAATCGCAGTAGTTCTCCCTTTACTACCCTAGCCGATAGAGCGGAACGTAGGGTAGCAAGCACAGGAGCCGGGCAACCCATCTATTGACCAAAGACATGATTCGGAGCCAATGCATATAATGCTAAATTCATGGTGCCGGACTTATGTATAAGAAGTGTTCGGACTTTGCTGCCGTATTGTGGGGCGATAAGTAGCCCCTGACGAATATCAAACGTACAGAAGAGTATCGATGCAGCAAATAAGCAAATCGAGATAAAACGAAGTAAGAAGCGGAAACCACAGAAACTGGGCCACGAACCATTTTTATTATAACTGGATGGATACGTCAAGGCGTATCTTGTACAGATGGTGCGAGAAGTATCCGGGCTATTTAACATGCCGGAATCACTAGGGCGCAGCGTGCGGGTCCTGGGAAATAAGTATGAATACCGTCAAGAAGAACGTATAAAGGTTGCCCTACACACCTGTGCTGCTTGCCTCCGTTGTATGCCAATCCTTCTAAAGGAATGCGATCAGGCCCGCGAAAAAAAGGAACCTGAAACAAGAAAAAGTTAAAGTATGTGTGTCCGGGATCAGTCTGGCCGAACTGTAGCCCCCGGGTTATCTTGTGCCTCCGTCGATGTCCATGGAATTTTGAGTGCGTAATTGTGTACGCGTGGTACGAATGCCACTACCTCATTGGGACTAGGACGGAGGCCGAATTGCTAGTCGAGCTCAAGACGAGCCTCGCCGTCCTGTTGCAGTGTAGTCCGGAACCTCTTAATGATGTCCGAGGGCTCGACAGCCGTACTGTGGTGCTGCTTGAGAAGGCCGCTCTGTACTTCTGCTGCTAGGGCGGCGGTGTGCTCCTCTGTTCGGAGGGAGCGTTTCGTATTGCCATTGACTGTTATGATGCCGCGTGGGCCGGACATCTTGAGCTTGAGATAAGCATAGTGTGGCACTGCGTTGAATCTAGCAAACACGGTTCGTCCGAGTAGTGCGTGGTAGCCGCTGTGGAAGGGGACGATATCGAAGATTAACTCTTCGCTTCGGAAGTTGTCCGGAGAACCGAAGACCACCTCCAGCGTGATTGAGCCCGTATAGCGGGCCTCTACGCCTGGTATGACTCCTTTAAAGGTAGTCTTTGTTGGTTTGATTCGCGAGGGGTTAATGCCCATCTTCCGCACTGTGTCCTGATAAAGCAGGTTGAGGCTGCTACCACCGTCCATCAGGACTCGTGTTAGGTGAAACCCGTCAATAATTGGGGCGAGGACTAGTGCGGCTGAACCGCCATGGCGGATACTAGTTGGGTGATCCCGACGATCGAAGGTGATCGGGAATGATGACCATAGATTGAATTTTGGGGCCACTGGCTCTACCGCGTAGACGTCCCTAAGTGCTCGCTGTAGGTGTCAAAACCGGCGGATCTCGAGTAGGGGGTCCCGAACTGTGCGTCTAAGGCGGATGGTAACAGGAGGCAGGGGACACAATGTTTACCCAGGTTCGGGCCCTCTCGATGGAGGTAATACCCTACTTCCTGCTTGATTTATCTTGATGATATGAGTATTACAAGAGTTGATCTACCATGAGATCGTAGAGGCTAAACCCTAGAAGCTAGCCTATGATTATGATTGTTCTTGTCCTACGGACTAAACCCTTCGGTTTATATAGACACCGGAGGGGGCTAGGGTTACACAGAGTCGGTTACAAGGGAGGAGATCTACATATCCGAATTGCCAAGCTTGCCTTCCATGCAAAGGAGAGTCCCATCCGGACACGGGACGAAGTCTTCAATCTTCTATCTTCATAGTCCAACAGTCCGGCCAAAGTATATAGTCCGGCTGTCCGAGGACCCCCTAATCGAGGACTCCCTCAGTAGCCCCTGAACTAGGCTTCAATGACGATGAGTTCGGCGCGCAGATTGTCTTCGGCATTGCAAGGCGGGTTCCTCCTCTGAATACTCCATAGAAGATTTTGAACACAAGGATCGTGTCCGGCTCTGCAAAACAATTTCCACATTCCACCGCAGAGAGTATAATATTCCACAAATCTAATCTGCTGACAAATTTCATAGCGTGACATCACGCCATGGCCCGGTCATTATTTGAACCATTTTTCTCAACCAGGTACTACACATATTGCGAGGCGGTTTTCTTGGCACGTCTTGTCGAAGCAGAGATCATGTCCCCTTATCACGGGATTCTCATCAATACGGGTGTGGGTAACCCAACCGCGCCATCAATCACGGCGCTTGGGGAATAAGCGAGTTTACCAGGCAAATGGGGAGGCGCACAGTTTCTACCGCCCTTATAAAGGGACAAGGACTCCTCTTTTTCACCCATGCCTTCTTCTTCCCTGCCCATCCATTCTTGCGCGCTCGAGCTCCGGCGCCCAAGTTCGCATTTTCTCCGCAAAACCACTCCAAACATGTCCGGAGCGGGAGGCAAGTGGATGGTCTCCTCCGTTACGGAGGAGAACATTACGATGCTCCGAGAAGCCGAATACCTGGCCGGAGACATCGCGCACCGGCTCCCAGACGCGGGGCAGATCGTCCCTACCCCAGAACCCCACGAAAGGGTTGTATTCCTTACCCACTTCGTCCGCGGGCTGGGATTTCCCCTCCACCCATTTGTTCACGGGCTCATGTTCTACTACGGGCTGGACTTCCATGATCTGGCCCCTAATTTCATCCTCAACATCTCGGCGTTTATCGTCGTGTGCGAGGCCTTCCTCCGCATCGAGCCCCACTTCGGCCTGTAGCTGAAGACCTTCAACGTGAAACCGAAGGTGGTGGTCGGCCAGCAAGCGGAGTGCGGAGGCGCTATGGTGGGCAAAATGCCCAACGTCACCTGGCTCGAAGGCTCCTATGTGGAGACCGTGAAGGGGTGGCAATCGGGGTGGTTCTACATCACCGAGCCGCGCGACACCAACTGGGTGGCGGCCCGCGAATTTCGATCCGGCATCCCCATGCGGCTCACCTCCTGCAAAGAGAAGGGCCTATCATGGGGCTCATCGGTGGAGCTGACCGGACTCCAGAACTGTGTTAAAAACATGATAAGCAAGAAAATCAAGCTTGTCAACGTGGTCCAGGTCATGCTCTTCCGCCGGATCCTCCCGTGTCAAAGACGGGCATTCAATATGTGGGACTTCAACCCGGCCAAGCACCAGACGCTGCGAGAGCTTTTCGACACGACGCACCAAGACATCTGGAAGGTGCTGTTCAAGTCTGCCAAGGTGCCTCCTCCCCTTACCGAGGATCGTGGACTCAGCGCCAAGCGCCCTGCCAATCCGGTAAGCTCCTTATATCTTATAAGATGTTCCTTTCCCCAGTATAATCATGTGAAGGATCTGAGCCTCCATGCCATTTTAACAGGACTGGGTAGCGACAGCGGAGCAGATCGATTGTCCGGCCCCACTGCCCAAAGATCCAGCAAGGGCTCTCTTAACGGAGATGCTGGTTCCGGCGCCTTATGAGGCGCTGGAGAAGAAGGCCAAGAAGAAGGCCGCGGGGACCAGGAAAGGTCTTTGGTGCAAGGTTGTATCGGACTCATCGTCCGATAACACCGAGGCGCCCTCCTCCCACGAAAACGAGGAGGAGGAAGAGGAAAGTTCTCCCCCCAGCCGGGGGAGACAAGAAAAGGAAGGCCACCCCATCTGGGGAGGCCGAAGGGTCCAAGAAGGGAAGGACCCTCCTTCTGGACTACTCCACAACAGCCGCTTTCAGCGACGAGGAGTGGCTACCCAGGGACAAGCCCCTGGCGAAGTCGTAAGTATCCGGACACCATAATAGTTCTGGTATGTTTTGTTTTATTGCTTCTTATCATGCCAAACATGATCATGCAGTCCATCCAAAGCCCATATCGACGTATCCTCTTCGGATAGGTCTTTGCGCCAGTCGGAGATGAACAACGATTCACTCCCGACCGCCTCCTCCCCCCGCCCTACGGACGACGTCGAGGTGTTGTCTCAAGGGCGCTAAACCAAGGGGAGATAGTTCCGGAGGCGCCCCAAGGCGATATTCCAGGCGCGGGGTGCATGGAGGACAAGACTCCCATGGGCTCTAATGCCCGGGGCAGCAAGTTTAGCTCCCAGCCGAATACAGCGCCGGAACCTCCAGTGGTTCCAGATTTTGTCAGGCGACCCCTCGCAAAGGGCGGCAAGCTGTCTGTGCCGATGGCCTTTGTCCATCCAGAGGCATCGGACAATTTGCTGGAAGTGCTTCGCGGCGCTTCCATTGACGAAGAGCACCGCACTATCATGAGTGCGGTGGTCAAGAAGGTCCGGTCCGCCAAAAGCGGACTGACTGAAGCATGTGCCAGCCTCCTAACAGGCTTTGAGGTAAGTAATCAAATTATGAGAAAATGTTACAACATAGACAGTAGCCCCTGATGCTCTGTTTGGTGTTCGCAAAGAAAGGCCGAACAGAGGATCAAATAATAATCACATGAGTCTAATCAGAATATGTCTATGTGAATAAGCAGGCTTTGCTGCTGGCTGCTGCCGCTCGTACGGTGGAGGTCTCCGCACTGAAGCGGGACCTTGAGCGGTCCAAGGAAGAGCTCAGCCTTACTAAGAGGCAGCTCGAAGAGAACAAAGGTAAGTGATACCCCGTCTGTTTATTGATAAAGAAAAAAGAAGGTGGTTGTTAGATCACAGGATCGTCATGAATTTTTCTAGGGGCCACGACCGAAGTGGCGGCCAAGGAGCGTGCCGAGCGCGAGAAGCAAGAGGCCCGAGTCGGCGAGGTTCAGCAAGAGCTCCAGGATTTTGTCAAGAAATACAAGTCCTTGGAGTGTGACTCTACGACACAAGGGTCCGAGCTTGCGAAGGCCCTCGAGAACACACAAAATGCCAAGGCCGAAGCCCAAAAGGCCCTCCAGGAAATTCAGGCGGTCAAGAAGATAGCGGCGGGTAAGGCATTCATCATGCAAAGCAAGTATGTGAAGGAAACTTTCCTTTTACTTACCCGAATCCGGAGCTCTCCAGGAGTGTTCGCAGATCTACCTAGCAGTGTGTCGGATGCCGCGGAGTTCTACCAGGCCGAGGAAGGGAGCTCGACGGAGAAGTTGTTCTGGTCTCAGTATACTGGGACCGAACATCCGATGCCCTTGAGCGACCAGTTGAAGCAATTGGTCGAGCTTCACAAGGCGGCCGAACTGGCCATGAAGGGTCTCATAGTCCGGATGTGGCCTGGCGAGTCCCTGCCTAGCAGCTATTTCGGCCTGGTAAGGCGTCTTGTGTATGCCTGCCCACGGTTTGAAGTCATAAAGCGGTCCATCTGCATTGAGGGTGCGTGCAGGGCTTTTGCTCGGGGGAAAGTGCACTGGGTGAAGATGGACGCCGAAAAGCTGGTGAAGGAAGGGCCGCCAGAGGGCAAGGAGCATCGCCACCCCGAAAAGTATTATGACAGTGTTCTAAAGGGGGCCCGCCTTGTGGCGGAGGAATCTGCTAAGGATATAATATTTGAATGAATGTACTCATGTGATCTGTAATATGAAAATGAGTTGATGTGCGCTATATAACGCTTGTTGATTTAAAATATTACCTTCTGTGCGGCCGTTTATAAAATTTGAGAGTTGGCGAGTCGTCGGCTTCCGGCCCCATGTAACTAGTACTGAGGTGTTCGGGATAAACCTGATCACTCTTTATCCTAGTTTTGGGTCCTTCGAAGGAGGTGTTCAGCACAACGAACCAGGCAATCGGACTATAAAGCTTTATCACTCTCACTTAGCTATAGAAGTCTATAATTTTAAATTTTGGCGAAGCCCCTAGTATTCGGAAGGCCGAACTTGGGGTGCTATGTACGCCTAAATCGGACAAGGCCGACTCTTCGCCCGAAGCGGAAAAAATCTTTAAGGATTTGAGACCTCTCGAACAGCGACCAGCTCTCGCCGCATCATGATAGTCAGTTTTCGGCTTTCTCTACTGAGGTGCTCGTCCGGAAGAACCGGAACACAATCGCAGTAGTTCTCCCACTGCTACCTTAGCCGATATAGCGGAACATAAGGTACCAAAACATGGGAGCCGGGCAAACCCAACTATTGACCCAAGACATGATTCGGAGCTGATGCATATAATGCTATAAGTTCGGGGTGCCGCACTGTCGAAAGTGTTCGGACTTTTTGTGCCGTGTTATGGGGTACACTGAAGCCCTTGGCGCACTGGACGTATCAGAATGTATGGGTGCAATTTTTCGTAAATAACCAGACAAGGAAAAAGATGAAGGAATGCAGTAATGAGCTAATGCTGTACATTATTATTTAAGTGATACGTCAAAACGTATGTATACAAGTAGTGCAATAAGTAAAAATAGGACTATTTGACATGTCCTATCCAAGGGCAAGCTGCGTGTGGGTATGCAAAACAGGTATAGCGATCATTATCAGAGACCACCTGGGGGTTCCCTTGTACGTCAAAGCTTCTTGCTTCCTTGGTGTTTCCTTCCCGTGACGGGTCCGATAATCGGACGATCGGAGAGGGCCTTCAAAGAATAGGGGCCTGAAAGGAAGAAAATGTTAAAGGTATATGGGTCCTGAAGCGGTCGAGCCACATTGTGGGCCGTGCCTCCGCCTACGCCCATGATATCTTGAGTGCGTAATTATGTACGCGCGGCGCAAATTTCGCCGCTTGACTCGGACTAGGACGGAGGCCGAATTTCTAGGCGAGCTCTGAACGTGCCTGGTGATCCTACTGCAGGGTACTCCGGACTCGCTTGAAGGTGTTCGGGGGCTTTTTCGCCGAATTGGCGGTTTGCCTCAGAAGGCTGCTTTGCACTTCTGCTGCAAGGGCAGCGGTGTGCTCCTCCGTACGGAGCGAGCGTTCTGTGTTTCCATTAACTGTTATAACCCCACGAGGTCCTGGCATTTTGAGCTTGAGGTATGCATAATGCGGCACCGCGTTGAATCTGGCGAATGCAGTTCATCCGAGCAGGGCGTGATAGCCACTGTGGAAGGGGACGATATCGAAGATTAACTCCTCGCTTCGGAAGTTGTCCGGAGATCCGAAGACCACTTTCAGTGTGATTGAGCCCGTGCAACAAGCCTCTACACCTGGTATGACACCTTTAAAGGTGGTTTTTGTGGGTTTGATCCTCGAGGGGTCTATACCCATTTTGCGCACTATATCCTGATAGAGCAGGTTCAGGCTGCTGCCACCATCCATAAGGACTCGAGTGAGGTGAAATCCGTCAATGATGGGGTCAATGGCGGGTCTTGTCCTTGCTCCTTATCGACATCGTCGTCCATACCGTCGATGTCTTCGGAGCCATAGTCAAGCATGTCGGTTAAGTCATCAACGGTGGCTATGAAGTGGGTGGCGGGTGGGAAGCAAAATTCTTCATCATCCGTCTCTAGCTCGAACCAGACGTAGTTCGGCTGTGAGTCCTCCAAGGATAAATTATTTAAAGATTTTAGCACGTCACCCAAAGGCGAGTGCTGGAAAACGTCAGCGGCGCTGAACTCGAAGATCGATAACCGATCTAGCTCGGTGTCCGCGGGCGTACACAGTCCAGAACTTATAGCCGGAGACAAGTCCGAAGTTCCGTTAAAGCGAATATTGCAGGGCGTTGAGTCCATGTGCGGCTCCAACGCCGCGGACTCTGCGGCCTCGGATGGCACGATCTGCTTTGGCTCTAAGGCCGTTGCCGCAGCAGGAACCATCTCCTGAGTGTGATCCGATGGCAGATTTAAGTCACGTTCATCGGGGTGAGGGGGAGCGATCGCCGCGGGTTCGAATCCCTTTAAGATCAAGTCTCCACAGATATCCGCAATGTAGTTCAAGCTTCCGACCTGATGGCCAGGGGCGTAGCTGTCGATCTGCTCGAGATGGCCAAGCTAGTTGGCCCGCAGTACGAAGCCGCCGAATACGAAGGTCTATATGGGGAGGAAGGTTTCTCCCTGGACAACGTCATTACTGATGATCGAAGGGGCCATCGAGCCCTTTGCCGACGGTACAGTGGAACTCTCAATGAAAGCACCAATGTCGGTGTCAAAACTGGCGGATCTCGGGTAGGGGGTCCCGAACTATGCGTCTAGGATCGATGGTAACAGGAGACGGGGGACACGATGTTTACCCAGGTTCGGGCCCTCTCTATGGAGGTAATACCCTACTTCCTGCTTGATTGATCTTGATGAATATGAGTGTTACAAGAGTTGATCTACCACGAGATCGTAATGGCTAAACCCTAGGATCCTAGCCTATGTGTGTATGGTACCCCTATCCGGACTATGCTCTCCGGTTTATATAGACACCGGAGAGATCTAGGGTTACATGGGGTCGGTTACACAAGAAGGAATCTTCACAGCTGGTCGCCTAGCTTGCCTTCCACGCCAAGGAAAGTCCAATCCGGACACGGGTATAGTCTTCGGCCTTCGTATCTTCACAGCCCATCAGTCCGGCCCAATGAATAACAGGCCGGACGCCCGAGGACCCCTTAGTCCAGGACTCCCTCAAGGGGCGGGGAACCTTGTGTTCGCCCATGTGGCGCCATTGCAGCACCCCTTCACGTGAAGTCTCAGCCTCGGTGGCTGGTCGATCTCCAGCACCCTCACGAATGCTTCGGGAAGGCGAAGGCGGCTGCGCGGCGGCTCACATAGTCGCAGGATGAACTCCAGTGCCATGTCTCCGACAGGCCACTTGACGAAGCCGGAGGAGATGGTGATGGAGACGATGACGACGCGGGTATCCCCCTTCCGCGCCCACCTCTTCCTCGACCGCCTCGCCGACCGCGGCCCCACCCGGCGCCTCTGCCTCGAGCATGGCCTTCATCTTGGGCGTCCGGCTCTTCCTTTACCGCCATAGCTCTCTGGCGGGAGGAAGACCTGGTTGCCTCCACAGAAGGACGGCCACGACCGCGCCCTCTCGCCATGACAGGGGAAGGAAAGGGATCAAACTAGAAGAGGATGGATGCGGGAAGGTGTTGTCCCTCTTCCCTTTTTATAGGGGGACGGGGTCAAGCAAGCCTAAGGGCGGCCGCCCCAATCAACCAATCCAGCCGCCGGGGGCGCGAGGAAACATGACTGACCCGCTGCTCCAATCAGTGGCGCCCGGCCCCCTGGCCCGGCATTAAAGCCCGTACCCTCTTTGTCCACCGCCTGCCCTCCCCGATGCATGGGGGACACGTGGCGAGCGAGCCAGGATTCAGATGGCAAGTGGGACGGCCGTTTTGCGCCCTGCGATCGTGGGGCACTGATGCCATGATGGTCACGACCCGAATCCACCTAGTAAATGAGCCGCGCCCCTGTTTTTTCCTCGATTTTTATGAGGGGAGACTCAGACCGCCTCTTTACTATTGAAACCGCGGGGTGACGCAAGCATGCTGCGGTCACTCCACGCACGACCCCCACGTCGCGCATTCAACGCGGGTCGTGGGGAAGCGCAACTGGCGAGGGAAGTTACTGCAGTAAAAACTCTGCCTCGCGTGCCCTCGCACAGTTCTGGGCCTGGCCCAACAAACGCTCTGCGCTTATGTGTGGCCCAGGGCCGGGGGCTCCTGTCGGTGTACAAAAATAGGGGCCCTTCTTTGTACCCCTTTACTTGTGCATGGGCAGTTAGAGCCGCACCTACGGCCGCACTTAGCGGGGCTGAGGAAGGAAGCAAAAGTACAAGACTACCAGAGCAGCGCTCAAGACCAGAAGCATGAAGAGCAGAAGGGCGAGGTGAACTCCCCCGGCAAGGCCCTTGCCGGGGCGGCCTCCGCAGCCCCGGCAAGTGCCTTGCCGGGCAACTTTCCCAACACCAACGAGGTCGCCACCCTTGAGCCTGAGAGTTCCGACACCATCGACACATCGGAACCAAGGCTTGGGAGGCGCCTCCATGGTGGCATGCAGATCTTTGTGAAGACAAAGGGCCTACGAGGCCTAGATAAGAACCAGAAGACAAGACAACAGCGAGGCTCCTTGCCAAGGATGCCCACGAGGCCCCGGCAAGGCTCCTGCCGAAGATACCCACGAGGCCCTGGCAAGACTCTTGCCGGGAATATCAGCAAGACCGCGGCAAGGCCTTTCCTCCCCATCGCCGCCCAAGCTCAGCGGCTGACCCACCAACTAAGCAGGTACCCATGTGGTAGTACGTGGCTCCTAGGCAAACCAGTCAAGCATCTACGTGGTGGCATGCAGATCTTCGTGAAGACCCTACCAGCACACCAGCTCACCAGCCTGCCAGCCTACATGGCGCTGCATGCTTCGTTGGCCTGGATGCGTGTCGGAGCAAGGCGAAGCGGCAATGGACGGGACGGGCTTCTTTGTCGTCCCCGATAAAGTAAGAGGACACCTAAGTAGCGCATTTAATGCGTTTTATCCTATGGTGCCAGAGATAAACTCGACTACTATACAACTTTCCACCTCCTGTGTGCCACTGTGGCAGCCCCTTTGACTATAAAAGGAGGCCCACGGCGTACTGAGAAAGGATTCGGACTTTTTGGACTACACATGCACCGTAGCAAGTTCAAGAGCTCAAGAACACTCAAATACACACCAAAGCAGGACTAGGTTATTACGCATCACTTGCGGCCCGAACCTGGATAAATCTCCCGTGTTGATCTCTTAAACCCGCTCTTTCCACAGCCCCGCGCCCGCCGACCGTAGGAGGGATTCCCCGTGATCCCATAGGTGTCGTTTCCACCGTCATATTTTTTGAAGAAATGCTCTCATGCTTCACTTAGATTCGTTTGGGAGTTAGTAAATTTTTTAAGAAATTCTCTCACGCTTCACTTAAATTATTTTGAGAGAAGAAACTTTTTATGCTCATGTTCTTCACTTAGATTTGTTTGAGCTATCAAAAGCAACATATGAAATTAGTCCCGTAGTGATAGATATTCAAGAGGGATATAATGAAAACTTTCATGAAGATCATTGGACAAAATAAACTTGATTCTTTGCAATAGCTTTGCGATATGATGATATAATATGTTAGTCATGTTGATGAGTAATTATGCTTTAGTAAGAATATTGGTGTTAAGGTTTGTGATTCCCTATGTAAGCACGAAAGTCAATAGTTATGCAATGAAATTACATCCTACTTATGGTGCATTATTCAGTGTTAGTTATGCTTAATGCTCGCTTATGAGAATTTTCGTTTCTTGGTTGGATGCTTCTCAATCTTTTGCTAGCCTTCATTTGCACTAAGTATGATCACTACTTGTACATCCAAAATCCTTAAAACCAGTTTTGCCATATGAGTCCACTATACCTACCTATATGCGGTATTATTTTCCCGTTCTAACCAAATTTGTATGTGCCATTTCTAATTTTCAAAATAAATTTCTCTTTTGTGTGCTCGTACCGCTCTTGAAACGGTAGGGGGTGGCCGATATATTTCCATGCTAGATGTGTTATTCTCAAGATGAGTGTTTATTCACTTGTCATTGCACGAGAGTATGGCAAAGGTATTAGGGATGCCAAGTCCCGAAATGAAAAATGAATTTACTTTATGTTGTCAAATAATAAATTCCTTGGAAAGTGTTGGTATGGACGACACCCGTGGATTCGGTTAGCCGTGGAATGTGAAAGTATAATGAAAAAGGAATAAACTTTATTTTCTGTTTGAGAACCGCCTATGATATATCTAGCATGGAAAGTATTGTGAACTACTCGATCGTTTTCGTTGACAGGAAAAGCATGCCACCCGAAATGTTTTTATCTCTATCTTTTTCGCTTTGAGCTCTGGAACCTCTACAAATCCCTACTTCCCTCTGCGAAGGGCCTTTCTTTTACTTTATGCAATTTTTATTTTTATTTGAGTCTCCATCTTCTCTTATAAAGCACCAACTAAGGGGCACTATGATCGTACTTGATCATTAGGTGTAGCTAATATGCGAGTGTGTTTCATGAATGGATCAATGATTGAGCATAATGGGCTAGGGATAACTAGCTTTAGTGTTGATATTTTGAAAGACATGGTTGCTTGTTGATATGCTTGAGTATTGAAGTCTTCATGTCAAAACTAGACTATTGCTTTGAATCGTATAAAAGTCCAAATGTCCATGCTACAAAGAAAAGAATATGTGATGAACATGTTAGGCAGCATTCCACATCAAAAATTCTGTTTTTATCATTTACCTACTCGAGGACGAGCAGGAATTAAGCTTGGGGATGCTGATATGTCTCCAACGTATCTATAATTTTTTATTGTTCCATGCTATTATATTATCATTCTTGGATGTTTTACAATCATTTTATAGCAACTTTATATCAGTTTTTGGGACCAACCTATTGACATAGTGCCCAGTGCCAGTTGCTGTTTTTTGCTTGTTTTTTACTTCGCAGAAAATCAATATCAAACGGAGTCCAAACGCAGCAAAACTTTCTGGAGAATTTTGCGTGGCCAGAAGACAAAGGATGGGCCAAAGAAGTACCAGAGGGGTGCCCCGAGGGGGGCACAACCCACCTGGGCGCACCTGGGGGCCCAGGTGCGCCCTGGTGGGTTGTGCCCACCTCGGTGGCCTCCCGCACCGCCTCTTTGCTCTATAAATACCTAAATATTCCAGAAACCCTAGGGGAGTCGACGAAAATCAATTCCAGCCGCCGCAAGTTCCAGAAACCACAGATCCAATCTAGACACCATCACGGAGGGGTTCATCATCCTCATTGGTGCCTCTCCGATGATGCGTGAGTAGTTCATTGTAGACCTATGGGTCCATAGTTAGTAGCTAGATGGCTTCCTCTCTCTCTCTTTTGATTCTCAATACAATGGTTTCTTGGATATATATATATATATTTGATGTAACTCTTTTTGCGGTGTGTTTGTTGGGATATGATGAACTTTGAGTTTATGATCAAATCTACGTTTTTATCCATGAAAGTTATTTGAGTCTTTTGATCTATTATATGCATGATTACTTATAGCCTCATATTTCTTCTTCGAATCTTTGGTTTAGTTAGGCCGACTAGATCGATTTTTCTTGCCATGGTAAGAGGTGCTTTGTGATGGGTTCGATCTTACAGTGCTTGATCCAAGTGACAGAAGGGGAAATGACACGTATGTATCGTTGCTATTAAGGATAACAAGATGGGGTCTATTTCTACATAAATAGATCTTGTCTACATCATGTCATCGTTCTTATTGCATTACTCCATTTCTCCATGGACTTAATACACTAGATGCATGCTGGATAGCGGTCGATGTGTGGAGTAATAGTAGTGGATGTAGGCAGGAGTCGGTCTACTAATCTTGGACGTGATGCCTATATAATGATCATTGCCTGGATATCGTCATGATTATTTGAAGTTCTATCAATTGCCCAATAGTAATTTGTTTACCCGCCGTATGCTATTTTTCTCGAGAGAAGCCACTAGTGAAATCTACGGCCCCCGGGTCTCTTCTTTATCATATTTGCCTTCAAGATCTATTTTTATTTGCTTTTAGTTTCAAATCTATTAATCCAAAAATACTTTGCTGCAATTTATTGTTATTTATTTTATCTCGCGTTTCCGCGAGATCTATTTATCCAATCTACTACAATTTTACCTATCTTTTTACCCGTGAGGGATTGACAACCCCTCTTTTACGTCGGGTTGCAAGTATTTGTTCTTTGTGCAGGTACCGTTCACGTAGTGTTGCGTGGTTATCCTACTGGTTCGATAACCTTGGTCTCATCACTGAGGGAAATACCTACCGTAGTTGTGATGCATCATCCCTTCCTCTTTGGGGAAATACCGACGTAGTTCAAGACGCATCAAATACTTTTATGGATTTGAGAGAACTTGATGTATGTCTTGCTATGAATACCCGTGGTGACAATGGGGTATCATATTGATTCACTTGATATATGTTTTGGCACTCAACTCGCGGATTCATGAGGTGACATTGGGGTAATCTATGCATAGGTGTTGATACACGTTCTCGTCTTTGTTTCTTCGGTAGAAATCTTGGGGCACTCTTTGAGGTTCTTTGTGTTGGATTGAGTATTATGAATCTGAAATTGTTTGATGCATATCGTATAATCAACTCACGGATACTCGTGGTGACATTAGAGTATTTAGGTGACATTAGAGTTGGTTGATGTGTATCATATGGTGTTATTTTAGTACGAACTCTTTGATAGATTGATCGGAAAGGATAACTTGGTGTTATTTTAGTACGAACTCTTCGATAGATCGATTGGAAAGGATAACTTTGAGGTGGTTTCGTACCCCATAAACAATTTCGTCTTATGTTCTCCGCTAGATAAGAACTTTGGAGTGATTCTTCATTGCACATTAAGGGATGGTCATATGATCATATTATATTAGCATTGTTGAGAGATTGCACTAGCGGAAGTACGGAACCTAGGCCTCATTTTCAAGCATTGCAATATCGTTTGTGCTCACTTTTGTTACTTGCTACCTTGCTGTTTTTTTATTGTTCCTATTACAAAAATCCAGGGCCGGTCCTGAGATTTTGGGGTCCCGGGGCAAAACTAAAATTCGGGCCCCTCAATGCTAATAGTGGTACATACTTTGCACGTATAGAGTTATACGATCACTTCACCTCACTTGATTCATAAGTAAATTTCTAAAAGAAGCAAATTTTCCTTTTCTTATGAAAGAATGGATTCTAGAATGCATGAAAACCTTTATACAATGGCTTTCTTAATTTCATAAGAACCCATTGAAATTGAATACGTACTGATGTGAGTGAGTATGCATATAATAAACATAATGAAACCTTGTAAGAGTTCTAAACTCAAATTAAATGAAAATAAATGTGTAGCAATGTTCTACAGAAACCATAAAAATGTTTCTTTTTTCTGGGACATATGGAAATATTTCAATAAAATCTAAGAAACCTTCAGCTTTAAAAATATACAGGGCACTATAAATTGAAAGCTAATCACTCCATCATTGGTTTAATTAATTATTTCTAGCATAATTGGTTGATTTTTTCAGTATTATGACCAACATGTATACTCGGAAGTGGTTGAATTTCAAAACGTGAATATACTTCGGATCGGCGTCGGTCGGTCGGTGATTGGGCATTCAGCGCTAAATTGATATGAAGTAGGCTCGCATCTAGCAGGAGGTGCCCGGCAATGTCTAGCCAGCATGCGCGTACATCCAACGCATGGAGATCAGAGTTGGTAGGCGTTGTCGCGTTCCAACTGCCGCTCGCAATTCGTGATTGGAGCAACGAGGCCAGGCAGAATTAGGGATCTTAGCCATGGAAGGAAAAGAAAGCAAGGCGATATCCTGGTGGCCTGAGATCGTGGGCAATCTGCATGCCAGCTTTTTTCCATTTGAGCAAAGTGTCTACGCGCGCACCGTGTATGCCTAGACATGCCCACTGTTTTGTAGAACTTGAACGGGACTATCCTGCTGACTACCTGGGCCATGGGCTAGTGTGAACCTGAGGAGGGGCCCCTGCATCTTGGGGACCCGGGGCGGCCGCCCCTTCCCCCTCAGGGCCGGCCCTGCAAAAATCAATATCTACTATCATTACTACGCTTGTATCACCATCTCTTCGCCGAACTAGTGCACCTATACAAATTACCATTGTACTTGGTATGTTGGGTACACAAGTGACTTTTAGTTATTTGGTTGCAGGGTTGTTTGAGATAGACCATCTTCATTCTATGCCTCCACGAATTGATAAACCTTAGGTCGTCCACTTGAGGGAAAATTGCTACTGTCCTACATAACTCTGCGCTTGGAGGCCCAACACGAGTCTACAAAGAGCAAGTTATGTAGTAGACATCACCTACGGGTCCGTAGGCAATAGCTAGATGGCTTGTTCTCTCTTTTTAATCTTCAATACAATGTTCTCCTCGATGTTCTTGGAGATCTATTTGATGTAACTCTTATTTGCGGTGTGTTTGTTGGGGTTCGATGAATTGTGAGTTTATGATCAGATCTATCTATGAATATTATTTGAGTCTTTGTTGAACTCTTATATGCATGATTGTTATAACCTCGTATTTCTTCTCTGAAACTTTGGTTTGGTTTGGCCAACTAGATTGATTTTTCTTGCCATGGGAAGAGGTGCTTTGTGATGGGTTCGATCTTGCGGTGCTCAATCTCAGTGACAGAAGGAGGCATGACACGCATGTATCGTTGCCATTAAGGATAAAAATTATGGGATCTATTCATACATGAATAGATCTTGTCTACATCATGTCATCATTCTTATTGCATTACTCCGTTTTCCATGAACTTAATACACTAGATGCATGCTGGATAGCGGTCGATGTGTGGAGTAATAGTAGTGGATGCTGAATCGTTTCGGTCTACTAATCTTGGACGTGATGGCTATATACATGATCATTGCCTTGGATATCGTCATAATTATTTGCTTTTCTACCAATTGCCCAACAGTAATTTGTTTACCCACCGTGTGCTATTTTCTCGAGAGAAGCCTCTAATGAAATCTACGACCCCCGGGTCTATTTTCTATCATATTGTTTTTAGATCTGTTAATCCAAAAATACCTTGCTGCACTTTTTCTTTACCTATTTTATTTTGTGTTTTTGTTAGATCTATTTATTCAATCTCATACAATCTAATCTATCTCAATACTGAGGAGGGATTGACAACCCCTCTTACGCATTGGGTTGCAAGTTTTTGTTATTTGTGTGAAGGTAATGCTTACATAGTTTGGTGGATCCTCCTACTGGATTGATACCTTGGTTTCATAACTGAGGGAAATACTTACCGTCGATGTGCTGCATCATCCTCTCCTCTTTGGGGAAAATACCAACGCAGATACAAGCAATCAGGAAGAATTTCTGGCGCCGTTGCCAGGGAGGATCAAGTCCAGATCTATCAGGTACCCAATCACAAATCTCATCTCCTTGCAATTTACTTTATTTTCCATTTGCCTCTCATTTTCATCTCCCTCACTTCTAAAACCTTTTAGAAAAATACAATTTTTTGTTTGCCTTTTTCATGTTTGATCTTTTGCTTGTTTGCTATCTTTGCTTGTGTTACCATGTGCCTTCTATTTGATTGCATCTTTGTTTGCTAAAAATCTATTGATATGGATCCTCATCCACTTGCTAATATTTTTAAAAGAGCCAATTATGATGAACCAATTGCTAGTGAGTTGAGTGCACTAGATTATCTTTATGAATTTTGATTGAGATTCGTGAATCTGAAAATTGTGATGAAGTGTTAAAAGAAGAAATTATAAAGTGATTCACGATAGCTCCTTGAATGAAAAGCATGTTTGGAATAATGTTATTACACTACCGCAGGATGCTGCTAACTCGACACTACGATCTTAGACCTTTCACGAAACTGTGTGTGATGCATCAATCACAAACGGGGATATAAAAAACCGTCAAAAAAGGTGCAAAACGTTTGCAATGGAGGATGCATCAAACATGGTTCATGTTGAGGATATAACCATTAGAGTCACCCGCCCAGGAGGGGCCGGGTTACGTTGTAATGATCATCACGTGAAGCCCAGTACCAGGCTAGAAGATGGCGGATCAATAGTGGGCTTAAGACCCGGAGGCGGCTTAAGGCCCGTAGTTATAAACCGCCGTTATGGCAAGACTTGTAATGTAAGGCAAGAGTAGTTAAGAGTCCGAGCCGGATGCTGTTATAAGCCGGCCGGGACTCTGAGAGCCGTGGGGCGTCAACATCTCTATATAAAGGGACGACCCGGCGGTGGTTCAGGGGAGAGAGAACAGATCGATAGCCAGGCATAGCGATTAAGCTCCTTGGTCATCGAAACCCTAAGTAATACCACCTCAACTGGACGTAGGCTTTTCCCTTCACCGTAAGGGGCCGAACTAGTATAATCCTCGTGTTCCTTGTCCCGCTTAACCCGTTTAAGCTTCCTAGCTGCGATGGCTCCACGACTAAGTCCTTGCACGAGGACAT
Source organism: Aegilops tauschii subsp. strangulata (assembly GCF_002575655.3). Taxonomy (NCBI): domain Eukaryota; kingdom Viridiplantae; phylum Streptophyta; class Magnoliopsida; order Poales; family Poaceae; genus Aegilops; species Aegilops tauschii. The sequence continues at coordinate 371,535,568 of NC_053036.3, forward strand.
CTGCCGTGACAATTCCACGACAGTTGGCGCCCACCGTGGGGCCAGCGCACGGTGGATTTGAGTTCTTGAAGGGCAGCTTCGAAGGGCTCAAGGGATACGCTGTGGCCGGATGACCAAGAGTCGTCGCGGCAAGCTCTACATCGACGATGCAAACTGGGGCCCCGACGCCGGCTCAATTGAGTACGGGTACCGGGTCCCCTTCGGCGGAATCCATGTCTTTATTGGCAAGATTGGTGAGCCGGGCCCTGAGCCGGACCACTGCGCCGATCTCATCGAGACGGCTCAACGTGCACAACAACCCGCCCGGACTTTGCCCGCCTTGAAGCTTGCTTTCGTGGGATGCGTCCATGGAGGGCTCTCTGAAGGATCCGGATCTGGTGATGAGACGGCCGCTCGCTCTGACGGCGAGTCATCCACAGAGGAGACCGATTCGTTATACCAACTTCAAGATGGTAGGCTCAGGGGTTGTTCGATGGCGACAGTATTCCGGACCCCTTTGAGCCGCCGATCCGGGTTGGAATCTTCATGGCTGGCGCACAACCTGTTCAAAACCCCACCGCCGGGGCAGGAAGCCCTGTGCCCTCGCCGGCTCAGGTGCTGATGGATCTCACAGACAAGATGACGGTCCTGTTAACCGCTACGGTCGCCCCGGCGGATCAAGCTCAGCATGACGCGGAGGTGGCATAGTTAAAGCTCAATCTAGCAAAAGCCAAGGAGGATCTGGCGGCGGAAGGGATCAGGATGGCTGCAGAGAGGGCGGCTCTCGACGCCCAGACTCAGCTGATTCAAGCGCAGTCTTTCCGGCTCACGATGGATCAGAACGCGTCCAATGAGATCATGAGAAGGAGGCATCAAAAGGCTCAATCTCGACTCCCTCCGGTTTACGTTCCTCGAAACCTCTTCAACACGCCTGGTGCAGGGCCCAGTAACCCGCCAGAGATCACGGCACCCGGAGCTGGAACGCCGATTCAGCCCCAAGTGATGGGGCCTCCCCGGGTGAACACTACCCCGCCTTAGTACGTTCCAATACCACCGGGTCATTATGCCAACCCGTTGGAAAACATGGTCGCCGCGGCGGCGCGATTGGCGGCTCTCCCAATCGATGGCGACTCTCCAACGGCGGTCGAAACCCGCCGGGTCAGAGAGCTCCTTCAGACGGCTCTGGCGCAACAGGAGGCATATTCTTATAGCCGGGATAGGATTCATTCAACCCCTCGTCCAGGCCGGAGCCCGAGTTATAGCAGGCACATGGTCTCAGCGACCGGCTCAAGCAATGTCCGACGCCGTGACTTGCCTCCTGGCCACGGCCCGGTCCATAATGGGGCCTTTAACGCGGTAGACCAAGACAGAGCACGGCAAGAGGCAGAGCAGGCGGCTCAGTTGACGGCTTACCAGCCACTCCCGGCTTATCCGACAGCTTCCCTCGACGCGGGTATACCTACGAGGACTGGAGGTGTTCCTTGTCTGGTGCCGGCTCTTCGTAATGAACGTCTGCCCAAGGATTTCAAGGGGCCTAGGAAGGTACCTAATTACACGGCTGATTTACAACCCGGAGCATGGATCGAGAGTTACGAGATGGCTATGGAGTTGCTGGAGGTCAGTGAAGCGGCAATGGCCAAGTACTTCACCATGATGTTAGATGGGACTGCCCGCACTTGGTTGAAAGGACTGCCACCAAACTCTATCGGGTCTTGGGCTGAACTAAAGGCCCGGTTCATACAAAACTTCAAGGATACCTGTAGGCAGTCTATGTCAATTGTGGATTTGACTAACTGTAAGCAGCAGGAGGGTGAGTCTACAACCCATTGGGTTCGCCAAGTCAAAGAGATAATACATTCATCTGATAAGATGGATGCCGGCTCTACAGTCTTAATGTTAGAGCAGAATTGTCGGTTTGTGCCCCTGAAGATGAAGCTCGGGCGGCTCAAGCGCGATTGCAATGATATGGGTACGCTGATGGCGGCTCTGGTTAAGTACGCCGACTTTGATAGTACCAAGGATCCCGCGTCGGATGATGAAAGGACAGGGAAGGGAAAATGGAATGGCAATGGCAAGGGCCCCCAGCATAACCCAGCGAACCAGGGAGGTAACAAGCGTAAGGCTGATGGTAGTATGGAGTTTGTGGCCAACGCCAGTTCACAGGGTAACAACCACCGGCGCAAGGGGAGACCACCTCCCCGCGCCGGCGGGTCAGGCCCGACGCTTGAGCAGTTGTTGAATGAGCCTTGTCCAAGGCATGGCTCTAGGGAAAAGCCGGCCACTCATCTATGGAAGGACTGTGCAATCATGAAGGCCTTTAAAAATTCCAATGCTTTCAATGGCAACAGCGGCCCGGGCGGCGGCTCAGGCGCTGGCGGCTTTCAAGGCCCGGGCGGCGGTTCAAATTCAAATTCTCAGAATGTTCAAGGGGGCTTTAATCAGCTGTCCGGCCAGGGTCATCAACAGCAGCAGCAGGGGGGATACCAGACCAATCCAAAGCAGCTCAATGGTGGACAGTAACATGTGTTTACCACCAGTCTGTGCAAGCGAGATCAGAAGCTTCATAAAAGGGCTGTGAATGCTGTTGAGCCGACGGTTCCACGCTATTTAAGATGGTCTGAGCAGCCTATTGTGTGGAGTAGGGAAGATCACCCTCCCCGGGTTGATAAGCCGGGTCACCTGGCCTTGGTGGTGGCTCCTCAGGTGGGGGGATATAAATTCACTAAAGTGCTCATGGACGGAGGCAGCAGCATCAACATCCTCTATTATGAGACCTTCCGTCGTATGGGGTTGATTGATAAGAACCTCAGCCAGTCCAATACTGTTTTCCATGGTGTGGTGCCTGGTAAGTCGGCATATCCAGTTGGTAAGATCGAGCTGGAAGTGGATTTTGGAGATGAGTACAACTACAGGGCGGAAAAATTAACCTTTGAGGTGGTTAAGATAAGAAGTCCGTATCATGCTTTATTTGGGCGGCCGGCTTACGCCAAGTTCATGGCACGGCCGTGTTACGTGTATTTGCAGCTCAAGATGCCGGGTCACAAGGGGACCATTACCGTTCATGGCAGCCGAAAGATAGCCTTGGAGTGTGAGGAAGGTGACGCGGCTTACGCTGAATCTGTTTGTGTAACAGAGGAGTTGAAGTTTTACAAGGACAATGTTGACCCGGCAGATATGACGTCTTTGAAAAAGCCGACCACGGAGCATGAGCCGGCAATGAAATTTAAGTCAGCTGATGAGACTAAACTTGTTGATTTTGTTCCAGGTGATTCATCTCAGCAGTTCAGCATCAGTGCCAATCTGGATCCGAAATAGGAAGGCGCGCTCATCGAGTTCATCCGTGAGAACAGGGACATTTTTGCATGGAAACCTTCTGACATGCCAGGTGTACCTAGAGAACTCACTGAGCACACTCTCAATATTGATCCGAAATTTAAGCCGGTCAGGCAATTCCTTCGGCGGTTTAATGAGGAGAGGCGGAAAGCCATTGGTGAGGAGGTGGCCCGGCTCTTGGCGGCCGGGTTTATTGTTGAAGTTTTTCATCCAGAATGGTTAGCTAACCCGGTGCTCGTGCTCAAGAAGAACGGCACCTGGCGGATGTGTGTGGACTACACGGATTTAAACAAAGCTTGTCCGGCTGACCCTTTTGCTCTCCCCCGTATTGATCAAATTATTGATGCTACGGCGGGTTGTGAGCGCTTAAGTTTTTTGGACGCTTATTCTGGATACCATCAGATTAAAATGGCAGTTAAGGACCAGGAGAAGACGGCATTCATCACTCCCTTTGGAGCCTTCTGTTATGTGTCTATGCCTTTTGGGCTCAAGAGTGCACAGGCGACTTACCAGCGTTGTGTGCAGAATTGTCTTCATAACCAGATTGGGCGCAATGTTCATGCCTATGTGGATGATATCGTGGTTAAATCCAGGGACCCTGGTAGATGATCTTAGAGAAACCTTTGATAATCTCCGGGTTTACAAGATGATGCTTAACCCGGCCAAGTGTGTTTTTGGTGTTCCCGCAGGCAAGCTCTTGGGTTTTCTGGTTTCTCACAGAGGCATTGAAGCTAACCCGGAAAAGATCAAGGCAATCACCTCTCTGGCTAAGCCGGCGTGCATAAACGACGTCCAGCGTCTGGCGGGCCGCATCGCTGCTTTGAGCCGGTTTATAAGCCGTTTGGGTGAAAAGGCCATGCCACTGTACCAGTTGATGAAGAAAACAGATGACTTTATCTGGAATGATGCTGCTAATGCTGCTTTTGAGGATTTGAAGAGACAGCTGGCTGAGCCCCCAGTCCTTGCTGCTCCTGTTGACAAGGAGCCCTTATTGCTGTATGTAGCCGCTAACTCACGGGCCGTCAGTGTGGCTGTGGTGGTGGAGCGTAAGGAAGAGGGTAAGGAGTATCCGGTTCAGCGGCCGGTTTACTATGTCAGCGAAGTACTCATTGAGTCCAAACAGCGGTATCCACATTGGCAGAAGCTTGTTTATGGGGTATTCATGGCAAGCCGGAAGCTTAAGCACTATTTCCAGGGTCACCCTATCACTATGGTTAGTTCTGCTCCCCTAGGAGATATCATTCAAAACAGAGAAGCCACAGGAAGAGTGGCTAAGTGGGCTATAGAAGTTGGGCCTCATGGTCTGAAATACGTGCCACGCACGGCTATCAAATCTCAAGCATTGGTGGATTTCATCAACGATTGGACAGAGCTGCAGGTGCCTGAAGAGAAACCGGATAATACATACTGGACAATTCACTTCGACGGCTCTAGGCAATTGGAGGGCTCGGGGGCTGGAGTTGTATTAGCTTCCCCACGAGGTGACAAGTTTTGCTATGTGCTACGGTTGATGTTTCCCTGTACTAACAATGCAGCTGAGTACGAGGCCTTGCTCCATGCTCTTCGGATGGCTAAAGAGATGAGCTTAAGCCGGGTAAGGTGCTTTGGCGACTCAAACTTAGTGGCCCAACAAGTGTCAGGCAAGTGGGATTCCAAGGACCCTCTCATGGCGGCTTATCGCCGCGAAGTCGATGCCATTGCTGGACATTTTCAGGGTTACCAAGTAGAGCACATCGATCGCAGGAAGAACGAGGCGGCTGATGCATTAAGCCGGCTGGGCTCTCAGCGAAAGCCGGTGCCGCCTAATACTTTCCTGGACATCTTGCATAACCCTTCTGTCAAGTTGCCTACACAGGAAGACCTGGCTGTTCCTGACCCGGAGGCACAGTTGGTGGCGGCTCTCCGCATTACCCCAGACTGGACAGTACCATACTTGGTTTACATGACCGCGGGGGAATTGCCTGAGGATGAAACTTTGGCCAGACAAATAACCCGGCGGTCTAAGTCAATGATAATTACCAATGGCGAGCTACATCGTCGCAGTGTCACTGGAACTTTCCAGCGTTGTGTTTCCCCTGAGGAAGGTCAAGAGATTTTACGTGAAATTCATGAGGGGGATTGTGTCCATCATGCCGGCTCAAAATCCCTTGTGGCCAAGGCTTTTTGTCATGGTTTCTATTGGCTGACGGCTCATGCTCATGCAGAGGATTTGGTCAGTAAATGTGACGGTTGCCAGAGGTTCTCGCGACGGGCTCATGTGCCGGCTCAAGAATTGAGGATGATTCCAATTACTTGGCCATTTGCGGTCTGGGGGCTTGATATGGTTGGGCCTTTTAAAAAGGTCCAAGGATAAGAAGAACCACCTCTTGGTGGCGGTTGACAAGTTCACAAAGTGGGTTGAGGCAGAGCCAGTTAGCAAGTGTGACGCAGCCACAGCGGTTCAGTTCATGAAAAGGGTGGTATTTCGCTTTGGTTTTCCACACAGCATTATAACTGACAATGGTACCAATCTGTCTAAGGGCACCATGGAGGAGTTTTGTCAACGAGAGCATATCCGGCTTGATGTTTCATCAGTGGCTCACCCTCAGTCCAATGGTCAAGCTGAGAGAGCCAATCAGGAAATCTTGAAGGGCATCAAGCCCCGGCTTTTGGTCCCTTTGCAACGGACGCCGGGTTGTTGGGTGGAGGAGTTACCCTCCGTGTTATGGAGCATCAATACTACTCCTAACAGGTCTACGGGTTACACGCCTTTCTTCATGGTTTATGGAGCGGAGGCGGTCCTCCCAAGCGACATTCGTCATGACTCGCCTCGAGTGGCGGCTTATGTTGAGGCGGATAATGAGCGGGCGCGCCAAGATGCTCTTGACTTGTTGGATGAACGGCGTGATGTGGCAGCGGCTCGCTCGGCGATTTACCAGCAGGACCTGCGCCGCTATCACAGCCGCCGGGTTAAGTCCAGAGTCTTCCAGGAAGGTGATTTGGTGCTCCGGCTCATCCAAGATCAAACAGATGCACACAAGTTGTCCCTGCCTTGGGAAGGGCCCTTTGTGGTCAGCAAGAACTTGCACAACGGGTCATACTACCTTATCGATGTTCGGGAGCACAAAGTTTCATGTAAGTCGGAGGAAGAGACCCGTCGGCCGTGGAACATAGCTCAGCTTCGGCCTTATTACACTTGAGCCACCGGCTCTCATAATGTACATATAGCCATGTATATATTATGATAAATAATAAAGCAGGACCTCTGTCCTTTTCTCCTCCAAAGGCAAATGTGTTATTGTTATTTCTATTACAACATTACATGGTCACTTGGAGGGTGATCCGGCTTATGATCGTATACGAATCTAGCCGTTAACAATATGAACACTTGGGGGCTTCTTGTTCAAACATAGGTCGTATTCGAACCAAAGAGAACATAGCTGTCGATACCCACTTGATTGGCAAATTGCCGAGCTCATTGGGGAGTTTTTCTTGATCATATTTGAATCATAGCTCGACCCCCTTTGGGAACCGACGTGGATTGTATTCGAATCAGCGTCGTTAAACAACTCTCAAGATCATTTGGGGGCTTCCTGTTCAAACATAGGTCGTATTCGAACCAAAGAGAACATAGCTGTCGGTACCCTCTTGATCGGCATCGCCAAAGCCACTGGGGGCTATATGATCGCATTCGAATCTTAGCTTAACCCCTTTGGGACGGTTCTCTGGTCGTATTCGAATCAGAAGCCCCTAAGTTTTGATCTTTTGGTTTGCAACAAGTTCTTTTGATCATATCAACAGTGTGCAAGGGCGGTTCTTACTCCGCCGGCTTAACTTTGATTAACAATGTTGATAGCACACAATAAGCATTATCGATGCTGGTGAACCGGAGTTGAGTTCTCAACCTCATTATTTGGGTTACATAAACCGGAAGTATACTTGAAGGCTTGTAAGTATGTTATTATGGTTACCTCGAGGATACAATTGAGGGCCGGTCCCTGGTGACTTTGGTTCATATTCCGGGTTATATGTAAAGTATATGACTCTCAGTGCGGTAAGCCGCCCAGAGACTTGTGAATTGTTTTCTATGCAGGACAATTAAAGACAGCTCTTTAACTTAAGGAAAGTAGATGATCGAACATAACCCAGACGAATATAAAGGAGCAGCTTCAATGGAGTTAAGCATTCTATACGTGCACGATGGCACGACAAAATTAAGTGTTTGTCCTACTCTATTACAAGACTCCCCGAGTCCAAAAGGTGAGGCATTGTTTTTAAGGTGTTACCATGAGCCGCCTAAGGAATCAAGGTGCTTGTTGGGCTGAAGCTCCCGGCTCATCCCTCTCCACTCCTCCGGCTGTTTCCATGACCTGGAAGGTTGATGATTTCCAGTCAATGCCGCTCAAAGCTTCAAATTGAGCCTCGTCATCAATTAACCCGGCCGGGTCAACTTCTGGAGCGAAGGTATGCTTACGAGTCAGAGGGATCAGGCTGATTGCTTCGTAGCGTGGAGTGGGGATCCTCTGATTCTCCGCGTCATAGCCCGACTGATATTTGGTAAGGTCGGTGTCATTCCCAATCAAGGTGGCCACCGGGCGCACGCTCTTCACGCAGGCGGCAAAGTCTTTCTGGTCAAAGGGGGTGCCGTCTTCCTTCAGGCTGGGGTATCCAAGAGCGATGTCGGCCGGGTGTAGCTCTGGTAGAAACGCCTTGGCCCGGCTCAGAGCAGCTATAGCTCCGGCTCTTGCAGAAGCCCGTCTCAGCTCTTGGAAGCGTTGAGGAAGTACGGCAAGCCGCCTGAGTACGTCTTCCAGGTGAGTGGGAACCTCATTGGACAGAGCCACAATGGCTAAAGCACGTTGTGACCCGGTGTAGAGCTGCTCCACCAAGGTGTAAACCTCCTTCAGCTTGGTTAGCACGTTCTGATTCAGATTGGAGCTTCTGGGACCTACATAATAACGTCAGGTGAGCTGATGGCAACGATGGGACTTATGAGACATGAAGAATGTAAACTTGTTAAAAGCTTACAGAATAACTTACCGAAGATTGCAGAGACCATCTGTGACACATGGTGTTTTAAGCCGGAGAGTTCGGCGGTTCTTTCAGTAAGGGCAGCCTCCTCTTGTTCGGCCCGGCTGAGCAAGGCAGTCTTCTCATCGGCCCAAGTTTTTCTTTCTGTTTCAAATTTTTTCTTCAGTTTTTCTTGTGCAGCAACACTGAACTCAAACTTGGCATTGGCCTTCCGGGTCTCAGTTTCCTGAGTCTTCAGGTGGTTCTTCAGCTCAGAGATTTCCGATTCAAATTTCTTGCAGGCAGCCTGTACAAATTCCGGGTTACAGTTTGAGTGGTTATCATGCAACATTAAAGTCCCAAGCACTTTGCAAGCAAAGACACTTGGCACTTGGGGGCTAATGTATGCTGAAAGATTCTATTTATCATGCCGGTTCATGAAGGTAAGCCGGAATTAAGTCTACAACATATTCTATCATAAGTAATAGACTTGGGGGCTAGCATGGTAAGGATGACTATGGAGTAAGCAAGAGAGTTGTACCTCAGATTTTTGCTGTATCTGCTTCACCATGTCAATCTCCAGGTCCCGGCTGTTGTGCACTTGACCAATATAACCAGCAACAATGTCTCCTATGCTCAAGTTAGCATAGACAGTGATATCTATTCTGGCCTTGCGGCGCTCCAGCAGTTCTTCTTTAGCAGAGCATCTAGCCAGCACAGTGGGTCTTCCCGGCTCAACATATTCGGTCCGGGTAATCACCACATCCGGGTCGTCGGTCGGTTGAGCTGGGCTGGGAATCTCCGGGTTGTCAGAACCCCCCATGGCTTGTTTTTCAGTTCGAGCGGTAGTCTCTGGAGCTGGTGCAGACGGTGGCTCAGAGGCAGAGGCATTGGGTTCGGTCAAGACCGGCTCTTTGACCGGGTTACTTTTCTTTGCCCTCTTGCTGAGCTTTGCTTGTGCACTGAAAGTCAAAAGGTTAGTGCAAAAAAACATGAGTAAGATAAGCACAACATAAGCTGATCATCATTACCCGGGTGCGGTCTTGAAAGCCGGCAAGTTAGATTGCATGGAGTCCACGGAGGAAGGTGAAGTTTCCTGATAGTTTGAATCAGAAGAATTGAGCGGTTGACGAGTGACGCCCGCCAAAGGATGAAAATGATATAAGTTGGAGATAACCTCGGTCCGGCACTTCCTTGATGCTTCAGGTAAGCCGGAGGAGAGGTCTGCATCTTTGTTGGTCCGGGTGTGCCTCCGGCTCTCATGAATCTGTCGCTTCAAAAGAAATTGAGGATCTTGATAAGCTAAAGGATGTGAAAATCTTACTTTCCGGGTTACTCTTCGGACTTTCAGCCTTGGCAAGGGCTCCGAGTCGGAGGAAAGTATAGTTACCTCTTCAATCACCGGGTTACTCGCTCCGGTGTCCTCCTGCTAATAATCAATGTCAATAAGGTGGTTAAGAACAAACAAAAAACAAGAGAAGAGCATAAGTATGAAGGGTTACCTCTGACTCGGAGGTGTCATCCAGCTGAAGCAGGTCTGAGGCGCTAGGCTTACTCCCCTTCTTGCGGGGAGCGGCTCTTCTGGCGGCTTTCTTAACCTTCCTGACTTTCTTAGCAGCCTCATGATCATACTTGACCTTCCAGAACTTATCATTAGCCTGAAAAATACAACAAAGGTTTCTTGAGGTTAAGATGAAAATTGTTAAAATGGAAAGTCAGGTGCTCAGATTAGCAGCTTACCGCCGGAGCCGGGTTAGCTTTGCAGATGGGACTTAAGCCTGTCCTCCCGCAGTCCGCTAAGCTCTCGTTCAGAAGGGACTTGGTCATGTCGTCAACGACGTCCTCAGGTAGGTCGTTGGGGCTGTGCCGCAGAGGATCGTCCTTCCAGCCCGTGTAATCACACATTAAGCCGGGGCGGCGACTCAAGGGAATCACCCGCCAAGCAATCCAGACCCGGACTTGATCAACACCGTTAATGCCGTTTCCCAGAAGAGCTTTAATCTTGTTGATGGTGGGGATAAGCGGTTGACGCTCATCTTGAGATAATTTGTCTGGCAGGGGGTGATTGGACTCCAGACGCAGGGCGCAAAAGCCGGGGAGAGGGTTTTCATCAGCTGGAGAAGTATCCTGGCAGTAGAACCATGTCTGGTTCCAGTCCTTTGGGTGGCTTGGCGGCTCAGCATAAGGAAAGAGGCAATCTCTCCGTCGTTGGATTGAAATTCTGCCAAGTTCCAAGCTAGGCCCGTTGGCACACTCGTTCTGGCGGTTCAGATAAAACAGCTCCCTAAAGAGCAGTAGGCTGGGCTCTTCTCCAAGGTACACCTCACAGAACACTTGGAAGTTACAAATGTTCGACACGGAATTGGGTCCAATGTCTTGAGGTCGTAGATCGAAAAAGTGCAGAACATCTCTAAAGAATTTTGAGCCGGGAGGTGCAAAACCCCGGCTCATGTGATCAGCAAATATCACAACCTCTCCATCTCTTGGTTGAGGTCTTTCTTCGGACGGGTCAGGGGCACGATAGGACATGACCTCCTTCTTAGGCAGGTAACCCGTCTTCACGAAATCATCTAAGGTATCATCAGTAACGTTGGATCTCACCTAGTTGCACGTAATGGGTGCCTTGGGAGCCTTGGGCGGCATTGTGAAAGACGAAAGCCTATGACAAAAGAAAATGTCCGGTTCAAATATAAGCCGGAGGAAGATTCCAGTTCAGTATTCCAGATGGCGGCTTATGAAGGGGCCTAATGATATATGGCTAATTGTGTCGGGTTATCTAAGCCGCTGTGGATGTCATAAGTAATTCAAGTTGTTTAAAACTCTATCATGAATGAGCCGGAAATTTCACAGCGCATGGCCTCCTTTAAGCCGGCGATATGAGCCGCCATAGCTAACAGATGCAATTTTTGACTAAGTGTGGTACAAACAGGTTTCACATATCGCAGTAATTATTTTGGATCAAACGGTCGTCTAGGAAGGAAATTTTTTCTAGACCTAAAAACTGGCACAGAGAAGTTCATAAGTTCTAATGAGGCCTTTTTGCAAGCAAGAAGGATCTGCTAGTACTGGAAATGGGTGCGAAACCACTACCGCAGGAGTTTTATCCTACTTTCCAGATCAAAAGAGGCCGCGGTGGAAGAACTGTGAAGAACTCGGGATGAACTACGAAGAACAAGGGAAGAACGACAGAACCCTAATGCAAACCTACTGTATGGAGTGGCAAGTACTTACTGGCGCTGATGAGATGCGGAGGTGGCCGCCGTTTCTCTGGACCAGTTCAGGGTGATGCATCGGCCGAGGTCGAGGAAGACAAGGGACGCGGCGGCGGCGGCTGGAGCTCGGGCTCTGGAGCGTCAGAGGAGGAAGACGATGGAAGGGAAGAGTGATGAAGGCTTATGGGCCAGGCCTATTTATAGGGGGCAGCTGATAAATGGGCGCGAGAAACGAGGAGGCCGAAGACGTGATTATCTTGCCACAGAAGCGCCTCGATTTTCAGGATGGTCATTAAAAGATAAGATCCGTTGGGATATGACAGAATAAAAAAATGAATTTAGTGGAAGATGACGTCATGGCGGGTTACCAGGAATCCAGAAGATGACGTCACGGCGGGTTATAGCCTTCGCACGAGTAGAAGCCGGAAGATTTTCTCTTAAAGGATTGAAGATTGACATGAACCGGTTCAAATCAACCTGGGGCCTAATGTTGAGGATATAACCATTAGAGTCACCCGCCCAGGAGGGGCCGGGTTACGTTGTAATGATCATCACGTGAAGCCCAGTACCAGGCTAGAAGATGGCGGATCAATAGTGGGCTTAAGACCCGGAGGCGGCTTAAGGCCCGTAGTTATAAACCGCCGTTATGGCAAGACTTGTAATGTAAGGCACAGAGTAGTTAAGAGTCTGAGCCGGATGCTGTTATAAGCCGGCCGGGACTCTGAGAGCCGCGGGGCGTCAACATCTCTATATAAAGGGACGACCCGGCGGCGGTTCAGGGGAGAGAGAACAGATCGATAGCCAGGCATAGCGATTAAGCTCCCTGGTCATCGAAACCCTAAGTAATACCATCTCAACTGGACGTAGGCTTTTCCCTTCACCGTAAGGGGCCGAACCAGTATAATCCCCATGTTCCTTGTCCCGCTTAACCCCTTTAAGCTTCGTAGCTGCGATGGCTCCACGACTAAGTCCTTGCACGAGGACATCTGCCGTGACAATTCCACGATAGTTCAGATTTTAGTTGCGTGTGCGATCCAGGGCATACGGTTCAGTCTAATGAACTGTTTGCGATGAGGCGGAACAAAAGAAACGGGCAGCCTGATGAAGGCGTGTGCGATATAGAGCATATGGTTCACTCGGATGAACTGTTTGTGATTAGGCAACACAAAAGAAACGGGCAGCCAGATGAAGGTGTGTGCGACATACATCATGCGGTTCACTCGGATGAACTGTTTGTGATTAGGAAACACAAAAGAAACGGTCAGCCAGATCAAGGTGTGTGTGATTGAGGGCATACGCTTCAGAAGGATTAACTGTTTGCGATTAGGCAACAGAACAGAAACGGGTAAGCCAGATCAAAGTGTCTGCGATTGATGGCATACACTTCACATGGATGAACTGTTTGCGATTAGCCACAACAAACTGAAACAGTTAGATAGATCAACGTGTGTGCGCTAGACGGGCACACCCATTCTAATTAAAAGAAGCGTGCGCGATGGTTATAACGAGCGTGCACGGTTGTTGGAACAAGACGTGTGCTGACATTACCTATTGCGGTGCACCCTATGGTGCAAACGCTACGTACGCGGCCGTGAAGGCATACGTGCCCACGTTACGCCTTCCGGGAATAGTGCCGCACTTATAACCGTCAGTAAAGTTTGAGCATGCGTCCCGTCACAATTTTTTTTAGAAGAACAGGGAGGCCGCGTCCCGTCACATTCCAAATTGCAAACCTGTTCACACCGATCAAAACCTAAATAGTTTCCCACTTAGGAGCGTATTACTACGCGGTTATAAATATTACTACTCCAAGATGACTGCACATTCCTCCTCAACTCCTCATCCACAAAAAGTCAAAAACAAACAAGTCATTCATCATCGTTCCCTTGCGTCCGCCATGGCCAGCGTGAGTTCTGGGTCGAGAGATTGCCACCAGGGAGAGGCGAGCCTGGAAGCGGGAGCATGAGAGATGTCCCGCCTCACCGCGAAAGCAGCCAACATGTCCCGCCGCACGGCCGTAGCTGCAGAGAGGTCCCACCTCGCCGCCGAAGCAGCATGGAGGACCCGCCACGCCGTCGATGCAGCAGGCTGGTCCGGCCGCCCTGCGGAAGCAGAAGAGATGTCCCGCCGCGCCGCAAATGCAACAGAGATGTCCTCCCGCACCGCGGTGGCCTAGAAAAATGCCTCGCGGGCAGGCGAGGACTCTTACAGGCGCATGCATGCCGTCGTCCTTAGGCAGATGGGTCAGATCTCCAGGTGGGAGAGGTTGCAGGATGACCTGACAGCCTTGTTTGAACAGTCTACCGACGTCATCCGGCAACTAAATGAGAGCAATGCGAAGCTCCAGGCCGAGCGTGACCTGCTGAGGATGAAGATCATCGGAAGTGCGAAGCAGTAGGAGCAGACCACTACCTTGTTGAAGAGGACCGACGTCATCATCGAGAAACTTATGGACGAGAATAACAAGATGCGCATCGAGCGCAGAAGGCTGGTGGAGGAATCCGTGGATGCTCTCAAGCAGCATCTTGAGGACAAGAAAGAGCTCGTCGTCGCTCGCCGCGGAGACTAGTTCCCGCGGCCTGCAGCAACGCATCAAGAAAGTAGAGATCAGCGAGCCAGACATTGTCTTCCTTCTTCTTTTTCCCTTGTGTATTTCGGGCGTTGCTGCATGTGGCTTTTTTAATTATGTTTCTAAATATATAAGACAATTATTATCCACTGTCATTGTCCTTATATTCATCATGCTTGCTATAAGTCGCAGTCGATGCTATATAGGTCCGTCGGATCTTACATCAAGATCCGTGCAAAACTTTATTTTCAAAATTTTCTCCCTTAAATCTTAGTCCAGTGAGACATATAGCCACGCCATAGAACAGGTGCTCGGGCGCCATTAATGGAGACGTTGGGAGGGAGGTGCGCGGCGGGTAGCGGTCAAAGGGCTCTCCTCCCGATGAGCACGCGTAGGGGTCTGATCGCACGCCTCCCGTACTAAAATAGCTACCCCGCACGACACCTCCTAGCCAATAAAAAAAGGGGACGCGTGGCCGCACGTAATTGGTAAGTCGAACGCCCACGGTTTCAATAATACTTGTGTTTCCGATTTGTAACGTGACAACACTTGTTCCAAAATGACTTTGTTGATTGTTAATGTGTGGGCCTTCGCAAATCAGACAGAAAAATTACCACAGCATGTTGGTGCCATGTCATGCGACCATACCAAGTTTCATGATTTTCAGGCGTGTTTTGGAATTACAAGAATTAAAAAACCAAGTTTCTCAATCTTTCCGGCTGAGCCACGATGCCCAGATGTTTGAATTTCACTCCCATCTCTTGCATGGGACCTAGAAATTCACCCAAGGACACACATGTGATTTTTCAAACAACTTTGGTGCACTAGAGCATGTGCTTGTAGTTCAAATTTGAATTATGCACATTAAATGCCCAGAAACTCATTTAATGTATAAAAAAAGGCAAAACGAGCTCGGAATAATCCCAAAATTTAGCATGGTACTTCTATTTGGTCTAATCTAGCTGTTTAAAAAAATTAAAGTGGGACAAGGCAGTGTACGTATGTCATTTCGCACACGGAGGTGACACGTTCCCTCTCGGAACCACGAGCCTTCTTGAGGGAAGCTCCGGTTTGCAAGAAGCCTACACCAAATCTTGTCCCAATTCGGCCAAAAAAATTACCGCAGCATGTTGGTGCCATATCAAGACACCATGCCAAGTTTCATGATTTTCAGGCGTGTTTTGGAATTACAGGAATTAAAAAACCAAGTTTCTCAATCTTTCCGGCCGAGCCACGACACCCAGACGTTTGAATTTCACTCCAATCTCTTGCATGGGACCTAGAAATTCACCCAAGGACACACATGTGATTTTTCATATAACTTTGGTGCACTGGAGCCTGTGCTTGTAGTTCAAATTTGAATTATGCACATGAAATGCCCAGAAACTCAATTAATGTATAAAAAAGGCCAAACAAACACGGAATATTTCCAAAATTTAGCACGATACTTCTATTTGGTCTAATCTGCCTGTGTAAAAAAATTAAGGCGGGAGAAGGCAGTGTACGTATGTCGTTTCGCACACGGAGGTGACACATTCCCTCTCGAAACCAGGAGCCTTCTTTGAGAAAAGCTCCGGTTTGCAAGAAGCCTACACCAAAGCTTGTCCCAATTCGGCCAAAAAAATTACCGCAACATGTTGGTGCCATGTCATGAGACCATGCCAAGTTTTATGATTTTCAGCCGTGTTTTGGAATTACAGGAATTAAAAAACCAAGTTTCTCAATCATTCCAGTCGAGCCACGACACCCAGATGTTTGAATTTCACTCCCATCTTTGCATGGGACCTAGAAATTCACCCACGGACACACATGTGATTTTTCAAACAACTTTGGTGCACTGGAGCCTATGCTTGTAGTTCAAATTTGATTTGTGCACATTAAATGCCCAGAAACTCAATTAATGTATAAAAAAGGCCAAACGAACCCAGAATAATTCCAAAACTTAGCACGGTACTTCTATTTGGTCTAATCTGGCTGTGTAAAAGAATTAAGGCGGGACAAGGCAGTGTACGTATGTCGTTTCGCACACGGAGGTGACACGTTCCCTCTCGGAACCACGAGCCTTCTTGAGGGAAGCTCCGGTTTGCAAGAAGCTTACACCAAAGCTTGTCCCAATTTGGCCAAAAAAATTACCGCAGCATGTTCGTGCCATGTCATGACACCATGCCAAGTTTCATGATTTTCAGGCGTGTTTTGGAATAACAGGAATTAAAAAACCAAGTTTCTCAATCTTTCCGACCGAGCCACGACGCCCACATGTTTGAATTTCACTCCAATCTCTCGCATGGGACCTAGAAATTCACCCAAGGACACACATGTGATTTTTCAAACAACTTTGGTGCACTGGAGCCTGTGCTTGTAGTTCAAATTTGAATTATGCACATTAAATGCCCAGAAAATCAATTAATGTATAAAAAGGCAAAACGAGCCCGGAATAATTCCAAAATTTAGCACAGTACTTCTATTTGGTCTAATCTGGCTATGTAAAAAAATTAAGGCGAGAGAAGGCAGTGTACGTATGTCGTTTCGCACAGCGAGGTGACACGTTCCCTCTCGGAACCACGAGCCTTCTTGAGGGAAGCCCCGGTTTGCAAGAAGCTTACACCAAAGCTTGTCCCAATTCGGCCAAAAAATTACCGCAACATGTTGGTGCCATGTCATGACACCATGCCAAGTTTCATGATTTTCAGGCGTGTTTGGAATTACAGGAATTAAAAAACCAAGTTTCTCAATCTTTCCGGCCGAGCCACGACGCCCAGATGTTTGAATTTCACTCCCATCTCTTGCATGGGACCTAGAAATTCACCCAAGGACACACATGTGATTTTTCAAACAACTTTGGTGCACTGGAGCCTGTGCTTGTAGTTCAAATTTGAATTATGCACATTAAATGCCCAGAAACTCAACTAACGTATAAAAAAGTCCAAACGAACCCGGAATAATTCCAAAATTTAGCACGGTACTGCTATTTGGTCTAATCTGGCTGTGTAAAAAAATTAAGGCGGGACAAGGCGGCGTACGTATGTCGTATCGCACACGGAGGTGACACGTTCCCTCTCGGAACCACGAGCCTTCTTGAGGGAAGCTCTAGTTTGCAAGAAGCCTACATCAAAGCTTGTCCCAATTCGGCCAAAAAATTACCGCAGCATGTTCGTGCCATGTCATGACACCATGCCAAGTTTCATGATTTTCAGGCGTGTTTTGGAATTACAGGAATTAAAAAACCAAGTTTCTCAATCTTTCCGGCCGAGCCACGACGCCCAGATGTTTGAATTTCACTCCCATCTCTTGCATGGGACCTAGAAATTCACCCAAGGACACACATGTGATTTTTCAAACAACTTTGGTGCACTGGAGCACGTGCTTGTAGTTCAAATTTGAATTATACACATTAAATGTGCAGAAACTCAATTAATGTATAAAAAGGCCAAATGAACACGGAATAATTCCAAAATTTAGCACGATACTTCTATTTGGTCTAATCTGCCTGTGTAAAAAAATTAAGGGGGGAGAAGGCAGTGTACATATGTCGTTTCGCACACGGAGGTGACACGTTCGCTCTCGGAACCAGGAGCCTTCTTGAGGGAAGCTCCGGTTTGCAAGAAGCCTACACCAAAGCTTGTCCCAATTCGGCCAAAAAACTTACCGCAACATGTTCGTGCCATGTCATGAGAGCATGCCAAATTTCATGATTTTCATCCGTGTTTTGGAATTATAGGAATTAAAAAACCAAGTTTCTCAATCATTCCAGTCGAGCCACGACACCCAGATGTTTGAATTTTATTCCCATTTCTTGCATGGGACCTATAAATTCACCCAAAGACACACATGTGATTTTTCAGCAAACTTTGGTGCATTGGAGCATGTGCTTGTAGTTCAAAATTGAATTATGCACATTAAATGCCCAGTAATGCATAAAAATGCCAAGAACCCAAAATAATTCCAAATTTAAACACGACACTCATGTACTAATTGCATGTTCACTGTACGTAGATGTTCTAGCAATTCAAACAACATGCTTTCCCTCCGTAACACCATTTTGTCTTTCAAAACATAATGAAAAAATTTAGATATACCACAAACAGTTTACTAGAAAGAATTGTGTGGGATGTGATATAAAATATCCTGGCGCACCGTCTTGTCTGGCTTACGCAGGAAGCTTCATCGTCCACAGTCCACCGCCCCCGCTTGTACCACACTTGCGCGCGAGTTTCTCGCGGTACCGAGTGAATTTTTTTGCCACCGCAGAAATATCTATCTCCCCGCCCCCTCCCTCCTACCAAAAGCCACATTTCCACTGTTCCTCCTTGCTTTCCAAGTTCAAACCTTCACTGCTGCTTACTGGCAGCTCAGCCTCCTCGCCGACGACCCTTCTTCTTGCAGCGCTGCCTCCTCGCCGGCTACCCTTCTTCTTGCAGCGCCTCCTCCTCGCTGGCGACCCTTCTTCTTGCAGCGCCGCCTCCTCGCTGGCGACCCTTCTTCTTGCTGCATGACCTCCTCGCCACCGACCCTTGTTCTTGCTGCGCGACCTCGTTGATATGGTCAGGTAATCCACACCCCACCCACACAATCCTCCTCCTTTCCCGTCCCACATGCCCCGACTGATGGAGCGACACCTTCCACCGAAATCACTGCCCCCTCCTCCAATTAAGCGCCGCCCACAACCATTTTACACGCAGTATAACGTGGAGCTGAGTAGCATGCGGCCGCACGTGCGATCGAGGTCGCTATGGCTGACATGCGTGTCGACTGCCAGATCTTGGAGGAGCACCTCATCTTCGAGGCCACCGTCGACACCGCCACGCGGTTGTCTACTTTAAAATACAATTCGTGATGTTTTCTCGAGGCCACTGCCAGTGCCTTCTAGTGATTTGTCCTCTGTAATGTTAATATGCAATCTGATGTTCAGTTAACAGTTTGGTCCTCTGAAATGTAATGTTCAGTTAACACTTTGGTCCAACAATTGCTACATTTCATAGTACTGTTCTCAAGCATTCTTTGTTTTGTTAATTGTCTTATCTTCTAGTACATGTTTCTATTCTGCGCGTGCTCAGTTAACTATTTTGGTTCATTTGGTCTGCTGTCCATTTAACTGTTTGGTTCAGTTCTGCAATTTGATTTTCATTTGCTGTGGGTACAATTTTGTATTGTTATGCATGTGACACCAATCGAATTTGGCTGTACTCAATACATATTCTACTGATAGTATGGCAAGTCTCAGTTTACCTGATCAAGATCTTCCTTATGTGTGTTGCAGGGAAACAATGGGAGACACTGCGGTTTACCAACGAGGTTTGTTCAGCAGGGTCCTTTGGCTAATAACACACTATTGTGCAGTTGCAGGAATCATTCTAATATTTAGGTTTCTTACAATTTGGTCTTGCACATGTAGGTCTTGCTGTCAGAGGCTTAGACCCACTGTTCGACCCATTTTGCATATGGGGAAATGAGATGTCCATGAATATCAGTCAAGTCAAGAAACTCAGAAAGATTGTTAGGATTAAGAAACTTGCGACGAATAACAGCAAGATCTTTGTTTGCACAATGAAGAAGACATCAGTCAACTATAGGATGGTACCAACTCTTTTACCTTGTTTTTACCCCTTGCGCCATTTCAAAATTTACAACAGCGATTTATGCATAGTAGTTCACCGATGATTACCTCTCAAACCACCTGCATGGTCAAGAGGCGAGGAAGGTATTCATTCAACACCCATGGTACAATATTGAAGTCTTGCTGAAGAGGACGAAGGTTGGGCGGGTAATTATCCATAGCCACTGGGCTAAAGTTGCAAGGACATTCAACATCACTGAAGGCTCAATATTTGCCTTCCGCTTCTACAGTTTCCCAGATGAGATTCATCTATCTATTTACCATGTATGATGCTACTTTCCAAAGGTTTTTGATGCTGCATGTGAAACTTGGTGCTGTTGTGTAATGGCGTAACTGAGTGCCGAAGCTATCTCATGTAATTCGATTATGAAATCCTGGTTGCTTTATACAGATATGAAATATCTGGCGTGTTTTATAAGAAATATCAGTTTGATTAGTACATGGATTATCAATAATAGGCTAATTACCCTGCTTATTGGGGTTTTCTATTGCAAACGGTTACTCAGACAGCACCGTGGGCGATGAACTCAAACAATCCGCACGGTTTCTAGAAAGTAGGCGTGTTCGATCAACTAACAATCACACACGACTTCCGGCGGCGAACTATTTCCGTTAGGCCACCTTGCACAAACGTTTCCACACGAAGGACTGTGTGGGATGTACATACCTACGGAAATGATTTTCTGGGATTCACCGTGTGGGATGTACATACCTACGGAAATGAATTCACCGTGTAGGATGTACATACCTATGGAAATGATTTCTGGGATTCACCGTGTGGGATATACATACCTACGGAAATGATTTCTAGGATTCACCGTGTGGGATGTACATACCTACGGAAATGATTGGGTTTCCATACCTCGCCAGATCGCACACGGCCCCAGCCTGGGTCCCACGAGGGCCTATCCCCGACGATTTCTGGGTCGTGTGGGAAGGACCCCCCTATCGCCCACACTCACTTGGCAACTGTTCCAAATGTCATCGCGGAAAGGGGTTTTAAACCATTTGTTTAGGACGTCGCTGTACCAGGGTTATAAATTCTATTAATATCAATTGTGCTAATAATATGCAAAACCCCAACCTTTGGGATGCATGTTTTGTTGTGTCCACTACTTATTGCAATGATCATGATGGGGTGATAATGATTCTTATGGTCTTGAAAATTTGTTTAAACCTCATGATGAATATGCTTGCGATAATAATAAAAGTGGGTTTGGAGAGGTCATAACTTTAGTAGATGTTAATCCCACTATCTTGGAAGATTATAAAACTTTTATGCTTGTGGATCATGAAGAGAAAATTTTGTATGGTAGCTATATTGTTTAATTTGAATATGATCCCACATGTAATTATTGCGAGAGAGGAAAATATGGTTTTAGAAATTTTCATGTTACTAAATTACCTCTCGTTATGTTGAGATTGCTATTGTTTCTTTCTTCTTGCTTGCATATGCTAGATGTTTCGTGTCTTGATAATTTGTTTGCTTACAAAATGCCTATGCATAGGAAGAGAGTTAGACTTAAACTTGTTTGTCACATCTTTCATAATGGTCTCTTTGTGTTTCAATTATTATCTTTCGTGTGAGCATCGTTGAAATCGTTAGCTTATCTTAATGGCTATAAAGAAAGAGCTTGTTGGGAGGCAACCCAACGAATAAAATATTTTTTCTCTTTTTTCTTCTGTTCTTGAGTGTTTGCACAATTATGCTACTGTTATGATTGTGTTTTTTATGTTTTAATTAGTGTTTGTCCCAAGTAACGCCTTTAGGATCATGTTGGGTGATAGTTGATTTGATCTTGTTGGAAAACATAAACTTTTGGGCCCAATAGCAGAATTGTTAGAATCACGGAAGCGCGATAAAATGCTGAATTTTTTACACAAGATTGATATACAAATTTCCTACATTGTCCTAATTTTTCAGAATTTTGGGAGTTACAGAAGTACGGTCAAATTCCAGATTACCACATATTTTTTTGTTTTTGACAGATTATGTTTTCGTTGCATTGTGTGCTTATTTTGATGAATCTATGGACTATATTGGGGGGTATAAGCCATGGTAAAGTTAGAATAAAGTAGGTATAATACAATACTAAATATGAATGGGTTTACAACAGTACATAAAGTGGTGATTTGCTTTATTATACTAACGGATCTAAGGTTTTTGTTAAGTTTTGTGTGATTAAAGTTTTCATGTTTTGGGTGAGATCACGATGGATGAAGGAATAAGGAGTGAAAAGAGCCTAAGCTTGGGGATGCCCATGGCACCCGAAGGTAATATTCAAGGAGTACCAAGCAACTAAACTTGGGATGCCCCGGAAGGCATCCCCTCTTTCTTCTAACGACCATCGGTAATTCTACTTGGAGCTATATTTTTATTCGTCACATATCATGAGTTTTGCTTAGAGCGTCTTGTATTATATGAGTCTTTGCTTGTTTTGCTTTTTAGTTTGTCACAATCATCCTTGCTGGACACACCTATTTGAGAGAGCCATAATGATGCTATGATTTGTTAGAATTGCTCTTTGTGCTTCACTTATTTTTTTGAGCTATGGAATTGCTCTAGTACTTCACTTATATGTTCTTGAGCACGGTGGTGTTTTACTTTTGAAGAAATATGCTCTCATGCTTCACTTAGATTATTTTGGTAGTTAGTAAAATTCTAAAGAAATATCTGCTCATGCTTCACTTATATTATTTTGAAGAAATTTGTGCTCTCGTTCTTCACTTCGATTTGTTTGAGAGCTTTGTTAGTAGCAATGTCAATATATGAAATTAGTCTCAAAGTGATAGACATTCAAGAGGTATATAATAAAAACTTTCATGAAGATCATTGGATGTTTAAAACTTGATTCCTTGTAATAGTTTTGAGATATGATGATAGTAATATATGAGTCATGTTGGTGGGTAATTATGCTTTGGTAAGAGTATTGGTGTTAAGGTTTGTGATTCCCTATGCAAGCACGAAAGTCAATAGTTATGCAATGAAATTACATCCTACTTGTGGTGCATTATTCGGTGTTAGTTAAGTTTAATGCTGTTTTATGATCATTTTTGTTGCTTGGTTGGTCGCTTCTGAATCTATTTGCTAGCCTCCATTTGTACTAAGTAGAAATACTAATTGTGCATCCAAACTCCTTAAACCAAGTTGTGCCAAATGAGTCCACCATACCTACCTATATGCGGTATTTCCATGCCATTTCAAGAAAATTTGTATGTGCCAACTCAAATATAGACTATTGTTTTGAATCATCTAAAAGTCCAAATGTCCATGCTACAAAAGAAAAGACTATGTGATGAATATGTTAGTCAGCATTCCACATCAAAAATTCCGTTTTTATCATTTACCTACTCGAGGACGAGCATGAATTAAGCTTGGGGATATTGATACGTCTTCTCCAACGTATCTATAATTTTTGATTGTTCCATGTTGTTATATTATTAATCTTGGATGTTTTATATTCATTTTATAGCAACTTTATATCATTTTTTGGGACTAACCTATTGACATAGTGCCCAGTGCCAGTAGCTATTTTTTGCTTGTTTTTTACTTCGCAGAATATCCATATCAATCGAAGTCCAAATGCAGGGAAGCTTTTTGGAGATTTTTTTTCTACCCATAAGACACCCAGGAAGCCATGGAGGTGCACCAAAGAAGGCCCGTGGGGCCCACTAGGCACCAGGGTGCGCCAGAGGCCCCAGGCGTGCCCTGGTGGGTATTGGGGCCCATGGGAGGCTTTTCCACCACCTCTCAGCTCTATAAATACTGAAATATTCCAAAAACCCTAGGGGAGTCAAGAGACCAGAGTTTCCACTGCCGCAAGTTACAGAACCACGAGATCCAATCTAGAGCCCTTTTCTGGCACCTTGCCGAAGGGGCAAACGATCGCGGAGGGATTCATCATCCTCATTGGTGCTCCTCCGATGACGCATGAGTAGTTTACCACAAACCTACGGGTCCGTAGGAAGTAGCTAGATGGCTTCTTCTCTCTTTTTGATCTTCAATACAATGTTCTCCTCGATGTTCTTGGAGATCTATTTGATGTAACTCTTTTTTTATGGTGTGTTTGTTGGGATCTGATGAATTGTGAGTTTATGATCATATCTATCTATGAATAATATTTGGGTCTTTGTTGAACTCTTATATGCATGATTATTATAGCCTCGTATTTCTTCTCCGAAATTTGGTACGGTTTGGCCAACTAGATTGATTTTTCTTGCCATGGGAAGAGGTGCTTTGTGATGGGTTCGATCTTGCGGTGCTCAATCTCAGTGACAGAAGGAGACATGACACGCATCTATCATTGCCATTAAGGATAAAAAGAGGGGATCTATTCCTACATGAATAGATCTTGTCTACATCATGTCATCATTCTTATTGCATTACTCCGTTTTGTCATGAACTTAATATACTAGATGCATGCTGGATAGCGGTCGATGTGTGGAGTAATAGTAGTAGATGCAGAATCATTTCGGTCTACTAATCTTGGACGTGATGCCTATATACATGATCATTGCTTGTCATAATTATTTGCTTTTCTATCAATTGCCCAACGGTAATTTGTTTACCCACCGTGTGCTATTTTCTCTAGAGAAGCCTCTAATGAAATCTACGGCCCGGGTCTATTTTCTATCATATTGTTTTCAGATCTATTAATCCAAAAATCCAAAAATACCTTGCTGCCCTTTTTCTTTACCTATTTTATTTTGTGTTTTTGTTAGATCTATTATTCAATCTCAAACAATGTAGTCTATCTCAATACCGAGGAGGGATTGACAACCCCTCTTACGGGTTGGGTTGCAAGTTTTTGTTATTTGTGTGAAGGTACTTCTTACATAGTTTGGTGGATCCTCCTACTGGATTGATACCTTGGTTTCATAACTAGGGGAAATACTTACCGTTGTTGTGCTGCATCATCCTCTCCTCTTCAGGGAAAATACCAATGCGGATACAAGCAATCATAGCCCATGGAGTCCCGTTTTGCGGTATGCCACACCCCTCCCGATGAACAGGACCCTGTTTCGACCGTAGATGAGTGAACATAAGTCTGTTTCCTCTTTTTTGCTGTATGCCATACCCCTCCCGATCAACATGACCCCGTTTCGACCGTAGGAGCTCAAACAGAAGTCCGTTTCCTCCATTTTGCAGTACGCCAGACCGCTCCTGATGAACAGGATCCTGTTTCAACCATAGGCGGTCAAACAGAAGGTAGTTTCCTCTGTTCTGCAGTGCGCCAGACCCCCATTTCGGCTATTCCATCCAAGCCAGTTGACTCCCATTGAATAGGACACATTCCGACCCAGTCGGTTGCGTCCCGATGAACACGACGCTGTTTCTCTGTTCCGGCCCAGCCGGTTGGCTGGCGATGAACAGGACGCCGTCGCTGTACGTGTTCGAGACCATGCCCGTATGTACGTACGTGGATGTCTGTTTTGCAGCGTGGTTGTCATATGTGTACATGATTTAGATGGGACTGCCTGAACTGCTACCGCTCCTTACTCGGCTATGGTTCATCGTGGCAGACAGGTCGATCGACCGGTACGTACGTACACGTCGGCGACCACAGAGACAACATTAGGTACGCTTCAACCTGGTGGGTCCCAGCTATCAGGGAGGATAAGAACGCACTTCCTTGCGTGCGAATATATAGCTGATGGGTCCCAACTGTCAGGGGAGGAATCACTTTTTCGCGTAATAAGAAGGCACTTCCTTGTGTGCGAAGATGTAGCTGGTGGGTCCAGCTGTCAGCCTCACCACATAGAGTCCTCTTCCGATGGCTATCGTTTGTTGACCATGTTGACGACGCCGCGCCGAGAGCACCAGTGTGGTGGATGACGGCGAGGCCTAGGAAGGGAAAGAACTTGAGTGCGAAGATGTAGCTGTTGGGTCCAGCCTGTGAGTGGGAGGAATCTTTTTTTCACGTAATAAGGAGGCACTTGATTTCCTACGGCCATGGACCATGTGGGTCCCTACTGTTAGCCGCTCCACGTACATCCCTCTTGTAATGGTTGTCGTTTGTTGACTACGTTGACCATGCCGCATCTAGAGCACCAACGCGGTGGACGACGGTGAGGCCTACGAAGGGAACAAATCGGAGTCGGGGAAGACTCGGTAGTGGTTGCCCATGCGGTGGGGAGTACGATGGTTTACTGGTTCGGCTGCCATCACCGAAAAATGACAGGAGGTGTGGGTGAGTAGAGGAATGGCCTGGCCAGCGATGGGAGTAGGGTGGGGCAGTGAGGCCTGCGCGGTAGCACAGCCGACCACGGGAGGCGGGAGCAGGCGGTCCCACCGGCGCTGGTTTGGGCGGATGGAGCAAGAAGATCAGATAGTGAAGAAGCAGCACGACCGTTGGATTAACATGCAACGATCACTGCTGCTAGGATTGTTTGTGGACTAAGTTGACAAAGTCTTGCATACATGTCAACCTAGTAGACCCACAAGTCAGCCTCCAAATCTGTCGCAAACAGCATACAGCCCGAAATTTCTAGCCAGATTCAAATTAATTTAAAAATTAAACATACCTTAATTTAAAATCCAATGAAATTTTACCTGCACAAAACAATGAAATTTAAAACATCAAAATCTAAAAGAAAAAAGTAATTTGGAACTAATTGCATGTTTGCTGTACTTTTTGAATTTACAGCCCATTTCTTGTTACTTATAGCCCATTTTGTGGGCAAGCCGAATGCATCTCTCCTCATCTTGAAAGATTTCCGGCCCAGCAGGGCGTAGAAAAGCAAGTAGGCCTCCGTTGGGTATTCTGCAAAAAAAGCTGGGCTAGCCATTTTCAAATAGAATAAGAAACGGGGTTGGTCATGTCGTAAACATATGAAATATAATCCTGGGCTAGACGGGCCACAACTCCCGCACAACCCAGTTGATACCCTGCTCCGTCCCGGAAACAAAAAATACCGTGTAAGCTGCTGGATCCCGGGTGTCAGCCGCTCCTTGTGTAGTTATCTCGCTTATTGACTACGTTGACAATGGCGTGTGACCCAGATGTCAGGAAACCATTAGGAGGAACCATTTTTTTCTTGTAATAAAGGAGGCACTTGCTTGCGTACTGCCATGATCCTGGTGGGTCCCTACTGTCATCCTCACCATGTACAATCATCTCTTTATTCCTCTCGGTGTTGACCATGTTAATAACACCGGAGGGCGGCGCCGCGACGAGCGAACCAAGGCGGAGGACAACGGTGAGGCCTCGGGTGGGAACGGACAGGAGTTGGGGAAGTTGCGCCAGAGTTTTTGGGTGCAATGTGGCTGCGATGCATGCGCGGCAGCACAACCAGCCGTGGGAGGTGGGAGCAGGTAGTCCCATGGTGTTGGTTTGATTTTGGCGGCTGGAGGAAGAAGAGACTGAAGAAACACGACAGATGTTGAATATCAATCCAACGGTCAAGGTTGGCACAATCATTTGTTGACTAAGCCGACACCATGTCGCATACTTTTTTCGAACACTATAAAAAAATACACTTCCGTGATGATACGTGTTTGTCATAGTAGGTCACGTTTTCTGTCATGCATGTACATCCATGACAAATTTATGACAGAATTAAGATAGTCATACCTGTGCTGTCGTAGAAGTGTTCCGTGACATTACCAAAATTATCATCACGGAAGTGTCCACTTCCATGACGATAAATCGCGCGTCATAGAAGTGCTTTCGTCAAGGGTGACCGACACATGGCATCCACCGTAACGGAACGCCGTTAAGCTATCAGGTCCGGTTTTGGATCCGATAACCCGTTAACAGCCCCGACCAATGGGGATTTTCCACGTGTAAAATCATCATTGGCTGGAGGAAACACGTGTCGGCTCACCGTTGGGAGACAGATGTCATCCACTCATTGGACCCAAAGCACCTATGATACGCCGACACGTGGCACGGCCCAACAGAGGCCCATTCATGTGAAAAGGCCGGCCTGTTTGACTTGGTCAAAAGGTGGCGGGCCGGCCCACGACAAGCCTGTTAACGGCCTATTCGCATATATCCCATTTACAGCCCGCTATCCCAGGGCCCGTTTACGGCCTATCCGAATTAGGCCCAGTAGCGTCATCTGGGCCGTCCAATATAATTCCAGCCCGTTTTAACTTCCGGCCCATGTATGGCCCATGACGTCTTTCGGCCCATATGAGGTCCTTAGTAACCCTCGCCCCCTTAACGGCCCGTGGTAAAACTGGCCCGTAATGAAGAATGTATCACTTTATACCCATTAACGACCCATTATTCCGTTGCGCCGTTTCCAGCCCATGATATCTTTCGGCCTTCTCATGGCCCATTTATTCTTGGGCTCATTTCCAGCATTGGGTTACTTACGACCCGTTACTGTCATTTTTTGCTTGTGGGCCAAATTCAGCCCGTGGTTACAGTCGGCCCGTTTGTGTCCCGTTAATATGTTGGGTCGTTTTCATGTCAGAAAAAACCCGTTGGGCTGTTTTCATAGAGTTATCAAATACGGCCAATAAACGGCCCATCATTGTCCATGAATAGTACGGCCCATGATTGGCGAAATGACGATACGCCCCGTAGAAGGCCCATGGATCCTACGGCCCGTATAGAAGGCCAATGGATCCTACGGCCCGTAGAAGGCCCATGGATCATACGGCCCGCAGGAGGCCCATGGTTACAACAGTCCGTGTGTTGCCATAATTATTTTGGCCTAGTTTCCAAAAATAGGTTATTGTGGCCACTAGGAAAACACAGAAAAAGAACTGCAGTGACTACAAGCAAACAACTAAAAAAGACAATAAGGAAATAAATAAGCAAGCAATTAACGCTAGCCTATTACCGCTATTACACATATTACATCCACTGGGCATCAAAGTTCGCCACCAGTGCAAATATAGGGAACAAAGCAGCATATTACATACACTGGCCGTCAAAATTGGCCACCAGTGCAAATAAACGTGGCAGCAAAACAAGAGCATAACTGAAACAACTTCATAAGAGCTCAAGAAACGTGGTATCCACCATGCTGGCAATAAGCTTAGCAAGCTTATTAGCTTTGTCCTGTTTGGCGCTAAAATCCTCCAACGCTTGCTGTTGCACCAGAAAGTATGCATCTGAATGCTCCAGGGTCGTCCGCAGTCCTTCCGCTTCTTGTCGCAGCACAGCTGATCGATGTCTTTCAGCTTGTAGTTGAGACTCAAGAAACCGAACTGATTCAGACAGTGAGTTTGAATAGCTTGTGCAAGCGGTAGTGGCCAGTAACTCCAACACTAAACCAAGACAGTACTTTGGGGTTGTCTCACTGTCTTCGAGATAGTCTTCCTTAGCTGTTTTATCAGCTTTGTTGCAGACCAACAAGGATGTGTCACTATCCTGAACCTTATCTGCATTACTTCCTTTACCATTGCTTAATAAGGCACTCTTCCCCAATATTCTGTCAGCATTCTAAAAGAAGAAACAAGCAGACACATAACAGTTTAGCATGTACTAGTATATGAAACTCATTTCGGTGAACCAGTTCATTAGTAAGGTGGACAGGATTAAACTACCAAGTCTTCTATTGCCAAGTACTAGTACATAATAAAAGCATCAAACAACATATATCTATGTCCTATGGTCACTGCATTGTCTTGCCAAATCAAAATAGAGACACGGTTCAAATCATATCAGTTCAAGAGAAAAGCAATAGTGAAAGAATACAAAGCGTGGGAAACTACACGGCACAACAAGATTTCAGATGGGTACCACGGGTCTACATGTACAACAACACTATTGGCTCTGTTGTGATGCTAGTAATGTGCATGATATGAGAAGTCAACTGTATACACAATTGAAATTGAAATCAACAGAGCTATTGATAAGAGCAAGCCTGTTAAAGAAACATGCATGAACATACCTGCTGTGCCATTGAAGTTTCGATTGGATCCTTCAATTTAAAAATAAGTTTGTATGAGTAAATACAGTGATACAAGAGCAAAGCAGTATGCACGATAGCAATCATAGTTAAAAAAGGCGCGCCTAAGCGAGCGCTTAAGCGCGCCTAGGCTCTAGGCGTTGGCGAAATGCATTGCGCATAACTACGCTTAATCTTTGCATAACTGCGCATAAGCATGCGCTTTGGTCAGTAAAGCGCAAGGCGGTGGCAAAACACACAATTAACGCCTAGCGCTTTTTTGAACTATGATAGCAATGGAATCTTAAATTAGAACAGTTGTTCTTTAGGTTTAGGCACTTGTTCTACATGAACAGAGTACAGTAAGACGCAAGAATATAGTACTTAAAAATAGAAAATGAGCCCATAAACCTTACCACATTCTTGGTTCGGGACCAGTACAGAACAAGGCGTTCCCAGTCATCGTCCAGTAAATGTGTCTCAGGAGAACGTACGGGAATTTGATGAGTTTCTTTGCCGGTGAAGTACGTTTTCTTCAGGTAATTCCGATACTGCCACCAAGCATTCTTGAAGATAGCAGAGGTATTAGCACAGGTTACCTCATCCTGAGTTTCCAAATCGGTCCTTCTCTGTAGAGAAAAATGGGAAAATTTGCTGTATTATAACCATCATGGAGGTAGGATGTATGGGACAAAGCAAAGTAATTGCCATGAATAACATTACTTACACATAACTCCTGGACAAACACCTGCAACTGGCATTTTCCTTCATCTTCAGTATAATATTTCCAAGATGGGAAGATACGCACATACGATTTAACAACATCAAATGCGGTAGATGCTAAACTACGACTAGCTGGTTGTGCTTCCTCCACAGGAATAGGCATACTAACTGGTGGAGTTGGGGTTCGCCGTGGTAGTACTGGCCCTTTGGGCACTGGAGCTGCCTTACTAACTGCTCTTGTTTGGGAGCTCTGTGGTGGAGATGGTGCGATGTCAACAGGAACTGGGTTACTATCTGCTGGGTTTGGGGTTAGATTGGGTGAAGCTGGTTCTCTGTCCATCGCAGTAGGGGTACAATCTGCGAGAGTTTGGGTTATGTGTGGTAGGGCTGGTTCTCATGCATGTACAACCGGGGTGCTATCTCCACCAAGAGGTAGCACTATCTTATTTGAAGACCGTGTTTTTAGTCCGCTAGATGCTGGCATCACCCGCTCCAATTCAAATGGTTGATAAACAGGAATCATAGTTGAATGTACAGACATTGTATGATAGATAGATGCAATAGATAGTGTGGAAAAAAGAGGGCATGAAATAGTTGACATGTATATTGTTTAACTAAAATGGATAGCATGACATAATTTCACATATATGATGTCTATCTAAACTGGATAGCATAGCATAACATAATTCAAAGATATGATGAATAACTAAACAGGATCACATGACATAATTCACCTACATGTTATCTAAGTAATCAGGATCGCATCATTTAATTCACATATGTGATTTATATGCTAAACAGAGGGCATTAGATATGATGTCTCAACTAAGAACATGGTGTTCAATATTGTGTATATGATGTCTAATCTATGCAATGCAAGACACCATATGCATGATATGAGCAGTATAACCGTGCCAAGCTAAAGCATACACCTCGGTGGGGGAATAGGACTGGTCATCTGTCTCTGAATCCATCTCTGAGGAGCTATCGGGACCCAACAAGAGATCTGCTTCGACAGGTAGCACTGTCTGCGCTAAAGGCCTTGTTTTCACTCCAGATTTTTCAATCTCCCACCCAAATGGCTGATTCACAAGAAGAGTTGTTTAATGTACAAACATTGTCGACAAATGGAAATGTAACGAAGAAAAGGATGGGCAAGATATCATTCAAATATATGATGCCTGTTTAAACAGGATGGCATTGCACATTTCACGTATATTATGGCTGGCTAAAAGACATGAGACTGCACAATTCCCATATATGATATAGAAACTAAACAGGTGGCATTACAGAACATGTCTAAACTAAGCAGATGGCATATATGATGTCAAAAGTAGGCACTGCAAGGCAACATATGCATGATATGACTAACATCATCATGCCAAGGTAGAGCAAACACCTTGGGGGTAAATAGGAGTGGTCAGCGGCGTCTGAATCCGCCTCAGAACAGATATCTTCCTCTGGATTACAATCTGGAGAGGGGTGGGGAGGGTTTGCCATTGAACCCACCATGGAGCAATGTCTGCATGGCATTGTATTGCCGCGCAAAACTCTTCTCTTTTTCTCTACATGTTCAGCATGACTGTGTACAATATCTGAGATGCATACGAAAAAAATATGGTGAGATTATGTAAGGAGAGCATGAAGAAATTTAGAGTGATGGTAACAACCAGTGGATGGATCCAAAAATAATGATAGCATGCTGATGATTGCTTTAATTTAATAAAAAGACAGATGATGATTGCTTTACTATTTGTTTCCCACCCAAGATGAACGACATAGGCATACCCTAGGTGAACCAGATATTAGACAGAGATACTATTCATTGCTTCCTCGATATGTGCCATAAGACGTCAAGGCTGAAGCAGCCCCGGTGAGCCGTAAGTCGTCAAGGCTGAAGCAGCACAAGACAGGCATCGTCAATCTCAAGTGGGATTCTAATAGCATCTCCAATAGATGATGTAAAATAGATGTAAAATTTACATCAGCAAAAACCACCTGACTACAACAGATGAGGTAAAAACTGTTGACTCTGAACTTAACTGTCGAAACTAAAATTTACTGTGGAA
Organism: Aegilops tauschii subsp. strangulata; assembly: GCF_002575655.3. Lineage (NCBI taxonomy): Eukaryota > Viridiplantae > Streptophyta > Magnoliopsida > Poales > Poaceae > Aegilops > Aegilops tauschii. The sequence goes on from NC_053036.3 coordinate 371,567,905, forward strand.
TCTGAATGTTACTGTCGAAACTGAACGCAATGGTAGCAGAGAGGCACTTGACATGTAGTTTAGGGAGGGCCTGCAGTTCATCTTCAACCTGCACCCCCCTGAGCCGCCAGCCACCACCGGCCGAACCGCCGGGCCCAGCGCCGCCTCACCGCCCCGAAACAACTCCCCATCACCGGTCCGCCGCCGCCCCGGCCAGCCCTATAGGCCCCCCGCCCCCACCCTGAACCCTAAGATAGATAGTGGGGTACCTCTCCGGCGAGCCCCCGTCCCCGCTGCGGGTGGTTCTTCCTTAACTCCGGCGAGCCCCCCACCCCCTGAAAATCGACTGACCCAAAAGTCGATTCAGTCGACTGAAGTGTAGCTAAATCGGAGCAGAGCAGGAGCACGAGCGAGGGGGAGAGCAGCAGCAGCAGCGCGAGCGAGCGAGAGCCAGAGCAGCAGCAGCAGCGCGAGCGAGCGAGCGAGAGCCGGAGCAGCAGCAGCAGATCCGGTAGGTATGGACGCCGCCGCCGAAGGGGCCTCGCACTGGGGAGAGCCGCCGTGGAGATGTCGCCCACGGCGCCGGCTTCAAGGGATCCGCTCCATGGGGGTGCGGGATGGAGCACCGTCGGCGCCGGGAGGTCGAGCTAAGGAGAAGGTGCGATGCGATGAGTGTACAACCTCTTTGGTGGCGCCGAGTAGGCCTCGGCTTCGTCCAAGGAGTCGGTGAGGATGTTGCGGTTCCGGTGGAGCAGGTTAAGGCGGCGTTGTGGGGATGGAGCAGCCATGATAGACGAGGCGATCGTCGGAGTAGCTCCTTGGAGGTGGAGGACGGGGCGGCTGAACCGGCGGGACGACGAGATGGATGACAGATCCTCATCCGGGGAGGTGGACGAGGGACGTCGAGCTGTTGCGGTGGACAAAGTCGTCGAGGAAGAGGCTCTGGCTGGGCAGTGGTGAGGTGGCGGATGGAGGAGGGTGGGGTTTCGCAGCTGGAGCGGAGAGGTTATGGCGGCCTGGGATTTCGAATGGCAAAAAGGAGGCGATGGGAGGGGTGAACCATGACTTAGGGACGCGCTTGTCCAAAATGTAGGGTGTGTTACAAAAGTACCCCGCACTGATTTGAACTAGCGGCCCTTTCGGCTCAGGGTTAGAAGGGGGATTTTGCGTGTCGGGATTTGGCAGCTGGAGGGAGTTTTCGCGCGCGTTGTAATTTCGGGATAGCAAGGCGCGGGTTGTGAAGGCACCAGTTTTGGGAGCATGATATCTGAATTTTCGGGATATAACAAGGCACGGGTTGAATTTTAGGGACAAGCCTCACGTGTAATATTGTACTTGTACGTACCAAATCAATTCGCACTTCCCTCAACCAAAAAGAAAACAAAAAAAAATAAAACTATTCACACCACACAAAGAGAGAGTCTTGCCCCGTTTTACTAGAAAAATGCTATTTAAAGCTACTCATACCAACAATTTAGTGCAATTAAATGCTATTCGGTAGTATGAATCCATGTTATGTCCAATTAAAAAATTTCGCTTGCTGTATAATGCATGTAACATACTCATACCAACATTTTAGTGAATTCCAAATGTCTATACTACTGCTGCAATTCGAACTGAATTTGAATTCGTTTCTCTATTTCAATAACAAATCTACAATCATGATTGTTGCCAACTTCAACCATCATTCGTGTATTACCTTAATAACACACCACATGATTACTATAGAAATAGATATGAACTATGTGTACTACATGAACTCGAATTCTATTTTTTGAATACACTTGATGTTGATTCCAAATAATAGTACATTTGATGTACTAACTATATATTCATAATCTAAACCATGTTCCATACGTGTATACCGTGTTTATCACACATAGTATAGTGCCCCGCCCCCTACATTATGAAAAGTATTTAGACCTGAGTTGCAAAAGCCACACATTAGCCCAAATTATGATGAATGTTCTATATGTTATACGTAGTACTAGCAAGATTCCCATGCGTTGCACAGAACATCAACATGATCAAGGGAGGCCTAATTTGCAAATATGGAGAGGGGTGTGGGTATCTTTTTTCAAAATTGCCATAGTTTCCTTCCTATCCGTCAGATATAAATCGGACGGCCTATATTGCAGGATGGCACCATCATCAACAACTCCGTTTTTATAAGAGTAGAGATAAAATATATTATATGTAGTATAACATGTTCATAACCACACCATGTGTATCACCGTTATATATATTCACACAGGCGTCGGTTTAAAACACTATGATAAATTCTTCAAATATCCGAATTCGCTTTTTATAATGAAGTATGATCTATATTCATCTTTTACACCCACACAATCCTCTTATCTTTGTAGCTCGCTAGCGCTAACTTTCTCTCGTGCATGCAGACGCCCGCATCCCTCTAACCCTCCCTCAGCATTCTCTAGCTCCATCGCGCAAATTCGTCTTTTCACTTTAGGTCGTTCACCCACGGTGTGTGTAGGCCCCCCAGCTCCTTCTTTACGGCACACATCGATCGATATGCCTCTCTAGCCAGGTGTGCCTAGCACAAAACACAAGCTTCCCCTCTTCTCTTATCACCGTCCATTCCTCACTCCCACCACTCTTTTCATCGATCTCGTACTCGCACACTTCTCCCCCCTCGATATAGTATGACTCTCGCACCACCTCCTAGATGCATCCCTCTCTCTATCCTTCTCCCCGTGCCTCATTTGCTTCTAACACACACATGCATGTATACCGATCGATCTCCCAACATATACCTAGGTCGACTTTAACTATTCCCCCCCATCGATCGACGTACCTCACAAGTTATGTCTCTCCTTTCTCTGACAAAGGACGATTGATCTTCCTATGTAGTTATGTCTGCTTACCACATCCATATTGCCCCCCTCATCATTCGTGCATGCCTCCTGACCCGTCTCTCACACGCACGTGCACAGACAGGCAGCCATCCCCTCTCTTATTGATATTGCAGGCGTGCCCTCCGGTTGTCTAGCAAGCCTATCCCACCATTTGTTAGAAGCAACTCCACTACCACCTCCTCCAACACTCTAGCTCTGTCTCTCTCCCAACCTTATTCCTCTCCTACACATATGCATGGATGCCGATCGATCTCCCTTAATACATGAGGTAGATCGATCTCCCTTAATACATGAGGTAGGCCTCTCTCCTCCTCCACACATATACCAGCCATTGTACCTCTATAGTTAATTAGGCCTGCCCCCCCCCCCCCACCACACACCGATAGTCGAGCGCTGTAGGTAGGTATCCATGCCACAGAGACAAACTGCACCTGTCCCCTCTCATGTTCCAGTAGGCCAGCCACTCTATATCTTTGACGTGGGCACACACAAATTCGATGGCACTCTTTATCGATCGCGCGCGCGCACACACACACATCATCCCTCTCTTCGATTCTATGGACACCTCAAGCCGATGATACCTCCTCTCTCTTCTCGTGGATCGCCCCCTCTATATATATGATATATCCAGGACTCTATTTCACACACATTGCATATGTTACATTTTTTGATTGACCCCACCCCCCAAAAAAACTCTCACGAACCCACACACTATATCTCTCTACGTTTGTATCTCTCTCACACAACCCCACGTAGGTGGTGTACGTATACAAGAAGAGAATAGGTGCACCGTGCACGTACTCACGCCTCGTGCCCAGCCACACCCGCGTGGGTACACGATGGAGCTCATTTCTGTACGAAATGGCAGCCCACGTGCTAATTTGAACGCGTGTAGCGGTTGTTTACCTACGGAGGCTGTGTACCAAACGTGCACGAAACAAAGTTCGACTTGATGCGTTGGCGCGTTATTTTTAAATAAAGTTATATCGCTCAATGGCACGTACACAGAATATAAAACGATTTTTATGGAGAAAAAGGTAGTCCGCTCCACTATATACAATGGAGCCTGCCTGCCTGGTTTGTCTCTCTTCAGAGTATCTCACACAAGGCTGCGGTGGCCTCTCTCTCTCACCGTTGGTCACTGATCCGGCCGCATCCCGTCCGCCGGCGGAAAGGGAGGACGTGCATCGTTTCTCCGTTCGACGGCGCCGAGGCAGCACGTCCCGATCTGCGGTACACGCCATTCTCTCTGACCAAGCTCCAGCGTGGTAGGGCCTACGCCACTTGCTCGCTGCCGCAGTATGGGTAGATTCCGCCCGCCGCCGCTCACCTAGTTACATCCCGACGACCTCCAGGTATCCCCTCCGGCCTTGCTCCACTGCCCGTCTTCCCACGTCGCTGCATGTGGATCTTCCATAGTTCTTTGCCCAAAACGTAGCTCATCCGGCGTACTTTCCATATTGCAATCTCGTCCTCACACCGTTTTAGACAAACACAACCGTGTTGTTATCTTCCCTTAGGACAAGGAATATGCTTCTTTTTTGTCGTCGCATGTGTCATCAACTGTTATTGGCCAGTAATTGCTTCCTTTCTACCTCTTTTTTTGCAAACAGGGCTATCCATTTCACCTCGTTGCTATTGTGACCTTTTGGTGAACTGCACAAATCACTTTTTTCTTAAGAGTGTTTTGTGCAGTTCTGCCAAAATGTCACACGGGCAACGTCTCTACATTTTATTGCGACTGCACAAAGGGAGATTGGTTTTGCTCTATCCTCCTCATCCAACTCCGAGCCTAATCTTCTCCAACTAGTTAGTCTTAAGAGAGACTGCAAAGGTGACCGGCTTCTATTTGTGAGTTTATTGTTTCATCAGCAGTCCTCTATTATCGTAATCACACTTAATATCTTTGGAACAGGGACGCTCAGCTCTATTTTAGTGGAACTGCACAAAATGATCAGAATGTTGCATGCTCCAGACAGCTACTTTTTTCCCAACATGCCTTGTTGATTTAGACAGAGCTGGGGGGACGTTGCTGCCAATGAAAGCATGGATCAATTTTAATTTAACACCTTCTCACAACTTTGTCTTCAGTTGTGATGTAAACATTAGCTCTGATTAGTAAGGAAGTTATTTTTTATTGTTTCCAAAAGAGCACCGATGGCAAGACACACGAAACAAAAGATGAAAGCTCACACCATTGTACAATTTCATGTCACTGGAAAATTATTTGTATAGTACGTCAATTATGTAAACAAATGCTGGAAGCTTGATAGCATTGCCAGAAGCCTCTTCAGCATCCGGGTCCATGTGCCATGCACAAAATTATACTCCTTCGTTCCTAAATATTTGTCTTTTTACAAATTTCAAATGGGCATATTTTATAGTGTAGATTCACTCATTTTGCTTCGTATGTGTACTCCCTCCGTTCCTAAATATTTGTCTTTCTAGAGATTTCAACAAGTGACTACATACGGAGCAAAATGAGTGAATCTACACTCTAAAATATGTCTATATACATCCGTATGTAGTAGTCCATTTGAATCTCTAAAAAGACAAATATTTGAGTAGTCACTCATTGAAATCTCTAGAAAGACATATACTCCGGAGTATATTTAAGAACCGAGGGGGTAGTGCACAGCCGCATGGGAGACTCAGACCGGTCGTTGCACCGCATTAATAGTGAGTAATGAGCAGTCAAATCATAAGCCCCACCTTTCCCACTATAAGTTGCTTGGAAGAAGAAACCATCAATACGCTCTTCATTGAATCCGCTCATACTACTCCATCCGTCACTGTTTATAGAGCGCGCTTCAGAAAAAGAGAAAATCTCTGGGACCAAGGCGACTAGCGATCGGCCTGAAAAATAGCATTGGTAGTTATAACATGTCGTCTATTACTAGAGGAAATAATGCGTACACACATGCATGCAGTGCTTCCACCCCGGGTACACACATGCATGCACTTACTCCACTCCGTAGTACTACATCAAGAGAAAATTGCGGTTACCACGCCCTAATTAATTGAGCATTAAACCAAACGCGTCTAAAGTCTCTCTGGTGGTGGAAATGCACTGAGAGAAATGCATCATAATGAAGCGCGCCCTGTAAACTGTGACGGAGGGAGGAGTAGTATGAAGGTGCAAAACCAAGTACGCGTATGGCCAGTCGGTCAACGCACCTCTTCTTGGCATATCACTGACATGTGGGACCGGAGTGTGAGCAAACCGATCTCAATTGACGGCAAAATGGCCAACCCGCCGTTCCTTGAGAGAGACAAGGAGCGAGAACACACAGACGGGCTCGCACGGAGGCCAAGATATATTCGAGCATGGTTGATCAATATCATCATTACATGTTGGGCTGCCGTTTTCCTCCCTTCTCTGGAATAAATGTGTACTTTACCAAAGATTAAGAAAAATAAGAGTACAGAGGCTCCACCATGTGGTTCTAGTAGTAGTACTACTCATACTACTAAACCTTGCGCTTGGCTCTTCGCCTCTTCGTGAAGTCGAACAATGATGGTACTCCGCATGTTCGGTACTACAGTGTATGCCTCTGGCAATCTGACACCGAATGAACTGATGGATGTCCACCGCCTGGGCGAGGGTATGTTGCATTAGTCAAAAGGCGTAAGCGAGCTTCACCTTGTCCTGCAAGCTTCTCCTCGTTCTGCGACTTGACGGGACACACCAACAAGTAGTGCTAGTCCATACTCCCTCCTTTTCGGTTAATATGGCTTAATATTTTTTGCGGGTAAATGAGAGAGCTTTATTCATATATAAGCATTCTTAGGACGATCAGCCAAGACAATGGTCACTAGGAAGCGAGGTACCCCGCAAAAAAAAGAAGTAGGAAGCGAGGTGTTTCATCAAGCCAGCTCTCGGCGACATTCAAAGTGCAGCAAGCACGGTTCGCACAAAGATGCACCGCAAGGTTTGCTGACCTGTTTACATGCTGAATAACAAAAAAAGAGGAAATATTATCGAGCGCTCCTATTTGTAACAGGATATGAGCCATAATTAAGCGAGAATTGTGGTGAGTGTTCCATGCAATCAACTTCCATTATCACATGCGAGAACCCTCGAAGAGAACCAAATGTGTTGAAGATTGCTTTATCACATTTTAAAAATATAATAAGAGTGCAGACGCTCCTCCATCCGGTTCCTAGTACTAGTATAGTACCTCTATAGACTATAGTAGTAGTACTAGTAAACTTTGCGCTTGGCTGTTCGCCTCTTCGGGAAGTGCAACAATAATAGTACTAGTATAGTGTATGCTTCTGGCAATCTGGCACCGAATTAACTGTTGCATGTCCACCGCCTGAGCGAAGGACAGCTTGCATTAGTCAAAAGTTTCTCCTTGTCCTGCGAGCCACCGCGCGCAAGCTTCTCCCGTCCTGCAAGCTTCTCCTCGTTCGGCAAGTTGACGGGACACAACAAAGTAATGCTAGTCCATACTGCCTCCTCTCCGGTTAATATGGCTTAATTTCAAACGAGATAAATACACTGTCTGTCACTGTATATTTGTAAAGATACGGTCAATGGACTTCATAATACGCTCATTGCGCTCCATATATACATTTACCGGTGTTTATACGGTCACTAGCTCACCCTGGCTGAGTATGTGTGTGCATGCACGTGTAGGTTGACCACTTGAGCGTGACCGTGTGTGTTCCGTCGTGTGCTCGGACATGCATGCATTAAGGCGTCGCGCGCGTTTTTGCGTCCATGTGTACGTGTGACTGTTGCATACACGTAGGGGGAGTACGTGTAGGGGCCACTAAAGGAGCAGTCAAATCGCACACTAAGTTAGTCGGAAGAAGCAACCATCATTTCACTCTTCAATGACATGTACGCAATATAAAATGGTTGATATGGAGAGAAAAAGAAAACCACTATATATACACTAGCAGGAGCCTAAGCTACAAGCCTGCTTGCTTGGGTTGCTCTCTTCACAAGCATAGAACGACGGTGGCCACACCGCTGGTCACATATCCCGCCTGATCCCGCAGCTGGGGGAAGGGAACAATTTTCTGCGTAGACGCGGTCGACATCGGCGAGGGAGAAAATCCACAGTCGGTGCGTCCCAATCGGGGGTCACCACGGTATGGGCCCGATGCCGCATCCCAACCGCCCTTCTAGCTACAGCCCGACGTCCCAGGTAGTCCATCTTCCTTTTGGAGCCGGCTTGCTCCACTGTCGCAGCTCCCCACGTAGCTCCATCTCCATGTCGATCTTTCTCTACTTCTACCTGCTTCTACTTGTGATGAGTATATGTCTCATGAACTAGTGCCAGTACTATTATTCTAACCACACTTCTTCAATATCTTTGCCATCAGGCATGCTCAGCTCAATTTTAGTGGAACTGCACAAAAGCATCGTATGATCCGAGGGTGCCAGCCGACTTTCCTTCGACAGGTTCTACCTGGCCAGGAAATTAAATCATGTTTAGGGTTTAGGGTTTAAGTCGTAGTGACCCCATTAGTAGTTTTTCTTTCGTACACGCTCTCACAACTTTTGTCTTTAGTTATGAAGTAAATATTGGCTATGATCTGTGAACCATTGAGATGCATCAGCATGCGTGTTAGTTTTTCTTTGTATTTGATGGAATGTTGTAATGGGGCAACCTTGGAGTAGGAATGAAAATGGAGTGGAAAGTTTCCGTTTTTCCGGAGAAAAAATGGAAACGGAGAGAAACCAACGTTTCGTTTCATTGGATCGCGCCATCGAGCAAAACCAACGTTTAAATCACGTCTCTCGCGCTCGTGTCTCACCCACCTCCACGGCTCGACCCCACACGGTCGCTTGGCATTCCACTCACCACAAACCGAGTATACGATAACTTTCCCGCCTGCTTGTCGATGGATCGCGCCATGGAGTACTAGTACTACTGGAAGAGATTGACGAGTTGGGGAGGACAACTAGCTGTAGCACGGACTCCCAAGAACTTTTTACATGCATGTTGTGGCCGGCTATTGCGACCTTTGAACGCGGAGCAGTCGCGTGCACCAGGAAGCGGCGCGGGCGACGCTCTCTTGGCCGGCGCGCCGCTTCAATGCCAGCGCCAGTGAGAGGTCGTGTCCGCTCTGGCCGGGCATGAATGCGGCACTGACCGTTTCGGGCGGGAAGCACGCGCGGGTGATGAAGAGGGTTCGGGTTGGCCAGGAGCGGCCGTGGCAGCGGTCCGGACGCCCGCAAACAAGAGATGTTGTACGTTAGTATTGCCGCCTATATAATTAACAACGTAAATAATGTGCCAGTTGGACAAATATGATTGGAGATGGAGATGGAAATGGAATTTTACGTAAACACGGATATGCATGTCTATGTCTATGTGTCTGTGCGCGACGACTCTCGCGACCTGGAAGTGGGGGCATGTTTTTGATCGAGTTTTCTTTCTTGGTACGTTAAAAAATTGTCCACCAGTTTCGTTTATTTTTTCGGGAACACGCGTATTCTATTTAAAACCACTTCTATGCAGAGATTGTTTTACTCCATTATAGCCTCTTGTTTGATAGAGTTTCTCGTGTCTCGCTCTCCCACCCTCTCCATATCAAAACAAGATGACAGTGTCCACACTATATCTCTCCTCACCGGTGGTCACAGATCCGGCCGAATCCCGTCCGCTGCGGGAGGTGAGGAGGTGCAGCGTTGACGTTGTCGCTGTCGGCGATGGAGGAAGCCGATGCGCACCGTCCTCTCGGAGCCGGCGCTGGCGCGGACAGAGGTCCTCCGCGCCCATGTTCGCTGCCGCCCGCCCGCCTAAGCGACATCTCGCCCACCTGAGGTATAACTTCTTGTACTGGTCCAGCTCCCCAGGTCGCTGCATGCGGGTTTTCTTCTATGCGACTACTCCCCAGCTCCCCATGTATAGTAGCTAGGTTTCGTCGGCTGGTCCAACATCACCTACTATTATAGAGGAAATGCCACTCGAAAAGTTGTCCTGATTTATGCCTCAGTGGAGGTATACATTTTGTTTCGACAAAAAATACATGGTGGTTGTGCGGTCATTGTCCATATGCTCCTATTGCTGCTGCTAATCTAATACTATCACTGGTTAAATGAAGAAATGCTTTTTTTCTCGGGTATCCTGGTTTAGTTCCCATAAAGATAATCATGATGCTTCTGTTTGTTGGTGTACTTTTCATAATTCTTATTGACAATTGAGATGTCGTTGTTAATCTTGTAAAACAAAGTAACAACACTATATCCCTTTTTATATTTTTGGAAACAGCGATGCGTATCTCCATACCCGGGCATGTCTTCCTCAATTTTAGTGGAACTGCACAGAATTGGATGGCCATTGTTGTTCCGCCTCACTGTCCTCTGCCACGTGGTTCTTCCTTCCTCGAGCATGACTACTGAGAAGAAACAGACCACAGTGAGGATTTGTCGAACTTGATAGGTGCCTCACCCAAACTTGATGCCAAATGGATGATGCATCACCACGATGACCTATCGATGTTCATGGTTGTGCCTCATGGTTGCGTCGGCTGGTGAAGCTGATCGATAATGAAAAACAAGCTGTCTTCCATCAGTGCCCTTTGCTTGTTACCCACAAAGATGACATCCTTCGTCAGTTCACCTTGGTTGCGTTTGAGACGCAGTCGTCTTTCACGTTGGTGCAATTTTATCACACAATTGGCTATGAACCAAATGTTTCCTCGAAGAAGGATCGACGTTGGTACTAAGAGCATAAGTTTTGAATTGATTTCTAAGCCTTCTCACAACTTTGTCTCTAGCTCCCCTGTAATTTTATCTGTCCAGCTATTAACTTTGATTAAAAAATGGTGTGGACTAAAAACCCGGATGGACGTAGTAGCCCTCCATTTTTATTTACTCCGCATATTAGATTTGGCTGAAGTCAAACTTTGTAAAGTTTGACCAAGGCCGAACACAACAAACCATAATTATTAGAGAGGGCAAACTGTACACACTCTCAAACCTTTCCGATAATTGAAATTAAAATTCTTTATTTGTACACATTCTCACACGTTTCCGATAATTTGGCGCATGTGTGGTTGTTCACTTAAGGGAGGGTAGTGTACCGCATGTGAAGGACAGGAAGTGCAACCAGGACGCGTGGATCGTTAGTTCATCGGAAGTACTCCCCCCATTCCTAAATATTTGTCTTTCAAGTGGTTTGCAATGGACTACCACATACGGATGTATATAGACATTTTTTTATAGTGTAGATTCACTCATTTTGCTCCGTATGTAGTCATTTGTTGAAATCTCTAGAAAGACAAATATTTAGGAACAGAGGGAGTAGTAGTTTTCTTCACTGGTACGTTAAAAAAAGAGTTTCATTTCGTACTTACACAATTTAAAATGATTGTTATGGAGAGAATAAGAAAACCACTCCACTATATATTAGTCGTATACACGAGTACTATATGGACACAGCTTCATTGGCTTTAGTGCACCTGCCTTTGGGTTTATGACAGGTGGGCCCAAAATGTGGCTGGCCCACCTGTCATACAGCCAAAAGCAGGTGCAGTTAAGGCACCAAAGCTCACTCCGTACTACAGTATATATATAAGCTGGAGCCTCAGCGCTTGTTCACTAGGGTTTGCACTCTCCACACTCTCGCTGCACTACATATATATATACACGCTGGAGGCTCAGCGTTCCTTTGCTAGGGTTTGCTATATTCACTGTCTCTCACCCTCTTCACCAGATCTAAACAAGACTGCGTTGTGGCCTCTCTCTGTCTCACCCCCTCACAGACAACTGGCGAAGGAGGCGTTCGGATCCCGTCGCACCGGGAAGTGGAGGAGGTGCACCGTTCACTCTATCGCCTTCGGCGAGGGAGGCAATCCACTACCGGCTGCGCTTTTCTCTTTCACCCAGCGCCTATGCGGGAGGGCCACCGACCCCTTCTTCCTTGCTACCATACGTAGTGTGGGCAGATCCGACCTCCCGCCGCATGCCTTGCCACATCCCGACGACCCTAAGGTATAAGTTTCTTTGAAACCGTCATTGGTCTAGCTGCATGCTGATCTTTTTCGATTCTGTAGTCGAATCTAGGTCTTGGTTCAAAGAGGAAAGAAGGGTGCGGTGGGGTGGAGCATGAATCTAGGACGTGGTTCAATGAGGAAAGGAGGGAGGGAAAGTAGTATAGACTAGCTATCCAGCCGCTTTGTTGGTCGAAAAGGGGAAAAGGGGGTAACCCAGTACACACATCTGTAAGGAACCCAACTCTTTGTTGAAAAGGAAAAGAAACTGGGGGTCGGGTAGTTTGTGCAGGACTAGATTTGCTGCCCTCACATCAGAAAAAGTTTCAAAGAGAACAAATATGGGACCAACGCAGATATGCTGCTTGGCTACATACTCTGCATCACCCATTTATATGTGTGGACGCACATGGTGCTGGCATGTCCAATCCACATGATCATGCAGTGTGTTTTGAGATGTTGTGCTACTTGTATTGGTACTGTTTTAAATAAATGTTGAATTGAAGCTATTGTATTTTAAGCAATGCCACTCTCAGAATTAACTATTGAACTATTTTAAGAGAATTTCTCTGTTAATATGAATCAACGCAACCGTTTTAGAAATGGTACTGTCCTATGCTTTGTTTTCCATCAAGATAAGGTAGATGCTTCTTTTTGTGGCCGCATGTTTCATCCTCCTTTATTGGCAGTAATTGTTTCCTTTTTTGCCTCTGTTAAATCAGGGATATCTATTCAACTTGTTGCTATAGCAAACTTAAATGTCTCACCGGCGACTTTACTTGATTTCAGAGTAACTGCACAAAACGAGATTGGATTTCCTAGTCGTGTTGGCAGATTCGTACGTGATCTTGTGTGCGTCATGACAGGTTGGTACTTGCCTTCATCCACATGATCGTGCAGTGTGTTTTGAGATGTTGTGCTACTTGTATTGGTACTATTTTAAATAAATGTTGAATTGAAGCTATTGTATTGCTGTCTTTTCCCATTAAGTAGTGAACAAAAATGGGACCAACCCAGACATTATGCTTGTTGCTTTGTTACAACAAACTCTGCATCACCCCCTTTATAAGTAGATGGAAGCACATGTTGTTGTTGCGCCCACTCTCCCCTGGAACTGTTTATGCTTTTTGTTAATCTAATGCCGCTAGTAAAATTAAGCAATGCCACTCTCAGAATTAACTACTGAATCTTATTTCAAAACTGCAACACTTGTTAGGGATTGGCGGGATTACCATTTTTGTGGCCGCATGTTTCATCCGCCTTTATTGGCCAGTAATTCATTCCTTTTTTGCCTCTGTTAAAACAGGGATATCTCTTCAGCTTGTTGCTATTGCGACATTTTGCTTCGCTTAATTTTGGTGGAACTGCACAAAATGAGACCGGATTTCCATATATGTGTTGAGATCTCTTTTAGATCCACCTCAGGCGTTGTTTCAAATCTTGGTCTTGAAAGGTCAGTACCTACTTTCCTCAGAATTAACTACTGAATCTTAGTTTAAAACTGCAACACTTGTTAGGGATTGGCAGGAGTACCATTTCTGTTAGGGATTGGCCGGAGTACATGTTTAAGAAATGTATTGTTCATATAATGTCTCTGTTATTATATATCAGTTATAGTGTTTTACAAATGGTACTATCCTGCTTTGTAGTTCTTTCTACATGTTTAACCAAGGTATTGTTAAGATAATGTCTCTGTTAAAATGTATCAGTCGCATTATTTAAGGAATGATACTTTTCTGCTTTGTCATTCTTTATACATGTTGAAACAAGGCATTGTTAAGATAATGTCTCAGTTAATATGAATGAATCACACTGATTGAGAATTGCTACTCTCCTGCTTTGTTTCCCATTAAGATAACGTAGATCAGTAGATGTTTTTCTTCTGGGAGTACAAGTCATCAACCGTTATTTCTCAGTAATTGTTTCCCTTATACCTTTTGTTGCTTACAGGGATATCAAAATTAAAGCTCGGTTTTATTCTGACTTTGATTTTAGTTGAACTTCACAAAAGGAGCCAATGTGTCTAAGGCAAACTGCTGCATTAGTGGGTCCAGTTGGTCTTACCACTTTGCAGAAAGAAGCAGTCACTGTTTGCGCTACATTACACAAGGAATGATCGAGAAGCTTTACAGAGTATTAGTAGACGTTGGTGACATGACTAGTCTGCAGAGATGGCTGCTTTACTTGTGGTTCGGAGGAACACTGGGCAAACAAGTGCCCAAACAAGTACCAAGAAGCCAGGACAGGACTCCAAGTCTGTCAATGTCACTCTAAGCAACAATGATGGGGCATCTGGGTATGGTAATCTGTTTACCATACTTTCAGTTTGTTAGTCCACCGATTGGTGGGTTGACGCTGGGGCCAATATTCATGTGTGTGCTGATATGTCTTTGTTTTCTGGCAGCATATAAATACGAAATCCGTAGGGATGCTCAGCTTGATTTTAGTTGGACCGCACAAAATGTTCAGATGGTTCGTGTCCTCCATAATAATACTTCATCATGCACAATACATCGAATGGTTCTCTAATTATTCGTCTCACCTTGAGCCAACGGACTATCAGATGACAAACTGATGACAAACCCTGCCCGTTCCACAATCATAGGCATTACATATTTTGAATGGGAAAAGCTTGTCAAAGTTGACATTAGTTTAATATATTGGAATTGGAAAACCTTGTCAAGTTTTGCTGATTGATGTTAGCCAGAAGACATGCATTTGATATTTTTGAGTGGGACGCCCTTTGTTGTGAGCAACGTCGATCCTTTCTTCCTATTCCTATCTTCAGTTCAGAAGTAAATATTTACTCTGCTGAGATGCATAGTCACATGAATGTTGACTTATGTAAGATATTTTAAGAGTTTGTTCTGAATATTGTCTATGTAATGCCAGGCCTTGTGTTTGATTGCAAAGTTGAGCTTGGAATGTTGTGGCATGCGGCATCACGAGCTGTTCACCGTGCCTCCTGAGAATAATGCTTCGTATTGTTTTGCATGTCGATCTAATTCCAGTGATTTTCTTGTTAGGAAGATCATCCTCTTCTGCAGTTTCCGTGCTTAAGAAGTTCATCGTCTTATGTTTCATTCATAGCCTATACGACAAGTCGGGTAGGTTAGACGTGAAACCATATGATCTTCCGACCAACTCATCATCTTAGGCCGTGATTGGATCGTCGTTTTCCAACCAAAACCGCTTGTAAAACTGACGCTTGTAAATAAAAGCAGATGGTCTTAGGCGAAGCGCTTGGTTGGTCGATTTCGACTAGTAAAATATACATCGGTCTCTCAAATTACACGCGTAACCCGCCGGTTTTACTTACAGACCTCGGGCCCTCAGTTTCATTACGCCTATATTTTACGCGTTGTTTCCGATGACGAGTAAATTACAGTTGTATCTTAATACAGTTGTGAAATAAACCAGAGCTCCCAAGCGCGGCCTTACCGTTTCATGCCGTCTCAGTCTCTCGAAGGTGCTCATAGGTGTCCGATGATCCTGGCTTCCTGAATGAGCAGCGGGCGCTGTATCAGACCATCCGTAGGGCCCGCGAGGCCCTCTCGATTGTCCTTCGAGTTGTTGCGCTCGCCGTGGCGCCGAGCATTGATAACATCGTCAATGAACATGAGGATTCAGGAGATGACTTTATTTTGACTAGTTGACAGTAGGGACCCACTAGGGCCATAGCCATACGTACGCAAGTGCCTCCTTATTATGTACAACTATATTTTTTTGCTTCCTCCTGGTTTCCTGACATCACGGACCCACACCATTGTCAACCTATGTAGTCAATAAACGAGAGAATTGCACAAGGCGGCCGACAGCCGGGACCAAGCAGCTCGAGCAGTATTTGTGTTTTTGAGGCGTGAGCACTGCAGAGTTTTTCTTGGCGATGTTTTCATTGTTGTTCAGAGGAGAGCAGGGTATTAACTAGGTGGGCTGTGGCCCGTCTAGCCCAGGACAGATATCCAGCCCAGATATTAATTTTTTTCAAGATGAAAATGGCTAGCCCAGCTATACGTTTTTTGAGGAATACCCAGGCAAGGTCAACTTATTATTCTCCACCCCGCTGGGCTGCAAATCTTTCCTAGGGGGGATGCATTAGGCTTAACAGGAAAATGGGCTTTAAAAAATAATAAATGGGATGCAATTATAAAAACTGGGCAGTAACTATAAAAAATGCACCAATCACGGAATTACTTTATAAAATATTATTTATGGATTTTGAAAATCTTAATTTTTAATTGTTGTGCGCGCAATGTTTCGTTAGATTTTTACGTAATACAAATTTATATTTAATCTGACTAGAAATTTCGGGATAAAAATATTTCGGATCCCATCAAAATGTGGGTAATTTTATTGAATTCTGTCTTGAACGGTTGGTTGAAATTATTAATCGTTGTCCTAGCTAGAAAATGGGCTGTACTTTTAACAAACTGTAAATGGGATGTACTTTTAACAAACTGTAAATGGGCTGTAGTAAATTCCATTAGAATTCAAAAATGGGTTGTACATTCTTACAAATCGCAAATGGGCTATAAGTTCTCTCCCACACACTTGTGGGCCTACTAAGTTGACGCGTCCCCTAAAAAAAGAAGTTGACGCGTATGCAAGGCTTTGTCAACTTATTATAGTCAACACACGGTTCTAGCAGCAGTGGCCGTTGGATGTCCATCCAACGGATGCCGTGCTTCTTCTTCAATCTCAGATATTCTAGCTTCACCCGCCCAAAAAATGATTCCTCCCCCTGACATCTGGGGCACACCGTTTCGGAAGCTGACCTGTGGGCCTACTAAGTTGACGCGTACAAAGGGCTTTGTCAACTTAGTCAATATGAACGATTCTAGCTGCAGTGACCGTACGATGTCCATCCAACGACCGTAGTGCTTCTTCAACCTCTGGTCTTCTTGCTCCAGTCGCCCAAAGCAGCGGAGGTCATGCCGCGTGCTCCTGCCTCCCGTGGCCGGCTGTGATGCCGTGGAGGCCTCACCGCCCCCTACTACTCCCACCGCTGGCCAGGCCATCCCTCTACTCACCCACACCCCCTGTTATTCCGCGGCGACGGCAGCCTCACACCGCAGCCGAACCAGTGAACCCTCCTACTCCTCTCCGCGCGGGCTTCCACTGCCGCGTATTCCCCGGCTCCGCGTCGTCCCCTTCCTAGGCCTCGCCGTCGTCCACCGCCCTGGTGCTCTTGGCATGACGTGGTTAATGTGGTCAAGGAACGGCTTCCATCGGACGTGGACAGTACGTGGAGAGGCTGACAGCTGGGTCCACGACGGCAGCAAGGAAGTGCCTCCTTATTACGCGGAATATAGTGATTCCTCCACCTGACAGCAGGGACCCACCGGACGGGCCACCGTATTTCGTGAAAAAACGTTTGCCCCCTGACTGCTGGGACCCACCGGACGGGCTACCGTATTGCGTGAAAAAACGTTCCCCCGCTGTCAGCTCGGACCCACCGGAAGTGCCTCCTTATTATGCAAAAAAAAATTAATACTCCCCCTGCTGGTTGGGACCCACCTTGGTGGGAGGCTGACTTGTAGGCCTACTAAGTTCACGGGGACAGAGTGCTTTGTCAACTTAGTCAATATGAACGATTCTAGCTCCAGTGACCGTACGATGTCCATCCAACAGCCGTAGTGCTTCTTCAACCTCTGGTCTTGTTGCTCCAGCCACCCAAAGCAGTGCCGGTCGTGTCGCATGCTCCTGCCTCCCGTGGCTGGCTGTGCTGCCGCGGAGGCCTCACCGCCCCCTACTATTCCCACCGCTGGCCAGGCCCTGCGGCGACGACAACCTCACACTGCAGCGAACCAGTGAACCCTCGTACTCCTCTACGCGTGGGCATCCACTGTCGCGTCTTCCCCGACTCCGCATCGTCCCCTTCCTAGGCCTCGCTGTCGTCCACCGCCCTGGTGCTCTCGGCGCGGTGTGGTCAACGTGGTCAAGGAACGGCTTCCATCGGACGTGGAATGTACGTGGAGAGGCTGACAGCTGGGTCCACGGCCGCAGCAAGGAAGTGCCTCCTTATTACGCGCAAAATAATTATTCCTCCACCTGACAGCGGGGACCCACCGGACGGGCCACCGTATTTCACGAAAAAACGTTTCCTCCTGACTGCTGGGACCCATCAGCTAGATCTTCGCATGCAAGGAAGTGACTGACAGTCGGGACCCACCTGGTCGAAGCATACGTAGCGTTGTCATTCTGGTTGCGAACGTGTACGTACATACTGGTCGATGTAGAGGCGCACACGTGTCGTAGTAGAGGCGCACACGTAGCATGTACACGTACGTACATCGGCCAGGGTGCAGAAAGTAAATACGGCCACGTACGTACATACGGGCGGGGTCTCGAACGCCTACTCGCGCGTACGTACGGCCAGGGCTCGTGTACATGGCTGGGTCGGAATGGAGAAACAACATCATCGTCGTATTCAAGGGGAGGCAACGGAATGCGTCGTGTTCATCGGGAGGCAACGGAATGCGTGGGAGCCAACCGGCTTGGACGGAACACCCGATGGAAACGAGGCCTGGCGTACCGCAGAACGGAGAAACGGCCTTGTGTTCGACCGGCCACATTCGAAACGGGATCCTGTTCATCGGGAGGGGTCTGGCGTACCGCAAAATGGAGGAAATGGACCTCCTACGTTCGAAACGGGGGTCCTGTTGATCGGGAGGGGTGTGGTGTACCGCAAAACGGAGGAAATGGAATTGTGTTGGAGCGCTACGGTCGAAACGGGGGTCATGTTCATCGGGAGGGGTGTGGTGTACCGCAAAACTGGACTCCACGGGATACTGTTCATCTCCACCGTCGACCCCCTCCAACCTCCACGGGCTACTATTCATCCACCGTCGACCTCCTCCAGCCTCCACCTGTGACTGTTCATCCACGGGCTCCTGTTCATCCAGCCTCCACCGCGCTACTCCACCGGCTACTGTTCAACCAGCCCTCTCCACGGGCTCCTGTTCAACCACCCCTCCACGGGCTGCTGTTCATCCATGCCTCCACCGTCTACTGTTCATCCTGCCCTCCTGTTCATCCTGCCCTCCATGGGGTCCTGTTCATCCAGCCCCAACCGGCTCGATCGATCGGGGTACTGTTCATCCAGAGGCAACACCACGGGGTCCTGTTCATCCACCCCCACCGGGAACTGTTCATCCAAACCCGCCCAGCAACGCTCACTGTTCATCCAGAGGCAGCATCGATCGGCTTCAGTTAGCAGCAGTAGCGAAGGAATCGCTCGATCGGGTTCAGTTAACAGCCATCGATCGATCGCTCGGGATCACTAACGCGTAGCGTGCAGTGAATCGCTCGGGTTCAGTTAGATCCCAACGCCTCGCTCGGGTTCAGTTAGAGCCCAACGCCTCGCACACACGCGCGTACGTACGAGAGAAACGCGCATCGCTGGGCCCCCGACCACCCACCGTAACCGGGGACTCCCCGATATTTTCCGCGCCCTCGCTTCTACCACGGTTTTTTCCGTCATGGACGGCCCAAAGAATGTCATGCAGCCGCGTCTCCGGCCCGCCCAGGACGAAAAACCCATTTTTCTGTCATGATTTTTTGTCATAGAAGTAGGACCCCACCACATCTATGATGATACCGGGTTTTGTCACAATTATCGTCATAGAAGTGTCATAAGTATGACAGAAAAAATTTCCGGCCCAAAATGTCACGGATGTGTCTTTTTTTTGTAGTGGAAGAAAAGATAAATTGGGCTTGTTCACGAGATAACATTCCCGAAACTGCCACCGTTTGATCTTGCGTCGCAACTAAAACTACTAGGAAAATGCGTTCGTTTGCTGCCCTCCTCCTCCCAGGGAATGTTCGCCAGATAACATTCTCGAAAATCAAAGACTTGAGAAGGCGTACACAACATGCTAGTGTACCAGTAAAGAGACGTTGTTGACTTTTAGAAAAAAGAGAGACGTGCTCCTGCAACTGGTTTGCTATGCTACTAGTTACTCTGCCTAGCATCAGAAGCCCCGGCCGCAGCAACCATGTCCGCTGGCTCGTCCACCAATTCTTCACCAGGAAATCGAGGCAACAACAAGATGTGCGTGAAGTCGCCACCCGTACCACTGCCTGTGGGTCCCATCACACCCCCGCCGGCACACTCACCGCAGCTCATCGCAATCCGCTGCCGTTGGTGTGGTGCCACCGCTGCAAATCACGCAGAGTCATCCATCGCGTCTCAACTACAATCCTCAACCCTGGCGTAGTCTTCTACAAATGCCCTGATACGTCTCCAACGTATCTATAATTTTTTACTGTTCCATGCTATTAAAGTATCAATCTTGGATGTTTTATATACATTTACTAGCAACTTTATATCATTTTTTGGGACTAACCTATTGACATAGTGGCCAGTGCCAGTTGCTGTTTTTTGCTTATTTTTTACTTTGCAGAATATCAATACCAAACGAAGTTCATTTTCCACGATTTTTTGGAGATTGTTTTGTTGATAAGAGACCCTGGAAGCTTCTGGAGCAAACGAGAGGAGGCCCATGGGGCCCACTAGACATCGGGGCGCACTAGAGGCCCCCGGCGCACCCTGGTGGGTAGTGGAGCCCATGGGAGGCTTCTTGACCTACCTCCACCTCTATAAATACTCTAAAATCTCAAAAACCCTAGGGGAGTCGACACTTTTCTAGCCCCGCAAGTTCCAGAACCACGAGATCCAATATAGAGGCCTTTTTCGTCACTCTATCGGAGGGGGCAACGATCACGGAGGGGTTCTTCATCATGCTTGCTGCCCCTCCGATGATGCGTGAGTAGTTTACCACAGACCTACGGGTCCGTAGCTAGTAGCTAGATGGCTTCTTCTCTCTTTTTGATCTTCAATACAATGTTCTCCTCGATGTTCTTAGAGATCTATTTGATGTAATGACATTTTGCGGTGTGCTTGTGGAGATCCGATGAATTGTGGGTTTATGATCAGTTCTATCCAGGAATATTATTTGAGTCTTTGCTGAACTCTTTCATGCATGATTTTTATAGCCTCATATTTCTTCTCCGAATTATTGGTTTGGTTTGGCCAACTAGATTGGTTTTTCTTGCCATGGGAAGAGGTACTTTGTGATGGGTTCGATCTTGCGTTGCTCAATCTCACTGACAGAAACAGAAATGACATGCATGTATCATTGCTATTAAGGGTAACAAGATGGGGTTGATTCATACGTGAGTTTATCTTCTCTACATCATGTCATCGTTCTTATTGCATTACTCCGTTTTTCCATGAACTTAATACACTAGATGCATGCTCCATGAACTTAATACACTAGATGCATGCTGGATAGCGGTCGTTGTGTGGAGTAATAGTAGTAGATGCAGGCAGGAGTCGGTCTACTAATCTTGGACGTGATTCCTATACATTATCATTGCCTTGGATATCGTCATGATTATTCGCTTTATTATCAATTGCCCAACAGTAATTTGTTTACCCACCGTATGCTATTTTCTTGAGAGAAGCCTCTAGTGAAAACTACGGCCCCCGGGTCTATTTCCTATCATATTAAATATGAAAATACCTTGCTGCACTTTTCCTTTATTTATTTTATTTTGTGTTTATCTATTTATCAAATCTCATACAATTAATCTATCTCAATACTATTGAGGGATTAGCAACCCCTTCACGCGTTGGGTTGCAAGTATTTGTTGTTTGTGTGTAGGTGTTGTTTACATAGTGTTGCTTGGTTCTTCTACTAGATCGATAACCTTAGTTACATAACTGAGGGAAATACTTACCTTTGTTGTGCTGCATCATCCACTCCTCTTCGGGGAATTACCAACGCAGATACAAGCAATCAGGAAGAATTTCTGGCACCGTTGCCGGGGAGACATCATCAACATCTATCAAATACCTACGTATAAACTTTCATCTCCTTGCAATTACTTTATTTGCCATTTGCCTCTAGTTTTCATCTCCCCCACTTCTAAAGAGCTTTTTTTAAAATACAAAAATATTTTTTTGTTTGCCTTTTTCTTGTTTGATCTTTTGTTTGTGTGTGATCTTGTTTGCGTAGTCATGATGTCTCATGAAAATACCAAATTGTGTGATTTTTCCAATACTAATAATAATGATTTTATTAGTACTCCTATTGCTCCTCCCGCCGCTAGTGCGGAGTCTTAGTATATTAATGTCGCTTTGTTGAATCTTGTTATGAAAGAGCAATTTTCCGGTAGTCCTAATGAGGATGTCGTGTCCCATCTAAACACTTTCGTAGAATTGTGTGATATGCAAAAGAAAAAAGATGTGGACAATGATATTGTGAAATTAAAATTATTCCCTTTCTCTTTGCGGGTTCGTGCAAAAATTTGGTTTTCATCTTTGCCACAAAATGGTATTGATTCTTGGGATAAGTGCAAGGATGCTTTTATTACTAAGTACTTTCCTCCAGCAAAAATTATTTCCCTTAAAATCGAATCAAATTATGAATTTTAAGCAACTTGAGCATGAACATGTTGCGAAATCTTGGGAAAGAATGAAATTAATGCTAAGAAATTGTCCTACTCATGGTCTAAATCTATGGATCATTATACAAAAAAGTTATGCGGGATTGAACTTATTTTCTAGAAATCTTTTAGATTCTGCCGCGGGTGGTACTTTTATGGAAATTACTTTGGGTGAAGCTACTAAATTGCTTGATAATATTATGGCTAATTATTCACAATGGCATACCGAAAGAGCTCCTACTAGTAAAAAAGTGAATTCTATTGAAGAAATTAGTACTTTGAGTGAAAAAGTTGATGCACTTACGAAATTGGTTGCTCGCAAAAATGCTCCTACTGATCTTAATGATGTGCCTTTGTCTACTTTGATTGATAAAAATAATGATCCCGTAGGTGTGAATTTTGTCTCGCGAAACAACTTCAATAATAATGCTTATAGAGGTAATTTTAATCCTAGGCCTTTTCCTAGAAATTCCTCTAATAATTATGGAAATTCCTATGGTAATTCTTATAATAATAATAGGATGCCCTCTGATCTTGAGAGTAATATTAAAGAATTTATTAATTCTTAAAAAGTTTTCAACACTAGGATAGAAGAAAAATTGAATAAGATTGATGATATGTCTAGAAGCATTGATAGAATTACTCATGTTGTAGAAAATCTCAAGATTAATTTTTTTTCCACCCAAGGTTGATGTCAATTAATCAATTAAAGCTTTATATGTTTCCATGTATGGAAGTAAGAAAAGAACTGCCATGCTTAGAGCTAAAAGAGAATTTCTAGAAAGAGCATTTTCGCCCGATTGCTTTCATAGTAATGATGAAGATCTTACGATGATTGGTGTTTCTTCTATTGATCCCTTGTTTAGTAATATTAAAATTGATGATAAGAGGACTGAAGAAGATTCAACTTTAGTTAGAATGCGTCCTCATAATTTGAAGGGTGAAGATCTTGATGAAAATTTTGATACAAGTGGGTTTGGAGAGGTAAAAACTTTAACTAGTGTTGTGCGCACTCATTTGGATTACAAAGACTTTAATATGATAGTTGTTCTTTGATTGAATGCATTTATTTGTTGCAATCTGTGATAAATTCACCTAATGCATTTGAACAAAATAAATCTTTTACTAAACATATTGTTGAAGCAATGATGAAAGCTTAGGAAGAAAAGTTAGAATTAGAGATTTCAATTCCTAGAAAATTATATGATGAATGGGAACCCACCATTAAAGTTAAGATAAAAAATTAGTCATGCAATGCTTTATGTGCTTTATGTGCTAGGTTTTACCAATATGGAGGAATGTTCTCTTAATGTGCACTTGGTGGATTCTACTATTAAAAAAGCCTTTGGAAAGAATTAATGATGTTTCTATTCTTGCAAATAGTAATTATGTACCCATAGATTTTATTGTTCTTGATATTGATTGCAAACCGTCTTGTCCCATAATACTTGGTAGAACGTTTTTACGAACTATAGGTGCCATGATTGATATGAAAGCAGGGAATATTAAATTTAAGTTTCCATTAAGAAAGGGTATGGAACACTTCCCTAGAACTAGAATCAAGCCACCATATGAGTCAATCATTAGGGCAACCTATGGAACTAAAATGAAAGATGACAATACTTGAATCTATACATTATGCCTAGCTAGGGGCATAAAACAACAACGCTTGTTGGGAGGATACCCAATGAATAAAATAATGTTTTTCTTTTTGTTTCTGTTCTTGTGTGTTTACACAATTATGCTACTGTTATGATCATGTTTTTATGTTTAATTAGTGTTTGTGCCAAGTTAAGCCTTTAGGATCATGTTGGGTGATAGTTGATTTGATCCTGTTGTAAAACAAAAACTTTTGCATCCAGTAGCAGAATTGTTAAAATTCACTAGAGCTTGATAAATTTTGAGTTTTTTTACACATTATTGATATACAAATTGCCTACGTTTTCCTAAATTTTTAGAATTTTTTGAGTTACATAAGTATGGTCAAAGTCCCAATTACTACAGACTGTTCTGTTTTTGACAAATTATGTTTTCGTTGAATTGTGTGCTTATTGTGATGAATCTATGGACTCACGGGGGTATAAGCCATGGTAAAGTTAGATTATAGTAGGTGTAATGCAATAATAAAATATTAATGTGTTTTCAACAGTACTTAAAGTGGCGATTTGCTTTATTATACTAGCGGATCTCACGAAGGTTTTGTTAAGTTTTGTGTGATTGAAGTTTTCAAGTTTTGGGTGAGATCATGGTGGATGAAGGAATAAGGAGTGAAAAGAGCTTAAGCTTGGGGATGCCCATGGCACCCCAAGGTAATATTCAAGGAGTACCAAGCAACTAAGCTTGGGGATGCCCCGGAAGGCATCCCATGTTTCTTCTAATGACCATCGGTAATTTTACTTGGAGCTATATTTTTATTCGTCACATATCATGAGTTTTGCTTGGAGCATCTTGTATTATATGAGTTTTGCTTTTTTTGCTTTTTAGTTTGTCACAATCATCCTTGCTGGACACACCTATTTGAGAGGGCCATAATGATGCTATGATTTGTTAGAATTGCTCTTTGTGCTTCACTTAAATTTTCTGAGCTATGGAATTGCTCTATTGCTTCACTTATATATTTCTGAGCACGGTGGTGGTCTAAATTTTGAAGAAATACTCTCATGCTTCACTTGATCATTTTGAGAGTTAGTATAATTTTAAAGAAATATCCTCTCATGCTTCACTTATATTATTTTGAGAGATGAAAATTTTGAAGAAATATTTATGCTCTTGTGCTTCACTAAAATTGTTTGAGAGCTTGTTATTTGCAATGATAATTTGCACAATATGAAATCTGTCCCAATGTGATAGATATTCAAGAGGGATACAATAAAAACTTTCATGAAGATCATTGGATATTAAAACTTGATTCCTTGAAATAGTTTTGAGGTATGGAGATAGTAATATGTGAGTCATGTTGGTGAGTAATTATGCTTTAGTAAGAATATTGGTGTTAAAGGTTTTTGGTCCCTATGCAGGTACGAAAGTCAATAGTTATGCAATGAAGTTACATCCTACTTGTGGTGCATTATTCGGTGTTAGTTATGTTCAATGCTCGTTTATGAATTTTTTCATTTTTTGGTTGGTTACTTCTCTATCTATTTGCTAGCCTTTCCTTGTACTAAGCGGGAATACTGCTTGTGCATCCAAACTCCTTAAACCAAGTTGTGCCAAATGAGTCCACCATACCTACCTATATGTGGTATTTCCATGCCGTTCCAAGTAAATTTGTATGTGCCAACTCTAACTTTCAAAATGAATTTCCATTTTGTGTGCCCGTACCGCTCATGAAGCGGCAGGGGGTGGCCAATATTTTACATGCTAGGTATGTTATTCTCAAGATGAGTGTTTATTCACTAGTTATTGCAGGACAGTGTGGCAGGTAATAGGGATGCCCAGTCCCGAAATGATTTTTTTATTCTGTTCAATAATAAATTCCTTGAAAAGTGTTGGTATGGAAGGCACCTTTGATGCGGCTAGCCATGGATTGTGAAAGAATGGTGGAAAAAAGGAATAAACTTTATTTTCTGTTTGGGGACCTCCTATGATTTATCTAGCATGGAAAGTATTGGGAATTTTTGATCATTTTCGTTCATAGGAAAAGCATGCCTCTCAAAACAATTTTTCCTCTCAATTTAAGCTTTGAGCTCTAGCACCTCTACAAATCTTTGCTTCCCTCTGCGAAGGGCCTATCTATTTACTTTTATGCAATTTTTATTTGTATTGAGTCTCCATCTTCTCTTATAAAGCACCAACTAGGGAACACTGTTATTATACTTATGCATTGGGCATAGCTAATATTTGAGTGTGCTTCGTTAATGGATCAATGATTGAGCATAATGGTTGATAACCCACAAGTATAGGGGATCACAACAGTTTTCGAGGGTAGAGAATTCAACCCAAATTTATTGATTCGACACAAGGGGAGCCAAAGAATATTCGCAAGTATTAGCAGTTGAGTTGTCAATTCAACCACACCTGAAAGACTTAATATCTACAACAAATTATTTAGTAGCAAAGTAGTATGATAGTAACGGTAACAGTGGCAATAGTAACAGTAGCAATTTTGTAGTGATCGTAATAGCAGCAGCAACGAAAGTAACTTAGCAAAGATCAATATGTGAAAAGCTCGTAGGCATTGGATCGGTGATGATAATTGTGTTGGATGATATTCATCATGTAGCAGTTATAACCTAGAGGGACGCAGAACTAGCTCCAATTCATCAATGTAATGTAGGCATGTATTCCATATATAGTCATATGTGCTTATGGAAAAGAACTTGCATGACATCTTTTGTCCTACCCTCCCGTGACAGCGGGGTCCATAAGGAAACTAAGGGATATTAAGGCCACCTTTTAATAGAGAACCGAAACAAAGCATTAGCACTTAGTGAATACATGAACTCCTCAAACTACGGTAATCACTGGATAGAATCCCAATTATTGTGACCTTGGGGTAAGCGGATCATAACTTGTAATAGGTGTGTATAACTTGCAAGATAGGATCAAGAACACACATATATTCATGAAAACATAATAGGTTCAGATCTGAAATCATGGCACTCAGGCCCTAGTGACAAGCATTAAGCATAGCAAAGTCACAGCAACATCAATCTCAGAACATAGTGATACTAGGCATCAAGACCTAACAAAACTAACTCGATTACATGATAAATCTCATCCAACCCATCACCGTACAGCAAGCCTACGAAGAAATTACTCACTCTCGGCGGTGAGCATCTTGAAATTGGTGATGGAGGAAGGATGATGATGACAACGGCGTCAAATTCCACCCTCCGGAGCCTTGAATGGACTCCAAATCAGCCCTCTCAATGAAGAACAGGAGGTTGCGGTGGCTCCATATCGTGAAACGCGATGAATCCTTCTCTCTGATTTTTTTTCTTGGCAAATAGGTATATACCACAAGCCTGGGAGGCGGGCCTTGGGGGGTAGGTGCGCCCCTAGAGCTTGTGGCTCCTAGGTGGCCCCCATCTGGTATAGTTTCCACCACTATTTTTATATATTCCACAAAAATTCTCCATAAATTTTCAGGTCAATCCAAGAACTTTGATTTATGCACAAAAATAACACCATGGCAATTCTGCTAAAAACAGCGTCAGTTTGGGTTAGTTCCATTCAAATCATGCATATTAGAGTCCAAAACAAGAGCAAAAGTGGTTGGAAAAGTAGATACGATGGAGACGTATCAACTCCCCCAAGCTTAACTCATTGCTTGTCCTCAAGAAATTCAGTTAACAAACTGAAAGTGATAAAGAAAAAGTTTTACAAACTCTATTTGGTCTTGTTGTTGCAAATATGACTACCCATGTTTAGGTTTTCAGCAAAGATTATGAACTAACCATATTCACCATAACATTTAGGTCTCATATTTACTCATATCAATGGCATAACCAACTAGTGAGTATATCTCGGATGACAACACTTTTTCAAAACAATCATGATATAATATGATATAATGGTATCTCGCTAGCCCTTTCTGAGACCGCAAAACATAAATGCAGAGCACCCCCGAAGATCAAGCACTGACTAGACATTATAATTCATGGCAAAAGACAGTCACACTCATACTCAACATCAACTAAAAACAAAGCATATAAATGACAATAGTGCTCTCCAGCTGGTGCTTTAATAAGAAGATGATGACTCAACAATAAAAGTAAATAGATAGGCCCTTCACAGAGGGAAGCAGGGATTTGCAGAGGTGCCAGAGCTCGAAGCTTTTAAAATAGAGATGAATATAATTTTGGGAGGTATGCTTTCATTGTCAACGCAACGACCAAGAGATGTCACTATCTTCCATCCTAGACACATTATAGGCGGTTCCCAAACAGAAAGGTAAAGTTTTACTCCCCCTCCACCAACAAACACAAGCCATGGCTAGCCGAATCCTTGGGTACCCTCCATACCAACAACAATTAGGGGGAGTTTACTTTCATTATTATATTTTGATTTTGATTTTTATCATAGGACTGGGCATCCCGATTACCAGCCACTTTCTCATGAATGACAAGTGAATAAAAACTTATCATGAGAATAACCCACCTAGCATGGAAGATACTGACAGCCCCCTATCGCTAGATGAGCGATTTGGGCATACAAAACATATTATTATTTGAAGATTTAGAGTTTGGCACGTGCAAGTTTACTTGGAATGGTAGGTAAATACCGCATATAGGTTGGTATGGTGGACTCATATGGAATAACTTTGGGTTTAAGGAAGTGGATGAAAAAGCCGTATTCCTGCTTAGTACAAGTGAAGGCTATCAAATAGATTGAGGAGCGACCAAGTAGAGAGCAACAACGGCATAAACATGCATTGAGGTTAATCAACATTGAATGCAAGCATGAGTAGGATATAAAATACCATGAACATAAAAATCGTAGAGGCTATGTTGGTTTTGATTTAACTACATGCGCGGACATGTGCTAAGTCAAGCCACTCAAATCATTTAGAAGAGGGTACCATCCTATCATACTACATCATAACCATTTTAAATGCATGTTGAGACGCAAGATAAACCATTATCCACTCCTAGCTATTTAATCATGGCATGAGTAACTATGATCTCCAATTGTTATTGCAAACATGTTTCATTCATAATAGGCCGAATCAAGAACGATGAGCTAAACATATTTATAAAAACAAGATAGGTCGAGTTCATACCAGCTTTTCTCCACCTCAATCATTTCATCAAATTTCGTCATTATTGGCTTTCACGTGCAGTGGACTAAGCTGGAATCAGCAATCATTTATTCAAAGGAGAAGACAAGGTAATATGGGCTCTTTGTTAGATCAACAATAACGCATATGAGAGCCACTCAACACTTTCATCGTGGTCTTCACCTTACGAACAAAAGAAAAGAAAAGAATTTCAAAGAAACACACTGAAATATTTTTGGAGTTCTTTATTTTTCTAAAAGAAGCAAAACGAAAGAAAAACGAAAATGAGAAAACTATATACACGGGCAGACTCCCAACAAGCAAAAGAAGAACGAGAAATCTTTTTGGATTTTCTTTTAATATTACTAACTACTAAACAAAATAAACTAGAGAGAAAAACCGAGAAGAAACGAGAAATATTTTTGGCTTTTCGCAAAAAAAATCGAACACACAAGAAGAAAGCAAGAAAAATAAACTAACATGGATTATGCAATGGAAACGGATGAACACCGACAACTGGAATGAATGTGTGAACATGAATGTAACGTCAGTGAGAGATACATACTCCCCCAAGCTTAGGCTTTTGGCCTAAGTTGGTCTATGGCTACGGCTGGCCAGGCTGATGTCCAAAGTCGTAGTTGGGGTTGAACTGGATTACAGCTGCCACCGCTTGGCGGGATGCCTTGTTGAGGCGAGTGGTCTCCCTCGCCCTCTCATACTCGTCTGCATCCTCTCTAAGTATGGAATACCTCCCTTTTACCTGAAAGTCAAAGAAAGTAGGAGCGGGAAGCGTAATATGGAAGATGAGACACCTGTCAAAGATTAGTCTGTACTGAAAAGGAAAGTCGCCCCACTCAAGAAATTGGAAATGCTCCATAGCGGCATAATCAAGGAAAGTTGGTGGTAACTGAGTATCATCATTTCTTTTAGGTACCCCCAGATAATCAGCTAAACGAGTGGCATAAATTCCGCCAAAGAAATCTCCATCTAAGGCATTATTATGTAGCCGGCGTGCAACAATAGCCCCTAAGTTATATCGTTTATCATTCATTACTATGCTCTTAAGAACACTCAAATCGGAAGCACAAAGGTGGAAATGGTCAGGTTTACCATTAATGCATCTACCTATGAAGAGAGCAAAATAATGTAAAGCAGGAAAGTGAATGCTCCCTATAGTAGCTTGTGTTATGCTTCTAGTTTCACCCATAGTGATGCTAGCAAGGAATTCGACGCAATCAGATTTATGAGGTTCAGTATAAATGCCCCATTGCGGATTTTTGCATGCTTCATTAAATTCTTCAAGGTCCATGCAAAATGGTTTATCGTAAAGATTAAATAGAACAAAATGTGTATTGCGATGGACTGAATACTCAAATCTCCGCACAAAAGAATCAGTGAGATTGTAATACTGCAAGCACTTACCTGACAAGAAGTCCGTCAGGCCGGCATTGTGCACGTACATATCAAATTCTTCCTTGAAACCTACGTGAGTCATGAAATAATCCGACGGACATTTGCAAGGTTGCACTAGAGCTTCCCTTGGTGGTTTGAGGTCCGGCTCACGTATAGCGAGCCTTGGGGATTTCTTGCTCGAGGAACCACCTTGGAACATTTTCCTAAACATTTTCCCTCTCTGAAAATTTCTGGAAAAAAATTAGTGACTCAAAATAAAAGTGAACAAAACTCAACAAAATTGATAGCAACTACTCCTACAAGTGTCTAGAGGCCATATCTTGCACCAAAACTAGTTTGAACAATATAAATTTGACATGCAAGCTCAAGAACATGGTCACCAACAGTTGCTAAATGTGCAAATAATAAACCGCTAGAACAAGAACTAATTTGGCCAACGAAGGAGTCACATACCAATGAGCAATCCCCCAAAACAGTTTCAAAATCAAAGCTCTGAGCAAGGAGATCGAAAATGGCAGCAAGGAGCAAGAACATGGGTTTGAACATCTTGGTGATTTTTTATGGAGGAAGAAGAAGAGCATGGGTGGCTGGAATAAGTGAGGGGCATACGTGGGCCCCACAAGCTTGCTGGGCACGCCCTGTGAGCTTGTGGCTCACAGGTGCACCTCCTGGGGTGTGTTCAGTGCCAATATTTTTCAAATATTATAGAAAAAATCATACTAAATTTTCAGGGCATTTGGAGAACTTTTATTTCCTGGTCATTTTTTATTGCACGGAAAATTCGAAAAATAACATAATTATAGCATTTCTAGTTTACAAATTCTAAATAACAGAAAGTAAAAAGTGGGTACAAAAATTTGTGTTTACTAAATTCATCGATCACATGCCCGTCAAAAGGAATCCTTTAATAAGGTTGATCAAGTCTTATTAACAAACTTCTTCTGAATGACATGAAACTGAAGAATCTTCATATAACACTAGGTTAGCTCAATGAGGATATGCATGTCCCCAACAATAAGATTTCATATTTCTTTTTGACAGTAGGAAGAGGGAATTCAAAACCTCCCATGGTAATTGTTGAAAGTTTTCCAATAGAATTGATACTATTCACTTGAGGTTGTTTCTTCAGAAAGTGCATCGTATGATCATTACCATTGACATGAAAAGTGATATTGCCTTTGTTGCAATCAATAATAGCCCATGCAGTGTTCAAAAAGGATCTACCAAGGATGCTCGACATACTATCGTCCTCGGGTATATGAAGCATAACAAAGTCCGTTAAGAGAGTAACGTTTGCAACTATGACAGACACATTCTCGGGTATAGCGGTTGATTTATCAACTATTTGCAAAGAGAGTTCAGTTGGTGTCAACTTATTCAAATCAAGTCTTCAATATAAAGAGAAAGGCATAACACTACCACCGGCTCCTAGATCACACAAAGTATACTACAAAAAAAAAGACACATCCGTGACATTTTGGGCCGGACGAATTTTTTTCCTGTCATGCTTATGACACTTCTATGACGATAATTGTGACAAAACCCGGTATCATCATAGATGTGGTGGGCTCCTACTTCTATGACAAAAAATCATGACAGAAAATGGGCTTTTCGTCCTGGGCGGGCCGGAGACGCAGCTGCATGACATCCTTTGGGCCGTCCATGACGGAAAAAACCGTGGTAGAAGCGAGGGCGAGGAAAATATCGGGGAGTTCCCGTTTACGATGGGTGGTCGGGGGCCGAGCGATGCGCGTTTCTCTCATACATGTACGCACGTGGGTGCGAGGCGTTGGGCTCTAACTGAACCCGAGCGAGGTGTTCGCTTACTTAACCCGAGCGATTGCACTGCAGGCTACGCGTTACTGAACCCGAGCGATCGATTGATGGCTGTTAACTGAACCGATCGAGCGATTCCTTCGCTACTGCTTCTAACTGAAGCTGATCGAACCTGTTGCCTCTTGATGAACAATGAGCGTTGTTGGGGGGCGGGGGGTTGGATGAACAGTTCCCGGTGGGGGGTTGGATGAACAGGACCCTGTGGTGTTGCCGCTAAATGAACAGGACCCCGATCGATCGAGCCGGTTGGAGGGCTGGATGAACAGGACCCCGCGGAGAGGGCTGGTTGAACAGTAGCCGGTGGAGGACCGGTGGAGGCTAGATGAACAGGAGCCCGTGGATGAACAGTTGCAGGTGGAGGCTGGAGGAGGTTGACGGTGGATGAACAGTTGCCCGTGGAGGCTGGAGAACGTCGACGGTGGAGATGAACAGTATCCCGTGGAGTCCCATTTGGTGGTACGCCACACCCGTCCCGATGAACAGGACCCCTGTTTCGACCGTAGCGCTCCAACACAAGTCTGTTTCCTTTGTTTTGTGGTACGCCACACCCCTCCCGATCAACAGGACCCCGTGTCGACCGTAGGAGGTCTAAGAGAAGTACTTTTCCTCCGTTTTGCAGTACGCCAGACCCCTCCCGATGAACAGGATCCCGTTTTGACCGTGGCCGGTCGAACACAAGGTCGTTTCCTCTGTTCTGCGGTACGCCAGGCCTCATTTTGATTGGCTGTTCCGTCCAAGCCGGTTGGCTCCCGATGAACACAACGTATTCCATTGCCTCCCGATGAACATGACGCATTCCATTGCCTCCCCATGAACACGACGACGACACAGTTTCTCTGTTCCGACCCAGCCATGTACACGAGCCCTGGCCGTACGTATGCGCGAGTAGGCGTTCGAGACCCGGCCCGTATGCACGTACATGGCCATATTTTTGGCGTGTGTCTGTATGTATGTGTACACGGTTTAGACGGGACAGCCTGAACTGCTACGTGGGGGGCTCTACTATGACATGTGCCGCTACTTACTCGGCCACGGTTCATCGTTGCAGAGCGACCGATCGACCAGTATGTACGTACACGTTCCGACAAGACAGACAACAGTACATATGCTTTGACCGGGTGGGTCCCAGCTATCAGGGAGGATAAGGACGCACTTCCTTGCGTGCGAAGATATAGCTACTGGGTACCAGCTGTCAGGGGGGATTTTTTTTTTGCCCGTAATAAGGACACACTTCCTTGCGTGCGAAGATGTAGCTGGTGGGTCCCAGCAGTCAGGGGGAGAAAACATTATTTTTTAGGGTAAAAAGGATGCAGTTGCATGCATGCGTCCATGGGCGTGGTGCGTCCCCACTGTCAGCCTCTCACGTACAGTCATCTTCTGATGACTCTCGTCTGTTGACCACGTTGACCACACCGTGCCGAGCACACCAAGGCCGATGGACGCCGGCGAGGCCCCAGACCGGAATGACCCGGAGATGGGGAAGATGCGGCAGTGGAGTCGCAGATGGAGAGGAGTGGGAAACTTGACTAGTTCGGGTGTGCGGCAGCACTGCCGCGGTGCCACCCACGGGAGACAGGAGCAAGAACAGAGGTTGAAGAAGGAGCACGGCTGTTGGATTAACATCCAACGGTCCAGCTGCTAGAATCATTTGTTGATTAAGTTGACAAAGCCCTGCGTACACGTCTGCTTAATAGGCCCACAAGTCAGCCACCAAATCTGCGGGTCCCAGCTGTCAACGGGAGGAATAATTTTTTCGCATAACAAGGAGGCACTTTCTTCCGTGCGAAGATACAACTGGTGGGTCCCAGCTATCAGGGGGAGGAAACATTTTTTTCAGCTTAATAAGGAGGAACTTTCCTTGTGTGCGACCATGGACCTCATGGGTCGCATCCGTCAGGCTCTCCACGTACAGTCCTCTTCCGATGACTCTCGTTTGTTGACCATGCCGCATCGAGCGCAGCGAGGCGGTGGACGACGGTGAGGCCCCGGACGGGAATGACCCAGAGATGGGAAGACGCGGCAGTGGAGTCGCAGATTGAGAGGAGTACAAGAGTTATAACTGGTTCTGGTGCAGCATGGGGCTGCAGTCGATGGAGAATAACTGGAGGTGTGGAGGGGTGGAGGGATAGCATGGCCGGTGGTGGGGCAGCGCTTCACAGTGATGCGTGCTAAGCAGAGCCGCTAGCCACCGGAGGCCGGACCAGGCGATCCCGGCGACGCTGGAGGAAGAAGACGAGAGATTGAAGGTGCATGCCGGCAGTTGGATATAAATCCAATGGCTGTGGATGTCATAATCATTTGTTGACCAAGTTGACAACGCCTGCGTAGGCTTCGACTTATTGGCCCACATGTCAGCCTGCAAAAATGTGGCATATACTTAACCTATGTTTTCTAGAATGTACAGTCCATTTGCTGGGCTGGGTGAACAAATAATTTCGTGTCAATGCGGCCCATTTAATATTTTCTAAGAAATCCCAGCCCATTTGCACTTTCTTGAAATCCACGAATTAGCTCGGCTCGTTCTATATATAATGTTAGGTTAGAAGGAGCAATTAATATCAAAAAACAAACCGAAGCGACACATTTATATATATATAATTAACAAATGAGCGAGTTATTGCTCAAAATAAAAATGAGCGCGTTATTATTACATTGGTCCTTAAAAGCTTCGCAAGCTTTTGTACGCAATCACCAGGATTTTCCTTGCCCGTGAGTCAAAACAACCAGGATTTTCCTTGCCAACTTCTATTAAACATTTACTTTTATAAGTTAATAACACGTGGGATGTTTTTATAATGTATATATAAGTCTCTATAAAATTTACAATAATAGTAATAATATAAATATATATATAATGTGGTTAGAAGGGAAAACATAAATTGGACACAGAATTATTATTCCTACATATAGATAAATAGAACAGAGATGTGCATTTTATTAAAAAAATACATTGGGCTGCCGATCTTTAAGAAAAAGTAAAACCTACGCTGGGAGGCCCATAGGCCGGTATGGACCTCAAAAAATAAGTTGAAACCACTGTCTCCGTATGTCGTGGGCTACACATGTTCAAAAACAAAACCTAGGCCTAGCCGATACTTGTTCGCCCTCTGGAAAAAATGATACCAGCTAGATCCCCGAGCAAACTGGATTAAAGAGGGGGCTGGCGGCGCGACTGAAGAAGCACATCAGGAGCAATTTTTCTTCTTTAGTGGATGGCTCTCGATGGTGTTTTTTACTTGCCTCTGCACCATACAACTTGTATTTTTAGCCTCCCAGTCCGTGGCGGACCTGCATCCCATTTGCTGGGCGGGCCAACCTACAGAAACCAGCACTCGATTTTTCATCAAGCCCCAAAAACATCGCAGTACTATGTTTGTTTTGAGGCTGAAAACATTACGGCAGGGGTTGAGCGGGGGAGGGGGGAAGACAAAGCAAAAATATTAAAAAGAGCTGATGCACCGTTGCTACCCTAACAAAGCAGGTGCAATTCTTCCCGGGAAGAAGGTGTGCCATTGACGCCTACACGTAACAAATCCCACAGTAGACATACTAACAAGTTCACACACAAGTACAACAGAAAAGGTAAACATTCGTATCAAACTCAGGTTCACAGGACACGTTCATATTCATAGCCAACATTCAGAATCAACAACTCAAAAGATTCATATATACACAAGTTCAGCATGTCTATGCATCCAAATGATTGATAGATCACACGACAATATTCATAGATAATTCACAAAAAGATTCAGATATACACAAGTTCAGTATGTTTATGCATCCAAATGATTGAGATCACAACCAATATCATCCATGGACGAACTTTAATTACCTAGGGTACAGACTGGTAAATGGTGTTTAGTCGGAGGTACTTATTGCTAAAACTAATGCTTGTACGAGTAAACTTTCGAGTACATAAGAGGCAGCATAGACAATCTGAACTTTGCTTGTAGATTTATCCTCAAATAGTGGCCTCGTGCCAAGGGAGGTTTGAGCAACTTGGCCACTACTTTCATCCAACTAGTTTACTGGCTCATCTTGGTCCTGTAGCTCGCCAAAATTCTACATTGCAGACAAGAAAGGAGGCGGTTGAGAAAATGAACCACCCAAATTTTTTGTGCAGTTCAACTGAAATGGAGCATCCATGGCGTGCATACTGATTAAGTGCCAGATGAATATACGCGTCAACCAACTTGTCTGGAATATTTAGACTCCATGCCATATAGTTCGCTACCATATGTGCCGATAACCAAAAGGCACAAGTTGGGACCAAAGACTGGACTGCGTTTTTCTAGGCTATGCGCCAAGCAATATTTTTGGCGTTCACTCTCCTAAAATACTTGGAGTTTGACAACTGGTTGACGCCGGTTGGTACTCGAATGAATATAGGCACTTCTTCTTGTCAACATCGATGCTTGTCTGAGTGAACTTTGGATCACATAGCAGCAGCATAAGTATCTGTCCATCTGATATTTTTGTGCAGTTCTACTGAAATCACCCAATGTAATGATTTGCCTGCGAGTTCAGGCTCCAAGTTACTCCTTTATGAAATCGGCAAACAGTAGCACAATACCAAATTACCAATACATATGACAAGCACAATAATCAGGATAAAGACCAGTACCAACCTGTGTGAGGTAGCATATCAATTACTATTTCCTTTGACTGGAAGCCGAGATAAGCCAAGCGACTGACATCAAAGGAAGGAAGCAAGTCCAGATTAGCGACTGACAGGAAAGGAAGGAAGTTGTCGAGGCAATGAAGCACCCAAAGTTTTTGTGCAGTTCCACCAAAATCAAGCATCCCTGTTGGCACATATATTGAGGGGGTGAGATTACTGTAATAGTGGGACTAGTTGATGAAACATACATGAACAAATAGAAGCACCCTCATTATCTTAATGGGTAAAGTTAGCAACATAGTAGTCTTGCTTAAAGAGTGGTATTAGTTTAGTTAATTAGTGCCAATTAGCTCAACACTCAAAGCATTGCCATGTATCATAGGTTGCAAAACTTTAACGTGCAAAGATAAAGGAGTTTCTCATGACAGTAGCACGATACAAATAGAGATGACAGCAAACTAATATGGATGAAGGCTTTAGGCCGGTACCAACCTGAGCAAAAAAGCTTATTCATGTAGTCCCAGAAGAGATGATAAAGCACTCACTGGAATCACTCAATAGTATATATTTTTGTGCACTTCAAATGTATGGTTGAAATCACTCTTTTTTACCAGTGCTGAGATTATATCGAAAGATTATCAAGAACTTCCAGCAGAGTTAAAGCACTAGCTGGGATACAGTTCATTGTATTGTCTTGTGTAGTTCCACTAAAATGTATGATTGGCACAACATGGTCCCTGTTTGCACAAGTAGGAACAAGGTGAAACCTTCATTAGCTTAGTGAGAAAGGATAAAAAGACATTAGCATATTACTCTAACAGTAGCATCAAATTCATGATGGACAATACGCAAAACATTGCCTCATTGAACCAATGGCAATAAATTGACATGCAAAACAATAGCACTATTTTGTCATGACACTACCAATATTTCCTCCCTGCTCCACCACATGATTCACCTCCATAGACAAACATACACACGTACATGATTCAGCATAGGATGCTACTAAAGATTTGTTTAACTCCGTCAGGAAAATTAGGCAGCAATAAATTAGGGTACTTAAGTACTCCTAATTAATTAAGTGACCTTGCAGGAGAGACAGCAGAAGTGGAAGGGCTCCCTGGAGGATCGTCTCACATGTAAGGTAGACGTTGCCGGAGCCCTTGAATGGCCTCGACTGAGGCCTCAGGCTTCAGCAAGATCACCTTGGCACTGTTTATTCTTCTTCTTCTTCTTCCTCTTCATGCTCTGTTTCTCTTTCTCCTCACCAGTTGGTGAAACCAAGTACATGATTGGCCTTCTATTTCCGAATTGGTTTTGTCAGTGAGGGAGTACAAGTATAGTAGTAAACAATAACATTATTTTCTCATGGCAATCGCAAAATAGAGATGAACACATGCATTAAATATCATTCTTACCTAAAGGAAGGTTATGGTGCCAATATGGATGATGAGGATTCGAACACATATCTCCCTTTGTGCAGTTCCATCAAAATGAACCAACTGTTCCATTCTGACATTCCAGTTAGACAGCACAAAAGTCACTTCTTTTAAGAAGTGTTTTGTGATGTGCACCAAAAGTTCACAACAACAACCAGGTGAAATGGATATCCCTGTTTGCACAAAAAGCTACAGAGGAAACAGAGTCTCAAACAATTACAGGCAAAAACATTTGGCTAAACTTGTCATGGCTTATAACAGTGGCATGGCTTCATTTTACCAGGGGCATTAGATTAAGAACAGCTAAATATTTGGTATAAGGGCATGGGACAGTGGGTGCACCAGCAGTCCAGCACCATGTACCTAAATAGGGGCATAAAGTGGTGATTCAGAGTTTGTTGCCCCGAGAAATAAACATCCAAGAAACATATCTGGGTTGGTCCCATTTTTGTTCACTCTAGCCACCTACTCCTATGTGTGGATAGCAAATCTAGTCCTGGTCATACCACTGTGTACAGCGTTTCCCCTATATTTCCCTTTTCGACCAATAGACCGGTTGGATGACCAGTCTGTACTACTTTCACCCCCTTTCCTTCCTGTTTGTACCAAGTTCGATGTACATACTAAATTCCCCACCCCCACTTAATTTCTTGTTTAAACCAAGTACATGATTCGACTCCATGAAGTAGCTTTACCTATAACAATACAAGAAAAAAATAGGTGACATTGGACCATCTGATCGAGAGGGGCTGAGAGGTAGAAAATGATGCACATGCAGCGACGTAGTGAGCTGGGGAAGTAGAGCTAGGGCGGTTTCAAAGGAAGATATACCTGAAGGTTGTCGGGATGTGGATAGGTGGGCGGCGGGAGGCCGGATCCGCCCACACTAGGGCAATGACGAAGGGATCGGAGGACCTCCCGCGCCGGCGCTCGACCAGAGATAACAATGCGGCCGGCAGTGGGTCCCCTCCCTCGCTGTCGGCGACGGCCTAAATGCTGCCCCTCGTCCCCTTCACCAGCGGAGGGCGATACATCCGGATCTGTAACCAGCGGTGAGGATAGAAAGACAATGTTTTTTGAAGGGAGAAAGACAGTGTTACCACCACTATCTTGTTTAGATCTGGAGAGGATGAGAGTGTGTGAATAGAGCAACCCTAGCAAGCAAGCGCGGAGGCTCCGGCCTATATATACATAGTGGGGTAGTTTTCCTTTTTCACTCCATCAAAACAATTGTTTAAAATTGTGTACGTGCCAGGTCGCCGTTTTTTTAGTTGTTGATTGTTTTTTTGAGATAGCTACCCGCTTATTCCAAGTGATGTTACGGTGTGCCAGGTCGCACTTTGTATCATTCAAGTCTGGTACAAGACCCTCCATTAAATGAACAACCACCCTATCGTAAAATTTGTGAACAAGCCCACGGCTAAAATTATCGAAAACGTGGGCTGCCCCAACATGCATTATTCTTTATATTTTCCATGTGGGAGTATCCTCAAAACAAAATGTGAGAGTACAATATTTATTGGGCCCCTTAGTAATTGGTGCTAAATTTTGACCAAAGATTTAACTGACAAAATGT
Source organism: Aegilops tauschii subsp. strangulata (assembly GCF_002575655.3). NCBI lineage: Eukaryota > Viridiplantae > Streptophyta > Magnoliopsida > Poales > Poaceae > Aegilops > Aegilops tauschii. Next base: position 371,607,773 of record NC_053036.3, read on the forward strand.
TAGTGCATGTTAACAAAAATTATATCGTTTGATTCATATTTGAACATAGGTTTCAATGATGTAAATTTTTGTGACATGCGTGAACATTTGGTTAGTTAAATTTATTGTCAAAATTTGGCAAGGTGCATTAACTCAACACATGCAAGTATCAAAAGGGAAGTCACGGCATGCATGCGTTGTAATTAATACATCGGTAAACGCATATTATTGAAATATATCGAGTGCAGTGCTTTGATGTGTCGTGTCAACTTGTACAAGACCGAGAAGTTTGATTACTACAACGCCCTCTCCCTCGCGGACTGAGCTCCGGTGCCTTAACTGCACCTGCCTTTGGCCGTATGACGGGTGGGCAACCCACCTGTTGGGTCCACCTGTCATACACGCAAAAGCAGGAGCAGTAAGTCGATGAAGTTGCATCCCTCCCTCGCCCATGAGCGTGGTGGCTGGCAGGACTAGGAGAAGCTTTCGCTACACGCTCTCCCTCCCGCACGCGGTGGACATGCAGTAGTTCAATCGGTGTCAAATGGCCAGAAGCATACTGTAGTACTCCTCCACTGTAGTAGTACTCCATCATTGTTCGACTTCTCAAAGAGGCGAAGAGCCAAGTGCAGCCCGGACGCTCGTGTGGCAGTTTCATGTGTACTAGAGTAGTGTAGGATAGCATGTACCGTGCCTGTAAGCTTAAAATCATTGGGTTCGGCTCCATGCTATGCGGCCGTATCGAAGCATTTTTTGTTGATTAAAATAATCTTCTGGCCCTACCTGTCATCCTGGTGATTGTAGTTTACACGCTCATCTGGTCAAGACAGGAATATATATTTTAATTTGTGGTGTGGTAAATGTTAGAGGTTGCAGCAAATATATTGTACACTGCGGGTCTTTCAGCCAAGTTTAGAGGCAAGCATGTGGGGCTAGTACTATGATGTGTCGCGTCAACTCGTACAACGAGGAGAAGCTTGATTTTACTACTACACGCCTTCTCCCTCGCCCATGCGCGCGGTGGCTCGCAGACGAGGACATGCTTTTGCTTATACTCCCTCCTTTCCGGTTTATAGGGCTCAATTAAAAAATCTCACCAACCAAGGTAGATGGTGAGTGGTGGAATACTTTTTGTAATTTGCAAAAGCACGCAATTAATGCTCTTGTTTTCCTCAAAAATGTATGTTTACCAATGTATTAATTGCAATGCATGCATGCATAAAGTACATGCATTGGTCAATTTTCTCTTAATACCTGCATGCAATTATTTAAAGCACCTTGGAATCTGAAATTGTGATGGGGAACAACCAAATTGAGTATAAAATGGAAAAAACTAAGATTTTGAGATAAGCCCTATAAGCCGGAAAGGAGGGAGTACTACAACAAGCTATCCCTCCCGCACGCGGTGGACGTACATGCAGCAGTGGATTCGATACTGTAGAAGTAGTAGTAACATCATTGTTCGTCTTCTCGAAGAGCCGAAGAGCCAAGTGCAACCCGAACATGGCAGTTGCGAACGCTCGTGTGGCAGTCTTTGTGTAGGGGTGGGGCATGGTGCGGTGCCTTGGAGCACGCATATAGCCAAGCTCTTGCATGAGACAAAATTGCTATTTAAGCCCACTATTGTAGTACTAGGACTTGCTAGTATAGCCCTGTAAACCGGAAAGGAGTATTTGCCTTTCTAGAGATTTCAACAAGTGACTAGACTACACCCTAAATGAGTAAGTAAGTAGTACATATGGAGCAAAATGAGTGAATCTACACCAGAAATAAATACGTAGTTCTCTCGTTTTCCTCTCCGCCTTGGTCGCGGTGCACAATATTGAGTACTCCTATATGACTAGCCGCTCTATCTACATGCGGGACATCAAAGCATCCGGGCCCGTGTGCCATCCGCCAAATCACAGCGAGGTGCTACAGTCGAGACTCACCGGTCACCCTGGTGTGGCCGTCATGACCCGTCATATCACAAAACCCACACCTTTACCAGAAGTGGTAAAGTGGCCTCGAAGTTGGACTGGACGAAGCAACCATCATTTCACTGGAACGCTCGTTGAAGCCCTTTCTCCCTTTTCTTGAAGAAAACCTCACTCCAGGCTACTCACTTCTGCCATTTTTCTTCTGTACCGATGAAGGAAAGGTCGGCGAATCAGTGATGCTACTATATTTTCATTCCTAGAATCTGTTGTGGATCGTAGCAGAAATTTAAAATTTTCTACGCATCACCAAGATCAATCTATGGAGTCATCTAGCAACGAGAGAGATGAGTGCATCTACATACCCTTGTAGATCGCGAGCGGAAGCGTTCAAGTGAACGGGGTTGATGGAGTCGTACTCGTCGTGATCCAAATCACCGATGACCGAGCGCCGAACGGACGGCACCTCCGCGTTCAACACACGTACGGAGCAGCGACGTCTCCTCCTTCTTGATCCAGCAAGGGGGAAGGAGAGGTTGATGGAGATCCAGCAGCACGACGGCGTGGTGGTGGAAGTAGCGGGGATCTCGGCAGGGCTTCGCCAAGCTCAGCGAGAGGGAGAGGTGTCACGGGAGGGAGAGGGAGGCGCCAGGGGCTGTGGTGCGGCTGCCCTCCCTCCCCCCTCCTATATATAGGCCTCTTGGGGGGCGCCGGCCCTGGGAGATCTGATCTCCAAGGGGGGCGGCGGCCAAGGGGTGGCTTCCCCCCAAGCCAAGTGGGGGGCGCCCCCACCCCTAGGGTTTCCAACCCTAGGCGCAGGGGGAGGCCCAAGGGGGGCGCACCAGCCTACCAGGGGCTGGTTCCCCTCCCACTTCAGCCCATGGGGCCCTCCGGGATAGGTGGCCCCACCCGGTGGACCCCCGGGACCCTTCCGGTGGTCCCGGTACAATACCGGTAACCCCCGAACTTTCCCGGTGGCCGAAACTGGACTTCCTATATATAATTCTTCACCTCCGGACCATTCCGGAACTCCTCGTGACGTCCGGGATCTCATCCGGGACTCTGAACAACTTTCGGGTTACCGCATACTAATATCTCTACAACCCTAGCGTCACCGAACCTTAAGTGTGTAGACCCTACGGGTTCGGGAGACATGCAGACATGACCGAGACGACTCTCCGGTCAATAACCAACAGCGGGATCTGGATACCCATGTTGGCTCCCACATGTTCCACGATGATCTCATCGGATGAACCACGATGTCGAGGATTCAATCAATCCCGTATACAATTCCTTTTGTCAATCGGTACGTTACTTGCCCGAGATTCGATCGTCGGTATCCCAATACCTCGTTCAATCTCGTTACCGGCAAGTCACTTTACTCATACCGTAATGCATGATCCCGTGACCAAACACTTGGTCACATTGAGCTCATTATGATGATGCATTACCGAGTGGGCCCAGAGATACCTCTCCGTCATACGGAGTGACAAATCCCAGTCTCGATCCGTGTCAACCCAACAGACACTTTGAGAGATACCTGTAGTGTACCTTTATAGTCACCCAGTTACGTTGTGATGTTTGGTACACCCAAAGCACTCCTACGGCATCCGGGAGTTACACGATCTCATGGTCTAAGGAAATGATACTTGACATTGGAAAAGCTCTAGCAAACGAACTACACGATCTTTGTGCTATGCTTAGGATTGGGTCTTGTCCATCACATCATTCTCCTAATGATGTGATCCCGTTATCAATGACATCCAATGTCCATAGTCAGGAAACCATGACTATCTGTTGATCAACGAGCTAGTCAACTAGTGGCTTACTAGGGACACGTTGTGGTCTATGTATTCACACATGTATTACGATTTCCGGATAACACAATTATAGCATGAACAATAGACAATTATCATGAACAAGGAAATATAATAATAACCATTTTATTATTGCCTCTAGGGCATATTTCCAAAAGTCTCCCACTTGCACTAGAGTCAATAATCTAGTTACATTGTGATGAATCGAACACCCATAGAGTTCTGGTGTTGATCATGTTTTGCTCTAGGGAGAGGTTTAGTCAACGGATCTGCTACATTCAGGTCCGTATGTACTTTACAAATATCTATGTCTCCATTTTGAACACTTTCACAAATGGAGTTGAAGTGACGCTTGATATGCCTTGTCTTCCTGTGAAACCTGGGCTCTTTGGCAAGGGCAATAGCTCCAGTGTTGTCACAGAAGAGAGTCATCGGGCCCGACGCATTGGGAATCACCCCTAGGTCGGTAATGAACTCCTTTATCCAGATTGCTTCCTGTGCTGCCTCTGAGGCCGCCATGTACTCCGCTTCACATGTAGATCCCGCCACGACGCTTTGCTTGCAACTGCACCAGCTTACTGCCCCTCCATTCAAAATATACACGTATCCGGTTTGTGACTTAGAGTCATCCAGATCTGTGTCGAAGCTAGCGTCGACGTAACCCTTTACGACGAGCTCTTCGTCACCTCCATATACGAGAAACATATCCTTAGTCCTTTTCAGGTACTTCAGGATATTCTTGACCGCTGTCCAGTGTTCCATGCCGGGATTACTTTGGTACCTTCCTACCAAACTTACGGCAAGGTTTACATCAGGTCTGGTACACAACATGGCATACATAATAGAACCTATGGCCGAGGCATAGGGGATGACACTCATCTTTTCTCTATCTTCTGCCATGGTCGGGCATTGAGCCGTGCTCAATTGCACACCTTGCAATACAGGCAAGAACCCCTTCTTGGACTGATCCATATTGAACTTCTTCAATATCTTGTCAAGGTACGTACTCTGTGAAAGACCAATGAGGCGTCTTGATCTATCTCTATAGATCTTGATGCCTAATATATAAGCTGCTTCTCCAAGGTCCTTCATTGAAAAACACTTATTCAAGTAGGCCTTTAAACTTTCCAAGAATTCTATATCATTTCCCATCAATAGTATGTCATCCACATATAATATGAGAAATGCTACAGAGCTCCCACTCACTTTCTTGTAAACACAGGCTTCTCCATAAGTCTGTAAACCCAAACGCTTTGATCATCTCATCAAATCGAATGTTCCAACTCCGAGATGCTTGCACCAGCCCATAGATGGAGCGCTGGAGCTTGCATACCTTGTTAGCATTCTTAGGATCGACAAAACCTTCCGGCTGCATCATATACAATTCTTCCTTAAGAAAGCCGTTAAGGAATGCCGTTTTGACGTCCATTTGCCATATCTCATAATCATAGAATGCGGCTATTGCTAACATGATTCGGACGGACTTCAGCTTCGCTACGGGTGAGAAAGTCTCATCGTAGTCAACCCCTTGAACTTGTCGATAACCCTTAGCAACAAGTCCAGCCTTATAGATTGTCACATTACCATCCGCGTCTGTCTTCTTCTTAAAGATCCATTTATTTTCTATGGCTCGCCGATCATCGGGCAAGTCAGTCAAAGTCCATACTTCGTTTTCATACATGGATCCTATCTCGGATTGCATGACTTCAAGCCATTTGTTGGAATCCGGGCCCACCATCGCTTCTTCATAGTTCGAAGGTTCACCGTTGTCTAACAACATGATTTCCATGACAGGGTTGCCGTACCACTCTGGTGCAGAACGTGTCCTCGTGGACCTACGAAGTTCAGCAGTAACTTGATCTGAAGCTTCATGATCATCATCATTAACTTCCTCCCCAGTCGGTGCAGGGACCACAGGAACATCTTCCCGCGTTGTGCTACTTTCCGGTTCAGAAGGGGTGACTATCACCTCATCAAGTTCCACTTTCCTCCCACTCACTTCTTTCGAGAGAAACTCTTTCTCCAGAAAGGACCCGTTCTTGGCAACAAAGATTTTGCCTTCGGATCTGAGGTAGAAGGTATACCCAATGGTTTCCTTAGGGTATCCTATGAAGACGCATTTTTCCGACTTGGGTTCGAGCTTTATCAGGTTGAAGTTTCTTGACATAAGCATCGCATCCCCAAACTTTTAGAAACGACAGCTTAGGTTTCTTCCCAAACCATAATTCATACGGTGTCGTCTCAACGGATTTCGACGGTGCCCTATTTAAAGTGAATGCGGCAGTCTCTAAAGCATAGCCCCAAAATGAGAGCGGTAGATCGGTAAGAGACATCATAGATTGCACCATATCCAATAGAGTGCGATTACGATGTTCGGACACACTGTTTCTCTTAGGTGTTCCAGGCGGCGTGAGTTGTGAAACGATTCCACATTTCCTTATGTGCGTACCAAATTCGTGACTCAAATATTCTCCTCCACGATATGATCATAAGAAATTTATTTTCTTGCCACGTTGATTCTCAACCTCACTCTGAAATTCCTTGAACTTTTCAAAGGTTTCAGACTTGTGTTTCATTAGGTAGACATACCCATATCTACTCAAGTCATCAGTGAGAGTGAGAACATAACGATAGCCACCGCGAGCCTCAACACTCATTGGACCGCACACATCAGTATGTATGACTTCCAATAAGTTGGTTGCTCACTCCATTGTTCCGGAGAACGGAGTCTTGGTCATCTTACCCATGAGGCATGGTTCGCACGTGTCAAATGATTCGTAATCAAGAGACTCCAAAAGTCCATCTGCATGGAGCTTCTTCATGCGTTTGACACCAATGTGACCAAGACGGCAGTGCCACAAGTATGTGGGACTATCATTATCAACCTTACATCTTTTGGTATTCACACTATGAATATGTGTAACATTACGTTCGAGATTCATTAAGAATAAACCATTAACCAGCGGGGCATGACCATAAAACATATCTCTCATATAAATAGAACAACCATTATTCTCGGATTTAAATGAGTAGCCATATCGAATTAAATGAGATCCTGATACAATGTTCATGCTCAAAGCTGTCACTAAATAACAATTATTGAGGTTTAAAACTAATCCCGTAGGTAAATGTAGAGGTAGCGTGCCGACGGCGATCACATCGACCTTGGAACCATTCCCGACGCGCATCGTCACCTCGTCCTTCGCCAGTCTCCGCTTATTCCGCAGCTCCTGATTTGAGTTACAAATATGAGCAACCGCACCGGTATCAAATACCTAGGAGCTACTACGAGTACTGGTAAGGTACACATCAATTACATGTACATCACATATACCTTTGGTGTTGCCGGCCTTCTTGTCCGCTAAGTATTTGGGGCAGTTCCGCTTCCAGTGACCACTTCCCTTGCAATAAAAGCACTCAGTCTCAGGCTTGGGTCCATTCTTTGACTTCTTCCCGGCAACTGGCTTACCGGGCGCGGCAACTCCCTTGTCGTCCATCTTGAAGTTCTTCTTACCCTTGCCTTTCTTGAACTTAGTGGTTTTATTCACCATCAACACTTGATGTTCCTTTCTGATCTCCACCTCCGCTGATTTCAGCATTGAATATACCTCAAGAATGGTCTTTTCCATCCCCTGCATATTGAAGTTCATCACAAAGCTCTTGTAGCTTGGTGGAAGCGACTGAAGGATTCTGTCAATGATCGCGTCATCCGGGAGATTAACTCCCAGCTGAGTCAAGCGGTTGTGCAACCCAGACATTTTGAGTATGTGCTCACTGACAGAACTATTTTCCTCCATCTTACAACTGAAGAACTTGTCGGAGACTTCATATCTCTCGACCTGGGCATGAGCTTGGAAAACCATTTTCAGCTCTTCGAACATCTCATATGCTCCGTGTTGCTCAAAACGCTTTTGGAGCTCCGGTTCTAAGCTGTAAAGCATGCCGCACTGAACGAGGGAGTAATCATCAGCACGTGATTGCCAAGCGTTCATAACGTCTTGGTTCTCTGGGATGGGTGCTTCACCTAGCGGTGCTTCTAGGACATAATCTTTCTTGGCAGCTATGAGGATGATCCTCAGGTTCCAGACCCAGTCCGTATAGTTGCTGCCATCATCTTTCAGCTTGGTTTTCTCTAGGAACGCGTTGAAGTTGAGGGCAACGTGGGCCATTTGATCTACAAGACATATTGCAAAGATTTTAGACTAAGTTCATGATAATTAAGTTCATCTAATCAAATTATTCAATGAACTCCCACTCAGATAGACATCCCTCTAGTCATCTAAGTGAAACATGATCCGAGTCAACTAGGCCGTGTCCGATCATCATGTGAGATGGACTAGTCAACGTCGGTGAACATCTTCATGTTGATCGTATCTTCTATACGACTCATGCTCGACCTTTCGGTCTTCCGTGTTTCGAGGCCATGTCTGTACATGCTAGGCTCGTCAAGTCAACCTAAGTGTGTTGCGTGTGTAAATTTGGCTTACACCCGTTGTATTCGAACGTTAGAATCTATCACACCCGATCATCACATGGTGCTTCGAAACAACGAACCTTCGCAATGACGCACAGTTAGGGGGAACACTTTCTTGAAATTATTGCGAGGGATCATCTTATTTAAGCTACCGTCGTTCTAAGAAAATAAGATGTAAAACATGATAAACATCATATGCAATCAAATAGTGACATGATATGGCCAATATCATTTTGCTCCTTTGATCTCCATCTTCGGGGCGCCATGATCATCTTCGTCACCGGCATGACACCATGATCTCCATCATCGTATCTTCATGAAGTTGTCACGCCAACGATTACTTCTTCTTCTATGGCTAACGTGTTTAGAAATAAAGTAAAGTAATTTACATGGCGTTATTCAATGACTCGCAGGTCATACAAAAAATAAAGACAACTCCTATGGCTCCTGCCGGTTGTCATACTCATGGACATGCAAGTCGTGATTCCTATGACAAGAACATGATCAATCTCATACATCACATATATCTCATTCATCACATCCTTTTGGCCATATCACATCACAAGGCATATGCTGCAAAAACAAGTTAGACGTCCTCTAATTGTTGTTGCATGTTTTTACGTGGCTTCTATAGGTTTCTAGCAAGAACGTTTCTTACCTACGTAAAACCACAACGTGATATGCCAATTTCTATTTACCCTTCATAAGGACCCTTTTCATCGAATCCATTCCGAATAAAGTGGGAGAGACAGCCACCTGCTTGCCACCTTATGCAACTAGTGCATGTCAGTCGGTGGAACCTGTCTCACGTAAGCATACGTGTAAGGTCGGTCCGGGCCGCTTCATCCCACAATGCCGCCGAAACAAGATAAGACTAGTAGTGGCAAGAAAATTGACAACATCTACGCCCACAACAAGTTTGTGTTCTACTCGTGCATAGAAACTACGCATAGGCCTGGCTCATGATGCCATTGTTGTGGATCATAGCAAAAATTTAAAATTTTCTACGCATCACCAAGATAAATCTATGGAGTCATCTAGCAACGAGAGAGATGAGTGCATCTACATACCCTTGTAGATCGCGAGCGGAAGCGTTCAAGTGAACGGGGTTGATGGAGTCTCCTTGTTCTTGATCCAGCAAGGGGGAAGGAGAGGTTGATGGAGATCCAGCAGCACGACGACGTGGTGGTGGAAGTAGCGGGGATCTCGGCAGGGCTTCGCCAAGCTCAGCGAGAGGGAGAGGTGTCACGGGAGGGAGAGGGAGGCGCCAGGGGCTGTGGTGCGGCTGCCCTCCCTCCCCCCTCCTATATATAGGCCTCCTGGGGGGGCGCCGGCCCTGGGAGATCTGATCTCCAAGGGGGGCAGCGGCCAAGGGGTGGCTTCCCCCCCAAGCCAAGTGGGGGGCGCCCCCACCCCTAGGGTTTCCAACCCTAGGCGCAGGGGGAGGCCCAAGGGGGGGCACACCAGCCCACCGGGGGCTGGTTCCCCTCCCACTTCAGCCCATGGGGCCCTACGGGATAGGTGGCCCCACCCGGTGGACCCCCGGGACCCTTCCGGTGGTCCCGGTACAATACCGATAAACCCCCAAACTTTCCCGGTGGCCGAAACTGGACTTCCTATATATAATTCTTCACCTCCAGACCATTCCGGAACTCCTCGTGACGTCCGGGATCTCATCCGGGACTCCGAACAACTTTCAGGTTACCGCATACTAATATCTCTACAACCCTAGCGTCACCGAACCTTAAGTGTGTAGACCCTACGGGTTCGGGAGACATGCAGACATGACCGAGACGACTCTCCGGTCAATAACCAACAGCGAGATCTGGATACCCATGTTGGCTCCCACATGTTGCACGATGATCTCATCGGATGAACCACGATGTTGAGGATTCAATCAATCCCGTATACAATTCCCTTTGTCAATCGGTACGTTACTTGCCCGAGATTCGATCGTCGGTATCCCAATACCTCGTTCAATCTCGTTACCGGCAAGTCACTTTACTCGTACCGTAATGCATGATCCCGTGACCAAACACTTGGTCACATTGAGCTCATTATGATGATGCATTACCGAGTGGGCCCAGAGATACCTCTCCGTCATACGGAGTGACAAATCCCAGTCTCGATCCGTGTCAACCCAACAGACACTTTCAGAGATACCTGTAGTGTACCTTTATAGTCACCCAGTTACGTTGTGACGTTTGGTACACCCAAAGCACTCTTACGGCATCCGGGAGTTACACGATCTCATGGTCTAAGGAAATGATACTTGACATTAGAAAAGCTCTAGCAAACGAACTACACGATCTTTGTGCTATGCGTAGTATTGGGTCTTGTCCATCACATCATTCTCCTAATGATGTGATCCCGTTATCAATGACATCCAATGTCCATAGTCAGGAAACCATGACTATCTGTTGATCAACGAGCTAGTCAACTAGAGGCTTACTAGGGACACGTTGTGGTCTATGTATTCACACATGTATTACGATTTCCGGATAACACAATTATAGCATGAACAATAGACAATTATCATGAACAAGGAAATATAATAATAACCATTTTATTATTGCCTCTAGGGCATATTTCCAACAGAATCTTCTTTTTGCGAAGCACCGACCGATTCTCACAGCCTATTCGTTTCCTGTTTTCATTGCGATTGTGGTTTTCTTTCGATTGCTTTTTGTTTGTCAGTTCATTGATGGATCATGGAGCATGATAACCCACAAGTATAGGGGATCAATTGTAGCCTCTTTTGATAAGTAAGAGTGTCGAACCCAACGAGGAGCTAAAGGTAGAACAAATATTCCCTCAAGTTCTATCGACCACCGATACAACTCTACGCACGCTTAGCGTTCGCTTTACCTAGAACAAGTATGAAACTAGAAGTACTTTGTAGGTGTTTTTGGATAGGTTTGCAAGATAATAAAGAGCACGTAAATAAAAACTAGGGGCTGTTTAGATAAAGAAAAAAAGTAAATATAGCGAGTGTGGAAAAGTGGTGGTAGGAGTTGCGAAATTGTCCCTAAGCAATTGACTAATTTACTAGACCGATAGCAAGTTTTATGTGGGAGAGGCCACTGCTAGCATGTCATCCCTGACTTGGAATTCTATGCACTTATGATTGGAACTATTAGCAAGCATCCGCAACTACTAACGTTCATTAAGGTAAAACCCAACCATAGCATTAAGTTACATTGGTCCCCCTCAATCCCGTATGCATCAATTTCTATGCTAGGTAGAAGCTTCTGTCACTCTTGCCCTCCAATACATAGTCCTATCAACATACAACTAACCCTATGGTGTGATCCACGCGCGCGCTCATATGATGGGCACCAAAGGGCAGCAACATAATCAGAAGCAAATTAAATCAACCACCGATAGGACAACGAAAATCTACTCAGACGTCATAGGATGGCAACACATCATTGGATAAGAATATGAAGCATAAAGCACCATGTTCAAGTAGAGGGTACAACAGGTTGCGGGAGAGTGGACCGCTATAGATAGAGGGGGAAAGGTGATGGAGATGTTGGTGAAGATGGCGAGGTGTTGGTGAGGATCGCGGTGATGATGATGATGGCCACGGCAGCGTTCCGGCGCCACCGGAAGAGAGGGGGAGAGGGGTCCCCTTCTTCTTCTTCTTCCTTGACCTCCTCCCTAGATGGGAGAACGGTTTCCCCTCTGGTCCTTGGCCTCCATGGCATGGGAGGGGCGAGAGCCCCTCCGAGATTGGATCTGTCTCTCTGTCTCTCTCTGTTTCTGCGTTCTGGTATTCTGCCATTTCACCGTTTCGTATATATATGGAGATCCGTAACTCCGATTGGATTGAAACCTTCGCCCAGATTTTTCTCCGAAAATTAGCTTTCTCGCGGCCAAAGAAGAGCAGCAACCGCCTTACGGGGGCCCCATGAGGGTAAGAGGCGCGCCTAGGGGGGTGGGGCGCGCCCCCTGCCTCGTTCCCCCCCTCGGGCACCGTCCCGCGTTGATTCTTCTTCCTGAATTTTCCAAATATTCTAAAAATATTCTCCGTCCGTTTTATCCCGTTTGGATTCCGTTTGATATGGGGTTTCTGTGAAACATAAAACATGCAACAAACAGGAACTGGCACTGGGCACTGGATCAATATGTTACTCCCAAAAATTGTATAAAAAGTTGCCAAAAAGTATATGAAAGTTATATAATATTGGCATGGAACAATAAAAAATTATAGATACGACGGAGACGTATCAGCATCCCCAAGCTTAATTCCTGCTCGTCCTCGAGTAGGTAAATGATAAAAAAAATTGATGTGGAATGCTACCTAGCATAATCTTGATCACATAATCTAATCATGGCATGAATATTAAGACACGAGTGATTCAAAGCAATAGTCTATCTTTTGACATCAAAACAATAATACTTCAAGCCTACTAATAAAGCAATCATGTCTTTTAAAAATAACATGGCCAAAGAAAGTTATCCCTACAAAATCATATGGTCTGGCTATGCTCCATCTTCACCACGCAAATATTCATATCATGCACAACCCCGATGACAAGCCAAGCAATTGTTTCATACTTTTGACGTTCTCAAAGCTTTTCAACTTCCACGCAATACATGAGCGTGAGCCATGGACATAGCACTATAGGTGGAATAGAATATGATGGCGGAGGTTGTATGGAGAAGACAAAAAGGGAGAAAGTCTCACATCGACGCGGCTAATCAACGGGCTATGGAGATGCCCATCAATTGATGTCAATGTGAGGAGTAGGGATTGCCATGCAACGGATGCACTAAGAGCTATAAGTGTATGAAAGCTCAAACTGAAACTAAGTGGGTGTGCATCCAACTTGCTTGCTCATGAAGACCTCAGGCATTTGAGGAAGCGCATCATCGGAATATACAAGCCAAATTCTATAATGAAAATTCCCACTAGTATATGAAAGTGATAACTCAAGAGACTCTCTATATGAAGAACATGGTGCTACTCTGAAGCACAAGTGTGGTAAAAGGATAGTAACATTGCCCCTTCTCTCCTTTTCTCTCATCATTTTTTTCATTTTCTCTTTTTTTGGTGGGCTTCTTTGGCCTCTTTTTTTATTTGGGCTTCTTTGGCCTCTTTTATTTTGGTAACCTCACATGGGACAATGTTCTAATAATGATGATCATCACACTTTTATTTACTTACAATTCAATATTACAACTCGATACCAGAACAAAGATATGACTCTATATGAATGCCTCCGGCAGTGTACCGGGATGTGCAATGATCTAGCATAGCAATGACATCAAAAAATGGACAAGCCATGAAAACATCATGCTAGATATCTTACGATCATGCAAAGCAATATGACAATGATGCTCAAGTCATGTATATGATGATGATGGAAGTTGCATGGCAATATATCTCGGAATGGCTATGGAAATGCCATAATAGGTAGGTATGGTGGCTGTTTTGAGGAAGATATAATGAGGCTTATGTGTGACAGAGCGTATCATATCACGGGGTTTGGATGCACCGGCGAAGTTTGCACCAACTCTCGAGGTGAGAAAGGGCAATGCACGGTACCGAAGAGGCTAGCAATGATGGAAGGGTGAGAGTGCGTATAATCCATGAACTCAACATTAGTCATAAAGAACTCACATACTTATTGCAAAAATCTATTAGTCATCGAAACAAAGTACTACGCGCATGCTCCTAGGGGGATAGATTGGTAGGAAAAGACCATCGCTCGTATCCGACCGCCACTCATAAGGAAGACAATCAATAAATAAATCATGCTCCGACTTCGTTACATAACGGTTCACCATACGTGCATGCTACGGGAATCACAAACCTCAACACAAGTATTTCTACTAATCCACAACTACCCACTAGCATGACTTTAATATCACCATCTTTATATTGCAAAACTATTGCAAGGAATCAAACATATCATATTCAGTGATCTACAAGTTTTATGTAGGATTTTATGACTAACCATGTAAATGACCAGTTCCTGTCATCTCTCTAAATAGATATAAGTGAAGCAAGAGAGTTTAATTCTTTCTACAAAAGATATGCCCACGCTCTAACAAATATAAGTGAAGCAAAAGAGCACTCTACAAATGGCGGTTTTCTATGTAAAGAGAAACAGGCAATCCAAACTTCAAATGATATAAGTGAAGCACATGAAGCATTCTATAAAGCCATACTCAAAAGATATAAGTGAAGTGCATAGAGCATTCTATAAATAAACCAAGTACTATCTCATACCAGCATGGTGCATAAAAGAAAAGTGAAAACTAATGCAAACAGACGCTCCAAGATTTGCACATATCGCATGAATGAAACGAATCCGAAAACATACTGATACTTGTTGAAGAAAGAGGGGATTCCTTCCGGGGCATCCCCAAGCTTAGACGCTTGAGTCTCCTTGAATATTTACTTGGGTTGCCTTGGGCATCCCCAAGCTTGAGCTCTTGCCTCTCCTTCTTCTCCTCACATCGAGACATCCTCGATCATCGAACACTTCATCCACACAAAACTTCAACAGAAACTCGGTAAGGTCCGTTAGTATAATAAAGCAAATCACTACTCTAAGTACTGTTGCAAACTAATTCATATTTTGTTTTTGCATTGTAGCTACTGTAATATAACTTTTCCATGGCTTAATCCACTGATATAAATTGATAGTTTCATCAAAACAAGCAAACTATGCATCAAAAACAGAATCTGTCAAAAACAGAACAGTCTGTAGCAATCTGAACATTAACCATACTTCTGGTACTTCAAAAGTTTTGCCAAAATTAGGAAAAATAAAAAATTTGTAAATAAATACAGTGCAAAACGTTTCAGAACCGTTTGACTTTCCAGTAAAAAATGAAAAATCGCGCACTACAGCCTAAGTTTCTGTCCTGGACCGTACAAACCAAGAAGCATTGTAAACATCCTAAAGGCAAACCTTGGCACATTATTTTTATAATACAATGGAATTGTACAAGGGGATAATTATTTTTGTTGAAAAGTTTCTGTAATCAAGATTCACAAAGTTTCCGTGAGCATGAACAAAGTTCAAGGCTAGCTCCCACTTTAACAATGCTCGTCTTTCTCACTTTCACTTTCCTTTTCGAAAAAGTTTTTAGGTTCCCCTCTTTATTTTTTTTGTTTTTAAACTATATAAAAGCACTCAACAGAAATAAATGACTCTCTAAAACTTCCGGTTTGTCTCCGCGGCAGCGCTTCTTTAAAGCCATTAAGCTAGGAATATAGTGCTCAAGTAGTGAATCCACCCGGATCCCAAGGTATATCAAAGCCAATTTTAATTAGCAATGATTTGGCATTTAGTAGTGAGCACAAAGTAACATAAATCAAGCAATGACGAATTCTAACTCTCTTCCTATGCATCGGCATGTCATAAAAGAACAATTCATGCACACATAGTAAAGGCCAATGCATAGTATAAACAGTTTCTTGCAATTTTATCATATTTGAAACATAGAGAGGTGGAGATATAGTTCCTCTCTCATAATAATTGCAAGTAGGAGCAGAAAACACATGCATATTATATCTATCAAAATCATCATGTGCAACGGTAAAAGGCAACCCATCAATATAATCCTTAATAAGGGCAAACTTCTCCGATATAGTGTAGTCGGGAGAATTCAAAAAGATAATAGGACTATCATGCGTGGGTGCAATAGCAACAATTTCATGTTTAACATAAGGAACTATAGCAAGTTCATCTCCATAAGCATAATTCATATTGGCATCTTGGTCACAAGCGTAGCAAGCATCAAGTTCATCAAAAAGGGATATTTCAAACGAATTCAAGGGATCATAGCAATCATCATAGCATTCATCCTTCGGTAAGCACGAAGGGAAATTAAACAATGTATGAGTTGAAGAGTTACTCTCATTAGAAGGTGGGCACGGGTAGCTAATCCGCTCGTCCTCCTTTTGTTCTTCGCTCTCCTCATCATCTTTTTCATCCAATGAGCTCACAGTTTCATCAATTTCTTATTCCATATACTCCTGCAAAATATTAGTCTCTTCTTGGACAGCGGAGACTTTCTCAATAAATGCATCACTATCGGCATTGTATTCATAATTCTCATAGCAATATTTAAGGATAGCTAAATTTTTAGGTCTATAAACAGCATCATAAAGATTTTCAAACTCTTTGAACATAGATTCAATTTCATAAGCACCCATAAAAGCAAAAAATTATTCTATTTGTTCCACATCATAGTAATCATATATACCTCTAGCATAAGAAGCCAAGGTTTCATTATCATTAAACTCGCATGAAAAGGGAAGGTGTGGAGACTTCATCCTAGAGCAACAAGTATAATCATATCTCAAGCATAGTTGCCTAGCATACCAATACAACATGTAAATTTGATCCCATAATAGTTTCCCTTTTTGAGTCAAGCGATAATCCCTAAAGTATTCACGTTGATCCAATGTGTCTCCCATAACATAGTTGAATGGGGTTTTCTCAGGAGTATTAAAGTAGTACATAATATCTTTCACATAACGAGCATCGAGAGTTTTACGAGGTTCCCCATCTCCATGAGTAGCAAGTACACCTAATTTTTTTGGTATTTCGTGTTCCATATCCATAACTAAAGATAAAGAACAACTAATAATAGCAAATAAAAATTACTTAGTGATAAAGCAAACAAGCACACACGAGAATACTCACCCCACGCTATTGCTCCCCGGCAACGGCGCCAGAAAAAGGTCTTGATAGCCCACAAGTATAGGGGATCAATTGTAGCCTCTTTCGATAAGTAAGAGTGTCGAACCCAACGAGGAGCTAAAGGTAGAACAAATATTCCCTCAAGTACTATCGACCACCGATACAACTCTACGCATGCTTAGCGTTCGCTTTACCTAGAACAAGTATGAAACTAGAAGTACTTTGTAGGTGTTTTTGGATAGGTTTGCAAGATAATAAAGAGCACGTAAATAAAAACTAGGGGCTGTTGAGATAAAGACAAAATAAAGTAAATATAGCGGGTGTGGAAAAGTGGTGGTAGGAGTTGCGAAATTGTCCCTAAGCAATTGACTACTTTACTAGACCGATAACAAGTTTTATGTGGGAGAGGCCACTGCTAGCATGTCATCCCTGACTTGGAATTCTATGCACTTATTGGAACTATTAGCAAGCATCCACAACTACTAACGTTCACTAAGGTAAAACCCAACCATAGCACTAAGTTATATTGGTCCCCCTTCAATCCCGTATGCATCAATTTCTATGCTAGGTAGAAGCTTCTGTCACTCTTGCCCTCCAATACATAGTCCTATCAACATCCAACTAACCCTATGGTTTGATCCACGTGCGCGCTCATATGATGGGCACCAAAGGACAGCAACATAACCGCAAGCAAATTAAATCAATCATAGCAATTCATCAACCACCGATAGGACAAAGAAAATCTACTCAGACGTCATAGGATGGAAACACATCATTGGATAATAATATGAAGCATAAAGCACCATGTTCAAGTAGAGGGTACATCGAGTTGCGGGAGAGTGGACCGCTGTAGATAGAGGGGGAAAGGTTATGGAGATGTTGGTGAAGATGGCGGAGGTGTTGGTGAAGATCACGGTGATGATGATGATGGCCACGGCAGCGTTCCGACGCCACTGGAAGAGAGGGGGAGAGGGGTCCCCTTCTTCTTCTTCTTCTTCTTCCTTGACCTCCTCCCTAGATGGGAGAAGGTGTTCCCCTCTGGTCCTTGGCCTCCATGGCATGGGAGGGGCGAGAGCCCCTCCGAGATTGGATCTGTCTCTCTGTCTCTCTCTGTTTCTGCGTTCTGGTATTCTGCCCTTTCACCATTTCTTATATATCCGGAGATCCGTAACTCCGATTGGAGTGAAACCTTCGCCAAGATTTTTTTCCTGAAAATTAGCTTTCTTGCGGCCAAAGAAGAGCAGCAACCACCTTACGTGTGTCCCCTCTGGTGAGCGGCGTGCGAGCCGGACTGTCGGGGGTGCGACGCGAACATGACGCGTACGAGTCGTAAGTGTGCCGCCTTTTCCTTTTGAACTTGCAAAGCGTAACATTTTCGTGCGATTGATCGATAGAAATCCAGAACAAAATGACGAGGGCGGTGCTTTCCCGCGCGTTAGGCGGGCTAGTTTGAGTGATATGACATGCTACAGTGATGTCCACTTGCTCCATTTTTATGTAAGCAAGAGTCTACACTCTTACGTGGGAGGAGTGCAAAACACGGCGGATCTGATTTTGATCGAGGGATAACTGTTCCCTGCGAAATAATGGAGCACTGTTTGTGATTACAACATGATAGTTATGGCATCTCCAGCGCTGGCCCACAAATTTACACCGACATCTGTCTGAGGACACTGATGGATGCCATCCAATGTTGCTCGCATACCTTTCGACAACTATATGAACTAACCGAACGAAATTCGTGCAAACAAAGCAAATTTCAAATTAACCGGATGAAATTCATTACATTTCGAAATCTTTTCCTATAAACTGGACGAAATTCATTGCATATTTTGCACCACTAAAACCTACTGTAAGCATAATCTAAATGATTGCCGGTGCCCGACCACCATGTCCGGCCATGAACCCGAGAAAGCCGGCCATTTCCTTTGCCTCCTCCTCATCCGCCTCGATAACCTCCTCCTCCGGAGCACAAGGTTTTGAAGATTTCCGCCTCCATGTCGACGTCAAGCGGCTAATCGGCAACCGATGTTTATCCCACCAAGCTTGGCGTCGAGTGAGTGGAGGAGCGGTGGCCTTCCTGGGACCAGAGCGGCGGCGACCTACAGTGCACTACTCTTCCTTGCTGCCGGCTGCGCCCGCGCACGCGCGCCGGCTTCGTGGTCGTGGCGGTGGAGGGCGGCCGAGGGGGCGGGGGGGGGGAGCTCCTTCGTCTGCTCCTGCGACAGTACGTCCAAGAGCGCTTTGGAGCGCGCCCGGAGCGGAGCTGCCGATGTCCTTCGTTTGCTCCTGCGACAGTATGTCGAAGAGAGCTTTGGAGCACCAGGAGGCCATGGTTGGAGTGGTGCCGACAGAAGGAAGGGACCGGAGGAGAATGAGTGTGGGTCTTTGGCTATGGCTGGGAGCTGGGGCTCAAGTTAATACAGCGGGCGAATGGCAATGAGCCGTGGCAGACGGATGGACGGCTGGCGCCGGAGTAGGTTCGTCGGCAACCGCGTGTCATTGATGTGGGCGGCAGACGGAAGGATGGCCGTGGTGTCGTTAATGCGGAGCAGTCGCTTGCACCGGGATGCCGCGCGGGTGGCGCTCTCTCAGCCGTCGCGCTGCTGCAATGCCGACGCCAGTGAGAGGTCACGTCGGGCGTGAATGCAGACGCTGCTTCAGTGACTTAACTGCAGGTGCGTTGGTTCACTGACATGTGGGCCCAATGGGCATCTAACCCATATGTCAGTGACAGACCAACTGCACCTGCAGTTAAGTTAGGTGAATGCGGCATTGACGTTCTGGAGAGATGGTGACCATTTCAGGCGGGAAGCGCGCACTAGCGATTGAAGGGGTTTCGGTAGGCCAGGGCGGTCAGACGCTGGCATGGTGGTAAAATGTGAACTCATGGATGACGAGCCTTTGAAGCGTATGCAGCACGTATTGACAACCAGGCGTCCATGCAACCACTCCTGTCGCCAGCTAGCCTTCGACGACCACCATTAGACACCACACAACCATGCATAACTTACGAATAATGGACGAATCGACCAGACACACACTCGTGTGCAGTGGCACTATGATCGGTCGCTCATGATAGTACATACTCTGTACCATAGTACCCTCTCTAGCTAGGCTGTTTTATAGATTGTCGTTGTGATGGATGATATACATGAGCAAGGCGCCGAGTCATGAGTATGACCATTGGTGTTAAGCCAGGTGAATACATGCCCGGTGTTCGCGGAGGCCTCCAGCAAACGTCTAAACAGTAATGCCAGGCACCGCCGGGGTGCGCAGGTGATGGGCTTGCCATTTGCGTTGCGCCATGAGCAGGACTTTGATTGAGAGGGCGACGTGCATGCATTAGCATGGTTTGACAGCGTGAGCGTGAGTATCTGCACGCGTACATGCTACATGCCTCTATGGACGGTGTGCACTAATGTTTGCATCATGTATAATATTAAAAAATATGTTCGTCCATTTAACGCAAAGTATTTCATTTTCATTTGGCTGACGAGTGTGCATTCCAGCGACGAGTCTGTGGTTTGATTCCTCACATATGCATAATTTTGGTTTTTATTTCTTTCTCCACTGACAGGTAGGCCTGCATAGATAGATAGATAAAGAACACGAGCTAATGAGGCGCATGCAGACTGTTTGACTGGTCAACCAGACAAATACGGAGCTATACACTGAGCCACTGACCGTATAATCACCATATCTCGTATACAATGATCAAAGTGAGCTATCAAGACAAGTTCGATGACCGCCAATGCATTTTACTTGGTAATAAATGACCAGGATTGAAGGGGAATCCAAATTTCCTTCGTCTTCTGTCCTTGAGCTCTTGACAAACCAATGCACTATACGGTTGTCCGGCCACTCCACCCCAGAGCTGTCACCAAGCATCGTTCATGCCACCGTGCCGCACACTAACCGGTAAGGAAGCGATGGCATCCCGCCGTGCCGAGTTCCTCGCCGCCCACGACCGCACACAAAATGGTAGGGAAGCGATGGCATCCCGTCGTGCTGAGTTCATCGACGCTCGTGACCTCACACCTACATGGGCGGAATTTGAAGATGCCAAGGCCGAATGGGCGGTAGAGGCGGCCAAAGCCGCACAGAGGGAGCGGAAAAGTCAGAAAGCACTCAAGAAAAGAGAGGCTCACAGCCGCAAGAAAGAAGAGGACGCACGCGCTGCTGCGGAGAGGTCGGCGGAGATCCAAGCACGGTGGGGTGTCACCGACAAAGCCGGGACGGAGAACAACGACGTCTGTCCAGCATCTGAGAAGTAGTAGTACTAGTAGTTAGTGTGTGTGTGTCTGTGTCTGAGTTCGAGCATGTACCAGTACTAGTTACTACTTTAGTTTTTAGAGCAAATTACCAGTACATTAGCCTAGACTCAATGGAAAAATTCCTATCTTATGCATCAAATGGCATCTCTTTCTCTATAGGAATTGAGATGCATGTCATCTCACTTCCTATGATTTTCATATTCCTATAAAATTCCTATCCTATGAACCAAAGGAGGCCTGTGCTGGCGTAACCACTGTAGCTAGAAGTACTGCTGGTACAATAGTTTTCTTCAAGAAGAGGGATTCAACGAAGTCATGATGGTTCCTTCGTTCGAGCAACTTCACAGTGGGAAAGGTTGGCCCTGTGATTTGACGGCTCATTAGTCATTATTACTGCAGCGCGACGACTGGGGTGACTCTCCCTTGGAGTTCTGCGTGCATGGCAAGTGGACCAGGATGGTTGACGGCCCACATGTCGGCGAACGGAAGTATTCTTTCCGATATCGAGGAGGAAAGAAACCGCGTGGTATAGTATCACTGCTGATTTATATTTTTTTTATTTCTGATGAATGGTAGCGTTTCAACTCTTACGACGAAGGAGTGCCGAACACGTCACGCGCTGGATGTCCCATACGTCAGCGAAAGGAGTGGGACATGAACAGCGTGGTAGAGCGTCTCCACTTGTTCCACTTCTGGGTCGGAGACCACATGTAGTAGTAGTAGTGGTATGAACGATACAAAGTGCGACCCGGAGAGAAAGACACGTCTAGCTGGAAGGTCTCGGGGCATACACATAAACAAATATAAAACCTAATATGTGCCACCAATTAATATAGTACTAGTAGTAGAGTACTTAGGCACGTACTCCATAACATCACCGTGCATTGCACGTACAACATTTAGTTGTAGTAAGAGACAAATGCCTATATGCCACGCATGTTCATACTATTTGTGCCTTTCTACTCACTTACTGCGCTACATTACTCAGGTTCGTACGTCCACTCCTGGGTACATGTCCATCTCGTAGTTCCAGTCCCACATGTTCTTCATAGATGGAACGATCCATAACTGTGGGCAACGGGAGTCCATATCATCGCAGCTAGTGTGGCTTCCCACAACGGAGACTCATCCAAACTATGGCCAGCCTCGACGCGGAGCAGTCGCGTGCACCGGGAAGCGGCACTCTCTCAGCCGTCGTGCTGCTTCAAAGGTGGTGCTAGTGAGAGGTCGCCTCCGCTCTGGCCGGGCATTAATGCACCATTGACGCTTCGGGGCGACGCTGATCGTTTCACAAGGGAAGCACGCGCTGGCAAGGGAGGGGGGTTGGGTCGGCCAGGACGGTCAGACGCGGGCATGGTGGTATTGATTTTGAACCGTTTCAGGAGTAGTACTGGTACTCCACTCCTGGGTACATGTCCGTCTCGTAGTTCCAGTCCCACGTGTTCTTCATAGATGGAACGATCCATATCATCGCAGTTAGTGTGGCTCCCCACGATCCATATCATCCAAACTATGGCCAGCCTCGACGCGGAGCAATCGCGTGCACCGGGAAGCGGCGCTCTCTCGGCCGTCACGCTGCTTCAAAGCCGGCGCCAGTGAGAGGTCGCCTCCGCTTTGGCCGCGCATTAATGCGGCACTGACGCTCCAGGGCGACGCTGACCGTTTCACGCGGGAAGCGCGCGCTGGCAATGGAGTATTGGTTTTGAACTGTTTCAGGTGTAGTACTGGTAGTTTGCAAAACTACTCAATTATTGGACTCGGTTTCCTAAGAAATTGTGGTAAAAAACATTACTCCATAGCCCGCTTCCCTTCTCCTTCCTCTTCCACCGCCTGCGCACGTCCGCGGGAAGCGACCGGTCAACCCTTATATAGGAGTGCTAGCACAAAAGGATGCATGCATGACCACTAAAATTTTCAGATCAAAGCGCCACTCCGGCGGGAGTATGGCGTATGTCGCTACCTTCGGCCGGGCCATGGCTACCGGGCGACGGCGACCAGAGAAGAGGCGGCGGGACGGGGATGAATGCAGCTACTGTTTGGGTTCTCCGTCCGGCTTAAATAAATGCACACCATCACATGTACCCGCGGGTGCACAAATTGTAACATACGTGTCTGCCTAAGTGGGCGTCATGTAACTAGTATGTGTGAGAGATTCTGAGAGACAGAGTGCGTGTGTGCGACACTACTCTTCGGACATGTACTCAACCTTTTGCATCGGGATATAAGTATAATGGTATTACACTTTAGCTAGTGACTTACATGGTTGTGTAAAAAATGTCACTTCATGCTCGTGATTTGCGTTATATAATTACTAGCAAGATGCTCGTGCATTGCACGAAACATCAATATGCATTTTTTTACAAAACACCTGTTGTGATTGACCCATACAGGAGTAATCACATGTGTAAAAACTAATGATATCTCGAGAATTTTATCGAAAAACTGGTATGTCGAGCATTTCATCGAAAAAATGAAAGATGAGAGATAAGGTGAGGAGGAGTGGAGCGTGGTGGTGACTGGTGGTCGGACTGGGCGGAGGCATGGGGATGAACGACGCCGGCAGGCGGCAGCGGCCACCATGCTAGATTGTTCCAGAGACTTCCTTTTTTAATTGCTCAGCAATGAGGTTGTGGGAGATAAGGATGTGGATAGAGCTGCGGGTATCTTTTGTAAAATTATCATAGTTTGCTTTCTATCCGTTAGATATAGATTGGACAGTCTATATTACAAGATGGCAGGCACACCATCATCACCAACTCGGTTTTTTATAAGAGTAGAGATGATAAGTTTGCTAACTACTAAAGTAAAGTGGAATTTGTCCATGTTATACAAGTAAATTAAGGTGATTGTTTATCATACGGGTAAGGTTGGGCGAAGGGTGGTAGGAACAAATGCTCCACCTAGAGCATGTGTGTGTGAGATGGAGTCTTAGTGTGTGTTTGTGTGTGTGTGTGGGTGGGTGGGTGGGTGGGTGCGTGTGTGTGTGTGACGCGGGGTCCTCGGTGGCGGATGTAATTTAAGTGTGGGTGGCTTCATATAGAGAGGTGATGTGTATGGTAGAGGCCGCCAACGAGGGGTGCGAGAGAGAAAAGGCCTGTAGAGAGGGAAGAGAAGGCGTGTGCGCGTGGGAGGAGTCGACATCGAGAGAACGTGTTTGTTCGAGAGATACCGAGGAAGACTAGTATATATCGATGGTGCATGTAGGAGGGAATTAAATGAAGGGATGGTCTTATTGGTTTCGGGGATATAGGGGAAGAGTGAGAGAGGGGGTAGCTAGAAGGAGAATGTTAAGTGTGAGTGTGTGTTTTACGCATCCAGGCGGAAGTTATGTGCACACAAGAAGAGAACGATTCGATGTGGCGTTAGGGTTGAGGGTAATTAACTACGTATGGAGACATAGGAGACCTTGAACGTGCATGTGCGAGAGGTATACATGTATACGTGGGATGTGTGTGTGTGCGCGTGCATGATCGAGATAAAGGAAAGAAGACATAAGTCATAAGATCAACAACATGGGAGAGACGGATCGGTATGACAATATGCATGCATGTGAGAGTGCAAGGAAGAAGGCCCGATAATTGAGCATGTGTTTTTGTCTTTAAGAGATAGTGGCGTGGGCTGGAGCATGCATCTATGGCGAGCAGAGGGAGCGAGACACAACAATTGTGCAAAAGAGATCAACCTATAAATGCATGTATAGAGAGACATATATAGTGTGGGTGATAGGAAGCAAGAGTGCATGCGAGAAAGAAATGTTGACGGAGAAGCTACAGATAGATACATAGATAGAGATGCTAGCTAGAGGGACATCGGCTAGTTTGAGTGTTGGAGATGACCGCCGGGTGGTTCAGAGGGTGAAGTTATGTGTGTGTGAGAGAAAGATAAAAAGAGGGCACTTGACTGCATGTAGAGAGAAACATATATAGTGTGCGTGATAGAAAGCAAGAGTGAGGACGAGAAACAAGGTTGACAGAGAAACAGATAAATAGAAAGATAAAGATGCTAGCTAGTGTGCGTTAGAGATAGGAGTCGAGTGGATCAGAAGTCTGAGTTATGTGTGTGGGTGTGAGAGAGATAGAGAGAGGGTGCATGTGAGTCACATACAAACAAATATCAGAGAGAAATGAGATCTCGAGAGACGGAGTTTTGTGTCTACGAGAGAGAAAGATATTTCACAACGAGAGTGATAGCTAGAGAGACATATGAGGGAACGCAAGATATCACTAGGGAGAGAGAGTGTGTGTGAGCGACATACAAGAGAATGGTGGAGAGATATGAGACCCTGGGAGATAGAGTTTGTGTTTGTGTGTGAGAAAGAGATATTTAAGAGGAAGAGTCGTAGCTTCTCATACCTAAGGAACGAAAGACATCTCTGTGTGAGAGGGGGTGTGCGAGTGGCACACAGGGGAATAGTAGAGAGAAATGAGACCCCGGGAGACGAAGTTTGTGTTTGTGTGAGAGAAAGAGATTTCACATGGAGAATCATAGTTAGAGACACATAGCAGGGAGCGAGATATACTTACAGAGAGATAGAGTGATGAAGGTCGAGGGAGAGAGTACCGTCAGTGTGTTACGAAGATAAAAGATCATTGTCGACATACAGGTAGCACGAGAGAAACTCGAGAGACGATGAACGCATATAGGTCTAGAGAGATACTCCTATATAAGCATGAGTGATAGCTATATGAGGCGGATATCTAGATTAAAGGGGATTCAAATATTTAAACTGGAGATCACGACATTGATAATATCATAACGCAAATTGGTGTATCAAACATGCATATTCATTTGAATTTGGGGACACGTGTAATGTTATATAGTTTATCAATATTAGTGATCCATAGATTCTTTAATTAGATACAATGCATGGTTTATATGCAATTAATGTCTAAACGGGATTACACTATATGTTGCGTGTGTGAAACACATTATACATGTTTGAGAAGTAAAAAATCCCGCATGAAACACACATTAATTGGAGACAGTTAGCGACGAATGCATACATTGGATTTCAACATAAACTGGTTTCAAATATTTGAAAATCCAAATTAAGATGGATACAGCCTTATGAATCTGAGATCATGCCATTTGTAAACCATATTTATGTATAAAGGGTGTTGTGCTTTTGAAAGTATATATAAAAAATGATGTATATATAATTTCCAATCGAAAATGGATCCTGTCCGAACAAAAATAAAATACAAACTGGATTCGAATTGAGTTGGCACGATAAACGTGCACTCTTGCTTTGCAAAAATTTAAACAAAGCGGGGAAAGTCGCAGTAACCGCCCGAAACCAAAATCTGCAAGATGGAAATTACTGCCTATCCCTGACACACAAAGCCTATTTGCTCGATTTCTATAGGTTTCGATAGGGGTAGGTTTGTAATTTCAGTCAAACGTGACATAACTGCCTCTCACCCGGATTCATACACGGTGGGCGCCAAAACACTGTGTCTCCTTGGCCGAAATCGACTCCCTCCCCATTCGTACACGGTGGGCGCCAAAAGCAAACTCTCGTCTGCAAATATTCGATGTATGCGAGATTACCGTCCTATCCCCAACCGACTAATATTGTTGTGATGTAGCAAATTTTAAACGGGGGCTAAGTTTGTAAATTTCCTCGCATTTGAGACAAGCGCGCCCTGAAGACATGGTTCCCCCCTTCCTCTCTCCCTCCATTTCTCCATTCGTACTCCGTGGGCACCAAAACACCCTCTCCACCCCAGCCTCCTCCGTCCGCCACCCCATCCACCGCCGTCCTCCTCCACCATGCCGGAGCTGATATCCCGACGCCGTCGTCCATTACAAGAGATCGACCTCTCTCATCCAAGGCTTCGGACCGGGATCCTTGCATCCCGTCCTCTCGCTTCATCCCCGCCGTCGTCCACCTTGTCGGCGCCGCTCCTACGACCATCTGGTCCACCGCGCCCCGCCGCCACCATCTACCTTCCTAGATCTACTTCCACGCCACTGACAGCCATCGCTACCGCAGCACCGTCAAATTCTCAATAGATGCATACACGGCGCTGCACCAGAGGCGGTACTCTTTCGTATCTGCTCAACTTATTTATCACAGCAAGAAAATAGATCGCCACTGCTTTACTCTGATTTCTTGTCCATCACTTACTTGTTAGTTGAAAGCAAACATTGGTTGCGAAGTTGCCTTTGTCCGGTTTGCACCTTCAGATCCGCCATGCCACGCTCAACACTATACTTGCAACGCTTATGGTTTTCCCCTTTTATATTCCACACTAGTTAAATGACAGTAGACTAAATTTCAAAATTGGGTTAGTCGATTTTTCAGAGCTCGCCGGAGTTCGCCGGTGCGAAGGAAGGGGCTCGGGTGTGGACGGTGGTTGTGGGGGGCGGTGGTGGGGCCTCGCCGAACGAAGAAAACTCGACACGGGTGGGGGCGTGGGGGTGGCGGAGGAACATAGGCGGTGGGGGCGGTTCAGGGGAGGGCAGGGGGGTCGGGGCCGGTGGTTCGGCCGGCGGCCCGTGCGGTGTTCTGTATGGGAAGAATCAGAGACAAGGAAGAAGAAGGGTTAGGAGACGTAGGATCTTCATCCAACCGCCTGAAATGGTCGACTGACCCAAATGACAAAAGTCA
This sequence comes from Aegilops tauschii subsp. strangulata, assembly GCF_002575655.3. Taxonomy (NCBI): domain Eukaryota; kingdom Viridiplantae; phylum Streptophyta; class Magnoliopsida; order Poales; family Poaceae; genus Aegilops; species Aegilops tauschii. The sequence continues at coordinate 371,635,518 of NC_053036.3, forward strand.
CATGACTTGCATGCAGACATGCCTTTATATTCAGTACCATCGTCGTAACTGCTTGGCACTGCTCCTGAATCCATCAAGCTAAACAACGTGCCACTAATAATTCCAAACTTGTTGCTCAAATACGAATCTGATATGATGCTGATATTACTAAAACAGATAACGTTTAATTGGTCAGCTAATGTTCCTACTTTACTTTCGAAAAGCACATGCACCGCATATAGAGAGACCGCAGGGAGTTGCATTCTTAATGCGCTCTGGTTCATCATGTGTGGGCACTGCGCAACAAACATTTTATTATCCAAAATATGCTTGCTCTTCTTTAGCATGTTCCTCTTCTGTTCTTCTTTAATAAGTACTCTCCCCATTCCTAAATACAAGTGTTTGTATAGATTCCACCATGGACTACATATGGAGCAAAATGAGTGAATCTACACTCTAAAATGTATCTGTATACATCTGTATGTGATCCATAGTGGAAATCTCTACAAAGAATTATATTTTGGAACGGAGGGAGTATGATAGTTGTACAATATGTTCCTTATAGTGAAGATGAGTAGGGACATTTGCAGTGTAGAGGTCTATACGGTCGGTTGTGATGGACACTTTGAAATCTTCGGGCCTCTTTGATTCGTAGGATTTTGTAAACATAGGAATAGGAATTGTAGTGGCCTGCCCACTTGAATCCTATAAGATTAGCAAGGAAATGCGGGGAGCTGTGTCGCCTTTGAGAGTTACACTGATATTAACAATACCGCACCTTCAGTTGAAGAGAGCTGGTATCCGAAGCCTTTCCACTTTGCTGATTTTACTCCTGATGCTTACGGTTTTCCCGTTATATCTACACTATGATCTGTGTAGCTGCTTTGTGTCGAGCTAGCAGCAGTCCACTCTTGAAGCTAAACAACACACCAATCATAAGTCCAAAGCTTACTCTTCAAATACGAATTGTGATATGATACTAACATTAGTTAACAGACAGACATTTAATTTGTCAGGTAATGCTCCCACTTGATTTTCCAAATGCATGTGGCCACATATAGAGAGACATCATGGAATTGCATTTCTTTGGGTGCTCTGATTAATCATGGCTGGGCAACCAACATTGTATAGAAAGAAGGGGAATCTCAATAATATGTTTCCTCTTCTGTTCTTTAACATGTTCCTCTTCTGTTCTTCTTTAGTAAGCACAGTATGTTCCTTGTCAGCAAGGGGAGCAGGGACATCTGCAGTCGACACCTCTATTGGGCCAGTTCTGCTAAATGATTTCGCACTTCGAGTTGGTCTGCCATAATACCCTGAAAATGGTGGGAGCCGCGTGGTCTTTGATAGACTAAACTGATAGTAATAGCTGTGCACCTTCAGATGAATAGAGCTAGCCTGTTGTGATCGATAGGCTGCATATTAGTAGCGGCAAAACCCAATGTTTTCTAGCAAGTTCGCTTTCCCGATTTATTTATGGTGGTTATGGTGTACCCCTATTATCTACACTACGATCTGCCTACTGGCTCTGCGTTCTCGTTATCATGCTTTGGCAATAAACTTTCTATACGGTATATTATGAACCTATCATCTGCCAACTATCCTTACATCTGGAGCCCCCAATAGGGGGCCTATTTTTTGTGTAGTTGTGCCAGATTATATTAATCTACTCACCATATTACAACACACATGGGCTCTCTCATCAGAATCCAGTGATAGCACACAAGGGTATACAGGGAGCCTCTATTATATTACAATATCCTCTGCATTACAAAGATAATCTCACTACTATTTGTGTTTTTCATGCTTTACAAATATTGTACGTAATCACAATGAATATAAGAATGCGCACATCAGAAGAATATTGCGGAACAGTTCAATGGGTAACAAACTTGGCATCAAGGGATTGAGGTCCATTGTGGATGCAATGAAACCCACATGCTCCCGACCTATATATTCGTATTCAGAATACGATCCTAATGACTATTCTGAGCTCAAGGAGTCAAAGGCAGATGGCCTATCCTGTTCACCCAATAAGGTGCCTGTTCTAATTTGGCAAGGTTTTATTGGTTGCACATATCTTGCATAAGGTGTCTTGCATTTCTTTTGCTTTGTTGCACCGCCATCTGCTTAGTTTACTCATGATATATGTGAAGATGCCATGCCCATCCATTATCAACACCTATTCCATTTGTCGTCATACCATGTTTTTCCATTCAAATGTTGTTTTTCAGACAACCAAAAGGAAGAGGGTGATTGCAGAACCTGAAGGAGTACAAGTTAAGTCCTTGAAAAAGGTGGTGCTATAGGAGAAATCACATAGCACCCGACATATATTGGCGATAGAACCAGCGCCGCAAAACCTAGGATATCGCAACTATGCTGGTCGCTGCTTTGCTCTTGTGAGTACCTATTGTCCTATCGCTGTCCTTACATTCATACCTGGTGGATTATGTGACATTGTTGTGCATTATAGCTTGCTTATCCACTGTTCGCTCCAAATTATCAGATCTATATTAAGGCTTAAATTAATGTAGAATAAACCCAATGCCTATGAAGAAATTTAGTTCTGCATTGTTCTTGTAAGTATCTGTTGTCCTTCATCACTGTACTTATATTTGTCAGCTAGTTCTTCATGTACACTTTGCAGCTTATTTTCCCTTGTCCTCCATTTTTCTACACATCAGATCTACATTTACTCTTGCCAAAATATTGAATAAAACCAATGTTTCTGAAGAAGTTTAGCTCCGCATTGCTCTTGTCGGTGCCTTCTGCATGTATGCTGTATTTACATTTGTACTCTGCATCTTAAGTTAAACAATCGCCATTTGTTCCTATATTTTCAAATCTATATTTACTCTTAACAAAATGTAGAATAAAGGCAATACTCTTGAAGAAGAGTGTGAGGTAAACTTCTTGAATTGCCCCCCCCCATCAATATGGACAAGGCCTTTATAGAACCTGTCTTCACTACTAATGTAAGTTTGTTCTCCTCGAGCCTTCAAACTTTTTTGTTTATATTTGGATAGCTATGAGTGAGGGAGTCCTGGATTAGGGGGTCCTCGGACAGCCGGACTATATACTTTGGCGGACTGTTGGACTATGAAGATACAAGATTGAAGACTTCGTCCCTTGTCCGGGTGGGACTCTCCTTTGCGTGGAAGGCAAGCTTGGCGATTCGGATATGTAGATCTCCTCCCTTGTAACCGACTCTGTGTAACCCTAGCCCCCTTCGGTGTCTATATAAACTGGAGGGTTTAGTCCGTAGGACAATAACAATCATAATCATAGGCTAGCTTCTAGGGTTTAGCCTCTACGATCTCGTGGTAGATCAACTCTTGTAATACTCATATCATCAAGATCAATCAAGCAGGAAGTAGGGTATTACCTCCATCGAGAGGGCCCGAACCTGGGTAAACATTGTGTCCCCCGCCTCCTGTTACCATCCGCCTTAGACGCACAGTTTGGGACCCCCAACCCGAGATCCGCCGGTTTTGACACCGACATTGGTGCTTTCATTCAGAGTTCCACTGTGCCATCACGATAAAGGCTTGATGGCTCCTTCGATCATCGGCAAGGATGCGATCCAGGGTGAGGTTTTTCTACCCGGACAGATCTTCGCATTCAGCGGCTTCGTACTGCGGGCCAACTCGCTTGGCCATCTGGGGCAGATCGAGAGCTACGCCCCTGGCCGTCAGGTCGGGTTTGGAAGCTTAAACTATACTGCCGACATCCGCGGAGACTTGTTCTTCGACGGATTCGAGCCCATGTTAGGTGCGCCGCACAGTCACGACGAGCATGACTTAGCTTTGCTGTCGGACGGTGTTCGGGAGATCACACCTGTGGCTACTCCGGCCCTCAATCCGGAGCAGATCGTTCCGTCCGAGGACGGGTGGATGGACCCTGCCACGGAAGCCGCACACTCAGCGGCGATAGAGCCGAATACTGACTTCACCTCCTATGAGACCTGTGTTGCCGGACCCTTGGATTCGTCCCCAGCCCCGGGCTCCGAACCGCCTGCGTTCGTGCCTATCGAATCTGATTGGGCACTGATCATGGAGTTTACCTCCGCGGATATCTTTCAGCACTCGCCCCTGGGTGACGTGCTAAATTCATTAAGGTCCGTATCCTTGTCAGGAGGCCCTTGGCCGAACTATGTCCGGCTTGAGTGGGAAGCGGACGACGAAGAAATTCGTTCCCCACCCCCCACCCACTTAATAGCCATTGTCGACGACTTAACCGACATGCTTGATTTCGACTCCAAAGACATCGACGATATGGACGACGATGCAGGAGAAGAACAGGAACCACCGCCCACAGGGCGCTGGACTGCCACCTCATCATATGATATATACATGGTGGACACCCTCAAACAAAGCGATGGCAATAAGGCAATGGAGGATAATCCCCTCGAGAAGCAATCTAAGCACCAGCGTCATCGGCGCCGCTCTAAGCCCCGCCATAGCAAAAGCAGCGATACCGGCACAAGAGACAATAACGCTGCGGATAGTGCCGAAGACGAAGACAATCCCCTCCAGCCAGGCTTCGAGCGGGAGGATGGGCAAGCTAGCCATAAGGAACAGGCAGCAGACGGAGAATCAGAGGATGACAATTACATGCCCCTCTCCGAAGATGAGGTGAGCCTCGGCGACGAAGAATTTATCGCGCCTGAGGATCCCGTCGAGCAGGAGCGCTTGAAGCGCCGGCTTATAGCCACAGCAAAAAGCCTGAAGAAAAAGCAACAACAGCTTCAAGCTAACCAAGATCTGCTAGCAGATAGATGGACTGAGGTCCTGGCAGCCGAGGAATACAAACTCGACCGCCCAACCAAAAGTTACCCAAAGCGCAGGTTGCTACCCCAACTCGAGGAGGAAGCATTAAAGCCTACACTACCAGCGTATGATGTGGCTGACCGGCCACCTCGTGGCCGAGCGGCATATCAGCCTGAAGTCCAGCCCGCACCCTGTTGCCAGACAAACAAAAACACCAAGGCCCGGGGCAACACGCAGGACCTGCGAGACGTATTGGAAAACAAAGCAGGACATACAAGATCGATATACGGATTACAGGGGCGCGCCCCAACGCGTGACGACAACCGTCACGCCGGATATACTAAAAGCAAATCCGGCCGGGCCGAATACAGCAGACAAGACTCGTATGAACTGCGTCGTGATATAGCCCGGCACAGAGGCGTCGCACACCCCCTATGCTTCACTGATGAAGTAATGGACCATGAATTCCCAGGAGGGTTTAAACCCGTGAACATTGAATCATATGATGGTACTACAGACCCCGCGGTATGGATAGAGGATTTCTTCCTCCACATTCACATGGCCTGCGGGGATGATCTACACGCCATCAAGTATCTCCCACTAAAACTCAAAGGGTCGGCTCGGCATTGGCTGAATAGCTTGCTGGCAAACTCCATCGGAAGTTGGGAGAACATGGCAGATGCATTCCTGGACAACTTCCAGGGCACTTATGTGCGACCACCGGATGCTGATGATTTAAGTCACATAACACAACAGCCCGGAGAGTCAGCCAGGAAATTCTGGACTCGGTTCCTAACTAAAAAGAACCAAATTGTCGACTGTCCGGATGCCGAAGCCCTAGCGGCCTTTAAACATAACATCCGTGACGAGTGGCTCGCCCGACATCTCGGCCAAGAGAAGCCGAAATCCATGGCAGCCCTCACGACACTCATGACCCGCTTTAGCACGGGCGAGGATAGCTGGTTGGCCCGTAGCAACAACACAACAAGCAACCCTGGCACATCAGAGGCCAGAGATAACAACGGCAAACCCCGACGCAACAAACACAAGCGCCGCAAAAATGGTGAAAACACCGAAGATACGGCAGTCAATGCCGGATTTAGTGGCTCTAAGTCCGGTCAGCGGAAAGGGCCATTCAAAAATGACAATTCGAGTCCGTCCAGTCTGGACCGCATACTCGACCATCCATGCCAAATTCATGGCACCCCAGGAACACCAGCCAATCATACCAACAGAGAATGCTGGGTCTTCAAACAAGCCGGCAGGTCAGGCGCCAAAAATAAAGATAAGGGGTCTCAAAGCGATGATGGCGACGAGGAGCCCAGATCACCGAATACAGGAGGGCAAAAGAAATTTCCCCCGCAAATGCAAAGGGTGAACGTGGTAAACTCCACCCACACTCCCAACCCGGACCGGATGTGCACTGATACGTCTCCAGTGTATCTATAATTTATGAAGTATTCATGCTATTATATTATCCATCTTGGATGTTTTATGGGCTTTACTATGCACTTTTATATTACTTTTGGGACTAACCTATTGACCCAGAGCCCAGTGCCAGTTTCTGTTTTTTTCCTTGTTTCAGTGTTTCGCAGAAAAGGAATATCAAACGGAGTCCAAACGGAATGAAACCTTCGGAAAAGTTATTTTTGGAAAGAAAGCAACACGGGAGACTTGGAGTGCACGTCAGGGGATCAACAAGGAAGGCACGAGGTAGGGGGCGCGCCCACCCCCCTGGGCACGCCCTCCACCCTCGTGGGCCCCTCGTGGCTCCCCTAACGTATTTCTTCCTCCTATATATACCAATTTACCCTAAAACCTTCGGGGAATAGAATAGATCGGGAGTTCCGCTGCCGCAAGCCTCTGTAGCCACCAAAAACCAATTGGGACCCTGTTCCGGCACCCTGCCGGAGGGGGGAACCCTCACCGGTGGCCATCTTCATCATCCCGGTGCTCTCCATGACGAGGAGGGAGTAGTTCACCCTCGGGGCTGAGGGTATGTGCCAGTAGCTATGTGTTTGATCTCTCTCTCTCTCTCGTGTTCTTGAGGTGATACGATCTTGATGTATCGCGAGCTTTGCTATTGTAGTTGGATCTTATGATGTTTCTCCCCCTCTACTCTCTTGTAATGGATTGAGTTTTCCCTTTGAAGTTATCTTATCGGATTGAGTCTTTAATGATTTGAGAACACTTGATGTATGTCTTGTGTGGGATAACCGTGGTGACAATGGGTTATTCTACTGATTCACTTGATGTATGTTTTGGTGATCAACTCGCGGGTTCCGCCCATGAACCTATGCATAGGGGTTGGCACACGTTTTCGTCTTGACTCTCCGGTAGAAACTTTGGGGCACTCTTTTAGGTTCTATGAGTTGGTTGAATAGATGAATCTGAGATTGTGTGATGCATATCGTATAATCATACCCACGGATACTTGAGGTGACATTGGAGTATCTAGGTGACATTAGGGTTTTGGTTGATGTGTGTCTTAAGGTGTTATTTTACTACGAACTCTAGGGCTGTTTGTGACACTTATAGGAATAGCCCAATGGATTGATCGGAAAGAATAACTTTGAGGTGGTTTCGTACCCTACCATAATCTCTTCGTTTGTTCTCCGCTATTAGTGACTTTGGAGTGACTCTTTGTTGCATGTTGAGGGATAGTTATATGATCCAGTTATGTTATTATTGTTGAGAGAACTTGCACTAGTGAAAGTATGAACCCTAGGCCTTGTTTCCTAGCATTGCAATACCGTTTGTGCTCACTTTTACCATTTGTTACCTTGCTGTTTTTATATTTTCAGATTACAAAAACCTATATCTACCATCCATATTGCACTTGTATCACCATCTCTTCGGCGAACTAGTGCACCTATACAATTTACCATTGTATTGGGTGTGTTGGGGACACAAGGGACTCTTTGTTATTTGGTTGCAGGGTTGCTTGAGAGAGACCATCTTCATCCTACGCCTCCCACGGATTGATAAACCTTAGGTCATCCACTTGAGGGAAATTTGCTACTGTCCTACAAACCTCTGCACTTGGAGGCCCAACAACGTCTACAAGAAGAAGGTTGCGTAGTAGACATCAAGCTCTTTTCTGGCGCCGTTGCCAGGGAGGTGAGTGCTTGAAGGTATATGTTTAGATCTTGCAATCGAATCTTTTAGTTTCTTGTTTTATCACTAGTTTAGTTTATAAAAGAAAACAACAACAAAAATGGAATTGAGTTTGCCTCATACGCTTCATCTTTTTAATATCTTTCGTGAGTATGATGGAAAGGAAAATTGTGCCAAAGTGTTAGAAGAAGAATGCATTAAAATGTTTGGCACTGAATCTTTGAATGATGATCATGATTGCAATTTTGTTAGTATGAACTCCTTGACTATCCATAGTACTAATGATGATTGCACTAGTCATGATGAAAATATCTGTTATAAGTATGTCGATTTTTGTGGAGTGTATTGGGTTTGCAAGTACACACCAAATAGGGAAGATAGATATTGCAAGAGGCATATGCATTTAGAAACCAAATTGTTGCAAGAAAGGCTAGGTGTTTGTGCTAAAAATTTAAATTTTCTTAGCCGTACTTGTGAACTTTGCAATGAACATGATCATTTCAGTACCCAATGCAAATTGTTTCATGATCGTATCGTGTCCAAAAATTGCGATGACTTGATTTCCCTTGCACATCATAATGAACTTAGTCTGCTCTTGGGTTATGAAGAAATGAAACGTATAACTAAGGTCATTCCAGAATTTGCCCTTGATAGAGTTCTTCATTTTGATCTAGAAGAAATTTATATGTATTGTGCGGTGAATTGCATTGAAAATCCTTACATTTCCAACTACATAAAGAAAAGAAAAGAAATAGAAGATGAAGAAAATACTAATGAAAGGGAAGATACTTCCCAATATCCTCCTATTATTTCTTATGATGAATCAGGTAACGAGGAGGAGCCTTCTATTCAACCAATCTCATTAATAAGGAGCTCCAAAAAGAGGATTGAACCCACACATGATGTGGTGAAGAAGAAGAAAAGAAAAAGGAAGAGAGGTAAAAAGATATCTCTCCCAAATAAGGTTGCTCCTATTATTGTTGTGCCTCATGAAAATGAGTCAAAAATAATTATGGAAGATGATGCACTTAATGATGATCTCATTATGCCTATTGCTTGTTGTGATGATTATGATTGGGAAGATAATAATACTTCTTATGATCTTGAAAATCTTTTTGGCACTTGCTTGGAAGAATATGATAATTGCTATACCATTGGTGCTATCCATACTATTAATGGTGAGAGTGATTATGCTTATGATATGAAAAGGCCCAAGCTTGGGCATGCTATGTTTGATGAGAATGACATATTTGAGAATATATTTGCTGAAATTAATGTTTGTCCCAAGCTTGGGGATGCTACGTTCAATGAAGATGATATTTTTAGCCTCCCAAGTTTTGATATGCAAAGTTGTTATGATGATAGCATGCCTTCTACCTATGATGATTATAGTGATGAAAGTGGGTTTGGAAGAGTGTAAACTTTAGGAAGTAATGATCCCACTATTTTGGAGGATGTTGAATCTTATAATATTTATGAAAGTGGATTTGGAGAGGTCATGACTTTATTTAGTGATGAGTCCACTATCTTGGAAGAGGTTTCAATCGATTATGATGAGAACAAAGTTGCTACTTATGATGATTATTGTGATGAAACTTATGCTATAAAAAGTAGTGATGATTATATTTATAAAACTTGTCATGATTATGATTACCCTTTTTCTGAATGTTACTCTTTTAATGTGGAAACAATTTATAGTATTCAAGTCTCTTATGAAACTCCCACTATTCTGAATGAGAAGAATTTTGCTTATGTGGAGAGTAGTAAAAATTCTATGCTTGTAGATAATGAAAAGAATGCTTTAGGTGCTGGTTATATTGTTGAATTCATTCATGATGCTACTGAAAATTGTTATGAGGGAGGAATTTATGCTTGTAGGAATTGCAATAATATCAAGTTTCCTCTCTATGTGCTTAAAGTTTTGAAGTTATGCTTGTTTTGCCTTCCTATGCTAGTTGATTATTGTTCCCATAAGTTGTTTGCTCACAAAATCCCTATGCATAGGAAGTGGGTTATACTTAAATGTGCTAGTCATATTATTCATGATGCTCTCTTTATGTTTCAATTCTTATCTTTTATGTGAGCATCATTGAAATCATCATGCCTAGCTAGGGGCGTTAAACGTTAGCGCTTGTTGGGAGGCAACCCAACTTTATTTTAGTTTCTTGCTTTTTGGTTCTGTTTAGGAATAAATAATCTATCTAGCCTTTGGGTAGATGTGGTTTTAAGTTTTAGTTAGTGTTTGTGCCAAGTAAGACCTATAGGATCTTCTTGGATGATAGTTATTTGATCTTGCTGAAAATTCCAGAAACTTTCTGTTCACGAAAACAATTGTTTAAAATTACCAGAACGTGATAAAATACTGATTCCAATTGGACCAGATCAATAATCAAATTATCTAGGTCTTCCTATTTTGGTAGAAGTTTTTGAGTTCCAGAAGTTTGCGTTAGTTACAGATTACTACAGACTGTTCTGTTTTTGACAGATTCTGTTTTTCGTGTGTTGTTTGCTTATTTTGATGAATCTATGGCTAGTAAAATAGTTTATAAACCATATAGAAGTTAGAATACAGTATATTTAACACCAATACAAATAAATAATTAGTTCATTACAGTACCTTGAAGTGGTGTTTTGTTTTCTTTCGCTAACGGAGCTCACGAGATCTTCTGTTAAGTTTTGTGTTGTGAAGTTTTCAAGTTTTGGGTAAAGATTCGATGGACTATGGAATAAGGAGTGGCAAGAGCCTAAGCTTGGGGATGCCCAAGGCACCCCAAGGTAATATTCAAGGAAAACGAAGAGCCTAATCTTGGGGATGCCCCGGATGGCATCCCCTCTTTCGTCTTCGTTCATCGGTAACTTTACTTGGAGCTATATTTTTATTCACCACATGATATGTGTTTTGCTTGAAGCGTCATTTTATTTTCTTTAGCCTTGCTTGCTGTTTGAATAAAATACCAATATCTGAAATTCTTAAATGAGAGAGAGTCTTCACATAGCTACATAATTATTTAACTACTCATTGATCTTCACTTATATCTTTTTGGAGTAGTTTGTCATTTACTGGTGTGCTTCACTTATATATTATGAGTAAATGGTTGAATGATTTGAATGTCATAAATCTGAAATTATATATGTTTCATATGCCTTTCCCGTGGGGAGTAATGCCTTCACATATAAGAAGTAGAGGTGGTAAATTTATTGAAGGATAGCAAACATTGTATTGGTCACTTGAACAATTCATGAAAGAATGTTGAGGGAAGAGAGATTTCACATATAAATATACTATCTTGGACATCTTCTATGATTGTGAGCCCCATTAATTATTTTCAAACCTGAGCAAATTAGTTGAAGTTGGACAAGGAAGACAACATAATGAGTTATGCTTGGGTATATTTGTATAGAAGTTATATTGTTATGGATCCTCTAACATGTGGTGCTTGCTATTTAGAATCCTTTGCTAGCCAAAATATCTGTACTAAGCGGGAATACTGCTTGTGCATCCAAACTCCTTGAACCAAGTTTCTTCCATGAGTGTCCACCATATCTACCTATATGCGGTATTTACCTGCCGTTCCAAGTAAATTTGCATGTGCCAAACTCTAAACCTTGAAATAATAATCTGTTTTGTATGCCCGAATCGCTCATGTAGCGACTAGGGGCTAGCAGTATCTTCCATGCTAGGTGGGTTATTCTCACGATGAGTGGACTCCGCTCATCATTCACGAGAAAATGGCTGGTAACTGGGATGCCCAGTCCCATGATCAAAAGATCGAAATCAAATCAAAAATAATTGCAAACAAAACTCCCCCAGGATTGATGTTCGTTGGAGGCACCCGTTGTTTCGGGCAAGCCATGGATTGATGATTGTTGGTGGAGGGGGAGTAAAAATCTTTACCTTTCTGTTTGGGAACCGCCTCTAATGTATGTAGTATGGAAGATATTGGGAACTCTTGGTCGTTATGTTGACAATGAAGGCATACCTCTCAAAATTATTTTCATCTCTATTTTGGCTTCGAGCTCTAGCACCTCTGCAAATCCCTGCTTCCCTCAGCGAAGGACCTATCTTTTACTTTTATGCAAGAGTCAATAGTATTCCTTCTCATTCCAACCCACTCTTTAGTTGGCAAGCATCATGTGATGGAAAGATCTAAGCATATATGGCCATTCAAATATATTTGAGCATGAATTATTATTGTTGACATTACCCTTGAGGCCAAAGGTTAAGCCCCTATCTTTCTCTATGTTCGATGAATACTATTTGTTCTAAAAATATGCTTTGAGTGGTAGCAATCATGGAAGACTAAATGATAGTAGAGTATGTGAAGTTTGCTGAATCAAAGCTCTGACATAGACTCTTCCTGAAAATAAGATGAATTGTAATTGTTTGATGACTAATAACACGGTTTGTTAGTTTTCAAGAAAGTTTATGTTCTATGCTTTAACATGTGAATAGTTTCTTACTTGATCATGCAAAGTTTTATGATATGAGCTACTGTTATGACATATAATGACGCTAGAAAAGGTGATTGAAATTATCATTGATCAAACTTATGCACCTGCTAGCATTCACACTTCATAAATTATTTCTTTTATCATTTACCTACTCGAGGACGAGCAAGAATTAAGCTTGGGGATGCTGATACGTCTCCAACGTATCTATAATTTATGAAGTATTCATGCTATTATATTATCCATCTTGGATGTTTTAAGGGCTTTACTATGCAGTTTTATATTACTTTTGGGACTAACCTATTGACCCAGAGCCCAGTGCCAGTTTCTGTTTTTTTCCTTGTTTCAGTGTTTCGCAGAAAAGGAATATCAAACAGAGTCCAAACGGAATGAAACCTTCAGAAAAGTTATTTTTGGAAAGAAAGCAATACGGGAGACTTGGAGTGCACGTCAGGGGATCAACGAGGAAGGCACGAGGCAGGGGGGCACGCCCACCCCCTGGGCGCGCCGTCCACCCTCGTGGGCCCCTCATGGCTCCCCTGACATATTTCTTCCTCCTATATATACCAATTTACCCTAAAACCGTCGGGGAACAGAATAGATCGGGAGTTCCACCGCCGCAAGCCTCTGTAGCCACCAAAACCAATCGGGACCCTGTTTCGGCACCCTGCCGGAGGGGGGAACCCTCACCGGTGGCCATCTTCATCATCCCGGCGCTCTCCATGACGAGGAGGGAGTAGTTCACCCTCGGGGCTGAGGGTATGTGCCAGTAGCTATGTGTTTGATCTCTCTCTCTCTCTCGTGTTCTTGAGGTGATACGATCTTGATGTATCGTGAGCTTTGCTATTGTAGTTGGATCTTATGATGTTTCTCTCCCTCTACTCTCTTGTAATGGATTGAGTTTTCCCTTTGAAGTTATCTTATCGGATTGAGTCTTTAATGATTTGAGAACACTTGATGTATGTCTTGCGTGGGATAACCGTGGTGACAATGGATTATTCTATTGATTCACTTGATGTATGTTTTGGTGATCAACTTGCGAGTTCCGCCCATGAACCTATGCATAGGGGTTGGCACACGTTTTCGTCTTGACTCTCTGGTAGAAACTTTGGCGCACTCTTTGAGGTTCTATGAGTTGGTTGAATAGATGAATTTGAGATTGTGTGATGCATATCATATAATCATACCCACGGATACTTGAGGTGACATTGGAGTATCTAGGTGACATTAGGGTTTTGGTTGATGTGTGTCTTAAGGTGTTATTTTACTACGAACTCTAGGGCTGTTTGTGACACTTATAGGAATAGCCCAATGGATTGATCGGAAAGAATAACTTTGAGGTGGTTTGGTACCCTACCATAATCTCTTCGTTTGTTCTCCGCTATTAGTGACTTTGGAGTGACTTGTTGCATGTTGAGGGATAGTTATATGATCCAATTATGTTATTATTGTTGAGAGAACTTGCACTAGTGAAAGTATGAACCCTAGGCCTTGTTTCCTAGCATTGCAATACCGTTTGTGCTCACTTTTACCATTTTTTACCTTGCTGTTTTTATATTTTCAGATTACAAAAACCTATATCTACCATCCATATTGCACTTGTATCACCATCTCTTCGCCGAACTAGTGCACCTATACAATTTACCATTGTATTGGGTGTGTTGGGGACACAGGGGACTCTTTGTTATTTGGTTGCAGGGTTGCTTGAGAGAGACCATCTTCATCCTACGCCTCCCACGGATTGATAAACCTTAGGTCATCCACTTGAGGGAAATTTGCTACTGTCCTACAAACCTCTGCACTTGGAGGCCCAACAACGTCTACAAGAAGAAGGTTGCATAGTAGACATCATGCACCCTTAGGGATGTCGACTTAACAGAACTAGTCGTCCCACAATATAAACTAGGGCCGATCACCTTCAACCGCATGGATCATCCGGTTAACACCAATCAGGGCAATTCAGCCGCACTAGTCCTCGACCCAATAATTGATGGGTTCCACCTCACACGAGTCCTTATGGATGGAGGCAGCAGTCTAAACCTACTTTACCAGGACACAGTGCACAAGATGGGCATCGATCATTCGGTGATCAAGCCCACTAAAGCCACCTTTAGAGGTATTATACCAGGTGTGGAGGCCAGCTGTACAGGCTCCATCGCCCTTGAGGTAGTCTTCGGATCACCAGACAATTACCGTGCCGAAGAGTTAATCTTCGACATCGTCCCCTTTCGCAGTGATTATCAGGCACAGCTCGGACAAACCGCGTTCGCTCGATTCAATGCGGTGCCACATTATGCCTACCGTAAGCTCAAGATGCCCGGTCCGCGCGGCGTCATCACGGTTAATGGCAAGGCCGAACTCCCCCTTGGTACCAAAGAGTATCCCACTGCTTTAACAGTAGAAGCAACGAATGGCACCTTTCAATCGAACCTCGAGTCGACGGCCAAGCTCCCGGACACCGCTAAAGGACTCCGAACTACTTCGCGGCAGGATATCCTGGCTCGTCCAGAGCTCAATTAAACACTCCGGCGAAGGCCAGGATAGGCCACATACCGGGGCTCAACCGCTCTGCGGCACACAAACACATCTTGCATTTTCTGTATAGGTTCATTTTCGCCCAGGCAAGGACCGGCGACATGGAAACAGCTCGAACGTGCAAGGGAACTCTTAGATATTCCCCTCGATGGCCATCCGATTGCACTCCAGATCCGCACACAGCTTCTTCCCGCCTGGTCTCAGTATGTTCCGCAGTCACTTTCTCTTTTTTACTTTACATGTACTCATACGCATCGACGTATTATTTAAATACGACATGTGGATTTACATGATGCTTATCTGCCATTGTCTCTTATTGAAATTCTTTTGTCAAATGGCATCCGTACACCACGATATGCCTTAAATATGTCAGGGGCTTCGTTTTACCCATAATACGGCAATAAAGTCCGAACACCTTCATGGAAGTTCGGCACCCCAAACTTATAGCATTATATGCATCAGCTCCGAATCATGTCTTGGGTCAAATGTTGGGTTTGCCCGGCTCCCATGTTTTGCTGCCTTACGTTCCGCTATATCGGGCGGCACAGGGAGAACTACTGCGATTGTGTCCCGGTTCTTCTGGACGAGCACCTCAGTAGAGAAAGCCGAAAACTGACTGTCATGATACAGCGAGAGCTGGTCAGTTGTTCGAGAGGTTGTATTATCTTTAAGGATTCCTCCCGCATAATGCCATTACCAATGCAGCGTGCGATGGATCGGCTTTTCTTCCGATCAGGAGCTTATAGAGCCCCTCGTGCGGTCTTCCGAACACCGGGGGCTGAGCCTACCTTCCTTTTCTAAAGCTCCTATGGCTAAGTGAGAGTGATAAAGCCCTATAGTCCGATTGCCTGGTTCGTTGTGCTGAAAACCTCCTTCGAAGGACCCAAAACTGGGATAAAGAGTGATCAGGTTTATCCCGAACACCCCCGTACTTCCTACGTGGGGGCAGAAGCTGACGACTGGCCAACTCTCAGGATTAATATATAAAACGGCCGCGCAGGAGGATAAACTTTTATATAACAGGCAATAAATAATAGAAATGACCTTGTTCAACATTACAAAGGACAACATGATTGTATTCATGGAAATATAATGTCCTTGGTGCATTGCTCCGCCGCAAGGCAGGATCCTTTCAGGACACGTTCATAATATAATTCAGGCGTGCGGTGCTCCTTTCCCTCTGGCGGTCCCTCGGTCACCATCTTTTCAGCATCCATCTTCCTCCAGTGCACCTTTGCGCGGGCGAAGGCCATTCATGCACCCTCTATACAGACCGACCGCTTGATGACGTCCAGTCGAGGGCAGGCACTCGCAAGCCGTTTCACGAGCCCGAAGTAGCTGCCTGGAATCGGCTCGCCGGGCCATAGCCGGATAATCAAATCCTTCATGGCTAGCTCGACCGCCTTCTGCAGTTCGATCAGCTGTTTCAGTTGGTCGGCAAAAGGCACTGGATAATTCGGTGCCAAATACTGTGACCAGAAGAGCTTATCCGCCGAGTTCCTTTCTTCGGCTCGTTAGAATTGTGCGGCATTAGATATGCTGCGTGGCAGCTCTGCAAACACCCCTGGAGAAATCCGAACTCAAGATTAGAAACATGATTTTCTCCCCAAATACTTTCCTTACATGGAACAAGCCTGACCCGCCGCGATCTTCCTTGCCTGTTGGATCTCCTGCAGGGCACCCTGGGTTTCCCCCTGGGCATCGCATGCAACCTGATGAGCCTTGGTAAGTTCGGATTCTTTCTCCGTTAGACTCTGCTCCAAGGCCTCGCATCTTCTCACGACCTCTTGAAGCTCTTGCTCAGCTTCAATAACCCTGGCCTCGTGCTTCTCACGAAGAGCCCGCTCTACGGCTGCCATTCCTTCGGCCTCGGCAACAGCCTTCTTCAGAGCCTCGACTTCGGTCATCGCCCCTGGCGCAAATCACAAAACATATTTCAAAAAAAAATTGTTCGCACTGAACGTGAGCAAGGTTTGTGCATACCTTGTTTATCCTCCAAGTGCCTTTTCAAATGGCCCAATTCTTTTGTGGCCCGCTCCAGACTTCGATTTAGTCCGGAGACCTCCGCAGTACGAGAGGTGGCAGTCACTACAGACGTCTGTTTATACCAAAAGAGAGGTAAATGTCACCAAGTGAGTCTCCTGCGAACATAGATTTGATCCTTTGTCCGGTTCTTTCTCTCACCAAACAGTGTATCAGGGGCTACTATCTATACTGTGACACTCTTCGAAACTTCATAAAACATACCTCAAAGCCTCTTATAAGGCTAATAAAGGCTTCATTCAGCCCACTCTCCGCAGATTGAATCTTCTCAATCACCGCACCCACAAGGGCACGGTGTTCATCGACGACGGAGGCGCTTTTCAGTGCCGCCAATAAAGTATCCAGCACCTCTGGTTGGACAGAGGTTGCCGGTGGAACATGTACACCCCCTCTAGCCGAGGGAGACCGCCTGCCTAACTCTGGAACCATATTGGTCTCCGGAATTGCGTCCGGCTGGGGGCCGAATTTAAGATGGCTCCCACCGACGATGCCCATGGGAGCCTTCCCTCCCATGTGTCCGGCCCCTGAAGTTTGACCTCCTGGTGCCACCTTGGCAATCTTTCCCCCACCTCCTTGGCCTGGGTCCTCCTGGGACAAAGCCTCGGTGTCATTCACATGTTTGGCGGAAGGGACCTTCGGGGGTGTCCCGCTCTCCATAGTGTCCGAGCTTAGCAAATCCTCCGACGAGGATTGCTCCGCGCGGGACCTCGCCGGACTGCAAAAAGTATGGCCCAAATCAAAATATTGTGCCATGATAAGTCCGGACGCATAAACGTGTTCGCATTTTATATACTCACGAGTTCACCAGAGGATGAGCCCTGAGATCCCACTCCGGGCTGCTATCAGCAATGGTGGACTCCGCTGGAAGAAGAGTTTTTCCCTTCTTAGGCGACTCGGCCTCCAACGATGTGGAGGTTGTCCTTTTCTTTCTTCCCCCCGCTGGGGATTTGTCTTCCTCCTCCTCCTCATCCTCTTCGGAGGAAGAACGGGCATTGGAATCTTCGGATATCGTGTCCGAGGCACCACGACGACGGAGACCGCCCCTGGTCTTCTCGGCCCCTCTCTCGGCCTTCTTCTTCGACGCCTTGTAGGGCACCGGGACCAGCATCTTCGTTAGAAGCGGGCCGGCCGGTTCTTCAGGTAGCAGGGCCGGACAGTAGATCCGCCCCGCCTTCTTCGTCCAGCCCTAGGAGAGTTGAGGAAAACACATTAAGCGTTTCCCTTGGGTTATGTGAATAAAACTTATAATGGCTTACCGAACTTGCGGGGCGGGACAGTTGGTACCCGCGGTCCTCGGCTGAGTCCGACCATGATTTGCCGGACTTAAAAAGCACCTTCCAGATATCTTTGTGTGAGGAGCCAAAGAGCTCCCGCAGGGTCTGGTGCTTGGCCGGGTCAAAATCCCATAAATTGCAAGCCCGGTATTGACAAGGAAGGATCCGGCGAGCTAACATCACCTGGACTACATTGACATGTTTGATATCCTTGTCTTCCATATTCTTGACGCGCGTCTGAAGTACCGACAGCTCGTCGGGGCCAGGACGTAAGCCGCAGGGGGGCTCCGGATCGGAATTCAGGAGCAGCGGCCCATTTCGTGCCGCGCGGCTCTGTGATGTAAAACCACTGCTGCTGCCACTCTTTGACGGAATCATTGAAAGTACATGTTGGCCATGTGACATTGGGCATCTTGCTCACCATGGCGCCTCCGCACTCGGCGTGCTCACCGCCCACTACCTTGGGCTTCACATTAAAGATCTTCAGCCATAAGCTGAAGTGTGGCAAGATGCGGAGAAAGGCCTCGCACACGACTATGAACGTCGAGATGTTGAGGAAGGAATTGGGGGATAGATCATGAAAATCGATCCCATAGTAATACATGATGCCGCGAACGAATGGGTGGAGGAGAAACCCCAGCCTGCGGACAAAATGAGGGAGGAAAACAACCCTCTCGTGGGGTTCCGGAGTAGGGACGGTCTGTCCTGCCTTCGGGAGACGGTGGCTGATTTTCTGGGCCAGGTACCCGGCCTCCTGAAGCTTTTTGATATCCTTCTCCCGGACGGTGGAGGCCATCCATTTGCCTCCGGCTCCGGATCCAGACATTTTCGGAAGGCCTTCGTGGTCGGAGAGGACGAACGCTTGGGCGCTGGGGCTCGAGCAGATGGGAATGGTTAAGCAGAAGGAGAAGGCGTGGGTGAAAAAGGGGAGTTCTTATCTCCTTATAAAGGCAGCTGGGATCCAGCGCCTCCCCACTTGCCTGGTAAACTCGCTTATTCCACAAGCGTCGCGCTAAAGACGCGGTTGGGTTACCCATATCCGTATTTATGAGAATCACGTGATAAGGGGAACACGATCTCTGCTTCGACAAGACGTGCCAATAAAACCGCCTCGCAACACGTGCAGTGGCAGGCTGGGAAAAACGGTTCGTAATGACCAGACCATGGCAGGATGTCACGTTATGAAAAGTTGTCAGCTGATTAGATTTGTGGAATAATATACTCTCTACGGTGGTATGTGCAATTTGTTTTGCAGAGCCGGACACGATCCTTGTATTCAAAATCTTCTATGGAGTATTCGGAGGAGGAACCCTCCTTGCAATTCATGCTCATAACATGCTGTTCTTAAGATTGACTACATCAAGAGCCCTTTTTTATTTGACTCCAACTCGATATGATGTTGTTGGCCACCTGGTGTCCCTACCCTTCCTAATCCCAGAAACTTTCAAAGAAAAGCGGCATGGCAGTTGCAGGTGGTTCCTAGCTCGATCAGATGACGGCGAACGATTGATGATCATTCACACGTACCGGACGTGTTGTTTCGCGGAATACAATCACAGTCACTGCAAGGTCTTTGAGCAGGATCCCAGCTTCTTTGGGCCTTCAGGAATTTTTGACTGGAGGTTGGTAAGTAGCCTTGGTACACGCTCTCTGTTTGTCGGACTGAATTATCTGATTAACCAGGAGATAACCGACAACAAGGATCGTGATGGCAGCGCGGTTTCGTTCATCAGGCAAAACTGTGTGTACACAGCGTACCATGCGTCTCTGGATGCACCATACCCTGATATGTGCCGCCACGCTCTGCAGCCCATAGTAGGAGAGAGGGTCGCAAGTATCAGACTTCGACCTGCTGGCTGGAGTTTCCCCCGTTAGGCACCCATCTGGTTCAAGCCGCCAGCCAATCTCCACAGCTTAATAAATAGTAACGTCTAACTGAGCCAGTTAGTTAGATGCGTACACTTGGTGTAGTAGGATCTTTATTTAGTTTGATGCATACACTTGCTCTTTTTGGTAGCCCTTTTGTAATGATGGCTGATGTTTGGTTTGGAAGAGAGAGCTGCGTCTTCACTCTTCTAGCCTGCTTACTGCTTCTGTTGCATCCCCAGCCCTGGTTGCTGCTGCTGCTATTTTCAATGTACAATCAGTAGTATATTTCGTCTGTTGGTTGAATAAATGTGTTGTTAGAACGACAAACACAATGTTTTGGAAGTCGTTGCACGGTTCGATCCTTTAGTGCCCCGTACCATACGTAGCGCATACTATTTTTCGTACGGAACACATGTTCCACTTGTTGATAACATGCAGCCCACTGATGAAGGCCCAATAGAGGAGCCCATAATTAACTGGAAGGGAGGCTATCACACGAATCCGGCCCAGGTACATGCTCATGGTCCCCTAAACATAAATAAGTAAATAAATAAATAAATAAATAAAGCTAAATGCTCATGCACCAGTTCTTTAAATTCACGATTTAACTGGAGGATATTATTTCCTATGATAGTGTCATTACATTCAGTCGATATTATTCTTAGGCAAAGATAGCGACCAGTCTTCTTTCTCCCAGCATTTTCTTCCTGCAACCAGCGAACCCATGCAAATCATAGTCAATGTCGTAAATAGTTCCGGTCAATTTTTATTTTTCAATAAGAATGTCCAACCCAGCCCAGCACATTGGCGACAGCACTTTATCCTCCGCCTTGGTGCGCTCGCCGCGGCGCCGCCGTCCGGCCCTGTCAACATAGTTTTTTTTTTGAAATGGTCCCTATCAACATAGTGAATCGGGAGAAGACTGTAGTTGTGAGTATGACAGTACGGACCCACCAGGTCCACTCCCGAACACAAGCAAGCACGTCTTTTACTACTCAGATGAACCCCTTGTTTTTTTACTCTAACCCACCCTGCTGATATCTGGGACCCACATCATTTTCAACGTATAGTCAATTAACGACAGAATTGCATAACTTTTTTTTGAGTAGTAATTCAGAGGAGTAGGCTATAAACTGGGTTGTGCAGTCTCTGTGGCCCGTCTAACAACATGACCAGCCCAGCAGTTCTTCTTTGGGAAAATAGGTAGCCCAGTATTTCTTTTTGAAGAATACCCAAGCTAGGCCTATTTGTTTTCTCTGATTTACTGGGCTACAAATCTTTCAAGACGAGGAGGGATGCATTCCGGCCTAGCCAAAGAGTATAGTCAGTGTCTGTTAAAAGTAATATCAGAAGGGGGTGAAAATTCCAAAAAAATTATAGCAAATGGGATATTAGTTTCTTTTTTTGTTTTTGTTCTTCACTCATATCTTATACTCCCTCTGTCCCAAACTTCTTGTCTTAGATTAGTCTAGATACAGATGTATCTAATACCAAAACGTGACTTGATACATCCGTATTTAGACAAATGTAAGACAAGAATTTTGGGATGGAGGGAGTATTTCATTGGATTTAACATGACATAGTACCAATTTATTATTAAATTTGTTTTAGTATGGCTACTAATTTTTGGATTAAGAATATTTTGTTCCCCAGCAAAAAATTGCGAATTTTCAAAATTTCGCACATATTTAGTTAATTTTTTTAACCCTGGTACTGCCCAGAAAATGGGCAACAATTCTAAAATTGGAAAACGGGCTGCAATAAATTCCATATAAATTAGAAAATGAGTAAAAATTATAAAAATAATAGCAAATGGGTTGTACACGCCACAGATTTTGAGGCTGACTTGTTTACGCAAGGCTTTGTCAGTCAACACACGATTCTAAATTAGCGCCGGCGGGACTGCCTGCTCCCTCCTCTTGTGGCCCGCTGTGATGCCGCGCAGGCTTCCCCGGCCCACCCTACTCCCTCCACTGGCCTGGCCGCATGCAATCAACTGCCTCCTTATTACGCGAAAAAATGATTCCTCCCACTGACATCTGGGGCGCACCGGTTGGGAGGCTGACCTGTGGGCCTACTAAGTTGACGCGTACGCAGGGCTTGTCAACTTAGTCAACAAACGATTCTAGCAGCAGTAACCGTTGGATTTGAAACGAACGGTCCTGCTGCTTCTTCAATCGCTGCTCTTCTTGCACCAGCCGCCCAAACCAGCGCTGGCGAGACCGCCTGCTCCTGCCTCCAGTGGCTGGTTGTGCTGCCGTTGAGGGCTCACCGCCCCCTACTACTCCCACCGCTAGCCAGGCCCTGCGGCGACGGCAGCCTCACACCGCAGCCGAACCAGTGAACCCTCGTACTCCTCTCCGCGTGGGCATCCACTGCTGCGTCTTCCCCGGCTCCGCGTCGTCCCATTCCTAGGCCTCGCTATCGTCCACCACCTTGGATGCGCTCGGCGCGGAGTGGTCAACATGGTCAACGAACGACACCATCGGAAGTAGACTGTGCGTGGAGAGGCTGACAGCTGGGTCCACGGCCGCACGCAAGGAAATGCCTCATTATTACGCGCAAAATAATGATTCCTCCACCTGACAGCTGGGACCCACCTGAAGGGCCTCTGTATTTCATGAAAAAAATATTCCCACCGCTGACAGGTCGGACCCACCAGCTATATCTTCGCACACAAAGAAATGCCTCCTTATTACGCACAAAAAAATGAATACCCCCTGCTAGCTGGGACCCACAATAGTGGGAGGCTAACTTGTGGCCAACTAAGTTGACGGGGACGGAGGGCTTTTGTCAACTTAGTCAATATGAACGATTCTAGCTCAAGTGACCGTACGATGTCCATCCAACGGCCGTAGTGATTCTTCAACATCTGGTCTTCTTGCTCCAGCCGCCCAAATGAGTGCCGGTCGTGCCTCGTGCTCCTGCCTCCCGTCGCCGGCTGCGATGCCGCGGAGGCCTCACCGCCCCCTACTACTCCCACCGCTGGCTAGGCCATCCCTCTACTCACCCACACCCCCTGTTATTCTGCGGCGACGGCAGCCTCACACCGCAGCCGAACCAGTGAACCCTCGTACTCCTCTCCACATGGGCATCCACTGCCACGTCTTCCCCGGCTCCGCGTCGTCCCCTTCCTAGGCCTCGCCGTCATCCACCGCCCTTGTGCTCTCGGCGCAGCGTGGTCAAGGAACGGCTTCCATCGGACGTGGACTGTACGTGGAGAGGCTGACAACTGGGTCCACGGCCACAGCAAGGAAGTGCCTCCTTATTACGCGGAAAATAATGATTCCTCCACCTGACAGCAGGGACCCACCGGACGGGCAATCGTATTTCGCCAAAAAAATGTTTCCCCCCTGACTGCTGGGACCTACCAGCTACATCTTCGCACGCAAGGAAGTGCGTCCGGGCAAAAAAAATGATTCGCCCCCCTGACTGCTGGGACCCACCAGCTAATCTTCGCACGGAAGTAAGTGACTGACTGTCGGGACCCACCTGGTCGAAGCGTACATAGCGTTGTCATTCTGGTCGCGAACGTGTACGTACATACTGGTCGATGTAGAGGCG
The DNA here is from genome assembly GCF_002575655.3 of Aegilops tauschii subsp. strangulata. Classification (NCBI taxonomy): domain Eukaryota; kingdom Viridiplantae; phylum Streptophyta; class Magnoliopsida; order Poales; family Poaceae; genus Aegilops; species Aegilops tauschii. Next base: position 371,659,120 of record NC_053036.3, read on the forward strand.
CGCACGTGTCGTAGTAGAGGCGCGCACGTAGCATGTACACGTACGTACAGCGGCCAGTGTGCAAGAAAGAAAATACGGCCACGTACGTACATACGGGCAGGGTCTCGAACTCCTACTCGCGCATACGTACGGCCAGGGCTTGTGTATATGGCTGGGTCCGGAACGGAGAAACTGCATCGTCGTCGTGTTCATGGGGAGGCAACGGAATGCGTCGTGTTCATCGGGAGGCAACGGAACGCGTGGGAGCCAATCGGCTTGGACGGAACAGCCGATGGAAACGAGGCCTGGCGTACCGCACAATGGAGGAAACGGCCTTGTGTTCGACCGGCCACGGTCGAAACGTGATCCTGTTCATCGGGAGGGGTCTGGCGTACCACAAAATGGAGGAAACGGACCTCCTACGGTTGAAACGGTCCTGTTGATCGGGAGGGGTGTGGCGTACCGCAAAACGGAGCAAACGGACTTGTGTTGGAGTGCTACGGTTGAAATGGGGGTCCTGTTCATCAGGAGGGGTGTGGCGTACCGCAAAACGAGACTCCACGGGATACTGTTCATCTCCACCGTCAACCCCCTCCAGCCTCCACGGGCTACTGTTCATTCACCATCGACCTCCTCCAGCCTCCACCTGCGACTGTTCATCCACAGGCTCCTGTTCATCCAGCCTCCACCGCAAGCTACTCCACCGGCTACTGTTCAACCAGCCCTCTCCACAGGCTCCTGTTCAACCACCCCTCCACGGGCTACTGTTCAACCAACCCTCTCCACAGGCTCCTGTTCAACCACCCCTCCACGGGCTACTGTTCATCCAGCCCTCCACCGTCTACTGTTCATCCAGCCCTCCACGGGGTGGTCCTATTCATCCAGCCCTCCACGGGGTCCCGTTCATCCAGCCCCAATCGGCTTGATCGATCGGGGTCCTGTTCATCCAGAGGCAACACCATGGGGTCCTGTTCATCCACCCCCACCGGGAACTGTTCATCCAAACCCCCCCCAGCAACGCTCACTGTTCATCCAGAGGCAGCATCGATCGGCTTCAGTTAGCAGCAGTAGCGAAGGAATCGCTCGATCGGGTTCAATTAACAGCCATCGATCGATCGCTCGGGTTTAGTAATGCGTAGCCTGCAGAGCAATCACTTGGGTTCAGTAGGCGAACGCCTCGCTCGGGTTCAGTTAGAGCCCAACGCCTCGCACCCACACACGTGCGTGTACGAGAGAAATGCGCATCGCTCGGCCCCGACCACCCACCGTAACCGGGAACACCCCGATATTTTCCTCGCTCTCTCTTCTACCCCGATTTTTTCCGTCATGGACGGCCCAAAGAATGTCATCCAGCTGCGTCTCCGGCCCGCCCAGGACGAAAAGCCCATTTTCTGTCATGATTTTTTTCATAGAAGTAGGAGCCCATTACATCTATGATGATACCGGGTTTTGTCACAATTATCGTCATAGAAGTGTCCTAAGTATGACAGAATTTTTTTTCGTTCGGCCCAAAATGTCACGGATGTGTCTTTTTTTGTAGTGGTGCAAGACCCGGTGCAAGAGCAACTCCAGACGTTATGAACGTCTGGCAGAGCAAAGCTGATGACTACTCGAGAGTTTAGTGTGCCATGCTTTACGGCTTAGAATCGGGACTTCAAAGACGTTTTGAACTATTGGGGAACGTAGTAATTCAAAAAAATTCCTACGATCACACAAGATCTATCTAGGAGAAGCATAACAACGGGCGGGGAGAGTGTATCCACGCACCCTTCTAGACCGAAAGTGGAAGCATTAGTTAACGCGGTTGATGTAGTCGAACGTCTTCACGATCCAACCGATCCAAGTACCGAACGTACGACACCTCCGTGTTCAGCACACGTTCAGCACGATGACGTCCCTCGAGCTCTTGATCCAGTAGAGGGTCGAGTGAGAGTTCCATCAGCACGACGTTGTGGGGACGGTGTTGCTGATGTGATCCGCGCAGGGCTTCGCCTAAGCACTACGACAATATGACCAAGGTGGTAAACTGTGGAGGGGGCACCCTACACGGCTAAGAAACAATTGTTATGCCTTTGGGGTGCCCCCGCCCCCATATATAAAGGGGGGAGGAGGAGGCTGGCGGCGAAGGAGGGCGCGCCAAGGGTGGAGTCCTACTTGGACTCCCAGTCCAAGTAGGATTCGCCCTCCCCCCTCCTTCCTTCCAAAGGAGGGGGAAAGGGGAAAGAGGTGGAGAGGGAGAAGGAAAGGGGGGCCGCGCCCCCACCCCTTGTCCAATTCGGATTGGCCTTGGGGGGCGCCACCTCTTGTGCGTGCCTCCTCGTCTCCACTATGGCCCATGAGGCCCATTAACTTTCCCGGGGGGTTCCAGTAACCTCCTGGTACTTCGAAAAATCCCCGATCTTCTTCGGAACCACTCCAGTAACCTTCCAATATATCAATCTTTACCTCTCGACCATTTCGAGACTCCTCGTCATGTCCGTGATCTCATCTGGTACTCCGTACAAACTTCGGTCACCAAAACACATAACTCATAATACAAATCGTCATCGAACGTTAAGCGTGCGGACCCTACGGGTTCGACAACTATGTAGACATGACCGAGACACATCTCCGATCAATAACCAATAGCGGAACTTGGATGCTCATATTGGCTCCTACATATTCTACGAAGATCTTTATCGGTCAAACCGCATAACAACATACGTCATTCCCTTTGTCATCGGTATGTTACTTGCCCAAGATTCGATCGTCGGTATCATCATACCTAGTTCAATCTCGTTACCAGCAAGTCACTTTACTTGTTGCGTAATGCATCATCCCGCAACTAACTCATTAGTCACATTGCTTGCAAGGCTTATAGTTATGTGCATTACCGAGAGGGCCCAGAGATACCTCTCCGATACATGGAGTGACAAATCCTAATCTTGATCTATGCCAACCCAACAAACACCTTCGGAGACACCTGTAGAGCATCTTTATAATCACCCAGTTACATTGTGACGTTTTATAGCACACAAGGTGTTCCTCCGGTATTCGGGAGTTGCAGAATCTCATAGTCAGAGGAACATGTATAAGTTATGAAGAAAGCAGTAGCAATAAAATTAAACGATCATTATGCTAAGCTAATAGATGGGTCTTGTCCATCACATCATTCTCTAATGATGTTATCGCGTTCATCAAATGACAACTCATGTCTATGATCAGGAAACTTAACCATCTTTGATTAGCAAGCTAGTCAAGTAGAGGCATACTAGGGACACTTTGTTTTGTCTATGTATTCACACATGTACTAAGTTTCTGGTTAATACAATTCTAGGATGAATAATAAACATTTATCATGATATAAGGAAATATAAATAACAACTTTATTATTGCCTCTAGGGCGTATTTCCTTCAGTCTCCCACTTGCACTAGAGTCAATAATCTAGATTACATAGTAATGATTCTTACACCCATGGAGTCTTGGTGTTGATCATGTTTTGCTCGTGGAAGAGGCTTAGTCAACGAGTCTGCAACATTCAGATCTGTTTGTATTTTGCAAATCTCTATGTCTCCCTCCTTGACTTGATCGCGGATGGAATTGAAGCGTATCTTGATGTGTTTGGATCTCTTGTGAAATCTGGATTCCTTCGCCAAGGCTATTGCTCCAGTATTGTCACAAAAGATTTTCATTGGACCCGATGCACTAGGTATTACACCTATATCGGATATGAATTCCTTCATCCAGACTCCTTCATTTGCTGCTTTCGAAGCAGCTATGTACTCCGCTTCACACGTAGATCCCGCCACGACGCTCTGCTTGGAACTGCACCAACTGACAGCTCCACCATTCAATATAAATACGTATCCGGTTTGTGACTTAGAGTCATCTGGATCAGGGTCAAAGCTTTCATCGATGTAACCATTTACGACGAGCTCTTTGTCACCTCCATAAACGAGAAACATATCCTTAGTCCTTTTCAGGATGGTCTTCACCGCTGTCCAGTGATCTACTCCTGGATTACTTTGGTACCTCCCTGCTAAACTTATAGAAAGGCACACATTAGGTCTGGTACACAACATTGCATACATGATAGAACCTATGGCTGAGGCATAGGGAATGACTATTATTTTCTCTCTATCTTCTGGAGTGGTCGGGCATTGAGTCTGACTTAACTTCACACCTTGTAGCACAGGCAAGAACCCTTTCTTTGACTGATCCATTTTGAACTTCTTCAAAACTTTATCAAGGTATGTGCTTTGTGAAAGTCCAATTAAGCGTCTTGATCTATCTCTATATATCTTGATGCCCAATATATAAGCAGCTTCACCGAGGTCTTTCATTGAAAAATTCTTATTCAAGTATCCTTTTATGCTATCTAGAAATTCTATATCATTTCCGATCAACAATATGTCGTCCACATATAATATCAGAAATGCTACAGAGCTCCCACTCACTTTATTGTAAATACAGGCTTCTCCAAAAGTCTGTATAAAACCATATGCTTTGATCACACTATCAAAGCGTATATTCCAACTCCGAGATGCTTGCACCAGTCCATAAATGGATCGTTGGAGCTTGCACACTTTGTTAGCACCTTTAGGATCGACAAAACCTTCTGGTTGCATCATATACAACTCTCCTTTAAGATATCCAATAAGGAGTGCAGTTTTGACATCCATTTGCCAAATTTCATAATCATAAAATGCAGCAATTGCTAACATGATACGGACAGACTTAAGCATCGCTATGGGTGAGAAGGTCTCATCGTAGTCAACTCCTTGAACTTGTCGAAAACCTTTCACAACAAGTCGAGCTTTGTAGACAGTAACATTACCGTCAGTGTCAGTCTTCTTCTTGAAGATCCATTTATTCTCTATGGTCTAGCTGATCATCGGGCAAGTCAACCAAAGTCCACACTTTGTTCTCATACATGGATCCCATCTCAGATTTCATGGCCTCAAGCCATTTTGTGGAATTTGGGCTCATCATCGCTTCCTCATAGTTCGTAGGTTCGTCATGGTCTAGTAACATGATTTACAGAACAAGATTAACGTACCACTTTGGTGCAGAACGTACACTGGTTGACCTACGAGGTTCGGTAGTAACTTGATCTGAAGTTTCATGATCATCATTATTAGCTTCCTTACTAATTAGTGTAGGAATCACTGGAACTGGTTTCTGTGATGAACTATTTTCCAATTCGGGAGAAGGTACAATTACCTCATCAAGTTCTACTTTCCTCCCACTCACTTCTTTCGAAAGAAACTCCTTCTCTAGAAAGGATCCATTCTTAGCAACGAATATCTTGCCTTCGGATCTGTGATAGAAGGTGTACCCAACAATCTCCTTTGTGTATCCTATGAAGACGCATTTCTCCGATTTGGGTTCGAGCTTATCAGGTTGAAGCTTTTTCACATAAGCATCGCGGCCCCAAACTTTAAGAAACGACGGCATAGGTTTCTTGCCAAACCAAAGTTCATATGGTGTCATCTCAACGGATTTAGATGGTGCCCTATTTAACGTGAATGCAGCCGTCTCTAAAGCATAACCCCAAAACGATAGTGGTAAATCGGTAAGAGACATCATAGATCATGCCATATCTAATAAAGTACGGTTACGACGTTTGGACACACCATTACGCTGTGGTGTTCCAGGTGGCGTGACATGTGAAACTATTCCACATTGTTTCAAATGAAGACCAAACCCATAACTCAAATATTCACCTCCACGATCAGATCATAGAAACTTTTTTTTCTTGTTACGATGATTTTCCACTTCACTCTGAAATTCTTTGAACTTTTCAAATGTTTCAGAGTTATGTTTCATCAAGTAGATATACCCATATCTGCTCAAACCATCTGTGAAGGTCAGAAAATAACGATACCCGCCGCAAGCCACAACACTCATCGGACCGCATACATCTGTATGTATTTTTTCCAACAAGTCAGTTGCTCGCTCCATTGTTCCGGAGAACGGAGTCTTAGTCATCTTGCCCATGAGGCATGGTTTTCACGCATCAAGTGATTCATAATCAAGTGATTCCAAAAGCCCATCAGCATGGAGTTTCTTCATGTGCTTTACACCAATATGACCTAAACAGTAGTGCCACAAATAAGTTGCACTATCATTATTAACTTTGCATCTTTTGGTTTCAATATTATGAATATGTGTATCACTACAATCGAGATTCAATAAAAATAGACCACTCATCAAGGGTGCATGACCATAAAAGATATTACTCATATAAAGAATAACCATTATTCTCTGATTTAAATGAATAATCGTCTCGCATCAAACAAGATCCAGATATAATGTTCATGCTTAACGCCGGCACCAAATAACAATTATTCAGGTCTAAAACTAATCCCGAAGGTAGATGTAGAGGTAGCATGCCGACGGTGATCACATCAACTTTGGAACCATTTCCCATGCGCATCGTCACCTCGTCCTTAGCCAATCTTCGTTTAATCCGTAGCCCTTGTTTCGAGTTGCAAATATGAGCAACAGAACCAGTATCAAATACCCAGGCGCTACTACGAGCATTAGTGAGGTACACATCAATAACATGTATATCAAATATACCTTTCACTTTGCCATCCTTCTTATCCGCCAAATACTTGGGGCAGTTCCGCTTCCAGTGACCAGTCCCTTTGCGGTAGAAGCACTTAGTTTCAGGCTTAGGTCCAGACTTGGGCTTCTTCACTTGAGCAACAACTTGCTTGCCGTTCTTCTTGAAGTTCCCCTTCTTCCATTTGCCCTTTTTCTTCAAACTAGTGGTCTTGTTAACCATCAACAGTTGATGCTCCTTCTTGATTTCTACCTGTGTAGCCTTTAGCATGACGAAGAGCTCGAGAATTGTCTTATACATCCCTTGCATATTATAGTTCATCACGAAGCTTTTATAGCTTGGTGGTAGTGATTGAAGAACTCTGTCAATGACACTATCATCAGGAAGATTAACTCCCAGTTGAGTCAAGTGGTTGTGGTACCCAGACATTCTGAGTATATGTTCACTGACAGAACTATTCTCCTCCCTCTTGCAGCTATAGAACTTATTGGAGACTTCATATCTCTCAATTCGAGAATTTGCTTGAAATATTAACTTCAACTCCTGGAACATCTCATATGCTCCATGACGTTCAAAACGTCTTTGAAGTCCCGATTATGAGCCGTAAAGCATGGCACACTGAACTATCGAGCCGTAAAGCATGGGAGGAAGTAGAACTTGATGAGGTAATTGTACCTTCTCCCGAATTGGAAAGTAGTTCATCACAGAAATCAGTTCCACTGATTCCTACACCAATTAGTGAGGAAGCTAATGATGATGATCATGAAACTTCAGATCAAGTTACTACCAAACCTCGTAGGTCAACCAGAGTACGATCCGCACCAGAGTGGTACGGTAATCCTGTTCTGGAAGTCATGTTACTAGACCATGACGAACCTACGAACTATGAGGAAGCGATGATGAGCCCAGATTCCACAAATTGGCTTGAGGCCATGAAATCTGAGATGGGATCCATGTATGTGAACAAAGTGTGGACTTTGGTTGACTTGCCCGATGATCGGCAAGCCATAGAGAATAAATGGATCTTCAAGAAGAAGACTGACGCTGACGGTAATGTTACTGTCTAGAAAGCTTGACTTGTTGCGAAAGGTTTTCGACAAGTTCAAGGAGTTGACTACGATGAGACCTTCTCACCCGTAGCGATGCTTAAATCTGTCCGAATCATGTTAGCAATTGCCACATTTTATGATTATAAAATTTGGCAAATGGATGTCAAAACTGCATTCCTTAATGGATATCTTAAAGAAGAGTTGTATATGATGCAACCAAAAGGTTTTGTCGATCCTAAAGGTGCTAACAAAGTGTGCAAGCTCGAGCGATCCATTTATGGACTGGTGCAAGCATCTTGGAGTTGGGATATCGATTTGATAGTGAGTGGGAGCTCTGTAGCATTTCTGATATTATATGTGGATGACATATTGTTGATCGGAAATGATTTAGAATTTCTCGATAGCATAAAAGGAACCTGGAATAAGAATTTTTCAATGAAAGACCTCGGTGAAGCTGCTTATATATTGGGCATCAAGATTTATAGAGATAGATCAAGATGCTTAATTGGACTTTCACAAAGCACATACCTTGATAAAGTTTTGAAGAAGTTCAAAATGGATCAATCAAAGAAAGGGTTCTTGCCTGTGCTACATGGTGTGAAGTTGAGTCAGACTCAATGCCCGACCACTGCAGAAGATAGAGAGAAAATGAAAGTCATTCCCTATGCCTTAGCCATAGGTTCTATCATGTATGCAATGTTGTGTACCAGACCTGATGTGTGCCTTGCTATAAGTTTAGCAGGGAGGTACCAAAGTAATCCAGGACTGGATCACTGGACATCGGTCAAGAACATCCTGAAATAACTGAAAAGGACTAAGGGTATGTTTCTCGTTTATGGAGGTGACAAAGAGCTCGTCGTAAATGGTTACATCGATGCAAGCTTTGACACTAATCCGGATGACTCAAATTCACAAATCGGATATGTATTTATGTTGAATGGTGGAGCTGTCAGTTGGTGCAGTTCCAAGCAGAGCATCGTGGCAGGATCTACGTGTGAAGCGGAGTACATAGCTGCTTCGGATGCAGCAAATGAAGGAGTCTAGATGAAGGAGTTCATATCCGATCTAGGTGTAATACCTAGTGCATCGGGTCCAATGAAAATCTTTTGTGACAATACTGGAGCAATAGCCTTGGCGAAGGAATCCAGATTTCACAAGAGAACCAAACACATCAAGAGACACTTCAATTCCATCCTCGATCAAGTCAAGGAGGGAGACATAGAGATTTGCAAAATACATACGGATCTGAATGTTGCAGACCCATTGACTAAGCCTCTTCCACGAGCAAAACATGATCAGCACCAAGACTCCATGGGTGTTAGAATCATTACTATGTAATCTAGATTATTGACTCTAATGCAAATGGGAGACTGAAGGAAATATGCCCTAGAGGCAATAATAAAGTTGTTATTTATATTTCCTTATATCATGATAAATGTTTATTATTCATGCTAGAATTGTATTAACCGGAAACTTAGTACATGTGTGAATACATAGACAAAACAAAGTGTCCCTAGTATGCCTCTACTTGACTAGCTCGTTAATCAAAGATGGTTAAGTTTCCTGACCATAGACATGTGTTGTCATTTGATGAACGGGATCACATCATTAGAGAATGATGTGATGAACAAGACCCATCCGTTAGCTTAGCATAATGATCGTTTAGTTTTATTGCTATTGCTTTCTTCATAACTTATACATGTTCCTCTGAATATGAGATTATGCAACTCCCGAATACCGAAGGAACACCTTGTGTGCTATCAATCGTCACAACGTAACTGGGTGATTATAAAGATGCTCTATAGGTATCTCTGAAGGTGTTTGTTGGGTTGGCATAGATCAAGATTAGGATTTGTCACTCCATGTATCAGAGAGGTATCTCTGGGCCCTCTCGGTAATGCACATCACTATAAGCCATGCAAGCAATGTGACTAATGAGTTAGTTACGGGATGATGCATTACGTAACAAGTAAAGAGACTTGCCGGTAACGAGATTGAACTAGGTATGATGATACCGACGATCGAATCTCGGGCAAGTAACATACCAATGACAAAGGGAATGACGTATGTTGTTATGCGGTTTGACCGATAAAGATCTTCGTAGAATATGTAGGAGCCAATATGAGCATCTAGGTTCCTCTATTGGTTATTGACCGGAGATGTGTCTCGGTCATGTCTACATAGTTCTCGAACCCATAGGGCCGCACGCTTAACGTTCGATGACAATTTGTATTATGAGTTATGTGTTTTGGTGACCGAAGTTTGTTTGGAGTCCCGGATGAGATCACAGACATGACGATCTCGAAATGGTCAAGAGGTAAAGATTGATATATTGGAAGGTTATATACGGACATCGGAATGGTGCCGAAGAGGATCGTGATTTTTGGAGTACTGGGAGGTTACCGGAACCCCCCGGGAAAGTTAATGGGCCTCATGGGCCATAGTGGAGAGGAGGAGGCAGCCACAGGAGGTGGCGTCCCCCCAAAGCCCAATACGAATTGGACAAGGGGTGGGGGCGCGGCCCCCTTTCCTTCTCCCTCTCCACCTCTTTCCCCTTTCCCCCTCCGTTGGAAGGAAGGAGGGGGGGCCGAATCCTACTTGGACTAGGAGTCCAAGTAGGACTCCCCCCTTTGCGCGCCCTCCTTGGACGCCGGCCTCCTCCTTCCCCCTTTATATACGGGGGTGGGGGGCACCCCAAAGGCACAATAGTTGTTTCTTAGCCGTGTGTGGTGCCCCCCTCCACAGTTTACCACCTTGGTCATATTGTCGTAGTGCTTAGGCAAAGCCCTGCGCAGATCACATCACCAACACCATCGCCACGCCGTCATGCTGACGGAACTCTCCCTCGACCCTCTACTGGATCAAGAGCTCGAGGGACGTCATCATCCTGAACGTGTGCTGATGACATTTGACTACATCAACCGCGTTAGCTAATGCTTCCGCATTCGATCTACGAGGGTACGTGGACACACTCTCCCCACTCGTTGTTATGCTTCTCCTAGATAGATCTTGCGTGATCATAGGATTATTTTTTGAATTACTACGTTCCCCAACACATTAATTATTTTCAAACTTGAGCAAATTAGTTGAAGTTGGATAAGGAAGACAACATAATGAGTTATGCTTGGGTATATTTGTATAGAAGTTATATTTTTATGGATCCTCCAAGATGTGGTGCTTGGTTTTTAGAATCTTTTGCTAGCCAAAATCTCTGTACTAAGCAGGAATACTGCTTGTGCATCCAAAACCCTTGAACCAAGTTTCTTCCATGAGTGTCCACCATATCTACCTATATGCGGTATTTACCTGCCGTTCCAAGTAAATTTGCATGTGCCAAACTCTAAACCTTCAAATAATAATCTGTTTTGTATGCCCGAATCGCTCATGTAGCGACTAGGGGCTGTCAGTATCTTCCATGCTAGGTGGGTTATTCACGATGAGTGTTCATTCACTTATCATTCACGAGAGAGTGGCTGGTAATTGGGATGCCCGGTCCTATGATCAAAAGATCAAAAACAAAATCGCAAATAATTAAAAAAAAGCCCCCCAGGACTATTGTTGGTATGGACGGTACCCGTTGTTTCGGATCAGCCGTGGAGTGTGATTGTTGGTGGAGGGGGAGTAAAAATTTACCTTTCTGTTTGGGAACCGCCTATAATGTGTCTAGTATGGAAGATATTGGGAACTCTTGGTTGTTATGTTGACAATGAAAGCATACCTCTCAAAATTATTTTCATCTCTTTTTTAAAAGCTTCGAGCTCTGGCACCTCTGCAAATCCCTGCTTCCCTCTACAAAGGGCCTATCTTTTACTTTTATGCAAGAGTCAGTAGTATTCCTTCTCATTCCAACCTACTCTTTAGTTGGAAAGCATCATGTGATGGGGAAAGATCTAAGCATATATGGCCATTCAAATATATTTGATCATGAATTATTATTGTTGACAATTATGTATATGATAAGTAAGTTGGGAGGCGAAACATTAAGCCCCTATCTTTCTCTGTGTTCAATGGATGCTATTTGCTATAAAAATATGCTTTGAGTGGTAGCAATATGCTAAATCAAAGCTCTTACATAGACCCTTCCTGAAAATAAGATGAATTGCAATTGTTTGATGACTGAGAACATAGTTTGTTAGTTTTCAAGAAAGTTTATGGTCTATGCTTTAACATGTGAATAGCTTGTTACTTCATCGTGAGAAGCTTTATGATATGAGCTACTGTTATGATATATAATGATGCTAGAAAAAATAATTAAATTATCATTGATCAAACTTATGCACTTGATAGCATTCCACATCAAAAATTCTGTTTTTATCATGTACCTACTCGAGGACGAGCAGGAATTAAGCTTGGGGATGCTTGATACGTCTCCAACGTATCTATAATTTTTGATTGTTCCATGCTATTATATTATCTATCTTGGATGTTTTATATGCATTTATATGCTATTTTATATGATTTTTGGGACTAACCTATTAACCTAGAGCCCAGTGCCAGTTTATTTTTTTTCCTTGTTTTCGAGTTTCGCAGAAAAGGAATATCAAACAGAGTCCAATTGAGCTGAAAACTTACGGTGATTTTTTATGGACCAGAAGAAGCCCCCTGAAGCAGAAGAGTTGGGCCAGAAGAGCCACGAGGCCTCCACAAGGGTGGAGGGCGTGCCCTCCGGTCTTGTGGGCTCCTTGCGGACCCTCCTGACTTGTTCCCGACGCCAAAAAATTTCCTACAAATATAGAAACCCCCAGAAATAAACCTCGATCGGGAGTATCGCCGCCAGAAGCCTCTGTAGCAACAAAAAACCAATCGGGAGCCCATTCCGGCACCCCGCCGGAGGGGGAAACCATCATCGGTGGCCATCTTCATCATCTCGGCGCTCTCCATCATGAGGAGGGAGTAGTTCACCCTCGGGGCTGAGGGTATGTACCAGTAGCTATGTGTTTGATCTCTCTCTCTCTCACGCGCGCGCGCGCACGTTCTTGATTTGGCACGATCTTGATGTACCGTGAGCTTTGTTATTATAGTTGGATCATATGGTATTTCTCCCCTCTATCTTCTTGTGATGCATTGAGTTTTACCTTTGAGGTTTCACTATTATCAGATTGAATACTATTATGGATTTGAGAACACTTGATGTATGTCTTGTGTGGGATACCCGTGGTGACAATGGGGTATTCTATTGATTCACTTGATGTATGTTTTGGCACTCAACTCGCGGATTCCCGAGGTGACATTGGGGTAATTTATGCATAGGGGTTGATGCACGTTTTCGTCCTTGTTTCTCCGGTAGAAATCTTGGGGCACTCTTTGAGGTTCTTTGTGTTGGATTGAAAATTATGAATCTGAAGTTGTTTGATGCATATCGTATAATGGACCCACGGATACTTGTGGTGACATTGGAGTATCTAGGTGACATTAGAGTTGATTGATGTGTGTCATATGGTGTTATTTTACTACGAACTCTAGGGATGTTTGTGACACTTATAGGAATAGTCCAATGGATTGATCGGAAAGAATAACTTTGAGGTGGTTTCGTACCCTACAAGCAATTTCATCTTATGTTCTCCGCGATAGGAACTTTGGAGTGACTTTTGTCACACGTTGAGGGATTACCATATGTTCTTATTATGTTATCATTGTTGAGAGAACTTGCACTAGTAAAAGTATGAACCCTAGGCCTTGTTTTCAAGCATTCCAATACCGTTTTCGCTCACTTTTACTATTAGTTACCCTGCTGTTTTTATATTTTTAGATTACAAAAACCTATATCTACCATCCATATTACACTTGTATCACCATCTCTTCACCGAACTAGTGCACCTATACAATTTACCATTGTATTGGGTGTGTTGGGGACACAAGAGACTCTTTGTTATTTGGTTGCAGGGTTGTTTGAGAGAGATCATCTTCATCCTACGCCTCCCATAGATTGATGAACCTTAGGTCATTCACTTGAGGGAAATTTGCTAATGTCCTACAAAACTCTGTGCTTGGAGGCCCAACACGAGTCTACAAGAAGAAGGTTGCGTAGTAGACATCAGGCATCACGGCCGGCCGGATGCGGCGGCGGCTGGCTTTCCGGCGTTGGATCGTTTGTAGGCGGTCCGTTTCGACCTTCGGTCCCTCTCCTTGTCGTCTTGTCGCTACCTTCGTCGAAGGTTCGGCCCTCCCCCGGCTACGGTCCATCGCTCGTCTTGCGCTCAGTTCCAGTACTGCGCTCGTCTCGCGCCCGGAAGCAGGAGCGGCCTCGTCTCGCGCCCGGCAGCAGGACCGACCTCGTCTCGCTCCCGGCAGCAGGACCGACCCCGTCTCGCACCCGATGCCGCAGGACCGGTCGGTGGAGGCTAGTTTTGGCCGGCCTATTGGGTTTCGATGTTGGGGGCAGCCCAGGGGTGCGAAAGGCGGGTCCTTTCCGCTCGTTTCTTTGGTTGGGGTGGCGATGGGTCTCGAGTGAGGTGGTATCGAGGTCTTGGATGTCGGGGCGGCGGCCCTGGTGGTGGTTCCGCGGTGCTCATGGGCAGAGCCCGTGGCTAGGTGTTGCCCGGTAGCCATGGCCATGTGTGCGGCGTGGTCGTCTGGGTGTGTCGTTCAGTGGTGGTGAGTGTTGGCCGGGGTGAAAACCTGATCTATCCTTGGATGGGCCAGCGACGACGAAGCTCGTTCCCTTCTTGAAGGCGTCGTCGCGGCTCTCATTGCCAGTCGTGTTGCTCCAGGGGAAACTCTGATCCTCGGGTCGGGCGGTGGTGGCGCTCTGGTGTCATAACCTTCCTAAAGACGCCGCCTTGGAGCACACTATTCGTCGTATGCGGCTTCACCTCTTCACGGTAGTCTAGGGTTGGTGTTGCTGCGCTCAGCGCCTATGTATCTTGCCTTGGGTGTGTGCGTGTGTGGTGGTGTTATGCGTTTGTACCTGGGTTGTGAATGGCCGTTGCTTTACATATAAAACGGGGCGAAAGCCTTTTTAGATAAGACCATAACTGACTAAGACTAGAGTTCTTATTGATCAATAAGAGGGCAAAGAGAAAATTTTGTTCATTTTCACTCATTGTACATCGTACGAACAGCTTAATGACATAGCTTATGCTCGCAACTTAGATGTCCCCATACGAACAAAATGTTAGTTTACTCATTGCTGTATTTTATAGTGAAAGCATTGCAGCCGCATCCTACTATGTAAGCTGGTATTGACATTTATTTTATTTTATCTTATGTAATACTGAGGTAATTGCTTATGTCATCCACTATTCATTTCTCACTTTTGCGCATGCAAACATAGATGCTGATTGGCATATATAAGTGGAGTCTTTGTAGAGGTTCCACTAGGTGGACTACATACGGTGCAAAATGAATGAATCTACACTTAAAATGCATCTATATATATCCGTATGTGGTTTATAGTGAAATCTCTACAAAAATTTATATTTAGGAACGGAGGGAGTAGCTTACATCTGGATGCATTGATAGATTAAAAGTACTCCCTTCGTTCCGAATTACTCGTCGCAGAAATGGATGTATCTAGATGTATTTTAGTTCTAGATACATTCATTTCTACGATGAGTAATTTGGAACGAAGGGAGTAGTATTTATGTGCACCTATAGAGAAGCCAACCAGGAGTATCTATGAAGAGCACGGCTATGCACACCACACTCTGCACACGATTATTGCATCATAGTCCAATAAAGTCGTCCATGCATGGCAACAAACGGCAACACATCACTAGATGGGTCATTGTGCAATGGTGGTGCACACTATTAGTTGTGTGTGCAGCAGTTTGAATCTCTGAACGAGGAAACAGCATCCTAGCAACTTAAGGGCAGCTCTGATTCGAATCATTCAATGGATTCTAAATTCACAGGATCAGAAAAAATGTAGTAGCATCGCAACTTCATGTTGTCTTAAACCATGTCCTATATCAGTATGATTTATATACTCCCTCCGTTCCTAAATGTAAGTTTTTTTAGAGATTCCACTATAAAGACTACATTCGGATGTATATAGACGTCTTTTGGAGTATAGGTTCATTCATTTTGCTTCGTATGTAGTCTATAGTGAAATCTTTTAAAAGACTTATATTTAGGAACGGAGGGAGTATTTTGCTAAGATATGTATGCACCAAACGAAAACACTATAGTAAAGGAGAACAGAGGTAATGTAAAAGAAGTTGACGGTGCTCCTTGGTAGTGGGGAAAAAAGACATGAACCTTGCTTATGCCTGGGAGGATACATTCAACACATTCAAACTTCAGTTGCAATATCACCCTTACATTTTAACACATTTAGATGTACATAGAGAGAAAGTGAAAATGAAAACCTTGTTGCAACCAAAAGAAAGAAAATCCCTCCCTCCCCCATCTGCCTGCACCTGCATGCTTCCTTATTGAATCCACAGCTGTCGGCACTTTGCCCTTCCAAACCAACGCCATGCTGCACCAGAATCATCACGTCACATACTCGTGGTGAACTCGATCGATCGATCGATCACTATATCTCGTATGTGATCCCGACTTTGAGCAGCTGATCTTTGGGAATGGCCAGCACCTTGTGCCCCTCTGTCAAGTTCTTCCTCAAGAAGGTGTAGACATGGTTCACCACGACCTTCTTCAAGATGGAGGACTTGGCCTCCGCCGTGACGTTGGCCTCCCCCATCAGATACACCATCCCTCGCTCCACCTCCCTGTCAATCAGTTGCTTCTCCTCCTCCACCGCCTGGTTCGTGTGGAAGCTCATCCTCCCCGAGGCCGAGTGGCTGCTCACCCGCGCCTGGCCTTGGACCGCCTCCTCGCTGTGCACCGTGGACCGCCTCGGCCTCGCCAGGGCGTCCGAAACCTCGCCGGCGGCGCCGCCGCTCTCCTCTTCGTCCTGCGCGAGCGCGAACGCGCTCTCCTCCTGGATGAACATCTTGAGCCTGTCAACGAGGAACGCCGCGAACTCCTTGGGCTCCTCCAGCGTGTCGCTGTAGCCGTACCGCGCCACGCAGCGGAACATCCGGTGCTCCCTCGGCCCGACCTGCCGGAAGATGAACCGCTCCGTGGGCACCACGCGCGAGATGGGCAGGTGCTTGATGGACATGAACATGAAGATGGAGTGCACGGACGGTATCTTCTGGATCAGCCGGGGGAACACCGGGGGGATGCCCTGGACCAGCTCCGTGTACAGGAGGCCCACCCCGGGGATCCGCCGCACCTCGTTCTTCTCCAGCAGCATCGTCATCTCGCTGGTGGGCACGATGTGGTCCAGCTCGTACCAGTACCTCTTCACCTGGACGTAGTGCCACGCCGCCATCAGGCTCATCACCACCAGCGCGAAGCAGATGGGAAGGTATCCGCCCTCGATGAACTTCGACAGTATGGACGAGAGGTAGATCAGCTCTATGGAGCCGAACACGACGTAGAACAGCATGATGAAGATGACGTGCTTCTTCCATATGAGCAGCATGACGACGGTCATCAGATGGGTGGTGATCGCAAACGTGGTCACCACACAGATCCCTGCGCATAACCAACATCAGATGGTTCAGACCGTCAGATGAAAACCTCAGTGAAACACATAAACAAATGCCTTATCCTTCGCTAGCTACTTAATTACCGTAAGCGTGGCCGATGCTGGTGGTCGTCCGGAAGGCGACCGTGACCACGATGCTCGCCAATCCCATGAGGAAGTTCACTTCAGGAATGTACACCTGTCCCTCGTACTTGTGCGAGGTGTGGATGACTCGAACCCTTGGCATGCAACCGAGAGACAGGGCCTTGGAGAGGATGGCAAACGCACCGGAGAGCATGGCTTGGCTTGCGATGATGGCAGCAAGAATGGCAACGATGAAGGTTGGCCAGAACATTGGTGCTGCACATAGACATGGAGAGTTGATCTTACTTGTGCTATATGCTCTTACCAAATGCATGCATATTCTACTCCCTGAAGCAGCAAACTGCTGTCTTATAGGAAAAACTCTGTACCTGGGATGGATCTATAGAAGGTGTTTGCAACGTTGTCTGGGAATTTCCTCAGGTAAGCCGCCTGCCCGATATAACACAGTGCCACCGATGGGAACAGGATGCCGTTGAAGCTGAGCTGCAAGTGTAAGTACAAGAACCATTTTCAGATGAGGTCCTTCTGTTGGGAAAAATTGTTATACTTCTGAAAGCTTATATCTGAAGTTAAAGTGGTTACCTGAACAGCCCTGATGTTGAAATGGCCTAGGTCGGCAAACATGCCTTCTGTGCCTGTTATGTATGACAATCAGTCAGTTAATTCAGATTACAGTTCTGCAGGCTATAGTTTGCAATACAATCGCTTGTCAGTTCAAATTTTCAGTTAGAAATTAAGGTTACCTGTGACACACAAGATAATTCCACCAAGTGACACCCATCCACTCTTGCCGTTCCTTATGAAGTATTGCACTATATACATGGGATTGAAGGCCCGTAGAACACCGACGTCGTGAACAACGAGGTTGTACATCCCGATGCCAGCAATCAGAAGGAACCACACTGAGATGACCGGCGCAAAGGTGTACCCGACCTTGTCGGTCCCGAAGCGCTGGACCGAGAAGAGCATGAACAGAATCGCCACCGAGATGAGGACCACTTGTGCTGCACAACGAACAAATGTTATATGTGATGGACTGATGGACACAGGCCGGGTAAAAGAAACAATCAAGTTGTTAATACTAATCCTTCTTCACATACTCTGAGTCAAGCTTGGCGCCTTTTCTCTGATCCCACTCACCGCAGAGAGCACTGCATCACATCCATGAACAAAACATCAGTACAGTACTCGTTTTTTATAGACAACACAAATGAAGCTCTTGGCTCTTCATTTACCAGAGATTGCTGGGGTCAAGGTTCCATCCCCTATCACCATTGACGTGCCGAGGATGGTGAGGGTGAAGAGGACAATCTTGGCCGCCTTGCTGGACTCAAGCTTCTGCTTCAACCATTGTGCCCTCTTGAGCTGCGAGCTTGGCGCTTCTATGTGGTAATTGGACACCGCCGCGTCCTCCACCTGCTGGTCCGGGATCAGCCTGATCTTTGCGTACCGTGATATCAGCGAGTAAAGCGCAAACGTGCCACCTACAACACCACAGTTTCTTGTTACTTCACTTTACAAAAAGGGAAAAACTGGTATGACAGCAGGCCGAGGTTTCAGAGAATGAGCTTACTCACCATCTCCGTTGTCGTTGGCGTAGAGCACGATGAAGACGTACTTGAGCATGGGTATGATGATGAGGGTGTAGAGGATGAGCGAGAGGACGCCCAGGAGATCGTCCCTGTCCTTGATGCCGTCAGGGAAGGTGCTGGAGTAGACATAGAGCGGCGACGTCCCGATGTCGCCGTAGATGATGCCGACGCTCTGGAAAGCCAGGCTCAGCGTCCGCATCCAGCTCACCTGCATCCATCACAGTAAACCAGAGTCAGTCAGTTTGCTCTGTCTGTCTGTCTGTCACGGATAGGACATTGCTGCAACATTACATGGTCACCAGGCTGCGTCTGCGAGACAAGGAACGTACCTGAGACCCATGGTGCTTCGAGTCGGAGACCTTCTCCGCATCGCCGAACAGCGAGTCGTGGCGCTTGAGCGGCGCCGGCGTCTCCGCGCTCCGCGGGTCCTCGACCTGGAGCGACATTTCTGGTCGGTCACCTGCTGCTGATGTTCAAGGTGCACACCTCCGAATGCCTTGGAGGCCTCCTTCAGCTCTCCGGCGGGGCTTATATGGCCTGCATCAATGGCTCCAAGACTTTGAGATGGCAGTGGTGTGAAAACCAAGTAAGTATAACTTTTTTACATTTCCAAGAATAAAAGGCTGGCTTAAATCCGGCGTGGGAGCATTGAAACTAACCAAAAGAATGATTCCTTTGTTCCTAAGCAAGACTCAAGGTTCATTGGGTAGCAAGTGCAGGCCCCTAATAAACCCCTAGTACTATAAATGTAACGAGTCGGTGCGATGCATGTTTCCATATTCTAGTCAAAATTGTTGCTTTCAATTTTTAGTAATCCTGCCTTGTGATTGTGTACTGGAGTACCTAGTACTACCATTAATCTGTAATTGTTGGATTACTCTCTACTGATATGCTATCCTGTGAATGTAAACATTTCCTTTCAAGAATTTTTCTTGAATTGCACCGATAAAGAATCAGCAGGCTTCTCATCTCAGTCGCATACCTTGTCAAAAAACCTCCATATGACTGAAGCATAAGTGACCTCATTTACTCTGTTTTTTACTACAACAACAATTGAAGCAAATTACTCTGTACTATTGAAGAAGAGTTAGTGTACGCTAATTAGTAATTACCACTTTGTTCCGGTCCCCAAATTGTTTTCAAGAATAGTACTCCCTCCGTCCCAAAATAAGTGTCTCAACTTTGTACTAACCTTAGTATAAAGTTGTACTAGAGTTGAGACACTTATTTTGGGACGGAGGGAGTAGTATCTATTGCTGTCATGTATGCATGATTATGCTCTTTTATAAAAGAACAGAGGGATACTCATACCAATAGTATATTCATTTGTATTCCTGTACAAAAACTTACATATTTCGTAAATAAATTGTGTCGATTATGACCTTCAAACCAGGGAGAGATACACCAACCCTGAGTTGAACTCATGCACGAAGATTAGTACTAGTACTAGCGTGGCATGACGCGAGGCAGTATACTACCAGTAGTACTCCAGTTTTCTATAGTTTTCCGCAGATCTTCTTGGGTCATGCACACCGTCCTCACTCACTTCCAAATGATAACAAACCCCATTAGTTTAAGTGGTGATCAGATCACAAATCAGCCTCATTGGCCACACCCTTGACCTTCCGGGCCCCCAAACTCCACACCGTCCACACCTGATCTAGTACTAATACTACTAGCAAGCGTTACTCTTGGAACGAATCTTAATTAACTACTACGTAGTGCTCACATGTGCGCCCAGCTAAGCTGAAACTAATTAACACGGCCAGTTACTCTGTATCAGCAAACCTCTGTTCTGTTAGCGAGTGGTAAAAAGGTGTTCATTTCCTAGGAGTGTTTACAGAGAAGAGAGAAAGGAAAGAATTCCTTTGCGCGATGTAATTTCAGTGCATATGCACAATCAAATAAGTAAACACTTCGAGGAGAATAAGTGTTACAACACTCGAGAATAAAACGAAGAAACTGGAGACGCATGGTTCGAAACCAAAAGAAAGAAAGAAAGGAAACAGGAGACGAAGCTCTCCCTCCTTTGTTGGAAAAAAGAACAGATGATGCGTGCTCCTTGCGTAAGAGAAACAGGCCATTGGAGGTGGGGATGGCGAGTAACTGAGCACCTACCTTGCTAAGGCGACGCAGGGACGGCCGGCGGCGAGGTACGTTCGGTCGGCCGGCTGAAGAGGGGCAGGCGGGACGAAGCCTGAGGAGGAAGTAGCAAGGAGGCGGCAGGCAGGCGAAGGTGTGCAGCAGCTCAGCTCAGCACGCACTGGGCTGGTTCTGGGATGAGGAGTCAGAGAGAAGGCGAGGAGGCCTTTCTTTAAATAGAGGGATCGGCTGGGCATGCAGTGGGAGCCAAAACGAGGAGGAGGAGGAGGAGGGGTGGCTCGGAGTTTGGACTCCAGGTTTCCGCGAAACCATAAAGAACTGAATTATGTGCAGTGTGCTGTGAATTATTGGGCAGCAGCTTATTTTGAACAGAGGGAGAGAAGGAAAAAATGGGAAGCGCGGTGCGCAAGAGCAGAAATGCATTTGCACCCTCGCCAGCCCGCCAGCCGGTCTTCGGCCGCCAAAGACTTTCCGTTTTCCTTCTCTGGGATCTACCAGCTGCTTCCTCCCGTGCAATAATTGATGCCGAATCCATTGTTTTGGTGCCGTTCCCTTCTTTTGTTTCCTTCCTCTTTTTCTACAGCGGCGTGATAAGTGGTAACTTGGCAGCTTATTTTGACATGCGTAAGTAATAGAGAGGGTTGTTGGTGTTTTCTGGGTGTGACCCAGATGTCATGCCTGAATTGGTTCGCTTCATAAAAGTTTCTCGGCTGCGAGGAGCCATGGCTCCGCTGCTTATCACCATCGGACACTTCATCGTCATCCTCTCTTGGCATGTGTAAAGAAAAGGCTCCGCTGTTTCCGTCCTCTGCGCCTAGCAAGTGCTGGAGTGCACTCTGTCAACAAAGAAGGATTACCAATCACTGACTCTGACTTGAGGATAACTGCCAGTGTTGAACGGCACTCCTCAGTTCGCAGTAAGTAATCAGCAGGAATTCATTTTTTTTCAGTAAGTGGAGCGACAAACTGTCTTGCAGTTCACTAGAGAATGACCTCCACCTCATGTTTCTTGTCCTTGTGTGGTCTTTAAAAAAAATGTTTCTTGTCGTCGGATTTCCAGATGAAATCAGGGGAGACCCTATCAAGCCTTGTCCAAACCAAGCATCTTTTAGATTCAAAGGATTAAGAGAAAATTGCACAAAGAAACAAGTTTTGGGGTTGAGGTTACACAAAACCACAACTTTAGGGGATTTCAACAAAAATCACAGCTTTAGGACTAATTGGTAACACAAACAACAAAACAACCAGTTGAGCATAGATATGACGACAGAGCCCCACTAGTCGGTGATAGACTGATAGCTAATTTTTAGCTTGAGCACACACCGGAGCTCGGCCTACGTTGAGCCAGTTAGATAGGAGCCGAGGTGGCTAGATAAGAGTCAAAACCGGATTGATTGAAATGGACTTGTCGACAAGTTTTATCTTACAAAGATTGTACAAAATCAAAAAATAGTTGTGATAAATTGGATGAAAATTTTACAGATTGGTCGTTTAAGATGTTTTGAATTACTGTAAGAAATATATTTATGTTGAAAACTTTTTTTTAAGAAAAGTTGGTCAAATCTTACAAGAACAGTGAAAATTTAAAATGGCTAGGAAAAATGGATTAAAGATTTATCAGATAGATCTTTGGAAATGTATTGAATTACTAGAATTTTTCTGATTTTTGAATTTTTCCACCGAAATTTGGCCACATCTATAAGATAACTGTCCAAACTTTGAATTTTTTAACCCATTTTAAGATTTTTAAATGATTTAACTTTATAAGTTAGCTAAGCTCAAATCATCTTAAGGACCTCTCAAGCCAAGCCATCTATATAGTTAGTTAACATGGGACCTACATGTCATAATTCTCCTAAAACTAACTAACTGAAGCAGTTTTATGTTTTCTGTTACCGAGTAGTACTAGAGTTGTGGTTTTGTGTAACCTCGACACCCAAACTTGTGTTTTGCGTTTTTTCCCTTGAATCAAAGTAGGCATAAAGGCTAGCGGATTGCCGAAGGATAATAAATAGTCGTGGCAGCCCGCATGAATTGCCTGAGGATCCTAAGGATAATAAGGCTTGATGGCTTACTCTGAATTTTTTTTAGTTTCTTTAAAACATTTTCAGTGTCTCCGAAACTTTTCCGGTGACTTTCTCTCTTTCTCCTAACCTAGTACTCAGCGGATGGATGACTCTTAAGTGTGTGACCCGTAGGTTCGGTGAAATATAGACATAATCGGAACACTTTCCGACCAATGATCAATAGTGGAACTGTGGACATCCAAATTGAGCCCTGTGCCCACACAAATGGATATTCGAGTGAACCTTTAGTTACCATGTGCTATTCCTATTACTTCGTGATATGTTATAAAGATCGGAGGTGAGATTTATCAGCATCACTCTGAATCAACAACTTGTTCATTATGCCAGTTTCCTTGTTACAAGTTTTGCTCTCTTTTCTCGTTCCCATGTATCGGCGTCCCGGTGATCAAATCACATTGTGCCTGGCCAGACGATGATGGACACCGTGACACCGAGAGGGCCCAAGGAATATCTCTCTATCGACGGAGGAGCAAATCCCAGTCTCGAGCTATCTAATCCCTTTTCATTATTTTCTGTGAACCTGTAAGATGTCGTAATTGCCATCCTGTTACGGATGAAGTTTGACAAATCCCAAAATTCATGAAGCAAGTATGAAGGAACTCGACTCTCATGGTCTAGGGAATTATGCAAATGTTTAACTTTCCCCGTGTTATAAACCATTAACTTGTGACGAATGGATCTCATGGAATAACAACAATTGGGTCTGTTCAATACAAATGTTCTCATAACATTGTGTCCTCAAAGTTGTCAGCATTGACATGCCGATGATCAGGAAAATATAACCATCCTGCAACACTTGAGCTAGTCTTAGAGGCGATACTAGGAATCTATTTTACCGTTTAGTATATATTCCACACATGCACATGAGTTTCCCTCATAGCCTCATGGTTATTGCAGACTCGAGAACCATTACGGTTATAGCACATAATATAAACATTAATTACAAACTTGGAGATAAATAATAAGTTTTATTATTGCCTCTAGGGCATATCTCCTACAAATCTCATCTTGGTCAACCATATCTCGCGGCGTGTCTCATGACTCACCCGAAAGCTAACTTTATAACTACCAAGTTACGAAGTAGCGTTTGATAGACTCTAAGTGAGTTGATTCTCATCCCAAGAACATGCGGGACCTCAGGTTTAAGACATCACATATACATCGTACTTGAGACTAACAGATGACAATATCTCATTGCGTCTCAAAGTGGGTATGTTTGATCGGTGATATCCATCCCCGAGTCTATAGTATCAGTTTAGCACCTATATGCCCATGACTTGTGAAACATAGTCATCAACTGAATCGTATACTAATCAAAGAGTATTTGTTCACATAACCTTATAAACTATAAGTACTATTAGAACAGTCATCATATAATATACAGTTTCACAAACAAGTCACATACGTATGGATACATATAATTGATGATGTTCAAGGAAAATGCAAAATAACTCATGAATACATACGGAAATATCATCATCACATGATTGCCTCTAGGGCATCCCCCCCTGATGGGATTCATTGCAAGGAAAATAATCCTAAGAGAGAACGAATAAACCCAAGATCCAATCTACAGAATCTACTAGATGCTAGCAACGAGTGCGAAAAGGTCTACATACCCTTGTAGAATACGCGCATTTAATGATCTAAAGATCATGGGTGATGTAGCCGTACTTTCGTCGGATCAATCTGATGCAACACCGCATGATCGATGCCTCTGAATTGCACACAAGTGCACCTTGATGTTGGCTCCTCCTTCTTGATCCAGCAAGCGAGGGGGAGAGCTGGATGAGATCGATCTCGGCAGCACGACGACATGGTGGCAGAAGTATGGTGGAAATCCGGCAGAGCTTCACTAATAACTGCACAGATTAGGGGCGTACGAAACAAGAGGGGGGCGGCCAGCAACCGGGATGTCAGGTCCTATGGCCAGCACCTCCCTCCTCTATTTATAGGTGTGGAAGAGGAGTCTTGGCCCCTCCCCCAAGCTTCTAGGGGTTGCACACCAAAGGGGGGAGGAAATCTCCTTCCTCCTTCCCCACCGATCATGATCCCCCCTTTTTTGGGATCTTGATCTTATCCCTTCGGGATTTGATCCTATTCCTTTTAGGGCGGCGAGATTTTGGTGCGCATGGACCAGAGGTGTGGCAATGTGGCCCACCACACACGTACATGTTGGTCCCACTCCGAAACCTTCCTGGTACAATACCGAAAAATCCCGAACTTTTCCGGTAACCCTGAAAATACTTTTCATATATATGTTTTCTTTGTCTCCGGACCATTCCGAAGCTTCTCGTGATGTGCGGGATGCCAACCGAGACTTTGAATCAAAAGTTGATAACACCATCTTATTATCTCATCGAACCCTAGCGACACCGAACGTAAAGTGTGTGACCCTACGGGGTCGAGAATATGTGGACATGGTCAAGACTTGTAACATCCCAAAATTCTAAATTTTGGAATGTTATAATAAATAAATAGTTTTGATTGTTTGTTTGATTGTGGTATGGTTGCCTGTGTGAAATTGAGTGAAATTTGAAGCTTTTTGAAAGTTAAATGAGAGGGAATAAAAGGACTTTCCCAAACTTTCATCTTGCATTTATAATCCCCATGAATTCAAATTCTTTTCAAATACAAAACCCTGGAGAGAAGATAACATGACTTCTTCCATTTAAAATGAAAAGGGTTTTTGAAAAGATTTGAATTTCATATGGAAATATTTTCCAATTCAGAAACTTTATGCAACTCAATGATTTTCATGAGAGAAGATAAAATGACTTCTTCAAAACATACGAAATATGAGTTGGAAGTTCCAAAGAATTCAAATTTAAAGTCCCTTTGAAATTATTTTCAATTTGGAGTTATTTGGGTTTTTATTCAAATTATTTTTCTCCAAAAAAATAAATTATATGGAAAATACGGTAAAATGATTCCCTACAATAGAAAAATGAAGATAAATAAATTTGAAATCATTTTGGTATTTTAAAATATTTTTATTCGGTTTTTAAATAAATCAGCAGCACTCTTTGCTTTATTTAAATTTTGGTGGATTTTATTTGACGTTAGAAAAATGTTCATGTTGTAGAAAATCTTTTTCTGAAAATTTTGATAGATAATATGCCTATAGTATACTCCCTCCGTCCGGAAATACTTGTCGGAGGAATGAATGTATCTAGATGTATTTTAGTTCTAGATACATCCATTTTTATGCATTTCTCCGACAAGAATTTCTGGACGGAGGGAGTATTTTATTTTATATGGTTTTATTCTGGTTTTTGCTGTCTCGAAAAATGTTTTAAAAAAACTTCCTCTCCCGACTGGGCCGGCCCGTAATCGCAAGGCCGCGGCCAAGCCAATCCCGCGCAGTCCCCGACCCCGGGCAGGTCTCCGCCTCCTGCCCGCCGCCGCCGCCGTGTCCTCCACGGACACCGCGCCCCGCCGCCTTTGCCCCTGCCCCTTCCCCACGCCTCCCGAGGCCGCCACCCCTTTATAAGTGCCCCGACCCCTCTCTCTCTCCTCCTCACCGCCGCCGCCGCCGCCGGACTCGCCGCGCCGTGCCGCCGCACTTGCCGCATCGCCGCCGCCGCTGCCGCATCTCGCCTCGCGCCGCGCCGCTGTCACCGCCGCCGCAGCCATGCCCCGCCGCTCGCCTCCCCGCGCCGCCGCACTCGCCGCCCGGAGCCCCCCCCCCCCCCGCCGCCGCTCGACGTCGCCGGAGTCCGCTGCTGCCGCGGTAAACCCTAGCCCCGATCCCCGCCGTCGCATCATGATCCGACGATCTCGATTCGTTTTCGTTTTTTTCCTCGGTTCGGCTATTTAACGAACGTTCATTCGTTTAGTATCTTTAGTGAACAGATTCATTAGATTAGTTTCTGTTAGCGAGCGTTCGCTTGATAGACTTTTCTTTTTCTGTTTATTTATATCAGGGACCTATCCGTGAATATTTTATCTACAGATTAGCCCCTGGTTTTCAAACGACCACAATTTTTTACTCGCTTGTCCAAATCCAACGAACCAATGCCCACATCTTCGTTATGATCCCCTCTGTCTAGATATCCAACTTAAACATATTTTTGAAAATTTAAAATTTGATTTCAAACAGATTTGAATTCAAACTTCTTGTGTTCATAACTCGAGTTTTATAACTCCGATTTAACTGATTCTTTTTGCTAATTGAAGCTCTTGACCTAAACTTTCTGATAAGGCCAAATTCACAAATTTTGGTACTGTTAGAAATTGTTTTCTGTTGCAAGAGTTAATTGCTTGTTTTTGAAGTTTTCCGAGATCTTTTCTTCGATTCTTTTGAAAGATTGCTTATATGTGGTTACTATTGCTTGCTTACGATAGATTGACCGGAGTGTGACGAATAGAACTATCAGGAGTTATGAGTGCGAATCATCTACATCAGCAGTACAAGGCAAGTTCACACTTTGATCATATCCCTTTATTACCCAGTTTTCATGCATTAGTTTAAACCCTCAAACATTGCATGAGTAGGAATTGATAACATGTGGGTATTGGGAAGTAGTTGATGAGGTAGGAACCTATTGTCTTGCATTCAAACCCAGGGTACTATTGCACTATGCTTGCACTACTTTGCTATGCTCGTAGACGTGGATTGGTTTGTGAGATTCATGAAAGATGTGAGAGCTTGTATTTAATTAAGGGAAACTTAAGGTGGCTACTTTGATACACATCTAGGTGGATTAGTTGGGGCACCCTGGGGATACCAATGGCTTGCCCGGACACCTGGGGACTCTAGTGTTGTCCTAGGAGATCCCGGGGTTACCATGTGATCATCCTATTGGAATGCCACCCAAGCTCAAAGGGATCATAAGATTATTCATGCTGGAAACTCTCGTGTGCAGCCACAAGCCATTATGGGCTCTGGCATAGTTGAGTATGTTGTGTGACCTCTTTCAGTGGCAGACTAGCAGATGTAGGGGATGTAGGTGGTACGGTCTACCCATTGTAAAGAGTTAATGCTTCTGAAAGACTGTGTCTCGGTCATCCGTTTCTCAAACACCATGTAGTGCGAGAAATTCAACGGAGGAGATTGAGTCTTGTGGGGAAAAGTGCGCAAACCTCTGCAGAGTGTACAAACTAATCATGATTAGCCGTGTCCCCGGTTATTGACATCTTGATTATCTGGTACTTGAATTATTATGTTGATCTCATCACTTTATTTAATTAATTTGTTGGGTTGTTAACTTTTAATTGGGATTGAGTTGGGGTTACCTTCTCAATGTTTTCAACAAACTTTGTAGTTAAATAAAATATATTCCTTTGTTGTAGGAAAAAATGGCTTTATGCAAAAATAAACTTAGAGCCTCCACCAGCCAAATATGCATGTAGTGATAGCTATTATTCATCATTATCCTATGGTGGGAATTTGCCAGTACATTCAATGTACTGACCTATATGGCTGCAACGTCTCATGTTGCAGGATTCCTACGACGAGTAAGTGATACGTTAGGGTTATGATGTCTACACTCAACTTTGTCGTTGGCGTTGTTGGGAACTCCACACTTGTTACTTCCGCTATATGGATTGAGGTAATAGTACTTACGTTACTTTATACATGCGATTTACCTCTGTTATAAATCCTCAAGTACTGTGTGTGTCAGCATACTGATCCAGGGATGACACTTAAGCACAGATACTTGATCCATTCGGGTCGGGTCGCTACAAGATGATATCAGAGCACATGTTGACTGTAGGACATGACCCCTAGAAACTGGCAAGCCCATAGGAAATATTTTCTCTACAACTTCATTTTCAAAAAGATCTTTTACCTCTCTTCTTTTTGAGCTTTATCACATATTCTCTTTTAGTTAGACTATTCCCCCTTTCTCCTTTTGACCACTTGAAGATTCGACTGATGAGACCACTCCAAGAAGTACAAGATATCGGACAACTAAGACCACTTCGGAATGAAGAGGATTTTATCGTGCATTATAATAATGGAAACTACAACGGTTGAAGACTCCGAAGACTAGGAGAATTTGAAGGCTCTGAAGTATTTCTAGATTGGTATGACCTAGGAAGGCTACCCTTATGGAACTTGTTAGACTATTGAAGTTGCCGATACCCGAGATCAAGGTGTGTCGGAGAAAGACCGGAACATGGAGCATTAGAACTCAAAATTTTTGTCAAGAAAACCCTAAGGCATGAGATATGAACTATGGAATGATAGCTCATGGCAAAGACAAGGGCAGAAACACGGTTATCCGTGATGTCATCGCCCGCTGATGCTATTGTCACCGTGCTGAGTTAAACATGCATTTCGTTAGAAGGATTGGATGACAAAAGGGCTAATGGAGCACCTATTAGCAAGAGATGAAGTTTTAACCTTAGCTGGTGTATCACCAGGATCTGGAGTGTTACATCAAGAAGTTTAGGGTGGATCTTCAGGAAGCCGTATTTGACAAGGAAGTATTTCGTGAAGAACACAGGACCCAGAAGCTGAAAGTAGCCAAGCTAGAGGAGCAAAACCTCGAGATACCGGAGATTTGTCAGGAACTGAAGGACAGTAGGACCATGGTTCATGCCAAGGATGTTGAAACCTAGAAGTTTGGAATGCAAGTCCAAAATATTAAAGGACGCCACGAGAGACCTCGCGTCAACAGAGATGATCTGGCAAAAGAACTTGAGAAGGACAAGCCCGATCGGAAGAAGCCATCGGAGACATGAACAAGACTTGAAGAGTTTGGCAACTTTGAAGATTTATTGACCTTTAGAAGACCCAACCCCTGTTATATACTTACGTTAGATGCGACGATTGTGAGCTGTCATTTGTTTGATGTTTTCCGACAGCCACAAATAAAACTTGTCTTTTCAAAACTATTGTTTGTATTGTGTGTATCCCTCTCTATCTCTCTTATCTCACCCCAAACCCTGGACCCAATAGAGGATGAATGGAGATGAACTCATATTTCCGGGACCGATAAGTCAATTGGAGACAGACCGATGGGTTCAGAACATGGAAGATCACATGAAGAATAACACTATAGCCGGAAAGGATATGACCAAGCATGCTCTTTAGTGCTTTCAAAGAGGTGCTGCTACTTGGTGGAGGATGTACCAAACCATCAATGGATGGCAAGGAGTAACCACTTGGGAAGAATTTAAGTTGACTCTGCTCAACTCTCGTCTTGTGTCCCAGAAATTGAAGTCTTATGGAAATGATATGAAGAAACCTTGTGCATGCAAGCTTTGTGGAGAAATAGGACACAACCATAAAGAACACAAGGATGAATGCCCTAATTGTGAAGGAAGTCATCCAGCTGAAGAATTCCCAAGTAGGCAGATTACTTGTTTCTTGTGTGAAGGAACTACCCACTGCTCAATGTCACATTTACCCCATGGTACAAAGAACCATCCAGCAGAAGAAAGAAGCAATGAAAGGAGCCCTCATGGAAATTTTAGAAGAACCTGTGATGAAGGAAGATGTCGAGGACACACACAAAGGAAACATAATTAAAGCCTGCACCAAGTCATGCTATTCATGTGGAGAAGAAGGACACATCTCCCAAAATTGTCTGAATGGGGATCTAGTAGAATTTCCGACAGTGGAAGTAGAGTATGACCCACAGGAAATAGAAGCCTTGATTGGAACGAAAAAGTCCAGGAAGAGAAATAGATTGGATTCCAGGAAGGACCTGAGTCATATCACCTATTTCAGGTGCAAGGAGTCAGGGCACTACTTTAGCGGTTGCCCAAAACAAAGGAAGCCGAGGACCCAAGGAGGCTATGTAATCACAAGGAAACCTCGAGACTTGTCAGAAGTAATATGTTTCCGCTGTAATGAAGCAGGGCACTTTGCCAGAGATTGTACCAATGAGAAGGAGGCTTGTGCTAAATAGTTGTGTCGAAAAAGAAGTATAGTAGAAGTAGTGAGAACATTTTTATTATTGAGGTGTTGAGTCGAGGCATGTAAGGGAAAGGCAGGAGAGTGTAATAATTTGAGAATCAATAAAATTAGCATCGTTGGTACTGATTTGGATTTTATGAGTAGTTACTCTATGAAGAAAGATTTTGACCATTTTCGAGGATATGGGAAATATGGTCTATGGAAGAATTTGTGCATTTCAAGGGTGGTAGTACCATGTGAGGACACTTGACCCCTGGAATAGGTAATGATATTCCACAGAGTGGACTTCGGACAAAATAAGTACGAGTTTTGTCTCGATATGTGGGATACCCCAAGCATATGAAGGGACGAAGTACTATTGGATATAAAGGAGGTATAATGTTTGTAATATGGAGCAATTGTAACTCCATGATGACTCTAAGTAATCATGTCTTAGTTTGGTGCCAATAGAAGGAAGCAAGACAGTACAATTGGATGGGTTTAAGAATGCTGGGAAGCTGGATGTTGGAATAATGATCAGTTGCCCCGATGATGAGTTCAAGGTTTACAAGTGATGAGATGGGCCATAACCCACAGGCTCCAGGACCTGCCAAGAAGAAAGCACACTCTTGCTGAAGGAAAAACCCTGGAAGAAGTTACGACTTTATCAACAGACGATCTTATAGGAATTACGCAAAACCTGAGAGTTGTGAAGGAATGATAGATGTTTGTTTGGCTTGCAGAATCAATGGATTTATCCGAACTTGGTTCGTCGATAAGAGAAATTCTGCAATGCTTGTGAGGATGGTCGAGTGTTAGAATGCGAGATTCGCTAAACCATATACAGGGTAATGATTTGGGTGCGGGATGGATTGATCACCATACCGACTTACTCTTATTATTTGCCTTGCTATATGGGATGGTAAATCTGAGTGACTTACCCATAGTAGAGCGACGGCGATCAAAACCTTGTTTGAACCTTAGAATGGTATGACAATTTTTCCCTTGTACAAGGCAGCTGTTGCCAATCGTAGGTCATATGGTGAGAATAAAGCCCAGACCCATTTCCTGCAGGAGAAATCATAAATTGATGACCACCATGAGATATCGATAGTTATTTGTATTGGCGCCAGACCCGTCAGCTAAGACGACCCAGTCACAGAAGAATCATACCAAGATGGAAGGACACAAGAATTGAGAAAAAAGGTTATGCCACTACAGGTAGAGCCCGGAGAAGGTATTATCCCGAAGATCTGAGAAGACCGACCTGTCAACAATAAGGATGGAGTATATGAGTTTTTAATGGAACCGCAACCATGCTTCTAAGGGTGGTAGCACACCAGACCCCGGAGACGATCGATGGATTTTGAGCAGACCCCCGATCCTAACCTATTTCTTTCTAGCCTCTCCGAATCTCTAGGACGAGATTCATTTTAAGGGTGGTAGGTTTGTAACATCCCAAAATTTTAAATTTTGGAATGTTATATTAAATAAATAGTTTTGATTGTTTCACTACTGCAGGATGCTGCTAACGCGACACTACGATCAGAGACCCTTCGAGAAACTGCGTGCGATGCCATAATCCCAAATGGTGCTGTATGAAAACCATCAGAAATGTGTAAAACGTTTGCGATGACGAATGCATAAAACACGGTTCACGTTTTAGTTGCATGTGCGATGACGGGCATATGGTTCAGTTCAATGAACTGTTTGCGATGAGGAGGAACAAAAGAAACAGGCAGCCAAATGGAGGCGTGTGCGATACACAACATACGGTTCACTCGGATGAACTGTTTGTGATTAGGCAACACAAAAGAAACGGTCAGCCAGATCAAAGGTGTGTGCGATATACGGCATGCGGTTCACTCGGATGAACTGTTTGCGTTGAGACATGAGAACAGAAACGGTTCAACTTAACAAGATGTGTGTGATACGCGGAAAACATGTCTGTAATCATAAATGTGTCTAAAGACCGATAAGAACACAGACGGTTGCTGCTAATAAGATGTGTGTTGTGAGAAAACGATTGCTGGTATACAATTGTGAGTGATTGATGAAAACATCACCGACGGGTTCCATTGTTTAGTCCATGTGCAATGTGATTTTCTTTGTCCGCACACCATCTACGCTCTGTCTACAGAGCATCAACATATATACTTAAAAAGACAGCACTGCATAACCAAATTAAGCATACAATTACACAAGCGACTACACACATAACATTTGCACACACCAAAGTAAGCAATTACATGCATACTAAAGTAGGAGAAACGAGGAATCTAATCATCTACTTATTGTTGCGACAATGCTTCCCATTGCTCTGCTTCCGGCTGGATCCCTGGCCATTTTGGGGAAGGAGGGACTTCCTCATGTCAACGATCCGCCGGTACATGTCGTAGCTCGTGTACGCCTCCTTGGCCGCGTACACGACGTCAGCTTTGTCGAGTTTCTCCATCCAGGCCGAGTGCCAGGCACGCTTGTCCTTGTGCCACGATCCTTCATGTCTCTGTAGTAGGGGTCGATGATGGCCTCGGCGAGGTGAACCAGTGAGTCCTTCTCATGCTCCTTGCTGCCCCAGATCTTGTATTGGCCCTGGATGTCGACAAGATTCTGGCAGGCGATGCCTGATATGTCCATTTTGCATCATGCTTTTATATCGATATTTATTGCATTATGGGCTGTTATTACATATTATGTCACAATACTTATGCCTATTCTCTCTTATTTTACAAGGTTTACATAAAGAGGGAGAATGCCGGCAGCTGGAATTCTGGGCTGGAAAAGGAGCAAATATTAGAGACCTATTCTGCACAACTCCAAAAGTCCTGAAACTCCACGAAAGTTATTCTTGGAAATAATAAAAAATACTGAGCGAAGAAAATACCAGAGGGGGCCCACACCCTGGCCACGAGAGTGGGGGCGCGCCCTACCCCCCTGGGCGCGCCCCTACCTCGTGGGCCCCCTGGTGGCCCTCCGGTGTCCATCTTCTACTATATGAAGTCTTTCGTCCGAGGAAAAATCATAAGCAAGCTTACGGGACGGAACTCCGCCACCACGAGGCGGAACCTTGGCGGAACCAATCTAGGGCTCCAGCGGAGCTGTTCTGCCAGGGAAACATCCCTCCGGGAGGGGGAAATCATCGCCATCGTCATCACCAACGCTCCTCTCATTGGGAGAGGGCCAATCTCCATCAACATCTTCACCAGCACCATCTCCTCTCAAACCCTAGTTCATCTCTTGTATCCAATCTTTGTCCCAAAGCCTCAGATTGGTACCAGTGGGTTGCTAGTAGTGTTGATTACTCCTTGTAGTTGATGCTAGTTGGTTTATTTAGTGGAAGATCATATGTTCAGATCCATTATGCATATTAATACTCCTCTGATTATCAACATGAATATGCTTTGTGAGTAGTTACGTTTGTTCCTGAAGACATGGGAGAAGTCTTGCTATTAGTAGTCATGTGAATTTGGTATTCGTTCGATATTTTGATGAGATGTATGTTGTCTCTCCTCTAGTGGTGTTATGTGAACGTCGACTACATGACACTTCACCATTGTTTGGGCCTAGAGTAAGGCATTGGGAAGTAATAAGTAGATGATGGGTTTCTAGAATGACAGAAGCTTAAACCCTAGTTTATGCGTTGCTTCGTAAGGGGCTGATTTGGATCCATATGTTTCATGCTATGGTTAGGTTTACCTTAATACTTCTTTTGTAGTTGCGGATGCTTGCAATAGGGGTTAATCATAAGTGGGATGCTTGTCCAAGTAAGGACAGCACCCAAGCATCGGTTCACCCACATATCAAATTATCAAAGTACCGAACGCGAATCATATGAGCGTGATGAAAACTAGCTTAACGATAATTCCCACGTGTCCTCGAGAGCGTTTTCCTTTATATAAGAAATTGTCCAGGCTTGTCCTTTGCTACAAAAAGGATCGGGCCATCTTGCTGCACTTTATTTACATTTGTTACTTGTTACTTGTTACCAATTACCTTATCACAAAACTATCTGTTACCGATAATTTCAGTGCTTGTAGAGAATACCTTGCTGAAAACCGCTTATCATTTCCTTCTGCTCCTCGTTGGGTTCGACACTCTTACTTGTCGAAAGGACTACGATAGATCCCCTATACTTGTGGGTCATCAAGACTCTTTTCTGGCGCCGTTGCCGGGGAGTGAAGCGCCTTTGGTAGGTGGAATTTGGTAAGGAAAAATTTATATAGTGTGCTGAAATTTACTGTCACTTGTTACTATGGAAAGTAATCCTTTGAGGGGCTTGTTCGGGGTATCTTCACCCCGACCAGTAGAGCAAATAGTTGCTCCTCAACCTACTGAACCTATTGAAA
Organism: Aegilops tauschii subsp. strangulata; assembly: GCF_002575655.3. Classification (NCBI taxonomy): domain Eukaryota; kingdom Viridiplantae; phylum Streptophyta; class Magnoliopsida; order Poales; family Poaceae; genus Aegilops; species Aegilops tauschii. The sequence continues at coordinate 371,694,262 of NC_053036.3, forward strand.
ATGTCTACTTTGAAATTCCTTCGGGTATGATAGAGAAACTACTAGCTAATCCTTTTGCAGGAGATGGAACATTGCATCCCGATTTACACCTAATCTATGTGGATGAAGTGTGTGGATTATTTAAGCTTGCAGGTATGCCCGATGATGTTATCAAGAAGAAGGTCTTCCCTTTATCTTTGAAGGGAGATGCATTGACATGGTATAGGCTATGTGATGATATGGGATCATGGGACTACAAGTGATTGAAATTGGAATTTCATCAGAAGTTTTATCCTATGCATCTTGTTCATCGTGATCGTAATTATATATATAATTTTTGGCCTCGTGAAGGAGAAAGCATCGCTCAAGCTTGGGGGAGGCTTAAGTCAATGTTATATTCATGCCCCAATCATGAGCTCTCAAGAGAAATGATTATTCAAAAATTTTATGCTCGGCTTTCTGACAACAATCGCTCCATGCTCGATACTTCTTGTACTGGTTCCTTTATGATGAAGACTATTGAATTCAAATGGAATTATGGACTTGACTCGGAGATAGTAGCTTCTTTTTGTGAATCTTTTGCTACTCATGTTGATCTCCCTAAGGAGAAGTGGTTTAAATATCACCCTCCCATAGAAGTAAAAGTAGTTGAACCTATTAAAGTTGAAGAAAAGACTATCACTTATAATGATCCTATTGTTCCTACTTCTTATGTTGAGAAACCACCTTTTCTTGTTAGAATAAACGATCATGCTAAAGCTTCAACTATGGTTCGTAAAATTAATATTAGAACTTATACACCCCCTGAGCAAGTTAAAGTTGAACCTAATATTGCTATTGTTAAAGATCTCTTGGATGATGATATTGATGGGCATGTTATTTACTTCTGTGATGAGACTGCTAGAATCGCTAAACCATGTGCTAAAGATAAACATAGACATGTAGTAGGCATGCCTGTTATTTCTGTTAAAATAGGAGATCATTGTTATCATGGCTTGTGTGATATGGGTGCTAGTGCTAGTGCAATACCTATTTCCTTATACAAAGAAATTATGCATGATATTGCACCCGCCGAGTTAGAAGAAATTGATGTCACCATTAAGCTTGCCAATAGAGATACTATTTCACCGATTGGGATTGTTAGAGATGTTGAAGTTTTGTGTGGGAAGGCTAAATATCCTGCTGATTTTCTTGTTCTTGGTTCCCCACAAGATAGCTTTTGTCCCATTATATTTGGTAGACCCTTCTTGAATACTGTTAATTCTAAGATAGACTGCGAGAAGGATGTTGTTACTATTGGGTTGGATGATATGTCTCATGAGTTTAATTTTTGTAAATTTCGTAGACAACCCCGTGATGAAGAATTGCCTAGTAAGGATGAAATTATTGGTCTTGCTTCTATTGTCGTGCCTCCTAGTGATCCTTTAGAACAATATTTGCTAGACCATGAAAATGATATGTTTATGAATGAAAGAAGGGAAATAGATGAAGTATTCTTTAAACAGGGACCTATTCTGACAACTTGCCTGTTGAAATCCTAGGGGATCCTCCTCCACCCAAGGGTGATCCCGTGTTTGAGCTTAAACCATTGCCTGATACTCTTAAATATGCTTATCTTGATGAAAAGAAGATATATCCTGTTATTATTAGTGCTAACCTTTCAGAGCATGAGGAAGAGAAATTATTGAAATCTCTGAAGAAGCACCGTGCTGCTATTGGATATACTCTTGATGATCTTAAGGGCATTAGTCCCACTCTATGTCAGCACAAAATAAATTTGGAGAAAGACGCCAAACCAGTTATTGATCATCAACGACGGCTGAATCCTAAGATGAAAGAAGTGGTAAGAAAGGAAATATTAAAGCTCCTTGAGGCATTTATAATTTATCCCGTTGCTGATAGTCAGTGGGTAAGTTCTGTCCATCCCTAAGAAGGGAGGTATTACTGTCGTTCCTAATGATAAAGATGAATTGATTCTGAAAGAATTATTACAGGTTATAGGATGGTAATTGATTTCCATAAATTAAATAAAGCTACTAAAAAAGATCATTACCCTTTGCCATTCATTGATCAAATGCTAGAAAGATTATCCAAACACACACATTTTTGCTTTCTATATGGTTACTCTGGTTTCTCTCAAATACCTGTGTCAGCTGATGATCAAGCAAAGACCACTTTTACTTGCCCTTTCGGTACTTTTGCTTATAGACGTATGCCTTTTGGTTTATGTAATGCATCTGCTACCTTTCAAAGATGCATGATGGCTATATTCTCTGACTTTCGTGAAAAGATTTGTGAGCTTTTCATGGATGACTTCTCCGTTTATGGATCCTCTTTTCATGCTTGCTTGAGCAACCTTGATCGAGTTTTGCAGAGATGTGAAGAAACTAACCTTGCCTTGAATTGGGAGAAGTGCCACTTTATGGTTAATGAAGGTATTGTCTTGGGGCATAAAATTTCTGAAAGATGTATTGAAGTTGACAAAGCTAAACTTGATGCTATTGAAAAGATGCCGTGTCCCAAGGACATCAAAGGTATAAGAAGTTTCCTTGGTCATGCCGGTTTTTATAGGAGGTTCATTAAGGACTTCTAAAAAAATTGGCCTCTGACTAATCTATTACAAAAAGATATTCCTTTTGTCTTTGATGATGATTGTGTAGAAGCATTTGAAATACTTAAGAAAGCATTAATCTCTGCACCTATTGTTCAGCCACCTGATTGGAATTTACCCTTTGAAATTATGTGTGATGCTAGTGATTATGCTGTAGGTGCTGTTCTAGGGCAAAGAGTTGACAATAAATTAAATGTTATTCAATATGCTAGTAAAACTCTAGACAGTGCCCAGAGAAATTTTGCTACTACTGAAAAAGAATTTTTAGCAGTTGTTTTTGCCTGTGATAAGTTCAGACCATATATTGTTGATTCTAAAGTAACTATTCACACTGATCATGCTGCTATTAAATATCTTATGGAAAAGAAAGACGCTAAACCTAGACTTATTAGATGGGTCCTCTTGCTACAAGAATTTGATTTGCATATTATTGATAGAAAGGGAGCTGAGAACCCCGTTGCAGACAACTTGTCTAGGCTAGAGAATGTTCTTGATGACCCACTACCTACTGATGATAGCTTTCCTAATGAACAATTAGCTGTCATAAATGCTTCTCGTACTACTCCATGGTATGCTGATTATGCTAATTACATTGTTGCTAAATTTATACCACCTAGTTTCACATACCAACAAAAGAAAAAGTTTTTCTATGATTTGAGACATTACTTCTGGGATGACCCACATCTTTATAAAGAAGGAGTAGATGGTGTTATTAGATGTTGTGTACCTGAGCATGAACAGGAACAAATCCTACGCAAGTGTCACTCCGAGGCTTATGGAGGGCACCACGTTGGAGATAGAACTGCACATAAGGTATTGCAATCCGGTTTTTATTGGCCTACTCTCTTCAAGGATGCCCGTAAGTTCGTCCTATCTTGTGATGAATGTCAAAGAATTGGTAATATTAGTAGACATCAAGAAATGCCTATGAATTATTCACTTGTTATTGAACCATTTGATGTTCGGGGCTTTGATTACATGGGACCTTTTCCTTCCTCTAATGGGTATACACATATTTTAGTTGCTATTGATTACGTTACTAAGTGGGTAGAAGCTATTCCAACTAGTAGTGCTGATCATAACACTTCTATTAAGAAGCTTAAAGAAGTTATTTTTCCGAGGTTTGGAGTCCCTAGACATTTAATGACTGATGGTGGTTCACATTTTATTCATGGTGCTTTTCGTAAAATGCTTGCTAAGTATGATGTTAATCATAGAATTGCATCTCCTTATCACCCACAGTCTAGTGGTCAAGTAGAATTGAGCAATAGAGAGCTCAAATTAATTTTGCAAAAGACTGTTAATAGATCTAGAAAGAATTGGTCCAAGAAACTTGATGATGCATTATGGGCCTATAGAACTGCATATAAAATCCTATGGGTATGTCTCCGTATAAAATGGTTTATGGAAAAGCATGTCACTTACCTCTCGAACTAGAACATAAGGCATATTGGGCTATTAAAGAGCTCAATTATGATTTCAAACTTGCCGGTGAGAAGAGGTTATTTGACATTAGCTCACTTGATGAATGGAGAACCCAGGCCTATGAGAATGCCAAATTGTTTAAAGAAAAATTTAAAAGATGGCATGACAAAAGGATACAAAAGCGTGAGTTTAATGTAGGTGATTATGTATTGCTATACAACTCTCGTTTAAGATTTTTTGCAGGCAAACTTCTCTCTAAATGGGAAGGTCCTTACGTTATCGAGGAGGCCTATCGTTCCGGTGCCATAAAAATCAACAACTTCGAAGGCACAAATCCGAAGGTGGTGAACGGTCAAAGAATCAAACATTATATCTCAGGTAATCCTATAAATGTTGAAACTAATATTATTGAAACCGTAACCCCGGAGGAATACATAAGAGACACTTTCCAGAACGTTTCAGACTCTGAAAAGGAATAGGTACGTGGTACGGTAAGTAAACCGACTCCAAAACAGTTCTAATGGCAATTTTTCTCCGTTTTGGAATATTTAGAAAATTAGGAAAATAAGAAGCAGTCCGGGAAGGACACGAGGCTTCCACGAGGGTGGGAGGCGCGCCCTACCCCCCTGGGCGCGCCCCCTGTCTCGTGGGCACCTTGTGCACTCTCCGGACTCCGTTTTCTTGCACGATTCTTCTTTTGGTCGGTAAAAATTCACTATATAATCTCCCGAAGGTTTTGACCACCGTATCATGCAATTATCCTCTATTCTTGTTTCGAGATGTTTTGTGTCAGGGTTGTCAAGGCCAGGCATCATGTCGTCCCCCTCCTCCAACAATGGTGACAACGATGCTTGGCTAATGAAGATAGAGCTGAAGAGGGAAGAACCCATGGAGATCAACAAGGATGAAGGGATCAAGAAGGCCACGGAGGACCAAGTTCCGACAGCAGAAGACATCCTTCAACTCGATCACAATCTTCTTACCCCAACTGAGATCGAAGCTTTCAAGATGATTGAGTTAGCTCGTATACAAAACAAGTATCTCACTCGTGAAAATATTTTGTTGAAGGAGCATATTATCGCACTCAAGGGCATTATCCGCAAGTTGGAGGACCTCCTACGCTCGATGTGCGACTATCCATCATCACCTCCATCTTCTTCACCAGCAAAAGAGACATAATCACGTGGGTATGGGCACTCCCCTTGGCAACTACCAAGCTTGGGGGAGGTGCCCCGGTATCGTATCACCATCACACTCCTATATTTACCGTTTTTCTTAGTTCGATCCTTTTGGTAATATCTTGATCTAGTAGAATAAAGTTTTAGTATGATTTAGCTTTGAGTTTTGAGTTTTGCTTTATGATCCCTCTATGTAATCGAGTCCGTGAGCTATATAATAAAGATTAGTGTTGAGTCAAGGGCTTGATTATCTTGCTATGATCTTGAGGGAATAAAAGAAAAATAAAGAATAAAAAGAAATAAAGAGATCATATTGATCTTATGGAGAGTAATGACTTCACATAGAAAGAGTATGATGATTAAAAGTTGTTGAGAGTTGACAAACATAGCTTTGGTCATCGTTGCAATTAATAGGAAGTAATAAAGAAAGAGTGGTTTCACATATAAATATACTATCTTGGACATCTTTTATCATTGTGAGCACTCATTAAAATATGATATGCTAAAGAGTTGATGTTGGACAAGGAAGACAACGTAATGGGTTATGTTTTCTTACATCTGAAATAAAGTATATTGTCATGGATCATCCAACATGTTGAGCTTGCCTTTCTTCCTCATGCTAGCCAAATTCTTTGCACCAAGTAGAGATACTACTTGTGCTTCCAAATACCCTTAAGCCCAGTTTTGCCATGAGAGTCCACCATATCTACCTATGGATTGAGTAAGATCCTTCAAGTAAGTTGTCATCGGTGCAAGCAATAAAAATTGCTCTCTAAATATGTATGATTTATTAGTGTGGAGAAAATAAGCTTTATACGATCTTGTGATGTGGAAGAAATAAAAGCGACGAACTGCATAATAAAGGTCCACATCACAAGTGGCAATATAAAGTGACGTTCTTTTGCATTAAGATTTCATGCATCCAACCTTAAAAGCGCATGACAACCTCTCCTTCCCTCTGCGAAGGGCCTATCTTTTACTTTTATCTTCTACCCTTATGCAAGAGTCATGGTGATCTTCACCTTTCCTTTTTACATTTTATGCTTTGGCAAGCACCTTGTGTTGGAAAGATCCTGATATATATATATATATCCAATTTGATGTAAGTTAGCATGAACTATTATTGTTGACATTACCCTTGAGGTAAAAGGTTGGGAGGCGAAATTATAAGCCCCTATCTTTCACCGTGTCCGATTAAAACTCCGTAACCACAAGTATTGCGTGAGTGTTAGCAATTGTGAAAGACTAAATGATAGTTGAGTATGTGGACTTGCTGAAAAGCTCTTACATAGAATCTTTCCGATGTTATGATAAATTGCAATTGCTCCAATGACTGAGATTATAGTTTGTTGGTTCTCAATGAAGTTTCTCATTCATACTTTACATTGTGGATAGATTGTTACTTGAGCATAAGAAACCATATGATAAATTCCATATATGTTGCTGTTATAAGAATGATCATGATGCCCTCATGTCCGTATTTTATTTTATCGACACCTCTATCTCTAAACATGTGGACATATTTATCGTTATCGGCTTCTGCTTGAGGACAAGCGAGGTCTAAGCTTGGGGGAGTTGATACGTCCATTTTGCATCATGCTTTTATATCGATATTTATTGCATTATGGGCTGTTATTACACATTATGTCACAATACTTATGCCTATTCTCTCTTATTTTACAAGGTTTACATAAAGAGGGAGAATGCCGGCAGCTGGAATTCTGGGCTGGAAAAGGAGCAAATATTAGAGACCTATTCTGCACAACTCCAAAAGTCCTGAAACTCCATGGAAGTTATTTTTGGAAATAATAAAAAATACTGAGCGAAGAAAATACCAGAGGGGACCCACACCCTGGCCACGAGGGTGGGGGCGCCCCCCTGCCTCTGGCCCCCCTGGTGGCCCTCCGGTGTCCATCTTCTGCTATATGAAGTCTTTCGTCCGAGGAAAAATGATAAGCAAGCTTACAAGACGAAACTCTGCCGCCACGAGGCGGAACCTTGGCGGAACCAATCTAGGGCTCCGGCGGAGCTGTTCTGCCGGGGAAACATCCCTCAAGGAGGGGGAAATCATCGCCATCGTCATCACCAACGCTCCTCTTATCGGGAGAGGGCCAATCTCCATCAACATCTTCACCAGCACCATCTCCTCTCAAACCCTAGTTCATCTCTTGTATCCAATCTTTGTCCCAAAGCCTCAGATTGGTACCAGTGGGTTGCTAGTGTTGATTACTCCTTGTAGTTGATGCTAGTTGGTTTATTTGGTGGAAGATCATATGTTCAGATCCATTATGCATATTAATACTCCTCTGATTATGAACATGAATATGCGTTGTGAGTAGTTACGTTTGTTCCTGAGGACATGGGAGAAGTCTTGCTATTAGTAGTCATGTGAATTTGGTATTCGTTCGATATTTTGATGAGATGTATGTTGTCTCTCCTCTAGTGGTGTTATGTGAACGTCGACTACATGACACTTCACCATTGTTTGGGCCTAGAGGAAGGCATTGGGAAGTAATAAGTAGATGATGGGTTGCTAGAGTGACAGAAGCTTAAACCCTAGTTTATGCGTTGCTTCGTAAGGGGCTGATTTGGATCCATATGTTTCATGCTATGGTTAGGTTTACCTTAATACTTCTTTTGTAGTTGCGGATGCTTGCAATAGGGGTTACTCATAAGTGGGATGCTTGTCCAAGTAAGGACAGCACCCAAGCAACGGTTCACCCACATATCAAATTATCGAAGTACCGAACGTGAATCATATGAGCGTGATGAAAACTAGCTTGACGATAATTCCCATGTGTCCTCGGGAGCATTTTCCTTTGTATAAGAAATTGTCCAGGCTTGTCCTTTGCTACAAAAAGGATTAGGCCATCTTGCTGCACTTTATTTACATTTGTTACTTGTTACTCGTTACCAATTACTTTATCACAAAACTATCTGTTACCGATAATTTCAGTGCTTGCAGAGAATACCTTGCTGAAAACCGCTTATCATTTCCTTCTGCTCCTCGTTGGGTTCAACACTCTTACTTATCGAAAGGACTACGATAGATCCCCTATACTTGTGGGTCATCAATGCCCAAACTCTCGAGCGCCTTTACATCGTTGGCGATGTCCACCGTAGTGAACATGTAGTGGGGCTGTTGACAAACCGTGCGAAACGCTCGCAAGACCTTGTGGCCAGGCAGTAGTGGTTGACGAGGACGTGGTGGCGCACGCACATCTAGGCGACGGCGACCTTGGGACGAGACCCGGCACGAGCGCGGGTGTACTCGAGGTCGAACCCGACCACCTTGTACTTCTCCTCGGCAAGCAACAACTCCATGATGTGGATGGAGTGCTCCGCCCAGACCGGGTCGTTGGTGTACACTACCGAGAGGTCCATGAACCTTCTGTGTGTGTCCACCATGGCACGCATGGTGAACTGCTGCTCGTCGTCGGCAGCCGATCAGAGCGCCATTGGAGCCGCGCAGGATACCCTCTAAGAATTTCTCGTGGTGGGTGTGCTTCTTGCAATGGTGGGCCGCGATCGAAAGGTTGAAGAGACACAAGGGTATGTTAAATGGCCGCTGTAATAATAAATGGGGGCCGTCCGGCCTGTAATCGTCACGTCTTGTCACGTCGTTCATAGCGGAGGATTCCAGAATCCAGAGCACGCTTGACAACACCGCACCCCAGGCGTGGACACTCGAGTGGGATAATTAATTTTGCGCTCTACAGTGCACACGGTGGAAGAAACCAACTGTGTGCAAAATGTCGAAGATCGCAGTCAAGTTAGCTATACAGATCGTGTGCTGTGAGATCGACAAGGTAAACTGATTCAAGGATGGTTAATAAAATCTAAGACCATTGCATATTAAGGTCAAAATAGTGCTAGCAATATACGAGTCTCATACGATGCCATTTCAACGATTGTACCACAAAAGCTCGAAATGTTACAAGGTTCAAATTCCAGAGTTATATGGCTCAAATTCGAAGATTACAAGGTTAAAACTGATATTAGAAATGAAATTCAGCTCATCAGCTGCAAATGCTCGCGCTGATACGCTGAACATGGATATCAGAGAGGTTCAAACTAATATCACCGCTTCTAAGTCTGGCTTCGAAACCTCACAATTTTTGCAAAGGGGTCAGCCATTGAGAAGTCATGTATGGGGTTGACCCGATGACTTCCGATTACTCTGTCATCTGAAGTTCCAAAATTAAATTCAGCATTTTTGGAGCCTACTCCATTCTGCCGCAGGCGCCAACGCTGATCAACAGACCATTCATTTTTGCGAAATAAATGTAGGGCAAACCTCATTTCCTTCAGCACCCTCTCTCCGAGAACAAAGAACCTGGCGAATATAATCTCCGGTAAGGTCCCTCTGTAGGAGTTCAAAGTAATTTCTGAGAGATGCAAATCTAGGCATTCGATGTGATTGTTATATTGTATCACATTATCCACCACTGGGCCTAATCTTATCTGCAAAAGAAGAAAACGTGTTAGTGCCTACATGCAGTTTTGAACATTACTACAGGACTAGCTATTTGGTTTGTAGGATTCATAAAATGCACTAACATGCCATCTTCGATCTGACATGATTAACATGGGCATTTGATTACATTCTAGAAAAATGTAGCCTTCTTCACAAGAGGTTGGAGTGGATGAAAAGTTCCCTAAGAAAACTAGTACAGATGAATCCAAAGGAGAAATGCTTATTGATTGTAACCATATGGATCAAGCAACCAATATGGGGGGGCATGTATGTACTGAAATCCTCCAAAAGAACCTTCAGAAATCGTAGTACATTGTCATTGTAAACTTGGAAAAAGGCGTCACAAATTGAACTCCCTTATGGTTAACATTTAACAGGAACATCACCTCGATATATAGCTTCTCCATGCACGGAAAGCATCTCAGGAAACTGACAACTTGCTCCAGGTCGGGCCCGATAGATTCTAGTGCCAAGACCTTCACTGTGCGCAGTTTCGGGGTCAAGCTTGTCGGAATCATTTTCTGAATCACAGACGAACAAACATCTTCAAAATTAGAAATAATGTTAATATGTAGAAGGAGAGGTAGAAGGCGGCTGTTGTACCTGAACGGGTGTGGATCCAATAACAAGTTCGGAGTATTTGTCAGATGAGTAGCCCACCACTGTCAATTTCAGCGCAGAAATGACATTGATTCTTGTTGGACCTTCTTGATCAACTACAAGTAATCTCTCAAGTGCAGGTGTGTCCTAGATGACCATACCGTGGTACACATCTTGTGATGTCTTCCTGCCGCACCAGCAACACACATAAATAGTCCGGAGAGTCATGGAGGTGATGTGGAAGGTACTGAACCCATTGATCGCCTGAAGACGAAGGTACTCGAGTGTAGTATAGCCACGGAGCAGGCGCTCCATGTCACCCTTTGAGAGGTAGACGGCGATGAGCTCGAGGTGCTTCAGTCGTGGTAGAATAAGAGCGGGCGCGTCATTAAGGGGCGGGGAATGGTAGTTCCTGAACTTGGCGACGCGCAGCATGGGCGCGAGGCGGAGTGCGGACGTTGGCAGCGACCGCATATGCCCATCATCAAAAGTGAGCTCCTCGAGCTGATCTAGGGCGGGGGATCGGAACCAGTCGTCAAGCTTGGCTCGGTCCTTGCCGTTGGAACAGAACTTGCCCATTCTAAGGCGTTTGGTTGGGCCAAGGTGACTGCCGAGGATCTTGGAGAACGCATCCAATCTTTTGTGATAGCCATGGCAGAGCTCGTGGGTGTCGGTGAGGTCGAGAGGGCTGGAGTTCCATAGGGGGCGCCACCGCCGGGAAAGGAGGGTTGTCCGCGCCCCATATTTGATTCGGAGGAGGGAGATGATGACTCTCAACATATCATCGGGGAGGCTGCTGATTAAGTCTAGGCCTGCTGGAGTTGCTTGCGATTCTAGCTCGCCCTGCCTCCGCTTGTTGGCAGCCCCGTTCTCCACCTCCGGAGTCTCCTTGTCAGTGGCGCTTTCTGATAGAAATGGGAGTACAGGGAATATTTAGTTAAAATAGGGCAATAGAAAAGTGTGTTGGTAACTAGAAGTTATTAGGTAGGAATATAGTAAGATAAGGGAATAACAATTGGTTGCTTAAATACTACACAATTCATTTGACATTGCTGGGTAAGTCAACATATGCAGATAGTGGAAAAGAAAACTTACTTCGAACAAAGTCTGGACGGATGATTTTGTCGGGGAAGTTAGCATATATCTCATGACCAGGCCCTTCTATGTGCAGTGCAATTTTAGTGCCAGCTTTCAGTACATAAAACTTTGAATTTCATCCCAAAAGCCAGTGCCAAAATAGGAGTCACCACGTTCATCAAGTCTTACAGTAACAACGATTGTAAATCCATGGTTTGTGCGCAGTATGACATTCGTGGAGCCTTTATGTATGTAAAGGGAAAAATTGTGCACTACATAATCTGTTGCATAGTGAGGGATGTCCAGCAGAAAATGGTAGGGTTGTTAAAGAAAATATGGTAACATGCAAATATGGGCCCAAATTGAAAGAACTGTACAACAGTTGAAATCGAAGGACAAAAGTCTATAATTAAACAGATAGGGTAAACATGATGTCATGGAAATATGAGAGTAATCGAAAGAACAATACATCATTAATTTGCCTAATATAGAAAGAAGAGGGGAAAATCCCCTTTGACGTATATGGTGCATGTGGCGCCTTTTATCGAAATGTAGCAATATTTAGAATATGTTCAGGAAAGTAGGCCATGCCAACCGATTTAGGGTGAGATTGAACATACCGCACGCATCCTCAAGTTATCTGGTATGATGAGATGGAATCTCTGGCGGCGGTCGCCAAGTCCTAAAGTATCGGCGCACTGTACATTCTATGAATAAAACCCTCAAATCAGCTCGAATAAAAATGAATTCACGGTGATTTCCGCCGGGTGACTAAAGGAGGCAGATGAACCGGGATAAGAGATGAGATAATATCTCGTTAAATTAGTTACCTTGTCATCCATGAGAAAGAACCCTCAGTACGGAAGATTCCCCAACCGAGCGGAGCTGGGTTGACCGCGAGCAGCGTCGAGATAGTCGATGGCAATAGGCGACGGCAAGCGGAAGTGGCGAATTGCGGTGGGCTTTGCTGGCAGCCTGGCGGCGGCGGCAGGCATCGAGCTAAGTGTTTACCACCATAATAGGCGGTGCCATGGCATAGACGCGGAGGAGCTTGTGCATGTGTGAATGGGGAACGTACCGGAGGGGCCGAGGTGGGTGGTGGGCGGGGTGAGGGTTTTTGTGATGTGGGGATGGTGAGGGTTTTCTTTTTTAATTGGGTGGTGAGGGTTTTCTGGCCCACAAAGATTTTTGGGGGCAACGGTTTGCTAGAGCGAACCATGTGTGATTGACGCAGCAGGCAAAATGATAGTCATTGTACACGGTTCCAATTTTGGGAACCGTGTGTAATTGACGTACTACCTCCGTCCTGGTTTATTGGTCCCCCATTGTAATTTTTATCAAAATTTGGCGAAATATTTAACATACTCAGACATAGATAATAAGCGTACACGTACATAAGCATAGTTCAACCATAAGTACATAGTTCAACCGTCATTAAGCATACTCAAGCATACATAGTTCGATCCATCCCACATCTCATCTCACATGCGGCCGGCACGATCCTAAAGCTTCTCCAGGTACTCGGCGTATGCGTCGTGCGCCACCTTGAGAGAATACTTCTGCTTGAAGGAGCCAACGGCCCGTCCTCTTGCATGTGCAAGAACACTTAGATACGCGTCATGAATCTTGTGGTTGCAAAATGGGCATCCATAGATGTCGTTCCAGGTCCTAATACGCCTGTTATGCATTCCCGTGTAAAGCTTCCTCTGGATTCTCCTCTGGGCATCTTCATCCTTGCTGTCCACATCGTCAGATAGCACCTATACATATAGTAAAACAAATTTGGCATCAAATCACTGATTACATGCCGTGAAGTAGGATTAGGAATCTATGGCTATTTATTTATACATATTCAGAGATTATGGTTCAATTTTTAAGCAGAGTCGTCTATGTATAGACCAATCTTGAAGAAAATAATGGCACAAACATATGTAGGTCATTCAAAATCAATTTTCAAGTCCTGGCTAGGAATTATTAGCACGAACACTAACCCTAGTCGGATTACTAGCAGAAATCATTTGCACAGATGAAACAACTAAACACTTATCACATGTACCATTCAAACAATCAGTACACTACACGGATCTAACGAAACTTACTCAGATTTCATGGATTGGGAGAACATAACCACATGATTTCTATTCCAAAAAAGGGGAGGTAGGAGTAACCAGAGAAACCCTATGATCTATTTGACACATAAATGGGTATAGATGACTAACCAGTTGTCTGCCGTCGTCGGAGTGGACATCGGAGTTGTTGCCGGAGTGGTCGTCGGAGTCGGTGTGGAACTCCGCCTCCGGCTGTGGAAGCTCAACGCCGTCAACAATGTTAGGGTGCAGCGATAACTCGCCGGCAGTGACGGCGACCTCTGTCTCCATCTCCACGCCGTGCTCCGGTGCTTTAGCAGCCCCGGCGTCACCACTCCCTCCGATGGGGCGCTTCGGCGGCATCCTCATACACTGACGGCTTTGAGGACTGAGAGCGGCGTCGAGGTTGCAAGCGGAGAGAGAGGATTGTGTGTGCGTAGCGAGGATGGGGATGCGGCCGCTCGGGCGCACCATTAATATGGAGTAGTGGGAGTTGTGGGAGAGAGGCGGGCGGCGGTCAAACCGATGGCTCGCCTCCCGGTGAGCCTGCGCACCGGACTGCTGGCATGCCTACCAAAGTTTCACACAGCTACTCGCACGCCTCCCGATGACACTGCGCAGCGAGCACGCCTCCGTCAATTCACACACCTACACGCACGCCTCCCCGTCTGCCTGCGCGGCGGACTGCTTGCATGCCTCCCGTCAACTCACGCCTGCCCGCACGCCACACGGGTTACGCGGCGGCACGTATATTGTTTTTCTATTTGGATGATTAATTCTGCCGCTTTATTGCTTAACCGAAGCATGGCACGTATCCATTGTTGGTCTAACTCTCACGGTTCGAATAAAAAATCCGTTAGGGATATTGGTTCCCAATTATTAATAATCTCCCGTCTGTAATTAGATAAAGATTACATCAAAACTGGTCTCAAATTTGACAAAAAAAGTACAATGCCACTTTGTATTGGTGTCGATATGACAACACGATAAGTTTCATGAACTTCAAATAAGTTTTGGATGAACTAGAATTGAAAAATCAAGATTCTCAATGTTTGAAATTTGTTGCACGGGGAGTAAACATGCACCCAGTGAGACACATGTGTATTTGCAATCCATTTAGGTGCACTGTCACGTGTGCATGTAGCTCAAATTTGATTTTTGCACATTATACACATAGAAAATCAATCAATGTACTAAAACGTCTTAATGATCTCTGTGAATTTTTTGAAATTAAAACGTCCGTCCTTTGGTAACATGTATGTTCACCGCGGGATAATTAATTTAACATGCATCGTAGTTGCGGTGGATTCGCGTTGTGTGGGTGTGTGCGTCTGGGGGTGGCGGGTGGCTCACAGTACACTACGAGTTGTGAGCCACCGTGTAGGTTGGCCGTTTTGTTAGGCAGGCCGGTGCCACATCAGAGTCGTGAAATCGTTATTTAAAACATTACACAACCCTTTCATACATACATGTTTTGGCCACATGCAGTCGATGGTTGTCCTACACGACACTCGATACTCCCGTGTGATGCTTTCTGTGGGCCCGCGAGGTCGTCGTCCATCACTTTGACGAACAGCCGACAGTGAGGTTAATTTGACCAGCAAGGTAGAATCTTTTTTGTTTGTGTTATGGTGGTATATAGTACGCGTCGAAGAGGTGGGAGTGGACTAGCATATATACTATACGTACGCGTCCGTGAACAAGTACACCTCACTCAGTGTCGGGACTTTTTGGTTTCCGAGGCACGTGCCACTTCAAAATTGTGAAATTGGCTATTCAAACATCACATAACACCTTTTTGGGCCACATGCATGCACGCGGTAGTTATCCTAGCTAGGACACCCACATGTGACGCTTCCATCTGTGGGCCCACGAGGCCATCGTGAATGCATGCATGCATCACTTTGACCTACATCGGGAGAGGTTAATTAATTTCACCATCGATGAGGATTCTTTTGGGTTGTACATATTACGGCGGGAGCATATAGTATGCGGTGAAGAGTGGGGGAAGGGGGCCATCATATGTAGTACGCTTCATGAACCTCGCTCTGTGTGGGTGCATGGTTTACGGTTTTTGAGGCATGTGGCACATCAAAGTTGTGCATTTTGGGTATTCAACATATATATGTTTGGCCCACATGCAAAGCGGTGGTGGTTGTCCTCTTGCACCCACTTAAGCGGTTATCAGCGATATCGATGCTTTCCATCTGTGGGCCTGCTTGGTCCATCACTTCTTTTTGCCTGACAACAAGAGAGGTTAATTTGACTTAGGAGGGATTATTATTTTTGCTCTGGGCTGACATGCATGATACACTTTGAGCACACACATATGCATGTGTACGCATGAATCCCTCCCATCGAGTCGAAGTGGCTAGTACAACGACACCATCATGAACCAATCTCGCTCTGTGTGGGGAGCTAGTGTACGATTTTTGACACACGCGCCAGATCAATGTTGTGTATTCAAACATGCATGCACGGATCACCTCCATACATATGCATGTAGTGGTTGCCTTCAAACGATACACTCCCTCGCGTGGTTATCGGCGACGAGCCTATAAATTCGTGGGCCCGCATGGACATCCATGATAACCTTGACCAACAACAAGATAGGTTACCATGGCGGATTCTTCATTTGGTTAGTGTTATCGTAGTATAGGTCATGGTGAGATTCAGACCTAATTAAGTTTGAGCGCATATACTATGCACGCATGCATGCATATATGAATCCCTGTCGTTGGCTTGAAGTGTGGTGTAACATACATATGCATCGTCAACCTAACCCTCACTCAATGTGGGGATTTCTAGTTCGAAATCACGGTGCCAAATTAAAGTTGTTCATTGTTACTCAAAAACACACCTCTCCATACATATGTTTGGGCCACACGCATGCAGTGGTTGTCTTCGGGGACTAGCTACTTGCATGATTATTGGCGAGCTAGCCCATCTCTGGGGTCGCATGGACGGACATCACTTTGACCAACAACAAGAGAGAGGTTGTATGACCAAGGTGGGTTATTCTTGGTCCGTTTACGATCCATCTTGGTGAGATATATGCCTCTTTGGCCCGCCGACTGAAAGTGTGTGTGCGTGTGTGAGCTACATCGCACTTTGCTAGGTGAACCTCGGTTGGGGGGGCATGCATTCATAGCTTAATTAGGATTCCCTTCGTGGCGACACGAGGGGGGTGGGGGCTGCTAGCTACTTCACACTTTGCTAGGTGAACCTCGGTTGGCGGGGGGGGGAGGGGGCATGCTCATAGCTTAGGATTCCCTTCGTGCCGACACAGGGGGGGGGCTGCTAGCTACTTCGTACTTTGCTAGGTGAACCTCGGTTGGGGGGGGGCATGTGCATTCATAGCTTAGGATTCCCTTCGTGCCGACACGAGGGAGGGGTGGCTGCTAGCTACTTCGCACTTTGCTTGGGTGAACCTCGGTTGGGGGGGGGGAGGGCATGCATTCATAGCTTAGCTAGGATTCCCTTTGTGCCGACACGAGGGAGGGGGCTGCTAGCTACTTCGCACTTTGCTAGGTAAACCTCGGTTGGGGGGCATGCATTCATAGCTTAGGAATCCCTTCGTGCCGACACGAGGAAGGGGGGCTGCTAGCTCTACTTCACACTTTGCTAGGTGAACCTCGGTTGGGGGGCATGCATTCATAGCTTAGGATTCCCTTCATGCCGACACGAGGGAGGGGGGCTGCTAGCTACTTCACACTTTGCTACGGTGAACCTCGGTTGGGGGGGGCATGCATTCATATATAGCTTAGGATTCCCTTCGTGCCGACACGAGGGAGGAGGGGGGGTGCTAGCTACTTCGCACTTTGCTAGGTGAACCTCAGTTGAGGGGGAGGGGGCATGCATTCATATATAGCTTAGGATTCCCTTCGTGCCGACACGAGGGAGGAGGGGGGCTGCTAGCTACTTCGCATTTTGTCTGCCATGTCTAATTTTGGTTGATGTTCAGCCTGTTGTGCTTAACATGCTTCTTGATGCACCTACACAGGACAATTTTGGGAACGACTATTGTTTTCCAGCGAGGTTAGTTTCATCCCATGGCTTATATCTGCTCACTGTTCAGAATATCCGTAGCTGGTACCATATAGGCCGGCGGCTGATAAGGGACTAATCAGTGAATCAGACTTTTAACTGAATATATCTGCAACCCATTTTTCCTTAGGTTAACTAGGGCCATATGTAATATATCTGAGGCTACATAGCAACATGCACTGTACTTAATGTCTAAATATGCAATCCTAGGCTACATAGCAACAAGGAAGAGTGTTACATTAATGTTCTAATGATGTCTAGATATACGTACAAGAGCAGCAGCAGCAACAACAACAACACAACCCTGTTTGGATACTCAACTTTGCTAGAGGTTAGAGTTAGTTTCTAGCTCATTACTAACCCTAAACTAACTCCATCCAAAGAGTTGTTTGGATGGCAGGGTTAGATTGACAATAAATGCACTAGGAGACTAGCTCCAATTAGCACCTCTTGGGTTGGATACTAGCTTTTTTGGGTGGGTTATAGATGCAACTAGCTCAAACTATCCCTCATGTTTAGATATACTTTAGGGCTATTTGAGCCTGAACTAGCTCAAACTAACTGTAACCCGTGGATACAGCAGCAGATAATTTTTAAGAACGAACTAAACTCCTTCTGGCCCATAATATAAGATGTTAATTCATCTAACATGTGAGTATATTGGATATTATAAGATACTCCCTCCGTTCCTAAATATTTGTCTTTGTAGAGATTTCAAATGGACTACCACATACGGATGTATATAGACATATTATAAAAGAGTGTTGTACTACATCATTGTGCCATTGCTGTTTAGCTTCTAATATTAACTTGGTGCTTTTAGGTACATATGTCATTGGTAAAGATCCGCGTTTCGACCCTTTCTGCGTATGAGGCAATGAGATATCGATGAACCAGCATCAAGTGAGGAAGATGATAAAGATTGTTAGTAAAATGGGTCCAAAGATGGCAATTAAACTATTTGACTACACTTTATCCAAGACAACAACGAACTGCAGGATGGTAAGTAAGAACTCTGCAGCCTTCTTTTTATTGCCCATAATGAGTTGTGTTAGATGACAATGTCTGAAATCTTTATTCCTTTGCAGTGGTTGCCAAAGCAGTTTACTCAAGATTACCTCTCAAACTACATGATTGGTGGGCATGCAAAGGTTAAAGTATTTCTACCAGAACACGATGATTATCTAGATGTTTTCATGAAGACCGTGAAGGATGGGCGGTCGGCCATCACAAGGGGTTGGACTAGAGTCGTGTGTGGCTTCTGCATGGAGGAGGGCACAATATGGGCATTCTGCTTCACCTTGTTCAGCAACCAGAATTTATTTCGCCTCTTTCTTTACCGTCTTTAATAGTACATGTATACAACTACGGTTCATCATTCTTTATTCGGTTCTTATGTAATTCTTAAACATATGTACCTATGAATCGAATAATGCATTGGTTGTTTGAACCTGATGGATGTGAATAAAGCTGTAGCATACATTCAAATTCAAATCCAAATCCGGTACAATTTGGAAAAGGAGCAATTAAATTACGGTGAAATTACGCTCTCCAGGTTGTTACGGCACACACGGTTGGTAAAACACAAACATTTGCGATATGCACCATAATCCGAGACGGTTCACAGAGAGGAAACATGTGCAAGCATGCACACAATTGCCTTTTGCAAAGCGTGTGCGATGTCAGACAATATCTCAAACGCGGGCAAACTAAACGGTTGTGTTAGTTGCCTTATCGTACATGATTCGCAACCATGAACTATTTCTGATGAAGTATGCATCATAAACGTTGCACCACAGAATAGCGTGTGCGATAGCTGTCGTGTACGATGATGTTACGACGGTCCGACGTTTCGTAATCCTGTCTGACACTCGTACGCCGATTAGCTAATCTTCTTAACGGTGAATCGTTTGTGATGGGCCGCGCATCATACACATTCTATAATAGTGAACCATTTGTGATGGGCCGCGCATCGTAAACGTAGCACCACAAAATACCGACTACGATGGCAATGCGAGCAGAAACGAGTAGGAGTACTTTAGGGGCCCTATCCCCGACGGTTTCTGGGTCGTGTGGGAAGGACCCCCCTATCGCCCACACTCACTTGGCGATGATTCAAAATGCTGTCGCGGAAAGGGGTTTCAAACCGTTTGTTTAGGACCGACGCGCACCAGTGTTTGTTTGATTGTGGTATGGTTGCCTATGTGAAATTGAGTGAAATTTGAAACTTATTGAAAGTTAAATGACAGGGAATAAAAGGACTTTCCCAAACTTTCATCTTGCATTTATAATCCCCATGAATTCAAATTATTTTCAAATACAAAACCCTGGAGAGAAGATAACATGACTTCTTCCATTTAAAATGAAAAGGGTTTTTGAAAAGATTTGAATTTCATTTGGAAATATTTTCCAATTCAGAAACTTTATGCAACTCAATGATTTTCATGAGAAGATAAAATGACTTCTTCTAAACATATGAAATGTGAGTTGGAAGTTTCAAAGAATTCAAATTTAAAGTCCCTTTGAAAATATTTTCAATTTGGAGTTATTTGGGTTTTTATTCAAATTATTTTTCTCCAAAAAATAAATAATATGGAAAATAGGGTAAAATGATTCCCAACAGTAGAAAAATGGAGATAAATAAATTTGAAATCATTTTGGTATTTTAAAATATTTTTATTCGGTTTTTAAATAAATCAGCAGAACTCTTTGCTTTATTTAAATTCTGGTGGATTTTATTTGACATTAGAAAAATGTTCATATAGTAGAAAATCTTTTTCTGAAAATTTTGATATATAATATGCCTATAGTATATTTTATTTTATATGGTTTTATTCTGGTTTATGTTGTCTAGAAAAATGTTTAAAAAAAAACTTCCTCTCTCGACTGGGTCGGCCCGTTATCGCCTGGCCGCGGCCCAGCCAGCCCCGCGCCGTCCCCGACCCCGGGCAGGTCTCCGCCTCCCGCCCAACGCCGCCACCGTCGTGTCCTCCACAGACACCGCGCCTCGCCGCCTTTGCCCCTGCCCCTTCCCCACACCTCCCGAGGCCGCCGCCCCTTTATAAGCGCCCCGACCCCTCTCTCTCCTCCTCACCGCAGCCGCCGCCGCCGGACTCGTCGCGCCGGGCTGCCGCACTCGCCGCATCACCGCCGCCGCTGCCGCATCTCGCCTCGCGTCGCGCCGCTGTCACCGCCGCCGCAGCCACGCCCCGCCGCTCGCCGCTCGCCTCCCCGCGCCGCTGCACTCGCCGCCCGGAGCCCCGCCGCCGCCGCTCAACGTCCCGGAGTCCGCCACCGCCGCGGTAAACCCCTAGCCCCAATCCCCGCCGTCCGATCGAGATCTGACGATCTCGATTCATTTTCTTTTTTTCCTCGTTCCGGCTATTTAACGAAGGTTCGTTCGTTTAGTATCTTTAGTGAAAAGATTCGCTAGATTAGTTTCTGTTAGCGAGCGTTCGCTCGATAGACTTTTTTCTGTTTATTTACGTTAGGGACCTATCCGTGAATATTTTATTTACAGATTAGCCCCTGGTTTTCAAACGACCACAACTTATTACTCGCATGTCCAAATCCAACGAGACCAACGTCCACTTCTTCGATACGATCCCCTCTGTCCAGATAACCAACTTAAACATATTTTTGAAAATTTAAAATTTGATTTCAAACATATTTGAATTCAAACTTCTTGTGTTCATAACTCGAGTTTTATAACTCCGATTTAACTGATTCTTTTTGCTAATTGAAGCTCTTGACCTAAACTTTATGATAAGGCCAAATTCACCAATTTTGGTACTATTAGAAATTGTTTTCTGTTGCAAGAGTTAATTGCTTTTTGAAGTTTCCCGAGATCTTTTCTTCAATTCTTTTGTATGATTGCTTATGTGTGGTTACTATTGCTTGCTTGCGATAGATTGACCGTAGTGTGACGAATAGAACTATCAGGAGTTATGAGTGCGAATCATCTACATCAGTAGTACAAGGTAAGTTCACACTTTGATCATATCCCTTTATTACCCAGTTTTTATGCATTAGTTTAAACCCTCAAACATTGCATGAGTAGGAATTGATAACATGTGGGTATTGGGAAGTAGTTGATGAGGTAGGAACCTATTGTCTTGCATTCAAACCCAGGGTACTATTGCATTATGCTTGCACTACTTTGCTATGCTCGTAGACGTGGATTGGTTTGAGAGATTCATGAAAATTGTGAGAGCTTGTATTTAATTAAGGGAAACTTAAGGTGGCTACTTTAATACACATCTGGGTGGATTGGTTGGGGCACCCTGGGGATACGAGTGGCTTGCCCGGACACCTGGGGAATCCATTGTTGTCCTAGGAGATCCCGGGGTTACCATGTGATCATCCTATTGGAATGCCACCCAGGCTCTAAGGGATCATAAGATTATTCATGCTGGAAACTTCCGTGTGCAGCCACAAGCCATTATGGGCTCTGGCATAGTTGAGTATGTTGTGTGACCTCTTTCAATGGCAGACTAGCAGATGTAGGGGATGTAGGTGGTACGGTCTACCCGATGTAAAGAGTTAATGCTTCTGAAAGACTGTGTCTCGGTCATCCTTTTCTCAAACACCATGTAGTGTGAGAAATTCAACGGAGGAGATCGAGTCTTGTGGGGAAAAGTGCGCAAACCTCTGCAGAGTGTACAAACTAATCATGATTAGCCGTGTCCCCCGTTATGGACATCTTGAGTATCTGGTACTTGAATTATTATGTTGATCTCATCACTTTATTTAATTAATTTGTTGGGTTGTTAACGTTTAATTGGGATTGAGTTGGGGTTACCTTCTCAATGTTTTCAATAAACTTTGTAGTTAAATAAAATATATTCCTTTGTTGTAGGAAAAAATTGGCTTTATGCAAAAATAAACTTAGAGCCTCCACCAGCCAAATATGCATGTAGTTATAGTTATTATTCATCATTATCCTATGGTGGGAATTTGCCAGTACATGCAATGTACTGACCTATATGGCTGCAACGTCTCATGTTGCAGGATTCTTACGACGAGTAAGTGATACGTTAGGGTTACGATGTCTACACTCAACTTTGCCGTTGGCGTTGTTGGGAACTCCACACTTGTTGTTACTTCCGCTATATGGATTGAGGTAATGGTACTTACGTTACTTTATACATGTGATTTACCTCTGTTATAAATCCTCGAGTACTGTGTGTGTCAGCATACCGATCCAGGGATGACACTTAAGCACAGAGATTTGATCCATTCGGGTCGGGTCGCTACAAGACTCCTCTCCGATCAATAACCAATAGCGGGACCATGGATGCCCATAATGGTTCCCACATATTCCACGAAGATATTTCATTAGTTGAACCATGATGTCAAGGATACAAATAACCCCGTATACAATTTACTTTGTTTGGTGATATGTTACTTGCCCGAGATTCAGTCGTCGGTATCACCATACCTACTTCAATCTCATTATCGGCAAGTTCTCTTTACTCGTTCTGTAATACAATACCCTCATGACCAAACACATTAGTCACATGCTTGGAAGCTACTTAGGATGTTATATTACCGAGAGGGCCCAGAGATATCTCTCCGTCACATGGAGTGACAAATCCCAGTCTTGAACCATGGAACCCAAAAAGTACCTTCCAAGATACCTGAAGAGCACCTTTATGATCACCCAGTTGTGCTGTGACGGTTGATGCCCACAAAGCACTTCTGGTACTAGGGACTGGCATGATCTCATGGTCTAAGGGACAGATACTTGACATTAAGATAAGTTTAACAATTTAAACTTAGTGAGGCGATCAGATGCTAAGCTCATGATTGGGTCTGTCCATCACATCATTCTCCTAATGATATGACCTCATTATTAAATGACAACTCATGTCCATGGTTAGGAAACCTTAACCATCTTTAATCAATGAGGTAGTCTAGTAGAGTCTTACAAGCGACACATTATTTGTTTATGTATCTACACATGTATTTAAGTTTACAGTTAATATAATTATAACTTGGAGAATAAACACTTATCAAGAACAATGAAATATGATAACAACAACTATTATAATTGCCTTTAGGGTATATTTCCAACAGTCTCCCACTTGCATTAGAGTCAATAATCCAGTTTACATTTTTACAAATCTAACACCCATGGAGTTCTCGTGTTGATCATGTTTTTCTCGTGGAAGAGGTTTAGTCAACGGGTCTGCAATATTCAAATCCGTATGAAATTTGCAAATCTCTATGTCACCTTCCTTGATGTAGTCATAGATGGAGTTAAATCAGCGTTTGATATGCTTGGTTTTCTTGTGAGACGCTGGCTCCTTGGCAATGGCTATGGCACCAGTGTTGTCACAATAGATATCCATGGGCAATGCACTAGGAACCACACCTAGTTCGGATATGAACTCCTTCATCCAAACTCCTTCCTCCACCGCGTCCAAAGCTGCTACATATTCCGCTTCAATTGAAGATGCAGCTACAATGCTCTGCTTAGAGATACTCCGCATGGTTGCTCCACCATTCAAAATAAATACGTATTCGGATTAAGACTTCGAGTCATCCAGATCAATTTCAAAGCTAGATTCAACGTAACCCTTTACGACGAGCTCTTCGTCACCTCCATAAACGAGAAACATTTCCTTAGTCCTCTTTAGGTACTTAAGGATATTTTTGATCGTTGTCCAGTGTTCCACTCCTAGATCACTTTAGTACCTACCAGTCAAACTAACAGCAAGGCACACATCAGGTCTAGTACACAACACGGCATACATGATAGAGCCTATGGCTAATGCATAGGGGGCACCTTTCATATTTTCTCTTTCTTCTGACATAGCTGGACATTGAGTCTTATTCAACTTCTTACCTTGCAACATGGGAAAGAACCCCTTCTTTGAGTGGTCCATTTTGAACTTCTTCAAAAGTTTGTCAAGGTATGTACTTTGTGAAATTACTATCAGGCATCATGATGTATCTCTATAGATCTTGATGCCCAATATGTAATCTGCTTCACCGAGGTCTTTCATTGAAAAACTCTTATTCAAATAACCCTTTATGCTTTCAAGAAGTTCTACATCATTTCCACTCAATAATATGTCATCCACATATAGTATTAGAAATGCTACAGAGCTTCCACTCACTTTCTTATAAATACAAGCTTCTCCATAAGTTTGGATAAATGGATCGATGAAGTTTCTATACCTTATTAGCATCCTTAGGAGTGAAAAAACCTTCGGGTTGCATCATATACAAGTCCTCATTAATGTAACCATTAAGGAACGAGTTTTGATGTCCATCTGCCAGATTTCATAATAAAAAATGCAGCAATTGCTAGCATAATCCTAACAGACTTTAGCATCGCTACAGGTGAGAAAGTCTCATCATAGTCAACCCGTTGAAATTGCTCAAAACTTTTTGCGACAAGTCGAGCTTTATAGATGGTGACATTACCATCAGCGTCTGTTTTCTTCTTAAAGATCCATTTGTTATCAACGGCCTTTCAGTCGTCAGGTAAGTCCAACAAAGTCCATACTTGGGTTTCGTACGTGGATCCTATTTTGGATTTCATGGCCTCTAGCCATTTCTCGGAGTCCGGGCTCATCATCGCTTCCTCATAGTTCGTAGGTTCATCGTTGTATAACAACATGGCATCCATGACAGGATTATCATACCATTCAGGAGTAGTACGTGTCCTGGTCGACCTACGAAGTTTAGCAGTAGCCACGTTTGAAGCTTCATGATCGTCATCATTAGCTTCCTCTCTAGATGGTGTAGGCGGCACAGGAACATCTTTCTATGCTGCGCTACTCTCCGATTCGAGAGAAGGTTCGGTAACCTAGTGAAGCTCTACCTTCCACTCACTTATTTTGAGAGAAAATCCTTCTCTATAAAGGATCCATCCTTGGCAACAAAGATCTTGCCCTCGGATCTGTGATAGAAGGCATACCCAATTGTCTTTTTAGGGTATCCTATGAAGACACAATTTTCCGCTTTGTGTTCGAGCTTATCAGGCTGTAGCTTTTTGACATAAGCATCACATCCCCAAACTTTAAGAAACGATAGTTTAGTTTTCTTGCCAAACCATAATTCATACAGTGTCGTTTCAATGGATTTAGACGGTGCCCTGTTTAAAGTGAATGCGGTTGTCTCCAATGCATAACACCAAAACGATAGCGACAAATCGGTAAGAGACATCATAGAACGCACAATATCTAACAAAGTACGATTACGATGTTCGGACACACCATTACGTTGTGGTATTTCAGGTGGCGTGAGTTGTCAAACAATTCCACAATGCCTTAAATGCATAGCAAACTCGTAACTCAGATATTCACCTCCACGATCAGATCGTAGAAATTTCATCTTCTTATTATGATGATTTTCTACCTCACTCTGAAACTCCTTGAATTTTTCAGATGTTTCAGACTTGTGTTTCATTAGTAAATATACCCATATCTACTTAAATCATCTGTGAAAGTCAGGACGTAATAATATCCACGGCATGCTTTAACACTCATTGGACCACATAGATTGGTATGTATTATTTCCAACAAGTCACTTGCCCGCTCCATTATGTCAGAAACGGGGTTTTATTCATCTTGCCCACGAGGTATGGTCCACATGTTTCAAATGATTCAAAGTCAAGTGATTCCAGAAGTCCATGATACGTATGGAGTTTCTTCATGCGCTTTACACAAATATGACCTAAGAGGCAGTGCCACAAGTATGTGGTACTAATATTATTCACTTTGCATCCTTTGGCGTTAGTATTATGAACATGTGTATCACTACTATCGAGATTCAATAAGAATAAACCATTCACATTAGGCGCATGACCATAAAAGATGTTACTCATATACATAGAACAACCATTATTCTCGGATTTAAATGAATAACCGTCTCGCAATAAACAAGATAATGTAATGTTCATGCTTAATGCAGGCACCAAAAAACAATTAGTTAGGTTTAAAACTAATCTCGAAGGTGGACACAGAGAGAGTGCCGATGGAGATCACATCAACCATGGATCCATTTCCAATGCGCATCATCACCTCGTCCTTTGCTAGTCTCCGTTTTATTCTGTAGCTCCTCTTCCGAGTTACAAATATTAGCAACTGAACCAGTATCAAATACTCGGGCACTACTACGAGCACTAGTAAGGTACACATCAATAACATGTATATCAAATATACCTTTGTTGACGTTGTCAGCCCTTCTTATCTACTAAGTACTTGGGGCAATTACGCTTCCAGTGGCCATTCCCCTTGCAGTAGAAACACTCAATGTCAGTTTAGGTCTAGTTTTGAGCTTCTTCACGGGAGTAACAACTTGCTTGCCACTCTTCTTGAAGTTCCCCTTCTTTCCCTTAGTCTTCTTGAAACTGGTGGTCTTTTTTACCATCAACACCTTCCGCGGTTCTAAGCATCGTGAAAAGCTCAGGGAATTACTTCTCCATCCCTTGCATGTTATAGTTCATCACAAAGCCCTTGTAGCTTAGTGGCAGTGACTAGAGAACCCTGCCAATCGCTAATTCGTCAGGAATGTCAATTCCCAGCTTATTTAGGCGGTCGGCGTACCCAGACATCATGAGTACGTGCTTGCTAACGGAGTTGTTCTCTTCCATCTTACAGCTAAAGAATCTTTCTGAGGCATCATACCTCTCCACACGGGCGTGAGTCTAAATTACCATTTTTAGTTCATCAATCAACTCATATGCCCCATGGCGCTCAAAACATTTTTGGAGCCTTGATTCCAAACCGTACAAAATGGTGCTCTGAACTATCGAGTGGTCATAGTAGTGCCTAGGGTAACATTTTTAGTAGTGCGCCATTCTGTCTAGAGTATTTGATAGTGCCGCCCCTTCTAGGGCCCAGAGATATCTCTCCGTCACATAGAGTGACAAATCCTAGTCTTGAACCATGCAACCCAACTAGTACCTTCTGAGATACCTTAAGAGCACCTTTACGATCACTTAGTTATGAAGTGACAATTGATGCCCATAAAGCATTCTTTCGGTACTAGGGAGTGGCATCATGGTCTAAGGAACAGATACTTGACATTAAGAAAGTTATAGCAATTTAAACTTAGTGACACGATCAGATGCCAAGCTTATGGCTAGGTACATCACATCATTCTCCTAAAAATATGACCTCGTTATTGAATGACAACTCATGTCCATGGTTAGGAAACCTTAACCATCTTTAATCAATGAACTAGTCTACTAGAGGCTTACTAGGGACGCCGTATTTGTTTATGTATCCACACATGTATTTGAGTTTCCGGTTAATACAATTATAGCATGGAGAATAAATACTTATCAAGAACAAGAAAATATGATAATAAAAACTATTATTATTGCCCCTAGGTCATATTTCCAACACCCCCTCCCCCGTGGGCACCGAGTCGAGCTCCTCTTTGTCGGAGGAGTAGGATGATGAGGAGGATAGCAACACCAAGGTGGTGGGTGGCATCGCGACTCAATTCTTCTCATGGGGGGAGGCGGAGCTCGAGTACCCCCAGGCCATGGCGGAGCACCATGCTGCCAAGGCGTAGCTTGACGCCGAGCGCACGGGCATCGCTGCCATCGTTGTCATCCTTGCCAACCCCGAGATGGTGTTCAAGCACCATACCATCGAGGAATGGGCAGTGGACGAGTGAGATGTCGCTACCAACCGCCGCACCTTAGCCATCATCAAGCTCGATGATAATGAGGACGGCCATGATGAGCCAATGGCGTAGTTGCCGATGGCCACACACAACCACGAGGCTTCGGCTCTCTGGCAACACTCTGGTTATCGAGCTCTCCTCCGACGAGGAGTAGTTAGTTTTTAGCTTATTGTAGTGGCAAACTTGCACTTGTATGTTCAATGTGGTAGTATTATATAATTATGCACTTTTATCTAGTTCAAATTTGTGTTTCAAATTAGTATTTTGCAAATTGAGATTTTTAGGGATTTTAAGGATTTGTTGGAAGGGAATAATACCACACTAGGTCATCGAGCGAGGTGAAGGCGCGGGGATGCAACATGGTGACCGCGCGGACCGCACACGACACCAGGCCATGTATGGCGTGGCGTACGTGCCCACCCACTCGTCCCCAATGGTGGGGTAATAACAGGGAAGGCCGTGAGGCTGACGATGAATGGAGATGACGTCTGTGATAGAGAGGGTTGGTAGCGGCAGATCGAAGAGCAACTCCAGCCGCACCCCCAACAGGCCCCCAAGGCCATTTTTTAGCGTCGGCGCCCAAAAATTGGCCCAGTCGCACCCCCAGGATCTTGTTTATTGCCGGTTCAAGCCGAAATAATAGCTGGCGAAGCCGAGCCGAACCCAAGCCACCGGGGGTCGCCTGGGAGCGCCGGCCCAAGCGAAAAGGCACGCGGGTCCACTCTGTCGGCGAGATTGGGCCCTTTTCCCACCGATCCCCCCGCTTTTACCCCCGTTTCCCTCCATTCCCCCCTTTTCCCGCCATTCTCCTCCCTCTCCCCTCCATCTGGCCGCCATGCCGCCAAATAAGTACACGGCCCCTCGCGCCGCTACCGATGCCGTCCAAACCCCCGCATGTCAAACGCCGACTGGAAGGTGGAGGTTCAGCGCCGGGAGGCTGTCACCACCGACCGGCGGAACAGGCTCAACGCCAAGAAGGCCTGGGACAGGGCGATGGCGGCGGCGGCTGCGGTCGTGGCGGAGTAGATAGATCGTGCAGCGGAACAAGGAGAGGCGTCTCGCACGGGGATGATGAATCCGCCCGGTGGCCACGGCCCGCACGCTCCATGGAACCAACAGAGCGTTGGGTCGCCGGCCAGCTTCTCGCCGTCGCCCTGGGGGTACGCGCCCTCGCCTGGCTACGCCGACGGCGACGTGCACGGCGGTTTCAACCCCAACATCACCTTTCCGCATGGCCACCCCGCCCAACGCACGCCCTCGCCGGCGTTTGCCAGCGTCCAGTACCCCCCGTACACCTACTCGCCGCTGGCTTACGCAGCCTCCACGACGGCAACAAACGAGCCAAGTCGGCAAAGGACGCTGCACCGGCTACCGTGCGTCTGCAAGAGTCCATCGAGCATTGCATCGCCGACGCCAAGACCCG
Source organism: Aegilops tauschii subsp. strangulata (assembly GCF_002575655.3). NCBI lineage: Eukaryota > Viridiplantae > Streptophyta > Magnoliopsida > Poales > Poaceae > Aegilops > Aegilops tauschii. The sequence continues at coordinate 371,723,816 of NC_053036.3, forward strand.
CGCCGCCCAGAGGGAAGAGAAAACCGAGGCGTGATGGTCGGCGTTGATGACGAACAGCGCCATCAAGCTCGACCTGCTCCGGACCAACGTCGCCGCGAAGAAGAGGAACGCCGACCTGACATTCCTGATTGGGGGGGGGGGACATGTCGACGATGGACGAGCAGGTCAAGGCGTGGTACCTGGCGGAGCGCGGCCTCATCCTGAACCAGATGCCGTCGGCGGCCGCGCCAACTCCCTCGCCGACGCCGCCGCTAAGCCCGAGCGACGATGCCTCCACGACGCCCAGCACAGAAGCTGCGCCGACGCCGACCAGCCCGCGCACGCCGACGCCCGCCAGTCCGACGCCGGAGGTCGCCGCCGCCGTTTGATGCATTGCCTACGCGTCCTTTTTTTTAACACCGAACTTTTTATTGATCGCCGAACTGTGGCATGGTGATCACCGGATTTGTGGCATTGATCGCCGGACTTGCGGCGTTTTTTGGGTAGCGGGAATGGACAAATTTAAATTTATGACGTCTTGGGGGCGGTAGCTGGGGGCGTTGCTGGGAACCGATCGCCCCCAGGGCCAAAAAAGCGTCGGCCGAAGGGCCAAAATAGCGTCGGGCGGTGCGCTGGGGGTCGAATGAGTGGAGATGCTCTAAGTGTGTGTGTGGGGGGGGGGGGGGGGGGGGGGAGGGTGATAAACGGGGTAGGGCGTGGGTAGAGGATACATGCATGATACTCCGTCCGTTCCTAAATTTAAGTCGTTTTAAAGATTTCAGTACAAACTCTATACGGATGTATATAGACATATTTTAGAGTGTAGATTCAATAATTTTGCTCCGTATGTTGTATATAGTCGAATCTCTAAAAAGACTTATATTTAGGAACAGATGAAGTAGGTGATGGACATCACGGAGGAGGTTAATAAAATGAAACTGGCTCCAATACTTACGACCTGCAAGCAGTTTCATCACGCTAACCGCCTCCATCTACTACTACTGCAGTATTTACCACTTGCAGGCAGTTTCTTAAGTGCAGGAGTTTATTTCTTAACTATCAACAGGAGTTTATTTCTTGAGAGACAATGTCGAAGTTATAATTGAAGACACATAGCGTCCATTAGCTGTACTAAAGTTCCCCTGCATAAAGAAAATTGTACTAAAGTTGGATAATTAGTTTCTGTCACCTAAATAAACAAGACAATTATTTCTCGAATACGCACGACTGTGCGTATCATTCATTAAAAAAGAGGGGGATGGGGAGCCCCAAACCACCAGTACAAAACAATGTCTTTATTTACATGTGGATTTAATCCAGCCTACCCACTAGACTCTTGTAATGTGCCTACTCAGTCCCCACCCGCTCCACCAGTCTCACATCCGCTCCTAGCACCGATCCATTGAGTAGTCCTGCCTTCGCCCAGAGTGTACCTTCCTCCCGCAGCCTTTGTATCACGCATGGTAGCGATGGCGTTGCGCCATTGAAAACTATATCATTTCTATGCTTCCACAGCATCCACATCGTCAGCAAGCATAGGGCCCGCGTGGACTTGCGGTGATCCATGCTTGCGTCCTGCCATGCACACCAACACCCAAGGTCTCACCTGGCAGTGATATGTATTCCATCCTCCCTGCCAAAGTGGTGCACCATTGCCAAACATGTTTCACGAAAACGCAGCCAATGAGTAAGTGTTGTATGGTCTCGTCGTGTTGATTGCAGAAGGGGCAAGTGTCTTGATGAGGTAGCCCTCTACGTGCCAGCCTGTCAGAGGTCCAACAGCGGTTTCTGATAGCCAGCCAGGAGAAAAGGAGGCATCGCAACGGTGCCTTCAACTTCCAGGTAAACGCCGCTGTCGAAGATAGTTCTCGCCCAATAAATTTCGCCGCGTAAGCAGATCTCGCAGAATAATCACCATGTCTCTCCTAGGACCATGTAACCGTGTCCTCCACTCCTTCTGGTAACTCAATCGCCGCCATCTGCGTCCATAGTCCCAGGAATTCCTCAAGCTCTAGCAACGTGAGGTTTGGGCCGATATCCCTAGCCCAGCTACCATTACTTAGAGCATCCTTGACCACTTCCGATTTTTTGATCCGTGGTGGTATTCTATCGTACAGCGTTGGCGCAATTTCACACAGCCTTGCTCCATTGACCCAGCGGTCCTCTCAAAATAGGGTTGTCTTACCGGCCCCCACCGTTGTACGTGTCGCGGCCTGGACCAGTGCCAGGGCTTCCGGTGGCACCAAAATTGAGAATTCCGCCCAAGATATATCCTTGTCCACCTTCTGCAGCCATGGCCAACGGGCCTGCAAAGCCTTATTTAGCCAGCGCAAGTCGGGGATCCCCAAACCACCTGCCCACTTAGGTGTTCATACCTCTTCCCATGCCACCGAACAATTGCCACCGTTAGCCTCATTCTTGCCGCACCATAGGAATCCTCGACAAATCTTCTCAAGGGCGGATAGAGTTTTTGCTGGTAGATTTAGTGCTAGCATGGAGTGGACGGGTATGGCGCAGGGAACGGATTGAATTAGGATCAGTCGCCCACTCTTCGGTAGTAGTGCCGCCTTCCATAACGGCAAGCAATCCCTTACCTTGTCCACAAGGCCATGCAACTGTGTCGCAGACTGCTTTCTGTGCGCTAAGGGCTGGCCCAAATAGGTGCATGGGAAGGCCGATGGACTGCATCCAAGGATGGCTGATACCACCGCCACCTCCTCCTGCGAGCATCGCATCAGCCAGACTGCGCTTTTACTCATATTGACCACCAATCTCGAGGCTTGTCCAAAGACATGCAAGAGCGCAACACATGTAGTTGCTTCCAACGTCGTCGGCTTGGAGAATAGAATTACGTCGTCGGCGAACATAGATGTCCTTTGCTGCAGGCCCGATCTGGGAAGAGGTGTGAGCAAACCTCTCCTAGTTGCATGCTCGAATAGGGCACGTAGGGGCTCCATGCAAAGGATGAATATCATTGGTGACAGTGGGTCACCTTGTCGAAGGCCCTGGCATGTAAGAATTGGCTTGCCCGGCGTGCCGTTGACCATAATCCGCGTTGATGAGGTTGCCAACAATCCACATATCCATGTGATCCACCTCTCTCCGAAGCCCATTCTTGTCAAGACCTCAAGAACAAACGGCCATTGTATTGTGTCGAATGCCTTAGTGATGTCTAGCTTGAGCATGACCGTTGGGCTTCTTAGCGCATTCAACCGCCGGGCTGTGCATTGTACTAGCCTAAAATTGTCATGCAAGGATCGACCTTTCACAAACGCACTCTGTTGGTGGCCAACCAATTTTGGTAGTTCCTCCGCCAGCCTTGTAGCTAAGATCTTATCAAAGATCTTGATCGGCCCACTAACAAGGCTAACCGGCCTATAGTCCTTGACATCCACCGCTCCTGCCTTCTTCGGTAGTAAGGTCACAATTGCCTTGTTGATCGCTGACAACCCCTCACATCTCCTCTATGGAAGTGTTCAAGTGCCCTCATGAAATCGTTCTTGATGATGTGCCAGCAAGTGGCAAAGAATCTACCCGTAAATCCATCCGGGCCTGGCGCCTTGTCCAATGGCATTGACTTGATGATGTTGTGCACTTCCTCCTCATCGAACGAAACTTCTAGCCGCGCTAGGTCATGTGATGGTAGATCGAGCAAGTCCAGATTGATCATCGTCTCCCTGGCCCCGGCCGAGCCAAATAGCTGCCCATAGTGCTCATCCACCACCTTAGCAATGTCCTCCTGACCCATGTGAATTTCACCATTGACTTGTAAAGACGTGATGATGTTCTTACGTTGCCTATGTCTCGCATGTCTCTGGAAGAACTTCGTGTTCACATCCCCCTCTCGCAACTGTAACAGCCGTGATCTTTGTCGCGCAATTGTTCTCTCCAGTGAGCATAGCCCCAAAAATTTTCGCTTGAGCAGCTTGCGTAGACCATGCTCTTGGTCAGACAGTGTCCGAGTTTCCGTTGCCACATCTAATCTAGCAATAACCTCCATTGCTATGGAAATCTGGAGGCGGGTGTTGCCGATCCATCGATCATTCCACGATCGCAAAGCCCTAGCGGTGGCGTGCAGCTTGTTATTGAGCACTATGAACGGGTTTCCCTCTGGGTCAATCGAGTCCCAAGCCTCTTGCACGGTATCCAAGAAACCCTAGGCCTTTGGCCAGAAGCATTCAAATTTGAAGCGCCTGCCTAGATGGAATTCCGCATACGGATCCACGAGGAGTGGGCAGTGGTCAGACACCGTAGATCCTAGTGCCGTGAGCAAGTTATTCGGGAAAATATCCTCCCACGTATTCATGAAAAAATGTGGTCTATCTTCTCGAGGGTCGGGTCCCTCTACTCGTTGCTCCACGGGTATCGTCGCCCATTTAAGTACAACTCTTTGAGTTAAAGTCTATTGAGCATAGCGCGGAAGCGCGCCATCATCCGCCTGTTAGTGGTTGGCTTACTTTTATCCACCATGGAGACCAGGAGGTTGAAATCACCAAGTAAAGCCCATGGTCCGACGTGTAGGTCACGTATATCACAAATTTTCGTCAGGAACTTTACTTTGTCCGCGTCGCTATGAGGGCCATACACCCCCGTTAACCACCAGTGTGGTGCCCCTTCCTGTGAGACAAGCGTTGTGAGTGTGTTCGCCATTATGTACCGATTTGAGAGTGAGATGACCAAGATGTCCCATGCAAGTAGGATTCCACCACGCGTGCTAATCGCAGGGACATAGTAAAAAAATTAAAATTTATTACCAAGGCATTGCCTAAGGCCAACTCCAGCGCGCGACCCCATCCGTCCGGGTGCGTTCATTTGGGGTAGAACAGATGAATAGCGCGGCCCAATGCGCAGCCCCACACGGACAAATGTCCGGATTTCGTCCGTTTTTGACCCATTCCCGGCCCAAACTTGCGCCGAGTTTGGGGTGAAACGGACATCACGCGGACGGGCTAGACGCACGCCCTTGTCCTCCCCGTGGCATGCCTGTCGGGGACACTAGTAGTCCATTCGCCTCCAACGCCTCCACCCGCTCTCCCCTGCCCACCCCGCCGCCGGAGCCACCACTATTCTCTGGCCTCCTCATCACTGCTCACCCACCGGCCGTCCATACCAAACCACGTCTTGACATGGCCGCCACCACGCCCGCGCTTTCGTAGGAGTTTTGGCCGTCGCCGTCGTAGCCGGTGCTAGAGAGGTTACGACCGCCGGCGACGGATATGGACCACGACAGCTTCCGTCGAGTGCTCCAGAGCGGCCAGTAGTCGGCCGCCAACCACCCCTACTGCATCGAGGTGATCATTGCGGCCTCTTTGCCACCACGACCGCAAGGTGTTTGACACTTTGCCCACAAAGGTATGGACAGTGGAGATGCATTTTTCTTCCACCACTTCATTTATTCATCGAATGATTCGTCCTCGGATGACGAAGATCTTGTGGTGGCTGCACTGGTCGTTCACGACCACATTGAACGGCAGCTTCCTCGGTATAGGGGGGTCAGTCCCTGGCCGTGCTCCCAACCTGAACCGCAACAGAGAGAGAGAGAGAGGCCACGCCCTGCTCTATGCCGATTACTTTGCGAACACTCCGCTCTTCAAGCCAGATAAATTCCGTCGCTATTTTCATATGGCAAGGCATCTGTTCAATCGTATCTGAGAGGGAGTGGTTGCTCATGACCCATACTTCGAGTGCAAGACGGATGCCATGGGCAAGCTTGGATTCTCCTCTTACCAGAAATGCACCGCGGCCATCCGCATGCTTGCATATGGAATTTCAGGCGATCTGGTGGATGAGTATGTGCGTATGAGTGAGTCCACATGTCTGGTATCACCGTACAACTTCTGCAGGGCCGTGGTGGCAGTGTTTGGCCCTGAGTACTTGAGGCAGCAAAATGCCGCTGATACAGAAAGGTTGTTGGCGACCAACGCAGCTAGAGGCTTTCCAGGCATGCTTGGCAACATAGATTGCACTAGGAGTGGAAGAATTGTCCATTTGCTTGGCAGGGCCAGTACAAGGGGCATGTTAAAGCCTGCACTGTCATATTAGAAGCGGTGGCTTCGCAGGATCTTTGGATATGGCGTTCTTTCTTCGGCATGGCAGGTTCTCACAATGGTATCAACGTGCTGCAGCGTTCTCCAGTCTTCGCAAGGCTTGCAGAAGGCCACTCCCTACCTGTCAACTTTGAGATCAACGGCCACCAGTACAACAAGGGATACTACCTAGCTGATGGTATATATCATCAGTGGTTAACTTTTGTGAAGACAATCTCGAACCCCCAAGGTGAGAAGAGAAAGAGATTTTCTCAAATGCAAGAGAGTGCTAGAAAGGATGTGGAACGTGCTTTTGGTGTGCTTCAATCCCGATGGGGTATCGTTCGAAACCCTGCACTGACATGGGATGAAGGGAAGCTTTGGGAGGTGATGACTGCTTGTGTGATCATCCACAACATGATCGTCGAGGATGGGCGTGATAACAACATCTTCGACCAAGGACTTGATTTTCAAGGTGAAAATGTTGAGCCCCTGCACCAAGAACCGGCCACGTTTGAACAGTTTACCCAATTTCAACGTGAACTGCGTGATTGGCACACTCATTTGGATCTTCAAAATGACTTGGTTGAGCACGTGTGGACTCACATTGGCAACCAATAAATGTATTGGTTCTTATGTTCATTTAAGACAATTTCGATTTGGTTGTAAAACTATTTTATTAGAGACAATTTCGATTGGGTTGTAAAACTATTTTTATTTCCAGACAATTAATATTTGGACGTGCAAACTAGTTTTGGACATTGAAATATTAATATATGGGCATTTTTGGCCGTGGCGGACAGGATGGGGCCAAAGGATGCGTCCGCGCGTTGAGCGCACGGCCACCATATCTCAGAAAATTGCCCGGACACGACCCCATTGCCCTACCCAAACGAACAGAATCCGGACAAAACGGACGTCCGTTTGGGGTCGTGCGCTGGAGTTGCCCTAACCACCTCATCCGAAATCGACTCCATTTTGGTTTCTTGAAGGCATACAATGCTCACATTGGCTGCCAACACTACTTGGTAAATAGCACTCCTCCTTGCTGGCTAGTTTAGCCCCCGCACATTCAAACAAGACAATTACGAGGGTGCAGATTTCTAATGTGATGAAGTTTACAGAACATTGTCATCGGCCAGTGAAACAAGCCATGTCTGGGTTGTATAGATAAATTTCCTAAATACATCATTAATGTAAAAGCATAAATTAACTAGGTGTTTATGTTTGAATATCAGACATCATGGCTAACAGGTTGGCATTGCATTTCGTCAATCTCGGTGTAAAAGAGTTGCTGAGAAAACCGACACTTCCTGTCCAACCAAAAACTGCAGTATGTTCACGAGAAGGCTAATTTTTTTTAATAATACATTTTTTAATTAAATTACAGAAATATTACGCTGAAAAAATAATTTTCAAAAATAATACACCGTCGGCCCGCTGCAGGCCGACTGAGCCTAGTCAGCCCACAGCAGGCCGACTGGTGGCCTATCTGCTTGCTGCTGGCCGATTGGCCTGTCGGCCACCAGATCAAGTCCAGTCGCCCTGCAGTTGGCCGACAGGGTCCAGTCGGCCTGCAGTTGGCCGATAGGCCTGAAGTGGGCCGACAAGGACTAATTGGCCTGCTGTGGGCCGACTGGTGCATGCCACCTTTTTTTTTTCCGAACGATCCCCGTTTTTTTTTTAAACTATGACGTATTCCGCACAACCCTTTCCCGCCATATGTTCCCGCAAACTCTTTCCCACCATATGTTCGCGCCAACTATTTCCCGCCACCCGTTTCCCGCCACCCGTTTCCCGCCACCCATTTCCCGCCATACCGCAGTCGTTCTTTCCCGCCATTTTCTCCTCTCTACCTATAAAACCCCCTTCAGACGGAGGTGGATAAGCATTCCAGTGTAGTGTAGTTGAGATGTCCCATTATCCTTTCGATCGTAGTTTTCACCCTGGGATGAGCAGGACTCTTCTGAGGCTAGCTACCGATTTCAGGATGGATAATAGGATAGTTCCATGGGACGAACTCACCGGTAGTGACACCATAATGAATGAGTTGGCTCACCAATTACGTAGGTCTGGGTGGCCTGAAAGGACCTATGAGGAGGTACGTAAAGAACTTCTTAGGTTGCATGACAGGTGGAAGAAGGTAGTGGTGCCGAAGAGTGAAACTTTCAGAAGGATTGCAGCAAATAATCCATGTTTATGGACTGAGGAGAGCGAGGACGAAGATGATATCTTCATGCCGCCGCTTCCGGGTTCTGCATCGTCGAAGGGCAAGAGTTCTTCATCATCGAAGGGCAAGGTTTCTGCATCGTCGAAGGGCAAGAGTTCTTCATCGTCGAAGGGCAAGAGTTCTGCATCGATCGAGGATGACGATGATGACTTCATGTAGTTTTTATACTGTATGTTGTGAGTTCAGTTACGTACCATTTAATTTAGATGTAGTTCTATCTAGTTGTTTGTAATGTCTCGTTGTATGAGTATTATGTTCTATCTAAATATGATCTTGTAGTTCGGATAACAGAGTACTAAAATAGAGTAGGCATATGTCTCATACATAAGTACATAGTCATTTGTCTCATACATAGAATAGACATACGTCTCACACAGAAATAGATGGTAATGTCTCTACTGATAGATAGAAGTGTCAGTGACGATGTCTGGCCTGGCGGGGAGGCAGATCTGGAAGTGGCGACCATCCCCACCTGTCGGGTGCCCTAATGTGACGAGGAGGAATCTCAGACTCTCCCTGGTCATGCTGTGTATCCTGTGTGGGGCCTGGTAGAGGAGTCGAAAACATGTTCATCCACTGGGTGTGCTGCGACATCTGAGCCTGTATGTTCTCCTCGGGATGTTGATCACTCCCCCACGTATCATGTGATGCCGACATAGACGCCTGATATGCGTAGGCTCCTACGCGATGGAATGTTTCATCATGAAGAATAAGGTCGCGTCAATTAATATTGAAAACAATAAATATGAAGACACATACCTGCTGGCTGTGACGGCTGCTCTGGCTCAAACACGAAACTGGACGAGGGACCGTGCTGCTGTGGCTGTGGCGATAACACGAAGCTCGACGAGGGACCGTGTTGCTGTGCCTGTGGAGAAAACACGAAGCTCGACGTGGGACCATAGTGTTGCGGGTGCCACGTAGAACTGCCAGGTTGGTCAGGACGGGGTGGCCTGGTTGTCGGCTGATGTGCTAGACGTGGACGTGGTTGATGTCGGTGCATGGAGTGACGCGGCTGCTGCTGCTGGTGCTGAACAACATTGGTTCTCCGGGTGCACGTGATAGCCTCGTACACAGTCCGTATCTTATTTTGAATTCTTTCAAAGAAGGGCTGTAGCACTGGACGATGCTGAAGAAGAGGTCCAGACGATAGTGATCGTCCAAAGGTGGTCACGTCGTCGTAGAGTTCGCGTGTCAAGGTAGCCTGCAAATTTCCATGACGATTAATAATGTCTGTCTCTTGCACGTCAAAGTATGTGACAACATTACGTAAAAAAAATATCTTACCGCGTACTGCCTAGAGCCCGAAGTATCATAGCTCGGGTACATATCCGACGGAGTAGGATCCGGTATCTCCTCTGGGTGGGAGTACTCAACGATGCGTAACCGTGTTCCGGTCATGTAGCGCCGCAAATAGAGATTGAATTCATCGAGATCGAAATTGTGATTCTTGTGCCATAGATTTGTGTTTGCTGTCTCCCATTCTATAACATACGGCTCTAGTCTAACTAGCCAGTCAGCAGTTGTCCTGGTCATGCCCTTCCTTGTCGTCCTAAAATTGTGGTGTGTGTTCAACAATTACCTAAAGCTTCGAATGGAGTACTATGAAAGATAATGCAACATTGAAAAACTGGTTAATACCTGTGGATGTGTGCTGGCACCGGGTTCTCTATAGGGGGAGGTAGCTCCAACTGCAGAAGACCAAATTGCCTCATAACCCTCTATTGTGCCGTCTCCTCGACGAAGACATTGAAGATGATCTTAGATTTTGTCATCCAGTAATCTCGGTCCCTTGTGCATAGCACAGACATACCACCAGGGTATCTCGCTTGTATGGCTGCTTCCGTGTAGGGCTGCCAGATGACCCCGGTGTACGCATCGAACTGCTCGTTCAATGCTGTGTATGCCTTCCTGGTCTGATCACTAGCAAAGCGTCTCTGCAGAGAAGAAAAGTTAGTAGCCGCTAGCATCGAACTATCTCTTGTGCAGAAAAAAGTTGCATTAAACTACAACACGGTGCATACCTCGCGACGTGTCCAACACAGACCGAAAGTAGGCATGTCGATGCCGTCAACATCAAACATGGCGTCTATAGGCTCATGAACACGTACATCTGGTCGCCCTATAGAGAACCTCTCCCACGACCACAGCTGTAGGAATAGAGGGCATCCAAGAAGGGCTGGCTTTCTCGATGTAAGCTGGCAACCGTTGCACATACCTCGGTATGTAGCCGCTAAGACCGCCGAACCCCAACTCCTCTGTCTGATCTGATCCGCCGTTTGAGCGCTCGCTATCTCGAGTGCCATAGGGATGTAGAGCGCGCTAATAGTGGTGACATGGTTCTCCGTGAACATCACCTTGCCGAAAAGCCACATTAAGTAGGCCTTCAGGCTCCGAGTGATCTGTTCCGCAGTCAACGGCGCCCGGAAGTTCTGGATCTGCATTAAGCGAAGAGAAAGTTTTAGTAAGCCGCAATTATTTTCTGTAAAACTGTATGCACGATAACTTGAAGATAATAGGTAGGGGAAATTACCCGGAAATTTAGCAACCACTCATACTTAGGTCCGTGATGCTCCCATACCGGATCCGGAGCATCCGGAAAAACACCATGAAAACGTTGTGTAAGAGCTCGCTCCCAACCAGCCGGTGCGTCCAACGGTCCTACGGCATGACCTGCCAACGGTAGTCCGAGCAAAAGTGACACATCCTCCAGAGTAGGAGCCATCTCTCCCCATCTGAAGTGAAACGTGTGGGTCTCTGGCCTCCAACGGTCCACTAATCAGCTCAGCAAGGACCCATCGATGGCAAGGCGTTTCTCACCCGGGATAGACTCAACCAGACGCGCGAAAGGTAAAAGGCCGGCCCATTTCAACCTTCATCAGAGAACATTTCAGTTAGTGTCTCCCATTAATATGCATGTCAGTGCGCAAATTAATAAAGCACGTACCGCTGAAGCCATCCTGAGTGTATCATCCACTTTTCCTTAGGAGTGCGAGTGACCAGAGGCTCAAGCTTGCGCTCATACCATATCGCAGCACGATGACCCCTATCAATGTCCCCATTCAGCAACCACAATCCCGACATTCCTGCACATACAAAATTCAGAACATAGTGCCACATTTAATACAAATCTCCTCTCAAGCGCCGCATGCATACAAATTCAGAACATAGTGTCACACTTAATAAAAATTCAGAACATAGTGTCACACTTATTACAAATTCAGAACATAGTGCCACACTTAATAAAAATTCAGAACATAGTGCCACACTTAATACAAATTCAGAACATAGTGCCACACTTAATACAAATTCAGAACATAGTGCCACACCACACTTAATACAAATTCAGAACATACTACTGCTAGCTTAGCTTCTTCCTCTCGCCCTTACTCCTCTACTGCCTCTACCTCCTCTTCTTCCCCGGTTGCCTCGTCCACGCCCAGTGACGAAAGTGGGACAATTAGTGTCCCTATGGCCAAATTCATTGCATAGAATGCATTGCCTAGTCGGACCTCCTGCTTCAGATTCATCCATATCATTCCGGATGCGCTGACACTGCCGTCTGCCTCTACTTGTACGCATATGCTCTGGGTTTGGAATATAACGCCTTTCGGCGGGGTTGACGCTGTTGAAATTACCCATTGATCGAAAACCCATCAGCTCACCTGTCCAGGTATTGAGGACAGACTCTTTCAGAAAAAATGGAGACACAAATGATATTGCGTCCATTCCAAGCTGCCCGCAAGCAGCAAGTACATGTGAGCAAGGTAGGTGAAGCAATTTCGGTTTATTGCATGTGCACTCACACGTTGGCCAGGCTTCATTGCCAATTTTGACCTCATGCGTCCTCAACTCATTTGCACATCCGAATTTGTTGTTGGCTAAGCGGACCTCAAACCTTGTTTCTTGATTACCGATGGCGACTACAGTGTGTGACCTAGCTTTTTGCATCTTGTTGTCCATGTACTTCGTGACTCTTTCACAGTACCGTGTATTTGGGTTGTCCAAGATATGCTGCTCTGCTTTTTGACGTCTATCTCTGAAATACTTGACGGTGCCATAGAAAATACCCTCAACGATGGCTGTAAGTGGCAATGCCCGGTTTCCTCTGAGAACAAAGTTGTATGTTTCCGCGAGGTTCGTTGTCATGACACCGTACCTTGCTCCATGTGTGTCATGTAGCAAAGACCACCTCTCCAGAGGCTCATGCTCTATCCACTGCTCGAAGGTTTTAATTGACCTCCCGAGCCTTCTCCTAGTACCAGGTGGGTCAAAGCCTGGCAGGTCACATAGCCCAACAGGCTCCTCCTCCACGGCCGCTGTTCCTGTTGCCAACTGTGCAGCTACTGCTTCAACATGTGCCCTCACGCTGCATCTCTTGCAGCTTTCCTTTCCCTCACGTGTCTCTGCGTGCACACATTAAGTCTGTCGCGTATCAAATTGTACTTCCATAACTGGTTCTGCTTGCAGAGTTTTTTGAACAGATTCATCAGGTTCTTATTTCTAAACTGCGAGAAGAAATTAGCCCCCAGATGGCGCATGCACCAACGGCTCTGCAAGTCCTGTCATGGAACTTGTTCCTCAGGGCCTGGTTTTGTCAGTGTCCTTATCGCACTGAGTATACCTACATGCCTGTCATGAAGGATGCACACATTGGGCTTCTCCTTCACAACTGATATTTTCAACTGCTTGAAGAACCATGTCCAACTTTCAATGTTCTCACTCTCCACAAAAGCAAATGCCAGTGGGACGGCTTGATTTTGGCCGTCTTGACCTATGGATGTCAGGATCTGACCCTTGTACTTGCCTGTGAGAAAAGTACCGTCAACACATATCACCGGTCGGCAATGCTTGAAAGCTTCGATGCATACACCGAAAGAGAAGAAGAGACGATACAACACCCTCATAGTTGGGAACTCTGGCATGAACATGTCTTGGATATCGATATAGGTGCCTAGATTCCGCTGCTGCAGGGTGTGGAGGAGGTGGACAACAGAGTCATATGCATCAAAATAAGAACCAAATCTCCTCTCAAGCGCCGCATGCTTAGCCCTCCAAGCCTTGCCATAACAAATTCTGTACTTGAACCTGGCGAAGACTTTTGTCTGGACTGCCTTCGCTTCCATAGCTTTGCCCTGCACTATCTCATCGTAAAACAATCGAGCAATAAGCGTGGATGAAAGGTTGGCATGATCTTGAGGGATGCAGGGAATAAGACAAGTGTGATTAACTAAGTCACTTATCACCCAACTTGTGCCATACTTAGGGAGAAAGCCGTGCACCATGGCGGGACAATCTGCGTTCTTGCATACCATTGTCAGGAATTTCTGACTGGACACCTGAGCTGTGAAAACCCTTTGCGTGGACATTGCCCAATTAATTATTGCATCCTTCAGGGCTTGCTTGTTCGGATACATAGCACCCGTCGCAATATTGTTCTGGTGATATTGCCAGGCTGAATCATGTCCATCATTCACGGTCATTGCAGATGAGAAGTCATGATTCCACCATGCAGAATTCGGGACCTCCTCTGCATTTTCTTCTTCATCTGACTCGTCAGAATCATCGGCATGACCCCTTTCAACATCGGTGTCTTCTTCTTCCATCTGGTTCTGCATGTGCCCATCTACCTCGTCAGCGTCCACCTCGTCATTGTAATCACCATCGGCATTTCCTCCTTCTACCTGACTACTCTGCCCTGGTTCATAACCATAAGCATTTCCTCCTTCTACCTGACTGCTCTGTCCTTGTTCGTAACCATAAGCATTTCCTCCTTCTACCTGACTGCTCTGTCCTTCGTAGCCACCCTCGCCTTCATGTGCAGTGACCTCCTTCACGACGGGAAGCACTAAAGCAACAGGATTGCATCCCCTTTGTTCACAACCTTGTAACTACCGCACCCAATCGGAGTCTCCCTCTATTGGCCTCAAATAAAAGTAAATTATTGAACTTGACCGTGTCCACAATCCATGAACACCGACGGTGTTTGTTTCAGTATCAAGACCTAAACTTGCCGCAATCCATTCTTTCAACTGACTGACAGACCATGTTTGTGGTGCGCTCATTGGCACCTCTATGTGAGTAAATTCACTCATATCTGCTCCCATATCAGTTGTTTGGACAGTACCAGGACCGTAGTAAAATCTGAACTTCACTACATCGGACATCTCGACTCACCTTTTTTTTCAACAACGAAATACAAGTATTAAGCAACAACTTAATATCCCCACTAACAAATATTAGACATGTCTATATATTACCTAGCTATATATTACAGAATATTAACGGAGCAACTAATACAATTCACACACCTACAAGTATATTACGAATATTTGCCGTAACAACTACAAATATTGACAGATTAATATATTTGACTGGACTGCCTATATTACGGACCTTTTTTCGGAACTATTACAAATACTGACACTCCTAAATACTTGACATCCACATATAGTACGGAATATTACCGGAGCAACTACACATTTTTACACAACTAATTAGTTGACATCTAAATATATTTACGTATACTACCGGGGCAAATAACAATAATCGCACACCTAATTTATTTCACATCGAAACATATTAACAAATACTACCGGAGCACCTACGAAAAATAAAATGTTTGCTGAAATATACCCTTGAAGCGTGCGTCCGAACGAAGAACGACGAACGGCGGCCACCAAACTGCCGGTGCTCCGCCTCCAACGAAGAACGACGAACGACAGCTTCACCTCCACCACACTGCCCCAACTTCACCACCACCACACTGCCCCAACTTCACCACCACCACCTCCACCAAAATGCTCACCACGACCACCACGAGCTACCCCATCAATAGATCGAGATCTCTTTTGGCTGCCCTAACTGAGTTGAATCCATTCATGGTGCCAAAATCGCGAAAAACTTGCTCATTTAGGTGTATAAATTGGTAGTATTTTTGTGTAGAGAGAGGAGAAGGTAAGAACAAAAGAAGAACAGAAGAAGAAGGGAGGAAGGGGAGGATAAGGCCGCAGGGAGCCGACCAGCCGCGCGCGAGGTGGGGCCGCACCCTGTCGGCCAGCAGCTGGCCGATCGGCCCGTGGTAGGCCGACAGGGGCACGCCCGCGCCGACAGCTCCCTCCCTCCCCCTCGCGACGTGGCCAGCCCAATCCGAGGCCGACGCGTGCCAGGCGGGCCAGCAGTCGGCCAGCAGCAAGCCGATCGGCCTGCTGTGGGCCGATTAGGTCCAGTCGGCCCGCTGCGGGCCGACGGTGTATTATTTGTGAAAAATATTTTTTCGCCGTAATATTTGTGTAATTTAATAAAAAAATGTATTATTAAAAAAAAAAATAGCCACGAGAAGAGCCAAGCACCTCATGTTGTCTCGGGAGCTATCTCTTTCATCCAGAAGAAGACACCTTTGTTAGCACCAAGTAGGTGGCTAAGCCAGTCTAGCCAATGCGTCACTGATTCAATTTTTTCTTGCTAAAAAATTGATTCATCTCCTTACAAATTATATGGGGCTGCACCCCAAACCTATATACATGCAAAGTTACTATTAAAGTTTCAGATCTGTCTGCTGGTCCTGGCTTCCTAAAACGTTAGACAGAATGAATTACGCTATGTATAGTTGTTGCAGTTTTAGTGTGCTTGCTTCTTCTTAGCAGCTTGAACCCAGATTCAGTAGTGCCCATGTGGGGCAGGCAATCAACGCTTTAATCGTGTTTAGCCTCGCGTATTATTAGTTTTGAAGGAGCAGCTTTGTGTTTAGAGGCCTCTTGTTTTTGTATAATTAATTATGGACACAAATCATTGATTCTTGTGCATTTTGGTATTTTCAGTACTATCTCATTGTGCCAATTTTCAGGACCCATCTTCTTATGACCAATGCTAGCTAGGGAATTTAATTTTCAAAATCTCAAAGCGAGATCTTACAATTTATTGGAGAGTTCTCCAATATACTTCAAAAGTCACACAACTAGGGAAAGGATATATATTGCCACCTTTTTTACACGAGATTTCTGTACACTAAGTATTTCTTGTTTATTGCTGCTAATCGTCTTTATCGAAAAAATTACAAAACATTGTAAACCATTATTTTCAGTTTTTCACATAGTAATCTCAATTCTATCTGTTCATAGAACCGATTGTAATTGCATGGGTGGGCGATGCAATATTGCGAATCTTAGTAGTACCTTGTTTAATAGGTTTCTCTAGGGAGCTCCTTAGAGTTGACTTGAAACATTTGTTTGAGGCTCTGACCTAGAATCATTTGACTTCTTCAGAATATAACAACAACTGCTAATCATTGGTGCTATTTTAATCAGAGCGTCATGATAATGAAGAAAAAAAAGGCATCTGTCTTTATCTCATCAATCAGTTCTCAAATTTCAAGGTCCATTCCTCAAAAAATTATTTATATGAGACGAGGTGGTCCAATGATCTATACCAGTGCAATGTTCCAATCAGAAGTAGAGCACACCATCAAATTAAGTAGTACATGAGACATCATGTGATTATTTTTAGTTGGAACTGAAAAATAATGGTCTTGGCATGTTGTCGAAAATGTTTGGGCTTCTTTCCTTCTTGGTTCAGGAGCGATTGTCTGATTTACAAAATACCCCCACACCCTCCTAATGATCTCATCGTTTTCCTTTTATGCCATCAATTATTCCGCTCACCAGACACGCTATCAACACGGACTTGAGAGACATTCATATCAGATCCATAATATCTATGCACGGCTCTCTGAAAGTGAAGTCTCGAAACCGGAAATTGGCGGCCAAAGCTGACCTGCTAAATCCTCTGAACTCAGCAGACAAGGTTGTTCACATGTTTATTTATAATGACAAACAGGTGAAGAAAGTGCAGCGTTTCTTGGCTGTTGTTACCATGGCTCGTGTACTCGACTGCTCAACTTAGCTCTCAGGCAAGCGCCGCGTCTGAAAGGCTAGAAGATATCGGCCTCGTTTGAGTTATCTTGCTTGTTCTTCTCATGCATTTTCCTGAAGCGATCTCGTTCCAACTTTCGGTCTCCCTGTAGCTGGAAACAGATGCAATGACTCGTGTAATCCTGGAGTTGGCAGGGGAGAGATTCCTGATCGATGCATGGCTGAGGATGGGCGTGCAGCATCGGCACATGTGACACAAAGCACCATAACTTCCCTTGTCCCTCCCCACAACACATTTTCAGATTCCATCTGGCCTACCCTGTATTTTAGGTCGCACATGTACACAAACGTGGATCCTGAAAGACGCTTTGTCCTCTCATTTCCTACTTTCTTGACTGCTTCCAGTTACAATGAAAATGAGGAATACCAACAGAGATAAGATGGGCAGGTGGCATTGATCGACACCTTTTGAGAACTCACCTGGGTGAAAATCCAGACGGTTAATTTTGAGTCGCGTGCGAAAAAATAGATCGACAGCGACGCAGATTGGCCTTGGAAAAGTCGTAGTGGCATAAGATCTCACGTGTGCTTGTGCAGCGTGTGGTCGAGGTGTTCTTCTCCTAGTTTGCTTTGGCCATGGATGCAGGCTGGTGCCGTGTTTCCCGATTGGGATGGCTTAACTTTATCGTGAACTCTAAAGGAATTGTCAACGCTGCCAGAACTGCTCCACATCCATTGAACCCAGCTATAGCTGTAGAGCGAGCTTGGTATTATTATCTGCGTCGTTTGTTCGGTGATGCTAAGAATATCCTACCCCGTAACAAATGAGCCTCACACTTGCTCACAAATTTTGTAATCCCTCCTGTCCATAATAATTGTCGCTCACTTAGTACTCCCTCCGTCCGAAAATACTTGTCATTAAAATGAATAAAAAAGATCTATCTAGACGTTCTAGATGCATGTTTTTTATCTATTTTGATGACAAGTATTTCCGGACGGAGGGAGTATAATTTTATATACTAAAGCTGTTTTAAATGAGCTATTGTGAATAACGTAAATACTCTACAATACCCTCCAAACTTAACGGTGAGATGACACTTATGCTTCCCCTTCAAGCAGTATCTGGTATCATAAGAATGCTTCGCTGAGAAAAATAGTCGTCTGCGCCATACGTACTATGATGTAGACTGGAGGTTTGAACTTTCACTATTTATGGGTTCAAGATGAGCAAAATTACCCCCTCCAGTTTAGGGCTCCTTTGATTCAAAGGATTTTCATAGGAATTTTAGGGAATTATAATATTTTCTATGTTGGCTGTTTGATTCATTGACATTTCAATACTACCTATGTTGGTTGTTTTATCTAATGGAATTTTTTTCTAAGGATTTCTTTGTACCACTTCTCACAAGATTTACAATATCCACTCAAATCTCTATTTTTTAAAGGAGGATTGTCCCCCGCGAGCTCGGTCTCTGCATCAAAATGATGTGTGCAGCCATATTATTAATCAAAGTACCCACCAAGTATGTAGTATGATATAAGAACTCAAAATGAGTTAAAAAGAGAAGAACATTGCCACAACCGGCAAAAATAGGACTAGATGACAATACATCTATCATATTCTTGGACCATCATCCAAACTGGTTGTAGGTATTTCATACTACCGTCTCCCAATGGTTGCACCCATAAGTCATATGCTCCTTACTTTTGCACGGCTGAGTAACAACCACGTACAGATCCAGCTAGTTGCTTTGTAGATGACCGGCAAAAAAATTGGTGATATTTTGTCTGTTAAATATCACGTCATTCCGACAGTTCCGTATGGTCCAAAGAAATGTGCACGCTCCGACTCGAATATGCGCAACTATTTTAGGCTCTACCCCGTTTAGCCAAGTTCCAAATAAAGTGGCCATGGTATTAGGAGGATTGACATTAAAGGCCAGATGCACTATGCGCCACAGTAGCTTGGCTACGGGGCATTTGAGAAAAAGATGTTGGATCGATTCGTCTTGATCACAGAAACAACACCATTTACTACCCTCCGAACTACATTTTACCAGGTTATCCTTAGTAAAGATCACTTTCTTGTGAATAAACCACATAAAGAATTGTATCTTTAAAGGCATCTTGATTTCCAAATGTGAAGCGACTCAAACTTCTAAATGCAATCATGCAAACAAACATCCTGTAGATTGAGATGGGCATGACATTTTAATCCTATATTTTTCCGATTCCTGCATTTTTTAAATGCTGCAAAATCAGAGAGGCCATCGGTTTGGGGAGGCACCAACTGCCTGTCACGAACGTCACCGGAAGTGGCAATATTTTTTTTAGACGGATGTGGCAATAATTGGTACAAGGCTAGGATGTCATAGCTTATAAGCGCTCATGTCCTGGCTAAGTGTTGGATTTCAACTCTCTCTTTTCCCATTTCCTTACAATTTTGAAGGGACTTGATGTTTTTTCACCTAGTAGATCCTTCAAAAAAATAGAACATACATTTTTTTTTCCGTAGAGCACGGGCAAATCCGACATGTATGTATCAACTTTTCCCCAAATAGTTTTAGCATATCCAACATGGATATTTCAACAATAACCCCACATGACTCTTGGCTCTAAGAAAAGCAAATTATTTTCCTTTTTCTAATAAAACGAAAGCTTTCAGTGCCTCTGCCTCTAGAAATTACAAGTTCCAAATATGGGCAATTCTTTGCATTAGGAGTGTTGCACATGGGACTGACCGAATCGAGCTCGATCAAAAAATGTGTCGACAAGTGAGAAGAGAAAACCAAGGATAAAACAATTCAGGAGATGCTGATCAGACGGCAAGCGAAGCATTGGACACTATCCCTAGAAATAGAACATTGTTACAATTAACGTTTAGGATATTAGAAGATAGCTTCATATGACTCTTTGACGGATTTAAGAAAAAAAGTATTTATTTCTTAATCTCTACTACTTCAAAAAAACGTAAAGTTACATCTTACGTTAACTAGAAGAACGCCCGTGCGTTGCAACGGCGCCACATTAACTTTAAGAGTTCAATATTAATATTCTCATATATATCAAGTGACATTGGCGACCTTTTTTACCATCAAATCCTCACACACACAATCTCGCTCCCTCTTCCTCACTCTCTCTCCCCCTCTCCCTCTCTCTCTCTCTCTCTAACACACACACACACACATATCCATCTTATTGGGTACGGGACCATAATCCATCTATTTCACACACACACGCTAGTGCATAACAATATGGATTATGTGTATTATATTTGCCACTATAAATTGAGGGAATTAATTTCATGTAAATCGGCCAGCCACAGCTCCAAGAATACGCGGATGAGGTGGCCCGGGTCGGCGTCGGCGCCGTCCGGCGCGGGCCACGGGCCCGCTTCCAAGTGCGTCTGCGCGCCGGCCACCCACACCGGGTCCTTCAAGTGCCGCTTCCACCGCACCAACTCTCAGGGCCACGGCCACGGCCACGGCCAGGGAAGCCGCCCTTCTTCGCCCCCTTCACCGGCCGCGGCCAACGCGGTGTCGCGGCACCCCGCCTCGCCATCCTCGTCCTCCGGCAACGTCGCGACCCAGTGACGCAGCGCAAGCATCGGCCTCGAGAATCAAGCACGCTCGACATCGGAGAGGGAAGGGAAGATTATATACATGTCATAAGAAAGGGAGTTTATTTACTGCTCCCTCGATGTATTGTTTCCTTTGTTTGGAGATTGATTACCATCCGTGAGTTAAGGTAAGGTTAATGTGATTGAGCGGTTTTTCTAAAAATCAATTATTTGTTTTCTAATTAATGTGACTGAGTGATTTAAGGTAAGGTTAATTAATTTAGATTTGATCTTTAGAGATTGTTCGTGATTGATTCTACATTACTAAATAACTTGCGCCAGTATGGAAAGTTCTGATCTGTTCAGATTTCTTTCGTTGTGTGAGAGGGTACGCGAAAATAAACCGATGAAGTGGGGGGAGGGGACGAAAAAATCTACGAAAAAAACCAGCGAAGGTGGGAGGAGGTACAAAAAAACCATGGGAGGTGGGACGAAAGAAACCTAGAAGCGAGACTACCAACTGCTCCATTAGGAGTAGAGATTTTCTCCCCACTATCTTCGTCCATCCTCCCACCCTTAATCAATTTTTTTCGGGTTTCCTCCCCTTTTGTTTTTCATCAATTCAATTTTTGATAAACCAGTAAGGTAGATTAACATATGGTATAGCAATAAATTCATGGTCGGTAAAATAATTTGTTTCTTATGTTAAAACCTAGTACTGGTAACATCTTTGGCAACCCAATAAATAACTGTAAATTCATGACCCGTAAGGAAATACATATCAAACAATCTCTTATATCTGCTAACCCAATAAAGCAGATCAATCACGGGAACATACATGTTTTATCAGTTTAACAAATGGCAGAAAATCTATGCTTTGTAACCAAAACATAATCTTATTTTGCCTATTTTTTTGCATCAAGATTTGTCCCGTGTGATCCTCTTATTATTGTGTTGAAAAATATTTGGCCTCATGGCAACGCATGGGCATATACCTAGTAACACAAATGCTTTCATTACCTTCGTCTCTGAAATAGCAAGGTCTAAACTTGGTAGTTCTTCGCATTAAGAGGGTTGATCGAACTGAGCTCGGACATCTTTGTGGACATAAACCTTGTGAGAACCATAGCCAGCCCTGCAATCCTGTTCATCCAAAAAAGCAACAATCCTATCGTTTGTTCCGAATTAATTTTCCAATGTTGGTGGGGAGAGATTATGTGTGCTAAGGAATATGATCTGATTGATGCCAGATTATCAACATCATGACTTGAGACAACAACCACCGTTACCTCTCTCGTTTCCGTTAGCTAATAAGTATATATTTGTATACAGGGATGAGGGATACCACCTGTTTATCTCGCCTCCCAATTCCTAAATCACCTAACACTTTTATAATCCCCTACTTATTTGTTGAGCGATAGGCCCTTCTATATATTCAGCTCACATATATTGAAAAGCACCCTGCCTCGTTTACACCCTTCCTCTTGCCATGCTAAGTTGCAGCAAAAATTGCACACATAGAATCACCTTTATTACCATTTTAGTTGAAATTCATAAAGAGGGTGGCAGATAGGAGTAGTAATTAAGAAGTAACTACTGAATATTCCACATGTCTTTCTACATGTATCTGTGGTGTTCTTCCCTCAATTTTATTTGGCCACGCTAAGCAATAATGCCATCATAGTGCATGGATTTTCCAACGGTGATTGGTGATTTCTTTATTGTGAATTATAAAGGATTTGTCAACTCTGCTACTATAAACTATTCCACATCCATTGAAACCAGCTTGGCAGTATCTATCATGTTTGTTCACTAAACCACCTCTATACATGCATGTCAACCTACATATAAAATTGCGCAAAAGTACAAGTTAACGGTAGGATTTTGTTAAAGATCTGAATGACTCGCTCACGCACTGGTCCGCATCCTGCAGTCGATCCTGATTTTCTTGAACGACTATCTCTCATACATAAATAGTTATTCTTCCAATTTTCCCACGATCAGAACGCATATTTTCCTCTCGGTCGCCTCCAAGATTTTCTCGTACATCACATACCCTTTTTCAAGTGGAAATTACCACAATCTGATCATCATTATTCCATCACGTACCGATTTTGTTGCTTCAAATGCTACTGTTCCTAAATTGTAATAAGAAACTTTTTTGGCAGATACAATGATTAC
Organism: Aegilops tauschii subsp. strangulata; assembly: GCF_002575655.3. NCBI lineage: Eukaryota > Viridiplantae > Streptophyta > Magnoliopsida > Poales > Poaceae > Aegilops > Aegilops tauschii. The sequence continues at coordinate 371,746,661 of NC_053036.3, forward strand.
GTGGAAGTGGTATTTGAACCCTGCCCATTCAAATAGAGCTCACCCTAATGGCCAACTTTCCTCTAACCCTTCTTGTCCTATTAGAAAGACATCATGTTGTTTTACCATTAGTTTGTATTATTTCACCATGCTAACAAGGTTAGTATCTTTTATCTTTTAGTTTGAAAATTGTCATATTTATCGGGATACATGTGTTACCAGGATACGAGTGTTATAGTTTCCTACAGGGTCATTGTTTAATTAACGGGATGCATGTGTTATAGTTATCTTCATGGTTATTATGTAATTAGGGGTTACATGTGTTTTAATGACCAACATGACTACCCAGCAAAAAAACGGACATGCTTATTATGTACTACTCCCTCCGTTTCAAAATAGATGACTCAAAGTTGAGTCATCTATTTTGAAACGGAGGGAGTAGTTACCAGGCCTCGCATGTTAAAGTTATCGGGATGCTCATGCTAAAGTTATCAAACCGCTCATGCCATATTTACTAGGCTGCTTGTGCTAAATTTACCACGCTATTCACGCAGAAGTTACCATGCTTCTCATTCTACAGTTACCAGACTGCTCATCCTCAAGTTACCATGTTTCTTGTAGGTTTCAACCTAAAAAATATTGAAACATTACCAAAAAGTTCAGGTTTTATGCCAAGTCACTTTTGTGTAAACAACATGGTAATTTACGGGTCATAGGCGCAACAACTTACATAGCCTTATTAAATTTGGGATTTCAATTTGGGAAACACCTTCTCAACAGACGTCTGATACGTCTCCAATGTATCTATAATTTTTGATTGTTCCATGCTATTATAGTATCAATCTTGGATGTTTTATATGCATTTACAAGCAATTATATATCATTTTTAAGGACTAACCTATTAACTTAGTGTCCAGTGCCAGTTGTTGTTTTTGCCTGTTTTTAGTTTTTCAGAATATCAGTACCAAACGAAGCCCAAATGCCACAAAACTTTTTGGAGATTATTTTATGGACAAAGGAGACACTATAAGCTTCGAGAGAGGACCAAAAGACGGTGAAGGTGGCCACGAGCCACCAGGGCGTGCCCAGGGGGTGGTTGTGCCCTGGTGCCTCGTGGACCCACCTTCGCTTCGTTTGACCTAATTCCGCCTCTATAAATTCTCTAAAATCGGGAAACCATCAGAGAGCCACCAGAAACCCTTTTTCCGTCGCCGCAAGTTCCTGTTATCGAGAGATTCCATTTAGAGGCCTTTTTTGGCACTCTGCCGGAGGGGGAATCGATCATGGAGGGGCTCTACATCAACCTTGCTGCCCTTTCGGTGATGTGTGAGTAGTTTACCACAGACCTATGGGCCCATAGTTAGTAGCTAGATGGCTTCATCTCTCTCTTTGATCTTCAATACAATGTTCTCCTCGATGTTCTTGGAGTTCTATTCAATGTAATCACTTTTTGCGGTGTGTTTGTTGGGATCCGATGAATTGTAAGTTTATGATCAGGTTATCCATGAATACTATTTGAGTTTTCTCTAAAATCTTTTATGCATGACTATTATAGCTTTGTATTTCTCTCCGATTTATTTATTTGGTTTGGCCAACTAGATTGATTTTCCTTGCAATGGGAGAGGTGCTTTGTGATGGGTTCGATCTTGCGGTGCTCAATCCCACTGACAGAAAGGAACATGACACGTATTTGTATCGTTGCCATTAAGGATAAAAAGATGGGGTTTATTAATGCGTGAGTTTACTTTGTCTATATTATGTCATCTTGCTTAAGACGGTACTCCGTTCTTTATGAACTTAATACTCTAGATGCATGCTGGATAGCGGTCGATGTGTGGAGTAATAGTAATAGATGTAGAATCATTTCGGTCTACTTGTCTCGGACGTGATGCCTATATACATGATCATTGCCTTGGATGTCGTCATGATTATTCGCTTTTCTATCAATTGCCCAATAGTAATTTGTTTACCCACCGTATGCTATTTTCAGGAGAGAAGCCTCTAGTGAAAACTATGGCCCCCGGGTCTACTTTTACCATTTATTAAAATCCTAAAAATACTTTCTTGCAATTTATTTTATTTTATTTTATTTTGTATTTTTTTTCTATCTATCTATCTATCACTACACAATTTAATTGCAAATAACCGCCGAGGGATTGACAACCCCTTGTTCGCCTTGGGTGCAAGGATTTGTTATTTTGTGTGTAGGTGTTGCTAACGAGGTGTTGCGTGGTTCTCCTACTGGATTGATAACCTTGGTTCTGAACTGAGGGAAATACTTATCTCTACTGTACTGCATCATCCCCTCCTCTTCGGAAAAATCCCAACGCAGCTCACAAGTAGCAGGAAGTGATGAAAGCCATTCGCCAGACTAGTCAGATGCCGTCAATTCAATTTAAATCTCACAGCCCAGATTGCATCCCACCCTCGACCCGTTTCCAAAATAACCCATCCGCTTTTCTCGCCACATCCTCCCGTAATCCCTCCCCCACTAACCTCACCTACTCGTTGCTCCCCCTCATCTCCATCGTAGGCTCATGCGTCGCCGATGTCACCTCTCCGCCAGGAACCAACCCCCACTCATGTGACCGTGAGACGCAAGACGCCAGTGCACCATGCTCCAAGGTGTTTCATCCCGTACCATCAGGTGTCCATGGCACCATTACCCGGCTGGTGTCGGGCTTCCAGCGGCAACTTCATGATCCACTAGCAGCGCTCTCTTCCATCCTCCACCAACCTTGGTGCATCCTTGTGTGACCACTGACCAGTCTGATGGGTTGTGTGTGGTGCTCGCATGGGTTGTGTGTGTTGTGCGGCCAGATGACATCAGGGGCTGAATGAGACGACAACTTCACCCCATGCCTCTGCTAATTGATAGGTCTCGTACGTGAGTATGCTTCTTATTTTCAGGATCTATTCAATACCATCATACATACTTCCTTAGTCTCTCCTACATGTGTTTATTATCCGGACACTTTGCTTCAAAGAGTTCTGAACTATGATTTTTGTTTCTTTGGTTATTTTAGACCAGATGACTCCTGCCCTATCCACAACAACCTCCTCGACTCGACCCCACGCAAGCCTAATGCTGCACCATCATTGATCGGTTCTTTTGCGGAAAAGAAGCACTATTTTGGAGCCATGAAGCATGTAGCATCTGTTGAAAATATAATTTGTTGATGATGCAGCATACTACGAATTCGAAACTCTAACCAGCTATGTATGAAGCAAGCAGCAGAACTAATGGAAGCGTACAAGATTACTAATTGAAGTGTATTTCATTTGGGGAAGAAACATTAGTATAATAGACACGTAGCATGTAAAAAATATTGTTAGAAGCATAGTTGAGTGGCAGTGGTAATATATAGTGCCATGAAACCAAGAATAATATTCTACAAATAGGAAGAATGTAGCAAAAAAGTCAGGTAATTTGCTAGTATGACATACATGAGAAGCATTACACTGTTCGAGGCGTTGCAACATTTCTTTGCGGAAAAATGCCACATTTGTAAGACGGCATTATGATTAACCTTTGTATACGTACCCCGCTAATCCGATTTGATGGCACTGTAATCATGCCCAACTTGTGAGCGGCACGACAAACCCTAGTGTGCCGACGCAAATGGAATATGTCCCACTAGGCTTGTGTATTTTGTGTCACCGTGGCACATGGTGTAGTGCTTCACATTCGCCATGGAAGCGTGTCCTCCATTCGGTAGAAGCAACATTATATTTCTTTGGGAACACCTCATATTCTATTTGAAGCACATATAATTGTGAAAATGAAAATATATTTTTGTTTGATCTGAATATTTTTTATACCGTATGAAGCTGTTCTATAGCTCATGGAAAAAAAAATATTACGTTGCTTTATTCCATGAAAAAAGTGGCACGTTCCTTTGGAAACAAAATATTTCTGTTCATAAGACAAAAATATTGTGGCAGTAATTTTGTTGCGCTAGAAGCAAATCAGATGTGTCATACTTGTGGTTGCGAAGCAGAGAGAAAGTAGTTTGGATGCATCAGGATGAAGGGATTACTGGCATGGATGCAAGGGACTAGCAACATGTTATGAAAAATCCAACGTGCTATCTATATGCCCCTTTTCATGCATCAGTTATCGTATTTCCCCTTGGTTCATGGAATACTAGACATGCTTCACGGAAGCAATTATGTGGAAGCACGTAATTAGTGCCGGGAGCCAAATTACTCTGTGTGGGCTACACAATCGGACGTCTCCTATTTATCTAATCCAATGGTTATACACTAGTCTGATAAGATGCAAGACATCAGTGGTCTGATGCCTAGCAGTCCCCTTTCTATTTTCATGTCCCTAGTTGCTTAGTGCTGCTCAGTTTTGCCCCACCCAACTAACATCCATCACTTTGCCCCTCCTCTACTCAGCCCACGCTAAAAAATTCCCAAGACGGAGCCTTGCCGTTGGGTCAAAGTAGTTGATTGTTACCTGGCTCAGATACTGACTAGTGGGACACCCCGAGGCCCACCTGTCACTATCTGGTTTATTGGCAAAAAAGTGTGGCATATAATGCCCTAGGGAGTCGAACTCGAGGGCCACTATTGAATATGCATTGTACGAGTCATTTGGGTTGTGTGCGCGCCGAGGGGCAGAGCCTTAACGTTTTGACCTGACATTGCCTACGTGACAGAAGGGCCCACGATTCAGTGACCGGGAAAGATAGACCGTGGAGGTGTCAAACAAAGAAGATTCAGAGATAGCACATTCGGATAAGCCTAACAAGCACATTCTTAGATTTGTTCAACGCTAACAGAACTAACATTACACTAATATGATATTAAGAGAGTGCTAACAGGGGCAACATAAGATCGCCGGTGACAACAGATGAATGACTACTTGTCTTCAACGTCCCAAAAGACGATGGCGCTGTCATTGTTGTGTTCTTCGTCGAAGGAGGAGGATAGGACAATGACGTCTGGTCCCTCGCCTTCCACCTCGACGGCAGCCAATGCACCCAGAGTGGTTGCCCTCCTGTGCTCTCGAGCCGCGGCCCTTCTTCAGTAGACTGATACATCCATTTTGCATCATGCTTTTATATTGATATTTAATGCAATGGGCTGTTATTACACATTATATCACAATACTTATGTCTATTCTCCCTTATTTTATAAGATTTACATGAAGAGGGAGAATGCCGGCAGCTGGAATTCTGGACTGGAAAAGGAGCAAATATTAGAGACCTATTCTGCACAACTCCAAAAGTCCTGAAACTTCACGGAGCTTATTTTTGGAATATATAAAAAATATTGGGCGAAGAAAGAACTAGAGGGGGGCCACCAGCCAGCCACAAGGGTAGAGGGCGCGCCCTACCCCCTGGCGCGCCCCCCGACCTTGTGGGTCCCCTGGCAGGTCTCCGGTGCCTATCTTTGGCTATACGGTGTGTTTTGCCCTGGAAAAAAAATCAGAGAGAAGCTTTCGGGATGAAGCGCTGCCGTCTTGAGGTGGAACCTGGGCAGAACCAATCTAGGGCTCCGGCGGAGCTGTTCTGCCGGGGAAATATCCCTCCGGGCGGGAGAGACCGTCGCCATCGTCATCACCATCGATCCTCTCATCGAGAGGGGTCAATCTCCATCAACATTTTCATCAGCACCATCTCCTCCCAAACCCTAGTTCATCTCATGTATTCGATATTGGTCCCAAAACCTCAGATTGGTACTTGTGGGTTGCTAGTAGTGTTGATTACTCCTTGTAGTTGATGCTAGTTGGTTTATTCGATGGAAGATCATATGTTCAGATCCTTAATGATAATTAATACTCCTCTGATTTTGATTATGAATATGCTTTGTGAGTAGTTACGTTTGTTCGTGAGGACATGGGAGAAGTCTTGTTATAAGTAATCATTTGAATTTGGTATTTGTTTGATATTTTGATGAGATGTATGTTGTCTTTACTCTAGTGGTGTTATGTGAACGTCGACTACATGACACTTCACCATTATTTGGGCCTAGGGGAAGGCATTGGGAAGTAATAAGTACATGATGGGTTGCTAGAGCGACAGAAGCTTAAACCCTAGTTTATGCGTTGCTTCGTAAGGGGCTGATTTGGATCCATATGTTTCATGCTATGGTTAGATTTATCTCAATTCTTCTTTCGTAGTTGCGGATGCTTGCGAGAGGGGTTAATCATAAGTGGGAGGCTTGTCCAAGGAAGGGCAGCACCCAAGCACCAGTCCACCCACATGTCAAATTATCAAAGTAATGAACGCGAATCATATGAGCATGATGAAAACTAACTTGACAGCAATTCCCATGTGTCCTCGGGAGCACTTTGCTTTATATGAGAGTTCGTCCAGGCTTGTACTTTGCTACAAAAAGGATTGGTCCACCTTGCTGCACCTTAGTTACTTTATTTACTTGTTACTCGTTACGATTTATCTCATCACAAAACTATCTATACCGATAATTTCAGTGCTCGCAGGGAATACCCTGCTGAAAACCACTTGTCATTTCCTTCTGCTCCTCGTTGGGTTCGACACTCTTAATTATCGAAAGGACTACGATAGATCCCCTATACTTGTGGGTCATCAAGACTCTTTTATGGCGCCGTTGCCGGGGAGTGAAGTGCCTTTGGTAAGTGGAAATTGGTAAGGAAACATTTATATAGTGTGCTGAAATATACTGTCACTTATTACTATGGAAAATAATCCTTTGAGGGGTTTATTCGGGGTATCTTCACCTCGACCGGAACCAAAATTAGCTACCCCTCAACCTACTGCACCTATTGAAAATATTTATTATGAATTCCTTCGGGTATGATAGAGAAACTGCTAGCTAATCCTTATGCAGGGGATGGAACATTACATCCTGATATGCACCTAATCTATGTGGATGAAGTTTGTGGATTATTTAAGCTTGCAGGTATTCCCAAGGATGTTGTCAAGAAGAAAGTCTTCCCTTTATCTTAGAAGTGAAAGGCATTGACATGGTATAGGCTATTGGATGATATTGGATCGTGGAACTACAACCGATTGAAATTGGAATTTCATCAGAAGTTTTATCCTATGCATCTGGTTCATCGTGATCGGAATTATATATATAATTTTTGGCCTCGTGAAGGAGAAAGTATCGCTCAAGCTTGGGGGAGGATTAAGTCAATGTTATATTCATGCCCCAATCATGAGCTCTCAAGAGAAATTATTATTCAAAAAATTTATGCTCGGCTTTCTCATAATGATCGATCCATGCTCGACACTTCTTGTATTGGTTCCTAGATGAAGAAGGATATTGAATTCAAATGGGATTTATTGGAAAGAATTAAACGCAACTCTGAAGATTGGGATCTAGACGAAGGTAAGGAGTCAGGTATAAACCTTAAGTTTGATTGTGTCTAAATCTTTTATGGATACCGATGTTTTTCGTGATTTTAGCACTAAATATGGACTTGACTGAGATAGTAGCTTCTTTTTGTGAATCTTTTGCTACTCATGTTGATCTCCCTAAGGAGAAGTGGTTTAAATATCATCCTCCCATTGAAGTTAAAGTAGTTGAACCTATTAAAGTTGAAGAAGAAACTATTATTTATAATGTTGATCCTATTGTTCCTACTGCTCACATTGAGAAACCACCATTCCCTGTTAGAATAAAGGATCATGCTAAAGCTTCAACTATGGTTCGTAAGATTTATACTAAAACACCTACACCCTCTGAGCAAATTAAAGTTGAACCTAGTATTGCTATGGTTAAAGATCTCTTGGTAGATAATATTGATGGGCATGTTATTTATTTATGTGATGAAGCTGTTAGGATTGCTAAACCTGATACTAAAGATAAACATAGACCTGTTGTTGGCATGCCTGTTGCTTCTGTTAAAATAGGAGATCATTGTTAGCATGGCTTATGTGATGTGGGTGCTAGTGTGAGTGCAATTCCTTATACTTTATATAAAGAAATTATGAATGATATTGCACCTGCTGAGATAGAAGATATTGATGTTACTATTAAGCTTGCTAATAGAGATACTATATCACCAATTGGGATTGTTAGAGATGTTGAAGTCTTGTGTGGGAAGATAAAATATCCTACTGATTTTCTTGTTCTTGGTTCCCCACAAGATAACTTTTGTCCCATTATATTTGGTAGACCTTTCTTGAATACTATTAATGCTAAGATAGACTTCGAGAAACATATTGTTACTGTTGGTTTAGGGGATATGTCTCATGATTTTAATTTCTCTAAATTTCATCGACAACCCCATGATAAAGAACTGCCTAGTAAGGATGAAATTATTGTTCTTGCTTTTATTGCCGTGCCTCCTAATGATCCTTTAGAACAATATTTGTTAGACCATGAAAATGATATGTTCATGAATGAAAGAAGGGAAATAGATGAAGTATTCTTTAATCAAGGACCTATGTTGAAACACAATTTACCTGTTGAAATCCTTGGAGATCCTCCTCCACCTAAGGGTGATCCCGTGTTTGAGCTTAAACAATTACCTGATACTCTAAAATATGCTTATCTTGATGAAAAGAAGATATATCATGTAATTATTAGTGCTAACCTTTCAGAGCATGAAGAAAAGAAATTATTGAAAACTCCGAAGAAGCACCGTGTCGCTATTGGATATACTCTTGATGATCTTAAGGGCATAGTCCCACTCTATGTCAGCACAAAATAAAATTGGAGAAAGATGCTAAACCAGTTGTTGATCATTAATGACGGTTAAATCCTAAGATGAAAGAAGTGGTAAGAAATGAAATACTAAAGCTTCTGGAGGCAGGTATAATTTATCCTATTGCTGATAGTCAATGGGTAAGTCCTGTTCACTGTGTCCCTAAGAAGGGAGGTATTACTGTTGTTCCTAATGATAAGAATGAATTGATTCCTCAAAGAATTGTTACAGGTTATAGAATGGTAATTGATTTCCACAAATTAAATAAAGCTACTAGAAAATATCATTACCCTCTGCCTTTTATTGATCAAATGCTAGAAACAATATCTAAACATACACATTTTTGCTTTCTAGATGGCTATTCTGGTTTCTCTGAAATACCTGTGTCAAAAGAGGGTCAAGAGAAAACCACTTTTACTTGCCCTTTCGGTACCTTTGCTTATAGATGTATGCCTTTTGGTTTATGTAATGCACCTGCTACCTTTCAAAGATGTATGACTGCTATATTCTCTGATTTCTGTGAAAAGATTGTTGAGGTTTTCATGGATGATTTCTCCGTTTACGGAACTTCTTTTGATGATTGCTCAAGCAACCTTGATCGAGTTTTGCAGAGATGTGAAGAAACTAATCTTGTCTTGAATTGGGAGAAGTGCCACTTTATGGTTAATGAAGGTATTGTCTTGGGGCATAAAATTTCTAAAAGAGGTATTGAAGTTGATAAAGCTAAAGTAGATGCTATTGAAAAGATGTCGTGTCCTAAAGATATCAAAGGTATAAGAAGTTTCCTTGGTCATGCTAGTTTCTATAGGAGGTATCTTAAAGACTAATCTCTTACAAAAAGATATTCCTTTTGTTTTTTATGATGATTGTGTAGAAGCATTTGAAATACTTAAGAAAGCCTTGATCTCTGCACCTATTGTTCAGCCACCTGATTGGAATTTACCCTTTGAAATTATGTGTGATGCTTGTGATTATGCTGTTGGTGCTGTTCTAGGACAAAGAGTTGATAAGAAATTAAATGTTATTCAGTATGCTAGTAAAACTCAAGACAGTGCCCAGAGAAATTATGCTACTATTGAAAAAGAATTTTTAGCAGTTGTGTTTGCATGTGATAAGTTCAGACCTTATATTGTTGATTCCAAAGTAACTATTCACACTGATCATGCTGCTATTAAATATCTTATGGAAAAGAAAGATGCTAAACCTAGACTTATTAGATGGGTTCTCTTGCTACAAGAATTTGATTTTCATATTGTTGATAGAAAGGGAGTTAAGAACCCCGTTGCAGACAACTTGTCTAGGTTAGAGAATGTTCTTGATGACCCACTACCTATTGATGATAGCTTTCCTGATGAACAATTAAATGTCATAAATGTTTCTCATAGTACTCCATGGTATGCTTATTATGCTAATTATATTGTCGCTAAATTTATACCACCTAGTTTCACATACCAGCAAAAGAAAAAGTTTTTCTATGATTTAAGACATTACTTTTGGGATGATCCACACCTTTATAAAGAAGGAGTAGATGGTGTTATTAGACGTTGTGTACCTGATCATGAACAGGAACAGAAATAGATCCTACGCAAGTGTCACTCCGAGTCTTATGGAGAACACCACGCTGGAGATAGAACTGCACATAAGGTATTGCAATCCGGGATCTATTGGCCCACTCTCTTTAAGGATGCCCGTAAGTTTTTCTTGTCTTGTGATCAATGTCAAAGAATTGTTAATATTAGTAGACGTCAGGAAATGCCAATGAACTATTCACTTGTTATTGAACAATTTGATGTTTGGGGCTTTGATTATATGGGACCATTTCCTTCCTCTAATGGGTATACACATATTTTAGTTGCTGTTGATTACATTACTAAGTGGGTAGAAGCTATTCCAACTAGTAGTGCTGATCATAACACTTCTATTAAGATGCTTAAAGAAGTTAATTTTTCCGAGGTTTGGAGTCCCTAGATATTTAATGACTGATGGTGCTTCACATTTTATTCATGGTGCTTTCCGTAAAATGCTTGCTAAGTATGATGTTAATCATAGAATTGCATCTCCATGTCACCCTCAGTCTAGTGGTCAACTAGAATTGAGCAATAGAGAGATTAAATTAATTTTGCAAAAGACTGTTAATAGATCTAGAAAGAATTGGTCGAAGAAACTTGATGATGCTTTGTGGGCGTATAGAGCTGCTTATAAGAATCCTATGGGTATGTCCCCATATAAAATGGTATATGGAAAAGCATGTCATTTACTTCTTGAACTAGAACATAAGGCATATTGGGCTATTAAAGAGCTCAACTATGATTTCAAACTTGCCGGTGAGAAGAGGTTATTTGATATTAGCTCACTTGATGAATGGAGAACCCAAGCTTATGAGAATGCCAAGTTGTTTAAAGAAAAGGATAAAAGATGGCATGATAAAAGGATACAAAAGCGTGAGTTTAACGTAGGTGATCATGTTTTGCTATACAACTCTCATTTAAGATTTTTTGCAGGAAAACTTCTCTCTAAATGGGAAGGTCCATACATCATCGAGGAGGTCTATCGTTCCGGTGCCATAAAAATCAACAACGCCGAAGGCAAAAATCCGAAGGTGGTAAACGGTCAAAGAATCAAACATTATATCTTAGGTACTCCCATAAATGTTGAGACCAGTATAATTGACACTGTAACACTGGAGGAGCACATAAGGAACACTTTCCAGAATGTTTCAGACTCCGAAAAGGAAGAGGTATGTGATACGGTAAGTAAATCGACTCCAAAACGTTTCCAATGATAATTTTTCTCCGTTTTGGAATATTTAAAAAATTAGGAAATTAAAAGTAGTCTGAAAGAGACATGAGGCCACCACAAGGGTGGAGGGCATGCCCTACCTCCCTGGGCGCTGATACGTCTCCAACGTATCTATAATTTTTGATTGTTCCATGCTATTATATTATCCATCTTGGATGTTTAATGGGCTTTACTATGCACTTTTATATTATTTTTGGGACTAACCTATTGACCCAGAGCCCAGTGCCAGTTCCTATTTTTCCTTGTTTCAGTGTTTTGAAGAAAAGGAATATCAAACAGAGTAGAAACGGAATGAAACCTTCTGGAGAAGTTATTTTTGGAAAGAAAGCAACCCGGGAGACTTGGAGTCCACGTCAAGAAAGCAACGAGGAAGGCACGAGGCAGGGGGGCGCCCACCCCCTGGGCGCGCCCTCCACCCTAGTGGGCCCCTCGTGGCTCCCCTGACGTAGTTCTTCCGCCTATATATCTCCATATACCCTAAAAACTTCGAGGAACAGAATAGATCGGGAGTTCCGCCGCCGCAAGCCTCTGTAGCCACCAAAAACCAATCGGGACCCTGTTCCAGCACCCTGCCGGAGGGGGGATCCCTCACCGGTGGCCATCTTCATCATCCCGGCGCTCTCCATGACGAGGAGGGAGTAGTTCACCCTCGGGGCTGAGGGTATGTACCGGTAGCTATGTGTTTGACCTCTCTCTCTTGTGTTCTTGATTTGGCACGATCTTGATGTATCGCGAGCTTTGCTATTATAGTTGGATCTTATGTTGCTTCTCCCCCTCTACTCTCTTGTAATGGATTGAGTTTTCCCTTTGAAGTAATCTTATCGGACTGAGTCTTTAATGATTTGAGAACACTTGATGTATGTCTTGCCGTGCGTATCTGTGGTGACAATGGGATATCACGTGATTCACTTGATGTATGTTTTGGTGATCAACTTGCGGGTTCCGCCCATGAACCTATGCATAGGGGTTGGCACACGTTTTCGTCTGGATTCTCCGGTAGAAACTTTGGGGCACTTTTGAGGTTCTATGTGTTGGTTGAATAGATGAATCTGAGATTGTGTGATGCATATCGTATAATCATACCCACGGATACTTGAGGTTACATTGGAGTATCTAGGTGACATTAGGGTTTTGGTTGATTTGTGTCTTAAGGTGTTATTCTAGTACGAACTCTAGGGCTGTTTGTGACACTTATAGGAATAGCCCAACGGATTGATTGGAAAGAATAACTTTGAGGTGGTTTCGTACCCTATCATAATCTCTTTGTTTGTTCTCCGCTATTAGTGACTTTGAGTGACTCTTTGTTGCATGTTGAGGGATAGTTATATGATCTAATTATGTTATTATTGTTGAGAGAACTTGCACTAGTAAAAGTATGTACCCTAGGCCTTGTTTCAAAGCATTGCAATACCGTTTACGCTCACTTCATTAGTTACCTTGCTGTTTTTACATTTTCATATTACAAAAACCCATACCTACCTTCCACATTGCACTTGTATCACCATCTCTTCGCCGAACTAGTGCACCTATACAATTTACCATTGTATTGGGTGTGTTGGGGACACAAGAGACTCTTTGTTATTTGGTTGCAGGGTTGTTTGAGAGAGACCATCTTCATCCTACGCCTCCCACGGATTGATAAACCTTAGGTCATCCACTTGAGGGAAATTTGCTACTGTCCTACAAACCTCTGCACTTGGAGGCCCAACAACGTCTACAAGAAGAAGGTTACGTAGTAGACATCAAGCTCTTTTCTGGCGCCGTTGCCGGGGAGGTGAGTGCTTGAAGGTATATCTTTAGAATCTTTTTGTTTCTTGTTTTAGCACTAGTTTAGTTTATAAAAGAAAACTACAAAAAAATGGAATTGAGTTTGCCTCATACGCTTCATCTTTTTAATATCTTTCGTGAGTATGATGGGAAGGAAAATTGTGCCAAAGTGTTAGAAGAAGAATGCATTAAAATGTTTGGCACTAAATCTTTGAATGATGTGCATGATTGCAATGTTGTTGGTATGAACTCCTTGAATATCCATAGTACTAATGATGATTGCACTAGTTATGATGAAAATGTCTCCTATAAACATGTCAATTTTTGTGGAGTGCATTGGGTTTGCAAGTACACACCAAATAGGGAAGATAGATATTGCAAGAGGCATAAGTACTTAGAAACTAAATGGTTGCAAGAAAGGCTAGATTTTGTGCTGAAAGATTCAATATTTATCGCCATCCTTGTGAACTTTGCAATGAACATGGTCATTTAAAGCTCCAATGCTATTTGTTTCATGATCAAGTCGTGTCCAAAAATTGTGATAACTTGATTACCCTTGAGCATCATAAAGAGCTTAGTCTTCTTTTGTGTTATGAAGAAATGAAACGTATAACTGAGGGTATTCCAAAATTTAATCTTGATAAATTTTTTGATCTAGAGGAAATTTATATGTATTGTGCGGTGAATTGCATTGAAAATCCTTATATTGCCAATTAGATAAAGAAAAGAAAACCAATAGAAGATAAAGAGAATACTAATGAAACGGAAGAGACTTCCCAATATCCTCCTATTAATTCTTATGATGTATCAGGTAACGAGGAGGAGCCTTCTATTCAACCAATCTCATTAATAAGGAGCTCCAAAAAGAGGATTGAACCCACACATGATGTGGCGAAGAAGAAGAAAAGAAAAAGGAAGAGAGGTAAAAAGATATCTCTCCCAAATAAAGTTGCTCCTACTATTGTTGTGCCTCATGAAAATGAATCAAAAATAATTGTGGAAGATGGTGCACTTGATGATGATCTCGTTATGCCTATTGCTTGTTGTGATGATTATGATTGGGAAGATAATGATACTTCTTATGATCTTGAAAATCTTTTTGGCACTTGTTTGGAAGAATATGATAATTGCTATACTATTGGTGCTATCCATACTATTAATGATGAGAGTGATTATGCTTATGATATGAAAAGTCCCAAGCTTGGGGATGCTATTTTTGATGAAGATGATGTTTTTGAGAATATATTTGCTGCAATTAATGTTTGTCCCAAGCTTGGGGATGCTACGTTCAATGAAGATGATATTTTTAGTCTCCCAAGTTTTGATATGCAAAATTGTATAATGATAGCATGCCTTCTACCTATGATGATTATATTAATGAAAGTGGGTTTGCAAGAGTGTCAACTTTAGGAAGTAATGATCCCACTGTTTTGGAGGATGTTTCAATCGATTATGATGAGAACAAAGTTGCTACTTATGATGATTATTGTGATGAAACTTATGCTATAAAAAGTAGTGATGATTATATTTATAAAACTTGTCATGATTATGATTACCCTTTTTCTGAACATTACTCTTTTAATGTGAAAACAATTTATAGTATTCAAGTCTCTTATGATACTCCCACTATTCCGAATGAGAAGAATTTTGCTTATGTGGAGAGTAGTAAAATTTCTATGCAAGTAGATCATGAAAAGAATGCTTTAGGTGCTGGTTACATTGTTGAATTCATTCATGATGCTACTGAAAATTATTATGAGGGAGGAACATATGCTTGTAGGAATTGCAATAATATCAAGCTTCCTCTCTATGTGCTTAAAGTTTTGAAGTTATGCTTGTTTTGCCTTCCTATGCTAGTTGATTATTGTTCCCATAAGTTGTTTGCTCACAAAATCCCTATGCATAGGAAGTGGGTTAGACTTAAATGTGCTAGTCATATTCTTCATGATGCTCTCTTTGTGTTTCAATTCTTATCTTTTATGTGAGCATCATTGAAATCATCATGCCTAGCTAGGGGCGTTAAACGATAGCGCTTGTTGGGAGGCAACCCAATTTTTATTTTAGTTTCTTGATTTTTGGTTCTGTTTAGGAATAAATAATACATATAGCCTCTGTTTAGATGTGTTTTTATGTTTTAATTAGTGTTTGTGCCAAGCAGAACCTTTGGGAAGACTTGGGTGAAGTCTTTATGATCATGCTGTAAAAAACAGAAACTTTAGCGCTCACGAGATTAGCTTCAACTTTTTACTGGAGAGTGCTATTTAGTTGATTCTTTTTGAAGATGATTACTACACAAATTCCTCAGGTCCACAAATTTATTTTATAATTTTTGGAGTTCCAGAAGTTTGCGTTAGTTACAGATTACTACAGACTATTCTGTTTTTGACAGATTCTGTTTTTCGTGTGTTGTTTGCTTATTTTGATGACTCTATGGCTAGTAAAATAGTTTATAAACCATAGAGAAGTTGGCATACAGTAGGTTTAACACCAATATAAATAAATAATGAGTTCATTACAGTACCTTGAAGTGGTGTTTTGTTTTCTTTCGCTAACGGAGCTCACGAGATTTTCTGTTAAGTTTTGTGTTGTGAAGTTTTCAAGTTTTGGGTAAAGAGTCGATGGACTATGGAATAAGGAGTGGCAAGAGCCTAAGCTTGGAGATGCCCAAGGCACACCAAGGTAATATTCAAGGACAACCAAGAGCCTAAGCTTGGGGATGCCCCGGATGGCATCCCCTCTTTCGTCTTCGTTCATCGGTAACTTTACTTGGAGCTATATTTTTATTCACCACATGATATGTGTTTTGATTGGAGCGTCATTTTATTTTCTTTTGTTTTGCTTGATGTTTGAATAAAATACCAAGATCTTAAATTCTTAAATGAGAGAGAGTCTTCACATAGCTACATAATTATTCAACTAGTCATTGATCTTCACTTATATCTTTCGGAGTAGTTTGTCGTTTGCTCTAGTGCTTCACTTATATCTTTTAGAGCACAATGGTGGTTTTATTTTGAAGAAATAGATGAACTCTCATGCTTCACTTATATTATTTTGAGAGTCTTAAATAGCATGGTAATTTGCTTAAATAATCCTAATATGCTTGGTATTCAAGATTAGTAAAAACTTTCTTATGAGTGTGTTGAATACTAAGAAAAGTTTGATGCTAGATAATTGTTTTGAGATATGAAGATGGTGATATTAGAGTCATGCTAGTTGAGTAGTTGTGAATTTGAGAGATACTTGTGTTAAAGTTTGTGATTCCCGTAGCATGCACGTATGGTGAACCGTTATGTGATGAAGTCGGAGCATGATTTATTTATTGATTGTCTTCCTTATGAGTGGCGGTCGGAGACGAGCGATGGTCTTTTCCTACAAATCTATCCCCCTAGGAGCATGCGCGTAATACTTTGCTTTGATAACTTGTAGATTTTTGCAATAAGTATATGAGTTCTTTATGACTAATATTGAGTCCATGGATTATACGCACTATTCTTCCTTCCACCATTGCTAGCCTCTCTAATACCGCACACTTTTCACCGGTATCATACACCCACCATAAACCTTCCTCAAAACAGCCACCATTACTACCTATCATGGCATTTCCATAGCCATTTCGAGATATATTGCCATGCAACTTTACACCGTTCCGTTTATTATGACACGCTCCATCATTGTCATATTGCTTTGCATGATCATGTAGTTGACATCGTATTTGTGGCAAAGCCACCGTTCATAATTCTTTCATACATGTCACTCCTGAGTCATTGCATATCCCGGTACACCGCCGAGGCATTCATATAGAGTCATATTTTGTTCTAAGTATCGAGTTGTAATTCTGGAGTTGTAAGTAAATAAAAGTGTGATGATATTCATTATTAGAGTATTGTCCTTGTGAGGAAAGGATGATGGAGACTATGATTCCCCCACAAGTCGGGATGAGACTTCGGACGAAAAATAAAAAAAGAGAAAAAAGAGGCCAAAAAAAAGAGAAGGCCCAAAAAAACAAAAAAATGAGAGAAAAAGAGAGAAGGGGCAATGTTACTATCCTTTTACCACACTTGTGCTTCAAAGTAGCACCATGATCTTCATGATAGAGAGTCTCCCATTTTGTCACGTTCATATACTAGTGGGAATTTTCCATTATAGAACTTGGCTTGTATATTCCAATGATGGGCTTCCTCAAAATGCCCTAGGTCTTCCTGAGCAAGCGAGTTGGATGCACACCCACTTAGTTTCTTTTGTTGAGCTTTCATATACTTATAGCTCTAGTGCATCCGTTGCATGGCAATCCCTACTCACTCACATTGATATCTATTGATGGGCATCTCCATAGCCCGTTGATACACCTAGTTGATGTGAGACTATCTTCTCCTTTTTGTCTTCTCCACAACCACCATTCTATTCCACATATAGCGCTATGTCCATGGCTCACGCTCATGTATTGCGTGAAGATTG
Organism: Aegilops tauschii subsp. strangulata; assembly: GCF_002575655.3. Lineage (NCBI taxonomy): Eukaryota > Viridiplantae > Streptophyta > Magnoliopsida > Poales > Poaceae > Aegilops > Aegilops tauschii. The sequence continues at coordinate 371,764,308 of NC_053036.3, forward strand.
AAAAAGTTTGAGAACGTCAAAAGTATGAAACAATTGTTTGGCTTGCCATCGGGGTTGTGCATGATTTAAATACTTTGTGTGGTGAAGATAGAGCATAGCCAGACTATATGATTTTGTAGGGATAGCTTGCTTTGGCCATGTTATTTTGAGAAGACATGATTGCTTTGTTAGTATGCTTGAAGTATTATTGTTTTCATGTCAATATTAAACTTTTGTTTTGAATCTTATGGATCTGAACATTCTTGCCACAATAAAGAAGATTACATTGATAAATATGGTAGGTAGCATTCCACATCAAAAATTCTGTTTTTGTCATTTACCTACTCGAGGACGAGCAGGAATTAAGCTTGGGCATGCTGATACGTCTCCAACGTATCTATAATTTTTGATTGTTCCATGCTATTATATTATCCATCTTGGATGTTTAATGGGCTTTACTATGCACTTTTATATTATTTTTGGGACTAAAATATTGACCCAGAGCCCAGTGCCAGTTCCTGTTATTCCCTTGTTTCAGTGTTTCGAAGAAAAGGAATATCAAACGGAGTTGAAACGGAATGAAACCTTCTGCAGAAGTTATTTTTGGAAAGAAAGCAACCCGGGAGACTTGGAGTCCACGTCAAGAAAGCAACGAGGAAGGCACGAGGCAGGGGGGCGCGCCCACCCCTGGGTGCGCCCTCCACCCTCGTGGGCCCCTCGTGGCACCCTGACGTACTTCTTCCGCCTATATATCTCCATATACCCTAAAAACTTCGGGGAACAGAATAGATCGGGAGTTCCGCCGTCGCAAGCCTCTGTAGCCACCAAAAACAAATCGGGACCCTGTTCCGGCACCCTGCCGGAGGGGGGATCCCTCATCGGTGGCCATCTTCATCATCCTGGCGCTCTCCATGACGAGGAGGGAGTAGTTCACCCTCGGGGCTGAGGGTATGTACCGGTAGCTATGTGTTTGACCTCTCTCTCTCTCGTGTTCTTGATTTGGCACGATCTTGATGTATCGCGAGCTTTGCAATTATAGTTGGATCTTATGTTGCTTCTCCCCCTCTACTCTCTTGTAATGGATTGATTTTTCCCTTTGAAGTAATCTTATCAGATTGAGTCTTTAATGATTTGAGAACACTTGATGTATGTCTTGCCGTGCGTATCTGTGGTGACAATGGGATATCACGTGATTCACTTGATGGATGTTTTGGTGATCAACTTGCGAGTTCCGCCCATGAACCTATGCATAGGGGTTGGCACACGTTTTCGTCTTGATTCTCCGGTAGAAACTTTGGGGCACTCTTTGAGGTTCTATGTGTTGGTTGAATAGATGAATCTGAGATTGTGTGATGCATATCGTATAATCATAGCCACAGATACTTGAGGTGACATTGGAGTATCTAGGTGACATTGGGGTTTTGGTTGATTTGTGTCTTAAGGTGTTATTCTAGTACGAACTCTAGGGCTGTTTGTGACACTTATAGGAATAGCCCAACGGATTGATTGGAAAGAATAACTTTGAGGTGGTTTCGTACCCTACCATAATCTCTTCGTTTGTTCTCCGCTATTAGTGACTTTGGAGTGACTCTTTGTTGCATGTTGAGGGATAGTTATATGATCCAATTATGTTATTATTGTTGAGAGAACTTGCACTAGTGAAAGTATGAACCCTAGGCCTTGTTTCAAAGCATTGCAATAACATTTACGCTCACTTTTATCATTAGTTACTTGCTGTTTTTACATTTTCAGATTACAAAAACCCATATCTACCTTCCATATTGCACTTGTATCACCATATCTTCGCCGAACTAGTGCACCTATACAATTTACCATTGTATTGGGTGTGTTGGGGACACAAGAGACTCTTTGTTATTTGGTTGCAGGGTTGTTTGAGAGAGACCATCTTCATCCTACGCCTCCCACGGATTGATAAACCTTAGGTCATCCACTTGAGGGAAATTTGCTACTGTCCTACAAACCTCTGCACTTGGAGGCCCAACAACGTCTACAAGAAGAAGGTTGCGTAGTAGACATCAGGCGCACCCCCTGACCCCGTGTGCCCTCCGGACTCCGTTTTCTTGCAGAATACTTCTTTTGGTCTGTAAAAATTCATTATATAATCTCCCGAAGGTTTTGACCACCGCACCTCGACAAAATCCTCTGTTTTCGTTTTGAGTTGTTTCTGCAGCAGATTTGGAGTAAGATGTCTTTGCAAGAGTCGGTCGGGGAGAGTTGGGCATCTCACTCGACACTAGGCCCAAGAGCATACAGTGATGCTAACCACTTTGGGCCAGCAACGGAGGAAGAGATGGAGGCTGACTTGAAAAGAGTGGATGCCATGGAGGAGGATCAAGAAGTTACCTCTCGTCTTCAAACCAGATTCATGCTGGAGGAACTTCAGAGCTCAGCAATACCAAATTCGGTTATTCCTCCCAATGCCAGATTTCTCTCTTATGAAAATATGAAAAAGAGTGTTGCCTTTTCTCCCGCAGCAAGGAAACATCCATGGGTGGATGGAGCTCTAGCCGTCACGGGTAAACTTTGCAAGGAAGTAATCGATCTTAAGCAGCAAATTAATAAGCCCAAGGAAGAGAATCGTATCCTAAGGGGCATCATCGCCAAGAATATCACATCACCACCCCTGAAGAAAGAGATCTAAACACATGGGTATGGGCACTTCCCTTGGCAACTGCCAAGCTTGGGGGAGTGCCCCGGTATCGTATCACCATCACACCTTTATCTTTACCACTTTTTCTTAGCTCGATCCTTTGGTTATATCTTGATCTAGTAGAATAAAGTTTTAGTATGATCTAGCTTTGAGTTTTGCTTTATGTTCCCTCTATGTAATTGAGTCCTTCAGATATATAATAAAGAGTAGTTTTGAGATAAGGGCTTTGCTTTCTTGCTATGATCCCGAGGGAATTAAATAAAAGAAAGAATAAAAAGATCATATATTGATCTTATGGAGAGTAATGACTTCACATATAAAGAGTATGTTGAATAAAGTTGTTGAGAATTGACAAACATAGTTTTGGTCATTGTTGCAATTAATAGGAAGTAATGACTTCACATATAAAGAGTATGTTGAATAAAGTTGTTGAGAATTGACAAACATAGTTTTGGTCATTGTTGCAATTAATAGGAAGTAATAAAGAAAGAGAGGTTTCACATGTAAATATACTATCTTGGACATCTTTTGTAATTGTGAGCACTCATTAAAATATGACATGCTAAAAAGTTGATGTTGGACAAGGAAGACAACATAATGAGTTATGTTTGCTTATATCCGAATAGAAGTTATATTGTCATGGATCATCCAACATGTTGAGCTTGCCTTTCCCTCTCATGTTAGCCAAATTCTTTGCACCAAGTAGAAATACTACTTGTGCTTCCAAACATCCCTAAACCCAGTTTTGCCATGAGAGTCCACCATACCTACCTATGGATTGAGTAAGATCCTTCAAGTAAGTTGTCATCGGTGCAAGCAATAAAAATTGCTCTCTAAATATGTATGATCTATTAGTGTGAAGAAAATAAGCTTTCTACAAACTTGTGATACGGAAGAAATAAAAGCGGCGGACTGCATAATAAAGGTCTATATCACAAGCGGCAATATAAAGTGACGTTCTTTTGCATTAAGATTTTGTGCATCCAACCATAAAAGCGCATGACAACCTCTGCTTCCCTCTGCGAAGGGCCTATCTTTTACTTTTATCTTTTACCCTTATACAAGAGTCATGGTGATCTTCATCTTTCCTTTTTATACTTTTTCCTTTGGCAAGCTCTTTGTGTTGGAGAGATCTGGATATATATATCGACTCGGATGTAGGTTATCATAAAGTATTATTGTTGACATTACCCTTGAGGTAAAAGGTTGGGAGGCGAAACTATAAGCCCCTATCTTTCTATGTGTCTGATTGAAACTTTCTACCCATAAGTATCGCGTGAGTGTTAGCAATTGGGAAAGATTATATGATAGTTGAGTATGTGGACTTGCTGAAAAGCTCTTATATTGACTCTTTCCGATGTTATGATAAATTGCAATTGCTTCAATGACTTAGATCATAGTTTGTTAGTTTTCAATGAAGTTCTGATTCATACTTTGCTTTGTGAATGAATTGTTGCTTTAGCATAAGAAATTATATGGCATTATATGTTGTTGTTCTAAAGATGATCATGATGCCCTCATGTCCGTATTTTATTTTATCGACTCCTCTATCTCTAAACATGTGGACATATATATATCGATATCGGCTTTCGCTTGAGGACAAGCGAGGTCTAAGCTTGGGGGAGTTGATACTTCCATTTTGCATCATGCTGTTATATTGATATTTAATGCATTATGGGCTGTTATTACACATTATATCACAATACTTATGCCTATTCTCCCTTATTTTATAAGGTTTACATGAAGAGGGAGAATGCCGGCAGCTGGAATTCTGGACTGGAAAAGGAGCAAATATTAGAGACCTATTCTGCACAACTCCAAAAGTCCTTAAACTTCACGGAGATTATTTTTGGAATAAAAATATTGGGTGAAGAAAGAACCAGAGGGGGCCATGTGATTTAAGCAACTCCAAAAGTCCTCCTGCAGTTGTATCAAGCATAGTTTTTGACATGTGATTTAAGCAATTATAAAACATATGAAGGATTAACCATTCCTCTGTTCCATGATTGAGACAGTTCCTTATAGCTTCTTTTGCTCTATCCCATGCAAGCGCTAGTGGCTCATGTTCTTCCTGCTTGAAACCTGTAATCTAAGAACATAATTGCATAATCTTTGTAGGTGGAAAAAACTTCGATAAAATTTTCCTGCAACCATCAGCCCAAGAAGTAATACTGCCTCTAGGTAGAGCTAGAAACCATTCCTTTGCGTTTCCTCTCAAATAGAAAGGAAATAGACACAACTTCAAAGCGTCAAGGTCATAATCTCTAATGTGTGTCATGTTGCACAATTCAGTAAAATTATGCAAGTGCATATCGGCATCTCCAAAAGCAGAGCCTCCAAATTGGTCCTATTGAACCATGGAAACTAAGTGCAGTTTGTTCTCATACTCAGCGGCTGCAACCTCAGCTTGTGCTATAGGTTCACACATAAAGTTGTTGTTGGGAGTAGCAAAACTCCCAAGATTAAGAGCCATAGTAATCTTTTTGGTTTTTCCCAACTGACATGACTTGCAACAAAAATAGAACTTAAACTAAAAACAGAAAAGTAAAAACAAAAAAAACGGAAACTGAAACTTAACTTTAACGAAAACTCTAAACACAAAGACTAGGAATACTAAACTCCTCCCCAGCAACGGCGCCAGAAAAAGGGCTTGATACCTCCTTTTAGTGATCTGGTATTGGAACAGAAAAGTGTATCCCGCACCTATTTCCCCATAAGTGACCCTAGGTTATCGAACCCACAAAAGGAAGATTCCCTTGAAGCAATGGTCTCTAGCAAGCTTATGTTGAAGTGTCAATTCTAGGTCTTGACCGGATCAAGCAAGCAAATAGTGATTCAAACACTTATAATAGAATGAGGTACATGTATGAGGTCTTAATGCTTACAACCATGTGTTTGTGTTGAGACCACATATGGTCTTAATTTGTGCACTGGAAGTAACCCATCGAGATGTGCTTGTTATGAACCGAAGTGGGGGATGTGTCCAAATAGCATCTTGACTGGCACGAGTCCTGCATCAAGAGTTAGTTATCCTATGGCAGGTGATACGTCCATTTTGCATCATGCTTTTATATTGATATTTATTGCATTATGGGCAGTTATTACACATTATGTCACAATACTTATGCCTATTCTCTCTTATTTTGCAAGGTTTACATGAAGAGGGAGAATGCCGGCAGCTGGAATCCTGGGCTGGAAAAGGAGCAAATATTAGAGACCTATTCTGTGCAACTCCAAAAGTCCTGAAACTCCACAGAAGTCATTTGTGGAAATAATAAAAAATACTGAGCGAAGAAAATACTAGAGGGGGCCCACACCCTGGCCACGAGGGTGGGGGGCGCCCCCTGCCTCGTGGGCCCCCTGGCAGGCCTCCGGTGCCCATCTTTGGCTATATGAAGTCTTTCGTCCGAGGAAAAATCATAAGCAAGCTTTCGGGAAGAAACTCCGCCGCCACGAGGCGGAACCTTGGCGGAACCAATCTAGGGCTCCGGCAGAGCTGTTCTGCCGGGGAAACTTCCCTCCGGGAGGGGGAAATCATCGCCATCGTCGTCACCAACGATCCTCTCATCGGGAGGGGGTCAATCTCCATCAACATGTTCATCAGCACCATCTCCTCTAAAACCCTAGTTCATCTCTTGTATCCAATCTTTGTCCCAGAGCTTTAGATTGGTACTTGTGGGTTGCTAGTAGTGTTGATTACTCCTTATAGTTGATGCTAGTTGGTTTATTTTGTGGAAGATCATATGTTCTGATCCATTATGCATATTAATACCCCTCTGATTATGAACATGAATATGATTTGTGAGTAGTTACGTTTGTTCCTGAGGACATGGGAGAAGTCTTGCTATTAGTAGTCATGTGAATTTGGTATTCGTTCGATATTTTGATGAGATGTATGGTGTCTTTCCTCTAGTGGTGTTATGTGAACGTCGACTACATGACACTTCACCATTGTTTGGGCCTAGAGGAAGTAATTGGGAAGTAATAAGTAGATGACGGGTTGCTAGAGTGACAGAAGCTTGAACCCTAGTTTATGCGTTGCTTCATAAGGGGCTGATTTGGATCCATATGTTTCATGCTATGGTTAGGTTTACCTTAATACTTCTTTTGTAGTTGCAGATTCTTGCAATAGGAGTTAATCATAAGTGGGATGCTCGTCCAAGGAAGGACAACACCCAAGCACCGGTCCACCCACATATCAAATTATCAAAGTACCGAACGCGAATCATATGAACGTGATGAAAACTAGCTTGACGATAATTCGCATGTGTCCTCGGGAGCGTTTTCCTTCATATAAGAAATTGTCCAGGCTTGTCCTTTGCTACGAAAAGGATTGGGCCATCTTGCTGCACTTTATTTACACTTGTTACTTGTTACCGGTTACAAATTTCCTTATCACAAAACTACCTGTTACCGATAATTTCAGTGCTTACAGAGAATACCTTACTGAAAACCGCTTGTCATTTCCTTCTGCTCCTCGTTGGGTTTGACACTCTTACTTATCGAAAGGACTACGATAGATCCCCTATACTTGTGGGTCATCAAGACTCTTTTCTGGCGCCGTTGCCGGGGAATGAAGCGCCTTTGGTAGGTGGAATTTGGTAAGGAAAATTTTATATAGTGTGCTGAAATTTACTGTCACTTGTTACTATGGAAAGTAATCCTTTGAGGGGCTTGTTCGGGCTATCTTCACATTGACCAGTAGAGCAAATAGTTGCTCCTCAACCTACTGAACCTATTGAAAATTTCTATTTTGAAATTCCTTTGGGTATGATAGAGAAACTGCTAGCTAATCCTTTTGCAGGAGATGGAACATTGCATCCCGATTTACACCAAATCTATGTGGATGAAGTTTGTGGATTATTTAAGCTTGCAGGTATGCCTGATGATGTTATCAAGAAGGTCTTCCCTTTATCTTTGAAGGGAGAGGCATTGACATGGTATAGGCTATGTGATGATATGGGATCATGGGACTACAAGCGATTGAAATTGGAATTTCATCAGAAGTTTTATCCTATGCATCTTGTTCATTGTGATCGTAATTATATATATAATTTTTGGCCTCACGAAGGAGAACGCATCGCTCAAGCTTGGGGGCGGCTTAAGTCAATGTTATATTCATGCCCCAATCATGAGCTCTCAAGAGAAATGATTATTCAAAAAATTTATGCTCGGCTTTCTGACAACAATCGCTCCATGCTCGATACTTCTTGTACTGGTTCTTTTATGATGAAGACTATTGAATTCAGATGGGATTTACTGGAGAGATTTCAATGCAACTCTAAAGATTGGGATCTCGACGAAGGTAAGGAGTCAGGTATAACACCTAAGTTTGATTGTGTTAAATCTTTTATGGATACCGATGTTTTCCGTAAATTTAGCACTAAATATGGACTTGACTCTGAGATAGTAGCTTCTTTCTGTGAATCATTTGCTACTCATGTTGATCTCCCTAAGGAGAAGTGGTTTAAATATCATCCTCCCATAGAAGTAAAAGTAGTTGAACCTATTAAAGTTGAAGAAAAGACTATCACCTATAATGATCCTATTGTTCCTACTGCTTATGTTGAGAAACCACCTTTCCCTGTTAGGATAAAGAATCATGCTAAAGCTTCAACTGTGGTTCATAAAAGTAATACTAGAACTTATACACCTCCTGAGCAGATTAAAGTGGAACCTAATATTGCTATGGTTAAAGATCTCTTGGCTGATAATATTGATGGGCATGTGATTTACTTCTGTGATGAGACTGCTAGAATTGCTAAGCCTGGTGCTAAAGATAAACATAGACTTGTTATAGGCATGCCTGTTATTTCTGTTAAAATAGGAGATCATTGTTATCATGGCTTATGTGATATGTGTGCTAGTGCTAGTGCAATACCTCATTCCTTATACGAAGAAATTATGCATGATATTGCACCTGCTGAGATCGAAGTATCGGTGGGAAACGACACCTATGGGATCACAAGAATCCCTACTACGTTTGCCGGGGCGCGGGGTTGTGAGAAGAGCAGGATTAGCAGTCAACACAAGGATCGTTTACCCAGGTTCGGGCCGCAAGGATGCGTAATAACCTAGTCCTGCTTTGGTGTTTATTTGAGAGAGTTCTTGAGCTCTCCAACTAGCTACCGTGGCTGCATAGTCCAAAAGAGCCGAATCCCCCTCCAGTATGCCAAGGGCCTCCTTTTATAGTCGAAAGGGGCTGCCACAGTCTCACACAGGAGGTGGAAAGGCCTACAGTGCTGCGAGCTTATCGCTCGTGTTACAGGACAAGACGCATTTAATGTGTAGCCTAGGTGTCCCTTAGCTTTATTGGGGACGGGAACGAGGCCCGTCCCGTCCGTTGCCACCTCGCCTTGCTTCGACACGCGCTCAGGCCAGCGGTGCATGCGGCGCCATGTAGGCAGGCAGGCAGCTGAGGTGGCGCGGTGGTAGGGTCTTCACGAAGATCTGCATGCCACCACGCAGGTGCTTGCTGAGTTGGAGTAGAGGCCGCCCGTTGCCACGCAGGTGCCTGCCCAGCTGGTTGAGCTAGCAGCTTCTTGGGGACGGCGGCGGAGTCTTGGTCGACGCGGGCCTGGCTGTGGCCCCGCTGACGCCCTCAGCAAAGGCCTTGCCGGGGCCTCGGCAAGTGTCTTGCCGCGGCGTTGCAGTCGTCCCCGGCAAGGCGCTTGCCGGGGGTCTTGTGGATCTCCTCGGCAAGGATCCCACTGAGGGTCGCCGTCTTCTAGTTCTCATCTGATCTCACATCTCTATGGTCTTGACAAAGATTTGCATGCTACCACGGAGGTGCCTCCCGAGCCCTAGTTCCAATGTGGTTGGTTGAGTTGGAACCCGTGGGCTCAAGGGTGGCTCACTCTGTTAGCATCGGGCAAGTTGCCCCGGCAAGGCTCTTGCCGGGGCCGCAGAGGCTCCCCGGCAAGGGCCTTGCCGGGGGAGTCCACCTCGTCCTCTCGCTCTTTGGTATCTTTGGTCTTGGCGTTGCCTTGGCCATCTTGTGCTTCTGCTTCTCTCCGGCTCCCTTCCTCTGCCCTGCTTAGTGTGGCCGTGGCGCGCGGCTCCAACAGCCCGTGCACAAGTAAAGGGGTACAAAGGTGTGCCCCTACTTTTGTACACCGACAGGAGTCCCCGGGCCTGGGCCACACATAAGCGCGACACGTTGTTGGGCCAGGCCCAGAACGGTGCGCGGGCAGGCGGGGCGGATTTTCACCGCAGTAACTCTTCGTCTGTTGCGCTTCCCCATGACCCGCGTTGAACGCGCGTCATGGAGGATCGTGCGTGATGTGGGGGGCATGCGTGGGGCGGTTCTCACACGCATGCATCACATCGCAGTTAATGGGAAAGGAGGCGGCCCGCGCCTTCCCCGTAAAAAGGAATAACCGCGGGCGCGCTGCTCACTTTACCCCCTTCCCTGCGTCTTCTCCAATCTCAGAGCCGCCACCCCCTTTCTCTGTCCTTGAGTTCTTGCCTTTGCTTGCCACCACTGCGTCTCCGCCGTCTTCTGTCTCTTGCTCCCCCCAGCCGCTATGGCGCCCAAATCCACCAAGGGCAAGGGAGTGGCCAAGGACGCCGGAGCGACGGAACCGCCGGAGAGTGTGTTGGCGGCGCAGCGGACACATCTCGCCTACTTCCCCTCGACGGTCGACGTGTTTGAGCTCCGGGAGGCCTTCAAACCCCTATGGGGGTGCAAGACGGGGGGAGAGACGACGGGGCATCCAGCCACGCGCGTCATCCCCGCCAATTGCGCCGAGGCCGCCCCAAATCTGTACCCTTTCTTTGTCGACTACTTCTCCTGCGGGCTCTGTCCCCCCTTCTCCGATTTCTTCAATGATGTCCTGCACACCTACGGCTTGCACCTTTTGGATTTTACTCCGAATTCCGTGGCGTGCATGGCTCTTTTCGCGCACCTCTGCGAGGGCTTCGCCGGGGTGCATCCCAACACCTCGCTCTTCCGCCATTACTTCTTCCCTCGGATCCAACCAGGGGGCGCCATTTCTGGTTGTGTCGCCTGGATCCCACGGGCCAAGGGGCATACCTGGAGGGCGCCATGAAGGAGAGGTGGGAACAATGGCGGGGCCGGTGGTGCTGGATTGAAGAGAAGGACCCGCCAAACTTTTGCCGGGTCCGCGATGTGCCGCCGGTTCACCGGGGCGACTGGAGCGATGTCGACGCCGACGACGCGAAGCTCACGGTCGCCACCACCAGGATCCTTCGCCTTACCGAGGCCGGGCTCACCCTTGAGATGGTCGGGGCGGATTTCATCCGCCGCCGAATCGCTCTGCTGCATAACAAGGGGAGGCCGGCCTGGCTCTTTACGAACGCCGCTGACATCATGAGGCTTCACCCCGACCTCGACCATAACTTCACGGTGATGGGGCACGCCCACTTCTGCCAGCGACTCTTCCAGCTCGACGTGAACCGCGACGGCGATGTCGAGCGGACCGGCAATGCCGCGAGGGCCGCCGCGAAGGCCGGCAAGGTCGCCAAGGGGCCCTTGTTCAAGTTGCCGGCGGGAGTGGTTCCGCTGAGCAAAAAGTCACGCCGGACCGACATCATCGCCATGATGCCGGACTTCAACGCGCATGGCCTTGACCCGAGCTGGGTGGAGCCGGAGGAAATTCAAGTGCAGGAGTTCTTCAACACCTTGCACGAGGGATACGTCACCGCCGAGCCGTGGCTTGTCCAGGACACCACCCAGGCAGAGCTGGACTACATCGCTGCCAGGGCAATGGAGGCGAAGCTTGCCGAGGAGGCCGGCAGCGCCGGTGGCGTGGAGGACAAGGCCGCGGCGGAGGCGGAGGAGAAGGAGCTCACCCAGTGGGCGGAGGCCGCTGGGGAGGTCAGCAGCGCCGGCACCGGGGCTCCTCTCATTGAGGAGGTGGTTGACGAGTCGTCGTAGGAGGAGGCTGTTGCCCTCCGGTCACGGGGAGAGGGCAAGTCCTACGGCGGACCACTTCTGGCGAGCCGGTACGGCCTGTCAAGGCCGCGTGGCGGCCAAAGTCTCCGGAGGAGTCCGTGCGTGAGACGAGGGCCGCGGCGGGGAAGAAGGTCGTCAAGGCCGCGGTGGTGAAGAAGAAAGCATCTGCCTCCTCTTCATCCAAGCGCGCACAGACTCCACCCTCCTCCCCTCCTCCGGCAGACATCGACGCGGGGGTCACCTTTGACTTCGGGTCCCTCAGCCCAAGGAGGAAGAGGAAGGCAACCGAGGAGGAGGTGGATGACGAGTAAGTATCTTGCTCTTTTCTGTCATCTCCGTCTCCCCAATCTGTACCGCTTGTCTTGACTTGTTTTCATCTTTGCATGCATGCGGAGACGCTGGCCCAGAGGGTGAAGAGGGCCAAAGCCTCGGCGGGTGATCAGCCCCCAGCGGGTACTTCGAGGGCACCACTGGTGGTGCTGAGCAGTCCGGACAACAGCCCCCGGCACAGCCCCCAGTGTAAGTTCATCATTCACCCCTCATCAACATGCGTTGGGGGGTATGATCTCCTGGTGTTGACCTTGCCGTAGTCGCAGGAGGAGGACAACAGCAGGAGGAGCCACAGAGGGCTACCCCTAACACGCCGCCCCCATCGACCACGCCGCCCCGAGGGGCGTCCCCGATGAAAGAACATGTGGTGCCCCCATGTTTGGTTTTGGTAATTGACGACAATCTCTATGGACTAATGGTTGCCTTGAGTTATATTTGAAGGTTTTGTCCATAGGCTTTTCTTGGAGTACATGTGTTGGTTTCAAGGAGAGTTTGTGTTGACCAAGGTGCTATTAAGGAATTATCCAAAGATTGGTCATGTGAGAGTTGAGCTTATTGCAAGCATGTCTTGAAGAAGAAGATTGTGTGATCATTCATGTTTACCTTCAAGACATCATCCAAATGAAGAGAGTTGGAAAGATTCTAGGTTGATCAAGACTAAGTCAAGAGTGAATCAAGTTGATCAACTCACAAAGCGTAGAAGATGTACCGAGAGGGATCAAGTGATCCCATGGTATGGTAAGCATTGTCCATTGTGCTTTGTGTACTAACCCATGGTCTATGTGAGAGTTCTATGTGGGGTTAGGTACGTGTTCATGGGCTTGCATCAAGAGGAAGATATCACTCAACCCATGGAGAGGATGACATCAAGTGGTGATCGTCATCAAGATTGCCGTGTGCAAGTTCAAGTGGAGCATCACGAAGAGATCAAGTGCTTGAAGCTTGCAGTCTATTGTGGTGACAATGGACTTGTGAAGATGTGCCGAAGAGTGGCTCACCCATAGTGGACTATGGGGGAGTAATCATCTAGTCTTCATCGAGCCAACGCAATCAAGAAAGGTGGTCCAACTTGAGGGAGTCAAGATCATCATCATCTAGCTCAAGTGGACCATGTGCAAGGCAAAGGTTTTCCCTTGATAGGTTTTCTATTTTACCGGTCTCATGGTGGTAGTTGGGAGACCGGGTTATAGGATCGATAGCCGTACTATCAAGGGGGGCTCTCAAGTGAGTAGCTTGATCGTATCGTTCGTCGAGAGCTCAAACCATTGCATCCTTGCATCATGTTTCTTGGTTCTTATTTGGTTCTCTTTGTGAGTCTTAGAGCTTATGGTCATCTTGATGACAAGCTTGAGTTCATCGAAAACGGAGTTTGCATGCGTCTTCTATGATGTTTTCGATGTTGGAGGTTTTACCGGTCTTATCCGAGGAAGGGTTCTCACCATTTTCTTTTGGGCCTTTCCTCATTTGCTTCTTATTGGTATTTCTATCAAGATTGTGTTAGCCCTTGTCGCTAGCTTTCCAGCAAACTTGGTTTCGTCGAATTCGGAGTCCGTTTGCAGAAGTTGTGTCAGTTTTGGTGTTCTGAAAAGGCTGCAGTGGTACTACCGCGGATAGGAGCGGATGTAATTTTTTACTACCGCTCTTGGGAGTGGTACTACCGCTCTTGGGAGCGGTACTACCGCTTGGAGCAGTACTACCGCGGCTACTTCCGTGGCTACTTCCGCTCGGGAGCAAAAACTCGTCACAAGTCTAGCGGTGGTAGGCACGGATGTAATTTTTTAATACCGCTCGCAAGCAGTAGTACCGCTACCCTTAGTAGTAGTACCGTTACCCTTAGCAGTAGTACCGCTACCCCTAGTGGTAGTACCGTGAGGTCAAGCGGTACTACCGCTCCGACGGTTCTTCTGGCTTTTTTGCCTCCTCGCTGTTGTGTTTCAAAGGGCTACTACCGCCCTAGCGGTAGTACCGCTCCTTGGAGTGGTAGTACCGCTCGGTGCGGGCTGTGACCATAACGGTTGGATTTTTCCCCACCTATAAAAGGGGGTCTTCTTCCCCAATGAACCTTATCCTTTGAGCTCGTGTTCTTCCCCCATTGTTGACCTTCTTCGAGCTTGCTAACTCTCAATCCCTCCATGGATTCTTGCTAGTTTTTGAGGGAAAAGAGAGTGGAGATCTAGATCCACATTTCCACCAATCACTTTCTCCTCTATGTGAGGGGAACCCCTTTGGATCTAGATCTTGGAGTTCTTGGTGTTCTCCTTCTTTTTCTTCCTCTCATTTTCCTCCCTAGCATTAGTTGCTTCGGTGGGATTTGAGAGAGAAGGACTTGGGCACTCCGTGTGCCCTTGCCATTGCATTTGGTGCATCGGTTTGAGTTCTCCACGGTGATACGTGGAAGTTACAAGTTGAGAAGCTTATTACTCTTGGGTGCTTGGTACCCTTGAGCTTGTTCCTCTTGGGTGCTTGGGCGCCCTAGACGGTTGGTGGTGTTCGGAGCTCAATCATTGTGGTGTAAAGCTCCGGGCAAGTGTCGGGGTCTCCAATTAGGTTGTGGAGATCGCCCCGAGCAATTTGACGGGTTCCGGTGACCGCCCCCAAGGGTTGCTAAAGTGTATGGGTTCGGTGACCGCCCCCAAGGGTTGCCATTTGTACGGGTTCGGTGACCGCCCTCAAGGGTCCCTTAGTGGAATCACGGCATCTTGCATTGTGCGAGGGCGTGAGGAGATTACGGTGGCCCTAGTGGCTTCTTGGGGAGCCTCCACACCGCTCCAAACGGAGATTAGCATCCGCAAGGGTGTGAACTTCGGGATACATCGTCGTCTCCGCGTGCCTCGGTTATCCCTTACCGAGCCCTTTAGTTATGCACTTTACTTTGTGATAGCCATATTGTTTCTTGTCATATATCTTGCTATCACCTAAGTAGTTTTTCTTGCTTAGCATAAGTTGTTGGTGCCATAGGTGAGCCTAGTTGTTGTAGGTTTTGTGCTTGACAAATTAACCACTAGGTTTATTCCGCATTTGTTCAAGCCTCAACCATAATTATTTTAAAGCACCTATTCACCCCCCTCTAGGCGACATCCACGATCTTTCAATTGGTATCAGAGCCTCGTCTCTCTTTATAGGGCTTAACCGGCTAGAGAGTAAGGATGTCGACTAGGGGTTTAGGATTCTCTGACACTCTTAGTTTCGATGGCACAAATTTTGATGTTTGGGTAATTCGCATGCTTAATCTCTTTAGGGTCATGGACCCAAATTTAGAACGAATTGTAGATATGGGTTTTTCTCGTCCAAAGGATCCACAAAGATTATCTTTAGATGATGAGAAAAACTCTTATCTCAATGCTCAAGCTTCTAATGTGCTTTTTGATGCTTTGAGCAATGTAGTTATATTTCAACTCATGCCATTTCGGGATGCTCATGAGTTGTGGACAAAGCTTCAAGACAAATATGGCGTGTCCGAGATTTGTGGAGATGATTGTCCTCCTTCCACCTCCGATCGTATAGTATTCTCAACTTCTTCTACTTCACCTACATGTGGTTTGCCACAAGGTAATGATATGGTGAGTAGTGGTGTTCATTGCAATGATTATAGTGAGCTTATTATTGATGATCCTTCATCACTTTATTATTGCAATGCTTCACCTTTGGACTTTAACACTTCGAGCACTCTAAATGTTTCACATGCTTGTGTTAAAAGTTCTTGCATATCTTGTAGAAATTGCTTGCTCAAATCTCATGATGATATGCTTGCTATGTCTTGTTGCCATGATAAAAATGTATCTATTTCCTCGAGTTGTTGTGCTAACAATGTAGAGGAAACCCAACACTCCATGGAACAAGATGTGGTCTTGAACGGTGCTTCAAGGGATCCTACATCATCATCGATTGCTTTTTGCCTTATGGCCAAGGCTTCAAAGGTATCTCCCACTTTTAATCCCAATATATCTTGTGATAATGTTGATGATGGCAAGAGTGATGATGATGTCGATTATGGTGAAGAGAATGATGATGTTGCCTCCTTAAAAGTTAAGGGGGAAATAATTTTTAAAGCTCTTCTTAAGAATAAAATTGCTCGTTCCAACTTCATGGAAATCATGTCTATTGCTATTGAGGGCAAGAAATATATTGATGAGTTGGAATCTCGTCTTGAGGAGCATGAGGTCACCATTGATAAAATGGAAGGTCATGAGCATGATTACGCTAATGAGATTGCGGACCTCTCTCAAGCTCTTGAACTTGAACAAACCACCAAGGAATCTCTTGAGGAGACTTTTGCTCTAGAGTTATCTAGAGTGAAGGAATCTCATGATAGAGCTCTTGAGGTGGCCAATATTTTTGAAACTAAAAATGCTAAGCTTGAAGTTGCTCATGCTAGACTCCTTGAGGATTTTGAGCACCTCGAAAATGGCTCAAGGGTCATCAAGGGTGAGCTCATCAAACTCACCGAGTCTCATGCTCAACTTGAAGCTTCTTATTTAAAAGAGCTTGCCAAGTTGCCTTCTTCTCTTGTTGTTAATGATGATGCTTGTGCTACTAACTCTATTTCTTGTGAAGCATCCATTTTAAAGGAGAATGTTGAGCTAAGGGCTCAACTTGAGTTGCTATCTAGCAATTATGGGAAATTGGAAGAAAGTCATGAAAAGCTTTCTAGCTCTCATGATGAACATCTTGTATCCCATAATGTGCTAAAAATAGCTCATGAGGCTATGATAGCTAAGGTAACATCTAGTGAGCCTCATGTGGACATTAGCACTACTTTTAGTCAAAATGCTATATTGCCTTGTGCTAGTCCTCGTAATTCGTCTATGCATAACATTGGTACATCTTGTGATGAATTGCTTTCCTTGCCTTGTTGCTCCAATGATGAAGCTTATACTTCCTCTAGTACTTGTGTTGAGACTAACCATGTAGAAGAAATCAAAGAGCTCAAGGCCCAAGTCACTTCTTTGAAGAAAGACTTGGAAAAGTGTCATGAAGGGAAATCCACACTCAACAATATCTTGAGTGTGCAAAAATCCCCCAATGACAAAGGTGGACTTGGATTCAACTCCAACAAGAAGAAGCAGTCCAAGATGAACAATAAGAAGGGCTAAGAACACGTCAAGAATTTGGCCAAGATTATTTGCTTCAAGTGCAAAATTGAAGGGCACCATGTTAGATCTTGCCCATTGAAGAAGAAGGCCATTAGTGACAAGCAACAAGGGAAGTGGCTACAAGTGCATTCTCAAGCTCAACCTCAAGTTGAAGAAAGGCCTTTTCCCAAGAAGACTCAAGCTAATGCTTCTCAAGTTGAGAAATCAAGTGAGAAGAAAGTGAAGAGTAGACGTTGCTACCTATGTCGTGAAAAAGGTCACGTCACTTCTTCATGCACGAATGGTACCTTATCCAACCCTATTCTAATTGATGATATCTATTCTCTTGGGAAGGATAAGGTTGGCAATGTGTTTGCCAAATTTGTTGGTACTCAAAGTGGTGTCAAGAAAAGAACCATTTGGGTAGCCAAGCCTATTGTGACTAACCTCTTAGGACCCAACTTGGTTGGGGACCAACTAGCTCATACTTGATCAATAGGTGTTGTTGGAGGACATTGGAGACTTGGCTACATTATGAATAATTAAGGGGACTTCATCACTCTTATTGTCTCAAGCCAAGTCAATCGAATCATCAAGCTTATATCTTATATCCAATGTGCCTCCTTGCGGCAACTTGTACTTAAATTGCTTACGTTGAAAGTTACTTGCCCCCTTGCATGTATTGGTTTTGTTCCTTGCATGTGTTTGTATATGTTGTGTCTCCAAATTGCTTATCTTGAGTAATCAAGTTTATGTATGTTGGTTTGCACTTCATGTACATGTGTGTCGTACGTTGAGCCTTTGTGCATCTTGTTTGTATCTTAGTTGGCTCTTGTGAGAGATTAATGGAATATCCCAATATGGGGGAGTGATGTGCTTTGTGCACCTCACAATCCTATAAATGTGTGTACATGAGTAATACCATCTAGTATTGATATTTCAAGATTATCTAGTCGCTATGTGGTATGTCTTCTCATGAGAAATTCAAATTCTAAATTGTCCATTAATTATCTCTTGTTGGATCGTTATTTTTGCCTCTTGTTTATCTTTAATTGGTATCACATTATGGGGGAGTAATATGCTATGTGTATATTACTAGCCTAGAAAATGTTTACATTTGAGATATTGTCACCTAGAATTGATATTGTAAATTATCTTGTTCCTAGGTGGCATGTTAGCTCTACAAGTTGCAATTTGCTTGTGTTTGGTGTGAAGATGATGTCGGATATCCTTGCTATCTACCACCGGGAATTATTTCCAAATACTTCTTGTCTTTTGACAATTGGTACTCACTTATGTGTGGTAGAAATTTTTGATCATCTTCATGTTGGCATTTGCCTTTTATTTGCCTTATCTCTTGCCAAGTTTGTGTCAACTCCCATTGCCTTCCGTGCCACTTGAGGATCTTGTTGTTTTCTTGATCTTGTCTAGTGTTTTCCTTGATATAGCGAACGTGGTGATCCTACCTTGTGCATTTGTATTCAAATGCAAATTCTCTATAATGCACAACTCGTGGGGGAGCTATCCTATTTTCTACTCCTCTGTAAACTAATATAAGAGCGTTTAGATAACTAAAGTAGTGATTTAAACACTCTTATATTAGTTTATGGAGGGAGTATAAAACACTAAACTTGTGATCCATTTTAAGTGTGTGTTGGTGGACGGCAAGCCGTTTCTTTTTGGTACTTGTGCCATCATGAAACTTTGTAGAGAGCTTGGTTTGTTTGGAACCATCCTCTCTTTTGGGAGTTTGATATCATTTTGTGGGTTCCAATGGATATCTCATTCCTTGATGTATCTTTTAATGATATCTTCCAAGTGATGATTTCTCCATTTGGTATTCTTTTCACTTGGTATTTCCTTGTATTTTGGTATCAGTTCTTGAAAGTCTTGAGCATGCATATTAACTTCATGTAGTTTCCTTGGCATGCTTTCTCTCTTTGACCCAATATATAGGGGAAACTCCACCAAGTCTCAAATTGGATGAGATGTGCATGAAATTCATTTTCATATCTATGTGCACATATTTATGTGGAGTTTGTCCTATGGATTGTTGGTTCTCTAACTCTTTGGTCCCAATGAGTTTGGGTACCATTTTGTTTGTGTTGTTGTTCTAGGAACAATTGGAGATGCATTGGATGCTCAGCTACTCACAAGGAAGGTGTTGTCACCATGTGCATTTTGGAGTCAAGCTAGGATGATCAATGAACTACTCTGTACCTTCAATTGGTATCTACTTGATCCTTACAATGTTAACTCGGTAACAAGTATCTTCATATACTTCATGCACACATTTCTTACATCAACCTTGTGTAGGTTGTATCATGGCATGTTATTCATTCTCTCTTGTGATACTTGTTTCCTTTCTCAAAGCATCGCAAAAATGATCTCTTGTTGCTAGTTGTGATGTCTTTGATGGTTGTGTGGTAGGAATTCATTTATATACAATAAGACCATATCTAGCCATGTGCTATGCTTCCAAGCAAATATCTTATTGGTATATCTATGACTTCCTTTTGGATATCTTGTTCCTTCGTGTTGTAACTATTTTGGGTGTACATCCTTCTTTGTAGATATATATCATCATGATCTCGTCTACCTAGAACCTTATACACTTGAGAGAAATTACATCTCTAGATGATATCCTTTCTTTCATGTCCACCTTGTCTTTCTTGTTATTTCTTTGGTGGCTCCGTGAAAGCTTTTGCCTTGAGTGCATGTCTTATCTCGTTGCATCTTGATGCACTCCTGTGTGGTGAAGATTATTTTCCTCATGCTTATCTCTACGAGGCTTTTGCCATCTTAATTGGTATCCCTCGTCTTGATGAGGCTTTCATCTTCTACCTTCACCATGGGTGGTCACAAGTGTTGGTTATTCATTTTGCATTTTTAGTGTGCTTGTGAACCCTTTTGCTTGGTGTGTGTGGGGAGGACATGTCCTGCACCTTGTATCTCCACTATCCAAGACTATGTTGATGCTTAATGCTCATTCGTACATTAGTCTTCTCAAGTGCTTTGCCATGACTCACACACAACATTTTGGTTGAGCCTACTATTAAGTTGCCTCTTTTATATGTTGCTTAACCATTTGTTTGTTGCAAGTTCTAGGCTTTGTTTCCTATATGCTCACTTGCACTTGTTGTGAGTTTCTATTGATTTTCGGGGAGTGATGATCCTATTTTGTGCACTCGGTATCCTAATGCAAATATTCTAAGAAGTGCACAAATCATGGAGAGCTTCACTAGTGTCTTTAGAACACTTTGTTTCTCTCTTGCACTTGTCGTGTGGTTCTATTGATCTTGGGGGAGTGATGATCCTATTTTGTGCTCGTTGTATCCAGTTACAAAACTAAATTGTGCACAAATCATGGGGAGCTTCTCTAGTTTCTCTAGAACACTCCTTTGCTCATATCATAATTTATTTCATTCATGTGGCACGTAGGATCATTGGTCTAGTTGGCTCAATTGATATCCGTTGATTGCTTGCTTCAATTGGTATCTTTTGATTGCTTGTTTGCTTGTTTCTCTCTTTCTTATGTCTTTGTGGCATATCTTTCTTTTGTAAACTTTGGGCCTAAATATAGTTTGTTTTCCTCCTAGTATTTACCGTCAAACTTGTGTATTGCATTCCACTCTCTTGTTGAGAAATACACAAATTATGGAGGAACACAATTTATATTGGCCTTCTAAGCTTTTCTCCCATTTTGGCAATCGATGCCAATGGGGAAGAAGTTTAAGAGAGTTTTGTGGAGAAGTTTAGAGAATTCTCTCCTCTTGCTTTGGTTTTGTTCCTAAGCATTTGCATCTCTTACTCATGCATCATTGGTTGTTGCATTGCATGGTGATGCATAATTCCTTATATAAACTCTCTTGAAAGTGATTGTCATCAATTACCAAAATGGGGGAGATTGAAAGAACATGTGGTGCCCCCATGTTTGGTTTTGGTAATTGACGACAATCTCTATGGACTAATGGTTGCCTTGAGTTATATTTGAAGGTTTTGTCCATAGGCTTTTCTTGGAGTACATGTGTTGGTTTCAAGCAGAGTTTGTGTTGACCAAGGTGCTATTAAGGAATTATCCAAAGATTGGTCATTTGAGAGTTGAGCTTATTGCAAGCATGTCTTGAAGAAGAAGATTGTGTGATCATTCATGTTTACCTTCAAGACATCATCCAAATGAAGAGAGTTGGAAAGATTCTAGGTTGATCAAGACTAAGTCAAGAGTGAATCAAGTTGATCAACTCACAAAGCGTAGAAGATGTACCGAGAGGGATCAAGTGATCCCATGGTATGGTAAGCATTGTCCATTGTGCTTTGTGTACTAACCCATGGTCTATGTGAGAGTTCTATGTGGGGTTAGGTACGTGTTCATGGGCTTGCGTCAAGAGGAAGATATCACTCAACCCATGGAGAGGATGACATCAAGTGGTGATCGTCATCAAGATTGCCGTGTGCAAGTTCAAGTGGAGCATCACGAAGAGATCAAGTGCTTGAAGCTTGCCGTCTATTGTGGTGACAATGGACTTGTGAAGATGTGCCGAAGAGTGGCTCACCCATAGTGGACTATGGGGGAGTAATCATCTAGTCTTCATCGAGCCAACGCAATCAAGAAAGGTGGTCCAACTTGAGGGAGTCAAGATCGTCATCATCTAGCTCAAGTGGACCATGTGCAAGGCAAAGGTTTGCCATTGATAGGTTTTCTATTTTACCGGTCTCATGGTGGTAGTTGGGAGACCGGGTAATAGGATCGATAGCCGTACTATCAAGGGGGGCTCTCAAGTGAGTAGCTTGATCATATCGTTTGTCGAGAGCTCAAACCATTGCATCCTTACATCATGTTTCTTGGTTCTTGTTTGGTTATCTTTGTGAGTCTTAGAGCTTATGGTCATCTTGATGACAAGCTTGAGTTCATCGAAAACGGAGTTTGCATGCGTCTTCTATGATGTTTTCGATGTTGGAGGTTTTACCGCTCTTATCCGAGGAAGGGTTCTCACCATTTTCTTTTGGGCCTTTTCTCATTTTCTTCTTATTGGTATTTCTATCAAGATTGTGTTAGCCCTTGTCGCTAGCTTTCCAACAAACTTTGTTTCATCGAATTCGGAGTCTGTTTGCAGAAGTTGTGTCAGTTTTGGTGTTCTGAAAAGGCTGCAGCGGTACTACCGCGGACAGGAGCGGATGTAATTTTTTACTACCGCTCTTGGGAGCGGTACTACCGCTTGGAGCAGTACTACCGCGGCTACTTCCGTGGCTACTTCCGCTCGGGACCAAAAACTCGTCACAAGTCCAGCGGTGGTAGGCACGGATGTAATTTTTTAATACTGCTCGCAAGCAGTAGTGCCGCTACCCTTAGCAGTAGTACCGCTACCCATAGCAGTAGTACCGCTACCCCTAGCGGTAGTACCGTGAGGTCAAGCGGTACTACCGCTCCGACGGTTCTTCTGGCTTTTTTGCCTCCTCGCTGTTGTGTTTCAAAGGGCTACTACCGCCCTAGCGGTAGTACCGCTCGGTGCGGGTTGTGACCATAACGGTTGGATTTTTCCCACCTATAAAAGGGGGTCTTCTTCCCCAATGAACCTTATCCTTTGAGCTCGTGTTCTTCCCCTATTGTTGACCTTCTTCGAGCTTGCTAACTCTCAATCCCTCCATGGATTCTTGCTAGTTTTTGAGGGAAAAGAGAGAGGAGATCTAGATCCACATTTCCACCAATCACTTTCTCCTCTATGTGAGGGGAACCCCTTGGATCTAGATCTTGGAGTTCTTGGTGTTCTCCTTCTTGTTCTTCCTCTCATTTTCCTCCCTAGCATTAGTTGCTTCGGTGGGATTTGAGAGAGAAGGACTTGGGCACTCCGTGCACCCTTGCCATTGCATTTGGTGCATCGGTTTTAGTTCTCCACGGTGATACATGGAAGTTACAAGTTGAGAAGCTTATTACTCTTGGGTGCTTGGTACCCTTGAGCTTGTTCCTCTTGGGTGCTTGGGTGCCCTAGACGGTTGGTGGTGTTCGGAGCTCAATCATTGTGGTGTAAAGCTCCGGGCAAGCGTCGGGGTCTCCAATTAGGTTGTGGAGATCGCCCCGAGCAATTTGACGGGTTCCGGTGACCGCCCCCAAGGGTTGCCAAAGTGTACGGGTTCGGTGACCGCCCCCATGGGTTGCCATTTGTATGGGTTCGGTGACCGCCCTCAAGGGTCCCTTAGTGAAATCACGGCATCTTGCATTGTGCGAGGGCGTGAGGAGATCACGGTGGCCCTAGTGGCTTCTTGGGGAGCCTCCACACCGCTCCAAACGGAGATTAGCATCCGCAAGGGTGTGAACTTCGGGATACATCGTCGTCTCCGCGTGCCTCGGTTATCCCTTACCGAGCCCTTTACTTATGCACTTTACTTTGTGATAGCCATATTGTTTCTTGTCATATATCTTGCTATCACCTAAGTAGTTTTTCTTGCTTAGCATAAGTTGTTGGTGCACATAGGCGAGCCTAGTTGTTGTAGGTTTTGTGCTTGACAAATTAACCGCTAGGTTTATTCCGCATTTGTTCAAGCCTCAACCGTAATTATTTTAAAGCGCCTATTCACCCCCTCTAGGCGACATCCACGATCTTTCACCCGACAAGGGCGCCAAGCACCGAGTCCATGCACACGGAGGAGGGGGAGGAGAACTCGGGTGCCGGTGGCTTTGCCTCGGCGCCAAATGTTGGCGGGGAGGGGACGTCTGCTCCCCAGCCTGGCACTGGTAAGGCGCTCGCCTTTCGTCCTTGTTCCTTTTCTTTTCTTGCTGATTCTTGGTCTTGGCTTTGTCTCATTCCCTTCTTGGTGTCCAGATTGTCCATCGGTGGACCAGGAGGACATAGACGCCATCATCGAGGACGTCGCCAAGGACGCCGCGGCAGAGGCCGAGAAGGTTGCTATCGAGGAGTCCGCCAAGGGTGCTGCCGAAGATGCCGCCAAGGGGCCTGCCTGGGAGCCCGCCAAGGGGCCTGCCGGAGAGGCCGGCAAGGCCGCCACCGAGGATGAGGTGGTCGATGACCAGCCTTCCTCCTCTGCTGCCTCCGGCTCCGGTAGGTATCTGAGGGTGACCGACGACCTCTTCGTCCACCTCCCAGGGGCGTCCAGCTCTAGGGCGCCCGTCGAGGGAGAGGTGTTCGACGAAGAGGTGCTTGCCGCCACCGGGCTCGAGGTCATCGACAAGCCGAGCGCCGGTGGCGACTGCTCTCAGGAAGAGCGGCTTCTCCAGGCCATGGGCGCCAATTTCCGGAAGCTCCAGGCACTCCATCGCGTCCGCCTGGACAAGGCCAAGTCCAGGATGGCAATGGTGGACAAGGCGGAGGCGGACCTCAAGGTGCGCGTTGCCGAGGCGCAGACTTGGTTCCGCCAAGCTAGCGAAGAGCTGAAGGCCGCCCAGGGCGAGCTGGCCAAGCGCGACGTGGAGCTCACCATGAAGCTGGCCGACATCGAGAAGCCCCAGGAGACGGCGGAGGGCCTGGCCGCTGCAGCCGAGGCCGCTCGGACCTAGCATCAGGCCGCGCTGAACTCCCAGGAGGAGGACCTCGCCAAATGCGAGGCGGACCTCGATGCCGAACTCCACGCCAAGGACGAGGAGGTGGAGAAGCTTGTCGCACAGCGGACCTAAGAGTTGGAGCAGAGGCACAGGGAGACGCTCGATGCCCAGGCTCTGGTTCACGCCGGCAAGGTGAAGGAGCTGGAGGTGGAGCGGGACGGGCTGAAGGAGCAGGCCCTGAAGCTGTCCCAGGAGAAGGACATGCTCAACGGCACCCTTGCGGAGGTGCAGGGCGCGGCTGTCAGCAGGGCCGGGGAGCTCTCCGAGGCCAACAACTCCATCAAAAGACCTCAAGCCGAAGCTGGAGGGCGTCGAGGAGATGCTCTCAGAGGCCAAGGCTCGGGAGGAGACCCTAGCCAAGGATCTGGAGGCCGAGAAGCTGCAGTGGAGGAACGAAGCCGCCGGCCACAAGGATTTCGTGGAGGGCGAGAATCGCTGGATCAGCCGCCTCAAGGACGTCACCGGCAGGATCACCATGTAGCTGGCTACCATGGGGATGCCAAATGTGAGGTATGCCCCAGAGTGCAGCGGGACTACCAACGCCAAGCTGACCCTGTTCTTCGAGGGTGTTCTCGGGGCCCTAGAGCAGTTCCACTCCAATAGGGCGGCTTTGCTGGCCAACGAGAACCGAAGGCTTTGCCAGGATGCCATGACCAAGGTCCTCACCTGGCGTACTGGAACCCCATCCTTGACTTCGATGCCGCGCTGGAGAGCTTGCCGGAGGGCACTGACCTCGCGCCGCTCAAGTAGCGTATCGAGCCCATCATCAGCCTCATCGACGGAATTCAAAGGGTGGAGGGCCAGCGCCGGGATTAGGCACCCCGTTTCTTATCGCCGCTGCAGGTTCATGACCAAGACAATTTCTATCTTTAGTTAGAACCGCGGCAACAATTTGATGTAATATAACTCTGCAGTACTCTTGATACAATGCATGTTATTTTCCTGTTCGATTTCCCTTTGTATGTCCACCCTACGTTAACCGGGTAGGCTTGCCGGCGTGTAAACCCAGGGCGGCGTCTTGAGGACGGATCCCCATTGGCCTGCCGGGTGCGCTTGCTGCCGGGCAAACCACCCCACCGCCCTTAACGCAGCCGCTCGACCTGTCGAGCTTGACTCGAGTCAGAATCGAGAGCGTTGCCTAGTGCGGAAGGCTACCCTACCACTCTCGACGCGGCCGCTTGAGCTATTGAGCGGACTCGAAACAGAACAAGGGCATTTCCAATTGCGGGAGGGCCCCTTTACGTGCGGGTTTTCCATACATAGGCAGGATCTCCGAGGACAATAAACTCATCTATAAAAGGAAATTGCTCAAGGCTCTGGATGACTTAGCTTTTCTGTTGTCGCGCTGGCGTCCTTCGCGCTTGCAGGCGGCGTAGTTTTCTCCTGGTCGTCTTCTTCTTTAGAGGCCATGGCGATGAAGAAGTGCTAGGCTAACTACTAGACCAGATTCTCACAATTGCGCCCCCTACCTGGCGCGCCAAAGATGTCGGTGGGAAACGACACCTATGGGATCACAAGAATCCCTACTACGGTTGCCGGGGCGCGGGGTTGTGAGAAGAGCAGGATTAGCAGTCAACACAAGGATCATTTACCCAGGTTCGGGCCGCGAGGATGCGTAATACCCTAGTCCTGCTTTGGTGTGTATTTGAGAGAGTTCTTGAGTTCTCCAACTAGCTACTGTGGCTGCGTAGTCCAAAAGAGCCGAATCCCCATCCAGTATGCCAAGGGCCTCCTTTTATAGTTGAAAGGGGCTGCCACAGTGGCACACAGGAGGTGGAAAGGCCTACAGTGCTGCGAGCTTATCGCTCGTGTTACAGGAAAAGACGCATTTAATGCATAGCCTAGGTGTCCCTTAGCTTTATTGGGGACGGGAACGAGGCCCGTCCCATCCGTTGTCGCCTAGCCTTGCTTCGACACACGCCCAGGCCAGCGGTGCATGCGGCGCCATGTAGGCAGGCAGGCAGCTGAGGTGGCGCAGTGGAGGGTCTTCACGAAGATCTGCATGCCACCACGTAGGTGCTTGCTGAGTTGGCGCAGAGGCCGCCCGTTGCCACGCAGGTGCCTGCCCAGCTGGTTGAGCTAGCAGCTGCTTGGGGACAGTGGTGGAGTCTTGGTCGACGCAGGCCTGGCTGTGGCCCCACTGACGCCCTCGGCAAGGGCCTTGCCGGGGCCCCGGCAAGGGCCTTGTCGGGGCCCCGGCAAGGGTCTTGCCGTGGCGTTGCAGTCGTCCCCGGCAAGGCGCTTGCCGGGGGTCTTGTGGATCTCCTCAGCAAGGATCCCGCCGAGGGTCGCCGTCTTCTGGTTCTCATCTGATCTCATATCTCTATGGTCTTGACAAAGATTTGCATGCTACCACGGAGGTGCCTCCCGAGCCCTAGTATCAATGTGATTGGTTGAGTTGGAACCCGTGGGCTCAAGGGTGGCTCGCTCTGTTAGCACCGGGCAAGTTGCCCCGGCAAGGCTCTTGCCGGGCCCGCGGAGGCTGCCCTGGCAAGGGCCTTGCCGGGGGAGTCCACCTCGCCCTCTCGCTCTTTGGTATCTTTGGTCTTGGCGTTGCCTTGGCCATCTTGTGCTTCGGCTTCTCTCCGGCTCCCTTCCTCTGCCATGCTTAGTGTGGCCGTGGCGCGCGGCTCCGACTGCCCATGCACAAGTAAAGGGGTACAAAGGTGTGCCCCTACTTTTGTACACCGACAAGAAGATATCGATGTTACCATTAAGCTTGCCAATATGGATACTATTTCACCGATTGAGATTGTTAGAGATGTTGAAGTCTTGTGTGGGAAGGTTAAATATCCTGCTGATTTTCTCGTTCTTGGTTCCCCACAAGATAGCTTTTGTCCCATTATATTTGGTAGACCCTTCTTGAATACTGTCAATGCTAGGATAGACTGCGAAAAGGATGTTGTTACTATTGGTTTGGATGATATGTCTCATGAGTTTAATTTTTCAAAATTTCGTAGACAACCCCGTGATGAAGAATTGCCTAGTAAAGATGAAATAATTGGTCTTGCTTCTATTGCCGTGCCTCCTAGTGATCCTTTAGAACAATATTTGCTTGACCATGAAAATGAGATGTTTATGAATGAAAGAAGGGAAATAGATGAAGTATTCTTTAAACAGGGACCTATTCTGAAACACAACTTGCCTGTTGAAATCCTAGGGGATCCTCCTCCACCCAAGGGTGATCCCGTGTTTGAGCTTAAACCATTGCCTGATACTCTTAAATATGCTTATCTTGATGAAAAGAAGATATATCCTGTTATTATTAGTGCTAACCTTTCAGAGCATGAAGAAAAGAAATTATTGAAAACTCTGAGGAAGCACCGTGCTGCTATTGGATATACTCTTGATGATCTTAAGGGCATTAGTCCCACTCTATCTCAACACAAAATAAATTTGGAGAAAGACGCCAAACCAGTTATTGATCACCAACGACGGCTAAATCTAAGATGAGAAGTGGTAAGAAAGGAAATATTAAAACTCCTTGAGGCAGGTATAATTTATCCCGTTGCTGATAGTCAGTGGGTAAGTCCTGTCCATTGTGTCTCTAAGAAGGGAGGTATTACTGTTGTTCCTAATGATAAAGATGAATTGATCCCCCAAAGAATTATTACAGGTTATAGGATGGTAATTGATTTCCGCAAATTAAATAAAGCTACTAAAAAAGATCATTACCCCTTGCCTTTCATTGATCAAATGCTAGAAAGATTATCCAAACATACACATTTTTGCTTTCTAGTTGGTTACTCTGGTTTCTCTCAAATACCTGTGTCAGCTGAGGATCAAGAAAAGACCACTTTTACTGGCCCTTTTGGTACTTTTGCTTATAGACGTATGCCTTTTGGTTTATGTAATGCACCTGCTACCTTTCAAAGATGCATGATGGCTATATTCTCTGACTTTTGTGAAAATATTTGTGAGGTTTTCATGGATGATTTCTCCGTTTATGGATCCTCTTTTGATGATTGCTTGAGCAACCTTGATCGAGTTTTGCAGAGATGTGAAGAAACTAATCTTGTCTTGAATTGGGAGAAGTGCCACTTTATGGTTAATGAAGGTATTGTCTTGGGGCATAAAATTTCCGAAAGAGGTATTGAAGTTGATAAAGCTAAAGTTGATGCTATTGAAAAGATGCCGTGTCCCAAGGACATTAAAGGTATAAGAAGTTTCCTTGGTCATGCCATTTTTTATAGGAGGTTCATTAAGGACTTCTCAAAAATTTCACGGCCTCTGACTAATCTCTTACAAAAAGATATACCTTTTGTCTTTGATGATGATTGTGTAGAGGCGTTTGAAATACTTAAGAAAGCTTTGATTTCTGCACCTATTGTTCAGCCACCTGATTGGAATTTACCTTTTGAAATTATGTGTGATGCAAGTGATTATGCTGTAGGTGATGTTCTAGGGCAAGGGGTTGATAAGAAATTAAATGTTATTCAATATGCTAGTAAAACTCTAGACAGTGCTCAGAGAAATTATGCTACTACTGAGAAAGAATATTTAGCAGTTGTATTTGCTTGTGATAAGTTCAGACCTTATATTGTTGATTCTAAAGTAACTATTCACACTGATCATGTTGCTATTAAATACCTTATGGAAAAGAAAGATGCTAAGCCTAGACTTATTAGATGGGTTCTCTTGCTACAAGAATTTGATTTGCATATTATTGATAGAAAGGGAGCTGAGAACCCCGTTGCAGACAACTTGTCTAGGTTAGAGAATGTTCTTGATGACCCACTACCTATTGATGATAGCTTTCCTAATGAACAATTAGTTGTCATAAATGCTTCTCGTACTGCTCCATGGTATGCTGATTATGCTAATTACATTGTTGCTAAATTTATACCACCTAGTTTCACATACCAGCAAAAGAAAAAGTTTTTCTATGAATTAAGACATCACTTCTGGGATGACCCACATCTTTATAAGGAAGGAGTAGATGGTGTTATTAGACGTTGTGTACTGAGCATGAACTGGAACAGATCCTACGCAAGTGTCAGTCCGAGGCTTACGGAGGACACCACGCTGGAGATAGAACTGCACATAAGGTATTGCAATCCGGTTTTTATTGGCCTACTCTCTTCAAGGATGCCCGTAAGTTTGTCTTGTCTTGCGATGAATGTAAAAGAATTGGTAATATCAGTAGACGTCAAGAAATTCCTATGAATTATTCACTTGTTATTGAACCATTTGATGTTTGGGGCTTTGATTATATGGGACCTTTTCCTTCCTCTAATGGGTATACACATATTTTAGTTGCTGTTGATTACGTTACTAAGTGGGTAGAAGCTATACCAACCAGTAGTGCTGATCATAACACCTCTATTAAGATGCTTAAAGAAGTTATTTTTCCAAGGTTTGGAGTCCCTAGATATTTAATGACTGATGTTGGTTCACATTTTATTCATGGTGCCTTTCGTAAAATGCTTGCTAAGTATGACGTTAATCATATAATTGCATCCCCTTATCACCCACAGTCTAGTGATCAAGTAGAATTGAGTAATAGAGAGCTCAAACTAATTTTGCAAAAGACTATTAATAGATCTAGAAAGAATTGGTCCAAGAAACTTGATGATGCATTATGGGCCTATAGAACTGCATATAAAAATCCTATGGGTATGTCTCCGTATAAAATGGTTTATGGAAAAGCATGTCACTTACCTCTCGAACTAGAACATAAGGCATATTGGGCTATTAAAGAGCTCAATTATGATTTAAAACTTGCTGGTGGGAAGAGGTTATTTGACATTAGCTCACTTGATGAATGGAGAACCCAAGCGTATGAGAATGTCAAATTGTTTAAAGAAAAAGTTAAAAGATGGCATGACAAAAGGATACAATAGAGTGAGTTTAATGTAGGTGATTATGTGTTGCTATACAACTCTCGTTTAAGATTTTTTGTAGGAAAACTTCTCTCTAAATGGGAAGGCCCTTACGTTATCGAGGAGGTCTATCGTTCCAGTGCCATAAAAGTCAACAACTTCAAAGGCACAAATCCAAAGGTGGTGAACGGTCAAAGAGTCAAACACTATATCTCATGTAATCCCATAAATGTTGAAACCAATATTATTGAAACCGTAACCCCGGAGGAATATATAAGAGACACTTTCCAAAATGTTTCAGACTCCGAAAAGGAATAGGTACGTGGTACGGTAAGTAAACCGACTCCAAAACAGTTCTAATGGCATTTTTTATTTGTTTTGGAATATTTAAGAAAATAGGAAAATAAGAAGTAGTCTGGGAAGGACACGAGGCTTCCACGAGGGTGGGAGGCGTGCCCCTGCCACGTGGGCACCTCGTGTGCCTTCCGGACTCCGTTTTCTTGCACGATACTTCTTTTGGTCGGTAAAAATTCATTATATAATCTCCCGAAGGTTTTGACCATCGTATCACGCAATTATCCTCTGTTTTTGTTTCGAGCTGTTTCTGCCGCATATTAGAGCAAGATGTCTTCTCAAGAGTCAGTCGGGGAGAGTCGGGTGTGTCATCCGGCACCAGGTCCAGGGGCAAACAGCGATGCCTATCACTTTGGGCCCTCAACGGAGGAAGAGATGGAAGCTGACTTGAAAAGGATAGATGCCATGGAGGAGGATCAAGAAGTTACTTCCCGTTTCCGAGCCGGATTCACGATGGGGGAACTTCAGAGCTCAGCTATCCCAAACTCGGTCATCCCCTCCAATGTTAAATTTCTCTCTTATGAAAATATGAAAAGGAGTGTTACTTGTTCCCCCGCAGCTATGCAGCATCCATGGGTGCAAGGAGCTTTAACCGTCACGGGTAAGCTCCGTAAGGAAATAATGGATCTTAAGCGGCAAGTCAACAAGCTCGAGGAGGAGAATCGTATCCTGAGGGGTATCATAGCCAAGAATATCACATCTTCATCCCCAAAGAAGGAGACATAATCACATGGGTATGGGCACTCCCCTTGGCAACTGCCAAGCTTGGGGGAGGTGCCCCAGTATTGTATCACCATCACACTCCTATCTTTACCCTTTTTTTCTTAGTTCGATCCTTTTGGTAATATCTTGATCTAGTAGAATAAAATTTTAGTATGATTTAGTTTTGGGTTTTGCCTTATGATCCTTCTATGTAATCGAGTCCGTGAGCTATATATAGTAAAGATTAGTGTTGAGTCAAGGGCTTGATTATCTTGCTATGATCTTGAGTGAAAAAAGAAAAAAGAAAGAATAAAAAGAAGTAAAGATATCATATTGATCTTATGGAGAGTAATGACTTCACATATAAAGAGTATGATGATTAAAAGTTGTTGAGAGTTGACAAACATAGTTTTGGTCATCGTTGCAATTAATAGGAAGTAATAAAGAAAGAGAGGTTTCACATATAAATATACTATCTTGGACATCTTTTATGATTGTGAGCACTCATTAAAATATGACATGCTAAAGAGTTGATGTTGGACAAGGAAGACAACGTAATGTGTTATGTTTTCTTATATCTGAAATAAAGTATATTGTCATGGATCATCCAACATGTTGAGCTTGCCTTTCTCCCTCATGCTAGCCAAATTCTTTGCACCAAGTAGAGATACTACTTGTGCTTCCAAATACCCTTAAACCCAGTTTTGCCATGAGAGTACATCATATCTACCTATGGATTGAGTAAGATCCTTCAAGTAAGTTGTCATCGGTGCAAGCAATAAAAATTGCTCTCTAAATATGTATGATTTATTAGTGTGGAGAAAATAAGTTGTATACGATCTTGTGATGTGGAAGAAATAAAAGCGACGAACTGCATAATAAGGGTCCATATCACAAGTGGCAATATAAAGTGACGTTCTTTTGCATTAAGATTTCGTGCATCCAACCATGAAAGCGCATGACAACCTCTGCTTCCCTCTGCGAAGGGCCTATCTTTTACTTTTATCTTCTACCCTTATGCAGGAGTCATGGTGATCTTCACCTTTCCTTTTTACATTTTATCCTTTGGCAAGCACCTTGTGTTGGAAAGATCCTGATATATATATCCAATTGGATGTAAGTTGGCATGAACTATTATTGTTGACATTACCCTTGAGGTAAAAGGTTGGGAGGCAACACTATAAGCCCCTATCTTTCTCTGTGTCCGATTAAAACTCCATACCCATAAGTATTGCGTGAGTGTTAGCAATTGTGAAAGACTAAATGATTGTTGAGTATGTGGACTTGCTGAAAAGCTCTTATATTGACTCTTTCCGATGTTATGATAAATTGCAACTGCTTCAATGACTGAGATTATAGTTTGTTAGTTCTCAATGAAGTTTCTGATTCATACTTGACATTGTGAATAGATTATTACTTGAGCATAAGAAATCATAAGACAATATTCAAATTTGTTGTTGTTATAAGAATGATCATGATGCCCTCATGTCCGTATTTTATTTTACCGACATTGCTATCTCTAAACATGTGGACATATTTATCGTTATCGGCTTCCGCTTGAGGACAAGCGAGGTCTAAGATTGGGGGAGTTGATACGTCCATTTTGCATCATGCTTTTATATTGATATTTATTGCATTATGGGCTATTATTACATGTTATGTCACAATACTTATGCCTATTCTCTCTTATTTTGCAAGGTTTACATGAAGAGGGAGAATGCCGGCAGCTGGAATTCTGGGCTAGGAAAGGAGCAAATATTAGAGACCTATTATGCACAACTCCAAAAGTCTTGAAACTTCATGGAAGTCATTTTTGGAAATAATAAAAAATACTGAGCGAAGAAAATACCAGAGGGGGCCCACACCCTGGCCACGAGGGTGGGGGCGCGCCCTACCCCCTTGGGCGCGCCCCCTACCTCGTGGGTCCCCTGGCAGGCCTCCGGTGCCCATCTTTGGCTATATGAAGTCTTTCATCCGAGGAAAAATCATAAGCAAGCTTTCGGGAAGAAACTCCGCCGCCACAAGGCGGAACCTTGGCGGAACCAATCTAGGGCTCTGGCAGAGCTGTTCTGCCGGGGAAACTTCCCTCCGGGAGGGGGAAATCATCGCCATCGTCGTCACCAACGATCCTCTCATCGGGAGGTGTTGGGGATATTACCACTGGGCGTAAACCGGCCAGGAGAGGCCGGGTTAACTTCATAAGTAGTGCATCTGTATCTGAAGCCCATGAAGACAGATGGTGACGCTTCATGGAGGCCCAGGGCCCAAAGCCGGTTTCAGGCATGTAGACACAAACCGGTATTGAGATGTAAACTTGTGTTGTAAGATATGCGTAGCAGAGACCGAGTCGGACACAATTATGAACCGGCCTCGGAGTCTGTAAACCGATGGGCGTCAACCCATGTATATAAGGGGACGACCCGGTGGCGGTTCAGGGACAACAGACAACAACTCGAGACTCAGGGAAAGCGTATTCGCTCCCTGGTCATCGAAACCCCATCAATTCCATCACAACTAGACGTAGGCTTTTACCTTCATCGAAGGGGCCGAACTAGTATAAAACTCTCTTGCGTCCCTTGTCTGCTTTAACCCCTTCGAGCTAACCCGTAGCGATGGCTCCACGACTAAGTCCTTTCTCTAGGACATCTGTCGTGACAAAACCACGATAGTTGGCGCCCACCGTGGGGCTATCGCACGATGGTTTCAAGTTCTTGGAGGGCAGCTTCGAAGGACTCAAGGGTTACACTGTGGGCCGGATGACCAAGAGTCGTCGTGGCAAGCTCTACATCGGCGATGTAGGCTGGGGCCCCGAGGCCGGCTCAATTGAGTATGGGTACCGGGTCCCCTTTGGTGGCATACACGTTTTCATTGGCAAGATCGGTGAACCGGGCCCTGAGCCGGACATCTGCACCGACCTCGTCGAAACGGCTTAGCGTGCGAGATCTGCCCGGGTTAAGCCTGTCATGAAGCATGCCTTCGTGGGAGTCATCCATGGAGGTGAATCTGAGGATAGATCGGAATCTGGTGGTGAGACCGTCGTTTATTCCGGCGACGAGTCATCGACTGGAGAGACCGAGTCGTTATATCAGTTACAAGATGGCCGGATTGGGGGCTGTTCCGATGGAGACAGTATTCCGGACCCCTTCGATCTGCCAAACCGGGTGGCGATCTTCATGGCCGGCACGCAACCAGCGCTCCACTCTTCAACCGCAGCGGCGATGATTTCCGGGTCAACAGCGATGGCAGCGGCTGGGGTAGGAGGCCCTGTGCGACCGCCAGCTCAGGTTCTATCTGATTTGTTTGATGTGTTGGCAACGCTGATGGCGGAGGTTAACCCGGCGGATCAGGATGCACACAATGCGAAAGTCGCGAAAGTGAAAGATCAGATCACCCAGGCAAAAGCCGACTTAGTAGCTGAGGATATCAGGATAGCCGCGGAGCGGGCCGCTTTGGATGCACAAGCTTACCGGATTATGCTGGATCAGAGTGTGTCGAGTGAAGTCCTGAAGAGGAGGCACCGATCTCGCCTGCCGCCGGTTTACGATGCTAGAAATCTCTTTAACACCCCAGGGGAAGGAACGAGTAATCCGCTGGTGGTAAACCGGGCAGAGGCACCCGGAGCAGGGGCGCCGGTTCAGCCACGTTTGGTGGATCCGCCTCGTCAGAACAACGTTGTGGCACCTCATGTCCCCACACTACCGGGTCATTATTCTAACCCAATGGACAACATTGTCGTTGCCGCTTCATGGCTGGCGGCCATCCCGATCGAAGGCGATTCTCCAGCAGCGGTCGAGACGCGTCGGGTTCAGGAGCTTCTTCAGACAGCCTTGATTCAACAGGAGGCTTATTCATATAGTCGCGATCGGATTCATTCCACTCCCCGTCCAAGCCGGAGTTACAGCAGGCATATGGATGAACCGGCAGTGTCAAGCAATGCGCGGAACTGTGATCCGCCCCGTGGCCATAACCCGGCGGGTGGTGCCGGTGATGCTCAGGTTGTGGTGGACCGGGCTCGGGCACGCAGAGAGGCCGAGTTAGCAGCGCAGAATGAGGCCCGTCAGCTTACTCCGGTTCATCCAACCACATCGGTGGAACCAGGAGTTACCTCTAGTTCCTTGGGAGTGCCATGTCTTGTCTCGGCGTTGCGCAATGTGCGCCTGCCCAAAGATTTCAAGGGCCGGCGCAAGGTGCCGAATTACACCGTTGATTTATCCCCTGAAACATGGGTTGAAAGCTATGAGATGGCCATGGAGATGCTGGACGTGGATGATACGGCATGTGCGAAGTACTTCACCATGATGCTAGAAGGAACGGCCCGCACTTGGCTAAAGAGTTTACCGGCTAATTCTATCAGGTCATGGGCTGAGTTGAGAGCCCGGTTTGTTCAGAATTTCAAGGATACATGCAAGCAGCCCATGTCAATTGTGGATTTAGCTGCCTGTGTCCAGGAGGAAGGAGAGTCAACAACCCATTGGGTGCGCCGGGTTTCGGAGATTTTGCATTCATCAGACCGCATCAACGCTGACACCGCAGTTTTAACATTGGAAGGCAATTGCCGGTTTCAGCCCTTGAAGTTGAAGTTGGGATGGCTCAAACGTCATTGTAATGACATGGGAACCCTCATGGCTGCACTGGTGAAGTATGCCGACTCTGATAGTACCAAGGAACAGTCTGACGATGACAAGACAGGGAAGGGAAAGAAGAGCGGCAACGCCAAGGGGCAGCACCACAACCCGGCGGGTCATGGAAACGGTGGCAAGCGTAAAGCGGACCACGGTTTAGACTTTGTGGCAAACACTAATACGCACGACAAGGGCCAGCGGCGTAAGGGTAAACCGCCCTGGCGGAATGGAATGCCGAATCCTAATCCGGACCGTTTGTCATATCTGTTGAACCAGCCCTGTCCAAAGCATGGGACGAAGGAGGAACCATCTACACAGCTCCGGAAAGATTGTTATATCATGCAAGAGTTCAAAAATTCTGACTCTTTCCGGTATGATCATGGATCAGGAGGCGGTTCGGGCTCTGGCTCTCATGGGCCGGGTTATGGCGGAGGAAATTCCGGTTCGGGATTCCATGGCAATCAGGGTGGACACAACAATCAAAGTAATCAAGGTGGCTATAATCATCAGGGCAATCAGCAGCAGCAGCAGTCGGGTTACCAGAGCAACCCGAAGCAGTTGAATAGCGGACAGTATCATGTCTTCACCACTAGCTTGGACAAGCGCGATCAGAAGCTTCATAAGAGGATGGTGAATGCCGTTGAACCGGCGGTGCCCCGTTATTTGCGCTGGTCCGAGCAGCCCATTGTGTGGAGTAGAGAGGATCATCCACCCCGGGTTGAGAATCCGGGTCATCTGGCTCTGGTGGTGGCACCTCAGGTGGTAGGTTATAAGTTCACTAAGGTACTCATGGATGGAGGGAGTACTATCAATATCCTTTATTATGAAACTTTCTGTCGCATGGGGCTAACAGATAAAAATCTTAAACCGTCCAATACGGTGTTCCATGGTGTGGTGCCTGGTAAGTCGGCATATCCTGTTGGTAAGATAGCTCTGGAGGTGGCTTTTGGAGATGAGCATGACTCGAGATCAGAAACCTTGACCTTTGAAGTGGTGAAAATCAGAAGCCCGTATCATGCCCTATTTGGACGGCCAGCTTATGCTAAGTTTATGGCACGGCCTTGTTATGTCTATCTACAGCTCAAGATGCAGGGTCACAAGGGAACTATAACCGTGCATGGGAGCCGCAAGGTTGCCCTGGAATGTGAGGAAGGTGATGCGGCTTATGCTGAGTCGGTTTGTGCAACAGAGGAGTTGAAGTTTTACAAAGACAATGTTGATCCGGCAGATATGACTTCATTGAAGAAACCAACTACAGAGCATGATCCGGCCCTGAAGTTTAAATCGGCTGATGAGACTAAACTTGTTGACTTCGTGCCGGGGGATTCGTCCAAGCAGTTTGGCATCAGCGCTAACTTGGATCCGAAATAGGAAGGCGCGCTCATCGAGTTCATCCGTGAGAATCGGGACATCTTTGCATGGAAGCCTTCTGACATGCCTGGTGTACCAAGAGAAGTTGCTGAGAACACCCTCAATGTTGATCCTAAGTATAAACCGGTCAAGCAGTTTCTCTGCCGGTTCAATGAAGAAAGACGCAAAGCGTGGAGAAGAAGTAGCCAGGCTCTTGGCGGCTGGATTTATCATTGAAGTATTCCATCCTGAGTGGTTGGCTAATCCGGTGCTGGTCCTCAAGAAGAATGGCACTTGGCGTATGTGTGTGGACTACACAGATCTCAACAAAGCTTGTCCAGCAGATCCTTTTGCCCTCCCCCGTATTTATCAGATTATTGATGCTACGGCGGGTTGTGAGCGGTTAAGTTTTTTGGATGCATATTCTGGTTATCATCAGATCAAGATGGCAGTTAAGGACCAGGAGAAGACGGCCTTCATAATTCCCTTTGGAGCCTTCTGCTATGTGTCCATGCCCTTTGGGCTCAAGAGTGCACATGCAACTTATCAACGGTGTGTGCAGAATTGTCTTCATAAACAGATCGGCCGCAATGTTCACGCCTATGTGGATGACATTGTGGTGAAATCAAGGAAAAAGGAGACATTGATTGATGACTTGAAGGAAACATTTGATAACCTACGGGTTTATAAAATGACGCTTAGTCCGGCCAAGTGCGTCTTTGGTGTACCTGCAGGCAAGCTCTCGGGTTTTTTGGTGTCTAACAGGGCATTGAAGCTAATCCGGAAAAGATCAAGGCCATCAACTCCTTGGGTAAACCAAAGTATATCAATGATGTTCAACGCCTGGCAGGCCGGATTGCCGCGTTGAGCCGGTTTGTCAGTCGTCTTGGTGAGAAGGCCATTCCTTTGTATCAGATGCTGAAGAAAACGGATAACTTCCTCTAGAGTGATGCCGCTAATGAAGCATTTGAGGACTTAAAGTGGCAGCTAGCTAATCCGCCGATTCTCGCTGCTCCGGTTGATAAAGAACCATTGCTGCTATATGTGGCAGCTAACGCTCGGGCTGTTAGTGTGGCTATTGTAGTGGAGCGCAAGGAGGCAGGAAAGGAATATCCGGTTCAGCGGCCGGTTTACTATATTAGTGAGGTACTCATTGAATCCAAGTAGAGGTACCCGCATTGGCAAAAATTGGTGTATGGGGTTTTCATGGCAAGCCGGAAGCTTAAGTAGTATTTCCAAGGTCATCCCATCACGGTGGTCAGCTCTGCTCCTTTGGGGGATATAATCCAGAATAGGGAGGCAACTGGTCGAATTGCTAAGTGGGCTATCGAGCTCGGCCCTCACGGGTTGAAATACATACCCCGAACGGCGATCAAATCTCAGGCACTTGTGGATTTCATCAATGATTGGACAGAACTACAAGCGCCAGAAGAGAAGCCGGATCACACTCATTGGACTATTCATTTTGATGGGTCCAGGCAATTGGAGGGCTCGGGGGCTGGAGTCGTGTTAACTTCCCCACGTGGTGATAAGTTTTGTTATGTTCTCCGTTTAATGTTCCCTTGCACTAATAATGCAGCTGAATATGAGGCCTTACTCCATGGTCTACGGATGGCTAAGGAGATGAATCTCAGCCGAGTTAAATGCTTCGGTGACTCAGATCTGGTGGCTCAACAAGTGTCTGGCACTTGGGATTCCAAGGACCCAGTGATGGCAGCATATCGTCGTGAGGTGGATATTGTTGCAGGTCACTTCAAAGGTTATCAGGTGGATCATGTGGACCGGCGGAAGAATGAAGTGGCGGACGCTTTAAGCCGCCTAGGTTCCCAACGTAAACCGGTTCCACCTAATGTTTTCCTGGACGTTTTGCATAATCCGTCCGTCAAGCTCCATGGTGAAGAGGATTTGGCTGTTCCTGATCCGGAGGCTCAGTTGGTGGCAGCTCTACATATTATCCTGGATTGGACGGTTCAGTATCTGGCGTATATAAACCGGGGCGAATTACCAGAGCATGAAACTTTGGCCAGAAAGATAACCCGGCGGTCCAAGTCCATGACTATTATCAATGGAGAGTTACATCATTGCAGTGTGACAGGGGTGTTTCAACGTTGTGTATCTCCTGAGGAAGGCCGTGAAATTTTGCGTGAGATCCACGAAGGAGATTGTGGGCACCATGCCGGTTCAAAATCTTTGGTGGCCAAGGCGTTTCGTCACGGTTTTTATTGGTTGACAGCTCATGCTGATGCCTAGGACTTGGTTAAAAGATGTGATGGCTGTCAGAAATTCTCACGGCGTGTTCATGTA
The DNA here is from genome assembly GCF_002575655.3 of Aegilops tauschii subsp. strangulata. Classification (NCBI taxonomy): domain Eukaryota; kingdom Viridiplantae; phylum Streptophyta; class Magnoliopsida; order Poales; family Poaceae; genus Aegilops; species Aegilops tauschii. The sequence goes on from NC_053036.3 coordinate 371,803,986, forward strand.
CCAGCTCAAGAATTCAGGATGATTCCAATCACCTGGCCGTTTCCAACTTGGGGGCTGGATATGGTTGGGCCTTTCAAGAGGTCCAAGGACAAGAAGACCCACCTTTTGGTGGCGGTTGATAAGTTCACAAAATGGGTGGAGGCAGAGCCAGTTAGTAAGTGTGATGCAGCCACGATAGTTCAATTCATAAAAAGGTGATCTTCCGGTTTGGCTTTCCACACAGCATTATAACAGACAATGGTACCAATCTGTCAAAGGGTGCCATGAAGGAGTTCTATCAACGTGAGCACATCCGGCTTGACGTGTCATTAGTGGCTCACCCCCAGTCCAATGGTCAAGCGGAGAGGGCCAATCAAGAGATCTTGAGAGGCATCAAACCCCGGCTTATGGTTCCTTTGCAACGGACGCCGGGTTGTTGGGTTGAGGAGTTATCTTCAGTGTTATGGAGCATCAATACCACACCCAACAGATCGACAGGCTACACGCCGTTCTTCATGGTTTATGGAGCGGAAGCGGTTCTTCCTAGTGACATCCGTCATGACTCGCCTCGTGTAGCGGCTTATGTTGAAGCGGATAACGAGAAGGCACGACAGGAAGCTCTTGACCTGTTAGATGAGGAGCGTGACATGGCGGCAGCCCGTTCGGTGATTTATCAGCAAGATCTGCGTCGTTATCATAGCCGCCGGGTTAGAACCAGAACCTTTCAAGAAGGAGATTTGGTGCTTCGACTCATCCAGGATCAGACGGATATGCACAAGCTATCCCCCCCTTGGGAAGGACCTTTTGTGGTCAGCAAGGATTTGCACAATGGGTCGTACTACCTAATCGATGTTCGAGAGCGCAAAGACTCATGTAAATCGGAGGAGGAGACCAACCGGCCGTGGAATATTGCTCATCTTCGGCCCTACTATACTTGAGCTGCAGGCTCTGCTTATGTACATATTATGAGATTGTATATATTATGATCAATATAATAAACCGGAACCTCAGCTAAAGGGGGGTATCTATTGTTTTCTTACATCACGTGTGGTTACATGGAGCTTACAAAGCGGCGTCCTGTTTACCCCTTTATTTAGCTTCTTAAAGCTTGATATCAGATCACTTGGGGGCTTGGTCGTATCTGAACCATAGCTACACCTCTTGATCGGCGTAATGCCACAGCATCACTTGGGAGCATGGTCGAACCCGAACCATGACTACGCCTCTTGATCGGTGTAAAGCCACAGAATCACTTGGGGGCTTGGTCGTATCTGAACCATAGCCACGCCTCTTGATCGGCGTAATGCCACAGCATCACTTGGGAGCATGGTCGAACCCGAACCATGACTACGCCTCTTGATCGGCGTAAAGCCACAGAATCACTTGGGGGCTTGGTCGAACCTGAACCATAGCAATGCCTTTTGATCGGCGTAATACCACAGCATCATTTGGGGGCTTGGTCGAACCCGAACCATAGCAACACCTCTTGATCAAATTTGGGGCCTGGCAGCCCGTGAAAAGCCTCGACTACAACGGTTTTATTTGTCTTTTGCTAAGTTTCTTTTTCTTTTGCTAAGATTTGTGATGTTTTCAAACCAGTATTTTTTCAACCCGGTTGGGCTGTCAACTACAAGTTGTCAGTACATGACCAAGTTATAATCTGGAGACTATCAGCCCGGTCTGGTTTTGACTCATAGTCACCAGTATGGAATAAGCCGGTGTTTATCACAACCCGGAACGGTTTTGTTGTAAACCAGCATTATATAATAGGAGATACTTTTACTCCGGATTAAGGTTATTACCTTCATTACAAGGTTGGTCAGCCAACACTATGCCTAAAGGTTGCAGGTATCATATATTTCCATACTTGGTTATCTTTTACAACCTTGGTTATAAAACTTGGTCATATATATAGTTGGGTATCATGACCCGCCCGGTGGTAAACCGCCAGGGCGCTTTAAGCTTTTTATCTGCAGGAACAATTGGAATAAATAGCTATGGATTATGAACATCATATCGCAAAGCATGGCGGATTAACACGCAGCAGTTGCAGATAAATATGCACGAAGGCATAACAGACCAAGTGTTTTAACTAGCCTATTACAAGGCGTTTCAGTACCCAAAGGAATAATTATTTCTCAATAAACATTGCAGCATGGAAGGTTAAACCGGCCCCCGGGTTATGATCACTGAGCAGCTTGACCTGACGGCTGCGGGTCATCTTGCACCGGTTCTTCTTCTTCGTCCCTACCCAGCGGCTGGAAGTCAACAGTTGTCCAGTCGATCCCAGTTAAAGCTTGGAAAATAGCCTCGTCGCTTATAAGGGTGGACGGTTCAATATCAGGGGCATAAGTGTGCTTACAGATTGGAGGGATCAGGCTTTGAGTTTCAAGAGCTGGTGCAGCAACCCGCTTCTTATTGATATCATAACTCGCCTGATAATGTGAAAGATCAGCTTCTTCAGGAAGTTGACAAGCCAGTGGACGTACTTCCTGGTTTATGGCGCGGAGATCTTCAGTGCAAAATTCTGATCCGTCCTCTTTCAAGCTTGGGTAGCCTTTAGCCACGTCCGTCGGATCAAGATCAGGCACCCATGCTTTTGCCCGGGTTAGCGCGGTCAGAGCGCCAGCCCTTGTAGCAGACCTCTTCAGCTCTTCTATCCGGTTAGGCAGCATAGATAGCCTGTCTAAGGTATCCTTGATCAACGTCGGGGGTGGCTTATTGTGTGAAGCGGTGCAGATAATCCGTTTTGCGCCGGTATAAAGTTGCTCTATCAGTGTGTAGGCAGCTTTCAACTTCTTCTGCACATCTGAGCCCAGATGGCTAATACGGGTTCCTCTATCATTACAAACATCAGTAAACCGGCAATGCATGAGAGGATATGTTGAAAGCATAAAGGAAGGATGCTTACCAAACACAGCAGAGGTCATAGCATGCACTTGCCGCTTTACACCAGTCAGCTCGTCAACCACTGCAATACAAAAAAATACACTTCCGTGATGATACGTGTTTGTCACAGTAGGTCGCGTTTTTTGTCATGCATGTACATCCATGATGATTTTATGACAGAATCAAGATAGTCATACATGTGCTGTCGTAGAAGTGTTCCATGACATTACCAAAATTATCATCACGAAAGTGTCCACTTCCATGACGATAAATCGCGCATCACAGAAGTGCTTTCGTCAAGGGTGACCGACACGTGGCATCCACCATAACGGAACGCCGTTAAGTTATCGGGTCGGGTTTTGGATCTGATAACCCGTTAACAGCCCCGACCAATGGGAAATTTCCACGTGTAAAATTCTTATTGGCCGGACGAAACACGTGTCAGCTCGTCAGTGGGTCAGATAGGCGCCTATGATATGTCGACACGTGCCACGGCCCACCACTGGCCCATTTAGCTTACAAAGCCGACCCGTTTGACTTGGTCAAAAGTTAACGGGCTGGCCCATGAAAAGCCTGTTAACGGTCTCTTCGAAAATAGCCCATTTTATGGCCCGTTAACTCACGGCCCGTTAGGCCCTAAAGGAAATCGGCCCAACAACGTCATGTGGGCCGTCGAATATAACACCAGCCCATTTCACTTTCGGCCCATGTATGGCCCACGACGTCTTTCGGCCCATATGAGGCCTTCGTATCTTTCGGCCCTTTACAGGCCCACGGTGACTCTAGCCCATAATGAACAGTAATTTTCTTTATACCCGTTAACGGCCCGTGATTTACATGGGCCGTTTCCAGCCCGTGTTAGCTTTTGGCCTATTGACGGCCCATACGTTCTTGGGCTCCTTTTCGGCCCTCGATTACTTCCGGCCCATTACTGGCCTGTTCCCCTAATGGGCCAAATTCGGCCCATGGCAAGAGTCGGCCCGTTACTGGCATGTTCCCCTAATGGGCCAAATTCGGCCCATGGCAAGAGTCGGCCTGTTACTGGCCTGTTACCCTAATGGGCCAAATTCGGCCCATGGCAAGAGTCGGCCCGTTTCTGGCCTGTTAACCCGTTGTACCGTTTCCAGCCCATCCTATATTCTGGCCCATTAACAACCCGTTATGCCTGTGACAGAATTAAGACTTTGCTGTCCTACGACCTGTTACCGTGCTGGGCCGATACCAATTACGCCCGATTACGGCCCATGTAGACCCATTTACCGACGGCCCGAGGCCCACCGATTACAGGCCCATTTATCGACGGCCCGTAGGAGACCCATGGATCCTACGACCCGTATATGGCCCATGGTAGTTGCGGCCACTAGCAAACCAGGGAAAAGAATACTAGGAAATAAATAAGGCCGAAACTAACGCTAGGCTATTAAGGCGATTGCACAGATTACATCCACTCGGCATCAAAGATCGCCACCAGTGCAAATATAGGGAACACCCTACACTATACAAAAATGGCTTGCTGTTTTCTTCAGCCGGTGGCTGCACGTTAAGAATAAATTTTGTATCGCACCAAAACAAATTACAACTATATAACAAAAGGAAGGTTGGCATAAAACTTAACAGTCTAGCAGATAAATGCACCACCAGAAGTTCATAAGCTCAGTTCATTTGACCTGACTGTTACGTTTTCATGTTGTATTGTCCGATGGAGCACCATAACCCTCGCCTTCATTTCCCCTAGGCTCCTGAACAAGATAGCAAATGTCTGATAGTCTGGTTTCAAAACCATGCATATCTTGACGACATTGAGCAATGTTTCTCCTTGTTTCACAAAGGGTCTCTGTTAGGGAATGGACTTGTGTCTGGAGCGCAGATACAACATTGCTTTGAGCTTGCATATCTTGATCATGAGGCAGTTTGGACGATATTGCCTTAACAACCAACCCAGTATTACGCAGGAACGTGCTTTTGGCACTGTTAGTGGACAGGTACTGACCCACTGCAGCAAGAGCTGACATTGCGGTTATAGTTGCCTCGCCACCTTCAGAAGGTGGCGGTTGCACCATTTTTTCCATAGCTTGCTGAAAAGTTGAGGTTTTACATTAGTAGTACCGGAACAGAAGATATTAAGGAGGCAGCAAAACCAAAGAAAATAGCTTTGGTCTATATACAGAACTTATTCTAGTGAACCCATGTAAAATATTAGTTGTATTTTATTGCAAAGTACATAATAAAACCAGGTTCCAAACATATGACCATGTACCATCGCTAATGTATTGTTTATTTCTTCACATTGTATTGAGGGCTAAGGATAAAGAGACGAAGTTTATAATACGGTAAGCATAGTATGACATCATTCATATCACAAAACAACTGAGAACAGACAAACAGGCAATTGTAACGTTGTGTGGGCAAGTCCAGCACGGAACTAGATTACGGGTCAAGATCAAAGGAACATCACTCGTCTCTTTTAAACCTTGTAAGGTGCAATGATACGCTAAGACAATTGTGTATAAAATTGAAAAGAGTAATAGACATTGGCTGCAAACCCTGCAGTTCAAGGCACAAGTCAGAGTAAGTAGTAGTTAAAAGGCATGAGGATTAAGGACTTACAACAGCGGCTTTGACTGGTGTAGTCATGCCCTTCTTCTTGCTGGTGTGACAGTCCTTGAAGATTTCCACAGCATTTGGTTCAGGTACTTTTTGGTCCTTGCGGGCTTTCCTCTACATTTCGAACAAGTCAATATAGATCTGATAATATGGTACTGCGAAAAGAGTGAAACAGCAGCTAATTACAAGAGCCTCGTAGTGTGCAATATAGCTACGAGATCCTGTCGTCTGTTGGAATTTCACTTTCGTACGGTTGGCCTTGTTCTTTGAACAGTTCACCTACAAGAAGAAAGATTTGTGTGGCACATGCGTAAATAGGACTTCAACATGTGATCTGATCACATATATATAATGTACCCGATACTTCGGATCAGACCAGTGTTTAACAAGGCCCCTCCAGTCTTCATCCGATATATTTTCCACTGGAGATGTTTGGGAAAGTTCACTGTTAGCCTTGCCTTCAAAGTGAGTTTTCCTCAAGTTATACCGATACTGTCGCATAGCAGACTTGAAAACATGGGTGCAAGCTTGTCTGGTTGCATCATCTTGGCTATCCAACTTGAACCTCATCTGTTGAAAATTATGGGAGTCTCATTATCAGCAACCTAGAAAGTATGGGACAGAGCAAGACGATATTACTAGTTTCCATACATAACCATACTTACAGATAAATGGTCGAGGAAGGTGTTGAACTGGGTTTCGTCTTTGTCATTCCTGTACTGAATCCATGTTGGGAGGATACGTACATGACACCTAACGGCAACCGCTGCCTCTGATACTAACTTGGCTGACTCTGTAGCATCACGTGGACCTGCCTCAAAACGGATCTCCATTCTTCCTCCTCTAGATTTAGTTAACCTATCGAGCATTATCCCTGATGCTTGTTACCTCTTGCGCCTAGGTGCTAGTCCAACAACGAACATAGGAAGTGTTAGTGTACATCAAACTGTGAGACTACATATAAAGAAGCATGCAACTGTAACTTGACTCCAGCAACTACCTTCTTGATGTTGAAGCTCACAAGGTTCATCTGATATTGCCAACTCGTCTTGTGTCAAGTGTGCTTGGGAAGTAGTGTCAGGTGGCAAGGGAGCTTGGGAACGTGCTGCTAGCTCAGTTGACGCACGAGTAAGTCGTGCAGCTGGTAGTACTGTGGTAGGTGTTGCAAGAACTAGGGCTGTCTCTGCTTGTTTGGTGGCAGCTATTTGTTTCTGTTTGGCTTTTTTGCAACTCGTGTAGCATGGGATGCCGTGTTTGTAGAATTTTCCGCTGGACTTTGACCTTCTATTGCACCATCAGTACCAGCAGAATCTGCAGGATTCACCCGCTTCTCATTCCCTGCCATTCTGTGTTTCTTCCTCTTTCTCTGTGCCATGTTAAGTCAAGCCGACAAGAAAAAGAATAACAATTTAGTTCTTCAGAACAAATTGATGCGTGATGCAGACGAACTGAACTTTGATGTTAGACAACCACATGATAGGAGGATGTAATATGTATGAAAAACAGGACGGAAGAGATAACCAGAACTATGATGTGTAAACTAAGAAGAAGACATTTCACCAAATTAGAAGCAATGCAATGGAAGGTAGACACCATATGAAAGATGCTACAAATATCGCTCTGCCAAGTTAACTGTGTCTCATCATAAATGGCGTTTAAACAAATGTGAAGCAGTACAAGAAATAAATCATATGCAAGATGCAAACAACATCACACTACCATGTTAGAGGTCTCTCGTCATTAGTGCCATTGCATATTCACAACATTGCATATTCACAGCATTGCATATTCACAACTTATGATGTGTAAACTAAGGAGAAGGCATTTTAACAAATTAGAAGCAATGAAAGCTAGACACCATATGAAAGATGCAACGAATATCACTCTACCAAGTTAAAGCTGTCTCGTCATAAGTGCCATTTCAACAAATTAGTAGTACAAGCTAGAAAAGAATGTGAGATGTAACCTATATCACACTCCGAAGTCAAACGTGTCTTATGATAAGTGATTGTTGCAGGTTACACAACGGTAGTAATTTGATGTAAGAACAGTAGTAATTTGACTGGTGTATGTTCTAGAAACAGGAACACGTGTCTTATTCAAGTATAATGTGTAAAGTAAGCAGATGGAATTCAACAAAATTAGAAGCAATACAAGCTAGACATCACACATAACATGCAACCACATATAACAGTGCCAAGTTAGAGGGAGCACCGGTGATGCTGCACTAGAGGAGACGTGCTCATCATAAACACAGCTTTGTTGAGTGTCTATGCATGTGTTGTCTTGGAAATCATCTTGGGGGTGTGGAGGAGTAGAAACTGTAGAGGCCCTCCGTTCGGAAGGAGCACCTTTATCCGCTGCCTTGCTAACTTCCTTCCGCTTTATTGATTTTGAATTGTCAAGTAAAACCGACAAGAAAAAGCAATAAAATTCTCTCTTCAGAACTCATTCATGCATGCTACTGACAATCACTACTTTGATGTAAGGCAAACACATGATACCAGGATGGAATATGTACGAAAAACAGGACGGCATGGCATGTTCACAACTGTTTGTGTAAACTAAGCAGAAACCATTCCAGCAAATAAGAAGCAATGCAAGCTAGACACCACATGAAAGATTCAACCAATATGACTCTACCAAGTTAAGAGCGTCCCATCATAAATGGAATTTCAACAAATTAGAAGCAGCGCATGCTATAAATCATATGGAAGATGCAACTAATATCACACTGCATATACTAAAGGTGTCTCGTCATGTTGATTGATGCGGGATACAAAAAAAAATAGTTTTATGTAAGGACATGCTTAATAGATAGATGTACTATGTACTAAATACAGGAAGGCATGTCACATTAACATGTATAATGTATAAGCTAAGCAGACTAGCACATGCAGTTTAACCAGATTGGAAGAATTACAGTCTAGACACCATATGCAACATGCAACCACATATCACGCTGCCAAGTTAGAGCAAGCACCTGCGATGCTAGTGTAGGGAAAATGTTGTAATCAACTACAGAGCTACGTTCACTATCTTCATCTAGCATTTCTGTTTCTTGAGAATCATGTCGGGAGGCTGCGCTGCATTGTTTAAATGAGGAGTAGTCCCCTTGCCTGCCTGCCTCGTCATAAGTGATTGATGAGGGATACACAAGAACATTAGTTTGATGTAAGAACATGGTTAATACACAGATGTACTAGTATGTACCAAAAACAGAAAGGCATGTCATATTCAAAGGTATAATGTGTAAGCTAAGAAGATGCAATTTAACCAAATTGGAAGCAATACAAGCTAGACATCCGGCTGGAGTGGTGAGCATGATCATCTAGGACCTGAGAGCCTGGTGGGAGGTGGGCTGCTTCGCCACCATCACAGCTTTTTAGTTGGCTTCCAGGTGATGCCTATCTTTGCTGGGCTTGTCACTGGCTCGGCCAGTGCCCTGACTAGCTATTTGTGTTCTGGTGCTCACGGGATGGTGGTTCATGTAAAAAAATATCTTTCCTTATCTTACCGACTTCGGCCTTTCGAATACAAGCTAGACACCATATGGAACATGCAACCACATATGAGACCGCGAAGTTAAAGCAAGCACCGGGATGGTGGTTCATTGCGAGCGAGGTCATCAACTCCAGAGCTCCGTTTACCGTCTCCATCTGCTGACACTGCACCCTTTATAGCGCGGTAACGTGTCTTGCCTAACCGCACACGAAGCTGGAGCGACTTCTCTCTTTTCTTTTTGGCTTCTCTCATGACAGTAGAGTCTGAAATACCCTTGCATAAAAACACAATAGTGAGAGTAAGGGTGAAGTGTGTGCAGAACTAGTGCAATGTAAAAGTAGCAGATAACAGGTGGCTGAAAAATAAATGACAGGAGACATACTATAGCTCTACAACATTGCATGGCAAACAAAATTAGATTCTACTCCGTATGATTTTTTAATATATGAGCACAGAAAATGCAGGTACTCCTCCAGCACACCACCACATGTGGTCATATCTAAGATAACAGTCGACTGAAAATAAATAGGCCAGTCGATTTTTTAATGAACCGTCCGATCTATAAGGAACAGGCAGATGGCCTTCGTCTACCTCCTGCCAGTCATTGTTGACGATCTTTCTCGAACCACCAGCGACCACCGGCCCAGACCCCTGCCTCCGCTGCCCCGCCCTCCCATCGACCTCACTCCACCACCGTGCTTGGCAGCGCCCCCAGGCCATCCCTTTAATCCCGGCCGACCTCCAGATCGGGCGCCAGTAGCTCTAGGCCGCACACGCCCCTAAGATAAACACTTAGGCACTGCTTCCCCGATGTAATAGGCGTACTAGCGCCTGTTACTCTGGGGAATGCTTCCGTTAATTGGGAATCAACTGGCCAGAAATTGAAATTCAGGGGGGCGACGGACCTCTAGCTAAGGTGAAACAGTATATGAGGAGAAACCTTGTGCATCGCGAGTTACTAGGAACATCTAGTATCAAGAAGAAGCGGTCAACTAGTGTCTTCTGTGGGATGAATACCGTGCAAGCAGAGACGTAAGATTTGCATGAATAAGGGAAGAGGAGTACCTTTTTCGGTTGCCGGTGTGGTCGCCTCCACATGTCGCGCCGATCTTCTTCTTTTTACTGGGGAAACCGATGTTCTGGAGGGTGTAGGCTTGGATGAACCCATGGCCAAATTGTTGACTGTGTTGCCGTGGCCGTATGTCGGCGGAGGGGAAGCAGATCCGAGGCGGCGAAGGACGGCGTAGGAGGAACAGCTCCGGTGCGGTGGAGGGTGGCGAAGTTGGAGCGGCAACGGTGAGGCGCAGGACGGCGCGGTTGAACTGGCTCGGGTACGGACGGCCCGGCCTCGGCTTCAACTACTAGCCGTGGAGGGCGTTGCGGTTGAGGTTGTGGTGGATGACGACGTCGGGGTATCGGCTCCAGCATGATGGAGGAGGGCGGCGGTTGATGGGTGGGATGGGGTGGCGGACGGAGGACGTCGGGGTTTCGCGGCTGGGGGAGAGGTAGTTTTGGCGCCCACGGAGTACGAATGGGAATCGGACGGGTGGGGGGGTAACCATGTTTCGGTCTGGGACGCGCTTGTTTTTGGCTTTTTTGAACAGAAGATGGGACGCGCTTGTTTGAAATTTGGGGAAAGTACAAACTTTGCCCCCCTCTTAAATTTCGGACCTACTGCGGGTCGGGGGTAGGGTGGTAATCCCAGGTGTCCCAAATAGTGGGCGGGAGCGATTTTGGTTGCGCGCATGTGTGCTTAGGCGGCCATTGTGTATGAATGTTTTTCGGATGCGGTTGCGTGGCGTCTAGATGAAGCTACAAACCTACCCCGGTTAAGACCTTTGGACGTCGGGCCGGTAGGTTTCATGGGTCGGAGTTATTAGAAAAGTAATTTCCTTGTACTACCAAACATTGGTCTCACGCGGTTTCGGGCGAGTAGGGGCTCTTTTGGCGCTTCATTCGAAATTTTGAAACACAAGCATTCACGTTTAGAGTACTCTTGAACTATGAGGATTGACCTAAATAGACAACGTTATATTTGACCTTGTATGTTTGAAAACCTCATTAAATTATCCGCTTCTTTTTGAAATTTTGACACTTGAAAATCCTATAACTACGATTATTTTGGAATGGAGGAGCTAAATTTGAATCTATTTTGTACACGACTACATATGCTATTATGTACAAAATCAGAGCAAAGATTGGTGCCCCCATAATTTAGGTATGGTTTACAAATGCCATGATATCAAATTCAAATAATTGAATGGACTTCATGTTGAATTCGATTTTTTTAAACCACCTTAAGTTGAATTCAAATGTATGCTAGTTCATAGGTAGCTATTTATAATGTCCATTGTGTAACTTTCGTATGTATAATGTGCTTTACACACACAACATGAACTATACTCACGTTTATATTCGATTGCTAAAGCGATGCATTGTCTGGAGTTCAAAATACTAACTATGTGGATCAATTGTGTCGAATAATAACATAGACATGCTCAAATTCGATAGAATCTAGATGTCTGATGGATCAATGACCGCTCCTTACGCGAATTGCAAATATCATGATCCCATCCTAATATTTGGATACAATTTATATCTTTAATCAATGTGTAGAGCAGTCTTTTACGTGTAGTTTCACTCTCCATCGGTGGTCTCTCACACATGCTCACACACTCTCTCCCGAGGTGTCTTTCTCGCACACATGCTCTAGATATAACCCTCCCTCCCTCTCGTAACCATTTACAATTGTTTTCACTAACCTTTATCACAAGCACTCCTCCTCTCGCAAACATACACACGCACAATCCTCATCGACCCTTTCTATATACATGGACCTGCCTATGTGTCTCATGGACGCACATTATCTTTACGCCTGTCTCTCACGCATTGTCTCACACCTCTCTTCCTAATCGACGAGTATGATTCTAGCAGAGCATTCTGTAGGATGCCCCTTAAAGTTAGGTTGGATGAATAGTAATATCAGAGATAAAGGGGTTACCTTAGTCCGAGAACCTAGGGTTACAAATCCTAGCCGGCTTTGTCAGTGGACATAGAGTCCTTCACAATTTTGCTATCTTTGTCTTGTACGACTAGTTATCCATGGGTCTTCCTAAATGCGTCACGGGCCGACCAATGTGGCGCAGGTCGGAACCGTACGAAGGGCCTCACCTCGACCCACCAGACCTCACGCGGTGACACACCCTCTGCCCCCACGTCTCATTATCTTCTCACACCCACACATACCAACACAAACACCACACACACAGAAAATTTCTCCTGGTGCCTCTATTCCCTCCCCTCGTGCATATACACACTCAAGGGAATGGAATCTCTTGTCGTGATGTCATATTCGTCTCTCTCTCTCTAGACCACTCTCATTTCTCGTGCTATCTCTCCCACGCCCCCCCGTCGGCCCCTCTATCCATGCCTCTCTCGAATACGTAATACACACACATACCTCTCTAGGCCTCGCCAAATGCATCAACTACACATTCACACATGTTACATCACGTACCCCATTGATCTAAAAAGCCCTCTCTTCACGTTTATTTCGCATACAACATTCCATTTGAATAAAGTGTGGCCAAAAAATTATTTTAGAGTTTCTACATATATACAACATTACAAAGTTATATGGAGGAGTACGAACGCTAATTTGCATTGCATGGTGCCCACAATGATATTTATTCCGCACTGTGAATTTGTATATTTTTATACTATATACAAAGTTAGACATAATAAAGAGAAACGAAGAGCATCTCTCTCTCCATCGCATACCCCCCTGTACGCCCCTTTCACGTATGGACACAAAACTATCTCCAGGTCCTCTAAAAGTAAGCCCCCAGAAAATTCACGCACGTTTCATCTTTCTCTCGCGATATATGCAATGACGATCATTGTATTTGAAGCCAAAGCACGATACATACATTGGACTTCAGAATCCACTCATTACGGTCACCATTTACGTTTAGTGGTTATTATACAGTCACGGGCTCACCGTACAACTCTGTATTTGCTCATGACATGACTAGTTGACCAGTTAAACGCTCCACGTGGCACCTCTAGTGTTGCATCACATTATCTCACTACCATCGTGCCCACCTGTCGACTTGTATCTACTCTACATCTACACTCTTATAAAATACATAAAATACACTCTTATAAAAAACAGAGTTGGTGATGATGGTGTGCCTGCCATCCTGCAATATAGGCCGTCCGATTTATATCTGACGGATAGGAAAGAAACTATGGCAATTTTGCAAAAAGGTACCCACACACCTCTCCACATTTGCAAATAAGGCCTTCCCTCGTTCATCCTTTTCTCTCACAAGATAAACAAGTCATACAAATGCATCTTGATGTTACGTGCAACGCACGGGCATCTTGCTAGTAAGAATGAAAACAAACGACAAAAATATATTTGGACGGTGGTTCGAAGTCATGACCGCGGACACAACGGACAAGGTGGCCTTGTATTGGTATGCTGAGCTGTCTGTTTTAACACACAGGAGCTGGTGTGGTGATTATACACACACGCACGCATGCACACGAACTGCATCCACGCAACACTCACACAAACACATGCACCCACGCACGCACGCAACACTCACACGTACACACGCAGCCACGCACGCACGCAACACTCACACGCACACACGCACGCATGCGTGCACACACCAGTACACTACACGACCAACACACACTCTGACGCTCAAGTGCTCAACCTACACGTGCATGCGCACACATCAGGCCCTGACAGACACATACACAACCAGGTGATTCCCGCGCACGGGTTGGAGCCTTGTCGCACCTGCGTAAATTTGTGTTTATCTGACCTTTTGCCTATGCGAACTAACAGGTGGGACCCACAAGGAACGTGGTCAATTTAACTAGTCAACATGGCGCCACGTAGACTATTTGGCCGGTCAACAGAGTGCAATCCGATGCTGAATTGTGAGCAACTGACCGTATAATCACCGCAAAACGTATATAGTGACCGTAATCAGCTTATCCTGAAGTTCGGTGACCGTATTACGCTTTTCTCTCTGTAGGCCCTCCAAAACTACATCTCTACACGTTCTCGCATGTTACATCTAACAACTATGCAATACAGCACTACTACTACACTCTAACACAATAAATCATATGTGTTTTTAGTTTTACTAGATATCATATTGTTACTTATAATTATTCAGTTTGCATACATTAAAATTGCCTTTGAAATGTATGGCCAGTATCATCTACCGCGTGGGAAAAATCCCGCCCTTTCCTGTTTAATCGGGTTTGTATCGATGGATCGTGTGAAACAGCAAAACTATAGTACTATACAGTACTACAAGTGACAGTTCACTGGGCCGTCGTGTCGTCTACTCTCCGTCGTAAGAGTGGAGCGCTCGCTTTCATAAATCTTCTAGTCCCTTTCGCCGACATGTGGGACATCAAGCTACCGGGTCCACGTGCCATACCGGAATACAGTGCAGAGCAGCCGGGGTGAACCACCCCAGTCATGGCGCCGGCGTAGTAATGAGCAATGAGGCGTCAAATCACAAGCTGCACCTTTCCCGCAGTTAAGTTGGAGGGACGAAGCAACCATCATTTCACTCGTTGCTGAATCCGCTTCTCCCTCATCTTCTTCAACTTAACCACGTGTTGCTTCTGCCGTTGTTCTACCTCATGTGGGACGCGGATCGGCTTGGTAAAGCACTGACACGTGGGACCGCATGTTAGCAAACCGCCAGGACAACGTCCTCCGAAAATAAGAAGCCTAATCCTAGACTTACAAAGGGCTACATAGCTTCTACGTATACTTTCCATCTAATCTATATATGCCCCCCTGATTTTCAGGTGGGGTGGGCCTAATCGTCTCCTTTAATCCAATCAAATAGTCCCACATCACATTAGTTCGTCACTTTATGTAAACCATTACATGGATGTAGCATTGCTCAAATAAGAAACCTCCCCCGCCATCCGCGCGGAAAAATCACCTCCTTTTTACTAATCTTGATTCTATAATTTTTTAGATCAATATAATTGAGTTTTGTATAGATAGCACACAGGAGCAAAACCAAGTGGTACGGTTAAGGGCATCCACAATGTGTAGCCAAATGTGAAAATAGCTTTTGGCATCGTGGGAACCATTGTGGACGGTGTTGCCAAAGCCAAAAAGATGGAACCGAAGCTCCCTGATTGATTGATTGAAGGAATAGAAAAATGCAATGTCTGTCCTCTTTCTCCCATGCTTGGACGCATGTAGTACAATATAGAGCATAGAGTCTACTCCCCTGTCCCTTCTATCACAAATCACAAAGAAGTGAGGTGTCAAATCACAAAAGCACGGACGAAGCAACCATCATTTTACTCTTCGCTGACTCCGCTTCTCCATCGTCTTCTTCGAGAAACCATCTCACCGCACTAGTACTCCTAGTAGTACTAGTAAAGGACTTCCTGGATGCAAATAAGGCGGTTGTCTCGGCTTGCAGGCGGCACTTGCGAACGACTTACCGTGGTCTCCCTCAATGGTGTTCTCCGTCGAACGCACTTCGCCAAACCACCAAAAAAAATATCGTCGACGTCACCGCAATGGGGAAGGAAGTCAAATATAGTTACTACCTCCATTTTTTTTGTACACAAGGCCAGTATATCAAAATTACAATTTGCAAAGGGCCACTAACACTAATCGAGGCAAAATTGATGGGGTTAGCAACCAAGGACATTAATATCCCCTGCATCCCTGCATGCATGCGGAAGTGAGAAGGTTGGTTTGCATGGCGCTGCATTAATCAAGCGATGAGGAGTGAGATGGTTAGCTCTTTGGTCTTTGGAGAAAAAAAATACGCACTAATTGACACGTGAAACGAGGATTTGTATCGATTAAATCCCGCGAAGGAAAACCCCGCCTTTCTTTTTTAACACTAGTACTCCTAGTACGTACGTACTTATCCTGTTTGGGTCTAGGCCTTGCATTGCCAAACGTCGCCACACATTTTTGCCAAGCTTGCCTAAAGTTTTCAAAATGAGAAGGAGGTACACTTGCACACGGCTGTCGCGGTCGCACCGCACCCTCACACGGTCGCTCCTGCACGCCGCGGTCGCACCGCACCCTCACACAGTCGCTCCTGCATGCCGCAAACCCAACCAAGGGAACGCACCCTCACTGACACGTGTTGTCGCATGTGAACAAACCAAAATCAGCCATCCTATCGCTGACACATAATTTTTGTTCATAGAGTATTTTATCCAACCATATGTTGGGGAGTATCCGTACGGCCCGTGCGGTGGTCTGTTGGGGAAGAAGAAGAGGTGAGGAAGAAGGAAAGAAGGGTTAGGAGACGTAGGATATTCATCCAACCGCCTGAAATGGTAGACTGACACAAGTCAGGCGACTTGTATAACAAATATATGTTTTTACACAGCAAAAGATCCATAAAAACAACAACATAAAGAAAAACTATCACTGCTCGCGGAAAGAGGCGGCCTCGTCGTCTTTGGCTGCCGACGTGTGTCTCCGCACCGTGGTTGTCCTCGGCCCCCAGCTACTCGTTCAAGCGGAGTGTGCGGGCGCTCTGCACGGACAAGAGCACAGCCCAGTTCAAGTCGAGGACGTCCGGTTCCGCCTGCAGGAGGGCCTCGATGGCAGCGGCATCCGCGCGCTCCGCGTCGAGTCGAGCCTCCGCCGCCCGGTTCAAGTCCAGGACGTCCGGTTCCGCCTGCAGGAGGGCGTCGATGAGAGCGGCATCCGCGTGCTCTGCGTCGAGTCGAGCCTCTGCCGCCCGGTTCAAGTCCAGGACGTCCGATTCCGCCTGCAGGAGGGCCTCGATGGCAGCAGCATCCGCGCGCTCCGCCTCAAGTTGAGCCTCCGCCGCCCAGTTCACATCCACGACATCCGGTTCCGCCTGCAGGAGAGCCTCGATGGCAGCGGCATGCGCGCGTTCCGCGTCGAGTTGAGCCTCTGCCTCCCGGTCCTCCTTTAGTATCGCCATGTTAAACCACTGGTCCGCCTGCACCATGGGGGACTCAGACGCTGGCACGAAGTCGACGTCCATCGTCTCATACCCATCGGGGGCCTTCTGCGCCGCGACTTCCGCCATGAACATCTGATCCGCTTCCTCCTCCTCGTAGCTTGGCTCCAGAGAACTCGGGGATTGGCCCGCCGCAAAGCAAGCTTGGGAACGGAGGTCTGTGGCGCCGACCGCCGCTGCAATTTCTGCGCGGCGCTCCGGCGTCAGCATCTTGTAGTAAGTGATCTTGCGGCGCACCATGGCTTTCCGGCGAAGTAGGGGACGCTTGATGCGGGCTAGGGGATCGAAAGGTGGGGCAATGGGCTAGAGATTTGGTGTGGTTTTAGGGTAGTGGCTGGCGTAGGCCGAGCAACGAAGGTTCTGGTGTGAATAGTGGTTCCGGTGACGACCGGTCAATCGGTTTTGACTGTACATCGCTCTTGTCGCGTTCGCGTTGCAGCCCGGCACGCTGGACCCTCCACGTCGCTCACCGAATGGAACGTGCTTCGCCTTGCATTTTTGCTCGCTTGTGGGACCGCAGTTGAGAGCAAACCGACGTCCCTCCCCCTCCCCCGCCCGCGTCATTTATTATACCACCACTCCCTCCGTTTTATGCGAAGTAATAAAAACAGAGGGAGTATACTACGGATGAGGATCCCCTGACGTGGCCGAACCCATTGAGTAACTGACATGTGGGGCCTAGCAAGCATGGGGTCCGCCAGTAAGTGATCGAAAGGGAAGATAAGGCAGGGATACATACGTCAGAGGATCCACTTCCATTGTACTACTTTGACCAAATGTTAGAGTAATAATATATGACATGCAACTTACACAAATGTTAGAGTAATAATATATGACATGCAACTTACACAAAGCATACAGGGTCTAATGCGTTTTTCGAGGCTAACTTTGACCAAATGTTAGAGTAATAATATATGACATGCAACTTACACAAAGCATACGGTCAAATTCGTATGTGAAAGGAGTTTCCAATGATATAATTTTCACATTATACATCTCATGTACTATTAATCTTGTAAATAGTCAAATTGGAAACCATCTCGAGTACAAATCTAGGAGTACGTACGAATCTAACAATATTGATTGGGCGTTGTTGAATGTTGATACCTTTTTTTATCAAAGTAGAGATACTTCGACTACACATAAAACTTATATGTAAACTAGAAAGGATAGGGGGAGTATATTGTACGTTCAAAAAACAAAACGAACATTGAATACCCTTTATATATGATTTGCGGATGCTATGATCCGGTTCAAAATTTTGAATCCGCCTTAGGTATCACGTGCCCCCACTCGTTCCCTCTCGATTTCATCTCGGGGTCCGGAGATCTATTGAAAGAGGACTAGGGTGGGTACATGCGAATGGTACTCGGCGGAATGTTCAAATGAGGCATGCGGGAGGATGGACTCGACTGGAGGGCGACATGATTGATGGAGAAGAGGGTTGGAGAGGAATGAGAAATAAGCAAATGCCACATGATTATACTTGAGCGGCTCAAATAAACAATAAGTTGTCTCGCTTGGCCTACATAGTGAAAGGCCTAATGCGCAACGCGGAGCAGTGACGCTCGAATATGGCCGGGAAAACAGGGAAACCGACATGTGGGGCACACCCGTCGGGACGACGTAGCGCAGACTAGTCCAATGGAGGAGCTGGCCCACGACCTCCTCGCCACCGACAACCGTTCATGTGGGTCGTTGGGGCCAACAACGGGGCGCAGCTCCAGCACCGCCTCTGGACACGGCGACCGCGGTGAGCGACACGCTCATATCGTCGCTAGACACGGTCGGTTTCAGTGTGCCGAGGGTGGCGTTAGTGCTGTGGCACGACCAACGGTATCTTTGGTTTGTGCCCAAGGTTGCCCCATCAAAGCATTGGGTAGCCAAAAGTTTGGTTGAGGTATTGGTTGCCCATGATTTGGCCGACATTGGCAAGAAAAATGAACTAGAGTTGGCTAGAGTTCATTGGCATGCCAAAGAAATGGCAACCATCCAAACAAAGACCAATCTTTGGGTCATGACCAAAATTTTGGTTGAGGTATTGGTTGCCCATGATTTGGCCGACATTGGCAAGAAAAATGAACTAGAGTTGGCTAGAGTTCATTGGCATGCCAAAAAAATGGCAACCATCCAAACAAAGACCAAGCTTTGGGTCATGACCAAAATTTTGGTAAGGTGCACTTTGGCCACCATCCAAACACACCCCAACACCCGGCTCGTCGAGGATGCACGGGGCGCCGCGACGCGTCCGCGGAGTGGTGTAGCGCGGCCAACTGCATCCTCTGGACCTGAGACCATGCCGGGTCGTCTTGCTTTTTAAATGACATGCGGGGATCGCATGTGAGCAAAGGGCATCTCCAACGCTGCCACGACCGCAGCTGACTACCCTGGCACACCAAAACCCTCGTCCCTCGCGCAGTCTCGTGGTGCGTTCCCAGCCGGCGCCAGCTGCCCGCATTCATGCCGTCTGTTCGTATGTCGTCGTTGAGAGGCTCGATGCCCGAGGAACCAACTCCGGCGACTTAATGACGCACCCGGACGCTTGGCCTCACTAGAACGCGCTACTTAAAGCGGCAACGCCCAGCTAACCTCCACACCATAGCGCATCGTCCTCCTACCTGGCACAACATCCGCCATGACCGCAAGTGCGAACACTCTGCGGGAGAGCTTGTCTTCGGGGATGAAGCTCGAGGTCGCCGCCCTCGCTCAAGTCGCCTCTCGCGACGCAATAGCGGCGTAGCCGGACGCGGACGCGACCGCACAAGCGGTGGCCACGCTGGCGGCCGATGACGGGAGCACCGTCAGCCACGCGTCCTACTTGCCGCCGTCCAACGTCCGGCACCGCTGAGGTCGGGGACTCCTCCGAGGATGAGTAGGGCATGGGAGGCGGCAGGGCATGGTGTGCCAACTGGCCGGTCCGTATCCCGCGTTCTACTCTTCCTCGCCGGAGACCGCACCTCCACTTCACGGGTCTTGAACCCCGCCCCCGTACATAGAGATCGCAGATGGAGGACGTCGGTCGCCACCATAGAATAGGTTTAGGGTCGGGTTTCTTTTATTTTTCTGTCCTATAAAAGTTTGAAATATAATGAAAATCTGCCGTGTTTGCATTAATCTCGGCCGGTGTATATGAACTTTCACAATAATATACATATTATAGGAGTACTAGCAAGATGCCCGTGCGTTGCACGGAAGATCAAGATCTTGTGGGAGAAAAGGATGGACGAGGGGAAGCCTTATCTGCAAATGTGGAGAGGAGTGCGGGTAAATTGTCATAGTTTCCTTCCTATCCGTTAGATATAGATCGGACGGCCTATATTGCAGGATGACAGGCACACCATCATCACCAACTCTGCTTTTTATTGAACCGAGACAAATCTAACATGCGAAGTAAAATAAACACATAGGGTCTATACATACACAAATTATCTTAGGCACTCCAATAGTACGTCCACTACACATTCACGCATTTCACATCTTTCTACATCTACGGGAACCTACGAAAGGGTTAACGTAAATTGCCTCTCTCTCTCCTCCCCTGATTTTCATGGTGGTGGGCCCCTCCCTCCCCCTATCTACGATCAATAGCTCACAAGTTTCACATTATGTTAATTACGTAACTGGGATTATGTAGGTGTAGCATTACTTGTCCTAAAAAACCCAACTAAGCCAACCTCCCAGCATATTGTTGGGAATCGTAGCATAATTTAAAATTTTCCTACGTTCACCAAGATGCATCTATGGAGTCTACAAGCAACGAGGGGAAAGGAGTGCATCTACATACCCTTGTAGATCGCGAGCGGAAGCGTTCCAATGAACGTGGATGACGGAGTCGTACTCGCCGTGATCCAAATCACCGATGACCGAGTGCCGAACGGACGGCACCTCCGCGTTCAACACACGTACGGTGCAGCGACGTCTCCTCCTTCTTGATCCAGCAAGGGGGACGGAGAGGTTGATGGAGATCCAGCAGCACGACGGCGTGGTGGTGGATGTAGCGGGTCTCCGGCAGGGCTTCGCCAAGCTTCTGCGAGAGAGAGAGAGAGGTGTTGCAGGGGAGGAGGGAGGCGCCCTAGGCTGTGTGTTGCTGCCCTCCCTCCCCCCCACTATTTATAGGACCCCTGGGGGGCGCCAGCCCTTGGGAGATCAGATCTCCAAGGGGGGCGGCGGCCAAGTGGGGGGAAGGGGGTGCCTTGCCCCCCAAGGCAAGGGGGAAAGCCCCCCCCCAAGGGTTCCCAACCCTAGGCGCATGGGGGGAGGCCCAAGGGGGGCACCCCAGCCCACTAAGGGCTGGTTCCCTTCCACTTTCAGCCCATGGGGCCCTCCGGCATAGGTGGCCCCACCCGGTGGACCCCCGGGACCCTTCCGATGGTCCCGGTACAATACCGGTAACTCCCGAAACTTTCCCGGTGGCCGAAACTTGACTTCCTATATATAATTCTTCACCTCCGGACCATTCCGGAACCTCTCGTGACGTCCGGGATCTCATCCGGGACTCCGAACAACTTTCGGGTTTCCGCATACATATATCTCTACAACCCTAGCGTCACCGAACCTTAAGTGTGTAGACCCTACGGGTTCGGGAGACATGCAGACATGACCGAGACGCCTCTCCGGTCAATAACCAACAGCGGGATCTGCATACCCATGTTGGCTCCCACATGTTCCATGATGATCTCATTGGATGAACCACGGTGTCGAGGATTCAATCAATCCGTATGCAATTCCCTTTGTCAATCGGTATGTTACTTGCCCGAGATTCGATCGTCGGTATCCCAATACCTTGTTCAATCTCGTTACCGGCAAGTCTCTTTACTCGTACCGCAATGCATGATCCCGTGACTAACGCCTTAGTCACATTGAGCTCATTATGATGATGCATTACCGAGTGGGCCCAGAGATACCTCTCCGTCACACGGAGTGACAAATCCCAGTCTCGATCCGTGCCAACCCAACAGACACTTTCGGAGATACCCGTAGTGCACCTTTATAGTCACCCAGTTACATTGTGACGTTTGGCACACCCAAAGCACTCCTACGGTATCCGGGAGTTGCACGATCTCATGGTCTAAGGAAAAGATACTTGACATTGGAAAAGCTCTAGCAAACGAAACTACACGATCTTTTATGCTATGCTTAGGATTGGGTCTTGTCCATCACATCATTCTCCTAATGATGTGATCCCGTTATCAATGACATCCAATGTCCATAGTCAGGAAACCATGACTATCTGTTGATCAACGAGCTAGTCAACTAGAGGCTTACTAGGGACAGGTTGTGGTCTATGTATTCACACATGTATTACGATTTCCGGACAATACAATTATAGCATGAATAATAGACAATTATCATGAACAAAGAAATATAATAATAACCATTTATTATTGCCTCTAGGGCATATTTCCAACAGTCTCCCACTTGCACTAGAGTCAATAATCTAGTTCACATCACCATGTGATTAACACTCACTGGTCACATCACCATGTGACCAACATCTAAAGAGTTTACTAGAGTCAACAATCTAGTTCACATCACTATGTGATTATCACTCAATGTGTTCTGGTTTGGTCATGTTATGCTTGTGAGAGAGGTTATTAGTCAACGGGTCTGAACCTTTCAGAACCGTGTGCTT
Source organism: Aegilops tauschii subsp. strangulata (assembly GCF_002575655.3). Taxonomy (NCBI): domain Eukaryota; kingdom Viridiplantae; phylum Streptophyta; class Magnoliopsida; order Poales; family Poaceae; genus Aegilops; species Aegilops tauschii. The sequence continues at coordinate 371,826,615 of NC_053036.3, forward strand.
TACGAATATCTATGTCATCTTGTGGATGCTACCACGCGCTATTTGGAGCCATTTCAAATAATTGCTCTACTATACGAATCCGGTTTACTACTCAGAGTCATCCGGATAAGTGTCAAAGTTCGCATCGACGTAACCCTTTACGACGAACTCCTTTCCACCTCCATAATCGAGAAAATTCCTTAATCCACTAGGTACTAAGGATAAGTTCGACCGCTGTCATGAGATCCTTTCCCGGATCACCATTGTACCCTCTTGACCAACTCATGGCAAGGCACACTACATGTGCGGTACACATCATAGCATACTATAGAGCCTACGTCTAAAGCATAGGGGACGACCTTCGTCCTTTCTCTATCTTCTGCTGTGGTCAGGTCTTGAGTCTCACTCAATACTCACACCTTGTAACACAGCCAAGAACTCCTTCTTTGCTGATCTATTTTGAACTCTTTCAAAATCATGTCAAGGTGTGCTGTCTTTTGAAAGTATCATCAGGCGTCTTGATCTATCTCTATGGATCTTGATGCCCAATATGTAAGCAGCTCTATCCAGGTCTTCCTTTGAAAAACTCCTTTCAAACAACCCTTTATGCTTTCCAGAAATTTTACATCATTTCGGATCAACAATATGTCATTCACATATACTTATCAGAAATGTTGTAGCGCTCCCACTCACTTTATTATAAATACAAGTTTCTAACAAACTTTGTATAAACCCAAAAACTTTGATCACTCCATCAAAGCGTATATTCTGACTCCGAGATGCTTGCTCTAGTCCATGGAAGGATCACTGGAGCTAGCATACCTTTTAGCATCCTTAGGATCGACAAAACCTTTCTGATTGTATCACATACAACCTTTCCTTACGAAAACTGGTAAGGAAACTTGTTTTGACATCCATCTGCCAGATTTCATAAATGCAGCTAATGCTAACATGATTCCGACGGACTTAAGCATCGCTACGGATGAGAAAATCTCATCGTAGTCAACTCCTTGAACTTGTGAAAATACTCTTTGCCACAAGTCGAGCTTCATAGACGGTAACATTACCGTCCATGTCCGTCTTCTTCTTAAAGATCCATTTATCTCAATGGCTTGCCGATCATCGGGCAAGTTCACCAAAGTCCATGCTTTGTTCTGATACATGGATTCTATCTCGGATTTCATGGCCTCGAGCCATTCGTCGAAATATGGGCCCACCATCGCTTCTCCATAGCTCGTAGGTTCATTGTTGTCTAGCAACATGACTTCCAAGACAGGATCACGCATTACTCTGAAGTAGTGCGCATCCTCGTCGTCCTACGAGGTTTGGTAGTGACTTGATCCGAAGTTTCATGATCACTATCATAGGCTTCCACTTCAATTGGTGTAGGTGCCACAGGAATAACTTCCTGTGCCCTGCTACACACTAGTTGAAGCGACGGTTCAATAACCTTATCAAGTCTCCACCATCCTCCCACTCAATTCTTTCGAGAGAAACTTTTCCTCGAGAAAGGACTCGTTTCTAGAAGCAATTACTTTTGCTTCCAGATCTGAAATAGGAGGTATACCCAACTGTTTTGGGGTATTCTATGAAGATGCATTTATCCGCTTTGGGTTCGAGCTTATCAGCCTGAAACTTTTTCACATAAGCATCGCAGCCCCAAACTTTTAAGAAACAACAACTTAGGTTTCTATAAACGGTGTCGTCTCAACGGAATTGCGTGGTGCCCCTTTTAAAGTGAATGCGGTTGTCTCTAATGCCTAACCCATAAACGATAGTGGTAATTTGATAAGAAACATCATGGTATGCACCATATCCAATAGGGTGCAGTTATGATGTTCGGACACACCATCACACTATGGTGTTCCAGGCGGTATTAATTGTGAAACACTTTCCACAATGTCTCAATTGTGTGCCAAACTCATATCTCAGATACTCATCTCTATGATCATATCACAGACATTTTATCCTCTTGTCACGACGATCTTCAACTTCACTCTGAAATTACTTGAACCTTTCAATAATTCAGACTAGTGTTTCATCAAGTAAATACACTCAGCATCTACTCAAATCATCTGTGAAGTAAGAACATAACGATATCCACTGCATGCCTCAGCACTCATTGGATTGCGTACATCAAAATGTATTACTTCCAATAAGTTGCTCTTGTTCCATCTCACTGAAAACGAGGACTTTCAGTCATTTTGCCCATGTGGTATGATTTGCATGTCTCAAGTGATTCATAATCAAGTGAGTCCAAACGATCCATCTGTATGGAGTTTCTTCATGCATATATACCAATAGACATGGTTCGCATGTCTCAATCTTTTCAAAAATGAGTGAGTCCAAAGATCCACCTACATGGAGCTTCTTCCTGCGTTCTACACCAATATGACTCAAGTGGCAGTGCCACAAGTATGTGGTACTATCATTACTATCTTATATCTTTTTGGTATGAACATGTGTATCACTACGATTGAGATTCATTTTAGGTGCAAGACCATTGAAGGTATTATTCAAATAAACAGAGTAACCATTATTCTCCTTAAATGAATAACCGTTTTGAGGTAAACATAATCCAATCATGTTCAACGCAAACACCAAATCTCGATGGTAGAGGGAGCATGCGATGCTTGATCACATCAACCTTGGAAACACTTCCAACACATATCGTCATCTCACCTTTAGCTAGTCTCCATTTATTCCGCAGCTTTATTTCGAGTTACTAACACTTAGCAACCGAACCGGTATCTAATACCCTGGTGCTGCTAGGAGTACTAGTAAAGTACACATTCATATAACGTATATCCAATATACTACTGTCGACCTTGCCTGCCTTCTCATCTACCAAGTATCTAGGGTAGTACTGCTTCAGTGTCCGTTCCTCTCATTACAGAAGCACTTAGTCTCGGGTTTGGGTTCAACCTTGGGATTCTTCACTAGAGCAGCAAACGACTTGCTGTTTCATGAAGTATCCCTTTTGCCCTTGCCCTTCTTAAACTAGTGGTTTTACTAACCATCAACAATTGATGCTCCTTCTTGATTTCTACTCTCGTGGTGTCAAACATTGCGAATAGCTCAAGGATCATCATAACTATCCTTGATATGTTATAGTTCATCACGAAGCTCTACTAGCTTGGTGGCAGTGACTATGGAGAACTATCACTATCTCATCTGGGAGATTAACTCCCACTCGATTCAAGCGATTGTGGCACTCAGAGAATCTGAGCACACGCTCAACGATTGAGCTTTCCTCCCTTAGTTTGCAGGCTTAAGAAACTTGTCAGAGGTCTCATACCTCTTGACGTGGGCACTGGTCTGAAATCCCAATTTCAGTCTTCGGAACATCTCACATGTTCTGCGACGTTTCAAAAATGTCTTTGGTGCCTCAATTCTAAACCGCACTGAACTATCACGTAGTCATCAAAACGTGTATGTCAGATGTTTCGTAACATCTACAGACGACGCTGAGGTTCAGCACACCAAGCGGTGCATTAAGGACATAAGCCTTCTGTGCAGCAATGAGGACAATCCTCAGTTTACGGACCCAGTCCGCATAATTGCTACTACCAACTTTCAACTAAATTTTCTCTAGGAACATATCTTAACCAGTAGAACTAAAGCGCAAGCTATGACATAATTTGCAAATACCTTATTTTTGACTATGTTCATGATAATGAAGTTCATCTGATTATGAACTCCCACTCAGATAGACATCCCTCTAGTCATCTAAGTGAAACATGATCCGAGTTTAACTAGGCCGTGTCCGATCATCACGTGAGACGGACTAGTCAAGATCGGTGAACATCTCCATGTTGATCGTATCTTCTATACGACTCATGCTCGACCTTTCGGTCCTCCGTGTTCCGAGGCCATGTCTGTACATGCTAGGCTCGTCAAGTCAACCTAACTGTATTGCGTGTGTTCCGAGGCCATGTCTGCACATGCTAGGCTCGTCAACACCCGTTGTATTCGAACGTTAGAATCTATCACACCCGATCATCACGTGGTGCTTCGAAACAACGAACCTTCGCAACGGTGCACAGTTAGGGTGAACACTTTCTTGAAATTATTATAAGGGATCATCCTACTTGCTACCGTCGTTCTAAGCAAATAAGATGCAAAAACATGATAAACATCACATGCAATCAAATAGTGACATGATATGGCCAATATCATTATGCTCCTTTGATCTCCATCTTCGGGGCATCATGATCATCTTCCTCACCGGCATGACACCATGATCTCCATCATCATGATCTCCATCATTGTGTCTTCATGAAGTCGTCACGCCAACGATTACTTCTACTTCTATGGCTAACGCGTTTAGCAATAAAGTAAAGTAATTTACATGGCGTTATTCAATGACACGCAGGTCATACAAAATAATAAAGACAACTCCTATGGCTCCTGCCGGTTGTCATACTCATCGACATGCAAGTCGTGATTCCTATTACAAGAATATGATCAATCTCATACATCACATATATCATTCATCACATCTTCTGGCCATATCACATCACATAGCACTTGCTGCAAAAACAAGTTAGACGTCCTCTAATTGTTGTTGCAAGTTTTTACGTGGTTTGTAGGTTTCTAGCAAGAACGTTTCTTACCTACGTATGACCACAACGTGATTTGCCAATTTCTATTTACCCTTCATAAGGACCCTTTTCATCGAATCTGTTCCGACTAAAGTAGGAGAGACAGACACCCGCTAGCCACCTTATGCATCTAGTGCATGTCAGTCGGTGGAACCTGTCTCACGTAAGTGTACGTGTAAGGTCGGTCTGGGCCGCTTCATCCTACAATGCCGCCGAAACAAGAAAAGACTAGTAGCGGCAAGAAGAATTGGCAAACTCAACACCCACAACTGCTTTGTGTTCTACTCGTGCATAGTAACTACGCATAGACCTGGCTCATGATGCCACTGTTGGGAATCGTAGCATAATTTAAAATTTTCCTACGTTCACCAAGATGCATCTATGGAGTCTACTAGCAACGAGGGGAAAGGAGTGCATCTACATACCCTTGTAGATCACGAGCGGAAGCGTTCCAATGAACGTGGATGACGGAGTCGTACTCGCCGTGATCCAAATCACCGATGACCGAGTGCCGAACGGACGGCACCTCCGCGTTCAACACACGTACGGTGCAGCGACGTCTCCTCCTTATTGATCCAGCAAGGGGGAAGGAGAGGTTGATGGAGATCCAGCAGCACGACGGCGTGGTGGTGGATGTAGCGGGTCTCCGGCAGGGCTTCGCCAAGCTTCTGCGAGAGAGAGAGAGGTGTTGCAGGGGAGGAGGGAGGCGCCCAAGGCTGTGTGTTGCTGCCCTCCCTCCCCCCCACTATTTATAGGACCCCTGGGGGGGCGCCAGCCCTTGGGAGATCAGATCTCCAAGGGGGGCGGCGGCCAAGTGGGGGGAAGGGGGTGCCTTGCCCCCAAGGCAAGGGGGAAAGCCCCCCCTAGGGTTCCCAACCCTAGGCGCATGGGGGGAGGCCCAAGGGGGGCGCCCCAGCCCACCAAGGGCTGGTTCCCTTCCACTTTCAGCCCATGGGGCCCTCCGGGATAGGTGGCCCCACCCGGTGGACCCCCGGGACCCTTCCGGTGGTCCCGGTACAATACCGGTAACTCCCGAAACTTTCCCGGTGGCCGAAACTTGACTTCCTATATATAATTCTTCACCTCCTGACCATTCCGGAACCTCTCGTGACGTCCGGGATCTCATCCGGGACTCCGAACAACTTTCGGGTTTCCGCATACATATATCTCTACAACCCTAGCCTCACCGAACCTTAAGTGTGTAGACCCTACGGGTTCGGGAGACATGCAGACATGACCGAGACGCCTCTCCGGTCAATAACCAACAGCGGGATCTGGATACCCATGTTGGCTCCCACATGTTCCACGATGATCTCATCGGATGAACCACGGTGTCGAGGATTCAATCAATCCGTATGCAATTCCCTTTGTCAATCGGTATGTTACTTGCCCGAGATTCGATCGTCGGTATCCCAATACCTTGTTCAATCTCGTTACCGGCAAGTCTCTTTACTCGTACCGCAATGCATGATCCCGTGACTAACGCCTTAGTCACATTGAGCTCATTATGATGATGCATTACCGAGTGGGCCCAGAGATACCTCTCCGTCACACGGAGTGACAAATCCCAGTCTCGATCCGTGCCAACCCAACAGACACTTTCGGAGATACCCGTAGTGCACCTTTATAGTCACCCAGTTACATTGTGACGTTTGGCACACCCAAAGCACTCCTACGGTATCCGGGAGTTGCATGATCTCATGGTCTAAGGAAAAGATACTTGACATTGGAAAAGCTCTAGCAAACGAAACTACACGATCTTTTATGCTATGCTTAGGATTGGGTCTTGTCCATCACATCATTCTCCTAATGATGTGATCCCGTTATCAATGACATCCAATGTCCATAGTCAGGAAACCATGACTATCTGTTGATCAACGAGCTAGTCAACTAGAGGCTTACTAGGGACAGGTTGTGGTCTATGTATTCACACATGTATTACGATTTCCGGACAATACAATTATAGCATGAATAATAGACAATTATCATGAACAAAGAAATATAATAATAACCATTTATTATTGCCTCTAGGGCATATTTCCAACACATATCACGCGGGAAAAGACCCGGTCGCGCCGTTTTAGTCGGGATTACCGGATTACTAGTAGTAGTATCGATGGATCACGCGAAGCAACAAATTTTTTTTTAGGGGGCGAAGCACCTAGTTTAAAAGGAAAAAAGGCGGTACACTCACAGCACTCCTGTCGCGGTCGCATTGCACCCCACACATGTTCGGTCCTGCACACAGCTCACGCAAACGTAATGTGCTTCGGCTTGCCTCTTCACTGACACGTGGGACTGCACTTGGAGAAACCGACCATGCGCCAAACTCCCCCCGCCCACCGCGCGAAAATCCTCCCCCCCCCCAGACCCAAAAATTCCCCCCAAATCCGATTCAACCGCCCTTCGGCCAACTAGCCAATAATATTCCCCAAACCCCCTCCCCCCTGTCCCCCTCCAGTCCATTCGCTCCGCCAAAGCCGCCCTCCCCGCCACGCCGATATGTCGGCGCCACGTTTCGGCGATCCTCTCGCTCCCACAGTACGCTCTCGTAGACTGCCGTCCTCTAGCCGCCGCCACCTCTGGCTACGTTCTTGTGGAAGGGCACGGCGGTCAGCGCCGCCACCACTGGCGACGTTCGTGTGGAGACGCACGGCGGTCAGCTTCTCCCACGGTACGCGCATTCTAGACTGAGGCCCCGTTCATGTCGGTGTAGCGCTGAATGTTAGCTGATAGACGCTGTTAATCTCAGTGTTTGCCGAAGTAGTTTACTGTCAATATGCTCTGCTTAAGAAGCTTCCTTGCCCTGTTCTGCAATCAATCTGCTTAGCTGAGATGGCATGCCAAGGCCGATTAGTTGCTAAAATATCCTGCCATATATTTATTGTGACGTAGATTGCCATGGTCTAGTAGCCAATCTGTTAGGTGAAATAGCTCTACACCGTTTTATACTCGATCTTTGTTGCTGCGATGGCCTTTGATTGTTCGATGGCTGTGTGCTCCGCCTCATTGACTGCTGAAACAGCCTGCCATAATTTGGCACTCAAATCTTTTTGCTGAATTAGCTTTACATATATTTCGTTACTTAGATCTGCTCGTCCAAATATCTTGCCATAGCTTTAGACATCGACCTAGGTATTTTTTCTGGACTTCATAAAAAAGCATATATGTTTTTCCTATAATATCTAGTAGAAGAACTAATTTGTATGTCTAACAGATGGACAGGACTTGGATAACTTCTGCTCAAAGATTCTCCGCTGCATATGTCGAGGGGGTTGAAAACTTCATGAACTTTATCAGAGCTGAGTACGCTGGTCCGAAATCAGATGTGCTCTGCCCGTGTAGCAGTTGTATGAATTCAGTTACAAGACCCCAGTCAACTGTGCAAAATCATCTACACTTGTACGGGATGTCGGTCACACATACTAGGTGGGTTCATCATGGTGAAGCTGTGAACGTCAATGTTATTGACTACGTGGAAGCAGCAGATCACCATCTTGATCTGCCTGATGCTAAGGTGGAAGAGGAGGAGGAGGTGGTGGTGGCGGAGCCAGTGAGTTTGACCAACATTGAAACAATGCTACGAAATGCTCGTGCATTCCGTGAACTTTCACCTGCAGAAGAAAAACGGTGGGCCCGCATGTTGGAACAATGCAACGTTGTTGTCACCCCAGGAAATAAGCTGTCAGTATTCTCAGCTATGGTCACCTTTCTTCAGGTGAAGACATCTGAGCGGATGACCAACAAATCATTCTATGCGATGTTGGCTGCTTTCCGCGAATCTTCCCCAGATGCGTCTGAGCTGCCACACACCTACAGTAAAATGAAGAATTTCCTTCGTGCAGTTGGAATTGGATATGATATGATCCATGTTTGTAAGAATAATTGTGTTCTGTTCCGGAAGGATTATGCCAACTTAAGTGAATGCCCGAAATGCAAATCATCAAGATGGAAAGATGGCGATGCTGTGAAGAGGATTCCTCATAATGTTCTGAGACATTTTCCAATTATACCAAGATTGCAGAGGTTGTTTCATGATGCTGAAACAAGAGAGGGTGTATTGTGGCATTCTAGGAACCAGGAGTACAGAGATCAGAATGTAATGAGCCATCCATCTCATGGTAGTGAGTGGAAAAGCTTCAATGATAAACACAAAGAGTTTGCTGCTGACCTGAGACACATTAGACTTGGCTTAGCTTCAGATGGATTTAACCCATTTGGCCACCAGAGCGCCACATATAGCATGTGTCCAGTTCTTGTTATCCCTTACAACATGCCTCCAAATGTCTGCACCAAAGAATCAAACTACATGATGGCCTTGCTCATCCCAGGTCCAAAAAGTCGTGGAAAGGATTTTGATTTGTTCATGGAGCCTCTTGTGGAGGAACTTCAACAGCTATGGAAGGGTGTTCTCACTCGAGACCTATATAGCAGCCCACCAGCTGATTTCTTTCTGCGCGCTGTTATAATTTGGTGCATCCATGATTATCCAGCTTTGGGCACTATGTCAGGGCGAACGACACATGGTTACAATGCATGTGTTCGCTGTGACAGGAATCCGCTGTCATACGCAATACTTAGCAAGATCTGTTACATTGGACACCGCCGTTTCCTTGCCAAGGACAAGCCGCATCCTAGAAAATACCGAAGACATGTGTTCAATGCAAAGCATGAAAACCGTGATGCACCAAAGAGGCTCACCGCCGATGAGTTGCAAGTGGAATTAGAGAAGGTCAGGCATATTACACCAGGAAACCATCCTGGTAATGGTAGCGGGAAAAGGAAGCGTGGCAGGGTAGAAGAGAGATTATTGTTTACCCGCAGGTCCACTTTGTGGGACTTGGAGTATTGGAAAGATTTGGATCTGCGGCATAATCTTGATGTGATGCACATCGAGAAAAATATATGTGACAGCATTATCGGCACACTTCTTAATATTGAAGGCAAGACGAAAGATACCTTAAATCTAGGATTGATTTGACACACCTGGGTATCAGAAAGGATTTGCAGGTGCAAGATGAAGGTAAACCATGGGATATGGCACCAGTTGTGTACGTCTTGGACAAGGTAAAAAGAAAAGAATTCTGCGAGGTCCTGTCACGTGTGAGATTCCCACATGGATTTGCTTCCAACCCTGAAAGGAGAGTCAGTGCAGATGGAAACAAGGTACAAGGGTTGAAAACTCATGACTGCCACGTCCTATTTCAAAGGGTTTTACCTGTTATCCTTAGAGGATTGGGCCGCCCTGACTTATACAGAGCAGTTGCAGAGTTGGGACAATTCATCAGGGAACTCTGCAGTAGGAATATCAGGATAGATGCTTTGGAGCGTCTTAGAGACAAGATACCAACTATCCTATGCGACCTTGAGAAGATATATCCTCCAGCCTTCTTTGATGTGATGGTGCATTTGGCTGTTCATCTACCTGATGAGGCACTACTTAGAGGTCCAATACAGTATGGCTGGATGTACCCTATTGAAAGGCGGCTAGGCACTTTCAAGGGCTATGTTAGGAACAGAGCTAGACCCGAGGGCTCCATTGCGGAGGCCTACATTGCTACAGAAGCGTTGACATTCTGCTCAAAATACATTGAAACAGCTGATCAGCTTAGCAAAGAGGTGGGTGAAGACAATCCCGGGCTCAATGTTTTCGATTATTCTGTTCGAGTTACATGGAAGAGTCGACAAGAGGACAAACCTAAAGATTTGGACAAAATGGTTAGGTATGTGTTGAATAACTGTCCTGAGATACTACCTTATATCAAGTAAGTGCAGTACTGCAGCTTATACATCGTAATCTACTAAACTTGCAGCACATTCTTATATATTTAGATGTTTGACGCGATCACTATGTTGTGCAGCATCTACAAAGAGGAGTTACTGCGCAAAATCCAAGAAACATTGACAAATTGGTTATGGCAGGATTTGCGAAATGGTTCAAGAACCATGTAAGCTTTTGAAGTGCACTGTCAGTTTTTTTAATATATTGAGTACATAAGATGATCAGCTTGTCTATTTTCTAACCATAGGTTAAGAAGACGCGGGAGGATGGGCAGGCAGTTGATGATGCCCTTTACTCACTAGCAATGGGTCCTGATACTCGGGTAAGACATTATGAATCTTGCGTTGTTGGAGATGTGCGCTACAACACCCTTGCACGAGACGAAGGCAGGAAGACACAAAACAGTGCCATCATGAGCACGGATACGTATGACAAAGAGACAACTGAAATGTATGCTAACATAACAGACATTGTTCAGTTGCAGTATGTCTCCAGTTTTGAGGATCATCGGTGTGTGGTTCTGTTGTGCTGTCGTTGGTATAACCTGTTTTCCAGGATCGCAAAACCCAGAGCTGATGATTATTTCAAATCCATCAATGTCAAGGCGGCGTACCAGACCAACGAGCCTTTTATTTTGGCAAATCAAGCAACACAGATATTTTCTTGGAAGACACATTTGCATGTAGCGATGACTGGAGAGTATTGCAAAGGTTTGAGCAGCGGAATTCGTTTAATGAAGTTGCACAACAAGATGATGCTTACACTGCTCCTGATGTACAAGATAACACAAATGTTCCTAATATCTTTGAGAACCATCACATCAATGACGCCGGCGAAAAGATTGCCTGTCGTGCTGTGGACATACAAGAGTTGATCAAGAAGAAGCCAACGTTCGAGGACGTTGAGGATGAAGAAGAAGATGACACCGTGGGGAATTACGATTCAGACTGATACACATGGCGAAGATGTTGACGCTGCTACTGCGGATGATGATTACATTGCTTTTGTCGTATTTGCCTGTCAGAAGACGTTTTTTATCTACTATGTGAAATTGTGTTTGCTATGACAACTGAAACCTGATGAACATGTTGTTTAGTATTTTGCTGTGAGAACATCACTTGTTATGTATGCTGATTTGTGTTTGGTGATTGTATGACAAGTAAAACATGATGACATTGTTGTTTAGCTGTACTCATGTTTGGCTGTGAAACTTGAATTTGATGACATAGTTTGCTGTTGGACTGCAATTTGCTCGGCGTCTTCGAATGAGAACAAAGCTGACCCGACAGGGTCTCTGCTATTTATTTATTTATATGAGCAAAAGGGGATACCCCCTGATTTCCATTAATAGAGATCATTAGATGTTCACAACACTACGCCCAGCCTGCTACACAGGTGTCATTCATTACTAGTTTCAGCAAAGTGCTCATGTCATAGCCACTGAATACATCACGAGTGCTACATACACTGCAAACAAAGAGACAATCATCCTACAGAGCACATCGATTTTGCCCATTATCTTCACAAGCTCTTTCATCTCCTCATTGCTGTCAAGGCCGTTCAGCAGCTGTTGCTTGGCCATGATCAGAGGAACTGCATCTTTAACCTTCTGCTCTGCATCTTCCTCTTCTGCCGTTCCTTCAGTTACTTGTCCAACACCCCAACCTGCTGGTATTGGGATTCCTCGGCTAACCAAATAATCAGCGTACTTGCATTCCCCCACATCAGCAACTTCCCAGAAATACAAATCACACGAATCTTCCCTTTTCTGCACGAATCAAATTGGAAGATCATCAACCAAACTATTAAAAAAATCAGCAACTGAAAGCAGCAGAACAACACTTAAGCATATTATTACCCCATGATTCGGGCATTTGTAGAAGACTCGGCCAGGGTTGCGGATTGTGGTTGAGACGCGACGGATGACTCTGCGTGATTTGCAGCAGTGGCACCACACCAATGGCAGCGGGTTGCGATGAGCAATCGGCTGCGGTGCGCGTGCCGGCGGGGGTGTGATGAGACCCACAGGCGATGGTACGGGTGGCGACTTGGCGCATATCTGGTTGTTGCATGCTGAAGAGTAGGTGGACGAGCAGCCAGCGGACATGGTTGCTGCGGCCAGAGCTTCTGATGCTAGGCAAAGTAAGTAGAGAAGAGGAGAAGCGAACATTGGATATGTCAGTTTCATTACTTGCAGAGTAGCATAGCACCATATATAGTCATAGTCTAGGTTTAGATTCGAACCAGCCACAGGAGGGACCTCCTTGTTTTGTGAAAAAAATTATTTCTCCACCTGACAGCTGGGACCCACCGGCTGCATCTTCGCACGGAAGGAAGTGCCTCCTTGTTTTGCGAAAAAAATTATTCATCCCGTTGACAGCTGGGACCCGTCAGATTTGGTGACTGACTTGTGGGCCTACTAAGCGGACGTGTACGCACGGCTTTGTCAACTTAATCAACAAATGATTCTAGCAGCTGGACCGTTGGATGTTAATCCAACAGCCGTGCTCCTTCTTCAACCTCTGTTCTTGCTCCTATCTCCCGTGGGCGGCACCGCGGCTGTGCTGCCGCGCACCCGAACCAGTGAAGTTTCGCACTCCTCTCCATCTGCGACTCCACTGCACCGTCTTCCCCATCTCCGGGTCGTTCCAGTCTGGGTGCGCTCGGCACGGTGTGGTCAACGTGGTCAACAACCGAGAGTCATCAGAAGATGACTGTACGTGAGAGGCTGACAGTGGGGACGCACCACGCCCATGGACGCATGCATGCGACGGAACGCGGCGAGGTCAACGTGGTCAAGGAATGACTTCCATCAGAAGTATACTGTACATGGAGAGTCTCAGCTGGGTCCCCGGCCGCAGCAAGTAAGTGCCTCCTTATTACGCGGAAAATAATGATTCCTCCAACTCACAGCAGGGACCCACTGGATGGGCCACCGTATTTTGCGAAAAAAACGTTTCCCCCTGACTGCTGGGACCCACCTAACGGGCCACCGTATTTCGCAAAAAAAAAACGTTCCCCCCGCTGTCAGCTCGGACCCACCGGAAGTGCCTCCTTATTACGCACAAAAAAATGAATACTCCCCCGGCTAGCTGGGACCCACCTTGGTGGGAGGCTGACTTGTGGGCCTACTAAGTTGACGGGGACGAAGGGCTTTGTCAACTTAGTCAATATGAATGATTCTAGCTCCAGTGACCATACGATGTCCATCAAACGGCCGTAGTGCTTCTTCAACCTCTGGTCTTCTTGCTCCAGCCACCCAAAGCAGCGCCGGTCGTGCCGCATGCTCCTGCCTCCCGTGGCCGGCTGTGCTACCGCAGAGGCCTCACCGCCTGAAGGAAATATGCCCTAGAGGCAATAATAAAGTATTATTTATTTCCTTATATCATGATAAATGTTTATTATTCATGCTAGAATTGTATTAACCGGAAACATAATACATGTGTGAATACATAGACAAACAGAGTGTCACTAGTATGCCTCTGCTTGACTAGCTCGTTAATCAAAGATGGTTATGTTTCCTAGCCATAGACATGAGTTGTCATTTGATTAACGGGATCACTTCATTAGGAGAATGACGTGATTGACTTGACCCATTCCGTTAGCTTAGCACTCGATCGTTTAGTATGTTGCTATTGCTTTCTTCATGACTTATAGATGTTCCTATGACTATGAGATTATGCAACTCCCGTTTACCGGAGGAACACTTTGTGTGCTACCAAACATCACAACGTAACTGGGTGATTATAAAGGTGCTCTATAGGTGTCTCCAAAGGTACTTGTTGGGTTGGCGTATTTCGAGATTAGGATTTGTCACTCCGATTGTCGGAGAGGTATCTCTGGGCCCACTCGGTAATGCACATCACTATAAGCCTTGCAAGCATTGTAACTAATGAGTTAGTTGCGGGATGATGTATTACGGAACGAGTAAAGAGACTTGCCGGTAACGAGATTGAACTAGGTATCGAGATACTGACGATCGAATCTCGGGCAAGTAACATACCGATGACAAAGGGAACAACGTATGTTGTTATGCGGTCTGACCGATAAAGATCTTCGTAGAATATGTGGGAACCAATATGAGCATCCAGGTTCCGCTATTGGTTATTGACCGGAGAGGTGTCTCGGTCATGTCTACATAGTTCTCGAACCCGTAGGGTCCGCACGCTTAAAGTTACGATGATAATTATATTATGAGTTTATATGTTTTGATGTACCGAAGGTTGTTTGGAGTCCCGGATGTGATCACGGACATGACGAGGAGTCTCGAAATGATCGAGACATAAAGATTGATATATTGGAAGCCTATGTTTGGACATAGGAAGTGTTCCGGGTGAAATCGGGATTTTTCCGGAGTACCGGGAGGTTACCGGAACCCCCCGGTAACTTAATGGGCCTTATTGGGCCTAGGTGGAAGAGAGGAGGGGAGGTTAGGGCAGGGCCGCGCCCCCCTTCCCCCCCAGTCCGAATAGGACAAGGAGAGGGGGGCGGCGCCCCCCCTTCCTTCCTCCCCTCCACCTCTTCCTCCTTCCACTCCTAGTCCAACATGGAAAGGGGGGAGTCCTACTCCCTGTAGGAGTAGGATTCCTCCTGGCGCGCCTCTACCTCCTAGGCCGGCGGCCTCCCCCTTGCACCTTTATATACGGGGGCAGGGGGGCACCTCTCTACACACAATTGATCTACGATCTTTTAGCCGTGTGCGGTGCCACCCTCCACCATATTACACCTCGATAATATTGTAGCGGAGCTTAGGCGAAGCCCTGCGTCGGTAGAACATCATCATTGTCACCACGCCGTCGTGCTGACGAAACTCTCCCTCAACACTCAGCTCGATCGGAGTTCGAGGGACGTCATCGAGCTGAACGTGTGCTGAACTCGGAGGTGCCGTACGTTCGGTACTTGATCGGTCGGATCGTGAAGACGTACGACTACATCAACCGCGTTGTGTTAACGCTTCCGCTTTCGGTCTACGAGGGTACGTGGACAACACTCTCCCCTCTCGTTGCTATGCATCACCATGATCTTGCGTGTGCGTAGGAATTTTTTTGAAATTACTACGTTCCCCAACAGTGGCATCAGAGCCTGGTTTTATGCGTTGATGCTATGCACGAGTAGAACACAAGTGAGTTGTGGGCGATATAAGTCATACTGCTTACCAGCATGTCATACTTTGGTTCGGCGGTATTGTGAGATGAAGCGGCCCAGACCGACATTACGCGTACGCTTACGCGAGACTGGTTTCACCGTTGCGAGCACTCGTTGCTTAAAGGTGACTGGCGGGTGTCTGTCTCTCTCACTTTAGTTGAACCGAGTGTGGCTACGCCCGGTCCTTGCGAAGGTTAAAACAGCACCAACTTGACAAACTATCGTTGTGGTTTTGATGCGTAGGTAAGAACGGTTCTTGCTAAGGCCGTAGCAGCCACATAAAACTTGCAACAACAAAGTAGAGGACGTCTAACTTGTTTTTGCAGGGCATGTTGTGATGTGATATGGTCAAGACATGATGCTATATTTTATTGTATGAGATGATCATGTTTTGTAACCGAGTTATCGGCAACTGGCAGGAGCCATATGGTTGTCGCTTTATTGTATGCAATGCAATCACCATGTAATTGTATTACTTTATCACTAAGCGGTAGCGATAGTCGTAAAAGCAATAAGTTGGCGATACGACAACGATACTACGATGGAGATCAAGGTGTCGTGCCGGTGACGATGGTGATCATGACGGTGCTTCGGAGATGGAGATCACAAGCACAAGATGATGATGGCCATATCATATCACTTATATTGATTGCATGTGATGTTAATCTTTTATGCATCTTATCTTGCTTTGATTGACGGTAGCATTATAAGATGATCTCTCACTAAAATTTCAAGATAAAAGTGTTCTCCCTGAGTATGCACCATTGCGAAAGTTCTTCGTGCTGAGACACCACGTGATGATCGGGTGTGATAGGCTCTACATTCAAATACAACGGGTGCAAAACAGTTGCACACGCGGAATACTCAGGTTAAACTTGACGAGCCTAGCATATGCAGATATGGCCTCGGAACACGGAGACCGAAAGGTCGAGCGTGAATCATATAGTAGATATGATCAACATAGTGATGTTCACCATTGAAACTACTCCATCTCACGTGATGATCGGACATGGTTTAGTTGATTTGGATCACGTAATCACTTAGATGATTAGAGGGATGTCTATCTAAGTGGGAATTCTTAAGTAATATGATTAATTGAACTTGAATTTATCATGAACTTAGTACCTGATAGTATCTTGCTTGTCTATGTTAATTGTAGATAAATGGCCCGTGCTGTTGTTCCGTTGAATTTTAATGCGTTCCTTGAGAAAGCAAAGTTGAAAGATGATGGTAGCAATTACACGGACTGGGTCCGTAACTTGAGGATTATCCTCATTGCTGCACAGAAGAATTACGTCCTGGAAGCACCGCTAGGTGCCAGGCCTCCTGCAAGAGCAACACTAGAAGTTATGAACGTCTGGCAGTGCAAAACTGATGACTACTCGATAGTTTAGTGTGCCATGCTTTACGGCTTAGAACCGGGTCTTCAACAACGTTTTGAACGTCATGGAGCATATGAGATGTTCCAGGAGTTGAAGTTAATATTTCAAGCAAATGCCCGGATTGAGAGATATGAAGTTTCCAATAAGTTCTACAGCTGCAAGATGGAAGAGAATAGTTCTGTCAGTGAGCATATACTCAAAATGTCTAGGTATAATAATCACTTGATTCAACTGGGAGTTAATCTTCCGGATGATAGCGTCATTGACAGAGTTCTTCAAATCACTGCCACCAAGCTACAAGAGCTTCGTGATGAACTATAACATGCAAGGGATGAATAAGACAATTCCCGAGCTCTTCGCAATGCTAAAGGCAGCAGAGGTAGAAATCAAAAAGGAGCATCGAGTGTTGATGGTCAGTAAAACCACTAGTTTCAAGAAAAAGGGAAAAGGGAAGAAGAAGGGGAACTTCAAGAAGAACAGCAAGCAAGTTGCTGTTCAGGAGAAGAAACCCAAGTCTGGACCTAAGCCTGAAACTGAGTGCTTCTACTGCAAGCAGACTGGTCACTGGAAGCGGAACTGCCCCAAGTATTTGGCGGATAAGAAGGATGGCAAGGTTAACAAAGGTATATGTGATATACATGTTATTGATGTGTACCTTACTAATGCTCGCAGTAGCACCTGGGTATTTGATACTGGTTCTGTTGCTAATATTTGCAACTCGAAATAGGGGCTACGGATTAAGCGAAGATTGGCTAAGGACGAGGTGACGATGCGCGTGGGAAATGGTTCCAAAGTCGATGTGATCGCGGTCGGCACGCTACCTCTACATCTACCTTCGGGATTAGTATTAGACCTAAATAATTGTTATTTGGTGCCAGCGTTGAGCATGAACATTATATCTGGATCTTGTTTGATGCGAGACGGTTATTCATTAAAATCAGAGAATAATGGTTGTTCTATTTATATGAGTAATATCTTTTATGGTCATGCACCCTTGAAGAGTGGTCTATTCTTAATGAATCTCGATAGTAGTGACACACATATTCATAATGTCGAGGCCAAAAGATGCAGAGTTGATAATGACAGTGCAACTTATTTGTGGCACTGCCGTTTAGGTCATATCGGTGTAAAGCGCATGAAGAAACTCCATACTGATGAACTTTTGGAATCACTTGATTATGAATCACTTGGTACTTGCGAACCGTGCCTCATAGGCAAGATGACTAAAACACCGTTCTCCGGAACTATGGAGAGAGCAACAGATTTATTGGAAATCATACATACAGATGTATGTGGTCCGATGAATATTGAGGCTCGTGGCGGATATCGTTATTTTCTCACCTTCACAGATGATTTGAGCAGATATGGGTATATCTACTTAATGAAACATAAGTCTGAAACATTTGAAAAGTTCGAAGAATTTCAGAGTGAAGTTGAAAATCATCGTAACAAGAAAATAAAATTTCTACGATCTGATCGTGGAGGAGAATATTTGAGTTATGAATTTGGTCTTCATTTGAAACAATGCGGAATAGTTTCGCAACTCACGCCACCCGGAACACCACAGCGTAATGGTGTGTCCGAACATCGTAATCGTACTTTACTAGATATGGTGTGATCTATGATGTCTCTTACTGATTTACCGCTATCGTTTTGGGGTTATGCTTGAGAGACGGCTGGATTCACTCTAAATAGGGCGCCATCGAAATCCGTTGAAATGACACCTTATGAACTATGGTTTGGCAAGAAACCAAAGTTGTCGTAGCTTAAAGTTTGGGGTTGCGATGCTTATGTGAAGAAACTTCAACCTGATAAGCTCGAACCTAAATCGGAGAAATGTGTCTTCATAGGATACCCAAAGGAGACTGTTGGGTACACCTTCTATCACAGATCCGAAGGCAAGACATTCGTTGCTAAGAATGGATCCTTTCTAGAGAAGGAGTTTCTCTCGAAAGAAGTGAGTGGGAGGAAAGTAGAACTTGATGAGGTAACTGTACCTGCTCCCTTATTGGAAAGTAGATCATCACAGAAACCAGTTTCTGCGACACCTACACCAATTAGTGGGGAAGTTAATGATAATGATCACGAAACTTCAGATCAAGTTATTACTGAACCTCATAGGTCAACCAGATTAAGATCCGCACCAGAGTGTCACGGTAATCCTGTTTTGGAGGTTATGTTACTAGACCATGACGAACCTACGAACTATGAAGAAGCGATGGTGAGCCCAGATTCCGCTAAATGGCTTGAGGCCATGAAATCCGAGATGGGATCCATGTATGAGAACAAAGTATGGAGTTTGGTTGACTTGCCCGATGGTCGGCAAGCCATTGAAAATAAATGGATCTTCAAGAAGAAGACTGACGCTGATGGTAATGTTACTGTCTATAAAGCTCGGCTTGTTGCGAAAGGTTTTCGACAAGTTCAAGGGATTGACTACGATGAGACCTTCTCACCCGTAGCGATGCTTAAGTCTGTCCGAATCATGTTAGCAATTGCCGCATTTTATGATTATGAAATTTGGCTAATGGATGTAAAAACTGCATTCCTGAATGGATTTCTGGAAGAAGAGTTGTATATGATGCAACCGGAAGGTTTTATCGATCCAAAGGGAGCTAACAAAGTGTGCAAGCTCCAGCGATCCATTTATGGACTGGTGCAAGCCTCTCGGAGTTGGAATAAACGCTTTGATAGTGTGATCAAAGCATTTGGTTTTATACAGACTTTTGGAGAAGCCTGTATTTACAAGAAAGTGAGTGGGAGCTCAGTAGCATTTCTGATATTATATGTGGATGACATATTGCTGATTGGAAATGATATAGAATTTCTGGATAGCATAAAGGGATACTTGAATAAGAGTTTTTCAATGAAAGACCTCGGTGAAGCTGCATATATATTAGGCATTAAGATCTATAGAGATAGATCAAGACGCTTAATTGGACTTTCACAAAGCACATACCTTGACAAAGTTTTGAAGAAGTTCAAAATGGATCAAGCAAAGAAAGGGTTCTTGCCTGTACTACAAGGTGTGAGATTGAGTAAGACTCAATGCCCGACCACTGCAGGGAGGTACCAAAGTAATCCAGGAGTGGATCACTGGACAGCGGTCAAGAACATCCTGAAATACCTGAAAAGGACTAAGGATATGTTTCTCGTTTATGGAGGTGACAAAGAGCTCATTGTAAATGGTTACGTTGATGCAAGCTTTGACACTGATCCGGACGATTCTAAATCGCACCGGATACGTATTTACATTGAACGGTGGAGCTGTCAGTTGGTGCGGTTCTAAGCAAAGTGTCGTGGCGGGATCTACGTGTGAAGCGGAGTACATAGCTGCTTCGGAAGCAGCAAATGAAGGAGTCTGGATGAAGGAGTTCATATCCGATCTAGGTGTCATACCTAGTGCATCGGGACAAATGAAAATCTTTTGTGACAATACTGGTGCAATTGCCTTAGCAAAGGAATCCAGATTTCACAAGAGAACCAAGCACATCAAAAGACGCTTCAATTCCATCCAGGATTTAGTCCAGGTGGGAGACATAGAAATTTGCAAGATACATACGGATCTGAATGTTGCAGACCCGTTGACTAAGCCTCTTCCACGAGCAAAACATGATCAGCACCAAGACTCCATGGGTGTAAGAATCATTACTGTGTAATCTAGATTATTGACTCTAGTGCAAGTGGGAACTGAAGGAAATATGCCCTAGAGGCAATAATAAAGTATTATTTATTTCCTTATATCATGATAAATGTTTATTATTCATGCTAGAATTGTATTAATCGGAAACATAACACATGTGTGAATACATAGACAAACAGAGTGTCACTAGTATGCCTCTACTTGACTAGCTCGTTAATCAAAGATGGTTATGTTTCCTAGCCATAGACATGAGTTGTCATTTGATTAACGGGATCACTTCATTAGGAGAATGACGTGATTGACTTGACCCATTCCGTTAGCTTTGCACTCGATCGTTTAGTATGTTGCTATTGCTTTCTTCATGACTTATACATGTTCCTATGACTATGAGATTATGCAACTCCCGTTTACCGGAGGAACACTTTTTGTGCTACCAAACATCACAACGTAACTGGGTAATTATAAAGGTGCTCTACAGGTGTCTCCAAAGGTACTTGTTGGGTTGGCGTATTTCGAGATTAGGATTTGTCGCTCCGATTGTCGGAGAGGTATCTCTGGGCCCACTCGATAATGCACATCACTATAAGCCTTGCAAGCATTGTAACTAATGAGTTAGTTGCGGGATGATGTATTACGGAACGATTAAAGAGACTTGCCGGTAATGAGATTGAACTAGGTATCGAGATACCGACGATCGAATCTCGGGCAAGTAACATACCGATGACAAAGGGAACAACGTATGTTGTTATGCGGTCTGACCGATAAAGATCTTCGTAGAATATGTGGGAACCAATATGAGCATCCAGGTTCCGCTATTGGTTATTGACCGGAGAGGTGTCTCGGTCATGTCTACATAGTTCTCGAACCCGTAGGGTCCGCACGCTTAAAGTTACGATGACAGTTATATTATGAGTTTATATGTTTTGATGTACTGGAGGTTGTTCGGAGTCCCGGATGTGATCACGGACATGACGAGGAGTCTCGAAATGGTCGAGACATAAAGATTGATATATTGGAAGCCTATGTTTGGACATCGGAAGTGTTCCGGGTGAAATCGGGATTTTTCCGGAGTACCGGGAGGTTACCGGAACCCCCCGGTAACTTAATGGGCCTTATTGGGCCTAGGTGGAAGAGAGGAGAGGAGGCTAGGGCAGGGCCGCGCCCCCTTCCCCCCCAGTCCGAATAGGACATGGAGAGGGGGGCGGCGCCCCCCTTCCTTCCTCCCCTCCACCTCTTCCTCCTTCCACTCCTAGTCCAACATGGAAAGGGGGGAGTCCTACTCCCGGTAGGAGTAGGACTCCTCCTGGCGCGCCTCTACCTCCTAGGCCGGCGGCCTCCCCCTTGCACCTTTATATACGGGGGCAGGGGGCACCTCTCTACACACAATTGATCTACGATCTTTTAGCCATGTGCGGTGCCCCCCTCCACCATATTACACCTCGATATATCGTAGCGGAGCTTAGGCGAAGCCCTGCGTCGGTAGAACATCATCATTGTCACCACGCCGTCGTGCTGACGAAACTCTCCCTCAACACTCGGCTGGATCGGAGTCCGAGGGACGTCATCGAGCTGAACGTGTGCTGAACTCGAAGGTGCCGTACGTTCGGTACTTGATCGGTCGGATCGTGAAGACGTACGACTACATCAACCGCGTTGTGTTAATGCTTCCGCTTTCGGTCTACGAGGGTACGTGGACAAGACTCTCCCCTCTCGTTGCTATGCATCACCATGATCTTGCGTGTGCGTAGGAATTTTTTTGAAATTACTACGTTCCCCAACACCGCCCCCTACTATTCCCACCGCTGGCCAGGCCCTGCGGTGACGGCAGCCTCACACCGCAGCCGAACTAGTGAACCCTCGTACTCCTCTCCACGCGGGCTTCCACTGCCTCATCTTCCCCGGCTCCGCGTCGTCCCCTTCCTAGGCCTCGCCGTCGTCCACCGCCATGGTGCTCTCCGTGCGGCATGGTCAACGTGGTCAAGGAACGACTTCCATCGGAAGAGTACTGTACATGGAGAGGCTAACAACTGGGTCCACGGCCACAGCCCAGTTTTTTGTGATTTGCCAAGTAAGTCGCTTTGTCAGGCCTGTTGGGCTGCAAATCTTTCAAGACGAGGAGAGCTTTCATTCGGCTGGCCGAGAAAATGGCCCATCAGTAATGAGAAATGGGCTGTACATTTTTAAAACACATCAAACCGGCAATTAGTTTCAAATATCTTTTTTTTTCATTTCGAGATTTTAAATTACATTAATTTTTATGCGTGGAGAATTTGTTGGATTTTATATTGATATACATTTATTTTTAAAATCAGTTTGAATGTGATTCGAAATTTCGGGATTAAAAACAGTTCGGACTGCACGGAAATATGCAAAATTTCGTATAATTTTTTAACCGTGAACACAATATGGGTTGTAATGCTAACAAAAAGAATATGGGCTCCAAAAAAAACCTTAATAATTAGCAAATGGGCTGTAAATTATTAGAAATAATGGCAGATGGGCTGTATGCTGTTTTCCACAGATTTGAGGCTTTCCTAACAAAAAAAGGTTGACGCACAAGCAGTGACTGTTGGATGGCCATCCAACGGCCGTCGTGCTTCTTCAATCTCTGCTCTTCCTGCTCCAGCCGCTCAAACAAGCGCCGGCGGCACTGCCTGCTCCCTCCTCCCCGCGGCCGGCTCTACTGCCGCGCAGGCCTCACCGCCCCACAGTACTCCCATCGCTGGCCTAGCCATCCCTCTACTCACCCACACCTGCTGTTATTCTCCGGCGACGGCAGACGAACCAGTAAACCCTCGTACAGTCCTACTCCCCTCCGCGTGGGAAACAATTGCCGAGTCTTCCCTGCCTCCGTGTCGTTCCCTTCCTAGGCCTCACCGTCGTCCACCGCCCTGGTGCTCTCGGCACGGCCTGGTCAACGTGGTCAACGACCGACATGCATCTGAAGTGGACTATACGTGGAGAGGCCGACAGCTGGGTCCACGGCCGCACGCAAGGAAATGCCTCCTTATTACGCGCAAAATAATGATTCCTCCACCTGACATCAGGGACCCACTGAAAGGGCCTCTGTATTTCGCGAAAAAACTGTTACCGCCACTGACAGCTCGGACCCACCAGCTATATCTTCGCACGCAAGGAAGTGCCTCCTTATTACGCACAAAAAAAATGAATACTCCCCCTGTTAGCTGGGACCCAGTATAGTGGCAGGCTGACTTGTGGGGCTACTAAGTTGACAGGGACGGAGGGCTTTGTCAACTTAGTCAATATGCATGATTCTAGCTCCAGTGACCGTATGATGTCCATCCAACGGCCGTAGTGCTTCTTCAACCTCTGGTCTTCTTGCTCCAGCCGCCCAAACCAGCGCCGGTCGTGCCTCATGCTCCTGCCTCCCGTGGCCGGCTACGATGCGGCGGAGGCCTCACCGCCCCCTACTACTCCCACCGCTGGCCAGGCCATCCCTCTACTCACCCACACCCCCTGTTATTCTGCGGCGACGGCAGCCTCACACCGCAGCGCACCAGTGAACCCTCGTACTCCTCTACGCGTTGGCATCCACTGCCGCGTCTTCCCCGGCTCCACGTCGTCCCCTTCCTAGGCCTCGCCGTCGTCCACCGCCCTGGTGCTCTCGGCGCGGCGTGGTCAACGTGGTCAAGGAACGGCTTCCATCGGACGTGGACTGTACATGGAGAGGCTGACAGCTGGGTCAACGGCCGCAGCAAGGAAGTGCCTCCTTATTACGTGCAAAATAATTATTCCTCCACCTGACAGCGGGGACCCACCGGACGGGCCACCATATTTCGCGAAAAAAACGTTTGCCCCTGACTGCTGGGACCCACCAGCTACATCTTCGCACGCAAGGAAGTGCGTCCGGGCAAAAAAACGATTCGCCCCCCTGACTGCTGGGACCCACCAGCTACATCTTCGCAGGCAAGGAAGTGCCTGACAGTCGGGACCACCTGGTCGAAGCGTACGTAGCGTTGTCATTTTGGTCGCGAACGTGTACGTACATATATACTGGTGGATGTAGAGGTGCGCACGTGTCGTAGTAGAGGCGCGTACGTGTCGTAGTAGAGGTGCGCACGTAGCATGTATACGTACGTACAGCGGCCAGGGTGCAAGAAAGAAAATACGGCCACGTATGTGTACATACGGGCGGGGTCTCGAACGCCTACTCGCGCATTCGTACGGCCAGGGCTCGTGTACATGGCTGGGTCGGAACGGAGAAACAGCGTCGTCGTTGTGTTCATGGGGAGGCAACGGAATGCGTCGTGTTCATGGGGAGACAACGGAATGCGTCGTGTTCATGGGGAGGGGTGTGGCGTACCGCAAAACGGAGGAAACGGACCTCCTACGGTCGAAACGGGGGTCCTGTTGATCGGGAGGAGTGTGGGGTACCGCAAAACGGAGGAAACGGACCTCCTACGGTCGAAACGGGGGTCCTGTTGATCGGGAGGGGTGTGGTGTACCGCAAAACGGACGAAACGGACCTCCTACGGTCGAAACGGGGGTCCTGTTCATCGGGAGGGGTGTGGCGTACCGCAAAACGGACGAAACGGACCTCCTACGGTCGAAACGGGGGTCCTGTTCATCGGGAGGGGTGTGGCGTACCGCAAAACGGGACTCCACGGGATACTGTTCATCTCCACCGTCGACCTCCTCCAGCTTCCACGGGCTACCATCGACCTCCTCCAGCCTCCATGGGCTCCTGTTCATCCAGCCTCCACCGCGCGCTACTCCACCGGCTACTGTTCAACCACCCCTCCACGGGCACCCCTCCACCGTCTACTGTTCATCCAGCCCTCCACACCACGGGGTCCTGTTCAACCACCCCTCCACGGGCACCCCTCCACCGTCTACTGTTCATCTAGCCCTCCACCACACCATGGGGTCCTGTTCATCTAGAGGCAACGCCACCGCTCACTGTTCATCCAAAGCCCCCGCAACGCTCACTGTTCATCCCAGAGGCAGCATCGATCGGCTTCAGTTAGCAGCAGTAGCGAAGGAATCGCTCGATCGGGTTCAGTTAACAGCCATCGATCGATCGCTCGGGTCAGTAACGCGTAGCTTGCAGTGCAATCGCTCGGGTTCAGTTAGAGCCAACGCCTCACTCGGGTTCAGTTAGAGCCAACGCCTCGCACACACGCGCGTACGTGTACGGCAGAAACGCGCATCGCTCGGCCCCCGACCTCCCACCGTAACCGGGAACTCCCCGAAATTTTCCTCGCCCTCGCTTCTACCACGGTTTTTTCCGTCATGGACGGCCCAAAGAATGTCATGCAGCTGCATCTCCGGCCCGCCCAGGACGAAAAGCCCATTTTCTGTCATGATTTTTTGTCATAGAAGTAGGAGCCCACCACATCTATGATGATACCGGGTTTTGTCACAATTATCGTCATAGGAGTGTCATATGTATGACAGAAAAAAATTCGTTCGGCCCAAAATGTCACGGATGTGTCTTTTTTTGTAGTGTTGGTTTAAGAGCGGCTTCTGCGTTTCAGCCCTTTTTTATCAAAGCGGCTTTTTCAGTCTCCCAATCCGCCCGCTCTTTGTTGAAGCCCTCTTTCAGTTTCTCCATAGCGCCTAGAGCGCGGGTCAACTCTTCCTTCGCTTTGGAGGCTTCAGATTGCTGGGTTTTGATGTTCTCCTGCAGATTAGCGGTTTGGCGTTCCTTCTTGCTCAGCTCCGCCTGTAAAGAGACAGATACATAATGAGTTGACAGTACATATTTGAAGTACCAAGCACATAACAAGTTATGCCCTTAGTACTTGGGGGCTAATGCATATTTGCATTTACTCAGAAATTTTTACAAGTCCCAAACACAATACAAGTATTAAGCTTGGCACTTGGGGGCTAATGTGTGTTTGCTCAAAAAGCTGTTGATATGGGAATTCTTCTACAGTCCCGATTCATCTTTATAAAGTTAAACCGGCCCTTGGGGACTATACCGGTGAAAGAGAAGTATTGCAAATTATAAGGAACCGGTTCATCTTAACAAGGTAATCCGGTCCCTTGAGGCTAAATAGGCAAGGTTAAGTTATGAAAAAAGTCCCGGTTTAGATTGGTATCATAAACCGTCACTTGGGAGCTACTACGAGCCGATGAACTGCAATTGGACAAAGGAGAAAAACAGTAGTTACCTCATATCGCTCCTTCATCAAGTTTACCAAACTAGCTTCATAGTCACGACTGGTATACAGACAGTTCAAGAAGCCAGAGTGAATATCTTGAACATTGAGGTTGGCGAAGCTTGATAAATCGGCATTCCATTTGCCTTTGCCGATAGCAGAGAGATCACCTTGGCAGTATGCTTTGACAAAGCTACAGGGTTGCCTGGAGTGGAGTGACCAGTGCCAGTAATCATAACATCATCATCTTGTTCATCCGCAGCTCTTGCCGGAGTTGGCGGTTTATCAGTGTCCTTCGTTGGACTGACCAGTTTGTCACCTGTTTGGACAGGGCTGGTTGGCCGGTCTGCATGACTTGTAGTATCAACTTGCACTTGTTCAGCAAGGAAATCATGGTCTTGAAGCGGCGGATCGTGAAGCATGGCGTCAGCATCGGTTTCTTCCAGATCTGGAGTTGTTTCCGGTTCAGCAGCTACATTTTCATCAGTCGGTTTGTTCAACCGAGCTTTCTTGCCGGGTCTTGGCTTGGCGCTGCGAAAAGATAAGACATAAGGATCAGTACAGTATGAAAAGATAACATATCAAGAATAAAGACATGTGCATAACACACCCAGGAACTGTTTTGAGAGGTGGAAGCTGTGTGGCCGAAGACTCGCCAGAGGATGAGTGCGAAGTACCCTGATAATTTGAATCAGATGGGTTAAGAGGCCGGCGAAAACAACCTGCTTTTGGGCATGAAGTATCAATGGGATAAGAGACCTCTGATCGATGTTTCCGAACCGGACTGTTCGGTAAACCGGCGAAGGTAACTACCTGGCTGCTGTGCCGGGTTGTACGGCGAGCTTCGTGCTGCTGCGTCTTCAAAAGAAAGTTTGGATCCAAATAAGCAAGAATGTGAGAAAATTTTACTTTCCGGTTTGCTTGACGGATTTTTGATGTTGGCAGAGGATCTGAATCGGAGGAAAGAATAGTTACCTCTACGTCCTCAGCATTACTGCCTTCAGCATCGTCCTGATAATAATCATTGTCAATGAGATGTACGAAAAATAAACCAAGAGAGTCAAGTTCTACCTCTGATTCCGGATTACGCACATTGTCATCAGCTGGTAGATCGGAGGATGCAGTGGTCCTTCTCTTGGCAGGTTTCTTGACAACCTTGGTCTTTGGACGAACTGGCTTGGCCGGTTTGTCTTGCGGTTTTGCCGGTTTTTCTTGTGATGGTTTCTTGTTCCAGAATGGATCATCACCCTGTCAGAAAAATAATCACACTTTCAGAGAATATTTGGATAGAAGCAAATTCAGATACAAAGGATTATATTATTCTTACAGCTGGTGGTTTATTGAAGGTGCAGAAAGGGAGTAGCCCAGTTTGGCCACAGATGGCCTCCAGTTCGTTCAGTATTTTCTTTATAGCCTCAGTGACTTCATCATCTGTAAGCTGAATGTCAATGTGCCGCTGAGCATCCTTCAAACTCCCCGTGTACTCACACATCAAGCCGGGGCGCCGGCTTAAGGGCAGAATGCTCCAGCTTATCCAGCAATGAGCAAGATGGACTCCTGTCAAACCGTTCGCCATGAAGGCTCTAAGCTTCGAAAGTTGGGGAGCATAGTTGGCCCATTCTCTTACTGTCAGCCTCTGAGGAAACGAGTGTGTGTTGCTCAGGCGTTCAGGGTGGTAACCTGGCAGGGGGTTTTCGTCAGATGGAGAGGTATCCATGCAGTAAAACCAAGTTTGGTTCCACTCTTTGCGGTGACTGTGGAGTTTGGGATGGGGGAAGGTGACTTCTTTTCTCTTCTGAACTGCCATTCTGCCCAGTTCCGTATTGGGTCCATCTGAGAACTCGGTGCGACGGTTTAAATGAAAGAAATCCCTAAACAGTTCGACTGTAGGTTCCTCTTGCAGATAAGCTTCACAGAATACTTGGAAGTGGTAGATATTGGTAACAGAGTTGGGACCGATGTCTTGAGGGCGCAGCTGAAAATTGGCTAGCACATCTCGGAAATTTTTTGAACCGGGAGGGCTAAAACCTCGTCCGAGATGATCAGCAAACACGACTGCTTCTCCATCCTTGGGTGTAGGAGGATTTTTCGGGCCAGGGACCCTCCAGTGGATGACATCTTTCTTGGCTAGGGCGCCCGTCTTAACAAGGTTGTTTAATAGCTCCTCGGTTACTCGAGAGGGAGCCCAATTGCACTCATAAACTTGTTTAGCCATGACAAGGAAAATCGGAAACATGAGTATTACCGGTTTAAGATTTACAATGGACAACTATACAGCGGTATGAGGATACTAACACATTGGTAAACCGGAGTCTGGCAATGGAACAGTGTAATGCATTGGCGGTTCAACAGGGGACTAATGGTATCTACCGGGTCATCATTTTTCCTGTGAGGTTAAACCGGCCAATCTGGTATTCAAAGGGTGTAAGAGAAGGAAGAAACAAGTTTCACATCTTGCTATGGTAATTTCAGATCTACCGCGCGTAGGAAAAACAAAATATATTCTGACCTAAATTCCAGTGTACTGAAGGTTCACCAAGATGAGATGAGTTGGATATCAAACAGGTGCTGAAACTGCTAAAGCACGAGATCTATGTGGTCTAAACTACTACCGCACGAGACCTATGTGGTTTTTGGATCTAACCCACAGATATAAACAAGGTAAAAGAAGGGCGGCGACGAACACCGATGAACGACGGAAACCCTAAGCGCAGACTATGGTAAGAGAAAGGGGAGACTTACGGATGCTGTTGAGAAGTGGCGGCGCGCGGAGAAGCTCTGGTACGTTCAGGTCGATGCAGCGGCCAAGGGTGGTGCGGCAGTTGAAGGTTGACGGCGGCGGCCGAGGTCGAAGGTTCGGGCGTCGCGAGGATGAAGATGAAGCGAAGAGGCACGACGGGGAAACTGGAAAGACCCCCTGGCCCTATTTATAAGGAGATAAACGACATATGCGAAAATCGAGGAGCCGGATTTTTGGATACAAGGTAATGTTGTCACCTCGATTGTCGGAGGCTCGTTAATGACAGGTGACGTCACGGCGGTTTACCAAGATCCTAGAAGATGATGTCATGGCGGTTTACAAGATTGTGTGAAGATGTTGAAGAGGAAATTTTCTCAAGTATTGAGGATTGACATGAACCAGTTCAAATCAATCTGGGGCCTAATGTTGGGGATATTACCACTGGGTGTAAACCGGCCAGGAGAGGTCGGGTTAACTTCATAAGTAGTGCATCTGTATCTGAAGCCCATGAAGACAGACGGTGACGCTTCATGGAGGCCCAGGGCCCAAAGCCGGTTTAAGGCATGTAGACACAAACCGGTATTGAGATGTAAACTTGTGTTGTAAGATATGCGTAGCAGAGACCGAGCCGGACGATTGTGAACCGGCCTCGGAGTATGTAAACCGACGGGCGTCAACCCATGTATATAAGGGGATGACCCGGCGGCGGTTCAGGGACAACAGACAACAACTCGAGACTCAAGCAAAGCGTATTCGCTCCCTGGTCATTGAAACCCCATCAATTCCATCACAACTAGACGTAGGCTTTTACCTTCATCGAAGGGGCCGAACTAGTATAAAACTCTCTTGCGTCCCTTGTCCGCTTTAACCTCTTCGAGCTAACCCGTAGAGATGGCTCCACGACTAAGTCCTTTCTCTAGGACATCTGTCGTGACAAAACCACGACAGGAGGGGATCAATCTCCATCAACATCTTCATCAGCACCATCTCCTCTAAAACCCTAGTTCATCTCTTGTATCCAATATTTGTCCCAAAGCCTCAGATTGATACTTGTGGGTTGCTAGTAGGGTTGATTACTCCTTGTAGTTGATGCTAGTTGGTTTATTTGGTGGAAGATCATATGTTCAGATCCATTATGCATATTAATACCCCTCTGATTATGAACATGAATATGATTTGTGAGTAGTGACGTTTGTTCCTGAGGACATGGGAGAAGTCTTGCTATTAGTAGTCATGTGAATTTAGTATTCGTTCGATATTTTGATGAGATGTATGTTGTCTTTCCTCTAGTGGTGTTATGTGAACGTCGACTACATGACACTTCACCATTGTTTGGGCCTAGAGGAAAGCATTGGGAAGTAATAAGTAGATGATGGGTTGCTAGAGTGACAGAAGCTTAAACCCTAGTTTATGCGTTGCTTCGTAAGGGGCTGATTTGGATCCATATGTTTCATGCTATGGTTAGGTTTACCTTAATACTTCTTTTGTAGTTGCGGATGCTTGCAATATGAGTTAATCATAAGTGGGATGCTCGTCCAAGTAAGGACAACACCCAAGCATCGGTCCACCCACAAATCAAATTATCAAAGTACCGAACGCGAATCATATGAACGCGATGAAAACTAGCTTCACGATAATTCCCATGTGTCCTCGGGAGCGTTTTCCTTCAGATAAGAAATTGTCCAGGCTTGTCCTTTCCTACAAAAAGGATTGGGCCATCTTGCTGCACTTTATTTACACTTGTTACTTGTTACCCTTTACAAATTTCCTTATCACAAAACTATCTATTACCGATAGTTTCAGTGCTTACAGAGAATACCTTACTGAAAACCGCTTGTCATTTCCTTCTGCTCCTCGTTGGGTTCGACACTCTTACTTATCAAAAGGACTACGATAGATCCCCTATACTTGTGGGTCATTAGCAGGCCCTATCCCTCGCGCGGGGTTGCCTCGATGATTAAGATAATAAAATCAGACAAGAGCTTTGGGCATTTAATGACTACACCTCATGTATCCCCATGGATATTATCCATGTTACCCTACTTAACCTTACTGTTACCGGTGTTCGGTATAACACTTCACAATCTACTTGCTCCTAGCCTCACTGGTGCTCGATCTCCATGATCCTGGGTACCTGCAGGGATGAGGATCACGGACAAGACAAGAGACATCTATGGAAAAAAATTATTTCACATATACGAGATGTTGGTTCAAAGCCCTTCCATTGATCCCTACAACAAATAGAGAGGCTTGCGGTGGCGATAAATTTATAGGCCAAAAATTAGGGAAATGAGAGATGGAGAGGGAGGGAGAGAGAGAGAGAGAGAAAGCCATCTAGCTACTACTATGGACATGTAGGACATAACTACTCACATACTATCATGGAGGCAGCAAGGTTGATGAAGATGGCCACCCAATGGTTTCCCCCTCCGGCGGTACTCCGAAATTGGACACCAAATGGGATCGCTTCGGAATAGAGGCTTGTAGTGGCGATAAATTTGGTTTGCGTATCGCTTCGAGGGTTTTTGAATATATGTGTATTCATAGCTCAAAAATTAGGGCAAGCGGAGGCTCGGGAGGCCCACAAGCCTGGGTGCCTGTCGGATCTCGGGTTCCGGCAAAACCCTTAAGGTTCGAACTCTAGGGTGCGCGCGAAGTTCTCTCCCTACCAATTAGCGCCCTAGCTCGCTAAGATCTCGCGGACGAACTCGACGAACTCGCAACACAAGAAGACACGAGATTTATACTGGTTCGGGCCACCATTGTGGTGTAATACCCTACTCCAGTATGGTGGTGGTGGATTGCCTCTTGGGTTGATGATGAACAGTACAAGGGGAAGAACAGCCTCCTGAGGTTGAGGTGTTCTTGTGTTTTGTGTGTGGCTGGGGATTGGCTCTAGATCTGACCAGATGAGATCCGATCAGCTCAGGCTTGCCTCTACTGTGGTGGCTAGTTCTACTTATATAAGCCCTGGTCCTCTCCCCAAATATTGAGCGGGAAGGGAGCCAACAATGGCGGGCAATTTGAAAGGGGACAGCTAGTACAAGCTATCCTGACAAAAGTGGTCTTCGCCTGCAAAAGGCTCTGGTGGTGACGCCGTCTTGGGCTCTATGATGACCTCCGTCTTGTCGTCCTGCTGGTCTTCGGTCTCGTTGCACCGATATGGAAACCTTTGCTTGATGCCTTGGTACTCCGCGCGCCTGCGCCTGCCTCCTTAGCACCAAAGAGGAAACGAGGACACTGCGCGCGCTGGCGCCCGCCTGGTGTCGATCGTCATGGCTCACGTTGCGAGAGCCTCGCGAGGTTTCCCCCGCCTTGATACCTCCGCTCCTCGTGAGCCTGCCTGGCGAGGCCGCTCCGGAGGAGGTCCTGGGTCGTCCGCCCCGTGAGGCCTGGCCCCTCGCGAGGGTCTTGAACGCCTTTTCGATGAAGATGGGCCGTATGGCCTGCTAGCATAGCCACGCCGTGGGCCGCAGGCAGGCAAGTCTGGGGACCCCCGCTCCGAGAACGCCGACAGTAGCCCCCGGGGCCAAGACGCGCTCGGGCTTGGCTTTGAGGCGAAGCCAAAGGGCAAGTACGGAGTGCCGCGGGCCCCAAAAGCCTGTGGCCTCGGTTGACGCGTGGCGGTTGATTGGATGTGGGCGTCTCCGCTTCCCCACGCTGCCTCGGCAACTGCTTGACTTGATAAAGGGCTGGCGCAGACTGTACTTGCCTTCATTGCTTCTTCCTCGCCTCGCTCCAGATCCCCTTTCTCGCTCCTCGCCACCGATACCTCCAGATCTGCTCCAATCTTGCTCCGCATCTGCGACCCATGGCGCCGCGCAAGGTCAGCTCCTCCTTGGCGCCGGCTTGGTACGAGCCAGCTCTTAAAGCACCCAACGTCACAGAGAAGAGCCTCGCCTCCGCGCGCCTGCTGGCGGCGGGGGAGAGCAATGAATGGGGAAAGACGGAGCTCCGGCTTGCCTCCGACGTGCCGGAGCCTGAGGGAAGCACCTTCTTCCCCTTCTTCTGGAGCAGCATCGCCGTCGGGTTGGTTCCCCCCTTCTCCGATTTCTTTTATGAGGTCCTCGATCACTACGGGCTGCAGGCGTTGCACCTCCATCCCAACTCTATCCTCCTCCTGTCCATCTTCGCCTACTACTGCGAGGCGTACCTGGGCATGATGCCATCCGTGGCGCTTCTACGCCACTTCTTCTTCCTTCGCGTCAGCGATGGACACATCTCCGGGTGTGCCAATTTCATCTCATCTGGCAAGGCCAACTCAATCTCGAGCACCGGGAAGAGGGCCGACAACATCCGAGCCAAATGGGTCATGATGGACGCCAAGTGCGCCCATCCGCGTTTGGCATTGCCAATGGAGGCGCCCCAGTTCAACAAGGGGTGGCCCCACGCAGAGCTCACTGATGAGTGGGCGTTGTCTGTGTTGGGGCAGATGACGACCGACTTGAAGCCGGGCAACGCGAGGGCGGCCAAGGTGACGGGGGTCATGCTCCTGAGGGAGTTCTTGATGCTGCGAGTTGCTCCACTTCAGGCGCGCGCGCCCCCTGTGGAAGTTCGGAGATGAAGGAGACAAGACCCGCCTGAGGCCAGGGGCCCTGCCTGACGACGAACTGGCCGCTGTCCTGCGCCTCCTGGTTGGGGACAACTAGGAGTACCCGCCGAGCGCCTTCGTTCCTTTGTTCCACCGCAAGGACTGGGAAGAATTTTTCACCTCCAAGCCGACCTTTGACGCGTGCGGGCTGGTGTCGTTGGCGCTCATAGGAGCCTCTGCAGCACCGAAGCCAGTGGAGGTGTCCTCTGACGAGTCCCGTGGGGGGGAGGAAGAGGAGGTGGACTCGGAGAAGACTCTTGAAGAGGTGGGGGAGAATCCTCCTCTGAGCAAGGCCGAGATCCTCCGCGCCCTGCCAGACGACGCCGAGATCGACGGTCGCCAGAAGGAGAGGGAGCAGCCCCTCATCCCGACAAGGGGTAGGTCGTCGTTGGTTCCTCGAGATGCTGCCTCCGTCTTGACGCCTCCCGGGGCCGGCTCCGGCCCTTCTGCTGCGCCGCCTTCTGCCGCCGAGGCCCGCGCGCCCACTTCTCAGGCCCCGACGCTTTCAGGCTTCAAGCTTCTCAAGCGGAGGGTGGAATACACCGCGGTGGACCAGTAAGTGCTTGATCTCCGTCTTGTTTTTGCTCATGTCGCTGCTTCCTGACTTTCGTCCTTGGTTGTCCAGGCCGCTGTCTGCGGCGAAGAGGAGGAAGGAGGGTACGGAGGTTGCGCCCCCTTCTGCTGAGAAAAGAGACGTCAGCGCTTGCACCTCCCCAGCCCGGTCGTCTTCGCGAGGCCAAGAAGGGCATCACCGGGAAGAATCAGCCCCCATGGCCCCTCTGGCCCCTGAGGTGCCGGCGTCTGGCTCGGCTAAAGAGGTCCTGACTGCTCTGGAACCCGCAGTCTCCCAGGCCCTGGTGACAGCGTTGTCTCCTCCCACTACTGCACCTCCACTCCCAGGTTCTTCTGCCTCTGCTGCTGTCCTGGAGCGTGCTCTTTTGGAGATGACCCAGCTGCAGGCAGATCTCCTGAGCGTGGACCCGCGCCTGGTGGCCGGGCGCCTGGAGCTGGCCTCTGGCTGGCTTCACTCCGACTCGGCGGTTCGCGCGATGCTGAGCCAGGCCGCGGCGTCTTCCGAGAAGGAGAAGCGGAGCGCCCCCAATGCTGCAGCCGATCGCGAGGCGGCACTGAAAGACGCCAAGGCCGCCCGCGACCGCTGCCAAGAGCTGGAGGACGAGCTGAAGAGCCTACGCGACAAGCACGCCGAAGAAGCACGCGGCCGCCAGGTGAAGGAGGAGGAGATGAGGGCCCGGGAAGACACCGTCAAGAACCGTGATGCTGAGCTGGGGGGTTGGGGAAGACGCAGGCCGCCGAGCGCAGCCGGCTAGAAGAGCTGGAGCGGAAGGTGAAGGCGAGGGAGGCCGATCTTGATGCCAAGGCGCGGGTCCTGGCCGAAGACCGCGTGGCCTTTGCCGATCTCGAGGAGAGGTCTCGCGTGGCACTGAAGACGCTCTACGAGCATGGCTTGGAGAGGCTGCTGACCACCGATGAGGACGGGCCCGCCCTGCTGCTTCCCCTCTTGGTGAAGGCGCTCAAGGAAGTCGCGGATGGTATCGGTCCCATGGCAGAGGTAGAGGCTCGCGTCCTGTCTTCAGCTGCATTGACTCGCGTGTTCAGCCATCTGCACCTTCGCGACCCCAACACTTGTCTTGACGAGCTGCTAGAGCCTGTGGCTGATGATCACTGCGCAGCCGCTGCCGCAGCCGTGCAAGGTCAGGTGGATGCCCTGCTGAAGAAGTTTCGCGGCTTTGCCTCCGCACCCTTGTCCGGCGATGCCGCCGATCCTACGGCTGGCGGCGCAGGTGAAGGCGACGTTACCCAGGGAGGAGCACCTTCTGTAGGCGATGGCGGTGTCCAGGGGTGACCTGCGGCTACT
The DNA here is from genome assembly GCF_002575655.3 of Aegilops tauschii subsp. strangulata. Lineage (NCBI taxonomy): Eukaryota > Viridiplantae > Streptophyta > Magnoliopsida > Poales > Poaceae > Aegilops > Aegilops tauschii. Next base: position 371,862,482 of record NC_053036.3, read on the forward strand.
CTCCAGTTTTGTTCCTGTAATATGCATCAGGCCTCGTGGAGGCGTTAAACTTTCATTTAATATTGTGAGGACAATATGTTTTGTAGTATTTGCTTCGAGATTTTGTGATTTTCTTCCTATTTGCTTTGTGTTCTGCGTCGGCAGAGCCCGGCCCCGCGCATACCTCAACCGCCGTTGAGCCGACCGGAGACCAGGACGGACCAAGGAGTGAGGGGCTACGTGACCAGTTAGGCTCCTGAGTCGCGATGCTCAGGAGTCCCCCTTGACGCGCAAACAGCTAATAGGGAGAAGACGCGACGATAGGTAAATGTTCTACGTCAGTAGAGCCCGGCCCCGCGCATACCTCAACCGCCGTTGAGCCGACCGGAGACCAGGACGGACCAAGGGGTGAGGGGCTACGTGACCAGTTAGGCTCCTGAGTCACGATGCTCAGGAGTCCCCCTTGACTCGCAAACAATCTCCATACCTGCCCTCGCCGAGACCTCGGGAGGGGCGTGTGACGACCAGGTCCGGGAGACCTTGTTAGGTGGCGTGCGCTTGGGCATGACCTGAGCGCAGCCCCCGTGCCCAGCCCCCTCGCGCGGCTCTCCCGAGGGGAGGCATTGCGGTGAGGCCGGACGCTGAGCTCTAGGGCTCCCTGAGGTTGGTACGGCCGTGAGGCCGCCCTCGGTTGTTTAGCACCAGCGCGAAGCATAGTGCTTCCACTTGTGCACGGGCATAGCCGCTCCTCGGCAGTGTCGACGGCCAGCGCGGAGCATGGTGCTTCCACTTGTGCGTGGGAGGGGGGCTCCCTCTGAGGAGAGCCCCCGTGGTGTGTATAGCCCCGCCCTGACACGTGGCTTGCACGACAGGGCTGCCAGGTGTATATGGGCACTCGTGAGCCAGCGCGGGACTCACGAGGCCCTACCTCAAGGCGGGTTGTACCTAGTCTTGGGACTTTGATGGTCGTGTGTTCCTGCGAGACGGTTAGGTACAAGTTCTCTACGTCCTCAGGTCCCGGCCCTCGAGCGAGCTCAGCCGCCTCTGGTATGCTAGGTCGCGATGCCGTGGTCAAGGCCAGGGGTGAGGGCTGGAGAGCCAGTAAGAGCTCCTGAGTCGCAATGCTCAGGAGCCCCCCTTTTAACGCGCAAGCAAATTGCATGAAGGAGGGACGGACCCATGGCAAGCGGCAATCGAGCAGGTGGTAATCATAGATAGACGAAACATGAGAGCAGCAGGCTTAAGCAAATGCAAGGGAGATACATGGCACTGGGTCAGGCCCGAGCGGCTTGGGGATAATGCAGCCCGAGGGGCGCCCCCAGCAAGGTAAGCTAAAGACATAAGAAAAGGATACACGCCACAGGGATGGACCCACGCGGCCTGGGAATAATGCAGCCCGAGGGGCGCTCCCAGCTAAATGAACTTGGAAAATGTTACCTGGTTCTGTCGACGAAGGAGAGTTGAGGCAGCTGAAGACATGCAACGAAGGGGTAGCTCCTCACGAGCCTCCGGGGGCCTGAGCCTCAGGAGGCTCTAGGGGATCAGGCGGTTCCTGGAGGACCGTCTCCATCTCCGCCAAGACGGCGTGGTGCCTGGCCTCCTGAGCCACCAGGACACGCCGCAGGTTGCGCTGATAGGCTGACGACACGCTCGGTAGGCCGAAAGGCATGCGAACGTAGATGTGCGGCGGTCCCTCGCAGCGTCCCACGCGCGAAGGCCAGAAGATCTCCTGAGAAGCGGCCCTGTTGAGCCCCGGAACGTCGATGCAGACGCGCACCCCGGCATCCTCGCCTGGATGGGGAGCTGCGCTTTGTGAGCGGCGGTCGCCGCGCATGGCCCTTGCGTCTTGCAATTCCTGGGTGGTCTTGGTGATGAACTCCTGAACGGTGGGCGATCCTTGCCGCGTGCCTTCCTGAGGAAAACGTGCCGCGAAGCACGCCTCCAGGTGGTGCCCAAGCGCCTCCCTCGTGATGTGGGCAAGGTCTGAGGCCTTCCAGAAGAAAGCCCCCGAGCCCTGCCCGAGGAGGTCGCTGGGCGCGCCTTCCTATGCGATGGGGGGAGGCGCCCCTAGAGCGGGCGCTGATCCTGACGAGGTTCCAGCCGTGACGCCACCCTCCTGAGGTCCGGCACGGCGGAACTGCTTCTTCTTGGGGATGGCCTCTGGAGGGCCCTCGCCCTTGCTGTCAGGGTCGTCGATTGCTTTGGCTTGGAAGGCCCGCTCGAGGGAGCACACCGCATCTCGCTCTTCACACGAGACTGTGATGATTCCGCCGCTTCCCGGCATCTTAAGGACATTGTAGCCATGATGGGTGACGGCCATGAACTTGGCCAGGGCAGGGTACCCAAGGATGGCATTGTACGGCAGACGAATCTGCGCGACGTTGAAGTCGATGAGCTCGGTGCGGTAGTTCTTGCGTTCTCCGAAGGTGACAGGGAGGCGGACCTGCCCTATCGGCATGGTGGAACCGTCGGTCACTCCTGAGAAAGGCTTGGTAGGCTGAAGCTGGTCATATGGGACTTGGAGGTTGTCGAACGTATCGACGGACAGGACATTGAGCCCTGCGCCGCCGTCGATGAGGGTCTTGGTAACTTGCACATTGCTGATGACTGGGGAGCACAGCATCGGGAGGGCGCCAGCGGTAGCCGCGCACTTGAGCAGATCTGCCGAGTTGAGCGTGATGGGGCACTGGGACCATCTGAGTGGGCGTGTGGCCTCGAGCTTGGGGAGTATTGCATTCACTTCACGAGAAAACTGCATGAAGATATGCTGCGAGGCTGGGGCCTGGGCTCCGCCCAAGATGCAAGCGATAGCACGCGGCTCTTGGAAGCCCCCAGCCCCCTCGTCTTGATGGTGGTCGTCGTTCCTTCTTGGCGGTGGCGGGTGCGGGGGAAGACCGGCGTTGCCCTGAGGGCGATCCTCATGAGGCTGGTCTCTCCAGGCGCCCTCGCGAGGATGATCCTGCCAGCGGTCCTCACGAGGACGGTTGCGCCACTCCTGGCGCAGGCCACGGTCATCCTAGCGTCCGCTGCCACGTCCTCCTCCTCGGCCGTAGCCCCGGTCGCTGCGTTCGGGGCGTCGACCGAAGTGTCCTTCGCGAATGGCTCTGAGCTCTTGACAGTCACAGGTGTTGTGGGTGTTCAGGTTGTGGAAGGCGCAGAACGTCCGGCTGTTCTTGGATTACTCGAGCTGATCTCTGCCTCGCTTGGTGTCCGGCTCCGCTGCGAGCACAGCTGCTTCCTTGCGCTTCACGTCCTTGGCCTTGGCCTTGTTCTCCTCTACGCCCGCAGCTGGCAGCTCGAGGAGGGAGAGGCGGCCCTCCTTAGCTCTTGTGCACTTGGTCACCAGGTTGAACAGCTCCTGAGACGTGCACAGCTCCTCGTGGATAGCTAGCTCCTCCTTCATCTTGACGTCGCGGACACCGTCGGAGAACGCGGAGATGATGGCCTCGTCCGTGACATTGGGGATCTTGGGACGAGTGTTGTTGAAGCGCTGGATGTACTTCTGGAGGGTCTCTCCTAGTTGTTGCTTGATGCGGCAGGTCGCCCGCGGCCGGCAGGCGGTCGCGGGTGCCCTGGAAGTTGGCGACGAAGCGGTCGCGCATCTTGTCCCAGGAGGAGATCGAGCCTGGTGGCTGGTTCAGGAGCCAGGAGCGGGCGCCATCCTTGAGAGCCATGGGAAACTAGTTCGCCATGACTTTCTCGTCGCCGTTGGCTGCTTTGATGCTCAGCTCGTAGAGCTGCAGGAACTCTGCGGGGTCGGGGTGCCGTCGTAGCGAGGGGGCAGATCAGGCTTGAACTTGCCCGGCCAGGTGACGCTACGCAGCTCGGGCGTGAAGGCGCGGCAGCTGGCCGTGGTCGCCGGGGCCCGTCTCGAAGGTGGAGCTTGGTCTTGATGAGGTCCGCGCGCCGCCACCGCAGGTAGCGCGTGGTCTTGGCGAGGCGACGCAGGGAGCGCAGGTGCAGCTTCTCGCGGCCGAGGAATTTCTTGGCATCTTCTCTCTTCACGCGCGGGCACCGGGCATGGTGGGTCGCGTCGTGGGGCCGCGCGCCTTGGCGCCAAGGCACCGTCTTGGGGCAGAGGTGGTGGAGGTGCTCCATGAGCCACGTCGCCCGAGGCTGGCGGAGGGTGAGGCAGAGAGAGGGACGGCACCGGGGAGCCCCCTGCAGCGCGGACGAATTGGGCGACGCGGTCGAGCCAGTCCTCGTAGAGGTCGTCGACCGGGCGGTAGCGCAGGAGCCCATTCACCATGAGGAGCGCGGCCCGCGCGTCCATGGGAGCACGACGTGCATGGGACGAGGAACCGGCCGGGGTCAGCGATGGAGTGGCGGTGCGGCCGTCCTACCGCACCGATGGGAGCAGCGAGGACGCTTGCTGCTCGTTCCCCGCCAGGCCGGTGGCGGCGTTGGCTACAGGAGATGGAGAACGACAAGGTGGCCCGCCGACGGGAGCCGTTTGAGCAACACGGGTGGTGAGGGCAGCCCGGCGCTCAACTCGAGCGCGGCGAGCGTCCGCCATGGAGACGACGGAGTGGCGGAGCGCCGATCGACAGAAGGGAAGCTACGGTGCACCCCTGCCTGGCGCACCCAATGTCGGATCTCGGGTTCCGGCAAAAGCCTTAAGGTTCGAACTCTGGGGTGCGCGCGAAGTTCTCTCCCTACCGATGAGCGCCCTAGCTCGCTAAGATCTCTCGAACGAACTCGGCAAACTCGCAACACAAGAAGACACGAGATTTATACTGGTTCGGGCCACCGTTGTGGTGTAATACCCTACTCTAGTGTGGTGGTGGTGGATTGCCTCTTGGGCTGATGATGAACAGTACAAGGGGAAGAACAGCCTCCTGAGGTTGAGGTGTTCTTGTGTTTTGTGTGTGGCTGGGGATTGGCTCTAGATCTGACCAGATGAGATCCGATCAGCTCGTTGCACCGATATGGAAACCTTTGCTTGATGCCTCGGTACTCCGTGCCTGCGCCTGCCTCCTTAGCACCAAAGAGGAAACAAGGACACTGCGCGCGCCGGCGCCCGCCTGGCGCCCGCCTGGTGTCGATCGTCATGGCTCACGTCACGAGAGCCTCGCGAGGTTTCCCCCACCTTGATATCTCCGCTCCTCGTGAGCCTGCCTGGCGAGGCCGCTCCATAGGAGGTCCTGGGTCGTCCGCCCCGCGAGGCCTGGCCCCTCGCGAGGGTCTTGAACGCCTTGTCGATGAAGATGGGTCGTACGGCCTGCTAGCATAGCCACGCCGTGGGCCGCAGGCAGGCAAGTCTGGGGACCCCCGTTCCCAGAACGCCGACAGTGCCCCCTCCTCAGGCCACGCCATCCACCCTTGTGGGAGCCTCGTGGGTCTTCTGGTCTCCTCCCAAAGCTTCTGGTGTTTCTTATGTTTCAGGAAAAATCGTCCGATCATGTTTGGACCTTCGTAGTATCGATTTGTGTAAAACCAAAAACAAGCAGAAAACAACAATTGGCACTAGGCATTGGATTAATATGTTAGTCCAGAAAAATAATATGAAATGATGTAAAATGATGGCCAAAGTATGTATGAATGATAATATAATGGCAGGAAACAATCAAAAATCACAGATACGTCAGAGACATATCAACATCCCCAATCTTAATTCCTGCTCGTTCTCGAGTAGGTAAATTATAAAACAAAAATATTTTTTGATGTTGAATGATACCTAGCATGTTCTTGATCAATTAATGTAACTCATGGCATGAACCTAGGATCCAAATGATTCAAGGCAATAGTCTATCAATTTGATATAAAGATAGGAATACATAATGACACAAATGAACAATCATTGGCTTTCAGAATAAAAAAATGCTAAAGAATGTAATCCCCTAGATACTTAATCATGATAAGCATGGCATGCTCAGTCTTCCTAGTATAATGACAAAAATTCATGAACAATCCTGGTGCCAACCAAGCAATTAAATCATACTCTTCTCACTTCAACTTTCAACTCTCATGCACTACTTGAGCGTGATCCATGATCTTACCACTTAGGATGGCAATGAGAATTATATGGGTATTTAAATAAGACAAAAAAACAAAATCTCACATCAACACGGCATAATCATTAGGCAATGGAGAGGCATTAACAATCGATATCAATGTGAGGAGTAGGGCTGCCATGCAACGAATGTACTAGAGCTATAATTGTATGAAAGCTCTCCTAATGCAGTTAAGTGGGTGTGCATCCAACTGATACGTCTCCAACATATCTATAATTTTTGATTCTTCCATGCTGTTATATTATCATTCTTGGATGTTTTACAAGCACTTTATAGCAACATTATATCATTTTTTGGGACTAACCTATTGACATAGTGCCCAGTGCGAGTTGTTGTTTTTGCTTGTTTTTTACATCGCAGAAAATCAATACCAAACGGAGTCCAAATGCAGCGAAACTTTTTGGAGATTTTTTGTGGACCAGAAGACACCTGTTGGGACAAAGAAGTACAAGAGGGGTGCTCCAAGAGGAGCACAACCCACCAGGGCACGCATGAGGGCCCAGGCGCGCCCAGGTGGGTTGTGCCCACCTCGGTGGCCTGCCGCACCGCCTCTTCGCCCTATAAATACCCAAATATTCCAGAAATCCTAGGGGATTCGACAAACATAATTCTAGCCGCCGCAATTTCCAGAACCACGAGATCCAATCTAGACACCATCACGGAGGGGTTCATCATCCTCATTGGTGCCTCTCCGATGATGCGTGAGTAGTTAATCATAGACCTACGGGTCTGTAGTCAGTAGCTAGATGGCTTCCTCTCTCTTTTGATTCTCAATACAATGGTCTCTTGGAGATCTATTTGATGTAACTCTAACACTTTTTTGCAGTGTGTTTGTTGGGATCCGATGAACTTTGAGTTTATGATCACATCTATATATCCATGAAAGTTATCTGAGTTATTTGATCTCTTTTATGCATGATTACTTATAGCCTCATATTTCCTCTTCGAATCTTTGGTTTAGTTAGGCCGACTAGATCGATTTTTCTTGCCATGGGAAGAGGTGCTTTGTGATGGGTTTGATCGTGCAGTGTTCTTTCCGAGTGACAGAAGGGGCAGCAAGACACACATGTATCGTTGCTATTAAGGATAACAAGATGGGGGATATTCCTACATGAATAGATCTCGTCTACCTCATGTCATCGTTCTTATTGTATTACTCCGTTTCTCCATGAACTTAATACACTAGATGCATGCTGGATAGCGGTCGATGTGTGGAGTAATAGTAGTAGATTCAGGCAGGAGTCGGTCTACTAATCTTGGAAATGATGCCTATATAATGATCATTGCTTGGATATCGTCATAATTGTTTGAGGTTCTATCAATTGCCCAACAGTAATTTGTTTACCCACCGTATGTTATTTTCTTGAGAGAAGCCACTAGTGAAATCTACGGCCCCCGAGTCTATTCTTTATCATATTTGCTTTGAGATCTATTTATATTTGCTTTTGTTTTCAGGTCTATATTATCAAAAACCCAAAAATATCTAACTGAATTTTATTTGCCTTTATTCTATTTGCATCTATCAATCTATCTATTTACCAATCTTTTACCCAAGAGGGATTGACAATCCCTCTTACGCGTCAGGTTGCAAGTATTTGTTCTTTGTGTGCAGGTACCGTTTACATAGTGTTGCTTGGTTCTCGTACTGGATTGATAACCTTGGTTTCATAACTAAGGTAAATACCTATGTAGCTTTGCTGCATGATAACCCACAAGTATAGGGGGTCGTTTGTAGGCTTCTTCTATGAATAAGAGTGTCAAACCCAATGAGGAGCTAAAGGCAGAACAAATATTCCCTCAAGTTCTATCGACCACCAATACAACTCTATGCACACTTGAAGTTTGCTTTACCTAAAACAAGTACGAAACTACTTTGCAAGAATAAAACTATGAGTACTTTGCGGGAATAAAACTACGAATAAATTGCAAGGTAATAAAAGTGAGAGCTTTTGTCAACAAGAAAGTCATTTGTCCCTAGGCAATCGATAACAAGTACCGGTAATCATTCTTGCAATTCTATATGAGGGAGAGGCATGAGCTAACATACTTTCTCTACTTGGATCATATGCACTTATGATTGGAACTCTAGCAAGCATCCGCAACTACTAAAGATCATTAAGGTCGTGAAACCCAACCATAGCATTAAGTATCAAGTCCTCTTTATCCCATACGCAACAACCTACCTACTCGGGTTTAAGCTTCTGTCACTCTCACAACCCACCATAAGCAAATCATGAACGTATTGCAATACCCTATAGCGGGGACCCCTCATGTTTGCGCGAGACGGAGGGCACCGTAGGACGGCACCATAAATAAAATATACAATCGTACCAACCAAGATCACGATTAACCCATAGGACAAAACGGATCTACTCAAACATCATAGGATAGCCATAGATCATTGGAAAATAATATATGGAGTTGAGCACCATGTTTAAGTATAGATTACAACCGGGAGAAGGGGTGTACACCGCTGCATACAAGGGGAGAGAGTTGGTGTTGGCGGTAGCAAGATTGTTGATGTAGATCGTCGTCACGATCCTAGCCCCGGCGGCACTCCGGCGCCACCTGGAGAGAGGGGGAGAGAGCCCCCCTCCTTCTTGTTCTGCCTTGGCCTCCCCCTAGATGGGAGGAGAGTTCCCCCTCTGGTCCATGGCCTCCATGGCGGCGGAGGGGGTGGGAGCCCCTCCGAGATTGGATCAGTCTCTCTGTCCCCTTCTGTTTCGCGTCGCCCAGATCTGGCCCTTCACCGTTTCTTAAATTCCCGGAGATCCGTAACTCCGATTGCGCTGAAATTTTTACACGATTTTTTCCATAAATTGTCTTTCTTGCGCCAGAAGAAGGGCCCCAACCAACCTTCGAGGAGGTCACAAGATACCTGGGCCAAGGTTGTCAGAATCACGATTCTGTTATACGATTCTACGATCCAAACTGACCCCTATGATACTACGATTTTAGTTCATAGAATCTACGTTTCTACGATCCTGATAGTGAAGATTCTATGATTTGCGATCCTACCATCAGAGCTCCGATCCGATTCAAAATCACGATTCTGACAACCTTGACCTGGGCACGCCAAGGGGTGCCTGGCGCACCCTGGTGGGTTGTGGTTACTGTGGGCCCCCGTTTGCATTGATTCCACCTCCCAAAAATCACATATATTCCAAAATAATTCTCTATAAATTGTTATCATGTTTGCACTTTGTTTGATATGTATTTTCTGCGAAACAACAAACATGCAGCAAACAAGAACTGGCACTAGGCACTGAATAAATAGGTTAGTACAATAAATCATATAAATGTTGCCAAAAATATGTAAAAGTTGTATAATATTGGCATGAAACAATCAAAAATTATAGATACGATGGAGACGTCTCACTGCATCGTCCCTTCCTCTTTGGGGAAATACTGACGTAGTTCAAGCGACATCAAAAGGAATTTCTGGCGCCATAGCCGGGGAGACATCATCAACATCTATCAGGTTCCTAATCACAAATCTCATCTCCTTGCAATTTACATTATTTGCCATTTGCCTCTATTTTTCATCTCCCCAACTTCATAAAAAATTGCCTTTTTATTTGCCCTCTTCTTCGTTTGCTTTTTCCTCGTTTGGTCTTTTGTTTGCTTGTGTTGCCATGTGCCTTCTATTTTCTTGCATCTTTGCTTGCTAAAAAACTATTGATATGGATCTTCATCCACTTGCTAATATTTTCAAAAGATACAATTATGATGAACCAATTCCTAGTGAATTGAGTTCACTAGATTATCTTTATGAAGTTTTGCTTGAGATTTATGAATCTGAAAATTGTGATGAAGTGTTCAACGAAGAAATTTATGAAATGATTCATGATAGCTCCTTGAATGAAAAGCATGATTGCAATGATTTTATTATAAATTCTATTAATGTCAATTGCGCTAATAATATGCAAAACCCTAAGCTTGGGATGCTAATTTTGCTATGTCTACTACTTATTGCAACGATCATGACTGGGGTGATAATGTTTCCAATGATCTTGAAAATTTATTTTAGCCTCATGATGAATATGAAATTGAAAGTGGGTTTGGAAGAGTGTCAACTCTAGGTAGAAATAATCCCACAAATTTGGACAACGTTCATTCTTATGAAATTTTTGATAAAAGTGGGCTTGAAGAGGTCATGACTTTGTTTGATGATAATCCCACTATTTTGGAAGAGTGTCAACTTTGCATGCATGTGGATCATGAATAGAATATTTTATGTGATAGTTATATTGTTGAATTTGATTATGTTCCTACATGTAATTATTATGAGAAAATATGGTTGTAGAAATTTTCATGTTACTAAATTACCTCTCATTATGTTGAAATTGGCAATGCTTTATTCCTCTCCTTTGCATATGCTAGATATTTCCTGTCTTGATAATTTGTTTGCTTATAAAATTCATATGCATCGGAAGTATGTTAGACTTAAATGTGTTTGTCACATGATTTATGATGCTCTCTTTGTTTCAACTTTTATATTTCTTGTGAGCATCGTTGAAATCTTAAGCCCATCTTAATGGCTATAAAGAAAGAGCTTGTTGGGAGGCAACCCAATGAATAAATTTTATTTTTGCCTTTTCCTTTCTGTTCTCGAGTGTTTGCACAATTATTCTACTGTTATGATTGTGTTTTTTATGTTTTAATTAGTGTTTGTGCCAAGTAAAGCCTTTGGGATCATGTTTGGTGATAGTTGATTTGATCTTGTTGAAAAACAAAAACTTTTGCACCCAGTAAAATAATTTCAATAATTCACAGATGCGCAATAAAATCGTGATTTTTGTACAAAAGATTGATATACAAATTGCCTACGTTTTCCTAAATTTTCAGAATTTTTGGAGTTATAGAAGTATACAAAGTTTTTAGTTTACTACTGACTGTTCTGTTCTTGACAGATTCTGTTTTCTTTGCGTTGTGTGCTGATTTTCATGAATCTATGGTTTGTATTGGAGGGTATAAGCCATGGTAAAGTTGGAATACAGTAGATATAATGCAAGAATAAAATATGAATGTGTTTGCAACAGTACTTAGAGTGGTGATTTGCTTTGTTATACTAACGGATCTCACGAAGGTTTTGTTAAGCTTTGTGTGATTGAAGTTTTCAAGTTTTGGGTGAGATCACGATGGATGAAGGCATAAGGAGTAAGAAGATCCTAAGCTTGGGGATGCCCCATGGCACCCCAAGATAATATTCAAGGAGAAACAAGCAACTAAGGTTGGGGACGCCCCGAGTGGCATCCCCTCTTTCTTCTAACGACCATCGGTATTTTACTTGGAGCTATATTTTTATTCATCACATATCATGAGTTTTGCTTGGAGCATCTTGTATTATATGAGCCTTTGCTTGTTTTTCTTTTTAGTTTGTCACAAGTATCCTTGCTGGACACACCTATTTGAGAGAGCCGAAATTATGCTATGATTTGTTATAATTGCTCTTTATGCTTCACTTAATTTTTTTGAGCTATGGAATTGCTCTAGTACTTCACTTATATCTTACTGAGCACGGTGTGCTTTAATATTTTTGAATAAATGCTCTCATGCTTCACTTAGATTTATTTGAGAGTCAGTAATTTTTTTGAAGAAACTCTCTCATGCTTCACTTATACTATTTTGAGAGAAGAAAATTTTATGCTCATGTTCTTCACTTAAATTTTTTTGAGCATATCAAAAGCAAAATATGAAACTAGTCCCAAAGTGATAGATATTCAAGGGGGATATAATAAAAACTTTCATGAAGATCATTGGACAAAATAAAATTGATTGTTTGTAATAGTTTTTCAGATATGATGATAATGATATATGAGTCATGTTGGTTAGTACTTATGCTTTAGTAAGAATATTGGTGTTAAGGTTTGTGATTCCCTATGCAAGCACGAAAGTCAATAGTTATGCAATGAAATTACATCCTACTTATGGTGCATTATTCAGTGTTAGTTATGCTTAATGCTCACTTATGTGATTTTTCGTTTCTTGGTTGGTTGCTTCTCAATCTGTTTGCTAGCCTCCACATGTACTAAGTAGAAATACTACTTGTGCATACAAAATATTTAAACCCAATTTTGCCATATGAGTCCACCATACCTACCTATATGCGGTATTTCCGTGCCGTTCTAAGCAAATTTGTATGTGCCATCTCCAATTTTTAAATGAATTTCCTTTTCATGTGCTCGTACCACTCATGAAGCGGCAGGGGGTGGCTAATATTTTCCATGCTAGATGTGTTATTCTCAAGATGAGTGTTTATTCACTTGTCATTGCACGAGAGTGGGGCAAAGGTTTTAGGGATGCCCAGTCCCGAAATGAAAAAGAAATTTACTTTATGTTGTCAAATAATAAATTCTTTGGAAAGTGTTGGTATGGAAGGCACCCATGGATACGACTAGCCATGGATTGTGAAAGAATGGTGGAAAAAGGAATAAACTTTATTTTCTGTTGGGAACTGTCGGTGTCAAAACCAGCAGATCTTGAGTAGGGGGTCCCAAGTTGTGCGTCTGAGGATGGATGGTAACAAGGGACAGTAGGGACACGATGTTTACCCAGGTTCGGGCCCTCTTGATGGAGTTAAAACCCTACGTCCTGCTTGATTATATTCGGTGTGTATGAAGGTTACAAGAGTTGATCTACCTCGAGATCGTAATGGCTAAACCCTAACTGTCTAGCCTATGATTATTCTGATAGCCTCTACAGACTAACCCCTCCGGTTTATATACACACCGAATGGGCCTAGGGTTGTACAGAGTCGGTAAGTAGGGAAGGAAATAACATATCCGGACACCAAACTTGCCATCCACGCATATAGGAGTCCTACCCGGACACGGGGGAAAGTCTTCTGCTTTTATCTTCATGGCCCATCAGTCTGGCCCATATCAAATAGTCCGGACACCCGAGGACCCCCTAATCCAGGACTCCCTCAGTAGCCCCTGAACCAGTCTTCGATGACGATGTGTTCGGCACGCGGATTATCTTCGACATTGCAAGGCGGGTTCCTTCTCCTGAATATTTTAAGATAACTCCCTCCCTGCACAAAGGAACTATATCCAACTCTATATAATTAATACAACCCATAGCCACGAAGGCAAGATGTCAAAATAAAACAGTGTGTTTTACTGACAACTTTTTCGACGAAGCATCACACGGGCTCTTTAACATTTCAAACCATTTTCACGCCTCCCGTTTCGCGTTTCGAGGCTTAGCCTCCATTGGCACGTCTTGTCAAAACAGAGATCATGTCCGCCCATTACGAGATTCTCATCAATACGGTTTTGGGTAATCCAAACGCGCCTTTCGCATGATCTCTTTGGGAACAGGCGAGTTTTAAGGCTTGAGAGGGGGGCGTTTGGTATTTCACCGCCTATAAGAGGGTAAAAAATCCCTTCTTCTTTCCACACGCCTTCCTCTAGCTTCTGTCTGATTGCTCTCTGACTATAGCGCCAGAAAAGCTCCTGTCTGCTAGGACTACGTCGATATTTTCCCAAAGAGGAAGGGATGATGCAACACAACGACGGTAAGTATTTCCCTCAGTGAAGAAATCAAGTTTATCGAACTAGTAGGAGAACGAAGCAACACAACGTAAACAACACCTGCACACAAATAACAACAACTCGCAACCTGACGTGTTAAAGGGGTTGTCAATCCCTTTCAGGTAACAATGCCAGAAATTGGTAATAGATTGAAATAATAGATCGCAAATAAAATAAAGTGCAGCAAAGTATTTTTGTATTTTTGGTTTAATAGATCTGAATAAAAAGTGCAAATAAAATAGATCGCAAGGCAAATATATGAGGAAGAAGACCCGGGGGCTGTAGGTTTCACTAGTGCTCCTCTCGAGAAAGATAACAAATGGTGGGTAAACAAATTACCGTTGGGCAATTGATAGGACTTCAAATAATTATGACGATATCTAGGCAATGATCATTACATAGGCATCACGTCCATGATTAGTAGACCGACTCCTGCCTGCATCTACTACTATTACTCCACAAATCGACCGCTATCCAGCATGCATCTAGTGTATTAAGTTCATGAAAAAATGGAGTAATGCAATAAGAATGATGACATGATGTAGACAAGATCCGTTTATCTATTGCGTAGATATAGATCCAATCTTTTTATCCTTAGTAGCAACAATACGTACATGTTGTTTCCCTTTCTGTCACTGGGATCAAGCACCGTAAGATCGAACCCACTACCGGGCACCTCTTCCCATTGCAAGATAAGTAGATCAAGTTGGCCAAACAAAACCCAAATATCGAAAAAGAAATACGAGGCTATAAGAGATCCTGCATATAAGAGATCAAAGAAACTCAAATAACTTTCATGGATATAAAAAGATATAATTGATCATAAACTCGAAGTTCATCAGATCCCAACAAACACACGCAAAAGAGTCATATGGATCTCCAAGAGACCATTGTATTGAGAATTCAGCGAGAGAGAGAGAGAGAGAGAGAGAAAGCCATCTAGTTACTAACTACGGACCCGAAGGTCTACAAAGAACTACTCACGCATCATCGGAGAGGCACCAATGGAGGTGGTAAACCCCATCCGAGATGGTGCCTAGATTGGATCTGGTGGTTCTGGACTCTGAGGCGGCTGGATGAATATTTCTATGGTTATGGTAATTTTGGGGTATTTATAGAGCAAAGAGGCGGTCCAGGGGGCACCCGAGGTGGGAACAACCCACCAGGGCGCGCCTGGGCCTCCTGGCGCGCCCTGCTGGGTTGTCCCCTCCTCGGGACTCCCCCTAGGTGCAACCAGGGCCCAACTTCTTCCTTTTGGTCCATAAAAAATCATCGTGAAGTTTCGTTGCATTTGGACTCCGTCTGATATTGATTTCCTGCGATGTAAAAAACATGGAAAAACAACAACTGGCACTTGGCACTATGTCAATAGGTTACTACCAAAAATGATATAAAATGACTACAAAATGATTATAAAACATCCAAGATTGATAATAAAACAGCATGGAACAATCAAAAATTATAGATACATTGGAGACGTATCAGCATCCCCAAGCTTAACTCCTACTTGTCCTTGAGTAGGTAAGTGATAAAAACAGATTTTTTTGATGTGGAGTGTTGTTCATCATGTCATATCATATTCTTTCCTTTATAGCATGGACATTTGGACTTTTACGTGATTCAAAGCAATAGTCTATTTTGACATAATAATTTAGATACTCAAACATATCAACAAGCAACCATGTCTTTCAGAATATCAACGCTAAAATAAGTTATCCCTAGCCCATCATGCTCAAACATTGATCCATTCATGAAACACACTCGAATATTAGCTATACCCAATTCTTAAGCACGATCATATTGGCTCCTAGTTGGTGCTTTTTATGAGAGAAGATGGAGACTCAAATTCAAAATAAAAATTGCATAAATTAAAAGAAAGGCCCTTCGCAGAGGGAAGTAGGGATTTGTAGAGGTGCCAGAGCTCAAAGCGGAAAAATTAGAGATAAAACATTTTGGGAGGTGTATCCATCCCACCAACGAAAACGAATTAGAGTTCCCAACACTTTCCATGCTAGATATGCCATAGGCGGTTCCCAAATAGAAAATAAAGTGTTGTAACGCCCCGAGACCGACGCTCCAGACGGCTTCCATGTTTTTCGTTGTTGTCATGTGTTTCGTTGGTTTGTTGCATTCATTATCGCATCATTCGCATTGAATCGGCACTGGTTGCCATCTTTGTTTTTAAAAACATGCATCCGATCGTAGTTGCCGCGTTCCCCCCTTGCTTTCGTTGACCGTTCCGAGACCAACCGTGTTTTCGGTTCCCTCTTGTCAAACCAACTAACCTCTCTCGTCAGCCCGTGATCCACTCCCGCGCGTCCGAAAGTTGTCCCGTACCCGACCCGGTTTGTTGTTACCGTTGGATTCGGATCATCCACAAACATCTACAAAACATCACCGTTTTCTTCATTGGACTTCCTAAACTATATTTTCTCAGCCGTCCGATTTTAATCAGATGATCCAATATACCCCTTTCTTTCCCTATATAAAGTCCCCTAATCTATATATGGACAAACCCTAGTTTTTAGGAGGCTTGTCCCATCCATCCTTTCTCTGCCGCCGCCACTCCCTCCATCCTCCTCTTCCTCGGGATCTTCCCCGCTCCAGATCAACAGCCACCCCTTCCCCTCCTCGAAGTTGCGACCGAACCAGCCAGGAACAACGCTCGATCCAAGGAGAGGAAATTCTCCTCGCGCTCCCGAAGGGGAGTTTCTTCTGGAGCCCCTCCTATACGCTCCCTCTGCTCGGCCCCGTCGTCGTTCCTCCGCCACCGACAAGCTCCGGAGCGCCGACATCCGCAGCCGCAGTCCTCGCGTCTCCTTCCAGCAGCCATCGTCGCCGCCTTGTTCAGTTCGTCGCCCGCAACGGCGCAGCCGCCCCGCTCCCCATCTCCACCAGAGCTCCCTCCGCCATCGAGCATCACCAGCAGATGAGACCCGCGCCGGTGCTGCCTCTTCTCGCTCGCCGGTCAAGGATCCGGTCGTTCCCCACCTTCCCTGCCGGCCCTCGCCGACGCCAAGCCATGGCCGCGCCCCAAGCGTCTGCTGCAGCCGCCGCAAGAGACGCAGCGCCATCCCCGACTCCTCTGACTCGCGCTCGCCCGCGTCGACGCCGGCAGGTTCCGGCCCTGCCTCAAGCTTCTGCTGCTGCCTCCTCATCGTCGCCGGGATCTTCCCCGCGCCTCCGCTTCGTCGGAGAGACCACGCCGAGGCCTCCTCTTCTTCTGATCTGGCGCCGTCCAGGAGCTTGCCGCCAGATCCGGGCCTCCTCCCCCGCGTAGCCTCTCCGTCGCGCCGCCCGTCGCCGGAGACCAAAGCTCTGCTCCAGGCGCCGCCCGCAGCCCCCTGCTTCGAACAGGAGAACGAGCGCACAAGCAATGCCTCGCGTTGACCGCGCCCTTGCCCAGCGCCCGCTCCAGCCAGCCTCTCCATCGACTGGGCCTTGGCCCATGGTGAGGCCCCCCCCAGCACCCTTTGTTATTCTTCTGTTGGGCCTGCTTCGGTTTTAGATTCGGCCGAGTGTAGTTTTTTTTTCATGTCTGCGATTTAGCTATTAACCAGAGTATTGCAGTTTTACAGAAATACCCCTCATGTTCATGCATTAATAATTAATTAACCGTGCATCATTTGTAAAAAACATTATATATGAAAGATGCTCAGAAATTTGTGTAGTTTAATAATATCCAACTTTCATCCATGTTTAAACTGTTTAAATGTGTTGTTTGTTTAATTTGCTCAAATGCCATGTTAAAATGATTTATTCCATAACTAATTAACCGTAACTCGGAATTTAATAAACTTTATATGTAAATGGGGTAGAAAAATTCCTAGTTTAACTTGATGCACTTCATTTTGCTGTTTAACAACGTTAAAATTGTGTTTAGGGCAGAACAGTACCAAATTCAAAATATGCATATGGGGATTTTCCGGAATTGTTGTTTGTTGTTCCAGCCTCATTTAAATTGCCTAGATAGTTAGTTTACTTATGCTTCACCTCTTGCCATGTTAATAAACATTTAATATTGTTGGGTATATAACCGAGAGAACTAAACAATTGTTGTGGTGTTTCGGCAATATGCAACTCGTTGCATATTGAGCTCCACTTAATTTGTAGTGTTGTTTGTTGCACTTTGCCATGCCATGCCTCATTAAACCGGACATGCATCATATTTGTTTTTGCATCATGCCATGTGTATGTGGTGGTTGTTTACTATGTTGTTTGTTTCTTTCCGGGTTGCTTCTCTCGTTAGCTTCGGTTTCGTTCCAGAGTTGTGAGGATTCGTTCGACTCCGTCCGCTTGTCTTCTTCATGGACTCGTTCTTCTTCCTTGCGGGATCTCAGGCAAGATGACCACCCCTCGAAATCACTTCTATCTTTTCTTTGCTAGTTGCTCGTTCTATTGCCATGCTGCGCTACCTACCACTTGCTATATCATGCCTCCCATACTGCCACGTCAGCCCCTAACCTTTTCACCCTTCCTAGCAAACCATTGTTTGGCTATGTTACCGTTTTTGCTCAACCCCTCTTATAGCGTTGCTAGTTGCAGGAGAAGATGAAGATTGCTCCATGCTGGATTCTATTTATGTTGGGATATCACAATATATCTTATCTTAATTAATGCATCTATATATTTGGTAATGGGTGGAAGGCTCGGCCTTATGCCTGGTGTTTTGTTCCACTCTTGCCGCCCTAGTTTCCGTCATACCGGTGTTATGTTCCTTGATTTTGCGTTCCTTATGCGGTTGGGTGATTTATGGGACCCCCTTGACAGTTCGCTTTGAATAAAACTCCTCCAGCAAGGCCCAACCTTGGTTTTACCATTTGCTACCACCTATCCCCTTTTCCCTTGGGTTCTGCAGACTCAAGGGTCATCTTTATTTTAGACCCCCCGGGGCCAGTGCTCCTTCGAGTGTTGGTCCGAACCGAGCAGCCTGCGGGGCCACCTCGGGGAAACTCGAGGTCTGGTTTTACTCGTAGCTTGACTTATCCGGTGTGCCCTGAGAACGAGATATGTGCAGCTCCTATCGGGATTTGTCGGCACATCCGGGCGGCTTTGCTGGTTTTGTTTTACCATTGTCGAAATGTCTTGTAATCGGGATTCCGAGACTGATCGGGTCTTCCCGGGAGAAGGTTTATCCTTCGTTGACCGTGAGAGCTTATGATGGGCTAAGTTGGGACACCCCTGCAGGGTATTATCTTTCGAAAGCCGTGCCCGCGGTTATGAGGCAGATGGGAATTTGTTAATATCCGGTTGTAGAGAACTTGGCACTTGACTTTAATTAAAACGCATCAACCGCGTGTGTAGCCGTGATAGTCTCTTCTCGGCGGAGTCCGGGAAGTGAACACGGTTTCTGGGTTATGTTTGCCGTAAGTAGGAGTTCAGGATCACTTCTTGATCATTGCTAGTTCACGAACGTTCCGTTGCTTCTCTTCTCGCTCTTATTTGCATATGTTAGCCACCATATATGCTAGTGCTTGTTGCAGCTCCACCTCACCACCTTACCCCATCCTTTCCTTTAAGCTTAAATAGTCTTGATCTCGCGGGTGTGAGATTGCTGAGTCCTTGTGACTCACAGATACTTCCAAAACAGTTGCAGGTGCTGATGATACCAGTGCAGGTGACGCAACTGAGCTCAAGTGGGATCTCGATGAAGATCTTGTCCGTTGCGTTGTTTCTTTCCTTGTTGATCAGTAGTGGTGCCCAGTTGGGACGATCAGGGATCTGGCAGTTGGGTTGTCTTCTTTTCTTTTGGTTCCGTAGTCGGACCTATGTGTGTATCTCTGAATGATGTATGTTTTATTTATGTATTGTGTGAAGTGGCGATTGTAAGCCAACTCTTTATCCCATTCTTGTTCATTACATGGGATTGTGTGAAGATGACCCTTCTTGCGACAAAACCACAATGCGGTTATGCCTCTAAGTCGTGCCTCGACACGTGGGAGATATAGCCGCATCATGGGTGTTACAAGTTGGTAATCAGAGCCATCCCCGACTTAGGAGCCCCCTGCTTGATCGAATCGCTGGCGTTGTTGAGTCTAGAACAAAAATGTTTTGAGTCTTAGGATTATATATATCGGAGAGTAGGATTCTTTTTACTCCTCAGTCCTTTCGTCGCTCTGGTGAGGTCTCCTGACGTAGAAGTTTTGACTCTTCTCTCCTCAAATTTCACTAAAAAAAAATTAGGATCACGCGGGTATCTTGGAATCGTTCCGATGGTTTTGTGACGAGAACATTGTTCTTGGTGCCTCCTGACATTTAGGGGTTGTGGCAGTGTCCCGGGGAGTTGAGCTCCGAGGTGTTGTCGTCACAATTTTATCGTTGCAGTTCTGGAATACCTGAGTTTCGCCGACATCTAAATCTCTTTTATGCAGTTGTTGGTGAGATCACCTCGACGCCACCCAATACTGGGGCGGGAGTTCGGGAGTATTGCCATAACTCGTATAACGGATGCTTTTCGAAGGTTGAGGTAAACGATTTCCGAAGGTTTCTTGGTTATGTGTTGACGGATGGATACAGCTGGATCTAGGTATTGTTAGTTTGGGTGATATATTTTGTGTCCCCTGTATCCCCAACACCAGATTGCATAACCAGAAAGTTTCGGGAGTTTATAAGTGGGAATTCAAGTAGCCTTAGGATATCTTTTCGACAGACGCATGATATGAGATTGGGGTTCGACGTCTAGTGGTCCGCCTGTACACGGTTGGTTTTACAGTGGTCTCGTAGTGTCTTAAAGAGTCCTTGGCTATGCCGACTCGGGGACGCTTCGTATGTCATGTGCACTGCCTTGTACATGATGGTGTTGTACGATCGAGCCCGTGTGGGCCCCACCACGAAAACTTCGGACGAAATCTCTATCATATGTTTGTTCCGGCTTATTCTGCAAGCCAATCCTTTGTTTTGTTTTAAGTTGTGGTATTCGAGTTGCTTCAATGTCAAATTTTGAATCCATACCTTTCCTAAACGGTGTTCTCATATTGCTATGTGAATACTAATCCTTCTTGATCATCGAGATCGTCATGTTAATTCTTTTCCAACCGGCGTGTTTCTCTTCAAGTGCATCCAGTCATTCCAACGTTCACAAGATCAATTCTAAGCTTTTCTCAACGGTGTTTGTTTCATCCGACCCAAGTTGTCTTTGTTTTCCCACCCTCCCACCCTTTTTCTTTAAGGAATCAGATGTCGTAACCAAGTATCCATTTTATTCATGTGAAGTTTCTCCATTCTTTTCCATCAATGTTCTTATCTGGTGATTCTCAGGAAGATATTCTTCAAGTTTATTATTCTTCGTTCTTTTTCTTCTCCGGTGGATTCAATTCAAGCTTTGTCGATCATGTCCTTTCCCCGTTTCAAATGTTTTTCTCATGCCGGTGTATCTCTTAATCATCCACCTCTTGCTATTCTTGTTATTTGGAGTGCTAAAGATATCTCAGGAGACTCGCATTTCCATTCCCAATCCGTTCAAGCTATCTCGAGGTTGTTATCTCTTTTGAGCCATTTAATTCAACCGGTGCAATCTCCTTTTAAGTAATTATTCAACGGTGTATCTTTTGAGTGGGCCCTAACCCACAGGTCTTTTCCCAGAATCTTACCTGACTCTTCTAACTTTTCCCGGCGCTATTCCCAAATTCTTTTCGAAGTTTGATGTAAGAATGAATTATCATCAGTCATATGTCTTCTCCAAGATCTTTCAAATTCTTTTCATTGTTGATTCAACCTTTTCTATTCTTCATGGTTCCGGAGTGCCTCATAAATTCATGGTGGTGTTTCTCGTCATCATTCTCAACATTTGAAGACCGAAGAAGAGTTTTTCCTCCAAATCTTATCCGTTCTCTTGAAGATTCATGGTTCTAACTTGTTGCCATCCTCTCAAATTGTTTCCAATCGCGCAATTCTTTTCTTACCCATCCGGAGCATTCCAGAGTTGTTTTCATTTCTTAATCATCCAAAGGCCATCATTTTAGAAGATTTATTCGTTCTCAACATTCAGCTCTTGTTCTCCAAATCTTACCGGTGCATCGTTCAAATATCCTCTAATCAGTTCAAGATCTTTTCGTTCTCATGTGTCTAAATTCTGTCAAGTATCTTCATTCATTTTCTAATTCTTTTCGTTGAATCGTGCCTTTGCTACTTTCGTTTTCAATTCTCGCGGTGGTTCGTTCAAGATTTTCTCTCCCTTCGTTATCATATCAATTTATTCGTTGTTTCAATCCTACCGGTTGTTCGATGAACACCTTCACTAGTTTGCACAATATCTATCTTAATCATTTCTACGAGAATAAGTTGTATGCAAGATCCGTTGCTTGTCATCAATTTAAATTGGTGAAGGATACGCATAACGTAATTCTTATTCTTGTTTCATCCAAGTGTTTAATCCTTTCTTTTGGAGTTCGTTCATGATATCAAATTCTCGGTTCCAAGTTGTTCATCTTTTCTTTCCGGAGTTCCAAGTTTTATCGATTATATCATTTCAAAGCTCCACCCACATCATTGCAAGGCTTCACCTTGTGTTGTCAACTTCTCTTTCTTTTTATCATCCTTTTATTACCGGAGTTCTTCATTGAGGCTCTACATGGTGGTTCGTCAAGGATTCCTTTCATTTTTCAATTGTTCTTCAAGATTTCTCTTGAAGTTATGATCCGCCAAGCTATACTCTAAAATAAACATGGTGCTCAACACATGTTTGTCTTGAGGAGTTCAAGCATTCTTCTTCTTGCATTCCGAAGTGCAATTGTTTCTACAATATCTTTTGAGGTGGTGTTATGTCATTCTTGACAATTTGAGTTCGCGTTTCATGATTCGCATGTTGTCAAGAATGAGATATTTTAAATCCACCAATCTCTTCGTTGGATCTATCTTGTGTCATGTTTCACCTAAAGCCTTCCCTAAGGAATGTTGCTATTATGGTGCTTATCAATGATCCAAGTTTTCTCCTATCCTCTCGGCGAGAGAAGATTTCATCTCTTCGTTGATCTCAAGCAAGCAATTGTTTCCGTTAGTGGCAGAATTTCACCTCAAGTTTTGAGATGTTTTCCTTAAGCCCACAACAAGCTTGTTCTTTCGTTGTTGATTCTTCCAACAACTCCATTCAATCCTACTTCGTAAGGATGCTCTTTACAATTCATTTATGGTAGGAGATGTTGGTTTCATTCTTCGTTCTATTCACTCCAACTATCTAACTATCATGCATTGTTTCCGGAGGCTTTGTGATGTTGCTCTCTTCGACAAATCATCTTGTTTTGTCAAGATCATGTAAT
The DNA here is from genome assembly GCF_002575655.3 of Aegilops tauschii subsp. strangulata. NCBI lineage: Eukaryota > Viridiplantae > Streptophyta > Magnoliopsida > Poales > Poaceae > Aegilops > Aegilops tauschii. Next base: position 371,885,267 of record NC_053036.3, read on the forward strand.
TTTTCCTTTCTTATCCGTTTAGCCGGAGTGTCGTGTTTTAATTCGAGTTCTCTCTTCTTATCAAGTTTTGTCTCCTCCCTCAACCGGAGTGCTGCCTGAAATCTTTCTTACCCCTTGTGCCATTCTTTCATTAGTTCCGGAGGCAATGTGTTGTTAATTTCATCGAGTATCCTCTCATCTTGTCAAGATCATATTCAATTCCTTCCATTTACAGTCGGAGTGCTGCCCAAATTATATCATTCTTATTCCTTCTCTATCTTGTTTTAACCGGAGTGGTTTAAATATCTATCGTGTCAATTAACCTCAAGGTTCACATGGTGTTCCTTGTCTCTCTTTTCTACCGGTGTGCGTTCATATTCCGTTTGATCCGTTAAGCACTCGTTTCATATTCTTCAACCTACAAAGGTTCTCGCAATGTTCATTGTTCCTCTTGCCGAACGGAGTGTTTTAAATTTTGTTCATATCCGTTGTGTCATTTCCTCAAGCTTTGCGACCTCTCAAGGTTCTTTGGTTTCACTCTTTTATCATAGAAGCAATTAGTTTTACCTCTTCTCTTCCTCTTCCGTTCCTCTCCGGTGCCATCCTAGATCTCGGGACGAGATCCTCTTGTAGTGGTGGAGTGTTGTAACGCCCCGAGACCGACGCTCCAGACGGCTTCCATGTTTTTCGTTGTTCTCATGTGTTTCGTTGGTTTGTTGCATTCATTATCGGATCATTCGCATTGCATCGGCACTCGTTGCCATCTTTGTTTTTAAAAACATGCATCCGATCGTAGTTGCCGCGTTCCCCCCTTGCTTTCGTTGACCGTTCCGAGACCAACCGTGTTTTCGGTTCCCTCTTGTCAAACCAACTAACCTCTCTCGTCAGCCCGCGATCCCCTCCCGCGCGTCCGAAAGTTGTCCCGTACCCGACCCGGTTTGTTGTTACCGTTGGATTCGGATCATCCCCAAACATCTACAAAACATCACCATTTTCTTAATTGGACTTCCTAAACTATATTTTCTCAGCCGTCCGATTTTAATTAGATGATCCAAAATACCCCTTTCTCTCCCTATATAAAGTCCCCTAATCTATATATGGACAAACCCTAGTTTTTAGGAGGCTTGTCCCATCCATCCTTTCTCTGCCGCCGCCACTCCCTCCATCCTCCTCTTCCTCGGGATCTTCCCCGCTCCAGATCAGCAGCCACCCCTTCCCCTCCTCGAAGTTGCGACCGAACCAGCCAGGAACAACGCTCGATCCAAGGAGAGGAAATTCTCCTCGCGCTCCCGAAGGGGAGTTTCTTCTGGAGCCCCTCCTGTACGCTCCCTCTGCTCGGCCCCGTCGTCGTTCCTCCGCCACCGACAAGCTCCGGAGCGCCGACATCCGCAGCCGCAGTCCTCGCGTCTCCTTCCAGCAGCCATCGTCGCCGCCTTGCTCAGTTCGTCGCCCGCAACGGCGCAGCCGCCCCGCTCCCCTTCTCCACCGGAGCTCCCTCCACCATCGAGCATCACCAGCAGATGAGACCCGCGCCGGTGCTGCCTCTTCTCGCTCGCCGGTCAAGGATCCGGTCGTTCCCCGCCTTCCCTGCCGGCCCTCGCCGACGCCAAGCAATGGCCGCGCCCCAAGCGTCTGCTGCAGCCGCCGCAAGAGACGTAGCGCCATCCCCGCCTCCTCTGAATCGCGCTCGCCCGCGTCGACGCTGGCAGGTTCCGGCCCTGCCTCAAGCTTCTGCTGCTGCCTCCTCATCATCGTCGGGATCTTCCCCGCGCCGCCGCTTCGTCGGAGAGACCATGCCGAGGCCTCCTCTTCTTCTGATCTGGCGCCGTCCAGGAGCTTGCCGCCAGATCCGGGCCTCCTCCCCCGCGTAGCCTCTCCGTCGCGCCGCCCGTCGCCGGAGACCAAAGCTCTGCTCCAGGCGCCGCCCGCAGCCCCCTGCTTCGAACAGGAGAACGAGCGCACAAGCAGTGCCTCGCGTTGACCGCGCCCTTGCCCAGCGCCCGCTCCAGCCAGCCTCTCCATCGACTGGGCCTTGGCCCATGGTGAGGCCCCCCCAGCGCCCTTTGTTATTCTTCTGTTGGGCCTGCTTCGGTTTTAGATTCGGCCCAGTGTAGTTTTTTTCTCATGTCTGCGATTTAGCTATTAACCAGAGTATTGCAGTTTTACAGAAATACCCCTCATGTTCATGCATTAATAATTAATTAACCGTGCATCATTTGTAAAAAACATTATATATGAAAGATGCTCAGAAATTTGTGTAGTTTAATAATATCCAACTTTCATCCATGTTTAAACTGTTTAAATGTGTTGTTTGTTTAATTTGCTCAAATGCCATGTTAAAATGATTTATTCCATAACTAATTAACCGTAACTCGGAATTTAATAAACTTTATATGTAAATGGGGTAGAAAAATGCCTAGTTTAACTTGATGCACTTCATTTTGCTGTTTAACAACGTTAAAATTGTGTTTAGGGCAGAACAGTACCAAATTCAAAATATGCATATGGGGATTTTCCGGAATTGTTGTTTGTTGTTCCGGCCTCATTTAAATTGCCTAGATAGTTAGTTTACTTATGCTTCACCTCTTGCCATGTTAATAAACATTTAATATTGTTGGGTATATAACCGAGACAACTAAACAATTGTTGTGGTGTTTCGCCAATATGCAACTCGTTGCATATTGAGCTCCACTTAATTTGTAGTGTTGTTTGTTGCACTTTGCCATGCCATGCCTCATTAAACCGGACATGCATCATATTTGTTTTTGCATCATGCCATGTGTATGTGGTGGTTGTTTACTATGTTGTTTGTTTCTTTCCGGGTTGCTTCTCTCGTTAGCTTCGGTTTCGTTCCGGAGTTGTGAGGATCGTTCGACTCCGTCCGCTTGTCTTCTTCATGGACTCGTTCTTCTTCCTTGCGGGATCTCAGGCAAGATGACCACCCCTCGAAATCACTTCTATCTTTGCTTTTCTAGTTGCTCGTTCTATTGCCATGCTGCGCTACCTACCACTTGCTATATCATGCCTCCCATACTGCCACGTCAGCCCCTAACCTTTTCACCCTTCCTAGCAAACCATTGTTTGGCTATGTTACCGTTTTTGCTCAACCCCACTTATAGCGTTGCTAGTTGCAGGAGAAGATGAAGATTGCTCCATGCTGGATTCTATTTATGTTGGGATATCACAATATATCTTATCTTAATTAATGCATCTATATATTTGGTAATGGGTGGAAGGCTCGGCCTTATGCCTGGTGTTTTGTTCCACTCTTGCCGCCCTAGTTTCCGTCATACCGGTGTTATGTTCCTTGATTTTGCATTCCTTACGCGGTTGGGTGATTTATGGGACCCCCTTGACAGTTCGCTTTGAATAAAACTCCTCCAGCAAGGCCCAACCTTGGTTTTACCATTTGCTACCACCTATCCCCTTTTCCCTTCGGTTCTGCAGACTCAAGGGTCATCTTTATTTTAGACCCCCCCCCCCCGGGCCAGTGCTCCTTCGAGTGTTGGTCCGAACCGAGCAGCCTGCGGGGCCACCTCGGGGAAACTCGAGGTCTGGTTTTACTCGTAGCTTGACTTATCTTGTGTGCCCTGAGAACGAGATATGTGCAGCTCCTATCGGGATTTGTCGGCACATCCGGGCGGCTTTGCTGGTTTTGTTTTACCATTGTCGAAATGTCTTGTAACCGGGATTCCGAGACTGATCGGGTCTTCCCGGGAGAAGGTTTATCCTTCGTTGACTGTGAGAGCTTATGATGGGCTAAGTTGGGACACCCCTGCAGGGTATTATCTTTCGAAAGCCGTGCCCGCGGTTATGAGGCAGATGGGAATTTGTTAATATCCGGTTGTAGAGAACTTGACACTTGACTTTAATTAAAACGCATCAACCGCGTGTGTAGCCGTGATAGTCTCTTCTCGGCGGAGTTCGGGAAGTGAACACGGTTTCTGGGTTATGTTTGCCGTAAGTAGGAGTTCAGGATCACTTCTTGATCATTGCTAGTTCACGAACGTTCCGTTGCTTCTCTTCTCACTCTTATTTGCGTATGTTAGCCATCATATATGCTAGTGCTTGCTGCAGCTCCACCTCACCACCTTACCCCATCCTTTCCTTTAAGCTTAAATAGTCTTGATCTCGCGGGTGTGAGATTGCTGAGTCCTCGTGACTCACAGACACTTCCAAAACAGTTGCAGGTGCTGATGATACCAGTGCAGGTGACGCAACTGAGCTCAAGGGGGAGCTCGATGAAGATCTTGTCCGTTGCGTTGTTTCTTTCCTTGTTGATCAGTAGTGGTGCCCAGTTGGGACGATCAGGGATCTGGCAGTTGGGTTGTCTTCTTTTCTTTTGGTTCCGTAGTCGGACCTATGTGTGTATCTCTGAATGATGTATGTTTTATTTATGTATTGTGTGAAGTGGCGATTGTAAGCCAACTCTTTATCCCATTCTTGTTCATTACATGGGATTGTGTGAAGATGACCCTTCTTGCGACAAAACCACAATGCGGTTATGCCTCTAAGTCGTGCCTCGACACATGGGAGATATAGCCGCATCGTGGGTGTTACAAGTGTATTCCTTTTTCCACCATTCTTTCACTTTCCATGGCTAACCGTATCCACGGGTGCCCTCCATACCAACACTTTCCAAGGAATTTATTATTTGACAACATAAAGTAAATTCATTTTTGCATTTCGGGACTGGGCATCCCTAAAACCTTTGCCTTACTCTCGTGCAATGACAAGTGAATAAACACTCATCATGAGAATAACACATCCATCATGGAAAATATGAGCCACCCGTTACCGTTCCGCGAGTGAAACAAACACACAAAGGAGAAGTTTATTTTGAAAATTAGAGATGGCACATGCAAATTTGCTTAGAACGGCAAAAGAATACCGCATATAGGTAGATATAGTGGACTCATGTGGCAAAACTGGTTTAAAGGATTTTGGATGCACAAGTAGAGATCATACTTAGTGCAAAATGAAGGCTAGCAAAAAGATTGAGAAGCGACCAGCCAAGAAACGAATAATCTCATAAGCAAGCATTAAGCATAATTAACACCAAATAATGCACCACAAGTAGGATATAATTTTCATTGCATGATTATTGACTTTCGTACTTGCATAGGGAATCACAAACCTTAACACCAATATTCTTACTAGAGCACAATTACTCATCAACATAACTCACATATCACATCATCATATCTCAAAATTATTACTAAGAATCAAGTTTATTTTGTCCAATGATCTTCACGACATTTTTTCTTTATCCTTCTTGGATATCTATCACTTTGGGACTATTTTTCATGTGTTGCTTTTCATAAGCTCAAACAAATATAAGTGAAGATCATGAGCACAACAAATTTTTCTTTCTCTCAAAATAATTTAAGTGAAGCAAGAGAGAATCTCTTTAAAATTGTACTAACTCTCAAATAAATCTAAGTGAAGCAAGAGAGTATTTCTTCAAAAATACTAAGCACACCGTGCTCAAAAAGATATAAGTGAAGCACTAGAGCAAGTCCTAGCTCATAAAAGATTTAAGTGAAGCACAGAGAGCAATTCTAACAAGTCATGGTATAATTTTGGCTCTCTCAAATAGGTGTGTCCAGCAAGGATTTTATGACTTAAAACACAAAATAAAACAAGCAAAGACTCATATCATACAAGACGCTCCAAGCAAAACACATATCATGTGACGAATAAAACTATAGCCTCGAGTAAAATACCGATGGTCGTTAGAAGAAAGAGGGGATGCCACTCGGGGGCATCCCCAAGCTTAGTTGGTTGCTCATTCTTGGATAATAGCTTGGGAAGCCGGGGCATCGCCAAGCTTAGGCTCTTCTATCCTTCTTTCATCGATCATAAGATAACCCAAAACTTGAAATCTTCAATCACACAAAACTCAACAAAACCTTCGTGAGATCCGTTAGTGTAAGAAAAATAAATCACTACTATAAGTGCTGTATCAAACCAATTCTTATTTTTTTGTATTATATCTACTGTATTCCAACTTTCCTATGGCAAAAACTCATCAAAGAAAACCATAGAGCCATCAAAATAAGCACACAACACAAAGAAAACAGAATCTGTCAAAGCAGAACAGTCTGTAGGAATCTGACTTTTGCGTATACTTCTGGAACTCCAAAAATTCTACCAAATTAGGACGACCAGGGTAATTTGTATATTAATATTCTGCAAAAATAATCAGGGCAAAAGCTCTTTTATGTGATTTATGAGAATTATTTTCGTGAGTGCAAAGTTTTTGTCTTTTTCAGCAAGGTCAAACAACTATCACCCAAGAAGATCCTAAAGGCTTTACTTGGCACAAACACTAATTAAAACATACAAAAGCATAATTGTTCTAACACTCAAGAACTGAAAGCAAAAAGCAAAAATAAAATTTATTCATTGGGTTGCCTCCCAACAAGCGCTATAGTTTCACGCCCTTAGCTAGGCATAAAGCAAGGATCTAAGTTTTGTCCTCTTTGGTTCGAGATCCATAAGATGCCCTCATGATTGATTCATAAGGTGGCCTGATTTTTGTTCTATGAAAATGTTCCATACCTTTCCTCAAAGGAAATTGGAACTTAATATTACCTTTTTTCATATCAATCACGGCACCAATAGTGCATAAAAACAGTCTACCAAGAATAATTGGACAAGACGGATTGCAATCAATATCAAGAACAATAAAATCTATGGGCACATAATTCCTATTTGCAATAATAAGAACATCATTAATTCTTCCCATAGGCTTTTTAATAGTAGAATTCGCCAAGTGCAAATTCAAAGAACATTCTTCAAGATTAGTAAGACCAAGCACATCACATAAAGATTTCGGGATTGTAGAAACACTAGAACCCAAGTCACACAAAGCAAAACACTCATAATTTTAAACTTGACTTTGATAGTAGGTTCCCACTCATCATGCAATTTTTTAGCAATTGAAACTTATAATTCAAATTTTTCTTCAAGAGCTTTCATCATAGCATCAACAATATGTTTAGTAAAAGCTTTATTTTATTCATAAGCATGGGGTGAATTTAGCATGGATTGCAACAAAGAAATACAGTCAATCAAAGAGCAACTATCATAATTAAAGTCTTTGTAATCCAAAAGAGTGGGTGCACCACTAACTAAAGTTTCGACCTCTCCAAATCCCCTTTCATCAATTTTCTCAACAAGATTTTCACCCTCTGAAATATTGGGACGCCTTCTACCTAAAGTTGACTCTTCTCCAGTCCCTTTTTCATCAATCTTATCTTTACTAAACAAGGAATCAATAGAAGAAACACCAATCATTTTAAGATCTTCATCATTTTTGCAAGAATTATCACTAGAAAAATCTTTCTCTAAGAATTCTCTTTTAGCTCTAAGCATAGCAATTCTTTTCTTACTTTCATCCATAGAAACATAGAGAGCTTTAATTGATTCATCAACTTTAGGCACAAAAAATTTCAACTTGAGATTTTCCACATCATGAGCAATTCTATCTACACTTCTAGACAAAGCATCAATCTTATTCAACTTTTCTTCTATGGAAGTGTTGAAAACTTTTTGCGTGTTGATAAATTCTTTAATATTATTCTCAAGATCAGAGGTATTCCTATTATTATTATAAGATTGATTTCCATAGGAATTACCATAATTATTAGAGGAATTACTAGTAAAAGGCCTAGGATTAAAATTACCTCTATAAGCATTGTTGTTGAAATTATTGCGAGAAATAAAATTCACATCAATGGCATCACTATTTTGCTCAATCAAAGTAGACAAAAGCATATCATTAAAATCAATAGGAGCACTTTTACTAGCAACCAATTTCATAAGAGCGTCAACTTTTTCACTCAAAGAAGAAATTTCTTCAATCGAATTAACTTTTTTACTAGTAGGAGCTCTTTCGGTATGCCATTGTGAATAATTTGCCATGATATTATCAAGCAATTTGGTGGCTTCAACCAAAGTAATTTCCATAAAAGTTCCACCCGTGGCGGAATCTAAAAGATTACGAGAAACAAAATTCAACCCCGCATAAAAAATTTGTATGATCATCCAAAGATTTAACCCATGATTTGGGCAATTCCTTAGCATCATTTTCATCCTTTCCCAAGATTGTACAACATGCCCATGTTCAAGTTGCTTGAAATTCATGATCTGGGTTCTAAGGGAAATAATTTTTGTGGGAGGAAAATACTAAGTGATAAAAGCATCTTTGCACTTATTCCAAGAATCGATACTATTGCGAGGCAAAGAAGAGAACCAAATTTTTGCAGAATCATGCAAAGGAAACGGAAATAATTTCATCTTGACCACATCATTGTCCACATTTTTTTTGCATATCGCATAATTCCATGAAGGTATTAAGATGGGACGCGGCATCCTCATTGGGAGTACCGGAAAATTGGTCTTTCATAACAAGATTCAGCAAAGCAGTATTAATATCACAAGTCTCCGCACTAGTGGCGAGAGGAGCAAGCGGAGTGCCAATAAAATCATTGTTGTTGGTATTTGAGAAATTACATAACTTGGTGTTCTCTTGAGTCATGATGACTACACAACAAGATTGCACTCAAAAACAGATCTGGCGAGAAAACGGCGAACGGAAAAAGAGAGGCGAATAAAACGGCAAATTTTTGTGAAGTGGGGGAGAGGAAAACGAGAGGCAAATGGCAAATAATGTAAATTGCGAGGAGATGAGGTTTGTGATTAGGAACCTGGTTATGTTGAAGATCCTCCCCGGCAACGGCGCTAGAATTCCTTTTGATTGCTCTCTAACTATAGCGCCACAAAAGCTCCTGTCTACTAGGACTACGTCGGTATTTCCCCAAAGAGGAAGGGATGATGCAGCACAGCGACGGTAGGTATTTCCCTCAGTGAAGAAACCAAGGTTATCGAACCAGTAGGAGAACCAAGCAACACAACGTAAACAGCACCTGCACACAAATAACAACACCTCACAACCCGACGTGTTAAAGGGGTTGTCAATCCCTTTCGGGTAACGATGCCAAAAATTGGTAATAGACTGAAATAATAGATCGCAAATAAAATAAAGTGCAGCAAAGTATTTTTTGTATTTTTGGTTTATAGATCTGAATAAAAAGTGCAAACAAAATAGATTGCAAAGCAAATATATGAGGAAGAAGACCCGGGGGCCGTAGGTTTCACTAGTGGCTTCTCTCGAGAAAGATAGCAAACGGTGGGTAAACAAATTACTGTTGGGAAATTGATAGAACTTCAAATAATTATGATGATATCCAGGCAATGATCATTACATAGGCATCACGTCCAAGATTAGTAGACCGACTCATGCCTGCCTCTACTACTATTACTCCACACATCGACCGCTATCCAGCATGCATCTAGTGTATTAAGTTCATGGAAAAACGGAGTAATGCAATAAGAACGATGACATGATGTAGACAAGATCCGTTTATCTATTGCGTAGATATAGATCCCATCTTTTTATCCTTAGTAGCAACGATACGTACGTGTTGTTTCCCTTTCTGTCACTGGGATCAAGCACCGTAAGATCGAACCCACTACCGGGCACCTCTTCGCATTGCAAGATAAATAGATCAAGTTGGCCAAATAAAACCCAAATATCAGAGATGAAATACGAGGCTATCAGAGATCATGCATATAAGAGATCAAAGAAACTCAAATAACTTTCATGGATATAAAAAGATATAACTGATCATAAACTCGAAGTTCATCAGATCCCAACAAACACACGCAAAAGAGTTACATCATATGGATCTCCAAGAGACCATTGTATTGAGAATTCAGCGAGAGAGAGAAAGCCATCTAGCTACTAACTACGGACCCGAAGGTCTACAAAGAACTACTCACGCATCATCGGAGGGGCACCAATGGAGGTGGTGAACCCCGTCTGAGATGGTGTCTAGATTGGATCAGGTGGTTCTGGACTCTACGGCGGCTGGATGTATATTTCATTGACTCCCCTAGGGTTCTGGTATTTTGGGGGTATTTATAGAGCAAAGAGGCGGCCCGGGGGGCACCCGAGGTGGGCACAAGCCACCAGGGCGCGCCTGGGACTCCTGGCGTGCCCTGGTGGGTTGTCCCCTCCTCGGGACTCCCCCCAGGTGCAACCAGGGCCCAACATCTTCCATCTGGTCCATAAAAAATCATCGTGGAGTTTCGTGGCATTTGGACTCCGTCTGATATTGATTTCCTCTGATGTAAAAAACATGAAAAAAATAGCAACTGGCACTTGGCACTATGTCAATAGGTTAGTACCAAAAAATGATTATAAAACATCCAAGATTGATAATAAAACAGCATGGAACAATCAAAAATTATAGATACGTTGGAGACATATCACTGTCTTCCAACCTTCAAGCTTCAGCGCCCAAAAACTCCAATCTTTCCCACCACTGCCACCCTCCCTAGCAATGGTCGGGTCTGGTTCCAAGGGCAAGTGGGAGGCCTCCTCCATGACTGAGAAGGACATCAAGGAGCTGCGGAGCACGGGCTATCTATCCGCGGACATCGCGCACAGGTCCCTGAAAAAGATCAGGTTACCCCCACTCCGGAGCCTGGCAAGAGGGTCGTGTTCATCCCCCATTTCTTCCGAGGGATAGGGTTTCCCCCTCACCCCTTGGTCCGAGGCCTCATGTTCTACTACGGGCTAGATTTCCACGATCTAGCCCCAAATTCCTTCCTCCACATATCAGCGTTCATCATTGTGTGTGAGGCTCTTCTCCGGATCCCGCCACACTTCGACTTATGGCTCAAGGTTTTCAATCTAAAGCCGAAGGTGGTCGACGAAAAACATGCGTACTATGGCAGAGCCATGGTGAGAAAGCTCCCCAATGCCGCCTGGCCCAAAGGGGCATTTGTGGAGACAGTCAAGGTGTGGCAGCAGGAGTGGTTCTACATCACCGAACCCCGCGACACCAACTGGGCAGCCACACCCGACTTCAGATCCAGACCCCCCACGAGACTCACCTCATGGACGACCAAGGGCCTTGACTGGGGTCCCAACCGGAGGTGCAGATGCTACAGAAACGCATCTCCAATATGTTGGGCAAAAACGCCGGTCTCACCGACGTGATTCAAGTGGTGCTCTTCTGTCGCATTCTTCCCTGCCAGCTCTGGACCTCCCCCATGTGGGAGTTCAATCCATAGGAGCCGCGGACCCTGAAGTGCTTCTTCGGCACTACGCACGAAGATATATGGAAGAAGCTATTCAAGGCCCAGAAAAATTGGCCAAAGAAGACCGAGGACGTCGGACTCGACTTCAAGAACCCGGCCTTAGCGGTAAGCATAATCCTTCCGAAGGCTTGTCCGGTCAATACGTTGAATATAATAAAGATCATATTGCCTGCCTTCCATACAGGGCTGGACGGCTAAGGCGGAGCGGATCAACTGTCTGACACCGCTGCTTGAGAACCCGACCACACCCCAGCTAACGGAGATGCTGGTCCTGGTGCCCTATCAGGCGCCGGAGAAGAAGGCCAAGAAGAAGGAGGGCAAGGAGGCCAAGGGTGGCCCTCGCCACAAAGGTCCTTCGGACGCAGTGTCCGGAGAGACCGAAGCCCTCTCCTCCCATGAGGGAGACAAGGAGGAAGAGGAAGAGGAGGTGGAAAGCGACTCCCCCCGTAAGGGAAAAAAAGAAGAGGGCAGCCTCCGAAGACCCAAAGGGGGAGGCGCCCAAAAGAGGGCAGGTGACCCTCCTGGACAGTTCCGACTCAGAGTCTGAACTGGTCCCTAAAAAACCTCCTAGGGCGAAGCCCCTAGCAGAATCGTAAGTATTCAAAAACTTATTTGTTTATCTTCAGCTACCTGTTTCCATAGTATGAGTTATTTTGTTATTTGACTTTCGGCCCTTCCCGCGAATTCCCGCAAACCCCATTATCGGAGGGGAACTCTGTGCCGCCCGAGATGGTAGAGAGTGACACGCCGCCGCGAGCCCCCTCGCCTATCACCATGGATGACGCCAGGTGTTGCCCCAAAGGGGGGCGGACGAGGCCGTTGAGAAAGCGCCCGAGGTTAACACCTCGGTCACCGAAGACCTAGGGGAGGCGACCCCTATGACAACCGATGGTGGGGACCCCCAACAGTCCGGGCCCCAACCGGACACCATTCCAGAGACCAACGCGGCTCCGGGATCGGGTGAGCAGCCCTCTTTGAAAGAGGGAGGAGGAGCATCAGCTCCATCGGCGACCTCCACTAATCCGGAAGCGCCCAACGCTCTGGAGGAAGCACTTCAATGTGCTTCCATCGTGGCGGAGCACCGCACCCTGATGGGTGCGGTGGTGAAGAAGGTTCAGTATGCAAAAAGCGGACTGAACAAAGCTTTTAGCAGCCTACTGACAGACTTTGAGGTATGCGACGTAATGTTCTAAACATTTTTTCATATAGAGGAATATACCTATGTATAGACAGTAGCCCCTGAGCCTCTATCCGGTTTAAAGAAACCGGTCAGAGGATCCACATGGTATTCGGGAGAGTAACATGCCGTGCTGTTATTGTGACAGGCTTCCCTGTTGGCGGCCACTGCCTAGGCCGCAGAAGTTTCCGAACTCAATCGGAAGCTTAAGGTGGCAGATGAGGAAATCGACCGCATTAATAAGCGGTTCGATGAAACGCAAGGTATGCGTACGATGTTAAAAACTTAGTTGTATATCAGAATTGATATGTATATGTAGAGGTTAACTTATGTAGTGCTTTGATTATGAGCATAGTTGGCGCAGCCAAGGTCGAAACCCTCAAAGGTGCCCTCGCCCAAGCCAAGAAAGAGGCGGAGGCGAATAAGGCAGCCGATGACAAAGCGGCTGTAGAGCTGAAGACCGACCAGGCTGCCCGCTGCCAACATGAAGCTCGGGTGGCCAAAGTCGAGCAAGAGCTGAAGGATGCCATCAGCAAATGCGAGACTCTGGAGGAGAAGACTTCGGCACAGTCATCCAAACTTGCCAAGGCTCTCCATGAGGCCAAAGAGGTGCGGATCGAGTCCCGAAGTGCTCGCGAAGAGATCCGTCAGGCGAGGCAGATAGCGGCTAGTAAGGCCTTTCTTTTGCAGAGTATTTTTGGAGGTCAAAGATATGCTTTGCTCACTCGAGTGTGGAGTTCTCCAGACACGTTTGCGGATCTTCCGAGGAGTGCCGCTGATGCCGCACAGTTCTTTCGAGCCCAGGAGGGGAACTCCAGCGAGAAGTTGTTCTAGTCGCAATTTCTTGCGCCGGAGCACCCGACGCCTCTGAATAACCAGCTGAAGCAGCTGATGGAGCTGCATAGGGTGGCAGGTTTGACCATGAAGGATCTAATACTCCATCTTTGGCCGGCCGAGCCAATTCCCAGTAGCTACTACAGTTTGGTGAAGCGGCTTGCCGACGCGCGACCTCGGATTGATGCTGTGAAGAACTAGGCCTGCATAGAGGGTGCCCAGATGGCCTTTGCCCACGTCAAGATGCAATGGGCAAAGATGAAGGCCACCGAAGTGGCAACCGTAGGCCCGCCCGAAGGCAAAGATCATCGGAAGCTGGAGAGGTACTTCGACGACGTCCTAGAAGGGGCTCGAATAGTAGAGGGCCAATGTTCTAAGGACATAATATTTGATTAGATGTGTTCGGGTTGTAAAAACTAGGTTATGAACCCATGCTTGTAATATATCTATGTTTGCGCCTGTTGTTTCAAGCGATTTTTCCTCCTGTGCGGCCGTTTATTTCTGAAAGTTGCCACTCATCGGCTTCGGCCCCCACGTAGATGCTACAGGGGTGTTCGGCGTAACGCGTGGCCACACTTTATCCAACGTCTTGGTTCGTAAAGGAGGTCTCCGTGAGGTGAACCAGGCAATCAGACTATGCGGCTTTATTACTTTCACTTAGCCAGAGGAGTTTGACTGTGGAGCTAAGTACTAGCCCCTGGTGCGTGTGTGGCAATCCAGACTATGGTGCCTTTTCCACGTGGCTGGACAAAGACCAGCCCCTCGTATAACACGGAGTGAATCGCTAATGACTTGTAGTATAAGACTAAGTCGCCGAATCGCCGACCAGCTCTCGCTTATCATGGCATTCAGTTTTCGGCTTTCTCTACTGAGGTACTTGACCGGACGAACCAGAAATACAATCACAGTAGTTCTCCCTTTACTACTTAGCTAAACGAGGGGAACGTAAGGTGGTAAGCATAGGAGCCGGGCAACCCAACTATAGACCAAAGACAAGATTCGGAGCTGATGCATATAATGCAATATCTGGGACACCGAAGAGTACCCCATAGGTGTTCGGACTTGAAACTGTGCAGGGCCGAATACAACCCCCAGTGTTAAGGCCGGACTAAAGCACGTGTGGCAGTCTGAAGTAGGGAGGGAATACAGATGATAATATAAAATAAATGAGTACCAAACAAAAGTGGTGATCAACTGCTTCCTTTATGCCCTGGTTAATACGTCGAGATGTGTTGTTACAGATTATGCCATAAATCTGAGGCCATTTTATATGCCAAAAGTGTACACAAGGGAGAGGTTTATACATGGCTTAAAAAATAGTGGTTTGAAGATCCCAATGATGCCCTGCTGCACGTCTGCGCCATTTCTCCTTGGTGAGAAATCCTTTGAGAGGAGTAGTCGATGGTCGTTTGCAAGAAAGAGGGACCTAGAAAAGAGCCCCTATACAACCATAGAGTAGGCAGGTTTTTAACGAACCTGCAGTTGGAAATTTTTTTAAGGTTCGAATAGGGTCAAGTCGTACTATGGACCTTTTCCTTAGTGTGCCTCCGGCGCGCCCAAGGTATTTTAAGTGCGTAGTTATGTATGCGTGGTACGTATGCTGCAACCTTATAGGGAAATCGGCGGAGGCTAAACTGCTATTCAAGCTCGGGATCCACCGAGCTGCCGCACTGTAAGGCGGATCGAACTCTCTTAGCAGTGTCCTGGGTCTTGGATGACCGATGAGCTGTTCGGCTTGATGAGGCCGCCTTGTACGTCGGCTGCTAGGGCCACGGTGTGTTCCTCTATGCGGAGGGAGCGCTCCATATTTCCGTTTACCGTGATGACGCCACGTGGTCTGGGCATTTTGAGCTTCAAATAAGCATAGTGCAGGACTGCATTGAAGCGGGCAAAAGCAGTTCGCCCAAGCAGTGCATGATAACCACTGCGAAAAGGGACGATGTCGAAGATCAAGTCCTCACTTCGGAAGTTGTCCGGAGAGCCGAATACTACTTTCAGTGTTAAGGAACCCATGCAACGGGCCTCCACGCCAGGTATCACTCCTTTAAAGGTAGTGTTATTAGGCTTGATTCTTGACGAGTCGATACCCATCTTACGAACAGTATCTTGATAGATCAAGGTGAGGCTGATGCCGCCGTCCATAAGCACTCTAGTGAGATGGTATCCGTCGATGATAGGATCGAGCACCAGGGCCGCCGAACCTCCGTGACAGATACTGGTTGGGTGGTCCCTGCAATCGAAGGTGATTAGACAAGCCAACCACAGGTTGAATTTTGGGGTGGCAGGCTCTACGGCATAGATGTCCCTTAATGTGCGCTTGCGCTCCCTCTTGGGGATGTGGGTGACATATATCGTGTTCACCGTTTTCACCTCGAGAGGAAACTTCTTCTGTCCCCCAGTGTTCGGAGGGCAAGGCTCATCATCGTCTCTTTGATGTCCCTTCCCCTTATGTTTGGAGTTTAATTTACCGGCCTGTTTAAAAACCCAGCAGTTTCTGTTGGTGTGGTTGGCAGGCTTATCCGGGGAGCAATGGATCAGGCAAGGCCTATCCAATATTTTCTCTAAATTAGATGGGTTGTCTCTATTTCCTTTGAACGGCTTCTTCCGCTGACTGGGTTTAGAGCCACCGAATCCGGCATTTACTATTGTATCCTTTGTTTCTTCGTTGTTATTTCGACGCTTGTTTTTCCTGCGTCGTGGCCTTCCATTGCCATGCCTGGCCTCGGAGGTGCCGGGGTCGCTGGTACTGTTGCTTCTACGTGCTAACTATCTATCTTCGCCCGCACAGAAGCGGGTCATAAGTGCGGTAAGATCCGTCATAGTCTTCAGCCTTTCCTGACCGAGGTGTCAGGTGAGCCATTCGTCACGGACGCTGTGCTTAAATGCCGCTAAGGCTTCGGCGTCCGGACAGTCGATGATTTGATTCTTTTTAATTAAGAACCGAGTACAAAGTTTGCGGGCTGACTCTCCGGGTTGCTGGACTATGTGACTTAGGTCATCAGCATCCGGTGGCCGGACATAAGTGCCCTGAAAGTATCCCGAAAAGCGTCCTCTAAGTCCTCCCAGTTGCCAATGGAGTTCCCTGGGAGGCTATTCAACCAGTGTCGTGCTAGTCCTTTTAGCTTTAGAGGGAGGTATTTAATGGCGTGGAGATCATCTCCACGAGCCATGTGAATGTGGAGAAGGAAATCTTCAATCCATACAGCGGGATATGTCGTTCCATCGTATGGCTCGATGTTTACAGGTTTAAACCCATACGGAAACTGGTGCTGCATTACCTCATCGGTAAAGCACATGGGGTGCGCAGCACTTCTATACCAGGCAACATCGCGACGAAGTTCGGATGACATCTGAGTTCGGGGCTGACCCCGGACATGGTTATGTTTGTTGTGCCAGGCTTGATAGCTGTCATATCCTGCTGGAGCACGTCCTCTTGATCCATAGATTGATCTTGTCTGGCCAGCTCTATTGGTCAGGTCCTAACGTAGGTCGTACGTGTAGCCCGGAGCCGCTGTCTCCTTGCCTCTACGGCGAGGGGGCGCAGGCTGGTATTCGGCGTGATTGGCTGTTTTGTCCCGTCCACGTGGTGGTCGGTTTGGTTGATTGGCATGATTGTATTTTGACGATATGGGCTCAAAGGCCTCCTCGTCGAATTGTAGCAGTAGCCTGCGCTTGGGATAACTTTTAGTTTGGCGCTCAAGATCATATCCTTCTTCGGCGGCTAGGACCTTGGTCCATCTGTCATTGAGCGTATCCTGTCCGACTTGAATCTGCTGTTGTTTATTTTTCAGGCTCCTTGCAGTAGGGATGAGCCGTCGCTTGAAATGTTCTTGTTCGAGGGGTTCCTCTAGCATGATGAAATCTTCGTTACCGAGGCTAACGTCCTCTTCGGATGCCGGTGAATAGTTACTATCTTCTGAATCCTCGCGATCGGCAAGTTTGTCGGGGTTGACTTGCCTCTCCTCCCACTCGTCCTGCTCGAGCGCATGCTCAACGGGGTGGTCTGAGTCTTCGGCGTTGTCCGTAGTGTCATTATCTCCGGTGCCGGTATTGCTTTCGCTCACTCAACGCGATCGAGAGCGGCGCCATCGACATCGGCATTTTGGTGGTTCATCGACGGGCTTATCCTCATCTGGGTCTTGAGTGCCATCGTCGTCCTTCTTCTCAGGCGTGTCCACCATGTATACATCATAAGTAGAAGTGGCCGTCCAACGCCCAGTGATAGGCGGGTTTTGACCTAGTTCGGCTCCGGCATCGTCGTCCATACCATCGATGTCTTCGGAGGTGTAGTCTAGCATGTCGGTTAGGTCCTCGACAGTGGCTATTAAGTGGGTGGTGGGTGGGACGTAAAATTCCCTGCTCTCATCCCGTAGTTCAAGCTGGGCGTAGTTCAGAGGTGATACTTCCGTGATGGCGAGAGATCGCATTAGGTCCAGTGTTTCATTTAAGAGCAAAAGCTGGACAGGCGTCTGAAGATCTGTGGGGCTAGGTTCGGTAATAACCACTTGACCGAGCCCGACAGACGCGGACCTCGAGAGTTTGGAGTTGACGTCTAGAGGCGAATCCGGCTTCCCAATGACGGGGAGAGTCCCGTTCGACTCCGGATCCGCTTAAAGTATGATTGCATCTGGGTCTCCGGCTAGAAGCTCCGTAATGCAAGAGAGTCCGGTGGGGTTTATCGTCCCGTCCCCGGACGAAGTGATCCGCCTCAGATCTAAGGCTGAGGCGGGCATAAGTGTCGACCCCTGAACGGAATCTGATGGAGGATCTGAAGGGCCTCCTTCATGTGGGTGGAGAGCGGCGGCCGAGGCCGAGAACCCCTCGAAGATCAAGTCTCCTCGGATATCGACGATGTATTTCAAGCTTCCAAACCTGATCTGGTGACCAGGGGCGTAGCTGTCGATCTGCTTGAGGTGACCGGTCAAGTTGGCACGTAGCACGAAGCCACCAAACACAAAGAGTTGACTAGGGAGAAAAGTCTCCCCGGAAACAGCATCGTCGTCGATGACAAGGCGAACCATCGATCCTATTGTCGATGACACAATGGAACTCTCAATGAAATCACCAATGTCGGTGTCAAAACTGGCAGATCTCGGGTAGGGGGTCCCAAGTTGTGCGTCTGAGGATGGATGGTAACAAGGGATAGTAGGGACACGATGTTTACCCAGGTTCAGGCCCTCTTGATGGAGGTAAAACCCTACGTCCTGCTTGATTATATTCAGTGTGTGTGTGAAGGTTACAAGAGT
Organism: Aegilops tauschii subsp. strangulata; assembly: GCF_002575655.3. Lineage (NCBI taxonomy): Eukaryota > Viridiplantae > Streptophyta > Magnoliopsida > Poales > Poaceae > Aegilops > Aegilops tauschii. The sequence continues at coordinate 371,903,678 of NC_053036.3, forward strand.
TGATCTACCTTGAGATCGTAATGGCTAAACCCTAACTGTCTAGCCTATGATTATTCTGATAGCCTCTACAATTTAACACCTCCCGTTTATATACACACCGAAAGGGCCTAGGGTTGTACATAATCAGTAAGTAGGGAAGGAGATAACATATCCGGACACCAAACTTGCCATCCACGCATATAGGAGTCCTACCTAGATACGGGGGAAAGTCTTATGCTTTTATCTTCACGGCCTATCAGCCCGGCCCATATCAAATAGTCCGGACACCCGAGGACCCCCTAATCCACGACTCCATCAGGAACCGCCTATGATATATCTAGCATGGAAAGTGTTGGGAATTACTTGGTCGTTTTCGTTGATGGGGAAAGTATGCCTCTCAAAATATTTATCTCTCAATTGTAGCTTTGAGCTCTGGCACCTCTAAAAATCCCTACTTCCCTCTACGAATGGCCTATCTATTTACTTTATGCAATTTTTATTTTTATTTTGAGTCTCCATCTTCTCTTATAAAGCACCAACTAAGGGGCAGTATGATCATACTTGAGCATTGGATGTAGCTAATATGCGAGTGTATTTTATGAATGGATCAATGATTGAGCATGATGGGCTAGGGATAACTTTCTTTGGTGTTGATATTTCGAAAGACATGGTTGCTTGTTGATATGCTTGAGTATTGAAATCTTCATGTCAAAACTAGACTATTTCTTTAAACCATATAAAAGTCCAAATGACCATGCTAAAAAAGAAAAGAATATGTGATGAACATCAAAAACTAGGTCACCGGTGACAGTCAATGATTACAAACCAATCATGCTTCTCAATTGTTACCTCAAACTCATCGCCAAGCTTCTTGCCAACAGGTTACAACAAGTGATCCTAAAGATTGTACACCGAAATCAATATGGATTCATCAAGGGAAGATCGATCCAAGACTGCCTTGCCTGGTCGTTTCAATACATTCACCAATGCCAAGTCTCCAAAAAGAAAATTGTCCTCCTTAAGCTAGACTTTGCTAAAGCTTTCGATACTATTGAGCATGAACCTATGATCAACATTATGAAACACGGTGGGTTTAATGACAAGTGGCTCTCTTGGATCCGCTACATTTTCTCCTCGGGGCGATCATCCATACTCTTAAATGGGGTTCCGGGCCGACAATTCCACTGCCGTCGTGGTGTCCGACAAGGAGACCCCCTATCCCCGTTGATCTTTGTGCTTGCAGCCGATCTGCTACAATCTGCCATTAATGATGCTTACAGGAAAGGACTTATCCAGCTGCCCTTCCCCAACTGTGGTGATATGGATTACCCAATTATCCAATACGCGGATGATACACTTCTACTCCTGCCCGCATGCACAAGACAAGCCTCAGTAATCAAGAGCATTCTGGTAGATTATGCGGACTCAATTGGTCTTAAGATAAACTTTCACAAGTCCACGCTTATACCCATCAATGTTAATGATGAGCTCACGGCTAACACGGCAGCTATCTTTGAATGCTCGGTTGGAACTCTCCCATTGACGTATCTTGGCCTCCCTTTGGGCATGTCCCGCCCCACAATTCAGGAGCTCATGCCTCTTGTCAGCTCGGTGGAACGCAATTTGACCTAAACTCTCTCGCTCATGTCCTACGCCGGAAAGCTCACGCTACTTAACTCTACGATTACCTCCCTCCTGATCTATGCTATGTGCACCCTCCAACTCCCCCAAAAACTAATTGAGACGTTCGACAAAATCATAAGCCGTTGCCTCTGGATCAAGAAAACGGACCAAGGGGAGAAAAGCAATTCTTTGGCGGCTTGGGACATGGTATGTCGGCCCAAGAACAAAGGCGGGCTAGGGGTTTTAAACCTTCGCATCCAAAATGAAGCTTTGCTCATGAAACTCCTGCATAAATTCTACAACAAAATGGACGTGTCGTGGGTGCAACTCACTTGGGAAACTTATTACACCGACAAGATCCCGCATGCCACCGATCCGATTGGCTCCTTCTGGTGGCGTGACATTCTCAAGCTCACCCCCATGTTTCGAGGGGTCTCGAAGGTTAACGTCATCTGCGGCACCACCGCGCTCTTCTGGAAAGACTTGTGGTCTCAGGCACCACTCATGTATTCCCACCCTCGAGCGTTCTCCTTCACAACCCTCGAAGATGCCTCCGTCAAAAATTTCTTGCGTATCACATCACTCAGAGAGGCCTTTCATCTTCCCCTGTCCCCACAGGCCCATGCAGAAATATGTGACATTCAAGCTATGACCACGCAATTTCAACCCTCGATGGCTACTTCATATGTATGGCACTACACTTGGGGGGAAACGATCTTCAAGTCAACTGATTACTATAAGTTCTACTTTCGGGAGGTCCAAACGCATCATGTCTTCACGTGGCTGTGGAAATCCAAATGCACAATGAAAATAAAAGTCTTTGGATGGCTCCTCTTTAATGACAGGCTCAACACCCGCAACATGCTCAAAAGGAGACGCTACAACATTGGAGATGACCATGACTGCCTCTTTTGTGGACTCAATGTCGAGGAAACGGTTGACCACATGATCTTCACGTGCACTTTCAGTCGACAATGCTGGGCCCGACTGGATCTGGATTGGGAACCATTCTCTGACCGCTTCCAAGCCATCCAACACAAAAAGGACATCCGAACCACGTTGATGTTAATGGAGAAATTCCTTGTCGCTGCTTGGATCCTATGGAAAGAGAGAAACAACAACCATTTCAAAGCGGTGACACCCACAATGCAATCTTGGCTCTCCAGATTTATTAAAGATTTTGAGCTTCTTCAGCACAGAGTCAAGGAGGCACATAGGCCTCTGGTGCTGGCTTTTGTAAACTCTCTTACTTAGGAGTTTTTTTGTAGCTCCTCCCTCCTCCCTACCCCAAAAGGGTAGGCTCCTAATCCTCCTCTTGTACAATGTAACCTGTACAGTGTGACTGATTTATTTAATAATAACTACACAGTAGGAGCCTTTCCTACTGTTCATGATAAAAAAATCTGTTTTTATCATTTACCTACTCAAGGACGAGCAGGAATTAAGCTTGGGGATGCTGATACGTCTCCAACGTATTTATAATTTTTTATTGTCCCATGCTGTTATATTATCATTCTTCGATGTTTTACAAGCATTCTATAGCAACTTTATATCATTTTTTACGACTAACTTATTGACATAGTGCCCAGTGCCAGTTCCTGTTTTTGTTGTTTTTTACATCACAGAAAATCAATACCAAACGGAGTCCAAACGCAGCGAAACATTTTGGAGATTTTTTCTGGACCAGGAGACACCTGTCGGGCCAAAGAAGTACCGGAGGGGGCTCCGAGGGGAACACAACCCACCTGGGCGCGCCGCGCCCTGGTGGGTTGTGCCCACCTCAGTGGCCTCCCGCACCGCCTCTTTGCTCTATAAATTCCCCAAAAATCCAGAAACCCTAGGGGAGTCGACGAAACACAATTCCAGCTGTCACAAGTTCCAGAACCACAAGATCCAATCTAGACACCATCACGGAGGGGTTCATCATCCTCATTGGTGCCTCTCCGATGATGCGTGAGTAGTTCATTGTAGACCTATGAGTCCGTAGTTAGTAGCTAGATGGCTTCCTCTCTCTCTCTTTTGATTCTCAATACAATGGTCTCTTGGAGATCTATTTGATGTGACTCTTTTTGCGGTGTGTTTGTTGGGATCCGATGAACTTTGAGTTTATGATCAGATCTATTGTATCCATGAAAGTTATTTGAGTTTTGATCTCTTATATGCATGATTACTTATAGCCTCATATTTCTTCTTCGAATCTTCAGTTTAGTTAGGGCGACTAGATTGATTTTTCTTGCCATGCGAAGAGGTGCTTTGTGATGGGTTCGATTGTGCGGTGTTCTTTCCCAGTGACAGAAGGGGCAGCAAGACACGTATTGATAGTTTCTATTAAGGATAAGAAGATGGGGTCTATTCCTACATGAATAGATCTTGTCTACATCATGTCATCGTTCTTATTGCATTACTCTTTTTCACCATGAACTTAATACACTAGATGCATGCTGGATAGATGTCGATGTGTGGAGTAATAGTAGTAGATGCAGGCAGGAGTCGGTCTACTAATCTTGGACGTGATGCCTATATAATGATCATTGCCTGGATATTGTCATAATTATTTGAGGTTTTATAAATTGCCCAACAGCAATTCGCTTACCCACTGTATGTTGTTTTTTAGAGAAGCCACTAGTGAAATCTACGGCCCCCGGGTCTATTCTTTATCATATTTGCTTTGTGATCTATTTTTATTTGCTTTTATTTTAAGATCTGTTATTCTAAAAACCCAAAAATACCTTTCTGCAATTTTTCTTTATTTGTTTTATTTTGTTTATTGCAAGAATTATTTTTCCAAAATCATACAAACCAATCTATCTTTTACCCGAGAGGGATTAACAACCCCTCTTACGCGTCGGGTTGCAAGTATTTGTTCTTTGTGTGCAGGTGTCGTTTCTTCTACTGGTTCGATAACCTTGGTTTCATCACTGAGGTAAATACCTACCGTAGCTCGGCTACATCATCCCTTCCTCTTTGGAGAAATACTGACGTGGATACGAGCCATCAGGCTTCGTTTGGGCTTTTGTGAGAGTGGGCCAAGTGGTGGAGAGGATAAGTGAGGAGAGTTAGATGACATGGGCAAACTAAGCACAACTAAGGAAAGAGGGGCACACAAACAGAAATCCCATTAAATTTTGACTAACAAAAGTCGTCGGAATAAACTAACATGAGAACTAAGTTTCAAGGTTTGTTACAAAGGATTTAATAGTGAAAACGGATTTTGAATCGGACCACAGTTTGATCTACCAAAGAAATTGAATTTTAAAATTGGGAGAATTTAGGATGACGTTATCTATTTTCATCTAGCGCATTCATGCATGTACCTATGGGGAGAAGGTTAGGGAATCATGTTTTATGCCCCGGTAAGTTCTATGTAAACATCATGATAACATATGCACTAGAGGTGTGGTAATTTATGAACCAAGGCATGGTAACTTTTGACAAAAAAGTCAAAACATACCAACATGGGATGTAGTTTTGAAGATCTTGTTGTGATGGATTTAATGGTGAAAATGGATTTTGAGGTGGACCAATAGTTTAAGCTACAAAACTTTGAATTTTTAAAATAAGAAGAATCTTAGATGACATCACCTTTTTTCTGATGCATGCATGCATGTTGGGGAGAAGGTTGGGGGAACCTTTTTTATCCTTGGTAACTTCTATGTAAACAGCATGATAACTTATGTATGACATGTGTGTGTGGTAACTTACGTAGCCCAAGCATGATAACTTTTAATTAAAAAAAGTCATCGAAATATACAAACATTGGATCTAGTTTTGAGGGTTTTGCTTCAATGGATTTAGGGATGAAAACACATTTGAATTGTACCAACAGATTGAGCCACAAAACATTTTCAACTTTGTATGGAGAAAAAACTGACACCACCTTCTCTCTTATAGTGCATGTGTGCATGCACATATGTGTAGAAGGGAATGAAATGTACGTCCCTATCCCTAAAAATATAATGGTACCCAATTAGTGAGGTCCATAAAATTGATATTTGATAAGTTAATATGTTATAGCAACTAGTTAGGTTCGTTACAAGTAATATATTTTATTATATTATATCATGAAATCACAAGAACAATGGATTTGCCTAAGGCCTTGCTCGGTTAAACTCCTTCCCAAAGGAACTGAAAAGGATTGAAGGAGATTTCGGGTATTTTGTCTTGTAGGGGATTTAATTCCCCTCAATACGTGCCAGTCCCCTTCGGTCCCTGACAAATGGACACAGCCTAATGAGTAGAAACATTGTTGGATGGGTTAGTACGAGGGTTAGTCGACGGACATTTCAAGTACAACCGTATGGCCTAGAAGTCTTGTTGAATCGCTTTTGATTTTTACTGGTTTGTCAAAAAATCACTGGCTTGATTGGAGAATTTCCAGTTAGCTTTCTTCTATGGTATGTTTGCAACAAACCATTCATGGTGCCGGTGTTGGTTTTTCCAAGTTGGAACAATGCAGGCTCATGGGCCTCCAAACAGGTGATGATTTTGTGCGAAAACATCACTAGCTAGGGACCCGCCCTCCTACCCTGAAGCAGGTGTCACTCCATCACTATGTTGTGAGACTGTGTTGTGCCGTTGTATCTGTCCTCTGTGGCCATGTATCATGCCTTACCTTTCTATTTTTTCGGTTCATTTCTGTCCTAGCTGCACTCTGATTTGTAGTATGTATGTCATTTGTCCCCTCGTGGTTGTGTTCTGAACTACTCAAGGACCTTATTGTCAGGCCAGGCATGTGCCTTTGTTCTAAAAAAATGTTAAAAAAATAAAATCATCATGGACCGCCAATATGGTTCTATGATGTTTCAAGCATATATGACCCTAAAAGCTGGAAGACCCACATTCCAAACCATGTGGTCCTACATTTCAAATCACACGAAGTGCCCCATGAGTCAGACTAAATGGGCCAACAAACTGGCGGATCACACAAGTTGAAAAATGTGCTCCTGCATATTACACCTCATGGGTCCCACATTTCATAAAATGTGGGGCCCTATAAAAATATTTGTAAAATTGTACAAAGTTTTAAATGCAATTTTATGATGTCATAACATGGTCCCATGTTATGACATACCCCCATTTTTACTAAATCAACGACATTCACTTTTGGGACGAAGAGAGTGCATGTCAAGACCTTCTCCTAAGATCTTGATGAATAATTCTTCATTCGTCCAGAAATAGTATTCCCTATTTTACTCATTGGTGAAATGCCCACAAAATAATATGAGGAATTTCTCCTTTTCTTCCACCTAAAAACCAACTACTTTCCATGTGTTTATTGTTAATCTGGTGTAATCTTTAGCGGTGATGTAGATCATGTGATGAATTATTTCTTTATACTCATATCTTTTAATGCCTTTATGTTTTATCTATAGATGTATATTTCTCTCTGGTTTCTTGTTTACTCTTGGCCAGTTTAGATCAGTAATCAGTAGTGGGAGTGTTGTGCGTTAGTTGGGTTTAACCTTGCAAATAAACTACCTCAATGACATAAAGTGGAAAGGCTTATATTGAATTGTTGTCACTAATAGTAACGGTCTATTCGAGGATTCAGTTAAGTCTCATAAATAACAATATGTCATCTTGCTTAAAACAATTACATGTGTTTACACTTAAAGTCCAATCCTTGGGGATTCATGAGGTGTAATCATTTAAACGCCCAATGTTTTTGTTTGAATTATATTCTTAATAACAGAGGTAACCTTGCGAGATGGTAAGGGCCCGCAGTTGGACAACTGACTCTTTGATGCAGGTCGTGCACCAGTCAAATGTAATTTGGACACATCCCCCACCTCATCGCATTACAAGCACATCTTAAGGGGTGTCTTCGAGAGAGCAAATTAAGATCATGATGATCCCTAGCACAAATTTATGTTGTAAGAATAAAGACCTCATACCCATGCTTGTCTTAATTCTAGTGTTCACACCCCTAACGTTGTTAGGGTACAGTTACAAAAACTGGAATTTAATTCTCTCGCAAAGACTTGGTAGAGCCTCTGACGTAGTGCACATCCACTCATCGGTTAGATAACCCATGGTCACTCCTTGAGGAAAAGGCAGGGAAACCTTCGCTATCCAAACCAGATCCCAACACTACAAAAAAAATACACTTCCGTGATGATACGTGTTTGTCACAGTAGGTCACGTTTTCTGTCATGCATGTACATCCATGACAATTTTATGATAGAATCAAGATAGTCATACCTGTGCTGTCGTAGAAGTGTTCCATGACATTACCAAAATTATCATCATGGAAGTGTCCACTTCCATGACGATAAATCACGCGTCATAGAAGTGCTTTCGTCAAGGGTGACCGACACATGGCATCGACCGTAACGGGTCGCCGTTAAGCTATCGGGTCCATTTTTGGATCCGATAACCTATTAACAGCCCAGACCAATGGGCATTTTCCACGTGTAAAATACTCATTGGCTGGAGGAAACACGTGTTTGCTCACCGTTGAGACAGATGTCATCCACTCATTGGACAGGAGGCGCCTATGATACGTCGACACATGGCACGGCCCAACAGAGGCCCATTCCGGTGAAAAGGCCGGCCCAGCTAAAGGCCCACCATGTTTTTTCAGACACTAGTGGGTTGGCCCGTTAACAGCCTACCATGTTTTCGGCCAAATTGAGGCTCGTACCAGATCAGGCCCGTTACAGCCTGCCGTGATTTGGGCCAAATTATGGCCCATATCGGATCAGGCCTGTTAACAGGCCACTGTTCTTTTGGGGCCATTCTAAGACAGGTTCGTATTTCTGCCTGTTAAATGCACGTTTACCAGTTCGGCCTGATAATAGTTTCGGCCTGTTAGCGGCCCATGGTGCATCTGGGACGTTGTCGGCCCGGTTTAACTTTAGGCCATTTAACGGCCCATGCAGACACTTGGCTATTTCTTGTCCGAAGTAACTTTAGGCCTCTTAACGGCCCCTAGTCTTCGTGGATAAATTTCAGCCCAACTGGCCTACCAGCCTGTTAATGGCCCGTGTAACAGTTTGGCCTAACTACAGCCCGTGTTGAATACGGCCTACTTACAGCCCATCTGATAATGGCTCGTGACACTTTTAGGCCTATGGCCCGCGTAGATACCGGCCTGTTTAAATCCCATAAATTTATTGGGCCAAACGGGCCCAAGATATATTTTGGTCTGTTAATTGCTAGTCCTATTTGGGCCAAACATGGGCCTTAGGCAATTTCGGCCTGTATTGGCCCATGAATTTTTTGGCTCAACGCTAGCCCAATCTAGGTTTTAGCTTGTTAAAAGCCCATTGTATTCTCTGGCCCAGTTGACCAGAACTTTACTCGGCCTGTTAAAGGCGGGAAACAACTATAAGGTTTAGACCTGCTAATGGCCCAAGATGATTATATCCCCACGTTTTGGCCCATATGAGTAATGGGCTGGCCTGAAGACCGACAACACTAAGATCTACTGAACCTTCTGGCCTAAATTACAGCATCCGACCAAGAATAAACCTAGACTATACAACAAAGAAATTACAACATATTACATCCCCTCGGCATCAAAGTTCGCTGCTAGTGATAAGAAAGGGCAACCAGACAGCAGATTACATAAACTGGGTAGGTCGCCACCAGTGGAAGTTAACAGGCGGGCAAAATAATAGACAGAACCGACAGCACTTCAACACAGTTCAAGAAAGGTTAGCCCGGCCCAGGAGCTACAGCGCAAGCAGCTTAGCAACCTGATGAGACTGCGCTTCTTTGGCACTCATATCCACCAACTTAAGTTGCATACCATCAATAAGCGTCATGTACTTACGGTTAATCTTGCATAGAGATTGGAGTTCTAGTCGTATTTGAGCAGAAGCATGTATTTCTGCTTGAATTTCAGACTGAAGAAGTCGAACAGATTCAGGCGGCGACTTCATCGAGCTTGTGTCACTGAGTAAGTTTGACACTACATCAAGATGTGACTTCGTGGTTGTATCCCTACCCTCAGTATGTGTTGCCTTTTCCTCTAGAATATGTGCTAGAGGGACAAACAATGGGTTCGTCTCACTATCATCGTGGCAGTTCTTCCTAGCAGCAGTGTTGTCACCCTGAAAGCGAAACAAGTCGGTAGATAACAGGTTTTGCACGTATAAGCATCAGCACTGTCAATTCATCTCATTTCTTTGTCAGAAATAAAGAGACATGGTTTAAAATAGCATTAACATAATAGGCATTGTTCATAGTTAAGACGGCAGGAAATGGCATTGTGCAGGAGTGGCCAACTTCACCAGACCACTAGATTACAGATCAAGAACACAAGCATGGATGTAGTTCTAAACAAGGTATAAGAATGAATGGTGAGTGTACTGTCAATTTATACCATTTCTGATTGGTAAATAAAGAGACACTATTTAAATAACATTAATATGATATGGCATTGTTAATAGTTGAGACATAGCAGGATGTGACATTGTGCTGTTGTTGGTAGTCTCACCACACCACTGGATTACAGATCAAGAACACAAGCATACACATAGTGCTAAAGAAGATAACTTACTATGTTTAGTTTAATTTACATGTTACGAATAAGGAACTAGATTGTACAACTAAAGACTGAAATTGAGAAGGACAAACTCATGTTTATGTACTTCTAAACTTTGAACAAGCAATTTGATGCAAACGACAAAAATAAACAGCATTTGCACTCATAGCTATCCAAATATAAACAACAAAGTTTGAAGGCTCGAGGAGAACAAACTTACATTAGTAGTGAAGACATGCTCTATAAAGGCCTTGTCCATATTGATGGGGGGCAATTCAAGAAGTTTACCTCACACTCTTCTTCAAGAGTATTGCCTTTATTCTACATTTTGTTAAGAGTAAATATATATGTGAAAATATAGGAGCAAATGGGGATTATTTAACTTAAGATGCAGAGTACAAATGTCAATACAACATACAGGCAGAAGGCACTGACAAGAGCAATGCGGAGCTAAACTTCTTTAGTAACATTGGTTTTATTCAATATTTTGGCAAGAGTAAATATAGATCTGATGTGTAGAAAAATGGAGGACAAGGGAAAATAAGCTGCAAAGTGTACATGAAGAACTAGCTGACAAACATAAGGACAACAGATACTTACAAGAATGATGCAGAACTAAATTTCTTCATAGGCATTGGGTTTATTCTACATTAATTTAAGCATTAATATAGATCTGATAATTTGGAGCGAACAGTGGATAAGCAAGCTATAATGCACAATGATGTCACATAATCCACCAGGTATGAATGTAAGGACAGTGATAGGACAATAGGTACTCACAAGAGCAAAGCAGCGACCAGCATAGTTGCGATATCCTAGGTTTTGCGGCGCTGGTTCTATCGCCAATACACGTCGGGTGCTATGTGATTTCTCCGGTAGCCCCACCTTTTTCAAGGACTTTGCTTGTACTCCTTCAAGTTCTGCAATCACCCTCTTCCTTTTGGATGTCTGAAACACAAGAACAGCATTTGAATGGAAAAACATGGTATGACGACAAATGGAATAGGTGTTGATAATGGATGGGCATGGCATCTTCACATATATCATGAGTAAACTAAGTAGATGGCGGTGCAACGAAGCAAAATAATGCAAGGCACCTTATGCAAGATATGTGCAACCAATAAAACCTTGCCAAATTAGAACAGGCACCTTATTGGGTGAACAGGATAGGCCATCTGCCTTTGACTCCTTGAGCTTAGAATAGTCATTAGGATCATATTCTGAATATGAATCTATAGGTCATGAGCATGTGGATTTCATTGCATCCACAATGGACCTCAATCCCTTGATGCCAAGTTTGTTACCCATTGAACTGTTCCGCAATATTCTTCTGATGTGCGCATTCTTATATTCATTGTGATTACGTACAATATCTATAAAGCATGAAAACACAAATAGTAGTGAGATTATCTTTGTAATGCAGAGGATATTGTAATATAATAGAGGCTCCCTGTAAACCCTTGTGTGCTATCACTGGTTTCTGATGAGAGAGTCATGTGTGCTGTAATATAGTGAGTAGATTAATATAATCTGGCACAACTACACAAAAAATAGGCTCCCTGTTGGGGGCCCCAGATGTAAGGATAGTTGGCAGATGATAGGTTCATAATATACCGTATAGAAAGTTTATTGCCAAACCATGATAACGAGAGCGCGGAGCCAGTAGGAAGATCGTAGTGTAGATAATAGGGGTACACCATAACCACCATAAATAAATCGGGAAAGCAAAACTGGCTGGAAAACATAGGGTTTTGCCACTACTAATATGCAGCCTACCGATCACCTACAGGCCAGCTCTATTCATCTGAAGGCACACAGCTGTTACTATCAATTTAGTCTATCAAAGACCGCGCTGCTCCCACCATTTTCGGGGTATTATGGCAGACCAACTCGAAGTTCGAAATCATTTAGCAGAACCGGACCAATAGAGGTGTCGACTGCAGATGTCCCTGCTCCCCTTCCTGACAAGGAACATACTGTGCTTCCCATACAGAACACCACACGGGCCACCGGCCGAACCACCGGCCCCCATCGCCTGTGTTCCTCCGCCACCCCCACCCGCACCCGCGTCGAGTTTTCTTCGTTTGGCGAGGCCCCACCACCGCCCCCCACAACCACCGTCCTCACCCGAGCCCCTTCCTTCGCACCAGCGAACTCCAACGAGCTCTCAAAAATTGACTTACCCAATTTTGAAATTTAGCCTACTGTCATTTAACTAGTGTGGAATATGAAAGGGGAAAACCATAAGCATTGCGAATATAGTGTTCAGCGTGCCATGGCGGATCTGAAGGTGCAAACCGGACAAAGGCAACTTCGCAACGAATGTTTGCTTTCAACTAACAAGTAAGTGATGGACAAGAAATCAGAGTAAAGCAGTGGCGATCTATTTTCTTGCTGCGATAAATAAGTTGAGCAAATACGAAAGAGTACCGCCTCTGGTGCGGCACCGTGTATGCATCTGCTGACTATTTGACGATGTTGCGGTAGCAATGGATGTCGGCGGCGTGGAAGCAAATCTAGGAGGGTAGACGGTGGCGGCTTGGCGCGGTGGACGAGATGGTGGTAGGAGCGGCGCCGGCAAGGTGGACGACGGCGGGGATGAAGCGAGAGGACGGGATGCAAGGATCCCGGTCCGAAGCCGTGGATGAGAGAGGTCGATCTCTTGTAATGGATGATGGCGTCGGGGTATCAGCTCCGGTATAGTGGAGGAGGACGACGGTGGATGGGGTGGCAGACGGAGGAGGCTGGGGTGGAGAGGGTGTTTTGGCGCCCACGGAGTACGAATGGGGAAATGGAGGGAGAGAGGAAGGGGGAACCATGTCTTCAGGACGCGCTTGTCTAAAATGCGAGGAAATTTACAAACTTAGCCCCCGTTTAAAATTTCCTACATCACAGCAATATTAGTCGATTGGGGATAGGACGGTAATCTCGCATACACCGAATATTTGCCGAGGAGAGTTTGTTTTTGGCGCCCACCGTGTATGAATCGGGGAGGGAGTCGACTTGGGCTGAGGAGACATTGTGTTTTGGCGCCCACCGTGTATGAATTTGGCTGAGAGGCGGTTATGTCATGTTTGAGTAAACAAACCTACCCCTATCGAAACCTATAGAAATTGAGCCAATAGGCTTTGCGTGGCAGGGATAGGCAGTAATTTCCATCTCGCAGATTTTGGTTTTGGGCGGTTACTGCGACTTTCCCCGCTTTGTTCAATTTTTTGCAGAGCAAGAGTGCACGTTTACCGTGCCGACACAATTCGAATCTAGTTTGTATTCTATTTTTGTTCGGGCAGGATCCATTTTCGATTGGAATAAAATTCTATATACATCATTTTTATATATACTTTCAAAAGCACGACACCCTTTATACATAAATATGGTTTACAAATGACATGATCTCAGATTCATAAGGCTGTATCCATCTTAATTTGGATTTTCAAATATTTGAAACCACTTTATGTTGAAATCCAATGTATGCATTCCTCGCTAACTGTCTCCAATTAATGGGTGTTTCATGCGGTTTTTTTTTACTTCTCAAACATGTATAATGTGTTTCACACACGCAACATATAATGTAATCCCATTTAGACATTAATTGCATATAAACCATGCATTGTCTCTAATTAAAGAATCTTTGGATCACTAATATTGATAAACTATATAACATTACACGTGTCCCCAAATTCAAATGAATATGCATGTTTGATACACCAATTTGCGCTATGATATTATCGATGTCGTGATCTCCAGTTTAAATATTTGAATCCCCTTTAATCCAGATATTCGTCTCATATAGCTATCACTCATGCTTATATAGGAGCATCTCTCTAGACCTATACGCGTTCATCGTCTCTCGGGTATCTCTCGTGCTACATGTATGTCGACAATGATCTTTTATCTTCGTAACACACTGACGGTACTCTCTCCCTCGACCTTCATCACTCTATCTCTCTCTCTAAGTATATCTCGCTCCCTACTATGTGTCTCTAACTATGATTCTCCATGTGAAATCTCTTTCTCTCACACAAACACAAACTTTGTCTCTGGGGTCTCATTTCTCTCTACTATTCCCGTGTGTGCCACTCGCACACACCCTCTCACACAGAGATGTCTTTCGCTCCTTAGGTATGAGAAGCTACGACTCTTCCTCTTAAATATCTCTTTCTCACACACAAACACAAACTCTGTCTCCCAGGGTCTCATATTGATGACCCACAAGTATAGGGGATCTATCATAGTCCTTTCGATAAGTAAGAGTGTTGAACCCAACGAGGAGCAGAAGGAAATGACAAGCGGTTTTCAGTAAGGTATTCTTTGCAAGCACTGAAATTATCGGTAACAGATAGTTCTGTGATAAGGTAATTTGCAACGGGTAACAAGTAACAAGAGTAAATAAAGTGCAGCAAGGTGGCCCAATCCTTTTTGTAGCAAAGGACAAGCCTAGACAAACTCTTATATAAGGAAAATGCTCCCGAGGACACATGGGAATTATCGTCAAGCTAGTTTTCATCACGCTCATATGATTCGCGTTCGTTACTTTGATAATCTGATATGTGGGTGGACCGGTGCTTGGGTACTGCCCTTCCTTGGACAAGCATCCCACTTATGATTAACCCCTATTGCAAGAATCCGCAACTACAAAAGAAGTATTAAGGTAAACCTAACAATAGCATGAAACAAATGGATCCAAATCAGCCCCTTACGAAGCAACGCATAAACTAGGGTTTAAGCTTCTGTCACTCTAGCAACCTATCATTTACTTATTACTTCCCAGTGCCTTCCCCTAGGCCCAAATAATGGTGAAGTGTCATGTAGTCGACGTTCACATAACACCACTAGAGGAAAGACAACATACATCTCATCAAAATATCGAACGAATACCAAATTCACATGACTACTTATAGCAAGACTTCTCCCATGTCCTTAGGAACAAACGTAACTACTCACAAATAATATTCATGTTCATAATCAGAGGGGTATTAATATGCATAAAGGATCTGAACATATGATCTTCCACCAAATAAACTAACTAGCATCAACTACAAGGAGTAATCAACACTACTAGCAACCCTCAGGTACCAATCTGAGGTTTTCAGACAAAGATTGGATACAAGAGATGAACTAGGGTTTGAGAGGAGATGGTGCTGGTGAAGATGTTGATGGAGATTGACCCCCTCCCGCTGAGAGGATCGATGGTGATGACGATGGTGATGATTTCCCCCTCCCGAAGGGATGTTTCCCCGGCAGAACAGCTCCGCCGGAGCCCTAGATTGGTTCCGACAATGTTCCGCCTCATGGCGGCGGTGTTTCGTCCCGAAAGCTTCCTCCTTATTTTTTCTTGGATGAAAGACTTCATATAGCAGAAGATGGGCATCAGAGGCCTGCCAGGGGGCCCACGAGATAGGGGGCGCGCCCAGGGGGTAGGGCGCGCCCCCCACCCTCGTGGCCAGGGTGTGGGCCCCCTCTAGTTGATTCTTTCGCCAGTATTTTTTATTAATTCTAAAACGTGCCTCCGTGAAGTTTCAAGACTTTTGGAGTTGTGTAGAATAGGTCTCTAATATTTTCTCCTTTTCCAACCCAGAATTCCAGCTGCCGGCATTCTCCCTCTTCATGTAAACCTTATAAAATAAGAGAGAATAGGCATAAGTTGTGACATAATGTGTAATAACAGCCCATAATGCAATAAATATCGATATAAAAGCATGATGCAAAATGGGCGTATCACATATCTCTCCACCATTCTCTTGTATGTCGCTCACACACACTCTCTCTCCCTAGAGATATCTTGCGTTCCCTCATATGTCTCTCTAGCTATCACTCTCGTTGTGAAATATCTTTCTCTCTCGTAGACACAAAATCCATCTCCCGGGATCTCATTTCTGTCTGATATTTGTTTGTATGTGACTCACATGCACCCTCTCTCTATCTCTCTCACACACACACATAACTCAGCCTTTTGATCACTCGACTCCTATCTCTAACGCACACTAGCTAGCATCTTCATCTTTCTATTTATCTGTTTCTCCATCAACCTTCTTTCTCGCCCTCACTCTTGCTTCCTATCATGCACACTATATATGTTTCTCTCTACATGCAGTCAAGTGCCCTCTTTTTATCTTTCTCTCACACACACATAACTTCACCCTCTGAACCACCCGGCGGTCATCTCCAACACTCAAACTAGCTGATGTCCCTCTAGCTAGCATCTCCATCTCTGTATCTATCTATAGTTTCTCCGTCAACATTTCTTTCTCGCACGCACTCTTGCCTCCTATCACCCACACTATATATGTCTCTCCATACATGCATTTATAGGTTGATCTCTTTTGCACAATCGTTGTGCCTCGCTCCCTCTGCTCACCATAGATGCATGCTCCAGCCCACACCACTATCTCTTAAAGACAAAAACACATGCTCAATTGTCGGGCCTTCTTCCCTGCACTCTCACATGCATGCATATTGTCATACCGATCCGTCTCTCCCATGTCGTTGATCTTATGACCTATGTCTTCTTTCTTTTATCTCGATCATGCGCGCGCACACACACACACATCCCACGTATACATGTATACCTCTCGCACATGCACGTTCAAGGTGTCTATGTCTCCATACATAGTTAACTGCCCTCAACCCTAACGCCACATCGAATCATTCTCTTCTTGTGTGCACATAACTTCCGCCTGGATGGGTAAAACACACACTCACACTTAACAATCTCCTTCTAGCTACCCCCCTCTCACTCTTCCCCTATATCCCCGAAACCAATAAGACCATCCCTTCGTTTAATTCCCGCCTACATGCACCATCGATATATAGTAGTCTTCCTCGGTGTCTCTCAAACAAACACGTTCTCTCGATGTCGACTCTTCTCACGCGCACACACCTTCTCTTCCATCTCTATGATGAAGCCACGCACACTTAAATTACATCCGCCTCCGAGGACCGCGCGTCACACACACACACATGCACCCACCCACCCACCCACACACACACACACACATGCACGCACCCTCCCACCCACCCACACACACACACACACACACACTAAGACTCCATCTCACACACACATGCTCTAGGCGGACCATTTGTTCCTACCACCCTTCGTCCAACCTTACCCGTATGATAAACAATCACCTTAATTTACTTGTATAAATGGACAAATTCCACTTTACTTTAGTAGTTAGCAAACTTATCATCTCTACTCTTATAAAAAACCGAGTTGGTGATGATGGTGTGCCTGCCATCTTGTAATATAGACCGTCCGATCTATATCTGATGGATAGAAAGCAAACTATGATAATTTTACAAAAGATACCCGCACCTCTCGCCACATCCTTATCTCCCACAACCTCATTGCTGAGAAATTAAAAAAGGAAGTCTCTGGAACAATCTAGCATGGTGGCCGCTGCCGCCTGCCGGCGCCGTCCATCCCCATGCCTCCGCCCAGTCCGACCACCAGTCACCACCACGCTCCACTCCTCCTCACCTTATCTCTCATCTTTCATTTTTTCGATGAAATTCTTGAGATACCAGTTTTCTAATAAATTCTCGAGATATCATTAGTTTATACACATGGGATTACTCCTGCATGGGTCAATCACAACAGGTGTTTTGTAAAAAAATGCATATTGATCTTCCGTGCAATGCACGAGCATCTTGCTTGTAATTATATGACGCAAATCACGAGCAGGAAGTGACATCTTTTAAAAAAAACAAGTTAACATGGCCACGTAAATCACTAGCTAAAGTGTAATACCATTATACTTATATCCCGATGCAAAAGGTTGAGTACATGTCCGAAGAGTAGAATCGCACACACGCACTCTGTCTCCCAGAATCTCTCACACACCAGTTACGTGACGCCCACTTAAGCAGACACGTATGTTACAATTTGTGCACCCGCGGGTACACGTGATGGTGCGCATTTATTTAAGCCAGATGGCGAACCCAAACAGTAGCTGCATTCATTCCCCTCCCGCCGCCTCTTCTCTGGTCGCCGTCGCCCGGTAGCCATGGCCCGGCCGAAGGTAACGACATACGCCATACTCCCGCCGGAGCGGCGCTTTAATCTGGAAATTTTAGTGGTCATGCATGCATCTTTTTGTGCTAGCACTCCTATATAAGGGTTGACCGGTCGCTTCGCGTGGATGTGCGCAGGCGGTGGAAGAGGAAGGAGAAGGGAAGCGGGTTGTGGAGTAACATTTTTTACCACAATTTCTTAGGAAACTGAGTGCAATAATTGAGTAGTTTTGCAAACTACCAGTACTACACCTGAAACGGTTCAAAACCAATACCACCACCACGCCCGCCTCTGACCGCCCTGGCCGACCCAACCACCCTCCCTTGCCTAGAGCGTCAGTGCCGCATTAATGCACGGCCAGAGCGGAGGCGACCTCTCACTGGCGCCGGCTTTGAATCAGCGTGACAGCCGAGAGAGCGCCGCTTCCCGGTGCACGCGACTGCTCCGCGTCGAGGCTGGCCATAGTTTGGATGAGTCTCCATCGTGGGGAGCCACACTAACTGCGTTGATATGGATCGTTCCATCTATGAAGAACACGTGGGACTGGAACTACGAGATGGACATGTACCGAGGAGTGGACGTACGCTGAGTAATGTAGTGTAGTAAGTGAAGTAGAAAGGCACAAATAGTATGAACATGCGTGGCATATAGGCATTTGTCTCTTACTACGTACCACTAAATGTTGTATGTGCAATGCACGGTGATGTTATGGAGTACGTGCCTAAGTACTCTACTACTACTATATTAATTGGAGGCACATATTAGGTTTTATATTTGTTTACGTGTATGCCCCGAGACCTTCCAACTAGACGTGTCTTTCTCTCCGGGTCGCACTTTGTATCATTCATACCACTAGTACTACTAAGTGTGGTCTCCGACCCAGAAGTGGAAGAAGTGGAGACTCTCTACCACGCTGTTCATGTCCCACTCCTTTCGCTGACGTGTGGGACATCCAGCACGTGCCGTGTTTGGCACTTCTTCGTTGTAAGAGTTGAAACGCTAGCATTCATCAGAAATAAAAAATAAATATAAATCAGTAGTGATACTATACCATGCGGTTTCCTTGCTCCTCGATATCGGAAAGAATACTTCCGTTCGCCAACATGTGGGACGTCGACCATCCTGGCCCACTTGCCATGCACGCAGAACTCCAAGGGAGAGTCACCCCGGTCGTCGTGCCGCAGTAATAATGACTAATGAGCCATCAAATCACAGGCCCAACCTTTCCCACTGTGAAGTTGCTCGGACGAAGGAACCATCATGACTTCGTTGAATTCCGCTTCTTGAAGAAAAGTACTGTACCAGCAGTACTGCTAGCTACAGTAGTTACTCCAGCAGAGGCCTCCTTTCGTTCATAGGATAGGAATTTTATAGGAATATGAAATCATAGGAAGTGAGATGACATGCATCTCAATTCCTATAGAGAAGGAGATGCCATTTGATGCATGATAGGAATTTTTCCATTGAGTCTAGGCTAATGTACCGGTAATTTGCTCTAAAAACTATAGTAGTAACTAGTAGTACTGGTACATGCT
Organism: Aegilops tauschii subsp. strangulata; assembly: GCF_002575655.3. Classification (NCBI taxonomy): domain Eukaryota; kingdom Viridiplantae; phylum Streptophyta; class Magnoliopsida; order Poales; family Poaceae; genus Aegilops; species Aegilops tauschii. The sequence goes on from NC_053036.3 coordinate 371,923,323, forward strand.
CGTACTCAGACACATGCACACACACTAACTACTAGTACTACTACTTCTCACATGCTGGCCAAACGCCGTCGTTCTCCTTCCCGGCTTTGTCGGCACACCCCACCGTGCTTGGATCTCCGTCGACCTCTCTGCAACAGCGCATGCGTCCTCTTCTTTCTTACAGCGGCGGGCCTCTCTTTTCTTGAGTGCTTTCTGACTTTTTCGCTCCCTCTATGCGGCTTTGGCCGCCTCTTGCTCTACCGCCCATTCGGCCTTGGCAGCCTCAAATTCCGCCCACGTAGGTGTGAGGTCGCGAGCGGCGATGAACTCGGCATGGCGGGATGCCATCGCTTCCCTACCATTTTGTGTGCGGTCGTGGGCGGCGAGGAACCCGATGCGATGGGCTGCCATCGCTTCCTTACCGGTTAGTGTGCGGTGCGGTGGCATGAACGACACTTGGTGACAGCTCTGGGGTGGAGTGGCCGGACAACCGTATAGTGCATTGGTTTGTCAAGAGCTCAAGGAGAGAAGACGAAGGAAATTTGGATTCCCCTTCAATCCTGGTCATTTATTACCGAGTAAAATGCATTGGCGGTCATCGAACTTTTCTTGATAGCTCACTTTGATCATTGTATATGAGATATGGTGATTATACGGTCACTGGCTCAGCGTATAGCTCCATATTTGTCTGGTTGACCAGTCAAACAGCCTACATGCGCCTCATCAGCTCGTGTTCTTTATCTATCTATCTATGTGGGCCTACCTATCAGTGGAGAAAGAAATAAAAACCAAAATTATGCGTATGTGAGGAATCAAACCACGGACTCGTCGCTGCAATGCACACTCGTCAGCCAAATGAAAATGAAATACTTTGCGTTAAATGCACAAACAGATTTTTTTTATATTATACGTGATGCACACATTAGCGCACACCGTCCATAGAGGCAAGTAGCATGTACACGTGCAGACACTCACGCTCACGTTGTCAAACCATGCTAATGCATGCACGTCGCCCTCTCAATCAAAGTCCTGCTCATGACGCAACGCAAACGGCGAGCCCGTCACCTCCGCGAACGCCGAGCATGTATTCACCTGGCTCAACACCAACGGTCATACTCGGGACTCGGCGCCTTGCTCATGTATATCGTCCATCACAACGACAATATATAAAACAGCCTAGCTAGAGACGGTACTATGGTACGGAGTATGTACTATCGTGAGCAACCGATCATAGTGCCACTGCACACGAGTGTGTGTCTGATCGATTCGTCCATTATTCGTAAGTTATGCATGGTTGTGTGGTGTCTAATGGTGGTCGTCGAAGGCTAGCTGGCGACAAGAGCGGTTGCATGGACGCCTAGTTGTCAATACGTGCCGCATACGCTTCAAAGGCTCGTCATCCATGAGTTCAAATTTTACCACCACGCCAGCGTCTGACCGCCCTGGCCTACCGAAACCCCTTCCATCGCTAGCGCGCGCTTCCCGCCTGAAACGGTCACCGTCTCTCCAGAACGTCAATGTCGCATTCACCAGACTTAACTGCAGGTGCAGTTGGTGTGTCACTGACATGCGGGCCAGATGCCCATTGGGCCCACATGTCTGTGACCCAACACACCTGTAGTTAAGTCACTGAAGCAGCGTCCGCATTCACGCCCGACGTGACCTATCATTGGCGCCGGCATTGCAGTAGCGCGACGGCCGAGAGAGCACCACCCACGCGGCATCCCGGTGCAAGCGACTGCTCCGCGTTAACGACACCACGGCCATCCTTCCGCCTGCCGCCCACATTAATGACACGTGGCTGCCGACGAACCTACTCCGGCGCCAGCCGTCCATCCGTCTGCCGCAGCTCATTGCCATTCGCCCGCTATATTAAATTGAGCCCCAGCTCCCAGCCATAGCCAAAGACCCACACTCATTCTCCTCCGGTCCCTTCCTTCTGTCGGCACCACTCCAACCATGGCGTATAGGCGCTCCAAAGCTCTCTTGGACGTACTGTCATAGGAGCAGACGAAGGACATCGGCGGCTCCGCTCTGGGCGCGCTCCAAAGCTCTCTTGGACGTACTGTCGCAGGAGCAGACGAAGGAGATCGTCGGCTCCCCCCCCCCCCCAGCCGCCCTCCGCCGTGACGACCACGAAGACGGCGCGCGTGCGCGGGCGCAGCTGGCAGCGAGGAAGAGTAGTACATGTTAGGTCGCCACCGCTCTGGTCCCAGGAAGGCCACCGCTCCTCCACTCAGTCGACGCCAAGCTTGATGGGATAAACATCGGTGGGCGATTAGCCACTTGACGGTGACGTGGAGGCGGAAATCTTCAAAACCTTATGCTCCAGAGGAGGAGGAGGTTATCGAGGCAGATGAGGAGGAGGCAAAGGCAATGGCCGGCTTTCTCGGGTTCATGGCCGGACATGGTGGTCGGGCGCCGGCGATCATTTAGATTAGGTTTACAATAGGTTTTAGTATGGTTTGTGCAAAATATGTAATGAATTTCGTCCAGTTTATAGGAAAAGTTTTTGAAATGTAATGAATTTCATCCAGTTAATTTGAAATTTGCTTTGTTTGCACGAATTTCGTCCGGTTAGTTCATATAGTTGTCGAAAGGTATGCGGGCAGCATTGGATGGCATCCATCAGTGTCCTCGGACAGATGTCGGTGTAAATTTGTCGGCCAGCGCTGGAGATGCCCTAACTATCATGCTATAATCGCTAACAGTGCTCCATTATTTCGCAGGGAACAGTTATCCTTCGATCAAAATCAGATCCGCCGTGTTTTGCACTCCTCCCACGTAAGAGTGTAAACTCTTGCTTACATAAAAATGGAGCAAGTGGACGGCACTGTAGCACATCATATCACTCAAACTAGCCCGCCTAACGCGCGGGAAAGCACTGCCCTCGTCATTTTGTTCTGGATTTCTATCGATCGATCACATGAAAATGTTACGCTTTGCAAGTTCAAAATGAAAAGGCGGCACACTTACGACTCGTACGCGTCGCACCCCCGACAGTCCAGCTCGCACGTCGCTCACCAGAGGGGACACGCGTTGTCTTGCATTTTCACTGACATGTGGGACTGCAATTGAATAAACCGCCGATAGCCAAAATCTAATCGCTCGGCGGGCGTCGGCTGAGAAGAGAGAGATGGGGGAGGGAGAAGAGACCGCCCGCCCGCCGCGCACGGACTCCAAGAAATATATGGTGATAATGTGAGGTGGGCCATGCGGGAGTCCGGACCGCTTCCAAGCCCGCTTCTGACCGCCCTGGCCCACGAGACCCCCCCCACCTCCCCGCGCGCGCTCCCCCTCAGACGCCGGCTGCCCGCATTCATAGCAAGTAGTACCAGTAAAATACTGGGCTATAAGCCCGCTTATGTGGAGGAGAGAGAGGCATTGACAAAGTCAAGGAGTGGGCTCTGCAAGAGCCCGTCTCTACACGTGCTCCTAGGTATAGAAAAACTAATTCTACAAAAAAGAGGCATAAAAAAACAATTGTGACTAAAAAAGAAAGGTAAAAAACATTTGAGAGGAAATAGATAGAGAGAAAGTGAGAAAAAGTTGTAACCTTATAGCCAACCTTATAGTCAACACTATGGTACTACATCCATCCTGGTTTATTGGTCCCCATTGTATATTGTGTCAAATTTTGACTATAGATTGAACTAACAAAACGTTCATGCATGTTACCAAAAATTATATCATTGAAAACTATGTTGAAATAAGAATCCAACGATATAATTTTTGTTGGCATGCATTAACATTTTGTTAGCTAAATATTTGGTCAAAATTTGGCACGAACTACAAAGGTGACCTATAAACCAGGACGGAGGTAGTAGTATTACATGAGGAAGGAGGGAGTGGTGCACATGCCAAGTTCACTGGGCTGCCGTGTTTCACACTCCTCCGTCGTAACAGTGGAGACAATAGCTTTCATCAAAAATAAACAATGAATACTCGTTGCTCGTCCTCTATATCGGAAAGAATACTTTCATTCACCGTGTGGGACGTCGACCATCCCGGTCCACCTGCCATGCACAAAATTATCCTGGTCCACCCCAGTCGTAGTGCAGGCCCAACCTTTCCCACTGTAAGTTGGTCGGACGAAGGAACCATCATGACTTCGTTGAATTCCGCTTCTTCAAGAAAACTTATTGTACTCGCATTAATGCTACCACACGCGAAGACTGGACGGCACTGTACCACGTCATATCACTGAAACCCACTAGGCCAAACTAGCCCGCCTAGGATTTGTACTCCCTCTGTTTCAAAGTTAGTAGTACAAAGTTGAGTCATCTATTTTAGAACGGAGGGAGTACATCTCTGTACTGCTATGATTTTGTGTTGTACGTCTCTGTACTTTTGCTACGATTTTCCTACCCTATGAACCAAATGAGGCCTGAATGTATCTGTGTCGACTATTGTCTGATCGATCACTAAGCCTACAATTTTAGGAGCTTGGGCTATTGGCCGATCGACGACGGATAAGTATAAGCGTACCATGAGCTCATCAGCCCCAATGTTTCTCTTCGGTGAGTGTTTTGCAAGTACTATAGCTCGCACAGTAGCTAGCCTACTAACACCAAGAATCATCAAACAAGCCCTGCTGATATGATAAACAGTTCAAACTTACATCTAAGCATGCCATATATTACATCAAAAGCTGGTGAGGATACATCTGTTTCCATAACTCGGAGAGGGTTCGCATGATTCACTATCAAAGAAAAGTAGCAGGTACCGCCCACACAAGACAGTGCACTAGCCCTGAGATGGATTGATAACACACATCGTTCTGGTAATTAAACACAGGGCAATGCAAACTACCCTGAAGGATTAGCGCGACCAACTATTGCTTGTCATCGATCTCTCGAGCAATGACCACAGCGCGAACAGCGGCATGGGAATCGATCTCTGGGGCGATGTCCACAGGACTGACCGCGACATCGGAATCGATCTCTGGGGCGATGTCCACGGGATGGACAGCGGCATCGGAATCGATCTCCGGGGCGATGTCAACAGGATGGACCGCGACATCGAAAACGATCTCTGGGGCGTTGTCCACAGGATAGGCCGCGACATCGGAATCATCACGGATGTCCACCGGCACCTGCACAACCCTGACATATTAGCAAGCACGTTGCAAATAATCAAAAACTACAACTATGGTAAGCCATTATTTTTTACCTTGTGCAGCTCACCGGGGGATCCCATCCCTCGGGGGGCCATCTCCTCGTCCTCGATGGGGGCCATCACCTTGCCAGGGGAATACTGCTTCTCAACGGCGACTATCTCCTCAAAATCGGCCTTGAGCCTCGCATAGGTGGCCATTAGAGTTTCTGGGGTAGGCACGGTGGGGCCCTTGCTATTCTTCCAACTTTTTTGAGGATTTGTCCGCCAACGTCGTCAACTCTTTGGACAGTGCTTGTTTCTTGCAGTTCTTTGTATCCATGGGTTGGCCCGCCAACATGGTCAACTCATTGGTCGGTGCTCGCTTCCTGGAGATCGCTGTCTCCAGTGGGTTGTCCGCTGGCAACTCTTTGCCTAGTGCTCTAGGATCCATCAATGAACTGACAAACAAAAAGCAATCAAAAGGAAACCACAATCGCAATGAAAACGGGAAAAGAATAGGCTGTGAGAATCGGTTGCTGCTTCGCAAAAAGAAGATTCTTGGAATGAAAATATAGCAGCATCACTGATTCGCCCAGCTATCCTTCGTCGGTATAGAAATAAAATGGCAGAAGTGAGTAGCCTGGAGTGAGGTTTTCTTCAAGGAAGGGGAGAAAGGGCTTCAACGAGCGTTCCAGTGAAATGATGGTTGCTTCGTCCAGTCCAACTTCGAGGCCACTTCGACGCCACTTTACCACTGCTGGTAAAGGTGTGGGTTTTGTGATATGACGGGTCATGATGGCCACACCGGGGTGACCGGTGAGTCTCGACTGTAGCACCTCGCTGTGATTTGGTGGATGGCACGCGGGCCCGGATGCTTTGATGTCCCACATGTAGATAGAGCGGCTAGTCATATAGGAGTACTCAATATTATGCACCGTGACCAAGGCGGAGAGGAAAACGAGAGAACTACGTAATTAATGCATGAGTTTAATTAGGGTAGTTTTGTAAAGTACGAGATACATTCCTCCAATCACAAAATGCCTTGGTTGATGAGATTTGAGATTTGAGCCCTATAAACCGGAAGGGAGGGAGTACTACTCATTTAGGGTGTAGTCTAGTCACTTGTTGAAATCTCTAGAAAGGCAAATACTCCTTTCTGGTTTACAGGGCTATACTAGCAAGTACTAGTACTACAATAGTGGGCTCAAATAGCAATTTTGTCTCATGCAAGAGCCTGGCTATATGCGTGCTCCAAGGCACCGCACCACGCCCCACCCCTACACAAAGACTGCCACGTTCGGGTTGCGCTTGGCTCTTCGCCTCTTCGAGAAGACGAACAATGATGTTACTGCTACTTCTACAGTATCGAATCCACTGCTGCATGTCCATCCACCGCGTGCGGGAGGGATAGCCACCGCGCGCATGGGCGAGGGAGAAGGCGTGTAGTAGTAAAATCAAGCTTCTCCTTGTTGTACGAGTTGACGCGACACATCATAGCACTGGCCCCACATGGTTGCCTCTAAACTTGGCTGAAAGACCCGCAGTGTACAATATATTTGCTGCAACCTCTAACATTTACCCCACCATAAATTAATATATATATATATATATATATATATATATATATATATATATTCCTGTCTTGACCAGATGAGCGTGCAAACTACAATCACCAGGATGACAGGTAGGGCCAGAAGATTATTTTAATCACAAAAAGCTTCGAGGCGGCCTCATAGCATGGAGCCGACCCCAACGATTTAAGCTTACAGGCACGGTACACGCTATCCTAGACTACTCTACGCATGAAACTTCCACACGAGCGTCCGGGCTGCGCTTGGCTCCTCACCTCTTCGGGAAGTCGAACAATGATGGAGTACTACTGCAGTGGAGGAGTACTACAGTATGCTTCTGGCCCTCTGACACCGATTGAACTGCTACATGTCCACCGCATGCGGGAGGGAGAGCGTGTAGCGAAAGCTTCTCCTAGTCCTGCTAGCCACCACGCTCATGGGCAAGGGAGGGACACAGCTTCATTGACTTACTGCACCTGCCTTTGCGTCTATGACAGGTGGGCCCAACAGGTGGGTGGCCCACCTGTCATGCAGCCAAAGGCAGGTGCAGTTAAGGCACCGGAGCTCAGTCCGCGAGGGAGGGCATTGTAGTAATCAAACTTCTCGATCTTGTACGAGTTGACGCGACACATCAAAGCACTGCACTCGATATATTTCAATAATTTGCGTTTACCGATGCATTAATTACTCCCTCCGTTCCTAAATATAAGTCTTTTTAGACATTTCAAATGGACTACAACATACAGATGTGTGTAGACATGTTTTAGAGTATAGATTCACTCATTTTGCTTCGTATATAGTCACTTGTTGCAATCTCTAAAATGACTTATATTTGGAAACAAAGAGAGTACAACGCATGCATGCATGCCATGACTTTCATTTTGATACTTGCATGTGTTGATTTAATGCACCTTGCCAAATTTTGACTATAAATTTAACTAACCAAATGTTCATGCATGTCATAAAAAATTACGGGGCTTTTTGGATTGTGACTATGTTTGTCTTATGTTGCCACATTATTTTTGCCACACTTGCCTAACTTGAGTTGCTCAAATTGTTAGCCACACTTTGGCTTGCCTAAGGGAATATTGCCACATTTTTTGTGCCGATGACATGTGGGGTTCACTGCTAATAAAAAAATTCTTGTCTTAGGTGTGGCTAGAACCAAACACCCCCCTAACTTGGTCAAATTTGCCTAAGGTGAGGTGTGGCAAAGTGTGTCAATATGTGGCTGGAAACCATACAGCCCCTACATCATTGAAAACTATGCTCAAATACGAATCAAACGATATAATTTTTGTTAACATGCACTAACATTTTGTCAATTAAATCTTTGGTCAAAATTTAGCACCAATTACAAAGGGGCCCAATAAATATTGTACTCTCACATTTTTTTGAGGATACTCCCACATACTCCCTCAGTTCCCAAATATAAGTCTTTTTAGATATTCTAACAAGTGACTACATACGGAGCAAAATGAATGAATCCATACTTTAAAATATGTCTACATATATCCGTATGTTGTAGTCCATTTGAAATGTCTAAAATGAATTATATTTAGGAAAGAAGGGAGTAGAAAATATAAATAATAATGCATGTTGGGGCAGCCCACGTTTCCGATATTTTTAGCCGTGGGCTTGTTCACAAATTTTACGAGGGGGTGGTTGTTCATTTAATGGAGGGTCTTGTACCAGACTTGAACGATACAAAGTGCGACCTGGCACACCGTAACACCACTTGGAATAAGCGGGTAGCTATCTCAAAAAACAATCAACAACTAAAAAAACGGTGACCTGGCACATACACAATTTTAAATGATTGTTTTGATTGAGTGAAAAAGGAAAACTACCCCACTACGTATATATAGGCCAGAGCCTCCGCGCTTGCTTGCTAGGGTTGCTCTATTCACACACTCTCATCCTCTCTAGATCTAAACAAGATAGCGGTGGTAACACTGTCTTTCTCCCTTCAAAAACACTGTCTTTCTATCCTCACCGCTGGTTACAGATCCGGACGTATCCCCCTCCTCCGATGAAGGGGAGGAGGGGCAGCGTTTAGGCCGTCATCGACAGCAAGGGGGGAGACCCATTGCCGGCCGCACCGTTATCTCTCTCCGAGCGCCGGCGCAGGAGGTCCTCCGATCCCTTCGTCTTTGCCCTAGTGTGGGCGGATCCAGCCTCCCGCCGCCCACCTATCCACATCCCAGCGACCTTCAGGTATATCTTCCTTCGAACCCGCCTTAGCTCTACTTCCCCAGCTCGCTACGTTGCTGCATGTGCATCATTTTCTACCTCTCAGCCCCTCTTGATCAGATGGTCCAATGTCACCTATTTTTCTTCTTCTATTGTTAGAGGTAAAGCTACTTCTTGGAGTCAAATCTTGTACTTGGTTCAAACAAGAAATAAAGTGGGGTTGGCGGAATTTAGTATGTACATTGAACTTGGTACAAACAGGAAGGAAAGGGGGTGAAAGTAGTACAGACTGGTCATCCAACCGGTCTCTTGGTTGAAAAGGGAAATATAGGGGTAATGTTGTACACAGTGGTATGACCAGGACTAGATTTGCTATCCACACATAGGAGTACGTGGCTAGAGTGAACAAAAATGGGACCAACCCAGATATGTTTCTTGGATGTTTGTTTCTCGGGGCAACAAACTCTGAATCACCACTTTATGCCCCTGTTTAGGTACATGGTGCTGGACTGCTGGTGCACCCACTGTCCCATGCCCTTATACCAAATATTTAGTTGTTCTTAATCTAATGCCCCTGGTAAAATGAAGCCATGCCACTGTTATAAGCCATGACAAGTTTAGCCAAATGTTTTTGCCTGTAATTGTTTGAGACTCTGATTGTTTCCTCTGTAGCTTTCTGTGCAAACGGGGATATCCATTTCACCTAGTTGCTGTTGTGACCTCTTGGTGCACTGCACAAAACATTTTTTAAAAGAAGTGACTTTTGTGCTGTTTAACTGGAATGTCAGAATGGAATAGTTGGTTCATTTCGGTGGAACTGCACAAAGGGAGATCTGTGTTCCAATCCTCATCATCCATATTGGCACCATAACCATCCTTTAGGTAAGAATGATATTTAATGCATGTGTTCATCTCTATTTTGCGACTGCCATGAGAAAATAATGCTATTGTTTACTAGTACACTTGTACTCCCTCACAGACAAAACCAATTCAGAAATAGAAGGCCAATCATGTACTTGGTTTCACCAACTGGTGAGGAGAAAGAGAAACAGAGCATGAAGAGGAATAAGAATAAACAGTGCCAAGGTGATTGCTGAAGCCAGAGGCCTCAGTCGAGGCCATTCAAGGGCTCCGGCAACGTCTACCTTACATGCGAGACGATCCTCCAGGGAGCCCTTCCACTTCTGCTGTCTCTCCTTCAAGGTCACTTAATTAATTAGGAATACTGAAGTACCACTAATTTATTGCTGCCTAATTTTCCTGTCGGAGTTAAACAAATCTTTAGCAGCACCCTATGCTGAATCATGTACGTGTGTATGTTTGTCTATGGAGTTGAATCATGTGGTGGAGCAGGTAGGGAATATTGGTAGTGTCATGACATAATAGTGCTATTGTTTTGCATGTCAATTTATTGCCATTGGTTTAATGAGGCAATGTTTTGCGTATTGTCCATCATGAATTTGATGCTACTGTTAGAGTAATATGCTAATGTCTTTCTATCCTTTCTCACTAAGCTAATGAAGGTTTCACCTTGTTCCTACTTGTGCAAACAGGGATCATGTTGTGCCAATCATACATTTTAGTGGAACTACACAAGACAATACAATGAACTGTATCCCAGCCAGTGCTTTAACTCTGCTGGAAGTTCTTGATAATCTTTTGATATAATCTCAGCACTGGTAAACAAGAGTGATTTCAACCATACATTTGAAGTGCACAAAAATATATACTATTGAGTGATTCCAGTGAGTGCTTTATCATCTCTTCTGGGACTACATGAATAAGCTTTTTTCCTCATGTTGGTACTGGCCTAAGGCCTTCATCCATATTTGTTTGATGTCATCTCTATTTGTATCGTGCTACTATCATGAGAAACTCCTTTATCTTTGCATGTTAAAGTTTTGCAACCTATGATACATGGCAATGCTTTGAGTGTTGAGCTAATTGGTACGGATTAAATAAACTAATACCTCTCTTTAAGCAAGACTACTATGTTGCTAACTTTACCCATTAAGATAATGAGGGTGCTTCTATTTGTTAGTGTATGTTTCATCAACTAGTCCCACTATTACAGTAATCTCACTCTCTCAATATATGTGCCAACAGGGATGCTCGATTTTGGTGGAACAGCACAAAATCTTTGGGTGCTTCATTGCCTCGACAGCTTCCTTCCTTTCCTGTCAGTCGCTAATCTGGGCTTGCTTCCTTCCTTTGCTGTCAGTCGCTTCGCTTATCTCAGCTTCTAGTCAAAGGAAATAGTAAGCGATATGCTACCTCACACAGGTTGGTACTTGTCTTTATCCTGATTATTGTGCTTGTCATATGTATTGGTAATTTGGTATTGTGCTACTGTTTGCCGATTTTATAAAGGAGTAACTTGGAGCCTGAACTCGCAGGCAAATCATTGCATTGGGTGATTTTAGTAGAACTGCACAAAAAGATCAGATGGACAGATACTTATGCTGCTGCTATGTACTCCAAAGTTCACTCAGACAAGCATCGATGTTGACAAGAAGAAGTGTCTATATTCATTCGAGTATCAACCAGCGTCAACCAGTTGTCAAACTCCAAGTATTAGGAGAGTGAACGCCAAAAATATTGCTTGGCGCATAGCCCAGAAAAACACAGTCCAGTCTTTGGTCCCAACTTGTGCCTTTTGGTTATCGGCACATATGGTAGCGACCGTATGGCATGGAGTCTAAAGATACCAGACAAGTTGGTTGGCGCGTATATTCATCTGGCACTTAATCAATTTGCACGCCAAGGATGCTCCATTTCGGTTGAACTGCAAAAAGAATTGGATGGTTCATTTTCTCAACCGCCTCCTTTCTTGTCTGCGATGTAGAATTTGGGCGAGCTACAGGACCAAGATCAGCCAGTAAACTAGTTGGATGAAAGTAGTGGCCAAGTTGCTCAAACCTCCCTCAGCACGAGGCCACTATTTGAGGATAAACCTGAAGGAAATATGCCCTAGAGGCAATAATAAAGTTATTATTTATTTCCTTATTTCATGATAAGTGTTTATTATTCATGCTAGAATTGTATTAACCGGAAACATAATACATGTGTGAATACATAGACAAACATAGTGTCACTAGTATGCCTCTCCTTGACTAGCTCGTTAATCAAAGATGGTTAAGTTTCCTAACCATAGACATGAGCTGTCATTTGATTAACGGGATCACATCATTAGGAGAATGATGTGATTGACTTGACCCATTCCGTTAGCTTAGCACTTGATCGTTTAGTATGTTGCTATTGCTTTCTTCATGACTTATACATGTTCCTATGAATATGAGATTATGCAACTCCCGTGTACCGGAGGAACACTTTGTGTGCTACCAAACGTCACAACGTAACTGGGTGATTATAAAGGTGCTCTACAGGTGTCTCCGAAGGTACTTGTTGGGTTGGCGTATTTCGAGATTAGGATTTGTCACTTCGATTGTCGGAGAGGTATCTCTGGGCCCACTCGGTAATACACATCACTATAAGCCTTGCAAGCATTGTAACTAATGAGTTAGTTGCGGGATGATGTATTACGGAACGAGTAAAGAGACTTGCCGGTAACGAGATTGAACTAGGTATTGAGATACCGACGATCGAATCTTGGGCAAGTAACATACCGATGACAAAGGGAACAACGTATGTTGTTATGCGGTCTGACCGTTAAAGATCTTCGTAGAATATGTAGGAGCCAATATGGGCATCCAGGTTCCGCTATTGGTTATTGACCAGAGAGGTCTCTCAGTCATGTCTACATAGTTCTTGAACCCGTAGGGTCCGCACGCTTAACGCTTGTTGACGATATAGTACGATGAGTTATGTATGTTGGTGACCGAATGTTGTTCAGAGTTTCGGATAAGATCACGGATATGACGAGGAACTCCGGAATGATCCGGAAGTAAAGATTGTTATGTGGATAGTAGTGTTTAATCTCTGGAAGGGTTCCGGAATCCATCGGAAGGGGTTCCGGATGTTTCCCGAAATGTTTGGGCACGAGAACACTTTATCTGGGCCAAAGGGAAGAGCCCACGAGGTTTTTGGAAAGCGCAAAAGGAAGTTTTGCGGAGTCCAGGGGCCAAACGCCAGGGTCCCTGGCGTCTGGGTCCAGACGCCGGGAACCCTGGCGTCTGGCCCTGGAGTCCGAGAAGGACTCTTGCCTTTCGGGTGAAACCGACTTTGTGGAGGCTTTTACTCCAAGTTTCGACCCAAGGCTCAACATATAAATAGAGGGGTAGGGCTAGCACCCAAGACACATCAAGAAACACCAAGCCGTGTGCCAGCAATCCTGTCCCCTCTAGTTTATCCTCCGTCATAGTTTTCGTAGTGCTTAGGCGAAGCCCTGTGGAGATTGTTCTTCACCAACACCGTCACCACGCAGTCGTGCTGCCAGAACTCATCTACTACTTCGGCCTCTTGCTGGATCGAGAAGGAGAGGACGTCATCGAGCTGAACGTGTGCAGAACTCAGAGGTGTTGTGCGTTCGGTACTTGGATCGGTCGGATCGTGAAGACATAGGACTACATCAACCGCGTTGATAAACGCTTCCGCTTACGGTCTACGAGGGTACGTAGACAACACTCTCCCCTCTCGTTGCTATGCATCACCACGATCTTGCGTGTGCGTAGGAATTTTTTTGAAATTACTACGTTCCCCAACAGTGGCATCCGAGCCTGGTTTTATGCGTAGATGTTATATGCACGAGTAGAACACAAGTGAGTTGTGGGCGATACAAGTCATACTGCTTACCAGCATGTCATACTTTGGTTCGGCGGTATTGTTGGATGAAGCGGCTCGGACCAACATTATGCGTACACTTACGCGAGACTGGTTCTACCGATGTGCTTTGCACACAGGTGGCTGGCGGGTGTCAGTTTCTCCAACTTTAGTTGAACCGAGTGTGGCTACGCCCGGTCCTTGAGAAGGTTAAACAACACTAACTTGACGAACTATCGTTGTGGTTTTGATGCGTAGGTAAGAACGGTTCTTGCTCAGCCCGTAGCAGCCACGTAAAACTTGCAACAACAAAGTAGAGGACGTCTAACTTGTTTTTGCAGGGCATGTTGTGATGTGATATGGTCAAGACATGATGCTATATTTTATTGTATGAGATGATCATGTTTTGTAACCGAGTTATCGGCAACTGGCAGGAGCCATATGGTTGTCGCTTTATTGTATGCAATGCAATCGCCCTGTAATGCTTTACTTTATCACTAAGCGGTAGTGATAGTCGTAGAAGCATAAGTTGGCGAGACGACAACGATGCTATAATGGAGATCAAGGTGTCGCGCCAGTGACGATGGTGATCATGACGGTGCTTCGGAGATGGAGATCACAAGCACAAGATGATGATGGCCATATCATATCACTTATATTGATTGCATGTGATGTTTATCCTTTCTGCATCTTATTTTGCTTTGATTGACGGTAGCATTATAAGATGATCCCTCACTAAATTTCAAGATAAAGTGTTCTCCCTGAGTATGCACCGTTGCGAAAGTTCTTCGTGCTGAGACACCACGTGATGATCGGGTGTGATAGGCTCTACGTTCAAATACAACGGGTGCAAAACAGTTGCACACGCGGAATACTCAGGTTAAACTTGACGAGCCTAGCATATGCAGATATGGCCTTGGAACACTGAGACCGAAAGGTCGAGCGTGAATCATATAGTAGATATGATCAACATAGTGATGTTCACCATTGAAAACTACTCCACCTCACGTGATGATCGGACATGGTTTAGTTGATTTGGATCACGTGATCACTTAGATGATTAGAGGGATGTCTATCTAAGTGGGAGTTCTTAAGTAATATGATTAACTGAACTTTAATTTATCATGAACTTAGTCCTGGTAGTATTAGCATATCTATGTTGTAGAACAATAGCTCGCGATATAGCTCCCCGTTTATTTTTTATATGTTCCTAGAGAAAACTATGTTGAAAGATGTTAGTAGCAATGATACGGACTTGGTCCGTGATCTGAGGTTTATCCTCATTGCTGCATAGAAGAATTATGTCCTTGATGCACCGCTAGGTGACAGACCTATTGCAGGAGCAGATGCAGACGTTATGAACATTTGGCTAGCTCAATATGATGACTACTTGATAGTTTAGTGCACCATGCTTAACGGCTTAGAATCGGGACTTCAAAGACATTTTGAACGTCATGGACCATATGAGATGTTCCAGGAGTTGAAGTTAATATTTCAAGAAAATACCCGAGTTGAGAGATATGAAGTCTCCAACAAGTTCTATAGCTAAAAGATGGATGAGAATAGCTCAAGCAGTGAGCATGTGCTCAGATTGTCTGGGTACTACAATCGCTTGAATCAAGTGGGAGTTAATCTTCCAGATAAAATAGTGATTGACAGAATTCTCTAGTCACCATCACCAAGTTAGTAGAACTTCGTGATGAACTATAGTATGCAAGGGATGACGAAAACGATTCCCAAGTTTTTCATGATGATGAAATCGATGAAGGTAGAAATCAAGAAAGAGCATCAAGTGTTGATGGTTGACAAGACCACTAGTTTCAAGGAAAAGGGTAAAGGGAAGAAGGGGAACTTCAAGAAGAACGCCAAGCAAGTTGCTGCTCAAGTGAAGAAGCCCAAGTCTGGACCTAAGCCTGAGACTAAGTGCTTCTACTGCAAAGGGACTGGTCAGTGGAAGCGGAACTGCCCCAAGTATTTGGCGGATAAGAAGGATGGCAAAGTGAACAAAGGTATATTTGATATACATGTTATTGATGTGTACCTTACTAGTGTTTATAGCAACCCCTCAGTATTTGATACTAGTTCAGTTGCTAAGGTTAGTAACTCGAAATAGGAGTTGCAGAATGAACAGAAACTAGTTAAGGGCGAGGTGACAATGTATGTTGGAAGTAGTTCCAAGATTCATATGATCATCATCGCACACTCCCTATACTTTCGGGATTAGTGTTGAACCTAAATAAGTGTTATTTAGTGTTTGCGTTGAGCATGAATATGATTTGGTCATGTTTATTGCAATACGGTTATTCATTTAAGTTAGAGAATAATTGTTGTACTGTTTACATGAACAAAACCTTATATGGTTACACACCCAATGAAAATGGTTCATTGGATCTCGATCGTAGTGATACACATATTCATAATATTGAAACCAAAAGATGCAAAGTTAATAATGATAGTGCAACTTATTTGTGGCACTGCCGTTTAGGTCATATTGGTGTAAAGCGCGTGAAGAAACTCCATGCTAATGGGCTTTTGGAATCACTTGATTATGAATCACTTGATGCTTGCCAACCATGCCTCTTGGGCAAGATGACTAAAATGCCGTTCACTGGAACAATGGAGCAAGCAATAGATTTGTTGGAAATCATACATACCGATGTATGTGATCCGATGAATATTGAGGCTCGCGGCGGGTATCGTTATTTTCTAACCTTCACAGATGATTTGAGCAGATATGGGTATATCTACTTGATGAAACATAAGTCTGAAACATTTGAAGAGTTCATATAATTTCAGAGTGAAGTGGAAAATCATCGTAACAAGAAAATAAAGTTTCTACGATCTGATCGTGGAGAAGAATATTTGAGTTACGAGTTTGGTCTTCATTTGAAACAATGCGGAATAGTTTCGCAACTCATGCCACCTGGAACACCACAGCGTAATCGTGTGTCCGAACATCGTAACCGTACTTTATTAGATATGGTGCAATCTATGATGTCTCTTACCGATTTACCACTATCGTTTTGGGGCTATGCATTAGAGACAGCTGCATTCACGTTAAATAGGGCACCATCTAAATCCGTTGAGACGACACAATATGAACTGTGGTTTGGCAAGAAACCAAAGTTGTCGTTTCTTAAAGTTTAGGGTTGCGATGCTTGTATGAAAAGGTTTCATCCTGATAAGCTCAAACCCAAAATCAGAGAAATGTGTCTTCATAGGATACCCAAAGGAGACAGTTGGGTACACCTTCTATCACAGATCCAAAGGCAAGACATGCGTTGCTAAGAATGGATCCTTTCTAGAGAAGGAGTTTCTCTCGAAAGAAGTGAGTGGGAGGAATCTAGAACTTGATGAGGTAACTGTACCTGCTCCCTTATTGGAAAGTAGTTCATCACAGAAATCTGTTCCTGTGACTCCTACACCAATTAGTGAGGAAGCTAATGATGATGATCATGTAACTTCGGACCAAGTTACTACCGAACCTCGTAGGTCAACCAGAGTATGTTCCGCACCAGAGTGGTACGGTAATCCTATTCTGGAGTTCATGTTACTTGACCATGACGAACCTACGAACTATGAGGAAGCGATGATGAGCCCAGATTCCGCGAAATGACTTAAGGCCATAGAATCTGAGATGGGATCCATGTATGAGAACAAAGTGTGGACTTTGGTTGACTTGCCCGATGATCGGCAAGCCATAGAAAATAAATGGATCTTCAAGAGGAAGACGGACGCTGACGGTAATGTTACTGTCTAATAAGCTTGACTTGTTGCGAACGGGAGTTGACTACGATGAGACTTTCTCACTCGTAGCGATGCTTAAGTCTGTCCGAATCATGTTAGCAAATTACCATATTTTATGAAATTTGGCAAATGGATGTCAAAACTACATTCCTTAATGGATTTCTTAAAGAAGAGTTGTATATGATGCAACCAGAAGGTTTTTTCGATCCTAAAGGTGCTAACAAAATGTGCAAGCTCCATCGATCCATCTATGGACTGGTGCAAGCATCTCGGAGTTGGAATATACGCTTTGATGAGTTGATCAAAGCATATAGTTTTATACAGACTTGCGGTAAAGCCTGTATTTACAAGAAAGTGAGTGGGAGCACTACATCATTTCTGATAAATATATGTGAATGACATATTGTTGATCAGAAATAATGTAGAATTTTCTGGAAAGCATAAAGGAATATTTGAAAGGAGTTTTTCAAAGAAAGACTTTGGTGAAGCTGCTTACATATTGAGCATCAAGATCTATAGAGATAGATCAAAACACTTGATAAGTTTTTTCAATGAGTACATACCTTGACAAGATTTTGAAGTAGTTCAAAATGCAACAGCCAAAGAAAGAGTTCTTGCCTGTGTAACAAGGTGTGAAATTGAGTAAGACTCAAAGCCCGACCACAACAGAAGATAGAAAGAGAATGAAAGTCATTCCCTATGCCTCAGCCATAGGTTCTATAAAGTATGCCATGCTGTGTACCAGATCTATTGTATACCCTACCACTGAGTTTGGCAAGGGAGTACAATAGTAATCTAGGAGTAGATCACTGGACATCAGTCAAAATTATCCTTAGTGGAATAAGGATATGTTTCTCGATTATGGAAGTGACAAAAGGTTCGTCGTAAAGGGTTACGTCGATGCAAGTTTTGACACTAATCCAGATGACTCTAAATCTCAATCTCGATACATGTTGAAAGTGGGCGCTATTAGCTAGAGTAGCTCCGTACAGAGCATTGTAGACATAGAAATTTGCAAAATATTTACGGATCTGAATGTGACAGACCCGTTGACTAAAATTATCTCACAAGCAAAACATGATCACACCTTAGTACTCTTTGGGTGTTAATCACATAGCGATGTGAACTAGATTACTGACTCTAGTAAACCCTTTGGGTGTTGGTCACATATCGATGTGAACTATGGGTGTTGACCACATAAAGATGTGAACTATTGATGTTAAATCACATGGCGATGTGAACTAGATTATTGACTCTAGTGCAAGTGGGAGACTGAAGGAAATATACCCTAGAGGCAATAATAAAGTTATTATTTATTTCCTTATTTCATGATAAATGTTTATTATTCATGCTAGAATTGTATTAACCGGAAACATAATACATGTGTGAATACATAGACAAACATAGTGTCACTAGTATGCCTCTACTTGACTAGCTCGTTAATCAAAGATGGTTAAGTTTCCTAACCATAGACATGAGTTGTCATTTGATTAACGGGATCGCATCATTAGGAGAATGATGTGATTGACTTGACCCATTCCGTTAGCTTAGCACTTGATCGTTTAGTATGTTGCTATTGCTTTCTTCATGACTTATACATGTTTCTATGACTATGAGATTATGCAACTCCCGTTTACCGGAGGAACACTTTGTGTGCTACCAAACATCACAACGTAACTGGGTGATTATAAAGGTGCTCTACAGGTGTCTCTGAAGGTACTTGTTGGGTTGGCGTATTTCGAGATTAGGATTTGTCACTCCGATTGTCGGAGAGGTATCTCTGGGCCCACTCGGTAATGCACATCACTATAAGCCTTGCAAGCATTGTAACTAATGAGTTAGTTGCAGGATGATGTATTACAGAACGAGTAAAGAGACTTGCCGGTAACGAGATTGAACTAGGTATTGAGATACCGACGATCGAATCTTGGGCAAGTAACATACCGATGACAAAGGGAACAACGTATGTTGTTATGCGGTCTGACCGATAAAGATCTTCGTAGAATATGTAGGAGCCAATATGGGCATCCAGGTTCCGCTATTGGTTATTGACCAGAGAGGTGTCTCGGTCATGTCTACATAGTTCTCAAACCCGTAGGGTCCGCACACTTAACGTTAGTTGACGATATAGTACTATGAGTTATGTATGTTGGTGACCGAATGTTGTTCGGAGTTTCGGATAAGATCACGGATATGACGAGGAACTCCGGAATGGTCCGGAAGTAAAGATTGTTATGTGGATAGTAGTGTTTGATCTCCGGAAGGGTTCCGGAATCCATCGGAAGGGGTTCCGGATGTTTCCCGAAATGTTTGGGCACGAGAACACTTTATCTGGGCCAAAGGGGAAAGCCCACGAGGTTTTTGGAAAGCGCAAAAGGAAGTTTTGCGGAGTCCAGGGGCCAGACGCCAGGGTCCCTGGCGTTTGGGTCCAGACGCCGGGAACCCTGGCGTCTGGCCCTGGAGTCCGAGAAGGACTCTTGCCTTTCGGGTGAAACCGACTTTGTGGAGGCTTTTACTCCAAGTTTCGACCCCAAGGCTCAACATATAAATAGAGGGGTAGGGCTAGCACCCAAGACACATCAAGAAACACCAAGCCGTGTGCCGGCAACCCCGTCCCCTCTAGTTTATCCTCCGTCATAGTTTTCGTAGTGCTTAGGCGAAGCCCTGCGGAGATTGTTCTTCACCAACACCGTCACCATGCCGTCGTGCTGCCGGAACTCATCTACTACTTCGCCCCTCTTGCTGGATCAAGAAGGCGAGGACGTCATCGAGCTGAACGTGTGCAGAACTCGGAGGTGCCGTGCGTTCGGTACTTGGATCGGTCAGATCGTGAAGACGTACGACTAAATCAACCGCGTTGATAAACGCTTCTGCTTAGGGTCTACGAGGGTACGTAGACAACACTCTCCCCTCTCGTTGCTATGCATCACCATGATCTTGCGTGTGCGTAGGAATTTTTTTGAAATTACTACGTTCCCCAACAAAACCTACAAGCAAAGTTCAGATTGTCTGTGCTGCCTCTTATGTACTCGAAATTTTACTTGTACAAGCATTAATTTTAGCAAGAAGTACCTCCGACTGAACACCATTTACCAGTCTGTACCCTAGGTAATTAAAGTTCGTCCATGGATGATATTGGCTGTGATCTCAATCATTTGGATGCATAAACATACTGAACATGTGTATATCTGAATCTTTTTGTAAATTATCTACGAATATTGTCGTGTGATCTATCAATCATTTGGATGCATAGACATGCTGAACTTGTGTATATGAATCTTTTGAGTTGTTGATTGTGAATGTTGGCTATGAATATGAACGTGTCCTGTGAACCTGAGTTTGATACGAATGTTTACCTTTTCTGTTGTACTTGTGTGTGAACTTGTTAGTATGCCTACTGTGGGATTTGTGACGTGTCGGGGTCAACGGCACACCTTCTTCCCGAGAAGAATTGCACCTGCTTTGTTAGGGTAGCAACGGCGCATCAGCTCTTTTTAATCTTTTTGCTCTGTCTTCCCCCCTCCCCCGCTCAACCCCTGCTGTAATGTTTTCGACATCAAAACAAACATAGTACTGCATTGTTTTTGGGGCTTGATGAAAAATCGAGTGCTGGTTTCTGTAGGTTGGCCCGCCCAGCAAATGGGCAACTAGTCCACCACGAACTGGGATGCTAAAAATACAAGTTGTATGGTGCAGAGGCAAGTAAAATAACGCCATCGAGAGCCATCCACTGAAGAAAAAAATCGCTCCTGATGTGCTTCTTCAGTCGCGCCGCCGGCCCCCTCTTTAATCCAGTTCGCTCGGGGATCTAGTTGGTATCATTTTTTCAGAGGGCGAACAAGTATCAGCTAGGCCTAGGTTTTGTTTTTTAACATGCGTAGCCCATGACATACAGAGACAGTGGTTTCAACTTATTTTTTAAGGTCCATACCGGCCTATGGGCTTTTTCTTAAAGATCGGCAGCCCAATGTATTTTTTTAATAAAACGCAGATCTCTGTTCTATTTATCTATATATAAGAACAATAATGTTGTGTCCAATTTATATTTTCCCTTCTAACCACGTTATATATATTTATATTATTACTATTATCGTATATTTTATAAAGACTTATATATACATTATAAAAACATCCCACGTGTTATTAACTTATAAAAGTAAATGTTTAACAGAAGTTGGCAAGGAAAATCCTTGTTGTTTTTGACTCACAGGCAAGGAAAATCCTGGTGATTGCGTACAAAAGCTTGCGAAGATTTTAAGGACCAATGTAATAATAACGCGCTCATTTTTATTTTGAGCAATAACTCGCTAATTTATTAATTTTATATATAAAAAATGTGCCGCCCCGGTTTATTTTTTGATATTAATTGCTCCTTCTAACCTAACATTATATATAGAACGAGCCCAGCTAATTCGTGTATTTCAAGAAAGTGCAAATGGGCTGGAATTTCTTAGAAAATATAAATGGGCCGCATTGACGCGAAATTATTTGTTCACCCAGCCCAGCAAATGGACTGTACATTCTAGAAAACATGGGTTAAATATATGCCATTTTTGCAGGCTGACATGTGAGCCAATAGGTTGAAGCCTACGCAGGGTGTTGTCAATTTGGTCAACAAATGATTATGACATCCACGGCCATTGGATTTATATCCAACGGCCTGCATGCACCTTCAATCTCTCGTCTTCTTCCTCCAGCGTCGCCGGGACCGCCTGGTCCGGCCTCCGACGGCTAGCGGCTCTGCTTAGCACGCATCACTGCGAAGCGCTACCCCACCGCCGGCCAGGCTATCCCTCCACCCCTCCACACCTCCTGTTATTCTCCACCGACTGCAGCCCCACGCCGCACCAGAACCAGTTATAACCCTTGTACTCCTCTCAATCTATGACTCCACTGCCGCGTCTTCCCATCTCCGGGTCGTTCCCGTCCGGGGCCTCGCCGTCGTCCACTGCCTCGCTGCGCTTGGCGCGGCATGGTCAATAAACGAGAGTCATCTGAAGAGGACTGTACGTGGAGAGCCTGACGGCTGGGACCCACGAGGTCCATGGTCGCATGCAAGGAAAGTTCCTCCTTATTAAGCTGAAAAAATGTTTCCTCCCCCTGATAGTTGGGACCCACCGGCTGTATCTTGGCACAGAAGGAAGTACCTCCTTGTTATGCGGAAAAAATTATTCCTCCCGTTGAAAGCTGGGACCCGTCAGATTTGGTGGCTGACTTGTGGGCCTACTAAGCGGACGTGTACGCAGGGCTTTGTTAACTTAATCAACAAATGGTTCTAGCAGCTGGACCGTTGGATGTTAATCGAACAGCCGTGCTCCTTCTTCAACCTCTGTTCTTGCTCCTGTCTCCCGTGGGCGGTGCCGCGGCAGTGCTGCCGCGCACCCGAACCAGTCAAGTTTCCCACTCCTCTCCATCTGCGACTCCACTGCCGCGGCTTCCCCATCTCCGGGTCGTTCCAGTCTGGGGCCTCGCCATCGTCCATCGGCCTTGGTGCGCTCGGCACGGTGTGGTCAACGTGGTCAACAACCGAGAGTCATCGGAAGATGACTGTACGTGAGAGGCTGACAGTGGGGACGCACCACGCCCATGGACGCATGCATGCAACTGCATCCTTTTTAAATAATGTTTTCTCCCCCTGACTGCTGGGACCCACCAGCTACATCTTCGCACTCAAGGAAGTGTGTCCTTATTATGGGCAAAAAAATATCCCCCCTGACAGCTGGGACCCAGCAGCTATATCTTCGCAAGCAAGGAAGTGCGTCCTTATCCTCCCTGACAGCTGGGACCCACCCAGTCGAAGCGTACGAGCATTGTCATTCTGGTCGCAAACGTGTACATACATACGATCGGTCTGTCTGCAGGCTGTAGCGATGAACCATGGCCGTGTAAGGAAGGGCACATGTCGTTGTAGAGGCGCGCACGTAGCATGTACACGTACGTATAGCCAGGGTGCAGGAAAGTAAATACGGCCACGTACGTACATACGGGCGGGGTCTCGAACGCCTACTCGCGCATACGTACGGCCAGGGCTCGTGTACATGGCTGGGTCAGAACGGAGAAATTGCGTTGTCATCGTGTTCATGGGGAGGCAACCGGCTGGGTTGGAATGGAATGCATCGTTGCTACCTCTTGAGCATGCGTTGGTTTTCCCTTGAAGAGGAAAGGGTGATGCAGCAAAGTAGCGTAAGTATTTTCCTTAGTTTTTGAGAACCAAGGCATCAATCTAGTAGGAGGCCATACGCAAGTCCCTCGTACCTACACAAACAAATAATAACCTTGCAACCAACGCGATAAAGGGGTTGTCAATCCCTTCACGGCCACTTGCAAAAGTGAGATCTGATAGAGATGATAAGATAATATTTTTGGTATTTTTATGATAAAGACTAAAAGTAAAGATTGCAAAATAAAAATAGATTGGAAACTTATATGATGGAAGATAGACCCAGGGGCCATAGGTTTCACTAGTGGCTTCTCTCAAGATAGCATAAGTATTACGGTGAGTGAACAAATTACTGTCGAGCAATTGATAGAATAGTGCATAGTTATGAGAATATCTAGGCATGATCATGTATATAGGCATCACGTCCGCGATAAGTAGACCGAAAGGATTCTGCATCTACTACTATTACTCCACACATCGACTGCTATCCAGCATGCATCTAGAGTATTAAGTTCATAAGAACAGAGTAACACATTAGGCAAGATGACATGATGTAGAGGGATAAACTCAAGCAATTCAATACGTGTTGTTTCCCTTTCTCTCACTGGGATCGAGCACCGCATGATTGAACCCAAAGCTAAGCACTTCTCCCATTGCAAGAAATATCAATCTAGTAGGCCAAACCAAACTGATAATTCGAAGAGACTTGCAAAGCTAACCAATCATACATAAAAGAATTCAGAGGAGATTCAAATATTGTCCATAGATAATCTTGATCATAAACCCACAATTCATCGGATCTCGACAAACACACCGCAAAAAGAATTACATCGAATAGATCTCCAAGAAGATCGAGGAGAACTTTGTATTGAGATCCAAAGAGAGAGAAGAAGCCATCTAGCTAATAACTGTGGACCCGAAGGTCTAAGGTAAACTACTCACACATCATCGGAGAGGCTATGGTGTTGAAGTAGAAACCCTCCGTGATCGATGCCCCCTCCGGCGGAGCGCCGGAAAAGGCCCCAAGATGGGATCTCATGGGTACAGAAGGTTGCGGCGGTGGAAATAGGGTTTCGTGGTGCTCCTAGTTGGTTTCGGGGTACGTAGGTATATATAGGAGGAAGAAGTAGGTCGGTGGAGTTACGAGGGGCCCATCAGGGTGGGGGCGCGCCCAGGGGGGCAGGCGCGCCTCCCTGCCTCGTGGCTTCCTCGTTCATTTCTTGACGTCCACTCCAAGTCCTCTGGATCACGTTTGTTCCAAAAATAACTCTCCCGAAGATTTCATTCCGTTTGGACTCCGTTTGATATTCCTTTTCTGCGAAACTCTGAAATAGGCAAAAAAACAGCAATTTGCACTGGGCCTTGGGTTAATAGGTTAGTCCCAAAAATAATATAAAAGTGTATAATTAAGCATGTTAAACATCCAAAACAGATAATACAATAGCATGGAACAATCAAAAATTATAGATACGTTGGAGACGTATCAAGCATCCCCAAGCTTAATTCCTGCTCGTCCTCGAGTAGGTAAATGATAAAAACATAATTTTTGATGTGGAATGCTACCTAGCATATTTCTCAATGTAATTTTCTTTATTGTGGCATGAATGTTCAGATCCGAAAGATTCAAGATAAAAGTTTAATATTGACATGAAAATAATAATACTTCAAGCATACTAACAAAGCAATCATGTCTTCTCAAAATAACATGGCCAAAGAAAGTTATCCCTACAAAATCATATAGTCTGGCTATGCTCTATCTTCATCACATAAAGTATTTAATCATGCACAACCCCGATGACAAGCCAAGCAATTGTTTCATACTTTTAATGTTCTCAAACTTTTTCAATCTTCACGCAATACATGAGCGTGAGCCATGGACATAGCACTATATGTGGAATAGAATGGTGGTTGTGGAGAAGACAAAAAGGAGAAGATGGTCTCACATCAACTAGGCGTATCAATGGGCTATGGAGATTCCCATTAATAGATATCAATGTGAGTGATTAGGGATTGCCATGCAACGGATGCACTAGAGCTATAAGTGTATGAAAGCTCAACAAAAGAAACTAAGTGGGTGTGCATCCAACTTGCTTGCTCACGAAGACCTAGGGCATTTTTGAGGAAGCCCATCATTGGAATATACAAGCCAAGTTCTATAATGTAAAATTCCCACTAGCATATGAAAGTGACAACATAGGAGACTCTCTATCATGAAGATCATGGTGCTACTTTGAAGCACAAGTATGGTAAAAGGATAGTAACATTGTCCCTTCCCTCTTTTTCTCTAATTTTTTTATTTGGGCCTTTTCTCTTTTTTTATGGCCCCTTTTTTTATTTTCTTTTTTTTATTTTCCGTCCGGAGTCTCATCCCGACTTGTGGGGGAATCATAGTCTCCATCATCCTTTCCTCACTTGGAACAATGCTCTAATAATGATGATCATCACACTTTTATTTACTTACAACTCAAAAATTACAACTCAATACTTAGAACAAAATATGACTCTATGTGAATGCCTCCGGCGGGGTACCGGGATATGCAATGAATCAAGAGTGACATGTATGAAAGAATTATGAAGGTGGCTTTGCCACAAATACGATGTCAACTACATGATCATGCAAAGCAATATGACAATGATGAAGCATGTCATAATAAACGGAACGGTGGTAAGTTGCATGGCAATATATCTCGGAATGGCTATGGAAATGCCATAATAGGTAGGTATGGTGGCTGTTTTGATGAAGGTAATGGTGGTTATATGGTACCGGCGAAAGTTGCGCGATACTAGAGAGGCTAGCAATGGTGGAAGGGTGAGAGTGCGTATAATCCATGGACTCAACATTAGTCATAAAGAACTCACATACTTATTGCAAAAATCTATTAGTTATCAAAATGAAGTACTACGCGCATGATCCTAGGGGGATAGATTGGTAGGAAAAGACCATCGCTCATCCCCGACCGCCACTCATAAGGAAGACAATCAATAAATATATCATGCTCCGACTTCATCACATAACGGTTCACCATACGTGCATGCTACGGGAATCACAAACTTTAACACAAGTATTTCTCAAATTCACAACTACTCAACTAGCATGACTCTAATATCACCATCTTCATATCTCAAAACAATTATCAAGTATCAAACTTCTCATAATATTCAATGCACTCTATATGATAGTTTTTATTATACCTATCTTGGATGCTCATCACTTTAGGACTAAAATTTTAACCAAAGCGAACTACCATGCTGTTCTAAAAGACTCCCAAAATAATATAAGTGAAGCATGAGAGATCAATAATTTCTATAAAATAAAACCACCGCCGTGCTCTAAAAGATATAAGTGAGGCACTAGAGCAAAATTTCTAGCTCAAAAGATATAAGTGAAGCACATAGAGTATTCAAATAAATTCCGATTAATGTGTGTATCTCCCAAAAGGTGTGTACAACAAGTATGATTGTGGTAAACTAAAATTAAAGACTCAAATCATACAAGACGCTCCAAGCAAAAGACATGTCATGTGGTGAATAAAAATATAGCTCCAAGTAAAGTTACCGATAGACGAAGACGAAAGAGGGGATGCCTTCCGGGGCATCCCCAAGCTTAGGCTTTTGGTTGTCCTTGGATTTTACCTTGGGGTGCCTTGGGCATCCCCAATCTTAGGCTCTTGCCACTCCTTGTTCCGCAACCATCAATTCTTTACCCAAAACTTGAAAACTTCACAACACAAAACTCAACAGAAAATCTCATGACCTCCGTTAGCGAAAGAAAACAAAACACCACTTCAAGGTACTGTAATGAACTCATTCTTTATTTATATTGGTGTTAAACCTACTGTATTCCAACTTCTCTATGGTTCATAACCTCCGATACTAGCCATAGATTCATCAAAATAAGCAAACAACACACGAAAAACAAAATCTGTCAAAAACAGAACAGTCTGTAGTAATCTGTATCTAACGCAAACTTCTGGAACTCAGAAACATCTACCAAAATAGGACGACCTAGATAATTTGTTTATTTATCTACTGCAATTGGAATCAGTATTTTATCACGTTCTGGAGATTTTTAACAATTGTTTTCGTGAGCAGAAAGTTTCTGACTTTTTCAGCAAGATCAAATAACTATCATCCAAGAAGATCCTATAGGTTTTACTTGGCACAAACACTAATTAAAACATAAAACCACATCTAACCATAGGCTAGATCAAAAATTATTTGCTAAACAACGAGGATAAATATTGGGTTGTCTCCCAACAAGCGTTTTTCTTTAAAGCCTTTTTAGCTAGGCATTGAGATTTCGATGATGCTCACATAAAAGATAGTAACTGAAACACAAAGAGAGCATCATAAAACATGTGAAAATCACATCTAAGTCTAACGTAATTCCTATGCATAGGCATCTTATAGGCAAACAAATTATCAAGGCAAGCAAAAACTAGCATGTGCAAGGAAGCGGAAAGAAACAATAGCAATCTCAACATAACGAGAGGTAATTTAGTAACATGAAAATTTCTACAACCATATTTTCCTGTCTCATAATAATTACATGTAGGATCATAAGAAAATTCAACAATATAGCTATCACAAAACATATTCTTAACACGATCCACATGTATGCAAAGTTGACACTCTTCCAAAATAGTGGGATTAACATTAACTAAAGTCATGACCTCTCCAAACCCACTTTTATCAAAAAAATTCATAAGATTGAACATTCTCCAAATATGTGGGATCTAAAGTCGACACTCTTCCAAACCCACTTTCAATATTATTGCAAACACTATTATCAATCTCATATTCATCATGGGGCTTAAATAAATTTTCAAGATCATAAGAAGAATCACCCCAATCATGATCATTGCAACAAGTAGTAGACATAACAAAACTAGCATCCCCAAGCTTAGGGTTTTGGATATTATTAGCACAATTGACATCAAGAGAATTTATAGTAAAATCATTGCAATCATGCTTTTTATTCAAGGATCTATCGTGAATCTCTTCATAAATTTCTTGATCACAATATTCAGATTCATGAATTTCAAGCAAAACTTCATAAAGATAATCTAGTGCACAAAACTCACTAGCAATTGGTTCATCATAATTGGATCTCTTAAAAAGATTAGCAAGCGGATGAGGATCTATAGATCTTAGGTTCTCTGTTTAGCAATAAATAAACAATTATTCCAACCAAATGAGCAAACGAGCCAAGTAAGACATCAAAGCAAACGAAAAGACGAACAGAAGAAGGGCGAAGAAAAAGGCAAAGGTGAAGTGGGGGAGAGGAAAACGAGAGGCAAATGGAAAATAATGTAATGCGAGGTATAAGAGTTTGTGATGGGTACTTGGTATGTCTTAACTTGTGCGTAAATCTCCCAGGCAACGGCGCCAGAAATCCTTCTTGCTACCTCTTGATCATGCGTTGGTTTTTCCTTGAAGAGGAAAGGGTGATGCAGCAAAGTAGCATATTTCCCTCCGTTTTTGAGAACCAAGGTATCAATCCAGTAGGAGGCCACACGCAAGTCCCTCGTACCTACACAAACAAATAAGAACCTTGCAACCAATGCGATAAAGGGGTTGTCAATCCCTTCACGGCCACTTGCAAAAGTGAGATCTGATAGAGATGATAAGATAATATTTTTGGTATTTTTATGATAAATACTAAAAGTAAAGATTGCAAAATAAAAATAGATTGGAAACTTATATGATGGAAGATAGACCCGGGGGCCATAGGTTTCACTAGTGGCTTCTCTCAAGATAGCATAAGTATTACGGTGGGTGAACAAATTACTGTCGAGCAATTGATAGAATAGTGCATAGTTATGAGAATATCTAGGCATGATCATATATATAGGCATCACGTCTGTGACAAGTAGACCAAAACGATTCTGCATCTACTACTATTACTCCACACATCGACCGCTATCCAGCATGCATCTAGAGTACTAAATTCATAAGAATAGAGTAACGCATTAGGCAAGATGACATGATGTAGAGGGATAAACTCAAGCAATATGATATAAACCCCATCTTTTTATCCTCGATGGCAACAATTCAATACGGGTCGTTTCCCTTTCTGTCACTGGGATCGAGCACCGCATGATTGAACCCAAAGCTAAGCACTTCTCCCATTGCAAGAAAGATCAATCTAGTAGGCCAAACCAAACTGATAATTCGAAGAGACTTGCAAATATAACCAATCATACATAAAAGAATTCAGAGGAGATTCAAATATTGTTCATAGATAATCTTGATCATAAACCCACAATTCATCGGATCTCGACAAACACACCGCAAAAAGAATTACATCAAATAGATCTCCAAGAAGATCGAGGAGAACTTTGTATTAAGATCCAAAGAGAGAGAAGAAGCCATCTAGCTAATAACTATGGACCCGAAGGTCTGAGGTAAACTACTCACACATCATCGGAGAGGCTATGGTGTTGATGTAGAAGACCTCCGTGATCGATGTCCCCTGAGGCGGAGCGCCGAAAAAGGCCCCAAGATGGGATCTCACGGGTATAGAAGGTTGCGGCGGTGGAAATAGGGTTTCATGGTGCTCCTAGTTGGTTTCGGGATACGTAGGTATAAGAAGTAGGTCAGTGGAGCTACGAGGGGCCCACGAGGGTGGTGGGCGCGCCCAGGGGGCAGGCGCGCCTCCCTGCCTCGTGGCCTCCTTGTTCGTTTCTTGACGTCCACTCCAAGTCCTCTGGATCACGTTTGTTCCAAAAATAACTCTCCCGAAGGTTTCATTCCGTTTGGACTCCGTTTGATATTCCTTTTCTGCGAAACTCTGAAATAGGCAAAAAAACAGCAATTTGCACTGGGCCTTGGGTTAATAGGTTAGTCCCAAAAATAATATAAAAGTGTATAATTAAGCCCATTAAACATCCAAAACAGATAATATAATAGCATGGAACAATCAAAAATTATAGATACGCTGGAGACGTATCAGTCGTCGTGTTCATCGGGAGCCAACCGGCTTGGACGGAATAGCCGATGGAAACGAGGCCTGGCGTACCGCAGAACGGAGGAAATGGCCTTGTGTTCGACCGGCCATGGTCGAAACGGGATCCTGTTCATCGGGAGGGGTCTGGCGTACCGCAAAATGGAGGAAACGGACTTCTCTTGGACCTCCTACGGTCGAAACGGGGTCCTGTTGATGGGGGGTGTGGCGTACCGTAAAACAGAGGAAACAGACTTGTGTTGGAGCGCTACGGTCGAAACGGGGGTCCTGTTCATCGGGAGGGGTGTGGCATACTGCAAAACGGGATTCCACGGGATACTGTTCATCTCCACCATCGACCTCCTCCAGCCTCCACGGGCTACTGTTCATCCACCGTCGACCTCCTCCAACCTCCACCTGCGACTGTTCATCCACGAGCTCCTATTCATTCAACCTCCATCGCTCCTCCACTAGCTACTGTTCAACCAGCCCTCTCCACGGGGTCCTGTTCAACCACCCCTCCACGGGCTACTGTTCATTCAGCCCTCCACCGGCTACTGTTCAACCAGCCCTCCACGGTGTCGTCCTGTTCAACCAGCCCTCCACGGGGTCCTGTTCATCCACCCCAACTGGCTCGATCGATTGGGGTCCTGTTCATCCAGCGGCAACGACCTCTACTACCAAGGGGTCCTGTTCGTCCAACCCCCCACCGGGAACTGTTCATCCAACCCCCCAACAACGCTCACTGTTCATCAAGAGGCAGCAGGTTCGATCGGCTTCAGTTAGCAGCAGTAGAGAAGGAACTGGTCGATCGGGTTCAGTTAACAGCCATCGATCGATCGCTCGGGTTCAGCAACGCGTAGCCTGCAGTGCAATCGCTCGGGTTCAGTTAGAGCCCAACGCCTCGCTCGGGTTCAGTTAGAGCGCAACGCCTCACACACACGC
This sequence comes from Aegilops tauschii subsp. strangulata, assembly GCF_002575655.3. NCBI lineage: Eukaryota > Viridiplantae > Streptophyta > Magnoliopsida > Poales > Poaceae > Aegilops > Aegilops tauschii. The sequence continues at coordinate 371,954,680 of NC_053036.3, forward strand.
GCGTATGTGTACGAGAGAAACGCGCAAACCTCCGTGCATCGCTTGGCCCCGACCACCCACCGTAACCGGGCACTCCCCGATATTTTCCTCGCCCTCGCTTCTACCACGGTTTTTTCCGTCATGGACGGCCCAAAGAATGTCATGCAGTTGCGTCTCCGGCCCGCCCAGGACGAAAAGCCCATTTTGTGTCATGATTTTTTGTCATAGAAGTAGGAGCCCACCACATCTATGATGATACCGGGTTTTGTCACAATATCGTCATAGAAGTAAGCATGACAGGAAAAAAATTCGTTCGGTCCAAAATGTCACGGATGTGTCTTTTTTTTGTAGTGCAAAGGGCATCATGGGGCAGGGCGCGGCACATGTGAAGTCGGCCGGGCGCGTGAGTGCATACAGTCCATGCAAGGACAAGGTGGGAGTCGCCAGCACTGGGAGGACGTGGGGCAGCTGCGATGCAAGGTCGGTGACATCGACGTGTTCTTGCAGGGCACCGTGGTTGCAGTGTGTCAGCGACGGCGGCACTTAGCGTCGCTAGCAGCTCGGTGTAGCGTGGCGGTGCGTGGAGGTAGGTGACCCTGACGGCAGGGCAAGGCGCAGTGGCAGCGGTGAGGGAATGGCAGAGAAGGTGCCAGGAAAGGCGCAGTGATACGATGCTTGGGCGGTTGCTGTTGTTCAAGATCGCCGGAGGTGTGATAGCACACATGACGAGGCACCATGGCGTGGTGGCGGCGGCGCGTGGTGGCAATGCGGGCTTGCGTGCGGGCCTACTGCAAACTCTGATGGGCTTTAGAGGGTGGCGGCGGGTCGAGCGGCGGCTATGGTTAGGTGTAAAGGAGCTAGTCTAGGGTTTCCTTAATTGTAGGGAAGGAGTTGGCTATTTATAGGAAGGTGACAGTTGGCCCTATTAGACTGGAATGGTTGTGAACAATGTAGGCTGGCCTAATAAGAAGGTATATGTGGCTAATTCGTTTTTACTAATAAATTGCAGGTAATTTGTGGGGGCCCAAACACTGTAGGAATACCATGTGCAAAGTCTGGGACTCTATCTTGGAGCACAAGGACAATAGGGGAAATGGTTTTGATAAAAACATGAATAACATTTAATGGAAAATAACTTAGTTTTGGGTGTTTGGTATTTTTCATGTGTTTGAGAATATTACATGATGACATGATGATGCAACAATAAAATAACAATTATTTATTTAGGGTAGGGGTATTAACCCTAGCCTCAAATGTGATGGGTTTTGATAATTTACTCCTGAATTAGAGATGCACTTGAATTAATGGTCCAAATAGTCTTCAATTGAACATTTCAGATCATAGTCTTGTTCCTCTTCTTCAAATTAGAATTTGAGTCAATATACTTGTTGCTGCAACATGTATGAACTTGTAATATGACTTAAATATTTTGTTCCATAAGAACATATACTTCGCAAGAGAAAATAAGACTATGTAACAGCATTAGATATGCTCTTTTGAATTTTTTATGCTAACCACCACTCGTGTCTTAACATAATTTCTTCCTAGCTTGCGGTTGTATGAAACCAAAGAAAGACTAATTGCGATATGTGAAGGATCACGAGATTCTTTCGCAGTGATACTTTCTGACTCTTTAGTTTTGTAGAGCTCCCCTGAACGTCCTCGTCTTAGCTCCAGCTTCTAGCTCATGTGAGTTTGGGTAAACAGTAAAATCTAAAGAAAAAGAATAGAAAATCATTAAAAAAATCTGATTTTTTTCGGCAAAGAACATTGACATGTGTCTCACATGTGCAAATCTCTGCATTGAAATCGTATTCTTGAAGCGAGAGCAAAAAAAACCGATGCTCCAAAATGTTTTTCTCAGACCTCCATGAATATGCTTTCATCGCAAAAAGTTGCACACATGTAAAACAGACAACAATGTTTATTGTAAAAAATATCAGAATTTTAAAACATATTTTCTATTATTTGGTTTTTATTATTATTCACTCTAGCTCACACGAGCTCAACCTGAGAAACTCCATGTAATTCCACTAACCACCTTGCTTTCCTTTGGTTGTTTACTTTTCTACGGTCGTTCCCGTGATACGAGCAAAAGGTAGGACCGAAACATGCGAAGACTCTTCGTCCTATTGATTAGGAATCTCAATCAGGCCACACAAATGCATGCATATCGCAACAGTCGTGCTGCTACTAGCAGGTCCAGTGGTACTAGTAGTAGGGAAAGCAAACGGATTGCACGCATCTGCGTACAACTTTTGGACGCTCGTTCGATACCGTCGCGACTCGTCGGGCGCGAAGCTTCAGCGAGCGGTCCAGCTTCCCCTGCATGCAGCAGTCAACGACGGCGACTGCGATCGAAGACCATGACCGAGCGGCTAGCGCACCTCGTCTCGTCATACCACCCCCCAACTGGTGAAATGCTACACGACAATGAGAACAGCCGAGCGCATCTGTTCACGTCTATTTTTTTGTTGATCGTAGATTTGTAAGGGCATAAGTAAAGCGGACCCTCTAACCTATCGCAACCATCCGGACATTGCGGTCTGTACAAGTTTAGCTATCCAATATGGGACAGTATCAGTTCGGACGCATTTTCCCCCACAAAGTTGAAGGAAGAATATCATACGGAAACCAATATTTAATTAAAACTTTGTGGAAATCATATTTTAAAGTTTTGAAAAAATAAGAAAAAATACGGGATGTTAAGAGGGTGATTTTTATTGCCACGCGAAATTTCAAGTTGAAACACATTACGAGATGTAAGTTATGAAGAAGACAAATTCAGCCCTGAATAGTGACATTATTGTTCGGTAGTACTCAACGCTGATTTTATCTTTTTCATAGCTCACATCTCGTAATGTATTTTAACTTAAATTTTTGTGTGGCAATACAACATCATCCTCTTAACATCCTGTATTTTTTTCAGATTTTTTTGAAACTTCAAAACATCTTCTTCTCGTGGTTTTCACCTGTTCCCAAAGTTGAAACAAACTATGAGGGCTTTGCAGGAGTTTGGACAGCAGCCACGTAGGACTCCAACAGCCCCGATTCACGCAAAACCCCTCCGGGCCACACACCTTCATCCTCCCATCTTTCACTGCATTCGTTTTCTCTCTTGTCTTCATCGTCGCTCCACCGCCCCGCCACACCCGTGCCGGAACTCGACGGCTCCGTCTCCTCCAACGCTACACCCGGGCTCCATGCCACTTCTCCTTCGCCGCCGTTCCACACCTCTCCTCCATCCACCGCACAGGTACCATCCACCCCTACGATACTCACCATGTCTGGCAAGTGTTCGGTGAAATGCACATACTAATTTTTTGTACCTTTCTTCTTTGAAGCAATGGATTCGGCTATGAAGTACATATACGAGCACTATGTTGAGTCGTCTGATGGCTCGTCCGACGGGGAGGACTAAATGGATGAGACGGCGATGATGCAGGCGGTCCTTGCAGACGAGGAGCGTGCGGAAGAGCATGTTCTCAATTTCAAGAGATCAATCAAGGGTCATCGAGTGCTCAACCGCAACAGGGCGCGTGGCCATTTGACGTTGATGAACGGCTACTTTTCCCCGGATGCAGTATTTGCTAACAATTTTTGCCGCCACTTTTAGATGTGAAAAAATGTCTTCGATCATCTCTACCATTGTGTCCGGTCCTTTGATGACTACTTCATTTTGAAGAAGGATGCCGCGGGAAGGATTAGGTTCTCTGGTTATGGCACGGCCACACTGTGGATGTTTGCATATGGCACGGGCGTTGATTCGTGGGACGAATACCAACGGATGTCTGAAAGCACGTGCGAAGATGCCATGGTAAGATTTGCTACTGTCGTGTTCTCGGTGTTTGGACCTCAGTATCTGGGAGAACCAACTATTGCAAACACCGAGAGGATCTTGGCAATGTCTAAAGCTAGATGGTGGCCAAGTTTGCTCAGATCTCTTGACTGCATGCATTGGAGATGGCAAAACTGCCCAAAATCTCTACAAGGGCAATATCAGGGTTGTGTTGAAGCCCACCATCATTCTTGACGCACTTTCTTTGGCATGCTCGGGTCTCATAATGACATCAATGTGCTGCAGCGATCACTATTGTTTGCTATGCTAATTGAAGGGAATGCTTTTCATTGCCACTATACTGTCAATGGGCATGAATACAACATGGGTTATTATCTGGTTGAGAGTATCTATCCTTCATGTGTTAGCTTTGTCAAGACCATCTCTGACCCATTTGGTCATAAAAAGTCTTGTATAAAGACAAGAAGCAGCTAGAAATGATGTTAAGAGGGCATTTAGAGTTATGCAAGCACATTTTGCAGTTATTCATGGACGTGCTAAACAATGGGATCTAGAGACCTTGTGGGAGGTGATGACATGTTGTGTGAACATGCACAACATGATTGTGAAGGGTGAGGGTGAGGATGTTGTCGTAACTCTTGAAGTTAAGAATGTGGGTGATCATATCAAACATCCAGAGCAGAATCTGACCATATTTGATGATTTTGTTCAAATGCATCAACAAATTCGATATCGAGCAACTCATGAGCAACTGAAGAAAGGTTTAATTGATCGTCTCTGGGTGGTTAAAGGGGACAACTAGTACATATTTGCTAGTTAAATTCAAGTTTGAACCACCATTTGAATACTTTGTTGATGTAATATTTAAATTAGAACTATTGATGCATTTGAACATTTTTTTAGCTGAACTGAAACTAGATATGCTGCTATTTTGAGCGTGCAGACTTAAAAAGGGTGGCATGCATTTAGCTTTAGATGGTCGGCTCCTATATCAGTGTCCACGGATTGGTCCCCCGATCCATGGATGAATGCGGTGTCCGGTTTGCGTGTCAATATCGGAGATGCCCTAATATAGCTAACCCTCATGCCGAGTGGTATGCATTTTCTCATGTCTAACTAGTGCAACACAATCACATTTAAAATTGATGTGCAAGGTCCTTTTATCCAACTGGCATATCGAAATGAAAGGAAGGAATGAACTGAGCGTAGCTCGAATGGTAAGATTTCTTGTGGTAGAATTAGCCCATTAGGATAAGTTTCAGACTTGTCACTAGTGCTCGCTTTTTCTAGGATCTATTTTAGATTTTGCATTGTTTTTTGTTCAGTGAGAGAAGACGTTCCTGTTGACTATGAGCTCGTTGTGGTGACTTTTTTAATCTCAAGGTGTTGTGACAGCTCAGTATATTAAGGTGCTCAAAAAATAGGGTGTTAATGTATGTGCGTGTATGTGACTATCTTTGATTTAACGTATAAAAAACTCAAATAAATGACAGAGGGCCCATGCCAAGCCAAAATGGCACCGTCTCATGTTTTCCTAAAAAATCTACAACATATAATATATTAATGTTAAGATTATACCAATTACATTTGATCTTTTTAGCGACACGATACAAGGATACACATAACCAAAAAATACAGAACAAAGAAGGAAAAATAAAGCAAGCCGTCGCGACAAACGACACACAACAAGCAAACAAACATCAACACCATCCATCGCCACTGGCAATGCAAAATCTGTAGGAAAGGCTCTCCGATAACAAACACCTTAGAAAGGGGATGACGCGCTAGCGCCACCGTCGTCATATCCAACCAATGAAGGTCAAATCTTGGGTTTTCACCTTCAAGAGCACGTCTATGAAATCTCCAAAGCAATGTCCTCAACAAGGAAATGTCGCATAAACGCCGCCATTGCCAGGTGCAACCTTCAAAGGCTAGATCTAAGGTTTTCACCTCAAAGCTTGAGGCCCAGTACTCAGAAGAGCACCACCAAAGCAAAGACACCGTGTGTTGCCTTCACCCTTATGTTGAGGAGATGATGCATCATAAAGGGACAAACCCACACAACACGATCAAGGGAGATCGAAGTTGGGAGGGATTGAACCCATATTGGGTTCTAGCCATGCATGGAAAAAATCTTTGAAGACCAAATCATCCGGCATAGCCTTTTGTCGTTCCAATGGTTCACAAGTGTGAGCCTGGCCCTCTTTTCATTGTACATCACTCCACCAATGGTTTTACTTATATCATTGCACTTATGTTGACTTTCCCTTTTTCGTTGATTGTAAAATGGTAATTCGTAGCAACGTAAATTAATGTCAGTATCAATTATCTTTTTTAAAGTGCTCACCCATATGAATATATTTCAAAATCTTGTCATCCACACGACACAAGCCTAAAACTTCACTAGCACACCCTTGGATCCAGAGCCGCCGCTCCGACTAGACCCACTCGCACGAGTCACAACATGACACGACATGAATGCCACATAGTCCTTCATACATGAGACACCTACCCGTAGACCACGGATGCGGCGCCAAACTTCCGAGGCAGCCGCTTGATTTAACACCCGAACTGACCTTTTAGGTCACATCGATCAGGGTTGTGATGTCGCTACCCTCGTAGCACCAGGTCATCTCCTAAGAAATGCAGCCACAGACTGAACACATGGATCCATTCATCCTAGGTTGCCACCTCGACACATATCTAATGCTCAAAACTGAAGCCCTGATGTCCACTGTCCCCAAGCATGAAGCGGGCCGACACACTATCTGCGGCTCCGTCATCCCACAAGGTCAGGGACTCCAAGGCAATGCCTCCAAAAAAGGTAGCACATCAGTGTCGCCGCCGCTTGCTCTGGATGAGCTTAGGTTTACACCCAGAAATCACAGGACACACCTGGCAGAAAGGAAGTAGCTCCATGATGAGGCCTTCAAGAAGGAATGTAGCGATCAGAGGCGCCCTTGCCATCAACACCGACATGGGTAGGTGCAGGACTTTCGCCTGGATTAACATCACCATGGCCTCAAAAGAGAGACTGAACCATAGGTTCGCAACAACCAGAGAGGAATGTCGCATTGCCTACCACCGCTGATGCTCCGCCATCCACATGACCACAAGCACCGCACATGAACCTCCTCTTGAGACCCGATCCAACATTCTGTTTCAACCTGATCTAGATCCTCAACTTCACATCCGAGCAGCAGGACCGCCACCACCGGTTTTGATGGACAAAGCACTTCGCCCAAAGGCGTCCACAATCACGCAGCTAGCGACCCAGCATAGCTCTAGGCGTAGGGGCCAGATGCACCGGTGACTGTAGCTTCCCACGTGGGGGGAGAAAGCCCAGGAGAGCAGGAGCAATGATGGTTGCGACCCCGTCCAAAAGCTCAAGCAGGTGCATCCTAGCCCACCATCATGTGTGGCGGCAACCGCCGTAACAAGAACCACCGCCAACCAACAAATCCACCATAAGCTCAACCCGTGCTTCCATCGAAGGCAGGCGCACCGCTGTTGCGGCGAGGCCCACAACAACATCGGAGGAGAATAGGCGCTGAATGGGAGACCTGCTGGTGGTGACTAGAGTTTGCTCCTAGTCTGCTCTGGAGGAGCGAGAGGGGAGCCTTTCTTTGAATAGACTCCAATATCGATTAGACTTGCACCGCACATGAACCTCCTCTTGAGACCTGCTGCCATCAAAATAAACTTTACCTCTGTGCATCATAGTGATGTAGTGCGCCCTTCCAAGTGCTCCATGGTGTACAGGTGCTATGTATGCTACATAATCGGAAAAAATGATATGGCAAAGCAATTAAGGAGAAGAGAGAGCACTTTGGTAACCCCAGGAAGAAACAATGCCACACGGGAACCTATACAAAATACTTAAATGAAGGAAGCTCGCCAAAGCATGGAAGAGTTTAGTTGCTAAATAATTAAATGAATGGAGCTTAGCTACAACAAGTTAAGCACCTATGCATTGGAGAAATTATTTGCTGAATTCTTTAATGCACTTACCACCTAGCATCTCATCTAGAGGATATCATGCATTTTCACCAAAGAAATAAGATGATGTGGCACCGCAACTAATGATGTGCAAGAGAATACTCCAGTAGCATATTATGATATAGTACTGTAACACATCAACATAAGAAAAGTTAATGCGAAATAAATCACCAGCACATCTTGCATTTAGATTTTATGAATAAATAAACGAGGTAAGGACATCTCCAACACAAGCCCCCCTAACAGACAAAGTATTTGTTTGACACCGATATGGAGCCGGCCATCCAACTTTCCCAAACCACCACCCGCAATACAAACAAAATTTAAACCAGGCAGACAAGTACTATACAAACACGGCGTGCTTCATGCAAAAGGAAATAAGTTTGATACAATTTACATAAACCGGACGAAACTTGGTTCGTTAACTAAAACTTAAAAAGACTAATTTGTAGCGGACGGTGACCTCGTTTGCCTGGCCAGGCTGGCTGGCACCACCTACGTTGTTGTCTGTGTCGTCGTCGAAGTTGGAGTCGCCGGGGAGATCCTTCCAGCGGCGGAAGGGCACGGGGACGCGCCAGCCTTTCCTGACCGCCGTCTGGTTCTCGCGGAGGAGCCGCTCGGCTTCTTCTTGCGTCGATGGCGGAGTTGTCGTTCAGTGACCATTCCTCCCCGAGCTTGGCGAGCTCCTCGGCGGAGTGGCGCAGCCGCTAGGCGAACGTCTCTGTGGTGGTCACCAACCAGGCCCATGCATCTGCAAGGTCGTGATCCGTGTGGACCCAGGCCGGCGCGACGTTGGACTTCGCAAGCGCCTCCCGACGCACCGCGTTACACCGCTCCCTCCTCACCGCCTCCCTAATCGCCCTCTCCTTCGTCGTCATGATGCTCCGCGACGAGGAGCCATCGCCGCCGTGGCCGAGGTAGTGGAGGAGGTGTCAGCGGGCCTTCGCGACCACGGGGGCACCTCCTTCTTCACGGCCTTGCCGCAGCAGATGCAACACGGTGGTGACGTTGTCTCGTCGACGCGCGCATATCGGATGTGCGACGGTGGCGCCAGCTCCTCCTTCACACGGCGTCCGATGACGCCGCGGTTGCGCCGGGGGAGGGAGGCTCCTGCTTGGTGCGGCGGAGAGGCGGTGAAGCATGCTCCGCCTTGACGCGGTGGAGAGGCGGCGATGCCAGCTCCACCTTGACGTGGTGGAGCGGCGGCAAGGGCTGTTCCGGACCGCGGTCCTGAGCAACCGCTCGGGAAGGAGCTCTAGGTGCGCCTGACACTCATCGTGGCAGACGTTCGGACTCCCGCAAACCTCCCTCTGGTTTGACCCGGTTTGCGGGAATTCAAACGCATGGACGCGTCTGTAGACCGATGCGGCACTGCGTTGGATAATTTGCATCTTTCGGACGTTTACGGATGTTTTGAGGATCCGCTTTGGAGATGCCTTGAGGATCCGCTTTGTATGGTAATATGCAATGGTGAAGTAGTGTGACAGGCTAGTATCACGAGCACCATACTAGAGTTACTTGCAGTTCATAGTGCGAGAGGTCTTACGAGATGAATCTTATCTTTGTCAGGAAGGGTCACCAACGACTCTAGATCGACCGAAGGTGTGAGGCATTGATTGATGCAACTGCCATTTTCCAAGGACGCAACGCACGCGTGCAGACAGTGCCACCTCGTTTCACTAATCGTGCAAAATAGTAAATGAGATTCTGCACATGTTTGCTCGTACGTAGGCAGAGCGGACAACGGAGGGGCTGAGATGAGACCGGTGTAGTTGCCTGGAAGAGGAGAGAGCTCGGGCAACAGTGCCGTGTGACGACGCAAGAGGAAAATCGGCGGCGGTCCACATGCACTCGTCACTGTGAGGCCAATGTCACAGCTTCTCCTGTTCGTCGCTTTGTGGCTGTGAGCAGAAGCTGCTGCTGTAACGTCAAGACATTTTACATGCTACAGTGGTGCGTGCATGTACTACAGCACGTGCAGCATTGACTGACCGGGCCGCCCAGGAAAGCAACAAGTAAGAAAAGAGACTGTACTCTCTCCGTTTCTTTTTATTCTGCATATAAGGTTTGATCAAAGTTAAACTTTGTAAAATTTGACTAATTTTATATTAAAAAATATCATCATTCACAATATGAAATCAATGTTGTGAGATGCATCATGAAATTATTTTCATACTATATAGTTTTAGTATTATAGATGTTCATATTTTTCGATATAAGTTTGATCAAACTTGGTGTAGTTTGACTTTGACCAAATTTTATACATAGAGTAAAACGAAATCGGAGGGAGTATTTTGGGACGTGTTTGCTTATCGGTGGTCATTTTCAGGGGTCGTACGGGGTGGTGTGAATGTTGCAGGCTTATCACGGTCTGGGTCAGTGAAAACAGTGTAAAAAACAATGCACATATAGTTTGGTTACATACATAATGGTTGGTGGGGTCTGTTATATTTATGGTGTCTCGTTTGGCTTGGTGACTTCTTACATGTTTTACGAGAGAAGCATGTAGAAGAAATCTTTCTCACCCCATAATCCGCTAGGTTACATGAGTGAAAACAACCGAATCGGCTGTTCCTTCTCAGTTAGCCAGGGCCAACGCCGTTTTAAGAAGCGTGCGAGCCTGCATGTGAGCTCAATGCATGCGACTGAACATGGTGCAAGGTAAATGATTCCTCCATAATACTCCCTCCGTTCCTAAATACTTGTCTTTCTAGGCATTTCAACAAGTGACTACATACGGAATAAAATGAGTGAATCTATACTCTAAAATATGTCTACATACATCCATATGTGATAGTCATTTGAAATGTCTAGAAAGACAAATATTAGGAACGGAGGGAGTACAACCTAACTATCATCGCGTGTGCAACCAAACATGGCCTTTGGTGTAGCTATGTACTCCAATCGATCCATTGCAGATTTTCCATTGGTAGGGTAGGCCGCATGCAGATGCAAATCATTACATGTTAGATTATGATACGTAAGATTTGAGCAAAAGAAAGTAACAAGTAAACTTTGGCATTTCATTAGCGCTGAATAGGATGCCCTCATTAAATAACAAAGTTTGGCATTTCCTGTTCAGCGCACGGCGCGCCGGCTAAAGGCATCGGTGCAAATGGGCGCACACCACCCTCCACCTCCATCAATGCTGCATGGCCTGGCCCGTTAAAAAAGTATAAAACTAAAGTTCGATCGCTGGTTTTGGGAGGCTCTCAGCCTTTTTTCTTATTGGAATTTTTCTGGACCATTTTCGTTTTGGTTTTTTTCTTTCTTTCTCCATTTTTCCCTTTTTTATTTTTTATTTTTATTTTTTCTATTTTCTCTTTTTTATACTTCTTTTCAAAATGCACGAAATTTATTTAATATAGATGAACTTTTTCCAAATTCAATGAACTTGTTTTTCAAAATTGATGAAATTTTTTCAAATTTGTGAACTTTTTAAAAATTTATTAAAAAATTTCAAATTATTATTTTCAAAGTCGATGATTTTTTAGAAGTTGTGAACTTTTTTCAAAATCAATGAACCTTTTTTAAAATCAATGAACTTTTTTCAAAATCTTAAAAATATATTTAAAATATATGTTTTTTTCCCAAATTCATGATCTTTTTCAAAATCGATGGACTTTTTTCAAATTTGCAATCTTTTTTTGAATTCCATGAACCATTTATTCAAATTCGCAAGGTTTTATGCGTTTTTGGATTTTTTTTATTGCATTTTTCGAAAGTCTATGGTTGACCGGTTAGCTAGTCAACTGTTGACCAAGCTGCACGCAAAATGCTAATGGGCCGCCGCCCACGAGCGTTCTGTGAGAGCTCCAGTTCCGCAACCAGGCGGTTGGGTGACGAGTAGGAGCACTCTCAAACTTTAGTGCATCCCCCCTTTCCACACATTAGAGCCCAAAACCTGAAATGATAAAATACATTCATGGGCTGACCTATAGGGGTCCATGGTGGTAGCCCTTTTTGGGACAGAGCTCACGGTGGTAACTAAAATAGGGAGCTCCTATAGGACGCTCTTTGCGTCAAATTGTCGTCCCGACGCACAGGGAGGCAGCCTAACTGGGTCGGCCCATAGAACTATACCGCTGGAAGGAAAAGAAAGCAAAAAAGAGAGGCAGGCGGGATGGAAGGAATCGAACCGGCAACCAACAGCTTGCAAATGCGTACTCCCAACCACTCCAGGTGACTAGCATTACTTCTAGCACAACAACGTGCATCTAAAATAACCTAGCACAATCGTCAAACCGGACTTGTCTACTGTATCGAACCGGAATTAGTTACTCTAGTGAACATCTTTAAAAAAAGTGCACATTGTTCTGAAAGTCTATATTTTGAAAAAGTGCGAATATTTTTTGAATATCTAAAAAAATGGTAGACAGGAACTTTTTTTGCATATGCGAACAAAAAAATTGAAACTGCAGAAAATGTTTTCGAAAAACGTGAACCATTTTTCGAAGTTGTGAACAAATTATGAAATAGCGAACAAATTTTTAAACTACGAACATTTTTTGAATTTTTGAACAAATATTTGAAAATGGAACATTTGATGAAATTACGAAAATATGAAACCACGAACATTTTTTGAATTTGTGAACAAAAATTTGAAAATGGAACTTCATGAAATATCTAACAAAGAAATTTGAAACCATGAAATTTTTCTGAAATTCTTGAACACTTTTTCAAACGCGAACATTTTTTGAATTTCGGACCAAATTTTGCAACCGCGAACATTTCTTCAATTCCAGAAGTATTTTTGAAATATGGATATTTTCTAAATTTGTGAACAAATTTTCAAATCATGAACATTTTTTGAAATTATTGTAAATTTTTTTATTTATGAACATATATTATAAAGTGGAACATATTTAACAATCTGAAAAATTTTGAATTTTGAAAAAGACAAATGTCAACATGAAAAAGGGAAAAAGGCGAGAAAAAAAAGAAATGTAAAAGAAAAAAGGAATCAGCAAAAGGAAAAGAAAAAAATAAACAGAAACACTAAAAAAACCAAAAACCAAAAAGAAACAGGAAAACCGGTTCAGGCCAAAATCAGAAAAACCGCATGGGAAACTCTAGAAGGTTCCCAAAACCGGACCAGGTCATCGATCAATCGCTAAGTCTGTGCGGTCGACACTTTGACCCAACGTGCGTCCAATAGGGAATTCCAACTAAAATATGCTTCAAGTGAGATTTCATGCCTCGCTAACATTTGGCCCATTTCCGGTCATAAAAATATAGTACGGCTCACGAGAAACCTTTACTCTTTGTGGCAAATCCCAGGCGAACGCACCGGCTGACCTCAGAATGGGCAAGCCCATGCAGAAAGTTCGGCGCAAACGGGGAGCGAGTGTCTACACTAGCGAGCTGTTGACTATAGCGAACCCAAGACTACTAAAGTGAACTTGGGTAACTATACCTTCTTTAAAATATAGCTTGAGAATTTTCCTGAACACAACTATATTTTAAAATTTGGATCATATTTTAAGAAAATCAAACAATATTTAAATATTCCATTCTAAAAATATATGCTTTTTTGAATATTTTGAGCACTTCTCCAAAACCACCAGCACATTTATAATTCCAATTATTGTTTAGAAACTCGAACAACTTTTGAAATTTTTTGACCCTTTTTGAAAAACGATATTTTTGAAATTCCGAAGTTATTTTGAAAAAGAGCGAGCATATTTTGAAATTCCTACATTTTTTAAACAAGCACAGTTCTTTAAAAAATCAAAAACATAAACATTTTTTAAAATTTGATTTTTTTAAAATATATCGATTTTTGAAAAATAAGGTTTTTATAATTTGTTCAAACAGTTTTAAAAATATTAACAATTGTTGATAAACACAAACATTTTATGAACATGTGATTTTTTTAAAAAATTTGAATATTTTTCAAAAATGAACAACTTTTTAATATATCGAACATTTTCTAACATTATTGATTTTTTATTAAAAAGGAAAAACAAGAAAAGATAGAAAAACCGAGAAGAAAACTAGAAAGCGCAATAAAGAAAAAACAAATAACCGGTTTAGGAACCTACCCAAAACCGTTCAAAATCTGGGCTAGAACCTTCCATAACATTCCCAAAACCGCAGTGAGCTTTCTATCTTTGATGTGTTAAAGGGTTTTCCCTTTACTCGCTAGCGCCCCCGAGCGTACTCCTGGTTTTCTGTGCCCCACTGGAATGTCTCTGGAGCATCTATAATTTTTTTACATATTTCTTGTCATTATCTTATTATTTATACTTACTTTGGGAACAATTTATCATTTTTATTGGACTAACCTATTAGTTAAGTGCCGAGTGTGAGTTTCTATTTTCTAGTGTTTTCATATTTCTGGGAAAGTAGATATTTTAATCTCCGGAAAAAAATCAATAAATAGGACGAGATGTTTTGCACCAAGGGACACTCATGGGGCCTGGACCCACACCTAGAGAGGCCCAAGGACCCTAGGCACCCTGTAGGCGCCCTACTTAGAAGGGTGCCCCTTGTAGCACCCTACTTACAAAGGCGCCTTAGGCCGGGTGTTTAGCCACAAGGGAACCTTCTGGAGCCATCCTTTGGGTGTAAACTTTCCCTAGAGTTTTGGAACCACCCTAGTTTAGTATATTTTTTTGGAGTTAGGGATCTTCGGGAAATTACATAATGGTGAGAGGACTCAGATTTCATCGTCAAGAAAAATAGCCCCTCAGAGTCAGATCCAATCTCGAGGGAGAGTCTCATCCTGCACAATCATGTCCACCAGAAAATAGAGGGAAAATCTTTCTCCCACCTTGAGGGGGGGGGGGCAAGGAAGAAGGAAAAGGAGGGGGGCTCCCCTACCTTCCGACGGTGCTGAAACGTCGGAGGAGGAACCGTCATCACTGCCATTGTCTCCAACGACTTTACCACTGTCTCTACCACCATCTTCTTCCTTTGATTAGATACTTCTCCATCCATAAACCTTTTTAATTCATTGGCAAATATTGATGTTTTGTGATATGCATTATTTCCCCATGATTTATCGCATCTTTATGTCTATGCTTGAGTAGTAAATTGAAGCATGGCGTCGGTGAAATAGTATAGTGATTGGTTGAACTTTATATGTTAGTTTCTATGCAATCTTTTGTGTCTTATGTATGAGTGCACGTAGGTGGGACACTTAAGATGTTGCAATGTGTTATAAGGAGTGTAGGGTGGAAGGCCGAAGTGACCAAAAGGACCATTCCGTGAGTGCATGAATTATAACAAAGGGACCCTAGAGTAAGTTATGGTTGTTATTGTGTGTTTACCTTAATGGGTCTTAGTATTTGCTTGCAGGGAGAACAAATAATTATAATTATATGTGAGTCTCGGCGTAGCAACATGTTAGCTTAGGCTCATTCCTAGAAACTGACACACCTACACTTATCAAGAGAAGCACAAAGTCCATTTTTCCATGTAATGCCTTGTATGCCCACGTGGTGAGATAACCCTCAAGGGACATTGGGGACAATCACATAGGCATTCCATTGAGACACATCTTTTGCCATGCTATTATACTTGTTACCAAGAAAATAAAATGAACTATGTATATAAAATAGTCAATTGCGAGGAACATTTGCTCCCATTGGATACCTCTACATTCATCATAACCACCAAACACTCAAGCTATGTTTTTGTTCTTGTAATCTTTTATTTGCATATCCTAACATTTTTTTGCCTTTGATAAGTAATTTAGTTACCTCCTTGAATCATATCCTACTAAGTACCTGAGTTATTACACTTGAAACTTATCTTACTTTTAGAGAGTCTAGGTAAAGTAAAAACTAAATTGCAAGGATAGTTGTATAGTTGAGAAAATAGGAAACCTACCTTTAGCTCCTATAGCGTATCGACACCAGTTTTTTTTTCTCGACAGATGTACGGGTTATAAGACTAGTCCGAGAAGGATAGGTATTAAAGTGGATATAATAAAAACTTTCATGTAGATCACTAAAAATGAAACGCATGGTTTAATGATATTGATGC
This sequence comes from Aegilops tauschii subsp. strangulata, assembly GCF_002575655.3. NCBI lineage: Eukaryota > Viridiplantae > Streptophyta > Magnoliopsida > Poales > Poaceae > Aegilops > Aegilops tauschii. The sequence continues at coordinate 371,970,449 of NC_053036.3, forward strand.
CGTAATATGAAAGGATATTGGCTCATGATCATTGGTTAGTAGAAATATCGGTATTAAAGCTTGTTATTAACTGCTAATCTAAGTGTTGGTCATGGCATGGTGGGGAGGTTTGAGCATTTGTATTTCTGATTGAAATCCTTCATGCTGTTATAATTGGATGTGCACGATGGTTAACTCGTACAAATCAATTCCCTAGGGGCATGCGAGTAGTATTTGCTTCGAGGGCCAATAGGCTTTCATAATAAGTATGTGAGTTCTTTATGACTAATGTGAGTCCACTGATTATACACACTCTTATCTTTCCGCAATTTGCTAGCCTCTTTGGTACCGTGCATTTCCCTTTATCACCTCGAGAGTTGGTGCAAACTTTGCCGGTGCATCCAAACGTCGTGGTATGATACACTCTATCACACATAAGCCTCCTTATATCTTCCTCAAAACAGCCACCATGCCTACCTATTATGGCATTTCCATAGCCATTCTGAGATATATTGCCATGCAATTTTCACCGTTCCATTTTCATGGCATACTTGTTCATTGTCATATTGCTTTGCATGACCATAGAGCTGACATGATATTTGTGGCTCAGACACCCGTTCATCATTTTTATACATGTTACGCTAGATCATTGCACATCCTGGTACACTACTAGAGGCATTCATATAGAGTCATATAGTTATCGAGTTGTAAGTAAATAAAAGTGTGATGATCAACATTATTAGAGCATTGTCCAGGTGAGGAAAGGATGATGGAGACTATGGTTCCCCACAAGTTGCGATGAGACTGCGCACGAAAAAAAAGAGGCTTGAGCCCACCAAAAAATGAGAGAAAAAGAGAGAAGGTGCTGATAATCCCCAAGTGAAAGGAATCATCATAGCAATTTCCAAAGATGGAAGTGATAAGTATGGAGTGTCGAAACCACAAGGAGCCAAAGGTAGGATCAATATTCTCTCAAGTCCTATATGCCACTGATACGACTCTACATACACCAAGCATTTGCTTTCATCTAGAAACGAGAAATAAAACTACGTTGTGGGTATAAAGTGGATAGCTTTGCATGATATCAGAGAGCTAAAATATAAAAATAGATGATGCCTAAATAAATTTAGAATATATTATAATATATTACAAATAGGAGTGTAGAATAATGATGGATCAGTGTGCGGAATTGTCCTAGGCAATGGTTAACAATATCGGTAATCATTATTGCAATTTTATATGTGGGAGAGACATGAGCTAACATACTTTCCGTACTTGGATCATATGAACTTATGATTGGACCTCTAGCAAGCATCCGCAACTACTAGAAATCATTAAGGTAAACCCAACCATAGCATTAAGTATCATGTCACCTTTACTCTCATACGCAACAACCCCCTTACTCAGGTGTAAGCTTCTGTCACTCTAGCCACCCACTATAAGCGAATCATGAACGTATTGCAACACCCTACAACGGGAATCCCCCACGTGTGCGTGGCATGGAAGGCACCATAGAACACCACCAAAATAAAACATACATCTCAAACCAATCAAGATCATCAATCAACCCAAAGGACAAAAGAAATCTACTCAAATATCATAGGATGGCAACACATCATTGGATAATAATATGTGGCATAAAGCACCATGTTCAAGTAGGGGATTACAGCAGGGTGCGGGAGAGTGGACCGCTAAAAAGAGATGAGGGGGGTGATGAAGACGGTGATGTTGATGAAGACGATCACCACGGCGATGGTTCCCCCGACGGCATTCCGGTGCCACCGAGAGATAGGGAAGAGAGGCTCCTCCTCTGGCTTGCTCCTCGACGGCCTCCCCCTAGATGGGGAGAGGTTTTCCCTCTGGTCCTTGGCCTCCATGGTGCCCGGAGGGGCGGGAGCCCCTTTGAGATTGGATCTCTCTCTCTGTTCTCTTATGTTTCTGCGCTCCTGTTTCTGGTCGAAAACTGTTTCTTAAATTCCCAGAGATCCGTAACTCCGATTGGGCTGAAATTTTGAGGGGAATTTTCTCCAAATATTCTATTTCTTGCCGCGAAAGAAGGGCATCAACCGACCTACAAGGTGCTCACAAGCCACTTGGGCACGCCCAGGGGGGTGGGCGCACCCTGGTGCCTTGTGGGGCCCTCAAGCACCGTCTTGCATTGATTCTTCCTCCCAAAAATCACATATGTTCCAAAATAAATCTCCATAAATTTTTATCGTGTTTGGACTTTCTTTGGTATGGTAATTCTGTGAAACAAAAAACATGCAAAAAAACAGGAACTAGCACCGGGCACTGGACCAATAAGTTAGTCCAGAAAAATAATGTAAAAGTGCACCAAAACCATATAAAAGTCATGTAAATATAGCATGAATACTTCATAAATTACAGGTACGTTGGAGACGTATCAGCATCCCGAAGCTTAACTCCTTCTCTTCCTCGAGTAGGTAAATGATAAAAGAAATAATTTATGAAGTGTGAATGCTAGCGTGGTGCATAAGTTTGATCAGTGATAATTTCAATCACTTTTCCTAGCACTATAAACAACAACTCTTTCTCATAAAACTCATGTTGATAAAGTAGCCATCTATTCACATGTTATGATTCGAACAATGCATTCTCTTGAAACTTAACAACCTATGTTCTTCGTCACCAAACAATTGCAATTTAACTTACTTTCTACAAAGTCTAAGTAAGAGCTCCACATACTCAATTATCATATAGTCTTCTATGATTGCTAGTACTCAAAGCATATTTTTAGAACAAATAGCATCCATCGAACACAGGGAAAGATAGGGGCTTAAATGTTTCGCCTCCCAAATTACTTATCATAAAGATAATTGTCAACAATAATAATTCATGATCAAATATATTTGAATGGATGTATGTGTCTGGAAACATGATGCTTGCAAACTAGATAATAAATGAGGTTGAAATGAGAAAGAATACTTATTGACTCTTGCATAAAAGTAAATACGGAAAAGCAAAAGATAGGCCCTTCGGAGAGGGAAGCAGAGGTTGTCATGCGCTTTTTATTTTTGGATGTGCAAGCTCTTTATCTGCAAAGGAACATCACGTTATATTGCCCCTTGTGATAGCAACCTTTATTATGCAGTCCGTCGCTTTTATTTCTTTACCATCGCAAGTTGGTACAATGCTTATTTTCCCTTGCAATAAAAGATCATACATATTTTAGGAGCAATTTTTATTGCTTTTTGCACCAATGACAACTTACTTGAAGGTTCTTATTCAATCCATAGGTAGATATGTGGACACTTATGGCAAGAAACTGGGTTAAAGGGTCTTCGGATGCACAAGTAGTATCTCTACTTAGGACGAATTTTTGTCTAGCAAAAGATCCTAAGAAAGCACCACATGTTGGAGGATCCATAACAATATAACTTCTATGCAAATATACCCAAACATAACTCATTACGTTGTCTTCCTTGTCCAACTTCTAATTTGCTCAAGTTTGAAAATAATTAATGGGTATTTACAATCATAAAATATGTGCAAGATAATATATTTGTATGTGAAAGTTCTCTTCCTTATACTAATCATTCATGAATTGCTTGTATGACCAATATTGTGATTGTCAAACTTCAATAGGTTTCACTTTCTAAGCCCAATGTGAAACTACTACCAAGCATGATGCAAGCATATGAAGCACATATATTTTCAAATTTATGATATTTTACTGATTCAACTATTTACTCTTAGGATATAAGTGAACCACAAGAGTAAACAATGAACTACTCAAAAAATATAAGTGAAGATCAATGACTAGTCAAAGAATTAAGTAGCCATGTGAGGACTCTCTACAAATCAAGATTTCAGATCCAAGTATTTTATTACAACAGAAAGCAAAATGAAAATACGCTCCAAGAAAAACACATATCATGTGACGAATAAAAATATAGCTCCAAGTAAGATATACCGATAGTTTTGAAGATGAAAGAGGGGATGCCTTCCGGGGCATCCCCAATCTTAGGTGCTTAAGTCTTCCTTGAATATTACCTTGGAGTGCATTGGGCATCCCCAAGCTTAGGTTCTTTCCACTCCTTATTCTCCTCATATCGATATCTCACTCAAAACAGAACAGTCTATAATGATATGAACTAGAACTATACTTCTATAACTCTAACAATTCTAAAAAATTAGGACAACGTAGGCATTTTGTATATCAATCATTTGTAAAAATTTCAGAATTTTATCGCATCCCAATGAATTATGGTAATTCTAGAACTGGACACAAAGGTTTCTGTTTTTGCACAGAATCAAGTCAACTATCATCCACACTATCCCAAAGGCTTTACTTGGCACTTTATTGAAACAAAAGCTATAAAACATGATTATTATAGTATCTTAATCATGTGAACACACAAAAATATTAGGTATAAGTGTTGGGTTGCCTCCACACAAGCATTTGTCTGTAAAACTTTTTAGCTAGGCATTGATGATTTCAATGATGCTCTAAAAGTAAAGAATTGAAACATAGCAGGTGCATCATGAAGCATATGACTAGCATTTTTAAGCCTAACACACTTCCTATGCATAGGGATTTTGTGAGCAAACAGTATATTGGAGCAAGAATCAACTAGCATAGGAAGGGAAAACAAGTATAACTTCAAAACTTTCACCACGTAGAGAGGAAACTTGATATTATTGAGAAGCCTAGCTACAAGCATATGTTCATCTCTCATAATAATTTTAAGTAGCATCATGAATGAATCCATCAATATAATTATCACACAAAGCATTCTTTTCACGATCCATAGGCATACAATTTTTATTACTCTCCACATAAGCAAATTTCTTCTCATCAATAATAGTGGGAGCAAACTCAACAAAATAACTATCATGTGATACTTGATTGGCATAATCAATTTGAGCATTAAAATTATGATGACAAGGATAATGGTTTTCATTATTCTTTATATCATACATCTCATCATCATAATCATCATAGATAACAACTTTGTTCTCATAATAACTAATTGAAATCTCTTCCAAAGTAGTGGATTCATCACTAAGTCATGACCTCTCCAAATTCACTTTCATAATTATTGCAATAAGATTCAACACCCACAAAATAGTGGAATCATTTCTACATAAAGTTGACACTCTTCCTAACCAACTTTCGATAATAATTTTATTCATACTCTAAAAGATATAAGTGAAGTTCATAGAGCATTCTACAATGAATATAGAGAGATCAATATCCAAGCTCAAAATATATAAGTAAAGCACACAAAGCATTCCATAAATCCATACTCAAAAGATTTAAGTGAAGCACAAAGGGCATTCTATAAAGCCATACTCAAAAGATTTAAGTGAAGCACAATGAGAATTATATAAAGTCGTACGCAAAAGATTTAAGTGAGGCACATGAAGCATTCTACAAATCAACCAAGGAATATCTCATACCAGCATGGTGCATTACTAAAATAAAAAGAAAAATCACACGACGCTTCAAGAATTTTTGCATATCATGCATGTGAACCAAACAAAAAGCAAGGCATACCGATAATTGTTGAAGAAGAAAGTTGGGATGCCTTCCGGGGCATCCCCAAGCTTAGATGCCCGAGTCTCCTTGAATATTTTACTTGCGGTGCCTTGGGCATCCCCAATCTTGAACTATTGCCTCTCCTTATTTTTCACATATCAATACCTCCTTGATCTTCGAACACTTCATCCACACAAAACTTAACCAAACTTTATATTAGAGGGGTTAGTACACATAACATCAAATCCCATCATGTCCTGCTGTAACATTATTGTATAATTATAATAAAACATTACCCATTGTATGCTATCACAATTCTATGGTTCCCAAGTCAATGGAACTCAGCAAGATTTCAAACATAAGCAAATAAAGAAACTATAACAACAATTTGTGAAAACAAGACAAACTATAAAGATGCAGATGGTACATATACTTATGTAACTCAAAAAATTCTGAAAAAATAGGAACAAATAAAAAATTTGCATAGCGGTACTTTGTCAAAATTTCAGAATTTTTGCACATTGCAATAAAAAAATGTAAATTCAAATACTACAGAAAAAGTTTATGTTTTTGCACTGCACACACCAAGCAAGCAATTTAAACATCCTAAAGGTAAATATTGGCACATTATTCTTATGGTACAGTGGTATATACAAGGGGATAATTATTTTTATGAGAAACTTCCATGAAAAATTCTACATTGTTTTCATGAGCATGAACACAAGTGTTCAAGGTCGACCCTTACTTTTCCAATGCATAACCTTCCAATCGCTTCTCTTTTTGAAAAAGTTTTTAAGTTCCCCTCTATATTTTTTTGAATATTTAAATGGCGCACATAACAAAGTATACATTACACAAAATAAGGAAAATACTGCATAAAACTTCTGGGTTGTCTCCCAGGCAGCGCTTTCTTTAAAGCCATTAAGCTAGGCATAAGAGGCAAGTAATTTTTTGTATTTTGCATTTTTTAAATTTTTTTTGTTTGTTTCACCCACAACTAAAGAAAGAAAACAAGAAAACAAACTCGTAAGGAAAAACAAAATCTCCTTACTGAAGAAATAAAACAAGCATACACAAAAATATCAACCCCACGCTATTACTCCCAGGCAACGGCGCGAGAAAAGAGCTTGATAATCCCCAAGTGCAAGGAATCATCGTAGCAATTTCCAAAGATGGAAGTGATAAGTATGGAGTGTCGAACCCACAAGGAGCGAAAGGTAAGATCAATATTTTCTCAAGTCCTATCTGCCACCGATACGACTCTACGTACACCGAGCGTTTGCTTTCATCTAGAAACGAGAAATAAAACTACGTTGTGGGTATAAAGAGGATAGCTTTGCATGATATCGGAGAGCTAAAATATAAAAATAGGTGTTGCCTAAATAAAGTTAGAATATTTTACAATATATTACAAATAGCGAGTGTGGAATAATGATGGATCAGTGTGCAGAATTATCCTAGGGAACGAGATCGGTAATCATTATTGCAATTTTATATGAGGGGGAGGCATGAGCTAACATATTTCTGTACTTGGATCATATGAACTTATGATTGGACCTCTATCAAGCATCTGCAACTACTACAAATCATTAAGGTAAACCCGACCATAGCATTAAGTATCAAGTCCCCTTTACTCCCATACGCAACAACCCCCTTACTCGGGTGTAAGCTTCTGTCACTCTAGCCACCCACTATAAGTGAATCATGAACGTATTGCAACACCCTACAGCAGGAATCCCCCGTGTGCGCAGCACGGAAGGCACCATAGGACATCGCCAAAAAACATACAACTCAAACCAATCAAGATCATCAATCAACCCAAAGGACAAAAGAAATCTACTCAAACATTGTAGGATGGCAACACATCATTGGAAAATAATATGTGGGATAAAGCACCATGTTAAATTAGGGGATTACAGCGGGGTGCGCGAGAGTGGACCGCTGAAAATGGATGATGGAGGTGATGAAGACGGTGATGTTGATGAAGACGATCACCATGGCGATGGTTCCCCCAGTGGCACTCCGGCGCCACCGAGAGATAGGGGAAGAGAGGCTCCTCCTCAGGCTTGCTCCTCCATGGCCTCCACCCTAGATGGGGAGAGGTTCTCCCTCTGGTCCTTGGCCTCCATGGTGCCTGGAGGGGTAGGAGCCCCTCCGAGATTGGATCTCTCTCTCTGTTCTCTTCTGTTTCTGCGCTCCTGTTTCTCGCCAAAAACCGTTTATTAAATTCTGGGAGATCCTTAACTCCGATTAGGCTGAAATTTTGAGGGAATTTTTCTCTTAATATTCTCGTTATTGTGGAAAAAGAAGGGCAATAATCGACCTACGAGGTGCCCACAAGCCACCTGGGCGCGCCCTGGTGCCTTGTGGGGCCCTCGAGCACCGTCTTGCGTTGATTCTTCCTCCCAAAAATCACATATATTCCAAAATAAATCTCCATAAATTCTTATCGTGTTTGGACTTTGTTTGGTACAGTAATTCTGTGAAACAAAAAACAGGCAAAAAAACAGGAACTAGCACTAGTCACTGTTTCAATAAGTTAGTCCATAAAAATAATAAAGTGCACCCAAACCATATAAAACTCATGTAAATATAGCATGAATACTTTATAAATTATAGATACATTGGAGACGTATCAGGGGTAATGTTACTATCCTTTTCCACACTTGTGCTTTTAGTAGCACCATGTTCTTCATATAGAGAGTCTCATGAGTTGTCACTTTCATATACTAGTGGGAATTTTTCATTATAGAACTTGGCTTGTATATTCAGATGATGGGCTTCCTCAAATGCAAGCAAGTTGGATGCACACCCACTTAGTTTCCGTTGAGCTTTCATACACTTATAGCTCTTAGTGCATCCGTTGCATGGCAATCCCTACTCCTTGCATTGACATCGATTGATGGGCATCTCCATAGCCCGTTGATTAGCCGCGTCGATGTGAGACTTCCTTCCTTTTTGACTTCCCTTATTAATCTCAATCACCGCATTCTATTCCACCTATAGTGCTATATCCATGGCTCACGCTCATGTATTGCGTGGGGCTGAAAATGCTGAAGCGCATTAGAAGTACGACCCAATTGCCTGGTTTGACACCAGGGTGCTCATGATATATTTATGCGGTGAAGGTGGAGTCATGCCATGCTAACATGATAAAATGAGTGGGGATAACATTCGTTGAGGATCATATATTTTGAAAAAGTAATGATTATATTTCTTATATTCATGGATATTATTATGTTGATATTGTTACTTCATCATTTCTCAATGATTATACCGTAAAGATATTACATGAAACACATGTTAGGTAGCATTTCACATCAATTTTTTTTGTTTTTATCATTTACCTACTCGAGGACGAGCATGAATTAAGCTTGCGGGATGCTGATACGTCTCCAACATATCTATAATTTTTGATTGTTTCATGCTATTATATATCAATCTTGGATGCTTTATATGTGTTTTTATGCTATTTTATATCATTTTTGGTAGCCTATTAACGCAGTGCCTAGTGCCAGCTGCTGTTTTCTGCTTGTTTTTAGCTTTTCAGAAAATCAATATCAAACGAAGTCCAAATATGACGAAACTTTACGGTGATTTTTTCTGGACCCTAGAAGGTTCGGGAGGAGGCCAGAAGAGCTACGAGAGAGCCATGAGCTCACATGGCGCGCCCAGGGGGTAGGCACACCCTGACCTCGTGAGCCCTGATAACCCACAAGTATAGGGGATCAATTGTAGCCTCTTTCGATAAGTAAGAGTGTCGAACCCAACGAGGAGCTAAAGGTAGAACAAATATTCCCTCAAGTTCTATCGACCACCGATACAACTCTACGCATGCTTGACATTCGCTTTACCTATAACAAGTATAAAACTAGAAGTACTTTGTAGGTGTAACGGGATAGGTTTGCAAGAATATAAAGAGCACGTAAATAAAATCTAGGGGCTGTTTAGATAAAGACACAATAAAGTTAGTATAGTGAGTGCGGAAAAGTGGTGGTAGGAGTTGTGAAATTGTCCCTAAGCAATTGACTACTTTACTAGACCGATAGCAAGTTTTATGTGGGAGAGGCCACTGCTAGCATGTCATCCCTGACTTGGAATTCTATGCACTTATGATTGGAACTATTAGCAAGCATCCACAACTACTAACATTCATTAAGGTAAAACCCAACCATAGCATTAAGATATATTGGTCCCCCTTCAATCCCGTATGCATCAATTTCTATGCTAGGTTGAAGCTTCTGTCACTCTTGCCCTCCAATACATAGTCCTATCAACATACAACTAACCCTATGGTGTGATCCACGCGCGCGCTCATATTATGGGCACCAAAGGACATCAACATAACCATAAGCAATTTAAACCAATCAAAGCAATTCACCAATTACCGATAGGACAACGAAAATCTACTCATACATCATAGGATGGCAACACATCATTGGATAATAATATGAAGCATAAAGCACCATGTTCAAGTAGAGGGTACAGCGGGTTGCGGGAGAGTGGACCGTTGTAGATAGATGGGGGAAGGTGATGAAGATGTTGGTGAAGATGGCGGAGGTGTTGATGTAGATCGCCATCGCACGATGATGGCCCCGGCGGCGTTCCGGCGCCACCGGGAGAAAGGGGGAGAGAGCCCCCCTTCTTCTTCTTCTTCTTCTTCCCTGACCTTCTCCCTAGATGGGAGAAGGGTTTACCCTCTGGTCCTTGGCTTCCATGGCATGGGAGGGGCGAGAGCCCCTCCGAGATTGGATCTGTCTCTCTGTCTCTCTCTGTTTCTGCGCTCCAGATTCTGGCCTTTCACCGTTTCTTATATTCCCGGAGATCGGTAACTCCGATTGGGTTGAAATTTGGACACGATTTTTATCCGGATATTGGCTTTCTTGCGGCGAAAGAAGGGCACCAACTGCCTTACGGAGGGCCCAGGGCGCGCCCCCTGCCTCGTGGCCCCCTCGGGCATCGTCTCGCGTTGATTCTTCTTCCCAAAAATCACATATATTCCAAAAAAAATCTCCGTCAGTTTTTATTCCGTCTGGACTCCGTTTGATATGGATTTTCTGCTAAATGAAAAACATGCAACAAACAGGAACTGGCACTGGGCGCCAGAAAAAGGTCTTGATAACCCACAAGTATAGGGGATCAATTGTAGCCTCTTTCGATAAGTAAGAGTGTCGAACCCAACGAGGAGCTAAAGGTAGAACAAATATTCCCTCAAGTTCTATCGACCACCGATACAACTCTACGCATGCTTGACGTTCGCTTTACCTATAACAAGTATAAAACTAGAAGTACTTTGTAGGTGTAACGGGATAGGTTTGCAAGAATATAAAGAGCACATAAATAAAATCTAGGGGCTGTTTAGATAAAGACACAATAAATTTAGTATAGCGAGTGTGGAAAAGTGGTGGTAGGAGTTGCGAAATTGTCCCTAAGCAATTGACTACTTTACTAGACCCATCGCAAGTTTTATATGGGAGAGGCCACTGCTAGCATGTCATCCCTGACTTGGAATTCTATGCACTTTTGATTGGAACTATTAGCAAGCATCCGCAACTACTAACGTTCATTAAGGTAAAAACCAACCATAGCATTAAGATATATTGGTCCCCCTTCAATCCCGTATGCATCAATTTCTATGCTAGGTTGAAGCTTCTGTCACTCTAGCCCTCCAATACATAGTCCTATCAACATACAACTAACCCTATGGTTGGATCCACGCGCACGCTCATATGATGGGCACCAAAGGACAGCAACATAACCACAAGCAATTTAAACCAATCATAGCAATTCACCAATTACCGATAGGACAACGAAAATCTACTCAGACATCATAGGATGGCAACACATCATTGGGTAATAATATGAAGCATAAAGCACCATGTTCAAGTAGACGGTACAACGGGTTGCGGGAGAGTGGACCGCTATAGATAGATGGGGGAAGGTGATGAGGATGTTGGTGAAGATGGCGGAGGTGTTGGTGTAGATCGCCATCGCACGATGATGGCCCCGACGGCATTCCGGCGCCACTGGGAGAGAGGGGGAGAGAGCCCCCTTCTTCTTCTTCTTCTTCTTCTTCCTTGACCTTCTCCCTAGATGGGAGAAGGGTTTCCCCTCTGGTCCTTGGCTTCCATGGCATGGGAGGGGAGAGAGCCCCTCTGAGATTGGATCTCTCTCTCTCTTTCTCTCTCTCTCTCTCTCTCTCTGTCTCTCTCTCTCTCTCTCTCTGTTTCTGCACTCCAGATTCTAGCCTTTCACCATTTCTTATATTCCCGGAGATCCGTAACTTCGATTGGGTTGAAATTTGGACACGATTTTTATCCAGATATTGGCTTTCTTGCGACAAAAGAAGGGCACCAACTGCCTTACGGAGTGTCCACGAGGGCCCAGGGCGCGCCTGACCCCCTGGGGGGCGCCCCCTGCCTCGTGGCCCCCTCGGGCATCGTCTCGCGTTGATTCTTCTTCCCAAAAATCACATATATTCCAAAAAAATCTCTGCCAGTTTTTATCCCGTTTGGACTCCGTTTGATATGGATTTTCTGCGAAACGAAAAACATGCAACAAACAGGAACTGGCACTGAGCACTGGATCAATATGTTAGTCCCAAAAATTATAAAAAGTTGCCAAAAGTATGTAAAAGTTGTAGAATATTGGCATGGAACGATCAAAAATTATAGATACGACGGAGACGTATCAAGCCCCATGCAACTCCGTTTGACCTAATTCCACCTCTATAAATTCAAAAATATTCCCAAACCAACGGAGAGCCACCCAAAACATTTTTTCCGCCGCCGCAAGCTTCTGTTCTTCCGCGATACCATCTGGAGGCCTTTTCCGATACTCTCCCGGAGGGGGAATTGATCACGGAGGGGTTTTACATCATACTTGTGGCCTTCCGATGATGCGTGATTAGTTCACCGCAGACCTACGGGTCCATAGCTAGTAGCTAGATGGCTTCTTCTCTCTCTTTGATCTTCAATACAGTGTTCTCCTCGATCTCCTTGGAGTTCTATCTGATGTAATCTTATTTTGCGGTATGTTTGTTGGGATCCGATGAATTGTGGGTTTATGATCAGATTATTCATTGAAAGTAATTGAGTCTTTCCTGAACTTTATTATGCATGATTGTTATAACTTTGCATTTCTCTCTGATCTAACCGTTTGGTTTGGCAAACTAGGTTGATTTATCTTCAGAGGGAGAGATGCTTTGTAATGGGTTCAATCTTGCGGTGTCCTCACCCAGTGACGGAAAGGGTTGCGAGGCACGTATAGTGTTGTTGCCATTAAGGGTAAAATGACGGGGTTTATTCATATTGATTGGGTTTACTTTGTCTACATCATGTCATCTTGCTCAAGGTGTTACTCTGTTTGTCACGAACTTAATACCATAGAAGCATGCTGGATAGCGGTCGATTGGTGGAGTGATAGTAGTAGATGTAGGCAGGAGTCGGTCTACTTATCACGAACATGATGCCTATATACATGATCATTGCCATGAATACGTCAATTTCCCAACAGTAATTTGTTTACCCACCGTATGCTATGTGTTCGAGAGAGAAGCCTCTAGTGAAAAATATGGTCCCAGGGTCTACTTTTATCATATTGCTAAAAAACTAAAAATACTTTGCTGCAATTTATTTACTTTTGTTTTACTTTTATTTTTATCCATGTATCACTCTCAGAATTATCCTTGCAAGCAACGAGTTCAAGGGGATTGACAACCCTCTAGCCTGCGTTGGGTGCAAGTATTTGCTTTTGTGCGCATAGGTACTGAAGACGAGAATTTGCATGGTTCTCCTATTGGTTTGATAACCTTGCACTGAGGAAATAATTATCTCTATTGTGCTGCTTCATCCCTCCTCTTCAGGGAAATCCAACGCATTTTACAAGTAGCAAACAACAATGAAATTCCTATAAGGAGCAAGAGACAAAGGACTGCAAAGTCCTTTGGTGATGATTTCCTTGTGTATCTTATAGATGACACTCCCAGTTTTATCTCAGAGGCCCATGCATCTAAAGATGCTGACTACTAGAAGGAAGCAACTTGTAGTGAGATGGATTCCAACTTGGCCAATGAAACTTGGAAGATCACCGATCGTCCTTATGGGTGCAAACCTATACGGTGCAAATGGGTATTCAAGAAGAAGTTTAGGCCCGATGGTACTATTGAGAAGTACAAGGCACGACTCGTTTCCAAGGGTTATACCCAAAAGGAAGGTGAAGATTTCTTTGATACTTACTCACCTATGGCTCGACTGACCACTATTCAAGTACTACTTTCACTAGGTTCCTCACATGGCCTTCTCGTTCATCAAATGGATGTTAAGACTGCTTTCCTAAATGGAGAGTTGGACGAGGAAATTCACATGGAACAACCAGATGGGTTTGTAGTGGACGGTCAGGAAGAAAAGGTGTGCAAGTTGCTGAAGTCTTTGTATGGACTTAAGCAAGCACCTAAGAGTGGCATGAGAAGTTTGAAAGAACTTTAATAGCTGCAGGCTTTGTTGTAAACGAAGTTGACAAATGTGTGTAGTGTCGCCATGGTGGGGGCGAGGGAGTTATCCTTTGCTTGTATGTTGATGACATATTGATTTTTAGGACAAATCTGAATGTTATTAAGGAGGTCAAAGATTTCCTATCTCGTTGTTTTGATATGAAGGATTTAGGAGTAGCTAATGTTATTCTGAACATCAAGCTATTGAGAGATTGTGATGGTGGGTTCAGTTTTTTTAGGGGGAAGACAGTAGGAGAGGCTCCTACTATGTATGTATTATACGTATAGGTGTTACATGGTTACATCATTGTATATCCCCTACCTCACAAACAACTTGTGGGTGGGGTCAGAGAATGCTTACAAAGTTCAAAGGAGGGGGGGGGGGTAAAAAAGAGCGTTACAGAGGGTGGTAATAGTGGTCTTATGGACCTCACGCACCCTATATTGCAATGGGTTAAAATCTTCCTTGAACCTCGCTAGCCAAGTCGCTTGGGTGGGTCTCACACCCCTCAAGTGCTTGTTGTTTCTTTCTTTCCATAAACTCCAGGATGCTGTGAGGAAGATTTCAATGAAGAGGGGCCTGTGTGAGGCATCTCGGGCTCTTTGGACCATGTCAAGGCGCGAGGGGGATGTAGGACAGGTGATGTCAGTTCTCAATATCATGTGGTCCACCGTTTCCACAATGTTTTGGCCACAAAGGAGGCAATTAAAATCATTCCCAATGTTGTAGTGTCTGCATTTCAGCATGTTACGTGTGTTTAGTCTGTCGTGTAGGAGTAGCCAACCGAAGACCTTGATCTTCATGGTGCACCTTGAGCTCCAGAGGATATGAAATGAAGGGTGGGCCTGGACATTTCCGAAGCAGAATTTGTAGTAGTCAGCTGCCTTGAAATCGGTTTTCCCCCATTCATAGTGACATATGTCGTTATTTGTTGAGGAGGGTCTCAGCTTGGAGATTGATTGAATGTCTCGAACTTCATTGAACTCCTCAGGCGAGAGCGAGAGATGGAAGGTTGCATGCAGGGACGCGCTTTCCAAGAAATCCTTAATAGAGGCATCTTCCTGCAAGGCGTATGAGAACGCGCGGGGATGGGAGTTTTCCAGGGTGTCGCCTAGCCACAAATCTTTCCATGCAAGGGTTGTTGTGGCATCGACCACTTGGACATGACTCACCCCTCTGTACTTAGGGGTTAGTTTGAGCACATCTCGCCACCAGAAGGACCCCACCGCTTCTGATGCATGTGGGAACTTGTCATTGTAGTAGGTGTCCCAGAGAAGTTGTACCCAAGAGACATCTTTTTTGTTGTAAAACTTGTGCAAGAATTTCAAGAGCAATGCTTCATTTTGGACCGTGAGGTTGAGCACTCCAAGGCCGCCATGCTTTTTTGGTCCGCACACCATATCCCAGGCTGCCAATGAGCTATATTTATCTCCTTGTTCTGTTTTCTTCGTCCAAAGGCATCTGCGCCTGATTTTGTCCAGCATTTCCAAGATTTTTGGGTGTATTTTGAG
This sequence comes from Aegilops tauschii subsp. strangulata, assembly GCF_002575655.3. NCBI lineage: Eukaryota > Viridiplantae > Streptophyta > Magnoliopsida > Poales > Poaceae > Aegilops > Aegilops tauschii. The sequence continues at coordinate 371,985,934 of NC_053036.3, forward strand.
TGTACACAAAGTGTATATGAGCAGAGAAGTGACCGTTGCGTTCAGCCAGGAGAGTTTACCTCCATAAGACATCATGGAGATAGTAGATGTGAGGCAATGTTCTGCACTGCAAACCAGTGGCATGAGGTCTTGAACCGTGGGTTTTGAAGTGCCCATGGGGAGGCCAGGTACGTGAATGGCATAGTGCCAATGATGTAGCCAAAGATATTTTCCAGATCAGTCGCCGAGGCTGAATCAAGGTTGATCGGGATCAATGTGGACTTGTTAAAGTTGATCTTAAGGCCAATAGAGGATGCATAGTCAGATAGGATCTGCTTGACGAGGGTAGCTTGCCTCAAACATGCGGGCAAGTCTAGGATCGTGTCGTCTGCTTGTTGGATGACTGGGTAATCAGTTTGTCCTGGGCATGGGAACGGCAGGTCAATCTTCCCTTGTCTAAAGGCATCATTGATTGCAGCTTGTAATAGACCAGCCACCAGAACAAAAAGCAAGGGGGATAGGGGATCCCCCTGCCTGACCCCACTATTGCAGAGAAATTTTCGGCTAGGGACACCATTGAGGAGGACCGAGGAGCGTCCAGAGAAGAATATGCATTCAATCCATTTGATCCATTTATCATTGAAGCCCATGTGTCTCATTATGTTGATCATAGGTCTGTGCCCTATCGTGTCAAAGGCCTTGGCAAAGTCAAGTTTCAGTAAGACAATCTGTTTCTTTGAAGTGTGGCACTGATGAATATATTGGAAGGCCCAAGCCATGCAGTCCTGGATGGTTCTACCCTTAAGGAAACCGTACTGGTTACGGTGGATGAGCTGTAGGATGACCTTCTGTAGCCAATTGGCCAAAAGCTTGGTGATTAGTTTGAGACAACAGTTGAGGAGGGTGATTGGGCGATAATCATTGACAGTCTTAGGCGAATTGATCTTAGGGATGAGCGTGATTAGGCCATCATTAATGCTTGTAAGGTCTAGATCACCAGCGTGGAATTGGTCGCATAGAGCGTAGAAGTCGTGCTTAATCCAGGGCCAGCATGCCTTGAGGAAGGCCCTACTGAAACTATCTGGGCCAGGAGCACGATCAGTGGGCATCTCATTCATCACATCATCTATCTCTTCATGTGTGAAAGGTTCCGTCAATTGATCCAAGTTATTAGCTCGTTTAATGATGGCAGGTAGATCAAATTTCATCTCCGTGGGAGAGATTGTCCCCATGTGATTCTTATAGGTTTGGAACAGTAGGGCTTCTTTGCTTGGGTGATCTTCGATTTGGGTGCCATCACTGTCTTGGAGGCAGGCGATATTGTTGTTACGGTATCGTTCAGTAGCAACTGCTTGGAAAATTTTGTATTCTCATCGCCGAATTTAACCCATCGTATAGTGCAACACTTTTTCCAATATTGCTTCTGATAGTGGAGTAGTCTCAGTAGGTGCTTTTTGAGTATACATCTGAAGTTAGTTTTAGGAGTGGATAGGGTTCTCTTGTTTTCCAGCTCATCCATGTCAGCTCGTACCTTATTGCAGTTATCAGTGGGATCGAGAGGCAGGAGATTGTTTTGCTCCAGGTTTTGAGGGCATGACGAAGAGCTTTGAATTTGCGACATAGGATCGTTGTAGCATTTTGCGATCTCACCGGTTTGTTCCATGTCTCTCCAACAATGTCCATGAAGCCAGGGTGTTGGATCCAGTAGGATTCGAATCTGAAGAGTTTGCTACGTGGAATCTTGGTTTCAATCATGACAATGCAAGGGATGTGGTCAGAGACCGGTTTTCCCTAATGGTTTAACTAGGGTTTTCGGGTAGACATTTGTCCAATGAAGTGACATAAAGAACCAATCCAGTTGTTCTAGGAGCAGATCGAGTTGCATGTTACTCCACGTGTAGGTGCAACCTTTAATAGGTAGTTCAATAAGATTTTGTTGACGAATGATGTCGTTAAATGTGAACATATCCTGTGTACTACCACCTGGTTTATTACGATTATCCGGAGCTCGGATGTAGTTAAAATCGCCCAAAAGCAGCCAATCTTGTGTATTCGGGATATCCAGTTCATAGAGCCAGTTGGTGTATGTGGCACGATCATCTCCCGTGCAAGGCCCATAAATATTAGCTAATGTCCATGATTGGGTGGATTGCATACTGATAAAATGAACTACGAGCGCAAAGACGTCAGAAAACAGAATGGTGCCAGTAAACATCGAGCTTTTCCAAATGGTAACAAGACCTCCAGAAGTACCCCGAGATGGAACATATGCAAAATGATCGAATTGGCGTGGACAACACGACTTAATAAACGCAAGATCAAATGATGTCTTTTTGGTCTCTTGCAGGCATATAATAGAGTAGCAACTGGAAAGTATATCATTATTAAGCGCTAGTTGTTTAGGTTCATAGTTCAGACCTCGGATGTTCTAGGAGAGAACATTCCAGCTACACAAAAGGGGCATTGGAATCTGATTTGCTTAAGCTAATGTGGGGGCAGCACCATCCTCAGATTCCTCAGTCCTAGGATCATCTTCAGTGGAGGCAACATTGGTAGGAGTAGGTGCAGACGGGGTAGCCGAGAGAGCTTCTTCAGTCAGTTCTGCTACAGGAATAGCGCACCGGTTGGTACCAATTGCTTGCAGAACCGGAATGGGAGTTGGAGGTGGGATCACATTGTGCCCTGCATCTGTAGCTCTGACTGTGGAGGATGAGCCAATGGATGGTGTGATCTTGGGGAGGACTTTGGAAGTAGCCGTGCGACTGTCAGAAGTTTGGTTTATACGAAATCCATTGTACTTGTTGGTCCGGGTGCCGCGTCTGACTTCAGAAGTCGTGATGGGTGCAGATGCCTTGGGCCGACGGCCACAGATCACTACGGGCCCAGATGGAACATTAATTGTGCCAACTGCAGCAAGGCCCAAACCCTCCTGAGACAGGCCAACAGCATGGCCAAAGGGATTTTCAGAGCCTCTAACAGTTGGGGACATTGCTATTGGATCATGCAGAGCATCAGTAATGGTAGGAGGGGGCGACAAGCTGGTTACCACATAGTCATCATTGTGATCAGACAAGGTATCAACAGTGACTGTGTATCTACTTGGCTCTTCCTCATTCATAGTCATGTCAAGTTGTGGTACTGGAAGTGCAGTGTCCTCAGGCTGAAGTTCTTCTATAACCACTGAGGAAGCTGGATGTTGGGCAAAGTGAAGACCAGTATTGTCAGAAGATACTAAGACTGAGATCTCAGTGATAGTGTTCCTGATACCATAGCCATCAAATCAGGGACCAATTGTGGAAATCATTGGCCTTAGTGCCTCAAAGATGAAAGTGTCAACTGCTGCCTAGTAACTAGTTCAGAGATAAGAAGTGACAGAAGATTATTGCCATCAGCAGAGAGACCAAATTGGATGCCTTGATTATGAACTGCAACTATAACCGTGAGTGAGTCAATAGGCATTGGGGGATCCATATGTTGAGAGGGCATGAGTGGTACTATAAGCAGACCTGAGTTCTCAGAGTTGTTGTCGTCCGATACAATGATAGAGTCATTCCTAGCTTGTGTGGCACTATCAGTGAGGTTATCTTCAGGGACCAGGCCATGTTGAACAGTTAGTCCTTGCGCAGCCAACCAAGCTTGGTAGGTAACCAGGTGGGGCAGTAATGCAGGGAGAGGATGGCTTGCGGTGCTGACCAAGCTCCCCATCCAGCCTGAGCATGTCCATTGCCATCAGCCCCAGCATTGCCGCCATTGTTGCCAGCAGGAGGTGCAGCATTTTGGACCAGCCAGTTATGGACTTGCTGCTGGTAAAGTTGCTCTATTGTGAGTTCAGGCCCAAACTGCAGGTGTGGGTTGCCATCCGGAGGTGGTGGCTCCTCCCCGGGCGGCAAAACCTCTGGTAAGAGATCGTTCCAGTCGTTGCTTCGAAGGATTGTGATCTGCACAGTCCAGCAATCCCTGGCTCCACCCAGTTGCCAGACTACAAAACTTTTAGGGATCAGCTTCAGGTGAATGACACGAGCTTTTAGAAGTATATATCGCCCGTCCTGCCGCGGATTATACCATGAGTCCAAAGACCCAAATCCACCCAAGGCTTTGTTGAGGTAATAATACGTCTGATAGTCATAGGGAAATCCAAAAAACATTAACCAAACCTCAGGCCCAAATGAAGTGGTGCGCCTGTTCAGAGCTTCATTATGGGGAACGAAAGAGATAAGCAGATCTTCATCTTCAAGCTCAATGGGAGTGGCCACCGCCGTATCCCTCATGAACGGGTCCACAAAACCAAAAATACCAATGCCGAAATGATGGTCGTTGACTTCAGTAGTAAAGAGGTAGGATTCATGAAGCAGACCTACGATCGTGTTGCGGATGGCAGCTCGGCGGTGGAGAGGAACATAGTGGATGGTCTCCGCGATGGCCAAGAAGTCGTGGTTGAGAGGTGGTATTGGGCCAACCACCATGCCGCTGTGCACCAAGCGGTCGGCCAGGCCGGGTGATACGTCTCCAACGTATCTACTTTTTCTCACGCTTTTCCTCTTGTTTTGGACTCTAATTTGCATGATTTGAATGAAACTAACCCCGGACTGACGCTGTTTTCAGCAGAACTACCATGGTGTTATTTTTGTGCAGAAATAAAAGTTCTCAGAATGGAACGAAACTTTGCGAGGATTTTTTATATCAACAATAAGAATTTATGGAGCCAAGACCTGCCGGAGAGGGGCACCTGGGTGGGCACAACCCACCTGGTGGCCCCACAGTCGACCCCCCTAATACTATAAAATCACATATTTCCAAAAAAATCACGGAGAAAGAATTATCGCGATCCACAAGACGAAGCCGCCGCCAAGCCCTGTTCTTCCTCGGGAGGGCAGATTTGGAGTCCGTTTGGGGCTCCGGAGAGGGGGGTCTTCATTCTTCGTCATCACCAACCCATCTCCACCACCAATTCCGTGATGCTCCCCACTGGGAGTGAGTAATTCCTTCGTAGGCTCGCTGGTCGGTGAGGAGTTGGATGAGATTCATCATGTAATCGAGTTAGTTTTGTTAGGGCCTGATCCCTAGTATCCACTATGTTCTTAGATTGATGTTGCTATGACTTTGCCATGCTTAATGCTTGTCACTTTGGGCCCGGGTGCCATGAACTCAGATCTGAACCGTTTATGAATTCATCATTATATCCATGTTTTAGATCCGATCTTGCAAGTTATAGTCACCTACTACGTGTTATGATCCGACAACCCCGAGTGACAACAACCGGGCCCACTCTCGATGATGACCGTAGTTTGAGGAGTTCATGTATTCACTATGTGTTAATGCTTTGTTCCGGTTCTCTATTAAAAGGAGGCCTTAATATCCCTTAGTTTCCAATATGGACCCCGCTGCCATGGGAGGGTAGGACAAAAGATGTCATGCAAGTTCTTTTAATAAAGCATGTATGACTATTTATGGAATACATGCCTACATTATATCGATGAACTGGAGCTAGTGTCGTATCGCCCTAGGTTATGACTGTCACATGATGAATATCATCCAACAAGTCACCGATCCAATGCCTACGAATTTATCTTATATTGTTCTTGCTAAGTTACTACTGCTATCATCACTGTTACACTTGCTACAAAATTACTGCTATCACTGTTACTGTTACCATTGCTGCTGTCACTGCTATAAAAACTATCAAACTACTTTGCTACTGATTACTTGCTGTAGATAATTAATCTCCAGGTGTGGTTGAATTGACAACTCAGCTGCTAATACCTTCAAATATTCTTTGGCTCCCCTTGTGTCGAATCTATAAATTTGGGTTGAATACTCTACCCTCGAAAACTGTTGCGATCCCCTATACTTGTGGGTTATCAAGACCTTTTTCTGGCGCCGTTGCCTGGGAGCATAGCTATATTTGTTGAGTCACTTTGGATTATTATCATATTATCACTATGAAGAATCTGAAGGATCCAAAGACTAAGATATTTCCCTCAAAGACGAGGGGAGGTAAGGAACTGCCATCCAGTTCTGCTTTAGATTCACCTTCTGTTATGAGTAAACTTGCAACACCACCACATGCTATCAATTCTAATATGTCGCAAGTTATTGATGATGCTACTTCTGCTATGAATGATGCTTATGATGATGCTAGTACCTTGCTTAATAATGATGATGTGCCACTTGGTGAATTTCTTGATGAACAAATTGCTAGAGTTATACAACATGATGTTGTTGAATCTGATGATGAGCTTGAAACTGAAACTCCTAAACACCTGCTAGAACTAGCCTTCCTAGATATGAATTGCCTAAGGTACCGGAAGGTTATGTTATGAATGAGGAGACAACTAGAGATATTCTTTCTTGTAAGGATAGAGATGATCTAGAGAAATTACTATGCAAATATAAAGAAAAATCTCTGAATGCTAGAATGAAATGTGATCCTAAGTTTGTTACTTCACCTATCTTTATTGATGACAAGGATTACGAATTCTCTGTCGACCCAGAGTTAATTACTCTGGTTGAATCTGATCCTTTCCATGGTTATGAAACTGAAACTGTTGTGGCACATCTTACTAAGTTGAATGATATAGCCACCCTTTTTACTCATGATGAGAAAACTCGCTACTACTCTATTCTCAAATTATTTCCTTTCTCATTAAAGGCTGATGCTAAAGCTTGGTACAATACTCTTGCTCCTGGTTGTGTGCGTAGTCCCCAGGATATGATTTATTACTTCTCTGAAAAATATTTTTCTGCTCATAAGAAATAAGCTGCCTTACAGGAAATATTTAACTTTGTGCAAACTAAAGAAGAGAGTCTCCCACAAGCTCGGGGGAGGCTTTGCCAGTTACTTAATGCTTTGCCTGACCATCCTCTTAAGAAAAATGAAATACTTGATATCTTCTATAATGGACTAACCGATGCTTCTAGGGACTTCCTAGATAGTTGTGTTGGTTGTGTTTTCAGGGAACAAACTATTGCTCAAGCTGAAGAATTATTGAATAACATATTGAAAAATTATGATGATTGGACTCTTCCTGAACCACCGGCTAAACCCACTCCGAAGAAGAGGGGTATATTATATCTCAGTCCTGAAGATATTCAAGAGGCAAAGAAATCTATGAAGGAAAAAGGTATTAAAGCTGATGATGTTAAAAATTTACCTCCTATTGAAGAAATACATGGGCTTAATACACCACCAATGCCTAAGGTGGTAGAGGTAAATTCTCTAATGAAGTTCAATGATAATGATAATCCTCACAATATGCATCCTAGTCAATGCCTTTATGAGTTTGAAAACTACATTAGAAAACAAGATCACTTCAATGCAAATGTTATGAAACAGTTGAAATATAATTCTGATATGATTGCTCGCTTGAGTGACTTCTAATTTAGAATATCAAATGATGTTAGAGGTGTTGGAAAATATGCTTCTATGGTACAAACTCAGTTAGAACAGGTTGCTAAATCACAAAGAGAGTTGCTTGATGAAATGAATAATAATATACATGACTTTGTTGTTAGATTTGCAACTAGAGGAGGTAAAATGACTCAGGAACCACTTTATCCTGAGGGACACCCAAAAAGAATTGAACAAGATTCACAAAGGAACAACACTAGTGCACCTAGTCCTTCTAAAAAGAAAAAGGAAAAAGAAAAATGATAGGACTTTGCACACTTCTAGTGAACCTGAAATAGAAAAACCTCCTGATAATGAAAATGAAACTTCTATCTCAGATGCTGAAACTCAATCTGGTAATGAACACTCACCTAGTGATAATGAAAAAGATAATGTTGATGTTCATGAAGATGCTCAACCAAATAATGAAAAAGAACCAGATAATGATGTTGAGATAGAACCACCTGTTGATCTTGATAACCCACAACCTAAAAATAAAAGATATGATAAAAGAGACTTTGTGGCTAGGAAAGACGGTAAAGAAAGAGAACCATGGATTCAAAAACCTATGCATTTTCCACCCAAGTCAACTAAAAAGAATGATGATGAAGAATTTGAATGCTTTGCTGAAATGCTGAGGCCACTCTTTTTGCGTAATCGCTTGACTGATATCTTGAAAATGCCTCCTTATGCAAAGTATATGAAAGACATCATCACAAATAAGAGAAAAATACCGGAAGCTGAAATCTCCACTATGCTTGCTAATTACACTTTCAAAGATGGAGTACCTAAAAAACTTGGAGATCCAGGAATACCAACTATACCTTTCTCTATCAAAAAGAATTATGTGAAAACTGCTTTGTGTGATTTAGGAGCTGGTGTTAGTGTGATGCCTTTCTCTTTATATAAAAGACTTGACTTGAATAAACTCACACCTACTGAAATACCTTTGCAAATGGCTGACAAATCAACTGCCATACCTATCGGTATCTGTGAGGATGTGCCCGTTGTTGTTGCTAATGTTACTATTTTGACTGACTTTGTTATACTTGAGATGCCCGAGGACGACAACATGTCGATTATCCTTGGTAGACCCTTCTTGAATACTGCAGGGGCTGTTATTGACTGCAATAAAAGCAGGGTCACTTTTCATATCAATGGTAATGAGCATACGGTGTACTTTCCGAAGAAACAATTCCAATTGAATGGTATTAATGTTATTGAAAAATCTCCAACAATCACTATTGTAAGTTTTCAAATACCTCTACCTACTGTCAAAAAGAAATATGAAATGCTTATTGTTGGGGACATCCATATCCCCATTGAGGTAACTTAGTGATTTACGAAAGTTCTTCGGTTTCATGCTAATCGAAAGTGGTTGTTAATAAGACCTGATCAACCTTATTAATGCATCATTTTTGAGCGGTATGAAGTTGATGAATTTAGTAAGCACTGCTTTCTGTCCCTACTTTTTATTCTCTGTTTTTATTAGTTAAATAAAATAAAATGCCATGTTTTGTCTATTTTCTGAATTTCCCGTGCAATAAAAAATGACCCAAAAAAATCAAAGTTCTCAGAATGCCCTGAAAATTGAACATGATTTTTTTCTGAATATTTATGAATTTTTGGTGCAAATAATACCAAAGGGAGGTGCACCAGGTGGGCACAACCCACCTGGGCGCGCCAGGATCCCCAGGCGCGCCCTCGTGGGTTGTGGTCCCCACGTGGGCCCCCTCACTTATCTCTTTAGCCCACATCCTCACTTACCTCCCAAAAAAATCCCCATTGCTCTCTCTCCCATGTTCTTGAGCTCAAACCCGCTGATTTCAATCTCTTTGCTCAAAGTTCCGTTTCCGAAACTGTTTCGGGGGAGTGTTGCTTGGTATGTGACTCCACCATTTGTCCAATTAGTTTTTGTTTTAGTGGTTTATACTTTGAATAATTAGCTACTCTTGGTGCTACTGTAGATGTGCTTGCATGTTGAATTCTTAGTGTTCTAAGTAGTTTGGATGCTTGTTATGGCCTCTATGTATCCCTATGAGTAGTTGCTATCAATTTTGTGAAGTTTTGTTGAGAAAATTTTGTGAACTAAAAATTCAGATTTTTGTTCATAGGAAAAATTGTACGTGGACATGAGTATCTTCAGGAAGTTTGGCTCTAAGAAGAAATCCAAGGGTGTTATTGGGGAGTCTTCTGACAGTGATCTCCACCCTCGGAGGTCGGCAGAGGTACGGCCGTGCGAATGGCCGCACACCCCGTTCCTGCAAGAGGCTGGAATTCTTCCGGAGTTCAAGCAATATATTGCTAATCCCGGCCTCACCGACTTCATCGCAGTTGAGTGTGACTAGCACCAAATCCTCACGAACATCTTTGTCTAGAGCTTTACTTTCTTGCCTAGAAATAATCCTCCTAAAGTGAGCTTTGATTTATATGCTGAAAATCATAAGATACCACTTACTGAGTTTTGTGACATATGCATGATCCCGTCTAATGGGAGCTTGGCTGGGCCTAGGCCGGCCGAGTTTGAGGCCTTTTATCGCACTTTGACAGTGGGTGATGAGAGAGGAGTGTCAGCCACCATGGCTGTTAGCTTACACTTTCTTGTTGTACATTATTTTGCTTTATTTGTTGCTAAATGTCTGCTTGCTAGAAAGAAAGTAGGTGCGCTTAGCGCACCAGACTTTAGTGTTTTACGCCGGGCACTGGAGGGTGTAACACTTATAGCTTGGGAGCTATTGTGGCTCGTCGCCTGCATCTTAATAAATCCCAGGGGGAAATACATGGTGGGATTTTTGCTACTCGTCTAGCGGCTCACTTCAATGTTGAGATACGCCTTCATGATTACCCTCTGACCAAGGTTTACCTAGACCGTGCAGCCATGGAACACCATCACTTTCTTGCACATGATTGTCCTGATATTGCCATTCCTTATAACCTGGTGTTTAGCGTTAAAACTCGTGATGTTATTCCATTGCCTGCACCTGCTTTGTTTGATCCGTTTGCCAGGGGCGGATACCGGATTATGCCTGCAGACATCATCGCCTACCAGAACGCTCAGGCTGCTGCAGAGGCAGCACAGGAGGAGCCTTAGCAGTGGGATGAGTGGATGCCTACTTCTCAGGATCCCTACTACCCTCCAGGCTACTGATCGATTACCAACTTAGGCCAAAAGCCTAAGCTTGGGGGAGTACGTGTTTCTCACCAACATTATATTCATGTCTACTTATCATCCTATTTGTCGGTGTTCACACTTTTCATTGTATCATCCATGCTTAGATTTATTTTCTTGCTTTCTTCTTGTGTGTTTGAAAAACATGAAAAACCAAAAAAATTAGTTGTAGTAATTTACTTTCTATGCATGCTTAGTAGTAGTACTAAAAAGAAAACCCAAAAAGATTTCCTTTTTCTTCTTTTGCTTGTTGGGAGCTTTCCCGTGTAAATAGTTTTTCTCGTTTTTGCTTTTTATTTGCTTGTTGAAGAAAACCAAAAACTCCAAAAATCTTTCAATGTGTTTCTCTGAATTTCTTTCTTTTTATTCGAGTCTTACTGAGGAGAAGACCACGATGAAAATGTTGAGTGGCTCTCATATGAATAACTGTTGAACTAATAAAGAGCACATTGTACCTTGTCTTCTCCTGTCGAATAAAATGTTTGCAGATTCCAGCTTAGTCCACGACACTCTTGCACTATTATTATTTTCATATCGTTCGGTCGTGCAAGTGAAAGGCAATAATGACGATACTCGATGAACTGGCCATGGCAGAGAGAAAATGGTATGAACTCGACTTGTTCTGTTTGTGTAAATATGTTTAACCTAGTATCCAGGCTTCATCCCATTATGATTAAACATGTTTGCAATGACGATTAGAGATTATAGTTTCTCATGTCATGCATAAGTAGCTGGGAGTGGATAATGATTTATCTTGGATATCAACATAGCGTTAAAATGATTGTGATGTAGTATGATGATATGGTATCCTCCTCTGAATGTTCGAGTGGCTTGACTTGGCACATGTTTATGCATGTAGTTGAATCAAAACCAACATAGCCTCTATGATATTTATGTTCATGGTGTTCATATCCTACTCATGCTAGTGTCCAATGTTACTTATGCATAATGCATGGTTATGATTGTTGTTGCTCTCTGGCCGCTTCTCAATCTTAATTTCTAGCCTTCGCCTGTACTAAGTGGGAATTCTGCTTGTACATCAAAAACCTTGAACCCAAATTTATTCCAGATGAGTCCACCATACCTACCTAGATACGGTATTACCCTGCCGTCCTAAGTAAATTTGCATGTGCCACCTCTAAAAAATTCTAAAAATTATCCTTTTTGTGTGCCTGGATCGTTCATGGAACGACAAGAGGTGGTCGATATCTTCCATGCTAAGCGGGTTATTCCCAGGTCGAGTGTTTATTCACTCGCCATCACAGGAGAAAATGGGCGGTAATAGGGATTCCCAGTCCCGAACTCAAAAATGCAAATAATTAAACAAAACTCCCCCAGGACTGTTGTTGGTTTGGACGGCACCCGTTGTTTCGGACAAGCCGTGGAATGTGATTGTTGGTGGAGGGGGAGTAAACCTTTACTTTTATCGCTTGGGAACCACCACTAGCGTGCTTAGCATGGAAGATATTGATAACTAATAGTCGTGAAGTGAATAAGAAAGGTGCATGTCTCAAAATAATCATTTATCTCTGTTTTAAAAACTGAGCTCTGGCACCTCTGCAAATCACTGCTTCCCTCTGCGAAGGGACTATCTATTTACTTTTATGTTGTGTCACCACCTTCTAAAACAAGCGCCAGAAACTGAGTAGAGCACAGTTGTCATGATTTATGCATTGTGTGTAGCTAATGTTGGGTGCATCATGACTGTATCTTTTCTACCATGAATTACAATGTTTAGTCGCTTCTTGAACTTTGGAGGTGCTCTGCATTTATGTTTTGCGGTCTCAGAAAGGGCTAGCGAGATACCACTATTGTCATATTATATCATGGTTGTTTTGACAACGTGTTGCTGTTTGAGATATCTTATTATTGCTCGCTAGCTGATTATGTCATTGATATGAGTTATTATAATCTTTAAGAGTTATTGTCGACATGGTTAGTTATAATGCTGGCTGAAAACCCGGGCGCTGTTTAAGCTTATTTATGTAAACAAGAGCAAAGAGTTCGTAAAAGTTTTTCTTTCTCGCTTTCAGTTTATCAACTGAATTGCTTGAGGACAAGCAAAGGTTTAAGCTTGGGGGAGTTGATACGTCTCCAACGCATCTACTTTTTCTCACACTTTTCCTCTTGTTTTGGACTCTAATTTGCATGATTTGAATGAAACTAACCCCGGACTAACGTTGTTATCAGCAGAACTACCATGGTGTTATTTTTGTGCAGAAATAAAAGTTCTCAGAATGGAACGAAACTTTGCGAGGATTTTTTATATCAATAATAAGAATTTTTGGAGTCAAGACCTGCCGGAGAGGGGCACCTGGGTGGGCACAATCCACCAGGGCACGCCCCCCCTCTCCTGGCGCGCCCAGGTGGGTTGTACCCACCTGGTGGCCCCGCAGACGACCCCCCTGATATTTCCAGAAAAAAATCAGGGAGAAAGAATTATCGCGATCCACGAGACGGAGCCGCCGCCAAGACCTGTTCTTCCTTGGGAGGGTAGATCTGGAGTCCGTTTGGGCCTCCGGAGAGGGGGGTCTTTGTTCTTTGTCATCACCAACCCATCTCCACTGCCAATTCCATGATGCTCCCCACCGGGAGTGAGTAATTCCTTCGTAGGCTCGCTGGTCGGTGAGGAGTTGGATGAGATTCATCATGTAATCGAGTTAGTTTTGGTAGGACCTGATCCCTAGTATCCACTATGTTCTTAGATTGATGTTGCTATGACTTTGCCATGCTTAATGCTTGTCACTTTGGGCCCGGGTGCCATGAACTTAGATCTGAACCGTTTATGAATTCATCATTATATCCATGTTTTAGATCCAATCTTGCAAGTTATAGTCACCTACTACGTGTTATGATCCGACAACCCCGGAGTGACAACAACCGGGCCCACTCTCGATGATGACCGTAGTTTGAGGAGTTCATGTATTCACTATGTGTTAATGCTTTGTTCCGGTTCTCTATTAAAAGGAGGCCTTAATATCCCTTAGTTTCCAATATGGACTCCGCTGCCATGGGAGGGTAGGACAAAAGATGTCATGCAAGTTCTTTTAATAAAGCACGTATGACTATTTACGGAATACATGCCTACATTATATCGATGAACTGGAGCTAGTGCCGTATCGCCCTAGGTTATGACTGTCACATGATGAATATCATCCAACAAGTCACTGATCCAATGCCTACGAATTTATCTTATATTGTTCTTGCTAAGTTACTACTACTATCATCACTGTTACACTTGCTACAAAATTACTGCTATCACTGTTACTGTTACCGTTGCTGCTGTCACTACTATCAAAACTATCAAACTACTTTGCTACTGATTACTTGCTGCAGATAATTAATCTCCAGGTGTGGTTGAATTGACAACTCAGCTGCTAATACCTTCAAACATTCTTTGGCTCCCCTTGTGTCGAATCTATAATTTGGGTTGAATACTCTACCCTCGAAAACTGTTGCGATCCCCTATACTTGGGGGTTATCACCGGGTTCGATGGCGAACCCCGGCGGGAGGAACGGCATCGGGTTCAGGGGTAGTTCACCATTGTGAGAGTGCTAGGTGGAGGTGGGGGTTGCTCAGAGGGCTGTAATGGTGACGGGACTGGACTGGGCGTCGTCGTCTGGGGAATTGGTGTGGGAGATGGAGCGTGAGGGGTAGGATTGGAAAGATTAGTTGCCTTGGGAATCCATTTCTATCTTTGTGCAAAAAATCGCCTGTGGCAAGATCTGGCCACGTGCCCATAGAAGGCATAGATGGTGCATCGGACGGTGGCTGTGGGCTTCCGCTTTTTGTGGCCCTTAGGAATGGAAGGCGCAGGGGATCGGGGCGTGATAATTTGATTGTGGTTCAACAAATCGTTCTTAGAATTGACGGGCACTTTCCAAAATTTGGGCAATTCCTTGCCTTGTGGTCTGGCCCTGAACATTTAAGACAAATAAGCTGAGCTTGGCAGGCAATTTTGTTATGGCCCCATTGCAGGCAGCATGGGCAAAGAACGGCCCAAATAGTAGATAAGTTAACAATTTCTTCGAGAGGGTAATGGGCCTAGGCCAAATCAGCTTTGTGCCCGGCTTTGAGCATGGGCGGCCAAGAGGTATGGGGGAGCATAACAGAGAGCCGATTTCAAATAACATTGCAGTAGTGATGGATAAGGAACATTTAACGGGCATTTAAACTCCCTATTAATGTGATTGGGCAATTGTTGCTCCTCCAACTCCGCCTCTGACATGAATAGCTCCATCAAAGCGATACGATCAATGTTGTCGGAGGAGGAATTATGGGATTCCGGAGAAATTGAATCCTTGGAAATTGGAGAAAAAGATCCAAATTGAATTTGAACCTCACTGTGGGATTTCGATATGATTGTCTTCGAGATCGATGAGGATGAAGAAGCCTCATGAGCATTGTTATCCGAGAAAGCCATACAAGAAATGGGAACCATACAACCCTTATTGCAATCCATGGCCAGAGAGGGTATTGTTTGCTTGCTAGAGCGTAAGAAACCCAAATTAGACTTGATAGCCAATGGCCGACGAGCCGCAATATCTGTTAATTCTGTGTCTGCATGCCAACCAGAGACAGGTATTGGGGCTTTGGAGAATCTCCCTTTGAACAAGTGATAATAACAAACAAAGTCTGTCCAAATACGATCTTTGAGCTTATATATGAAGTGCCCCACTTTGTTGTTAGCCACAGAAAACCGAAAAGAACGGGAACTGATTTGCACCACATTGAAACCCGAGCAAATACCACCAATGCAACATTGTAGGGCAATTCCAATAGAATCCACTGAGAGGGGAAAAGAAGCCGAAGAGAAGGAGACCACCAAAAAGAACTCCTTGGTGTCTCTAGAAGGTGAGAAATGGACTGTCGAACCAAACCTTCGCCTCACCTGATCAGCTAGGGCAATGCCCGGTGCAAAATCCCAATGTAGTAAGCCCTCCATGAGGAGCAGGAGTTAGAGATCGCCATGGAGGTGCAGTGGAGGAGAGGGAGGGGAGGAAAGGGGAGGGGGAGAGGAGAGAGCCATCATGTGCCTTTTTATGGTGGGTTTAGGTTGCTTCAATCTCACTATGTGGAAAAAAATTGAGTCACTTTGGCTATTATGACTGCAAGCCTTCTCCAACAACATATGATGCTAGCGTGCTGCTTCGAAAGAACCGAAGAATTGCTAGAGATCAATTGAAGTATTCTTATATTATTGGCTCACTTATGTATTTAGCCAGCACTACGAGACCTGACATCTCTTCTGCTGTTAGCGAACTGTGCCGGTTTGTCTCAAAATTAGGAGATGTTCGTTTGGAAAGCTCTAGAGAGAGTTATGCATTATTTTAAAAGCATTGCGAGTTATGGAATTCACTACACTGGGTACCCAAAGGTACTTGCAGGGTATAGTGACTCAAACTGGATCTCTGATGCTAATGAGATAAAGACCACGAGCGGATATGTGTTCACTCATGGAGGTGGTGCCGTTTCTTGGAAGTCTTGCAAGTAGACCATCCTAACAAGGTCAACAATGAAAGCAGAACTCACAGCACTAGATACATATATGGTTGAAGCAGATTGGCTTCATCAGCTCTTGAATGACTTGCCAGTTGTTGAGAAACCTGTACCGGGTATCCTTATGACCTATGACAATCAAACTATGATCGCAAAAGTGAGAGCTTAAAGGATAACATTAAGTCATCAAGACATGTTCAGTGAAGGTTAAAGTCTGTCAGGAAAATGAGAAACTCCAAAGTTATTGCATTGGA
Source organism: Aegilops tauschii subsp. strangulata (assembly GCF_002575655.3). Classification (NCBI taxonomy): domain Eukaryota; kingdom Viridiplantae; phylum Streptophyta; class Magnoliopsida; order Poales; family Poaceae; genus Aegilops; species Aegilops tauschii. Next base: position 372,002,223 of record NC_053036.3, read on the forward strand.
TTATATCCAAACGTCTAAAAATCAGACAGATCCTTTTACTAAGGGTCTGTCATGCAATGTGATAGATAATGCATCGAAGGATATGGGTATGAGACCCACAATATGAGTTGTTCATAGTGGTAACCTACTCTATGTGATCGGAGATCCGGTGAATTAGAATTGGAAGACAAGTTGTTGGCCAACTGAGAGGAGAGTATCCTTACTATTAACAATACCAGTCCATGAAGATGCAATACTCTCCAAATCTGCATGGTAGGTTGATGTATATCTTAATGTGTTCTAAGTGGCTTATATAAGTAGAGATGTTGTCCTACAAAACATCTCTTGAAGAACACACCTATATGAGTCTGATTATTAAACGTAGCAATCTATGAGAGTAGAGTGCTCTCTAGTAAACTCATGAAAGGCCTCGGAGCATGACGCATAAGCTCCACCTGCGGGGAAGTCGCACAGTATCCTACTATTGGTCAAGACTTTGTGTGAATCTAGGTTCGTAGAAAACTTGCAGTTCAAGCCCTAGTCCGTTGTTCAATTTGCTTACAACTATAGCATAGATTTCTAGGTGGAAGTTCAACTTAACAGTCTCCACTGCAGTACAGTATATAAAATAGTTTTTTGGAACCAAGGGCAAATTTTGTGTGCCTCTAGGATCTGGTGGGGGATTGCTGGAATTTGATCTATATTGGGCCAGCCCAATAATCATTTTCATAATTCCTAATAAATCCTAGAGGCCCACTCAACCCATTCATGCAAGGCAAGATGTGGGCCTAAAGTTTAGTCTCATATTTCTCACCTAGTACAAGTTGGACCTCCTTATAAGGAAGGTTGTTTCCCCACATGTACGAGCATGAGAACAAGAGAGACATTCACACGCGCTCCTCCTCCTCCGCCCGCCGCTCTGTGGGTTACGGGCATGAGCCGAGCCATTGTCTAAATTTTTGCCATGCACGACTGGTATACGAAAGGTAACATGGGAGCTGATAAGTTTTTGCTATAGTGGAGATTGAATACGAACGCTGCACCCTTCAGTTGTCGCCTGTTCGTTTCGTCTCCCTCTTTTGCTTCACCTCCTGTCACTATCTGTTCACCTCCTTCTCATGTGCCTATAAAAGAGAGGTCATTCCTCTCAAGAGAGACACACCAGAACATCATCTTCCTCACGCCACCGAGTTCCAAGCTCTGAGCTGCTGCAAGTACTTCCCCATCCCAGCTTGCGGCGTGCACCGCAGGTCGGGATAGTAGGCCTTCGAAATCCCACCGCTTCGTGTCCAGTCAAGAGAAAGGTGATAAGGTTTTTGGGGAGTGCTCTGCGTGACTACTAACCACTTCATCACAGACGCTACGGATGCCGACGACCACTTCCCCAATGACAAATTCTTCCCTGGCGTTGACAACCTCTTCGACGACATGGGTGACAATGTCAACGCCAATCCTAATGCTACTGTCGCAACTCAATATGTGTTTGTGTTCTTTTTATTCGAGATCCTGCCACAGTTTCTTGTTCTAGCTTCTATCCTAGATATGTTCCGTTTAGATTCACTATTTCAGATGCTATTTGCATAATCTCTATCAGATTGCATGACTTTTCTTATCTCTGCTATAATAGTCATATTTTATCAACTATTTATGTTAATAAAATCATATGGTAAATTGCTCATATTTCCAACATGTACTACCATGAAATAGAACATAACCTGTTGGCAATGAACGTAAATCACCATCCAGCAGGTCTTAGGATCCAATTTTAGCCAGCGCAATCTTTTCCTTTTTGGTGTTATGCATACTTAAAACTAAAGAAACTTGTGACGTGCAGAACAAAGTAATTGAACTTGCACCGACGATGCGGGAGTACCCGTGGGATAGGAAGTAGACATGGTTCTAGACGGGTTAAACTTTATACATTTGAATGTTATTTTTTTTGAATTCAAAATCCAGGCCAAAAAATGTGGATTTTTCAAGATTTTCTGGAAAAACGGATTTTACGGCCCCATCCAAAAAAAGGACGAGAAAAAAATCCTAATCGACAGTCATTACATGTCCTGTCCCATGCCAAGCCAAGGCATACGGACCAAGAGGCAACTACCTTAGAATGCAGTATAATAAGGAACGTCTCCTTCCCCACAGCTAGAGGCTTCCCTTGCGATGCAAACACTTCACCAAACCGCCACATTCTTTGGATGGGTGAAATAAGCTTTGTCGCCCCATTTCTACCCGTCGCAGCAGCTCACCATGGCCGATGCCACAACCTGCTTACTTCGGTTCTTTGTGGACATTGCACAAAATAGTGGGCCAACGTATTAAACCTCAATAATGTAGCATACGAAGCCAATCTGTTGGTGCGACAACTTTGGGCATTTATGGGGGTCTTGCAATCATTGGAGGTAATTCGATTGTTGTAGAGGTTTCTTGTGTTTTTTTAATGTAAGATGGGGCATGCAATATCTTATTTACATTCATGAATTTGATGCATTGAGTGAATTTGTAAAGGGAGTAACCGATGTGTAGTGCAAAAGGTGTTCGCCGCATTTGCCACTTGGCTTCAGGTTCGATCCCACGGATAAGGAGCTAATGAAACACCTCAAGGCCAAAGTTAGGGACAACGGGGCAAGATCTCACCCTCTGATTGATCATTCCATAGCCACCATAGCCGTCAAAGAAGGGATATGATACACCCATCCTCGAAACCTTCTAGGTCCCGCGTGAATAAAAATTGCTTACTTTCTACATGCGCGATAGTTCTCACTCTAACTCTTAATTCAAACTCTCCTTGGTATACTTATATAGCTTCAACTCTATTTCTGCTATAGTAGACCTACAAAATGTGAATTTTACCTAGTTACACACAAAAGGATAGTAATGGTTTTGATATTTCTGGTTAACTGGGTGTCACAAGACGGTTAAAATTATTCCTACCAGATAATTTTTAACTTGTAGCCACAAATGTCAGCTAGAGTACATGTCAATTCTAGAAGTGGATAGATGATATAATAAGTAAACATAGTAGGTGGAACAATGGGAAATCCAAATCGCCGTCGCACAAAATATTACAAAAGATATCAGCTGCCTTCAAACCTTTCAAATTTCTTATTTAGATGTTACATACTGATAAGACTAAAGTTGCAAATGTAAGTTGGTTCCTAATTTGTGCACAACTAGCAACATCAACAAAACATAGCTAAGCCTCACGAGCCATATCTTCCTTGATTAAAAGAACCACATTACATTATCATATCTCATGTTATCACTATCCTTTTTTTGAAGATCGTGTACTATCTAGAGAGTGCTAAATCTCTAAAATCTAGCTTAATTCTTGCCTCGCCCAAAGGAACCACGTTATCCTTGAGCTTAAATGACTGTGTAAATATAGCCATACAAGGATGGATTAGATAGGATGCAACATTTTTTCTTCGAATAGGATGATTACCTTCGGCCTCTACAAAGATGCAACATTATTAAGTGGTAGATATCTTAGTTGAACAACTTATTCTCTTAAAGAGATATATTCGCATCAGGTACAACTAATGCATGTGAATAGTATACGGATTATTCTGAGGTTACATGTACAAGGAACACACATGTAGTTCTCAAGTACTACGAGGCCTGGATCTCGGGAAAGGGGTACCGACAGGGTTTCAGAGAGCATCAAATCTGAAAATGGATATGGAATATACCAACGAAATGATTAGAATAACATGCAAATAAGACACCAATTAAAATACAAAGAAAAAGGAAGTAGAATAGAATGTAGTGTTTCGGTGCCTAGGCCCATCTGCACCAGGTCAGAAAAAAATCACAAACAATTAAAAAAATCCATTTTTTGCATGGTAGAAAACTTATTGCGTGAACTCTGATCAAATTTTCAGGTCTTTTCGACATCTGAGTAGCTCTCAGTAAAAAAGACAAGTCGGGCCAGAACAATGCATGAATAGTAAACTTTTTTACACATCCCGAATTTGTCTTTGTTGCCGAGAGCTACTCAGATGTCTAAATGATTTGAAAATTAGAGCGGATCTCATGCATCAAATTATCTACCATGCAAAAAGAATTGAATTTTTCTAGTATTTATTTTGACTTTTTTCTTCAATGCGGGTGCAGCTGAGCCTGGGCTCAGAAGTGGATTATTCGTTATATTGTTTCACTAAGAACATGTGTGTTAACCTCGCGTCGCAGCGAACAGGTCAGACAATTAAGGTCACAACCATGGAGAGTCAAAACAATAAAATGTAGAAGTTACTAACCATTTTTTTTGAGAGAATCAATCATCGTGTCGCATATGTCATGAGCACCATGTACACACAAATCAAGATAATATGCCCTTCGTCTTATAATATAAGACGTTTCTTGCAAAAACATCTTGTATTGTTGGACGGAGGGGGTAGTTGGTAAGCCAATATTATGGGATCAGAGGAACAATACACATTTATTGCCCGGTTGAGCTGATCAAACAAACATATTCGAGAAAATGAAGAAGAAGAAAGAAAATTAATTTGAATGTCATATTCAGCTTTGTGTAGCATTTCCATATTAGCATCACCACAAGTACGTCATGTAAAAGCAATGCTATTTATAGTCTAGCACGCTAGTGAACTCCATGTTACTAGAAGAGTTAAGAGTGTATCCTTGTGAAGACCAAACAAACTGAAAACAGGAGCCAAGCAACAATTTTACTCAATGTTGCAACCTAATTCTACAAATCGGTGTGGCTCAGCTTGAGCGGAGGTGCAGGCATGGAATTGAAGATATTGCGGCTAGAGGAAGAAATCGTGGTGACAGGATTGTTCTAACTTGCACCTAGGAAGACATGGTCAAAATGAAGATAGGGCGGACGCGTGAGCAAGGCTTGTAGTGGGCACGGCTGCTCAAGGTCAAGATAGGGAAGGGAACACCATGACTAGGGTTGGGGCGACGGTGCACCGGAGTAAGGTATGGCCATGTCACTAGAAAATGAATAGGAGAGGTCAAGAAGAGAGAAGCAAAAGGAGAGAGCCAAGAGGGGGAGGTGTTAACGAGCTTCACGAGGATGAATTCGGCGAAACTGGCCCGCAAAAAAACCAGAGGCCACGGAATTTTCTATAGGAAAATTAGTGATAGGACGGCCAGGAAAACCCCAAACGAATGATTAGACAGCCAAAATTGACGGGGGCGTGAGAGGCCTTAGAAATGGTTTAGTTGTATTGTCCTAACTTTTCATAAGAGTTTTTTATTAGAGCAACTGCAGCTCCCTTAAAAACTTACTCCCCTAAATTTTTATAAAAGTTTTCTATGGAGTGACCGTAAAATTTAGGTGAAGTTGTCCGATTGCTACTTTTGCCAGTTCCGTAAACTTCTTTCCCTAAATCGGGTTTTATTATATTTTTAATTAAACAAAAATGATAATGCCCTAGTACCTGTCAGTCAGCACGCGTGACGACCGCCGGTGAGGGGAGGCGCGAGGTGGTCCGGTGACCGATGACGTGGGGCGGCATCGTTGTCGGCGTTCTCGGAACCAGGGTACCCAGACTTGCCTGCCTGCGGTCCATGGCGTGGCTCCATCAACGGCCTAGTAGGGCTGTAAGGGCATATTTATCCCTTAGTTGTTTTGGTGATTGATGACAATGCTTTTGCGAACTAATCATGTGCATTGAGTATTTCAGATATTTCATCACTAGGCACAAGACGATTTGGTGCCCCTCGAAGACTATTGAAGACGGCGTTTCTCTACGTTTCTTTTCGGTCGATTTGAGTCGTAGGAAAGCCGTACTATTAAGAGGGGGTCCGCTTTGGAAAGGTTTGGGTGGTATCATCACGTACACGTCTACTCCATTTGCACCACCTTTCCTTCGGCTCTTTGGAGCATCCTCCGTCTTTTCTTGTCTATGCAAAATGTCGTGTTTGCTGAACTGGGGAATGCGGTAGTACCGGGCTCTGGCGCGGTAGTACCGCAAGTGCCCACGGTAGTACCGCTTCCTTGGAGCGGTAGTACTGTGGCCTCAGGCCAGGCGCTGTTGCTATCGCGGTAGTAGGGGCGGATGTAATTTTTTACATCCGCGCCCTACGCGGTAGTACCGTGCGCTCTGGCCAGGCTCAGCAGCATGTGCGGCAGTAGGGGCAGATGTAATTTTTTACATCCGCACCCCGTGCGGTAGTACCGCTCCTAGCTTACGGTACTACCGTGTCGGATTTTTTCATAGATCCCAACATAGCGGAAGTTGCCACGGATGTATTTTTGTATGTCCGTGCCATCCCAAAATCTGGAATATCCCTGCCTTGCGGTAGTACCGCAAGGGTGAGCGGTAGTACTGCGCCAGCGGTTCTACCGCCCTCTTTTCATTGCATCTGGGCTGTTATGGTTTCTGCTGCATGGGCGGTAGTACCGCGGGGCCCTGCGGTAGTACCATGCGCTCTGGCCAGGCTCAGCGGCATGTGCGGCAGTAGGGGCGGATGTAATTTTTTACATCCGCACCCCGTGCGGTAGTACCGCTCCTGGCTTACGGTACTACCATGTCAGATTTTTGCATAGATCCCAACACAACGGAAGTTGCCACGTATGTATTTTTGTATGTTCGTGCCTTTCCAAAATTTGGAATATCCCTACCTTGCGGTAGTACCGCAAGGGTGAGCGGTAGTACCGCGCCAGCGGTTCTACCGCCCTCTGCTTCATTGCATCTGGGCTGTTCTGGTTTCTGCTGCATGGGCGGTAGTACCGCGGGGCCCTGCGGTAGTACCGTGTGCCCTTGCGGTAGTATCACGTCACCGGCGCGGTAGTACCGTGCTACGCAGGCTGAGTTGGTGAATAACGGTTGGATTTGTTCCTCCACTATATAAGGGGTGTCTTATTCTCCGAGTTGACTACCTCTTCCATCTCTAAGCTCCATTGTTGCTCCAAGCTCCATTTTCACTCGATCTCTCTCCCTAGCCAATCAAACTTGTTGATTTTCTAGGGATTGGTTGAGAAGGCCCCGATCTACACTTCCACCAAGAGAAATTTGATTCCCCCCACTAATCCCTTGCGGATCTTGTTACTCATGGGTGTTTGAGCACCCTAGACGGTTGAGGTCACCGCGGAGCCATATTCCATTGCGGTGAAGCTTCGTGGTGTCGTTGGGAGCCTCCAATTAAGTTGTGGAGATTGCCCCAACCTTGTTTGTAAAGGTCCGGTCGCCGCCTCCAAGGGCACCAATAGTGGAATCACGGCATATCGCATTGTGTGAGGGCGTGAGGAGAATACGGTGGTCCTAGTGGCTTCTTGGGGAGCATTGTTCCTCCACACCACTCCAACGGAGACGTACTTCCCCTCAAAAGGAAGGAACTTCGGTAACACATCCTCGTCTTCACCGGCTCCACTCTTGATTATCTCGTGCCTTTACTTGTGCAAGCTTATTTGTGTTATATCCCTTGCTTGCTTGTGTGCTTGTTGTTGTTGCATCATATAGGTTGCTCACCTAGTTGCATACTCTAGACAACCTACTTTGATGCAAAGTTCAATTTGGTAAAGAAAAGCTAAAAATTGTTAATTGCCTATTCACCCCCCCTCTAGTCAACTATATCAATCCTTTCAATTGGTATCAGAGCCTCATCTCTTTATTAAGGACTTTGTCGTCCGAAGAGTATGGTTGACACCGTAGACGGTGGTGAGGAGCACTCCGGTGTGAATCCAATCTTGTCTACGGCCAATGGGGGAACCGCGGTCTCTCATGAGGAATTCAATGTGGCTTTGGACACATTGAAAACCTCCATGACAACCGAGGTTGAAAGCATGATTAATAAATTGTTAGAAGGGCTTAAACTATCTACCGCGCCGATGAAAGTGGGTGATCCCACTAACAAGGTGACGGATGCTAACTCCGACAAGGGGGAAGCTACTAGTGAAAAGGCCCCTTCTTCTAGTGGTAAAAATGGCAACGGCATCTTTGCCCATGTGGAACCTCTACTTACTTATGGTGGACCGATTCCTTGCACTCATTTGAATCATGCCGGTCCTCCCCCTAAGATTGTGAAAAATGAGGACTTTGATTCTTGGGTTTATCGTTTTAAGCGTCATTTGAACCATGTTAATACTAACCTTTGGAGAATCATTGAAGAAGGTTTTTATCCGCATGACCGAAGCAACTTCACCTCTAGAGAAGCCACGGATAATTAATTCAATGAGAATGCTCTCTTCATCATCCAAGATGCAATTCCTCCTAAAGATCTTGCTCATCTCCGACCCTTCACCGTGGCCAAGGATGCATGGCGGCATGTTGTTTCCCTCTACAGGGGAAGCGCAAGCATTCAACGCTCCAACTATGAAGTAGTGCAAGATGAAGCCGATCCCGATGAGTTTGAAATGAAAGAAGATGAAGAACCTCATGAGCTATATCGGAGGTTAACTACTCTCGCGGTCTCACTCCGAGATCATGGGATCAAGGATACGGATGACAATTGGATCAAGCGCAAATTCTTCAAGGCCATGATGCCTTACCACAAGGCCATGTCATCCGTCATTCGTCAAAGGCCGGACTTTCACGCTTTGTCCTCAAGTGAAGTGTTGGATGAGTTTGTGGCTATGAGTATCTTGGACAAGACCGCCGACAATGCGGTGTTACGTTCTCAAAGAGCAAAGAAGCCCAATCTTGCCTTGAAGGCCAAGGCTAGTGTGGAAGAAGAGGACGAAGAGGAAGAAGAGGAGAGCAACCCCGAAGATACAAAGTATGCTTATCATGAACACATGGCTCTTGCTTCAAGGCAATTTTGGAGCAAGAAGAACACAAGGCCCAACTTCAACAAGAACAACTCAAGTGGCGCGAAGGTCAAGCAACGAGTGAGGACTTGCTACAATTGTGGCAATGTGAGCCATTTTTTGTGGAATGTCCTTATGAGAAGAGGGAAGACAATGGTGGCAAGCTCATCCGAAAGGACAAGGCCAAGTCTTTCCCCAACAAGAGCAACTTCACCAAGAAGACTCCTCCCAAGGGGTTGGTGGCACAAGAAGAGTACCATGAGGATGATGATGATGATGATGATGATGACGGTGAGTCGGTTGCCATGGCCTTTGTCGCCATTGCGACAACTCCACGGGTGTCTCTCTTTGACTCACCCAATGAGAACATCACCGCCAAGTGCCTCATGGCTAAAGCCACCAACAAGGTAACCCCCAACATCAAAACTACAATCATTAATAATCCTTGTTTGATGGATTGCATTGATGAACATGAGGGGTCTAATGTGGAGGAGAATGAATTTGAAACTTTTATGAGAAAACTCAAGGGTAAATCCAAGAAGCACTTCGTTGCTCTCTTGGAACAACTTGGTGAAGCCAATGACATGATCGAGGCTCACGAAGATACCATCTCCAAGATGGAGGGGCGTAGTCGTGACTATGCCGATGAGATTTTGGATCTTTCCAATGCTCTTGAGGAAGAGTGAGGTCTTCGTTTGGCTCTTGAGGAGTCATACAACGATGACCACGCTAAATTAAAGAAAGATCTTGATCATGCACTGGTTGTATCTCGTGTGCTAAACTCCGAGAAGGCCAAGCTTGGGGTTGATCTTGCTAGACTCAAGGAGGAGTTTGATATACTTGACAAGGCTCACAAGGCCTTGAAAGGTGTTCATGCTAGCCTCAAGGAGTCTCATGATCAACTCCAAGTGAAGCTAACCAAGGAGAAAGCCACTTTTTCCCCACATGGTTTTAATTGATAATGCAAATGCTACTAACCCATGTTGTGAGCATGTGCATCTTGTTGAGGAGAATGCAAAGTTGAAGAAGCAACTTGAGAAAGGCCTTGTGTCGTGCATACAAGGTGAGAAGAACCTCAACAACCTTTTGAGCAATCAAAAGGAAGTTGTGGCCAAGGAAGGGATCGGGTTCGCACCCGTGTCCAAGACCAAGAAGAAGAATGACAAGACCAAATGACATCCTCCTCTCAAGCAAACTTTTGTGAAGGAGGGAGAGGGTGCTTCGAAGGAGAATAAGAACAATGCGAAGGGTGGTGGTGTCAAGAAGGGCAATGCCACCCCTTCCAACAAAGCCGGCGACTTTAACCCTTCTTATGTGTTGTGTCGTGCTAGTGATGGGCATGTTTATGCCAAATTTGTTGGTTCTCCTTATGAGTACATTGAGTGGTCTATTTGGGTTCCTAAGACCCTTGTTACTAACATCAAAGGGCCCATTACAAAATGGGTACCTAAAACCAAGCATTGATCTCTTGTAGGTGTTTGCTTCCGGTGGGGGATCATGGTTGCTCGATAGTGGAGCTACAAATCATATGACCGGAAGCAAGGACTTGGTGGTGGACGTTCACAAGATTCCATCTATGCCCACCAATGTCGAGTGGGGTGATGCCTCGTCCTCTAAGGTATTGGGACTTGGCAAGGTTGTCATTTCTCATGATCTCACGATCGAGAAGGTCATGCTTGTTGAGTCCCTTGCATACAATTTACTTTCCGTTCGTCAACTTGCACTCATGGGCTTTGCCACTTTCTTTGATATTGATACCGTGGCCCTCTTGTGGAGCAAGACTCTTAAAGTAGCCTTTGTTGGGCATGTCGAGAATGGTCTCTATGTGATTAACTTTTCGGAGCAACCCACTAAGACCGCGACATGCCTAATGGCTAAAGTTGACGTGGGATGGCTTTGGCATCGCCGTTTAGCCCATGTCAATATGAGATCTTTGCAAAGTCTTCTCAAGGGGGACCATGTCCGTGGACTAACGAACGTTAGTTTTGCTAAAGATCGTGCTTGCAGTGCTTGTATCGAAGGAAAGCTTCATGAGAAGGCTCACCCTCCCACGACTCTCATTTACTCGAAGAGGCCTTTGGAGCTCCTTCATTTGGATCTCTTTGGGCCTCCATCCTTTGATAGTCTTGGGGGTAGAAAGTATTGCTTGGTAATTGTGGATGACTATTCAAGATACACTTGGGTGTATTTCTTCAAGAGGAAGAGTGAGACCCAACAAACCGTCATTGACTTTGCAAATGAAGCCCAACGTCAACACAATGCAAAGATCTTGACAATAAGAAGTGACAACGGCACCGAGTTCAAAAACTACACCTTGGATGAGTTTCTTAGTGATGAGGGGATCAAGCATCAATATTCCGCACCATACACCCCTCAACAAAATGGTGTAGCGGAGAGAAAGAACTGGGCGTTGATGGATGCGGCAAGGACCATGATGGCGGAGTTCAAGTCTCCATACAACTTTTGGTCCGAAGCCATCAACACCGCGTGTCATGCATCAAATCGGCTCTATCTTCGCAAAGGCTTGAACAAGACCCCATATGAGATATTCACCGGTAACAAGCCCAACCTCAAGTACTTTCGGGTGTTTGGGTGTAAGTGTTTCATTCTCAAGAAAGGTGTTCGTTTGGCTAAATTTGAGGCTAGAGCTCAAGAGGGCATATTTGTTGATTATGCTACAAACTCTCATGCTTACCGTGTCCTCAATAAATCCACGGGACTTATTGAGGAGACGTGTAACGTGGAGTTTGATGAGAATAGTGGCTCCCAAGTGGAGCAAAGTGGCACTTGTGATGTAGGTGATGAAATTCCTCCCCAAGCCATAAGAAGAACGGGAGTTGGCTTTATCCTACCCATTGAGGAACCTCTTGTGGCCGAAGGAGAAGGACAATGCTCCACTCAAGTGGAGCCATCACCAACCCAAGGCCCACACGCTTCCGAAGAACAAAGTGAAGGCCCTCTACATCAAGAACAAGACCAAGGGCAAGATCAATCTCAAGACGGTGTTGAATCACCAAGTGATGCCCAAGGTCGAGTTCTCTCCTCCGAGCATGGTCAAGATCAAGAGCAAGCTCAAGATCAAGAACAAGCTCTTGACGGCGCTCAAGATGATCAAGTGACCGCTCCTCATCTCACCCCCGAGGAGGAATTGGAGCGTCGTGTATTGCATCCAAACTCTCCACCAAGGGTCATCTCATGAAGAATGTGTTTGGAAGCATTCAAAAGGGGGTAAGCACTCGTAGACAATTGGCAAACTATTGTGAACATCACACGTTTGTCTCTTGTGTTGAACCCCATAAGGTCTATGAGGCGCTCGAAGATCCGTATTGGCTCAATGCCATGCATGAAGAACTCAACAACTTTGAGTACAACAAGGTGTGGAGATTGGTGCCAAGGCCAACGGGGAACCACAATGTCATTGGAACCAAGTGGATATTCAAGAACAAGCAAGATGCTCATGGGACCATCATTTGCAACAAGGCAAGATTGGTAGCACAAGGCTACTCCCAAGTCGAGGGTATCGACTACGGTGAAACCTTTGCTCCTGTTGCTCGCCTTGAATCCATTCGCTTGTTGATTGCTTATGCTTCTCATCATAACTTTAAGTTGCAACAAATGGATGTGAAGAGTGCTTTTCTTAATGGTCCTATTAATGAGTTGGTGTATGTCAAGCAACTCCCAGGGTTCGAGGATCCCTACTTCCCCGATCATGTGTATCAACTCGATAAGGCACTCTATGGCCTTAAACAAGCCCCACGTGCGTGGTATGACCACCTTACCGAGTTGTTGCAAGATCGTGGTTTTGAAGTTGGGAAAATCGACCCCACTCTTTTTACTAAGAAGGTCAAAGGGGAGTTGTTTGTGTGCCAACTATATGTTGATGATATTATCTTTGGTTCCCCTAACAAAGCTTTCAATGAGGAATTTTCCGCTCTCATGACCTCAAAGTTCAAGATGTCTTCGATGGGAGAGTTGAAGTTCTTTCTCGGGTTCGAAGTCAAGCAAAGAAGAGAAGGAACCTTCATCAACCAAGCCAAATATACTCAAGACATGCTCAAGAGATTCAAGCTAAGTGATGTCAAGCCGTCCTCCACTCCAATGCCCGTCAAATGCCAACTTGACATAGATCCCAATGGTAAAGCGGTGGATCAAAAGGTATATCGCTCCATGATTGGCTCCTTGCTTTACCTTTGTGCATCTAGACCGGATATCATGTTGAGTGTGGGAATTTATGCACGGTTTCAAGCCGCACCTAAGGAAAGCCACTTTGTGGCAGTCAAGCGAATCCTTCGATATTTGGCTCATACCCCAAACTTTCGCTTATGGTACCCAAGAGGGGCAAACTTCAAGCTTGTAGGTTATTCGGACTCAAATCGGGCGGGAGACAAAGTGGATAGGAAGTCCACTTCCGGAGGGTACCAATTCCTTGGTTGCTCTTTGGTGAGTTAGTCTTCCAAGAAGCAAAGTTGTGTGTCTCTCTCGTCCACCGAAGCAGAGTATGTGGCCGCCGGTAGTTGTTGTGCACAACTTCTTTGGATGAGGCAAACTTTAAAGGATTACGGTGTCATTTGTGACAAAGTGCCTCTTTGGTGTGACAATGAAAGTGCCATCAAGATTTCTCTCAACCCGGTTCAACACTTCAAGATGAAGCATATTGAGATTCGGTATCACTTCATCCGGGATCACATTAGGCGAGGGGAGATCGAGCTCAACTACGTCAACACTCATGATAACCTTGCAGATATTTTCACGGAACCCTTGGATGAAGCAAGATTTCGCGAGTTAAGGCATGAGCTAAATATCATTGATTCGAGCAATGTTGCTTGAACCCTTGCACACCCCACCATACTCAACTTGTTATCTTGTTTAGGTGTAGGCATGGACATAGGGGGAGAGTTGTTCTCTCAATGAACTCTCCCTCCCCCCATTATGCATAAATTGATCAACTCTTTCACATTAGCCAGTGTTGATGGTACTTGTGCTTCAAAGACGAGTTTTGGTCATGGGCCCAAGGATAATTCTTTGCGGTGCCATACCAATTGACTCAAACATAGGTGGCTCCGGCCACCGCCCTCTCTTTGGAGAGGATGTGTTGCGTGTTTAGTCCTTGTTGTCTCGTGGGTTAGCTCTTTGGTGTGTCCGTTCGCTTGAAGGTTGCGTTGCAAAGACCTTTTTCTTCTCTTTTTCGAAACATGCATTTTCTTGGGTTCACGGTACTACCGTGGCTCTCCACGGTACTACCGTAGGAGCTGCGCACGGTACTACCGCACCCAGCACGGCAGTAATTTTTTACTGCCGCCTGGGGGAGCGGTACTACCGCCTTCGGTGCAGTACTTCCGCCCAGGCGGTACTACCGCGATGACACACGGTACTACCGGGAAGTCGAGAGCGCGTGGGGGTTAAGAGCGGGCAGGGGGAGTTCCAACTCCCCCATACCCATTCAACTCTTTCTCCCCGTGCCGTCTCTCTCTCTCTCTCCTACCCAAGAACGGCGCTGGAGACCCTCGTCGGATCTCCGTCTCCGGCTGCTCTCCTCGGATTCCGATCGGTGGGATCGTTCCCCACCACTTCCTCTTGCCATGGAACAAGGTTTCTCCCCAAATCCCTCTCTCTTTGGTTCGTTCTTTGGCTTCTAGGTTTTCAGGGAGATGCATGTTGTTCTTGAGATTTTAGGCCAAATCTTTGCAAGAGTAGGATGTAGGAGAGTAGTAATGCGTAGAGATTGTACTTGATATGTTGCCCCGTGGTAGATTTGATCAACCGTAGTACCGCTTCGTTGTCACGATTGTGCTCAGATCCGGTTGAGGATTCGGATCTGACACCGTGCGGTACTACCGCACCTCTGGTGCGGTACTACCGCTCGTACGGTACTACTGGTCGTACGGTACTACCGCTTCTCTGGAGTGGTACTACCGCGCAAGGCGCGGCACTAAAATTTTACTGCCGCTCCGAGACACAGTACTACCGTGCCACCCTGGCACGGTACTACCGTGGCTAGGAGCAGCACTAAAATTTTAGTACCGCGCACCCATGTGGTACTACCGTTGTTGTCAAATCTCCCAAGTGGCAATTACCAAGTGCGAGTTCTACTTGTTTCACCTGTTTTGCGGTGGCCTTTGCATTGATCCTTCTCGCTTCTCATGCGTGTTTTTGTGTTTTGTGTCTTAGGTGGTGGCTCCGGTGCCCCTGCTCGCCGTTCCAATCCCAGCCATGACACGGGCTCCAAGCGTCTGCACAACCAAGACGAAGCTCCAGAGGGCTCCAATGCCCCCAACACAGGACCAAGACCACCGCCACCAAGAACAAGGATCCCTCCATGGGCATGGATGAGATACCATTGGGTGAGTTTTTCACTCGAAGGAGGATCAACCCCTATGTGAATCCTCGTGCCAACTTCAGAGGGAATGATTTATTCTGGACCAAGCAGCAGAATCTCATTTATCTGGATGTGATCAAGGCCAAGCAGAACATATATGTGGACATGCACTGGATTGACATGAATCGCATGAGGGAGGATAAGCACCGTGCCTATTTTGGTGAGGCTTTGGACCTCGTGGAGCAGTTTGGCATTGAGAATATGATCTCTTTCCATCTGGATTTTGACCCTGAGATCGTGGCCCAGTTCTTTGCCTCGGTCCACTTTCACACTGATGAGGACCGGAAGATGACCTGGATGACCAATGGACAACCGATGACTGCTAAGTGGAAGGACTTCATGGATTTGCTCCACGTACCTGATGAGGGGCTCAGCACGCCCGTTGGTGTTCGCCCTCATGCCAACCCCGAGTCCGCTAGCAAGAACAAGCTGCAGCAATACCTTGTTGAGAAGAAGCTTGCCAATGACAAAACGACGTGGGTGCTGAACCCATTCCTGGACATCATGCACCCGATCTTCCGCAACTCCCTCTTTCCACCCATTGGGGACAAGGATAAAGTGCATGCCTATCTTGTGGATATGATGCTCATCTGTGAGGAGGCGCGTATCTCTCAGACTCAACCTCTGGACGTTTCTATATCATGTGGTGTGAGCTTTGGTTTGCGGTGTTCAACCGTAAGGTACCCATCTATGGACCTTATCTGTTTCTGTTGATCTCGGAGACTTGGGAGAAGCTCTATCCAGATGATAAGTTTCTTGCCCCTGACTGGACTCATCATTAGCCCATCAAGCTCCGTGTAAAGCCCAGTGGGCTAACACTACTACTCGTGCTGAGGCTGAGGCTGCTAGAATGGAAGTTGATGAGGATGAGATTGAGGAGGAGGACGCGGATGAGGACAGTTCTGTTGGGTATGCTCCTCCCTCTACTGAGCCCTCATGGGCTAAGAAGCTAAAGGCCAAGATGAAGGCCTTGTTCTGCATGCAGGCCAAGGGCCAGTACCAATCTCATGTTATTCAGAAGGAGAATCGCCGTCGCGACAAGAGGATCTTGAGGACGTTTGGTGAGGAGGCACCTAGCGGGTTAGAGAAGCACATCACTCTAGAAGCTGAATGGATGGCAAAACAACGCTACAAGTGGAATGATTCTGAGGAGGAGCCCACCCCCCCCCCCCCCCCCGCCGAGTTCGACGGAGAGCGTGCGGGTCATTACTCCGCTTGAGCCACCACTTGTGTTGTAGGTGTCCTCTCTGCCTTTTTGGCATCTCGATGCCAAAGGGGGAGAGAGTGTAGGATTTGCGAGTCGTGTGTCGTGTTTGTTTTTCGCTTGCTTTCGTTCCGTTGAACCTTGTTTGCTTTGGTTTGGTTTGCGCTTGTGAGGCCTCTCTATCATATGGTGTAAGACATATGCACTCTATCATACCTTATTGAGCTTATGCTATCTTGTGCTAGTTACATTATGCTCATATTTACTATCTTGCTTAGTGTTAGCCTTATTGTTGCAAGATATGCCTTGTCTATAAAATATAGGGGGAGTGTTGATCCTAGTATGTGTGCCGTGCAGTCCAAAGCACCTATCTAGCTAGCACACATCTAGGGGGAGCCCGTCTATATTTTAGAGATGTGGGGTTTGCTCATGTTCTTTGTTATCTCGCTTTGTGCAAATCCCGTATTGTCATCAATCCACCAAAAGGGGGAGATTTTAAGGGCATATTTATCCCTTAGTTGTTTTGGTGATTGATGACAATGCTTTTGCGAACTAATCGTGTGCATTGAGTATTTCAGACATTTCATCACTAGGCACAAGACGATTTGGTGCCCCTCGAAGACTATTGAAGACGGCGTTTCTCTACGTTTCTTTTCGGTGGATTTGAGTCGTAGGAAAGCCGTACTATTAAGAGGGGGTCCGCTTTGGAAAGGTTTGGGTGGTATCATCACGTACACGTCTACTCCATTTGCACCGCCTTTCCTTTGGCTCTTTGGAGCATCCTCCATCTTTTCTTGTCTATGCAAAATGTCGTGTTTGCTGAACTGGGGCATGCGGTAATACTGCTCCTAGGAGCGGTAGTACGGCCTCTGGCGCGGTAGTACCGCAAGTGCCCATGGTAGTACCGCTTCCTTGGAGCGGTAGTACTGTGGCCTCAGGCCAGGTGCTGTTGCTATCGCGGTAGTAGGGGCGGATGTAATATTTTACATCCGCGCCCTACGCGGTAGTACCGCGCCAGGGACGTGGTAGTACCGTGCGCTCTGGCCAGGCTCAGCAGCATGTGCGGCATTAGGGGCGGATGTAATTTTTTACATCCGCACCCCGCGCGGTAGTACCGCTCCTGGCTTACGGTACTACCGTGTCGGATTTTTGCATAGATCCCAACACAGCGGAAGTTGCCACGGATGTATTTTTGTATGTCCGTGCCTTCCCAAAATCTGGAATATCCCTGCCTTGTGGTAGTACCGCAAGGGTGAGCGGTTCTACCGCCCTCTGCTTCATTGCATCTGGGCTGTTCTGGTTTCTGCTGCATGGACGGTAGTACCGCGGGGCCCTGCGGTAGTACCGTGCGCTCTGGCCAGGCTCAGGAGCATGTGCGGCAGTAGGGGCGGATGTAATTTTTTACATCCGCACCCCGCGTGGTAGTACCGCTCCTGGCTTACGGTACTACCATGTCGGATTTTTGCACAGATCCCAGCACAGCGGAAGTTTCCACGGATGTATTTTTGTATGTCCGTGCCTTCCCAAAATCTGGAATATCCCTGCCTTGCGGTAGTACCGCAAGGGTGAGCGGTAGTACCGCGCCAGCGGTTCTATCGCCCTCTGCTTCATTGCATCTGGGTTGTTCTGGTTTCTGCTGCATGGGCAGTAGTACCGCAGGGCCCTGCGGTAGTACCGTGGTGCCCTTGCGGTAGTACCGCGTCCCCGGCGCGGTAGTACCGTGCTACGCAGGCTAAGTTGGTGAATAACGGTTGGATTTATTCCTCCACCATATAAGGGGTGTCTTCTTCTCCACCGCAGCGTCACAACTAGAAGCTTTGCAGGCGAAGACCACCTTTTGTTAGGATAAGATGTACGACTTGTCCCCTTTCAAACTGGCCACTGTGGGATCCCTTCCCGCCTACACTTTGGGGGAAGAGGACCGAGGCCACTATAAGTATAGGTTAGCCACCTCCATAGGGGGGATCCCCCGATCCGAAACCCCTCGACCCATTCCCCCACCGAAGCAGACCTCGTGAGGTTGTTCATCCCTTGTACTTGTTCATCGTCAGCCCCTCATGAGGCCAATCCACGACAAAGCAGGAGTAGGGTTTTACACCGCAAGGTGGCCCGAACCTGGGTGTCGAGTTCATCTTCTTCCTTGTTCATCGAGCTAGGCCGTGGGATGACGGGTTGGTTGGTTGGATAGGTTGAGCTCTTCGCACACGCCCAAGAGTTCGAACCTTTCTTGGGTCTGCGGAGCCCTGAATCCGACATTTGGTACGCCAGGTAGGGGCGTGTTGAAGCTTCTCTTCCACCGTTCCCTACGCCGCTGTTCCGTCGTTCCTATGGATGACGCTCGCCGTGTCCATGCTGAGCGCCGGGCCGCTCGTGTCGCCAAGACGGCACCCATGGCAACGGCGCTCCTCGCCGCTCTGCCTCCCCGGTGGCTAACGCCGCCACCGACACTGCTGCTCGCGAACAGCAGGGTTCGTCGCTACCACCGTTCCTGCGTCGCGACGGCCGCACTGCAACTCCATCACCTACTTCGGCCACGGCGTCGTCTTCTCATGCTCAACGCAGGCTGGCCAATGCGCAGGCTGCGCTGCTCATGGCGCATGAGCTTCTGTGCTATCGTCCGACCAACGACCTCTACGACTGGCTTGCCCGCATTGCCGAGCTCGTCAATGCTACCGGTGAGGCCCCGGCACCGTCCCGTTCGCCTCGTGCTCCGCCGGCCCTGGCGGGCGAATTGGCTCACGGCGCGCCTCCCTCTCCTCCTCTGCACGGCGTGGACCCCGAGCCCAAGCGTGAGGCACCCCAGCGTGACCCACCGCGTAGGGCGCCGGCGCGCGATGAAGAAAGCTGCCAGGTGGCGCAGCGGCCCCAAGGAGAGGCGCGCGTGCTTCCAGCGCCGACGCGTCAAGACCGCGTGCTGCCAGAGGCGGTGGCACGCGGGCGCCAAGACCAAGCTCCTCCCATGCAGCCGGTCCCTGTGAGTGCGACAGGCAAATAATATGATAAAGAGACCCGGGGGCCGTAGGTTTCACTAGTGGCTTCTCTCGAGAAAAATAGCAAACGGTGGGTAGACAAATTACTGTTGGGCAGTTGATAGAACTTCAAATAATCATGACGATATCCAGGCAATGATCATTATATAGGCATCACGTCCAAGATTAGTAGACCGACTCCTGCCTGCATCTACTACTATTACTCCACACATTGACCGCTATCCAGCATGCATCTAGTGTATTAAGTTCATGGAGAAACAGAGTAATGCAATAAGAACGATGACATGACGTAGACAAAATCTATCTATGTAGAGATAGACCCCATCGTTTTATCCTCAGTAGCAATGATACATACATGTCGGTTCCCCTTCTTTCACTGGGATCAAGCACCATAAGATCGAACCCACTACAAAGCACCTCTTCCCATTGCATGATAAATAGATCAAGTTGGCCAAACAAAATCCAAATATCAGAGAAAAAATACGAGGCTATAAGCAATCATGCATATCAAAAGAAACTCAAATAACTTTCATGAATATAAAAAGATATATCTGATCATAAACTCAAAGTTCATCGGATCCCAACAAACACACCACGAAAAGAGTTACATCATATGGATCTCCAAGAGACCATTGTATTGAGAATTCAGTGAGAGAGAGGAAGCCATTTAGCTACTAATTACGGACACGAAGGTCTACAATGAACTACTCACGCATCATCGGAGAGGCACCAATGGAAGTGGTGAACCCCTCCTTGATGGTGTCTAGATTGGATCTAGTGGTTCTGGACTCTGCGGTGGCTGGAATTGATTTTCGTCGACTCCCCTAGGGTTTCTGGAATATTGGGGTATTTATAGAGCAAAGAGGCGGTCCGGGGGGCACCCGAGGTGGGCAGAACCCACCAGGGCGCGCTTGGGCCTCCTGGCGCACCCTGGTGGGTTGTGCTCCCCTCGGCGCACCCCCCAGGTGCTGGCTTGGCCCATTGGGTGTCTTCTGGTCCATAAAAAATCTCCGTAAAGTTTCGTTGCATTTGGACTCCATTTGGTATTGATTTCCTGCGATGTAAAAAACATGCAGAAAACAACAACTGGCACTTGGCACTATGTCAATAGGTTAGTACAAAAAATGATATAAAATGATTATAAAACATCCAAGATTGATAATATAACAGCATGGAACAATAAAAAATTATAGATACGTTGGAGACGTATCAGCATCCCCAAGCTTAACTCCTGCTCGTCCTCGAGTAGGTAAGTGATAAAAACAGAATTTTTTATGTGGAATGCTGACGAACATGTCATCTCATATTCTTTTCATTATGGCATGGACATTTGGACTTTTATGTGATTCAAAGCAATAGTCTAGTTTTGACATGATAACTTAAATACTCAAGCATACCAACAAGCAACCATGTCTATCAAAATGTCAACGCTAAAATAAGTTATCCCTAGCCCATCATGCTCAATCATTGATCCATTCATGAAACACACTCGCATATTAACTACACCCAATGCTCAAGTATGATCATATTGCCTCCTAGTTGGTGCTTTTATAAGAGAAGATGGAGATCAAATCCGAAATAAAAATTGCATAAAGTAAAAGAAAGGCCCTTCGCAGAGGGAAGTAGGGATTTGTAGAGGTGCCACAGCTCAAAGCGAAAATTTTAGAGATAAAAACATTTTGGGAGGTGTGTTTTTTCCACCAACGAAAACGACTTTCCCAACACTTTCCATGCTAGATATATCATAGGCGGTTCCCAAACAGAAAATAAAGTTTATTCCTTTTTCCACCATACTTTCACTTTCCATGGCTAGCCGTATCCACGGTTGCCTTCCATACCAACACTTTCCAAGGAATTTATTATTTGACAACATAAAGTAAATACATTTTTCATTTCAGGACTAGGCATCCCTAATACCTTTGCCTTACTCTCGTGCAATGACAAGTGAATAAACACTCATCGTGAGAATAACACATCTAGCATGGAAAATATTGGCCACCCCTCACCGCTCCGCGAGCAGTACGAACACACAAAAGAGAAGTTTATTTTGAAAATTAGAGATGGCACATACAAATTTGCTTAGAACGGCAAAAGAATACCGCATATAGGTAGATATAGTGGACTCATGTGGCAAAACTGGTTTAAAGGATTTTGGATGCACAAGTAGTGATCATACTTTGTGCAAAATGAAGGCTAGCAAAAGATGGAGAAGCGACCAACCAAGAAACGAATAATCTCATAAGCGAGAGCATTAAGCATAATTAACACCGAATAATGCACCACAAGTAGGATATAATTTCATTGGATAATTATTGACTTGCGTGCTTGCATAGGGAATCACAAACCTTAACACCAATATTCTTACTAAAGCATAATTACTCATCAAGATGACTCACATATCACATCATCATGTCTCAAAACTAATACTAAGAATCATGTTTATTTTGTCCAATGATCTTCATGAAAGTTTTTATTATATCCTTCTTGGATATCTATCACTATAGAACTAATTTTCATATGTTGCTTTTGAAAAGCTTAAACAAATATAAGTGAAGATCATGAGCATAATATTTCTTTCTCTCGAATTAATTTAAGTGAAGCAAGAGAGAATTTCTTGAAAATTTTAATAACTCTCAAATAAATCTAAGTGAAGCAAGAGAGCATTTATTCAAAAATAACTAAGCACACCGTGCTCAAAAAGATATAAGTGAAGCACTAGAGCAAGTCCATAGCTCATAAAAATTTAAGTGAAGCATAGAGAGCAATTCTAACAAGTCATGACATAATTTTGGCTCTCTCAAATAGGTGTGTCCAGAAAGGAATCAAGACTTAAAACACAAAATAAAACAAGCAAAGACTCATATCATACAAGATGCTCCAAGCAAAACTCATAGTATGTGACTATTAAAAATATAGCTTCGAGTAAAATACCGATGGTCGTTAGAAGAAAGAGGGGATGCCACTCGGGGCATCCCCAAGCTTAGGTTCTTGCTCTCTTTTGGATAATAGCTTGGGATGCCGGGGCATCCCCAAGCTTAGGCTCTTCTTACTCCTTATTCCTTCATCCATCATAAGATAACCCAAAACTTGAAAACTTCAATCACACAAAACTCAACAAAACCTTCATCAGATCCGTTAGTATAAGAAAATAAATCACTACTATATGTACTGTTGGAACCTATTCATATTTTGTTCTTGCATTATATCTAATGTATTCCAACTTTTCTATGGAACCTCATCAAAGAAAACCATAGAGCCATCAAAACAAGCACACAACGCAAAGAAAACATAATCTATCAAAAACAGAACAGTCTGTAGTAATCTGAATTGTTCGAATACTTCTGTAACTCCAAAAATTCTGAAAAGTTAGGACGACCTGAGCAATTTGTATATTAATCTTCTGCAAAAAGAATTGGCATTTGATGACGCTCTGGGAAAAATAAGAATTGTTTTCATGGGCGCAAAAGTTTCTGTTTTTTCAGCAAGATCAAACAACTATCACCCAAGAAGATCCTAAAGGCTTTACTTGGCACAAACACGAATTAAAACACAAAAAACACAATCATAACAGTAGCATAATTGTGCAAACACTCAATAAAAGAAAGCAAAAAGCAAAAATAAATTCTATTCATTGGGTTGCCTCCCAACAAGCGCTATAGTTTTACGCCCTTTGCTAGGCATAAAGCAAAGATCTAAGTTTTGTCATCTTTGTTTCGAGATCCATAATATGCCCTCATGATTGATTCATAGGGTGGCCTAATTCTTGTTCTAGGGAAGTGTTCCATACCCTTCCTCAAAGGCAATTGGAACTTAATATTGCCTTCTTTCATATCAATCACGGCACCAATAGTGCGTAAAAACGGTCTACCAAGAATAATTGGACAAGACGGATTGCAATCAATGTCAAGAATAATAAAATCTATGGGCACATAATTCCTATTTTCAAGAATAAGAACATCATTAATTCTTCCCATAGGCTTTTTAATAGTGGAATTCGCCAAGTGCAAATTTAAAGATCATTCTTCAAGATCGGTAAGACCAAGCACATCACATCAAGATTTCAGAATTGTAGAAACACTAGCACCCAAGTCACACAAAGCAAAACACTCATAATTTTTAATCTTGACTTTGATAGTAGGTTCCCATTCATCATGCAATTTTCTAGCAATTGATACTTCTAATTCCAATTTTTCTTCAAAAGCTTTCATCATAGCATCAACAATATGTTTAGTAAAAGCTTTATTTTGTCCATAGGCATGGGGTGAATTTATCATGGATTGCAACAAAGAAATACAATCAATCAAAGAGCAACTATCATAAATAAAGTCTTTGTAATCCAAAAGAGTGGGCACATCACTACTTAAAGTCTTGACTTCTTCAAACACACTTTTATTAATTTTCTCAACAAGATTTTCACCCTCTGAATTATTGGGACGCCTTCTAACTAAAGTTGACTCTTCTCCAGTCCCTTTTTCATCAATA
This sequence comes from Aegilops tauschii subsp. strangulata, assembly GCF_002575655.3. Taxonomy (NCBI): domain Eukaryota; kingdom Viridiplantae; phylum Streptophyta; class Magnoliopsida; order Poales; family Poaceae; genus Aegilops; species Aegilops tauschii. Next base: position 372,025,973 of record NC_053036.3, read on the forward strand.
TTAACTTTACTAAACAAGGAATAAATAGAAGAGCACCAACCATTTTAAGATTTTCATCATTTTTATCTTCTAACGAGATTGGTTTAGCGGCCATTTGATTTGCTAAGGTAGCTTGTGCATCGGATATTTTTCCTAGCAAACTTTCAACAAAAGCATACTTAGATTGGATATTACAAACTTCTCTACAAATATCATCAAGTTGTTTTGTTATAGCATCAAGCACAACAGAGTGCTCCTTGGGTTCTTCAGTAAAATACTTATTATGCTCAAATTGCGTAGTCATATATTCCTTAGTACTTTTCTCAATTTCAAGCAAAATATTTGGGTAAGGGACATCATAATATTTTCTTTGAGGCGTCATGACTATGCAAACAAGAACACACACAAAAACAGATCCGGCAAGAAAATTGTGAACGGAAAAAGAGGGGCGAATAAAACGGCAAATTTTTGTGAAGTGGGGGAGAGGAAAGCGAGAGGAAAATGGCAAATAATGTAAATTGCGAGGAGATGAGATTTGTGATTAGGAACCTGGTATATGTTGAAGATCCTCCCTGGCAACTGCGCCAGAAATTCCTTTTGATGGCGGCTTGAAGCTACATTAGTATTTCCCCAAAGAGGAAGGGATGATGCAGCACATCAGCGGTAGGTATTTCCCTCAGTGATGAAACCAAGGTTATCGAACCAGTAGGAGAACCAAGCAACACAACATAAACGGCCCCTGCACACTAATAACAAATACTCGCAACTCGACGTGTTAAAGGGGTTGTCAATCCCTTTCGGGTAACGGCGCCAGAAATTGGCAAACGAACGTGAAATAAATTGTAGTAGATTGATAGATCGAACGCCAAATTAAATAAATAATAATAAAACACAGCAAGGTATTCTTGTATTTTTGGTTTACTAGATCTGAAAATAAAAGCAAAGGAAAAGTAGATCGCAAAGGCAAATAATATGAGAAAGAGACCCGGGGGCCGTAGGTTTCACTAGTGGCTTCTCTCGAGAAAAATAGCAAACGGTGGGTAGACAAATTACTGTTGGGCAATTAATAGAACTTCAAATAATCATGACGATATCTAGGAAATGATCATTACATAGACCGACTCCTGCCTGCATCTACTACTATTACTCCACACATCGACCGCTATCCAGCATGCATCTAGTGTATTAAGTTCATGGAGAAACGGAGTAATGCAATAAGAACGATGACATGATGTAGACAAAATCTATCTATGTAGAGATAGACCCCATCGTTTTATCCTTAGCAGCAACGATACATACGTGTCGGTTCCCCTTCTGTCACTGGGATCAAGCACCGTAAGATCGAACCCACTACAAAGCACCTCTTCCCATTGCAACATAAATAGATCAAGTTGGCCAAACAAAACCCAAATATCAGAGAAGAAATACGAGGCTATAAGCAATCATGCATATAAGAGATCAAAGAAACTCAAATAGCTTTCATGGATATAAAAAGATAGATCTGATCATAAACTCAAAGTTCATCGGATCCCAACAAACACACCGCAAAAAGAGTTACATCATATGGATTTCCAAGAGACCATTGTATTGAGAATTCAGCGAGAGAGAGGAAGCCATCTAGCTACTAACTAAGGACCCGAAGGTCTACAAAGAACTACTCACGCATCATCGGAGAGGCACCAATGGAAGTAGTGAACCCCTCCGTGATGGTGTCTAGATTGGATCTGGTGGTTCTGGACTCTGCGGCGGATGAAATTGATTTTCGTCGACTCCCCTAGGGTTTCTGGAATATTGGGGTATTTATAGAGCAAAGAGGCGGTCCGGGGGGCACCCGAGGTGGGCAGAACCCACCAGGGCGCGCTTGGGCCTCCTGGTGCGCCCTGGTGGGTTGTGCTCCCCTCGGAGCACCCCCAGGCGCTGCCTTGGCCCATTGGGTGTCTTCTGGTCCACAAAAAATCTCCGGAAAGTTTCGTTGCATTTGGACTCCGTTTGGTATTAATTTCCTGCAATGTAAAAAAAATGCAGAAAACCACATCTTGCATTTGGCACTATGTCAATAGGTTAGTACCAAAAAAATGATATAAAATGACTATAAAATGATTATAAAACATCCAAGATTGATAATATAACAGCGTGGAATAATCAAAAATTATAGATACGTTGGAGACATATCACTTGGCCGCTGTCCCGAGCGCAAACGACCGTGGCTACGTCCGCGGTGGAGGCCGCTAGGAAAACCGCGACCCCCGCCAGGACTGGCGCGATCAGCCTCGTGAGGACCGCTGGCAGGACCAGCCTCATGACGGCCCCTGGCGTGACCAGCCCCACGAGCACCGCCCCCAGGGCAATGTCGGCCTTCATCCATTGCTGTCGCCTCCAACGAGAAATGACGACAAACGCCAAGATGATGGGGCTGGGGGCTTCTAGGAGCCACACGTGATCGCCTGCATCCTGGGAGGTGCTCAGGCCCCCCGCCTCTCATCGCATCTTCAAGCAGTTTGCTCGCGAGGTGAACGCGCCCCTTCCCAAGCTTGAGGCGTCGCGTCCCCTCAGGTGGTCCAAGTACGCCATCACCTTCGACCCTACGGACCAGCTCAAGTGCTCAGCCGCCGCTGGCGCGCTCCTGATAACCCACAAGTGTAAGGGATTGTTTGTAGCCTTCTTCGATAAATAAGATTGTCGAACCCAGCGAGGAGCTAAAGGTAGAGCAAATATTCCCTCAGGTTCTATCGACCACCGGTACAACTGTACGCACACTTGACGTTTGCTTTACCTAAAACAAGTATGAAACTATTTTGCAAGAATAAAACTACGTGTACTTTGCGAGAATAAAACTATGAATAAATTGCAAGGTAATAAAAGTGGATAGCTTTTGTCAACAAGAAAGTCATTTGTCCCTAGGCAATCGATAACAAGTACCGGTAATCATTCTTGCAATTCTATATGAGGGTGAGGCATGAGCTAACATACTTTCTCTACTTGGATCATATGCACTTATGATTGGATCCCTAGCAAGCATCCACAACTACTAAAGATCATTATGGTCGTGAAACCCAACCATAGCATTAAGTATCAAGTCCTCTTTACTACCGTACGCCATAACCCACTTATCCGCGTTTAGGCTGTTGTGATCCCCCGCAACACTGACAATAAGCAAACCATGAACATATTGCAACACCCTACAGCGGGAGCCCCACATGTTTGCGCGAGACGGAGGGCACCGTAGGACAGCACCATAAATAAAATATACAATCATACCAACCAAGATCACGATTAACCCATAGCACAAAATGGATCTACTCAAACATCATAGGATAGCCAAATATCATTGGGCAATAATATATGGAGTTGAGCACCATGTTTAAGTAGAGATTACATCGGGGAGAAGGGGTATTACACTGCTTCATAGAGGGAGAGAAAGTTGGTGTTGACGGTAGAAAGATTGTTGATGTAGATCGTCGTCACGATCCTTGCCCCGACGGCACTCCGGCGCCACCAGGAGAGAAGAGAGAGCCCCTGAGGGAGTCCTGGACTAAGGGGTCCTCGGGCGTCCAGCCTGTTATCCATGGGCCGGACTAATGGGCTGTGAAGACATGAAGGCCGAAGACTGTACTCGTTTCCGAATTGGACTCTCCTTGGCGTGGAAGGCAAGCTTGGTGACCAATTATGAAGATTCCTTCTTATGTAACCGACTCTATGTAACCCTAGATTCCCCCGGTGTCTATATAAACCTGAGGGTGTAGTCCGAAAAGGATATACTCATTACCATAGTCATATAGGCTAGACTTCTAGGGTTTAGCCATTATGATCTCATGGTAGATCAACTCTTGTAATACTCATATTCATCAAGATCAATCAAGCAGGAAGTAGGGTATTACCTCCATAGAGAGGGCCCGAACCTGGGTAAACATCGTGTCCCCTGTCTCCTGTAACCATCGATCCTAGACGCACAGTTCGGGACCCCCTACCCGAGATCCGCCAGTTTTGACACCGACATTGGTGCTTTCATTGTGAGTTCCACTGTGCCGTCGACGAAAGGTTCGATGGCCCCTTCGATCGTCCATAGTGACGCTGTCCAAGGAGAAACCTTCCTCCCCGGACAGATTTTCGTATTCGGCGGCTTCGTACTGTGGGCCAACTCGCTTGTCCATCTGGAGCAGATCGATAGCTACGCCCCTGGCCACCAGGTCAGATTTGGAAGCTTGAACTACATTGCGGATATCCGTGGAGACTTGATCTTTAATGGATTTGAGACCGCGGCGATCGCTCCCCCTCGCTCCGATGAACATGACTTAAATCTGTCATCGGACCAGATTCAGGAGATGGTTCCTGTAACTGCTACGACCTTAGATCCGGAGCAGATTGCACCATCCGAAGCCACAGAGTCCGCAGTGTTGGATCCGCACACATACCCAACACCTGGGAATATTTGCGTCAACGGAATTCCGGACTCGTTTCCGGCTATAAATTCCGAACCGCGTACACCTGCAGACACCGAGCTGGATCGGTCATCGATCTTCGAGTTCAGCGCCGCAGACGTCTTCCAACACTCGCCCTTGGGCGATGTGCTAAATTCATTTAAAAACCTGTCCTTGGCAGGGGACTCACAGCTGAACTATGTCCGGTTCGAACTAGAAGCTGATGATGGGGAATTTTGCTTCCCACCTGCCACCCACTTCATAGCCACTGTCGATGACTTAACCGACGTGCTTGATTATGGCTCCGAAGACATCAACGGTATGGACGACGATGCCGACAAGGAGCAAGGCCAAGACCCGCCATTCACTGGACGTTGGACGGCCACCTCTTTGTACGATGTGTACATGGTTGACACACCTAAAAAAGCTAGCGACGATGACAAAGAAGACCCAGTTGCGAATAAAACTTCTGAGACACAGTCCAAGCGCCGGTGCCCTAAACGCTGTTCTAAGCCGCGTCGCTCAAAAGATGGTAACACTGGCACCAGAGAAAATAGTACTTCGGACGATGCCGAAAACAATGAAGACCCTGTTGGAGCAGCATCCGAACAGGAGGAACAAGACAACGGGCAAGTTAACCCTGATAAATAGGCCAGGCCCAATGACCCGGACGACGATAGTTATCGTCCACCCTCCGAGGATGAGGAGAGCCTCGGCAGCGAGGATTTCATCGTGCCTGAGGCACCCCTCGAGCAGGAGCGCTTCAAGCGCTAGCTAATAGCTACTGCCAGAAGCCTGAAGAAAAAGCAGCAACAGCTTCAAGCCGATCAAGACCTACTCATTGACAGATGGACTGATGTCCTGGCAGCCGAAGAATATGGCCTCAAGTGCCCAGCAAAGAGTTACCCGGAGCGCAGACCGCTACCTCAGTTCGACGGAGGCACCAGAGCCCATACCTCCCTCGCGCAATGTGGAACGACCAACACATGGTCGGGATAGTGCGACGGACCAACCACCCCGCGGTCGGGATAAAACGGCAACTCAGGCCGAACAACAGCCCGCCCCACCGCCTTGTAAAAACAGAGATAGAACAGCTCGGGACCATACATACGACCTTCGGCAGGACTTGGACAGCACAGCAGGACACACCAGATCAATCTACGGATTGCGAGGACGCTTCCCGACTTGGGATGACGGCTACCTATTCGGACGTGACAAACCTAGTGACGCCCGGGCCGATAACCGCAGACGGACTTCATCGGAGGTGTGCCGCGACGCGGCCCGATATAGAGGTGCCGCACACCCTCTCTGCTTCACAGATGAAGTACTGGATCATGAATTCCCCGAGGGGTTCAAGCCCGTCAATATTGAATCATACGACGGAACAACCGATCCCGCAGTATGGATCGAGGATTTTATTCTACACATTCATATGGCCCGAGGAGACGATCTCCACGCCATCAAATACCTCCCACTAAAACTAAAAGGGCCAGCTAGACACTGGTTAAATAGCCTGCCCGAAAATTCCATCGGCAGTTGGGAGGACTTGGAAGAAGCTTTTCTTGACAACTTCCAAGGTACTTATGTCTGGCCACCAGACGCCGATGACTTAAGTCATATAGTTCAACAACCTGGAGAATCAACCAGAAAATTCTGGACTAGGTTCCTAACCAAAAAGAACCAGATCGTTGACTGTCCGGATGCCGAAGCCCTAGCGGCCTTAAAACACAGCATCCGTGACGAATGGCTTGCCCGCCACCTCGGCCAAGAAAAGCCGAAATCCATGGCAGCCCTCACGGCACTTATGACCTGCTTTTGCGCGGGTGAGGACAGTTGGCTGGCTCATAGCAAAAACACAGCCAACGAGGCAGGCCCCTCCGAGGCCAAGAACAGCACCGGCAAGCTCCGGTGCAATAGACACAAACACCGAAGCAATGGCGATAACATCGATGACACTACAGTTAACGCCGGATTCAGTGGCTCCAAGTACGGCCAGCGGAAGAAGCCCTACAAAAGGAACAGTGAGGGACCATCCAGCTTGGACCGCATACTCGACCGTCCGTGCCAGATACATGCCACCCCAGACAAACAAGCCAATCATACCAACAGAGATTGTTGGGTTTTCAAATAGGCTGGCAAGTTAAATGCCGAGAACAAAGAAAAGGGATCACAAAGTGAGGACGAGGACGAAGAGTCCCGGCAGCCGAACACTGGGGGGCAGGAGAAATTTCCCCCTCAAGTCAAAATGGTGAACATGATATACGCTACACACATCCCCAAAAGGGAGGGCAAGCGAGCACTCAGGGACGTCTACGCGGTAGAGCCAGTCGCCCCAAAATTCAATCCATGGTCATCATTCCCAACCACCTTCGATCGTCGAGATCATCCAACTAGTATCCGCCATGGCGTTTCGGCCGCACTAGTCCTCGACCCAATCATCGACGGATTTCACCTAACACGAGTCCTAATGGACGGTGGTAGCAGCCTCAACCTGCTCTATCAGGATATAGTGCGGAAGATGGGCATTAATCCCTCACGAATCAAACCCACAAAGACTACCTTTAAAGGAGTCATACCAAGCGTAGAGGCCCGTTGTACGGGCTCAATCACGCTGGAGGTAGTCTTCGGTTCTCCGGACAACTTCCAAAGCGAAGAGTTAATCTTCGATATTGTCCCCTTCCGCAGCGGCTACCACGCACTGCTCGGACGAACCGCGTTCGCTAGATTCAACGCAGTGCCACACTACGCTTATCTCAAGCTCAAGATGCCCGGTCCACGCGGCGTTATAACAGTCAATGGGAACACTGAACGCTCCCTCCGAACAGAGGAGCACACAGCCGCCCTAGCAGCAGAGGTACAGAGCGGCCTTCTCAAGCAGAACCGTAATCCGGCTGCCGAGCCCCTGGACATCACTAAGAGAGTCCGGAGTACACTGCAACAGGACGGTTCGGCTTGTCAAGAGCTCGATTAGCAATTCGGCCTCCGTCACAGTCCCGATGAGGTAGCCGCATTCGCACCACGCGTACATAATTATGCACTCAAAATCCCATGGGCATCGACGGAGGCACAGCTAGCTTGTAGTTTGGCTACACCGATCCCGGACTCACTGCTATCTTTACTATTTCCTTTTTTCTTTCTTCCTTTTTTCTTTCAAGTATCTTTTATACAGGCCTCCTTTGATGGCTTGATTACCGGTCCTGTCAAAGGACAAGTATACCAGATTGGCGCAGAGCACAGGCATACATGGGAAGCCCTAGAGGACAATCCAACAACTACTCTACCTGTTTTTCAATACCCAAATGTAGCTCTCCTTTGGTTCTGGCATGTTAAATAGCCGGTTGCTTATCGCATTATTTGTATAAATGCGCTTTGACGCATTAACCCAACTATAATGGAAACAGTTTACGGCCCAAGTCAAGGGGCCCCAGATACTACCTTTGCTCTTTTTTTGTTTCCCTTTGCCATTAATTACTTATATTCTCGCACTCGTGCACTTTGGTACGTTTCATATTCGCCAGGGGCTCCCTATCGCCCCATAATACGGCAACAAAGTCCGAACACTTCTTATAGATAAGTTCGGCACCCCGAATTTAGCATTATATGCATTGGCTCCGAATCATGTCTTTGGTCAATAGTTGGGTTGCCCGGCTCCTGTGCTTGCTACCCTACGTTCCGCTACATCGGCTAGGGTAGTAAAGGGAGAACTACTGCGATTGTGCCCTGGTCTAAACCGGATGAGCACCTCAGTAGAGAAAGCCGAAAACTGACTGTCATGATGCGGCGAGAGCCGGTCAGCTGTTCGGAGGTCACAAATCGTTGGAGATTTTTTCCGCATTTCGCGAAGGATCGGTACTTCCCGATCAGACGCTAACAACACTGATTCGTATACCAGGGGCTGCGCCTATGTTTTATTATAAAACTCCTATGGCTAAGTGAGGGCGTTTAAGCCGCATAGTCTGATTGCCTGGTTCGTTGCGCTAAACAACTCCTTCAAGGACCATATAATTGGATCAAGATTGTTTAGATTCCATCCCGGACACCTCCGTACTACCTACGTGAGGGCAGAAGCCGATGACTGGCCAACCCTCAGATTCCATACAACACGGCCGCACAAGAGGAAACAATCAAAACATAACAAACATTATATTACAAACCAGATTTGTTTTCATCATACAAGGCAAAGACAAAAAACGAATGTCTTCATTCGAAAATAATGTCCTGCCCGCACTGCGCTGCTGCAAGTCGAGATCCCTCCAGGACATCCGCAAAATATCACTCGGGTGTGCGGTGCTCCTTGCCCTCCGGCTGCCCCTTGGCCACCTCGACGGCGTCCATCTTCGCCCACCACACCTTGCAACGAGCAAAGGCCATGCGGGCACCTTCGATGTAGACTGATCGCTTGACGATATCTAGCCGTGGACAAGCCTCCACCACCCGCTTCACGAGGCCAAAATAACTGCTAGGTATAGCTTCGGCTGGTCACAGCCGGATTATTAAATCCTTCATGGCCAGTTCGGCCACCCTGTGCAGCTTGACCAACTGTTTCAGTTGATCGGCAAAGGGCACCGGATGTTCTGGCACAGCATACTGCGACCAGAACAGCTTCTCCGTGGAATTCCCTTCTCCGGCTCGGAAGAACTCCGCAGCAGCGGACACGCTGCGTGGCAGATCCGCAAAAGCCCCTGGGCAACTCCGAATCCGGGTTAGTAAAAGCTACTTCTTCTCCGCATACTTGCTTTGCATGTTAAAAGCCTTACCCGTTGTGATCTTCTTGGCCTCCTGGATCTCCTGGAAAGCACCCCGGGCCTCATTCTGTGCAGCCCCCGCGCTCTGGTGAGCCTTAGTAAGTTCGGTCTCTTGAACCGACGCCTCGCGCTCCAAGGCTTCGCACTTCTTCACCGCATCCTGGAGCTCCTGCTGGACCTCGCTGACCCGGGCCTTGAGCTTCTTACGAGCGGCTTGCTGCTGGACAGCCTTCCGCTCGGCTTCGGCCAGGGCATTTTTTAGGGCCTCGATCTCGGTCGCCGCCCCTACACATATTATGACAATCCGGTCAATAACCACCACTAATTCTTTTCGAATACACAGCAAGTCGTTACTCACCTTGCTTCTCCTGGAGCCGAATCTTCACCTCGCCGAGCTCGTTCTCGGTCCACTCCAGCCTCTGCTTCAGTTCAGAGACTTCGGCAGCATGCGAGGTCGCGGCCAACAGCAACGCCTGCTTATTCATACATATTAAGTTAGTCTCCTACAACAAAGGATTGATCCTCCGTCCGGTCTTTCTTTCCGAACACCGGACAGTGTCTCAGGGGCTACTGTCTGCATGGGGTTTTTCTCTTTCTACGTCGCTTACCTCAAAACCTGTCAACAGGTTGTTGCAGGCCTCGTTTAGTCCGCTCTTGGCGTACTGAACCTTCTGGATCACCGTCCCCATAAGGACACGGTGCTCGTCCACGGCGCCTCGCAGCGCCTCCATCAGGTTATCCGGTGCCCCTGGTTGGACAGGGACAACCAGTGGAATTGGAGCACCCCCCCTCCTTCGAAGGAGGCTGCTCGCTTGATTCTGGAGCCGTATTGGTCTCCGGAATTGTATTCGGCCGAGGGCCGAACTGAATACGGCCCCCTTGCCAGTCTCCATGGGGATTCGCTCCCCTATGTGTTCGGCAGCGGAGGTCTCGCCTTGTGGCGCCTCCTGGACAGCGTCTTGGGCCCCTCCCCGGCTTGGAGCGGTCCTCCGAGACAACACTTCGGTGTCATCCTTGGCATCGGGGGAGTGAGCGGTCGGCAGTGACATGTTAGCCATTTCCGCAGTGAACCTCCACATGAGGATCGCTGGATGCTGTTGCGAGCTGGACTGCAACAACACAATTAACCACTTCAAAACCATAAAGAGGAAAGGCCGGATATGAGAGTATACGTGAGGCATGGTACTTACGATGCGGCCCAGGGCTTAGTGCGGGGGCGTCGTTCCGGACTGCTGTCAACGTCCCACGCGGTGTTGACCACTGGGGCACCCTTCCCCTTCTTGGGTGTTTCCGCCTCCAGATGTGCGGAAGCCGCCCTTTTCTTCTTTCCCCCTCAGGGGGAGGGTTCTTCTCCTCCTCCTCCTCCTCTTCCTCGTCGTCGTCCTCAGGGACGGAGGAATGGGCCTCTTCGTCTTCAAACGTCACGTCCGAAGTACCCTTGTGACGGGGGCCACTTTTGGCCCCCTGGACTTTTTCTTGGCCTTCTTCTCCGGCGCCTTATAAGGTGCCGGCACTAGCATCTTCGCCAGACGCGGGATGACCGGTTCTTCAGGTAGCGGAGCCAGACACTGGATCCGCTTCGCCCTCTCCATCCAGTCCTGAAAAAGCAATGATAAAAGCTCAGACATAATCCTCGAAACAAACAAGTAGGGGATACGTTAAAAATAACATACCTCGCTGGCGGGGTGTTTAATGTCATGCCCATGGTCTGAATCTGTGGCCGGCGGTTTCTCGTTGCCCTTAAAGAGCAACTTCCAGGCACCTTCGTGAGTGGTTTCGAAGAACCTCTCCAGGGTTTGGTGCTTCTTCGGATTAAACTCCCACAGAGGGCGACTTCTGCGCTAGCACGGGAGGATTCGGCGAACTAGCATCACCTGGATTACATCAACAAGCTTGACGTTCTTGGCTATCATACTTTGAACGCGCGCCTGCAGCGCTATCAGCTCATCAGCCGAACACCAGTTCGGACTCTTCTCGACCCAGGAGGTGAGCCGCATGGGAGCACCGGAGCGGAATTCGGCAGCTGCGGCCCAGGTGGTGCCGCGGGGTTCTGTGATGTAGAACCATTGTTTCTGCCACTCCTTTACCGTCTCCACGAAAGTGTGATACGTCTCCAACGTATCTATAATTTTTGATTGCTTCATGCTATATTATATTCTGTTTTGGATGATTAATGGGCTTTACTAAGCACTTTTATATGATTTTTGGGACTAACCTATTAACCCAGAGCCCAGTGCCAGCTCCTGTTTTTCCCCTTGTTTCAGTGTTTCGAAGAAAAGGAATATCAAATGGAGTCCAAACGGAATGAAACCTTCAGGAGAGTTATTTTTGGAAAGAAAGCAATCCGGGAGACTTGGAGTGCACGTCAGGGGATCAACAAGGAGAGCACGAGGCAGGGGCCACGCCCACCCCTGGGCGCGCCCTCCACCCTCGTGGGTCCCTCGTGGCTCCCCTTACCGACTTCTTTCGCCTATATATCTCCATATACCCTAAAACCATTGGGGAGCAGAATAGATCGGGAGTTCCACTGCCGCAAGCCTCTGTAGCCACCAAAAACCAATCGGGGCCCTGTTCCGGCATCCTGCCAGAGGGGGGAACCCTCACCGGTGGCCATCTTCATCATCCTGGCGCTCTCCATGACGAGGAGGGAGTAGTTCACCCTCGGGGCTGAGGGTATGTACCAGTAGCTATGTGTTTGATCTCTCTCTCTCTCTCTCTCGTGTTCTTGAGGTGGTATGATCTTGATGTATCGCGAGCTTTGCTATTATAGTTGGATCTTATGATGTTTCTCCCCCTCTACTCTCTTGTAATGGATTGATTTTTTCCTTTGAAGTTATCTTATCGGATTGAGTCTTTAAGGATTTGAGAACACTTGATGTATGTCTTGCATGTGCGTATCTGTGGTGACAATGGGATATCACGTGATTCACTTGATGTATGTTTTGGTGATCAACTTGCGGGTTCCGCTCGTGAACTTATGCATAGGGGTTGGCACACGTTTTCGTCTTGACTCTCCGGTAGAAACTTTGGGGCACTCTTTGAAGTTCTATGTGTTGCTTGAATAGATGAATCTGAGATTGTGTGATGCATATCGTATAATCATAACCACGGATACTTGAGGTGACATTGGAGTATCCAGGTGACATTAGGGTTTTGGTTGATTTGTGTCTTAAGGTGTTATTCTAGTACGAACTCTATGATAGATCGAACGGAAAGAATAGCTTCATGTTATTTTACTACGGACTCTTGAATAGATCGATCAGAAAGGATAACTTTGAGGTGGTTTCGTACCCTACCATAATCTCTTCGTTTGTTCTCCTCTATTAGTGACTTTGGAGTGACTCTTTGTTGCATGTTGAGGGATAGTTATATGATCCAATTATGTTATTATTGTTGAGAGAACTTGCACTAGTGAAAGTATGAACCTCAGGCCTTGTTTCCTAGCATTGTAATACCGTTTGTGCTCACTTTTATCATTAGTTACCTTGTTGTTTTTATATTTTCAGATTACAAAAACCTATATCTACCATCCATATTGCACTTGTATCAGCATCTCTTCGCCGAACTAGTGCACCTATACAATTTACCATTGTATTGGGTGTGTTGGGGACACAAGAGACTCTTTGTTATTTGGTTGCAGGGTTGCTTGATAGAGACCATCTTCATCCTACGCCTCCCACGGATTGATAAACCTTAGGTCATCCACTTGAGGGAAATTTTCTACTGTCCTACAAACCTCTGCACTTGGAGGCCCAACAACGTCTACAAGAAGAAGTTGTGTGGTAGACATCAAGCTCTTTTCTGGCGTCGTTGCCAGGGAGGTGAGTGCTTGAAGGTATATCTTTAGATTTTGCAATCGAATCTTTTAGTTTTTTATCATTAGTTTAGTCTATAAAAGAAAACTATATAAAAATGGAATTAAGGGTGCCTCATATGCTTCATCTTTTTAATGTCTTTCGTGAAAATGATGGGAAGGAAAATTGTGCTCAAGTACTAGAAGAAGATTTACATAGAATGCTTGGCATAAAATATGTGAATGATGAGCATGATTGCAATGTTGTTAGTATGAATTCTTTGAATACCCATGATGCTAATGATATGCAAGGCCACAAGCTTGGGGATGCTACGTTTAATGAAGATGATATTTTTAGTCTCCCAAGTTTTGATATGCAAATTTATAATGATGATAGCATGCCTCCTACTTATGATGATTATATTGGTGAAAGTGGGTTTGGAAGAGTGTCAACTTTTTAGGAAGTAATGATCCCACTATTTTGGAGGATGTTGACTCTTATTATGATAATTATGAAAGTGGATTTGGAGAGGTCATGACTTTATTTAGTGATGATTCCACTATCTGGGAAGAGGTTTCAATCGATTATGATGAGAACAAAGTTGCTACTTATGATGATTATTGTGATGAAACTTATGCTATAAAAGGTAGTGATGACTATATTTATAAAACTTGTCATGATTATGATTTCCCTTTTTCTGAACATTACTCTTTTAATGTGGAAACAATTTATAGTATTCAAGTCTCTTATGATACTCCCACTATTCCGAATGAGAAAAATGTTGCTTATGTGGAGAGTAGTAAATTTTCTATGCTTGTAGATCATGAAAAGAATGCTTTAGGTGCTGGTTATATTGTTGAATTTATTCATGATGCTACTGAAAATTATTATGAGAGAGGATCATATGCTTCTACATATTGCAATAATATCAAGTTTCCTCTCTATGTGCTTAAAGTTTTGAAGTTATGCTTGTTTTGCCTTCCTATGCTAGTTGATTATTGTTCCCATAAGTTGTTTGCTCACAAAATCCCTATGCATAGTAAGTGGGTTAGACTTAAATGTGCTAGTCATATTTTTCATGATGCTCTCTTTATGTTTCAATTCTTATCCTTTATGTGAGCATCATTGAAATCATCATGCCTAGCTAGGGGCGTTAAACGTTAGCGCTTGTTGGGAGGCAACCCAATTTTATTTTAGTTTCTTGCTTTTTGGTTCTGTTTAGGAATAAATATTGTATCTAGATTCTGTTTAGATGTGGTTTTATGTTTTAATTAGTGTTTGTGCCAAGTTAAACCTATAGGATCTTCTTGGATGATAGTTATTTGATCTTGCTGAAAATTCCAAAACTTTCTGTTCACAAAAATAATTGTTAAAAATCACCAGAACGTGATACAATACTGATTCCAATTGCTGCTGATCAATAAACAAATTGTCTAGGTCGTCCTATTCTAGTAGAGTTTTTGGAGTTCCAGAAGTTTGCGTTAGTTACAGATTACTACAGACAGTTCTGTTTTTGACAGATTCTGTTTTTCGTGTGTTGTTTGCTTATTTTGATGAATCTATGGCTAGTAAAATAGTTTATAAACCATAGAGAAATTGGAATATAGTAGGTTTAACACCAATATAAATAAAGAATGAGTTTATTACAGTACCTTGAAGTGGTGTTTTGTTTTCTTTCGCTAACGGAGCTCGCGAGATTTTCTGTTAAGTTTTGTGTTGTGAAGTTTTCAAGTTTTGGGTAAAAGATTTGATGGATTATGGAACAAGGAGTGGCAAGAGCCTAAGCTTGGTGATTCCCATGGCACCCCAATATAATCTAAGGACACCAAAAAGCCAAAGCTTGGGGATGCCCCGGAAGGCATCCCCTCTTTCGTCTACTTCCATCGGTAACTTTACTTGGAGATATATTTTTATTCACCACATGATAAGTGTTTTGCTTGGAGCGTCTTTGTATGATTTGAGTCTTTGCTTTTTAGTTTACCACAATCATCTTTGCTGTACACACCTTTTGAGAGAGACACACATGATCCAGAATTTATTAGAATACTCTATGCGCTTCGCTTATATCTTTTGAGCTATATAGTTTTTGCTCTAGTGCTTCACTTATATCTTTTAGAGCACGGCGGTGGTTTCGTTTTATAGAAACTATTATTCTCTCATGCTTCACTTATATTATTTTGAGAGTCTTAAACAGCATGGTAATTTGCTCAAATAGGAAAATTAATCATAATATGCTAAGTATTCAAGACTAGTAAAAAAATTCTTATGAGTGTGCTGAA